>NC_091001.1:63707464-66587464 GCF_041146395.1 Eulemur rufifrons
GAATAATCTGTTGTAGCATAACACAGTCAAAAGAAGGGAAATTTGAAGCTAGATAGAATCCTGTTTGAAACCTGGCTATGCCACTTACATGTTCTTGGACAAGTCAAAACCTTTAGAAACTTCAATGTCCTAACCTGCAAATGGAGATAAAATGTACTCCCCTGTAGACATATGTAAATTGCCAAGCATGCAGCAAGCACTCAATAAATGCCAGCTACCATTGTTCTTAATGTAACAGCATAGGTTGGCCTAGGTCAACCCTGGAATATCTCCATACAGGCGTATTCGGTCTGTAGACCTTCTGGAAAGCATGGTTAACCTGAGCTGGCTTCGTGCACAGCTTAGTATGCCTTGGGCTATCTCCCACCTGGTGTGTGCTCAGGGAATGCAAACTGATCGTATTTTCACCTTGGAATAACATGATTTTACAGGTGGTTTGCTCCTCCCCACCCCATCAGGTTTAATTTGATACCTAATATTTATAAATCACTTTACAATATACAAAGCATTTTGACACATCTCCTCAGTCAGTCATTCATCACGTCAGTATGATGCCAGAAACATTTTTTAAACCAAAAATAAATAGGTTTTTTTCCTTCAAAACTTCTACCCTACTAGCACCATTCAAAAAGGTGGATAATTGAGTGTGATGATCTTGACTCTGAAGAGGTCAGCTATTAATAGCAACTATGTAGAAATTGATGAAATAATCACAGTATGCAAAATTTGCAGTCAGTCCACACCTATCAATAGGCAGTTTTCTCTTTGGGGAGGTACATTTACTCTCTCAAATCACCAGGGTCTCTTTAGTAAACGATCCCTCGTGGCCTGAAAGAGCTGGCTTGTCTCCAGAGATGAACAATTTAGTCTCTTCAGATCAGGAGAGTCACCAGTCCACATGGGGAATGCAGCACTGTGCACGGTGCTCACGCGCACACACACACACTCCCATTCTCACATCTGCACGTGCCTGTGCATGCACACATGCACACCTGTGTTCATCGGTGCTGCGCGGTGCACACTGGGATAGCTGTATGTCACCATCCCACACTGCCGGGGAGCCACATCTAAGTAGCCCCCCCACCTTTGACTTTTCACCTCTGTCTAAACAGTGTCTCTCAGGATCCTTAAAGGCACATGACTTCAACAAGTATGATTGCTCATATACCACTCGATCAATGATACTATCCGAGAAAAGGGACCAGAGAGACCCATACACAGAGACATGAAGAGAGAAGGGGCCCAGGAACTGCTGTGAGAAATGCATACATATTTATCTGCCTGTACTTGAAGTTGGGGAATGGGGGATACTTAGAAAATGTTTTATGTATGAGTTTTTTGTTTTTTTTTTTTTAGAGACAGGGCCTTGCTCTGTTGCCCAGGCAAGAGTGCAGTGGTGCAATCACAGCTCACTGAAGGCTTGAACTCATGGGCTCAGTCCATCCTCCTGCCTTAGCCGCTGGAGCATCTAAGACCACAGGCCCACGCCTCTACACAGTTATTTTTTTTTTTTTTTTGGTAGAAACGGGGTCTTGTGATGTTGCCCAGGCTGATCTCGAACTCCTGGCCTAACGTGATCCTCCCAACTAGGCCTCCCAAAGTGCCAGGATTCCAGGTGTGAGCCACCATGCCCCATCGTGCGTGAGTGTTTAAAGTTTGATATGCTGAAACTCCTACTGAAATTCTTGGTGTCTCCCACTTGCACCTACTTGATAATGAAAACATGCCATATAATCATTCAACCTCCTCAACCACCATGTATTGAGCACCTACAGTTTGCGAGCGCCCCAGCCTGCTCCTCTCAAAACGTACTTGCTTGGTGCAACATCTACTCAACCTCAAATTCAGGTAATTCAGGAAAAAAAGTAAAATTCTTCATATAAATTTCCAAACAAATCCCTAGAAATCATTAAGGAAAACTCATTTAACCACAACAAGTTTAGGCAATATGTTTTGCTTTGTCTTTTTTTTTTTTCTTATTTTTTTTTTTAAACATGGTAAAACTGCTCTATTACCTTTAGAGCGTGAGCATGTAGATGTTTTTAAATGCCAGAAGCATTCACAAGTTAATACCGCAGTATTAATGCATGCATGCTGTGGATTCAGGGGCCATATTAGCATGTTTTTTGGGGAATGGTCTGGGTGTGAAGTAGCAGTTTTAGAGAAGCCTTTTCTAAGTCCACACCTGTCCTGCTGAAAGATGAAGAAGTGCAGAGAGGCCACTGTTGGCTCCGGAAAAAGACTGGTCGATGCCTGATGTGCTCCCTGGTGGCACCTTCCACAGCGAGGCCACTTTTTAAAAGGTTACCTCCCGCACACACTTCAGCCCGATTTCCGGGTCAGCTCTCCTTTTTCTCATTTCCTTCTCTGTCCCCTCTCCCGCTGGCTTACCTTTGCCAAGTCTGTAGGCTTGCCCGGATCCTTGTTGAGCCCCTTTTTAATGCTGCGATAAAATGTGCTTATTACTCCACTTAATTGAGGTCTGAAGGGTAATTCTGGTGACTCAGGGCAGATGGTAAATTAGTGGTAAGATAATGGAAATCCAACCTCCCTCCTCAGAATTAGAGGCTCTCACCAACACACCACGTTTCCTCTTCTCATGGTCCCAGCTCTACTGTACTTGCCATTGGGGACTTTTAATCTGGAAATGCATCTCGATCATCTAATCATCCCTTAGGTATGACGCTCACTACATTGGTGCCAGCCAGTATCTTTACACACAGCGTTAAGTGTGTGTATTCAGCACCAAATAAGCTAGATTTCTAAGACGTTAACAGCTAGGCAATGTCAAATACATGTAGAATTTTTACATGTGACACCACTACATTTCCAAATAGTCATACCTAAATATTTCATATATGGTGTGTTGCTTTCAAATATGTGTGTGTGTGTGTGTGTGTGTGTGTATAATCATATATATAATAATAGGATAGTGGTGGTGGGTAGTTTGTAGAGGCAGAGACAACATCTGTTAAATTGAGTTCTGTATTTCCCAGTTCTCAAGTACCACAAATAAAACCTACAAAAATGATAATTCTTCAAACATTGAATCCTCTATCTCTGTGTAATGAGGCATGTAGAGAGGAGGAAAAGAATTTTTGTGCTTTTTTGCCTTTGGTGAAAATTCTCCAAGGAGTAATTTCATCTTCAGATGAAAAGTTTTCTATCAGGTGATTGTATGAGTCCCAGCAATCTCAGAAACCTCGGTTCAGACACAGATGGACACACAGTGTGCACGTGTGTACACATCTATGCATGCACGGTAACACACACCCATCCTGTGCACGAGGCATAAAGCGAAAGAATGTGAAAAAAATGAATCTAATGTTTTAAATTACATGGTGATAGACTTTAAGGCAGCTTGGCTGTCAGATATATTTTAAAAATCTATTGGGTCTTAACTATTTTGCCCACCCGCCTGCAAATGTCCATGCTTCATTCTCCTCTCCACACTCAGGGGCTGGCTGCTGTGGCAGGCAGTGAGGGCAGTGACCTTAGGAAGCTCAGACTCAGCACCAGGGGACACTTTCCCAATGCTGCCTAAAACCCTACTTTCCCACAGCCTGGTATCATTTAGCTCTCAACTCTGATACTTTCAGGACTTCATTAATCTGCATAGTTGAATTGATTTATCTAAGAAGTTAAAAATGAAACTACAATGCTAAGCAAAAGTCTACAGATGTAAAACAACACCCAGAATATTCCAAAAGACTTCCTGATGAAATTCACATAACATTAATTTGATGATACACTTTGCCCAGTTCTTCAACTTTGAGAATCAATGGTAACATCATCCCACTGTGGCCCCACTGTGGTCTAAGAAGATAATGTGGATTTTGACATGTGGTACATTCAGAGAAATTATAAGAAAAAAAACAATTACCACAAAAGAGCAATGGATAAGAACTGACAAGTTTTACCAAAATCTCAAAACTGGCAAGTAATAAAGTTTAGGTAAATAATTTAGAAATTATTCAAGTGCATGGAACATTCAAATTCTACCAAGCCATTTGTTATAGAGAAAAATCTCATGAAAAGAAGAGAAAGTAAAGCCTCATTATACTAAAATCTTAGTAAAAGTACGTATTTATGTTTTAATAACCTTCTTTTTTCTATGCCATTGTACTATAACTGGCAAGCTATTAAAAAATTCTTATTTTTATAATGAGTTTAATGACACTATGTGCTTTTGCTCCTAAAATTATACTTATAAACTATAGTTCATAGAGTTAAATGTTTGACTGAAAAAAAGCCCTAATCCAACTAGCACCACTATAGTTCCAAATATTTATACCTAAATATTTCAAACCATACTCTTAATTTATCTGCTGAGAGCTTTCTGCTGAATTTTAGATTATTTTTTTATTATTTCCATTTAGCGATGGGAGAAGAATCAGTAAATTGCATGCCAGTATACCTGGTGTTGTAAAATCCCTTTTATAAGACTGTTTGCTTCCCAATGTTTTATTTTACATTTGTAACGTAGTATCACTGCTCCTTGTTCTGCAAACAAATTAAGATAAAATAAACTCAAAAGTGTCTTATATAAAACAATTTCAAACCACAAACTTTCTAGGCAAGCATCCTAGCAAAAAGAACATCCAATAATGCAGAAAATATTGTATTCTGAGTACAAGTAGATAATAAGACCCCGTAAGCAATCAGACCTCAGCATGAAGCATTCGCACTCAGAAATGTGGGGAAAAGTACTTAGCACAAGGTCTGCACATAACTGTTACTTGAATTTCGCCCTAAGAGTGAATTTGCAGTGATTCACTATACTATCTCAGCAAGATATCGAGGGTTCAGTCTCCTTCTGTACCATGATGAAATCAAAATAATAATGACCCCTCATCATAACAATTAAGATGGTATTTTTCTTAAACTCTATCATTATGAAATATTCTATAAAACAATGACCCCATCAACCAGTATCCAATCCTTCCTCCCCAAATCCAATGCATTGTTAGGGGTTGGGCAGAATACAAGTGAGAAGGTAAAATATTATTTAATATAGTTCTCTTAAGAACTTACCAGCAGGCTGTACCAATCCTGCTGTTTCTGTACCTCACTTCTGTTTTCTGTATGTCACTTTCCTTTTTCTGTCCATAAATGTTCTCTGACCATGTAGCCAGGGTCTCTCTAAATCTGCTGTGATTCTGAGGACTACCTGATTCACAAATTGTTTTGTGTTTTTTTTCCTCAAATAAACTCTTAAATTTTAAAAATTTAAAAAAATATAGTTCTCATCAGGGGTTTACTATTTTAAATCCTTCAGATGAATTCTTATTTAGTTCTTACAGTAACTAAGTGAAGTGGGTACTATTATTATGCCCATTTTACAGATATGAAACTGAGGCTCATCAAAGTACAGTGACTTACCCTCTCACAGCAAAGTCTAGACTCAAACATGAGTGCTCTGACTTTAAATTGATACCTCATTAGGACACTGCCTTCCTGAAAGGGTGTGTAACTAAAAGTTACAATCAGCACACTTAATTGTTGTTTCTCAAGTGTTTCTGAAGTTTTCTCTTTTGTACTTCTAAAATCTCAAACCAGAGAATCCACAATTTTGATGTGAGAAGGGAAAAAAAAAATTCAGCCAAAATATAGTCTTGTTTTATTCTACTACCTTAGAACACTATACTTTGAATAAAGAGTCATGCAAATTTACATTTACCATTGATTTCTACTAATGTTTAGTAATAGGGTATTTTCTAATTTCCCTATGGTTTATTTAGAAGCACTTCTTATTTTTTATATTTTGATTAAATTTTATTTTTCAAGTATGTCTCTTGATTTCTGAATTTTTAAGTTCTCTGACAGTGCTAAATTTGGAGGTGGGGAGAAGATTATTCCCCTTTCTTCATTGTTTACCTTGGGCAAAATCATCAGAGATCATCTTGAAATTTAATTTGAGATTCTGGTTCCTGGAATGGCCATGGACAAGTACTCTACATGTCAAGGTGCTTAACTAAGCGATCAACCAGAGCAACTGTGAATTCCAGAAGTAGGATGCTGAGTTGCACTGTGCACTTTTTAAGGAATTCCAGTTAATCAGAATGCCATTCTCCAGCCATACCCAAAGGCTATTATTCTAGAGGCTATTCATACTATTTTAACAGTTATAGGGTATTTGGAGTATTGGAAGTATACTACAAATGAATAAAAGCCCCATAATTGATTTGTCAATGTTTTATTCTCCTCTTTTTCTATTGGCATGTTCTTTACATGCCCTCAATAAATATTAAACACTCACTATTAGGGTGGCAAGCAAACCTTTAGAATGTCGCAACAGTAGAGTGAAGAACAATGCACCTAATTGAAATGGCAGGGTAATTTGGAAAATAAAATTGAGTTGCTGCAAATTCCAAATTCCAGAATAAAAATGTTTATACTCAGTTAAATGCAGATTGTTACTGGCTTTGAATAATTATTAGAATAAAAAATATCTGAACGCCAACAATGTAGTCAATATGTGCAAAACAAGCATAGTCTACATGTCTCTATTATTTTGAGCAAAGAAGTACAGGATACAATAAGGCTGATATTTTTCTTGGTGATTTTCTTCTTAAACACAACTTGTAAAGTCCCAAAATATTGTGAAACAAAAGGCCAACACACTAAAGGTGCAACCAGTCTTAAAAACGTTATGAACAATATTCCTCAGAAAATTTCAGAATGCATTAGGGACAGAAAAAGCACACTGAAAGAAAAGAAGGGGTTAAATGATTCTGCTACTCAATATCTTTTCTTTTTCTCAAACATATTAATTTATCAACAAGATCAATGCAAAATATAAAATTCCTGATTCTCTTTGTTAGAAGCTGGAGCCAAGAAAACTATGACAATTAAAATGAAAATGGTAAAATGCATTTGCATCTGGAGCTATGAAATATAAACATGTAATGACTCTATAAGAGATGATATTTATTTGTACTCTGAGGGTAATCTTTATTATCTACTTAGGGCTATACCACTTTTGGCAGAGATGCCACCCTTATCTCACGAAGATAAATTCTATATGCTCTGTAGAGTTATAGCATAATTCCCATAAATAATGTATATGATAGAATGTAAATAAATAATACATTTATCTGAACTGTTCAAGAGTGAAGGACAGGGTGGTTACTCATGACACTAAGTCTCTTATGAATGAACAATTTCAAATAAAAGTAATGTTCAATGGTGAGTTATTGCAAAATTTTTACACTAAAATATTCTTAAGCAAAGGTTTCAAAACAACTCCAGATCTGCTAGGAACTTTCAAGTAAATGTTCCAACTAAACCCAAACTTCCCAGTTTAATTCTATCGCTAAATTTTCTGTTCTGGTTATAACATTATGGCTAGCATCATCTTACGTATTTGCTTCTATTTTTAATTCTCTCTATTTAATGGTGGTTTATTTGATCAATGAAGTATCTGAGTTTAAAATGTCATGTATGAGTTTTTATCCCATGAAACACAGTGATTTTTTTTTCTTCAGTGAGAATAATTTAAACATTGCAGTAAATAGATAGGAAGGATATGTATAAAAAAATAAAAATAAAAAAAGAGATCACCTGCTCTAGTTAGTTTGCTAAGTCTTTATATTATAAAAATTGTTAGTCTGCTCCGTAGACAAACTCTTCACTTTATGTAAATAGTGTAAGTATTCCTTTAGCATCTCAGACATTATACACTGTTTAGTTTGAAATTAAGTTTTCAAATTGCTAAGGAATAATCTCTGAATAACAGAAAACCCTATAGGTCACAGTTAATTATAGCTTGTCTATCAAATTAAATTAATGTTCTAGAATACATCCAAATAGTTATGGAGACATTAAGAGGAGTTTTATTGTCAAAGAAATTCTTATTCATTCAGCTTCTAATATTTTTAAAAGAAGAGAAATAAGCATTTCCCAAGTTGGGATGGGGTGAGGAAACTCTGGGTTTACATCAAATTGTTCCCTTCATTTCCCGTTTGACGGCTGTGTCACTTTCATTATAAACTTCATTTTCCAGAGTTTCATAATAGTCATAAACACACTTCACTTTAAAGAGTTTCTATGGGACATAATGTGAATGCAAATTCAGAATAAAATGCAAATCATGGAGGTCTGGGACCAAATATGGACTATCAGTTAAGAATATAGTCACTGAAAATAAACATTTAAGCCTTTAGAGGAAGAACAGAAAAGGGCTGATATTAACCTTTATATCAAGTGTTCACAGCCCTAGGGAAGGCAAATAGGAATAACAGTTTACAGTTTTTTACCTAATTATAAAGCACAGGTTGGGAATATTTGATGACTTTGGCTGCTATTCATTCCTGTTCTAAAGTAACACTTTTCATCTTCTGAGGAAAATAACTCACATAAGAGTAATTACCCACAAGGTACTCCAATAGGAAAATGAGACCTAGCAAACTGGTTTAAGTTCAAGTCTCAGGCATAGAAGATTTCCAAACAATGGAAAAGAAATGATCAGAAAAGAAAGGGTTATAGTTCTACCTTGCTAAATAATAATCAACAACCCAGAAATTTATAGCTAATGAGTAATAAACATGCTACCAAGTTGTAAATTGTAAGGAAAAATCTATAGAAATGGGACTTCATGAGCAACAATTAATTCTAAGTTAGCTTATGTTGCCAGGTATTGATATTAGAATGTTGTCATATATTGATATTAGAATAATTTTAGTATCACTCAAAATATTAGTTATTTATTTACTACTATCTTCTAAGTGAGTCAAAATTATGGATGTTTGAGTCCATCATAAAATGTAAGACTTTGTATTATTAGGTTAAAATGAAAAAGAACCAGCACGACTATAACACTTTGCTTAAACTTGTTAAACTCATAAAAGGTTGTGGTCATTTTTAAAGTATTACTTGGTAAACTTATTGATAGTAACAGCATTTCTTTTCTATAGAAGAATGTGATTTCATTTAAGTTTTTAAAGAATTGTAACACTGCACACTCAAGGCTCTTTACCTCATGAGTATAAATTCTATTAATTGTAAATGGAGTTATGAAGTGTCAAGGGACGAATCAATTGTAGAAATGTATTCTTGGGAATTATAAATAAAGTAAAATTTATTTTCACGATTTATTTGTACTCCATTAGTTTATGCCATATAAGTTGGTGCATATATCATAGAAAAGCCATAACATAGTTACTTCGTAACTTAAAAACAGTTAATAACATAGTTCTGGCTGTAATTTTTATTTGATTGTATATACTCATGACACCCATAAACAACAATTATATAATTCAATAAATGTAGAAATAAGTTTTTTTCACTGAAGAATAAACTCTTTATGGTATGGTTTAGTCAATTTTAGGAATTGTGAATCAAGAAGTCATGACATATAAAATAATTTTGAAAGATTTGCACTCTTGCATTTTCCTTTAATAAGAACATATTTTCTAGATTAAGAAATGCCATTGGCAAAAGAGTGTTGTTCAAAGAGAGTCTAGTAAAGTGTTGCCAATTGTGTTAATTCTACGCACTTGAATGCATTAAATTGATTGAAATCGGATTCTAGTGACAAATATTTAAATGAATATATTCTTGCTTATTTCACACAGTATCCTTTACACCGTTTATTAAAATGTCAAATTTATAAGTGTTGGGAATCCAGCAATTGCCCAATATAGATATACTTCCTAGAGAGGATGTTTAAGACTCCAAAAAGCTTCCCCCAGTTCCGTAATCTTGAAATCAAGGCATGTTAAATTAGGATACAGTTAAGATGCTCTTTCCTCTTTTACACTACATGGATACACTCATCTGCTTGCATTTTTGAAAACTGATTTTATACATACATGGTTCATTTACAAATGTTAAGGATAGTAAAATATCCAAATATATACTGGATGCTAAAAGTCAAATTTTGGAATTGTTATTAAAACTTAAATTGAGAGACTTTATTTTATGTGTTTTAGACCCTAACTTTTTAAACAGGTATTATACCCTGATATTTCCTGCTGAGTAAGATCAGCAAGCCCAATGTGATTTATAGCAGTGTTGTTTTACTTGGGATTTTGAAAACCTTTAAGCCTAACATCTGCACAACTGTCAGATAAACTGTGTCACATGAATTCTATTTTTATTTCTTTATTTGTAAAAGAATACTTTCCCATAATTTTGGTGTAATTTTTAAATATTAAACTTTTTTTGCACTCAGGAGAAACAGCAAAAATTTTTGTTTCAATTACAACATAAATTGAAGTACTTTGATAAAAATATGACATATATCATAACCCAAAAAAGGCCATGTAAAATGCTGCAGTTGCAAACATTTAACACTGTGTAACAAAAATGACTGAGAACGGTATCAGTTTACTATCCTTCAACTATTTCCCTGACAGTGGAGTCAAATAATTTTGAATTATAGACCTTATTACAGGATGTCTTATTTCATGTTCATTTTTTGATCATTTCCCTGTTAGTCCCTATAGGAATTTGGCCATATGCCGACTTTCCTTTAAAAGTTTCTGTATACATACTTGGGTCGTTTGATGATTAAATGATCATTTATTAAAACTTTAGCATTTCACCATTTGTTTGACATATTTACATTTCATAAGAAAATATTGTTGTTGCAATGGAAGGCATAACATTACCAATATGAAAATACTTCATTTGAATTCATGTTGACAGTATTTTCATTTATGGCAAGTGTCTTAATATAACTTGTTATGCATTCTTCACAGTTTCTCCAACTCCACCTGCGAGGGAAGGTAAGCTAGTTTTATAACAGTAGGCCTTATGGTAATACTTTAGTCTATCTACTTGGCCTTAATAAACATAAGTTTCTGCTCTGGGACCACAAATAGTCTTTGTGTTTTAAGAGTATGGAGTTTTACTGAATAATTTTCCTTCCGTCACCCAGCAACAGCTGTGTTTTAAATCTTTTGGACTATGACAAACATTTTAAAATTTAAACATATGAGTGTTTGAAAACATAATGATTTAAAATTTGTTTATTTTCAAAGTTGGGCAATTATAGCATGATATTTCAGTTCTTTTCTGAAAACAGGGCCCATATGTTAATCCATTTTTTCTTCCTCCTCCTCTCTTCTTCCTCTACTATTTAAGCTTCTCTGTGTTTTCTAATACAAGTCTCTGAGTTAGGACCAATAGCTACAGTACACACAACTACTCAATATTCTTCCAAATGATGAGCAATGGAGTCATTCTGGTGGGAGAGGAATTGCTATTTATTTGAGTGACCTACTGCCACAGAGCTAGTTAAATCACTGAACAATAGTTACTGTTATGAGGCTTTACTTTGTACAAAGTAACATTAGTATCATTGCTATCATTGCTTTCCATTAACCACAGAACTTGCACTGGGGACTTCCACTGAGAGAGAGACTGAAAGAGAGAGAGGAGCTATGAAAAGGGAATAATTTTTGTAGTATTAGCCTTTAGACTTCAAGACATTTAACAATGCAATTGATCTCAACATATCTGCACAGAATCTGTACTTTTCTTTCCTTATTGTTTTTCTAAAATGCTTAAGTGCCCCTATTAAGAATCAATACATCTCTACTCTGAAATTCACACATAAATACACACCAAAAGTCAATCAGAAAATAACAATAAAAATACACCTGATAAACAACTAACTTTTCATTCAAAGGGTACTAAGCAATAAAGGGCCTAGAATGAACATCCCAATTAGCCAGTGTAGTGACAAGCAGTCAACACCTTATTATTTAATCATTAAAGAGAATCTTGCCATAATTTCCCTTTGACATATTTTAAAAAAGGAACTAAGAATATACCCCATGACCCCTGACAACAATCAAAAGTAAAGTGAGATGATGCTAAGACTTTATCACTTGCAAGGCCTGTGCACTGAGAGGTCCCAGGATTAAGGCATTAAGTGGGAACCTAGGAAGCATTTACAATTTAAATAAGATGTATCTAAATGCATTTAGAAACAAACTACCTGACAAAGGGACCATTTTCTTGCCTCCCACTGTTTGTGTCCACTTTTCTTATTGGATGAAAATAAATTGGGGACATTTCTAGTATTGGTAAACATCCGCTGGCCCCATCTATTTGTTTCTAAGGCAGCAGATCCAATCCATGAAGGACATTAGATTTTCCCTTGCCCTTCCAGTCCCAGCCTTTACCATAACACCTCTCCCAAAGGGAAAGCTTAAATCTCCTTTGGATGAATCCCCACCCCTACTTGCAAGAGAGGAAGGTGTTTTCAGTCAAATCTCACTTCAGTTTTAAGAATTTTAACCCAAACTGTGCTTTAGAAACAAAAGTGTTAACTTTTGAAATAAACCAATCGCCACCAGAGTTCGCAGGCCCCCTTGGGAACCAAAGCGCACTGGTCCAGGCCTGTCCCAGATCACCGAGGCCGGGGGGCCTTGCGCTCTCCAGCCTGGGCCGCACAGCCCCGACGGCCCCCCGCCTCCCGGGAGCCCGCCGGCACTTGGCATTTAACCTGCCTGGCGAGCGTGGCTCTCTGGTTCCATCTCCGCAAGCCATATTACTTCTCCCCAGACGTCAGAGACAAATCTGGATTAACATGCAACAGGGCGCCCGGTGCAGTCCGCCAGCCTTCGCCCAGGAGCTGCTAAATGCAGATTCAGACGAGGACCCCCCGGAGAGCTGCTGCTGAATAAAGACTGTAATCCAAAGGGACCATTTCTCTGCCTCGCGCTGCCTGTGGGGAGAAGGAGGGCCCCCGCTGATGGCCGAGCACAGGGCCAGCTAATCTCGGCTAGCAACGGGCAGGCGTGGCCACCCCGGGAGGCGGCCTTGGGGGGCCTGGAGACTCTGCTCCTCTCTCCACTCTTTCCCTACCCATTCTTGGAGCGGAAAATGCTTAGATTCAAGGAGTGGTGAGCAACAGACAGCCCTAGGAAGGAAGACGACAGCTCCTCCCTGGAGCACGGCCTAAACTCTAGCATCTGGGTGGCCAGGCTCTTCCCAGACTAACCCTTCTTGCCGTCCCCAGTTCCACTACGGCCGCCCCAAACGAGCGCCCGCCTCTCCTGGGACCCGCATCCTTCTTCGCCGCCAACCGGACCCAGTCCTCGCCTCGACGCCTGACACCTTGGTCCCCTCTCTGTCTGTTCCCGGGTCGCAGCAGGGCCCTGGCTGCACGCGAAGGTCCAGAAGGTCCCCGCGCCCCTCGCTGCCCCCAGCCCGCGGGCGTCTGGAGCGTCGGAGTGGAGCCGAGAGCGTGGCGGTCGGGAGAGGGCGCCCAGGAGGTGTCCTGAGCCCGCCAGAAGTGGCTCTCCCGCAGTGAGACCTCCAGGCGGCCTCGGAGACTGGGGGTGGGGAAAGGAACCGAGGTGGGAGGAGAATGGGATCACAGTTTGTAGGTGTCTTAATCTGATCAAAAATAGAGAGAGAGAAAGAAATAAAAAAAAATTTTGAAAACCCCAAAGCAACAACACTACGAGGCCAAGTGGATTTCCGCCGACTTAGCCCTCCGGGAAACCGCCTGGTATCAAAGTCGTCGATCCCAGGTCCCCGTGCGGGTGGCAGCCTTCGCGCCCTCCGAGGAAAAAAAGTAAAATATAATACACCGTGCTGCCAGCAGGCCCTAGAGACAGAGGGGTTAATGAGCTAACGAGGCCCAGCGCTCACACAGCACCAGAAGCGTCCAGTCCCGGAGCGCACCTTCTGCGGAGGAGGCTCAAACTGGCTGGGCCGCATTCGCAAACAGGTGGAGAGGCCATCCTTTTTGGCCCGGCCCCCCGGGCGCTGCACGAGGGGTTCAGAGCCCCCGGGGACAGGCTAGCAGACACCAGTCCGAAGAACTGGAGCCCAGGGGGTGGCCCTGGTGCCTTGTCCCTCGCTCCGCACCTCCCCAGGGTAGGGGAGCCCGCCGGCGTCTGAGGCACTGTACCGCGTGTGCCCTGCGCCCTGTGCTCCCCTCTCCAAACCCGACCTAGGCACGCTAGCTCCTGGCTCCCGATAACCGGGTAATTAGAAAGAATAAACTTGGGTTTGTTGCCCTCCGATCAAAGGATACCTGGGTGAGCCGGAGGGGGATCACAAGCGAGCCCACGCGCATAGACCAACAGGGCCACGAGCTCAGCCAAAGCTGCGAAGCCCCACCCTTGAACGGCGGGGACTAGATGTACGATTCTCATTTTAGAGGTAGAAGAGAATACAATGTGAATTTTTACCCAATACAATTGCATACCAATCTTTGCATATCTCAAATTAAGGTAATCAGGTAACAAAAGTTTACTTAAGGAGTAGGGGAGAACTCAGTGATATTGTATCAATTTTGTTTCCCCTCTCCCCACAAAAAAGCTCCATAACTTTGGTCTTTTATCTTTGACTTTAATAAAATAATGATTCGTTGAGAAAATGGGGTATAAATCTTCATTTTGGAGGCAATTAAAGTGTTGATTTCATTCATGCCCCTAAGCGATTCTTGTAATTTGCTCAAATAGCTTTATGTACCCAGCACTCCGGAGCTTTTAGAATCCCATTTTCTAGTTAGGCTTGTTGGATTACAATTTTTATTCAACAGCAGCTACCAGAGGGTTGCTCGGCGGAATCTACACTTTACAGCTCCTGGGTGAGGGCTGGTGGGCTGAACCAGGCATGGGGCCCGGCAGCCCACAGGGCCAAGGCCGGGAGCCGCCTGCAGTTTTCCCACCTCCGCACGACCGCGCCGGGATTGCACTTGCTGTGGGTTCGGTGGAGTCGTCTACACTGCTGAAAGTTTCTAACTCACCAAATAATAGTGAGGACCCAGCGTATTGACACTTGTAATGCTCTCCTCTGCCTTCCCCCACTCCTAATAAGCAAAAGAGAAATCTGCCTGTGTTGAGGGGTTGCCCAGAGAAATCCAAGCAGGGAATTTATTTTAAGAGGATGATGTTGGGAGAAGGAAACCATAAGATGACACCAAGAACGAGGTGGTGTCAGGCACTCAAGCAAGGACTGTACAAGACAGCCACTGGCCAACAGTGATCATGGCAGAGCTTGCAAAGGAAAAATCCGGAGTAGCTGGCCTTTGGCTTAACAAAGGCAGACTGATCTCTTCCCCCAAGTCGGGACTCACGTGCCAAGTCAGAAAGAGAAACA
The DNA here is from genome assembly GCF_041146395.1 of Eulemur rufifrons. NCBI lineage: Eukaryota > Metazoa > Chordata > Mammalia > Primates > Lemuridae > Eulemur > Eulemur rufifrons. The sequence continues at coordinate 63,722,534 of NC_091001.1, forward strand.
ACTCCGGGCCTTCATTTATAAGTCGGGGTGGGGGGGCGAGTGGGAGGGCGCAGGGGAGGCTGGCTACCCAAATCTCTAGACGCTTCACAACAATTCGCAACCGAACTGTCCTGAGCCATTTCATCTCATTCACTCCTCACGTTTTCACTTTCATTGCATTTTTGCAACTCTTCTGGACCAATCCAGAGACACAGCGACAGGAGAGAGAGAGAAACTGGGAGCAAACGGTGGTGTCGCGGTGAAAGAGAGAAATCCGCGCCCCCCCAGCAACTCCAAATAAAAGTCGTCCCCATTTAGTAACGCATTGGAAGAAGGGCCTGGAGGGAGGACCGCAGAGGAGCGCGTGCACCAAGCAAAGACCCTCAGTTGAGAGAAGGCAGGCGCGAGGTCCCCCACCCTCCACACCGAGGGAGCCACGGGGTGCCCCTTGACGTTGACACTTCCAAAAGCTGCCAACCCAGAGGGCCCAAAGCACGTACCAGCTGGAGGATGAGTGGAAACGAGGAGGAGAAAAGTCCATATTTATCTGTTTTTATAACCTCGGCCTGGTCTTATTTTTTCTATTAAGTACAATAAAATGGGCGAGCTTGCAGCGAACACCGCACAAAGCAATGTTCAGTGAGGTCTAGAAGCGTTCGGCCGAGGAAAACTGACAAGACAGGCTAATGAACCGTATAGACAGGGAGAAAATAGCCAGCATTTGCTAGATTTCAAACCCTCGCTGTCTGTCTTAGACCACCTATCTTGGATTTATTCCTAATAAAATAAGAAATAAGCAGACCCTACACTTTTCTTTTCTTGGAGAGAGAAGGGGGAAAAAATGCTCCCGAACAAAGCCCTACAATCAGAGGCGGTCACTGGCAGTTAACACTCCCATTATTATAGAGGGTAAATAAAATAAAGACAAAAATTAAAAGCGACAAGAAACAGGTCAAGTTTGCTAGCAAAGCTTTTACAAGCTCATCTCTCCAGGTCGAATCCCAGAGCCAGCCTTAATGAAGCAATAATAGCCACATTATTCAAAAATTTTCATTTCGATGGAAATGTATCTAAAAGGGACTTAATCATATGCAAATAATAAAAGGAGGTGGTAGTGACCCAGCCAGCAATATGCATACAGATTTTTTTCCAGGGATGTCGAAATTGAAAAGCGCATACCTGGTCGGTTAGATTTGCTGATCTTGTTATATCTTCACTGTCTGATTTTGATCCTCCTTCTCTATCGTCTATCACCAAATCGATAGGCATTTTCCCTTTCAAACAGCTAATATACCGGTGGCAGAAATTGTCACATAATTCGTGTACCTACATTATGACAGAAATAAAAAAATGGAAATATAATCAGGAGTGCATAAATGACATTGACAAGTGCAATCCACCCCCCTTGTGAGATCCAAACTTCCAAATAGGGGAAACACAGGGCAATTGTCCTCCAGAGACCCCTAGACGCATCCAGAATTAGGAATAACTTTCTTTTCTTGCAAAATAGAGATATCCCAGAAAATTGACAGTGACAAGATGATTCACAGGCTACAACATACTCAACACCCGTGTTAAATTCATGTGCTCCTGGGGCTGTGGCCATTAGAGAGGTGACCTGCATGGGTGACATTTAAGGTAAACTATTTAATTTCATCCAGTTACTTTATGATAAATCCCTTTCCAATGTGTCTAAGGTGCATATATGTGTGTGTGTATACACATACGCACACACATATTATTTTTTCTCCAAAGGACCTGTATTATGGTGGCATAGGATATATGCCTGTCAACTCAGGTCCCTATAACATTTGTAATAAGAGTTTCTATCCCTAAGGAGCATATTTTAGGATACATCCTTTTAAAAAAATAAGAGGAAATAAAGTTGCCAGTACTCATGATATAAAAAACCTACAACCACAAAAACATGTCAAATTGATTTTTTAAAAAACAAGGAAAAAGAATGCCTCAAAATATTTAGGTACAAGTGGAGAGGTCTCTTGCAGGCCCCAGGCATCACTGACATGCAAAAATTCACAAGAAACCCCAGTGTGCTTGCAATTTAATGTTAGTTTGAATTACAATGCATTAAGTTTTTATTGCTGAGATTTATAGAACAGCTAGCAAAATCATGTTATCCCACACCCTTTCTTGAGTGTGAAGGTGGGGTGTGTGCAGGATTCACAGATTCAAGAAATTGACACAACTATCAGCTCTGCTTTGTCTCTGCAAAACGTTTAATGTGCCTCCCCCACCACCTCCTCCAGACTCCTGCCCGCTCCTCCTCCTCCCCCTCCGCCTCTCCTCTGTGTCTGACCTGCTGCTGCTCTCAGACTGTCTTCCAGAAACTCACTAAAACTAAACAAAACTTTTTCCGCCCTCAGAGGTAGCAAAGAAGAGGAGGAAGAAGAGAAGAGACCATAGAGATATTAAGCTGGGAAGAAAACTCACAACAGCATTTTAAACATCAACTGGGATGCACAGAATTGCAACTATTTACACAAAGCCAGCAAGGTATTAAGAAAGAACACAAGGCTAGGGCGTTTGTGATCCCGGTTTTAGTGGCTGAAATTGTAATTAAACTGAGAAGAGAAATGGACGCTAAGATTGGCCTTGACACTAATTACCAGAAAAAAAAAAAAGACATTTATGCAAATGTCTCAGAAGCCTGAACTTCAGCCATTCTGAACCCTCCCCCGTGTGTGTTTGGGGGCAAGGGAGAAGTAGAAGGAAAAGAGGCTAGAGAAATTACCTTCTCTAATTCCAACAGATGAAACCTTAATACTTGTATGGCTTGAATCATCTGCAAAGATACAAAAAGAATGAGCACCCCATTCCTGGTTTGCAGAAAACTGGCTGCCACAGCTCTAGCATCTCCAGCCCACCCCCTCCCCACCAGTAAATAGAGTTATTTTGATTTATGGCAATAACACTAAAACTTAATAGCAGCGACTGGGTACCATCTAGAGGTTTATATTTCTTAAGAAGAAAAAATAGCTAAAACAACAACAAAGCATCTAAGTGGGGATCATAAACACTCTCCTCCCCCATGGCTCTCCCCTTTCTCAGTCCCACTGGCCCCACTCCCCCCTTCCCCAGGGCCACAGCACTGGACTAGATGTTTCCTTGGAAGGAGTGGACAGAAAATATTCCAAATAGCCCCCACATTGTGGCTTTTTCGCATTGCAAAGTTCCTGCTGCCTTCTGCACACCTTTCAGGCAAACTGATTGTTTGGGGGCTCTTGCCCAGTCGCTGCCCTCGTGACGGTACTTTAAGGGCTGGGAAGTCCGCAAAGTTTAAGCACACACGCTGACAGGCCCAGAGATAAATCCCCGCGCTGATTAGAGCTGCGCAGCCCGGCTGTCATAAAAAACAAAAGCTCGCATTCCCCCGCGCCGGCTCGCCCGGCCCCTCTCGAGATGAATTTATTTCCCCGGGACCTTGTCCCCGACCACTTGTCCGTGGACGGAAACATTTGCAGCCAACTTGCAGCCACGGAAAGACAGGTCTAGAAACCCCAGGGCTCTCAAAGCAAAGCTGAGGGCGTGGAGGTGGGGGCTGGGGGGGAGGGCGATGGGGGGAAGGGAGTAGGGGTCCACTCTTACCAAGTTATCCAGTTCTGGATTAGAAGAAAATAGAGGTTTTTCTGCGCGAATCTAAATACAAGTGAGAAGGAGAAGGGAGAGGGAGGGGGTGAAAAAAGAAAGAAAATTTGAAATCTGGTCGCCTTCCTAGTTTCTTGCCTCATTACACTGTCGGGGGCAGGATGTAACCTCCGGGAGGGACTCGGTGACACCGAGCTCGTCCCGCGCAGAAACACTTCAGTGTGAATTAAATAAGCTGAAAACAAGCCCAGAGCTCAGTCTTACTTCTACTAGCAACTACGCTTCTCGCTTCTCCGGGACGCTGCTCAGCTCGCCAAGTCCAAAGCAGCTACAACGCGTGGTGTTCTCGATTTTATTTTACAGAGTGAGCTTTCTGCGTTAGTTTATGGAGGGTGAGTGGGTATGAATATGGGTGATTTTTAAGTTATCCGCAGACAGTCACTCACAGAAGAGGAAAATCTGAGGGTGGATGTAATACGCATGGCTTAGGGTGGACTATTTGCTGGCTACTTTTGAAAATGTGCTGGGTAGAGGCGTTGGGGGAGGGGGGTTCTTTTATGTTTCTTTTACTTTTTTTTTTTAACATTTATTTTGCTGACCTGTTTGGCGAACACGGCTATATCTTCATTGAATGACTCTGAGGAGCAGACGTCCCCGCCCGCCACCCCCGGCTCGCGGGGGGTACAAGTAGCTAATTCACATTTCTCAAAAATCAGTGCTAAGAGAGGGAAGAGGGGGTGTCTGCAAGAAAATACAACAGTCACAAACAACACAATGGTTAGTCCCCGGTCAGTGAAAAAAGGTGCCCAAGAAAAACAGCCAGAGGAGCTAGAGGCACGGACCCCCTCTCTGATTTTGTCATCTACTTTTTTCCTTTTCCTCCCCCACGCCCAGGTGACTGCTCACCTCCCCTTCCTCCTAGAGCCCTGAAGTCGGAGGGCCTGAGCCCTGGACGGTATCTGAGGATCGGTTCAGCATATCTGGCCGGAGAAATTGGCAACATTTGCTACGAATAAAACCCAAGCGGTTCCAGCAGCCATTTTGAATTAAGTTTCCCACCCGACAAGCCCTCGTCCCTCCGCTGCACATCCAGGACCTGGTGGAGGCAAAACGAGCCGGGCGTGGGGGTCGGAAGAGCTGGTTCATGCGGGTTCCTCCAAGGCGGCCGCACGAAGCCCGAGGCTCCGGGGATCTCGGTGGCAGGCGCTCAGCTAACTTGGGGAAAGGACCTCTATGGCTGCGGGACCGACTGTCACCAGGCTGCACCTACAGATCCCGACCCCACGGCCCTCGGAAAGCAGGCAGGCTCCTCCTCAGTTCCCTACACACTCCCTCCCTTCGCGGATGGCCCCCACCACCCCCCAAAGAAAGTTCCTTCAAATGTTCATGCGGTAAAGCCTTTCATTTTGTGTCTACGGAGTGGCAAAGCAGCTAGTATTGCGAGGGGCCTAGATGTCGCTTGTCTGAGCCCATTAAAAAAAAAAAAAAATGCTTCTTCTAATGCCCAAGGAGGTGTCTCAAGTCTTTTATTAGCTCTCACAGCCCAGCTGGGAATTTAACAGTTTGGGGTCCTTTTCAAAGCTTCCCCAAATGTTCTGTCCCGGAGCCTAAACCATTTGCAGTTAACGCTGCGGACAAAACGCTGGGATTTAAACAAGCCCATCGAACAAGGGACCAGAAAATAAAGCAGAAAGATATTTTTTTTTTTCAGCCAGGGAGGGTCAGTGTTGCCAGATTTTTTTTAAAAAAGAAGAAATAAATAGAAATAAAAGTTGTTGCAAAGTAAAAAGAGGCCCCAAAATTCATCAGCACACAGTAGGCACAAGTGACTTTCAAAGGGCTTTAGTAGTCCAGGGTCTAATGGAATGGCCGAGGAGAACACGGTGTGAACCGCCGCCAGAAAACAACCTCCAGCCCAAGAGCACCCCAAATTGACTTCTTTCTAAATACTGCAGGTTTCGCCTTTGAACACAAAGTGCTAAAACACCTAGAAGTTTTTCAATGTTTGTAACAATTCAGAACAAGCCCCTCTGCTTGACTTCAGTGGTCAAACTCCCTAAATGCAAAACATGTTCCCCCTTGCCTGACCTGCCACTGTCCTCCCTTGATTTTATTGTGCAGTGGCAGAGCCAGCAGACGCTTGCTGAGTAAACTTAGCAAGTCAGAACAATCAGTGGCTTAAAAGATTTTCCCTTAAACTAAAAGTTTCGTTCCAACACAAAGGCGCTTACGTTCAGAAACCCCTAACGCTCTCAGGGCGAAATGGAGCGAGGGAGGACTCCAGTCCGCTCAGCAGGAGTCTGAGAGGGGATGAGGGACCTCTAAACAACTTCTCCCGCACTAGGACCCCTTTGCGGGCATCACCGCTCTAGAGCAGAGGCTGGGCGTGCAGGGATTGTGTGTGGAGATGGGGGGCTTCGGAGATGGCAGGCCGCCTTCCCAAATTCTCCATGCAATGCGAATGAAAAGTCACAATATGTACCTCGGAACCAGAGAGCTCTGACTTTCCTCTTACCAAGGGCACAGAGAAACAGGGGAAGCATCGTATCTCAATTGCTTAACCTGCTGCCCATTGTACCTACCCATAAATGGCATCTTTATCTCTCTTTAAAGCGTCATTGACAGAGGAGCCCATGCTGGGGGCCATGGCGTTGGTATGAGCTGTGTGCGGGTACTGATGCGAGTGCAGAGGAGGCCCGTGGTTCAGGTGGTGGACCGGCTGCATGGACCTGGCTGCATGCGGGTCCCCATACATCGTGGAGGGAATGCCTACTCCATCCATGCCCCCGTAATGGGGTAGATCGTCGTACTGCATGACAAACAGGAAAGAAAGAAGGTTCAGAAGGCCAGGCGGGCAAATGGGGTAACGGCAGGGCACCGTGCTTATATAAGGTCAGTCCAGCTGAATCTTTCAACCCTGAATTCGGTGGCCTTGCATCTCTGAAGTTGAGATTTCTTATTTTAAACATAATTTGTAAAGTAAAAATTCTAGAATTCTAGAATAATACAGGTCTGGGGTGAATGGTCTTGCCCTAACTTGTGTCCCTATCAACTAGTTCAGGATCCTCTGGCAAGGAAGGAAGGAAGAAAGGAGAGAAAGGGAAGCATTTTCCCGAGGGCGGAAGGTAAAACGTGCATGTTGCTGGTGGAGGAAATTCAAAATCACAATAATAAAACGTGCCAGGACAGTGCAGCAAACTCGCCTAGTTTCACAGTCCCTTCACATCAGGGAGAATTAAAAAAAAAAAAAGATGGGAACAGCTACTCCAAGCACGTGAATTCAGATAGGCTTCTCATTTTATTTCCCTGCCAGTGTGGGGTTAGGCAGTCCTGCAAGACACTGCATTTCTTTTGCTTTCCAAGACAAACTCTTCTAAATTATACAAAACTAACTGACCCCCTTATAAGAGAAATTCAAGGAAGCATAGCTTTTCCTGGAATTAAAGCTGAATTTAGAATTGGGCAATTTCTCCCAAAGTAAAAGAAAATCTATAGTTGAAGTAGTTAATATTCTCTCTATATTTTTACTCTTAGGAAGTTTCTCCCCAGACTAGAAGTCAAGGAGGCAAAGGTTTAAAGCAAATTCAAAAGCATATGCACATACAACCCCCCATCTTCCTCTTCCAGAGAAAAAACTACTTTTATATTGATTGTCATTAGTTTTTGTGTGTGAAATTTAGCTATTTAGGTTTTTCTAATTGGTTCATTCCAGGCAAGTTCTTTTCCCAAGATTTGGAGGCGCAGAGAGTGAAATGATTTTCAAAGAAAAGAGGAATTGCCACTTTCATCTCCTTAAAGCTAGAGGTGTGAAAAGAGTTTGGAAGAACACTGACATTTGCCTGAACCAAAGGAGTAAAGAAAAATGTGTCAGCCTAGTAACTTTCTTTTGCAAACAGGGCTTTGAGGGCCAGGACACAAATTATGCAAGGAAGGCTTTTTGTAGACCTCCTTTCTTTTAAGAAACTACCTCAGTTGGGTTGTCATTGTCTCACTTTACTCTCACTGCATTTCCATTCAAATAGGAATATTGGGGAAATTAGTATTGCATTTTTAAAGTGAGTAGTTGTGTGCTTAGTATCCAATTAGTGCAGGGCTTATCTAAGAAAAACTTGCAAAATATTACTTTGCATAAAAATCCATACAAATTAAAATTACTTTTAAAAGATGAGTGTTTTCCGACCAAAAAACTTGCTGTACTATGACAAAGTTATTTGCTTAAAGAAGCTATATACATCTAATGATATTAAAGATGAGCATAATCTATAACATATCAGAAGTTTCCAGCTGCGTATTTTAGTTTAAACAGAGCTTTAAACTTCTGATCCCTGAACGCTCAAATTATAGCATTAGGTATCTCGCTTAAAAAAAAAAACAAAAAAACAAAACAAAACAGACGATTGCTTGAGCTTGTATTTTTATTTATATAGCTGCTGGTTAGGAATCTATAGAAAATTTGATTACTTGAATTAACAACTCCAAGTAACATACGTAAGTCTACAAATGCATTGAATAAATCCTCTCGCTTTAGGCCATGGCTTTAAGAGCCTCATTTTAAAAGAGAGAGAAAAAAGGAAACTTTTTAGCAGTGTCTTTCAGCCACGTTTCAATTTAATCTCACATTTGAGTTCTACAATTGTTTTTTAATACGTACCCTTTGCGCCATCGGCCTCTCTGGCTCCCTTCCTACTTCAACTTCTAATATATCCTCTTTAAGGCCAGTGTGAAAAGAAACAAATATGCAAACTCCCCCGGAAAAAAAAAAGCACGACGAAAAATCCCTTAACGTCTCCAGCAATGTGAACTACTGGTGCCAGATCTTCGGTCTACGGGACCTGAAGCAAAGCGCCCGAGTCACTGAGCATAAAAGCGCTCCGTTTCCAAGACAGCAGCGGGGGCAAAAAAAAAGCAGATCTTCTCTCCCCAAAAAATCAGCTAAAAAAAAAAAAAAAAGAGCGCCCCTCAGACCCAACTACCAAATCTCATGGCTTTCTGCCACTCCAGCTGTCAATCACAGGCGAGGTTGTCAACGTGGTGAATGAATGATCATCCGCTCTGTCTTCTTCTGGTCAGAACACCTCAAATGTTAATATTCAAATGCACAAAGCCCTAGCGCTCGCTTCCCTTGAATCAGTCCTAATTCCTAATCAGTTTCTCTCTTCTCTCGCTCTCTCTCTTTCTCTTTCTCTCTCTCTCCCTCTTTGCAACTGCTGCACTGGAGGGAGATTAGAGAAGGAGGGTTAAAAAAAAATGTCTGTCTGAGTTTGTCTTAAAGGAGCCACGATCGATGCTGCCTGCTTGCAGTCTCCGTGCGTGTGTAAAGTGTGTGTTGCACAGGCGGAGAGGTGGATTCCGACCAGAATGCTAGAACCCGGAAGTAGTGGTGGCCATAACAGGTCGCGTCTTACACAATGCATTGGGCTGCAGCAAGTAGGCTCCTCGGCAGGGGTGGGTGCGCGAAGCGAGCTCTGGCCGCACTGGAGAGGCAGAGAGGCGCTCCATTAAATCGCACGCCCAGGCACAAACACCACACATCCAGGGTACACGCACACAAACGCGGGCAGTGGTCTGCGGCCACCGGCTTTATTTTCCGTATTCTTTTCTCTCCCTCCCCCTCTGGACTCCCTCCCCAAAACCGACTCTCTTGAAATAAATTGGGAATAAACGCGGGGCAGGCAGCAGCGAGAGTTATTTTGCACAGAGCTCCGCGCATAGACTTCATGACTTTCCTCGAAATTATTGGGGTCTGCCAGTATTTTTCCGGGAGGAGGGTGATGCACAAAGTACTGAATTCTCAGAACTAAACACCCCAAGGAGAAAAGTCAAACTGGGAGAGAAGAGGAGGAGCAGGAGCAGGGCTGGGAAAGCCTCGGCTAAGGAGTCCTGAGAACATGGGGTGGAGGTGGCTCTGGCTTTCTGCAGATCCAGCCTAGAGGGTTTTTGCTGTCAGAGGTGGACGCCCGGCCGGAGGAAAGGAAATGCTTGCATTTTGTCACTTTGGGTCGGGATGCCCCCACCTCCTAGCCCCGGCGGCCCCCCGGGCCCAGCCCCGGCGTCCTGCGCGAAGTGAGAAAGGAAGGGAGGGAACAATGAACTGAGCGCCGGGAATGTGCCCCCAGCGCCTGTTTACAAACACCAAGCTATTTATGATCGCCGGAAAACGAAACCCGAGGCGGACTCCGAGCAGCCCAAACCTCGCGGGCGGAGTCCAGGCCCGGGAGCCGCGGGGAGGGAGGCTCTTTCTCTGACCCACTCCCGGCCAGGCGGCCGTGCGCCCAGGGCGCGGCGCGACGGGGCAGGAGCGCTCGGCTCGAGCTCGGGCCGTGGCTGCCTTTGTCTAGGAGGCGCCGAGGGGCTCCAGTCTCGGCCTCGCTCGGGCCTGGAGAGACCCCGCGCCCCCAGTTCTTTCTCCAGCGACGCCCCGAACTCTCCTTCCCAGACCTCCTACCCCGCACTCCGCTTTCCTGTCTCCAACCTCGCTCGGCGAAAACTCCCAGTGCCAGAGAAAAAGAAACCCACTTTCGTGAGCTGAGATTTCAGACAAAAGCTGCCCGTACCTACGACTCGAAGGCTCCAACCAGCCACTGGTTTTAACTTTCTCCCTTTAAATACATATTCTCTGGGCTTTAATTTTTTTCCTTCTCTTTATTCTCCCACTCTAAGCTTGCCCTTTATTATTATATTTAATGGTGCTATTCGTATTTGTTTTTCTGCCCGCCAGGCTCTGATCTGCCGAGATGGCTCAGCTGTAGCAGCTCTACTAGCGGCTGGAAACCTCACATCCCCAAGCAGGGCTCGCAGCTCGCTCGGCTCGGAGAGGATTTTTCCCCCTCCCTCCAGCCGAAACCTCGCACAAAACTCCCCCTGCGGTCGACTGGAAAATGAGCTCACCCAAATCTCGGTAGGCAGCCGTGAAGAAGGGCGCAGCCAATCAGGAGGCGCCCCCGCCCAGGCGGCCGCGCATTGGCTGCGGGGAAAATCAATTATCAAATAATCGATCAGCAGGGAGCTTCGATCTGCCGGGAATGCAAACTGCCAGTCCCCATTCCCGCCCTGAAGGTGGCCAAAAGGCTGACTCCCTCAAAGCCCTCGGCCCGCGCTCCCATCGCCCCCACCTCCTTGCCACCCGCCAGCTGCGGACCGAACCCTCACCCTCACGGGGGTGTAAGCAGTGGGAAGAGTTTTGAGAAAGATTAGGGGGATCCTTCACCCGACGATTCTTTAGAAATGGTTAGGAGCTCTAAAATGTATTGAAGTCAACTCTTAAGTGCAAAGTAGAGGAGATTTGCATCCGTCTTCGAGATGGGACTCATGTTTCTGTAGAGTGGGCTTCTGAGGAGCAGGGGACACAGGGCGAGCGTCAGAACATGATCTTGAATCAGGTTCCACCGAGCGCACGCAGCCTCCCTAGGCGACATTACCGCTTCTTTTAGCACTCCGCATGAGTCCACGCCGGCTCGGTTGCCCCCAGCAGCGGCGCGTTTCTATAAAGCCGAGCAGATGAGCCCTCCCAGCCATCACCCCTGCCCCGGACACCATGCTCTCCTCCCCATGTGTGCCCGAAGGGCTGACACACGTTCACCCAGAGCCTTCAGATGCGCTTTGCCTTGAAGGAGCTCCGACTGCTTAAAAAACAAAAAACAAACAAAAAAACCCCATCGCCAGGATCCCTTATTACTTGTCTTGCTCCCTTTTTTCTTTCTCTCTGTTTCTATCTCTGACTCCCTCTCTTCCTCTCTCCCTCTTTTTTGTCTCCAACACCCAAGTTTTAGGATCTTTTACTTTTCTCCATCGCATGCATGTGTAGCGCTTTCTGGCATGAACGCCTGGATAGATCATTTGGGAGGTTAAGGCAGGCCTGTGAGTAAAAACGTGGGGGGTGGGGTGAAGTGAGGGCAGCCAGGTGAATTGCCAGCGCTTTTATGCCCATGCCTGACCCCCGCCCCCCACCTCGACCCTGCAGCATGAACTTGGAAGCAGAATTTCAGGCCAAGATGGAACCTCCCCGTCTCAGGAAGGCAATTACTGTTTAATTCTTGGGAAGCTGCGCTGGCTGGGCCAGGCAGCACGCTCCTTTTCCGATAATGGAGAGGACTAAGCTGGGCGAGCAGCCTGCTAGCCCTTCTCCGAACCCCAGGCGGCTGCAGCCGACACCTGAGCGCCTTCCGACGGCTGCTCGCTGGGGTGTGAGCCCTGTCTCTGCAGCAGGCCCGCCAGGCATCTGCGAAACTGGGCATAGTAGGGAGCCGGGGGTAGGAAGTGTGTGGGGGGTGTTAAACCAAACACCGACAGGGCACATCTACATTTATGATGCTTAAATGAACTGCGAGGGAAATTGTGTAAGTATAATTTAACTGAGAGAAATTTACTGCGAAATACACTTAGATGACCGTGGTCTTTAACAGCCCTAGGGATTCTCCAGCAAAGACTTAGGTAACAGGGCTTGGAGTTACCTCAACTCCGTGGCCACGTTTTCAAATTTGGAAAAGGTCAGTTTTTATATGAATATAAATTTATATACGTACATGCACAATAGGATTTATTTTGTACTGTTGCCTTTCCGTAAGTTTTTTTTGTTTGTTTGTTTTATTTTCTAGCAGAGACGAAAAGAAAAGGTTCAGGTAAGTCACTCTTTTCAAGCATACCCAAAATCTTCAAAGCAGTAGGAAGACTATTGTGTGCTGTATCCATGATGTGTCAGACTGCCTTAAAAATTACACTAAATTACCTACATACAGATTTTCCTTAAAGAATGGGATAGTTTGAATTTGTGGGCTTAAAATAAACTCTTAGTAGCTTTGAAAAGTGCCCACTCTCACTCTTTCCATTTATAACTGTGAACCTAATGTTACTTCTAGGCCTTATACTATTAATTCTGAACAATCAAGAAACTAAAACACTTTTACAATGTAATTACAGTAGTACAAATTGTTTGCCCAAACCTCATTCTGGATAAGGATTTTACAATTAGCAAACAGTTATTACAGTTGGGGCTTGCTGAGAGAAATTGCACAGAGGACGTCTAGAATTGCAATATAGTAGCCATAAAAAAAAAAAAAAAACTCCTTTAGCAGGGCAGCCATTAATCATCTATTAAAGAAAAAAGTGAAGAGACAGTTCCGAGCATCTTAGTAAACTACTGATGATATTTATGTCTGTCCTGTGACAGCACCTATCCTAAGACTTATTTCAGATATTTGCTTTTTTAGGCAATAGCACTTTTATTTTGCAAAAATGTGGCCTGATAAAGGGTTCTGGCACTTGGCCCTAGCTCTTGCGACTCAGATCTTTCATTCGCTTTTTATCCTTCTTATCCCAGAGCATCTCCCCCAAAACAGAGAAGAGTGACTAAAGAAGAGACAGGCTGGGCGCTTGGTCTCTATTGTTTCTACCCTCCAACACAGAGGCATTTCAAGCCAGCAGTGCTCCTCTGGGCTGTTGGTATAATTGTCTTGGAGAACTCCCTTCTAACTTTCTGTTCTCCTGTAAGGAATTGGTGCCTTTGGAGAGGCCTATATCCTGAACCAGTCTTTTGTCCCCAAAGGTCACACTGATGAGTCACCTCCAAAACCCTCAGAAATTAAAGAGGCACCTCTTAAGGTAAAATGTGTGTGTATTTGCCAGCCCAGAATAAACAAAAGCCTGTTAATCAATCGAGTTTGGCAGCTGTGTTCACAGAATGATAAGGGTTTATCATCTGGCACCTAACTTTAAGATGCCTGTTAAAATGTTGTGATTGCTTTTTAGGTTGTCCTGTGGTGTGGAGGCTTGGGGTTTGTATTTCAAGAACATTCATCCTCAGCATCTCACCCCCACATTAGCATTCTCATTTCAAAAAACAGAAATAAGAGGAGGGAAAGACAGTTTAAAGAAAATAGATTTGAAATCTAGTAGAGATAATACAGGAATGCTGGAGATAAGAGGCTGGATGTGATATGAGAAAGGTACCAAGAAGTCAAAGCTAATGAATAGCTGTGAGAAAAGTGAAATAGACTATTTAGAGGTCTATTAAAGAGAGAAACCTGGTTAGGTGATATGAAAGGGGGTTACCCGAGAGGATTAGGGAGAACGTTAATCAAGCACTCCGAAGCAATCCAGGCTATAAGAACTAGGAGATTTGTTTACTGCATTTTGCTTCAGAAAACAAAGAGTGTCTGGGTCCAGTTCAGAAGTCAATGAGAGGTCAGCTTAGGCTCTCCGACTGTTGCAGGGAAAATACCTAAGTGACCATATTCCAACTGGATAATGCAAAAGTTAAGGAAAAAAAAATTGGGGGGAGGGTGCTTTCCTTACTACTTTTCTATTTCAAATCATTAAAATGCTTTGGTCTCTAGAGGGGGAAAAACTATACTGGTTAACATAATTACTAGCTCTGACATTTTCAGAAGTTATAGAGGTCTTTTATTAATTAAATGGAGGGCTTAATAAAATATTCCTAATAAAATTTATGGTTGTCTTAAAACTTTCTAAACAGTGCTATAAATTCTTAATAAAATTAACTGGGAAATGAGTTATTAGCCCACACTTTACCCCCTCCCCAACTTCTACATAAGGAGTGTCTGCAGAATGAAAAGGAAATAGAAGCCTTTTAGTAAAATATAAATATTAGCCAAAGCCATACATTGCTCTAGATAGAAGAGGCAAAGCCTCAAATGTTAATTGCAATGGCATCATTCTCCAATATCCTCCAACAGCCATTCACAAAACTTCATCAAGAATTTCTTTCCCTTCTCTAGTACATTTTATATATGCAAGTATATGTATTAGTGCATTCGAAACACAGTCCTCAATTTTCTGGACTGATTTTTTTGTGTTAAATGTAATTAAAAACATAACCACATTGTGTACAATTCCAACATAGAATCTTGAAGGCTCAGGTTGCAAATACTTTATTAGAAGACAAATTAAAATAAAATGCCTTGTAATTTCTCTCATTTTAATGTCTTTAAAGGTAACCTTTAAATAATAAATATCTCAACATTTTTCTCTGAACTCCTCATTTACAAAGTCAATATTATCTGCAACAGCATTTTTTTGAGCAGATATGCAAAACTTGTTCATATTATTATGTTTCAGAACTTTGGGGAGTTATCTTAAGTTTTGAGATACTTCTTTACTTCACAGATACAATGTTGGCTGGCCTAGCTATTTAAGTAAACTCCAAACCAAACAGCCTTGGTGAATTGTTTAGCATTTGAAGGCTTGATCTTTTGTGCCGTCTACTGGACAATGGAAAAACTGCAGCTTCGATGACAAACTTTTCTCTTGTCCAGTATTTAATGGGGGTGGGAGGTGGGGGTAAAGGGTGTGATTTGGTGCTGGTACGTAACAAGAGAGGAACACAGGACCCATCTTAAGACTCACAGGACAGGAGTCCGGGTCTAATCATGTTTTTCAAATACAAGGATAGGGCATTTTATCAACTATAGGCACACCTCAACTACTTGACTAAGGCACAAGACTTAAAACCTACATTTAATACAGCTGTGTATGTGTGTCTGTGTACAAAGTCAGCTTGGGAAAAGACAGAAAAGATGATGGGACAGGACCAACATCTCTAAAACAAGAGTAGTGGTTGCTTGGCTTTGATTGTGAATTTGCTTGACAGTCAAGTTAAATGTATCTACTACCTGGATAATCCAGATGTACAACTTAATTCTTTGAATTTGGAAAATGACATTGTTTGATAATAAAGAAAAGAACTTCTAGGAGAGGGGAAATGAAACCGTTAATTAGAAAAAATTTAGGGCAGTTTCCTTGTGGCAATTCTGGATGAAAATGTGAAACCAGTATTTTCACATGGAGAGCACAAGTGGGAGAAAGTGTGAGTGAAATTCATGGTCAGATGCCTTTATATAGCAGAGGCTGTTTAATGTTCTCTTAAGCATTAAAAAATGTATACATTTTGGTTAAGATTTTAAAAATTTATGGAGGTCTCATCTAGCATTGTGGAATCTTTGTGTAAAAAGAAAAGTATGAAGCTAACTTTGACCTCTCTTTGATAATGACATAGTGTCTGAAGTAATTACAGTTACCATAGAGAAGTGATTTTGTGATTTAAGAAACAAACAAACAAAACCCAATGCCAAAAAAAAAAAAAAAATACAGAGAAGTCAAGCTGAATTTGGTCAAAGAGACATGGACTTTGGTATAAGAGCTCTTAAAACTGTTCATGTGCTTTTTCTGGAGTTAAAATTCCTTATTGCATTTTAATAAAACCTGGTAGCACATCACTAGTTATTAGGGTACCTTTTAATAAAAACCTAATAGTGAAAAGGAGACAGCTTTAGGGCATTTTATTGATGCATAAATATATTACAATGACCTGCTTCAAATATACATTTTGATGTAGCACCGTCAGGATGACTTTAAAATATTGTATTAAATATAGATATATCAGAGAACCTGGAGTGACATTGGCTACTTAAAGCAGTGAGATTGCTTGCATTGCAGTGTAAAAGCTCAGGATAGTTTCAGTTGTTCTACAGAAGTCTGTGGTGTTGATGGCAGGTGTCTTTTAAACTTTAGCATAAGCAACTGAACTGTGAAAGGTTATTCTTTTATGAGATGCTGTTTGGGGCCATTTTATGACATGCAGTTTTGTTTAGATTAAAAAAGCAACCAAACAAAAAACCCTACTAACAAGAGTTGGAAAACGTAGAAAATTCTTCCAGGAACTAATCACAAGTGCACAGACGTTTGATATATTCTAAACTAATAGTGGAAGTACCCAGAGCTGGAAGAGGTATAGCCAGTATGCTCTAGTCACCAAGAGCAAACATTTACCTTTGAAGCAACTGGGTGAGCCAGACTGGCCATGCTTAGCACCATGTTCCACTTGGTAAAGAGGCATATTTTTTGAAAACTTTCAGGCAAAAATCACACTGATTATTCAAAAATAAATGTTTTAACATTTCATTGAGTTATCTAATGAATAAAAAAAAAAATCCAAGGCTTCCTGCAGCGCAGAAAGAATTCTAGTAGCATGAAAAACACAGAGGGGGAAAGAACAAGAAGCTGAGGACGCCTGCTGAGTAGTTATTCACTTGTGACTATCTGAAAACGTACTTTTCTGTGCCCTTATTTAAAAATGAAAAATAAATATCATCTTTCCTTGTCTTCTTTTTTAAAAAATTAGCGTCAGACTATGGTTATGCTTGATAAAAATTATAATTTTTCCCCGGCGATTTATGCAAAAAGGGGCCAATTCGAAAACTTGTGACTAGTGGAAGAAGTCGACATATAAGCTGCAAACAAATCGCTTCGCAGCCGAGCCCACAGACCTGCGAGGCGCCCCTTCTTCCGAGCTCACGGAGGATAACTTCATTTACTGGCAGTTCGGGGACCACTTCTGGGCCGGCCACTCTTTACCGAGCAGGGACATCTCCGCGCACAGCCTTCTCAGCAGGGCTGCCCTGTCGCCCGTGCTCGTTGCGGTGCCGGGTCCCGCAGCGCCCTGCAGCGCGGTCAGGTCCCCGAGCGCGCTGAGCCACCCAGAGCCCCGGGCCAGCCTGTACCCTGGGGCGTGAGGATTCCCTGGGCCCCTTGGGGATCCTTCGGCTGGATGTGCTTCCATTGGCGGGAGCTGCGGTGTTTGCTCACACCTGGCTTGGTACAGGGGAGGAGACGTGGGGGAACTTGTCCCCTGGGAAGAGGTAAAGGGGAAAAGGTCCCCTCTCCTGCAAATGTCCCCCTCCCCCGCCATTTTTGGCCGCGATCCTATCTTCTTTTTGGGGTGCGCTTTAGCCTCTCCCAGGAGTTGGTCAGGCCTGGGCGGCAGCCCGAGAGCGGGAGCGCGAGGACCCACGGACCGGGGCGCGGCGACTCTGGCACGCCGGCATCTGTCTTCCGCTACTTCGGGCTGAGCACCCGAGGGCGCCTTTCTCCCCAGCTGGACTCGGGAACTCAGGAACACCCCGCCCCCTGCCTTTTGGCCTAATTCTGGAAGCTTCTCGCCTCCAGTCCTGGAGGGCTCTTCCTCCAGGGGCGCCATGAGCCCCCGGGTGCAGCCCATCCCCCTCTTCTTCCTCGGAGATCAAGTGTGCTCTGCCAGGCTTTTTGGGACGCGGGAGCCTTTGAGGACTCGGGCCCCGAGAGTCCCCAGCAGAGCCGCGGCCCCCTCGGAGGGGCTGGAACAAGTGCGCATTTGTGGCCAAGGTTATAATTTCAGGTGCGCTAAAGGGATCGGAGGCCGCGGGAGAACCGTGCGGGGCCTGATGCCGTTCCTTCCCCGGGATCCCAACCGCCGCCGGGTGGAAGAGGGGACACGGCCGGGCTGTGTGCTCTGTGCGCCCCGCGCTGGCGCTCACACCTCGGAGAGGGGTATAGATCCAAGCGCCCTGGGAGGGGAGAGGACAGCTGGGAGTGTGCTGGAGTTGGGGGTGATGCCCGGAGAGGATGGGGAGAGGGAGGAAAGAAGAGAGACAGTGACACAAACGGAAAGAGGGAGAAAGAGATAGAGAACGGCAGGAACAGGGACAGAGTCAAGGAATCTGATCGCGTCCTGTCCCACCCTCAAGACACAGGAAAACAGCCTCCCCGCACTGGTACTCGCCAGGGAAGGGGACACGCGCATTCCTGCGTTGCTGCCTTCTGCTTCGGAGGAGCCTTATCATAGACTTTTGCATAATCGCATATTGACTTTCCTAAATAATTCCGCAAAGCTATTTGTGCTTCCACTTGTTCACATTTGCAAACAATTCCCTTGGGGTAAAGAAAAAGGAGACAGAGAGAGAGAGAGAGAGAGAGAGAGAGAAAACGTGTGTGTGTGTTGGGGTGGCCAACTGAGGCCAGGGGCAAACACTAACACTTTCTTTCAAAATGTCCCTTAAGCAATCCCAGAAATGACTGTCCTGCTCTGGGCAGTGGAAGTTACCATGACCAGTAGGGTGGGGTGATATCTCTGCCTGAGGCTCACCTTTCACCGCCTCTTCCCCACCACAGATAACTTTAAGGATAATTCAAGGCATTTAGTTCCACTTATCCATTTCACAGATGAGCAAGCTGAGACCCAGAGAGGTTAAGTATCCAATTTCTTCTCTCCTTTTCTTTTCTGCATGCCTCAAAGGGTGTGTGCATGTGTGTGTGTGTGTGTGTGTGTGTGTCTGTATGTGTATATAGCTCCTGAACTCTTAAAAAAAATCACACTACAGAAGATGACTTTTTTTATTCTTATTTCCTAAGAGGACTGGAGATCAGTGCCTGCACATCTGTCAGAAACAGCTGGGTGTGTGATGGTGGTATGTGACAGTGCAAGTGTCCAGGCTGGGTGGTGGCTCCTTCCTCCCCTGGTGCTTCAATCCTGACTCTATCACCCCTTTAAGTCTCTTTAAGAAAGCAGCAGTCAAGGAGCTCTACTGACCTACGGAAGACCCCTCCATGCAGAGAGCTCCAAGAAACGAAGAGAGCAGGGGAGCTTGTACTTGGCAGTGATGGTGGTGGAGTCTCCTAGACTCTTTTCCAGCCAACTGTCCTTCCCAAAAAACAAACAGCTACCCCTGGTCTTTTGCATTGACTTCCTGTGACTGAGTGATCCTAATGGAAAACTGGCCCAGGTCACCTAGGGCAGGAGCAAGACATTGAAGGCCTTATTTACTCCAGGATTAAAACCAACACACCCTCTAACCCTGTCCCTCCTAGGCAGCTTATCTTTTAAGGATGTGAGGAGGAGCTTCTTGGAGTCTAAACAGACATAATACCCCACTAGGATGTTTAGGTATCGAGTTTACAAAAAAACATTTTATTCCTGCTTCCCTGAATCCCACTGCAACTCAGGCTACAATACCATTCGCAAAGAACAACCTGTATCCTTTACAGGCAAAATAAATTGAGTTGGCACTTATAATTCTGAAATATTTTCATTTTTAGCTTCAAATTTTGCCCCGAAAACAAATCGGGTATTTATCACCCTCTTCTCCCCACCTCCTAATTATTTTTACCCTTTTTTTCTAAGTTTTTTGTTACCTTGAATTTTATCTTGATTTGGGTGTTCAGTACAAAAAATTTGCTTATAGGATGGTTATCTGTAGTTATCTATGTTTATTTTGTGTTTTAAAATAATCTGTTTTATAAAGTTTACTATGTTTTATAAAGTTTTTAAAAAATTTGTTTTATAAAGGTTACTATGTTTACTATGGTTAGGACAAAAAATATCCTAACGTTTCTTGAGGTTCAAACTTTGGTACTATTCTATGTCTTAGCCTAGCTTTTATGATAAGCCTGTTGCATTTTCTTAAATACTTATTGATAAACATATCTCTCAGTTAAAAATCTTTTGAGGAACCCAGACCTTTGTGATGTACTGCACTGTGAACTATTTCATTTGCAACCATTTAGTGACTGTAGGCTGAAACTGAAGACTGATTTTGGAAATTGGGTCTATTGGAAAAAGCTCTTTGCACATACAAATGTTCTCAGCCAAGATTCCTGATAGTGGCAGTGAGGAAGAGCAGCAGAGAGTAGAACACCAGGGCTCAAATTTTAGCTCAATCTCTAATAGGCTGATTGAATTTGAAAAACTGAATCACCTGCAAAATGAATTGGTTATATTATTTTGATCTCTAAGTGCACTTTTGTTTCTTGTACTTAATGATTTTGATAACAAAATTGGACAGAAAATGTACAGCTTCATAATGAGCAAAAACTATTTAGTGTTAGTACATCACAATAATACTTATTTCAGAGTAAATTTTGAAGAGGCTGATATTTTGGAATTGAGTCTGAGACAGTTGTGGTAAAGCAATGTTTCCTTGACTTGACTATAGACATTTACATACATATAACCTTATGGTTTTTGCCCTGTTCTAATGCCCCCTAAATTACTATTTACTTGTTCTTTAAAAAAATAGTCTCATCTGGGCCAGGTGCAGTGGCTCATTCTTGAAATCCCAGTGCTTTGGGAGACTGAGGTGCAAGGATCACTTGAGCCCGGGAGTTCCAGGTTACAGTGAGCAATGATCATGTCACTGCACTCTAGCCTGGGTGACAGAATGAGACTCTATCTCAAAAAATAAATAAATAAATAAATAAATAAAAGTTTCATCTAAACTAAAACACTGTTTTTAAATGAAACTTTATATTGCAGTTATGATTTCTTCTGTGTTTTTTTTTTCCTAATGCAGACTGTAATGAATACACTAATGCATTTAAAACAATTTGCTTGAATATAGGCTCCTAAATCATCTTTACTTGACTTTGGGAACCAATGACCCTGAGGATGTCTTACTCTCTTCAATACGCCATGTTTAGTTTCTGCTTTATATATCAGCATGACCAAGTCTTCAAATATCATACAATGACCACAGAGAGTAAAGATATTCGGTATGGCAAGAAATGAACTCCAATAATAAGGAAAAAATGAACACTAATTTTAGAAAGAATTCAACACTAATATTTTACAATTCAGTGTTGTTATTTAAAGTGGAATTGTGTCTTGTAAAACTTCTGTAACTGCCAAACTTGTTGATATCGGTAAACTCCATGAAATCTGCATTTTACAATACAGCATTTTGAAATATAATTACTACAATTTTAGACATTTGTAAGGCCCAAATTTATGATAATAGTAGGCAATTTTTGAAAAATGCACCAGATTCTATAAAAATGGCAATAATTTCTTATAAAAGCCTTCAAAACACTGAAATCTGGAATTCTTGTGCTTTCTGTTTCAGAGGAGAAAAACATAAATGCTTCTAGTTTGGACTTTTTTTCCCCCAATTCATTCACTCTCAACTCCCCATTTTTTGAGATTACCTCAACAGGGAAATTAAAGTATCAGAAGAATTCCCTCAGTACCTTCAGGCACTGTACCCTCCAGATATTGATCTTTAAGTTTGAAAATGATAACTTGAGTCTTTGTTGAAAGATACACCTGAAAGAACTAAAGTAAACAGAAAGATGTCAAAAACACAGTATTATTTTTTGTTACCATTAGATTTTATCTGGATATTTGTTGGTATGTTTTAGAAGTTAAAACACTCAACCCTTTCTCTACTGACCAGACAACTTTTGAAGGCACATTCTCTAGCGCCCGAATTTCACATGTCTCTTTTCTTTGTAGCACTGCACACTGTGTTCGTAGGGCAAGACGTAATTTATGCACAGATTTTATTTCTTTTTTGCCTCAAAATGGTTACGTATCTCAACAAACCAAATGCCATTCACTTGAAGCTTTTGTTCTGCCTTGTTTTTTTTCTAATCTTGGAATTAGGTTAAAATCATAATTTGGTGAAACAATGTAAGTGCCTGACCATCTTAAAAACCAAGGAAAATCAAAACCAAGGTATTGCTTAGCACCAGGAGACTTGAGAAGTTGAAAATCACAAAGTTGAAAATGGATAGTTATGGCTCTCTTAATAACTGTCACTTTATCCTGATTCTCAATCAGTACCCAAGTACAATGCAGAGTGTAGTTGAGCTTCAGATGCTCTGGAAACTACTGCTTTGAAGGTCAAAACTCAGCCAAATTTAAATTCCCACCAATACTGCACTCCTAGCAATTGTTGGCTCCATGGGACTGGCTACTCCATTGACCTGATAAGAGCCAAATGCCCACAGCCAGTTAGTTCCCTGACTTAGGCATCTGTACCTGGTAGTGGCCACCTTTCTCCTTGGGTATTTAACTCTCTTTAATTTTGTACTTTTGTGTTTCTATGATAACCAGTAAGCACCCTTTTTCAATGCTAACCTAATTTAGACCAAAAAGTATTACATATATTTTTTATATTCTTACTCACTACATGCTTAGGGCTTCTTTCTCTGAGGAATTCAACCAATAAACTTTCCTTGGTGCTTTTAGCTTTTTACTCCAAAGGAGGGAATAGTTTGAATTTGTTTCAAAGTTCTCTTCTTTTTATTTGTTTTTTTTCCTTTCCTATGAGTCTGTAATTTAGTTCTGCTGACACAGTTGGTTAACCCCATACTGGGGAGCTGATTAAAAACACTTTCTAAAAATGTCTATTCCTATTTCTGGTATTAATCAGCATTTTTTTTTTCCCTGTTCTATCGCTTTTTCTTTTTGGTTTGTTTATCAAAATCTTTCCACTCCAGTAATTCTAAATGGGCATAGTTAAAAAGCTACATGACTAGTTCTTTTTAACATGGGCTAGTTCTGACTGCACTGTCTCTAATACACCTACTACATCAGAATAATTCCAGGGAATAGCAGGTGGTCTTCAGGAATTCTATAAAGTCATATACAATTCAGAAGCAGATGTGAACAATAATCACAAACCTGTGTGTCAGGTTTGTTCTCCTCCCTGTGCTTCGGGGACCATCCAATTGCACGACAGACCCACTCTTGAAGGAATACTTCCTTAAAAATCTTAATAGTTGCCGTAGATAGTCAAAAGAAAGCTGCTCAGGAACATTTATATACTTCATACACTCCAGTTAACCCAGATACCAAAGCCATTTTCTACTATCCTACCCCTGTTTTCTTGGAAACTCTTAAAAAGACATGAGCTCCAAAAACTGTTTCAGAGTTTACATGCTTTTCTCATTGTCACTGACATTTTTTGGATAGTGATAAAAAGGCAAGTCTGTTGCAAATTTCATAAATCAGTCTTTCCTCTCTGTTCTGCTGTCAGGTTGCCCTTCTCACTAATGTCACCATATGTCACTGCGTGTCCTAGCCAATCTCAATTTGACTGAAAGAATTTAACTAATTTTTGGGTCCTGTTGCCTGTAATTGGTAACTTTGCCAACTTTGTGATTTTACACTGTTTCATTCAGAACATTATTATTCAGGTAAGTTAACTATCAGTCCTTAAACAAGTCTTTGATATCCAGGAATACAATTGAGAATTTAATTTCTGCCCTTAATTTAATAAGACATCCCAATTTGCAAAGCATGCTTCTTCTTCCCTTCCCTAAACTCTGTGAGAACATATTATCATCCCCATTTCATGGATAAAGTTTGAGGTCACACAATTGTTTAGGCTCACAGGGACTATGCTAGAACTTGGCCTACCAAGTCCTGGTATCAATCTGGAGAAATTCCTCTGTAAGTGTATCATTGTATTATGCTACGTATTTGGGGAGGGGGGTAGACATAAGGAAAAAAATAAGAAAATGCCTCTTTTAATTTTTTTTGAGAAAAACCATAGTCTTTTTGCATGATGAACAAAATACCAACTTTTTAGTTTTTATTATTATTTTTCTTTTTTTAATTTCAAAATATTATGGGGGTACAAATGTTTTTGGTTACATGTATCAATTTTGTTATGCTTGAGTCAGGATTATAGGTAAGCTCATGACCCAGATAGTGTTCATTATATCCACTAGGTAGGTTTTTGCCCATCCCTTCCTCCCTGCTCCCGCCTGCTTGAGTTCTGCTGAGTTTTACTTCCCAATGTGTGCTCGTTGGTTAGTTCCAATTTAGTAGTGAGTACATGTGGTGTTTGTTTGTTTTTCCATTCTTTAGATACTTCACTTAGGATAATGGTCTCCAGTTCCATCCAAATTGTTGCAAAAGGCCTTAATTCATCCTTCTTTATGGCTGCATAGTATTCCATAGTATACATCTACCACATTTTATTAATCCACTCGGAGCTTGATGGGCACTTGGGTTGATCCCATACCTTTGCAATTGTGAATTGTGCTGCAGTAAACATTCACATGCAGGTGTCTTTTTGATAAAATGACTTATTTTCCTTTGGATAAATGCCCAGCAGTGGGATTGCTGGATCAAATGGTAGGTCTACTTTTAGTTCTTTGAGGAATCTCCATAATGTTTTCCATAGAGATTATACTAATTTGCAGTCTTACCACTAGTAAAAAAATGCTTCTTTTTGCTTGAGTTTTTTATGTTCTTTTCTCTTCCTTTCCTTATGTCCTACTGTAAGATTAGAAATATTTAAATATCTCCAGAAAGTTCCACTTACATCAATAGAAAGTTTCAGTATTTCCAGTATCCAGGCATTTTGAACTGATTAACCATATTTAATGGGAAATGTTTGCATCTCTGCATTTCAAAGTCATATTTTGTTGTGCAAATAATGTTTATTTTTGAAAGGGCACACTCAAAGTTATGTATATAATACAAGGTTACTATATAGATTTATTGTAGTTCTTTCATTCTACAAATATATTATTTGTTTTGTCCTTATATTTGATGTCTTTTTGTATTAAAAAACTATAATATAAATACAAATCAATTTATGACATATCATAACATGGTTTTCAAGAAGACATCAATTTAAACTTTGCATTTAAAGAGAGAAGAAAACTGCTTTCAGGAAATATTAGTTAACCGGCAGGAGTCCTTTTCAGAGCACAGTTACCATGGGATTGAAAAGTATTTGCTAATTATAACAGTGCACTAATTATGTGCTTTTACATCTCATCTTTCTGTCTTTCTGTCTAAATTCACTTCTAATTATATGGTACCCTTTTTGCATGCGACATATCTAAAAGTATTGCTTTTTATCAGATATGAATTCTTTTACTTGGAAATTTATTAAAGACATAGTTTCACTTCTCAAATATTTTCTACTGAAATATATTGAAATCTTTCAATTGTGGGTTGAAGAAGCTGTCATGTTGTTGGCGGGGGCAGGGGGGAATCAAGATTTAAATATTAGACATTTTGTATGTTACAAAAGAAAGTAGGAAAAATGATCAGCCTTGTCATAGTTTCTATTTTTAAAAAGCAGTTAAGCAGACGTAGCCCCATTACCACTCTTCCTCCTCATCATTGTCATCATATTTTTATTACTCTACAGAATTTCTGAAATTGTAATTGATGCAAAGATATTTTACACATAGTAGAATAAAGGAAAGATCACTGGGTCATTAGAACCTATCCTCTGTCCTCTGAATCATAGAAGGAAGCTTAAAAACAACAAAAGTAACAACAAATGTTCAATTTCTATGTTTTGATTTCCTCTGGGCTTTTTGAGCAAATAGAGAAAGGAACTCACTTCTGTGTAAAGAGAGCAAGTCTTGCTCACCTCCCTAAAGCAGGAACTTTAGCCAGAAGGGGCAACTAAAGAATTGAGGGTCTACAACTTTCAGAGGTTTCTAGGCTTTAATCCCACACACAGGCTCATGTGACAGCTATTAGTCTGACTAATTTGTGGGTATACAACTTTTTCTGACTCCACTCTTAATCATACTTTATTGATTATGAACTTTAATGCATACATATTCATTTCAATGTTCATTTGTTTTTAAAGAAAGCTTGGAGAATAATTTATGAGCTTTTAAAGAAACATCTGATAGGGTAGTTGAAGCTTCTGCAAATACAAACAAAATCTGCTCTGCAGTTTTTAAGATACATATTGATATGTGGATCAAGCAGTTTTAGATCTCAGGCTCCAGGAGAGGGTGGAGGAGGTGAGGAGGGCCAGTTGGAGCAAAAGAGGAGAGGCTTATTGAAGGCTTCCTCTATGCCAGCCACTGGGATAGATGCTTTTGTACACATTATTTCAGTGTGGTAGTATCCAATTCTATTGAGGGTTGTTATAACAATCAAATTAGAACTTTAGAGTTTGATATATTTTTTATACTGGATTGCATGGAGCTGAAAACTTGGCCCTTCTGCCATCAGTGTCACTTTTATGCCAGGCCACAGAATTATTTACATCCAATTAATTCAAGATGCTCAACTGCCCAGCAAACCAAGGAAGCAGTCTGGGCCTTACAAGCCACGTGGGGACATTCTTTGTAACCAGAGACATTTCAACAATGGTAGAGCCTCTATTATTTGGACTGAGACCCCTTTTTATCTTTTACTTCTGCCTGGGCCCAAACTTTCTCATCTGTAAATCAAATCGACTTGACTCTATTTTTGATATTCCTCTCAGTTTCAGTGATTTGTGAATTTTGTATTTGATTCTGCTGATGTTAAATGTTTACAGCTGAAAAGGGGAAGACAAACTAATTATAAACAGAACTTCCCAGCTAAAATCTTAGGGGATGAAGAGAAATGATTCAAGTATTTTCTGACTCTGACAATCAGAAATACCTTCCTTTGTGGCAATGATAAGATTTACCAGGAAACAAAGATTTTTTATTCTTTTATCATTTTAGTTATAATACGTTATGGAAGTGAGAAGCTCCCAAAGCTCTGTAATCTTAATTAACAAAAGTGCTAACATCAAGTCAGTGCAGATCGGGGTTATTTCTTGACTGTTTGCTGTGTGCTTTGGAAAAGGAAACTGTCCTTCTCTGGACTCAGTGAAACACTGTTAACAGCGCCTCTTTCAAAATGGTGTGCTGATGTTTAATCAATGTTCATAAATCTCTTGAAGATCTTCCAATGATAATTGTGACATAAAATATAAAGTATTATTCCTGGAATAGGGTAATTTTATCCAATTAAATCTCCTGTGAGCTATCACCTGGGTAGGAAACATTGTTATTACTTTGCAAATTACTTTGTACTTAGCTTTCCTAATGTTTCCTCATATATCCTAGCCATAGCTGAAGTCCCATCAGAAGGAATAGAACACTTGCAACATTGACTTTGATGGGATGTTACAATGAAGAACAATATGGTCTAGTGCTGTTGCTGAGGGCAGGACAGAAGGACCTAAGCCTCTCTGAGGATGCATCTTACACAATGCCATTAACCATTCTAGCAGCAACTGTGTAATTAATAACCAGACACAGCATGTCATTAATTTGAATGAGATCATAGGAGACTTTGAGTTTCATGCTATGGGTCTAGTTGGTCTTTGAGATTTGCCCCAGTTTTCAGAGACAGAGTCTCATGATCAGTTAATGGGGTTTGCTGTTTTAAATGCAGCCAGCCCTTCAAAACAAATTCCCGAACAGTTGATACTCAGTATATCCTAGCAAGCACTAGAAATTACCTGATATGTTTTAATGGAGCAGTCTAGACATTGCTTTTCATTAATTAATTCTTTAATTAATGCATTTATCTAATATATTATTTATTAATTTTCCCTGTGCCAGGATCTAGATTCAGGAAGACCAAGACAGACAGAGAAGGGTGGGGAACCTGTGGAAGGATGTGATCAGTGGTGATTATCTTCATGGCAAATTCATGTGCATGAAATATTTTATGTTCATAAAATATCATTTTAGCTGCTGATTTTATTTTGGAAGTCGTTCTAGAGAGCTATATTGTCACATTGAATAAAAACGACTCCCCACCTCCCTCTCACTCCATTGTCAGGGTCAATTCACCAGGCATTCCATGAATGTTTATTACATTCCAGGATAAAAGACGTATTTGTGATAATTAATTATTGAAAATAAAAACAGACAATGGCTCATAATTTCGGCCACAAATTTTTGAGGTATGTATGGCAAGAGAAGTGAGAGAATTCCATCTTTTTTAGTGTATGCAACTGCTTAGATACAGTAATAATTGTCTCCTTTTCTTCTTTTCTCCACTCCCTCTGATCAGGTTGCAAGTATAGTGACTAATAAAAATTGGATAAGCATATCAGGACATTAAAGAGTAAATTATCAAACTGGGACACAAGAAGCAAGAAATATTAAAAAAAAAAAAAAGAAGAAGAAGAAAAAATCTGTAATTTCATCATCCAAACAAAGCTAATAGTGATGTCTACCTTTGGGTGTAAGTTTTTACACAATTATGTATTTTTGTTTTTCATTGTATCGTATCTTTTTTCCTTTTTAATGTCATCTAATATAACAAAGCTTAGGTATGCCATAATATACTTATGTGCCTCCTATTTTTGGATATTTAGGTTGTCTTTTTTATGATTATAAATTAAGCTATAGGGCATATTATATGTGTGTATGTAGATTATGTAGATTTTCCTGTATTATTATAATAGGTATATGAAAGTTAGGCTTCCAGGTCTTTAAAAGATATTAACATTTTTTGGCTTTAAAGATATTTTGCTGAGTTACCTGCCAGCATTGAATATAATGATTTAAATAGTCCCCTTCCCCAAATTTGTAGGTAAAAATTAACTTTTATTTTAAAAATTGCATTTTTATTACCTGCAAATTTTAACATATCACTTTTTTGTAGTTCTGTTCCTTCCTTTTTGAGTTACCTGTTTACCTTTTTTGTGAATGTCTATTAGGGACATCATGGCTTTGAAAATTCAAAATCCTCTTTGTTAGATAAAGGAATATATGATGCTAACATATATAATGCTTTTAAAGAAATAATATTGGAATTAAAATTATCATAAAAATAAGAAGGCAAAACCAAAAACAGATTTATCAGCATATGTGTATGTTTGGGTGTACCTAGGGGAAAATCAATGGAAATATATTTATATATACATCTATTAATTATGGTTATAAAATGGTGAATAATACTTTATTTTTTAAGTAATTTTTTTCTGTATTTTCAAGATTTTTAAATGAATGTAGACTTTTTAAAAAAAATTTAAAAAAACTTATTTTGAGAAATTTCTTTCTTTTCTTACAACTTAACTTCTTTTTTACTTGGACATTTTTAAGACCTAGAGTTTTATTGAAATTGGTGGAAATGTGCAAGTTTGGAAGCTAAGGTTAAGTGAAAAAGTCCTTTCTGGAGGGTTCTTTCCTTTGTGAAACCAAAAATTCCTGTAAAGATGATTGGGAAAAGAAGAAACCACATCCTTTCCTCTAAGTAGGTAAAGGGTACTCCAAGTGGGCTTTCCTGTGGCAGAACGCTATTGACAACACACCTCCCAGGTGTTGTTGGTGTCATTTTCAAGGCCATGCTGAGGTTTGGCACAAGGGGTTTTCTGCGTCATCTTCTGCTTGAATTTTCACAACGATGAGTTATCATGGGTGAGAAGGACACACACATGTATACCTAGATGTCCATTTTTTAAAAGTTTACTTTTAATTTCAAACATTTTTTGTATACTGTGATCCTTAGAATTTCCTTAGTTGGTGATTTAAACCAAGAAGTCTATTGCTGGGGGGGGAAAAGCAAGTAGGAACACCTTTGGTTAGTTAGGATAGCAGGTGAAGCCTGATGGGCCCCTCCTCTCTCATCTGGTGCCACATCTTACCTGATGCTGCTGCGTTCTGATTGCAGGTGAATATCAGAGAGTAGTGAAAACAGTTTTTTGGATGCTGAGCTTTAAAAAGTCTCAGTAAAGACTTACTTCCAAGAATATTGCGGGGGCATATATTTTAGAAATTCCTCTAAATCTCCAGGGTAGATAAGAAATTCTCAGAAGAACTTCACAACAACAATAAATTTATTATTTCTTGAAAGTGTAGGTATTCTCCAAGAGAGTATACTTTTAAAATCAGGATTTGTCACTATCTTCAGGATCACATTCCTGGATTAGGCAAAGGAAAAGGGCACTTTTTGTTCTTTCGAGATGCAGATCCTACAAACTTGAGCAATACAAGGTATGCTGCGGTTTAAGGGAGGGATGAATAACCAACCTTCTTGCTCATCACCAAATGCCTGGGTTAGGAACCAGTTGAGTGAATCATGTGAAATGTAACAAGTGAAGAAATATCAGCATTAGGAAAAAAAGCTGATTGGTAAACAAGACTTAGTTATAGGCCAGCTAATACCCAGCTCTGCTGTTTAATTAAGCAAACCTGCCTAGTAGAGACCTCCCAATCCAGAGCTGAACATGTGAGTCCTGAGCACAGGCTTCCCGAAATAGAAAGAGAACTCTGCAAAGGCTGAGCCTCCAAGCTTCATTCTTTTCTTTTCTTGTTTTCCCCTATTCTCACTGATCGGGAAAACCTATATTCCTCTTTAAGAGAGAAATAGGAAGACTGGGACACAAAGGAATACCTTCTCCCACACTTTTACCTAATGGGAATGGACCTTCCCCCTTCTACAGAAACAAGTAGGGACAAGCATCCCTTCCTCACAAGTAAATCTAGTGAAAACATGGTTGAGAAGTAAAGATTACATGGATGCAAGGCATGGAGGGGTAGTGTGCCTCTTGGGGTGTGCCGGAACTGGTATCGCTAGGACTTCAAGGGGAAATTGGCAGGGTATCGGCAGGATGATAATTCTCTGTTCTTCCTAAAACTGTCGAAACAAACAACAGCAAAGAAGTCTGGACAGTGCTTATTAAATAATGCTTGGTAAAGTTTGTGAAGGCAGAAGATACTGGGAATCTTGATCATAGATCCTATCTCAGTCTTCTGGATCCAGTACTGTAGGAAATACGAGTGGATACATGTTCAAAAACTCTCCCTTGTTCCCTCGATTTGCAAGGCAGTGGCTTGAGAAGGGGTGTGGTCAGCAAAGCGGAGGAAACCCGAAGAGCTCCTCCTGGAGCACAGGTCCCTGTCCCGCTTCCGTGGGGAGTTAGTAACTCACCAACAAGGCAAGAACCACCAGGACTCACAAGTTTGATTTTCTCTGTTTGGGAAGAAAATGAGAAATAGCCCAGCATAGGATCATTCAGAGGTAGTAGGTTCCCAATACACAAAAAGAGAAGAAAGAAGAGCAAGTTCTTTCAGGGCATTAATGGCCCAAGAGAAGAAGAGAGTGGAAACTCCCTAGGGGTCCTTCTAGTCTCCACTGTGGATGAATATTGTCAATGCCAAGGCCCTGGAGTTTTATCTAGTTAAACACCCCTTCTCCAACACTCCCTTCTGCCCTAGTCTCTAGGGACAGGGAGAGGAGTGAATGGTAACGCTCTCTGGTAGGGGTGGTGAGGCTGGGGAAAAATTTTAGTGCTTTTTTTTCTCTCTCTCTCTCTCTGAAGAAACCAGTTTACAGCTGTTTCCTGAATTGGGAGAAAGAATCTAAAATTCATGACTATGCTCCACAGGAAGAGGATAAATTTCCAACTAGGAGAGGGAACCCACGTGGGGAGATTTAGAACATCATTATAGAAGAAAGCAGAACCAATCCAGTAACCATAGTTGATTCAGCCTCCGGCCAGCTTGCTATTTCCCTTAGATGACAGAAATGCAGAGTCTAGAAGAGAAACACTTAAGATATAGATTTTAGACCAAACAGGGTCCACAAATAGGGCCCAAATGAGGGGGCACAGAGAGCCACTGAGTACCCATATGTGCTGTATCCAGACCGAAAGAGTCTGTATAGATCTGTACTCATCAATAATAGTAATCCAAAATGAAATGAGTTAGCATCTATTAAAAATACTCAAAGAAAGAAATGAAGAAAGAGATATTATAGGCTAATGTTAAAAAAAAAAATCTAGTCTGGAGAAAGATAAGCCATGGGAAAATGGAGAAATATTTTTGTTTGCAAGTGCTATGTGCTGTCAAAAAATCTAAACAGAATATTTAAACTTTGAAACAAGGAATAAAAGTGTATAAGACAATATTACAAGTTAAAAAATAGCATTAAGGAGTAAATAAAATAAGCTGAGAATTACCCAATGCTATTGTGGAAGTAATGCACGTATTAGAGAGAGAAAGAAGCAGAACTGATGAGGTAGAAAACCGAATCTGATAAATGGATTGAGAAAAAGAAAAGCTAATGAAAAAACAGACAATGGAGATCCAACAAATGGATCCCTCTTCGTGACAAAAAAAAAAAATTACATAAATGGAACATACCACTCAGCAGTATACTAAGAGCAACTTCTGCAAAATAAAGGAAGAACTGTATCTCCAATTAAAAAGAGTAGGCCATGTTGCAAGAAAAATTGATTCAGAATGATAACCTCAAGTGATATCGTAGTGAAATTATCTGAAGGTTTAAAATGTAATCCTATGGCCATTTGCAGGAAGGCGAGACACCTCCCAATGGCAAATTACAATGCTTTTAGATTTCTTCATAGCAACTTTCAGTATCAAAGTGGAACAATGTCTACAGAGTTATGAAGACAGAAAAGTGTGACCCAGAGATTTTATACCTGCTGTATAAAAACCACAGGAAAACATTCTGGAATAAGCAAGGACTCAGGGAATCTATCAACAACACACTTTTTAAAGAATACCGTATAGTGAAAAGTCGAACCAAATGGTGAATCAAAATGAAGAACCCAGATATGAAAGACTGATGGAAAACATTGAAACTATTTAAATATAGAAACAAACCTAAACAACTGTAGGAAGGTTAAAAAAGTCTAATGCCACAGACAAGTCACACCATATAAATTGGTCATTTAATGACAATGGAATGAGGCACAAATCTCTAGAGCTCTCAAGGGTGGGCATGGCGGAGGGGCGAGAGACGGGTGAAATATCTCAAGATTTGGAGTCAATAAATCAAGACCATAACCAAGAAACAGAGGCATAAATATATTTTATTTAAAGTTATAAAGGCAATCACTAGAGCAACTACAAATAGGTCCTGAACCTGCAAATTAACATGAGGGCAGAAAAGAAAAAGAAAAGAAAACATAGGCTATGTTGCAAAAAAGAAGAAACAAAACAGAACAGCAAGGTGGTTAAAACAACATAAATACAAATGTCATCAACAAACATCAACAAAACTATTATGATGAATCATGTCTATAATCTCAAAACATGTAAATAATTTCACTTATTAAAACAATGTCTTTCTGGCCGGGCGCGGTGGCTCACGCCTGTAATCCTAGCACTCTGGGAGGCCGAGGTGGGCGGATCGTTTGAGCTCAGGAGTTCGAGACCAGCCTGAGCAAGAGCGAGACCCTACCTCTACTAAAAATAGAAAGAAATTATATGGACAGCTAAAATATATATATAGAAAAAATTAGCCGGGCATGGTGGCGCATGCCTGTAGTCCCAGCTACTCGGGAGGCTGAGACAGGAGGATCGCTTGAGCTCAGGAGTTTGAGGTTGCTGTGAGCTAGGCTGACGCCACGGCACTCACTCTAGCCTGGGCAACAGAGTGAGACTCTGTCTCAAAAAAAAAAAAAAACAATGTCTTTCAAATCGAGTCAAGACAAAACCATGTGCTGTATGATAAGAGTCACAACCAAAACAAAAAAGTTCAGAGGAACTGAAAATAAAAGAGTGGGCACAGACACAAAGGAAGGGAAAAAGAAAGCTAGAATAACAACATTAACGTCTGAAAAGTTTAACCGTAGTGCACAAAAGTATTAAACAAGGCAAAGAATATCAAATACTAATGAAAAAGGATATCAGCAGAAGGATAAAACTTTTATGAATCCCCAGGAACCAAATTATGCAGCATCGGGGGACATTACACAAAATCTATAAGAAACACAAGTATCATTGGTTCATTTACCACTGTAGTTCTATATCCAGCCATGAACATCTCAGTAAAACCCAAAAGGTAAAGATACCACCAGCCGTATTCTTCTAATCATAATGTGATTAGCTATTAACGTAAAAATCCAAATAGGAAATAACAATATGAAATTTTAAACATCTCTCTTAAATTCTTCAGATGGACATCAAATAAAATTAAAATAATGGAACATTTAGAAGATAATGTAAAAAGCATGTCTGAAAATTGGCTGTATAAAAAATGTAGCCAAATCCTAGGAGCCATCTTTATCCTGCCTTTCTCTCATTTACCTACGCTTCCCACCAGCAAGCTTGGTTGATTCTTCCTCCAAAGTATCTCACCCTTCTTTTCATCTGCACTGAAGCTGCTCTATTCCAAGTCATGCCCATCTTTGCTTGTTCGGACACCTGAAATAGCCTTATTACTGCATTCCTTGCTTTGACTGTTGTCTTCCACAAGGCAGCTGAATGTGCTTTGAAAATGTAAATAAAGTCATGTATGTATACAAACTTTCAGTGATGTCCCTTTGCATTTTATCTCAATGACCTCATCTCCTACCACTCTCTATCATTTACTATGAACCACTAAAACTCACCTTCCTCTTATTCCTCGAACACAACACATTCTCATTTCAAGGCCATTTTATTTCCTATTTCCTCTGTTGGAATATTATGTTCTCAGGAATTCTAGGGTGGTTTAATATTTAGAAACTATATACTTCTTCACATTAATAGACAAATGTAGAAAACTTAAGAAAATCTCAATACACATAGAAAATGGTTTTAATATAATTTGATGCTCATTTATAATTAATAAGGAAAATATTACTGATATAGAAAGTGAGGAGAACTTAGTCAAACTGATACAGTTTATCTAGTAAAACCTATGCAAATGTCATACCTAATGGTGAAACAAACAAAAGATTCCTTTTGAAGTCAGGAAAAAGACAGTTATTGCTGGCTTATTCAATATTGTGGTGTCAATAGGTGTAGTAAGAAAAGAAAAAGAAAACTAGTTACATGTTATATAATTATTTACATAGAAAACCAAAAAGACTATATAAACAAAATATTAAGAATCACTATGAACTGAATTGTGCCTCCTCACAATTCATATGTTGAAGCCCTAACCCACAGTATGTCTATATCTGAAGATAGGAGCTATAGGAGGTAATTAAGGTTAAATGAGAACATGAGTGAGGCCCTAATTCCATAGAATTTTAGCCTTATTAGAAAAAGAAGATCTCTCTCTCTCTCTCCCCCCTCCCTCTCTCTCTTTCCCATGTGATGACACAGTGAGAAGGTGACTGTCTGGAAGCCATAAAGGAGTGCTCTTAGCAGAACCTGACCCTACTGGACCTTGATCTGGGACTTCTAGTTTCAAGAACTATGAGAAAATAAATTTCTGTTATTTAAGCCACCCAAGTCTATGGTATTTTGTTATGGAGCCCAAGCTGAGTAGTACAGAAATAAGAATTCAATAAAATTGCTTGATAAAATATCAATGTTGAAAATTAATTATATTTATATACCAGGAAAAATTAAATGTAATTTAACAGATGCTACTTTACACAGCAACAACATCAAAATATGATTAGCCATAAATGTGACAAAAGTGTATGGTCATCATGGCAAAAAATATAAGTTTTTTAAACACAAAAGAAAATTTAAAAAAAAATGGAGATATAGATAATATTTACAGATTCAAAGACTTCCTTCATAAGAGATCACAGTTTCCCCAAAGGAAAAAATAGATAAAATAATTTTCAAGAAGAACAAAGTAGGGGATTTGCTCCGCTAAATTCTAAATCTTCTTATAAAACTATCATAATTAACAGTGTAGTAACAACGAAAAGATATACAGACCAATAGACCATACCAGAGAAACCACTTTTGGGGAGCCTTATATAGCACTTGTTAGTGTGAAAGGATAGTCTTCAAAAATAGGACTGGAACAGTGGGTCATACATACAAAAAAGTATAAAATTATATCGTTATATTGTTATCTTATACCAATCACTGAAATAATGGCATTAAAATAAAACTTTAAAATGTTTGATCCAATAAAATAAGAGAATATCTTTATAATTTCTGCATAGGAAAGATATCTTCCATAGACTCAAAAGACAGAAACTATAAAGAAAAGTGTTGATAAATTTGATGTAGTTAAAAAAAGATTCTATATAACAAGAGGCACCATAAACAAAGTGAAAAGACAAATCTTGTCTGCTAGAAAATGTGTGTCACACAGAAAACTGACAAAGGATTAATAATTTTGGGATGTATAAAGCAGTTCACAAATAAACATGTAAACAAACAAACAATCCAGTAAAAAAAATGGGCAAAGTGTATGAATAAGCAATTCATATAATAGGAAACTTTCATGGAAAAGAAATATATGGAAACAAAATGGACTCAACCTGTTAGCAACCAAGGAAATACAAAGTAAAACACCAGTGAGGCATCATTTCTTTCCCATAAGATTAGCAAAAACTAAAAACATTTGACAATACCAAGTGTTGGAGAGTATGCAGACCAAAGAAAACTTTGTTACATTCTTAGAAGAATCTTAAATTAATACACAATTTTGGAAAAGAATTTGGCTTATCTAATACACCCAAACAAGCACCTTTCCACGGGCCCAGCAATTCTGCTTATATAATAAATACCTTAGAAAATATCTTCAAAAATAATGTTTATTGCAATCTTGTTTGTAATAGCAAACCATTAGAATTAACCTAAATAGCTATCAACAGGGGATTGCATAATTGTGTTGCAGTCATACAATCTAGAACTATTAAAATAAATTAGAGCAATATTTATGAACAAGGCTAAATCTTTAAAACAATGTTGGATGAAAAAAATAACTTGTCAAGAATACTTAGTCTGATAGAATTTGTATAAATATTAAAAAGCAAGTAATACTATACTGCATATGTTTAAGGATACACATATATATACCAAAAATGAAAATATAACACTTGGAAATACCAACATCAACTTCAGGAAAATGCTTAACTTTGTGGTAGGAGAGACTCAAGGGGTTCAGCTGTATCTGTAATATGTTATTTCTTATTAAAAATGATTTACACAAGTAAGGACATGAGTCAAGATTGCCAAAGCTAGGGGTGGTTATATGTTAGTTTTTTATTAAAGATGAAGCCTGTTCTGACTGGCATTTTGAACTGCCACCTGGCCTTGAGTGCTAACCCCTGGGCTTCTTGCTTCTTAAAATAAAATACCATTGTGTGTTTAAGCCACTGTTATTTGGATTTCCTATTACCTGAACCTGAATGCGATATACCTTTATACAATTTAAAAAAAAAAAAAAAAAAAACAGTAGCTAGAATACGTGATAGAAGAAAATGCCACTGATAACAACAATAAAAGATAAACTTTTAGTACAAAAATTAAAGAAGAAATGTGCTAGACCAATATGAAGAAAACCTTGAAATTCTACTGGAAGGAAATAAAAAGAAGTTGAATAAATGGGAAGGCATATCTATTTCACGGATAGAAAAACTCAGGATATTTATTGTCACTAAATAATTCACTGAAATGTCTGTAAGAATACCAAAAGGATTTGGAGGAATAAATAAATGTGAATATCCAGGATGAGTTGCAAAAATAAAAATGGGGTTGGCCTTGCCAGACAATTGCAATTAGAAAAACACAGTATTTAGAACAGTACGGTACTGATTCAGGTATAGGTACGTGGGAAATAGAGTAGAAATGAAGAATAAGGTAGACCTTAGTAATAATTGGGGTATGATGAATGTGGCATGCCTAATCACTAGGGAGTATATACTCCAGTAATAAGTAACACATTGACAAATCATGTTTTTTAATTAAAAAAAGGAAAAATGGGATTTATACATTAAACATATGAGCAAAAAAACCCACAAAAATCCCCAAACCATAATTATGTGTGAGAAGTACATATGCATGCATACATGATCTAGAAGCTAGAAAGGAAAATATTGTTCCTGATACTTTTCCTTCTCTTAAAATTATATGCTTTTTTAAAAAAAATTAGTTGATCAATATTTGTTTCTCCATATTACTAAGGTTTATGCAAGGTCAATGTCTGTTTTGATTGCTACTGTATCTTTAGCATATAGTAACTAGTCAATAAGTGTGTGTTAACTGAATTGATGAAAGACATTGGAATAAAAGTCAAATATTCTGTACTGTTTAAAGCATCATAACCAAAGTTAAAAGCCAACAAATGGGGTTGGTAGTGGTGGTTTACAATACAAATAAAGGCTAATTTCCTTCATATATAATTTATCTTGGAAATTAGAGAGGAAAGGACCTATAATCTAGTGGAAAAGTGGACATAGAAATAAATGATTTAAAAGAAAAATTCCAGATGATAAATAATCATGAGAAATGATTAATTTTAACCATAATTAAAGAAACACAAGTTAAAACAATAATCTCACAAATTAGTTTGACAAGGATGAAGAATAAGACCCAGTTGTTGGCAAGAGGCAGAGAAAACCGGAATTTTCATGCTTTTCTTTGAGAGTTTGGATTGGTAGAACATCATTTTGACGTCAGTCCAGCAATACCGATCAAAATTTTAAGCGATCACCTTTTTGAACTCAAGTGTTTCAAAGAGGTTGTCCTGCAGATATCCTTGCACAAGTGAGGAAAGATATCTGTAAAGGAATTTTCATGTGAGGTCTTTTTGTGATAGAAATTCTTTAAATAAATAATAGTATATCCATAAAATACAATGTTATTAACCATGAAATGCATTACACAAATGTAGTGAAAGGAAGGAGGAACATTATATATCCCCAAGTGAAAAAAGCAAATTGTACAAGTATCGTATGATTTCATTTAAGCAAAGGTATGTATGACTGTTCCTAGAAAATATCTTTCATATAACTCTGTACTTTTTGTTTTCTTCTTTTAAAAAATGTAAAATATTTATAACTTTCATAAGAAAATATTTGAAGTGGACTAGCATCCATATATATACAATATTATATCTTTGAAACTACAAATAATACTAATCTTTTTCTTATTTAATTTTTGGTAAATGTAGCATTTATTCTAATTTTACTTTCTAATTTTTTTTACTATAATTTGCATTGTGTCATTAGTTCATTCCAGTTTATTTATCCATTAGTATCTCCTGGTTTATTGTATATTCCTTGTTTATGTAGAATATTAAACTGCTTCCTTCATGTTGTTTTCTTATTTTAAGGATCATTTTCCAAAAGGCATCATAGACAGCCCATTTAATAATATTTGTATTTGGTTTGGTAAGTGATTAATTCCCCACTTTTTCTATATAAAAGAGCTCTATGTCTTCATTCTGGTTTCAAGATTTTTAACTTCTACATAAATAATAAAGTTTGTTAATTCATTTAAAAAACATTTAAAGTCTATGTGATACAATTTTAAAGTCGAAATTTTCAACATAAAAGTGTCAGTAACACAGAATGTAAATCTGTTATTTTTTTTTAAAAAAGGAATTAAAATTACTTTATACTGAAAAAAAAAATAGATATGTTTGAGCCCACTCCCTTTTTTCAAATCTTTATTTCCTGGGTAATGTGAACATCATATATCTTTCTATAAAGTTTTTTGTACTTTTCTGAGGGAAATTTGAATTGATAAAATTACATTTCTTTGCTATGCTGGGTATTCTTTGTTTAGCAAGAAAGAAAAATCAGAAGATAAGAGACAATTCAAATCACATTTAAATTCAGTTTCCAGTTATTATTATTATTAAAGTTATTTTTTCTATTGATGACCTCTATATAATGGAAATCTAAGAATATAATTTCTGTCGTTGAAGTTCTAAAAACAATCCAAATGTTATTAACTACTTGAAAATCATCTTTTGGATTTTATTGGTACTCATTCAGAATATATTTCTTTAGGCTTAAAATAGAACATATAGAGGAATTTTACAGGATTTTAGGCATCTGTGGGCTGGAACAACTCTTTTGCAATGGTGGAACCACCATGCACAAAATTCCTCCTGTTTATCTGAGGTTTTCTCACTAAAGGCGTGGGCTGCTTTCTCTCTCCTGAACTTCTCGATTTTCTGTCCTGGAAAGGAGTGATTCCTGTCTGCCCTTCTCCACGCCACTGGCAGCTTTCTCCTCGGCTCCATTTTGCTTACCTGTGGGGCTATACTTCAACCTTTCTTGCCAGGACCTGGGGCAGCCAGGAGCTATTGGAATCCTGTATTCAGAACGTAGGATACCTCACAAAATTTTTAGAAGAGTAGCAAAAGGAGGCACATGATGAGGGGAGGAAGAATCCTTTTCACCGTGAAGAACAAAAAAAACATGGAATTTTCAAATTCCTAGACACAAACTAGATAGGAAAGAAACAAAGAAACATGAGATCATAACATTTTAAAGCTAGAGTAGCTTCTCAGAGGTCATCCAGTGCAAATTAAGCCTCTTACTTACCTCTTACTTGCCCAAGGTCCCACTTATGGATGAGGAAACTGAGCCTCCGAAGAGTTGACTTGCCCAAGGTCCCACTTATTTCATTAGCAGCAGAACCAGAAGGGCTACTTTTTACAAAAATATTGACTCTCCCTGTTTATAAAGAATAAGAAACAGTGAGTTGGAAGAGGTGGGAGTTTTTGCTAAATAATTAGGGAAGATGGAGAAATAGAATTCTGAAGCCATTGAAATGTTTCATCTCTTTTTATTTAATTTAAATGATAACTCTCTGAAGGCCATGGTATCAATAAAATAGAAACAGAGTATAGCAAACAAAAGCACAGGAGAAGAGTAATGATACTTGGGAAGCTCTTCCCTCCTCCCCCTTGCTTCTCTCTTAGTCTCTTCATTTTGTATATATCCCTTTGCAACTCTCAACCTTCCCTCTGCCTCGCTCCAACAATAAGTGGGCTTGTGCTGGGAGTAGACACTAAGTCTGTAATCAGACAGATTTCTGTTCTTTCTAATCTAATTTATGGCTTTCTGATCTATTTAAAACACAATTAATCTGGAGATGTCTTCATTTACATATATTACATGAAATGAATTATTAGGGGCATAGGATGAAGCTTTGAAATCGTGCAGTTTGAGTTCTTATCTCAGCTCTTCCAGTCAAGAACTGTGTGACTTTGCTCAAGCTACAGAAACCCTGTTTCCTCGTCTGTCAAATGGAGAGGATCATTACTGTAGCCTCCTCATAGGCTTGTTAGTAAGTATTCAATAAAGAAGTAAACACCAACTCAATAAATAACCCAATAAATGTTAACTATCATTAATTATCTTGCAGTTTACTTTAATTCCAGAAGCCCACAACAAACAATGATAATTGACTCTTGCAATCTATTGTAATTGTGTTAAAGGACTACGGTGAGCTTGTGAAATGACATCTAAGGAGATCAGTGGGCTCTCAGTGACAGAAGCACTGGGAAGGCTTAGGTGAGACTCTTTGCTTAGACTTCCTTCTCTAAATTCTAATTCTTTTATTGTCATTCATAACTGACTCATTGATTGAGGAGATGGCTTGACTTATATGGCAGCCAGTGTCCTGGAAAGTTCTTAACCAGGAGACATTACTTTAGTCTCAGCTAAGTTGCTGTATAACCCTGTGCAAACTTCTTGAACTTTCTTGGTTTTTTTCCATTTGCTTTTATTTGTCAAAAGGCCATATAGAATAACTTCCACCTTGTCTCCAGCACACATAGAAGGGCACAAATTGGATTATATACGTGGATATGCATTGTCAAGTATATGAAGATTTATAGAAATAGAGCTAAGATCATTATTGTCCTATTGGATATTTCATTGATTCTTCACCTGGAGGACCCAATATAAACAAAAGACCTTGATCCTGAAGACCTTGAAAGCAGCATGGGACAGAAGAGCCTTTCTTGCTACCTGATAATAGTTTTTTGGCATAGAAGAAAGGTGAGAGAAAGATGACATGGTATCCTCAAATGTCCAATCCATCTATTTGCACTTATCCTTGAAAATCACCCTTTTTTAAAAAAACAGCTTTATTGAGACATAATTGACATATAATAAAGAGCAAAAATTTGAAGTATTCAATTTGATAACAGTCGACATAAGTATAAACTCATGAAACCATTATGACAATCAAGGCATTAAGTATATTCATCACCCTCAAGCCTTAAACCTCCCTGACTCCAGGGAATCACTGATCTATTTTCTGTTGCTATATTTTGGTTTGCAATTTCTAAAATTTTATGTAAATGGAGTCATACATCATATACTCCTTGTTGTCTCTGGTGTATTTCACATAGTATAATTATTTTGAGAATCATTCATGTATTGTGTGTATCAGTAGTTTATTGCTTTTTATTATCTAGTAGTATTCCTAACATTTTGCTTATCCATTTACCTGTTAATAGACATTTGCTCCATATAGTTTTTTACTATTACAAATACAGCAACTATGAACATTCATGTATATGTCTTTCTATAAACATATGCCTTCATTCTCTTGGGTAAACACCAAAGAGTGGAACAGCTGGATCATAAGACAGGTGTGTGTTTAACATTTTCAGAAACAGCTGAACTGTTTTCCTAAGAGGTTATACCATTTTACATTTCCACCAGAAGAATATGAGAGCTCAGCTTCCTCCATATCCTAGCCAACACTTGGTACTGTGAGTCTTTTAAATGTTAGTTATTCAAATAGGTGTGCAGTAATAGCTCATTGTGGTTTTAATTTGCATAATGACTAAAAATATTGAGTATCTTTTTATGTGCTTACTGGCCATTTGTATATCTCTATAAACTGGAGAAAGGTCTATTCAAATCTTTTGCCCACTTTAAAATTGGCTTTTTAAAATTTTCGAGTTTTTTTTTTTTCTTTCTTTTTTTTTTTTTTTTTTTTGAGACACAGTCTTGCTTTGTTGCCCGGGCTAGAGTGAGTGCCGTGGCATCAGCCTAGCTCACAGCAACCTCAAACTCCTGGGCTTAAGCGATCCTACTGTCTCAGCCTCCCGAGTAGCTAGGACTACAGGCATGCACCACCATGCCCGGCTATTTTTTTTTTCTATATATATTTTAGTTGGCCAGATAATTTCTTTCTATTTTTAGTAGAAACGGGGTCTTGCTCAGGCTGGTCTCGAACTCCTGACCTCGAGCGATCCACCTGCCTCGGCCTCCCAGAGTGCTAGGATTATAGACGTGAGCTACCATGCGCGGCCTAAAATTTTCATTTTAATATTTCTTCTTTACACATCCTAGTTATAAAATCCTTACCAGATACATTATTTGCTCCCATTCATGGTTATCTGTCTTTTCATTTTCTTGATAGGGTTCTTTGAAGCACAAAAACTTAATTTTGATGAAGTCTAATTTATCTCTTTTTAATTTTGTTGCTTGTGTTTTTAGTGTCATATCTAACTAAAAAACATTGTTTAACCCAAGGCCACAAAGATGTTTCTTCTAAGAGTTTTGTAACTTTAACTCGTACATTCAGGTTTATGATCTGTTTTGAGTTAATTTTTGTATATGGTGGGAAGTATAGGTTAAAGTTCATTTTTTCGCATATGAATATTCAATTGTTCCAGCACCATTTATAGAAAAGATTATTCTTTCTTCACTGAATTGCCTTTGTAATTTATCAAAACTCAATTGTCCATGTATACGTGGGTCTATTCGTGAATTCTCTATTCTGTTTCATTGATCCATTGGTCTGTCTAACCTGACTGTCATACTGTCTTGATTTCTGTAGCTTTATAAGAAGTGTTGAAGTGAGATAGCATTAGTTCTCCAGCTTTGTTCCCCCAAGATTATTTTGTCTATTCTAAGTCTTTTGCATTCTCACATGAATGTTAGAATCAATTTGTCAGCTTATACCAAAAAAAAGAAAAGCCTGCTGAGATTTTGATTAAAATTGGTGTTGAATCTATAGATCAATTTAGAGAGAACTGACATCTTAACAATACTGGGTTTTCTGAACCATGACCACATTATATCTTTTAA
Source organism: Eulemur rufifrons (assembly GCF_041146395.1). Classification (NCBI taxonomy): domain Eukaryota; kingdom Metazoa; phylum Chordata; class Mammalia; order Primates; family Lemuridae; genus Eulemur; species Eulemur rufifrons. The sequence continues at coordinate 63,766,144 of NC_091001.1, forward strand.
CTTATTTAGGTTGTCTTTAATTTCTCTCAGCAAAATCTTGCAGTATTCAGTGACAGCTCCTATGTCTTTTGTTAGATTTATTTCTGAGTACTTCATATTTTTTGTCTTTAAAAAATAGACTTTATATTTTTAGAACTGTTTTTGGATAACAGAAACATAATACAGAGACTTCCCATATACCCCATACCAGTTTGTTCTATATTTAACATCTTACACTTGTGTATGGCATTTGTTACAATTAATGAATCAATGTTGATATATTATCATTAACTAAAGTTCATACTTGATTGATAGCACCTTAATTTTTTAAATCTAATATTCTTTTTCTGATTCAAAATCCCATCCAGGATGCCACATTATATTTAGTTGTCTTGTCTCCTTAGGCTCTTCTTGGCTGTGACAGTTTCTCAGACTTTCCTTGTTTTCTATCATCCTGACAGTTTTGAGGAGTGCTGGCCAGAGAATGCCCTTCTGGAATTTGTTGGATGTTTTTCTCATGATTAGTCTGGGGTTATGTGTTTTTGGGAGGAGGACCACAGAGGTAAAGTGCCATTTCATCACATCATATCAAGAATACATTCTGTCGACATGATTTATAGCTGTCGATGTTGACCTTGATTGTTGGCTGAGGTAGGGTTTATCAGGTTTCTCCATTATAAAGTTACTGATTTCCCCCTCCCTTTTTAATATTAGTACTGTATTCTCTGGAAAGCAGTCACTATGCATAATCCACACTTATGAGTGAGGAGCTATGCTCCCCCTTCCTGAGGGCTGAATGGCAACATAAATTATTTGGAATTCTTCTGCATGGGAAATTTGTTTCTTCTTTCCCATTTATTTATTTATTTGAACATTTCTTTATATAAGTACGAACTCAAGGATATTTATTTTATACTTAGGATTAAATCCAATGCTACTTTATTTATTGTGCTACTCAAAATGTTCCAGCTCTGGCCATTGGGAGTGCTTTCAGTTGGCTGTGGTATCGCCTCGACATAGTTCCACCAATATGTGTGTGTGTGTGTGTGTGTGTGTGTGTGTTTCCCCCCAGTTCCTTGCTTCCTGGCTCTGCAAATGCTCCAGGCCCATCTTGTATATACTCTGCTCCAGTCCTAGAATCAGCCAAGGAAATGTGTGCCTGAATATATATATATTACATATATAATATATATATGTATATAAAATATACAAATATATGTATAACCATCTGTATCTATATTAAGGTAAACATGAGTTCATACTGATATTTCCTACTCTAATCCACTATTTCAGAGACCATTCCAGCCTCCTGCCTTGCTTATTTGTAAACACCATCTTTAACAGTGAGAAACCTGGATCCTACCACCTGCCTTCCATTTGTGTTAAATTGTTCAGTTCCAGTGTACATGTATCACAGTCTCAGAATTTCTAACCTGTACCACCATTGGAAAGACCTTTATCAATTTGTGCCATTTCTTTTGCCTTTAGTCTTACAGTGTACTCTTTTCCAGAGTTATACAGGTCACTACCTCTTGCCCCCATCTCTTTCGGTGAGGTTGTTTCATAGATTTGTAGCACAGTTAGATTCTTTTATCATAGTCTACATCCCATCCTGAGATGCAGGACCTGCCAAATGATTTCTTTTTAAAAAATTCGAATAATTAAGGTTTTTACTCTTTGTGCTATAAATTTTTATAGGGATTTTGACAAATACCTAATATCATGTATCCTCCATTACAGTATAATACAAAATAAAACCATGTGTTTCACCTATTAAACACTCTCTTCCTCTCCCTGGAAACCATTGATCTTTTTGCGATCTCTGTAATTTTGCTCCCAGAATATTATATACTTGGAATCATAGAGTATGTCGCCTTTTCAGAATGGCATCTTTTACTTAGCAATATGCATTCCAGTTTCTTCCATGTCTTTTTGTGGCTTGATAACTCATTTCTTATTATCACTAAATAAAATTACATTGTATGGATGTACCACAGTTTGTTTATCCATTCACCTATGGAAAGACATCTTGGTCTATTCTAATTTTAGGTAACTATAAATAAAGATGCTCATAAACATTTATGTGCATACATTTTCAAAATACTTGGGTAAATACCTAGGAGCTCAATTCCTGAATCATACAGCAAGAATTTTTTTAGCTTTGTAAGAAGCTGCCAAACTATCTTCCAAAGTGGCAGTACCATTTTGCATTCACACTAGTAATGAATGAGAGTTCCTATTGTGCTGCATCTTCAGCATTTGGTATTGTCAGTTTTTTTGATTTTTGGCATTCTACTAGGTATGCAGTGGTATCACATTGTTGTTTTAATTTGCAATTCCCTAGTGGCAAATAATTTTTTCATATACTTATTTGCCACCTATGTATCGTCTTTGATAAGATGTCTATTAGACCTTTTGCCCACTTTTTAATTGAAGTGATTTTTATTATCACTGAGTTTTAGGAGTTCTTTGTATATTTTGGATATAAGTTCTTTACCAGATATGTGTATTTCCCAGTCTGTGGCTTGTCTTTTCATTTTCGTAATAGTATCTTTCACAGAGCAGAAATTTTTAATTTTAATAAAGTCAAATTTAACAAATTTACTGGATCATATTTTTTATATTATAGCTAAAAACTCATCCCTAAGCCCAAGGTCACTCACTGAGATTTTCTTCTGGAAGTTTTTCTAATTTTGCATTTTATATTTAGGACCATGATCAATTTTGATTTAATTTTTGTGAAAGGTATAAGGTCTGTCTAGATTCTTTTTATTTCATATGGACACTAATTATTCCCTCACCATTTTTTGAAAAGACTGTACTTTCTCCCAATGGATTCCCTTTGCTCAGTTTTCAAAGATCTGTTTTTGTGGGTCTGTTTCTGCATTCTCTATTGTGTTCTGTTGATCTATTTGTCTGTTGATTCTTTTGCCAATACCACACTGTCTTGATTATTGTAGCTTTACAGTAAGTCTTGAAATCAGAGAGTGAGAGTTTTCTAACTCTGTTCTTTAGCATGTGTTGGCTATGTCAGATCTTTTGCCTTTCCATATAAATTTTAGAAACAGTTTTTTAAAATCTACAAACAGCTTGCTGGGATTTTGATTTGGATTGCACTGATTTTATAGATCAAGTTGGGAAGAATGGATGTTTTAACGATATTGAGTCTTATAACCCATGAACACAGAATATTTCTCCATTTATTTAGACCTCTGATTTTTTAAATTAGCTTTGTAGTTTTTGGCACATAGATCTTATACATATTTTGTTTGATTTATACCTAAGCATTTCATTTTGGGGGTGCTATTATAAATGATCTTTTTAAATTTCAAATTACAGTTATTCATTGATGGTATGACTTTTGTATATTAATTTTATCTCCTGTGATCGTGTTACACTCACTTATTTCCAGGAGATTTTTTTTTTTTTTTTTTTTTTGTAACATCTTTGGGATTTTCTGCATAGGCAATCACATCATCTGTGTAGAAAGACAGTTTTACTTTCTCCTTCTCAATCTGTATACCAGTTATTTTCATTCTTTTTTGTCTTATTGCACTAGCCAGAATTTCCAGTGCCATGTTGAATAGGTATCTTGGGAGAAAACATCCTTGCTTTGTTTCCAATCTTATCAGAAGGGCATCCAATTTTTCACCATTAAGTATGATGTTAGTTGTAGGATTTTGTAGGTGTTCTTTGTCAAGCTAAGTAAATTTCCCTCTACTTTTAGTTTGCTGAGAGTTTGTATCATGAAAGTGTGCTACAGTTTTTCAAATGCCTTTTTTTGCATCCAGAATTGACATAGCAGACTTTATTATTTTATTTATTTATTTATTTATTTTTTTTGAGACAGAGTCTCGCTTTGTTGCTCTTTTTGAGACAGAGTCTCACAGCTAGAGTGAGTGCCGTGGTGTCAGCCTAGCTCATAGCAACCTCAAACTCCTGGGCTTAAACGATCCTACTGCCTCAGCCTCCCGAGTAGCTGGGACTACAGGCATGCGCCACCATGCCCAGCTAATTTTTTCTATATATATTTTTTAGTTGGCCAGATAATTTCTTTCTATTTTTAGTAGAGACAGGGTCTCGCTCTTGCTCAGGCTGGTCTCGAACTCCTGAGCTCAAACAATCCACCCACTTCGGCCTCCCAGAGTGCTAGGATTACAGGCATGAGCCACTGTGCCCGGCCCGTAGCAGACTTTAGAATAGGGAAACTTACTAGGCATAGTGAGAAGCATTATGTCATGATAAAAGGATGAATTTTCCCAGAAGCTATAACAATGCTTACTGCATATTCACCTAGTGATATGAAATCAAAATGCATAAGGCAAAAACTAATAGAATTGCAAGGAGAAATAGATTTCAACACCCTCTTTCAGTAATTGATAGATCAAACAGTTTTTAATAGGCCTTTGCCTCTGGAATGTGACATTCATAAATGTTTCTTGGTTTTTTTTTTTTTTTTTTTTTTTTTCCACCCTTAGGTGAGACAGGAAAGTTAGAGGGGCTGGAGTTGGGTAAATGTCTTTACCCCAAGGTGAAGTCTCTGGTAAAACCTTTCACTGAGGTATAGGCCTTTGGTATGGAGAACACTGTGGGTGTATTTCATAATGATTACTTTTGTCTGCCCCCTGCCAGAGACATAAGGAATCTTTCCTGGCTCTTCCCCATAAAAGTTAGGTGAGAACTCTGGAGATAAAACCTATCAATGTGTGTGGTGGCCGTACTAAGATTATGGCCTCCAGAGTTTCTTACTGTCATACGAGTACACACTGAGCCTCTACTAATTCATCAAAATTACCACTTAAGTGGTCTTACCAGTTTATGGCTATAGTTGATTCTGTTACAGGTAAGCAGATATCAATGGTGGTTCTCCTTATTTACCTGTCTTCACAGATTTTGAATGGCATTTTGTTCTGTGATCTCAATTCTCTGATGGGTCCAGAAAAAGCTATTGATTTTTAGTTTTTTCAGCTTTTTTCTTGCAAGGATGGCATTGATGACTTCCAAGCTCTTTATTTGTTGGAGCTAAATCCGTAAGTCCTGTATTTCATATCTTTTGCTGTTGTAATAGTATTTTTAAAAATGTCAATTTTGATCATTTATGGCTAGCATATAGAAATATAATTGAGTGTTATATTTTGATACTATATGTTGTAACTTTGTTAAACTCACTTATTTGTTTTAGTAGCTTTTATGTAAATCACATCATTTCATGCATACATAGCATATTTTATGTAAGTAAAGATAGTTATATTTTTTCCAATCTGGATGAGTTTTATTTCTTTTCTTGTCATATTGCACTGGCTAGATCTTCTAGTACAACATTGAATAGAGTAATGAAAGCAGACATCATTGCCTTATTCTTGGTCTTAGGGGGAAAGCATTCAATCCTTTATTGTTAAGTATGATGATGGGCACACTAATAGCCCTGACTTAAGCATTATAAAAGCTATCCATGTAACAAAAACATTTGTACTCCCTTAATATTTTGAAATTAAAAGAAAGTGTGATGTGAGTTTCACATTTTGTATAGGTGCCCTTTATCGGGATTGGGAAGTTTCTTTCTGTGTTAGTTTTCTAAGGCTGCTGAAAGGCACAAATTACCAAAAACTGGGCTTAAAACAATATAAATTTATTATTTCTCCATCCTGGAGGCTAGAAGTCTGAAATCAAGGTGTTGGTAGGGCCATGCTCTTTGAGATTCTGCCCCTTTCTTGTCCCCTTCTTATAAGGAAACTAGTCATGCTAGATTAAGGGCCCACCCTATTCCAGTATGACTTCATTTTAATGAATTGCATCTGCAATGTTCTTATTCCCAAATAAGGTCACATTTTGAAGTACAAGAGGTTAGAACTTCAACACGTATTTTTGGGAAACACAATTTAATCCATACATTTTCTATTACTAGTTTGATGAGCGTTTTTATCAGGAACAGATATTAGATTTTACCAAACACTTTATCTGCTTTTATTACAATGATTATATACATATATATATATTTCCTTTATTAGTTTATATTAGGGTGATTTACATCAATTGCTATATTTAAACATTTTTAAATTTTATTTATTTAATGTTATTATTTTTTACTTGTGACAGAATCTATGTTGCCCAAGCTAATCTTAAATTCCTGGGCTCAAGCAATCTCCCTGCCTCAGTCTTGTGAGTAGCTGGGATTATAGGCATGCGCCACTGTGCCTGGTTTTAATTGATCTTTTAATATTAAAACAACCTTGCATTCTTGGGATTTTTCCTACTTGGTCATGTTGTATTATGCTTTTAATACACAGTTGGCCCTCTGTATCTCTGGGTTCTGCATCTGTGGATTCAGCCAACTACAGATCAAAAATATTTTTTTAAAAATTGCGTCTGTACTAAACATGTACAGATTTTTTTTTCTTGTCATTATTCCCTAACTATTTACATAGCACTTACATAGTATTAGGTACTATAAATAATATAGAGATGATTTAAAGTATATGAGAGGATATGTATAGGTTATACGCAAACACTATGCCATTTTTATATCAGGGATTTGAGCATCTGTGGATTTTGGTATCTGTGGGAGGTCCTGGAACCAAACCCCCACAAATATTGTCAGATTTGCTAAAATTTGCTTGACAATTTTTTCATCTATATTCATGAGAAATATTGGTCTGTAGTTTTCTTTTCTTGTAATGTCTTTTCTGGTGTTTGGTCTCATGCTAGTAGTCTAAGCTTCACAGAACGAATTGGGAAGCACCCCCTCCTTTTCAGTTCTATGGAATAGTTTGGGTAAAGTTGGCATTATTTTTTCCTTAAATGTTTGGTAAAATTCACAAGTGAAACCATTTGGGCCTCTGGTTATTGTTTATTTTATACTTTTTATTTTTTGGTGGGAAGGTTTTTAATAGATATGAATTTCTTCAATATATATAGAGATATTCAAGTTAGCATATCTATTTCTTTTGGAATAAGTTTTGGTAATTGGGTCTTTTAAGGAATTTGTCTATTTAATCAAGTCATTGAATTTGTTGACATAAAAATGTTCAAAATATCCCCTTATTGCCCTGTAATGTGGGCAGCAGTCTCATTCTCTGCCCCCCAGTACCTGTCCCAAGAACGCTGGCTGCCTTGGCATTTCTGGACTCTTACCTCCATCTCAAAGTCTTCTGTGCTCTTCCTGGGCTCCTCCTCCTTACCTCACAGCCCAGAAACTCTCTCAACACAATCTTAGGGCTCATCTCATTTTTTCCTCTCCTTTGGGGATCACGGTCTTTACTGCTTTGTATCCAGTCCTTTGGAAACTGTTGTTTCATATTTTTTGGTCTGAATTTTGGTTGTTTTAGGTAGGAGGGTAAATCTGGTTCTTGTTACACCATATTGGCCAAAAGCAGAAGTCTCACCAGGCTTTTAGTATCTTAAAAAAATAGTCCCCACTTTAATATCATGTGCTTATATTTCCCCCAAATAAACCTGGCTTCATCAAGTGTTTCTGCCAATAGTTTTCACAAACCAGTGTTTTTCAGAATCATCATAAAGCTCATTAGAAATGCATATTCCTATGTCCCACTACAAGAAATTCTGATTGTTTTGTTCTGGGGTGAGCCGAGCCGCTGTGTATCCTGACAAAGGTGGTCTGAGGGCCACACTATGAGAAAAACTACAGCTGTTTCACATATTCTTTCCTCCAGCTAAAAATCCCAACTTATATTTAACGTCAGCCTGCCTTCTGTAAAGCCTTCACCAGCTCATACTGCCCCCTTTATACTCACACCTCACTTTTTTTTGCAAATCTGTATACACACACACACACACACACATATATACTTGCTACTGTGTATTATAATTATCTGTGTGTTTATCACTACGTTGTGAATTCCCTGAGTTCTAAAAATGTGCCTGGTGCATAGGTGATACTTGGCAAATTTATGTTTTTGGAATATGTAAACAAGTGATTGGACACGAAGGATAGAGGCTTCCAATAAAGGCTCAAGTTCTGCACCCCAGATATTGCTCTTCACAGAACTCACACAGGGTTGCCTGGAAAACACTCACGCCAGGCACTGATTAAAACGCAGGTGCCCAGACCCTACCTGGACCTAGTGAGTCGGGCTCTATGGCCAATGTCGGGACTTGTTTAGGGTGTGGTAGAAAGCAGTGGTTCCGAAATCTGGCTGATAATCAGAATTGCATGTGGGGCTTTCAACAACGCATATTCTGGGGCCCCAACTCCAAAGATTCCGACCAACTCAGTGTAGGATAGAGACTAGGACTCCGTATTTCTAAGCCCCATAAGGTGATTTCTTATGATTAATCATCCAGGTTTGAGAACTACAGGTTTGAGCTATTCTTACCCAGGATGTAAGCCAAAATTACCTCAGAAAAAATGTTAAAGTTCACATTCCCCAGGGTGTCTGACTCAGAAAAACCCTGGCCGATTATTTCCCAGCCCCAGGGTGTCTGATTTAGAAATTTCAGTGCGAATCCCTGAGTATATGCTTCTGCTATTCAATCCTGGTTAAGCACCTCTGTTTTAAAGTTTGGTGAACGTTGGTAATTAATGAAGATTTGGTTTCCCTCCCTTCCATGGAGATGAATCTTATGCAAACCACTGAATTCTAGGCTTGGTTCCCTTTCCCCCCACTTTTAAGGCTACCCTGGCAGAGCTGAAAGACACAAAAGCTTTCTTCTCCTTTCCTCATGATTTTAAGCTTTTTGCTGTCTGCTCCTTAGCTTCAGGGGCCTGTGGAGAGGAGTTGATCAATAAATGTTCCGAATTAAACTGTCCTTATTTGGCCATGATGGGGAGAGGGGCTGGTGGCGCAAAAAGGAGTTTTTATTTTACCCTCATCAAGTTGAAGTAGGTACTTCCAAATTTCATCTATCGCTTTCACTACAGCATTCTGAGAGCATTTCAGCAGAGCTGAAAGAGGGGGCTGGTGGTCTTGACAGAGGCAAAGGAGGGGGAGGGGAAGTGGCGGAAAAAGCTGAGGTATGCACGTGAACTTCAGGAGAGCTCATCCAACCTGAATTACAAACATGTTCAGGTCTGCCCAGCCCTAACACAAGCCTGTGAAATCAGGTTCAGTCTGGATGTCAAGGAATTGAGGTAGAATCTGGCAGGAAATGGTTTGGTTTCTTCTCCCCCTTTTGTTCGGAGCCTCCCTTGCCTCTGCCTTCTGGGCACCTCCATGCCATGGCATCGCCTCTTTGCTTTGCTCTGATATCCAGACCACGGTCATGTTCGACTTCAACAGTTATTCACCTTCAGTATATACAGATAGGCTTGACAATGTAACAGCCAACGACTGTCTGCTACTTTGTAAAAGATAATCATTTTGAGGAGTTTGCCAACGACTTTGGGAAAGGGAAGAAAATGCCTCCCCCTGCAGTTACAGGGAGTCATTATCCCAGCCCAGGGTGGGGCTGGTGGGAGCCATGGGCCGATGGGCAGGCCGGTTTGCCCCCCTATATTCCAATGGACCTTAAATATGTGGGGCACACATACACAGCACAGGCAGTTTTTAATCCTTTTACTCTCCCCTTTGACTAATCAGAACCAGGACACTTGGGAACGGGCAAGTTTCTTGTCGTGAGCGTCTCCAAGCTAGCAGGCTTCAAGCTGTTTGCATGTCACATAACAATTCATCATCTGGAGTTTTTGAAGGACTCCTACTCATAAGGTGCCAAAATACCACTGAAGTGAGTGGAAAAGCGTTCGGCTAGGGACATTGACAAACACGTTTTTCTGTGTAGTTTTATCTATGAGAGAGCTCTTGTTCAAAAGATCTGAAAGATAACTCTCTGCCATGAAACACATTACTCCGTACTGATACGAAGACTCAGAATACAGTCACATTAGCTGGCTGCTTCTCCAGTACGTCTCCTTCCTGCAAAACTGTATTATTGGAAAGTGGCAGTTGTTAAGAGGATACTTTTGTCAATTTTAGTGGATCAGATACTCAGCTTCAAATTAACAGAGGGCTTTTTTCCCTTTCTTTTTTCATTTAAATGTCCTTGCTTCTTGAAACACTAATAGCAGAGAAAGGACAGTAAGTGATTGCATATGGAAAATGAAAATGCTCGCTAATTTCAGTATGAAAGGTCGGAGGTTCAAATAATTATGCTTGTGTAAGTGGTCTCTAGCCTTTCACTTTGAGTTTAGGTCCACATTTCTTTTCATTTCAAACTGTTATTTCAGATCACATGCCTACCTTGTATCAAACTGATATTGTCTCTATCTCTAAGGGAAATAAATATCCTCTTAAAGATGCAAACGTACACTGTTAAAACAAGCAAGGCTTTATCCTTTTGAAAAAAATATAAATTATATGGTAAAACAGTATTCTTATGAAAAGCCAAATCAAATTTCTTATTAGAGAACCTTCAAATTTTCTAGTTTCTTGGAAAATTGCAAGGATAAAATATATCTTTGTTTATGAGCTTTTTGCTTATTAGAAAGGATGGCTTTCCATGCTGAGATTGTGAATATGTTTGACCAGATGGTGATACTGAAGATTTTATCAGCACTTTGTACCTTTATGTAACTTTGACTTGGAGCTGAGCATATACCTTTTCACATAAAAATATTTACATTTCTGAGGAGCCATTAGAGATTTCATACAATTTGTGGTCTCAGAGTACAGACTCATGCCTAAGTCTGCGACTGAAACTACAAATTCTGCTTTTGGAAATTATGACTTCTGTTTTTTTTTTTTTTTTTTAAATCACAGTAGCAAGGTTTATTTGAATACTGTTCCTTCTTTCCCTATAAAATGACCAAATGGCAGCATCTTCTGGTATACAGGTTTGCCTGTCTCTCAATGTCTATTGACTGCCTGATCCATCAGCCCTCACTGACAAATGCCAATATCCCCAGAAGAGTGACAGACAGGATTAAATATCACCTCTCCAAGGACTGATCAGAAGAGTAATAACTGCATGATATTCATATTTTTCCTTACCTATAGTTTTATTGAATATAAATACTGAACAGCAATACAAGGAATGGTAATTTTTGGTATTTAACACGGCATTTTTCCATCTGTAAAATGTTTTATCACCATCAGATAGTTGTGATAAACTAACACCCTTGTGAACTAATTAGTTCAATTGGGTTCACATCCTATATTACTCAAAAGGAATTTTCTTATTATGTCTGTTGTTCAGTTGGGAAATGTACTAAAATACTGCTTTTTGGGTGAATGCACAAATTTAATACAAAGGCAATACTTAACTCTCCAGCCTTCATGCAACTTTTTCAGGGAATAGTCTGGCAAACTGAAAAGCATATGCCATTTGGAGCAGAAAGTCTCATTTTGAAGGCTTAATATTTCTCTCTCAACATTAGTAATAATTGTGTGACTTTTAGTTACTTGTGACTTGAGCCTTCTGATCCTCAGTTTCCCGTCTGTAAAGTGGTGATAACAATATATCTTACTTAGATCAAATGAAAAAAATATAATTATTATAAAAATCTAGCTGAAAGGGGAGTGTGGTTATTCTTTCCTCACAATTGGTTTTGCATTCTTTGGTTCAATATACTCACTTCTTCAGCTATTCTCCAATTGTTTTCATAATTATTGTCATATCTTTACCTTATCTTTGCCTCTCCATGCTGTTAGTTGCATACATTTCTGTAAATCTATTTAAAAATATAAATACACTTATTTGAAAAAGGAATTTTATGTCACTATCATAAATGGGATTGCAATACCACTGCTATGGAATAGACAGTGATAGTAAAAGTAAATAAAACAAAAACAAAGTAGCAAATGTTGCCCTGGATGATACGCAGTATCATCTTGAGTGTCCTCATGCACACTACTTTGACGAACACTGATTCAGCTGATGGTCATGGTCATTGTTGGGGCTTTGCTCATAGACGTGGCGACTCTGGGTGGGACAGGGAACTGGCCCCAAATCTGGTGCTCAGCCTTGCCTGCTTTCGTCGTCTTCTTAGTCCAAATTGCCTGTCCCTACGGGTGAAGAATTGGAAGCCCCTGGGTTGTGACTCTAGAGGAGCTGGAAGGGAGAGGTCGATGGCCAATTAGGCTTCTTCTTTTTCCTTATACATGAGGGATATTTTTGTGGCGTCTGCTCAATTGGAATGTGTGACTAACTGCCAAAGAGGGTCACAGGAGTAAAATAAGAGACGCTGTTAATGCTTAGCCAATAAATAGAGCATTTTATTGGATCTGTGTCTGTGAGGCGGACTGCACTCTATTTTGAAAAACAACAGCCGATTTGCTGTTCTCTATGTTGTAAAAAGTAAAAGATTTGCCTGACTTTTAAAGTGCAGCCTTGCAAATGGAGAGAGTGCAGATATGTCTTTAAGCCTCTCAGCCACTGTGCGTCTGTTTCTATGGGGAGAAAACTTAAGATGTAAAGTTTCCACTGAGGTTTCCATTTAGAACATGTTGGGGGAAAATTAAGCCTTTCCTCCACCACCAGGGAAAGTTCCTCGCCCTCCTCCTCCTGGCAGTTTGCTGCAGTATGCACGGGGAATATAAATTTATTAGCCCAATTGAACATACTTAACAAAGGAAATCTGCCGTAAAAACCATCTAAAAATTTTGACTATATAAAAATACATGCGTATACTATAAATATATATTTAATCTGTAAGTTTTTTTTACACCATTATCTACTTTCAAAAGCTTGGAAAAGTCAAGTTACTTAAATCTCAGGTCTATATGGCATGATTCTTTCAAAGAGTTAAAAATGCTTTCATATATTATCTCATTGTGCTTCTACACTTCTACGGAGGAAGGGAAAGAAAGGTGCTATAATTCTCGCTAAAAATAGACACCATGATTCCACTTGAAGCACAGATGGAACTAAAGTCCAGAGACAAAAATCGTATTTCCCACAGTTAGTGTGGATTAGAACGTGAGGTTAGATCCATCAGAAGTTAAGCTTTTATTTCCAAAACCATCTAAATAGGCTCAGCTGCCCTTCTGTTGATAATCATAGATTCTCCGAGAGCTTTTGACATCCCTCCCACCTCTCTTGTTGTTGTGATTTCAATAGGTTTTAGTTCAGCCAGGCAAAGATTTTATCAATTCCTATACCCATGTAAGTTTGTACTCTTTGCAGGTACTTTCTGGAAATAATCCCTATGATAATAAAGACTTCATTATCAGTGCTAAACAATATCTGATATTTCAAACTTTGAGATACGTAATATTTTGCCATTTGCCATTCGAAAGCTCATGTGCTGTTTCTTCAACCATGCATGGAGACTTCTGCTGATTATGCAGGCTCATCAAAGGGAAGCGATGGTCAGGGTTGTAAATGTAGCTCTAATATTCAACAGGGATCCTTCTGCAGATGTTCATACACTGGATATATGTATTTGAAAGACCATTGATTCTTCTCCCTTTTCTTTATTAACTCTTGAAAATGTAGCTCACTCAAATAATTGTATTCATGACTAGTTTGATGCAGTTATATATTATAAAGAAACTGAAAGTCTTGCATTTCCAACACTTTCATTACTTTCTCCAAGTCATTTTTAAAGGAAAATAATAATATGCTTAAAGTTCTGTTTCACTATGCATACACTACAAACCCATGAGAGTCCATTATTAGTATGCATTAAAAATTCATTGATGAAAGTTTAAAATTCCTTAAAATCATTTGAAATGCCAACAGGCAATTCTCCATTACATTGCCATCGATTATAAGAATTCTAAAAATTATTTCCTTGGTATCTGCCTGCCTAAAATTACATCCACTGGGCTCAAGAAGCACGAATTAATTATTCTTGTTTTCAGAGCTGGAGCTGCAAATGCTTTGAAAAGAAATTGGCCCAATGTACTAGGCACATTACTAATTCAGAAGTGGAATAAAAATCAGACTCCACATTATGAAAACAAATCCATAAGCACAGGGAACATCAATTTCAGGCTTTCTTTGCTAGTTATATTTAGCTCCCTTTCTTTCTTGCTGTTATCACATGCAAGCATATCCTAGGTCAACTGGAATCTATTTTGCTTTCCTAACAAACTTCTATAACATCTCTCCATAAGATATTATTTCTCTTTTTTTCAGACATATCTCTGAAGCCACATAAAATCACAAGACAATGGAAATGATGTACTTCGCCTATAAAGTCTGATTGTTGTTATTCATGATTGAACTGAGAAATACATGGGAATTAAAATCACATCTAAAAATTCACAAAGAAATGTTTAGATAAAGGTGAGCAGAACAAAAATTATTATAAAAATTATGAAGTTATTAGTAATATAGTTTCAATCTTGATAAATAATGCAAACAAAGAATTAAGGCAATAATTAATATGAGTGAACAGCACTCATATTTTAAGAATGTGCATTCTGTAGAATTGTTTCTTTTTAATCAAAAAGCTTGAAATGATTCCCAATTTATCATACAAATTTTGTAAAGATATGGTTGATTTCATTGTTTAAATTCAGCTTTATTGCTTTACAAAAATTCTCATAAATGATCTTGTCTAATCATTTCCTTCTAAAGTAATATACTAATTAATTTCAATTAAATATATGTAAAAGAAGATATATTTTGAAAAATGCGTCTCCCTTGCCATTTGTTAATATATTGAAAAAGTGTAAACCTTGAAACATTTAGCATTGAAAATATTCATTTTTGGTAATTTCTCAAGGGGACAATTTATTAAACGAAAGGCTTTTAACATTAGCTAAAAGCAGCCCTGTAAATCATGGGTGTCCTCAAACTGCTTCATCACTTCATTAATTTAAAAGATTATTATATGCGTAACTGACATAATTTTGAACAATGTTACATGGTTAATTTATTAATGTAGAAAAGCAGAAATGACACGCTGACTTGATTTATTTTTGTAATTGTATAATTTTAGAATTTTTGCTTATGACTTTCACTAACAGAAGAAATGATTCAGTGTTTCCCTGGTAATTTTATTGAGGTCTCTTCCCTGCTAATGCTTTGCCAGTAGTAATGTCTTCTGGTCACTTAATTTTAAAATACATTTTTAAGAGTATAAGACAAAGCCATTAAAAAAACTACCTTTTTTTTTTTTAAGTCTAGTGGTCAAATATAGGACACATACTTTTCTACAATGATAATTATGAGATTCTAATTTTTAAAAATGTGTTTTGAGCTTTTTGGAGAATATTGCATTATTAAAGTACTATTATTCTAATTGTGTATACTTATAAATCACCTCTGCTTTATATTTTATAATAATCTTTTTAAAACAGCTATGTATTTATAAAAATCACTTCAGAGGGTGTGCATTGTAATGATTTGATTAAATAATTCTTTTTCTTTTTTATTTGTAATTGGTAACCTTTCTGGGTACTTTATGAAAGGCTAAGGAAATAACAGAAGTCATTGGGTCAAATTCTACCTAGACCGATTTTTCACCTGGCCTGAGAAAAAGATTTTTCCCCCTGTTTGTTTCCAAATCTGGGGCAAATAATATACATGTACCATTTTTTCTATTTTTTTTTTGTAGTTATAAAATAACAATTGAGATAATTTATGTTAAATTCATCTTACCATTGTTTGCAATAAGAATTTTTTTTGAAATATAAATTTGCAAAACATTTGGTTATATTCTTGTTTAAGTCTTAGTCACTAAGCAGCAAGAATGCAAGTCTCAACGAATCTTCTGCCTAATGTTAAATTTCTAAAGGTCTTTTTAAGCTACAAAATAGAGATCAGTACAGAGGTCAATAAACCTGTATTTCAACTTTAGAGCACTGAATTTCCCATGTGAAATACACCCATCAACTTAATTCACAGGCAGAGATATAATCAAATTAGTGACCGCAGGGGATGTTCCACAACTCTTATTATTTTAAGTGAGCATACAAAACTGGAAAAAAATAAAAGCTATGAAAATAATAGACACAATTTCTACATTTTGTTTATGTATGTACATATAATAAATTCTATCTGGAAGTCTTTTTGACAAACTCCTAAAATTACAGTGTAATCTCACTTTTGTGTTAGGAAATCTTAGTTGTTTACTATATGCTCAAAAGGATTATATATAATGTAGCTTAGATAGAAATTTACAAGAGCGTATAATTGAAGATAGAAGTTCTAGATAGTATTTAAAGCAGTCTAATTTAGCTACTTACCCCGTGTTTTGTCTATTGATGTTGAAGCTGAAGTGTACTTTACTGTATCTTTCTTACATTGAAATGGCTAATTATCCAAAGAGGCAGCCTCCGTGGATGGTAATAATTTATTCACTGATTCATTGTAAGTGCTATAGTCAGAACAGGACTAGCATCTTCTACTGTGAAGGTTCTCAAGTTATACTGAAGAAATATCTGTTAACAAGTTTGCATGACCAGGGAGAGGCTTCTGCTAACATAGAAAGATTTCCTGCATTTTCCTTTAATTCCTTCATTTTTATTACCCTTATCCTTATCCTTTATTATCCTTAATAATTCCTTTAATTTCAATGCTTCTCAGTATGTGCAAAGGTAAAACAACTTTAAAAAATATTCCAACAAACACTTCCACGAATGAATTCAATGCAGAATTCATTCCAAATTGAAGTGTCTTTACTTACTAATTTTTTGACAGACAGGATGAGGGGGGAAAAATAAATAATGTGAAATATATTAGAGATAGTACAAGTTAGATACGTTGTTTAGAAGCATTGGTGGTCCTCAATAAGCTATATCTTACCGGCATAAGAAAGAAAGGCTGTCTCTAGTTTCGCTATAACCAATATTGTTCAATACGATCCCTTCCCTCCCACCCCTTTCTTCTTTTCTTTTGCTATATACTAGTGAATAGATCCAAAATGAATAATCAAAATTTGACTTACAAAATTCCTACCCACTCCAACTGTTCAGCAAAAGGACAGGGGTCTACAAGCACTGAAATTAGAAGGCCCGAGTAGACAAACAAGAGTTAGCAGAGAATGGCAATGGAAGATCTATTGCTATTTAAGATTTACCGAACTTGTCAGCATAATATTGCTCTAAAGAAAACGTAGTAAAATACACAGCGTCTGCCTTGAGGGGTTAAGACCTAAATTAGACAGACGAGACAAGCTGGACAGGAAGTCACTGCAAGAAAGCATATGTCCACAGAGGAAAATATTTTTAAGGTCTATACAATTTTAGGATTCGACAAACTTAGAGTGGAATTTGGCTGAGAGGGAATAAAAACAAATGTCTTCATTCTCCTTACATAAATTTTCTTCAATACAGCATCGTAGAAAATATCTTTTGGTCTCAACAAATATGTGTCTCTGTTCCACTCCTTACAGTGAGTTTGAGAAAATAAAAAATTCTGTTTTAATGTGCAGGGCCAAGAGTACATTTCATCACGATGCCTCTCTGAAGGCATAAACCTTGAGTCCCCAACCGCGGTGATCGTTCTCTGTGAGACGAGTTCAGCAGTTAAAACAACTGCGTTGCATGCCTTTGCTCAGGAAAGATTGGCAATTATGCCAAATTATGTCTAATAGTTTTAGAATGTGGAATAGTGTTTATTAATGTCTGAAAGCAGGCCCTAAATCTCCTTTTCCCCCCAAACTCTAGTTTTTGCTTTAACTGTCATTTTAAAAGATGAAAGAACTGGCTTCATTAAGCAAAAGAGCCTTGAATTTCATTTTTTTAATTTAAAACACACACATACCACACCTATTTCTATTTGACAAGACTAGTTATCTTTCTAAGTTTCCACCTCATTTGTTCATGATATTTTATTGGATGCGAAACATGAACATCATTCTACGGTTGAGACTAGTTTTTCTTTTTCGTCTGTCTTAACTTGCGCTTGTTGGATACTGCAGAGTTTTTCGTTCATCTTGGGCTTATAAATTACTAGCAAATATTTTTGAATTTCATTATTAATTTGAAATGTCGAATTTCTTTCTATGAATAGGAAACATCAAAATCTGGAAGGGGTGAAGGGAGCACAAATACGTAAATCACCAAAGTGAAAAATGAGAATTCATGGCCTTCTTGGCTTTCTTATTTGTAGTTTTTAAAATTTGCAAGTATTTATTAGATTTCTGTTATGGCAAGTTTGTAGATAGAGCCATTTAACACAGGTCTCTGCCCGGTCTGGAAAATTAGAAAAAAAATAAACTTTTGTTTATTAAACAATAAACAAGGATTTAAACAGCTGAAGAAAGCAAGAGATGAGATTTCATTGGGCAGGTCCTTGCCGGCTTAACAGAGTAAACATGAATGACTCTGGTTTAGAGGAGGTGAGGTTTCTTTAAGCAGAGTTGGTCAGAGAAGTTTTTGGTTTTTTTTGTTTTGTTTTGGTTTTGTTTTTGTTTTTTTGAGAGTTTCCTTCTGCTGCCAGGACTAGAGTGCTGTGGCATCAGCCTAGCTCACAGCAACCTCAAACTCCTGGGCTCAAGCAATCCTTCTGACTCAGCCTCCCGAGTAGCTGGAACTACATACAGGTGCCTGCCACCACGTGCCGCTAATTTTTTCTATTTTTAGTAGAGATAGGATCTCACTCTTACTCAGACTGTTCTAGAATTCCTGACCTCAAGAGATCCTCCTGCCTCGGCCTCTCAGAGTGCTAGAATTATAGGCGTGAGCCACTGGCCTGGTCCAGAGAAGTTTTAAGTGAGTGGAATTACACACAAATATTGAAGTGTGGGTAGGATTTGCTCGGAGAAGAGAGAACGAAGGGCCAAAGCCCTAAGGAACGTTATTACAGTACTAACTTTGATGCCACTAAGGACTCCAGCACATTCATTTAATATTTGCTCCTTAAAAAACCCCAGATATATATTCTTCTTGATTTGATCTGCCCCACCTGCTAGGTGGAAAAGGATGTTGGAAAGTTGCACTGGGTTCCCTACATATTTCGCCACCACTTTTGGTGGGAAAAATTCAGCTGTTTTCTGAGTACGACAATACAGCGAGACTTTGCCCGCGTTTGCAGTGTGCTCACATAGTTCTGTGCAGACCTGGCGGAGGGAAGGCGTGTTGCGTCTCAGGAGCTCTGGTTTGCATAGGAAACACTCTCTGCCGTCTGTCCACTTGGCTGTCTTGGTGTGTTTGATGGGAAGGTGATGAAAGTTAACCAGCTTCTCACGGCTGCCCCCAGCTTGGGCATGGATGTTGCAGTCCATCAGGATTTGAATGAATAATACCAGGGGCAGGGAGTGAGAAAGCTCATTCCCAAAAACAGCAACTAATAATTTGGCAGAAAACTAAGTTACAGGCGAAATACATGCTTGTAAAAATGGGAGCAATCCTAAAGAGATATAGTAAAAAGTGGAAGTTTGCACCATAATATCCTCCCACACGAGGTCCCTCCTCAGAGGTAACCATTATCAAAACTTTAGTGTTTATTTAAAGCTAAACAAAGGGAACATGAGATATTATGATACATTTACAAAAATTAGCACTATTACTTAGCTTTTCACATGAATACATGCAGATCTACTGCATTTTTTAATGGCTGCAGACTTTTCCATACTTTGGTTGAACAGAGATTCATTTAAAGACTTTCTTAGCAGTGGATATTTAGATTGCATTCCAATTTTCACTACAATGAATAATACTACTGTGAACATCTTGTAATACATTTTTGCTCACCTGTTAATTCATGTGTATGTTTAGTTTCTAAAAGTGCTAAGTCATAGGGCAAGCACAGTTAACATTTTAATAAATATTGCTGAATTGACGCCAAAGGATTGGATCAATTTATGCTGTCACAAAGAATTTGTAAGAGGACTCATTTTATCACATTCTTACCAACATTGGATATGACCAATTTTTCTAAATTTTAGGACTCTGATGGGGAAAAAGAACATTTTTTAAAAATTTATATTATACTTTCCTTATATTACATATGTATGTGTGTCACATGTTAATTGGTCATTTATATTTCTTCTTCCATGAATTGCCAATTCATGGTCTTTATAAGGCTTTTCTACTAGGATCTTTGTCTTACTAGTTTTAAATCTTTATTTTCATGAATTTATTTTACACGTCCTTTCAAGGGAAGTTTTGGTCTCAGGGTATCTGATTATCTGAATAAGGAGGCAATTTCCAATGACAGATTTTCTTAAGCATCTTCTGGGATGCATAGAAAAAGTGCCGGCCCCTGGGGACCAAGAGCCTCAGGGTTTTTTCCTACTACTTGTATCAACTAACAGTGTGACTGGAGTGTGCCCCATAACCCCTTTATATTACAGTTTTCCTATCAATAGCATAACAGAGTAAAAATAAATGATTGATGACATCTCATATATGAATAAGTCCCAGATTCACAGTCTATTAATCATTCATCCATTTATTCTACAAATATTGATTAGATGCTTAATATTTGTGAAACACTATGCTAGGGGCTGAGCATACAGTGGGAAATGGATGTAACCTCTAAACTCTCATGGAGCTTATAGTTTCTAGAGAGCAGAGAACTCATTCTCAGTCACACAGGTGAATCTGTAACTACGTGCTACAAAGGACTCTAACGTAAAGCAGTAGGATTGTATGAGAGCTCTTACAACAGAGCGACCTGGCCTAATCCAAGAGGACAGGGAGGATCTCAGAATGTCTACATGAGGAAGAGATATTGTAGATGAGACCTGAAGGATTAGTAGCAGT
Organism: Eulemur rufifrons; assembly: GCF_041146395.1. Classification (NCBI taxonomy): domain Eukaryota; kingdom Metazoa; phylum Chordata; class Mammalia; order Primates; family Lemuridae; genus Eulemur; species Eulemur rufifrons. The sequence continues at coordinate 63,786,678 of NC_091001.1, forward strand.
GAACTATTAAAGGGGAAAGGAGAGCAGAGTGGTCCAGGCAAAGAATAGCATGTGCAAAGGCCCTGTGGTCAAAGGAGTTGGGTTGACCAGTAGTCCCAAAGTGGGCTGTGTAAGATAATCCAGTGAGGTGGGTGTGGGAAGAAAGTATAAGACCCTCTTTAATATGTCTAATAAAAATAAGAAATAAGTTAATCTTTAATAGGATTTAATATATGGACTGACGCAGGTGATCTCATAATACTACAGTTCCGTGTGGCAAGTGAGCATCTTAAGAAAGAAGGGAAATTCTGAAAACTTCTGTGTCTCCCACGGCATCCTCACTTGTTCACTCAGCATGTAGCCATATTGGAGGTTATACCTATGCCATCCTAGGTGGCCATTATGATAATAATATTGGTTTAAATTGTTTCTCACTAAATGAACAAGTGGCTTAAAAAGATTCCATCAAGAAAATCAGAAATCGAAGATATTATAATACTGTATGAATAATGTACACACAAAGGAATGACAAGTGTATGGCAGAATTAGCCTCTGTTCCTCGAACACACTGGACATTTTGATAAGAATCTTATTACAATGTAAAAGCAATGATGATCTAGCCAGATATGATCAGAAGTTAATAACAACAAAAAAAAGAATTAGATTACTTGACTACTTGAATTCACATCCACTCTGAACCTTCCCTTAAACTAATGATGCTTTTAAAACTAAGGGAGAAAAACTGCCTTTGGGAACAAACTTAGTGCACTGCAGAGAACATTTTGAAAATTTCTGCTTGAAAATATTTACAACTTTGTGTAATTTTTATTTTTGACAATCGTGTGTGCCCGCTATAAAATTCCTTGTATCTCTATAGTTTAAAAACTTAGAAAGTAAAATTTTCTAACCTGCTTAAAAATCCTCCAAAGAAAGAGTTTCAGAGAGCTTTGAACACACTGCTGATTCATTTCTAACAGGGGATATGGAAATTCACTTGCCAAATTTCAACAAAAACTCTGATAATAGTAGGGTGTTATTGCAAATTAAACATAAACATAATGCTTTGGTAAGTGTAACCAACAATGTACCTCTTCCATTCAGATTCACACATTTTTGTGAAGTAACTTTTTTTAGTTTTGATAGTCAATAAAACCAAGTATTTTTAAATAAAAACAAGATTTTCAATGTTATTAAGAAATATTTAGTAATACATTACACACAGTATTTTAGATAAGAGCAAAAAGGTTTTTTGCATTGTTAATAAAATTACTTCAAATATTTATTTCATCTTAGCTCATTCTTTTCTAACTTCTACTTAATGTGCATTATAATGCATGATTCTTCATTTTTAAAGTGATAAGTATATTTCTATTAATGGTGCATGCTCATTTTTAAACTGCTTTTAATCATTAAAAATAATTGAAGGCCAAGGCTATTGGCCTCCGTGTTAAGAACTCCTGGAGGAGAGATGCCACTGTGGACTGAAGGGTTCCAGAAGAGGGATTTGATTTGTGCAGAAAGCATGGAACAGCTGAATCAATTGTTCAATGATCTGGTCATGCTGTGGTACCATTTATAGCTACATATAGATTCCTAATTCATGATTCACTCCACGCAGGACAATGAACCAACTGTCTGATGATAACTGATGATAATAATTTACTAATATTTGTCATTTCAGCTCTCAGGCAAAGTTCACACTTCACCAGGCAAATGGAACATTGATCAAACATTGGTTTGTTCATATGACAACTATATTATAGGGTCTGTTTATCTGACTGGCACTTAGGAAATTCAGTCCCTAAATGGATCCAGATGATCTAGCTGTTTTTTTTTCTCTCTCTCTCTCTCTTTGGTGTGGGGTGTGGTGTGTGTGTGTGTGTGTGTGTGTGTGTGTGTATGTTGGGAGATAAACCAGGGAAGCTAAGAAGCAAAGAAAGCAGAAGAAGTAACAGTATTGAGAAATAAACATATTGCCAACATCGTGCATGTGCGTTGGTGGGGAGGGACTTTCTCATTCCTACCCTGTCCTGGCCCCTCCTTGTTGTATAGTATTTAATATTTCCTGCTATTTTCTTAAATGACACATTGCAAGGATCTCAAAGTCACACTTTTCTTTATGTGCATGTCACACTGGGGGTTTAATCAATGTTAAAAATGTTTATGAGACACCTCCCGTTTTTTTAATGTGTAGTCTTAGGCTGACAGAGAAAAGTTGTCTTCCTAACTCCAGGCACTTTGCTACAAGGTTTCACGTCAGTCACTCATAGGGCAGCTGGAATGAGTCATAAATCACTGCATTTCCTACATTTAACAGTTTCTGCCTGGTTCTCTTCTCAGCCCTTCGATTGTTGGGACTGATGACTTACTCTGGAGCTTTCGTATCATCCCTCCTAGAGATCAGTGCTCTACATGTGACGATATGGCATCAAAATGATCTTGTATCCTTTAGCTTTCAAACTGAATTGTGTCCCACTACAAAGAATTGTTTAGGGAGTTTCTAGGGCAATTTTATTATAAATTTCATAAAGTAAGATAATGTAAACAAAGTTTTTAAAATCAGTCTTCTGGAAAAGTAATACTTTGACTTACTGCTCGTGTATGATTAATTGCTTTCAAATTGCTTCTTTCTCCTCCTATCCCATTGCTCCTACCAAAGAAGACCACCAAAAGAACTTTGCTGTGCTTTAAAATGGATGCTATTAAACACAGTGTTTGGGTTGTACATGAAGATCAAAGAAATGTCAGATTAAAATCATCTAACACATGAGAAGCAAAATCAAAGTAGGAACAAACCAAATGAGCACTTATAAGTAACCATTTGCCAAATGAACAGCTCATTTAGATGCCACAGAGTCAATATTAAGAGATCAGAGCAATATTCAAAAGGTAAAATTGCTGGGCTGCTAGTGAAGAAATGTGTATGTAAATGCAATTTTAATGTAAATAGATAATTTCTCTGCAATCTTTCTGCTTCCTCCTATTTTCTTAAAAAATAATTATTGGTAAGTCTGTTAATAGTCTATCCTGTTCTATGCATAATAAAGTAAAGCAGAGAAACAGATAATGCTAAACAGAGTAAGCAGAGGCTCAACTAAACTCTACTAATAATAATAATCATAATCACTAACTTGTCAAGAACACTAATTAAATGCTAGGAAACATGCTAAGAACTCCACTTCCTTGTCTTAGAAAGACCAAGGAACGAAGAGGTTCAGGAATGAGCAGTTAATGTAGCTGGTCAGTAGTTTCTAGACATTGAAGGCCCTTTGGCCCCAGAGTTCACGTTTGATCAGTATACCATTTTACTTCATCCACATTTATTTCCCAATGGATAAATATTGAATGAGCAAAATTACCCCTCTGTAATATTCTCCCTCCTATAAATGCTTGACACTCAGGAATGTTTGTAACTTTTTTCCTCGTATCTAGCCCACATTTCACAATTACCTACTTTCCAAATATGTTTTTTCCTACCGCTATCCCTTTGTTAAAGTGTCCGCTTCATCAGAGCTCTCAGCACACACAGTACTTTGCATATATCAGGCATTAAATTAGAAGCTTGTTGAATGAATGAATAAATATTTCCAAGCAAAGTCCTCCCTCTTATATGTCAAAGAGAATCATGTATTTTGACCGTTCCACATTTTTAACTCTGATACGCCTTATTGATATATTTTCCACTTATGAAAACATTTAAAACTCTGTAATCTATTGTAAAAATCAGTTTTTGCATCTTGCACTTTATGTACACACATGCAGGCTCACATACATACTTCAATTTTATTTTTTGCAAAAGTAGTGCTGGCAGTTTGCAATGGGTTTTTGAAGTCTTTACTGCCTTCTTGCTCATTAGCTCTGTAGGCTGACTATGTAAAGTTCTCTTATTCTTCCCTGGGAGGGGGGCACCCCTACAGCACAGATGTTTTTCCAGTTCTTCTTCAGTTTACTAAAACTCGATTTAAACCAATGATCTAACTCCATGAATATAAAATACCCACTGAGTAGCAGGCGTTTGGGAAACTATCAGAAACTGTCAGGATTCCTTGCAGTTTTGAGTGAGTGACTGATTGAGCAGCCGTAGGTATTTCTGAAACTCAGCATGAAAAGAAACATCTCTGGATTTATGTCACCTGTGGAGTTCCCAGTGATTAGCTCTTGGGCATTGTTTAAAAACTCTTTCGGGATAAGTGACGTTTGTAAATTGATTTGTGCAAACACATATATATTATTTATTACCTTGTCATTTGCATCATGAGTTAGTTTGTTTTCTTCTACTGAATACTCTTCATTTCTCGAGAACTCTAAAGAACAGTATCATTCAGAGTGGGAAGACAAAAGCAGTGGAAGGGGCCACTGATGCATTGCTAATGCGGTTTCAACATCCTCTGTTCCAAGGACTATTTGGAAATTCTAAACATATGACAGAAACTTAGAATTTTGGTTTTTAAAGGATTATTACTATTTTCCCCTGTGGGTGCTTTCATTTATATATATGTGAATGAATGTGTGTGGCATTAAAATTATTGTTAGAAATAATATATGCATGTGCAGGCATGCTTTTCTAAAACATGAATGGTAGCATCTTGTACTCCCACCTCTGTAGCTTGCCTTTCTCATTTAACAGAGTATCTTAGAAGTAATTTTATACTCCCATGCTGTAGTGGACATTTGATGGCTGGCTACCTGATGTCCGTTCTCTCCTTTTTCTTCCCTGAAATACAAGAAGTCCTCACTTAACATTGTCATAGGTTCTTGGAAACTGCGACTTTAGTGAAACGACATGTAACAAAACCAACTTTACCGTAGGCTAATTGGTATAACCAAGAGTTAACCTCCAAAAGCATATATTTCTGGTCACAAAAACATCACCAAACTTCAAAATAATGACCCCAAACACTTCTAATATAATAAATGTAAATGAGAGCTATACATACATTTAAGAAACTGATAAAAGTGAGTAGTAATTATTTACCTAATTTTTGGTGAAATCAAGGAATGACAGTGGTCCAAGTGGTAGTGGGTTAAATCAAGGAATAAATGTTTGCAAAGCAAAAATTGTAAGGAGCATCTCTACCACCACACAGTTAAAACAATCATAAATCTGGCAGGCTCACTGAGTGCTTTTGTACAGCATCATTTATTGTCATGCATTTATATGATTATTGAGTGCTTTATGAATGTTTATTTTACAATCATATGTATTCATTCATTCATTCATTCATTTTCCAACTCCCTTATTCTGGTTCAGTGTTACAGGTGGCCAGAGCCTATCCTGGTAGCTTAGGGTGCAAGTTGGGAACCAGCCCTGTGCAGACACTATTCCACTACAGGGTGCATGCACACACACCCACGCTCACTCAGAGTGGGACATGTAGACACGCCACTTCACCCAATGTGCACATCTTTGGAATGTGGGAAGAAGCCAGAGCACCTGCAGAAAACCCACGCAGATGTGGGAAGAGGTGCAGACTCCATACACAGTGGCCCCCACTGGGAATACACATTTTTTTCTCATCAACATTATAATGAAAGGACACATAACGTTATTAGAGGAACTGCCGTACTCAGGCTTTTGTTTACATGTTTGCACTCCCCTAGAAATTTTCTGGGAAACATACCATGTTGGGCTGACCAGCTAAAGCTAATTAATATTTTCCATTCTCCGGGGATCAAGGTGAATTCTGGGATCCTTTCTTGGGATTCTGGAGCAGAATTTCTCTCTCCTCCCTTGGAATGGAGCAAAAAGCACGTATCCCTAATTATGGTTAAGTGTCTCTCGCCACCACGAGAGAACCAGTTTTGGGATGAAGCTATCATCCTTGATGACAGAGCAGAGAGATGAGAAGAAACTTAGTCTTTGAGGATTTCCCATTTATGCAACATAAAGACTCCTAACTGGTTCAGGTATATATAAATCTACCTCACTCTTTTTTTATTTCAGAATATTATGGGGGTGCAAACGTTTTGGTTACATAAATTGCTTTTATACAGTTTGAGTTAAAGTTATGTATGCCCTTCACCCAGATAGCATGCCTGTTAGGTATGAATTTGCCTACCCCTTCATCTCCTCCCCCCTCCCCGCTGCTTGGTTTCCATTGAGTTTTACTTTCATATGTGCCCGTGAGTGTTGAACCATTAGTTCCAATTTAATAGTGGGTACATGTGGTGTTCGTTTTCCCCTTCTTGCAATACTTCACTTAGAAGATGGTCTCCAGTTCCATTCAGGTTATTACAAAAGGATCATCATGTTTTTATGGCTGAGTAGTTCTCCTTGGTATGTATCTTATTAATCCACTCATGTACTGATGGGCACTTGGGTTGATTCCACATCTTTGTGATTGTGAATTGTGCTGCAATAAACATTTGACTGCAAACGTCTTTTTTGATAAAATGGCTTTTTTTCTTACCTCACTGTTTTTAATGGTCTTAGTGTGATTACATCACGATACACTTAATGAAGGTTCACATTACTTCAGTCCTTACTAGTACTAACCACACTGTAGTAAGTACAGTCAATATGTATCTTCACATACAGGTTCAAGTTTAAGAGTAGAATAAAATGTTAAAAGTCAAATTGGAGATCTTGGGATAAGATCTCAAAATACATATATAATTCAATAGACTATATTTGGAAATACAAAGAACTCATGATGTAGTTGCCTTTAGGACAGGAGATTTGGTGCATGGATGTTCTGCGTATATTCTTTTTATATGACTTTTAAAAAGCCATGTGGAATACCATTTTTCCCAGAAAAAGGAAAAAAGTACACACAGAAACGCAAAATTGTGCATCTTAAAGCATCTTAGAAGTAATCAGGTCCAGCTGCTCCACTCTACAGATGATGAAACTGGGTTCCTGGGAAGCTCAGGGACTGGTCCATGTAGCAGTTCAGAGAGGAGAAGAAATGAGAATCCAGGTCGCCAGACTTCTCACCAGTGACCTTTGATAAACAGGGAGGCTGGACGCAGATTCCATCTGAGGTGTCGGAAGTTGCATGCGGACAGAGATGACACGTGTCCAGTGCGAATTTATCATTGTTAGTACCCAAGCTAGAGTTGCAACTTCCCTTTGTTAAAGAATGAATCAAGCATATGAATAAAGCCGAAAACAGTGAATTCTTGTCATGCTCCCTGCAGGGAGGGGGTTAGCTCTATTTGGGGTGTAGAAAAACTGAGGAATTGAAATTAGTGCCCTATGGCGCACAAGAGCCAGGCCCCCAGACAGTGGTGGATGCCCCAAGCTGGGTCTGAATCTGACATTTTCCGAGGGAGTCTCTGAGTGAGAAAAGCTGTGCGGAAGGCCGCTGGGCTTTGTGATGCAAATGCAGGGATGGGGCCCAGCGCTTCTTTGTACTGCGCAGATGTCAGAGGGCTCCCTGGATGTGTCCTTGCCAGAGGCCTGCCCAGCCTGTCCTGCTACAGGAAAAAACACAAGAATGAACGGTCAAGGGGCTCCACAAAGACTGGGAAAAATTAAAATACAGAAACTCATCCCTAGGAGATGGAAGGTTTTCCAAGCGTTACTTTAGTTACAGGAAAAGATCATTCTTATGTTTATTTATTGGACAAATTATAAAAATCTTTTAATATCTCTTCTCTCAAATTCTCGAATTTCAAGTTTTCCTCAATCTAAAAAAAACAAGTAACTGTAACTTGTCCATTCCCCCAGTCAGGGAAAACTATTATCAACATTTTTAGGGTGTGTTCTTCTAGTCAGTATTCTATGTATCAATTCACACACAGATGAAAATGTGGCTCATACTCAACGGGCCATTTTGTGATCATTTTTTTTGGGGGGGGGTGCAGAGTCTTGCTCTGTCACCCAGGCTGGAGTGCAGTGGCCTCATCATGGCTTGCTGCAACCGTGTCAGTTCTGGGCTCAAGTGATCCTCCTGCCTCAGCCTCCTCAATAGCTGGGACTACAGGTGTGAGCCACTGTGCCCAGCTAAATGCAATCATTTTTTTTAACTTAACATGTAGTAAACATTTTTCCATATTATTAAAATTTTTTCTATATCTTCTCAGCATTGAATATTGATTTGTCATTATTTTCTTAGCCAATTTTCTATTTTAGGACACTGGGAAATTTTCCCCGGTATGTATCCTTTAAGAAAAAAATCTCTGGAGAATATTCTTGGAGCCCCAGCGCACATGGCCAGAATTGTTTCCTCAGTAGCATCTTAGCATCTTTCTTATGTGCTAAGCATTGTAGTCAAGAAAGGCTTTTCATCCACTATCCTACTTAATCTCCTAACCTCTGAGGTGCATATTTTTTTTTTTTTTTTGAGACAGAGTCTTGCTCTGTTGCCCGGGCTAGCGTGCCGTGGCGTCAGCCTAGCTCACAGCAACCTCAAACTCCTAGGCTCAAACAATCCAACTGCCTCAGCCTCCCGAGTAGCTGGGACTACAGGCATGCGCCATCATGCCTGGCTAATTTTTCTATATATATTTTTAGCTGTCCAGATCATTTCTTTCTATTTTTAGTAGAGACGGGGTTTCGCTCTTGCTCAGGCTGGTCTCGAACTCCTGAGCTCAAACAATCCGCCCACCTTGGCCTCCCAGAGTGCTAGGATTACAGGCGTGAACCACCGCGCCCGCCTTCATTTTATGGGTGAAAACTTAAGGCTGACAGGTAAGGACATAGACTTAAACCTGTATCCAGTAGTCCCCAAAGTCCGTGTTCTGAGACACTAAGCTCCCTTGCTTATGTGTCCTGGAAGAGGAATTGCTATGAACCTTTCAAAGATTTTCGATATTTTTCATCATTATTGCCTCACAGAAAGATTGTAGCACTTTTCTTACCAAGCTGCTGCTGAAAACAAAAACAAAAACAAAACAAAACTAGATGCCAGTTAGATTTGATATTGAATTTTCTTACTGTTTACAAAACAGTTGACCTTTTTTTTAAACAAAAAAGACTTTCTCCTTTATAAATTTTCCATTTCAATGCTGAAACTAAGCCCATAGGTATAGCTTTCTCCTCTTCACCTCCATTTCCTTCTTTATTTCTCTTGAATTTTATAAAACAACTTAGTGATGTTCATTGGCTCAAATGAACATCACGCAAATGGCCCTGCTATCTCCCATGTCTAACTGATAATGTCATTGCAACAGGACCGTGGTGGAGGCTTTAAGCTGCTGATTAGAATCTGTGTTTTTCCCTTTTCCTGAGCACACAGCTATACTACGTTTCCTTTCAGTGTGCAGTTCGATGTGGCCATCTGACTGAGTTCTAGCCAACAGAATGCGAGTCGACCTGGCCAGTTGAAACCTCCTATACATTCTCCTCCATCTCTTTCTCCTTTCCAAATGACAGAATTGAACCATGTTTGGAAGACGGCACAGCATTTTTCAGCTGTGGCACAGAACCCACCTGTCAACAGGTTACATCAACATTGGACTGTTACGTGAACAAGAAATAAAATTGTGTTGAGCCATTAAAATTTTGAGGTTCATTTGTTCCAGTAGCTACCATTATCCGAACCATAAAAATACAATGATGTTTGCTTTACATATTTTGAAGACCCTTGACACACCTGCTGGATGTTTTCCTTTAAGTCAAGGGAAATCTCATGCCCTTACCCTGATGTTCATTTAAGTCAATGTTAAGTCTAATATTTGCTCAGAGAGATGTCCTTTATTTGGGAAAAGTAAAACAACAGTCTAGTTTATCTCTGCTTTATTTATTTATTTTTAAGATGTATTCCTTTCTTTTGCACTTCAGGAGTGGAAAGGTAAGTTAATTATTCTCATCAATTCCTGGTATACTGCCATCATTGTTCTCTGAAAAAAAACCCACTTGTTATTATAATTATATTTTCTCTTTGTTCCTGATACTCTCATTTCTTTCTCTCTAGTAAATAAACATTCTAAGCTGTTCAGTATATTCACTTGGATTTATATGTGTTTGTATAGCATTGGATTGTGTGTTTATGTATTTTTAATTTACTTATTTGAAATTTTGCTATAGACCTCATTCCATTTCTTACCATTTTCACCTAATAAACAGTTCTCAATACCTATCTATGTTGTGTATTTATCTCTAATTTGCTAATCTTAACCTGTTGCATAAAATTCCACCTCATTTTCTGCTAGTGATGGACTTCTAGATTGTCTTCACCTCACCATCCCAACAAATAATACAGTGGTTGAGTGGTATGTGCCCTTTATGAGCCTGTGTGAGAATTTCTCTGGGAGATACAGGGGATCGTGGGGCCACTAGACATAAGTACTGGCTGGTTGCTTCCCTGAATGGCTCACAGATTTATCCTCAGTATATGAGGTCTCTCATGGCCCCACATCCTCCCTTCCAACTTCTTTCCATCCTGATGGGTATAGGATAAAATCTTATTTTTGTTTTAATTCATATATCTCTGGTGAATAATGAGCATAGGCATCTCCTAAATAAGATCTTAGCCACTCAACTGTGAATTGCCTGTGTTTCTAAGACAGAAGAACAGGTCATTCCATTTCCTCCCAATCCATATGGGAAATCCTGTAGGAAGTGTGAAAATATATCTCACTTCTTTCTGATGTCCAACTTCAACTTCTCTTTAGGTAATGTTATAGGCTATCAATAACCTGAAAGATTCTTCATTCTTTCATTGTAGAGATATATCTCAGGCAGTCTATAATATGTTAGGGATATAAAGGGGAGTATAGTTTCATGGCTCCTGCCCCCATGGTGTCTTTGAAATAAAGGAAGAGATGGATCAGTGTTTTGCTGTTTAACTTTCTGGAGGAGTAAACAGCAAGGTGTGGGCTACTCATACTTTGATAAATGATATTCCTCCATCCTTCTTGTTTACAGTAGAATTTGCAGTGTCCCTGGTAAGTTTGAAGTACGAATTGTTGGTAACAGCTAACAAAAGGAAACATTGACTGCTTCCACTGCTTATCAACTCAGAAGCTCAGTGAACCGTCTTTTCTTAAAAAGAAAATCTTAAGTACCAAAATGCTTTGCCAGTATATACCCTCCATAGGAAAAAAAAAAAAAAAAAAGCTGTAATCTAATTCTCCTCCCCTTCATTTTGTAGTTGAAGGAATGAAGCTCAGAGGGATGTAAAATATCCTCAGTGTAGAGCCTTCTGGAAATCTTCCCGATACACCACCCTGGTTCTATTTTTTTAATGTTGTTTTCATTTGAAACTAGATTCGTGCAGCTTGCTCATGTAAAATGAGAATGAAAAAAAAAAGTTAGGGTCTGGAAAGGAAGAGAAGGATTAAATAGAGAGTTCTGCTAGGATGTAGCCATCATGATCTAATGCACCATGGGCAGCCCAGCTTCAGGGAATCCTGACCCTCAAGGACCGGAGCTCCCAGGGACAGCTGGCACTCAGCTGGTCGTGTTTCTAGCCTCACACTGCCTCAATGTCCCCCATAAACCCGACTGATGCTATTTAGACTTTTTTTTTTAACTTGTGGCACAGGAAATTTTTCCTTAATGCATGTAAGAGCTGTTTGATTCCCCAAAGAAAAAGACTTGGCAAGTCAGTTATGAGGAAAGTAGAAACACTGAACACATGAGCACATTATAACAATGTCCAAGTGTAACTTTTATTGCCAACGGTAGACATGCACTGGAATTTGAAACACAGCCCGAATGCTAAGTGCAGTTGTTTTTATCTATGAGGAGAACATTGTGGTTTTATTCTGAGATGAGTCACTTTCTTCTGATTTATCCAGTTAGTAAATGTATCTGATTTGTTTTTGTTAGGGAGTTTGAAGTTTGTTTTTTATTTGTTTGTTTTGTTTTGTTTTGTTTTTTCCAAGTGAAGAAAACTATCAGATCTGGTAAGAATAAGAGGAAGCAAACTTTCATTGGCATGCTCCAGAGAGATAGAGCCGAGATGTTACCTTTCAGTATAATGAGGAGGGATTGGGGTCTTGGCAGTAAGAGGTAAAGTTGGATTTTCAGAAGCCCAGGATTTTGCTGTCAGTCTCTGACAGCATCTTTACAAGGCCATCCTGGGTTGCCACATCAGAAATACTAAGCCTTTTGTGCTGTGTGATCTTAATTTTGTCCAATGTATTAGGTTATTAAGTATGAAATGTCTGATTTCCTGAAGTACTAAGTTTGACAGTTGATATCTGACATTTCACTTTGACACTTCTTGTTTTATGTTTGTTGGGAAGGTACATCCTTAGTCTTTCAAACGCACATTTTGGCTTGTGATTATCTTTCAAAAAAATTTTTAGAGCAATTTTTGTGAAACCATGGATAAAGTCAAAAATTCGTGCTGTCTTCAAATATGAGTTCTGTCATGGAACCAGTGCAGCACAGACAGCTTGAAATATCAACACAATGTTTGGGAAGAATGTGGCTACTGAACACACAGTAGGTTGATGGTTTGAGAAGTTCTGTTTGGGTGATTTTAATCTTGGAAATGAGCCACGTGGCGACCTGAGACCAAGGTGGAGAATGATGAGCTAAAAGCTGTAGTAGAAGTGAATCCGTCTCAGCTATCATTAAGATGGCAAACTGTATTGATAGTTTAGGCACATACTTTGATTAATTGTACTGCTTCTTGTTTGAGATATAATAAACTACACTTTTGATTCAAAATTGGACATTTCATAGTTAATGACCTAGTATTACATTATTTCATGAAAATCACTTAAACATTTACTAGCAAACTTGAAGTGTCTCTGTAGGACTAGATCAGTTGGTCCAATTAATCAGTTAATTCATCAGTCTGAGAAAAAATATTTATGAGTGTCTGCTAACTGTAGGCACTTTTTGGGTCAGTTGATGCCATGACTTTACTGGCATGTAGACACTGTGACCAAAGAATTCAGACACAGTTACATTAATTGTTGCCAACTGTTTTTCTGTGCTTTTAGTACCAAATAAATTATGATCATTAGGGTGGCCTTTTCCCCATTAACTTGTTTTTCTTTTTATTCTTTAGCTGAAAGCAATACTGCATGATTTTATACATACAAACATACATATATATGGCAAGATGAAAACCACCTATTAATTAATTCATCATGTAATAAATAGATTATAACATGTAAATATACAATATAGATTTTAGCATATAATAAATATTCTCACTGAAGGAGAAACGGTACTGAGCTATCCATGAAGTGGCTCAGCATATTTTAAAACACAAAGTGAGGAAGTACCATTCAGAGTTTTCATTTAAATCTGCTGTGTTGGAAGGACAGCAGATCCAAGCCGATGTTAACTGTTGAGACTGTAAACAATTTACTCAAATAGAAAAAAAGGGGGGGGTAGGGGGACAGAATTACCTTGGAAGCACTATTTTCCATTTTTGTTTCCCATGGTTGTTTTTCTAGGTCCCTCGGATTAGCAATATGTCATGAACAATACTTTGTTTTGAACTTAATGGAGTGGATTGTCATTGTGATGGCTTTTTGCTCATGAGGAATTTATCAGGCTCACTTGCCTCCGTCACTTGGCAGGGCAGAAAAGCCAATTTCGATATCCCTAGGTAAACCTAATGTTTCGAAAGGTAGACCTGTGTAGCAAACGTGAAAGAGTTCCCCTATATGCCCTGATGGCTTCACTCAACCATGTTTCCTCTTTTATCATTTATTGGAAAAACCTTTTACTATCTCTTCTTAGTTCCTTGTCCTTTGTTAGCTACAAAGGGCAGATTTTCTTTTGTAAATCCTAGTAATTAAATGAGCACTTCAGTGGCTGTAGCCTTCAATGGCCTGTTTCCTAGGTTTTGCCTTTGACAGTCATATTTTGCAAAGGCCCCTGAGATGACTCTGCATCTTCCCCTACTTAACACTAAACCAATTGAAGCCCGTGCTCACTGCATGAAGGAGGAAAAGATTCATTAAGGGCACTTCATTAAGAGGCTGAAATGGGAAGCTCTAAATGCGCCTGAACCAACTACAATCCAGAGAAGCTGTCTATTAGGAACGCCACAAAGACAGTTTCGGAAACTGAACTCCAGCTCCAGTGCATCGGATTAGGAAGAGTGATGGGATTAGTGTTTAATGACTTGGGGCAGGAGACAAAGGGAATTTCGACAAAGAGGCTTAGATATGGAAGAATTAACATTCTCTATTCCAACCAGGCCTCCGATGACTTCCAGCATTCTTTTCAGACTCAAAAGCCAAGGAAAGAAAAAAAAAAAAAAAGATGTGCAAAGCTTTAATACTTCTCTAACTTCTTTTTTTTTTTATTATTACAACAACAATACAGAGGAAATAAAAGAACCCTCTTCACTCCCTTGCACTTGAAACCTCTTTTAAAAATAAGCATCTACAGTCGTATAATTAGCCCCAAGGTGAGCTTGCCCGGGGCCTCAAGCATGTGCCAGAATGTGCCTCTCTACGTGCCAATGCTGGGGCAAGTTACAAACTGATGTGGACACTGAAGCAAAACCCATGGTAGCAGAGGCCCAGCTAAGTGGCTTTCAAAGTATTTTCCTCTCCATGGCTGTTTATGTTACAGGTGCAACTGACGGGACAGAGAGAAACTCCGTTTTATTGTAAAACCTCCTCCTGGCCCCATCTGGCTCAGTCTCAAACGATTCCAGTGTCTATGGCCTGAGAAGTGCTTCATGAAATGAGGTGATTATCCTGACTGCGTGAGGGGATAACTTTGGAAATGTGCTTAAAGTTTGAAAGTGCTCTTGAAAAGGAATCAAGTCAACTTGGAGGCAATGTTGGAGCTTATCTATAGCAGTTCCCCCTGCTTAGACAAGAATACAGTATCATTATCTAAACACAAAGCCAAACTTAAGTGGCTGACCCTGGAGTGGAGTATTATTTCTGGGGCTGTTAAGTAAATAGATTCTGAGCACCAAATGCTTGCAAGCAGTAAGTGTGTGATCATGCCCTGCTGCTGGGAATGGCAGAATGCAGGTGCAAATGTTACTGTAGGCAAAAGTACAATCCAAATAGTGCCGTAAATGATCTCGCACTGTAAACCAATTCAATGTGTCCTTATTTTTAACCAAACTAAATTACTTGCAGAAAAGCTGAGTATTCATTTTCACGTGTTCGCCAGTATGAAGTGGTTCTGAAGCCGTTCTAGACACCAAGGTATTATTTAACCAGTGTGGTTTAGGGGGACAATGGCAGCCCCCTGCCATAATCCATTCAGGGGCAATACCGGCAGTCAGTGTGAAATTAAATACATTACAGGGAAAGAACTTAATGCGTTTTATAGGCAGTTGTTCATCCACATCAAACTTTAGTTTTTAAAATCCTAACATTTGATCCCATAACAGGAACACTGCCTCGAGTCAGAGATTGGCAGAAAAGAGGCACAGTCCAGACTTCAGTGAAGGTACAATTGACTGAAAGGAACCATTTCAAATCATCTTAGTTCTACTGGGCCACTCAGATGCCAAAGACCCAGGTAACATTTGATCAAGTTGCTGCAGGGCTTGGACCTGCGTTTATTGCCCCTTACTTTTCCTACTAACATTTTTGCTTGAAAGATCGATGTTTTTCCAGTGCAGCAAAACTCCCTTTTCTCACAGCTAAATTGAAGTGGGGCATAATGGGCTTCCCTCACCTCACTCCTAGTCTCTCCTGACCCTCAAATGGTCCAGCAGTCTGTTCTGTGTTAAATTGAAAATGTGTAGAAATTTTTATAGAGATCTTCAGCTATATAAATAGCTTTGAAAATTGTTGTAACTTTAAAAATAGGTCAAGAAGGAAATTGAACAGCTATCAAGTTTCTGTCCTAGTCCGTTTGTGCTGCTATGGCAGAATACCACAGACTGGGTCATTTATAAACAATAGAAGTTTATTTGGCTCACAGTTCTAGAGGCTGGGAAGTCCAAGATCAAGGGGCTGAATCTGGTGAAGGCCTTCTTGTTGCATCATAACATGACAGAAAGCATCATATAGTGAGAGCATGCATGAGGGACAGAGCAAGCAAGATAGGGCCCAACTTGCTTTTATTGATATAACCAACACACTCCTGAGATAACAAACCCACTCCACCGTAACAACATCAATCCATTCATGAGGGCAGATCCCTCATGACTTAATCACCTCTTAAAGGTCCCCCCTCTCAACATCATTGCATTGGGGATTAAGTTTCCAATATATGAACTTTGGGGGATGCATTCAAACCCTAGCAGTTTCATACTGTCTAATCAGCTTTTTGAAGGGCTGCATTGGTCTTACTAGCAAATGGTTGCTTTTATTGTTGGTGTTTCCACCATTTTTTTTTTCTAAGTTGTTTCTAATTAGAAGAAGGGATCTTGGTGGAATTTTCTGATACAATATCAAATATATTACTAATGCCTCCCTAATGGCACTGCATTCAAACCTCAGGAACAGTTTTTGTCTTGCATGTGTGAGCTACATGCCATTGCACTGCTGAGCATCCACTTCTCCATGAATATTGATGACTTCTTCTGGTGGTGACCCCAAAGCAGTTTCCAGGTGAGTTTCTGAACTCTCATGTCTCACAGGTGGACCTTGTGTTCTCACAGGTGGTGGCCTTGTGTTTTTGGAGTCTTTAGACCAAACACTGTTCTTTGAATACAGAAGCTTATCAAAGGCTCTTTTTTATGGTATCTTTTTTCAAAAATCGACAAAGAGTTCAAAATATGATGAAACTCAGAAATGCTTTTTTCTCAGTATTGTACTGAAAGTCCATAAACTTGAAAACAATGATTCTCAACCATGGATTGGGGGGAACAATTAGGAGGGATTGCTAGGTGTCTATTAATCTTCATGTTGTGCAAGCATTCTCTACAGTCTGAGTAAATAACATTTTAAAAGCTTTACTGAGATTACAGTGATTCCTGTCATTATGTGTTTTCTCAAGCCCATACTAAAATTTCAACTGATATCACTTAGGAGTGTGAAACTTTCTTTGGAAGGGGAAAGGGAGAATATGGCATGGAACGCTATCAGTTGCCGAGTAATAAAAACCCAACTCAAACTAGCTGAAGTCCGAAGGATAAATTATTGGCTCAGGTTACTCAGAGGTATGTTGAGCTTTACTTGCCTTAGCTCAGCTGCATTCTCAGGCAGATTTTGTCCATGCAGTAGTGAGAGGGTCCTGGTCCTTGCTACATGATTACATAGTACCAAAGGCTGGTGAACCCAAGAGAAACTTTATCCCAACATCTGTATCAAACTGCAAAGCCGTGTTTGAATTGGCCAGCCCTACTTCTTGTATCTATCTCTGAACTAATCATAGGTATTGAAGTGGAGAAGGTAATCTGATTGGTCAGTGTAAATCACACGTTCAGCTCTGTAAGGAAAGAAGAGGTGGAGCCTCTTTATTTACTGAATTACATGGAGAGAGGGAGGGGATAATTCCTAGACAAAAAAGGATGTGATGAATAGACAAGCAATATTTATGCACTGCAAAAGGGGTTTTCATATTTACATTCATATTTATAACTCTTGGGGGACATTGTTTTAGAATTTTTATTATTTTTTGATGTTTTAACTAAGATTCTCCACCAGGTATTAGAAGTCAGCTAAGCCCAAATGAGATCAATGGGAATGCTCTGAGCAGCATTGCTTTTTTAGCCAGTCCCACCTGTAATTTGTGTGCCTGTGTGGCTTTGGGTGGGAGAGGAAGAAGAATGAAATGTCAGAAGGGAACTGCTAAAACAAAATATCAAAATTCCCTTAAAATCCAAATCTCAATTCTTCTCTGTAAATTTAAAACCAAATGAAATAAGCTCACACACATATAAACCCACCACCACTACCTCCAAACAAATGCATGCTAGAAGGGTTTAATTCCAAAAAGCCCAAGAACAATTCCTTCTATGATCTTTTATTTGTCTTTAATTATTGTGTTCTTTTGTCATGGGCACCTTGGATAAGGAGATTCATACCTAGGAAATAGAGCTCTGAATAGCATGACTCACATAATTAGGTCTTCATTTCTTGTCTGTGCCTTTTCCCTAGATAATCTATTCCTTCCCAGGAATCAGTAATTCTACAACTAATACCCTTTCATTTCCTTATTCCTCTCTCTCTGACAGTTCCTCTGCCCTCATTTCTTCTGACATTATGCCTCAATTCCTTAACTTTTTCTACATTTTCTCATTCTTTGAAACAAAAACACTTCAAGTCTTTACTTCACTCTTCTCAGCTGCAGGTGTCATGGACAACTTGTATATTGTGAAGAGTAGATGACTTGACTTTTATAATAATAGCATGATAATGAAAATGAACATTAATTGAGTCCTTATAATTTCCTAGATACTGTATATCATCTTATTTAATCCTCATGCCAACACTATAGAGTGGAGTAGTAGATTCATGTTAGTTTTTTGGGGGAGGGTTATTCAACCTTTGAACCCATTTCCTACATTTGAGAAATTCCTTATAATAGAAATTTTGATGGAATTCCCAGTACAGAAGCTAAAAAAAAATCAGATATTTATCCCAGACTCCCTTGTAGCTAGAGTGTGAACACATAACCTATAGCCATCACAAGAAAAGAAATAACAAAGCTCAGAGCAGAACTAAATGAAATGGAAACCAAAAAAAAAAAAACAAAAGAAAAAAAGAAAAGAAAAAGCCACAAAGAATCAATGAAACAAAAAGTTGGTTCTTTGAAAAGATAAACAAAACCAATGGACTACAAGCCAGATTAATCAGAAATATTATAAAAGAGAAAGGATTAAATAAACCCAATCAGAAATGAAAAAGGAGACAGTACAATGGATACCACAGATATCAAAATATAATTTGTGAATACTACAAAAACCGCTATGCGCACAAACTAGAAAACCTACAGGAAATGGATAAGTTCATGGAAACACACAACCTTCCAAGCCTGAATCAGGAAAAAAGAAAAGTCCTGAACAGAACAATAACAAGCAGTGAGATTGAAGCAGAAATAAAAAATCTCCCAACAACAAAATGTCCCAGACCAGAGAGGTTCCTTGCTGAATTCTGCCAGACCCTCAAAGAAGAATTGGTACTTATCCTACAGAAATTATTCCATAACATTGAGAAGTGGGGAATCCTCCCTAATTTATTCTACAAAGCCAGTATCACCTTGATCCAAAGTGAAGAAAAGACATAACAAAAAAAGAAACTACAGACCAATATCCCTTACAAACATAGATGCAAAAATCCTCAACGAAATACTGGCAAGCTGAATTCAACAGCACATCAAAAAGATAATTCACTATGATCAAGTGGGTTTCATCCCAGGGATACAAGGATGGTTCAACATATGCAAATCAATAAATGTGATTCACCACATAAACAGATGCAAAACAAAGACCATATGATCATCTCAATAGATTCAGAGAAAGCATTCGATAAAAGCCAGCACACTTTCATGATAAAAACCCTCAATAAACTAGGCATAGAAGGAATATAACTCAAAATTATAAGAGCCATACACGATAAACCCACAGCCAACATCATATTGAATGGGAAAAATTGAAAACACTCCCAGTAAGAACTGGAACAAAACAAGTGTGCCTACTGTCACCACTTCTATTCAACATAGTACTGGAAGTCCTAGCCAGAGCAATCAGGAAAGAGAAAGAAATAAAGGATATCCAAATCAGGAAAGAGGAGGTCAAACTATCTCTGTCTAGATAATCTTTCTTTCTCTAGAAAATGAAAAGTTTTGTCTACATTTGTGGTTTTTAACTATAGTGGATGGGTTCATAGAACCATACAAAAACACCCAAAAGCTATGAAACTCCTGGTTAGTAAAATGCACATTCAAATGTGTTACATCCAATTTCACCCAAAGCCTATCCTGGGATGTCAATAGATCCCAGGTTGAGAACCCTGAACACAATGATCTCTTGGTTTGGAGCTTTTTGGGCAAAAGTTTGTAAGATTCCATTGTCTGAGTGAATTTGTTATAATTAGTGACCACAATCTCTCTCTCTCTTTCTCTCTCACACACACAATCTCAGGGAAGAGGTTTGAGTTAATCATATGCCTCAGTTTATAGCACACTATCATGACTGAGGTAAATTGTACGGGATTTTAGCTCACATGATATCCTCTAAGAAATGCCTAAAGGGGCTAAAGTTGTTTAGCCTTGAGAAAAGAAGACTCAGACGTGAAGACTTGTATAAGTTACTGCAAGTGTCAGTTGTTGCAAATAACTGAAAACCCAACTGAAAGAGGCTGAAATGATACAAACACTTATAATTTCATGTAACAAGAAATCTGGTGGTAAGAAGTACCAGGATTGGTAAACTCATTAAAGACCTAGGTTCCTTTCTTCTTTCTTCTCTGCCTTCTTCTCCCAAGATGTTGGCTTGTCCCTAGCTCCTCAACTATGGGGTGGTATAGTTCCACTAAGGATATGCAGAAAATAACATCAATACTTTTTTTTTTTTTTTTTAAAAAAAGCATGTTGACTCCTGTTTTTGACCATTAGAGAGTAACAGGTACCAAACTTGCCCTCTCGCTGAAAACAACTATAAACCTGGGCAAATACATGAGGCAATTATTTTCAGGCATTGAATAACAAGCATAGGACTGTGATCTTTGAGTATGGGAAACACAAAAGGTGAGCCACACTTTTCTGCTGTAGCACCTGAAGGTGGAACTCAAATAGAATAATGGTTTTGCTGAGCTGAAGAAGCAAAGCTCAAAGTTCCAGGCTCTTAAAGTAGCCAAAATGTCCTGGTTAGGGTACTGGATAAGCAAGGGTTGTGCAATGGGGTACCCCTGAAGTCTGCATGTGAACTTATGAAAATTCCTTGGCTGACAGATGAGCTGTGAAGATGAAGGTTGAGACTCCATGAGACATGGTGTGGATAGACTGCCATGGAGGTGAAAACTGAACAGTGACAACAGGGGTCATGCAGTTTAGGGAGATGTTGGAGTTCTGGCCCATAGGAGAAAGAAAGATTTTGGATATTCAGATGACCTAGTAAGGTCATACTTTATAAATGAATGGGAGCTATGCCCTAGAGTGAGTGTTCTGCCTTAAGACCAAGTAAAAAAACCAAAATATACCATTCTATTAAAAATAAAGTCAAATATAAGAGGATCAAAAGAATCTAATAGTAATTTAATTGTCTGACAGGACAAACTTAATACCCTTTAAAGAAAGATGATATAATTTAGATATCCTACAACATATCTTTCACAATATCTAGCATGTGATTGAACATTCTTAAACATTTAAAGAAGGAAATTATGACCTGTAATCAAGAGGAAAAATACAATAGGAAGAGACCACAAGATGACTGTTGGAACAGTCAGACAACAATTTTAAAGAAGCTATTATGAATATATTTGAGGACATAAAGGAAAGATGGATGAATTGGCTCTCTGGTCCTGCTGTGTCCTCTTCTTGTTGAGTCCCTACTGTGTTGGTACTTCCCTGGGGAGCAGGAACTGCAGGGTAGGATGAATCAGATCATCATAGAGCAGTGCAGAGTTGGATTTCCCATGGACCATGTTGCTAGGTGTGCCGGTCGTAAACACCTGGAGATTTGATCCTCGCCTATGCTCCTAGATTATTCCAGCCTTGTTACTGGAAAGCTCATGAAACTTGTGTGGACAGATTTGAGCATAGCCATAGAGCTCTGAGCAGAACTTGGTGCAATCTCTTGCTTACATGTCTCTCTTCCCCTGTGAGCTCTTGGAGGATGGGAACAGTGCCTACACATCTGCAGATTGCCAGCACCCAGTACAATGCCTGGTTCATAGGAGGTGATAGATACATAGTTGTTAATTGCATGAATCAATACTAACCACATAAAGTATTTTACTTGGTCTGAACTTGTAAAAGAGCATGCTACTGCCCCCAGCAGCCTCCGAAATTTACTAATACACCGCCACCTGACACCCCCTACCCCAAGGAGTAAGGAACTTCATGTAGAACCTCTCTCAGCATCTCCATCTTGAGTTTGAGACCCTTTTCAAAAGTTCATGGAGAGATATATTAATGTATAGCAAAACTTGATTAGAATTTTAGCTCAAATTTTAAAAAGTGATTATTTTTCTCCATTTTTTTCTTAGTATCTCAGAAGCATGGAGAATGATCACCCAAGTAGTAAAGAAATGGCAAGAAGATGCTCCCTCTTTCTCAAGTCACTTTGCTAAAAATATTATATCATTGTCAGTGGTGCTGAAAGATAAAAACCAAGACATATTCTCCTTCCATCTTTAGCACAGAGGCAGCCATCCAGGGGCTGCAGCAGGAGAGAAATGGAGACCTCTCACCTTTTTCTACCTCAGGCCTGACTTTCCCTTCTCCACCCCCCTCACAGGCTTTTTCCCTTCTCTTTTTCTTTTTCTCCAAACTCAACTCGGGGTTTATAGTAGCTGTCAGAGCTGGGCATGCCCATTAGCTGCAGGCAAATCTTGTTTTCAAGCAGGAAGCTATAGGAATTCTCCCCTAGTGCTGTTTTCACTCTTTATGTGAGCTTAAACCAGGGGATTAACAAAGGGATCAGCTGGCGACCTCCTCTTACTGCGAGAGGGTGGACAAGTCGAAGCAAGAATAGTCACTGAAATGTCTGGTTCTGCTGGGAGCTAAGAACACAACACCTACCAGGCATTGGGCAGGGTGTGTCCCTGGGGAGGCCCCAGGTCACAGAGGAAATAGCTCTGCTGACATGGTGACTCTGATGCTGCTGACTTCAGGAACCTCCTTCTCCACTCACTGCTGCCCCTGCCTTGCAGCCCTGTGTGCCAACCCTCCTTATTTCTATCTGGCCCCAACTTCCCTTATCCTCTGCCACTTACAAGCCCCATGGCCTCTCCTGCCCCTCTCCTGTCCCCTACAGACTCTACCCAGAATCCATTCTCTTCTTGCTGTGTCTGGTGCTATTTGGTGTCTGACGGTGGGCTGCCTAGAAGCAGAACTTGAAACAGGGATTCCTGGGCAAGTGGTCATAGTGGGACAGTATTCTCAGGAGGAGGGCTGTGACACAAACAGGAAAGACCAGAGGGAGAAAGCAAAGCAAGGAGGGGGTCTCCCTGGAGATTAGCTTCAGCCTGATCCCATGAGCAGATCTGGAGGATGAATTGTCCACAGAATAGGTTCTCTCTTGAGGCAAAGGGTCGAATAATTCATACCCCCGTGCCAGCCATGCCCTGGTTACTGGCTGGGGAGGAGGACAGACTGCCCAGGCAAGGCAGTTCCCACTCATCTGAGCAATTGTGCACAGAAGGGGGCTCCTGGGGATGGCTCCACCTCCTTCTGAGGGAGGTTGAGGTGAGACACTGAGCATCCACTACACATGGAATCCACAGAAGAGGTGCATCGGTGGCTTTAGGGCAGTTCCAACTCATACCAGAGCGTACAGTACTCAGAGCGTGGGGTGAGATGAGACAGAGAGAACAAAGACTGGTAGCTCCACCCAAGAGTTGAGGTCAAACTTGTGGTCCAATTCTAGTAAGTAAGTACAGTTTTTTCACTGTGTTTTGTGTAGTATGACTTTCCCCCAGGCCCATCTTCTATTACTCTTTACACACACAACAAAATCCTAGTCCTGCATCTTGTATAACTCAAAAAAAGTTCTCTTCCAAATATCTCTGGGCTTTTCTAAGAGTGCTCCACTCGCCTGGCTGTTGCATGCCGTCCCTCCCTCAGAGCCACGGCTTGTCCCCCACTCGTGTGTGCCCCCCTAACAGTTGTTTCTCCTTGTTGCTTCACAATGACGACCCTCCTTCACCTTCATTCCTCAAGTATTGAGGATAGCAAGTCGCAGGTGACTCAAAGGAATTATGGAAGAAGCGAGGAGAACAACCCGGATCTCAGACTGCTGAATAATCCTATATCGGACTGAACCGTCTGGCTATCAGCCATTCCCTTCCCAGGAGGCCTGAGCATTAGTCATCTCTCACTTGCCCTCTGCTGCCTGCCCCAGACAACAGCCTCCTCTTTCAAGCCCTCATTCCCCTGGGGCTGCCTGAATGTCAGCCTCAAGTTTACTCCAGAGAAAAGGTCATGGTTCCGTAATTCTTTTGAATATATTGATTGTATTTTTAAATCTTGTTTTACTTTTGACTCATTTGTTTTCTTTTTAGTTTTAATTTATTTTATCCTGTGATACTGTATGTGTATTTGTAATCCATCTTGGAAGAGAAGTGTGTGATTAGATGTTTAGGAAAACAATCTCTCCATGCCTTCTTTGAAAACTATTTTCCTGATCATCTACTTTCACAATGGTAAGATTTTCAGCAGAAACATGGTCACCCAGCTAAACCCTGCATAGCCCAGCCTCCCTTGCAGCTGGCTTTGCAGCTTGACCACGGGGCTACGAGCAGGAGTGATGTGCATCATTTATCAATCCCATCAGGAAGAAGGGACATGGCTTCTCCTCTCTCCCTCATCCCTCTCCACCAGCTGTAAGCTGGATTTTGGGGAGACAAATGAAAATGTAATAAGGCCTGTGCTTTAAAATGGTGTTTAAACATGCACGACTGTCTCACCAGCCACCCTACCCATCACATTAGTCCAGGCTGGAGCTCCACTCCTTCTGGAAACACTAGAGCTAATGACACTAATCACTCCACGTCCTTATGAAAGAGAAGTTGATGACTGATACCTGGGGATGGCAGAGCTTCTAGAGAGGGTGCCTGGGTGTTCAACACTGTGTGGATGCCAAGTCAACCCTGGGCTGCTTGTGCTTGAACATGGAAGTGAGAAAAACTTCTCTCTTGTACAAGCCATTGGGTCTAGTTCAGCATCTAAATATGTGTCCTATCAGCGGTCCCCAACCTTTCTGGCACCAGGGACTGGTTTCATGGAAGACAATTTTTCAATGGACTGGGAGGGTGAGGGTGGGGTGCTGTGGGTGTGTGTGGGGGGGGTGCAGAGCTCAGGAGGTGATGCACAGCCTGTTTCCTAACAGGCCACCAACTGGTACCGGGCTATAGCCTGGAGGTTGAGGACCACAGTAAAACTGATTGAGCTCAACTAGGCTTGGCTTTGTTCAGAGGCTGAACCAACTGAGTGGAAGTCATGATGGCTAAGACAAAGAGGGAGTGGCCGGGGAGGATATAAAACATTTCAAAATAACAAAATGAGAGATTGGAAGAGTAATTGTGTTTAATGTCAAAGTTGTCCTTTAATCAAATGTGATGTGGAAAAACACATAGAAGAGAGCTACGCAATTAAACCAATAATATCATAACTCCTTTCCACTGATCCATCTAAGTTATACCATATTTAACACTTCCAAGAGAAAACAAACCCTGTTGCAAGGTTACTAAGAACACCAGTAATTTGGTTTATTTTATTTTATTTGATGACGGGACAAGAGAAACAACATCAACTTTCTTTATTGTATTTTGCATTTTTGCAGATGATATTGAATTAGTCTTTTGAGTAAAATCACTCCTTGTTGGCTCTGTAACAACCAGGTCACCATGAAGTCACTTGACACATTCTGGCAATATTTTCGTGCTGGTCCAAGACATGATGCACAGCTCAAAAATCTCTTAATAATGCCTGGCATTAACAGAGGGAATCAAAGTTTCTATAGTTAACATGTTCTCTTTACAGAAGGATTTTAGAATTTCATAAGGAGGGAATATGATAAGGGCTCAAGTAGGCTACCTTTTTTTGAGGGGGGGTGGATAAAGCAGCCATTATCTATCTACTTGTTATAGATATTATCAGATTTCCCCAAATGTCTTCCAAACAGGCTGGTCATCTGGTCTAGGTAGGTTTATCCTGTGATACAGCCAGCAGGGTGACTTGAAGCTGAGATGGACTCGTTTAGCTGGTTTCTTCAGTCCTATAAACCTCTCCCCCACCATGCCACCCCCACGCCCAGGCTTGTGTCTGCATTTTGAGTCCTGCTTTTGGAATACCTTCCTACTCTCTTCTCAGTCTTGTGTCTGTCCATTCTTCAGATTTTTACACCACCCACAAAGTCATCTCCTATTGTCTATTAAAGCTTTCTGTTCCCACGTGGGGTGTCTGAGACCTATAACTTCTGTGCGCCTAGTATCTGTGCTACAAGATTTAGATCTTTGGTGCACTGTGGCTTGTGTTGATCAGAATTGTTTTGAGTGTATAGTTTTCTATCCCCAACTAGATCCCCACAGGCTGAAATCACACCTTGCCCAGTTCTACAGTTTCCTACAGATCTGAGCATCTGCTGGGTGCATATGGGGGGCTCACTAGAGAGTGGTAGGTATTCAATTGAACCCGTGGGCTGGTTGTTAGTTAAAACTTCCAAGTGTCTTTAACTCCTTCTTCTATGTCTTTAAGATGTTTCTCATTGGCTTCTCCGTGTATGTGCATATAAGTGTGTTCATTCAGTTAACAAATATTTATTGAGCATCTACTATGTGCCAGGCATGGTGCTGGCTGCTGGGGACAAAAAGCCAGATGTGACAAGACCTTGGTTTTCTTTACCCTGAGTAGCTGAGAGGATGATTATTTAGAGAAGGAACAAGTCAGGAGGAAAAGCTGACTTAAGCAGAAGAGCAAGATGAAGCCGTGCTGTTCTGGAGGTGTAAGAGACAGCTTGGAAATGTGATTCCAGAAAAGCAATGAGGAATTTGGGCTGGATGTGATCTCTGGGAGACATTTGCCTGGAGACCACAGCCGGGTTGTGAGTCTAGCTAAGCTTTCTAGTGAGGCATGGTAAGAAGAAGGGGCATGAGCAACACCGGTATTATACAACAACTGAAACATACAAGAAATTCAGCAAAGTTTAGAAGGCGACCTAAAAATATTTAATCTAAAAGCAACATCAGTAGTAAGGGCTCGGAGAAGGGGTGGGTATTCTGATCTACTGCAAGGAAACACCTGCCCTCGTTGGTCGGAATGCGTTGAGCTTCAGTCTCATGGTGGCTGACCTGGCTGGCGGATAGGCCTCACGAAGAAAGAGAAAGTAAGCCATGGCCAGATTCTACCACAAAAACAAGACAAGTAAGAAGAGTCCCAGGATCCTTGACAACCTTCAGAACAGGTGCAAATGCATCCTGGACATTTGTGGTCCCTAGGCAGTCTTCAGTAAAAGGAACAGGAGGAAACCAGGAAATCACCATGCTGGCACCCTGTTTGTGTGCATCTTGGGGCTTGGTGACGTCTCTCTTGCTGCCCAAATTGATACCGAAACTGCGTTATTAGAAGAGATTTTTAAGGAGCTCTGTTTCATGACTTTCGGTTCTCAGACCTATAGGTGGTAAATAAGGTTGTGTACCAGGTGGTATGGGCAACTATAAGATAAGTGCCGTAGGCCACCTTCGGGTGTCAACCTGCCTCAAAATTTTAGGAGGAAATGGCAATTTTAACTTAACAAAAATACCATGGAGCAGAATATAAACTTAGTATGGGTTCTAAAGATTGCACAAAATATATAAATGACACTTGGCACTTTCTGGTTGCTCCTTTCCTAAGGACCAAAATCTCTCTCTTTTAATTAGGAAGGCCTGGCATTTTTCCACAACATGTCTTTGCTCAATAGATCTACTGGGGTACTTACCATTCTCAAGTACCTAAGAATTTATCCTTGAGCTAGAACAGTTCACTTTTTTTGCTCATAGAATACACAAGGGTCCAAATCTGGGGAATTTTGGCGGCGCTGTGCTGATAATTTCTATTTATTTACCAGAAAGTTCTCTTGTGGATGAGTTGGGGAAATTTGGCATTGAAGGTTCTGGTTCCATTAGTTATATAATATGTTCATAAAAGGGCATGGCTTCAGAAGACCTAAAATTTTCTTCAGGTCATTATTTATCACCTGGGAAATGCATAGTATCTAATCATTTGGACTCTTAACAGTTAGTTTTGCTCTTGTAAACTCCCGACTGAAAGCAATTATTTCTCAAGTTTTCAAGACAAATGAACCATAGAGTAGCAGCTGTAGAATTTGTTGTAAGAAAATATGATAATTACCAAGTTTGACATGTGCTATGACAACAGTCCTTTGCTAATCAACAGCTTCACTGCTAAAACAGTCATTGAAAACACGTTGGGCGGCCAGCTCTCAATTCTACATGCCAGTGGGAGGGCGTGGTAGTGTAGAAAACTCAAAGCAACAGATAATCCCCAAATCATTGTTGTTTGGCCTCGGGAGGTGTCTCATATATGTATTTGCAGCAGATTTGTCTTTTAATTAGATCCTATGCGCATTATTGTTAATATTAGCTTGACTTTCTGAACAGATACTCATAGCTGGCAGGAAAGGCCACCCTGGGCAGCAGGGGAAATCCATTTGGGGATTAAAAATTAGCAGGAGACAGTTCTGACATGGATAATCTTCCTGTGGATAACTGAATGCTAACTGGCATTTAGAGAAATGTATTTACAGCAGAGGACAGCGTGGTTGCATAATTAGGTTGGGAGAGGGAAACTCTTCACTTCTTAAAAGCAAAGAGTTGCTGAATGACTGCAAAACAAAACTAAAGTGAAAACCAGTAGCCTAAAAACCAGGATTTCAAATTGCATGCGGAAGCAACTGGAATATCTCAACCAAGGGTGTTACGAAGGGAGAGGAGTTGTTGGCAGTTTAATAGTTTTCAAAGTATATTAAATATTAATCCAACCATGGATCTTTTCTGAGGTCTCTCTCCATTACTTTAAGCCCTTCTGGCCTCCTTTTCTTATTTCTAGTTATGCCTTTACAGACAGCTTGTGTTTCGTATACTGGAAGTGGCAGTGGGGAAACTTAGTGAGGTGGAAGTTGGAGGAATCTTTGCTTCTCTACTGTCGGCTACTTTGCACAACAGAAGCAGTGATATCTATCTTGCAGGAGAGTTATAAGGATTAGAGATTGTGCATGCAAAGCATTTAGTACTGCCACGTGGTCAACAACCACTCTGTAGCAGCTATTAGTCTTGTTCTTAATAAGATATGATATTGATAATGATAATGGCATTTCAAAGGCAATATCATCTTATACTGAGGTGTTGCAAAGAAAAAATCTAATAGTCTGAAAGACATGCTGTTATAATACTGATAGCATTACCCTTTAGAATTTTCTTTTCGGCAAGAAGACACAGTAGCAAATTAAGATTTGGAGCTATTTTGATGGAGAAAGTTTAGACATTGAGATGCTAGAAGGAAGATTACAGAAGGTCCTCTGCAAATATTTTTAAGAAAACTAAATGTCTGTCCATACAAGGTAGACCAAGGACAGCTGTAACTTCTGTAGATCTCCTTGTCCATTGTCTATTTGTTTCCTGGCTACTGCTACGAAGGCATCCACTGGAACTCGGGTTTGCGTGCATACAGGAAATGCACTAAATACAGCATGTTCAAATTGGTTGTTCAGAATTCATTCATTTGCAGTTGTAAAAAACAGTTCTGGCCACATGATATATCCCCATATTTATTTATTGAATGAAAGCAGAAAAGGCAGGAAAATAATCAACGGACTTGTGACTATAGAATCTTAACACTGATTGAACTTTATAAATCACCCATTTCAAATAGAAAATAGATAAACAATTTAAATATTTTCAATAGAAGATGATTTGAAAAAATTATGCAAGGTCATACAATGGAACACTATATAGCTGTTAAAAAGGAGATGTGCCTGATATACATTGTTATGACAAGGTGTTTATCATACTTTGTTTTAAAAAGAAGTCAGAGAAATATGCTATATAATTTCATTTGCATTTAAAAGTATAATTTTAAAGTATAATATTAATATAATAGAAAATGTTTGAACAAGCCCACAAATGTTTGGAATGATTAAAAAATGTGGACAGTGTTATCTTTGGGGCATAGATTGAGGAGGTGAATAAATGAGAAAAAAGGGGAGACAC
Organism: Eulemur rufifrons; assembly: GCF_041146395.1. Taxonomy (NCBI): domain Eukaryota; kingdom Metazoa; phylum Chordata; class Mammalia; order Primates; family Lemuridae; genus Eulemur; species Eulemur rufifrons. Next base: position 63,816,315 of record NC_091001.1, read on the forward strand.
TCTACCATTTTATTTTGTAAAATATGTACTGTTATATTTTTGTCAATAAGCATATATTACTTTCATAATAATTAAAAGGAAGCAAAAAAAAACCCCACATAGTTCAACTTTATTCTTTTACAGGTGAAGAAACAAAACTCAGAGAAATTCCTAAATCACAGAAACTTGTAACTGAAAGATAATTTAGCAAAGATGAAGCCCACCCTCTTCATATTACAGATAAGGAAACTGAGGTTCAGAGAAGCCAAGTGAGTTATAGTTCCTAAGACCAAAGCCTGGAAAGAAAAGATGTTGAGAAAAATGTAGGTACACAGCACATGCTGTGAGATCTATTAAAACTGACTCAGTCATTTGGGATGAGGTAAGTGTTGACATTAGGCAATTTGGTGGGCAGCATTTATTTTCCTATTTATTAAAATGTCAGAAAGAGTACCGATGGCACCTCCTAAAAAGCTTGCAGGTGCTGATCTTCAAAAAACTACCCTGGAAGAGGATAAAACTCTAGTATTCTAGCTTGATGATGAAAGTAAGGCTGCGATATGCACATCCAGCATATTAAAGTGGGCACAGTTCATAAAAAATATCTATGAAAGTCAAAGACAGATATATAGTATATATTTTATATACATTTATAAAATACATATACAATAAACCACATTTAGAAGGTACAGAATATTACACTAGAAACAGTCAGACTTCAAAGAATTTACTCTTTGAATAAATTCACCAATGCTCTTTCAATAATTTACTCCTTCTCAAGTTATATTTTGTGTGTGTCCCAGTGGAAGACAATATTGCCTCTGAAATTTTAAAGGGAGCATAGAGAAATCCAAATTTATTTATACACTCCTTGGTTAGCTGGTCAGATTAATATAAGAACAGAGCGCCCATATTTGGATGCAGTAAGGTTGTGTCTCTTATTAAACACCATAAACCAACCTCATAGCTAAAACATGTCACTCTGGGTCAACTGAGTTGGTTCTGGTTTCGCTGGCTGTGCATGTGCTTTTATCTATGTTACACACAGAGAAGTGGAAAATTAAGACCATTCCCTGAATAGTTTAAGCCTCAAATTAACATTTGCTCAATAATCTGGATATTTTGATTGTAATTAAATAATTCCCAATTTGCCCCACTTTTCACCTCCCTCTGTCCATGCAGAACATAAAATAAACCGAGTTTACTTAAGTGCCGTTATCAGAAGAAATGATTTTGAAAAGTTAATGGGTCTGTATAGCGATTCCACCTGAAGCGCCAAAGCGGTACCTGTGTTAATCACTGCTCGGGTCACCTTGGAGCAGAGGAGCTGTGTCCACCCTCCTCGCGCTCCCCAGGCAATCTCCCAAATGAGATGTTGGCATTTTCACATGGAAAGAAAATAGAAGCTGAAGTCAAGAAAACCGCAACATCTGGAACAGGAGGAAAGATTTCACTGGAAAGAACTTGACAAACTTTGAAAACAGAGTTCTAGACTTTACTAATTTATTTTGGCTGCAAAGCCGAGCTCAATGCAAAGCTCAAAGAGGATTTGTCCGAGGCTCTGTTCAAAGAAATAAAAAGCCAACCCACACTAAAATTAATGCATCGACTGCATAAACAGTCGAGATAGTTATCTGATACTGAGGGAGCAGAGCCACACTAGGCCTTTTTGTTATTTATGGGATTATTATTGGAGGAAACAGAAGCAATTAGATATCCCCTGCTTTCAGAGCAGGGGAAGGAAAAAAGGTGTCAAACATAGTTTTTCAATTTGGTCTCTTGATCATTTCGTTCTCGCTACATCTTAAAATCCAAATATACACACTCCTCCAGTGCCCCGCTGGTCTGTCAGCTGTTCCCTTGACTATTTGCAGTTTATGAAAGCACCATGGATTCTGAATGATGCATAGAAAGATTTAAAAATGCCTTAAAAATAAAAGTTGTGCCTTTAAAAACAAAGTAAATTTATTATTTTATGTGATTACAAAATAAAATATTAGAAAATAGAGAGATAAGAAAAGAACCTCAAAAATCACTTGTGTCATAGAAATATTTGCCATTATTTTGTCTGCACAGCTTTTGAAGGGAGAGTGTGGCATGTCCGCTTGGTGCCAGCAGACACAGGCTCCCGGTCAGGTGTTTGAATGTGGGCCGAGTGACACAGCAGCAGGAATAGTGAGAAACTCAGTGATAGAAGCAGCCGTGTCTGCTCTCCAGTGCCCACAGTGATGGGTGTGGTGTCCAGTCCAGTGCTGGCGGGGGCCCTGGTGCAAGTTAGGATCAGTGTCAGGTGGCAGAGGCAGCGAGGCTCTCACCCCAGGGACCCTGCGATGTGATCTTGGCTGTGGTCCTGGCAGCCAAGTAGCACCCCATATGTCTGCCTGGTTCCCAAGTCTGTCCTCCAAACTTCCCATTCCGTGCTCCCATGGGCTCCCCAGTGTCCATCCAGTAAATCAGGCAGAGAAGGTTTCTGTTGCTTGCAGCTTAGAAGCCAGACAGGTACCTCTTTAATTCCTTTCCTGAGAGATACTCACCGTTAGTATTTTAATGTCTAGTGTTCTCTCCTTTCGTCTTTCTATACCTGCAGACAGTGTTTCATTTTGCCGTGGTCGGGACAGGGTTCTGGATACCAGGTTGAAAAAGTAGCAAGGGAGACATCCCTTGCCTCAGAGAGAGGGGTCTGTTTCCCACTTCTCTCAAGGTACACAGCATATTTGTAATATTCCTTAGCCTCTGGTGAAGGTGATTGGTGACAAGAAAATATCCAAAATAGGCACTGGGACACGTGAAGCTTGCGATGTTTGTCTCTAATAATAATGGGCGCAGTCATGATTTCATTGCAGAGTGCCCACTATTTACCAGATCCTTTACCGTGTGCTTTACACAAATTAGCTCATTCGTTCCTCACAAAATTCCTACCTGGAGGTTATTGTTTTACTAAATCTTTACACTGTTCCATGACTTGGACATTGTTCTCATTTTACAGATGAGAAAACTGAGGCTTAGAAATATTAAATAACTAGTCTGAGTTCACAAGTAGAAAGGAGGAGCTCCAGAATTTATACCCAGGTTAGCAGACTCCAGAGACTTCTTCCCTAACTGTATTACAACTTTGTCCCCAGGTAGGGCTACTCCAGTCCTTATGTCACTTGTAGGCTGGTTTCCATGGCTTGCTAGTTAGTGTGAGATTGTTTACTATCATCCCACTCTGTGCAGGGCACCAGTTTAATGCCAGTGGTTAATGAAGAAATAGACACACACTCCTTTAATTCAAGGCACAATAATAAAGGTAACATGCCTCTGAAGAGTGCATTATGGTTTACTCTGAATAGTTCAATACGGATCTTCTCACTTACTACCTTGAAATGACTTACTACCTCGAGAATGATTACAAAGAATAATACCAAAATATGCAAAATAACTTGGGGCTTAGAGAAAAGAGGTGAGGTTAATGAGGATGAGCTTCTAAGTGAAAACGGGTTTTTAGGAATTTCTTGAAGGCCGTTTTGGTACGCGCTGGGAATAGAGAGGCAGAGGGAAGAGCACTGCCAAGTCGTACGTGCGTCTAACTTTCAGCAGGTCTGTGCTGCGTTTGGTGGGATGTGTTTTAAGACCTGAAGTGATTGATGGACTTGGCATTCCTTGGTTCCTGTTAAAATGGAGCCTTGTGCAAGGATAGGTTCCACAAGAGGGTTGAGTGGATGGACTTCATAAAAACTCCAACAGAGCCAGGATGCAGCCCTGATCTGAGATCTCCCACTGGCTGATGGGAAGCCCGTGACGGTCAAAGCTGTTCTGTCCTTGTCCTCATGGCACTTTAAATTGGGGAGAAAGATAGATAACCATAAAAAATTGTGGGAGAATGAGGTACTCATGGTGCTGTTCTGACTCTGACACAGGCTTCGTGGAGGAAGTGTGATAAGCAACATTTTCTGGTACCCAGAGTAACAAAACTCCCTCGAAAGACACGTTCTAGCAAACTTGGTACTTTCTAGTCAGCAGTGATAGGGTTTCCCTGGATGTGTGTAAACAGAATGTCTGTCAGACGAGGTTGAAAATCATTGCCAGAGAGCTTAATGTACCCGTAATTTTAAAAAGTACAATCCAAGTGTAATTGGTTGCATCAGACTAAAGGAATTTCTGCTAAAACAGATGGCAAAATGCATGCCTTGTCCTTTTTCCTTTTTTTCTCTGAAGTGCTTTTTTTTTTCCCCCCAAACAATTAAGCCTGAATAACTGTGAGCAATCAGGTGGCCCTAAGTGTAACCAGTCTTCCCCACCCTCCTTTTTTCTTTTTGTAATGACCTTGCATTTTCTTCACAAATATTTTTGGAAGTCACATTTTCTTTTCTTTCAGACTTGAACCAAGATGAAAGGAGACGAGTGTGGCAAAAGGTGCATCTGGGGAGGTGGCCGAGGGAGCTGGCTCCAAAGGGCAGCCATCGGAGGGTGACTCATGGTGCCTTCGCTTCCCTGCCAGCGGTTTCCTCCCCTGGTGTGAGCGCAGCCAAGAAGCATAAAAGCCATTTGGCGGATAGAGCCAGGTGCCAAATCTGAGTATCTGGTTTTAATTGAACACAAACTAAGACATTCTCAGGGGAAACACTTGATTATTGTTTTTTGTCAATAACTCACCAGTGTCATGCAAATTAAATAAAAGGACACTGACTCTGGAGCCTTTGATGAGTCTGTGTAAAAGGGGGTGTTATGCCGTGGCCAGCTCCCCGTGAATGGCTTTGCATGGCAACGAGCGCATCTTTCACAATCATTCTTCCAATTACTGCAGCCGCTCTCTCTGCCCGCAGTTAGTGACCCAGGAAATGCTGCTCACTGGAAGAGAAGCCGTCAAAGGAGAGGGATTTTTTCTCTTGTTATGGTGCAATGGTTATTTTGCCTTAGTGGCTCAACTGTCTTATGGCTTTCTCTGCAATAGCTGAAGGTCAGGAGCGGTGTTGGCAACCGGGTGTTCTTCCCTGGGCGCCCTTGCTGAAGCAGGCAGCGTTTAGTTCACAGGCAGATAAAGGCTCCACAAACCTCAGTCTCCAAAGGGAGTTCCCGCCAAGGAATAAAGCACTGTGCATGGCCCTGGCTGTAGAATAGAGAAGGCAGGACTCTTGGTATCCAGATTTTAGATATTTAGCAAGGAGCAGAAAGAAGCTGGTCTTCTCTTTTCTCCTGAGAACCTGCTAGGCGCAACCTTCCAGGAGTTGAAGGGAAAAGTTGGGCTTTGAAACAGTGACTTCCCACAGCTACCTTAGCCAGCACCTGACTAGGGGTGGCTGGAGGCAGTGCTGTCCCTGCGGTACCTGCTCCTCTGTGCCCTGCCCATCCTTCCAGGACCAACTCTCACCCCCCCCACCCCTGACCACTGTGTTCCACCAGATTCTTGCCCTCCTCTGAAATCATATGCCACTAATTGCAGGAATCACTCAGATGACAAACATCTTCTGTGGTGATATATTGTTATTTGTCTCTCCATCTCCCCAACCCTTCAACACTGAGAAACAGTAATGTCTGGCAACATGGTTAACAACTTTCCATCATTCCTGATTCTTGCTACATCCAACTGCTGCCCAAAGTATCAAATACTTAGTATTTTGATTTATATTAGCTTTATTTACTATAGATTTTAAAACTATTTCTATTTTTAAATTGAGGTATTACATCGAGTAACATGAACTGATCTTAAGTGTACTGCTCAACAGAGTTCATCTATGTATAGACTTACAACCTTCACCCAGACCAAGGCAGAGAGCATTTAGATATTTGCTTTTAAAAGGAAACATCATATCATTACTAACAATAACTTCAACAACATGGCTTGATATGCTAGTTAAACTTTTTCTTATCGACAACAAAATAATTAACTGCAAATTATAAATGCTTATGTTTCATCTAAAAGCAACTTGTGTAGTACTAGATGTTATGGCATCATTCATTTATCCATCCATTTGATAAATATTTGATAAATACCTAGTATGCATAAGGTGTTGTTCTAGACACTGAGGATAAGCAGTGCGTAAAAGGGACCCAAATGCCCATTCTTAGTGCACACCTGTTAGGGGGAGAGACCATGACAAGGCTTGGGGGCAAAATAAAGCAGGAGATGGGGGCAGGAAGCACTGCGTTTGGGAGGGAAGGTGGCTTTGAAAGTTCAAATAGGGTCATCAGGCAAGGCCTGGTATTTAAGCAAAGACTTGAAGGTGGCCAGGGACTAAACCATTACGGGGGACTAGGTTTCCAAGTAACCGTCTGTTTCAGAAAATGCACAGACTCTGAGGCAGCAGAGTGTTGAGATCTGTGAGAGGCAGCCAGAGGCCAGTGCTCCGCTCGGGGCAGCACCACACCGCACACAGCAGGGCACGGACATTCGCACTCTTCCTCTGCCGTCCACTTGAGTGTGTCTTTGGGCAAGTTAGTTAATCTCTCAATAATACAGCGTCTTAAATTGGAAGAAGAATAATTCCTTTTTGAAGTTGTGCTCTAAATTAGAGACAATATATGTGAAACAGATAGCTTAGTAGCTGCTGGGATATTAGGCGCTTGGTAGACTGTAGCTGTTACTGTACATAGTAGGTACTTAATAAATATATTAATGATTGCTATGGAGGCTGCAGTGCTTTGATCTTCAGAACGACCGTTCTTTTTGCTTTTTATTCAAATTTCAGTAAATAGTTAAATGAATAATTTGTGTCTGTGAAGAATCGTGTGCCACCAATTTCAAATGAAATATGACTTGCTCTCTGGCCATTCAGAAAGTCTAATTTAGTGAAAAGATAAGAACAAATCCAAGACTGTTCACAAATTATCCAGTTTTCCTTTTAGGTATATGGAAGGATTTCATTTCTCCGCCCCTTTGAAGTAAGCTGTTCATGTGATTCACTTTTGCCCATGAACTTTGCATGCCAAGGTGCACGTTGAAAGCTTCCTGGGGAAAGCTTTAAGCACCCAGTGCGTAGCTTGCCCCACAGCAGGTGTGGGGATGGAGTCTTTGTGAGCCTGGGTTTCTGGGTGATTAAAATAAGCGTTCCTACCGACCTACACAGGAAATGCAGTATGAACAAGAAGTAAAGTTGTTGTGTCAAACCACTGAGATTGACAGTCATTTGTTACCACAGCTTCATGTGCCTTGTCCTGACTGAAACCGTACATAAAACAATCAGACACCTGGGGCTTATGCCACTTGCTTATCATAACAGTAACAAGATAATAAAACAGGATAACATTCTAGGATGAGAGATATTAAAAGATAAATATATCATCGCAGTGTTCAAAAAGGGTAGAAATGCACCCAAAGTATCACAGCTTGATAAAAAAAATTAGGTTTTTAAATCAACATGTAAATTTACCAATCTGCCATTTATGTTTTATGCTTGATCAACTAAAAAATCTGGAGAGATTTTTCAGAAAATTACAAATGAATTTGAAAACATTTTTAACACTCTAACATAAATTTTTCCCAGTTCTTGAACTTCACTAACGTGTTCTTTCATGGATTGGGTAAATATTAGTAGTTATGTTTCAGTTGTAGTCCAAAAAGGATGAGAGCCGTTTAAGTCCAAAAACACTCATATAAGAAGACAAAAATTATTACCAGAATAGGATATAGACATGCTGTGTATTACTAAAGGAAAAAATTTTGAAAAGTGTCAGTCTAAAATGGAATATGTGTTTGTTTTTAAAACTTTGCACTAGCCAAATTCAGGATCCAAGTGTCATACTTTCCAAAAATAAACAAGAATTTAAGAAACAACCCATGGACCACTGGTTCATGGCTTAATGTTTCTGTGAATTCAATCGCCCCTCAACTACTGAATATTTCTTTATTAGCAATTTTGATTCCTTCTATCATTCATTTAAAATTTTTTCCTTTCCCTGACTCATTCTATCTTTGGAGGCTGTGGAATAAGAATGTTAAATAGGGATGTAATGACGTCCGTTCAGAGAATTTTCATCTTATGGTATTCATTCCAAACTAAGACATGAGGAGGTTTTGTTTTTTAATGATGCCTCTTATCTTTCACACCATAATAAAATGCCCAAATCTGTGCTTTACTAAATACAATACATAGCTCTGAAAGGGGGAAAAAATCCCATTTTGTAAAAAGAAAATGTTACTAAGGAATTTATTTTCAACTTTCCAAAGAAATGCATAATTCCCTTTAGAAGTTAAACTTGATAAAAGAAGTATAAAAATTTTACAGATTGTTACTTTGAATTCAGAATGCAAAAAATACAGTAGTCTAAATATGGTAGCAAATTATTCCTAGAGCCTACACATTTCAGTTTAACTCCCCTTTAACCTTCAATATATTTCTATTTTTGGTCTGATTTAGTCAAGCAAGTGTTGATGTCTTCCCTTTCTCAAATACTCTTTTTTTTCCCCATTGAATTGTACCAGTAGGTGAGAATTTGCCAGTAAAAATGTTAATTTCCTTTTTTCACTCCATCCACTGACAGCGGTTTTGCATTCTCTTCTCTTTCCTCCTTCAACACCATCCCCATCTGCCTTCCCCTTTATCAGCTTTGAAGCTCCACACAGAATCCTTGATTCCAAGGATGAGATTTGCCTTGAGTATAGGACTTTAAATACCCACTAATGGAGAAGGAGACACCAGTGTTGAGGTTCCCCCGTTGGGAAGGTCAAGGACAAGAGCTTAGAGCAAACTGGGCAGCGTGGCTGGGCTCTGGGAAAGTGGTTCCCTCAGCCCTGCCCCAGGATCTGTCCTGCTGCCCATTTCTCCAAAGCTCTTTTTTTCAGGCTTTTCCCTGCAAAGGGGAGTTGCTAGCGTGGCCGGAGCTGTTCCCAGCCTCCTTTGCTGCCCTCTACCCATTGGTTCCCCGTTGGCCCCAGAGCCTGCGGATCCCTCTCCCATGCCCCTTGCGTCTCAGACCCTGCACTGACTACAGCCTCCCTTAGCCACCAGCTCAGAGTTGGGAAGTGTCTTTTGGTGTCAGCCTTCCTAAGCCTCTTCCTGGTGCTGGGAACATGGCTTGCTTAGATGCCGCCCTCTGCAATGAATAATCAGGGAAGCTAGTTGAGTCCCACTGAATGTAAATGGGATTTAGAGACTCCTTCGGAGGCCTCTGGGCCCCTGGTGCTGGATGCAGAGACCCAGAGAAGTAGAGTGAGCAGCCTGCCCCTGCTTGGTTGGCAGTGGTGGGCTCCCACTCTGCTGCCTCTGGGCTTGTTCATACTGACTATAATCTTCTGGCTTCCTTGCTTCTTTCTGAACTTTCTGAAGGAGTCTTCTAGTGGAGTTCATTGGCTCACAGTCATTATTTCTAAGTGGTTGGGGAGGAAGAGAAAAAGGAATAAACCAACAAAACAAACACATTTTCAAATCTCCTGAATATTTCACCCAAGCTTACAAAAAGACTGAGACATGAATAAAAATCTACTTTGCAGAAAGTCACGAGCACATCTATCAACGTTCATTTTAACATTTAAATTCTTTTGTACATACTTTATGCTTTTGTTTTTTAAGCAGCAAAATTGTTACTAAACTGAGGGCTTGCTCAGCTATGAAACTATGAAACCCTATGAAAGGACAATGCAAAGTGCTTTTCTGGTGGCCCACTTAGCCATGTGTAGGACCCAGGTTAACTAAAGTTGGGGAAAATGGAAATGTTGACATTTCTTTAAACAATAAAAATTACAAGTGATTGCTAAAGTGCCACGAGATGACATTTACGGAGATTTTTCATCCATTATATATATGAAATATCATAAGTAATTAGCTTGTGGCAATTACCTGCCCCTCATTATTTTGCTTTTAGAATTTTTTAAAGCTTAGGTTACTAAAATTTCAAATAATCCTGGACCGTGCTGTCATGGGTCTTTATCCAAATGAGTCGTGGTCTCTTATAAACAGTCCTGTGATCTGATTTCCATTGGGATAGAAGTTGTAAAAGGCCAGGGATTTTTCAATGGATTTACACATATACTGTTTCAGTTAAGTTACCAAGGTCGACTTAACAGCCCTTTTCCTTGGAGTCTTAAATACACTTGCCACCCAGTCTCCTTCGCCCACATTGGAGGGAAAGGGTCATGAGATTAAAAGGGGCTGGGGGTGGGGGCGGGGGAGCAGACCAGCCTCAGTGAAATTTCCAACATGATTTCCTTTTGCAGTCGGTGCTGTCAGTTAACTAGCTTGGTGGCATTTGTTGCTGAAAAGCTGACTTGGAAAGATAGGTTGACGTGGAGGCAGAGGCAGGAGCATTTTCCTTTTGGAAAGTCTTGCTGGGCTGAAACCATGTTGTGAGGAAGAGATGCTTGGGAAGAAGGCTGGCACCAGGAATGTGGTTGTTCAGGAAGGCACTGAAGCAGGGCAGCCTAGATCCTCGAACTTGGCCCCCTTCCCTCACCCCCTAGCACAGGAGATGGGCTGGCTTGCTTAAGATTTGTTCAGCCCGGGCTGGAACCATTACAAACAAATATTAATGACACTCCATTACTGGCTACATTTTCAATGAAGTTTAAATAGTCTGAGTTATGATGATTAGCGAGAAATGTACGGATAATAAAGGTAAATGAGATTCATATTTAATCCCCAACTCTAAACGACCGGTTTGATTGTCTCATTCACTTGGCAAACAATTTCATTTCTAAATGTTATTTCAGCCACAGATATAATTTCTCTAACGCAGCAGAAAGGAAGAGATTAAAATACGAGATAGAGGCAGCACTTACCTTAGACTGATTAATAGGCTCGGGCCAATCCCCTGCCGCCATGCTTAAAAGCAACAAGACATGCCTTTCCGTCCCAGCCTATATATATGGATACTTACTGGGTGCCGGGAAACCCTCTTTGATTAGTCACACTAAAGCGCCACTTAAGTGGTGAACATGCCACAGACCTACACTCTCCTTAATCAAGCCATAAATTTGGGGACTCTCAGAGCAGCACCTCCTTCCCTAAGGAGCAGTGGAGCAATCAGGTTCATTGGCAGTTCTCTCACCCTTAACCCACCGCTCTCTTTTTAGCACATATGCTGTAGGGGCCAAAACATGGAGCAACTGGGGAAAAAAAAACTATGGAGTTTCATTTATATGGCCTGATGAGGCCAATAATTCAACCTAAATAAACTATCTTTACATGGTTAGCAGAGAGGGAGGTGAGAGGTGGGGGGCTCGCATCTTTACTGTAAGTTTTACTGGGGTCACAGACACTGGGATGATTAATTTTTTAAAATTAAAAATTAACAAATAATATTGTATATATTTATCATATACAACATTTTATTTTGAAATTTATATAGATTGTGGAATGGCTAAATTGAGCTAATTAACATATGCATTACTCCACATCTTTGCCATTTTTGTGGTGAGAACACTTAAAATCTACTGTCTTAGCAATTTTCAAAAATGCATTATTAACTATAGTCTCCATGTTGTACAATACTTCTCTTGAACTTACTCCTCCATCAAACTAGAGTTTTATGCCCTTGACTAACATCTCCCCCAACCATCCCCGACAACTGCCCCTGGTAAGCACTGTTGTACTCTATACTTCTGTAAGTTCAACTTTTTTAGATTCCACATATATGTGAGACCATGTGGTATCTGTCTTTCTGTGCCTGGCTTATTTCACTTGGCAAATGTCCTTCAGGCTCAAGCGTGTTGTCACAAATGACAGAATTTCCTTCTTTTTTATGACTGAAGAGTATTCCATTGTGTATAAATACCACATTTTCTTTATCTGTTCATTGTTGATGGACACTTAGTTTGATTCCGTATCTTGGTTATTGTGAAATTGTTCAGAGTCAGAAAGAAGTTCGACGACAGTTTTCTAGAAATGCAAAATAGCATGAGCACTGTGAGGCATAATTCCTTATTTTAAGAAAACTTCTAAACGATACAGTTGGTATTTAGCCAAAGTGTACCTGTACATTCTAAGGACTGCAGGAGGAAAATGCCTTTTGAAAAATGTCCTTATCGCTTGCCTTTCCATCTGGCTTCTAAGCAAGGATCCTTACAGCGGAACAGGAGAATTGGCTTACTTTTTCAATCTCCCCATCCCCCATCCTCTGCTTCTTTCCACGAAATTTTCCTATCAAGAGTATCTTTCCCTCTCTTTTGGCATCTCTGAGAACAAAACATCAGCTCTGAGTAATCGTGACATGCAAATACAGCTTTGAACTCGCCACAAGTATGGCAAACTGGGAGATCTGTAAAGAATGCCTTAACCTCATGGTCAAAAATGACAACATTCTTTAAAACTCTGCATGAAATTCAATCTAATTCTTCCTTGCTCGGATTACAGGATCCTTGGTGTAAAATATTACATTTTAAAGCAAAAGTGCAAAGTTAATCTATCATAGCGCGCCTCCAGGTGAGATTTATTACAGATTGCTTTCTAAAAATGGTGTGCTCTCTCTGCATATGTGGGCCATATTCATCTTATTATTATCCAGTTGAAAAATCCACAGCATATGCAACGCCTGAGAAATCAGAGTGGGCAAGCCTACAGAATATGACACTTATGCTAATCTGCGTCCTGCTGTGGAGAAACGTACACAAGGATTCCATTACCACATTCATTAGGCTGCAGCACACTCTATCCTGAATAGGGATTATGAACTATAATAGACTGAAAACAGTTGACTGAGCCCACTTAGCCAAATCGCTCTGACATTGGCCAAATATGCTGGCACCAAGAAGATCATCAGCTCAGACTTCACAGAGGTTGTTACTAGGTAGTTTGTCCTTCCCCGTGACTGTCACATTCGTCAGCTCATGGCATATGTCATTAGTTCAGATGGTGAAAGCTGGAACCAGCAATATATTTATGATTAGAATCTGGGAAGACTGTTTGAAACGTGCTACTCAAGTCTCTCCATGCACCTGTTGTGTGGTGCTTCTTATCCTCCCCATCCACATTGCTTTCCTGATTACGCTCAAAGAACGAGTTGTGTGGTGACAACATTGTGTAGCTAAAAAAGAAATTAGATGCACAAGCCGGCTCAGGGTTCAGCCTATCCAAGACTCCTCTGTTTGGACTTCTGGGCTACTGGATGTAGTTGTTGTCTATCAGTCTGATCTTTCTACAGCAATGGAAATATTTGCTGCTGGTGAACTAAAAATATTTTTAATATTGTCAGAAATAATAAAGAAGGGGATACAAGTTACTGATCGGGAGATGTTATGGAATCTGGCTATGCAAGCAGAGGAAAAAGATTTAAATCGTACCCATGTATATCATTAAGAAGATAATAATAAAAACCTTCTGTGTGAAACATGTTTTCAGCCTTAGGTTCTAGGAAACTTTCGTGTAGGCTTTTCTTTTTCAGTTTGAGTGTTTAATGCAAAGTTCTTAAGAGTGGTTGTACCCAACGCCTTGATTTATATCATTGATGTGTTCCTGAAGAGCTGTAGATAAATCAAATTTTGTTTTTGTAAACTGAATCTCAAACATGCTCCAGAGAGCTTCTTTTGGCCAAAGTAATTCTGCAAGAAATCCTTACGTGTATGTAAAGTGAAGGATATAATTTTATCCTTGAAATGCAAATAACTGCCGAGTTTATCATCCATCTGATATGTTCCATCCATGTTTACCTTATTGGGCTTTCCAAAAGTGGGGTCTACTGGAAGAATGCAACGGGAATGGGGGGGAGTATTTAAAAAGAGAACTGCTGAACTGAAACAATTGCAGCTTTTTATTTTTTTTTCTCCTTCTTGAGAAAATGGAAATGTCAGAGAATGGCGAGCCTCATTTTTCTTTGCATGCTTAGTTTGCGTCATGTGTTTTGGAAAGGCATAACTAACCTCTTGAGTTTTCTAAACAAACCCTACCAGAAATGGCTTATGATGCCCATAAATCCACGGGCGGAAATGCGGATGGCACCCAAGCGCCCTGCACTGCTTACGAAAGGCGGCGGCCACAGCAGACCGGGGTCAACTGCTGAGAAGCTGCGGTGTCCGCCGCTGCCGCTTCTGCTGCTGCTTGGATCTCTGAAGTCTGTCCCCGCCGTTGGTCCTAAAAGCAGTTCTCATATAGAACCAGACACATGTGGACAGTAGAAAAGAAGCGCTCCTGGAGGGGCTTTGGGGTTTTCTCCTCCACATGACGCAGCTTCGCCGCCCCACTTTTCTGGGGCATCCACTTAATTGAGTGCTGCCCTGTGTCTTCCAGGTCCCCAAGACACCAGGATGCATCAAACAGGTTGAAGGAGGTACCGCTTTCTTGCCAAGGGAACATGGCCCTTTGCACCACGATTGTAATACAATCTTTCCTCTCTGGGGCTGCGAATGCTACAGTGCAAAACCGTGTTTGAAAACCTCTTTTATCATTCACCGTCTCCAGACTGAAATCATTTTTGACAACCTCTGCAGAAAACAAGCAGCTTTCTGGCTACTGGCGAGTCGATTAAAGGGAGGAAACACATGTTCACTGTCAGACGGAGCCCCCGGAGAAAGCACTGACAACCTTTTAACCCCCTTTCCCAGGGAAAGGGCCCAAATGTTTCTCTGGAACAAAATCACCACATTGTCTTAAGCATCTTTTCATTTAATGTATCTTTTAATTTTTTCCTAAGGCAAGACACTTAAAAATAATAATCCTTGGTACTTCCCTTTTTATTTTGGATGTTAACAGATCAGTTTGATACCCTACTACAGACAGCAAGGTAAAATAGTATCATTCATGAATGTTTTTTTATGAACTAACCCTTCTCTTCATTTTTTTTAACTGTCTGACCACAGTTTAAATACCAACACACTGACAAGTTCACTCACCTCATACAATGATTCCTCAAACTAGCCAAGAAGCCACAGGAATGAAATTCTCTGAACAGTAGGACGGCCAACTAGCTGACGTTATTAACACGCTGAGCGATGAGAATGGACCATGGAAACTTCTGTGAATCTCCACATCCTGAGCCATGGACACCCATATGTTATGCGTTGTTGTCAAGCAGAGCTATTGCCATAGAATTTAATCAGAAGCAACCAGGCTGGGAGAGAGAAGGTTCTATACGAAACCGAAAATGAGGGTTAGATGTGTGGGTTTGCTTCTTAAAAAAGAAAAAAAAAAAAAGTAATAATTGTTTTAAAATGCCAGTCCTATAATCATTGCAATTACAAAAATATCTAGCTCTCAGTTCCTTAACCTGTAACCTTAGTATTTTTTCCTTAAGTCTCTCTCACCCGGGTGGTTTGGTCTATTATGAGAAAATGATCCACCTCACCCCTCCCTCCTCAAGGTTGCAAATGTGCTTTTACAGCCAAAAGGCAGGGTTGGAGGTGGGGGGAAGCTTTAAAGTTGCTGCCTGGGAGGCCAGCTTGGAGAGGAGGCCACGTGGGGACTGTCTCTGGCACAGAGGGTGTCTCAAGAGAAAGATAAGAGAGGAACATCAACCCCCTTGTGACTTGATACACGAAGCTTCCTCTCAGCCACATTCTACCAGCTCTCGCTCTCCAGCTCTCTTTCTTTTTTTTAATTAATTGCTTTTTGAATTGATTTTTTATTAATTATTTTTCACTGAGACAAAAATTGTATAATGTAGAATTAAACATTTTAAAGTGAACAATTCAATGATGTTCACAATGTTGTACAACCACCACCTCTATCTAGTCCCAAAACATTTTCATCAGCCCAAAAGGAAACTTTGTACCCATTGAGCAATTAGTCTCCACTTCCTCTTCCCCCAAGCCATAGCAAGCACCAATCCACTTTCTGTTTCTCTGGATTTACCTATTTTGATATTTCATATAAATGGAATCATACAGTATGTAACTCTTTATGTCTTTCACTTAGCATAATGTTTTTAAAATTTATCTATTAATACATTGTAACATGTGTTAGTACTTCATTCCTTCTTATGGCTGAATATGGCTGAATAATATTCCATTGTATGTATATACTGTAATTTGTTTATCCATTTATCCATTGATGGATATTTGGGTTGGCTATTGTGAATAGTGTTGCTATGAACATTCATGTATAAGTATTTGTTTGAGTACCTGTTTTCAATTCTTCTGGGGATAGACTGGGAGTAGACTTGCTAAGTCATATGGTAACTCTATGTCTCACTTTTTTAAAAGGACTGCCAAACTGTTTTTCACAGTGGCTGAACCATTTTACCTTCCCACCAGCAACACACAAAGCTTCCAATTCTCCATATCCTCACCAACATTTGTTATTTTCTATTTTTTAAAAAGATATTATTAGTATAGCAATCCTAGTGGGTGGTGAAGTGGTATCTCATTGTGTTATAGAATTGCATTTCCCTAATGACTAATGATGTTGGGCATCTTTTTATGTGCTTCTTGGTCATTTGTATGTAGTCTTTGTAGAAATATCTATTCAGATCCTTTGTCCATTTTTGAATTGAGTTGTATTTTTGCTGTTGAGTTGTAAGATTTCTTTATACGTTCTGGATACCAGACCCTTACCAGATAATGTAATTTATAAATATTTTCTTCCATGCTGTAGCTTGTGTTTTGTTTGTTTGTTTGTTTGTTTTTACTTTCTGGAAAATGTCTTTTGATGCACAAAAATTTTAAATTTTTATTAAGTCCAATTTTTTTTCTTTTGTTCCCACTTTGGAGGTGTCACATCTGAGAATCCATTGCCCAATCCAAGGTTATAAAGGTTTATCTCTAGGTTTTCTTCTAAGAGTTTGATAATTTTAGCTCTTATATTTAGGTTTTTGTTCCATTATGAGTTAAATTTTTTATATGGTGCCCAGTAGGAGTTCAGCTTTAGTCCAGTGCATATAGATATTTAGCTGACTCAGCACTGTTTGTTGAAAATTCTGTTATTTCATCATAAATGGTCTGACACCCTTGTGGAAAATCAGTTGGCCACGGATGTATAGACTCTCAATTCTGGTATATATTTCTATTTTTATGCCAGTATTACCCTTTTTTTTTTTTTTAATCATTCTACCTTTTCAGTAAGCTTTGAAATCAGGAACTCTGAGTCCTCCAACTTGCTCCCAGCTGTCTTGGTGAGCCTTTGCGATGAGCTACAGTCTAGGCGCACACCTTTCACTTACACTCTACGTCCCAGCAATCCTTAGACCCAAAACCTGAGTAAATCTCCAAACACCTCATCTATAGTACAGCATTTAAAAAACTCCCTTGTCCTTTAAATTTTTATAATCAACTAATACTACCTCATTAGTGATGTATTTTGTGTTCTTGTAACTCTCAAGTGGTATTTGACAAGGAGTGGCTTTAAGAGCTGTTGACTTTCTCTTATTTGAAAAATACATGTCCGACTTTTTTTCTAACACCACATTCAGGTTACTTCCTTGAATGGCTTTAAAGAAACTTTTCTGGTCTTGGTCACTAGCAGCCTGCCCAATGCTGATGGCTGTTTGGATAATGAACTAGGTTGTAATGTTTCTACAGGTTGAATATTCTCTATCCAAAATGGTTGGGACCGGAAGTGTTTCAGCTTTTGGATTTTGGAATATTTGCGTATACATAATGAGATATCTTGGGAATGGGACCCAAGTGTAAACACAAAATTTATTTATGTTTCATATATACCTTATACACGTAGCCTGAATGTAGTTTTATACAATGTTTTTTAATAATTTTGTGCATGAAACAAACTTTTAACTGTGGCCTGTCACATGAGGTCAGGTGCAGAATTTTCCACTGTGGCAACCTGCTAGCACTCAAAAAGTTTCAGATTTTGGAGCATTTCCAATTTCAGATTTTCAGATTAGGGATGCTCAACCTGTACTACAATGCTACTATCTGCTCTCCTTATCGTTAGACAAATTGGGTAATCTCGTTTTCTATGATGAGTTTCTTAAAATGTTCCTGGCTGTACTTCACATCAAGTCCTGTAACATGGTGTATGTGTATGACATACACATAACTCCGTCTTCCTGGTCCCCACTTGACTGCATAGACAGACCTGAAGGGGATCTTGCTTTGTTTCCATCAGGTCATTTGTGTTGCCAGGGTTTCCGCACTCTCTCACTTAGGCATGAGGGCCAACATTTTATCTTCCATAAATTCATGATGATTTCCGTAAATTCACTAAGAGTAAAGCCTCTTGCATAATAATAATAATAAAAAATCAGGCTTAAAATGCAGGCTTAAAACACTCCCTAGGAGAAGTAATGTACTGGCTTTTTAGGGAAAACAGAATCATGTAGACCACCACATAGAACATTCCAAGAGGAAGTAAAATCACATTGTCCAATCCCTAGTTTCACTGGAGGAAATGGGGCCCAGAGAACTGGAGGATTTCATGTTTTCCACAACTGCTGTTATCTGGCTAACATACCAAGTTTTCAATGAGAAGGAGAACAAAAAGAAGGATATAAATTCAGAGGGGCACTCAGGAACCCACATCACTGCAGGTAGCTTGGCACAGTGAAACGCTGATTTAAAACTTAGGAGAGGTTTGCCTGGGAAACTGTGAGTGGTAGGAGGGGGGCTGTCCACCTGTGAGCACAGGGCCAGTGACATCAGAGCATGTGAAGCCAGTTTCCAAGCTCAGAGGTGCTGAGTGAGGCATGAGTGGATGGTGCTGCTTTTGATTCTTTTCAGAAAAGCCCTGTACGAAATAAAGTTTAATAATGCAGCAAAGGTTGGGTGGAAGACAAAATTGATGAAAAGGGCCTTTCTGAGTGCGTGCTTTGTCTTTTAGTGAGTTTATTTCTTCTCCCTCACTTCTTAAAAGATAAAATATCATTTTTATATTAATATACCAATGGTCATTTGTTAAATATCTACCATATGCTTAAACTGTGCACAGTCCATTATAACCACTCAAAACCTAGATGGTTTATTAATCCGCATTCTACAGATGAGCCAACTAAGGCACAAAGAAGTTAAGAGAGTTGCTCAATGAAGCATAGCTAATAAATGGCAAAGCCATTTTTTCTAATATATTAATAACTCATACTTGTTCATTGTAGAAAAATTGTAAAATGGAAAAAAAGTATAAAGATGGAAGTAAACATCAACGATAATATTAGCCCACATACATAACCCAAATTAACTCTTTTGACCAAAGTGTACTTACTTTGAGCTCCAAAATGTCTTGACAGTAGCAAACTGTTACGTGGGGTAGTCCCATGGTAGTGCCTGTGAGTCTGTGTTGCTTTTATTCCTTTTCTGTTCTTGTTCTTTTCTGTTTCCAAGTTTTCTTTTTCCTTTGGCATTTCCTCCCCCTCCCCCCAGTGTTTCTCCTCTTTATGTCACCTCTTTAAAGTGGGTGCCCAGTGGGTGGCAGGAAAGGCATTTTACTTCTTCCCCCAAACTCCACTCTAGGGATTCATTCCTTCCCACCCTCCCAATAGTCGGTCCCCATGCTCCCCCTTCCTGGTTGGCCTATTGATACATGACGTGGAGGCTGCACAAGATGAGCCGACAGGGCTGTGCATGCCTGTTTACAAGCAGCAGACAGCAGACGTAAACACAGCCAAGCCATCTTTCATCCATAACACATATTATTGATTTTTCTCTAATTAAAACAGTCACAACAGTCATTGTTGTCATGCCCATGTTTCTCATCTTTTATATTTTAAATAGAAAGCAGCTTGCCTGGTGAGAAACAGCAATCTCTCTTCTTTTATCCCTTCTCTCTTCCTCCCAGTGAAGGGCCATCTCTTGTGAAAGTATCTTTTTGGGGTTTTGACACTTCTCCATTCTTGTCAGTCTCCATTCGATCTGCAAGCTGTAGGCTTCCTCAGCAAAGCAGAAGGTGAATTGTGGGCCCTGCTGAACCCTCCTTCAAAATCATCATAAATGGGAGCTGGAGGCATCTGTTTCTGTGATTCCTCCTGGTTGACTATAGTTCGTGTTAACAGCTGGCCCTGCAATCTGGGAGATTTCTTCATCAGCGGGGGTGCCACAGGCTCTGCCTTGTCATCTCTCCATCCCCTGTGGCCCAAAGAGAGCTGGAAGCAAGGGGGGAGGGCAGGGATTTCTGGAGCAGCCCCAGTCTGGAGGAGGGCAGCGGTGGAGCTGTCGGCCAGGGAGAATAAATGGCTCTGGGTGGAAAACCAGGAAAGGCGTCTGACCCCAGATCTTTACATGAGGCTGGAAAATGATGGACATTTGGAACTCTGGGTTGGGCACCAGTGACAAAAATGTTGGAAAGAAACCAATGGACAAGCAAATGAGAAGAGTCTCTGAGGAAGGTATTTTATCTGCCAGGGAAGGCTTCTAGGTGATTTGGCAGCAGGGAAAGCACGTCAGGCGCAGAGCCCCAGCACCTCAGGCCCTACCTGGTTTTGTGGACGGTGTTCAGACAAACACGGAATATTTCTGGCTTACTGTTTTCTCCTCTGTGAGAGGAAAAGTAGCACCTGTGAGCAGTTTCCAGAGTTCTGTGAACTTCTTGGAGGATAGAGGAAAGGAAGCTGGGAGATCAGAGGGCTCTCGATCCTATAAGCCTATGATCTGTAACAATTTTATGTCTCATTTCTAGGCTCTGAGTATGTACTGGTGAATAAGAGAGATAAAATACATGACTTTAAGGAGTTTATATTCTAGTGGGGAGACAGACAATAGACAAACAGATATATAATGTGATGTCAGGAAGTAAGAAGTGATACAAAAAAATAGAGAACTATTTTTAAGATTGACCCTAAGAGGTGGGTACTTGGAGCAATCTTTGGGGCATGTAGAGCCCAGAGCAGATCATATTAGCTATTGCCTATTTCCACACCTACCACTCAGCAGACATTTTTATAAATCAAAGACAGATTTGAGAGTAAAAATCCAGCATATGAAGATCACATGGAGGATGAGGCACATATGATTAGAAGAGCGGGACCTGGTCCATCCACTTTGCCTTGAGGACCACAGGATGGAAAGAAACAGTGGTCCCGGGTGATGGTACAAGAGCCTCAAATGTCAGCAGATAGATGGCCCTTCTTTTAGCTAAGGACTGTTTTTTTGTTTTGTTTTCTGCCATTACCTTATAAGGGACCCCCAATGCTTGTTGGAGGTATTTGCCCATATTCTATGGTTATGTATCATCAAAATGTTGGATTAGCAAATCTTGACAGCTCAGGTCAAATCCATGAATTTGAGTTAAAAAAAAAAAAAGCATGTGTATTATCAGGAGACAAAATTTGTTGAAGATTGGAGTGTCTTTACTTCATCTCTTCCAATCTTTGTTTTCCAGCTGAAGACCTGGAAGAGCACAGAATTTAGGGGAGCAAAGATTGCACAGCTGCTTAGCCATGTCGGAGCTGAGCAACTGCAGGCCTAGGCCACCGCGATTATCCACACCATTCAGCCTCGGCACAGAACATTGGCTAACATATCGGTTACAACAACAGTTAGAATCAAAGCATTTTCCTAGGTGAGTGTTCTGCTAAATTATCCAAAAAGAATCGGCAACTGCTCGCCCAGGCTTGGATCTCTAATACTTTCCTAATTTAATTCTCTTCTGGTTATTCTCATCTGGGCTATTTTTCCCTCTTTATGATAGAATCTAAATTATACATTCAGACACATATTATGAGTAGGACCAGCATCCTGGGCATCGAAGGGTGACTTGGCACTCACCTGATACAATTGGACCATAAAGATTTTCCATTCAAATGAGGCAAAAAAAAAAAAAAGCACCTTTATATGAATCAGAAACAGCAGACAATCATGATTTCAACTCTTCAGTTTATGGAGTTGAACCCTTTAAATATGCAAAATAAGCCCTGTTGAGATAATCTGTGTTTGGAAGTCTCCCAGTTCTCTCTCCAACTGCAAAGGGGGGATATGGAACTGCAGGAGGCAACAAAGACCTACTGTAAGAGATTATATGGACTGCTGAGTTTAAACTCAGAACACAGTCTGTTATGTGGAGATGATGCTTTAGGATTTAGAAAATGGTTTCACATACATGGTCTTTTCAATCCTCAGAATAATATGAGGGTATTTCTAGGAATGCAAGTGGCACAAGGAGTGCAAGAAACATTTATCAGAGATACAAGAGGCACATATCAGAGGCTGAGGCCTAGTTTTACAAAATTTTTACTTTTGGAAAAACCCGCAGGTGTTGTTTACTTAAGCACCCTCCCGCCCCCCCAAAAAACTAACAGTAATTGCTTTATTATATCTCTGGGAGCTACAGGTATCTAGTCTGTACATGTGTGTCTTAGAGATGGTTGCTCAGAATCCCACAAGGTAGTTCATGCTACTAAAAAAAAGAGTAGTTCTTGTTAGATTTTTTTTTTTTATTAATTTTGAGCTCAAATCTATCCCTTTGTGGCTTTTTACTCATTGGTCCTAACTCAGATGAGTATTATACAGGTAATAATATGAAGTCTTATTTCATATTACCTATGAAGTATCTATTGCAGACCCAGCATTGCATACATTATATCTGATCCTTGTGACTCCTCTCAAGGTGAATACTGTCTTCCAGTTTTTAAAATAAGGAAACAGATGACTAAAGAGATTACGTGTGAAAAGACACAGGATTAGTTAGTGGCAAAGCTAGGATTTGAACCCAGCTCTGTCTTGCTCTGCCAGACCACATTGCCCAAGTGAAGTCTAATCCTTTTATACAATGTTGCTCCCCTGTATGGTTAGCAGAGGTTGGGGTGGGTGTGGACTGGGAAAGTGGAGATGTTAGTCAAAGGCTGCAGAGCTTCAGCTAGGTGGGAGGGATAGGTTCTGCTTATCTATCATGGTGATATTTATACTTTTACAAATACTTAATACAAATGTGTGGTACATTTCAAAATTACTAAAAGAGTGGATTTTAAATGTTCTCACCACAAAGAAACGATAGGTATTTGAGGTGATGGATGCGTTCATCAGCCTGATTTGATCATTCTACATGTATACATGTATCAAAACATCACATTACATTCCATAAATGTATATAATTATTATTTGCCAATTTGAAATAAAACCAAAAAAAAAAAAGGAAGAAGAAAGAAAACAATTAGGAAATCCTGTCAACATCTCTACCTCCAGTCCGGTAGAGTACCCTCTTGTTTGGGATACTTTTTGTGTGGTGGAAGAATCAGAAAAATGCACACATGCAGCTACGTAGCAATAAAATATATATATCTCATTTCAGGTCTGTGTATGCCAGATTAAAAACTCATGACTCTTCCTCCAATCATTCCTTAACAACTTGAGTTTTTAACTCATTGCTTTTCTAGTTATGTTACTTTGGAGCTGTCCTGGTTTGTCAATGTCCCTCTTTGGTGTGGTGCCCACAACTGAACTTGCTGCTCTAGGACACCTCTGTAGCCCACCGGAGGAGAAAGTACTCTCAGGGCACACCACTACTTTCTCTGTTCTGTGCATCGTGCTTCCATGAGCTCCCCAAGGTTAAATGACCTGAGCAAGGTCATCTGTAATTGATAGTTACCTGTAGGACTCAAGCTTTTAGATTCCAGCTACAGGGCTTTTTTCTTTAGTGAGATGAAGTTCACACCTAGCTAACAAGGCTCACACATGCTCAAGTCCTGTTCAAAGTTGTGCAGACATTTTCTTTGAACACGGTAGAAATTGTTTTGCTTTATACTATTCCCTGATGCTGCAGGAGATTGTTGCCTGCAGTAAATAAGCCCCTGTGGAATCTCTGACCAGCAAGGTCTTCTCTTTCTCTAATGAACACATGTTTCTACTTAGTCTTGCTATCTTCATTCCCTCAAGAAAGACCCTGTGGGATTTCTGTTCTTTTTCACAGCACACATAGGAGAGAAATCCTTGAGAGAATATACATAACCTTAAAAAGTCAGTAGCATGACCTCTTTACACACGATTATCATTTTGCTCTCCAAAAAATGAACTCATTGTTTTCCAGTACATAATGCATATTCTTTTACTCTGGCTGATTTTATAATTTGTTTCTTTTTATCTTTGGTTTTCACCAATTTGATAATGATGGGTCTAAGTATGATTATTTAATCTGTTTGTTTTTATTATCCTGCTTGGGGGGTCATTAAAATTCTTGAATTTTTTTTTTTCTCATTAAACTTGGGAAAATTTTGGCAATTACTTCTTCAAATATATTTTTCTTCCCTATTTTTTTCTTTCTTCTTCTGGGACTCTTAATATATGTATGTTAGAGTACTTGATGTTATCTCAAAGATTACAGATGGTCTGTTTCTTTCTTTTTTCTAATCCTTTTCCTCACTCTTCTTTAGTTTGGGTAATTTCTACTGACCTGTCTTCAAGCTCACTTAATCTACATTCTGCAGTATCCAATTTACTTCTTAGCCTATTCAATGGATTTTTTTCTTCCAGAAATTGTATTTTTCAGTTGTTATAACATTTTCATTTTTTAACACTCTTTCACTCAGTAAATTCCTTAACATATTTATGTGTTTTTAAAATTCTTGTCCACTGATTTCAAGAATTGTGTCATTTGTGGTTCTGCTTTTATTCACTATGGTTTTGTTTTAATTATGGTTACATTTTCCTGCTTTTTTACAAGCTTTATATTTCTAAAATTTTATTCCAGACATTGTGAATAAAAGAATAGTGGAGACTAAAGTATAATATTGTTTGTTTTGCTTATTTACCAGAGATTAAAATCCCTTTTCCTTTGTTTGGCAGTTACGGTTAAGCACTGATCATTCAGATTCCTTATACAATCAAATTGAATTGCAGTTTTAATTACATTGAGTTCACCTGTGAATAGCTTCACCCCTAACTTCCCTTTTAGCTATCTTTTTAATCTTTTCAGTTTTGAAACTAAGAGGAGCTTGTACTTCAGTTCAAGATATATTTGGTTTACCTTTGGATTCAATTCAACAGGGTCCAAGAATATAATTACTGTGAAAATGTGAAAATTCAGCAATGTTAGACTTTCTAAACCCTCTCCACTACTGCTTTCTTGGCAAAAATTCAGGGACATGATAAGGGGAAATATTTTTCACATCTACAAAATTTGTTTTTGCATTTAGGGTTTTTCCAGATTCTCATTAGTACTGCCAGCTTACATAATATTCTAGGGCTTGTCTGATTTCTCCTCATCCACATAGAGTCTCTCTGACTATGGGAGGCTGGCTCTTCTATACGTTTAGTACCCAGAGTGGTCACACTTTAGGTCTGAAAGCTGCCATGGCTATCTGCTCACTTATAAAAGAATCATTTACCTCTGGAACTAAGTTTACCACAGGTTTCTTGCTTATAATATTCTTTGCTAGCTGGTTAGAAAAATAAAAAATGTGATTTTTATTTTATCTAGATTATTCTTATTGTTACCTTGGGAACAATGATCTTTTGTGTCCTTCTAGATCTTAACCAAAATAAGAAGTACCTGGTATTTATTTTTGAAAATAATTTATATGGGTATAGAATTCTAGATTTTTCAGGTTTTTTTGAGACCTTTGAAGATATCACCCATTACCTTCTGTTTTCTATATTTTCTATTTTAAGTTGTCCTTTAAAGGTAATATGTCTTTTTTCGCCCTCCAGCTACTTTTAATATTTTCCTCTTTGACTTTGGTTTTTAGCAATTTAACTAAGACAAGCTTAGGTATGGTGTTATTACAATAATCCTAGGTGAAAATTTGTGGTGGGCTTGTATTACCATCAAATTGCCTTTGTACCTTATTGAAAAATTTTTTGAACATATACATATGAATTTATTTCTGGATTCTTTCCTGTTCTGTTGATCAATGTGCCTACACTTCACCAATACAGCACTGTCTTGATTAAATTGCTAGTATTCTATACTTTAATCCAATGCTACTATTTTTACTTTAGACAGTTAATTTTAGAGCACTTAAAGATTAGAAAAAATGAATTGTATGATTATTTTTATCATTTCCATCAAATTGTATTTCTTTTTGTGGATGAAAGTTTCTTTCTTACATCTTAGGGAAGATTAAGGCTTTGTTGCACAGGGCAGAGAGATGTGGGCAGGTTGGTGCCTACTCATAGTGAATCCTGCTCCCCTCCACCAGGCCTGCATGGGAAGAAAGGCTCTCTTTGGTCTCTTGCCCTGTCCTCATTCTTTCCCATGGGCACCTATGTAACCTGCTGGGTGAAACTGATGGCAATGATTCTGTGGCTGGGTGTGAACTATCCTTGCTTCTGTGGCTCATGTTAGTTTTATATTCTCACAGTAGCCCACAATTAGCTTTTATCAATTATTAAAATATTAGCTAGAACCATCTTACTCACTTGGATGATGGCCTTGTCTTTCTCCTGTGCTCTGCCACGGGGAAGTCAGGGTTTGCAGCCTCACATTTCTTTAGAAGTGCCTGTCCTTAGGTGTTCATCCTGAAACCTCAGCTCTCTCCCAGGTCAAGAAAAGTTATGATTTTTGTAGCTTATCCATATTTTCCTTGTAATTATTGCAGGAGCAACAATCTTTCCTATATTCTAAGCAATACCTGGAAGTCCCTGTTTGATTCACTTTTAAGACATTCACACATTATTCTTCTAATAAATAGTAATAATAAATTTTCAACCCAAAACAACATTTTTAAGTAAATGGCCTGTCCTTTGCTGAAGTTAGTGGCTGCAGTTCACATAAATTGCAACTCTCGTACAATTTCTTAGACATAAGTTGGCCATCATTTGTTAAGTGTTTACTGTTTTTCTGGTGTGGGAAAGAATTGTGAGCAGTCTGATCAACAAAGCCCAACCGTCTTAGCCAGGCTTTCAAAGCTTTCCTTCTCTTGGCACTAACCACACGTGAGGGCTCTATCTTGTCTCAGTCTTCTGCAAGAGTCTTCAGCAATGTACAGGACGATCTCCTTAAAACCTGCCCACCCTGTGTCTTTTCTCGCTGTGATTTTCATTTATTGAGAATATCTTTCTACACCACCATGGCCTTTCTGCCATTTTAGTTATTAATACCTGTCAAGTCTCAGCTGGACTTTATGCAACATTCACTGTCCTAGTCCATAAACACTTGAGCACACACTCTGTGCTGAGCTCTATCCCAACGGGCAAATACTGGTAACTGTGCCACACTTGTCCTCAGGAGACTCATAGACTTCTCTGAACAAGTGATTTGCCTGTGACAGTGATGGTGGTGATGATGGAAATGGTAATAATGACAGTGGTCAGAGTTAACCTTTATTGAATATTTACTATATGCCAGGAACTTTTCTTAATCTTTTGTATCTGTAAGCTCTTTTAGTCATCACAACTCCAGAAGATAGGTATTATTTTTATCTTGGTTTTACAATGGAGAAATTGAGGCATAGAGAAGAATTAATAAGGGAGTATATAAATAAACAAAGGAATTTTGCTACCTAAACCATGTGGCCACATGAAACAAGGCACTAACATTTGGGATGCCTGTTGAATCTGAACTATTGCTTCTTCCTGATACCTCTCTCTTGATAACACTAAAGAGAAAACGTGCAGTTGTTCAAGCACTTGGTGTTCTGTTCTCCTTATAACTTTTTTTTCTTCTCCCAGAGTTCCTTTTGCACTATGTGAGCCTCCGAATAAGAAAAGGGACAAGGAGGTGGTGAAGGAAAGACATCCACCCTCTCCTCCCAACCACACGCTTACTTTGGTCAGGATTCGCTACTGCAACTACCGTTCTGAGTCTGCTGTGGCTGTAAGCCAGACCTGGACATCTGTATAAAGCGAGCAGGGTGCCCGTCCGCAGGGCAGGGTCTTGATATCTGAGAAATAATGTTGGAATGACCAATAGAGGAAGGGAGTGGTCTGGATATTTTTTCATTTTCTTCACAAGTATTTATTGAATGACTACTATGTACCTGGCATGTAAGAGCAAACAAATAGACATGATCTCTGCCCTCATAGTAATTAAAGCCTAAACAATAATCCAAGATTAGGTTCTTGCATAACTGAGAAAAATGGCTACAGTTATATTACGTCCTGAATTCTTCACATTTCAGTGGCAATCTCTGTGGACTCTCAAGCTGTAGTCTTCTGCCAGCCAGACTGACCAAGGACACTAGTGCTTTGGGAGACTCAAACCACAGTAGTAGAACTCATTTCCAGTCCTAAACCTGGAGTTCCAAGTGGGTTTGGGGATAATCCAAGCCCTCCTGTACCTTCTTCCCTCTGAAATGGATTGGCTTGATTTCTGGCATCTGCACCCCAGCCATTCTGCTAGGGTCGGAATCTGCCCAGAACCCTAGCTCACCTGACCCAGATATGGATATCTTACCTTGTTCTTCATCATTGTACCCAGGATATGCCAAGGACAGTTCTAGTTCTTGCAAGCTTCTTCCCCTAAGAGCTGGACCCTGTTTCTGGTAACCCTAGCTGCTCGTGAGGGTCTTATTCCAAAGCAGATGGACCACCCAGAACCATGACATTGTCAGCTTCCTGACCTCAGGCATCCCTGCTGTCTGGATGCTGCTGCTGTGCTGTGCCTCGTCCTCCAGCTCCAAATCCCCCCAGATATTAGCAAGTGTCTGGTGGGGGACTGTTGCTGTAGTCTTGCGTGCTGGTGGCCACTCCCCCATGGGACTGCCCCTGCAGATCAGTTAAAGCTCCAACACCAGCGCTGTCTTTTCCCACTTCTTCCCCACTCCTAACAGCCGGTTGCTAAGTCCCAGTATGCCGCTCATCAAAGCCCTCCCGAGATGTGACAAGCTTTGGTTCCTGGTTGTTAATCCTGCTTTTTATTGTCTTGTGATCTCATGTGCCGAAGTCTGGCACTTTATCCATTTACCTCTTCTTATTTTCCCACAGAAACATGATTTTCCATAGGAACTCTTTTCATTCTTGTTGAGTGTCTTTTGATGGGGTGCTTTCTCCCAGCGTCCAGCAGCGAGGACTGGGGTTAGAGTGTGTCAGAGGCCTGGGTTTCCTCGCTCTGCTGTCATCCAGCTGTGTGGCCCTGGGCAAGTCACTTTCCTTTGCTAAGACCCAGTTTCTTTGTAAGTACAATGAAGGGGGTTGGCTACAAGGTTCCCGGCTCCTTCCTGTTCACACATTTATTGACATTAAATTGGTTGAGAATAATTTTTTCAAGCAACTCCCAACTTGATTTTCTCTCTCAAATGCCCATAAGAAAACAACATTTACTCAACTAACACTTCTCACCTTTGTCCAGCTTTGGATGAAGTATATTCCTAAATAAGACGTACACATGTCTTAAATCTGATTTCTAAATCCATTATACTTTAAACATTAATAATTCTTTGAATTTATAGAATATTTTATACTTGTCTAAGTCCTTTTATGATTGTCATCCTACTGGATCTTCATAGTGATCCTGTGTGTTAGGAAGGCTTTCTGTCACCCCATTTCCTTTCTTTCGTCCTCCTCCTTCTCCTTCTTCTCCTCTTCGTTTTCCTCTTCTTCTCCTTTTAAAGAATCAGACATTTAATGCACTAAAAAGTAAGAGATTTATTTCCCTGAAGGCAGCACAACTAGTTACAGGTAGATCTTGAACTAGAACTGGAATCTCCTGACAACTAGTTTAATAGACCTTTGACTTTTCCATGTTCCCTCCATCATCCTGAGCTTTTTTACAGCTTCTTTATTTAATTCCCCAAAATTGCTAAGGCTCTGCCTGCTTACATGAGCCAGGACAGTCTGAGTATTAAAGGAATAGATGAAATAAATTCTCCCCTCCTTCAAGCAAAAAGTCTCTAGCAGGTGACATGAATCATTTTTGCATGGTACCTGTCTTTCTGGGCTGTAAAGATGTGGTTCTCTGGTCAGTTACTCTGATGTTTTATCACATTTAATGAACTTGGTGATTTGATGAAATCCAAACTATACTAAGGGAAGAAGTCAAAGAGGAGTTTTAGGCAAAAACAATGGCCTAGTTTCACTGAATGTGCCGTAAGTTACCAAAGTTGCATAATTTAGAATTTTCCCAAGAGCTGAAAGGACTGCGTGTGTTCCCTACTCTTCGGTATCAGGAAGGAGGGATTAAGTGAATGTTTTCAGTTTCACAGGAAAAGGTAATAAAAATACAAGTATATTTTGGGTCAAGTTCAATTTCTGCTTGCTTCTTCCAAATCTCTGTGAAGAAAATAGATTGTAGCACAACAGAAACTTTAACACCCAAGCAGATAAAATTCTTCACCACAGCCTAGGTAGTTATCAGCTCCCCAGTACAAACCTAATTACAATTTCTAATATAGCAAGCCTAATAGAATGAGAAGGGGGGAAAGTTAAAGATAGTTGGGTCAGGTCTGTCAGTCATAGTAAGACCATCATTAGTTAGTATTTTAATGGTTCATTTGATTAAATGCTAAGCTATTGTCTTGTAATTATGTGTATTCAAGGGAAAAATACTCAAGTTCAATTAGGAATGTATCTTTTACTGCACTATGTTTAATGAAGTCGCAACATCACCATAATAAGCAAGGAATAATGAAAATCTTTTTTTGAAATTGCAATAGAAGTATTTGCAGAGAAGTAGCTGGCATGTGTAATATGATGAGTTCCCTTAAATGGCTCAACTGTTGATCAAAAAAGCAAATTATATAAGTGGATACTGCGAGGCAGAAACATGTGGACACAGCTGGAGTGTCATGTGTCACGGTTCCAGTCACTGCCAGCTGGCGGTCACACAAAGGCAGGCCAAGCCAAACAATTACTGTTATTCATAAGAGCAAATGTGCATTCCAAATACACAGTGCAGGCTTTATGAAATAACTGAGCGTTCAGATGCATCCAGACAGCCGAGGTTTTTTTCATCACACGTCCCTGGGTGCCAGGCCAATATGGCAAACTGACTCTGCTATTCAGAAACCCTTATCTTTACCCAATTAACCAAATCACTGTGACGTTCAGGAGTTCTTCATGCACTTTGCTGAGCGCGTCAAACCAGCAGGCTTACCGGGCAGCAGATGCACAGCTTCTGGAAGCAATCTGCTTTTTTTTTTTTCTTTCTTTCTTGAGCTGTAAATACCACGTTAGACCACTGCCCATTACAAGCCAGGGCTTGGAGTCCAACTTTAGCATCCGAACATTCATCTGTGCTCCTATTTGTCCTTAATTCCGGGTGCTTCTGCGGTGGATGCTTTCCAAGATGTTGCCTTGGGAGGGTCGAGGATGGCCAAGAGGCGGGCAATAGAGATTTATATTCTTGTTTGGGGAAAAAAAACAAGTTAACTGGGAGAACATTCTAGAAGAGAGTCTGGTAATAGATTGAAACGAGAATCCCTGGATTGTTTAAGTTTAGACACCAGAGGAAAGGGAAGTAAAATCGAGCTGTTGCTTCCACAGTTTTTACCCAATTTATTCAAATAAAAAGTCACTACAGCTCCCTGGCTGCCACTTCTTTCAGTAGACAGGGTCGCAGGAACATGTGAAAGTGTGTGTTATCGTGTTCCTGCTTCTGGTTGTGTCAGAACAGAAAGAATGCTGGAGAGGAAGGTGTACAACTGGTAGGGAAGTTTCACTGCAGTAGAAAGTGGATAGTCGTATCCTAAACGATCCCTCAAAAAAAATATCAGGGTATTTTGTCAGGATGGGCACTGTCCTATGGAAATATAACACAGCCATATCTGTGACTTTAAATTTTCTAGTAACCACAGTCAATAAAGGAAAAAGAAACCTACATGTCTAAGTACATACATGGATCATACTTAGCTAAGATATTATCATTTCAACATATAATCAACATAAAATTAGTGATGAGATATTTTACATCTTTCCTTCATACTATGTCTTGGAAAGCTGGTGCGTATTTTACACTTACAAAGCATCTCAATTTGTACTAGCCACATTTCAAGAGCCCGGTAGCCACATGTGGCTCATGGTGACCATTTTGGACAGCACAGCGCTAGACTTTTATCATGAGGATTTTGAGTATGCCCAAGCATACTTTGTCCAGCACCAAGGTGGAATGTCTAACTGAATGAGGTGTCAAATATCCTGTTTCTGGTTGTAGCTCTTGTCAACCTTCTCCGTTAATTCATCCATAAAATGGATATAATAAAATCCACCTTACCACCTCCATAAAGTTTTCTATAAACATTCACATTAGATAACAGACATCTATTTTGAGAAATGGTGTTCTGTAAGCATCAGATTAAGCAAACCCCTGAAAATTTGTTCACAGTAGCTGAACGTTCTAGGAAGTGAGGAAAACCATTCTTTTTCTTAATTTTCTGTTCCCTGTTGTTCCTTTCACAGGATAAGTTTTAAATCAAGTGTGATTTTACAGGCAAAAGTCTTGCTCATTATGTATGAAGGTCTTTGGAGGATTTAAAAATTGTCAACAGCCATCAAGACAAGGTGACCATTCTTTTGTTTAAGGGGACTTTTTTCAGTGGCTGTGCCATGTAGGTATGGATTCTGGTCATTTTTTTTGGAACCCAAGGCAAACAACAGTGGTCTGGCAGAAGCGAGGCCTGGTGAGGTGTGTCTTTACTCTCTGGCTTCATTCACGTCACAGTCTCAGACGCCTTGCAGTCCTGCTGCCATTTCCTTCTTCTGTGGCTATTTTAGATCATACTGTTCCTTGCACCTCCCCTGCTGTGTATGGTTGTGGGAGGACAAGGGAACAATTTGCTTTTGGATTCTCCATGTTGAAATTTACTGGCCAAAAAGAATATCAGCAACTTTAGCCTGTGAGGCACCAACCACATCAGGGTCCATCAACCCAGATCTACCATAGTTACAATCCTGAGCATTAAACGTTTGCCAAGACTAAGACTGCTGGTAACAGTGACAAACATCTTTGTATGTATAGGGACTAATTTCTTATTTAAATCTCAAATCATCATCACTGCGGTCATGCTTCCACACAGTGCCTTGAATTTTGAAAAGCTTCTCAGGTTAAGCATTGTAATTCACCCTGTGGCCCCTCCAAGACATCGCCTGAAACAGTTCTAGGAGGAACTTCACAGCTACCTTGTGCACAGGAAGGGACCTGCGGCCAGGAGTCAGGAAACGTGCCTGCCAGTTTCAACTTGACAACTGAGGTGCCATATGACAGTAACCTCTCTCGGTCTCAGTTTTACTTTCTGTGAAATGGGGGTAAAAATCAGTGTCCTGTACACTTTGCAGGGTGCTTGTAAAGAAGAGATGAAACCATGGCATGAGGACGGGAGCGGTGGCTCACGCCTGTAATCCTAGCACTCTGGGAGGCCGAGGTGGAAGGATCACTTGAGCTCTGGAGTTTGAGATCAGCTTAAGAAAGAGTGAGATCCCACCTCTACTAAAATTAGGACAATTAGCAAGGCATCGTGGGGCATGCCTGTAGTCCCAGCTACTCGGGAGGCTGAGATGGGAGGATCACTTGAGCCCAGGAGTTTGAGGTTGTAGTGAGCTACAATGATGCCACTGCACTCTACCACTCTACCTGGGGTGACAGTGAGACTCACAAAAAAAAAAAAAAGAAAAGAAAAGAAAAGAAAAAAAAAAGAAAAAGAAACCATGGCACGAAAGTACTTGATAAGAACAAAGTGCTTTTACAGATGTAAGGAATTGCACTTACTAGCAGTAGTTCTGGAGTTCCAATGAAAGGAAAAGAAGGAGGAAGGGGGCTAACATTTGGGGGCTTCTCCTCCATGCCCAGATGCTTTTATCTCTGGAACTGGGTGTCTCTCCTTGGCCAGAGCTGGGATTCTTGGCATTCACCTCCTTACGATACCCTAGCCCCTGTATTGTATGATGTGATATTCATGAATGATTTCAGTCTCCACTTAAGGAGAAGAGTGTCTTGTGTGTGTGCAGGGGCGAGGGGAGAGGTGGGACAGAGAAGGAAGAGACATGAAGCAAATGCATCGGAAGTGTGGCCTTTGTCATCTTGCCTGGAAACCTGGGCTGGGTTGCGGGCTTGGAGAGAAAGGGTAGAGACAGAGTACAAGCTGTATCCCTCTGAGTCCTGGTGACCTGATACTCACCTCAGGGCCTTTGTACACTTTCCTTCCAGAATTTTCTTCCCTGGGATATCTGCAGAGCTTAATCTCTGATTTCCTTCCAGTCTTAGGGCAATATATATAACCTGAATGTTTGTACCCCCATAATGAGCTGAAATTAAAAAAAAAAAAAAAGAAAGAAATAGAATTGGGTGAAACGGGTGAAGCAAAACAATAAGTATTGCAGAGGATAAATAAAAAAAAAAAAAAAAGAAGAAAAAAATGTCCCCTCTTTGTAGACTCCAGGACTTCCCTGATTATCCCACACACAGTGAGTGGCCCACTCTGTCACTCTCTGTCTGCTTACCCCACTTAATTTTTCTCCATTGAACTCATTTTTACCTCATAAGAAGATCTAGCTCTTGCTATATAAAACATGTTTAAATATATATTTATACATATAAAAAGAATATATGTATGTGTGTTTCTTTTCTCATTATCCTTCTCTCCCATTACAATGTAAGCTCCATGAAAGCAGGAACATTTTCTGGTTTTTTTACTCTTCTACGTTGTACGTGGTATTTCTTGAATGAGTAAATGAGTGAACAAATGAATCAAATACTTGTTAAACTGAATTTTTTTTTCTACCGTATATTTTCTTCAATCATTAGCACAAAATTTTCATTGAATGAAATTCTTATTTTTTTTTTTCCCCAAGTGATTACAATGCAAACACTTTCACCTTTGAAAAATCATGCCTCCGTTTTTGATAAAGCTGTACAGCCAAAGGCCGGCCAGCAGGACCTGCCGGTGGCCGCTGTGCTGGAGGAGTGCTGCGCCTTGAGCTAGGCGGGCTGTGCTTTCTGAAGCATGGGACACTCGTGGCTGCTGTGGTCGTTCATCCATTCAGCAAATACTGCTTGAGTGCCCTGTGTGTGCTGAGGCCTTCGCTAGGCACCGGGAAGACCCTGATGGTCAAACCCCCCACATACTCTCCGTCTCCACAGGGTTTGCAGTCTGGTTGTTTTCTTTAAGAATCTTGGGGACAAAATGGGATGAAATTTCTGGGTTTCTGTGGCCAGAGCCATACACACACTTGGGTCAGTGAAAGCATGAGGCTGAAGCTTCTTTTCCCTTTGAAAAAGATAAAAACCCCACTTTTCCCTCTCCCCTCCAACACTCCCACCATCCT
Source organism: Eulemur rufifrons (assembly GCF_041146395.1). Classification (NCBI taxonomy): domain Eukaryota; kingdom Metazoa; phylum Chordata; class Mammalia; order Primates; family Lemuridae; genus Eulemur; species Eulemur rufifrons. Next base: position 63,851,146 of record NC_091001.1, read on the forward strand.
CTGACTGTAGACGTGTACTAGCAGCGCGCACACGTGGAACTTCTCCAATAGCCACTCTCTGCCAGTCAGGAATAGCCGAGGACACTGAGGGAGGGTCACACGGAGACTGCTAGGGAAGGACCCCAAACCCACATCAGACACGCTGACTCCCAGTACTGTGCGTGCACACCCCGAGCCCGGTCCCTGGCCACTCTCTCAACTGCTCCAGCCGCTTTGCAGGACTGCCCAGAGCTCGGCGGAAACTTGAGCTAAGTGAGGACAGCCCACCTCCAGGTCTTCTCTTCTTTTCTCATTTTTTTCCAGGGCTCTTGACACTTCTTGGCCACCCTCATTTTCCATTTAGCTGCAGGCAGTCTTCTTATCTTCAAAGTTTTTTCCTTCACTTGCAGCGGGAAGTCTACCCCTGAATAAAAGTTCTTGGTTTTCTGTGTGTACAGGGAACCTCTGCCAGGAGCCCAGCTGCTTTCGGACCCTTGCCACCCAGCCTCGGCTGGCATTTCGGAGTTTCCACTACGGGCATAGATTCCTTGGAAGGAGACTTGCTTCTTCTGGGCCGCTGGGGCCTCCTTTCTGAGAGGGAAGACAGAGCGAGAAAGCCCAGGGGACCACTGGCTCGGAGACCCCATGAAAAAGCTGCTTCAGGGCTGGCTTGAACGGTGGTTTTGTGCGACAGAAGAATCCCTCAGTCTTTCTGGTTTTGGCCAAGGCTCCCTGCTTCTTTGTGGGATGCTGATGAATTTGTGCCTGGTTCCTTTCGTACGATTACTGCTGCGTGTACACTGCACTGACTCGGAGTCGCTGCTGTATCTTGAATGCTCATTCAAGGAGAGTAACTCAAGGGCTGACAGCTGGTGAGGTCATTCTGCAGTCTAGCCAAGGCCCGTGTGCCATTACAATGAAGTAATAATGTATTTATAACACACCTAACCGCTGATGGCTTCTAGTGCTGTGGCTTTTCCCCCTGCATTTGCACAGATGTTTTTTGAGAACTCAAGAATTGGCCTCCAGAAACAACCTCCTAGCAAACAAACTCTGCCTGTTGACTCTGGCGGGTGCTTATAACGAGAGTTGTTAGCACGCGGGATTTATGTTTCAAATATCATTTTAATTTCTCAGGCAGCATTTTTACCACAAGATGTTAATTCACTGGTGCACTTGAATCCCCCAGCTTCCCTCGCTCTCTCTCCCACTTTCTCTCTCTCACTCGAGTGTGCACACACGCTCTCTCTCTCTTAATGAAAATATGGACTCGGTTTCTAAGGAAATATTCTCAGTGCCTGATTCATCGAAACACAGTGCATTCATTTTCCATGGAATTTACTCTGAAATGTCATACTCTTTTTATTTGATAAATTATGTACCTTTGTGATTCATTAAGCCCCTCTTCTTATTCCCCAGTAGCACCCTCTTCGTCATGCACGAGGACTACGCAATTAGCCCCAAAAGGGGCCATTGGTCTTCCTGAGAGACACAAGCTGCTTTTAACATTTGTCAGAAAACATGGGAAAGCACTTAAAGGTGGTGGTGCACACACTAGGTTGACATCTATCACAGATCCCTAGGAGAACCATTATGTCAATTTTGTCAACCTTAATATTTCCTCGTAGAGGTGGATTCGAGATAACACCCTACCTGATTCCATGATTAGCATTCCAGATATTAAAAGAATAAAAACCGTTGGAGACTTTTGTTCTGACGATCTGCTGTTGTCCCTTTCTTCTCTTTCCTCTCCTGCAATCCTGGCGCATTTTCTCTTTGCTTCTTAGTTACGTGGCTAAATCAGCTCAGAAGACATCATGTTACATAAAGGCAGCCCTTGGGCTCATGGCCTCTCCCAAACCCCGATGCCAGAGTGCATGCTTTGAAATTCACACGCATTCTCCCTGTTTTTCCACCGGCTCTGAAACAGGTGATATTCACTCTGGGGCTTGACACGGGAGAGTGAAAGCCTTCCTTCCCTGCCTCACCTCCTGCGTCCTCCGTGATCCAGTGCTGTTGGCTTTTGACATACAATGACTCCCACGATGCTTTGTAATTGACGACTCTAAAACTTCGGCTTGGTCCTCAACCCCTTCGCTTGTGAAACTCTAGCCTCTGTAGACCACACACTCCTCAAACCTTGTCCCCCACTGGTTTCTACTGCACTCCGGGCTGGGTTCCCTCTGCCCTCTCTCACCACTCTCTCTCCTCTTTTGTCACCTGGTAAAGCTTGGGTTGCCCTGGCCCTGGCTCTGCAGCCCCCTGCCGTGTGATCTTTCCCAACATGCTCAGCCCATGCTTTCAGCTGTATTTTTGGTTCCAGCTCTGACCCCCACTTCTACCTAGTGAGCATGCACGTGTTTGGGTGCCTAGGAACGGGTGGATTTCATACCCACTTGCTGGACTTGTCCTTTCTCCTCTTGTGAGTTCTAGCTTACCTGACACCCTGGGCCTTCACGGGGGAGGCTCGTTAGCTGTCCTAGTATCCCTCCTGCCATCTGTTGCTCCTTTGCCCCCAACCCTTCTCACACACTGGTCTGCTCCTTCCCCACATCTCGTCCACTTTTCCTCTTTCCTGTCACTAGATAAATCAGAATCACCTTGGCACTTCTAAAACATACAGTTGCCGGATACGACCCCTGGGGATTGTGATTGAGTATGTCTGGGGAGGGGCCAGGCCTCTGTCTTTTATTGAAGCTCTGGGGGGATTCAGTCACGCAGCCAGGTAGAGAAGCAATGCTGGAGACCCTGACTCCCACTCTCTCATTTCCAGCGTGGGCAGGCCCTCCTCACCCCCACCCGGGCTTGCCCCGGCCTCCCTGACGTCCTCCTTCCAACCACACACCCTGCTTCAGTGGAGGATCTTTCTGGACACGCAGCCAATCATGCCATTCCCTTGCTTAAAAACATTGGCATCTTCTTTCTGCTTACAGGTTCAGGTCTACACCTCCTATCGTGATTTGTCATTTACTTTTGCTGTCTGTTTTCCTGCCTGGGTGCCCTCCTGATACCCTTCCTGCTGTCAGGACGGAGCTCCACTCCTTTCTGTGCCCTGTGGATTATTCTTGCAGCACATGCATTGGAGCCGGAGTAGTTTTCCAAGTCTGGCTCCAAAGCCACCTCTCTGACCCGCTGGGAGAAGCCCTTCTTGACCAGGGACACTCCTCTGTGTCCCCACAGCACGTGAACTGCCCTGCCTCAGGCCTGGCACTTACTGGGTTTGTCGTACGTGTGCCTGCCTGTTCTCTCTCCACCGCACGCGAGGGGAGCTCCACTGCCCGCCACACTCCCCAGCCCGTGCCCACCCCGTGCCCGGCACTCAGACGGCACAGGAGGACATAGTGCAGATCAGTTTGCTCAGTGACTTAGCCAGTGTTGCTTTGAGGTAAGGCATAGGGAAGGGTTTTCAACGCAAAAAACTTTTAAGTAATGAACACTGTTTTTACTTTGGTAGAAACTTGCCCTGCTCAGTATCATCCACAGTGCGTGGTAACTACGAGGTCTGTGTGTTGCCTACCAGTCACAGGGGTGTGGGAAAAGGACAAGGGCTCAGAGACAACAGAGTGCAAATCCCAGCCCCACCCTCTCCTGCCACACGACCCTGGACCAGGCATCTCAAATCTTTCTGTCTTAGCTCCACCTGCAACATAGGAGTCATTATACCTACTTCACAGGTTTGGAACAACTGAAATGGGAAAAGCACTTGGCTCATAGAGGACACCTCACAATTGTCATTTCGTCCTCCCTGCCTAGGAATGACGGTGCACTTTACTCAGTCCAGTGGACACCAAAGGACGGTCTTCAGCTCCCGGGGCTGACCTTTCTGCTTTATCTTGCTTCGTTCAGCCTCTCACCACTTCTCCCGCTGCCCCTCCTTCCTGCGGAGTCCTGTGTGCGGCAGTAAAGCCACAGATGGGTGGCATGGTGTGCAGCAGTGTTTTAGTTATTGTCTGACCCAGAGAGTAGCTTAATCTCTGTAGACCTCAGTTTTATCTTCTGCAAAATTGGATAGTAAGAATAATAATGCCGACCTCACAGTGTTATAGTGGGAATTTTATGACATAATCCACACAGAGCATTGAGTACAGCGCCTGACACAGGGCTTACTACATATTAGCTGTTATTATTAGGAAAAAGGAGACAAGAGTGCTGTAAAGGCCTAACCAAACTGCCAATATTTTAGGGCATAACCAAGAAAAAAGACCTCTCACTGATATTTCTTTTCATTTAAGTTTCCTTTTTGCCCTTGAGAGAGGAGTACCTTAAACGCCTCTATCCTTCTGGTAAGTTTTGAATGTGCTATGCAATTTAATGTAATTAATTATAGGATTTAATATAATTATACTTACATAATTAATTTAATAATCCAACTAAATCTAAATTATCCCCCTATTTTTTTTTTTTTTTTTTTTTTTTGCATTGAGCGTGCACCTCCTCACCCAAGCTATTGCCTTAGGCTTCCAGGAAAGAAGTTGGCTTTTTGCCTGTCTTCAGGATTTTGGAAAACAAGAGAGGAGAGCCCTCAAGGTGTTATCGGGTCACCTCCCTTCTTGAATCATGCAAACTTCAAGCTGCAAGGTAGCCTGTGTTTCTGACTGTATTCCTTTATGGGTGTTGCTACCTGTGGAGAAAAATATAAGTCCAAGGTCTAGAAGTCATTTGGGTGAACTTTGGCCGGGCTTGGTGGTAATGCCTATATAAGCCACAACAATCCATTCCTCTCCGTGTGGACAACGGCCATGTTGTTGGGGTCTTTCTCTGTGGGATTTGGGATCCTGGAAAATTCTTCTCAACTCAGTACAGCCTAGTAGAGTCCTGTGTGGTAGCCATAGTAATAAATAAGACCAGTCCCAAAGATGTAAACAGGACACAACTAGGAGTAAAGGCACGCATGCGCCTCAGGGACCCCGATTACTTAGGTTTTACATAGTTTAAACATTTGTAGGGTTTCTATCTCAAGGGAGAGTGATTTTCTAACATACGTGGTAAAGTAAAGAAACCAAAATACGTACAACAAAGAAATCAAGCCTTCTTGACTTCTTAATAGTAGATGCTACATATTTCTTTCTGCATCAGGAACTATGCTTTAAAGAAGAGTAAGCAAAGTTTGGGGTTTAACAGTAATCAAGGGTTCCTCAGCAATGGTAGGAAGTGGTAACATGAAAGAAAGATGGGCCAAGATTTCTAGACCCATATTACACCACAGTACATGCTGAACAGCCCTTGCACCCCCAAATCCCATGTGGTTTCTTTTAGAGCTCAGGGTTGGTTTGCCCCTTAGACTGGATGAATTTGAAGTTGGAATATTCTTTCCTGATTCCTGTTTCTCTGAAGGAGCAATTAGGTCTTGATTTTGCGGCTAGGAAGGTCTAATGTTTATGTGACACTGCTGCCTGTTGGAAGAGAACCTTCTATCTTCAGAAGATAGGACTGAGGATACCCAGGAGGATGGTTCATGGGCTCTATCACTGTGAAGACTACTTTAAATCAATATTTACCAGGTTGCTAGCACTGTGATTAAATACTCCTCAGTAAAAAACAACAGCAACAAAATACATGAGTGGATTAATAAAATGTGGTATATGTATACCATGGAGTACTACTCAGCTATAATAAACAATGGTGATCTAGCACCTCTTGTATTATCCTGGATAAAGCTGGAACCCATTCTACTAAGTGAAGTATCCCAAGAATGGAAAAATAAGCACCACATGTACTCGCCATCAAATTGGTTTTAACTGATCAACACCTAAGTACACATATAGGAATAACATTCACTGGGTGTCGGACAGATGGGAGGGGGGTAGGGGATGGGTATATACACCCATAATGAGTGTGATGTGCACCGTCTGGGGGATGGACACGCTTGAAGCTCTGACTCAAGGAGGAAGGGGGGGCAAGGACAATATACATAACCTAAACTTTTGTACTCCCATAATATGCTGAAATTTAAAAAAAAAAAAAAAAAAAAAAACAAAAAAAAACCTATTCAGTCAAGGTAACCATAGCAGTCAGAGACATCTAACGATTAACATCCACCCTCACCTGTGCATCTGTGGATGCGTTCCCTTTGAGCTGATTTATGCTGGCTTGGGCTGGGCTTGGCTGCACTCTGCTGATTGGGTCAAGGTCTGTTCCATGTGATTCTGATCTCTCTGAACTTGCTTGGTCCAGTGGTTACCCAAGGCATACAAAAAACAAATCCAATTGTGCAAGCATGTATTGTGTCTATGCTCAGAGTCACATTTGTTAGCATCCCATTGACCAAGGAAACAACATTGTCAAGCCCAAAGTTAAATGGGTGTTACCCTAACCATTCAGAGGCCAACAGGGCGGGGCACGGGGGTGGAGGAGGTGGGAGGGAGTAAATATTTGCTGGGCAATGAAATAAGCTACTGGAGTGACACCTTTATTTTATGCATAGGCCAAGGCATTAAAACTTGTTTACTTACATTATTTTAGTTAAGTTGTATATGGGCATAGAATAATTTATTACCTTAAGTATTTTGCAACGTGAATTTTTAGTTTAGAGAGAGTAGCGTTGGTATTGGAGGCAGACCACTGAGAGGCTAAAATCTGGAGACAAATGTGTTAACCACCCTGCGCCTCAGGCTTCTCATTGCAAAATGCAGATGATCCTTCAGGCTGGCTCCAAGTATTTCCCTGAGAGTAAAGTGAAATAATGATGGTGGAAGTGCTTGGAGAACTATAAAGTGCCACTCAAATTATCTACTTTTGTTCTAATTAACAGAACGTGAAATCCCTTAAAACACAAAATATGGCTCGTGCTTTTCATGTAGGGAAAAGGGAGCTGGTCTTAGGTTAGAGAACTACTCTGCCAATTACTTGGCCTTGATAAACCTCAGTTTCTTTGTCTATAAAACAAGGGTCCTAATATCAGTTCTGTTCACCCTCAGTGTTTAGGGGACCTCAAAGGAGGCAGTGTATCAAACAGAAACACTTCATAAACTGTAAAGTACCATGCCACATTCAGTGTGAGCTTAGAGCTTCATCTTTAGTGAAATTGACGTTTGTCATCTGAAAGAGTGAGAGTGACAAAGAATTTACAGGTTCAGAATGGTTATTGTTTATGTGTAATAGGAGGTTGGAAAGAAGTGATTTTTGAGATAAAAAGTTTTAAAAAACTGTCTTATAAATCTGAAGGCAGAGAGAGAGCTGCTGTGACAGAAAGGGCGGCTTTGGCAGAAAGTTGAAGGTTGAGATTTTCCTCTGGGGGAACGTAGGGGCCACAGAATTGTCAAGTGGTCTTTTTTGTGGGCATCTTAATGCAGAGAACTCAGGTTATGTTGCAAATGACTTCTTTTTGGATCTTCTTAACCTCTGAGTTTAAACCAGGAGACGGATCCAAAGGCAGAAAGGTGAGACTAGTGGTTAAGAACATGAGAAGGTGGATCTGGATTTGTATCCCAGTTCTGCTACTTACACTGGAGCAGTGTGACCTTGACAAAGTTACTAGGCTGTCTCTGCCTCAGTTTTCTCATCTATACAATGGGAATGAGCAACAGTGCCTACCTACTAGGGAGTGTTCAGCCTCTGATTGAGGCATGGTATGCCTGCCGGAGCCTTGAAGTCAGACCTGGCATTCCTGAAGAATGAGAAGAAAGAGAACGTGGAGCACTTTCTTGGAATAATATGATTGGCTGGCTGGAGCCCAAGGGATGACGATTGTATAGGATGATTCTGCATCTTCAGTAGCTTGATCTAGTTTCTCAACTTAGCTCCCCTGAGCTACCTTCAAATACTGAAATGTCCGGACTGTACTCCAGACCAATAAATTAAGAATTGCTGGAGTTTAGGTCCAGGCATAGCTTCTTCTAGCCCCCATGTGCAGACTGAGGACCATGGTTCTAGTGCAACAGGCAGCTTCCTTCCATGGGCCAGGTTAACGTGTTGGTCAGGAGCACAGGTCTTTGCAATTAGACACGTCTAGCTTTGGATTCTGGCTCTGCTGCCTACTAGCTGTGGACCTTGAACCTCAGTTTCTTAATCTGTAAAAGTGGATCACAGCCCTCACTTCCCAAGGCTGTTGCAAAGATAAAATGAAATTACAAATGTGACTTGACTGACATATAGTGAGTGTTCAAAAAATGGTAGCTACTGTTATTAAAAGAGGTCTTCTCTGGGCAATCACTCCATTTAACTTGTCTCCACTCTGACTCCATAGGTACTCTACCCTATGACCTGGTTTTATTTCCTAGGTAGCACACAAGAGGATCTTAAATCATTTTTGCTTCCTTACTTTGTTGTTATATAGGCACTATTATGGCAGGCATCTTGACTGTCCTTTGTGTTCCCTCTGTGTTTCCTCTATGTTCCCAGCACCTAGAGCAGTGCCTGGTATACACTAGCCCACGCATGGGGAAACTTTCATATTGGAAGGCCACATTAATTTAGCTGTAATCAAATAAGGCCACATTTAAGAAACTTCAATTAGATATACTTAAAAATATTTTGTAAAAATTTAACTATTACGACTTAATATTTTCAAAAAATAAACACTATTTGTTATTTTTAAAGTTAACAAACCTTTTAATGACTTCGTTGTTTCTGCTTTTTGTTAGTAAGCATTTGAATATTTGTTTGCAGCAGGGAAGTCCATAGTTTCAGTTGATCCCCTAGATGGGTATCAGGCATTTGTGAGCTTAAGGACATTTGATTTGGGTTAGGTAGGAGAATGTAGGTTTGCAGCAATAAGTAGTTGAAAAACAAGAAAGCATTTTGGGGACATGTTGCTGAAAGTGTGGGTATTCTACTGCATTTTTCCATGTTTCAACTGAATCTTTCTTAGCATTAAACAATGACTTTAAAATGTTATCTACTGGGAACTTAATTCCATGTGTAGTTCTTTAGGTGCCTTGGTGATATCAACTATGTGAGGCTGAAATGCTAATTTGAGTGTGGGGGTCATGATTCTCAAAGTCAGTGAACCTTTTATTGTATTCTCCAGTTAGTAGATCTAAAATATGTATTCTTTAAATCATTTGCATATATCATCCTGCTCATCAATGACCTGTGCTAACTGGGGAAAATGTTCATCCAAAATTTCCTGTTGAAGAAAAAATGTTTTGAAAAAGATAGCTTTTTTCAAAATGCTTGGATTTTTTGCCACATATCATATATATAAACTTAGTTTTACTTTGCAAAGAAATAATCATTTTGGTTTGACATGATATCACACAGAAATGCTGTATTCCTGTAGAAATCTTCTTTCAATAATTCACATTGCTGATTCTGTTCTACATAAAATTTAACTATCTGCTCTTGCATAGGTACAATTATAGCTAATATATGATAGCCAACCCACTTTAGAATGATATGGCAAATCCATACTGAATACCTCATTGTTCAATTTTAGCATGTTATGAAACTGATGATGCCATGTTGCATTTGCACAAATATAGCTAACAATACTTATAACTTGTTGCAGAGTGTCACTTAAAGTAGTAGATTTAGCACAGAGATTTTGCTGATGCAAGATACGATGAAAAGAAATGAGAGCATCTGGATCTGTTAATACTTTTTTTTTAATCTGTGCAACAAACTCTTCATATTTTCCTGTCATGGAAGGTGCATCATCGGTACATACACTCACTAAATTTACCAAATTCAGTCCAACTTCACACCATTTGTCTCGAAAGTTCTTGAAATATCTATTTCCTGTGTTTTGTTCATAAGAGTGCCCAAAGTGAGTAGCTCTTCATAGCAAAGAAAATCTGTTATGACTTGAATGAAGTATAAAACCTTCACCAAGTTAGTAGTATCACTTGATTCATCCAAAGTGACTCAATAATATATACTTTCCTTTTGAAGTGTTACATGAAGTTGTTCTGTTAAGTTGAAGGCTAATTCATGCTGCTGATCAGTTATGGTTCTCCTTGAAAGAGCTGATTATTTGTACTTTGAAATATTATTGGGGTCTAAGCATCCTACAACTTCAACAATGCATTCTTTCACAATTTCTACATCACTGACTGGCTTCCTTTTTTTCTCAGGTATATAAGCTACTTTATAAGTTGCTTCAGTGGCATTATTTCCAGGTCTTATTGCTGCTTGAAAGAATCATCTTTCCTTTTGCCTTTCATGTTTTAATTTCTCCAGTATAACCTTTAGTGCCTCTCCCTCTAATTTAAAAAATTTGTGGTCCTTCCGAGTATTATAATGCTGATGAGCATTGAATTTCTTTAATGTTATTATTGCAGTATCACAAAGCAAGCAAATTATCTTATTTTTAGCAAAACAAGATAATATTGCAATTCCCAATCCTCATTAAAAAATCTGTTTTCTTCCTTCAGCATTCTCTTGGTCTTCTTTGACATGATTGGCTGTTAAGCAGACAGAATCAAAAAATACTGTTGAGCTATGCAACTATTCACAAATTCCACTTCAAACAGAAACAAAGTGCATGGTTGTCAAAAGCTGATAACAGACTGGCGTACGCAACCCCCATAAACTCTCACCAACCAGCCTTGTGCGGTAGTGGTGCCTGTTAGGCAGGGGAAGTGAGAACGAAATCCTAAGCGTAGCAGCCGTCAATTTAGCCCTTATGGCTGACTAGTGTTCTAATTGTGCCAGTCAATCTGGGAGGATTATTTCATTGAAACTTATTTTATTCTTTGGTATTTTAAAAATAAAATAAAAATATAAAAGACCAAAAATATATTAATAAAAATAAAAGGATTTGTTCTATAAAATTTGGAGTTAGTCAAAAGGCCACATTTAAGGACCTAGAGGGCCACAGGTTCCCCACCTCTGCACCAGCCCTTTTATAAATACTTGACTGAATGTAGGAATACAGGAATCTTACCTACTTGCTGAGAGTCTGATCCAAATAGTCTTTTCTGTCCAATGATGAGTTTTTAACTACTGAGTTCCCTTTAAAAGAGATGATTGATTGCAACTGCAGAAAATAAAATTCTGGAAACATGGTTAGTGGCATAGCGTTGTCCTGGAAGGAGTTCTGGGAGGGGTTGGCTTGTCTGGTCCCTTCTCCTGTTGCAGCTCTGGAGGCTGGAGAGAGCACACCTGCTTTTCTTTTTCTCCCTGATTGACTGCAAGACAAGGAGATTAGGAAAAGGGTCCCCCCACATCCCTCAAAATAAACTCCATCCCAGGTCACTGAGAGGGGGGTGAGAAGCAGGCATTGTTTTCTCTCCCACCCTCCATATCTTCCACCTGTCCCCTCGGGAGCCCGCCTAGGAGCCCACCTATATCAAATATTCACTCACCTTTGGTTAACCTTTGAGCTTTTCATAGCAAATGAGTCTTAAGGAGGAAGACAGGAGGCTTCCAGGCAGTGTATTGGAATACTTAAATGTGAAACTTACAAGTTTGCACATGTTGGTGAACTCAGGCAGGTTACTTTTACAGTCAAGTTAACTCTAAGAGAAGGTTGGGGGAAGTCAGGACTATTGAATAATCACACTTCGAAGGTGGCTGCACTCAGGTCTTACGCTAGTGGTCTGGGTGGTAGACCCTGGCGATTGGCTGAAACTCTAGATTGAAACTCTAACATAGCACTTGCTTGAGTCAAAGATCGTCATCTTAAGAAGGTCTTCAAAATTTACCCTGTGAAGGATAATCCCTTCAGGTTTACAAACGTGGAAACTGAAGCTTGTAGAGTTTAAACTACATGTGCAAACTGTTCTCACTGTTTACTACAGAGAGAGACTGGAACCTCAGTCTCAGTCTCTCAAATTCTGGCTTCCTCAACTGTCTACAATGCCATGTCCTGTCCTCTTATGCACAAAGAAAGAAGCACAGAGAGACAATAGAATTTGAATTCTTGATTGAAACAGAGTAAGCAAAGGGCCTGGACCTTCTAAAAGCTGAAGTTGTAAAGTGGAGAGAAACGACAAGGGTTTGAGCAAAGCAGTTTGCTCAGACAAGTGAGTGTTTCAACCTCAAAGTGAATTTTCGGTCCACTAGAGCAGCAGAGAGTCTTTTTTCCCCCTCCTCCTCAATGAGCATTCCAGGTGTGTGGGAAAACATAGTTTATTGTTGTTATTTTTTCCCCTGTTACCTAGAGCCATACTTGGGTATAGAGAGTTTGTACTTGTCGAAAATTCAATAGAACTTTTAATATTTCATTTGGGTGAATCCCCATGAAGGGTGAGACTTGAGCAAGAGTGTGATAAAGACAATGAGAGTTAAATTGGCCAAGTGCTCACTGTCTGCGTTTTGTTTTCTTTGTCGCACAAGTCACACATATATTTGCTGGTTTGTCACGTCAGTAATTTCTTCTGGATAAAAAATGTGCTGTATTCTCTGTTACATGCATTATTTAGTGTGAGATGGTTGTTTAGTTCAGTGCTCTAGAATCGTTTCTGTTTACCCAGGCACCATGGGAAACACTGAAACAGAGGCTCAGAAACAGTGGAAATTGCGCAGTTACACAGCAATTTGTCATCCTAATCAACACAGAAGTCAAGCTGATTAAATTTATATTTAGTAAGGATTTCCATTGATTCTTATTGTTTTGGAGTCTACCAGGAAGGGGATTTTTATTGGTAAATAGCTATCATTTCTGGAGTGAGATTATCCCCAATTGCTCTGATTCTTAGCATATACAAATAATCAAAATTGACTCAAGAATATCAGTACACCAAAACGGAATCATAAGTAAGCAATACTTTAGAACTGCTATCAAAGAATTACTTTTGAAAGAGACTTCACCCAGATTATTATTCCAACTGATTTTTTATAAAAGTTTTAATAAAAATTCCCATTACGTGTAAACTGTTCTAAAGGAATGGAAGAAAACCACTGCAATTGATTTTTCAAAGCTAACACATTTCTGATACTAACACCTGACAAAAACGACATAAAAAGAAGGCCACAGATCAATCTCACTCATGAATAATAGTAAATTGAATCTAGTAGTGTATTAAAGAATGATTCACATGAACAAATAGAGCTTATTAAACAAATTAAAAATGTTTTACTATAGGAAATGTACATAATATAATAGTTCAAAGAGAAAAAAATGTAATATGATAATCCCTACAGATCCTGAAAATCATCTGCTAAAATTGAATATTCATTAATGCTTTTTAGAAATCGTAGATTCCTAAGCATCTATGAATAGAGAGAATTTTCCTTAATGTGACATGTAAAATCTAACACAAACAAGAGACAATGCCATTTGTGAGGGTAAATGAGAAAGTCATTCTTATCACAGTCAGGAATGAGGGAGGATGCCTACTGTCACCACTGATGTTTAATATTGTTCTGGAAATCCTGGAAAATAAAATTGCTGATAAAGAATGAGTATGCTTTTTCAAGAGAAGTATAAGAAGTTATCACTATTTGTGGATTATAGAAATATCTATAAAAAAAAGCAAGCCCTAAATATATATTAAATAAAATTATATTATAATAAAAACTGCATATATGACATCTATAATAGAAAAATACTTAGAAAATGTAGAGAAGAAAGATTATATTAACAATAATAGTAAAAAAATATAAATTATCTAGAAATAAATTTGCAGGATAATGTGGATCTATTTGGTAAAAACTACAAAACTTCACTGAGTGTCATAAAAGGAATATGAATAAAAGAAATGGTATACTATATCCATGCATTTGTTGATTTACTATTATAAAATTTAAATTTCCTTAAATTAACTTATAAGCATAACGTAATTACAAAAATAACAAAAATTATAATTCTCATTTCATTTTGGAGGCAAGATTTGACAAAATGAATCTAAAATTTACCTGAAAGAATAAATGGATAAAAATCCTCAAGAAATTTTGGGAAAAAGTTACAGAAGGGAGTGTTTGTGTTGCATAGTATTAAAATATTTTAATTCTAAAATAATAACATGATTTTATATCAGTGCATGAATTGACAAATAGATCTGTGGAAGAAAATACAGTGTTCCAGAGAACACTGAGAAAAGGTAGTATTTCAAATGAGTAGGGAAAGGAAAATTTTTTTTCACAAAATGGTTCTCAGATAGTGGATAAACTATTTGAAAAAATATTCCAAAATAAATGATAATTTAATTTGGATCACAGATGTAAATGTTAGAGATACAAATTATAAAACTCTTAGAAGAAAACATAAACATAAATCTTCATGACATTGGATTAGGTAAGTTTCATAGATATGATAGAAGAAGAATAGGCAATAAGAGAAAAATATAGATAAAATGGACTTCATAACAACTTAAAATTTTTGTATTTTATGAGACACCATCATAAAGTGAGAAGACAATCCACAGCATGGAAAACATATTTGCAAATATTCTATCTGGTCAGAGACTTGTAATAAGATTATATAAAGAGCTCATTCAATTCAACAATAAAAAGACAATCGAATTTTTAAATGGGATTTAAATTGAACTTTTCCAAAACATATATACAAATGGCCATTAAACACATAAAAGATGTTCAGCAAGATTTGTCATTAGAAAAATGCAAATCAAACCACAATGAGATACCACTTCACACCCACTAGGATGAGTATAACATTAAAAATATAATATTGTGTAAAGATGAACAATGATAAGTGTTGGTGAGGATATGAGAAAATAAGAACATTGCTGGTGAAAATGTAAAATGGTGCACTCACTTTTTAACATAACTTGGCAATTCCTTAAAAAGTTAAACATAGAATACCGTGTGCCCCAACAATTCCACTCCTGAGTATATATACAAGAGAATAGAAAACATATGCTCACACAAAATCTTGTGCAAGAATGTTCATGGTGGCATTATTCTTAATAGACTCAAATGGAAACAACCCTAATGTCCATTCAGTAATGAATGGATAGGCAAGATGTGATATGTCCATACAATGGAATATTATTCAGCTACAAAAAGGAATGAAGTACTGACACATGCTATAACATGGATGAACCTAGAAAGCATTATGCTAATGAAAGGAGCCAGACACAAAAGGACAAATAGTGTATGATTCCACTTATAGGAAATGTCCCGAATAGGGAAATCTGTTTAGAGAGAAAGTAGTTCAGTGGTTGCTGGGTGGTGTGGAGAAAGAGGGAAGCTGAATGACTCTTAATGGATACAGGGTTTATTTTGGGTGGTGATGAAAATGTTCTGAAATTAGACAGTAGTGATGCTTGCACAACTCTGTGAATACATTAAAACTACTGAACTGCACACTTTAAAAGGGTGAATTTTTTGGTATGTGAATTTTAGTTCAATAAAGCTGTTATTTAAAAAATATCCTATGAAAAACATTGCTTTTGGTGAATCAACTTGAGAATTAATAAAAGAAAGATAATAGTGTTGACAATTATTCTTTCTTATTGTTTCTTGGCATTCTGGAGGGTATTTTTCCATACATACTGATAGCTGTAAAATATTTGTATCTTTGAATCTAGTATTTATTATATATGATATTCTATATAGTCAAATGGTTACACCTTCCCCCACATCATATTTTGTATAAGTGGGTTCATTGAAGAACTGGAAATAACCTGTATGGTTTTTGCAATGGAAATTGGCTAAGTATTTTTGTGTATAGCTCTATGCTAGAACATATCCAACGTGACCATGAAATCACATTGTAAAAGAATATTTGATGACTTAGTAAAATGGTTGTGATATAACGTTAAGTGAGGGGAAAAAATCAGCATGCAGAAGTTTCTGAACTTAGACCCTTATTTGTAAGAGAAAGAGAGAGAGCAAAGTAAAGAAGATATTGTAGGCATAATCTTTGTAACACAATAGAGAAGAACTGTTAGAGGCCATGTTTTTATACTTTGTATTCTATTCAATGTGCCTATTACTGGATTTCTTTTTCCAACTTTATTCAATTTAGTTCAATTAAACAAATGTTTACTAAGTACCTACTAAATGGAAGACCTTGTTCTAAATGCCCTAGGAAAAGCAGAGATGAATATGTAAGTAGGTAAGGTAGAGAGAAACATTGATCACCAGGTCCAAGCTGGGTAACAAGACGAAATAAGAGGATCAGGGAAAGCTGAGATTGAGGTTCAGGTGCAGCTGTTGTGAGAGAGAGGAAGGAAGGGAAGACAGTTGTTGCTGCATTAATTTGGAATATTTCTGAGAAATGGTGAGACAATTTTCATGGCCTGCCCACAGCCAAAAGGGAGAAATGACTGATGAAGCAGAGGAGGTGAAGGCACCATTAGAGCCTTGCACTTGGGTGTTGGACTCCTGAAAACAGGAGATGATCTAGCAAGGAAGGCTGCTTCCCTGCTGTTGAAATCTATGCACCTGGCATGTGGTAGGCATTTAATAAATACCTGTGGAATGAATGAATGGACTACAAGTATGGAAAATGATAGGTAAAATTGGAGAGGAATTATAGATAGGTAACATGAACTTTCTAGAGGAAGGTTTGTGGAGGGACAGTGAGGGTCCAAAGGGCTTTAAAGTGGCAGTAAAGAGCTAAAAGTATCCCAGCCCCTGTTCTCAGTTCCTGGGCCTGAACAAGAGGGAAAAATGGCTTTACTCACTGGAAAATTTGCCAAGGAATGGTGCAGTCATGTGAGGTGAAGATATAGGTAAAAGCCTTAGAGGAAAAGTCTGGAGCTTGAGGCCCCAGGCAATGACCTGTTTCACGTTGGTTGGGAGTAAATATAGAGGTGAAAGGCCGCAAAGGAGAGAAGGAGAGAGGAAGGCAACTGGGAAAACAAACTAAGCCCGAAAGCAGGGAGAGGGCCAAACAAGGGGGACTAAAGTCAAACGTGACTTCATTTGATACACCTCCTATCTGAGAACTTGTTCAGTTGGATGAGACTTCTGAGCATCCATCTCCATGGAATGGGACGACCAATCATGATATTATTTTTGTTCCTCATGCAAACACATGCAGTAAGTGACATTTCCAGGTGAATAATTAAATAATCGTAGATCTTAAAGATAATTATGTTCGACTTCTTCATATTACAGATCAGGTATTCAGCACCCAGAAAAGTAAAATAACTTGCCTCCAGTTCCTCAGTGATAGAGCTAAGATGTGAATCTACCTCTGATGACTCTTTGATCAATACTTAAAAATAATTGGATTTCTAAATTTAATTTTCCAGATAATTGTTTAAAATGCCATGTTGGAAAGGTTCAAACATACTAAAACCAATATAGGTCACATTTCCCAATTTCCCTCAGTTTACTGAATTTTTTTACAATCTTAGGAATAGATTAGGAGCTTGAAAGAAACTTTAATAGTCTTTATAATATCATAGCGCTTACTACCTAATATGCTGTTCTAGTCTATGTGTTGAAAAATTGATTTTGTGATAATTCTTTCCTGTGTCTAATCAGGTCAATAAATTAAACTTATGGGTCTGTTATTCGAGGTCATTCTTTTTCTCCTGCAAAGAGCTTTAGCCATTGCCCCTTCCCATATATTACTCCCAAGCTTTCCTTTGACTATTCAGAGTCTAACATCTGAAGTTTTTTGCTGCACATTGGTGATTTCCCTTCCATACCCCTGGTTGCTGTAATTGCCTTTGTTGTTTCCAAAGACATTGTGCCATGATAACTATTTCCTTTTATTCAGTGGAAATAGATTCTGCTTCTTATCTCTGATTGACAAAAGGTGATATTTGGGCATACCAAAATATCCTGCCTGGATTCCTAATTGTGGACCACATACTCAGGTTGGGGAACGGTATTAAATATGCCAGAAATCACATTCTTCCAATGATTTCCACATTTACTCCAGGGTTATCTAGGATAAAAAAAAATGAGGTTTCCAGACCATGTACATCAAAAATGAAACATTATTATTTAGAACATGTGTTTAGTTCTTTAAAAAAAAATAAATGTGGGGTGATTTGAGAACAAATCCTGCTACTGTACTTTCCTATTTAAGCCGATGAGCTCTCCTTTTCAAACACGCCACTCAATTTCAGCCCTGCCCTGGTCACAAGAAATGGGGAAAAGAAGTATCTACCTTTGAAAACATGTGCCAACACTGTCCTTGGCCACTTGATATGCTGTGTCCAAATACTGTTACTTCAACTTGGAGCTGTTATCAGTACCAGTGATTAATTAACGTATTATTTACTAAAGTTCATTTCCTTTCTTCTCTCCTGAAAAAGATGCAGGGGACAAGTGAAGAAAAGCCAGGCATGTGTATTCCATTTGAAATCCATGATTAAAAAGCTTAAAAATTCAAACCAACATAAAAAACTGTTTTATTTTAATACTCTGGAAGGTTTCAGTGAACTCCATTATTTTCACTCACTATTTGCTTGAATAATTTAGGCAAGAAAGCTAAATTATACATAAAGTGTACAGTTAGAAGAAAAAGTTCATGCACAGCCCTAGGCTATAGCCTTCCCTAATGATGTCTGAAGTCAGTGAAAAGAACTCGTTAGACTGAGAGTAATTTCTCAGGGTTTAATTTTTTTCTTAAAGCAATAATGTTCTTATAAAAATCTGACAAATAATACACTAAAAGAAAAGCCACAAAAGAGTCTCCAGTTAAGGCCTTAGCCCCTGTAAGCTTTCATTTAATTTCATATAAAAAGTTGGCTTTCCATATACCACAATAGATGATTGTTGGCAGCCTCGAGTGATCTGATTCAACAAGGAAAATACATGTC
The DNA here is from genome assembly GCF_041146395.1 of Eulemur rufifrons. Lineage (NCBI taxonomy): Eukaryota > Metazoa > Chordata > Mammalia > Primates > Lemuridae > Eulemur > Eulemur rufifrons. The sequence continues at coordinate 63,869,697 of NC_091001.1, forward strand.
TTGATTGAATAGAGTTGCTATTTGGCCTCATCAGAATTCTAAAGTTACAGAGTTAAAAGGAGATGCTTCAGGCTTAGAGACAAACCCAAATCTACTGTGGAAAGAGGATCAGCACCCACTCCATGTACCGTCATTTGAACAAGTGGTTGCCACTTGCTAGGGTGTTGTACGTAAGGAGCTATCCATATCATTAAACATTTATGGATTTACCAATATGTCCACATTCCCTTTAAGCATAACACCAGAGATTCTGACTGCTGCAAGGTGACGGGAATATCAAAATGGCACCATCGCCACCTTTGATTTCTGAGTTGTCTTTGTTCTTTTCTTAAAGTTCCATAACTGGAAAATTTGAAGAATCCAGTTCAATTCCTTCATCTTACAGATGAGGAACCTGAGACCTAGAGAGGTGAAATTATGAGCTCAAGGCTATGCTGCTAACGTATTTGTTCACCCATTCTCAGATACACACACACAGACACACACACACACACACACACACACACACAGAGAATGAAAGAGAGAAAGGAATTTCAAGTAGAGAGGCCAACCATACATAAAAGTAAAAAGGTAGGAATGGGCATGATGCCTGGGGGAACGAGAGGTGTCAGTCATTGTCTGGTTATTTCTCCCCCTCCCCCAATATGGTTCTAAGGGAATCTACACCAAGGCAGGATAAGTGGCAGGTGAGAGCACACACTGCTTGAGAGTAAATCCTGGCTCTGCCTTGTGATAGCCGTAAGATCTCAGGCAATTCACTTGTCTCTCTGATTTATTTTTTTTAACAGTAAAATGATTGTGGTAACAATAGAACATACAATTTAGTGTTGTTTTGAAGATTACATGGATATTAATGCATCTAAAATGTTTATAAACAATGCCTAGCACATAAAAGTTATATAAATATTATTTATTATTATTAATATTTATGGGCAATAACCTCTTCCATATGAATTAGGTCTCCTGGCAATAGCTGATCAGACAAGGGGGATGAGCAGTTGACCCAGGTGAAACACCTGTCAAGCAGTCAATGTCCTATAACTTATGGGGCCTACATTTGAAGGGATAAATTGGGCCATCAGAGTAGGGCCATCAGGATTTATGAAATGAGCAACCAAAGACCTGGGCCAATTAACCAAAAGACTGGTTGTAAAGACTCAGGGGTAGCACAGGTAATATGGCCCCAAGGGAAAAAGGAAGTTACAGAGGTTTGAGAAAGCCAATTGATTGAGAGAGGAAAACAGGGTGTGTGTAGGTGCACATGCCCCTCACACCTCCAAAAACACACAGAAAACCTCAGCTCCTAAAAACGTTCCATGTCTAGACCAATTCTGTGGATAAGCAACTCTCACTAACTCCTCTTTACTTGGAGGTAACCAGAGTTTCAGGTCCTTGCAATCACAAGAAACCACCAAATGCTAACAGACAGTTCTACCAGGCAGATGCTGGGTGTCTGAGGTGGAAGGGGAGAGACGACACTGGGATACAGGCAGAGGCCAATTGTGAGAGCCCTGGAGTGCCAAAGTGGGTTTAATCCTACTCTTAAAGCTACTGGAGGCAACTGGAGAGTTTCAACAGGTGAGTCATGTCTTCTCAGGTGCCATTGGTCCTGTGAGATCCCCCACGCAGCAATGCTGAGGGTGATGATGACAGGCACAACAGACTGGAGGGGAAGGCTAGTCACAAGGCTGTGGACATCATCTAGGCTAAAGCTGATCCAGACCTGAACTGAGACAATAGTGGTAGAAATGGAAAGAAAAAAGTGGATACAGAGGATATGAAGAACCTGGTGACTTGCTGTGGGGCACGAGGAAGCTGCTGGAGTCTAGGCAAGATTTCTGACTTGGATGTTTGGGTAGATGGACCAGTAAATGTAGTTTTAGGGATAGAAACTGAAAGGCTTGTCTTTGCCTATGCTGAGTTTGAGGCATCTGTTAGAAATCCCAGGGAAGATGCCCTATTGCATTCAGATATGTAGTTACAGAGCTCAGCAAAGAATCTGGGATGACAGATTCAGGGGTCCACAGGATAAAAGTGATAGCTCATCCTCAGGGTTTGGCTGATGTCTTTCAAGGTGAGTGTGCATGGTGAGAAGAGAGGGCCAAGGTTATAGTTTGGGGACACCAACATGTAAGGGGCAAGCAGAGGAGCCTCTGCAAGAGTCCAAGAAAGAATGGACAGAGATGAAAGAGACCCAGGAGAAGGTACGCTAGTGAGGAGGACTTAGGGACCAATCGGGGAAGAATGTCACGGTGAAGAGTGTGATCGGTAATGCCAAGTGTAGAAGAAAGTTCAAATAAGCTATGGACACAAAACCCATTCATTAACTTTAGCAGCAGAGAGGTTGTTTGAGACCTAAGCTAAAAGAGTGAGGACAAAATAAGATGACAATGGTTAAAATATAACAGGAAGGGAAAGTGAAGAAGAAAGTAAGTGTATTCTAGCTGTAAAAGAGAGGAACGTGCTGGGGCGGGGGGGAAGAGAGGAAGGTGAAGAAAATATGGGGCCAAACAAAGATTATTTGTTTGCTTCTTTGTTTAATACAGAGCAGACTTGGCACCGTGAACTGAAAAGGGACAGATTGATGAACTCGGAAAAGAGAAGTTACGTAAAAGGAGGCCAGATGGGGCAAGGTGCCGGATGAAGACAAGATCCCCAGGCACAGGTGGAGGGATTGGCTTTGAGAGGAAGAGGGGCAATGCTTCCATGGAAACAGCAGGAAAGGAGGAAAGGATGAAGGCCAGTAAAGATAAGTTTATAGGTGAGGATTCATGAAGTTGAGGGAGTTTGTGTTGGAGGGAGCTGTTTTTCTTGGTGAAGCGGGAAGTGAGAACATTTGCTGAGAATGAGGGGGGAAGCTATTGTGCAAAGGGTTTGAAGAGAAAAGGGATTATTAGAAACAAAAACACTGCAAGGACCAGGAGAAGGACTGGGCAGGAACTCCTAGAACTGCAGGGCCATTGAAGAGCCCAGGAGAGTTTGAAAACCATGGGTAGATAGGGGCACCGATCCACGTGGTGGTTTGATGTCTCCAGCACTATCCACATCCCGGGTGCAGGAGAAGAGAAACCAAAAGACTGGAGGGAGCAGGACAGGAGGAGGATGGAAAAGCAAGAGGGCAATGAAGTCGGAGCGATGGTAAAAGAAGGGTGGATGGATTTCTGTTTCAAAGAGAGAGAAATGAATCAAGAGGGTGGTCCCAGCCTGGGAGGAAAAGGAGAGAGGTTTGGGCTGGAAGCCTTGGGGTGGGAAGGTGAAAAATGGGAATATACGAGAAGAAAAGAGGAGACAAACAGAAAAATGAGAGTTTGTTGTCAGTGCATGGGATACCAGAGTTTAAGATTTCGCAAATAAAACAGCTAATTGTTGCTAAAACCAAGACCAAAGGCAGGTCCCCTAATTCAGTCATAGATTTTCTTTTCCTGGAATGCCTCTGGTTTCTCTAAAGACATCCAGCGCCATAGCTAGAAAGCCAAACTTGTTATAGCCTGGCATGAACATTTGCCAGGGGAATTTATCCTCCTTTGTCACTGGGGTTCCAACTGAGGCTAAAAAAGATTGAGAAAGTTTAATCACACTGTTCTTTGGAGCCCATTGCAAGGCATTTATAACTTGCTGTGATATTAACAGTTTCACATCTTACACTGGCATCGTTTTGTCACATTAGCTTAATATTGCCATCGTGTAGCTTAGTATTAATGTAGTACAAAAGTAAAATCACATGTGCACTTTTCATATTGTTATATTGAAATCCAGTACGGGTATGACACTAATACTATTCAAATTTCATAAAATATACAGTTCGTAATATAAAGACATTTTAATGATTTGTTGGAATAAGAACACAGATCGGTACATTTCCAGAACCATGCAGTGGGGGAGAAAAAACTAAAGAGCTTAACATTTATGAGCCCTGGGAAAGGCAATTGGAGGTTGGGTAATGAATGAGTCCTCAAACCCAACCTTGCCTTACCTGACAATCAGGGCAGAGCTCATGGGCCAGTTGCATTAGAATAAGAGTAGAATAAGAGTAGAATTAGAGTAGTATTTTTCTCTAAATATTTTTTGGCTTTGAGGACCATTTGCTCTCTGAAGTCTGCCATGATAGCACAAAAGCAACCATAGGCAATATGTAAACAACTGAGTGTGGCTGTGTTCAGACGAACCTTTATTGATGGACACTGAAATTTGAATTTCATATTATTTTAATATAATATTCTTCTTCTGATGTTCCTTTCAATTATTTAAAAATGCAAAACTCACTCTTAGTCTGTGGGCCACACAAATACAGGCAGAGGATCAGATCTGGCCCCCTGGCCATAGTTTCCTGACCCCTGAGTTAGAAGATTAGGAATCTGTAGGAACACTGAATGGGGCTTCCCTGGCAAGCACTAGTGGATTCAAGCTCTCTTGCAGAACTTATACATGCCAATACATACACTCCCAAACTGACTTTGAGAGGGAGTAGACATATTTTTTCCTTTCTGTATTTTCCATTTCCTTACCTCTCACCCACAGAGAGCTGGCTTTGGTCAACCTTCACCGTGGCAGTGCTCTGATGCCTGGCCAGAGCATCAAAGACGGTGTGCCAGGACCTTGTTTGTCAAAAATAAAAGAACCTCATTCTTTTAGACCAAGTCTTTGGCTGCTCTTACCTTTATATTTAGTAGCAAAATATTTCCCAAGCAGAAAGCCAAAATTATGCTAGTAAATGCAATAGATACCTCTATTAAAATGTCACATGGCAATCTATGTTAGGTTGGTAGCAGAAGGCATGTTAGCGTGCACCACCTTTGCAGAAGAAGTTGTTTTTGGCTTGGGGCTTTTCTGGTTGGTGCCGACCTCTTCAAATTTTCAAGTCCTTTTGTCTCCCCATCTCTTCTCTTAGAATGAAATGCAGAAACATTAGAGTTCAACATCTACCCAGCAGGAAAGAGCCCTTTCTGAGGTCTCAGAATACTTCTTAAATCCCTTCTCTACTTTTTCCCATAGCACCCTTTCAGTGAGGCTTTTTAAATAACATTGTATAATCTTGTTAGTGGTTGCTTGGACTGCAAAACATGCAAAATCATGGAGGGTTAGGTTATCTGCTGCCCTTGAGCCCACTGGTTTATCCAAGTAACTCGGAATTCGTCAATTTTGGATTATATTCTTGCCAACCTAATTTGACAAGAATCTGCAAACAGTATGCATTTATTTTTAATTAAAAGAAGAATAAAATTCAGAAGTAGGACTAGAAGTAGGACTCACTTATGTATGAGCCATGTCCATTTCTTCATATATGTCCTCTTTAGGAACAGGATAGCTCAATTCCCAAGCACTCCACTGGGTAAACTTTCAAATAGTCCATGGAATGGGATTATTGATATGTTCTCATAATTTAAAAAAATTGATGTCACTAAAGTGTTCTTCTGCTCTAAGGCTCATTTTCTATACCAAGCATAGCCAATATTTAACCCAAATTCTCCCCCCATGAACCCAGGACAGTTACTACTCATCAAGTGTAACTTTCTATTTGAGCCTGGTTGTACCCATTGACCACTAAATTCTTCTCAGTGCAGCTGTGTAAGCAAGCGATTGGTCAAACTTGGCTCAGAAGGTGAAACTTCTTTGCCATCCTGGACTATATATATTTTTTCATTTTGTCATTCCCTATAAATCACAGCACCAGCTTCAAAAGCATATAATGTTTATTTGTGTAGTGATGTACTAAGCACAAAGAATGGAGTCCTGTAATTTTTATCTCATGGCACAAAACTTCTGCTACTAGAAGACTCTCATGGAAGACAGTCAAGCACACCACCTTGAGAAAAAAATGGCTATATAGTGTAACACTAACATGACCTAGAGTCATTTCTGAGACTCAACCGTACAGGAATAACAATGTGTGCATAAGGCTATACATACACCATATTCATCATGCTATAGTCATCATTATACAATGTCTAGGATTTGCCTTGAACTACTCCAACAGAAAAAAAAAGGGGGAGAGTGTGGACCCTGCATTAAAACAGTAGGAGTAGATGGATATAGGGAAATGTTGATGGTTGTTGAAGTTGTAGAATAGGAGTAAGGGGGTTGATTTCTCATATTTCCACCTTTGAGTTTATTTCAAAATTTTCATAACAAGAAGTTTAAAAAATGCATATTCCCTAGGTCTCATCCCAGATCTACTGAATCAGAATCTCTAGGTAATAGGATGGGATTTTAGAAAAATTCCCTCTGGTCACTATGTGGATGTTGGATTGAGGAGTGGTGGGAGACAGACTGGGGGAGGGGGCCTACCTGGAAAGCCAGGACAATTGTCCAGGAGAGAGACAAGGAAAGGTTGAAGTTCGGCAGCAGAGGTGGTGTGAGATGCATGCTGGAGTTTCATAAACAAGACCTGGTGCCGGATTAAATGGAGAAGATAAGGGCAGAGTTGACTCTTCAGTAACTGAATGAATAGTGCCATTACTGAGATAGGAAATATAAAAGGAGCAGATATGAATAATGAAAACTAGAGAAAACAGCTTTGGGTTTTTTGCAAGTATTAAAAATATTGGCGTCTCCTCTGTTAATATCATTTCAACATTTTTGCCACATTTCTTACAGCTTAAAATCACCTCAAGACTTGAAGTGAATGCAAATAATACATTTTCCCTGCTCCGTCTTTTAGGACTATGTCTTTATTCCGGGTTTCCGGCAGGTCTGCCTTTGAATTCATGTGACCTGAATCCCTATTTACAAAGACATATACCCTCAAGCTTCCAGGGTCCCCCTTGTCTTTTGCATTTTCCTCCCTGCCTTTCCTCACTATCCTGCCAAGTCTTGTCATCAGAGAATAAGCTACAGGCCAAGGTTCTTTGTCACCAAAGTACGGTGTCTTCTTAACCCTTGAATCCTCCCATAAGTGGAGAGGCGTGTGTAAACACCCCCAGAGGCTCTGAGACCCCAAGATCAGCCACATCTGTGCTTTCAGAATTTTTGTCTTTTTTCCATTCATTTCCTTTTTTCAGTTGTAAAAATCTGAGCCTGAGACGTGACATCTTTTAGGAAATCCAGTTAAACCCCAAGCTTTCAAACAACTAGGTTTAGATTTGCCCAAGGGACATGAGGAAGTGGCCTGCGAGTTCCTTCTGTGTTGGGAACCTCTCTGGAGACCCGGGTCTTTCCTGTAATCTCCACGGGCTCTTTGCAGAAAGCCATATTTCTTCCAAGTCTTTCTTTTCATCCCTGTCTGAACCTGCCTTCATCTTCCTAATGGCTAATTAAAAAATTACAACCAAGAGCATTAAATAGTAAACCCCTTCCCTGCTGTTCTCTGTTTAATTTCTGAGGCCCCAAGCAAAATGTCTTAAAAAGAATTAGAAAGAGCCACCTTTCTGCTTGCAAACTGCATGATAAACAGCATCCTAGTGGGGAGAGGCCTTTATTCTCATGGGGAGCCCTTTAATGCAGGATGTGCTTGGGCATTATTTATCTCCTATTCCAGAAAGATAAAGTTTAGGGAGTCACATTCACCCCAACATCACGACTTTTCACTTGTTCATGTTAAAAGAATTTGTGTGTGTGTGTGTGTGTGTGTGTGTGTGTGTTCCTTCTTCCCTGGATGCCTGCTGATTTCATTCTACACTAAAGCAACTATGAGTTTTAAAACTCACAATTATTTCTCTTTCATTTAAGTTAGGAGTCTGAACTTGATGAAAATTCATCCCCATTCATGATGTGCACACTTAAGCGGCTGCTCGATTGCATTTGCAAAGAGAGATCTTGGAAGGCAGTGTCTAAATAATAATCAACATAGTGCTCTAGTTGGATTTGTTTATACATTATCTTAACACTTTATTACATATTTTAATAGGACAAGGGTTTAAAAGCCAGAATCAGACATAGTTGGCTTGGTCTATTTTCGATTGTTCTTCATCAATTGTTTTTTCTTGTGATTATACAGTTTTACTTTATCATCCCTTTGATAACAATTTCTGCATGAAAATTGACTTTATATTTCATTTTTCCCGTCTGTTATCTTAGCAGCATTCATACGCAAACACCCTTTGTGCTGCGCTGGTAATATAACTGATCAGGCGAAGCTGTGCCGTAAGAAATCAAAACCATAATAATGTCTTTGGGTTTTGCATTTTAAATACTGCGTTCATTGTTGCACTGAGGTTTCTGATCCCTTTCCAGACATTATGGAGATTACCTTTGGTAATGCCTATTTCATTGTACTTTGATATAAAATAATGTGTGTCATAAATCATCCGAGTGACTGTCATTAAACAGAAAAGCGCCTACTTATGATATGTAACAATTTGCTTTTCTAATTTGAAGAAGATTGAGGCATTTTAATTATGGAAGGTTCTTTGTAAATGAGACTGGAATTCAATATAAAATCGTATTCCTTATGGAATTGTAGGTTAGAAATAATCAAATCATTATTCATTAATTTTACATTATTTTTTGCAAGTGCTAAATAAAAACATTCTTCGGAGGGTGTCCTAAATAAAGCCCTCTACTTTTGTTACTGTGAGTCTGAGAAAAAGTTATGTTTACTTATTTTTTTTAAAAAAAAAAGCACAAGAGAATCCATTGTTTTGTGGGTTAATTTGCAATTATGAATTTAAAAAATTTTTAGATTTAAAATTGGGAAAGTCATCATCTAAAAAGTTGAGACAAGACAAAGCAGGGTCATAAAGAGACAAGGGATGGGGGGAGAGCTTTTTAAAATTATTGGTGTGCTTCATAGTTTTAAGATTGCTTCCATTCGGAAGAGAATGGGGCTTTGGAGCCTTCCCAGGGAAGAACAATTGAAAATTATTGGAGCCCTCCTCTTTAAAGGTGATCAGAGCTCTGAACACGGACATCGTAGCAAGATTTAAAATTATGAGAGCTCTTCAAATTGTTTAAAACATTGATTTTTTATAAAATGGATTTCCACATTTTATTTCTTCAGTGACTAGGTAATTACAGCAGCCTTGAATCGGAGGTACTTCATTCTGAAACTAGTATTTTCTCTTTGGCTTCTTCCCTTTTCTTTCCTTCTGCATTTTTCCCCCTTAATAAGTTTTCTAGTTTCCCTTGCTGCTGGGATAGACACATCATTCTTTGTTCTTGCTCATAAATCACTCTGTGACCAAGGAACCAGGAAGTTATTAGGGGTGAGGGGAAGGTCAGGTTGAAAATTCAGATTGATCTAACCTATTCTGGCAAAATAATGCTTTGGCTACCTTAAACCTAAAGCAAAGTACCAATGCAAGCCTATTCCAATGTGACTTTTAATAATGCTTCGTGAAAGAAGAGACTTCAGCAGCTTTTATAGGGAGCATTATAAAGATTCATAGGAACTACGAAGTTGTCACTAGTTAAGTATTTGAAGTTACATTTGCCCATACACGTCATGGCAAGAGCAACTTTCTTCCTTCTCTTCTGTTTTTCCTTTCTCTCTTCTCCTCTTCCTTTGTCTCTCATTAACACAGATAGCCGAAAAGGAAATTCTAAAATCCAATGTGGAGACGGATCAAATTGGAAAGCAGATCCTTTAGTTGGGAACTCTAGATGTTGTTTCTCTCCACGTGTTAGAAATTGGTCTTTTGTAAACACACAAACACACACAGTCTTGTGCAAACTAACAAGGGATGTGATCAGAGATAATTAATTCAAGGACCCTAGTTTAGATAACAAATTCTTTCTCTCCATCCCTAAAAAAATTCCTTTCCCCTTGCTCTGTAGTCTTATCTTTTGTTCAGCTATTTGGTAAAGGGCAGAAGCAGTGCTCCATGTGTTTTGTAAAAAGCTGTATCAAAGTGAATTGAACATAGTATTAGGTCTTTGTCAGCCTCAACTCACACCTGCCACACACGAGGTTTGTTGGCCTTTCATGCACATCATAACTTGAGTCTAAATCTAAAGGAACAGGAAAAACAATAGAGCAAAGCTATCCAGATGTTGCTCAGTCTGTGCGATTGTAAATTTTAAAAGTACCAGCTTTCCATCCAGATTTTAGTGCATTGGGAACTATATGAAAATTCCAAGACATACTGGTTTATTGAAATGTCTGGCCATTTCTATATGAATTTTGGAACAGATGTACCGAGGTAGGCAATAAAACTCTGATAATAAGGAACATTTCCACATCAACTCACTAAACTACTAATCTATAATGAGGACCAAAACTCAGCAGTGGAGGAGGGTGATTTTCATTGTTATTATTATTATTGTTATTTTTTAACTCAGGGTCAATTATGCAAATTCCTCATTGACTTTAGCTTTGGTTAAGATTTCAAGGGGATTGAGGCTCACATATATATGGCCTGCTTTATTCCAAATAAACTGACAACTGAATTTCAGTTTTTTTAATCAATGATAATAACATAGGAACATATTATATGTTCTTAAATTTATCTACATAAAAGTTTGTTATCATTATATCATTATATGTAATACTCAAGAAGCCCAAATCAGGTGCTTGGAGGTCCTCTGAATTTCAAAGTCCTGGTCTGATTCTCAGGGCCTGTGTTGGGAGTGGAGGCTTGCCCTCCAAAAGCTGGGGGCCTGGTTTGGGCGTGCCTCTGGCGTGACCATTGACTTCACAGCCCACACCTCCGGATAGAGAAGGCAGTTTGCCGTCTTGAGGGACTCTCTCTGCTGCCTTCTCCTTCCTAGTCACATCCCAGTTCATCGACTCCTCCATTTGAGAACATTCCAGGATGTAGTTCCAGGAACGGGACCCCTGGGACTGCTGTTAAACTATTTGTATCCCTTTCAGAGATTTGCATAGCCGTGCAATTAGAGCTTTGGAACTAATGAGGCTCCTCTGAATTTCTGACCAATTCTCCCAGCGAGACTGACTATTGATCAACTGAGACTACAGGTCTTGAAATAGGTGGAAAACATAAACAATTAAACAAAAACAAAAATACAATGTGACTTATTCAGTAATATATGGACTTTTAATTCTTTCTCAGCCCTTCCACCTGTGGTAATTAGAAATTGGATTTTTTAAAGAATAATTTTACTCTCTGATGTTACAAAGAAGACTACGAGAGATTTCGGAAGCAAAGGGAGCATTCTGCGGGGAAAGGAAGGAAGCAGGGGCAGGTCTATGAAGGACGCAGGCTGTCAGCACACCACAGCTACCTGAAGAACAGGGCTGCACGGCAGCTGATATGTCGCAGAAGACGTCTCGAGAGCAGCGACTGAGGCATCTTCCTCCTCCAGGCTCTTTTTTGGGTCACATTTGGGAAATATTAAAGCCATTAAGCTCTCATTTGTTCTTCTCTGGAATTTGAAAAAATTATTTTTTCTACCATTTGCCCAATTTTCCCAGAGTAGGCTTTGTTTATTTCTTTTTTTTACTATAACATGGTTCTCACTGGTCACTTCATATATTGCCCTGTTACTTTGAATGAGTTCTGCAGTCCCTGGACAACAGAAAAATGACAAAACAGCAGAAGGAAGAGGTAGAAGTAAAAGGAAGAAAATGTTAGTGACTTCTATTTATGGAGAAAATCAGCCCTGTTTTCTCTGAGCAGGGCCACTTAGAGGCAGAGGAAGGCCCAGGCCACCTCCTTTTTTTGTTGTTATTTTATTTGTTCTGTTTTTCTTTTGAGACTCTTGGTATATTAAAAAGCAAGCATGGTCAAAACATGGGTTAAGAAACCGTGGTATATTTCAAATATTTACATTTAACAAAACTAATAATTGTAAATCACACAGAAATGCAATGATTATAGGTTTGAGTTCATTTAAAGAGAAGGTCAAAAGTCCAAATTGGAGGCTTTCATAAATATGAGCCCTGGGACAAATGGCTCATTCCCAACCTCCTCCTCACTGCCCAGCTACAAGCCCCAGACACCTGGCTATCCCTGAGTATGTTGTGTATGTCTTAAATGTCCATTTCAGGGGAAAATGTGAGCGTAATCCACAGTATTGTGGCCCAGGTACCTTGCAGAGGGTGTGGCTAGCCAGGAAACTCAATAAATGTTAGTTTCCTTTTTTTCCCACCTGTCATTTTGTTCACTTTATTTAGACCTGAACTTGGAAGACTGTCTTATGGCAGTGTCTGCTAGCGAAGAATAAGAAGTGCAATTCTGCTTGCCTTGCAAATGCTGGTCTATACGAAGGGAAGGTGTGCTCTGGAGGGAAAAGGTGGGTCACTTGCATCTGTGACAGGGCGCTGCTTGCTCACAGGGAAACAATAAAAAGGGTACAGGATTTCTGAGCTACCTGGTGGGCCACAGGCTTTATTCTACCATCCTGTTTTCTTGATGAAATAGTGCTATCTGGGACTCAAAAACAACACTGATGGACTTTATTTTGTTACCTTTATTCCTTTTTTGAGTTTAATTTTTATTATGGAAAATTACAAAAATAGAATAATATAAGGAATGTCCATGTACCCATCACCAATCTTCCTCAATGATCAGTGATGCACTTTAAAACACACATCTGCAGAAATGGCTGCAGGAAGATGGAGGTGGGTACCTTTGCTCCTTGACAAGCTTTGGTTTGCACCTGTGCATTCTTGCAACTACACCTCATACACCTGCATCCACAGAAGATTTCAGAATTGCTTTTGAATCAGGAAAACTGTATTTACTGACATGGAAAGCGAGATTCAAAGAGAACAAGCTTAGAATGACTTAACCCTAAATTGGTGCTTTCCTCGTTCTTAATTTAAGGCTTGTAGGTAGCTTAAACATGTTAGTTGATGACTAGATGCAAAAAGGGAAAAACCATTGGCTAATACAGAATAATATTTTCTGCTTAGCTGCTCACTTTAAGAGAACCCAGAATGTGTGTGTGTGTGTGTGTGTGCACTTAGAAATGGGAAGAAAAACTAAGTCAGAGAAACAGAAATACCCCAAGGAAAGTGAAATCACAAGTGAAATATCTAGATAAGGTTTTTACAGAGTACAGAGAAATAGGAATTTTTTAATTTTTTTACTTTTTACTTTTAAAAAATTTATTTTGATAGATTTAGGGGGTACAAGTGTTTTTTGTTACATGATGAATTATATAGTGGTGAAGTCAGGGCTTTAATGTACCTACCACCCAAATAGTGTATGTTGTACCTGATAGGTAGTTTTTGATTCTTCACCCCTCTCCCATTCTCCCCACTTCCTAGTTTCCAGCGTCCTTTATACCACTTGGTATGACCATATACACCCATCGTGTAGCTCCCACTTATAAGTGAGAACATGTGGTATTTGTTTTTCTATCCCTGAGAAACTTCACTTAGGATAATGGTCTACTGTTCCATTCAAGTTGCTGCAAAAGACATTTTTCATTCTTTTTCACGAGTGACTAGTATTCCACAGTGTGTGTGTGTGTGTGTGTGTGTGTGTGTGTATAAACACACCACATATTCTTTATCCACTCCTCAGTTGATGGGAAATTCAGTTGATTCTATATCTTCGCAATTGTGAATTGTGCTGCAATAAACATTCAGGTGCAGGTGTCTTCTTTATAATGATTTCTTTTCCTTTGGGTAGATACCCAGTAGTGGGATTGCTGGATAGAATGGTAGGTCTACTTTTAGTTCTTTGAGGAATCTCTATACTGTTTTCCATAGAGGTTGTACTAATTTACATTCCCACCGTCAGTGTATAAGCATTCCCTTTTCACCATATTTGCATCAACATCTATTGTTTTTTGACTGTTTAATAATGTCCATTCTGACAGGGGCAAGGTGGTATCTCATTGTGGTTTTAATTTTCACTTCCCTAATGATTATTGATGTTGAGAATCTTTGCACGTTGATTTGTGTATCTTCTTTTGAAAAAAATTTTTTTCGTGTCTTTTGCCCACTGTTTAATGGGGCTATTTGTATTTTTCTTGCTGATTTGGGGCTTTTCTTAGTATCGATGATAATGTCAAGTCCAGGACACAACAGAGTATTTAACAGGGTCATTGGTGAATCCATTGTGTAAAGGGAAGTCTTTCAGCTCTGTATCCAGATTTTCCTTAATATTGTCACCATGTGATTATGATGCCAAAGATGAAGCAGGACTAACTTGGCAGTGAGACAATTTACTAATGTGCTGTCAGTGCCAGGATTTACTAAATAGAGTGACAGTGTTACACAAAACTTTGGTCGCAACTGGGAATTGTGATACCCACTTCTGGGCTTCACTACCTGTAGCTGAAGTCTAAAGATAACGCTTGCTTTCTAGATGGATGGGTGCCAAGAGTGTTGAAAGGAAAGGCTGATGGATGGTTGTGAATTCTGATTTTCCAACCCAGATATTTTGTAAAGTGCTTGAGGATCCTAAAAAAAAAAAAAAAAAAAAAAAAAAAAAGACTATACCCAGTTCATTTGGTGGCACATCCCACCAAAGACTCCAGAGGCGTGGGCTGGCCTCCAAGGGCATCTGACCTGTGAAGTTGCACAGATCCCCATGCTGGCTAATACACTGCTGTCACCATCTTGAAATTCTTAATTTTTAAATAATTCCCTGGATTTTTATTTTGCACTGGGCCTCACAAGTCCAGTAGCCAGTCCTACCCAGAGGCTCTGTAGGGACAAGCCACTATTCATGTGATGTCATGACCATCTTACTAAGAGAGTTTTTGTTTCGCTTTCTTGATGTCTGGGATTCCCCTTACAGACTAGAGAAAAGAATGAATTCCAGTTATCTTTGTATGTTTGGGCTGCTATAATAAAATAACTCACACTGGATAATTTATAAATAGCAGAAATTTATTGCTTATAGTTCCAGAGGTTGGGAAGTCCAAGATCAAAGCACCAGCAGATTCAGTGTCTAGTGAGGGCTCACTCTCTGCTTCAAATATGGCACCTGCTAGCTGTGTCCTCGCATGGCAAAAGGGGCAAGGTGCTAGCAGGCTCCCCATGGCCTCTTTTATAAAGGCACTGATCTCATTCACCTCCCACAGCCCCCCCCCTTAATACCATCACCTTGGGGTTTAAGTTTCCACACATGAATTTTGGGGATATCACAAACATTCAGACTATCGCATTAGTTTTTAGGAGATTTTGAGCTCCCACATCACATATTAGGAAAGTTAAGATCCTAAAATACTCTGAGAGTAGTACTGAGGTCAAGTGGGCCTCTCAGGAGCTCTTTAAGAAATATCTATACTGAAAAAATAAAAAGATCTATAGATTGCCATTTCTTGTTAGCACACTAACATATCCTGGACTCTTCTTTTTCTTTCTGTTGCATCATTTCTCTGCGGCAAGCGTTATTCAAGTTCAACAATTTTCATAGTCTGAAACTACTTCATTCTTTAATGTTGGTTGTGTTTTGTTGGTTAGGGTTCAAATACATCTTGATCTCCATAAGAGTAAACTTTTCTTATTTTATGATTTCTTAAAAATTGGGGTTTTCACTTGACTTTCCAATGAACAGCATTATTTGTCTATTTGTTAATGTTTGCCTGCTAAGAGCTTACAGGCCTAAGGTGATGATTAAACATTTTGCATCACATGGAAGTTCAAGAACCTCTGTGATTTTAGTCACTTCTGAAAATGTCCAAGGAGGGAATATCACCTATCTTTAAGAAGTTTCTAACAAAACCTGTACATCTCAGTATTCTGAGAAAAATGGACTTTAGCCTTAGGAAAACATCTGGTGAGGGGCCTGGTTTAGCATGGCGTGTAAGGAAGTGCTTGTGGTAGTCCATGGAAAGTGTGAATAGTGAGCAGGGCCAAAGCAGAGGTCTTCTATAGAATCCCTGCTTTTGTGAAGTCTACAAGGATGCTGCCGAATCTATTGAACCCTTGATCCAGTTAGCTCTTGATCACTTACTCCAGTCTACAAAATACCTGGATTTGTAAATCGCCAGAGGGTTTTGATTTATTTCTTGTTGTATAGGAGGTAGGACCTCAAATATCATAAAACCTCTCTTTAAATGCTTCCTTCCTGGAAAATAGACACAGAGTAGGGTTCCCCTTTGTCCACACTTGTGCAGCACTTGATATATGTTACCATTGGAAGAGGTAAAAAATGATTTCCTCCTTTTTTTTCCTGCTCCAGTTTAGTGCCGATCAAAAGAGTCAGACAGATGGAAGTCAAAACATCAGCTTTGAGAATGAGGCATAGGTCCACGAGCAATTTGGCTTGCCAAAAATTGGGCTTTTTATCTCTGCTTTGGAGTCATACTTGCTGGGTCACAGTCTCCACTCGTGTCAGGGGCATCCCCCAGGGCATGAAGAAGTCAACAGAGGGCACCTTGGCATGTAGTTAGCTCCTCAGGAGAGAACCAGCAAGTGCTGGGCCATTCCTGTTCAGCTCCTTGTCTCGAACTCAGGAGTCTGAGAAAGTGATGGAGCGACACTAAGAAAATTACTCTAATCGTGGTAATTCCTTTACGTAAAAACATGAAGAATAAGGAATAAGCATCCCCCTAACAATAAATATAAGAAAATCATTATTTCTTTTGAGTTTAACACATGACAATATCAAAAAGTAAAATGTCACAAATTCACGTTGTACCCAAATTATTAATAAATTCCTTAAAGAATATTTACTATCATTCAGTCATTTAAGGAGGCAAGAAGCTTACTTTCAAGAACTTTTAAAGTTACCTTAATAGCATAAAAGACAATGGGTATGTTAATAATATTATTATTTCTTTTTTTAATAAAAATTTCTATTAGAATGTCTACATGGCTAGACTGCAGTTGACTTGTTCAAGTTTCTCTATGTTCTTGAAAGTAGAGACTGACATTTCTTGAAAATAGTCTCTAATTCATGAATATAAAGGCAATGAATCCAACAAGGATTCCCCTACGCCTGCCTCCCCATTTGCCTGAATTATGTTTGCGTTAGCACTTTAGCAATTCTAGGCTGGTGGCAGAATTGCTCTCTCTAGGAAGAGAAATGTGGCTACCTTAGGGCCTCTTATGGTTTTTGTCACTGAGCTGCCTGTCCTCCAAAGTGGCTGATCTCCACTCTGTTCCTTCCTTAATAAAACCATTCATTTGGAGGAGTCACTAAGAGGCTTGGAAGCAGGGGGGCCTGCCAGGGCCAGCCTGAGAGGCTGTCTTGAGATGCTGGCCCTTTAAGGCTGACTTGTGCAGGACCCCATTCAGGAGAACCTGAAACCCAGCAGTGCCTAGAAGTAGAATTCAGTTTGGGTTTGAGTTAAGCTGGGTCTGAGAGAGTCCCTTCCTTTCCACAGGACATTTGCAAACATTAAAACTGAACCGGGCTTGTTATTTCAGGGTTAAAGCTTTATGGTGTTATTGGGACAAAGAAAAAATATAATTCAGCTAGGGAGTAACACAATCACCTTTGATCAATCGCAATTTTAGGTCATCTTGGATGCAAAAAGGATATTGGATGGGGACAGGGTAGTCTCCCTGACTACTTTATTCCCAAAGTTTGCTCATGAACTGTGGGACGAAAGGGCACCTGACAACTCCACCGTCTGTCTATATTCTCTCTGTTGGAACACACCCCTGTTTGAGGGGAATGCTTTTGCCCAGTTGGAGAGTGTAGCAGCCTCTCTTTGGGGTGATTTATTATAATCATGATGATTATTGTTGGATTATAATAGTTGTCCATTGGCAGGGTTATAGTTAAAAACTTGGCAGTGTTTATATAATAAATGACTATTTTTACAGCTCAGCTATAAAAGTTTAGTTAGGTCTGAAATATGATTTACAAGCTCTTCATCCAGGAGTACTTTCCTTTCAAATAGAGTTTTTTAAAATGGTTAATAAAACTGGTCTGTCTAATTTTCCTGAGTTATACGAATATTTTGGAAAAACAGAAATGTATCATTTGTATAGGCTTTCTAACACTTTTTCTCAGTTGGCCTTGAGTTTAAACAAGATGCTATAAAATTTAAATTATTTAAGCTGAGCTTGGATAGATTGAGAAGAAATGATATTACGCACAAGCCTAGCCTGAAAAGTAGAGAAGCCGGCAGTCTTTCTATTTAACTTTAAAAACTCTATCTGTGGCTCAGCAGTAGAAGCCCTTTTGGAACAATTATCACCATGCATTTTCATTATGCATTTTATACCTCTAAGTACATAATCACCTGCTCATGTCTATCTGATAAATAATGAGATTTTTATTTCACATTTGCATTGTTAATTACAGTATATTACAGAAGCTTCCAGGCATCTGTTATTAATAGAATGTAGTTTTTTTTTTTTTTTAAACAACAAAGGCACTTTAAATAGACAAAGAGAAAGCATTCTTTATTGGAAGCCCCCCAGATCTGTTGATAGCTTTTTATTTGGACTTTAAGGTAGATGTGGCAGGAATGGAAGGAAAAATGCCACAAGAATTGAAGCTATCAAGGTAAAATATAATGTGACCTACAGTCTGGCAAGGGTTTATGTCCTTATCCTTGAGAAAGGAGTCACAGGTTTTGTAAATGCAAACGCAATAAGAATATATTTATGTTGAGAAGATGAAAAATCAAACCCACGACAGCCTCTGGTCACAATGTGAGGGCCCAGTTGGAAGCGCCAATTCTAGGGATCTCAGGGTCATTGTCTTCACTACCCAAAGATACTTCTGAGCAGGGCTTATGCTCTCCTTCCACTTTCTCACCTGGGATCTGGCTGAGAGGAGATGCGGTGAGAAAAGCCACAGACTGAAAATCTAGAAGGCTGGGAATTCTCTGTTTGCCCATTGCCATAACCACCCAGGTGATGGTTAAAGTTGCTGAATGAATGAGGGGTATTGACACCATCCTTCCAACCTCAGAGGGCTGCACTGAGAATGAGAGTGCAATGAATGCACTGCAAAAAGCAGATGCATGATAACAATGCAAGTAATCAAGTAATGACTGCCCTTTGGGAAAGGCTTGTGTAGATCAATGTCTGATGCCTATTTTTTGGCAATAAATTTTACAGCTTTGTCAGCCACTACAATCAGGATTTAGAACAGTTCTAGCACTGCAAAAAATCTCCCTCAAGTTACTCCTTAAAAATCATACTTGCCATCTCACCCAACCTGATCCCTCATTATAATGTTGTCACTTTGAGATTGTAGATAGAATGATACAGTCCATAACCCTTTGAGATTGGTTTTCCACTCAACATACCACCCTTGAGGTTCACCTAAGTTGTTGCATGTATCAATAGTTTACTCGTTTTTATTGCTGAAGAGCATTCCATTGTACAGATATGCTGCTGTATGTTTACCCATTCACTCATCTAATGGCCTTCGGGTTGTTTCTATTACAAATAAAGTTGTTGTGAGCATTTGTGAATAGGTTTCTGCATAAACATAAGTTTTCATTTCCTTAGGAGAAATATGCAAAAGTGTGGTGGCTGGTTTACATGGTAAGTGTACGTTTAACCATGTAAGAAATTGAGTAACTGTTTTCCAGAGTAACTGCCATCTTACATTCCTACCAGTAATGTATGAAAGATGTAGTTGTTCCATAGCCACACCAGCACTTGGTATTATCAGTATTTTTACTTCAGCCATTTTAACAGGTATAGAGTGGTATACGTCCTTGTTGTTATAATCTGCATTTCTCTATTGGCTGATGATGTTGAACATCTTTTCATGTATTATTGCCATTCATATGTCCTCTTCAGTGAGGTGTCTGTTCAAGTCATTTGCCCATTTTCTAGTAGAAAAATAGGCTTTTGAAATTTTTCTCTATCTTGTGACTATACTCTCCCTACAGTATGTTCATGAGAAGCTATAGTAAAAAATCAAATTGAGTTCCAACTAGTTTGAAGTTGGCCATGCTGTGATGGGCCACAAGCCAGCACTCATGAAAAAAACATCCTGTCATTTTCTTCTAATATATCTTTTCTTGGTTCCATATTCCATGTCTATATTCTAGGAATACCTCTTTCTTTGTTTTCTACCAGGGACAGGAAAATCTCACTAATCTGGTATGATGAAAGGAAGACAGAGAATAGAGCCAAGATGCCTCAAGGGAAAATACACACAAAAAGATGCTTTTATAGAAATGTAGCCAGGTTAGAAGTCTGACTCCTATCAAGAAAAGAAGAAAATTTGATGTATAAATATTAAATACAATGTAATGGGTGATTTAGAGAATGATTATCATTAAAAAATAGAATGAAAATTTACTTTATTTAAAAAAGGAATATTTCATTCCCCTTTAGTGTGTGTTCAAAATATTACTTAACTTGCAAAGCTTTACCTTTCCTTGTCTGCATCTTTTTCTTAAATCAAGGTACAGCTGAAAATTCCTAGGAAAGTGCAAAGTTTTATATCTGCGTAAATACTAAAAAGTGAGTTAAAGTTATCTACGTAAAATAAAGTTTATGGTAGTCTTACTTTGAAAATCTAATCAAAGCACAAATTTCTTTTAATAGAGAAGAAAATGTGTAACTTAAGATGTTGAAGGAATATTGAAAGAACTTTAATATGAGGAGTATACATTTTGAAAGAAATATTTGTATTGGAATTCCTTTATTTTAAAGCTACCTGGGCATCTGGGTGCCCTACTTTGGGTCCCACACCTTAGAGACCTGGCTGTGGACACATCCAGGTGCTTCCCTCCCTTCAAGGGGAAGATTCTAAGGGGACAAGAGGAATGCCCACCTGGAGCTCGTACTACACCATCCTCCTTCAGGTACATCTTGGGTTCCAGGGACCTGGAATTCCCTGCCCAGAAAGACTGAGCCCTCTTCCAGGGCAAGCATGGCCTGTTCCCCACAACCCCTTTCATCTCCTGCAAACCAGGCTTCAGGTGGGCTCATTGCTAGGCCCAAGGGATATTAAGAGTGGCTGTTTTGTGGGGTGTGGCCGTGGACTTAGTTTGCATTGTGTGGTGGGGCTCCCATTCCTGCATGTGAGGTTTTCCCTGTCCAGAAGAGAGCCAGAGACGGAAAGAGAGGGGCCAGGCCTCAGTCTGGGGTGGCGGGTGGGAGGTAGGGAGAGAATTTACACTCTAGCCCAGGCCCAAGCTTGCTGGTAAGGAGGACCCTGAAAGTTTTCAGAAGAAATACGTTATAAACTCCAACTCAAAATTCACCTATGCCACAAATGAAATATTTCTATTTTAAAACATTTATATGGTGTGCTTTACAATTTAACAGAAATTCTCTTTCTGACAAGTCCTATAATACTCTGTACTGTGCAGTTTAGAATTCAATTATATTCTGTCACGTACAGTGGGCTTTTGTTTTATGTGAGTTTTATTTTGTTTTGTTTCTAACTAGCCTGTAAGTCCCTAGAGATAGAAAATAAGACTTATGCCTCTGTGGTATGTACTTACTGTGCCTAGCAGGATTTTTGAATACAGAGTAGATAATAAATATTTGTTACTTGATTGATAAACCTATAATGCGTTATAAATATGTTACACAAGACTTAAGCTAACGATTTCAAAAAGGAAAATTGCGGCGGTAAAGAAGCAGTTTCTCAGGTACAAAAGAAAACAAAACAACACAACATTGGGGAAGGCATATAAAAACAAAGGAAGGCATTTGAGCATCTGACTTAGCTTAGAATTGAACCGGAAAAAGGAGTTTGCACAGACCTTTCCCCGTCCCTGTGTCCCACCATTACTGCAGAGTCCTTAGGAATTGGTATCAGACCTAGATAGCATCTCGTAGCCAGGGCTGGTTCCAGTTGTGACAACAAGGATAAAGCAAGGGATTGGAGTAGCTCTGTTGTTTCACAGCAAACAACTTATTTATGCCCAGATCAACAATGTGTAAGCAGAATAGTTCTGTGTGTAAGAGGATGACGAGTCTACTTTTGCTGTTAAGGCACAGTCCTCCTCTGCCTTCCTGCTTGTTCTGACACTACCATGTTTGCCCGTAAGATGTCTCAACAGAAATCAGCTTCTTCCTTCGTTAGTAAAGTTAGTTACTTCTTCTCTTAGTAAACTTAGCAAGTTTCTTTTATTTTTCTCAGGTTGATAGCATGGATGCTTTGACAGTGAAAGGCTTTAATTCGCTAAATAATGTGGTACCGTTTGACTCGGCTGCCTTTGGACTAGACTCCTTGCTCACTGCCTGCACATCCAGGTCCACTCTGAGAATCCTGGCATGCATCCCACAAAGCGGCAGATCTCCATGTGTGGTCCTGGGACCCCGGGGATCCCAGAGACTCTTCGGGAGCTCCTCAGAGTCTATGCTATTTTATAATAAAACTAACTTTATTTGCCTTCCGAGTTCCATTCTTTCACAAGTATACGGTGGAATCTTCTAAAAGTTACATCATGTGGTAACATTGTTGCACTGATGGGTAATGGACTACTTGCATATTTTGGGTCTTAAAGATTTCTCAGTCTTTATTTCTAATATAGCAAATATTCATAGATATAACCCACATGAACAAAAGCTCTTGGGGTCCTCAATGTTTAAGAGTGTAGAAAGGGTCCTGAGAGCTAAAAGTTTGAGAACTGCTACCTCAAAGACATGAACCTATCTCTCCAGTGAATCTTCGAGTCTACCAAAGTTCAGTGAAAAGTCACAGAGAAGATTAAAAGTTAGAAAGTTAGATTTATGAGGAGAGCTGGAAGGAATTGGGATTGATCAGCCCAGAAAAGAGAAGTTGGAGAGATGCCTTAATAATGATCTTCAGGTATGTGAAGGGTTGACTTACAGAACAAGAAGAAATTGGCTTAAAGTGCAGCATGTGAGATTTAAACAAGAGATAACGGGGAATTCTCTGACAGGGGTTGTTAAACAGCAGAGTGGGTGACTGGCCGGGCTTGTGGAATCTCCCCCTCTGGAGGTCTTTTTAAAAAAGGATAGATTTCCATCTGTCTGGGATGATTTAAATGTGGCTGTGCCAGAAAGCTGGGAGGATGGACCAGATGATGTCTTGAGCTCCCCTTCCAGCCCCTTGGTTCTATAATTAACTTGATGAAAGGGGGCTGTGGCAATGTGTCCTGAAGGGTTTAGACAGGAATGTGCTTGCCGATCTCAGGATAGGCCCTGTGTGGGAAAGCCAGAGGTTTTCGTGGTTGGTGGCAATCCTGAATCATGCAGGGAGATGACTGTTACCTGGAGACATCCATTTCAGGTCAGATTGAGAAGTACTGGGCCCTCTATCCCCACTGAACCTTCCTCATTGTCTAAGAGTAGTAAGAGAAGGAATTCGGTGGATTGATTTTAGTGAAGAGGATCCTGGACAATTTCAATATTAGATATAGGCATCTGGGCATGGCATTCTCATGACTCTAAAGCAAAAAGAAAATAAAATGCAACCCTTAATTTTATAAAAGGACAATATCAAGATCTGAATGGAGAGTATGAGAATAATGCTCTTCACGGACATACATTTTTTCAATTTTACTGTGCACGGGTCCTTTATTTTCTCTTGCAAAGTTACTAGAATTTCATTGTTTCCAGTTTTTAAAGCACAATTTGCATTTTGGAGATTAGAGGTTTGAAGTCCCCTGGACTGGATTAGAGATCCAGAGAACAAGCCAAATTCCAAGGTAGTTTGTTTCCTTTACTTATCACTTTAATTTCAGTGAATATTGTGCCCGGGCCAAAACAAGAGGAAGGAAAGAATGCAAATTTGCTGCAGTTCCTGTTGGATCCTGACCTTAGGGACAACACAGCAGAAATCAGTGGAACCATCTAGGATAATGAGCTAGATTAGAGAATATAAATGAGATTTTATCTAAATGTAGGCCCAATCACCTGGTCTCTGTTGACACTTAAAAAATATTTGGATCACATATTATCTTGGCTTGGGCTGATTGATAGAAAGCAGAGAAAGAAGTTAGTGAAGACCCCCCTAAGTACCCTCGGAGACTGCAGGGCAGTTTGATCAGATATCATTCAGGAAAACAACCCTGGCGGATAGCAGATAACCCCATTGTGGGAAATGATTACCAGACTCTATCTATCTCCAAAAGATTCCAAGGGGCTACTGACCTCTCCTTTGACAAAGCCTTGGTGTTGAATGAGATGGGAAGACCAGGCCTGGGGCAACACGGTAAATAAGAGTTCTGTCCCAGGGGAGAGGAAAGTGGGTGAATTTAATGAAAACTTTAAGACAATAAGCCTCTTTGATTTTTAAAATCCACAACATGAAAATACTTAATTAGAAGAAAGTATCTTTCAACTTTATTTTGTGGCTCAAATTCATGCCCCTTGATAGTGAAAAAGAGAGAGAGAGAGAGAGAGAGAAAGGAAGAGGGAGAGGAAAAGAGAGTGAGTTATGGGTCGGGGGAGAGAAAAGGAATTCCTGTTTTTGGATAGCAAAGAGTTAATCTAGCAAAAGCATGTTTCCAAAAGATATCTAGTAAAATATCACAGATTTGGAATTTTAAAATGAGCTGGACAATGTCCTCATTTCTTCTAACTGCCCTTGTCAGCGAAACTACCTTAATTTACAAAGGTTAAAGAAAAAGAAAAAAAAATTCATTATTTTAGGAAGTTAAGAGGGTAAAGACAAGCTGCTGGGTTAAAGCTTATTACCTTTGTGGATTTAGGAAGAAAATTTTTTTCTTCTCATGTAACAGTAACAGCAGAGCAAACTTGTGACCATAAATATCAATGTCTTTGTGGCTAGAAAAGGCAGATATAGCTGCTTTGCTTGTTTTTAGTAAGCCTCGTTCCTCTGCTAGAGGATATAGGTGTGCGGTAAGGAACTTCACAGTTTGACGCTTTGCCTTCCTTTTATTTCTCTAGATTGTTCTTCCAGCAGTTACCTCTGCCTTTGGTATTCTTCACTCCTCTCTCCCTCAATTATCTTCGAACCAAAGTTTTACTCATTTTCCAAGACTCAACTCTCATTCAGACCTCCAGAGGTCCTAGAGCCCCAGCACGCCACCTACTTCCTAACCCTATCCTTATCACATGCTACTATTTACCTTGCCCTAGAGTTATGGGTGTATACTCCTTTGCCACTTCATTGCATGCTCCCGTAGGGCAGGGGACAAGTTTTTTTTTTTTTTTTTCCCTATCTGAGCTTTATATTTAGTAGTTGCTCAATTAATGTTTCTCCTGAGTTGAATTTGATTTAACATATCTTTTCCAGAAAAAGAAAATGATCCAGATGCTACTAGTGCATCTCACTTCTGGAAGTGTATTTATTAGCGCTAAATAGTCAGAAAAGCAACATAATTTATGTATCCAAACATAAAAGTGATGGGAAAACATATTTCTACATGTATATTTATTCAAATAATTATAATTCAATAGAACTGTGATGGAAAGAATACATATGTATGCACATGTATGTACATATGTTTATGTTTGAATGCCAGCTTTTCATATCTACATTTTAGTCTTTCAACCACAAACCACAAAAAATCAAGAACTGCTAGAACAGAACAAAATATTTAAAATGTTAGATTAAAATCCTTGGTGAATAATGTCCTGATTTGGACATGATAAATAAAACAAGGAGAAATAGAATGAGTAGAATTATCACTCTGCCTGTTCCTAATAAAATTTTCTTATTTTTGTAAAAATTCTGTGCTTCAAAAGGCACACATTTTCTAAATTTTGATACTAATAGTCACCTACTAAAATATATGTGAATATTTCATCTAAAAAGTAATGTAGTCACTGTTTTTTAAATTTATCCTTTGTCCTTTAGGTGAGGAAAGTTACAAATTACAAATTATTTTCAAGGGAGGAATATGACATTTCCACAGATGGATATTTTCCAGTACAAATGTAAATAACTTTTCAAGAGAACTGGTCTCTGTAGTCATACAAAGCACACTTTAAAGTTATAAGAAACGTGGAAAACACTTTGAATAATTATTGTTGGTGGAGACATAATCACCTTTAAGTTTCTCCATTGCCTGTGTACTTCTTATTCTCTTCCTTCCTGATTCCTTTTTGGAATCAGATTTCAAACTTGAATTAATTTCTGCTTTGTGTGAATTTGGATGTGCAAGAGTGTGTGTGAGTGCATGTTACACCAGATTTTTTTAAAACTTCTATTGAGAAATTTGTCTTTGTAAAATCCACTTTACTTGGTTGCATAGACTTTTTTTTTTCTAGTTAGGAGCAGAATCAAATTATTCCAATTCCTATGTTTTGATGCATGGAACCAGACACCCAGAGCAAGTCCCGCAGACTGGCAGTGGCAGAACTAGGATCTCATCTTTGGTTATTTCCTATATTCTACTTAAAAAATATATTTCACATTGATTTGCTTATGTTTCAGCAAACTCATGCCCTTTGTAGGAACTGTATTGATCACAATGTTAGTGAAAAGTGCAGAATATGTGATCTAAAGAACATATGCTCTAGAAAGATCGACTTAAAAGCCTTGCACATTTTATCCTCTAGTTCTCCAGAAGGTCCTCAGGAGAGGCACTTTCAACTTTGATATCAGCGCGATTCTCAGCGTAGAATAGATTCCAAGTTGGGTTAGACCACAATGAAGTGTGTTGAAAGCCATTAGCAATTAAGAGCATGGATCTGTGCTGATTTGCTTTATGGTATATTTCATGCCACTCATGCACAGTAGGTAATACACATGGATTCAGCATAAATTTAATTTTGCACATTAAGTAAAGTGCAATAGATAAATTATGCCTGAAGAGGAGCCACCAGCTGCCGTAGCCACTTCAACTAATGTACCCCGGAGGTGCCTGAGCACACCAGTTGTGTCGAACCACTAATGCATCCTGGATATGCACATGGAGACATTTGCTGTGCAGGGGCTCTCAGGGAGGGGTCGGGAAGGGAACTGGTCCAGCTTTCTGGGGCCGAGCTGCTCCCCTGGGCTCCTCATGAGAGTGCTTTGCCATGCCTGGCCTCATTCGAGGGCTTGGTGGAAGGGTCCTAGACAGGATTTTCCCACGACCTAGAGAAGTGAGAAGGAGGGGGAGGGACCACAAACAAGCCTCCCCTGGCTTAGTTGGAGGATCCAGAGTCCATATGCAATGGGAATTCCACTGAGGATTCAGAAATCGGAAAGGATACATTACTCAAAGATGGCTGAATTAGAGGTGCTGGGGGAACACTTACTTTTGAATTTCCTGGCATCCTTGGACCTCATTTCTCAACCTTAATGTTCACTTTATGGTCATTTTTTTATATTTAATATATCTACATCCCATACAGGGAATTGAAGCAGAACACTCTGAGGGCTTTAAGGAAGAAAACAGATCTCCTCTCTGTGGCAGGATTCATTCCTGTGGCCAGGAATGGTGATGACATGCTTTAAGTTATTTGAGATGAGTAAGCAGTTACAAGTTGCATTGGATTGTTTTCGGCCAAACCCTGATAATGGAAGTTTCATCCTCTTGGCCATCCCCTACTGAGGACTCCGTGACTGCACCTGTTCCGGGCTTGGGGTCTTTCCCACGAGGTGGGGAGGAATGCCTGGTCGGCGCCTGTCATCGTGTCCTCTTGCCCATCGAAAGCACCCTGCAAGGCCTGGCTTTCTGTGAATAGTCCCTTTACCAGACCCTTATTCTGGGGTGAATGCATTCTAGCAGCAGCTGCTGCATCTTAGAAAAGGAAACCCAAACACACTGGGTCCTGTGAAAGGCAGACTGGACAATCAAAGAGCAATGACAGTAACAGCTCACCATGTGCCGGAGTCTGCTTCAAGTCCTTTACTTGCGCATATTATCTAAGTTCTCCTAGAAACCCTTTTGCCATTTTCATTTTGTAAAGGAGCAAACTGAGGTTCTGAAACTCAAGTTCCTTGCCTGAGGGCAGATGCAGGTGGTAAGACACTGAACCAGTGTTCAAATCCAGATTGCTGGAGTTAGGGCCGATGATTTCACCATCACACTACTCTGCCTACTACTGTACTTCAGTACACTTCGCCTTTGAGTTGTGATTTTCTTTCCTGCAAAAAGAAAGCATAAATTTTCTTCAACTCATTTGCTTTTTATAGATAAAGCAGGTCATTTTGTCTTTAAATGGAAATGTTCTCTTGAATGGAAACTAAAGGATGTTCTTCATATAGCAAGTCTATCCAGGATGAATCATTCCTCTTACCTCTAATGTTCCAGAGGAAGATTCTGAGATAGAAGGAAAGTGAGACTTCTATTATCCATGTTAGTTGATGGATTTACAGAGATCATCCTCACCTTGGAGTTATCAAATGCTCCTTCTAAAAGAACATAAGCCACCTGAGTAGTGGATTGCTTGTTCCTTCGAGGTCCTTCCTTGGGCTCAGCTAGAGGGACCCTTCCAGCGGGGAGCTGGAGTCAGTGTCAACCAGCTTGTGAGAGCCCTTCATCCACATCTCTTTCCAATTCTGTGTTCAGTGCCATCTTGTTAGTACCTTGACACTGGCCGTGATAGGAGTATGTATATTACAGAAATTTGCAAACACCAAAAATCAGAGCTTCTTTTTTTAACTTATTTTTTGTTTTTTGGAGAATCAGTTGTGAAATATTTATCAAGACACCACTAGGCACATTCCCCATGGCCTCATGGGCCTCCTGGACTGTTCTAGATACTCGGTAGTTATTGTTCCACTCTCTTCTCAGTCCAAAACTTTGAAAGGGAGAAGCAACTCTCATCATCAGCACAGAAGCATAATATATAAACTATTATTCATGTGTTAGGTTTTAGCATTGTTGAAATTAGGTGTTAAGTATTAGGGCAAATAGAAGATTTTACAATATTAATAACCATGTTTGTGTCTAACACTGAAAGTGGGTGTCTGCTGGTAATTTCCCAAAACATTTTCCTAAATACATCCAAGTCCTACAAAGAAAAGAGAAGCAGACACTAAGCATTTTAATAAAGAAAGAAGATGCATATCATTTGGCAGAGATTATTGCTGTGGACAGAAATGCTCTTCACCAATAACTATTTCTACATTGTATAGAGTTTGCAATGTATAGGATTAAAATGGCTGAATGCTGGGCATTAGGTTCTCAGAGTTCCATGTTTAACTTTGCCTAAAATTCCCTGCAGGCTCCAGACACATCATTTAACCCATCTGCATTTAAGTAGCCTGGACCACATATGTTTCATTTAGGATTCTGTGGTTGTAGGCAACAGAACCTAACTTAAGCAGAAAAGAAATCTATTGGATGATTATTTGATGGCTCAAAGAACTGATGGGAAGGTAGGAAAACCAGGCTCTGAGAAGGACTGGAACCAGGGAATTAGCACAAACCAGTTACTTTCTTGGTAGTGCACAACCACTAGGAAGGAGTCAGCCACAGCCATTTATCCTGTTATTGCACATTTATCCTATTATTGCATGGTTTGTTGAATACTCAATGTCCTAGGGGGACAAAGTTAGATTGGGCCAGCTGGGAGTTTGGGAGGGATAGGGACAGACCACCTTCACATAAAATAGGGGAAAGGCAATTCCCCCAAAGGAAATCAGGACACATTCCCAAAATACTGAAAAATAGACACACTGTGGCCAACATCCGCCTCCCCATTACCATAGCAACATTCAGTAGAGACTAGAAATCACTGTCTACCTCACAGCAAATAGTTTGTAAAATGTTCTGAACTTCTGTTGTGAAGTTTTGAACACCTCAATTATTCCTGAGTCGTATAGTCTTAAGAAAGTTTTTCCTTTTACCTCGAAACTAAAAAGTCTGAGAGTCAAATATGTGCTTCATTTATAGAAGTCTGTGAGCCTATATTAACTTCATTCCCAGTTCCATGTTATGTTTTTTTACTCTGGTGTTTTCTCTTTTGCTTTATGTCCACGCCAAATTTATGTAATGTAGGTGCATTTTTTGTATCCCCCTAAACTGCCTAGAATCCTTTTTGCAACAAGACACCATATAAATAAATAGAAACATGCAATGATTTCTTAGAATTCTTTCTAATTTTGATGTCCTATTGTTCTCATTCAGAAAAATTGGATATTTGAGTGAACAGAATATGTTCTCTTAAATTCAAATATAAGAATCACCCTGTCTTGATTGATACCTACTCAAAACACAGACTTGCTTTTTAAATCTCTTTACTTAAATTCACATGCAGAGGAAAGCAATACCATAGAAGTAAGAGGAATGGTAATTATTTCCCTAGAGAACAATAATTTTGCAATAAATTTCAAAAACAGCACGATTTAGCAAATTAAGCTTAGAGCCAAGTATATTAAATAGAGTTAACTTTGTAGAAATAAATTCTGATACCACAGGCTTCAAACATTACTTTAAATGTGCTCATTTTGAAAAAACCTAGTGCAGGGACCCTTAAGGCTTTGGTTTGGGATGTTGGGTTTTGTTTTTAAAAGCTGGAAGAGTGAAACCTTCTTTGCACCAGGCAGGATATAATGACTATATGTGTATATGTGCACTTTATTTTGATATTAACAGACTGCTGAGTAAGCAATATCGATAGCAACATCCCCTTCAAAGGAAACTTGTGCTTTCCAGCCATGCTTCTGTGCTTTGGCAACTCCACATGGAAACAGTATTTCTTTGATCCTATATTTAGAACTGATATTGTTTATGTTTAAATGTTAAAAATAACTCTTTAAAGTCACATGCCCTAAGGTTAATTATAAAGGCACATTCTCACCTTTTAGAAGAGTTTACAAGAAATCTTGGGCCTCCTTCTGCAGCCACATACTTAGCTGCAATGCCTGAGAGAGCTGGAATTGAGTGGGGCAATTCTTTAAGAAAACCTTCTCTTTCAATTCTTTTCTCTGCCCATGTGTTCTAGCCTGTTGAATTGCTTCTTTTCTGGGCCAGTCTTTGCTCAAGAGAATCATCAGAGAATCAATCTTAAAAACATAAAATAAAAGAAGAAGAAAAAGGGGCAAAGAAAAGATGACACGTCAACAAAGCACATACAGTACACACATCCCTATCTCTGTATCTATCTGTCAGCTATCAATCTATCCATCTGTCTAACAGACACTGTCTTTCTCTGCTTTAATGTGGGGGACTAGTTCACAAATGGAAAGACAGAAATTGCTCCTCTCTTGCTTGAGTCAGATGCATTTTCCCAAAGTGCTGATGCCAGGCTACACTGCACTCGCTCATTAATATTAACCATTTCCTCTAAACGTCTTACCCTTTGCCTCATTCTGTTTTAGGGAGCCGTTATTTTTATAGTGGTTTCTAAGTCACCATCAAAGAATTCTTAGATCTTTGAAGCAGGAACATACAGGAAACCGACATTATCAGTTCCTTAGCCTTTGCAGGTAGTGTGAAGTAATTTTTGAAAGGCCTGGACAAATTGTGTTTGAGTCCATCTATCTGACTGGAAGTATTAATCCATTCCACCCTGGAATATATTCTACTGGGGAGTTGAGCATAGGATTGCCCATGTTGCTCTGCTACCATACAGGTCATTACTAGAAAAGCTTATCTAAATGACTGTACGGGTCTGTGCATGGGTGTTGCTATAGATAGCATATGTTCTATCTATAGCCAGGGTATTTTTGTAGAAGGAAACTGAGACTATGTGTGGCTACCCCAGCCCAATCTTGTTGAAAATTAAAATTTCTTCTTAATCTATTTATTGGTTGGTAGTCAGGCTAGTGGCTTATTGGTGGGGATGGGGAAGGCTCTTACTGTTTTGTTTCTGTTTCATTTTGTTTTGTTTCCTGGTGATATTAAAAGAGTGACTGTGTAGCTTAGTAATCAGAAATGAACTATTCATAAAAGTGTCTGGTTGAACGCTTTCTTTGATTGCTGCTGATTGATCAGATTTCTTTAGTCTAACCTTGGACTCCAAACTCACTCCAAACTTGCTTCTACAGTGCCACATGCAGCAGATCTGTGATCCTGCCAAACCACCTGAAAAGAATTATTTTTCTTGTGCACAAAAAATAATTGTCAGTTCTTTAAAGTTCAGATCGTAGAGGTTTTGAATAATTAAAACCTTTTCTACACCTTGGTAACACTCCCAAAGGTTAAATATGTTTCTGTTCTAGCATCTACGGGATAATTATGGGAAAGGGAATAAGTTTCTTCTCCAAAAAGACATGGAAACCAAGTAGTTATTTGTGCCTGCAAATCCTTTTGGGTCTAAAGAATCAGCAAGATAATAAATTGTTTTGCTAAAAACAGGAAGTTTGGCAAAGATGCAAAAGTACAGCTAAACTTTGGCCAGGCAACCCAAAACATTGTGTTCTTCTTTGAAAGTATTTCCAGCAAGAAAAAAAAAAAGTGGAGTGCCTTGAATACATAGTTTAAGAAACAGTGAAGGCATCTGGCAACATGCACTGCTTGCCAAACTTGTGGTTGTGCTGTACTTGCTGATGGAAAGATGTGCCAGTTTTCAATGACTTATGTCATGCACAGCTGGAAACCCACGCATAAATAAGACCTTGAGTGTTGTGAAGACCGAGAAAATTTCAGCAAATGTTCCCTTTTTTCTCTTCCTTCATCGAAACTGTAAAAAAAAAAAAAAAATTACATAAAAGAAAAGGATTTATTTGGAGTTTAGATAGGGAAAAGCCAACTTTAGATTTCTCAGGGAAACCTGTTTCTAAGCAGGGGTGCTCCATCAGTTAGACACATTCTGGAAGTTGTTAGTTTCCCCTCCCCCTTAAATTCTTTATACTCATTGTTGCCAGCATTATTAATATGATTGTGATTCTGTGGCATCTGTTTTGGACATAGCCGATTGGATTGTAATTCCCACTTTAGCCCATCAGTCTGGAAAGACTTCAAAATGTGGGCCAGAGAAAAATAAAGAAATTAACCCGGGACGTCTGGAAAGGAGAGCATTGTGCTTCTGTCAATTTGAGCTGCGGGGAACCCTGGGATGTCTTGATTGGAGGAGAATGTGCTGGAGACCTGGAGCTCCTCAGGCTCGCAGGGCCTCTTCCAGCTGGCAGTGGCGATGGGACTCCTTTTGTTCTTGTTCTGCACTGGGTGATCTGGCTTGAGGTTTTGAATTTAGGATTCCAAGAGAGGAACTCCCAATTTTAGTTCTTGCCGCTATTGTCCAACTCTCTCAGTTTCTTCTTTGCGTAGTGAGAAAAGGAGGCCGAGCATCCCTTAGGGTCAGCAAATAGAGTCAGCACCTTAGGACACAGACCTTGTGGGCTCAGGAGCAAATACAGAGGGAATTGGTCCTTTCCTTCTTTCTTGTGACATGGGTTTTTCTCTGGTCACTGTTCTCTCTCTGCCTACTCTTTGATGATTGGCTTAAACTTTGAGGCACCTCTTGATGATAATTTCAAACTGTTTTCTCTTGGAGGGAACACTGAGGAGGCCAACAGCCTGGTGATGGGGTGAGAATATGGAAATTCTGGCCCTGGCTCTGCGGCTTATAACCATGATGATTCTGTCTCTCTCCAACAGTGGTTTCCTTGTCTGTTGATGAGTCGTAATCGTGGTACCTTTCTCAAAGACATGTTGAGAAGAGTAAGTAAGTGAAAATAAGGAAGACCTGGGCTGTGATCCTGGATTGTGTTAATCCGCATGTGATTCACAAATGTTGGCTGCTGTGGGGATGGGGAGAGCCCCGGTGTGATTGCCACCCAGGAGCCTGGAAGAAATGCTCTTGGTTTTCTCAGTACGACTTTGTTCTTTTTAGGGATAAATGCTACCAGCTCTGAGATTGTCATATTAAAAGAATACAAAAATATGTGATCTTTATTTGCTGATTATAAAATGATTAGATGTTTATTTTAGAAATTTTACGGGAAGAAAGGACATAAATAAGAATAACTTCTAATTTTCCACTTAAAAACAACAACTATTTGTAGGTTGACACAGTTCCTTCCAGTCTTTTTTCTATGATTTTGTTTTGAATTATTAAATTGGAACACTATGACATACTTTAAGCATTTTACCATGCTATTTTATAGGCATTTTCCCAGTTCATTAAATATTATATTTAAGATGACTAAAATGTTATTTTAAAGGGTTTCATAACATTGCATTATATGGATATGTTATTGGAATTAAAGTTTTTCCTCTTTTTTTAAACATCATGGTGATCATCTTAGTCTGCATTTGTATTTCCTTAGGATAGAATTATTGGAGTTTTCTAAAAAGGTCTTTTTAAGAACTCTTGATAAATGATGGTTATGCTTTTAAATTATGAGAGATTTACTTTCCCTAGAAAGGGTGACGAGAGCTGCAGGGAACGCTGACCAAAGCAGACTAGGAGTTGAAGTGGCTGTTTGTAGCACTGATGAGAGGGAGCTTCCCGTCCCCACTATAAATAAATATATATGTTATTTTCATGTACTATATCTATACACTATATATATTTATCTATATGCTATGTGTATATGTCAGTACACTAGTGTATGTATAGACATATATAGAGTATAGATACGGTGTACAGGCAGTCACCGGGTTACAGACAACCCGACTTACAGTGTTCCATGCTTATGAACTGGCTTCTAAGGCTCCCCATAATGATAATTTATAACCAAATAATTTAATTAATAATTTGGGAACTAGTTTCTTCTGCACATGTAAACAAACCCACATGGCATGGGCGGTTTGTTGGCATAGCATCTTTATGCTAGTGACTAGTCTCAAGGGTAGATAGAAAAACAGCTGATAGAAACAAAAGAACATGAAAACTCAGAAGATCCAGAGCCCAGAAAGTTTACAACAAAAGAATTGGCTGAAGCCTTTAGTCTCAGTGAAGCAGGATTTTAACGTTGAGGAGTTTACAAAGGTTTACTGTGCAGTTAGTGAGAACAGCAGCTGCTACAAGGCCATTTATGACACAAAAAAAAAAAAAAAGAAAGAAAAGAAAAAGGCTGTGCAAACAAGCCTAGATACCTCTTTCAAGAAACCAACTTCAGTGATAAGTTCCCTACCTCCAGCAAGAGAATCAAATCCTGGCTCTCCAGCACCCACTGTGTTCTCTCCGGCACCGTCTGTCATCATCTTCTGAGTAAGGCCAGCTACCTTCCTGCCTCACAAATGCCCCTTCCAGTGAGCAAGACATTTATGCAACATTAGGTGAGTGTTAACCTTTAATATTCTTTTTTGGAATTTCTCCTGTCTCTATCTAACCTTTTTGTATGAGTTTGTTTTTATGTTCTGTTTGTTTGAATTAAAAGAAAGAGCACAATAGCTTCTGTAACTTATTATTACAGCACAGGGGTATTACTATTATTACAGTATTACACTGTGTTATTATTACCAGATGTGAGCTATTGTAGTATTGTCATTATTATTATTATTACTGTATATGCGTTGTTCACCAGGAATCTGAGTTACCTACAAATCCGACCTAAAGACATTCCCAGAAACCTTTCCCGCCCATAACGCAGGGACTACCTGCATATGTGCTTATGTACGTCTATATAAGCAGAGAGGGGAGGAAAATTCTGCTTCTCTCCCATCCCTACCACACTCACCTTTGCTTCGTTTTGATCTCTAGTGGGGAGAGAGTGAGGTTAGAAGATGAAGGAGTTGTCTTTAGGGCTGACCTTGTGATTCCGTGGGCATAAGGAATACTGCCTGGGAGACCAGACCTGGGGAAGAACTGAACAGAGGACAGGGACATTCTGGCCACTTCTGCCTGGAACCTTGCTCCATGTTTGCCCACTCGGCCCTTGAGGACGGACAGCTCAGGCTGCCCCAGCAAACAGCATCCTGCCTAGACATGACTGCTTTCACAGTTAGCCCCGGCTGTAGTGAAAACCGCGAAGCTTCCTCGGTGGCTTTGAGAACGGAGTTCCAAAAAAGAAGGGAGCCCGTGCAGTGAGAAATGCACAGAGCAAATGGCAGTGGCGACAGCTCCTGGCAAACTGGCTCAGGAGCACTTATGAGATACCTCTGGGGAAGTGCTGAGCCCAGAAACAAAATTTGTTAGGGTTGCTGCAGAGACTGGACTTTCGGTTTGAGCCTATGGGGACCCTTGCTAGTGAGAGGTAGGTTTAACTGCTAATGTGACTTTGTTTGTGCCCACAGCCTGGCCAAGCTGGGGGTTGTTGGTTTTTATTATTATAGGCAGAGCCCTATTTATTGAGGTGTAGAAAATGGAAAAGGAACTGAGAAAAGGGGGAAAATGTGATTAAAGGGGAAAAAACAAAGCCATGCAAACGTAAAGAAACCATAGCCTGGTGCTGGGAAGGGTTACTTAGAGTTGCAGAACGTGTAGGCGGAAAGGAACAATAAAGGTCTTCTACTCCAACCCCTCCTTTTACAGCAGAGGCAGTTGTGGCCTGGGGGAGTTGTCATTTCCTGGAGGTCACTCAGTGAGCTGGTCTGAGCCAGTGACAAAGCAGAGGTCTGCAGCATGTCAGGCAGGGCTCCTTCCCCTCCCCGCCCTGCCCCTCTGCCTCCCTGCCTTTAAGCCTGGGTGGGGAGGGGGGACTTTGAATGAGGGGGACAGTGCTTACGAGCTGTTCCCCAGAGAAAGCCCTTGGGATGGGCTTCCATGTTATGTGAGTGTTCGCCTGCCCGACTTTAGAACCCCCAGAGAGCTTTCTACAAGCCGGATACACAGACTGCACCCCGGACAACTGAAGCCAGGATCTCTGATGATGGGACCCGGGCCACATCTCTGTGCTCAGCAGCTGGGGCCTGGGGCCTGGTTGTCACATAGATTTGGTGGCCGTGGGGCCTGCACCCCTGGCCTATCTGTTATGTCGTGATTACAGTGTATCTATCTATCCAAAGTCAGGGGGCTGGATGGACTGATTTCTAAAGTCTCTCTCGATTCTAGAACCTGAGAGTCTAAATAAAAAGAAACAGACATTGTGTGAGAATAGCTTTAGTTAAGCACACCTTTTCTTTCTCTTGTAATTCTTTCTCTTCACTCCCCACCTCAAAGATTCCCATGATCTCTTCATCACTCCTCAAAGTGAAGGAAATGGAAACGTGTGGAGTTGCCTTGAAATCCCTGTAAAACCAAACAGCCCTCTGATGTTTTCGGTCGGCCGTGGCAGGGGGGACTCGCTCCCCTGGGATGGAGCCCTCCAGTTCTGGGCTCTCCGCAGGCCCCGTCACGCTGCCCCCAAGCTCACAAGCCCTGGTTTTGGAAACACCAGCGTCATGCTTATGAAGTCACGCCCCATGAGGCTTGGTCTGGGAGAAGTGTTACGGCTGAAAGAACGCAGTCCATGCAATCAGAAGTAATTTCAAAATAAATCAAGCCCTCTGCTTGCACTTCTCCAGCGCTGCCTGTGGATGGGAAACCGAGGCCCTGACGCTTCTCATGTGCTCCCTCTCTTCCCTCAAATGGATATGGCTCCCAAAGGCTCCCCAAAGCCTCTCCAAGCCTTTGCCCCACACCCCACTGCGGTCCTTGTCTTCCGCTCGTTTTTACCCAAATCTCTATCCAGAAGCCCAAGAATCTCCCCTCAGAAGGCAAGACTGGCCTCAGAGGGCCGCAGGCAGCAGACACCCCAAAGGCAGAGTGCTCTGAGACCCCTTGCCGTGGTTGGGAGACAGGGTGCCGAAGGGAGACCAGGGACAGAGAGTGCCTGTGGGTGTTGGTTGTGCGGAAGCAGGGAGCTGGCTTGGGCCACCTCTTGAGGTTCTTTCCTACCGGGGCGCCCTGTTCCCCTGGCTTTTCACGTAGGGAAAGTGTGTTTGGCAGCATCTCACCTTGGGCTCTCTAAGTAGAGTATCACTGTCCTCAAACACAGCTGGCCATAAAATCCGAGTTCCATTAGGCTCACGGACTACACTTCTTTGGTGAAGACGTTAGAAGCAGAGGCCCAGTGAACTTGGTTTAATGTTTCCTGAAAGCCGGGAAGAGAGTTCTTTTTTTTCCTCGGTTTATTTATTGCACAAATTTTCTTTTTCTTTTACTGTAGCACTTGGGGTCAAAGCTGAGGGGCCCCAGAGAAAGCTCCACTGCCATGACGTAATTTTATGGACAGAAAGTTCCTTTCTCCTCCTCTGTGAATGTTGAAGATGCCCCGCAGAGTGACATGGGCCCGGCTGGAGAGAATGCCCGGAGCCCTCTTTGGAGGAACAGAGGAGGGAAGGAGCTGCGCGCACAGTCAGCAGACATGCTGTGTGTGAAGGAGAAAAGGCTATTGAAGCACCTTAACAGCGTGCTGGATTGCCGGGCAGGGGAGTACCTACTACAGCATCCTGAGAGTGTTGATTATTCAGATGTGGACAAGGGGTGCTGAGCCACGGGTGCCTATGTCATTCACTGTGCGCGTGTTTGTGTCAGTCTCCTGCGGCCGGGGACTTGCTTGTCTCCTTGCCCCACTGACACAGCCTCGGATCAGGGTAGGAATCCTGGAATTTGGAAAGTTACTGCCTAAGGTCCAAAGCCAGTGGCCATAGGGCCTCAAGGAAGTTTCTATCCCACCAGGATCTGTTCTCTACTAGGAGAATCTCTCAGTGACAGGAGGGGAAAGAGGCTTTAGAGCCACAATGACCTGGCCTCACATGATTCATTAACTGTGTAAATTTGGGCCTCAAAGTTTCTGCATCTGTACAAGATGCATATTACTAATTTTGCACACTTTATTCAACCATTTGAAGAGTAAATGAGAAAGTCTTCCTAGTGTGTCTGGCATGGTGCCTGGATCATAGTAGCTGCGCAATAAACTCTGCATTTTTCTCCTTGCTCAGACACACACGCACACACACCTGGAATACTATTTCAAGGGAGTTTTTTCAAAGAACCCATTATTTTTGTTCTGAAGCACCAGTTCCTAGCAGGCAGAGATAATGAGAGGATATAGCCAAGTTCTTTCCAAAATACGGGCAAATACTTGATCTCTAAGTAAATAAATTGGTGTTAGTTATCTTCATCTGGGGGAGCTAAAGAGATGGAAAACTCACTCCTGCCCTCACTGAGTATACAGTGAAACTGGGAAGATTAGATACGTGCAGTGTCCACATTCAGAGATGAAGAGTAAAGACATTAGAGTCTTGTCACTGGCTGGTTTAGTTATTAAGGCTCCTGAATATGCCCTCAGCCACCCTAAGGCAGCTAGTTCCCACTCTCCTCTTGTGGGGCGCCGTGTGTAGCCTCTCTCTTTTCCCAGATGACATGGCTGCTAGTGGTAACACCGCCATGATAGCTCTTCCCTCAGACAGTCCACAGCACCCCCACTGCAGGCTCTGCCCTCGCTCCCCGGCTGCTCCTGTTTTGCCACAGCCAATCCCTGTGGAGGCTGAGGCTGGGGAAGCCATCCTGCCTGGGCCCCAGCTGTTCCCCTGAGAGCTGTCATTTCCCCTGCCCCAAGTAGAACTTATTCCAACATACTTAGCCAATGATGTTAATGACTACCAGCTAAGACTTTGGAGCCAGCAAGCATGGGTTCAAATCCTACTTCTATCACCTTCTAACTATGACGTTGTGCAAATAAATAATGTAGCCTCAGTTTCCATGTTTGGAAAATTGGGGCTAAGAAGTTAGTACCCACCTTGTTTTGAGGTCTGAGATGATCTGCACTTAGTATAGCACATAGTAGGCTATCAGGAAATGTTTGCTATTATTATCTAGTGTAAAATGTGTGCCTTATTTACTACCAGAGACAAGGCCAGTGGTCCTTTTTCACCTGACTTTCCTCCCTAACTTTCTCTCTGTGTCCCAGGATGGGGCATATGATTTTCAACTCAGCCCTGCATTTGGGAGAGCTGCTTTTCTCCTTCTGGGAGCTCTTCCTTTCTTAGCAAGGCTTTGCCATAGTTGTGAAATTCCTTGTTAGTTTGAGATTCTGAATCCTGGATCTAGGAGCCCCATCATTAGTCTCAGAGTACGCAGCACTGTTTCTTCCAAATAGCTTGGGGTCTTTCACACAGCTAAGGGTCTACTAGAGGCTGGTTGGCATTTCACAGGCCCAGGAATGGGTGTAAAGATGAGACACCCTTGAGACCCTTATTACAGCTCACAATGGAAGCCATCTGGTCACAAGAATGATGTAAATAATAAATGCTCTTGGAGTTCAGAGAAACAGCTTTTGACTCCGTAAGGTGGACACCAATTTATAACAACCTGGGGCTTGAGCTACATCAGCTATGACCTCGGAGGAATCACTCTTGGTTGGGATTTTCTAACCATAAAATGGAGGTACCTGGGAATGGTCATTCTAATATCTTCAAACATGGGCTGCAGGGAAGCTGTCTGCACCAACTTCCAGTGGGGAAGACCAGAGGCCAAGGATAGGAAGAATTCAGAAATTCTATGGGGAGCTAGAAATGTCATTCAGAAAGAGGGTAAAGAGTTCCAGAAAAATGAAGTGAACAAAAGGGTAGAAGAATGAAATGGAAAGCAGAGGAACAAGAGGACAGAGAGAAAAGAAACATAAGAAACCTAAGGTGGCCCTTTAAGATTATGAAGAAAGGTGAATGCAAGATTACAGAAGAAAACTAGCTCAGGCCTCTTAGATTAAGCAACTTCAATCAGTTGCAAAGCACAGTGAGCATTCTAAAAGCATCTGGTCTCAAGTGCTTTTTGTTTCTGTTTTTTTGAT
Source organism: Eulemur rufifrons (assembly GCF_041146395.1). NCBI lineage: Eukaryota > Metazoa > Chordata > Mammalia > Primates > Lemuridae > Eulemur > Eulemur rufifrons. The sequence continues at coordinate 63,909,848 of NC_091001.1, forward strand.
ACTTAGTGGATTTTAACACTGAATTAGAGCCTAGTAGTGAGCATATATGTGGGGCATAACCATCCCAGAAGTGACATCACAGGCTTCCAGTGTAGAGCCTGGCTCTCTAGACACTGGATTTCAGTTTGATGGAAATGAGAGTTTGCTTGATTCTACACTATGATCTCATCCTTGACTTACCATGGCACTTTCAGGAATGGCTTCCATAGGCTTCCCTCTGCCATATTTTAAGACTGATTTGCTTAAGGAAAGTGATTTAAAAATATATCATTGATCTTGGGGAATCTTTTAAAATCGATGACATTTCTTGGCTCATTAAGGTCAATTTTTGTTGCAAAATGTCTAAAGAAAAACTCTTATCTCTAAAGGGTTGATTGAATTATTTCAAATAGCAGCATCATTTCTTCTTGTACCTGTAAATCATCTTTGTTTTAAATTTAGTTCTCTAAGGTCTTTGAACTCATTGGACCCATGAGAAAGAACATCAATCCCTATAATTCCATTCGATGGCCTCAGATCCACCAAGTGCTCCAATGGTCCTGATAATGCGTAGGGTGGCACTGCTCCAGGTGTGACTGGGCACTTGCTTGTGGCCCTGTGGAGTAACCTGTACCTTCTCCTCTTTCCCAGGCAAGAAGACAGAAGGTAAGAAGCTATGTTGAGAGTCAGCCTGGTATCTGGCTCCTGCCTGGGATGATTTTAACTTAATATGTAAATTTTGAATACAAACAACTAAGTAATCACTAGTCTGTTTATTTAAGTGACAGAAGATTAGTAAATCAGGGATCCTGATGTTAAGCCATAGATCGGATGTTCAGAGTTTTATTTCCTTCAGGGTTCCTGGGACTTGGTCTGTACACCCTCCTTGGTTTCTCTGCACATCCTTTTTCCCTCTCTGCCCACAAGCAGGGCATCTTGCAAGCAGGAGACTACTTCCAGACCTTTGTACTTCAACAACTGCACAAGAGGCCCAAACTCCACCCCATATGATGATGATGCCATTGTGATCTTGATTTGCTTCTTAGCCCATTCCAAAATTCCTCCTGCCTAGAGAAGGTAAAATATTTCTTATGTCCATGTGATTTTGAATATGACATTGAACCTCCTAGGGATTCAGTTTTTTTTGGTTTTCTTTTTTTCTATGAATGGGGTGGTTGGGAAGATTTGATGACCGCTATGAAAGGGCTTTATAAGTCATAAATGCTATATCCAGAGGTCAGGGTCAGGCCTGCCCCAAACTGAATTCTTGAGGCAGGATTAGAAATGGAGGCCCATGTAGATGTCTCAATTTCTAAAAGTTGTAAAAACCGATAAGGAAAAACCTCAATCTTTCTTCTTCGACAAACATACCTTTATAAAGATCTAAAAGGCACAGTTTAAATTTAGAATTTTTCAACTTCTTGAAGGCTTATGCTAGAGGGTAACCCCCTCCCCACACCTCTTCCCTCTCTTTCCACCCTACTTCTGTTCTACCACAAAGGACCTGTGTGCACATGGGCGTCACAGTCCATGGTTCAAGCTCTGTCTACTTCCTCTCCAAGCGAATGCTTTTTGGCTACGGCCCCATGGCCTAAAAGTGTTCCAAGGCCCAGAACAGGGAGCTCAGAGTGGATCTGTTTATGATCTACATGGTGAATCACAGGGCTTTTTATTTTTTCTTTTCTTTGACATCAAGCTGGAATTTGTAATTGTCAAGATACGAATGAGGGGCATTGGTCTGAGTTATAAGAAGTCAATATCTTGAGATCATTATCCCATAGCATTTTCCTAGCATATATGTCCATTTACCAAATATATTTAATGGCTAAAGAATGAATTTTCTCTTTGTGATTTTATATTTTTATAATTTTAGAATTCCAAAACCAAGTTCACTTCTTCTGATCCTTCCTTTCTTTTCCTAGTTTTGGCTTTTATTTTAAACAAACTACAGTCAAGAAATATAATTGCAACTTATTACAGTGTCAATGCAAAATACTATTCACTAATGTGTGGTTAATGGTGCTATTGCTGTCAGCTATTATATGTTGTTAATAAAGTGCCCTGAGAATACCTACAAGGTTTTAGGGATGCAATTTTAAATTTACCTGGAGACTGTTTATTCCCTTATCAAATATTTAAATGGCTTCCACTCTCCAGTAAAATGTCTTAAAATCCAAAAGGTACAGAAAGACATTAATGTAGGAAAGTATTGATCTGACTCAATTGAACTGTTGACTATTACAGAGGGAAATATCACCACAGGTAGTAAGAATTGGAAGATTGGTTTTTAACTGGTGGTTCTAATTTAGAAAATGAAAGATCATTTTGCATTTCTGCTTTTAGATGTCTTACCTTAGTAATATTGGTTCCTTGCCTACTCGCATGGTATTGGATGCTTCTTATAAAAGTAAAACCTGACTTGGAATAGCACAAGCCAAGACATGATTCTTAAGGTCTCCTATGGGAGCCCCGTGGCAAGTTCATAAACATAGCTCTGAGCAGGTGAGTGTGTAACACTGTTGGGTCTAAGGACGAGCATCAAGGGGATAGATTTGCCCAGGACCAGAGGAAATTCTATGTGACAGACACTGAATATCCAGCTGATGGTTTTTAAATGAAGGGCTTGTGGTACCTCTCACCAAATATTGTAGGCTAGCCCGAGGGAGTCAGAAAGGCTGGGATGAAATTAGAAATGATTTCAGGAGTTATTCACCAGGTCCCCCACCAACTGATTGGTCCTAGAAGTTCCACCAAGAGAACCTAAACCACTACATTTAAGGCTTTGATATCTGTTAATTCCACTTATCTTTTCTGGTCAGAAGTTTCAGAACCAAGATGAACATTTTGATGCCACTGCTTTGTCACAGCTATTTTGTCACCAGGGACCTCTCGTAACACCAATAAAACAGCTAATCTTTATAGAGTCATTATGATGTTTGTCTCTATGCTAAGGCCCCTAGAGGCATTTAACCCTAAGAGATACTGTTACTATATCTATTACACAAAAGAGAAAATCGAGGCACAGAGATGTTAAATAAATTGCCAGGGAATCACTGAGCAGTGAGATGTTGGGATCAGGTTTCAAAAGTGGACAGTGAGGTCAGGCCTGAATCTATTGTCTTGATCTCTGTTAACAGCTAATTTAGAGAACTCACTGAGGATTTTGGACTTCTACAGGGTTTGGAATGTATGTCTTAGCCAATCTTCCCTAGACCTTATGGGAGCAGGAGACCCAGATAACATCTGTTTTATTCTTGTTAATCAAGAAAAAGAAAAGAATAACATTTTGATTGATTTGTAGGAGGCAATATTAACAGAGTTTTGGAGGCTCTGAATATGAGATCCAAGGAAACAAAAGGACCCCCCAAATCATCCACAATCCAAAAGCTACAGGAAAGGGAAATGATTGCCTCTCTGTGTTAAGAACTCAGGGACCTGGACCAGGTCTGGGTAACGGCAGTGCGTGAGGCACAACAGGCAGTGGAGGTGTTTGTCCTGTACCAAGTCCTTGGCTGACGGTTGCAGCAGGGCCTGGAACAGCTCCAGAGGCAGGCTGGTCTCTGGTGTGGATCTGCCAGCTCACTCCCCACCCCACTCCACAACCCCCAACCGAGGCTTTGAATTGAATGTCCAAGGAACTGCCGTTGCGTTGGCTTGAAGTTTCCAGTTCTACAAATCTGATCTCTCCCCAAGGCTTACCTTGATGTTGATTCCAAGTCTAATGTATGAGGCTGATGATGATGTAAGAGACAAATGCTTGAAAATTGGACCTGGGCCCTTTTCAGGCAGCCAGACTTTGCTGCAGAGGTCTGAGAGGCCGAGTGGAGGGTGAGGGGGAACGTCAATCCGAGTTCCTGCAAACTTGAATGCATGTGCTGCTGTAATGGAGCAGCACGGGCAATCTTTTTCAAAAGCAGTGCCTCAGTTTCCTCAAATGCAAAATGTAGGATGATAATCTTACCTGCTTTGTAGAATCTAAGAGGAATAGTGGTAATAGACAAGGTTTACAAACTGTTATTATACATGAAATATTATAACACTGAGTTTTAAAGAATTAAACTTTAATTTATTGATGTGACATGAATGAAAGTCATGTTGTTGCACTCAAAATACTGAGCTAGTTTTTACACCACCCTTTTAAAATGCATGATTATTATGGATAATCATTATATTAATGATGACACTTTTTGTGCACTTTATCATGTTCATTGACTCTTTGCCTTGACTCAACTCTAGCCCAGTGACATGCAGATTTTGGCTTTCATAGATTGGTAAAATTAAATATGAATAACAAGTATGATAAATATAATAATAATTATAAGAGGGGACTGACATAAAGTTTGGAACTTTAAAACTTTCAATTTATTTTCTAATTGCATAAGTAGCAACTATACACGTCCTCCTTATTAAAAATGTTGAACCATATGTATAAAGCAAAAGTCTCTGATGACATCATCTAATCTCAGTGTTTTCCAAAGGTGGAGCCGCTGTTATCAGTTTGCTGTGTCTCCTTCCAGATCTTTCTCCACACATTTACACATGGGTCCATATAGAAGTACACACTTCAGATGTTTGTTTAGTAGATGGCATCATACAGTATGTTTATTCTACGTCAGGCTTTTTTTTTTCCCTCTAACCTTGATGACTTTTCTATATTAGTGCAGCTCTATCTCATTCTTTCTTAACTGTTGCACCCACTTCCTCAGTATGATTCTATCATGCTTTATGTAACATTTCTGATTTCATGGTATGTGCTTCTTTTTGCACATGTGTGGGTATCCTAAAGAAATATGCTCACATATACACAGAGACAGGAATATAGCTTGCTATTTTTTCCAACTTGGGGTTTTAATAAAGAGCAAGTTTCCATTTACTTTCCCCACAATTTTCTAAAATAAAAATATAAAATGACAATTACATACTTTAAGAAGAACATAATTGCAGAAAAAAGAAAAAAAGCAAACAAAAAAGACAGTCTTCTCCAAGAAAGGACAGATGGAAGCCCTACTGTATTTTCAGCGCAGATCAGTGAAAATTTCGTCAGGGATGAGGCTGGTGCAAGAATCTGATTTCGAGAACCACTGCTCAAGTCTAACGTCCGAAACAGACAAACTCTTCTTCCGTCATGTAACTCCACAAAAGAAAACCATGAGAGACTGAGAGACACGGATTCCCAGCTGCCTAACTTCCCTGGTCCCCTGAGCTGCTTTCTGCCCCCACCACCTCCTTCCTGTGGGAGGCACCAAAGCTAGCGAGTGAGCTGTGGGCCAGGCAGCGCACGCTGCCCAGGAGGGCTGGCTCACACTCACTGCACCGGCCCCTTTTTACTGTAAAACCTGTTAGTCTTTAGCGTGGGGCCATTTCCTAAATTGTGATTGTTGTTTCCAGGAGATATGCCAGATGAATGAATGAGGTGGCACGTAGGTAAATATTCTTCAATTTAGGAATTATATATTAGCTTAATATTTATTACAGAAAAAAACAAAAGATACATAGTACCTACTGCAAGAAATATTTGGAATCAGATCTGCACATCCTGACATAGACAAGACAGCAAGGTCAAAGTCAGTGCCGTCTGTGTGATCCTGAGCCATCTCGTCAGTCTTTTGGAACCGTCTCCTGGTCTCTAGAACAGTCAGCAGTACGACCTCGCTGGTGTGCCAGGGACAGCGGATGAGGTGGGGAGCAGAGCGTGTCTGGCACGTAATGGATGTCTGGATGCGAATGTGAATAAATACAGGGTTTACTCCTCTTTTCCCACTTTCCTCTCTCCCCAGCCCCCACCCCAGCATTCCCTACCCCAGGTCCTAATCCAGAGTCTTATTCCGGCAGTTTGGAAACTATTCATCAAAGTCTTGCTAAGGTGTTAACTGTCAGCAATGTCTTTGTATTCTGATCGTGCAAGGTATGAAAACCAGCTAATTTTCTATGCACAAATAAAGGAATCTCTTAAGGAGAGAATTTCAGGCCCAGAGAGGACATTCTTGAGGAGAAAGATACTCCTAGAGGTAGAAAAAGAACACTGCAGGGATTATTTGTGAGGTCCAAACAGGGTGCAAAAGAATCCATGTTTACCACATTCAAATGAAGAGCTGTCCTGTTCTCTGGGCCGAGGTATTTGCTTTCTGACATACAAGGCCAAGATAAGAATCTATTAAAATCTGAAAAGAAATTTAGTTGGTTGGGAAAAAAAATAAAACCATCTATCCTTACTCATCCAGGAATAAACCAGGGGAAGTGAAGGCTTCTGGTTCAGTGTTGAAACTGGGTTTTATTTTCCACTGGATTGGAATGCACAAAGCGGCATGGCTCACAGGAATCTCCCACGGGCCCCCGAGGTCCTTTGTGAAAATGTAAGTTATACTGACTCTCACCCAGAGTGAGAGCTTCGTGTATTGTCTGGAAACAATTAGAGGGTATTTTTCCATCTTGGTCTGACAACCTCAGACACACAGGCAATTGGTGGGCGGGGGGGTGCAAGGTCTAAGTTCTGCTATTAACTATTTAAATGGTTAAAGTATTAAAACTAATTAAGTTGAATATGCTTGGAGCCCCCAAAGGGTGGGCACTGACAGAAAAGGGAGTCCCAGAGAGGTTTAAAAGTCACAAGGAAGAAAAATCTTGGAGCTCTGGAAAATATTTTGTCATGGCTAATGATTTTCCAAGACCCTTCAGGAAAATAGTGTGACAATGAAAAGCTGTTCGGGGGAATGCCTGCACCAACATCAGAGGTGGCCTGGGGACCCGGGTGACTGAGGGTGAGCCTGGAATCACCTGGTTTAAGGGGTGGCATCAGCACGGTGGCCCCCGACCAGGTGAGGCATAGGGATTCCAGAGTAACCGGCTGCACCTGCACAAAGGTCTTTTTGTCAAGATACACCACTCTCCTGCATTCGGATTATTAAAAAGACAAATTCTATGGGTTTACTCATTGGTTTGTTTGTTTTGAAAGAAGGCTGGAGAGGAAAGAGAGGTCACAGGGTCGGGGAAGCCTGAGAAGGCGCTCAGGGAAAGAGGGCGCCGTGTGGATGCGGAAGTATGCAAAGCCTGGGCCCACCTCATTTGGCAAGTTTTGTGAAAAACCTTTTAAACTTTATTTTAAAACTGAAGTTAGAGGCAAATGTTCCCACCTTTACCCTGTTTGTCAGCAACGTCCAAATTGCCAAGTGCAATTGTGTCAACAGCACAGGGCTTTGCATCTGCCAAATGGTACTCGGCACAAACGCCTCACATTTGTGCAAGGACCTGACACTCCGCAGCGTGTTTTCACAGCTATGGGTTAGTGGATCCTTATGGCAAGCTTTTGGGAGAGGCAGGAAGGCATCACCATGTCAAAAGATGGAGAAAAGGTGGCTTGCAGAGATGGAGGATCTTGCACAGTATCGCAGAGCTTGTGAGTACTGGAGGGAGGACTCATACCTGGCCCGAGTGTGGCCCTCAAGTGTCTGTCCCCACACCACACTGCCTCCCCATGTGTGGCTGCTGCGGTGAGGCTTTGGAATAAACTCTCTCAAATACCAGATTCGACAGAAAATCTCTCCCTGCAGATCCATCAGTAGATTGGGGCAGGAACAAGAAGATGTCTCATTTTTCTCCAACAAGCTTCGCTTAAGATCAGTTCTTGAGAATATGGCCTTTAAAAATACTAGCTTTTTTCATGAATATAATAAAATGTTCCCTTATTCAGTAAGAAACAAAGTACTATTAAAGACTAGAAGTATTCATAACATCGATTCTATGCTGAAGACGGCTGGTCAGTGTTTTCTCAGGAGATGAACTTAGTTTAGTCAGAGACTCTCTTCATTTTGATCAGTGGAGAACCTGAGAGGTGATAATATTTGTGCCTATTGACTCTTGAGTCAAGTTGATATATTAAATTTCTGCCTCCTCCATCCACAGCTCTGGAGCTGGCCATGTTGCCCAGGAAGAGCTGCACAGAGAGATGGCAATGGTCTCACAACAGGCTTCCTTCCAAAGAGAAGAAAGCAGGAATTCCCAAGACCAGACATTGAAGTTCAGGGCATTAGCTGGACCTTTTCTCCCTGATTCTGCATATCTTTATCCTCATTTTATGCAGAACTTGAATTCATGTGTCTAACAGCTCCTCCGTAAATTTAGAGGAGGCAAGAGACCAGCCCACAGAAAAGAAGGGAGAGTTGAGAGTCTGAAAGCAAAAGCAATGTAAAGCCCATAGGACACAGACTTATGAATTACTGACATTGATCATTCTGGGGACATTTTGTCTAGGGGCAAATATTCTCATTCACGTCAATAGGCTTTGGGGTCAACATGGTTCTACCACCCTGTACCACAGAGGAACTCCTGACAGAGCAGTCAAACCAGAGTCAGCACATACTACTTGAAAAAACAGGAAATGTATAGTATCATTGAAAAATGATTTTTATCCAAATGATTAAAATAAATCTATTAAAATAAATTTTTATTGATTTTTATTATTGTGGTAAAAATCACATAACATAAAATCTATGTTAGCCATAATCATTTATAAGTGTACAGTTCAGTAGTGTTAACTATATTTACGTTGTCATGCAACCAATCTCCAGAACTTGTCACCTTGCAAAACTGAAACATTATCTCCATTAAACAACTCTCTTTTTTCCTCCTCCCTCCCAGATCCTATTAACTAGCCTCACTGGTTTGCTTGTCTTGAAAGAAGGTTGTCTACTTTCTGTCTCTATGTATTTGGCTACTTTGGACACCTCATTTAAGTGGAACCTACAATATTTGTCTTCTTATGATTGGCTTATTTCACTCAGCATCATGTTTAACCATGTAAACCACTCAAGGTTTAACCATGTCATAGCATGCAATGGGATTTCTTTGATTTTTAAGGCTGAATAATATTGCATTGTTTACATATACCACCTTTTGTTTACCCATTCCTCTGTGGATGGAAGTTCGGGTGATTCTGCCTCTCCACTGTTGTGAATAGTGCTGCTATGAGCGTGAGTGTGCACGTCTCTTTGAGAACCTACTTTTATTGGTGTTTAAAGAGGTCATTCCTCTGCTATTCAGAAAACATTGACTATCAAAAATAACCTTAAAATAAGCCCTCTTTTTATGTAAATTATTTACAGACAGCTGAGTTTTCTTCATAATAAATGTTTTTGTGCGGTACCCTCATAGTTGGGCTGGTGATATTGCAGAACCAGCAACCTTTACCTCCATCTCCAAACGAGGATCTCATCCTCAGCCATGCTAAGCCATTTGCTTCCCGTCCCAAGGCTTAGGGTGTGAGTGCTTTCTTCTTTCCTTTCCACGTGCCTGTGCGTCTACCCTTTGACCTTCTTTTCCCTAAACAGAGGAAAGTCCTGACCTGTCCAGGGCCCACCCCCATCCTTACCTGAGGGGACCACCACTCGCCTCACCTCATTGGTTATCATTATTATGTCATCCAGATCAATCACTGGGCACTCACGCTGTTGTAACTGCTGCTTTGATCATTCGTTACACTTTGTTAGTCCTCATCGGATCCAGGCCCCACTAATCGGAAACAGCAGCCCTCCAAAAGCAAGGCAACCTGGTGACCAGGGGCAATTACCGCATTGTTTGGTTTTTAAATTAGTCCCTTCTTGGCGCTCTGATCACCATCAGGAGGCTGTTGGTTCAGAAACCCAGGGGGTGCCTGCCGCTTGTGAGTCAGACGGGGCGCCTTCCCCAGCCTGCCTGGGTTCACCCACCCAGGCCGTGGTTCCAAGCTGAAGGCCACCCCAGTGGGCCTGCAAAACACACAGCCCGTGACCTAGAGGCACAGCCTCCTCATCAAATGGAGTCCTTACTGGAGACACAGGCATTACATTTAAGATGATGCCGGTCTTAGCTCGGCTTCCTGAGGACCAAGCCACACCAGAAGCAGAATCCTATGGCTCAACAGAAACCTGTTTTCTTCTGGCCTACACCCAGGACAGTGTAGGACCTGGGGGGTGGGGTGGGGTGGACATCTCTTGGGTTTCCATATATCTGAGCAGACGCTTCAGCTGCTGGCTCACATGCATGCCTGGGGCTGGCGCTGGAGAAAAGTGTGAGCAGGTCAGTTAGTAGGAAATTGAAGGTCAATCTAAGCCATCTTCCAGCACTTCATTTTCTTTAATGTCAGTGTTCCAAATTTCAGGCAGTTATGTACTACTTTTATGACTTTTGCCATGCCCCATTTTCTTTTTTATTAAAAAAAAAATCATTTCAAAGGGAACTTTATCTCATCTCTTGAATGGAAAGCAAGTATTTCTTGTCTTTCAGCAATGACAGCCTAAAAATGTCATTTATTCCCACCCAACCCCAGCAGTCAGCCCATTCCCCCACCAATCCACTTATAGCTTCTGTCACGACTTGGGGAGGGGCAGCTTGATGGCCACTGAATAGTCTGAACTGGATTTGGCAGATTACATTTGCTAATGAGTAATTGTAGCTTATTCCTGTTAAGGATTTCTGTCATATAGGTGTAGTAATGCCTTGTCTTGGAGGAATGGCTTCCATGGTTCCACGGCAGGCCGTGCAGAATAGAAGGGGAGCTTTTTGGACAGAGCAAACTCCTGGGGACCTTCAAGCTGTATCCCAGCACACCTCAAGTTTGCTGTCTTAGGTTTTACATCGTGCAAGTGTGGCCAAAATAGGTGAGTTCTTAAGCTGCCTTTGATAACATCTCAGATGGAGGGATTTAAGTTCCTAAGAGTGAATTTCATAGAAATTCAAGAAGAAATGCATGTACCTCTGGCTTTCCCTCTTCCCTCTCAGGAGCTGCATTATCAGAAAGGACATAGCTCAAGCATGCCTTTTGATTTAAAGTAAAAAGGAGATATTTTGTTTTTCAGTAAGGCAGAATATATCTTAATGTAGTAATTGAATTTAGTTCTATTTAGTCTAGTTTGATGGGGGTAGAGTTTGAGTTGTGAGGCCAGAATTGACATCGTTTAATACCTAACAGATGGATAGAAAACAAAAAGTTAGAAGATAAGAATGTCAGAAGGTTACCAGCTGCTGTAAGCATATAGTAAAATGGAATTTATTTGAAAGGTTAGGCTTAGGTTTATTAATACATATATCTTCTATTATATTTTAGATTTACAAATTATTCAGAGGGAAAGCTGTTTTTTTTCCTACTAAACCTTAAGTGAGTTGCTATGTTCCAAAAACATGACTTTGTGTTTCATGGGTGATGAACCTTATTGTGCAAGAAGATGCTTATACTCTTGAATGGTATAGAATTTGGAGTAGTATTTTACGAGTGTGTTAACTCCATGAAGCAGCAGTCATTGCTTTCTATTCTCAAATTTAAATGTCTGAAGATCATTAAACAATTATATGAGGGTAAGTAAACTCCATGACATGTGCATTAATTTTCATGTCACTAGACATAGATCTACTTCTAAAAAGACTCATTAGGCAAGAGCCATCTTTATATACTCTGGAAAGGGTAAATTCACCATTGAAAATGGAGGGAATTAAACTCCATTGGAGGTTTGCTAACAGAAGCCTCTTGGCACTGGCTCTTTATACATTGAGTGTGTGTCTACTGTGGAGTCAGGTGCTGAGGCATGATGGGAGCCCTATGGCAAGAGCTCCGTGGAGTCTACCGCAGTGACTTTCACCGGGATGTTTGACTGGCCCCTCAATCTATGGACTTAGTCTCCCCAGCTTCCCAGTGGAGATTCAGTGCTTAACTGTTTAGCAGACATTCTTTAAAAAGCAATGAATTAGCTCTTGCCTGAAAAGCAGCTTGAAGATATACTAAGTACTATTTTGGTTAAATTGAGGAAGGTTGCTTTTATGCATACCTTTTGTAAAAACCATTAAATAAGTTTTTGGGTCAAAAGGACAATGCATTAGGATAAATAGGGAGGAAATAAGAGAAGTCATGGAAGAGAAAGTAGAACACTTGACAGGAACTCTGCGTGTGGTGGGATGTATTGGTTCTAGGGTTACAGGGGATTGCCAACGGAAAATAGATTTGTGGAGAGGGCAATGGGAGGGAGGAGGATGGGTAGGTTACTGATGAGAACCTGGCCGGACAATTGAAGCTCCAGAAACCTAAATATAAAACCAACCATCATATTTCCTTAAAGCACCAGCTAATACTCTTTCCATCTTGAAAGCAGGTCATATCTAATCAACAATTCTTTGTGGAGTGTCTGCTATGCATTTATCACTATGTTAGGATTTGTGGAAAACACTAAAGTGTGAGAAACAAGAAGTCCCAGACTTCAAGGGATTTATAAACTCACTGGGGAGCCCAGGGTTAGATACAATAAGAAGCTCTAAGAAAGCAACACAATCAAGCAATATAATCAAGGGCAAGTGCTCAGTTTTATGGAGACCTGTGCATCAATGAAAGTTAGAGTTCTCATTCATAGAAACTTTGAGATCACTGCCAGAGACTTCATGGGAAAGTGGCATTTGACCTGGGTCTTGAAGGGTTTTATTGCTCCCCAATCTTTGGTAGAAAATTTTTCCACTTTAACTCATTTCTGTTTCAAACCTAGATTGCTACTTCTTGCTCTTTTTTGCATGTTCTTCTACTTCTTCCCTTTTAAATGTTGGATTCTTCAAGTTTTGAAGTGACCATCCTCCTTTTTCTACTCACAAAGCCAAATATTATATATATGATGTATTGAAAACTCAATGACAGCAGGGAGTGGAAAGGGAGCATAACAATCCAAGTCAGTAGATAGGTAACATAAGGAGTGTTGGGGCTGGTGGTAAAATGGACTGTCTTGCTTGCCTAAAGGCATTGGTATTTAAGTTTAAATGTATGTATATATATATGTGTGTGTGTACGTACACACACACACACACACACACACACACTTTTTTGGCCCAACAAATCATCTCCATTAGCTAGAATTTGGGCTGTCAGTGGGTGACCTTCTGATCTATATACTGACTTCTGAATTTTTTTCTCTAAGCCTAAGCTCCCCTCCTGAGTTTCGGATTGATTTTTATAAATGTGTATTAGTTATCTGCATCTGGAAATCCCCCAGAGATCTTAAAGCGGGGCTTGGCACACTGAAGCCTGTGGGCTCAATCTGGTCCCCTCCCCCGTTCATTTACATACCATCAATGGCTGCCCTCACCCTATGAAAACAGAGTTGAGTAATTATGACAGAGAACATGTGGCCAATAAAGCCTAAGATATTTACTATCTGGCCTTTTACAGGAAAAGTTTACCAAATTTTGCCTTAAAGTAACACATTCCCAGATGAACTCACCCTCCCCACTACCCAGCAAACCAACCAAACAACCATGCAATGCATCTGAGCTGACATCTCCCTCTTTATAGGATCTGGTATCTCTACATGACCACCAGAGTTACGTTTTTATAAAAGCAAATCTGATCATGTCCCTTCCCTACTTAGAATCCTTCAGTGATGTCCATTTCCTCCTAGATAAAGGTCTTCGCAGGGATACACTCCCCTTCCTCATTTATATCCCCACCTAAATGTTTAGCCTCATTTCCCTCCATTCCCTCACTTGCTCTCTAAAGTCCATCTTATTAAAGTACTTACCATTGCCTTGAAGGAATCATTCTCTCCTTCGTGCCTTTTGAGAGATGTACATTACGTTCTCCTTTTACCTCTTAGTGTTACGTCTAAGGAACTTGATTGTCAGCGTTCCACTTGAGTCTCACTTCCTTTTTGACACTGTCTCACCTCTGATCTCTCTGTCTCTACCCTGCATCCCAGCCCCTAGGACGCCAGCAGAGTTATGGCCCCTTTCTTCTGATTCTATAGTGTATTAGGTATAACTGTTAGAGTATGTCTCAAATTACATTGAATTCTAATTACACTTACATTTTGTTCTCTCTTACTTCCCATTAAATATGAACTTCCTGAGAAATCTTTTCTTATATATATATTTGTATCCCTAGTGGTTACCATAATGCTTGGCAAAGATAAGGTGCTCAATAAACATTCAGTGAACTCCTGAAGAGCTGATAATAAGTCAGTAAGTTTTTAACAGACAGAGACTAATCCATAACTGATTGATACACAGAACATTAGCCAGAGGACCACCAACCTTGGGCACAAGTAGCAAACACAAATCTATAATTGATTTAATGATGAGGTAATTCAGGAGCAGAGAGAGCCTTTTGAAATGCAAATGAATGATGTTATTCTTATTCTTAAACTCTTGGATGGCTTTGCATTGCACTTAGAATAAAACTCAAAATCTTTGAGGTAGCCAAGCTCAAACTTGATTAGATGGTCCAACCTTTTACCACACACCCCGACTCTCCCTGCTCCAGGCACACTGACCTCTCTCCAATTTCTCAAAAGCACACACTCTTTTCTGCCTTGGGGTCTTCATCCATACTCTCCGTCTTTCAGAAATACTCCCCTGTTCTTCCCCTGGGTAAATCCTATTCATCCTACCTGTCACAGTCCAAAGGTTGTGTCCTCTTAGGGACTTCTCTGGTCTTTTCTGCTACAGCACTCACTGTTCCATGACGGTGTGCTCACTTGCTGGTGGCTGTGTTTAACATCTGTCTCTCTTCCATCTGGATGGAAAGCTCTTAGGGCAAAGGTCATATGGGTTTTAATGACTACTGGCATTGCTTGGCACACTAGGGGTACTCCATAAAGATTTGCTAAATAATAGAATAAATGACAGAGAGAATATTCTGGATATTTTTGAATAGTACTTAGATCTGTCAGCAATATGGATAGATTAGAGTGAGTAACAGGGGTAGGGAGAAATATTAGGAAGCTCTTGCCCCTATCTGAGGCAAAAATATTTCAGAATAACTATGATGAAGCGAAGGTGGAAGGAAGAGGCAAAATTATCACTCTTTTCAGATTCTATTCTTTTCTACCAAAAAACTAGAAAACAACCCAAATGCAAAATCTCTAAGGATGAATAAGAAGTCAAATTAGTTGGCCATTTTAAAAAATATTTGTTTTAAAATCAAAGCGTTCTCACACACTAATAACAACTAGTTTAAAAAAATACAAAAAAAAAGGATGTCATTCAAAATAGGAAACAAAAATTTTAATAAAAATTATAAATAAGCTAAATAAGAAATATATGGAAGACCTTAAAAATAGTAGCGAGATTATAAAGAAGACTTCAACAAGTCTTTGAATTACTATATTCTTTAATGAGCAGCCTCATTCTTTTTAAAGGTGGATTATACCTATATTAATCTGTAAATGTAATGAAATTCTTTTCAAAGTGCTCAGTGGATTCTTATGAAATTTGGCAAATGTGATTTTAAAGATTACCTAGATGAATAAATGTTTGAAAATGACAAAAAAACTATTGAAAAGAAGAAGGAGGAAGCTATCTTTCCATACACTAAAAATTTTAAGTATATAATATTTAAGGCAGTATGGTAAATAGTGCAAGAATAGCCAAAGGAACTCATTAAACCAAATTAAAAACTCCAAAATGGATCCAAGCATATATAAAAGTTTTTAATATGATAAACAAGGTATTTCAAATTACTGAGGCACAGATGAATTAGTCAATAAACAATTTTGATGTATTATAAAAATAGTTTGAAAAATTGAAATTAAATCTACCTTTTGCCAAAATTCATTTTAAAAGTATTTAAATATATTATATATGACAAATATATGATATGTAAATAAAACCATTAAAATATTAAGAGGAAATATTCATATGATCTTTGGGTGGGAAAGTGCTCTCATAATGACACTAAAGGCAGAAATTCTAAAGGAAAAGACTGATTTATTTGGCTACATAAACATTTAGAATTTCTTTGTTAGAAAACTATAACAAGGTTAAAAGTTAAATGGTAATCTAGAAAAATATTTGCAACATTCATAATAGGCATTTTAATATCCTTAAAGAATAGAGCTCTTAAAAATCAAATTTTTTAAATGGCAAACTTTCTCAAACATGAATAATAAGAATAGGCAATTGACACACACACATATGAAAAAAATACAGATGTCTCACATTAGAAGATGTTTAATTTCACTAGTCATCAAGGAAATGCAAATGATATCAGTAGCAAGCTACAATTTTCACCTACCTTTCTGACAAAATAAACATTAAATGATAAATTAACATCTATACTGCTTGGGGGTGATGTAAATTGCCAAAACTTCTCTGGAGGGCGTTACATGTCAAAAGCCTCAAAAAAATAGTATCATCCTTTTGAATCACAAATCTCATTTCTAGAACATTTTCCTCCACAAATTAAAACTACACCCAAAGACTTTAAAAATTAAGTCATTTATCACTATTGTTTATTAGATATTTGTTGTGCACCCATGTTCCAGGTACTGTAACTATAGGTTGAGACATAGGAATATAGGATATAATCTCTGTCTTCATAAAGTTTTCATTTTCATATGAAAGGCAGGTAGTAAATAAGTAACCAAATCAATAAATACAATAGCAATTGTTGAATGTGTTCTGAAGAAATAAACAGGAAAGCTATGATAGTCAGCTGAGTCAGGGAAGGCTTTTCTTACGAGGTGACATTTAAACTAACACTTGAATGCTGTAAAGGGGACAGTTGCTGTGCAGAGCCAGGTATAAGAAACAGCAAATGTAAAAGCCTTTGGTGGGGAAAGAGCTTGGCGCATTTGAGGAACTGACAGACGTCCAGGAAACTACACAGAAGTGACCCACGGGGGCGAGAGGCATGAGAGGCTGGGAGGAGGGGTGGTAGTGGTGTGTTGAGGGCACCGAGGTAGGCACTGGCCACTCCAACAGGACTTTGCTGGGCACAGTAAGGAGATTGGAGTTTGTTCTATCTACAACAGGAAGTCATTGAAGGTTTTTAAGTAGGGAGAGTTGTAATCTCATTTGTACTTTAGAAAAATTACTTTGGTTGCTATGTGGAGAGTAGATTTAAGGAGAGTGGGGAGGGAGAAAGCAGGAAGATCAGTTAGAAGGCTATTAGGAAACCAAAGAGAGACGTGATAGTGGGTTGGATATGTGTGATGGTGGAGATGATGAGGATGTGACTGAGATTGTTTATAATGGTAAGAATTTTGGAAAGCTCCACATTCTGAGAGAGAGGGTAGACTGAATAAAAGTATGAGCTCCTAAGCTGGCATTAAAAATGAGTTATCAGAGACAACATTGACGTCGCAGGCACCTTTTTAATATTGGGTGAATAAACTAATGAAGGAACAAACTGAAAAAAATAAGAGGAAATAAATTGATGGAACCAAGTCCTGGAGAAGACACAAAGTCTAACCAAAGCAGGGATACAGCAGTGTCCTTGGCAAAGCAAGGCACTGCTTCCCAGGATGACCACAGGTTCCGGCTTGCCCAGGACAGTTCTGGTGTACTGTACATACACAGTTCTAGTGTATTGTGTCCTTGTGTAAATGTTACCTGTGTCTCCTTTCGCTCTCAGAAGTATCCTGGTTTGAATGAGAAATGATGTGGTCCCTCCACAGTGCTTCACCAGCACCAGAAATGAGGGGAGAAAGGAAGTTAAAGAAGTGGAGAGATGTTCAGTAGTCAGAGAACTCACGAGAGACGCCCTCAGTCCCCACAGCAAGGAAGGAAGTCAGGTCATCAGGGCACCTGGGTGGGATGGGTTTGAGTCGGGAGGAGATGTCCTACAAGAGGGCTGGCACCACCTGTGAGGTGACACTCCTAGGAAACCTAGAGACAAATAGAGAGACTCTCAGGAGATCTCCAAGGCTGGACAGCATTTCATCTATGGCACTTACATCCATGGCTCTTTGAGGATTAATGTTCATAATTTTAGAATCAACAAAGAGAAATTTTATCACCTTTAGTGTAATGTGTATAGTTATATCTATTTTATTGTATCCTTTGAAAACTAGGAAGCCATGTATCTGAAATTCGTTTAATCAGAATAATTACAAAATCAGAACCTGTCATTTATTTATTTATTTATTTTTTGAGACGGAGTCTCACTCTGTTGCCCAGGCTAGAGTGAGTGCCGTGGCGTCAGCCTAGCTCACAGCAACCTCAAACTCCTGGGCTCACGGGATCCTCCTGTCTCAGCCTCCCAAGTAGCTGGGACTACAGGCACGTGCCACCATGCCCGGCTAATTTTTCATATATATATTTGTAGCTGTCCATATAATTTCTTTCTATTTTTAGTAGAGCTGGGGGTCTTGCTCTTCTCAGGCTGGTCTCGAACTCCTGAGCTCAAACGATCCGCCCACCTCGGCCTCCCAGAGTGCTAGGATTACAGGCATGAGCTACCGCACCCAGCCAGAACCTGCCACTTAATCTTTTCAAATAAAACCAACTCCTCGTCTCAATGATCATGCATTTCATTATCTTATATTTTTGTTTATTCAACAAATATTTATGCTTCATGGCACCTCCCTAATTGATTGTATCCCTATAAGACAGCATGACAACTGGTCCCACCAACGGCTGCCAGTTTGTCTACCTTTCTACCTGCCTCCTAGCAATAAAGGCTCTAAACACAGACAAACTTTCCAACATTCATTTTCTTGCACATCCTCATGCACAAACTCTGTCATCCTTTTTTTCTCTCCCAATTTCAGATTGTCTCCAAAAAACATACATTAAGAGTTTTCTCCTTCAGTATTTCTTTGCTTTCTTATATCGTCACAGGCTTATGCATTAAATGTTTTTAAAAGCTATACATACAAAGATTTGAATGTAAATCTTTATAGCAGCTTCATTCATAAATTTCCAAAACTGGAAACAGCCCAAATGTCCATCAATGGATAAAGAAATGGTGGTATATCCACACAATGAAATTTTACTCACCAATGTAAAGGAACTGCTATGTGGAACAACACAGAGGAGTTTCAGATGCATTATGCTGAGTGAAAGAAGTCAGATTCAAAAAGTTGTATACTGTATGATTCCATTCATATGACATTGTGGAAAAAATTGAATCGGATCATTGGTGCATTGTGTTGAGAGGGGACTGACTACAAAGGGACATGAAGAAAGTTTTTTGGGGTGATTTAAATAGTCTGTGTCTTGATTGTTACATGACTGTTTATGTTTCTCAAAATGAAACAATCTGCATAATCTAGAAGGATGAATTTTATTGTAATTTAAATCATACCTCAATAAACCTGACTGCTTAAACTTCTGGCAGATTGTTTTTCTACACACACACAACACACACACACACACACACACACACAGAGTGAAAGAGAAACAAGAGAAAAGAAAATATAAGAGAAAAGAAGGGAAGAAGAAAAGAGACTGATATGATAAAGAAAGAGATTTTTGGTTAAGATTCTTTAATAAAGCAATGTAATTACTAGCTGACAAAATACAAATATGGTACTGCCAGAAATTGCCAGATACATGCCAGAGGAATAAAAGATCACCCATAAAATTTGAGAAAGTCTCTAAAATAAGAATAAGTAAAGTATGTTTAAAATAAAAGTTTTGTCGTTATAGAGTAACACACAAACAATTATGCCTCCTCCACCTATGACAGAGCTGTATTGTGAACCTTTCCAGGCAGAAGGCTGATGTTCACCTGCACAGCTGCCTTAGGTTAAAACAGGCATATTGAGGATGTCACCCATCCCCAGACCTGAAAGTCTGGAGGTAGCAGCGGCTAACCCTGTTCCCAGTACCACCCTCTTCAGAGACACGGCGATACAAGTTGTGGTCAGCAAGAAAGAGGGAGTGGCTTGTGTTTTTGCCATTTCTAAGTGTGAGTAAAATTAATATAAAGGATTACCTCTAAAATCTACACATGGCATTAGATTTATTTTCCAATCAGAAAGGAGAGCCACACTTACAAAACATTTGGGTCACTTAGTATGCATGGGTCCAAAGACAGCATAGAAAATATTGGTATTGAGGCAAATAAATAAAGGCAATTTAGCTCACAGAAGAAAATCACCTAAATTAAGGGAAGAGTTGACTTCTGCAAGGCCAAGTCTTTACTGTGTAAAATCCACCCCCCCCCCATCAATCCCATCTCCCATCCCCCTGCCCTGAACCTCTCCTTTGAACACTCACATTAGTGCTTTGGCTTCTTGCCCAAGAACTTGAAAATGAAAGGATAAAAAGTGAGCTTAATGTTCTTTGCTAGGCATAAGTCCCCTTTCTTCTTCAAAATAGGCCCAGGAAACCCCCCTGGGGATTAATGAGTTAGAATCCAGTATTTTTCACAGAATGATTTGAGGGCAGCATCGTGAGGATTTAGTGGGAGCTGTAAGAACAGGGGTCCCTGTTGGTCTCAGAGGTCTGTTCCCCAGGCCTTGGCCATGCTGTTTTCACATATGGGAAAAATGCAGGTAGAGTTTTCTTTCTAACCTTAACATCCTCTGGTTAAATCATATGCTTGTATTTCTGAGCCACTTCTGTCCAAACATGTTTCCTAATGAGCCATTATATTCCTATGAAATCAAGCAACTTTTCCTCAAAACCAACATTTCGTTTAAAAAAAAAAAAAAAAAACCCACTTGTAGTAACCTCTATTCATTTGTGGACAATAACATGATGCTATTTTAAAATAGTCTATGGTGGTACTCCCAAAGACTGGCAGCCACCAATTACAATTTGTATGTGTTCCAAAAATACATTATTGGAATATGGTTTTCCATAGAATTTACTACATGTGATACCTTTCCAAGCTGGCCCATACAATTGTGCCTAATTAAATGAAAAAAAAAAAACCCTCTAAAATAATATCATTGTCATGGTCAGAGAAAAATAAAATTAAGAGCTTTAGAAATTATTGAGATAAAATAACAATGCAAGAGAAGAAACGAAGCCCCGAAAGGTTACTGAAAAAATATACATGATAACAAACAAAAGCTTAAAGAATCATTTATCTTAAATATGGGTACTTGAGGAAAAGTAGGTAAACTGGAGGAAAATTTTTAAATAGGCTTATATGGGGATGTGGGGGGGGGGACGTTTACAGGCACTATTAGCTGTTGCAAAATTAATGGCACTGTTCTTTATTAAATTATATTTCTATCATAATAAACAGATTTTCTTTTCCTTGGTGCTGCAAATCGCTCATTTAAGGATTGGTTTGGAGGCTCACAAATGGGAAGTTGATAAGAAAAAAAAAACAAAAAGCTGAAGAGTGGTAGTTTTCCTGAGGCAAGAAATGGTGGGTTCTTGCAGTCCTTTCTCATTATATGAAAACCAATGTCCCTTCTGGTCTTCCCTACAAATTTCCCCAGGTGACCTCTTTCTTACCCATTGATTATTAACTGACAATGCTCAGATTTGTTCACAAGCTCATACCATCTTCCTGAACTTTAGACCTACCTCACGCCTCCCATCGACATGTCCCACAAATGAATTGAGTGATATTTGTCCAAGCACACTCATTCCCCCCAAATTCCTTCCCAATCCCATCTCCCCCAGAAGACAAAAGAAAGAAAGCCTTCCTCTGCCTCCCGCCGGAGTTGAGAGCACCCTCCTCCCACCTCCCAGTCACCTGGGCCAGGTGTACAAGGGTCACTTTTGACTTTTCTCCTTGGACCTTGCATGCAATCAGCCCTCTTCGCAAATTTCCCCATCAAATGTCTCTCAACTTTATTCCCTCCTTTCCATCCCCAGCAGCACTGCAATAATTCAGTTATTGTGATAACCAGTCTCCCTGCCTTCAGTCACGCCCCTTGCAGTCCACTTTCCAAATTGGCAATCGAGGGATTGCTGCTCTGTTCCAAACCTTTCAGGGACTCCCCGTTGCTCACAACAGGATTGCCCAAAGAGAGACTGCCTGCTTCCACATCAGTGCAGGGTCAGCGGAGGTGGAGCAAAGCTGTGCTTATTAAAGTGCAGATTCCTCGGTCCTGCCCTGAGACAAAAGAATCTGAATCTTTTGGAGCAGAGGAGGAGGTAAAACCTAGAAATTTGCATTTTTAAGCAAGTTTGAGTGATTTTTTTTCTATTAATATATGCACTTATGTTTGGAAACCACTCCTTCTTCCACAAGGACACGTCTCTCTCTTCTGACACACACAAGGCTGTTTCCTAGATTCTTTTGCATGTGTCTTTGCCTTGTCTGGAATGTGATTCACCTCTCAAATCCCAGTAGACACTGGCAAACTGAGGTAGAAGAAAAGTAATTATTTGTCCCAAGGTTTCCAAGGTTGCTCATGGCAGTTCTTAGGGTGCATTTTAATAGCCATTTTCTATGTCTCCTTTGGTTACCATGAAAGACATCACCAGAAATTCTCTATTCCCCAATCTTTATTAAAGAATAGGATCAATTATACCATTAGAAAATGGGACATAAAAATGAGCTCAATCCTGTCCCCACTGACATTTATTCCAGGGCCACAGCTGAGCCACGTGGAAACAGACTTTTTTTAAAAATGACTTTGTTAAAGCAAAGACTCTTCAAAATGCAAGAATAATCATTATTTGTTCTAAAATCCAAATGTATATTTTTCCACCCTTTTTATTTACAATATAAAGTGCTTTTCACAGTAAATCAACAAATATGAGTATTCATGTCACCAAGTGCTGATGATTAAAAATAATTACTTTAATGGGAGCTGGCCCGATGCCAAACATGATCAGGTTTTGCATTTCAAGCATGATCATGGATAATTTACATCTCCTTTTGCACCAATGCCCTACCACTCTTAATGGATTCTATTCTAGTTTTTATGAATTAATAGAAATTTAGTGCCTAATTCCCTATATTATAGTCCACCATTTGCTTTTAGAATTCACAGGATTATCTATTTTTTTAAAAAAAAAAAAAAGCTGAATGGCTCGACATCACATAATTCTTCAAGTTACTTATTTAAAATGTTTAGCTGTCTGTTTTTTATGAATCCTGAGAGGACAGAGTAGAAAGGAAAAACAGGACCAGGTCTCATGCCACCCAGGAGGGCTCGTAGTTACTGCAAGAGGACCTTTGAGCCCAAGTGGGTGCACTGTCTCCTTCGCAAAGCGCAGGAGCCCCCAAAAGTCCCCATCACAGCCTGAGGGGCCTGGTGCCTTCACTACCAGGAGTGCTTCTCAGTGTGAGAGAAGACAGGGCCAACTTTTTTTCTTTTTTTTTTCCACTTTTTAAATTCCTTTGAGCTTTCGTATATAATGAAGAGATGTCAAAACAGGGTTGCAAAGAATTGTAGCAGGTTTTAAAAATGTTTACATTTAACAAATTAACACTTTTAAGAAAAAATGCAATATAATTGAATTATTCAGAAGATAATTATAGGACTTATTAATAAGATATATATTAATACATGGTACCCTAAAGGCAGGGTGGTCCAGGAATGGGAATCTGGATTCAATTTGTATAATTTTTTTCAATCCTCTCTAGGTATCGCTGTGACACTATATGGACAAATGACAGCATATAGTCATCCGAAGATAATGTCAAAAGTCATAATTTGATATTCCCAAATGAATACAAGGTCTAGGCTCCCTCTAGACAGTTTTGTAAAAATACGTCAGATACATAAAATATTTAAAATATTTTAATTGTTGATAAGGTCAGAAGAGAAAAAGGGAGGCATTCCCAAGGAGTTAGCTCAAAAGATGTGGTTGTAGTAAGCAAAGGAAATTCAGAGACATCACCACCTCTTGGGTCAGAAGAGGCTCTACTGATGCTGGGGAGAGGCGGCAGGAGTTAATGAGTGAAGGTGCTCTAGGCATATACAAACTCAGGGCAGCTTATAATAAACATTCCTTGCACAGCTTGAAGCCCTGCTAGCCAATGGTAGGCAAGAAGAAGACATAGATTTATTTGCTCATTCTGATTTATGTGTTTCTTGTGCCAGTATCTCTGGCAATGGTAAAATGTAACTATAACCTAGATAGTGCCTTCATTCATGGTATCTCCTCTGACCATCCTTCTGAAAACTCAGGATAACTTCGGAGAAAAGAACAGTGGTGCCATGTTGCAGGAAGCCCTGACTAAGAGTCTAGATGTTGGAGGTACACACTGTATCATATGGTTGAAAGAAAGGACTAAAGTTCCATTTGATTTGGGAAGGAAACCAATGCATATCAGATTTTTAGGTTGACCACCAAGGAATCAAGACCTTTAGATAATTACAAAAAAAAGTTATTCTATACCAAAGGATCGGTGTGCTCTTCCACTTTGCTTGGCCTAGAATGTATCTTGGTATGAAAATGGCCTTGGACAGGGACACTCCTTATTTCCCAACCCAGCCAAATTATAGAGTCTAGTGACCTCCATCCAACTGGACAGTCAGTGTACAGGAAATGGCCCTTAGATATTTTGGATAATTAAGGTGAGAAAGATGTAGAACGCCAAAGCCAGCCACCTGTACCTTCTTCCATCAAATCACTTGTACCTTCTACAGAAACCTCTCAACTCTCTAGAAAAGTGACAACACACACACACATACACACACGCACACACACACACACACACACAAAGAGAAAAGAAAAGAACAGAAAAGGAAAAAAAGAAAGAGAGAAGGAGGGAGAGAGGCAGGGAAGGAACTGGGGAGATGTTGAGAGAGAGAGAGAGAGAGACTACAACCATAGTACTTTTCGGCCAACTTCCCTGGGGACTCTCAGACTACCACTGGCCAAGGCCTCAAGATGTACACAAGCCACTTGCAAGGATATCCTAAGAAATGTATCTTGTGTAACAATGGCACTTACTGTTCATTTATTTACATTCTTACTCAACAAACATTTATTTAACGTCTGCAATGCTATGGGCATCATGCCACTCATTGGATATAAGACTAGTCTGTAAGACACAGTCTTTACTCTTAAAGAGAAGGCCATTCAATGGGAAAACAGACATGAAAACCTACCATTAGAACATAGTGTGAAAAGTATCATAAGCCCAGTTATGTGCCGTGCAGGGAGGGAGTGGTCCAGCAGAGGCAAAACCCGAGACTTTGCAACCCTATTGGAAGAAGGACGGTATTATTTAATGAGTTATAGAATCAGCATTATGTAAGTAAGTTCCATGTTCATAAAGTGGAATTGTAATCCTGACTATCCAGGTAATCAGAAGAGTGGCTTGTGTGATTCAGGGAACACACCAGGGCATGAGCAGTGAGGGTGAGCACAGTTAGAGACCACTGCTACTCTCTCAGCAGACAGCCCTGTACTTTCTCTTCATAATAATGGCAATAGTTAAAATGAATTGAGTTGCTACAGGCGTAACACTTTAAATTTATTACCCCATTTAATCCTTATAATAATGCTTTGAGGTAGGCACAATGATTATATCCATTCTAGGATAGGCCAGATGTGGTTTGCTGATCGGCCCAAGGTCTTACACCTGGGAAGTGATGGAGCTGGGATTTGAACACAAGCAGTCGGACACCAGAGCCCACAAGCCCATCTCCTCAAGGCCCATTCTGCCCCTACTGATAACTTAGCCCATATCCCTGGTGGCTTTTCTGCAATTCTCTGAAGCTGTAAAATCATATCAGATTCACCACTCCTGACTCAGGAATGGGGATCGTGACAGTGACCCTTCCTCTTGCACATGCGCAGAATTGGATCGACAGAGGTTCCGAAGTGCTGCTGCTGTCGCCTTGGTTGGAGGTGAAGAAAGTGACTCAGGGTGACCCTATGGTGTATGTACAATAACTCTCTTCTCCATTCCCCATCCCCACCACCTCTGGACACGAGCAGTTTTACAGCTTAAGCAGTGGGAGCAGGAGATGAACACCCACTGGGACCTGCTCTCAGACCTAATTCTGCAGCTGGCTACCCTCTCCTCCCTGTTCAACCCACTGGGCTGAGAGAGTTAGACCTTCTGTGGCTTGTAAACTTTACTTACTCAAGAGCACCATTCCTTGAATTTTCTTGATTAAACGGCAGACATCCCTAGAGACCTTCTCTTCCTGCTATCCTGTGTTATGGCTTGGTTGCCTCAAAGTTGGTGGGTCGTTACAGATCCAAAAGGCAGCCCACAAGGCTACCTGAGGAATGAGAAGAAAAAGAGAAAAAACCCTCCAATACACTTTTCAAGCAAGGCCATTCTTAATGTGCAGTGGCAGATTAGAGCTGGGTCGTGAGAGCCCTGCAATTCAAGCGCATGACTTATGTAGGTCAATGTAAATAACCCCTGGCACAAAGAGGTTAATGTTTATGATGGGTGAGGCACCCAATTCAAGCGGGTGGTTCAACGTGCTTTATAATGGTTCAAGCCAAATTTTGACTAAAAGAAAAGCACGAAGATGGGGGTAGCAACTGAACCTCATTCCTCCTTAGTGTAGTCAGTTGGATCACTTAGGCTTCTTAAGAGCACCAGTGTTTTTGGCCAGTTTTTTCATGTCCCTGTGGGTACTTTTCAACCAGGATAATCTGCTTTGGTGCCATGATTATAGATTCATGTCTGAACAGTGAAGAGTATCAAATGTATGGTTAATTGGAAGAGAACTGATCATGCTCCCTTTTTAATAGTCTTACTAATCTAGTTAAATAGTCTGTTACTAACTACTCTTACTCATCTAAGTATATTCAATTAGAACAAGATTTGAAGATAGAGTAAGTTCTACTTACTAGTAAACTGTTTGCTAATTGTTTATTCATTTGCTCATATTAATTGTTGCTTAATATAAATGGTTTTAACCAGTGTAGAACACTTCTTTCCACCCATTGTTCCTATCTAAACCAAATTGAAAGCTCTTTCTGCAGGTATTTCTCTTAAACTCCAGTTGATGGCAATAACTTCCTATAGGTTCAGATGCTAGTTCCTAATCCTGGTAGTATAAAGAGAATTCTAAAATGTATCTTGCTCAAAATTATACTGCATTTAGTGTTGGCTATTGCCTCTCTTTTATGACTTTTCCTGGGCAATACATACTCAGTTGCACTCCTCTCTTCACCCCAGGCATCTCCTATTTCTCTGGCAGTTCCTGGCTGAGGTCATCTGTTGACCCTTGGCTCTGGTTGTTGATATTTGGTGTCTGGACCCTAACCCATCCTACCAAGAAGGTAACTGATTTTTGGGGGCCTCTTGCCATGATTGTCTGGATGCCTGCATGCTTAGTGGATTGTGCTCTTCCACGATGTCCCTATGCAGTTCTGAGAATTCCAGTTTTCCTGATAGCCACACTTGGATGTCACAGAGATAGAAACTATATCAAGGGACATGATGTCTCTGATCTGCCTGAACTTGGAATATCTTTATGGAATAGAATGGAGTTTTTTGCCCTTGGAAATTTCAACTTGATTATACTGATGAATTTACATCAAATCTTCTTGTAGTGACCATCATTTTTACAGCCTGCTGTGGCTCTCTTTATCCTGTCTTAATTTTCTTGATAGCATTTGTCACTACCTGACCCTGAACTGTATATTTATTTGTTTATTGTCTACATGTGTGTTTATTGTCCACTACATGTGTGTTTCATGAGAGTAGCAACTGCATCTTCAGTACTTACAACAATGTCTGGCACATGGTAAGCACGGAATATATATTTGTTGAATAAATGTTGAGTGGATGAATTGGCCACAAGCAAGAAGGAGAGCATGTTGTCAATTATCAGTATTATATCCCCTCCATAGGAACCTTTAGGATTAACATCTCTAGATGAAGATTATGGTCATGTTTTTCTGCAATTCTGTCTTTCCTCCCTCTAGAGACTTCATTCCTCGTGGCTGTAAGGTCCTTGCCTAGAAGCAAAAACTCTGACATTCCCTGGGAAAGTTGGATCACATGCCCACCCTGAACCAATCACTGTGACCTCTGGGATGGGAAGTATTGGTTGACATAAGCTAATCGTGTATTACTCCTTGACTGGAGATGGGATCATCTTTCATTGAAGCACTGGGACTTCGCAGTGGAGAGTAGAAACCCAAAGCAAAATCAAGGCACTGTTGACAAAAGGAAGGGACAATGGATGCCAAAAATAGCGGAAGTACTCCATTGGTGTGTGAACATTATCGCAATGATGCTGTAAAATGGGCAGAAGGAGAGGAAATTTTATCATCACCATCACCCTCATAAAACATTTTGGTGAAATGGTTTACCTGCTCCATTGCAATGAACAGAGTAATTTTTCTAAGCTTCTGGCTTGCTAAAAAAGTTTTTTTCATTCCAATCTCTCACTCTTCAACAGCTCCTCCACCAATAAATACATGCCATTAGTTTATATTTTCTGGAATTTTTTGGATGTCCTTATTTACTATAATATGTGAACAAGAAGTCTAAATCCTCTATAAACTTGAATTGTATTATTAATTATATAAAATAAAATCATCTTTGCAGTTAATTCTTTTATATAAAATAAAAACCAATAATAGTGAATGGATTTAAGTTGAGAGATGATAAATTTTGTGTGCTTTTTTCCTTATAAATCTTATGTGACTTTGTCAACTAGCCTAGATATTGAAATGTAACCATAATTTTATCACAGTGACCGGGTACATGAGACAGTAGAGCATCATGTTTTGGAAAATGTTCAGGCCATTTCTTATTCTTGCTTTTTTTTTGTTTTGTTTTAATGATATGTGCAAAAGACATTGCTTTCATTGTAACCTTCTATATAAAACACTGTTATTGACATCTGAGGATTAAGTTTTAATTGAAGTAAGATTTTAAATGGTCTATTATCTGTGATCCCTGTATAATGATCACAAAGACATCCTGGAGTAGGCGGTGAAACAGATAAATATGTTGAAAAGACAGCTAACAGCTCCATTTAGCTCACCCATGCTTGCCAAACTTGACACACACAATTTATCCCAGACTGACTGAAAGGGAGCATAAAATATAGCCAGATTGTGATACTGTATGCCTCTCAGATGGTGTTTCCTTGGGCTGAAAATCAGGTATCTCATATGCCCAGACATAGTATTCAGATAGCTGTGGATGGGCTTTTTGCCCAAACTCATCATATTTTTTATGCTTTAGTTTGGAGCTTCCTTGAGAGCAAGGTTAGCAGTGAGTCTCTCATGTATATAACATCTTGGATGAAATGAGGTGCTCATTTCTCTTTAGCACAGAGATTAGGGAGATACTCATGACTAAACCCGCAGCAACTCTTAAGACAGAAGTAAGAAGTGAATCCAGCAAACATTTAACAAACAATAAAAATTTGCAATAGTGATTGTAAACAATGGGAAGTAAAATGTATTAGGTTTGCCATGAAGTGGCTCCAGTGATGTTTTAGTCCATAGTTTTTTGGGTTTTTTTTTTTTTTTTTTTTTTTTGGTACAAAAGAACTTTTCTACTCAACAGTTTTGCTAAGGGAACATGCCAAAGAGAATTTCACTCTGGGCTGATGAGTCTGAATTTGAGTCTATTTTCAAAAGTGATTCATCCCCTGGATTTCAGCAGCCTAGCCATGGCACAGGATAAGCCTTAGACTGCAGATCCAGGTAGAGTAGGGGACCAGACCACAGTTGTGGTGTTGGCCATTTTTACTAGAAAAAAATACCCCCTCTTCCATGTGTGTCCCTGCCCTGACCCCCGGCCATCCACTTCCCACTTTCCAGCTCAGCACTGGCTTAGTCTGGGCTAAAGTGAATCCAAAATATAAAGACAGGACCTGGCAGCAAGAAACCAGCGAAGGAAACCTCTTGTGGACCTGGATTGCAATGGAAATTACCTGCTGCTGCTGTGTTTGTTTAGGACACCAGAGACATGGAAGTTGAGGGAGTGAGGATGAGGAGCTCAGCTGACAGTGGGGCATTGGCTCCAGTGTGGGTTTTGGTGACATCATCCCTATAGCTGAGGATGCTCTTACTGCGAACACTCATCTCCTTGCTCCCGCTTTTCCTCCAGCCTAAAGATCTCATTTCGTACCCTCACCTAATAAGTCAGGCTGGAGATACAATTTGGTATATAAAATCCAGCAATTTGCAGCAGAGCCTCTTCAAGTAAGTGAAACCAGCCAAGAGTTTTCTCCTTGCTTCCCAAAGGAGGGCATGATGAAAAGGGCAGTAGAGACAAAGATGCTATGACTAGGCAAGAAACTCCAGATAAGCCTTAAACATCACATGAACCACAGGTGACAAGAAAGTTACCATTTGGCCTCTTTTCCAGAGAGATCTGAATATTTGGCAGGAAAGCAGGAAGTAGGACCAGGATAAGCCACTTCATGTATGGGTGGTGGGGATGAGTGTGCATATGAGAGAAAGAAAAGTGTTCTTCCTGTCCTGCACTTGTTTTTCTTGGAGGGAGCTCACCCATCCCCTAAGGCAATCAGCTCACCATCTTCTAGGAGAGACACTCACCTTCACCTCCTTCCTTGGGCCTTACGGCCCTCTCTGGGAATGCAGCTCTGCCCTCTGAGCTCTGCCCCACGGTGGCCCCAGCTGAGCTCTCAAAGACTGTTGCCTTGATTAAAGAGTCCATGACCTGCAGCTAAGAGCTGCCGGGGCAGGCTTCGACTCAGCAGAAGGGACTGAGGCTGATTTAACGCAACCTCAGCATTGCTAAAAACAGAGTGATCCTTCAGCCTGGATCACTTTCCCTTTCTCCACCTGGAAAATACCTTCTCAGTCCTCAAAACCCAGTGCAATATCTTACTTTCCTGGAGACCTCTCAGGACTCTCCCAGTTCAGTCGGAGTTTTTAGTACCTTGCCCAATTATAGCAGTTCTCTCCTCCTCTGGCACTGTTTACCTGCATGCTTTTTCTAGCCAGACTGTGCACCTTTAGAGAAAAGAGGTCCTGTCCTGTTGATTTTTATGTTCCCCAAGCCTGGAATAACAATAGTGTTGTTAAATGATGATGGGATGATAATGAAAGCTAACACTCATATAGTACTTACTACATGCCAGCCATCATTCTAGTTGGCTCACATGTATTCACTCATTAACCTTTACAACAATTTTAGGAGGCAGCTTCTGTTGTTTCATTCATTTTACAAATGACAAAATTGAGTCCTAGAATGGTTAAATAGCCCCTTAAAGGTTAAATTACACAGTCACATAGCTTCTGAGCATTGAAACTGCTGGTGGACAAACTCAGATTCTAGCATTGAAACTGTCGGTGGACAAACTCAGAATTATGGCTCTGTTTTCTTTACTGCTAGAGCACATAGTAGGGAGTCCACAAGTGATTTTCATGAATGAATGAATGGACTTGGAAAGGCATAGAAAGAAAATACCACCAAAGAATGGTTTAGATCAGGGATCCCCAATCTTTTTGGCACCAGAAAGTTTCATGGAAGACAATTTTTCCATGACGGGGTCCGGGGAGAAGGCAGAGCTCAGACGGTGATGTGAGCAATGGGGAGCAGCTGCAAATACAGATGAAGGTTTGCTTGCTCCCCCCCCCCCCCCCCCGCCACTCACCTCCTGCTGTGCAGCCCGGTTCCTAACAGGCCATGGGCCAGTGCTGCTCTGCGCAGGGGGCTTGGGCACCACAGGTTTAGATGATTTTTTTTTGGTCCATGAGATACAGAGATCATATTTTGTCTTCTAACTCTTGCACTGACAAAAGATTGATTTCTTGATTAGTGAATTTCTTAATATGAACAATATTAGAGAAATATAAAAATAGTTATGTACCACATATTAGCAGATATAAATATATGTGTATATATGCACATATGTTTGAAATCTGGAAAATAAGGCTTCAATGAGTATGGAATAAAATAATCTTGAATGTAAAAGTTATCTAGATCAACCACCAATCCCACATTTGTGTCCCCTCTATAAAGCATTCATTAATAACCTGTCCAGGTTGAGCACAGTGGTGTGGGCTAGTAGCTACTCAGGAGGCTGAGGTAGGAAGATCCGTGAGGCCAGGAGTTCAAGGCTGCAGTGTGCTATGATCATGTCTGTGAAGAGCCAGTGCACTCCAGCTGGGGCAACATAGCAAGGCTCCGTCTCTAAAAACAAATAAATAATGATTGAGCTCCTCCAGGGACAGGGAACTCATTACCTTTCAGAGTTACCTGTTCACTCTTAAAATGGCTCCATTGATGAGCTTCTTCCGAGTCACACTGAGCTGTGGTGTAACTATAACTCTAAAATGACTCTGCTAACTTCTTGGAGCATCTGCCCACAAATTCCAGTAGGAGGCAAAGTGCAGAGCTAGAGGATACCTTTGGCTGCCTTTCCTCCATATAGTTCCAAGTTATTACACAATAATCCCTCTGTCCTAATGGAAGAAATCTTTAGATTTTACTCACTGTGTCCTTATCTTATTGCTTGACATTGTTCTGTTTTCTTGAGTTTTGGGGATGTAGGGAAAGGGATGATGAAACTTGCAAATACAAAGCAAACATGACAGTAGGATCTGTAAGTCACTTAGATTGGTGCTTCTCAAAATTTAAATGTGCACATGAATTTTCTGATAATCTTGCTAAAATGTGGATTTTGATGAAGTTGTTTGATGTAAGACCTGAGATTCCAAATTTCTAATAGGTCCCAGTTGATGCTAATACCAGGGACCATACTTTGAGTAGCAAAGAACTAGAATTTAAGAAAGTATGAGACTGTGCATTTGCAATAATTCTCCTATTCTTGGCATTGTCTATTGAACTAGCACCCTGCTTACTTAAGAACTCTAGTTTGTTCACTTGATTAACAGCAGGATTCCTCAAATTTTAATGAGTATAAAGAATCATGTGGAGAATTCTTTTAAAATTCAGATTCCTAGTTCTTTCTGCATATACTGATTTGGTAAGTCTAAAGTAGAGCCCAGAAATTTGAATTTTTCAAGACGTGTGTCCCCACATACGATTTTGATGCAAATGGCCTTTGGCTCAGCCTTTGGGAAACTCTGCCTGGAATGAATCAGTTAAGTGGAAACACCAGTTTTCTACATAGCTCATGGTTCTTAATCATCAGAGTAAAGGAAGTCAACTAAATGGTGACCATATTTGGCAGGGGTTAGTAATGAAGGTCCAGAGTCACACAGTTTGGTCAAACTCCTCTCCTTATGACCGTAGGAACGTGCCCCAAGAATGCCTGCCTGACTGGAGAATCCAGCCCCTATGCTTTTGTTACAGGAAAACTTTGATAAATAATAATATTTAGAGAGCAAATGGTGTGGCATACATGTGGATACCATTGGTTATGGAATTAGCTGGGCCAGGGTGCCATTTGTCTGGGTTCTGCCTCTTAACAAATGGCATCGTCATAAAATGAAATGATGCTACCAAGACCTGTGCCAAATTTGTAGCACTCTTGTTTTAATCTGGATGGTTAGAAAATCATCCAACTCCCTAAGGGCCCAGAAGAAACTTAGCCACATTTGAAAATAACCAAAGACTACAAACTCACAGCTCTGTTTTTCCAATATGCTTTCTTCCCAGAGAATGTGAAGGGAAATAAGTAAGTGAGGTCAGCATTCTTAACTAAGCTCTGGAAATCAACTGTCCTAGGGTTACCAGTAAGGACCAAGGGAACAGGGAAAGAAGAATTGGTGAGAGATGTTCTCGGTGCATCACGGAGCCGAGAACCAAGAAACTTCCAAGTTGATTTCTTGAGATGTTGGGAAATGGGTAGGATTTCTGCCCATAAGTATTTCTTAGGAAACCAGTAATCCAATTTGCTTTCTGCCTAAACAGGCAAAACATCACAGAACTCAATATCAATATACTAGGTAAAGGAAATAGAATTTTCCTTTTGGAAAGGTAAAGGAATTTTCTTACTCTTATACCATGTATGTATCACTGGAGCTCTTGGCTCATTCACACATGCTTGTATAATTATTCCTAAATGACCCTGTTGTGTTGAAAGCTTGCTAAGGTTGTGGTAAGATGATGAAAAGAAATCTATGCTGCCTAGGGGAGAAACACTGAGGAAACACACATTGTAAATGTGGATTGTGTGTGTGTGTGCATTTTTGTGCTATGTGTTGGAACAATGTGACTTTTGCTATTGAGATATCTGGCAATGTGCCAGCAATATTTGAAAATAAAATGGCTAGGGAAATTGTTGCAAAATGCAGATGTGCATGGCAGAATCTTTGGTAAATGATACACACATCACACATCAGCAGAGTGTGTGCCATTTATATGGTGTACCCTCTCCACTCCCAGGTCCTCACAGACGAGGCAGGCTGATTGGATATGGTGACAGAGGATCAAAGGGGCCGTTGGCACGGCCATCCTCTGACCTTTCCAAGGCAGACAAACATTCAGTGTTGCACAGAGACATAACAACATACGGTGACGTGGAGACTCTTGTAACAAGACACAGATGTAAACAACCAAAAACGTTTCCAACTTTGCCCCTTTATTAGTGGCTGTGCCTTCTTCATCCTTTCCCCCAAACTAACAGATAGTCTTTGGTCTTATGAGAATCAACAGGTTTGTTAAGAAAGGATTTCCAAATCATTGATATTTTGGGACCACATAGCCCAGCTCTTACAATTAAGATTACTTAAAAACTGAGGTTAAGTGGCCTGTTCAAAAATCACGTATAGTTAGTTGATTGCAGAACCAGAAAGTTGGGAATAAGGCTCTGGATTGACACCTTCTACATTAGCTCTTGCCCTCCCTGTCTTCTACGTACAATAATATGCAGGATTTGTGTCACCCTGGTTAATTAACTATGACACACTGATTTGGATGATAGTATTTCTAAATTGTATCTCCTACAGCCTCAGTCCGTAGCCTGGAAGAAAGTAAACAGTCAGAAAACATCTCTTACAATATTTGCTGAATGAATGAGTGAATAAATAAATTCTTTGTACATCAATTATCTTTTCATATTTTCAGCACATTTTTACATCAATGGATTCTTTTTAAATATAAACTGATTTTTTAAAAAAGATATAAACTGTTGTTTTCATTTACATTTTTTTACATACACTACAATCAACAATGGCCTTACCAATGGTACCATCACAGGGCCTCATCTTTAATGCCAACACAGTCTACATTCAAAGCCATTCAAACTCAGTTGACATTCTAAGGGTTTCTTTTCAGGAGGGCCAATTACAAATGGTAAATAAGGCCTCATGGGGTGATACTTATAGAAAGATCTTAGAATTCATTTTTCTCTAAAGTTAGTCTTTCTGATTGGATTGTTAACTATGGCTGTAGCTGTGGCTAAAATCAACAACCACAAATTATGTGAAATCTTCTGTCTTTCTCTCTTTCCCACACTGGTAACACACACACACCACCCCCCCACCCCCGCCCAAAACATGCCTGTATGTTTTCTAATCCTTTTTCTGATTTCTGTGTCTCTTCTCCTTAAAGACAATGATCTTTCAGCCTCTTCTTCGGTTACCTTCTAGTGCTCCTGGTTGTTATCTGCCCCGGCTGGCTGCCCCATGACACAGGACCTATCTGATTTTCCTCACTGGTGGATGTGTGAAGGCAAAGTTTTAAGACAGAAAACTAACTCATGCAGTTTCTCATACTTTGAGCTCAGAGAAGCACCATCAGGACTGCAGAGCCAATGTAAAAGGAGGTGTCTCCAATCTCCCTCATTCTCTTCCAGGTTCATCCAGTTTGTTCTGAGTTGAACTAGAAACTCTTTGGCTGCCCCTGAGGACTCTCTTCTAGCTCCCTATTGGTTCAGGGCATGTGCTGTTGCAAACTGAGCAAAATAAAACTGGGTGGAGAGTGGGCACCACCACGATTGAGGGTTCTGGCTCCCTTGTTCACCCCTTAGCCCATGTGCTCCTGTGTGTGTGTGTGTGTGTGTGTGTGTGTGTGTGCGTGTGTTGGGGGGATGGTCCTAGTGAAAGGGAGATAGACTTGAACTTATTCTTCACTTGTTGACATTGACAAGAGGCAAATCTTTGGCCAGATTTGCATGATTCCTGGGAAGTAACTTTGCAGCCTGAAAAGCCTCTTTTACCAACAAGATGATACCTTTGATCCAATCTGTCAGATACACTAACTACTTGTAATCCTCTGGGATGCTGATTAGAAAATCCAACAACAACAACATCAAAACCCACAATTCCTATGGACACCAAGAAAAGTAACCCAAGAGTTAGATCTGAAATTCTAAAAATAAATTTAAGCTGAACTATTCAGAATCTGTACCTGTATGTAATATATCATATGAATAAAAGTGTGTCTGCAACTCTGAAAACATATGCTCATCCCTATGGTGATGTCACATCAGGTTTTACTTATCTGTCGACAACCGAGTGTTCTCAGTATCCCGGTGCAGGTTCTGATAGAGAAGGCAGCGTGCAGAAAGGGGAAGGTGTGGTGAGGGGCCCAGGCAGGTCTGATGTGGTGTAGCTCAGCATGCAGGGGAGCCACGGCCTAATGAAATCTGAGCGTGTTTCTACTCAGCTTCGTCGAAGTGCTTCCTCTGAGTCACCTCGGGGGTCCTTGGTCCAAAAGGAAATGGCCTTGACTCCCACCTACCTGTGCTTTGAAAATGTAAACCTAAGGGGCTCCCAGATGGCCCAGATTCGGGAGTCTGCTTTTTGGTTTTCTTACTTTTCTTTGAAGCCAAGCACGATAAAAGAAATGGCGAAAGAACCCTGGGCTCTTTATTAGGTTCGCCTACTCAGGTTGGGACAAGCAGTGTGAGAAACACTCCACCCGCCCCTCTGAAGCACCATCTCCACCCTCAGCAGAAGCCTCAGGACTGCTTCAAAGTGCGCGACTTTGGCTGATTTCTCTTCTGGTCTCGACTCCTGCTTTGCCCGGAGTAGGTATGAGGCAATCGTCTCCGACCTGTCATGATGAACCAGTGCCCTGGAGAGCATTTCCTAACCCAGCTCCACCCTCCCTGAGAATGAGTTTAACTCTAGAAAGTTCCTTGAGGAGGCCCCAAAGGAGTCCCAAAAACCACCACAGAGAGAAAGGACTCTAACTTACGGAAGGAAGGTCACATGGAAGGAATGTGCCGCGGTAAAGCCATCCCTTCCTCTCTCTGCGTGTATACCTTAAGGTTATTTAGTGCCTTTTATAAATGAACACATATTCTCAATGTTTCCTTTCCTACCCCCTGCCCCATGTGTATACACTTTTTTCTCTCTCTTTGATACACACACATACACACACACACACACGTAGCATAACCAAATAGATTCAAATTCAAATCCTTTCATGCGTTTTTAGAATTGTGTGGCCCTAGACATGCTATTAACTTCACATGCCTCAGTTTCCCCAAATGATAAGAATAAACACTAATAGCTCCCTCACACGGTAGGTTGTGGAGATTAAGAGAGATGAAGTTTCTGACCTGGAGTTTTGCCCAATGTCAATTTACCTTCTCCTCACCCCCTAGTTTTGTTTCTCCTTGAATAAATCCTATAGGCTGTCCTCATAAGCTCGCAGTTTTGGAGGCCGTCCTGTCACCAACTGTCCTTTCCTCATATTGGAATGGATCTTGCTGTCCTTTATTGTGATAGTCACACTGTGTCTGTCCCCTCAGTTGCCTGTTTCTATGCCTGGTAGCCAGATTCTTAGAAAGTTTTCCCCCTTTCTCATCTCCATCTCTCCTGTTTCCCTTTAAAAATACCTAGAGGAAGGTGGCATTCATCTGGAAGCCCTTCCCACAGCAAGACAGCGTTCCCCCTGGGTCTCTGGGCAGTCATTTAAATGTAGTCTTCACGGATTAAAACTGAGTGCCACAAAGGGGCTCTTTACCAGGGGCTCAGCTGCTTTCCTCTTTGGGGTCCAGGGTCTGGGCTCCCTGTACCAAGATCCTTTTGACTTCGACAAATTGGAATAACACCTATTTCAAATATATTATTTGATGAAAGCAGATGTCAGCAGATACTGCCTATGTAATTGATATTTGATTTATTCAAGATTTATGCATGCTGTGCCTTAGATTTATTAATGATAATCCCCGGCTCTTGTGTTTAATATAGTGGAACCAAAACATAATTTGCTGGGATCAGTCAGAAATGCATCAAAGTGATTAACTCTACATGCAAACCATTATCCAGTGACATCCCTACTGTGCACAGTGCAAAAGGAGGCAATAATACAGTAATTGGCTTCACTTATGCAAGTTAGATATTTGCCATGATTGCTAGCAAAATTCGGTCCCTTTTATCTCTGATTCTGCATCTCCATATCCCTTGTCATTCTTTGATGCTCCTTTTTCTGGCAGAATTCTCCTGAAATTAGCGGGTACACATGTGCATGCAAGACAGTGCGCACGCACACACACACACACACACACACCATCCCACCCCAGCAATTATGTGCTAAGGAAGGTAGACAGTCTTTTTAAAACAGGTAACTGTTCTTCTCAGGAGGCTCCCTGGTGGGGCACTGCCCCTATTGTGAACCAGAGGCCACCTGAGTCTCCCAGCAGAAGAAGGTGGTGTGTGTCCGGCAAATGGAAATCACTTCTCAGCATTGCTTTCTATCCACATCTATCCCCTATTTCAATACCCAGACAGGCCACACACCCATTGCTATCTTGGAGTGAACAATTAGAGCTATGCAAACCAGCACTAAAATAACTTGAGGGGTGGGGTGGGGAGAACATGCCTTTTCTTGTATTATTTTTATTTTTAAATCTTTTCCACATAGCACTCTTAGAATCATTTTTTATACATGCGTCTTTAAACACTTCACTACATGCATTACAGTATGGGCCTATTCTTTTATGTTTGTTTGTTGATTATTTTGTTTTTCTTTAGCTAATTAAAACTTAATTGTGGATTGATAGCCCTTTATTATAAGACTATATCCTTTCTAATTTTTTTGAGAAAGGTCCCTTCTGTTATGAATTATTGATAGATGAGAGCAGTTTTATTTTAAAAATTTGGAAGTAAAAATAATACACATATGTGGCAAAATATTCAAAGCCTACAAAAATGTGTGAAATGAAAAGTGGAAGTCTACTTCCTCTGCCCTTTCCTCTACCTCTGACTTCTCTCCCCCAAGATAATCATTGTAAGAGCTTCTTGTGTAGCCTTCCAGAAAATGTAAACAATATACCTACGTATATGTGCACCATGTGTTTTTCATTTTATACTGTCTTAGAGATGCGTCCCTGCTTGCAAGTGGAGAGCTACCTGATTCTTTTTCATTACTATTCATGATCATTTTTAATTGTGCTTTCTGGCCTGACAATATTGCATAATAAGCTCTGGACTTGGAAATTATTTAAAAATTCGTATTTCTACCCTGGGAATTGGGGCCACAATTTAGAATGAAGTAGCATCTTGTAAGGATTTACAGCAAGATGGAAACACATACTGCGTCCCACATTTTACAGCAAAACCTTCTTTGTAAATGGTCCTTGATTTCTGTTGCCTGAATGTACCATCTGTCTCCAGGGCATCTGGTAGAATGCGTCAGGACGTCAGCATGGCATCTTGATGGGCGAGGGCATTTCTGACTCCTATGCTTACAGACAGGTTTATATCAGGGTTTTAGCGTATAGCAATATATTCGTAAACAATGCTTACGCCATCTACCTCAAGGATCTAGCATGACTCACTAGCAATTTAAAATGAAGTCCCAGGATGCTTTCCTTGGTTTTCTTCATGTAGCAACACCAAATGTTTTATATCAGTTTCTCTTTTGCTCCCTAGGCAGCACAGAAGGCATTTTGAGACTATACAGGGACAGCTCACAAGGGGTGTTCTTTTGCATTTTTAATGCCATTATGGAATTGCTGCAAGAATCAAATGGATATCTTCTGACATTTTCTAGCTCATCTTTTTCAAGCATTGTGAACAAAACTCCATATTCTGAATGGTGTTCTGCACGGACAAGGTCTGCCATAAACATCTCAGGCCTTAGTCATTAAGAGCACTCTCAACTCAGCAAACCCTCAGAACTCCCGAGCCCTGGAATGGTCTCCCTTAGCGGCCACAGAAGCTATTCCTGCTTCAGCAATGCAAGTGATCTATTTTTCCTGTCCTGAAAGTTAATTGATTCCTGCTTCTGAGTGCCACGGACTATGAAGAGCTATGTCTTTGCTCGGCAGCAGTCTATCGGGCCAGATCCAGCTGGACTCACTTCGAAAGGCTGCCACAGCTTGGCACAATAGGAGGACCCTGGGTTTGAAGTCTGAAAGAAATTAGGACAGGGCTAAAAGAAGCCTGTTTGAAGGAGTAATTTCAAAATGTGAACTATGGCTGCCAGTCTTCCCAGTGTAAATCTTCAGACTCCCAGGGAATAAGGGGACTGTCATAGTCATGGAGGGGAAGAACCAGCCAACAGTTTGCAAACTGATAACCATTATAATGAGCTGATTCTTGAAGCAAGACTCACCTGGATGCAAATCCCCACTATAAACATTTCTTCTAACTGAGAGGCCCCAGGAATAGTACTTAACCACTCTGGGCCTCGGTTTCTTCTTCTAGGGGGAAAAAGTCCACATTGGGTGTTATGGAAAGAATTGTAAAAATGTATATGAGGAAATTTATATTAGGAAAATGACACATGATGCTAGCAGAGTGCTTGGCACCAATAACTGATGAACAATGACATCAGTAATAGTAACAGTGATCACTACTCAACAAGATCCCACATTCAGGCCACGAGCAATTTTCTCAGAAAAAGGATATGAGAATTTCAGACACCTAGACTATGTTCTGGAGCTACTGCCCGTGCACCACCTACTGCTGCTGTCTTTAGGGTCACTATCCCCCAAACTCCCTATATGCATCCTGTGAGTCAGTGGTACTGACAACCCCAAAGAGATTGTTTTGCTCTCAATCAAAAGAGTAATAAGGAAATAGAAGAAGATACACGGAGACCCTGAAGCAGCAAATGCTTAATTAACTTTAAAGTATCAAGGGAAAGGCTGCCTGAGGCTAACTTAAATCTTGAAAAACATCAGCTCCCCTCTTGGACATGAGTTCTTGTCTTCCATAACACACTGTTCATGTTCAAGTTGTTGTAATGACACATGAGATTGTGTTTGGGTCCCTTAGGCTTATGAAACCTCCCTTACTTTTGAGCCACTCTTAAACTTGAGGCTAGTTTGTAATTTTTTGGAGTATTCATGGCATTTAATTGGATCTGCACAATACCAAGAAGATATTCAAGATTCTTTGGGGCCACTAAGTCAGAGACGTTTGCAGAAGGCTAGAGTCTGAAGAAACCTTGGAAATCCTTGCAGTTAGTGGCATGGCTTTCAAACTTATTTGGGATAGTTGCAGAACAAGTTTTATCCAGTGAATTTCTATGCAGAACATACCAATAAATGCAATTAATGAAGGTGCAGTTATGCTCATTGTAGTGGAGGAGAAAAAGAGAACCCCCAAGATACCTCTGGGAAATTCTGGGATCTGAAACACCTTTGCAGACCACATTTGTCAAATAATTTTCACCCAATAAGAGAGGATGACAAGGAGGGGCTCTCTGAAAATATGGTCTCCTGAGTACAACATCAGCTTCACCTGGTAACATGTTAGAAATTCAAATTCTCAGGCCTACTCCAGACATACTGGAGGAGGAGTCCAGGAATCTGTGCTTTGTCAATCCCTCTACATGATTCCAACAAACGCTCACTCAAGTTTGAGAACCAGTTCCCCAAGGGCCTTTCAGTGAATATTTGAGGTTCATTTAATAAAATTCAGCTTCAATAGATGGCAAGAATAGCCCTTTACAAATCTCATGGAGATTCTGGAGTACACACCCTGCCTTGGGCGTGGTTCTCTTCCATTACATACACTTTAGTAGCATTGCAGCGAGCTCTGAGTCTATCGTATATTGGAAACAATTCAAACAGTGGTTCTTCCAGACAAATGGCTTATAGTCAAGAGATTTTGATCCCTACAATAGATTATTTTAATGGATTTGGCCAGTAGCCCCAACTGTTGCAATGGGATTACACCCAAATAGTATGCTATTCTAAAGAAATTATAATTTGTAAGTCATAATAATAGAGCACGCCTCAAATTTAAAGAGTGATTTTAGTTTTTAAGACGTTTCTCATGCACTATCTCATGTGCCTCTGTCTCATAATGCCCCCATCTTAATCCCAGCACCCTGAGACCTTCTCCTTCCAATTTTTAGGGGATAAAAAATGAAGAACAACAGATTAGGTTAATTTTCCTAGGTCACATACCTAGAAAGTTGCAGAATGAATATCAGAATCCAGTTCCCTGCTGATACCTAGTTCATTGTTTTTTTCTGATGTTCTGGGGAATATATCAGGCAATTTCCTAAGATGTAAACTTACAACCAGATCAGTTACCTTTATGGATCTTTATTTTCCTCTTTATTCTGTTGTTTATAATTGATAGTAATAAACTTCATGAAGGCCCAAAGTTGTTGAATTCCCAGTTCGATGATTAGTTCGGGAGCTCTCTGCCCTATCCCAGTAACAGGTGAGATGTGAGATGTTGTAAGGCAACTGCTTGCTCCCTTCTGATCCTATTGGTGGGCATCTGTTTCTAGTTGTAACTGGCCAAACATCCCCTTTGCAGGAAAACTAATAACATCTTAACATATGGTCCTGAATGTGGGCCGCCAAATGACCTTGCATGGAGATTAATTGAAGGTGTTAATGGCATAGTTCACAGCCAGGAATGTCAAAATACTGGCTTGGCCTCCTATGTACATGTTTTAAGAGGATTTGCTATTGATACTGAGCTGGATTAACTTTAAATATAAAGAAAAATACTATAACTTCAGTAACCACCTGTGAAGCAAGGAATCTGGATTAGTGCTCTAAGCAGGGTGCAGGATAATGAATTTGATATCCCATTTGGACACCCTGGAAAAAATTCTCAGGATACAATCTTCTTAAGTGGGGGTAATATAGGGAGCAAAATTCTGTTAAGAGTGAAAAATCTATTCTTTGACCTTCTATAAGACTCTGTTGGAAAATGCCATTAGAGATTAGAGTTGATTTATGTGTGTTCTGTCCTATTACCCACCCTCTCCCACCTCACCCAGGCAGGAGGAATAGGCCAAACCAGTGAAAAAAACTATACTTTGAACTACATTTCCTCAAGTATTTACACAGAAATATATTCAACTTTCAGGGAGCTTGAAGCTTCAGGATCGTAATTATCTCATGCCTTGATCCTGGTACAATCTCCCCTTCTCTCTATCAGTTTCTATTTTCTTTTTTTTTAATTTCCATTTTACTATCCTAGTGCTTGTGTGCTTGTGTGTGCATATATGTTTATTATAATTCACCTTAAAGGCTGCTTGTGGGATATAGATTATAAAGACATAAAAGTAAACAGAATAATCCCCTTTCACACATGTATTTGCAAACCCATAAACTCAAAGGAAGAATGAATTGGGTTTTAGAAACATTGAGAATTATTTTTACTGGGCCTTTCTTTGCCCAGTTTATTCAGCTATTTTGGCCAAAGGAGCCATATAAACTTTGTCAAATCCAGA
Organism: Eulemur rufifrons; assembly: GCF_041146395.1. Classification (NCBI taxonomy): domain Eukaryota; kingdom Metazoa; phylum Chordata; class Mammalia; order Primates; family Lemuridae; genus Eulemur; species Eulemur rufifrons. Next base: position 63,952,899 of record NC_091001.1, read on the forward strand.
TCAACTATTGGCTGCACAATTAACCTGAAAGTAAAAATTATTAACTCAATTAGAGCACCACCAATTCAATAATGACTTAGGGGACAGATCCTTAAAATTACAAGGGTTCCTCTTTTTTAAGGAGCTACTCAGCACCTAGTTCTTGGAGTGTTCCTCTTTTGTAATCTTGCAGCATCCTCCACACACAGGTCTCTACTTTACATATTACTGTATTGTGTTTGTGTGTATTATCTCTGTTTTCATTTGTCCTGAAAAACTGAGCTTCCTGAGGCTAGAGTTGTGTTTCATTTATCTTTTTAATACCCAGTGTTTCTCATAATGACTGATATACAATAGGACTGCAGTACAGTTTTTTGATAAATAATTCTGTGGGGTACAAACAAGGTCTCAGATACCATCCTTGCACCGGGAGGTTATAATAGTTTTATGGTATCAGTATTTATTTACCTGAAACAAGAAGGATGGAATTAGCCAATAGTATCACTGACCACATTATACATTTGGTTTCACAAACTCACTGAAACCAGCTAGGTAATTTTTAAGCCACCCAATAGCACACATTTGTGCTTATTGAGAAACATTTTGTAGCATATGAAAAAAGAAAAGCTTCTAAAAACTTAATCATTCTTACAAACTTAGCACATTTTGCGCTCATGTACTTGTGCCAACAAGATTCCACATGTGCATTTTGATTTTCCCCTAAATAAAATTCTCCAAAATTTTTTTAAAAAATCTTAACCCATTATGTTCAGATGAAAGAAGTAGAAAACGAAGTAGACCAGCTTTATCTAATTTTCCAAATTGAATAAAATGAAAAACAAATAAGTGGATGATGAAAAGCAACGTATGTCTGATTCACGTGGCTTTCCTGTTGGCCAAGCCCCTCAGGTCAGTCTGTTGGGCCCCCTGTAATTCTTTGCACATTTGACTTTCAAGATCAGGCAAAATGGCATGCCAGTCACTGGGCAACCCACAGCAGAGAGCACCACGCAGACCATAAAACGAAGGAATGCTGACTCGAACTATCATCGGAATGCCAGGCTTAGCTATCTGTGAGCTGTGAAACACAAATAGAGTTATAAAGAGATTATGTGGCCCTGGGTATTGCAAATACTCTATTGACTGTTCTCCCCTCACTAAAATGAGGCAATGGATAGATACCTCAGTGGAAAAAGCAATTAGTGGTAGGGAATGAAGTTCCTTACTTTTTGTTCCCTGTTCTCTCCCTCCCAATCCTTTCAAATCTCCCTTGGGTCCAATTTGGAAATTCTTGCAAAGGCTAAAGTCCAGCAGCTTAACAGCTATTAAACACGGTCGTAAAGTGAAGATGCAGCCTGCGAGCTGGGCTCTTGGCAGCATCAGAGGAATATGGCAAATGGCACAACTCTTTTTCTGAAAGGAAATAATGGAAGGGATGAAGGGGAGGGTGTGGATAAACCAGATTGGGAGTTTCAGATGGAGACCCACGGAGCATACTAACCCATTCTGGTATTGCTATTTAGTACCTGTGAAGTCTACCATTATGCATTATTAAATTCATGTATTATTGAATCATGAATCCTTGTTCCCTGATAAGAAATGGAGATGATTTCTTAGTTTAAATTAAAGCCCTGCCTCCTTATTTGAATAAAACTGCATTACTGGCTGCCTAGCATGCTAATCGGAAAACTGCGTTAAGCAGGTAGGACTGTATGAATTAAAAAATAATGAAACAAGACTTTTCAGCCAGACATTGTTCCCTTGCCTGCTTTTCATGACAGCGGATTTCCTACTTGGAGTTGATAAGACAACGGCAAATGAAGATAACAACATGAGAGGGAAATCATTCACTCTAATGGGCTCCACCTGTGCAGACTTCAGCTCATTTACATGGCTGCAGAAAAATTAGAAATCATGCAGCAATTAGTCTGTTCTAGATTATGCAGTGTGTCAACTGATACCACTCAGGAGAGCACTAGTGCTAAAATGGTTTCAGAAGATAAATCTACTCCCCTATACAAACAGTTTTAATTACCTGGAAAACGGCATTGCCTATTGAGAAATCTCCATTGTGAACTTGGGCTGCTCTCCTGCTATTGGAATCAGATGTTGGGAAATTCCAATGTTTATGTAATTGACTCATATAATATTTGATGACTTGTTGAAACTGAAATTGGGCCTCTTGGTTGGGTCCCCAATTGTTCATCAAAGGCCTCTTTTAATGTCTCCTTCTGAGTTGGTCCAGGGAAAGTGGGGGAAGGTCAGATTTTTTTTAAATAAATGCTTCTGTTTACTGGTACTCTTTGCTTCTTTAGCCTTAGCTCTCATAGGTCTATAGAAATCTTCTAATTTATTATAAAATAATTTTAAATATGAAGCTTGAGTCAGTAGATCAAACTGTAATCATTTATATGAATAAAATTTTAAGACCATTAAGGTTTTGGATTCTCACTTAAAACATTGGGATGAGTGTTCTATTCATTTTGGTCTTGAAGTATATTTACCATGAAAGGATCTAGAGAAATAATATTCATGAAAAGCCAGCTTTTAGATCTATGCATAAGAGATTATCTAAAAGTTTTGCTTTGATTTGCTTATAGAAGTGCTTATGTATTCACATACACTTTATTTTGTCATTGTTATTTTCAATTTTTTTGGTAATTGTTTTATTGGATTTGGGATGATGCAATACAGTCAGGCTTAATGCTTAAATTTATAGCAGAAGCTATTGTCAAAGAGGGGTACACTGTGAGAGAAAGCATGGGTCCCTAGGCAAGGGTTGCCTCTTGGGGTGTTAGTAGAATGTTTGTCTTCTGCCTATACCTTTAGGGAAGAAAGAATAAAGGATTCTTTCAGGAAATAGCAGACAAGCCCTTAGCTTTGTACACTAGAGTTTGCTCCCAAAGCAAACATAATAAATGACTTCACGTTGGTAGATGCACGTGGGAAGGGGGCATTCCTTAAAGGCAGGTAATGTACACCCTCAGTGACCAAAGCAGAGTCCATCTTACCACAGGTAGAGAAGGAATCCTCTAGCACAGTGGGATTGCAGCCAGTGTGACCTCTACTAGCCAAGAGAATTTTCCAAACTTACTCTCTGAGATTTAGTTCAAATTCCGATCCTTACTAAAAATACAGAGTTTCCAGGGACAGTTCACATGGAACTGTAGTGTACTGGTGTTCGTTTTTTGTCCCAGGAGCATTAGTTACTGAGGGATACCTCAACAAAAGAATTCCAAGGATGTATAAATTTAGCAAATGTTGCTATAACCCTTTCCCAAATAGCAAAATGAACCTAGTGTGCAAAAGGCCCTGAGATGTCCTAGAATAAAGAAACTTGTCAAACCTTGTGTTTTCCAGATTTATCTGCCCACTAACCCCTCCACCCCCCACCCGCCCCCACCCTTCTGGTAATGAAACACTCATTCATATCCAGAGTCCAAGAGAATAACTTTGGGTCCTACTCCTGTAGTGTGAGAATGAGTTGCCCCACACAGGCTTTTACTATGGAGAAAACACAAGGACATTAGGGCCGCAGCTGATGGTGCCATAGAACACAGAAGTAGACTGCACTGGCTGGATGGACACTCTGAATCATTTGGCTTATTTCAAAGACAAATTCCTTCCATCTCAACACCTTCATGGACACACATGCACACACAGGTACATGCAGACATAGACATGGACACACACAACCCCAGCCTTCTGATGACAGAAGGTCTACCAAAGCCTCATACAGTTTAGCAGCTGGGGTTCCTACTTGGAAACGTATGTATACACTGAACACAGAAAATGCTTTAAGTAACTATTTTCTCATTCTCCCAAAGTGGATACTTAATCAGTATCATCCTAGATGCCTAGAAGAGAAGTTAATTCATTACACACAATGAATACCTTAAGGCATTAGGGCATAATCCTCTCATGGGACCAGAACACAATGACACCCTAGCAATATCTTTCAGATAATCTATTCTTCTGGCAATATCTTCTCTTACTTTGCTTCACATTCCCTAAAAGGAATATAAAGTGCTATGTGATATTGAATCAAAGAATGATGGACTTTTTGATCTGGGAGAGATCTAAGAGATAGTGTAGTTCCTTGTCTTCATTTGATAGGTGAGGGCAGTAAGATTCAGAGAGAGGACCCAAGCTGCTGTGAATAACACACTGAATCTGGTATGGAACAGGATTGCAGCTGTGGTCTTGCACCCAAAGACGACAGTTTATTCCACCACATCACTGTGGACTGTGGGAGTCAGAGCCAGGATTCCATGCTCTGCTATCACCCAGGCCCTTTAGGAGAGGAGAGGGCAAGCCCTATTCAAAAGATGTCTGGCCACAGACATGTGAGTTCCTCACATCAAAAAAAGGATATTGTTCAAGACCCTGAAACTCAGAGACACTGACATCACTGAGGAGAACAAGCTAGCCAGAAGGTCATCAGAGGAATTATGCATGTCCTAGGAGAGAATAGGGAACTGAATGTCAGTACTGACAAACATGTCAGTACATTGTGGAGGGGCAGGTGAGAAGCCTCCTTCCACAGTACTAGCAGATCAGCAGTCATTCCATTTCTGGAAGGACGTTGATAAACGAAGTCCCAGTTCAGAGTGTGAGAGTGTATGGGGTAGAGGAGTCTGAATTCAAGATGGGGGCTTCAACCAGTCCATCCCATACACAGGGCTCTCCTCATAGCCAAAGGGGAATTCAACATTAAAAGGCAACAGCAACAAAAACAATGAAAATTTTGATTGATGGAATATGAAATATTATATTTAATACAATTGCTAAAAGTAATACTGATTCTTAAAGAACTACAGAGAAATTGGATTGAGAAATATTTTTAAGCATAAAACAATGGAAGAGGCTGGGTGTGGTGGCTCACACCTGTAATCCCAGCACTCCGGGAGGCCGAGGCGGGTCGATCATTTGAGCTCAGGAGTTCGAGAGCAGCCTGAGCAAGAGCAAGACCCCGTCTCTACTAAAAATAGAAAGAAATTAGCTGAACAACTAAAACTATATAGAAAAAATTAGCTGGGCATAGTGTGCATGCCTGTAGTCCCAGCTACTAGGGAGGCTGAGGCAGGAGGATTGCTTGAGCCCAGGAATTTGAGGTTGCTGTGAGCTAAGCTGATGCCACGGCACTCTAGCCCGGGCAACAGAGCGAGACTCTGTCTCAAAAAAAAAAAAAAAAAAAATGGAAGACATTTTTTAAAAATCTGTGGATTTGATTACATAAAATGTAAAATATTTGTATGTTAGAAAATGTAAAAACTCAAAGGCAAATGGGTTAAGTGATTTGTCATCAATATAACAGGTAGGCACATGTTTTACTATCCTGTTTGGGGTGGGTGGAAAGGTACCTTGTGTTTTGGATAGGTAGCTCTCCGTAGTCCCTAAGGAAATTTGTTCTTGGCCTTAGCTGTTCTTCACTCTTTAAATCTCCCAAGGTCATGAGTGTGCCCTCCCCCAGTGCCTTGAGCCACTGTTGATTACAATTGTTGGACAATCCCCACAGGCTGCAATGATATTTATAGCACATTTCATGATATCAAAGGGCCTCTACTCTCCCCTGCTAAACTTTATCTTCATTTCCTCAGTCATTTCAGGGAAGGCACTTATAGTGACCTCAAAATTACACTTAATGGCCAGAATGACAACTTGCTTTTGTTTCTTTGCTGCAGGCCCAGTGCCAATACTCACATCCCTTTGCCAACCATTATAGATCAAGAGGTGCGCAGAATACAATAAATAGCAGAAGGAATACAGCAGATAAAGTCACACTTCTGCAAATACTCTTGATTTAGTGAAAACTTAGAGCGGGAGTTGGCTGAGAGAGTTTGCTGTATGGTGCCCAGAGTATACAGTGTAATCCACCATGCTGTTTCCATTGACCACGAGCAGAGTATAGCTTTCAGAACATGGGACAAAATTAACATATGATCAGTGTATTGCAAGAGACTTAGCTGTAAGCCCAAGGAGGCTTAGTCCTTCATCTTCTTCTCTATCTCTGCTCACTCCCTTGGTGATCTCATCTTGAATTATGGCTTTAAATACCATAAAGTGCTGACTACTGGGAAATATATGTCTCCAGCCCAGACCTCTCCTCTGAACTCCAGACTCATATATCCAACTGCCTGCTTGACATCTCACGTCCCAAATGGAATTCCTGATCTTCCCACACAAGCATCCCTTCCTATCTCAGAAAATGGCAATCCCATTCCTCCAGTTGCTCGGTCCTCTCTTTCTCTCATCCCCACCTCTGACCAAGCAGGGAATCTTGTTGGCTCTTACCTTCAAAATACATCCACAATCTAACCACTTCTCACCACTTACACTGCAGCTCCCCTGGTCCAATCACCTCGATGACAGCCATGGGCTCTGATCTCCCTGACTGTGCTCTTGACACCCACAGTCCGTGCTATCACAGCAGCCAGAGTCTGTCCCAGCAGACCTTTGACAACAGCTTCCAGGTCTTTCAGAGGAAAAGCCCATATCCTCACAGTGGCCACAGACCCTACTGATCAGCCACCCACGTCTTACCTCATAGTCCCCTCTGCCCTGCTCACTCTGCTCTAGGTACATTGGGCTCCTCGAATGTGTTTTTTTAAACATGCTGTGCATGCTCTATCTTGGTAATTTTTAAAAATACTTATTGGTTTCTCCCTGACTTCAGCATTATAAAATTCATCCATGTAACAAGAATACTTATACTCCCTAATATTTTGAAATAAAAATTATAAAAAAACTTTATTGGTTTCTATGCCTGGATCATTCCTCCAGATATCTGCATGGCTAACTCACTTACACTCCTTAAGTCTTTGCTTAAATGACACCTTCTTAATGAGCCCTTCACAGACCACATTATTTAAGATTGTAACCCTTACCCTAATATATCCCCTATTCCTTCCTCTGCTTTCTTTTTCTCCATTGCACTTACTCCATGTGAAATTATAACTTCACTTAATTATTTACTGTCAGCCTCTCCCTCATAAAAGGTAAGCACAATGAAAGTAGAAATTTTTTGTCTCAGTTTTCCACTGCTGTAACCTCAGTGCCTAGAATAGTGCCTGGAACATGGGAGACACTAAAAACAAAGGAAGGAGGAAAACATTTACATATATGTTTATTTACATAATATTTGGGAGAAAAAGACATACGAAAAATCAGTGCTGTGCAAGACAGTTTATAAGTAATGCTAATGGCTGTGAAAAACATCTTCAAATCCCAATGCCTTCATGAAAAGTTCATTTTTAATTTGTACAAAGTCCATTGTGAATGTTCCTAGTTACACAGGTCTCCTGAAAGTACATCCCTCCTACAAGTAGTAACTTCAAATACCATTAAACTATTTCCAAATACCATTATTTATGGTATTTGACTTATACCAAATAGGAGAAAGAGGCAGACAGTGAGTGCATGAAGGTTTGCATAGAATAACTGTATTTCATGTTGAGCTTGCAAGTGTCATACATATTTTTACTCACCTTCCTTTGACCAGAACTCAGGTACATGGTCTCACTTACATGCAAAGATAGTAGGGAGGGCGCTGGGAAATACAGCTTAGCTGTGTGCCCGGAAAAGAGAGTAGAACTGAATACTTGTGAAGATTAGCAGTCTTTACCACAAATTATTAGACCATGTGAATTGATAAGTAAATACCAATTCACTAATAGGCCCTGAATAAGCTACTTGAAGTAGAGAAAATCTGTAAAGCTAATGAACATACAAAGGAATGTATAACCTCAGTATAACAAATTATAATAGAATGCAAATTTAAATGAGATAAAATTTTAAGAAGTTCTTTTCTAGTTTGCTGAGTTTTTGTTATGAATGGTTGTTAAATTTTGTCCAATGTTTTTTGCCTGCATGTATTGTGATAATCATTTTTTCTCCCTTAGTTTGTTAATATTATTAATTATATTAATTAAGGTTTGTGGGGGTTTTGGGTTTTTTTGTTTTTTCATTTCAATATATTAAGAGGGTACAAATGTTTTCTTTACATAGATACCTTGTACAATGCTTAAGTCAGGGCTTTTGGTGTGTCCATCACCATAACAATGTTCATGGTACCCAATAGGTAAGTTTTTATTCCACACTTCCCTCTTCCACTTCTCCCCCTTGGTTTCCAATGTCTTTTACATCTCTTTGTGCCTGTGTGTATCCATCATTTAACTCTCACTTACTAGTGAGAATATACAGCATTTGGTTTTCCATTCCTGAGATAATTCGCTTAGAATAATGGTGTCCAGTTCCATCCATCCATATTGCTGTAACAACATTATTTCATTCGTTTTTATGGCTGAGTAGTACTCCATACCATATTTTCTTTATTTACTCATGAATTGATAGACACTTAGGTTGGTTTCATGTCCTTGCAATGTGAATTGTGCTGCTATAAACATTTGGGTGCAGATGTCTTTTTGAGAAAATGACTTCTTTTCCTTTGGGTAGGGATACCCAGTAGTGGGATTGCTGGATCAAATGGTAGGTCTACATTTATTTCTTTGAGGAATCTCCGTACTGTTTTCCATAGAAGTTGTACTAATTTGCAGTCCTATCAACAGCATATAAGCATTCCTATCTCTCTGCACTCGTGCCAGCATCTATTGTTTTTTGACTTTTAGTAACAGCCATTCTGATAGGAGAAAGGTGGTATCTCACTGTAGTTTTAATTTGCATTCCCTGATGATTAGTGATGTTGAACATTTCTTTCATATGTTTGTAGGCCATTTCTCCATCTTCTTTTGAAAAACTTCTGTTTACATCCTTTGTCCATTTTTTGATAAGGTTGTTTTTTTCTTGCTGATTTGTTCAAGTTCCTTGTAGATTCTGTATTATTCCTTTGTCAAATGTGTACTTTGCAAATATTTTCTCCCATTCTGCATGCTGTCTATTCACTCTGTTGATTATTTCCTGTGCTGTGCAGAAGCTTTTTAATTTAATTAAGTCCCATTTATTTATTCTTTTTGTTGCCGTATTTGACTTTGGGGTCCTAGTCATAAATTCTTTGCCTAGGCTGATGTCTAGAAGAGTTTTCCCTATGTTTCTTCTAGAATTTTTATGGTTTCATGCCTTACATTTAAGTCTTTTATCAATCTTGAATTAATTTTTGTATATGGTGAAAGATAAAGGTCCTGTTTCATTCTTCTGCATGTGTCTATTCAGTTTTCCCAGCACTGTTTATTGAATAAAGCTTCCTTTCCCCAGTGTATGTTGTTGTCTGCTTTGTCAAAGATCAGTTAGTCATAGCTATATGGTTTTATTTCTGGATTCTCTCTTCTGTACCATTGGTCTGTGTCTCTACTTTTACACTAGTACCATGCTGTTTGAGTTACTACAGCCTTGTAGTATAATTTGAAGTCAGGTAATGTGATGACTCCAGATTTGTTCCTTTTGCTTAGGATTGCTTTGGCTATTCAGGGTCTTTTTTGGTTCCAAATGAAGCTTAGGGTTATTTTTTCCAGGTATGTGAAATAAGACATTGGTATTTTGATGGACATTGCATTGAATCTGTAAATCGCTTTGGTCACTATGGACATTTTAACGATGTTGATTCTGCCAATCCATGAGCCAGGGATGTTTTTCCATTTGTGTGTGTCATCTGTACATTGATTAACTTTTGAATGGTAAAACAACCTTGCATTCCTGGGATAAAGTATACTTGGTCATGATGTATTATCCTTTTCGTATATTGCTGAATTTAATTTGCTAATACTTTGTTAGGAATCCTTTGGTCCATGGTCATGAAAGATATTAGTCTGTGATTTTCTTTTATTGTAATGTCTTTATCAGGTTATCTACTTATCTATTTACCAATTTCTAGTCCATTTTCAGAAGGAGTTTGCATAAGTTTGATATTTTTTCTTCCTTAAACATTTGATAGAATTCATCAGTGGCGCCATCCGAACTTTGAGTTTTCTGTGGCAGAGTTTTTAATAACAAATCCAATTTATTTAGTAGATATAGAACTATTCATATTCTTTTACTTCCTGTTGTGTAAGTTTTGGAACATTGTGTTTTCCTTTTTAAGCAATATATCTATTTCGTATAAAAATACTGGACTTTACTGGTATAAAGTTGTTCAAAATATTTCCACATTTCCCTTTTAATGTGAAATACCATCTTAAATTTCCCTGTTAGTGAATATGCAATGGGACTTGTGTCTTCATATATTGCTAATGGTAAAATGAATTTGAACAATCTTTCTGGAAAGCAATTTGACAATATGTACCAAGTGGCTTTCAAGTATTTGTACTCCATAAAAAGAGACATGCAAATATTTTAAGACAAAAACTTTTATCAAACAAGGTAATATATGATTAAATTCTTACACATTTATTATATTTACATTTTCAGCACATACATATTTGATGTGCATATGGTGGGTAGGTATTTCATATGGGATAATTTCATTCTCTTTCATCTCCCCACAGGTGTCTGACACTTTTCCTCTCTCCCACCTCCCAGCTAATAAACTTATTTCTTCTTTCTCAGAATGTGATGGTTAATTTTATGTATCAACTTGAGCGGGCTAAGGAATGGCCAGATAGCAGGTTAAAACATAATTCTGGCTGTTTCTGTGAAGGTGTTTCTGGAAGAGACTAGCATTTGAATCAATGTACTCAATAAAGAAGATTGGCTCTTCCCAATGTGGATAGGCATCATCCAACCCTTTGAGGTACCAAATAAAACAAAAAGGAGTAGGAAGGGGGAATTCTCCCTCTTCTTGAACTGGAACATGCATTTTCTCCTGCCCTCAGGCACTGGAACTCCTCCTTCCTGAGCCTTCAGACTCAACTGAATCACACCATCGACTTTCCTGGTTCTCCGTCTTGGAGATGGCACATTGTGGGACTTCTCAGCCTCCATAATCATGTAAACCAATTCCCATAAGAAATAACCTTCTATTTATATCTATGTATACTCTATTGATTTTGCTTCTCTGGAGAACTCTAATACACTGATAAAAAAAAAATAGAAGTAATCAGAAAAGAACTGATCATCCTACCACCAAATCCAGCACATATGTGAATTTATACTCATATTTTCTGCTTCTCTTCCATTACAATACAGCAAGTGTTCCCCTCCTGTCTTTTGTCAACCTCTCCACTTGTGCACTAAAATCTTTCTCTGCTCACTTTTTCACATTCATTGCTCTTAAAATTACCTCTCTCTCTCTCTCTTGCATTATAAATTTCTCTCTCTCTACTGGATTATTACCATTTGCTTACAAATATTCTATATTATGTCCCAACTTAAAATTAATCCCTCCACATCTTTCTCTACCTACCTCCCCAGTTATCTGATTCTCTTTAGGGCAAAACTCCCCCAGCAATTGTCTACACTAGGTTGGTGCCCTTAACATACCTCTGAAGTGGCACCTGTCAAATCCAATGGTCATGACTTACTCCTCATGCTACTTCACCTCCAGAAGCATTTGAGAATACAAAGAAGTAGGCCACTCCCTCCTTCTTGAAACGTTTTTATAATTGACTTCCAATATACTATACTTCCTTCTTTTCCTTTTATCTCATTGGCTACACTTTCTCAATTTCTTTGTTCTTCCTCGTTTTATAAACTGTAAAATGTAAGGAGTCTCAGAGTTTACTCTTTAGCTCTCTTCTCTTGTTTATGTCACTCTCTAAGTGGGGTCTAAGTGGGCTCATAAATTTAAACACCATATATACACTGATGATTTCCAAATTTATATCTCTAAGTCAAGCCTCTCTTTTGTGCTCAACAGCTTTACCCAGTCCTCAAACATAACTTGTCCAAAGAGAATACTAGATGCTCCACTCCAAGTTTACCCTTCTCCCATCTCCGTAAATACTTTCAGTACACTCTCAGTTGCTCTTGACTAAAATCATAGAGCCATCTCCTTTTTCACAAACCCCATATCCATCTAACAGCCAGTCCTGTCAACTCTACCTTCAAAGAGGTACTTCAAAATAGATGCTACATTTGTACTAGCTTGCACCACCAGCGGTGTATGAGTGTTCCTATCTCTCTGCATCCATGTCAACGTTTATTGTTTTGGGACTTTTTGATAAAAGCCACTCTCATTGGAGTTAAGTGATACCTCATTGTGGTTTTGATTTGCATTTCCCTGATGATTAGAGATGCTGAGCATTTTTCCATATGTTTGTTGGCCATTAGTCTGTCTTCTTCTGAAACCTCTGTGGAAAGTAATATGGAGATACCTCAAAGAGCTAAAAGTAGAACTACCATTTGATCTAGCAATGCCATTACTGGGCATCTACTCAAAGGAAAAAAAAGACATTCAATAAAAAAGACATCTGCACTCAAATGTTTATAGCAGCACAATTCACAATTGCTAAGATGTGGAAACAACCCAAATGCCCATCAATACATGAGTGGATTAATAAAATGTGGCATGTGTATACCATGGAGTACTACTCAGCCACAAAAAAACAATGGTGATCTAGTACCTCTTGTATTATGCTGGATAGAGCTGGAGCCCATTATGCTAAATGAAGTATCACAAGAATGGAAAAACAAACACCACATGTACTCACCATTAAATTGATACTAATTAATCAACACTTATATACACATATAGTAGTAACATTCATCAGCATTCATCATTCCTCTTTATCCCTGGTAACATTACTTCTTTTAAAGTCTAATTTGTCCTATATTAATTTAGCCATGCTAGCTTTCTTATGTTTAGTTCTTAAAAGATATATCTTTTTTCTATCCATTTATTTTCACCTTTGCCTTTATATTTAAAGTAAGATTTCGTAGTAGTGTGTAGTTTGTTCTTGTCTTTTCATTCAAACTGACAATCACAGCCTATTCTTTGATGTATTTAGATCATTTATATTTAATGGAGATATTGATATATTGCATCAAAACCTAACATCTTGTTCTTCTTTTTCTATTTGTTCCATCTACTCTTTGCTTTCTTTATTCTTTCCCAAATTCTTTTGGATTAGTTGAGCTTTTTAATGATTTCATGTTATCTGTAGTATTGGCTAACTATCCATATGTCTTTTTATTGTTTCATTGATATTTCTAGGTATTATATACCTCTAATTTTTCACATTCTACCTTCAAGTAATTTTGTACTTCAAGTTCAATAGCATACTTCAAGTTCACTTTTGCCTTCCAGTCATTTGTGCTAATGTTTTCTTACATTTTTCCTATACATGTGCTACAAACTCTCAATACATGATTTTTAATTTGGCTTTAAATAGTTTATTATCTTTTAAAGAACTTTAAATTTTTGAAAAATTACTTCTAAGTTTACTGACATATTTACCATTTCTGAAGTGCTTTATCCCATCATTTAGATGCAAAGTTATGTCTGATGTCATTTTCCCTTTCTTGAAGAACTCCTTTTAACAATTCTTGCAAAGAACCACAAAAAATCTTCTTCAAGGTACAGTTAAACTGTGAAAAGTCAACGACAAAAAAAGAATTCTAAAAACCATAAGAGAAAAACATCAAGTCACATGTAAGGGAATCTCCATTAGACTAACAATGAATTTCTCAGCAGAAAGCTATACACCAGGAGAGAATGGGATCATACATTCAAAGTACTGAAAGAAAAAAATAAAACTTCCTGTCAAGAATACTATATCCCAGAAAATTAACCTTCATAAATGAAGGAGAAATAAAGCCTTTCCTAGATTATCAAAACCTGAGGTAATTAATCATTACTAGATCAGCCTCACAAGAAATGCTTATGAGAGTCCTATATCTGAAAGTGAAAGGGCAATATCTACCATCATGAAAACACATGAAAGTATAAAACTCAATGGTAGAGCAGATACAAAATGAAAAAGAGAAAGGAGTCAAACATTACTATTACAGAAAACCACCAAAACACAATGATAAACAATAAGAGAGAAAGAAAGAAACATATGGTGTACAAAGTAAATAGAAAACAATTAACACAATGACAGGAATAAGTCCTTACCTATCAATAATGCACTTGAATATATACAGATTAAATTCCCCACTTAAAAGATATAGATTGGATGAATGGATAAAAACTTAAAAATCATGACCGAACCACATGCTGCCTACAAGAAACTCATTTAACAGGCAAAAACACATATAGACTGAAAGTGAAGGGATGGAAAAAAATATTCCACACAAATAGAAACTGGAGTAGTTATACTTATATCTGGTAAAACAGATTTTAAGTCAAAAACTTTAAAAAGAAGAAAGTCATTATATAATGAGGAAGGGAACAATTCACCAAGAGAATATAACAATTCTAAATATATATATATATATATATATATACCCCAAATTGGAGCACACACATATGTAAAGCAAATATTATTAGATTTAAAGGACAAGATAAACTCCAATACAATAGAAATTGAAAAATTCAACATTCCACTCTCAACATTGAATAGATGATCTAGACAGAATATCAACAAAGAAACACTGGATTTAATCTGCATTTTAGACCCAATAGACCTAACAGACATTTATAGAAGATTTCATTCAACAGCTGCAGAATATACATTCTTCTCATCAGTACATGGAAAATTCTCCAAGATAGACCATATGTTAGGACACAAAACAAATATCAATTTTTTTTAAATTGAAATCTTATCAAGTATCTTCTCAGACTATAATGGAATAAAACTAGAAATCAATAACAAGAGAAACCTTGGAAACTATACAAATGCATAAAAATTAAGTAATTTGTTCATGAATGATCCTTGAGTCAATGAAAAAATCAAGAAGGAAGTTAAAAAAAATTTCTTAAAACAAATGAAAATGGAAACACAGCATACCAAAACCTATGAGATATAGCAAAAGCAGTGCTAAGAGGGAAGTTTATGGCAATAAATACTTACATCAGAAAAGTAGAAAGATTTCAAATGAGTAAGCTGATGGTGCAGCTCAAGGAACTAAAAAAGCAAGAACAAACCAAACCCAAAATTAGTAGAAGGAAAGAAATAATAAAGATCAGAGCAGAACCAAATGAAATAGCCACTAAAAAAATAATACAAAGGATCAACAAAATGAGAAGTTGGTTTTCTGAAAGGATGAACAAAATCCATAAACCACTAGCTAAGTAACCAAGGGAGAAAAAAAGAGAAACATCAAACAAATGAAATGAGAAACAAAAAAGCAGACATTACAACTGATACCACAGATACAAAAGATCATTAGTGACTACCATGAAAAATTATATGCTAACAAATTGGAAAACCTAGAGGAAATGGATAAATTCCTGGACATATACAACCTACCAAGATTGAACTAGGAAAAAATAGAAAATCTGAACGGATCAATAATGTGTAAAAAGATTCAATCAGTAATAAAAACTCTCCCAACAAAGAGAATCCCAGGACCAGATGACTTTACTCCTGAATTCAATCAAACTTACAAAAAATTAACATCAATTCTTCTCAAAGTATTCCAAAAAAATTGAAGAGAAGGAACTTCTTCCTAACTCATTTACAGAGCCAACATTATCCTGTTATCAAAACCAGATAAAGACACAAAAACAAAAATAAATAAATAAATATATAAAACTACAGGCCAATATCCTTGATGAATACATAGATGTAAAAATGCTCAACAAAATACTAACAACCTGAATCCAACAACATATCAAAAAGGTAAAACACTATGATCACATGAGATTTATCCCAGGGATGCAAGGATGGTTCAACATAAGCAAATCAATAAATGTGATAAATCACATCAACAGGATCGAGGACAAAAACTATGTGATCATCTCAATAGATGCAGAAAAACATTTGATAAAATTAAGCATTGCTTCATGATTAAAAACTCTCAACAAATTTGGCATAAAAGAAACATACATCAACACTAAGGCAATAAATGATAAAGCCTCATCTAACATCATACTGAGTAAGTAAAAGCTGAAAGCCTTTCTTTTAAGAACTGAAGTAAGATAAGGATGCTCACTTTCAATACTCTTATTCAACATTGTACTGGAATGCCTAACCAAAGCAATCAGGCAAGAGAAAGAAATAAAAGGCACCCAAATTGGAAAAGAGGAAGTCAAATTGTCCCTATGAAGATGACATGATCTTCTGTATAGAAAAACCTAAAGACTCTACTGAAAAGTTCTTATAACTGATAAGTGAATTCAGTAAAATTGAAGAATATAAAATCAACATACAAAAGTTAGTATCCTTTCTATACACCAATAATAAACTAACTGAAAAAGAAATCAAGAAAACAATCCCACTTACAATAATCCCCCAAAATAATAAAATATCTAGAAATAAAGACCGCTACAAGAAAAACTACAAAACATTGATGAAAGTAATTGAATAATTGAAGAGGTTGCAAAAAAATGGAAAGGCATCCCCATGCTCTTGGATCAGAAGAATTAATATTGTGAAAATGACCATACTGCCCATAGCAGTCTACAGATCCGATGCAATCCCTATCAAAATACTAATAAACTTCTTCACAGAAATAGAAAACACAATCCTAAAATTTGTATGGAATCACAAAAGACCCTGAATAACCAAAGCAATACTGAGCAAAAAGCTGGAGGCAACACATTACTTGACTTTAAATTATATTGCAAGCCTATAGTAACCAAAACAGCATGATACTGGTATAAAAATAGACACATAGATTAAAGGAACAGAATAGAGAACTCATAATTAAAGCCACATATTTTCAGCCAACTGATCTTTGATAGAGCTGACAAAAACATACATTGGGAAAAGGAAGCCCTATTCAATAAATGATGCTGGGAAAACCGGATTGCCATACACAGAAGAATGAAATAGGACCCCAGTTTCACCATATACAAAAATCAACTCAAGATGAATTAAAGTTTAAATGTATGACCTGAAACTATAAAAATACTAGGAAAAAAAGTAGGGAAAACTCTCATGGGCATTGATCTAGGCAAAGAATATATGACTAAGACTGGAAAAGTGCAAGTAACAAAAACAAAAATAGACAATTTTGACTTAATTAAACTAAAAAGCTTCTGCACAGCAAACAATAAACACAATGAAAACACAACCTGTAAAATGGTAGAAAATATTTTCAAACTATTTATTCAACAAGGGACTAATATCCAAAATATACAAGAAACTCAAACAAGTCAACAGAAAAAAAAAAACATTAAAAAGTAGGCAAAGATTCTGTATAGATATTTCTTTTAAAAAGGCATAAAAATGACCAAGAGGAATATTTTAAAAATGCTCAAAATGACTAATTGTCAGGGAAATGCAAATCAAAATCACAAGGAGATATCATCTTACCCTAGTTAGAGTGGCTATTAGCAAAAAGACAGAAAATAACAAATGTTGGCAAGGATAGAGAGAAAAGGGAATTGCTATACACCGTTAGTGGACATGTAAATGAGTACAGCTAGTATAGAAAACAGTATGGAGGTTTATCACAGAACTAAAAATAGAATTACCATACAATCCAGCAATCCCATTAATGGGTATTTATTCAAAGGAAAGAAAATCAATATATGAAAGGGATATCTGTACCCTTGTGTTTATTTCAGCACTATTCACAAAAGCCAAGATATGGAATCAACCTGTTGATATGTATATCAACAGATGAATGAATAAAGAAAATATGTCATATACACACAATGAAATACTACTTAGCCATAAAAAGAATGAAATTATGTCATTTGCAGCAACATGGATGGAACTGGAGGTCATTCATTATGTTAAGTCAAATCAGCTAGGCACAGAAAGACAAATATTCATGTTCTCACTCATATGATAGAGCTAAAAAAGTTGATCTCAGGGAGGTAGAGAGTAGAATGATAGTTACCAGAGGCTGAGAAGGATGAGGGTGGAGGTGATGAAGAGAAGCTGGTTATTCAATACAAAAATATAGTAAGATAGAAGGAATAAATTCTAGCATTTGATAACCCAGTAGGGTGACTATAGTTAACAATTTTTTGTATATTTCAAAATAGCTGTAAAAGAAGAGTAGGAATATTCACAGTACAAAGAAATGATACATGTTTGAGGTGATGAATATCCTAAATACCCTGATTTGACCATAACACATTGCATACATGTATCAAAATATCATGTGTATTCCATAGATACATACAATTATTACCTATCGGTGAGAATAGATACATATAAAAAATCTCTTCTAATAATTATTTTCAGTAAAATTACTATTCCATGAAGATGTGCTATGTTTAGCAGAATGTCATGTAGGCATTCTGCATGTTTGCATCCCTGGGCACATGTCCAAAATTGTTTTGAAATTATGAAAAATATGGGATAAAATATAAACTCAATTTGCCAATCAAAACACATCATAGTCTGGCTGCTGCCTACCACACTAGCTTCACTCCCACCTCTGCCCTACTTGCATCCCATATTGTAGACATATTGAACTACTTGCTATTCCTTAAATCATCTGCCCCATTTCATACCTCTGTAACTTTGCATATACTTTTTCCTTTGCCTGAAATGCTCTTCCTTTTTGTCCATCTGGTCAAATCTTAATCATCTCTCAAGTCTCATATCAAAGTATTCCTCCTTACAAAAAAGCCCCTCATTATCCCAAGCAGACATGAGAATTCCTTTTCTACTCCCATTGTTCTTGTACCAAGTTCACATTGTGCCAATTATCTCACTGTATTTTAATAACCATTATTTCTTTATAAAATATATTTTCCATCATTATTATCCATCACTATCAGCTAGCATGGTACAAATTTACTAACCTATAAATATTTGCTGAATGAAGTATTTGGGGTCTGATCATTTAAAAGACACAGGAAAACATCCCTTAAACCTTCCATTTCTAAGACTGTATTTGATACTTCCTTAAAGGGACAAGGACTGGATTTATAGAACTTTACAGAAAATGGATGTGAAAATTCTCAGACCTATCCTGTGAGACCCCCTGCAGTCCCCCAGGCTCTGTGACTGCTTGTCCCCATTGACCTTTGTCTTCTCTGAACTGTGAACATATGAACCTCTAAAAGAGCCTTCAAAAGCCCAATATTCCATTGAGAAAAACCCGGCAGGCAGTCATGGGGTGAGATAATAAATCCTCAAAAGCTGCATCTATATTAATAAAATAAAACTCTTTTTTGTAGGTTGGGAAAAATGGGGACAGATAGCTATTTCAAATGTTACATAAAAATTCAACAATAATAGATTTTACTCATCTGCTGTATGGTTGGCTGTTTTTACTCTGCTGAAAAATATCAGAAGATGAAGTGGACCCTGGCAAGAACAATCTACAGAAGGCAGATATTTAAACCTGAGAAAAGCTAATGGAGAGGCAGTAAACCTGAGACATGCTAAAATTCTATGTAACTACATAAGTGTGTGTGTCTGTGTGTACATGCACATGCTTGTAGATAGCCATACAGTTTTTTTCCCCATTTTTATGTTCTTTGGTGGCATTGCTTTTGGAATAGGACAAACCTAGCTTTGATCCATGACTGTCATATATTTTCCCTCTTTACCATGAGTAAGTTAGGATTAAGCTCTTTAAAGCTTCCATTTTCTCAACTCTAAAAATACCTTCCTTTTGCATCTCTAATATACCTACAAGGGTATACAATACATACATACACATACACCCCCTACACCTATATTTCAATTAATTAGAAACACACACACATATAATTTCTTCTTTTGTCATTGATCATATACCTTGGTCTAGATACTCAATGTCTAAAAAAATACAGTAAACCCGAGAGAAATAATTTAGCACTACCCAAATAAATTTAGCACATGATTTATTTACATACTAGAGTGTGCAATGGGGAATAAGAGTAGAACCCACCATTTGGTCTTTCCATCTTGCCACTCCAGGAGGCCCTGAGGCGTATAAGCAGAACACTAGAACTGTACTTTGGAAAACACTGAATTGGTTCAATGCCCTTTATTTCTGAGAAAACAGTCAGAGAAGTGATGTTGCCCAAGGTCACACAGGACCAGAACTAGAACCTGAGGCTTCTGATTTCCATAGCAATGCCACTTCCACTGCAGACTGGAAAATCTGGTTGCAGGACAATCTCCTGATGGGTTGGACACCTCCTATTTGTTCCTCAGATCCAGTCTCCGCTCTTTTTCACACTGTGTTGTCATGGGTTGACCATCAAAAATATCCATTAGCTTCAGGGTCTTACTGGGTTCAGTCAGTGAGGAGCACCAGCGGGAGACAGGAGAGGGGAGAAGAATGCAGTTGGGGTGTTCCTTCCCTGGCTGCCTCCCGGTGGGATCACCGGCGGTTGGCTGCATCCTTAGACTGAAGGTCATGTAGCTCCTGTCCCCTCTCTCTGGGTTCTGATGACAACTCCCAGCCTGTCTTTTTCCAGACTAGGAGTTACGGATAATAGCACCCCATTGCTCCTGGCCAGAGTATTGCGCTCTTTCTTCCAGTTTCCCCCCACTCTCCTGGTAACTTTGTAAAGGGTTTTTTATTAAACTTTCTTCAGCTTCCCCAGTTTGAATCTGCCATTTATATTCTGTCAGGACCATAACTAGGGAGCTTTTAAAAGGTACGGATGACTGGGGCTTTCAAAATCTCCCTGGGTGATTCCAGTTTATAGTTGAAGTTGAAAACCTTTACGCTAAACCATGACAAGGATTTTTGCTGCTGTTAAGTCGCTAGAGTACAAACATACAAACACACATTCACTGTGAGAATGGTAGAGCCTTCACCAATGTGAGGAAATATCATGAGCTAAATTAGCTAGATTCTGGCAATCTATGGTTTTTGAAAACTACAAGTAAGGCTGACATAAAGATTGATAAATGTGCAAACTCTTAGAATCCAGCAACTTTGTAAACACATTCAAAATATTTACTTTCATGCTATTTCTTTCTTCTTCTAATACCCAAATGTCAATTTTAATGGAAGCCACATCTCCGTGTATTGATTGGTTCATCTTGATTTTATTAAGGTTAGGTTGGGCTGCCCAGGAAGCTTTTCTAGTGTTTGAAACTTTTATAAAAGTGTCTATTTGAGAGGGGCAGGGAGGGATATGAAGTAGGTGGGAGCAAAGAAAAAAATATCACATTTTGTCTAAAGTAAAACACAGTTTGTTGCCAAGATTTCATTAATTCAATAAATAAAAATATAAGTATGCTCCAACTTCAACAAGCTCAAGTTTCCCTCCTAGCTGTGAAACCACAGCACCCCAATGGCTTCTAAATATGTCAACACATGACCTTCACATCCCAAACTCACCAGTGTGGAGAACATGATTTATGAGGTTGTCTGACCATCCTTGAAAGAGGTTTTAAATATTTTACTCTTATAATAAGTGTAGTTCCTTCATTCAGTGGTAAATGATTGTGGGTTCTTAGAGAAAAGGACTAATTTCTGGAAGGAAAAAAAGCCTAAACTTGGAAGAAATCTACAAACAGCTCTGTGGCACCTTATGGTGGGTGAGCTAATTACTGGCCCTAAGTTGCCTAGTAAACGGTCTTTGTTTGGGAAGGTTAAGTTTCATCTCTGTTCCAAAACCTCAGAGCCAGACAGGGAAGGGAAAAAATGATGGTGTATGTGGCGAGGCTGGCAGTACTGCCTGACGGCTGGTTATTTGGAAAGGTTTTAGAAGATGTGTTATGAGGCATGGTAATATGTGTCATTTTTCATGACTGCAGTCAAAGGAGTTAGCAGATTGAGTCTGTGGACTTGGATTTGGAAATGGAAATTACCAAATAGTCTGTGAGCTTTGCATCCCACTGCTGCCTGGAGTCTCATACCATGAGCGACAGAGGAAGAGGGCACTATTTTTGGGGGCTGCCAAATGAAACCAAGTTAGAACATGGGAAATTTGGCTCACCCAGCTCTAAATTCATTTTTATATAGAAGAAAACTGAATTTTAGTCATTGAAGAAGCTCTTCAGTTTAGACGTTGTTAATGAAGAACGTGAATGTTCTTTGAAAAAAAAAAATAAGTCAAAATGGAGGCACTGCTTATTCTGAGAAGGAGAAGATGGTCCTAAAGGAAATGGAATGTGCAGTGCCCTTCCCTCGAAGTCCTCTTTTTGTTCTGTTTTCTTGGAAATGTGTGTTCAAGGGGAATCGAGGGTGTACCTAACCCTCCTTGTCAAGAATCCTTAGTTCCAAGTAATGGAAACTCACTTAAACTAATGTAAGCCAAAAAAGCAAGTCTTCTTACAAGGACACATAGGCATGCCATGGAACTCGATAGGCCAAAGTGAGGTCAGTCTTAGGACAGGCCAGAACCAGGAGCCAGAGAGCCATGGAAAATCAAGACACCTGCTCTCTTAGTCTATCTGTCTGCCTTTCTGGTCTCCTGATTTACCCTCTCACTCTATTATACTTCTTGCATCCTGTCCTGAAGACTGGCTTTCTCTCCTTACTCAGGTCTAAGGCTACAGTTAAACATTCCACAGTGATGTCTTCAATTCCCAAATTTATAGCTCCTTAATTCAGGTGGTCAGCCAAGATCACAAATTAGCTAATCCTCTGAGAGTGCATACCACATTGCAGACTCGACTCTAAGCAATTCACATGTTGTATTAACTCCTTTAATCTGCCCATCTAACCTATAAGTTTTATCCCCATTTTACAGCTAAAACTGAGGCAGAAGAGTTAAATGATTACCTAAATTCACATAGCAAATGAGGAGTAGATTTGGATTTCAAACCCAGGCAGTCTGGCTCCAGACTCTGTGCTCCTAACCACAGCTTTTCTGCTCACTTGGTCCCAATGTCATTCCCCACAAGAGAGAATATAGTAGGCTTATATCCTCTTGAACAATGTTTCTTGGATTAGGTGGATATCCCACCGTAATCAGCTCTGCCTGGGAGGTGATGGGGCCACAACAGGACAACATGGCACAACATGAATTTGGGGGCCTACTGCAGTGCTGGTGAGGAATTAGTTTTCAGGAATTGGGGAATAGAAATCGGACAGATATCCCAAAGTCTCCCATGCTACTCTATGAAAATCCTATGCTCTTTGGGCCAAGTCATGGACTAGTGTAGCAATACAAGATTAAAAGTCATTAAAGTTTTGAAACAGAGAGGATTTTCCTGGACATGATTATTTTCATGGAGGCAACTCCATATATGAATGGTTGTTTCACTTTTCTACAGAATTCTCTAGAGATGAGGATTTTAAATTCCCCATGTGGCTCTTCAGCCAGGTTCTTGCAGCCTGGGACTTCTCCCAGTCCAACCTAAATCGCTCCAATGGCAGCTGAAACTGATTTCTTTGTCTTGCTTTCAGGGTAAACTGTACTACAAAAAGGAACATGTGAGAATGTTCTGAAGTAATTCTGTTCTTTGGCTGAGTGTCACACTGACTTAATTAGAAAATTTTATCAAAGGACTAATAACAAAGGCATAAAAAATTCCTAGAATCATGTGTCTGGAAAGAGTTTCATTAATTTATGTTTATATAGATATATACATAAGTACATGAGTGAGGAAAGCATTCCAAATCTGAGAGAACATTGGCTCCATAACAGAAATGATGGGGAAGATAAAACTGTGAACTAAGAAATAGGCATTTTTGCTACATATTTCTGACCCTCACCCCATAAATGCCCTAATGTATGAGGCATTGGCCCATGTGGAAATTTTGAGGCATTTAACACTTTCCTAATACCAAATTCCATTGAATGTATATAATATTCTACAGAAATAAAATGAAAAATCAAAATCTTTGTTCTAAATTATCCAAAGACATTTTCAGTTCACTTTCTCCAACCCAAACTTGTAAGAAGATTTTTACTGCTGATAATCATCTCAGCTTCTGTAGGCCTCAAATCTTTTGAGCAGTTCTAATCTCTCTTCTGTGGCAGCTAAATGACTAGTTGGTGGTTTAACCTCATTCTCACTCCCTCCCCCCCTCCCCCAGTTCTTGGATCTACTCTTTCCTACATCATCTGAATCTTGGTTTTGGTCTCTTCCATGCCAGGCTTAACTTGTAACAATAAATAGCCTCTTAGTCATTTGAGGCCTTGTTTTTCCTTCTGGAAGACAGCAGTGGATGTCAACTTCCATAGGTAGCATTTCCATCTTGTCTCTTTCTCATGGCCTCTCATGACCTTGTAGAACAAATAGAAGCTGGAACTCCATGGCTCCCTGTGATCTCTATATGGTCCCCACCTTAACTAGAAAACTTCATTTCACTCCATACCTCCATGTGTGACTTCACTCCAACTGAGCTTTCTCTGCTTTCTCTTCCAGTTACTCTTGAGAATCCCATCCACTAAATGATACTTACCAGAGATGGCTCAAATGCATGAGTTATGAGTGAACTCTCTGTTCTACATGAGGTGAGAAGTCTTCAACCAGGGATAATCACACAAAATGCAAAGTACTGATTCCAGGTCCATTCCACTACAAACTTCCTTGGATTAGAACCTATTTCACAGGCACCGAACCCTTGATAAAGTGCCCTAGAGACCAGGCTAGAAGGCTTTAACAATAGAGATAGTTGCACAGGGACACACTATAAATATTTGACATATTTATTCAACAAATACTTATTGAACTCATGCACCAGCCACTGAGCTAGTATTTGGGAATTTTGCACTCTTTCTTCCAGCTCTCTGAAGGTATCTGGGGAAGACCTTGGCAGGAATAGGGGACTGAGAATGTCAAAGGTATTGGGCTAGAGGCTACAGCCACGGCCTGACCATGCTGTCTTGTGCACAGATGCCCCTGATGTCATAGGAGACCAGTGGCTTCTTTTGGATGCCTCCTTCCCTGACCCCTTTACCTCTGGCTTCTCTATCAGCCAATGTCTTTCCCTAAACACCTGTTTATTCTGCTCTCCTACCTCTCACTAACGCTCAGGGCTCTCCCTGCCTCAATCCCTTCTACTCACAAGAAAAGCTCATTGAGCTAGCCAACTCAGAGCTCTCCTCTGCCAGGAATTTTTTTTCATAAAGCTTGAAGGAGGCAATATTTAGCTCATATGGATGAATTGCAACTAATTGACTTTTGGATATTTTTGCCTGGGTTGAGGATGGGAAGGTGGAGCTATGAGGTAATTTTCAGCTGAAGGAAGCTTTCATAAGGTGGTTGAAGACAACTTAAAGAGTCAACAACCTTTCTAACTACTTCCAAGGTCAGCTCCACAGGAAAGTTCCAGTGTGCTCTGAACAAAGCAGAGACTGGGACTCCAATAACCTGTGTTGTCTGCAAAGTTTACTCCTCAGATTTGTTTTAAACCTTTACCTGTCTCCAACCTAAAGTTCTCTGCCAATGAGGGAAAAGCACTTTTCTGTAAGACCTAGTGGGCTTAGTGTGACCATGCTGTGACTTTCATGTCACCAGACACAGTGGTATGTAAGAGGGGTAAGAAGGGTTTGGCTGCATAGCTGGTGCCACTCTGCATGTGTGGATGGTGGCTCTGTAAAAGACACACTCTCTAGGAATGTGTCCAAGGGCTATAATACAGAGGTGGTGTTCAGGCCAGCTGTGTGGGGCAGTGGATACAGCACCCAGGATGGGGAATCAGAAGGCCTGAGTTCCCATCTCTGCTCTGCTCCTTCTGGAGCTGACCTTTCCAAGGCATTTCCCTTTTCTGTGTGTCAGGTTGCTCATCTGGAGTTGGAAGATCCCAAATTCTTTAGTTTTCCTGCAAACTCTTAGATCCTGGGATTCCTTGGACTTTGCTCTTAATCCAGTGTTTAGGACTCTAGTTTCGCCAGAAACTCTTTGTGAGGAACAAGGCCCAGCTGTGGGAGGCATCAGTAAGCAACATCAAGTCAAACCTATGGCACAGGGCCCAGGGATGAACCACGTATAGTACACTGGGGCTCATGATTTCCAAGTTTTTAGAGGCCTGGCAGGTAACATGTCATGTGTGATGCTGCTTAAATCTAGGATGATAGGAAATGAGGCAGCTCACTATAAACCACACAGGGCACACCCCTCCTAAAGGGCACTTAAATTTTTCTCTTTTAAGCACAGTGCCCATCACACAGAATGACACTGTGGGTTGGATTGGACTCACAGGAGACACGTTTGAGACCCAACACTATCTTCAGATTTAGAGTAAAATACCTTTTCTGAAGACAGCCAACTTGTCTTTTGCCAATCAAGACATTTTTCTTTTAGGTACTTCAGGTCAGTGGGTTCCATTTAATCAGATGCTTCCCATGGAATCCAAAAACAGAAAGACAAACAATAGAATGAGCAGGAAGGAACTTAAAAACTCAGGGCCCATCTAAATCACAACTAGGCCTGACATTGACCCCAAGGTTGGTTCTGCTGCTGAATTGAAAACTTTGCCGCCAAAATGATCCCTAACTGCCTTCCAGAATGTGTAGTCTCTGGGAGCTGAGGAGAGTCACACAGGACTGTGGCTTTCTGGATGAGAGAACAGCAGGCAAGAAAGGAGACTTCTTGTTAAGCCCCATTAACGTTTTAATAGAGCTTAAAGCAACGGTCCCCTTTGAAAATGCTTTATGCATAATTGACCAATTGTCATTAGATATAGTTACACTCCATGGCATCTTATTAGAAGGAGTTTTTTGAACCCCTCTCCCCAAGCATTCATAGTAAATTCCTAACAGATGATGTCATAACAGGCCGTTACAATCCATAACATGTAGATACCATTAAAGCAATGTGTGTGCCTTTTTGATACTGAAACATCTAACTTTATTATGAAGTTTGCTATAAAACCTGCTCTGATGTATTTAATAATATTAAAGCGTTTATTCTTTAATATTGGAGTCATACTGCCCCTGTGAAGCCTGTTACTTCTGCCACAAATGAGAATTGCCAAATCTATCAGTTCAGCTTTTAAACACTTCCTTAAGAGATTTTTTTTCTTTCTTCTTTCCTCCTCTTCATCGCTTTTTTTTTTTTTTTGCTATGAAAAAGCAGATGTTCTAAAGCTACAAGTAACCGAAAACCAGCAATATATGCTCAAAGGCTGAAACATAATATTTACAAAAAACTGATCCAGTGAGAAATGTCTCCACAATGACCCTGGTCATGAAGTAGGGAGCCGTGTGGCCGTCAGTCCTAGCTGAGCAGGTCGTCAGTCATCAGGACCCTGTGCATTGCATTCTCAGTTAGGGACTTTCCTGACATCAGCAACTCTCCCCATGCGTGATACAAAAGGTGAAATAAATATAAAATCCATTCTTACTGCATCACATTCCATTGACTTTACAATTGTCATATAAGGCAGGTATCCTGCAATTTATGTGGATTCTGTAAATTATGTGAGCAGATTTGGCTTTTGGGGTGGTGGCCCTACCTTTGGTCTCTATCACTATAGCAAATATTAGTTTTTCTTTTTAATTTCAAAATATTAAGGGAGTACAAATGTTTTTCTTACATAGATACCTTGTATAATGCTTAAGTTGGGATCTTTTTTTTTTTTTTTTTTTTTTTTTTTTGAGACAGAGTCTCACTCTGTTGCCCAGGCTAGAGTGAGTGCCGTGGCGTCAGCCTAGCTCACAGCAACCTCAAACTCCTGAGCTCAAGCGATCCTCCTGTCTCAGCCTCCCGAGTAGCTGGGACTACAGGCATGTGCCACCATGCCCGGCTAATTTTTTTCTATATATATTTTTAGCTGTCCATATAATTTCTTTCTATTTTTTTTAGTAGAGATGGGGTCTCGCTCTTGCTCAGGCTGGTCTCGAACTCCTGAGCTCAAACGATCCGCCCACTTCGGCCTCCCAGAGTGCTAGGATTACAGGCGTGAGCCACCGCGCCCGGCCAAGTTGGGATCTTTAGTGTGCCCATCACCAGAATAGTGTTCATTGTATGCCATAAGTAAGTTTTTACCCCTCACCCATTTCTACCCTCCCCCCTTCTGGGTTTCCAATATCCTTTAAATCTTTTAATGTCTGTATGTGTCCATCTTTTAGTTTCCAATTATTAGAGAGAACATGTAATTGTTTTTCCATCCCTGAGATACTTCATTTAGGGTCATCATCTCCAGTTCCATCCAGGTTGCTGCAGAAGACATTATGTCATTCTTTTTTATAGCTGAGTAGTGCTCCATTTTCTTTATGCACTCATGAATTGATGGACACTTAGGTTGATTCCACATATTTGCAATTGTGAATTGTGCTTCAATAAACATTCAAATGCAGTTATTTTTTTTGATAAAATGACTTCTCTTCCTTTGGGTAGATACCCAGCAGTAGGATTGCTGGATCAAATGGTAAGTGTACCTTTATTTCCTTGAGGAGTCTCCATACTGTTTTCCATAGAGGCTTCACTAACCTGCAGTACCACCAACAGTGTATAGCATTCTTATCTCTCAGCATCCACAACAGCACCTATTGTTTTTTTTGCATTTTAATAATGGCCATTTTGATAGAGGTAAGTTGGTATCTCATTGTAGTTTTAATTTGCACTTTCCTGATGATTAGTGATGTTGAGCATTTTTTCATATATTTGTGGGCTATTTGTCTATCTTCTTTTGAAAAACTTTTGTTCTTATCTTTTAAGCACTTTTTAATGTGATTATTTGCTTTTTCTTGCTGATTCATTTTGAGTTCTTTGTCGATTTTGGATATTAGCACTTTATTGGATGTACAATTTGAGAATACTTTCTCCCATTCTGTAGGTTGTCTATTAACTCTGTTCATTATTTCCTTTGCTGTGCAGAAACTTTTTAATTCAATTAAGTCCCATTTATTTATTTATTTTTGTTGTTGCTGTATTTGACTTTGGGGTCTTAGTCATAAATTCTTTGCCTAGGCCAATGTCTAGAAGTGTTTTGCCTATGTTTAATTCTAGAATTTTTATGGTTTTATGACTTACATTTACGTTTTTTATCCATCTTGAATTAATTTGTCTCTGTGGTGAGAGATAGGGGTCCTGCTTCATTCTTCTGCATATGGCTATCCAGTTTTCCCAGCATCATTTATTTAACAGGGCTTCTATTCCCCAGAGTATGTTGTTATCTGCTTTGTCGAAGATCAGTTGGTCATAGGTAGATGGTTTTCTATTCTGTTCCATTGGTCTATGTTTCTACTTTTATGCCAGTACCATGCTGTTTTGGTTACTGTAGCCTTGCAATATAATTTGAAGTCAAGGAATGTGATGCCTCCAGATTTGTTCTTTTTGCTTAAGATTGCTTTGGCTATTCAGGCTCCTTTTTGGTTCCAAATGAAACATAGAATTTTTTTTTAATATTTGTGAAATATGATGCTGGTATTTTAATGGGGATTGCAATAAATCTGTAAGTCACTTTTGTCAGTATGGACATTTTTAACAATGCTGATTTTACCAATCCATGAGCATGGGATGTTTTTTCCGTTTGTTTGCATCACGTATGATGTCTTTCATCAGTGTTTGTAATTCTCTTTGTGGAGAACTTTCACCTCCTTGGTTAAGTATATTCCTAGGTATTTTATTCTCTTTGTAGCTATTGTAAATGGTGTAGAGTCTTTGATTTGACTCTAAGTTTGACTACTACTAGAACAGAGAAAGTCAACTGATTTGTGTACATTGATTTTGCAACCTGAGACTTTGCTGAATTTATTTATCCAATTCTAGGAATCTTTTGGTGGAGTCTTTATGGTTTTCTGGATACAAGATCATATCATCAGCCAACAGGTATAGTTTGACCTCCTCTTTCTTGATTTGGATATTCTTTATTTGTTTCTCTTTCCTTATTGTATGTTTCCAGTTTATTCATTTCCTCTATCTTTTCTAGTTTGTGTGCATAGAGATTTTCTAGTATTCATGGATGTTATTTTGTATTTCTGTAGTATCAGTTATAATGTCTCATTTTTCATTTCTGATCGAGCTTATTTGGGTTCTTTCTCTTCTATTTATGGTTAATCTTGCTAGATGTCTATCAATTTTGTTTATCTTTTCAAAGAACCAAATTTTTGTTTCATTGATTCCTTGTATTGTTTTTTGTTTGTTTGTTTGTTTCCATTTTATTTAGTTCTTCTCTGGGCTTTGTTATTTCTTTTCTTCTCCTAGCTTTGGGTTTGATTTATTCTTCTTTTTCTAGTTCCTTGAGGCATGACATCAGGCTGTTAATTTGTGATCTTTCTGTCTCTTTGATGAGGCATTTAAGACTATGAATTTCCCTCTTAACACTGATTTTGCTGTATCCCATAGATCTGGGATGCTTGTGTTATGATTGTCATTCAGTTAGAAAAATCTTTTGATTTCCTTCTTAAGCTCATCATTGACCCAAGGATCGTTCAGCAGCTGGTTATTTAATTTCCATGAATTTGTGTAGATTTGAGAGTTCCTCTTGGAGTTGATTTCTAGTGTTATTCCACTATGAGAAGATACATGGAATGATTTAGAGTTTTCTGAATTTGCTGAGACTTATTTTTGTGGGCTAACATATGATCTATCTTGGAAAATGTCTCATGTGCTGATGGGAAGAATGTATATTCTGCAGTTTTTGGGTAGAAGGCTCTGTAGATGTCTGTTAGGTCCATTTGTTCTGGAATCCTGTTTAAGTTCAGTGTTTCTTTGTTGATCTTCTGCCTTGATGATCTGTCCAATTCTATCAGTGGAGTGTTGAAATCCTCAGAAATTATGGTGTTGCTGTTTATTCCTTTGCTTAGATGTAGTTGTATTTTATTTAGGACTCTGGGAGCTCCTGTATTAGATGCATATATACTTAGGATTGTTATATCTTCTTGATGAATTGCTCCCTTTATCATTACATGATGACTGTCTTTGTCTTTTTTTTTTACCATTGTTAATTTTATCTGATATGAAACTAGCTACCCTGCTCACTTTGGGTTTCCATTCATGTGAAATATTTTTTCCATTCCTTTACCTTGAATCTATGAGTATCCTTGTGAGTTAGATGGGTTTCTTGGAAACAGCAGGTACTTGGGGTGCATTTTTTCATCCATTCAGCCAGTCTACATATTTTAAAGAAAGCAGTTAAGACAGCTTACTTTCAATGTTAGTATTGATATGTTAGACATTGTTCTGTTCGTCATGTTAAGTGATAACTTATTGCTTTGTTTTCTCCCTCATATTACTGTTTTATATGGTTGTGAGCTTTAACTTTTGGGTGTTTTTACATTGGTGGGTATTAATTATTCTTTTTCATGTATAGAGCACTTTTAAGCATTTCCTATAGGGCAGGTCTAGTAGCGACAAATTCCCTCAGTGTTTGCTTGTCTGAGAAAGACTTTATTCCTCCTTCATTTATGAAACTTGGTTTTGCAGGATGCAAAATTCTTGGCTGACACCTATTCTGTTTAAGAAGACTAAAAATGGGACCCCAGTCCCTTCTGGCTTGAAAGGTCTCTACTAATAGATTTAGTGGGGGAGATCAGATTTAGCACAACAAATTGTTAGCAAGCCCATTGGGCTCCACATCAGGGCCATCTTCTTTATCTAGCTTTTATCAGTAAAAAGCTGATAGTTAGACATCTACTTGTCCAACATCTGTGCCTATCTCTTATCTGGTTCTGAATTCAGGCAAGGAAGAAGGCTATTATAATTTGGGTTCCCTAAAATCCAAGCACTTTGATACCTCTCATGCTATAGGCAGTACCTACTCCACCCCTCCACCCTGTGCTCTAGGTCTGTCTGCAGCATTTACTTGGAGGCACTTTCCTCAAAAACAGGTGCAGGACTATTCCATGGACCCTGGAACTTCTGGCCAGTGCCCTGCCATCCAATTCAGTTTCTTCCAAGAGAAATGCCTCTTATTGGACACAGGTAGGTAGGAAGTTATCTGATTTAATCCGTACTAATTTAATGTTAGGGAAGAAATGCTACAATCTCCCTTTTGGAAGTGTTTGCTTTGATTTTGATGGAGAATTACATGAGGATTACATGATTTTAATAGAGACTTACCCAAAGCAATGAGTAGCAATGGAGAAATTTCAGGCATACCTGAGGTAGACATTTGCAGACAAATCTAACCACCCTACACTAGAGATGGAGGGCCCTGGAGGGAAACATAAATGATTGACGCTTCTGAGTATAAGAAAACCACTAGCTCAAGTACAGTGATAACTGGCAACTGGTATTTGGCCTTAACATTAAGAATGGAGAGTGGAAGAGACTCAGGCACACCTAGCATCATGGACACCAAATACTTTAGGTCAGTTTTCAACAAGAGGATGAAGCTATAAAACAGTTACAGCCTCTACTCAGTGTCAGAATATTGTCACCATGCAGAATAAGGGCCCAGTGTTAATAGATCTTTTGCATTTTCAAGAGAAACAAGTCATAAATATGAATTTTTATGCAAAAATTCACCCCCTTTCAATGTTAGCAACTAACTCATTAAGAAAACAAGATCAAACAACCACCACCACCAAACCCTGTGTGGGCTATTAATTGAGAAAAGTGAGACTGTTCTCAGTCCCAAGCCACCTGTGAGTGACATTCTTTGCCCTCTCTGACTATCACTGCATCTTTCCTCTTCTCTCACTTCCTTCCTACACATTAGTTAAAATCTGGCATTCCTAATTCTCATTTTTGAAATCACCATGAAAACTTTCAAAGTGATGAGCACAGACACATTTTCAGTGAAACAAACTCTGGCTAGCCTAAAAAGCCTTGTCTTTCAGCCATCAACAGCTGCTACTATCACCATTAATGTGCAATATAACTAGTGACTTTCCATGTCACTGTTTTAAAAAGTTGAACTATTGCAGAGGGAAACAAATGATTAAATTGTAAAATTCAGGCTTTATCAAAGCATACAATTTTCCACCATAGACTCCAATGTCTTTGAAGCTTAAAACACCTGAAAAGAATATGGGAGTGTGAATATATTTTTTAAATTATAGCCTTTATCAGCATTCAAGGTATCTCTCACTTCAGCCTTCCTCAGGTTTTCACCTTGAAACTTAGCAACTTTTCTTTCTTACAGAACTTCCTCCTCCAAGCCGAAATGGGTTCAATAACTTGGTCCAACAGAACCTTTAGAATGTCAATCTTATATCTCAAACAAATCTTTTTTAAAAAGATGAATTCCCCACTCCATTGGGTATCTGATGACAAGGTGTTCAGCCCTCCAGGTTTTATTTAGAGAACCACAAGGAAATGTGGTCAGCCTGAAAAGTCCTAAAATCAGTCCAAACATGTAGAACTAAAAGCATGCAATGCTCTTTTGGGACCTCACCAGGGCCCTGGTGCTGTTTGAATAAGAGGCTAGTCAGCCCCATGGCGTGCAGAATGGGCGATGGAAGTTGAGGAAAACAAACTGGACAACAGTAATGACTTGACTTCCTCCTCACAATGCCCATCAGAGAGCAGAACTTTGTAGGGACTGGATCATTAAATACACTAAATTTATGGAGACAAAACAAGCAGTTTGGGGGCAAAAAATAAGTTACTACAGATCAGAGCTTGTGAAGGGGGTCAAACAAGTAAGCATTTATTGACTGACTTGAGCTAGATTCCTTTTCTCCCCTTCAGAAGATAAGTTTTTGGCTCAATGCAAACACCTGTTGCTGTTTGGGTGTGTTTCTCTGTCCTTGGAACCACTGGTTAGTTAACAGAATTCAGCTCTTGTGAAGAGCTGTCCTGCTTTAAATGCTTGATTCTTCTGATGCCTTTGTTTGTATCAGAAATTGGTTTCCAGGCACAGGAGCCATCAAATCTAGTGAGCTGGTGTTAATTCCTTCTGGACTCTGTCTTTGCAGCCTTCCTCATGGGCAAGAAGGAAGTTTGGGCCTATGCCCTTGTTGCACAGGGTCAGATAAACACCCTACTACTCACAAACCCAGAACAAGCATTGGAAGGGAGTGAAGGCTTTTCAGTTCAACAAAACATTTTTCAGAGATTCCTGTCTTGAAGAAGTTGATAGCTCAGAAAACAGACAATGCATCATCATATATTAAATTTGGTGGTTAATTAGAGTGAATAGACAGCCAGATTTAACTAGAACTGTTCTGGTTTATACCTCTTGCCCCAGTATACTTATTACTTGAAAAAAAAAAAAAAAAAGTCCCCGTTCGTACAATAAATGATATGTTCACCAGGTGTGAGGAGAAGAGAGAGGGATTCCCAATTTTTTCTTGGCTATGATTGTCTCCCCTAGCAAGGTACCATAGTAACACTGTTGATGGCTTCCAGAAGGGTCTTCAATGCGCTTTAGACGTGGTTTCAGAATCCCTGCCATCACTGTCCCTGAAAGCACAGAATGGCATTGGTCCACAGGTGTAAATGTCCTCCTGATTTCCCTGCAGACATAAGAGTAACATTGTCAGATTCAGTAAACAAAAACACAGGATGCCCAGTTAAATTTGAATTTCAGATAAACAACAAAGAATGTTTTTAGTACAAGAGGTTCAATTCACAGACCAGAGTGAACAGCGTGTAGTGGCTGTGCTCTGGGACGCCCTGTCCTGCCTGCGGGCTGCCCTCCAGCAGGCTGCCGTCCCCAAACCTGCTGATGGCGCTGGATGCCAGGGCCTGGACATTAGAGGAGCCTTAGGGAGCCCCTGCCATCTCTACTGTCTTCTTCCCATAGGCAAAACGTTTTATTTTCCTCAGGGAAAATGAAGCTTTGCACAGCGAGGCCTGCTCCTGGAGAATGGTAAAGTGACACAGTGATTTTCTGGGAACAAGGAGAAATACAACCCTTTGGAGGAATGAGCAACTTCTTGAAGGGTTCAGTTCTCTGTCTGGAACTCTCAGCCCTTTGCCCTTGTAATTCTTCCCTCCAACACTAGAGAAGGGGGATGTAGAAGCCCTGGGAGGATGGACTGGAGCCATATTCTTTCTTCCCAGTGGGGTTTGGAGAGCAGTGTAGGCAGCTTCCAGTCTGCATCCTCCTCGGCCCCCAGACACTGTGGTCTGAGTGGTCCCAGCCTGTGGCTGTGCATTGAAACTTGCCGAAGTCAGCTTTAAATTGTGCCAGTGTCTCCCTGAGGAAAGAGTCCGGGGTACAGGAGCTGCTAGGATGAACACACATGGAAACACACACATACGCACAGGTACACACATGTGCACACACTCATAAACACATTTCACACCTTGGGCAAAATATAGGAGGAGGATACATGAAAGAAGGAAAGAGAGGAAGGAGAGGAAGGAAGGAAAGAAGGAAAGAAAGAAGGAAGGGAAGAAGGAAGGGAGGAAAGAAGGAAGCAAGGAAGGAAAAAGGAAGGAGGCAGTGTGGATGAGACCCAATGTAGCTTCAATTTAGCTATTTTTCCACTCAAGCCTTCTGTGATTTATTAATGTTTTCAATCTACTTAAATTGTCCTTCTCTGAAACCAAATTCTGAGTGGGCAAATCACTGTATTTCAATAATATGCCTATTCAAAGTTTAAAAGATGGAACTGAGAAGATTGGGATTATTCCTTGTCTTGGGCTCCTGACCCCAGATGGTCTTGCAGTTCTCTGCCTTCTCCAGCACAGGACAGGGAGCCCAGAGGAGGGCCTGGACAACAGTGTGCTGACTCCAGAGATCCGGTCACTCTTTTCAAACTGCAGGAACCCACCTATTTGGGGATTTCTCATCTAGTTACATCGCAAAGAGAAGAGACAAAGCGTGACTTTCTGCAGCTCGCAAACAGACCCACCAACGAGGCAAAATAAAGCCGGGGTGGTGGTGCTGGTGGTGGATGCAGGTACTTCCAGAAGCAGTAGAGTAGACCCAGAGGTTCTGTACTGAATTTGACACACATCTACCCAACCCCAGAAAGGACCACCTCTCACCCTTCCCCAGGGGAAAGCACTGCCAGGAGAGGGAGAGGAAGTGGAAAGAGCGAGAGCTGGGGAATCACGAGGCAAGTTGCTTTCGGATCTGGCTCTGAACTGGGCAGAATCCGAGGTCCCACACACCTGGACACACCTGTTGTGCTCCAAAGTGCAAAGGGACATCTTAGACTTGGTAGTTTAGCCCCCATGTCACTAAGTTTTATTCTTTTCACCAAAGTGATTTGTTAAATATATCACTTGGTGGAATTGGGTTATTACTGCTTTTATAAGACTTTTTAGATAAGAAACCCACAAATCAGAGAAAATCCTGCCAGACCATGTGCTGAAATTTCTGCTTCACAAAGTTAAGTCACCCGATTTAAAAACCAGAAATAGGACCTGCCATGGGCAAAATTATGAAGCAAATAAAATTTGCTTTCCAAGTCATCAGCTCGGCCTTTTCCCCCGATTTCCTGACCATTCTGATAC
Source organism: Eulemur rufifrons (assembly GCF_041146395.1). Classification (NCBI taxonomy): domain Eukaryota; kingdom Metazoa; phylum Chordata; class Mammalia; order Primates; family Lemuridae; genus Eulemur; species Eulemur rufifrons. The sequence continues at coordinate 63,988,925 of NC_091001.1, forward strand.
CCAAGAATCCCAGCCTTATCACAGACTCTGGCACAGGTGTTTGAGGTCATCGTGGGGTTCCCTCCAGGCTTTAAACGTGGGGGTGCTGGGTGTAAACACTATTTCCAACAACGGAAGCAGGTTCTGCTCTATGGAGAAGGTGGTGAAAGAAACTGGGGGCAAGGAGGTCCAGAGCCCATGAGAAATCACCACCCAGAGTGAGCATGCATTCCATCAACAGCTGAGAACCCTGGCTGAAGGCAGACTAGTCTGAAACTGGAAACTTCAGTTAGAAATGAAGGGCAGATTCCTTGCTTGACTCTTGAGTTCAGTCTCTGAGTGGTCCAGGGAACCTCAGGGTTTATTTCAGATTCTCAGTTTCTGCCTCTGTGACATGGAGCTGGTTACCACTTAGAGACCAAGAGAGTTACTGGTGGGAGCTGCCCACTCTGTTCTTCGCAACTCCAAAGCAGCACCATGTGGTGAGCAAGACGTGTAGATGGGTAAGTGCCCAGACTAACAGGAGAGTTTCTCTCTAGCACCTGTGTCTCCTGCTTACAGCTCCACAGTGGCCTAAGGGAAACTGACCCAGGGATGGGACTGTGCCCAGAATGGGTACATCTCATCAGACAGGACTCAAGTTGCAAACACATCTGACCCAGATGCTACTCTTGGGCTTCCTCCTTTCTGCCCTGTGCAGGCCAGAGACTTTGGCCAGTATTCCTGGTGGTTGAAAGCCAGCTCACAACCCTTGATTCTACAGGTCCCTCTGCAGCACCAGACACTTTTAATAAACTTGCAGCCATTTTCAGGGCCTAGCCCCTCCCAATCCAACACTCCAAGCTGGCTGTCCTACAATCCACACTGCTAGCCTAGAATTGTTCTCCTTTTGGCGCTGCTAACGGGAGAGGTGTTGAAAGGCGGCTGGAGCAGATGGGAATGGGATTCCATTAGTTTGTAAATGCCTGAATAGCATTTCTTTTTAATGCAACGTGAGAGTTTTAAGCATGTGGAAAATTTTTCCTACCCTAATTATAAGGCCCCTTTTTATTAAAGGTGCACACACCTCCCTCATAGCTGGGGAAGTTTTGGCTCTGAGGTTGGTTGCTGCATTGAGAACCCCGTCCTGGGCTCTGTGTAGGTCTGTTAGTAACTGGCTTAGCACTTGCCAGTTTCCTTCCCTGGGTAATGACAGAGATGCTAACACAAAGGCAAAGCTGTTAATCCCAAACACGTTACTAATAAGGCAAGCTGCCTCACTGCCTGTCGTAGGGAAGAAGGGGAGACGCACGTGGGGTTGCTAATACCCAAGCTTGCGCGTTCTCTCCGACCCACGGCTTTGTGGATAACGAGGTATATCCTGCCTTTCTCCAAATGTCACCACACTTTATCAGCTCAGCGCTCCTTCACTAATCACATGCCACCAACTGATGTTTGGTATTTGGGAGGCAGCGAAGGTGAACAGTGAATGTGGATGAATTTGCTCCATGGATGACACCGGAAAGATTCTTGCTGGATTCAACTCTCTTGGTCATTTTTGGCATGCTTCTCTGTGTGCTTTATGACCCCTTCAGACACATGGCAGACTTTGTAGCTATTTATTTGTTAAAAGAAAATCAATAAATGTGTGAATGATAGCAAACTCACCTCAATCTGGGCTATCGTTTCAGGAAAGAGCAAAATCAGGGAGGCCGGATAGCATAAGATTTGGGTCAAATACAGTTTAGAAGCCTTGTGGGACCCAGTTCAAGAACTCTGAGCAAGGGGAAGAAAAGACAGAAATCATGGAAACAGATTCTTTCCCTTCCCCATGGAACAGGTGCAGGCAGCTGTGGAGAAAGCACACAGATTCCAGCTTTGATTTGGAAATAGGAATTGCACTGTGGACAATTGATTAAATCTTTGTGCAGCCTCAGTCCTACCTAGGAATCCTTGTTAGCAGTCCTGAACATGCTTGAAATGTGGTAGTGTTCACCTGATAGGTTTAGTAATGATAAAGGGGTAGCTGCTGACCAACTGATACATCTTGCTCGACAAGTCAGACAGTTCTGGAAAGCCATAAGTAATTCCTCAAGTTAGCTATAAATCAGAATAACATCAGGAACTTTAAAATAATATTGTGGCCTGAGCTTCACCTCTGGAGATTAAGTTTCAATCAGTTTAGTGGGGGCTCCTGAGAACTATATTTTCCAAAGCCTTCTAGATAATTCTGGTGCTCAACCACATTTGAGAACAATTTCTGTGTTTTCCAGACTTTGTTATTTCACAGATGAGTTAGTTGTTTTTTGTTGTTGTTGTTGTTGTTGTTGTTGTTTTGTTTTGTTTTAAATAGAGCTTGACTTGGGGTTGTCAACATTTTACTTTGCCAACCAAGGAAGAAGGAACTATCAACCCTCTGCCTAAGTCTGCTTGAGCTGCTATAATAAGAATACCACAAACTGGGTAGCTTACAAACACCAGAAACCTATTTCTTAAAGGTTTAGAGTCTGGGAAGTCCAAGATCAAGGCACTGGCAGATGTGGTGTCTGGTGAGGGCCCACTCCTCATAGTTGGTGACCTCCAGCTGTGCCCTCACATGGTAGAAGGGCAAAAGAGCTCCCTTGGGACTCTTTTATAGAGGAACTAATCCCATTCATGAAGGCTTTGACCTCATGACCTAATCACCTCCCCAAAGCCCCACTTCTTAATACTGTCTCATTGGAGATTAGATTTCAACGTATCGGTTTTGGAGGGGACACAAACATTCAGACATAGCACCTGCTATAAACATCATTTCTGAAAAGGCAGATTAACACCAAGGAAGGAACTGGAAGGACATATCTTTAAATGCATTTAGCTTTATAAAAATTCACCATGCTGAGGCCATAACCATGTTCATAGCAGCATTATTCACAATAGCCAAAAGGTGGAAGCAGCCCATGGAAATGAATGGATGAACAAAATGTGGTATGTACACACAGTGCCATACTATTCCTCCCCAGAAAGGAGGGAAATTCTGACACATGAAACAGCATGGATGAACCTTGAGGACATTTATGCTAAGGGAAATAAGCCTGTTACAAAAGTCTAAATATTGTATGATTTCACTTACATAAGGTGCCTAAAGTAGTTAAATTCATAGAGAAAGTAGAATAATGGCTTCCAGGGACCAAGGGGAGGGGATAATGAGGAGTTAGTGTTTAATGGGCAGAGTTTCAGTATAAGATGATGAAAAAGTTCTGGAGACAGATAGTAGTGATGGTCACACAAAAATGTGCATATACTTAATGTCATTGAACTCTACACTTAAACTTAACACTTAAACATGATAAACTTCATGTTGTGTATATTTTGCTCCAATAAAAAATTACAACATTGCTTTTATTTTCTTATTTTGTTGTGCAGATTGGCATTTGAAAGCCACTGCTCAGGATGAAGTCATCTCCCGTGGCTTACAGAGAGGAAGCAAGGCCTGTAGGGACAGCCCAGGTGGCCAAGTCCAGTTACCCAGAGGCTGCTCACAGTCAGGAAGCCTCTAAACTGTCCCAGAAAGGCTGCAACAACCCAACACAGGCTGGGGGGTGGAGATTCGCATCCATATTATTAAAAACATCATCCACACCCCTGGAGAAACTACACAATCCTTTTAAACAAAGACATACCCCAGGCCAGTGTCAATTTGTACTTTAAAGTGCTCGATATTTTTTATGAGCATTAGATGTCCAGAGGATGTTGTACCCAAAAAAATTTTCAAGAAGCCATGGGTTGACCCTAAAATTTGTCTAAGTGGGCAAAAATTGTGGGTGGCACCTGGTTTTTTCTTCACAAAGCAATAGAGCAAAGTAGTAAAGAACTACATAAAGTTAAAGGCAAAGCAATTTGGTACCCACAGGAGGCCATGTACAGACAAGATGTGATCTGAGACAGAGATAATTGTTGGTGAAATTATAGGATTGCACAAAGAATAATACTACTCTACTATAGTAGTTGCTTCTTATTTATATATAACATACATATATGTGTATATATGTACATACACACTTATTAAATGGAGGTTTGTGATGACTGGTTAGTAAGTTTTAAAAATTCAAATCAAACTGTTCTTAGCAATACAGACAGTGATAGCCTATTAGACAGACCATGTATCTGGAGTTTATAATCATGGAATTTTCGTACTACATTAAGAATCTCCATGGGTGATAATAGAGCACTAAAATAGCGAGCATTGCATTGATGTTTCTCACTCTCCACATTTGTTTAATTCCTTTGCCAGACACACTTACTTAACTTGTCTTGGTAGATTTTTGTAATGAGTCTTTCAAATGGAAAAACTGTATTCAAGCATTTCAGTTTTATCAAGTAGCAAAAACATCCAGGCTGTTGGCCAGAATTTGCATGTTTGTTACAGCAGTCCATGTCCAGATATCTCAGGGCTGAGGAATAATAACAATTTTCCAAAATGTTAATGGATCCATAATCCATTGGTTATGGGATCCATAATCCAGTAGGTTAATTCACTTAACCACCTCTATTACAGCAATAATTATTGGCATATAATCTTAGGACTCATGCATAGTGATAATCGATTCCAATTAAAATAGCCTTTTTAATTCAATAAGTGTTTAAGTACCTACTATGTGTAGTGCTATGTAATTTCTTGCCTTTGTCCAGCACTTCAGAATTGTAAAAGTCATGTTAATTGTATCATTTGATTCTGACAGAACCTGGTGATGAGGATAAGCAGGTGAACACTCAAGGAAATGGACGCATGGAGAGATTAAATGCCTTGTTCAAGTTGTTGAAGACAGTAAGTGATGTGGTCACAAATAAAATCCAGGTTTTCTGGAGCCTCTTTCAGTCTCCTCTGTGCTGCCTCACACTACCCCTCCTCATGGGCACCACTCACTGTTAAAGTCTGCCTTACATTGCCCTTTACTAATTCTCTGAATCATTTTCTATGCCAATGTGTTCCTCTCTCTCTCTCTCTCTCTCTCTCTCGCTCTCTTTTTATTTGGAATTTTTTTTTTTTTTTTTTTTTTTTTTAGACAGAGTCTCGCTCTGTGGCCTGGGCTAGAGTGCTGTGACATCAGCCTAGCTCACAGCAACCTCAAACTCCTGCGCTCAAGTGATCCTCCTGCCTCAGCCTCCTGAGTAGGGACTACAGGCATGCACCACCATGCCCGGCTAATTTTTTATATATATATTTTTAGTTGTCCAGCTAATTTCTTTCTATTTTTGGTAGAGACGGGGTCTCACTCTTGCTCAGGCTGGTCTCGAACTCCTGACCTCAAGCGATCCTCCGGCCTCAACCTCCCAAGGTGCTAGGATTACAGGCGTGCACCACCGTGCCAGGCCTTTTTTTTTGGAATGTTTTACAATCTCACCAAGCAACATGCCATGTGATTCAGACGGTCTTATCTTCTTAAGTTCCCCTAACTTGGTTACCAGTATTTGCTTTCCATATCACTAACGATAGCTTTGCATGCCTCTTTGTTCCAGGAGTAGAAATGAAAACCGAAGCCTTGCCTTTGCACCAAGGCAGGCAGTGTGTTGTGCAGAGAAGTCTGAGAGTCAGGAAACCTGAGTTCTTGCCTTGGTTCTGCCACTGCCTAGACATGAAATGTTGGAGAAGGCATTATGCTGTCACATACCTTCGTTTCCTACTCAACAGGAATTGTAATGCCTTTTCTGACCTTCCCAGAGGGTTGAAGTTAGCAACAAATATGCGTAGGGTTTGAAAATACTTAAACTCTACGTTAATGTAAATATTGCCAAGTCTTTTTTGAATTCCTGGCAGCATTAAATGTGCATGTAGAGTTTATCCACATGGTGGATAAAGAAACTTCCCAATGACTGTTCTGGGTCAAACAGTTTTGAATTATATTTCTATGTGTCTGTGAACACACGCATTATAATTCTGCGGCTGTGGGATGGAGAGTGTAGGTGGGAATGAAGAATGATATAGAATGTTACCTTTCATTTCAGGGACCAGATGCCTTTGTGACATATACCAAGACTCAATTCTCTAAGTGCTACCATTTACCCCGTTTTGTATATTCTGAGCACCAGAATCAGATAGGATTTCTCCATTTCTGGTACCTGCAGAAAAACAGAACTATCTAGATTAATATTTGCTATGGTTTGAATGTCCCCTCCAAAACTCATGCTGAAATTTAATTGTAATTGGTATGGTATTAACAGGTGGTACCATTAAGAGGTGATTAGGCCATGAGGTCTCTGCCTTCTCAAATGGATTAATGCTGCTATCATGGGAATGGGCTAGTTATTGTGGGAATAGCTCCTGATAAAAAGGTGAGTTTGGCCTGCTTCCTCTCTCTGTCTGGCACACTTGCCCTTCCTTCTGCCATGTGCTGATGCAGCGTGAAGGCATTCCCCAGATGCCAAGGCCATGCTCTTGGACTTCACAGTCTCTACTGAACCATGAACCAAATAAACTTCTGTTCTTTATAAATTACCCAATCTCAGGCATAGTCTGTTACAGAATCAAAAAATGGACTAAGATAATAGTTTAACATGGGACTCAGTAAAGATAAAAATAAAATCATCTCTCACAACACACCTATCATAACGACCAAAATCTGGAACATTGACAACATCAAATGCTGGCGAGAATGTGGAGCAATGGGAGGTCTCATTCATCGCTGGTAGGAATGCAAAATGGTACAGCCACTTCGGATGACAGTTTGACGGCTTCCTACAAAACTAAATGTACCCTTACCAGACAATCTAGTAATCAAACTCCTTGATATTTATTTACAGAAGTTGCAAACTTATGTCCACACAAAAACCTGCACATGGATGTTTATATTTATAATTACAAAAACTTGAGAGCAACCAAGATGTCCTTCAGTAGATGAATTGGACAAACTGGTATATCCAGACAATAGATTCACTAAAAAACATGGAGGAATCTTAAGTGCATATTAGTAAGTGAAAGAAGCCAATCTGAAAAGGCTACATACTGTGTGATTCCAACTGTATGATCTTCCGGAAAAGGCAAAACTACAGAGACAGTAAAAAGATCAGGGGCTGAAAGGCGCTTGGGATGAGGAAGAGATGAAAGGGTGGAGCTCAGAGAACTCTTAGGGCAGTGAAAATACTCTGTATGATGCTATAACGATGGAAACATGTCATTATACATTTGTCCAAACCCCATAGGACAAACAACACCAAGGTAAACTATGAACTTTCGTGAGCAGGTTCATCAATTGTAACAAATGTACCACTCTGCCAGAGGGTGTGGATAATGGGGAAGGTTATGCATGTGTGAAGACAAGGGGTATATGGGAAATCTCTGTAACTTTGCCTCAATTTTGCTGCAAACCTTAAACTACTCTAAAAAACTAAGATCTTAAAAAATAAAATAAAGTCATCTGAGAATAATTAAATAATACCCAGTGATGAGAACATTACATAAATATTTATATAGAATGTACTAAAAAGAATCATAAATCTAATCACCACTTCCAACTCATTAAAGATCTAGCGATAACTTTTAAGGAATGTGACTAAAGAAATTGTCTTTTATCCTCTTCTCCATGGCCCAGATCTTGTTTCAAGCCTTCTGCATTGAGATGGCTAATTTTTACTACAAGTCTCTTACTAATCAGAGAAAAAGTAATAATGGCCCATCTTACACTTTAAGAACAAAAACTTTTCTAATTTACACCTAAGAAAAATTCTACTTCCTTCCAGTGCACTCTGCAAATGATTAGTGAAAGCTTGACTACTTGTTAATAAAAACGGTGGCATAATGCTTTAGCTCTGTCTCTCAAACCCTAGCTTTTAAAATCTGTCTTCTTTCTACCTTATTCAGTGTCCTGTCTGATATACCATATTGGGAGCATTTTAAGTCTTTTTTTGTGGAAAGAGTTTTTGCTGCCTGAAGTATCTGCTGAAAAAGATCACCCACTGCATTTCACCATATCTCCATTTATGTAACTCTTTTAAACTCATCTCTCGTGACCGTTGCTCAGAAGTAGTGTGAGGACGTATTGATTTAACTACCTTGTGTTCAATATTGCAAAGGTCTGCTCTTTCTCTCAGGATAAATCTGTACCACAAGAAGAAAGTCCGTTCAGGGCTGGAGTTTCCTTGGATTAAGAATCACATGAAATATTGGCCAAGTTGTTTCCTCTCTAATCTCCTGCCTTCTTTTCATAGCTTAGTTTGGAAAATGTACTCCCTCTGCCCCAGGGCTCCAAAATTATGAGATTTCTTTCTAGTATTTGGATTATGAACAGGTTAATCATCTGCAACTTATTGCACGTGTCTTAGTGAATGTCCTTAGGTAATTGAAGTGCTGCTTTTTCTTTGTTCATTGGACCATGACAGAGGAGTTGTTCAATAACTCATCCTTTCTGGTCACTTCCAAACTAAGAAGTCTCTCAGGAAGAAAAATTTCTAAATAATATCTCCTTCAAAAAAATTTTTTTAAATTGTGTTACTTGACCTCTGGATCTGGTACCAAGATTGGGTAATTCCAGGAAAGGCAGCCATGAGCAGGTCTGTTTGCCTCCAATTTGTCTCTTCAAGAACAGAATGGCCTACAGCATGATGGGTAAGGCCCAGACTCCACTGGCTAAGTCCTTCCTGAAGATGGCTCATAGTTACTCTCTTAGGGAGTTAGGGTCAGAATATAAAAAATCTGATATATAACTTTTCTATGATATCCATCCTTAGGATCCTTGTATTTTTGGAGGTAGATGGTCCAAGCTTAGGAAAACAGAAAACAACCTAGAATGGGCACCAACAGGATTATGAGTAAGTAAATGGTCTAGTCCCTGGGTGAACTATTATGCAGCTATGCAGAAAGTTGATGACGCTTTGTCATGGCCGTCTGGATCTGTGGGTCTCTGGAATTGTGGAACCATGAGTAGAACTGTGCCACAGGGACTTTCATGTGTCATTTCTTGGAGTTTGAGAACTTCCCACTGTATCAGATCCAGACCTACGATCTGATAGATTCAAGTGACTTTAAGAATCCTGTGTCAGTCTGCATTTATGAGAAACAGAACAAGAATTTGCAAAAGATGTTTTCATGGAAAATAAGTTCTGCTGGAAGAGAAAGAGGTTGGTGCTCCAGATATACTATAGATAGAGTGACCATATGTGCCGTTTTTCCATGGATGCTTGAGGTTTGCAAATGTTGCCTTGACTCCATAGTGCTTTCCCTATCATGCTGAAAAGTGTCCCAGTTTGATAGAGGATGTTATGGTAACACTAGCTATATGATGTTTAGATATTACTCTCCCGAAGGAATGGGTTCGTTGACCTTGAGTAGGGTTAGTCTGGCAAAGCGTGTGTTCATATATGAAGAGCCATAAGAGAAGCCCTCTATTAGGAAACACTGGGCACAAAATCTAGAGAGAGAAAATGCTTACCCAGCATCCCAATGAATGAAGCCCTAAGGGACTAGGTACCAAGGATTTCTGAGACAAATTTTCTCAACTCACATTTCTCTTCATTTTCCAATGTGAACATGGAGCCAGGAATCCACATTCAAAGAATCAAAGGAATAGCTGAAGAGCCATTGTTACCTGCTATCTGTAGATACAGAACAATACACAACTGTGAAAGTAAATGGGAAGGATTGGGAACCTTGCAGATGTGTGGAACAAGGAATTCTGTGGCTTTAATACCCAAATCCATAAGTGTCGTATTCATGCTATTTTTAGCCAAATAAATAAAAGAGATGCCATTTGGTGCATGTTCAATCCGCTACCCCCCACCCCACTGTCATTCAGAAGCCCCATCAATGCACAGATACGTAAGGTCTTAAAACAGAACTTTTCTCTTCACCAAGTTGTGTTCATATCTAAAGATGACTGACATCAGCTGAGAGATTTTCTTATTTCACAGTGTACTTCAAGTCAATATTTTACACATTTTTATCATAGAGACACAATTCTCCATTTTATTAGTTATTAAACTGACTTTGGTAAATAGCAGGTTAGCATTATTAACATAAAAAGAATCTAACTTTGATTTCAAAATAAAATATGATATTTTTTTATAAGAACTGACTCTGGAAAAAAAATTCAGGAAAGGGAGAGGTGAATGACCTATAGCAGGAAATTAAAATTGGATACAATGATGTTTAAAAAAAAAGGTTTTATTAACTTTAGATTAAACAGACATGAGGTATTCAATTAAAATGATTTCTGAGGTTTTAAAACTATCATGTCCTGTGATTAATATAGTAAATGTATGTTTGATTGAAATATTAAGCAGAAGGGAAATAAATAACAGAGTTTTAAAAATATATATTCTCATTAGTAATGCAAGGCTGAAGTAAAAAGTCCAGTAAAAATATGGCTTGCTTCTAGGAGATGAATAATATTATTTACGGAACTCTTTGGAACAAGTCAGGATGTTCTCATTTGCATGTATAGCCTGATTGGTGAATTATGCCCCAGGATTCCAAATCATTGTTCTCTAAACTTGAGCCCAGAAATATACCTTGTGGTGCCAGCTCCTTTCTTCTGCCTGTTTCTCTCACTCCCTTTGCCACGCTGTGTGGAATTGGGCTGGGGTGGGACGTTGGGATAGAGTAAATATGGCATGCCCACCATTTTAAAGCAACCAAATGAAAAGCAAAAGATTTGGTCAAACTGAGTATTTGGTACCATGCAGGGTTAAAAAAGTCTGGCCCTATTGAATTTAATACACCAATCCATTTGAGGCTTTTCTTTGAAATCTAAATTGGTTCCTATTTAAGTGAAGACAACAACTAATGTGGGTAAGTATTAGGAAAGAAGCCAGAAGCAGTCATCAAATTTTAGCTGTAAACTTATCTATGAACAGGCCACAAAATCTCCGAGTAATATGCAAATACACCTATGACTTTAAATATTCTTCCCTGACAGTGAGCGGCTGTTTGAATCTGGACAAGTCCATGCGATCCCTTCAATCTTTGGTGACCTGATCCACAGAATAAGGACATTTATTCACTTTTCATTCCACCAATATTCTCTGAGTACTGACTATAGGTCAGGAGAGGCCCTAGGAATTCAGTGGTGAGCAAAAAATAGACACAGTTCTGTCTTCATGGAGGACAGCCCTGTCCTCTAGAGGGGCATGTGGATTACTATGAAATAATCACACAAACAAAAGCAAAACTTATAGCAGACACATGCAGTACTACACCAAGGAGCATGTGCTGTGAGAGTCCATAATGAAGGAGTGACTTAGGGAGGTCAGGAAGAGGTGCTAAGCTGAGGTCTAAAGGCTCTCCTAGGTGACACAGGGGTGGGGGGAACAGTTGCAAAAGAGGAAATAGCACATGCAAACGCCTGGTGGGAGGAAGAAGTAAGATAAATATGAGGGGACTGTAAACAAGCCAGTGTGCCTGGAGCCCAGAGAGCAAAGCTGAATAGAATGGAGACCGAGGCTGGAAAGGTCAAGTAGGGGTCAGATCATGCCCAGATTGGAGGATCACATTTTGGCTTCTCCTAAGAGCCACTGGAAGGTGATTAAAGGGTTTTAAACAACAGGATGACATGATCAGAACTGGAAAAATTACCATGCCACACAAATCCTCCCCCCTTCAAAAATGAAAATCTGGCTGGGCATGGTGGCTCACACCTATGATCCCAGCACTTTGGGAGGCCAAGGTGGGAGGATCACTTGAGCCCTGCAGTTTGGAACCAGCCTGGGCAACATAGTGAGACCCCCAGCTGGGCATGGTGGCACACACCTGTAGTCGCAGCTACCCAGGAGGCTGAGGCAGAAGGATTGCTTGAGCCCAGGAGTTTGAGGTTGCTGTGAGCTATGGTGATGCCACTGCACTCTGGCCTCAAGAAAGAAAGAGAGAGAGAGAGAAAGAAAGAAAGAAAAAGAAAGGGAGGAGGGAAGGAAGGAAGGAAAAGAGAGAAGAGAAAAGAAAAGAAAACAAGAGGAGAGGAGAGGAGAGGAGAGGAGAGGAGAGGAGAGGAGAGGAGAGGCGAGGCGAGGCGAGGCGAGGCGAGGCAAGATAAATGAAAAGAAAAATCTATTACCCTAGCTGCTGGGAGTCCTGCCAGAAGACAGCCCTCACCTACAAAATCTGTCTGGCAATTGCCTAAACTTCAGAGCCACCATGCCCAAGGTTATGCCCCATTCCAGGGCTCACATCCTGATCAGTGCAGGGGTGTAAAGGCCTAACATGCTCTCTCCACTGTGCCACAGCTCTGAAGGGTCATATCAGCTTCAGCAATCCTCATAGTGTTGGGTGAGGCCTCAGCTGAGACTTTATTGCAACGCGATTTCCCCCTCTGCCCAAGCTTACTTCCCCTCCTTTATACAAGAAACACTCCCTGATAAACTTGTTGTATGCTAGTTTCCACCTCACATCTGCTTCCTAGGAACCCTAACCTGTCACAGTCTGGAGGGAACATGGAGAATGACCCGGAGAGGGACCGGTGGTAATGATGATAGCCCAGGTAGGTGACTGCACAGCAGTAAACCAGAGACCGCAGCAGTAGCTGGGGCTGGGATGATGGAGAGAGACCTGGGGGAGTGGGCAGAAGACAGTGAGGAAGTAAAAAATGATAGGATTTCGTGATGAAATTGATATGAGGAAAAGTGATAGTGGAGAGTGGGGCATTGAGGATGACTCCTCGGTCTCTGGTCTGCAAAGCTGGAAAAAGATCAGGTGTGAGGGAAAGATCTAAAGTCTCCCCTTGGTACCTGTCGAGTTGACACATTCAAGTGGAGTTTCAAAAAATGGCATTGGCTGTAGACTCTGGATCATGGGAGCACATGTGTGGATCATAAAAGGAGCCTCAGATATGGTTGGCATCCTTTAGGGACAGAGAATAGACCGAGAAGAGAAGAGGGCCTAGGTCTACACCTAGATGGAGTAATCTCAATGTTCTCAGTGCTGATCTTTTACATTCGCACACTTCCGTGAGCTCTAGAAGGAGAGTTCATCACTTCTGAGAAGTAACCACCCCTCTGAGAGTAAGAGGGAAATGAGGGCATTTTTGTTCCTATGCACAAAGTTTGTGCACAATTTCAAGGAGTCCCACACCCCTAAGCTCATCCCTATACCCCTTAGTGACTCTCAGTCTGTAGGTCACACACTCCTACTCTAGAGAAAGCCTCTGCTTTTGTAATCCTATTGTTTTTGTTGCATTTCATATATACACATGTGTGTGCGCAAACACACTCACAAAAAGTTTTTGTGTGTCTAGTAGATATAAATGAAGGTTTGGAGGGAGTGAGAAAAGAGTTTACACTGCAACAATGAACACAATGTTAAATATTAGACACTCATTGTTAACATCTGCTTTGCCCCATTCCCAAGTGGAAATGTCACTCATTCTTTATCTCACAGAGAGCTCAAGTTCATGCCATGTCCTCCTCCCTCCACCATACTTCTCTACCCAACCATTCTCTCCCCTTCCTTTCAGGAACAAAGCACATGTTTCTTTTAGTCTCTCATGCAAAGCACTTTCAGGATCTTTTAAAATAGTGTGATCCTGTTGAAACTGTTGTCCTCAGAGTCTCACCTTCTACCCTGTATGCTTAACAAGTAATTTCCCTGAACAATAGCAGTTCCTTCTCCAAGAAAAGAGATGATGTTAGTGGCTAAAACAACAAAATTTTTACTCTCTTAGAAGTATGTTGTCTGGCTGGATTATCACTTTAAGCCACTTTTAGCCACTAATACTTCTGCTTAAATCAGTTAATCAGATGAGTTGGAAGGAGCAAGAACTAAGAAAACGGGGCGGGGGGGGAAAGCCTGTTTTGTTGGAAGAGAGAAGATCAGGGAGAAAGCACAGAGCGAAAGTTTTGGAGGTAGAGGGATGTGGGTCAGACAAAATTCAACAAGACGATGAAGCAGACGGGCTGGTGGGGGAAGAGAGGAGGAACGATACACAAGAGGACGGAGAGCACGGAGAAGATTTGTCTCCTTTGCTTAGGACAGGACCTCATTTTAGGTTTTGCATGAGTATAGTTGAATCCTATCATGGAACACACGTTCAAGAGGACAGGGATATCCTCCTCTGATGTGGAGATTACTACAAGGAAATCTGTGACTCGCCCTGCATGAATCTCAGCTGCTCTGGAAGCCTGCTTTGGCTCTGCCCTGCCTGGGTGTGGGGGCCCAGAGGATGAAGGATGGAATGTCATTGATTACTGAGGCTGTAAACCATACAACTCTAACGGCACCCCAATTAGGGTGCAGGGGGCTGGGGGAGAGGGTGGAAGGCATTTTTTGTTGTTATTTTCTGGAGGCTGATTTGGAATTTTCCCATCTTTTCTCTAAATATAACAATAGACATTACCATTTTCATATGTCTTGAAAGTTAAAGCAAGATGTGGGAAATCCAATTGTTGAAGAGCAGAGTTCTCTAATTGCACTCTTCAGAGATTTCCAGTACTTTTGGAAAATGTGCATTGACAAAGAGCTTAATTTAATCATTGGTGGTGTTTCATTTCCAGCAATGGCCTGATTCCCAATCCACTCTCCCACCCAGATGTATCTGTCCTGCTAGAGAAGCTCCCACTGCCTTGACAGGGAACAGAGAGAAGCGCAAAGATGTTGAAGGGTGGAGTCAGATATGATTCATGGTGATTTTAAAAAATCTTCCCTAGGTCTGTGTCATCACAGCAGAAAGCAAGTTGCTTCTGGGCAATTGATGTATGAGAATTATTCAACAGAGCTAGAGCTGGATCTGGAATTTTGACTAGAAGGGGTATTTCAGAGTTCAACACGGCTCTCACCAGAGCTCTGGTCAGAGCTCATCTATTTTCTGAGATAGTATTGACTCCAATTAACATGTGTGCTATGACAGATTTGCAAGTCCCTCCCTGTTACCTCTCCAGCACCAAACCATACAGGCTAGTTAGCATCTTAGCTGAGAACAAAAATCAAATTCACCCTGACCATAACCTTATGCAAAAGCACGTATCTTCTCTGTTATTATCAAGGATGATTTGAAAAAAAAAACCCTTATTTTCCAAGCATGAAATGTCTTTGCTCTGACTCTGAAGATTTCTGCAGACAGCAGTGCCTTCCACTGTGGCCCGATAGGCCATGCTCCATCCAGGTCTTGCTGACTCATGGATCCCACGCCCAAGCATAGTAGATGAAATGTAGGAAAATGCCTACAGGGCCAGCCAGGCCCTTGCTAATGAAACTATAGCAGTGACTACATCACTAGAAACCAAAAGTTTATTTTCATCAAGCTTTTCTCAGACATTTAACAGACAACCTGGAGTGATGGTAGGGAATGAATTGAAGAAATAGGAAATGCGACTCCAGCCAAGATCCCTACCTGGGATTGGCCAGAGCTCCAGAGCTCGTGGGCCTGATGCATTCTAATTGACCATTGACTAAGATGTCAGGAGGGCTTCAATTTTATGGAGCAATTGGCATGATGCTAGATGGAAATCAATACCTGCAATCTAAATTTTGTATTTGGTGTGTTGTCAGTTCAAGTCTGATGTCTGTTTCTCTTTCTTAGAGTGATTTTCTTTCTGCAATCAGCATGATGAAAAAGAAAATAATGCTTATAAATGAAGTCAGCATATAGTACTGGCTGAGCCAGAGGAAGTTGGCAGCTGCAGAGATTCTGTTTTCACTTTACATTAAGTGGCATTAATTACACTGCTATGTAACTAAGTATAACCACACGGTCGTGGAGCAAGATTCTGTTCTTGTTTCAGGGGCACTGGGGTACAAGCATGTGGCTGAGGGGTGGGGGGACCAGGCACTCTTGGTCATCTCTCAGTAAGGACTGTATCATTTAGCTCAGGACCTCATTCTAGGCCAGAGGTTGTCAAGTGCCTCCTCCCAGCCAAGAAGTGAACCAAGCCCAGCAGCACAGAGACAGCTGGTCTACCAGGTGAGCCAAAAGCCATTTCCTCTCTTAGCCCAAAGAGTGAGGTGTATGAAACACATCTAAGCCAGAAACTTTTCACTGCAGGCTTTAGGGCTGGCTTTGAAAATGAGGTCACTACCGAGTTCATATTTTCAGATTTTCCCATTAAATCTTGAAGTGTTACAGACCCCATGCAACGTCTAACAAGAACGGCCTGTTTATGGTTCCACTTGCGAATGAGGTGACACAGCCTCTAGTAACTCCTGGCCAGGCAATGGGACTTTCTCAGCACATCCAAGGGTAATAACCTTTCTCTGCTAACCAAGGAATTGTGGCAAGGGAGACAGAACAGTGCTGTAGCTTCTTCTCCACCATTAAGCAGCTACAAGGCCTTGGACAAGTTAAACTGTTAACTCTCTGACCCTTCCCTGGATCATTTATAAAGTGCAGATAACAATTTAGCTGCTGAAAAGTAAGGGCCTAACTTAGTAGAATTCTTAAGTTCTTTTTAGCTGAAAGATCCAGAATTCAAGGTGTACTTTTTTTGGTGTGTTTCTGAGGACAGAGACCTTGTTTTCTTTCATAACCTCAGTATTTGGTACATGGTAGAGACTCATTCATGTTTAATTGAATAAATAATTAAATAAGTGTCATTATAATTTTTTTTATCATTTTGTCAAAAAAAATTCTTGCAAATAACCCATAGTGCAGCTACCCAATTAACATTTTGGCGTTTTCTTTCCTTTTTTTTTTTTTTATTTTTGGGAAAGAATGAGATTCAGCTAGACAGTTCTGCATACCAAGGGGCCCAGACAAGAACAGATTTTTCAGAGAAAATGAGAAAAAGAAAGACAGGTGGGGACACTCCTACCTTTCAAAGAGCCAGGGAGTCTGAGAACACAGTCAAGTATGCTACCATTCTCAGAACAGCAAAGCTGCCTTGTTTGTGCGGATGAGTGAAGACTGAAAGATACCTGAAATGACCATTGTGTAGGTGTGAACTTGGCTCCTCCCTCTTCAAACCTCTTAAATCAATGGTCCTATAATATCAGATGAAACACGCATTTCAAAGATTCCAGAGAGGTCCAAGGTAGTAGGGTCTTATCTGGAAAAATGAGCTTCAGTAGATGGAGGCAAGACAGTAAAATCTATTTCACTCTCTCAGTGATAGAGGTTCAGCTACTTCAAGGACGCCTTAAAGACCCATTTTTCCAACTTCCTATCACAACGGTATTGGGGGGATATGCTTCCTATGCTAATACATGTGGCAGGGCTACTGCATACTATTGTGCAGCTTATCTGGCACCAAGGCACCCTGCCTAGGAAGTGAGTGGGGTTTGAAATCCAGCCTGGTCCCCATCCACAAAGTCACTGGCCTCTAGGCTGACTATGTTGTTCCCTCGCTGGGCACTTTTGTTAAGCTACTCATCCTTACAACTGCATTGCCCAGAAGAGATATTTTTTCTAATTTGTCAGGCCAGAGGACTGTGTGCTGATTATTCTCCATTTCCTTCTCCCTAGATCCAACTCATTGCTTTTCTCTGTCCTGCTCTGTACTCCAGTTGGTGGCTTCTAAACAATGCATGTGATGTTGCCTTGTCTTCTGGCCTCTAGGTAGGTTTGGCTGACAAAAATCTCCAGTAGGAGATGAAAAAGATGGGGGAAAAGAAAGGTCAAGTTATTTATTTCCTCTGTTACCACCCACCTCCTCCCCCTCCCATGCCCCTTGTCCCATTTCTCACCAGGTTCTGACAGTGGGACGGTGGCTGTGGTCTTGCTGGCAGCCCCTCCTCCACAGCTCTAGCTCTCATTGGGCCCCAGTAATAACTGGTCCCTCCCCTTGGTCCTTCGAGCCTACGGATAGTAATGGCTTTCACTGTTGCTAGTTCCTGGGTGCCTGTTCATCTCCTGTGGCTTCCCTTTTCTCTTGCCACAAATGGTCCTTTATTCAATTATGTTCAGTTAAACCCTTTCACCTCTATCATCTCTGTCTTGTTGTGATGCTGACTGACATAGGGAACAATTTCCTAATCTGCATAGATGAACCACATAGGCTAGCAGAGACTGGGTGTAGATGGCTCTTTGAAATTCAGGGCAAACAGTTGCCATGTCACCTAGGGATCTCTGAGAGGTCAGTACCAGCTCTCTAGTAAAATCAGGAGTGTTTGTTAGATGATGCAATTTGGTCATTGCTCTCAGGGTTCTTTGTGCTCTGGCCACTCCAGTGCCTTCACACCTCTCCTCGCTGCAGGCTGAGTATCTCCTCACTCTCCTTCTAATGTGCCTTTCTATGTGCTGCTCCTCCCCCTGAAGCCACCTTCCTCTCTTTGTGGAGGTGGTGTATGATACAGAATAAGATCTTGTGCTCTGAGGTTAGATAGATGGAGATTCCCTACTGGCTCTGCTAGTTATTACCTGTGCAACTGAATTATTGGTCCCAATTCCTCACACTCTTGTAATAGAAAGACACATACACATCCTTGTTATGACCTCATGGTGGGTAGCATGAACTTCCCCATCCCTTGACTTTGAGGTTGGCCATATGACTTATTTGGGCCAATGGGATATTAACACATGTGACATGAAAGATACTTGAAATGTGCTTGCACACTTGGGCTTGCTCATTTGTGCTCCTACGATATTCCACAAGGAGAACATGCCCTAATTAATTGTGGTTTCTTCAGCCTCAGCCCCTGGAGGAGTCATACAGAGAAGACCACATGCTCTATGCAGCTGCTCGTCCAAAGAGGATACAATAGGTGTAGTAGCTGAGCTCAGGGTCCAGATCCTGGACACCTCTGAGCCCAGTTGAGTTATAGCCAACCTGCAGACCCATGAGCATGAGACTAAATGATCACCATTTTAAGCCACCAAGTTTTGGTGTGGTTTGTTACACAGTATTAATTTAGCAATAGCTGACTAATATATTACCCATATAAAATTGAAAAAAAGAATTTAACTTTGCAATGCATAGTTTCTTTTTCTGTAAAATGATAATAATTATTATAATATTTGATATGGTTATTGTGAAGATTAAATGAGACCTATGGAGTGATTTGTATAGTGCCTGGCACAAAATAAATGCTCAATAAATGGTAGATAGTTTTCTTAGTGTGCCACCATTGGAAATCCTGCGCAGCCTTTAGTATGCCCTCAGCTCATCCTTTCTACATGAGCACCAGAGCCCACACAAATGACTACCTTTGTCTGAATGTCCATCCTATTGGTTGTCTGTATAATTAATTGCTTTATATTCTTCCATCCACTGTTTCTGAATATCTACTATATGAAAGATACATCATTCTAGATATTTTTCTCTCCCTCAATGAGAGTAACGGGACAGAGAATGACAGCTAATTAATATACATGGCTTGTCAAACACTGTTAAGCACTTTCCATATCATTTAAATTTCATAATAATTTTATGAAATAAATATTATTACAATGAAATTCCCAATTCCCTTGACTAATAAGTGATAGGCCCAGGGTTCAAACATGTGTCTTTGCTGCAAAGCATCACTAACCCTTCAGTGTATTAGAAAAGATGACACAATCAAATAACTATAATTTGTTCCATAGTATCAGGAAAACTGTGTGTTATAGGTGTGCAGAGAAGATAGGCATGACTTCCTGCCTGGTGTTCATTCAATACCATTAAAAGATGGTTGCTAGACTATCTTTTAATGTGAATATGAAGAGGAACATAACCAATCCTTGTTTGAGGGAACCAGATTCTATTAATGATAATTGAGCTAGTCTCATAAAAAGATAATTTTAACATAATCTGAAAAATACTGAAGCTATGAGCTTTAAGTTTAAATAAAGCTTCCTGGAGGACATGTGCTACAACTCAAAGGATGATTTGAGTTGGTCAGTTGAAGAAATAAGGGAAAGACCTTCCAGCCTCAGAGAACAACATGAACCAAAACTCCACCCATATAGTTACATATGATCACCTGTGCACAGGTATGCAATATATTGTTAGTGTCTTCTTTCCAACCTTAACTCCATACCCCATTCAACACAGCACTGCGGACATAGGAGGGACTTGACAAATCAATTGGCTGATTGAATGAATGCCTCCTTCTATCCCCTGGGAGATACAGAAGGAATCAGTGATGTCACATCTCCCTGATTTCAAGGCCAGTGCCAAGTTGCTGCCCAGTCAGCAGAGTTGAAACAGAGTTAAAGACAGGCACTATTTTTAAGTGGCATAGCTCATCAGTGGTGTAATTAGAAATGGAGTCCAGGCTGGCTGGTGCTCTGTAATGTTAGCACACTGTTTCCCAAGATCCAGCAGCCCTGCAGTTCCCCCAGAGCCAACTGCAACACATTCGGGAGACAATTTCAATGGAACATATGAAGGACATGAAAGCACTCCCTTAACTTCAACAGGAGCAAACCAGAAACACACAGAAAAACATCTTGTCTGGATGACTTATTTATAAATCTTCTCTTTCCTCCTCTGAATATATTCAAAGTCTTCATAGCCTTTGTTCACTTGGAGAATTAAATAACCTCAGTTATCGACATAGCAGAAATTATCTTTAAATTGTACTTGAACATTTCTTTGACTTTAGGGGAACTTTCATTTTATAATTATGCATTGTTTTTCTTTCTGGTGCTTTTGCAGATGACAACTGTCCACAGGAGATGAGTCAGTAAGTTATCCCATCACCAAGCAAAACTAAAGTCCATATCAGCTGTGAGAAGATAATTCAATTTGCTTTCAGATGACATTTGCAGAATGGCTTATATCACATATCAAGACTCTTAAAATCTGAACTAGGACATGGTCAGAA
Organism: Eulemur rufifrons; assembly: GCF_041146395.1. Lineage (NCBI taxonomy): Eukaryota > Metazoa > Chordata > Mammalia > Primates > Lemuridae > Eulemur > Eulemur rufifrons. The sequence goes on from NC_091001.1 coordinate 64,009,518, forward strand.
TTTTTATATGTGATGTGCATCAAATTTGTAGTTTAGCAAATTGAAGCTATTTTCTAATGTTGTTTATTCTTTAACTGAAGCACTAAGTGTTTCCTTCAAGTGGTAATACGTGGTTAATCCTCTATAAAAGTTCTTGGATGTATTCCTTGTAAATGCTAATTATGAAGAAGCAAATGTTATAGGGTTTCTTAGGAAATCAATACTTTATTATGCAATAATTGCATCTGCAAGTTTAATGTTCTCCATGAGCCCCAGAAGAATGAAAAAGGTCACTGGGTGAGATGGTGCAAATGGTCCTCGCCTGACCTGGAAAATCTCCTAGAATTTGAGGGCTAGTAAAGTGCCGAGATGTCATTAAAATATTTTCACAAGTACAACATTTATTATGGAAACCAAATTGCAAGAACATCTGTCTGGATAACACTTTGGCCCAAAGTTGAATTTAAACCTGGTAACAGTTATAATCGAAACCGTGGCTTCATTTTTCTCCCAAGATCTTTGAATTTTCCTTTGCCTCACAGAACAATTTATTTCTCAAAGATACAGCAGTTAACGTTTGTTTTCCTAAACCTTCTTTGGCAAAAATCCCAGCTCTTCCAGCTTTCTACCAAGGAATCATGGAAGGTAGGAAGGAAAGGAAGGAGCCCTTAAGGAGATAGAATGGAGCTCAAAATCACTCTTCCAAGAATTTCTGGGTCACTGTCTAATTGATACGCCTATTGGCAGGCCTGAGATTTAAGTCTCTTCTGACTTCACAGGCAGTTCTAATTCTGCACCCAGCCATGTGTGAATACCTGAGGCATTGAACATGGAACCCCTCCCACAAAAAAAAATAATAATAATAACCCAGCTAGCTCTACTTAAAGCACTCAGGCTGGAGAACCATACCATACCAAAATACCCCAAACAGTTGTTTTTCCATTATGATCCTCAGCCTGGCATTTATTATCATTTTTTATTGCACTGTTTTAAAGGCAATGGCCCATTTTACTTAGATCATTAATTTGTAAAAATCATGAGATATGAGCAGAGATGGTGTTTTTTATGGGCCATGCTACACCTCTATAGAACCCCAAAGGAAATGAGGTGTGGGTCTCAGCACATTATAGGGAGAGGCCCTGGGACCACGAACTCCGTATTCTTCCACAAATGGAAAAGACCATAGTATTTTCAAAGGAATAATACAGCTGAGTAAATGGAGAGATGCATGGATAATTGACAGTGTGAATAAGTGAATGGATAGGTAAGTAATAGAGAGAAAGTCTGACCAGAAGTGAGTGTAGGAGAAAGACCCCTGGATGCAGAATCTGGAGATCTTGGTCCACTTATGCCCTGTCACTCATCAGCTGAACCATGGCTGTCATTGACTCTCACTGAATGTGCTTCACTTCTGCTTCTGCAAAATGATAACAATAATACCTATTTCATAAGATTGGCAGGTCAGCAGAGCCCTGGGGAGTCAGGTTATGGGCTGCAGAGCCAAATGGGTTTAAATTTGAATTTCTCTCCCTTGCTAGCTATGTGACCTTAGGCATCTTATTCTCTCTACATTTGTGTTTCCTTATCTTTAAAACGAGAATAATGGTACTAAACTACTAAGGATGAAGGTGAGGATTAGATAAACCAATACATGAAAAGTGCTTAGAAGACTTCCTGGTACATAGTAGGCTAGATACATTACAATAATGTTAATACTATTTTGTGAATATAATAATGTTACATAGATACATTGTAATGCAATCATTAACTATGATTATTATTGCTAAGATTCTATAAATTGTCCTTAGTTTAATCAAGAGAGTCAAGTCTAGCCAATTTTATCAGAAAGAGATATTATTAAAAAGATCATAGACTCTCCAGGAAAAACAAAGACCCAGGCTTGTTCATTAAACAACCAAAACCCAAGCAGCCAGTGATAACACCCAGCCATATTCCAGGGCTGTTACAGCGAAACACCCACTGCCCATCTCTAGGTATCCACTACCGTTGAGCTTGAACTCCAAGAGCTTTGCCACTGTTGTCACAGAAGAAGTCTTCTTACCCAGAAGATCCAATTTCTGTTTGCATAGCTGCTGCTTCTTATTTCTCCAAGTCCTAAGTGGTATGGCTCTAATTGGTAGAACCAAGGCTATTTGTCTGTATCCTAGCTGCAAGGGAGGCTGGCAAATGTAGTTTTTAGTTTTCCAGCCTGTATAGCAGGAAAAAACAAGGTACAAGAAAGCTGGAGTGGGTGTTGATTGATCTAAACAACAATGTCTGATATAAAGATTATCAAATAAATGTAGGTCTGACAGCCACTTTTTGATCTACTAAGGTAGAGATGAAAGACCTTTGGCTTGTTTTTTAGAGATTAATTAGGAGTTTCTGACAATAACTAATAATTACCCTTGTAACGCTATTGTGTTTCTACCAAAAATAGCCAGGATGAATGGATCTAGTCGTTGGTTGTCTGACTGTGACATGGGGAGAAGGGGTGGTTTCTCTTCTACCATTATACATTGCCCTGTGCAGAACAGTGAGGACAGTCCTTCCTGCATCTTCACCACCCAGATATAGACAAGCACGATCTGGAAGGTCAGAGGCTGAGGTTTATTCCTGGAGGAATGATCCTGAAAACTTCAAATGTACATGCAAAGTACAATGAGCTATGAAGTACTAGCTGTCTGAGATCATGATGATTCAGCAAGATTGGGGAACCATCAGTGATCATTAATGCAATTAATCGTAGTTTAAATAAACAAAATGATAAATTATCTATAAGGCATATTTTGGAAATTGTCTGAATATGGATGAATTTAGAGAGTCAAGATATCTGGCTTCTAGTTACCTTCTGCCACTGCAACATATGTGAATTTCTGCAGATTGGTGTAGATCTCTGGGCCTCAATTTCTTCATTTAAACTCTGACCTTCTTTAAAGTTTTAAAGCCCTACTTTTCTATACCTTAACATAAATATTTACATATTTAAGTATTTTTTATCAATAGAAATAGTTATTCTTTTTAAGTTTGACAATCTTAAGTTCTGTCCCAGGGAGTACAGAAAACAATGTGCTACACAATCATACTGTTTCTATATTTATGAAAAACATACCAATTAGTGCAAAAAATAGGTAAGCTTGATCATATTCACTATCAATGAATTTGTTTTCAGTTAGTGAATTAATTTCAGTCAGTGAGTTTTATTTCAGTGCTCCAGAAATAAATTTCGCTTGTTTTTCTGCAATCAAGCCAGTTAGTTAGTGGCTACTTAAATGAGGAAATTACATCCTCTTTGTTTCCTATTTAGTGTTAAATAAGCTTAAGTAATATACCCAGCCATATATTAAGAAACCTATAAAAGCAAGCTAACCTTTCTATAGATCTTATTTTAGAGACTGAAAGACATGAAGCTTCACTTTATTTATGTGGCTTAATCTTCAGAGTGTATTTAGTCTTGCCAATGAAAAGTTAACCTAAGCTAACCTCCTTACTGTCTCAAATTCTACAAAAGTATCCATGCCAAAGCAATAAGAAAAGAAAATAGTTTTGATTAAATTTTTAGAAAGGATAAAAAATTATTTGATAATTATATAATTTTTTTCTGCCTGTAAAACCCAAAAGAATCTATTGAAAAATATGATTACTTCTAACAGAGTTCAGCTAAAGTAATGGCTTATAAAACAGTAATCAAAATCAATAGATTTATAAAATAAACATTTTATTTCAAAATAAATATTTATATTTTAGTTATAAACTGGCAACTGGGTCATCATGAGATTAAGCCAAGAGTCCCTCTACCTGGTTGCACATTAGAATCTCCAGTGGAACTCTGTGAAGCTCCAGATTCCCAGGCCCTCCTCCAAAACCTGTCAAATCCAAATATCTAGGAGTGAGGCCCTGGAGTCTTGGTTTTTCAAAAGCTCACCTGGCTGATCCTTAAGTGGCTAACTCAGGAGCCCCTAGGTCAATGATTCTCAAAGTGTGGACCCCACTAGCAGCATGGACTCCAGCATTTGTTGGAAATGCGGATTCTCAGGCTCCACCCCAAACCTAATGACTCAGAATCTCCAAGAGAAATCCAGGTTTTTACAAGGCCTCCAGAGACTGATGCACATGATAGTTTGAGAACTACTACTCTAGGCTAAGAGAGGTGACATAGTATGGTAATTAAGACTCTCAAGTCTGCCAGCTTAGATTCAAATCCCACCTCTGCCACTTCCTAGCTGGGTGATCTTAGACAATTGTTTAATGTCCCTGGCCTTGGTTTATAATACTTGTAAAATGGAGATGATGGTAGTTTCCCCTCATAAGGTTATTATAAGGAATAAATGATTTAAATAGTAAAGAGCTAATAACTGTGTTTTACATGGAGTAAGAGCTTGAATGAAAATTAAGGTTCTTGCCCAGGATTAAAGTGGTGACTGAAATGAAAAAGAGTAAAGAGACTCCGGAACCAATACCCTTGGCTTGAAGCAGCCAGAATCTGAAATTGTTGGAGATAATCCACATGGAGGCTTCAGTCCAGGGAACGAGGCAAACACCCTTACTCCTTTTAAATGATCACAAAGGAGAATGCAAAGAACAATTTGAACAAGCAAACCACCAAGCATCTGAAACATGCCTTCACTTTTAGGAGCCTCCCTGGTGTGCTGAGAAGAGCCCTGGACTGTGTGAGCTGTGTGGCCTCAGGCAAGCCGCACAACCCCTCTGGGCCTCAGTTCCCTCACTCAAAGAATAAAGACCTGACTTCCTCTGCAGGCTTGTTGTGAGAATCAAGTGGAGCTATTAGCTATCATTATAGTTATAAAAAGTCAAAAGATTTAGGCAGGTGTTCAGGATCATTACCTTATTATCCTCTTCTAGTCTAAGACATTGCATTAACTCTTTCCAGCCTGGAGCAGCAAGATAGTCTAGCATGAGAAGATGAAGAACAGTGACCCTACGTTCCAGAACTTTACACTGAAGAGTCTGTTGCCTCCCAGTCCCAGAGCTGTAGGTCTCAGACATCAGCATGGGATAGGCCTGGCCAGGGAGCTGTTTGTCCCAGGAAATGGATAAATATATGGAACACTTAAGGTACCTTTTTAGAATCTTTATAAACCAGATATGTTATAATCACAGCCCCAAAGGGAAGGCTCACCTATAAATATCTTAGGGACCTTTAAAAATACTGACCTGAGCCTAAGTGTAGCGGCTTAGGTCCTCTTTCTACCCAGGGCTGACTGCGTGGCTTTTCTGGAATACTGCAGGTAAGGCAAAGCCCGGGGAGACCAGCTGCTGCCGCAAACACTTGCTCTCTTAGATGCTGGCGAGCTCTCTTGCTATCGATGGCCCCTGGATGTGCGGACGTTCCTCCAGCCTCTCCCCCCTCTCAAAGGAAACTGCAGATACCTGTTGCCCTTCCTCCACGTCTTATCCAGCCCTTCAAGCTCGTGCTGGGCACCAAGCATTTCTGCTTCACCTGCACTTGCCTGTGGGTGGACCTTTCTGCTCAGATGACTCCATGCGTCGGAGAGCTTGAGAACAGCCACTCATCACCAGAGACACAGCTGGCTCCTTTACACGCTGACCCTAGAAGGACAGGAGAGAGAAGCACCTGCTGGCACTTTGCTCCGTCACTGCTTGAAAGCCTGGCCTGCTTGGCCTACAGGCCTGTGACAGGAGCATCTCCCCTTCACTCACCTGCAGGGCCCACGCCCAAAGCGGGTCACCAGTCTGCATCATAACTCAATTTGCATCAGTGTTTTGCAGCCTCCTCCGGGGTCATTTCCTAGTTTCCTTCTTTCCCTGGGGACCAAGCTCAAGTCCCTGTTTCCAGAGGAAGTCAAGTCCTCTGTCTGCTTCTCCAATCTGAGTGAAGTTTTAAACTCAATGCCCTACAGATTGTCCAGGAATCTAGTCTGATTGGATTGATGCACTCGACAGAAATCATTTTCAGTGCTTGAAACACTCATTAAACATCTGTGACAGCAGCCCTGGCCAGCTCCCCCCATCCCACCTGGCCCCCTTCTAAAGTCACTTAACCCCACGCAGGCTCAGTTTCACAGCACCCGAAGGAACAATTCTGATCTTGGAAAAGTAGAGTTTAAACTATTCTAACTCAAGACTCTGATTACCTGCAAATCACTTGCTTCTCCTGTGGCCCCCAACTTGTGTTCCTGTTTTGCCAAGGCAGGACATTTTCTTGTTTCTGAGAGCCAGGACCCTCTTGTGCCCTGCATCAGGTAACTGGGCCTCTGCCTTGATCCTTATGCCCAAGCCTCAGCCTGAGACCTGAGCTGTTCCCCAGGCCCTTTAGGCCTGCCCTCCTCCGCGGCGTCTCTTATTCCTCTCAGGAAAGGGCCTGCTCGGTAGCCTGAGTCTATGGCTGGGCTCTGAGTTTGCTAACAGTCTTTCCCGGTTTGTGGGGCTTCCTCCACCTGACTTCTGGCCATAACGGGCAAACCTCTGTTGCCTTGTCCTTCCGATGCCACATTTTACCCACAACCCTGGAGTTCCTGGTGCTCGGTCCATTCTAGCAGGCAGGTCAAAGCTCAGCCCCAGCCTTTTCCAGGCTGCCCTATCTGATTGCAGTAAAACGGGCCCCACCCTGCCACGCCATAGACATGACAGTAGATTGTAGGCTGGAGCGGATACCTCCTGAGCAATCACACACAGAGCTTCATCTTGAAGATGTTTGCTATGGCACAAAGTAACCACTGAAGAGATGTTGGTGGAATATGTTAATGAACAGAGCTTGTCTGCCCATCAAAAGCTCTTGATCACTCAAGTAAGAAGGTGCAGATATAACCGTGTGCCCCAAAGGATTCCTGTAACTTGCTTTACACAGGATAAGATGACCCAGGATAAGTACAGGACTGTACTGCCCAGGCCCTGTGAAGGTCAATTTTATGGGTCAACTTACCTGGATTAAAGGATGCCCAGATAGCCGATAAAACATTAACTTTGGGTGTGTTTATAAGGGTGTTTCCAGAAAAGATTAGCATTTGAATTGGGTAGACTGAATAAAGGAGATCTGCCCTCACCGATGTGGGTCTGGATAGAACAAAAAGGTGGAGGAAGATCAAACCCACGTGCTCCTTCTCTCTTCTTGAGCTGGAATATGCACTTTTCCTGACTTCAGACATCAGAGCTCCTGGTTCTCCGGCCTTCAGGCTCAGAGTGGGAGACTACACCGTCGGCTCCCCTGGTTCTTGGGCCTTCAGGCTCAGGCTGAATTATGCCACCGGCTCTCCTGGGTCTCCAGTTTGCAGACAGCATATCGTGGGGCTTAATCAGCCTCCCTAACCACATGGGCCAATTTCCATAATGAATCTCCTCTTCCATGTCTCTCTATATCGTGTTGGTTCTGTTTCTCTGGCTACTACAGGGCCCACAGTGCACCTCTGGATCACAGACATCCTTGAGGACAGCCCACATCACAGGCAAAGCCAAATTCCTCCTGGCAATGGACTCAAGGACTTGGAGGTGAGGGTGAAGATGAGTACGCAGGGAGACAGGGGAAATAAGACAAAAGCACACATTGACCCAAAGACCTGGTGTGTAGAGTTGAAAGGACATTAAAGCCAGGGATTCTTTTTCTTGAGGAAAAGAAAAAAATAGCTCAGCTAGTGCCTACCAGTGGTGGCAGCAAGTTCCTCTTGTAGCTGTTCCGCTCTTCCCTGTTTCCGCACTGTTGAGCTGCAGAACTATGGGGATAGAGTGAGGCACGAGGGAGCAGGCAGAGAGGCTTTGGTACATGTCATCCAGGAGCCTCCAGGCCACGAGGAAGGGAGCCCCCGAGGGACTAATGCTGCCAGGCTCCTGTGCGGTAGCCCTGCCGACAGGCAGCCTTAGGAGAGAAGAGCATCCCAAGGGCTGCTTTGCTTTTACTGCTGGCCTGAGGAAGGGTGCACAGTGGGGGGAAGGGAAGCTGGGTTCTCTCTCCTCTCAGGCCAGAGGAAACGCTATGTAGGAGTTCTGAGTGAGCCATGTGTCAAGAAGTAAGGAACAGCCAAGGTGTAACAAATGAGGCTCTCTCTAAGGTTCTAAGAGATTCCCCATAACAGAGAGGTGCCAGATAAAATATAGGACACAGTTCAATTTGAATTTCAGATCAGAAATGTGTAATTTTTAAGTTTAAGTATGGCCCATGCAATATTTGGCATACACTTATACTTTAAGCAATTGTGTCACTGACATGAAATTCAAGTTTTGCTGGGCTCCCTGTATTTTTATGTGCTAAACCCGGCAACTTTACCCACAAGCAGACAGCTCATCCAGCCCCAGAGGTGTCTGACAATGGGACCAGCACAGAAAAGAGGCCCACGAAGGGGAGTGAAATCACAAACATTTCTGCTTCTGAGGTCACACACGTGCTGTGATCTACCCTCACCATTCCTCACTCCCTCGTTCATTTCCCTCCATCCTTGACTGCCTCTCCCACAGGAAGCTATATGACCTGACCCACCGTGGTGAGAGATGCTGAATTGTCATTTTTTCCAACTGTGTCGTGTGAGTGTATTTTGATATTTCAGTGTTCAAGGACAGAGGTGCTCCCTTCTGCTTCTATGGCCTTCTACATCCACCATGCGCCCTCTCCACACCTCTACCCCACAGCACAATGGTTAGTACATCGTGAGAGTTAAATTGCAAATTCAGGAGTGTACAGAACTAAAGGAGCCTCAGAGATCAACAAGGCTCATCTCACTCCTTACGTTTGCTAGTAGGGAGATAACAGAGCCCCTGAGAGCTGAAGGGACCTACTTGGGAACACAGCTTGTACGCAGAGAGGACTGCACACAATTCTGATCCACTGGCTTTGCTCCAGAACTCTTGTTATTAGTATTAGTGCCTTGCACAATGCCCAGCAAATACAGTTGTGTTCAGAAAATATTTGCCCAACAAATGAATGAGTAAATAAATAAACCAACGAGATCAATGCTGTATGACTTGACTGGCCGGTTGTACGGTGCCTCCCCTGTTCTGGGCCAGCTTCCTGGCCCCTGAAATGGGAAACGTAGGCAATGAAATCCAGCCGTCTTTCCAGAGAGATGTTCCCTGATCAGAGAGAATGTGTAGCAGGAATGTCATTGTCCTTCCACAGGGCAAGACTCGGTAAATCTGGGCTGAGTTGGGTGGTAACAAAAAGCAACTTCCTCACTTCCCAAAGGCATGTGTAACTATGGGAACTAAAATAAAAAAAAATTATAAAATATTTTAGCTGGCTATGTGATCTTTAACAATGTAATGTCTGCTCCAACCTTTGGATTTCTGATTTGTAAAAAACATTTCAAAAAATAGTTACCAGGAAAATAAATATGATTTCAATCTTCTGGGTACCTTCTCCCAGTAGATACTTAGTAAATGCTCATTTGCTTTTCTTTTCTCAAAGAGCAACCTGCCTTCTTAGCCAACAGTTTTTTAAAGGTATATTCTTTTTGTGTTTTAATAGGCCACCATCGTTTCTCAAAATGTGGTCCCTGTCAACAGGAAAAGCAGCAGCACCTGGGAACCTGCTAGAATTGCAAATTCTTGGGCCCTACCTCAGACCAACTGAATGAGAAACTCTAGGGGTTGGGCCCAGCAGTCGGTTTTTAACAAGCCAGTCAATTGGTTCTGATGCACGTTCAGGTTTGACAACCACTGTGAGAGGCTGATGTTCCCAAAAGTGAGGTTTATATACCATGCATCAAAAACCATTCCTGGTTCTTATTAAGACTGTAAGCCTCTAGGCTTTACTCCAGACTTGCTAGATCAAAACCTCTTCTGGGGGAGCATGGTAATCTCCTTTTTAACATGTCACCCAGGCAACTCTGATGCACTTTTAGGTTGAGAACTACTTGACAAATTGGTGTCAAAATAGCAGGTGATGGCACCTCAGCATTTGTGGAGGTCAGATCAGAATTCCTGTTTCCTTCTCTTTGTGTCCCTGGAGACCTGGCAGGGGGTATAGCTGCATATGCAATGCCAGTTGGCTCTAGAGGAGTGACCTTTAATGGCTGTGTGGTTCCCTTGTCTCCTTGGGGGAAGCAGATTTGTGGGTGATCAATGGGAACGTGCCACACTGCCCAACCTGCTCTCTAAACCTGGCTGGGCTCAGACCTGGTCACCTGTCCCTAATGGCAAAACCCAACTTGGTCTAACGGATTAGTGGTTTTTTTTGAAATGCACAAATGCACAAAGTCAAAATAGTATCCTAAAAATATTTCTCTTGGGTATATAAGTCCTCATCTTACCTGGTTAGAGACTGTCAAAGGAAGTCATAAAGTACAACTCCAATGTCAATTTGAAAGAACTGACTCCTTTCATGGAACCTGGAATGTCAGTTGACAAGAAACTAGGAAAAAAATTTTTTTAATCAAATTCTCTCTACTTTGGGACCTAATTGTTGGGTCTTTTTTCCTTTCAAACTGTCCATCTTCTCCCAGGTGATAAGGTATGATGGTAACTCAGATATGGTCTCTCCACAAATTCCCTAAACCCATCTTCCACTAGAGGCCTACAGTTCTCACCGTGTAAAATAAAGTGATAAAAATGAGTGATTCAGGCATGCCATATTGCACTAGCATAGAGTCAGAAGTCAATGCCCACCTCACATTATCCTACTGGCAAACACCGCACTTGCCACTCACTTACTTACATTTGGTTTTTAGTAGTCTGTGGAAGGGTTGTATTTATAGAGGAAAATGCAAGATCACCCTGGGAAAGAAGACTTGAAGCTCTTGCAGTTCTCTGAAGTAAGTCTATTATGATCAGCAGCTACCTTACTTTGGGATAAAGGAATGACATCAGTGCTGATATCAGTAATAGCAACCAACAGCACTAACGATAGTCACCTTGATTGAACATTTGTTGACCAGTCTAGATGCCAAGTGCAGAACATTGGTCATATTAACTTACCTTAAGGACAATCCTTAAGGTAGGTGTTACCACTTTATAGGCAAACATAAAAGTCCCAAGAAAGATGGATAACCTGTTCAAGTTCACATACAGATAGACATGGGCTTTGAGCCCCAATGCTCTACTGACAGCCCTTTGATTCATTACACCCCCTCCCCTTTTTTGGACTATCTGATGCTATAACATGATGACGGGTTTGTTAATACCAGTTTTCAAGTCTACTCTCTGTTGAATCCAAGGTTAGTACATTCATTCATTTATTCATTCACTAGAATCAATCATCTTGCCTTAGTACCTGGGCTTAGGGAGAGGCTGAACGTACTCACGGGTTTCCTTCACAATTTGACATCCAAACCTGTAAAATCGTTGCTGCCAATTGCTGGTTTAGAGGTTTTCAATTACTTGTTGTATAATTGAGTAAATACATCAAAGATCTCTTATTTAAATATAAAACTTCAGGACACAAATATCACTAAGCAGTGACTACATATCCAATTCCTTACTGCTTGGGCCAAAGAATCAAAACGCTTCTCATTCAGAGAAGAAAAAGTATAAATGCCCATGAAAATCAAGAGTCTATCTAAGCTCTATTTCTCCAATTATTCTTTCCTCCATTTAACCCAGTGAATTGTGACAGGTTCTGAGACCTTCCTCCCCCTCTTGCCACCAACATCCTAAGTGGTAAAGTTATTTAACATAGTCTTATGTTGGTGGAAGTAACAAGGTTATATCTTGTGAAAGTGTAGAAGGCATTTCATAATTTTAAATGGAAAACTAACTGCTAAACTCAAGCTGGCCTAGACTTTTACAATAATGTGGGCAAAGGTGCATCTGTTCCTGGCGTTCTTGCATCCCACATGCTATCCACCTAGTAACGTCACATAGGTTTTCACCCAGCTTGCAATGGAGGGTCCCCAAAACTTAGATCCTGCCAACCTCCTAGAATAGGGAACAGAGGTGGATAACTTTAAAAAACTTAAAAGAGCACAGGGAAATGATAAGAACAATAATAAGGTACTCCAGAGATGTACTTTCCTTTCTTTCTAGGAAATGCAGAAACCAGAGGAGAGAAATAGTTTGTCTTGACGGATGCTAAAGCCGGAGGAGAGAGAAAAAGACTAGCCGCTTCCCTTGTGGTCCGTGTCTCTAGGCAAGACATAGCATGACAACAGAAGACAGAATGAGAGTTGGCTTTTTTCCCACCTAATTGATTCACGGCATCGTCTCTGCCCTTTTTCTCCGCCTAGTAATCTCTCAGATGGCGGGTGCCGAGGGTTGCCTGGGCGATGCAGCTGTGCAACAGAAACAGAAGTGAGTAAGAGCCTCCTGCCCTGAAGCCTGTGGTCTCCCGGCCCTACAGCCATGTCCCCACCTGCTGCCACCTCCCTCTCCACTCCCTCCACACCCCCAGTGAGTCACAAAGGGCTTGACTTGGGAGAACATTTATAGAACTTGTTATGTTTTCCATTTGGAAAAAGCTACCCAGGTGACTGTGATGTGTTGGTGTCCCCCCATCCCCCATGGAGGAGCCACTGGCTGAGTTCCTACTTGGCACCTCTACCCCCGTCTCCAGAGGGGTGATGGAATTCGCCCAAGATTACACAGCTAAGTATGGGATGGGGGGGGAACCCAGGACCCCTGAATCCCAGTTCTGTGCTTTTCCTGCCAAAGCATTGCTCCCATTGTAACACCAAATAGACAAATATCACATGTGCACACTCATATATGGGAGCTACAAAAGTGGATCTCCTGAAGGTAGAAAGTAGAATGGTGGTTACCAGAGGCTGGGAAGGGAAGAGGGAGGAGCGATAAAGAGAGGTGGTTAAAGGGCACAAAAATACAGCTAGGAGGAGTAAGTTCTAGTATTTGATAGTACAGTAGGGAAATTATAGTTCACAATTATTTATTTATATTGCAACATAGCTAGAAGAGAAGATTTGCGATGTTTCCAACACAGAGAAAAGATAAATATTTGAGGTGGTAGATATCCCAGGTATCCTGATTTGATCATTATGCATTGTATGTAGGTATCAAAATATCACACATACCCCAAAAATATATATCATATATCAATAAACATAAATAAATAAGAAAAAAGGGTATAGAAAGAGAGCATCCTGAGGGTTCCAAGAGAAGAAAACAAATAAAGAAGATTAAATATTGATTTAACATTCCCCCACCTCTGAGGCAATTGCAGCTGCTTCTAAAGACTTGCAAACTTAAGGCCGGGGACTATGGGAAGAATGTGGCCTGAGCATCCTCCTGTGGAGGAAGAAGTGGCCAGAGCAGAGGGTCCCTGCATTCCAGCTTTGAGAAGTCTCAGCTGGGCAACCAGGAAGCAGGATCCCAGAGTCCGGAGCCTCCACCCAGTCTTCTAAAGGTTTTGACCCACTTCCTGCTCCCTCCCCACTGCAGTTGTGTGTGAGGTCTTTCCAGCTAGAAAGAAATGTTATCAAAAGGTCAGGGAGTATCGCTAGAGATGGTTTTAATGGTTTGAAATATCTCTTGTATTTTCCAAATTTTTTCCAGGAACTTATATTGCTTTTACAATTAGAGACTGAAATGCTCTTCCAAAAATGAAGGCAATGATTCTTAGCATAGTTCTTGACAAAATGAAACACACTCTAGCCTTCAGCATTTTCATGGGCTCTTCCTGAGGTGGGCAACGGCTAAGTGATGGAGAGATGCCTCATCCCACCTAAAGTAAAGGAGCCACAGGATTGTGAGAAGGTCAGAGGTGGAAAGTCTTCTCTGTTGCCAGCTTGGTTTCTTTCTAGAAGATATTTCTTCTAGAAGGGAGTTTTCTTTCTATCCATCATTCTATCTAACTCTCACACCTATCTATTACTTCCTCTGCGCTGAAGCCCATTGACCCCTCTAAACTGTCAGTTTGACGTCTCAGAAAGATCGAACGACTTCTGGTGCTTTTGTTGGGGGGAGGGTGAGATGGGTGTGTACATTTATTTTAAGAGGCAAACCTGTGAGTATTCAAATTGCTTAGAATGTGAAACAGACGCCCCAGCCAAGTGCTGGCTCTTCCTTGCAACTTGGCCCCTGAAACAATTTTAATCCTCCCTTTTTCAAGACTCAGAGCTGAAACAAAGGATGTAAACACGTAGGGAGGTGAAACCTTAGCAGCTATTTTCAATCTGAGTTGTTTCTTGAAGTTCTGCAAGTGATTTATGCCATCTATAAGCACGTTCAACTGTCACTTGGCCGCCTCGGGGGCAGAAATGTATCTGATTTCACAGAGAGGGTGGCTTTTGCTGTGTGCCTGCTCCCTCCTGGAGCCCGGTGTGATGCTCTTTCCCTGGCATTCCTGACCCGCCCTGCGGCACAGTCATGATGTGTGGCTGGGGAGGACCCCAGGTTTGCAGAAGAGCCTCCTCAGGGACAGGGACCCCAGTCCTTTGTTTATGAGAAGGGCTTCTGCCCTTGAAATGGAAGGAAGTGATGTGGCTTAGTATGGAGTCACTTTGGCCCTGGTCTCCATGTGCATTTAAGTAAAGGGCCTAGCTCTTTGTATATCTTGCCCAATTCAGAAGAAGGGATAAAGACTTGGTAGGTTTTAATTCAATACTGTTTTTCAGGAGGGTAGACTGGGGGTGGTGGGTCTGAGATTTATAGACATATATCATCACGTGAATAAGAAAAAGAATCAAAAACAGTCATAAAGGCAGGAGGCTTGGGATATGAATTCTTTTGTCCCTACAGACACAGCCTACATGTAGCGGAATGTTCCCTCTTAGAATCTGGCTCAATTTAAATATCTGAATTATCCGTGGATGAAATACCAAAGGGCAGAGTTTTAAAAATATCCCTTGGAGAAGGCCTCATCACTAGTAAGTACCAGTTTTCCATAACAGGTACACACAGTATGGCAGGAATTATTGTGAGTGCTTAGGAACATTATTTATTCCTTTGACATAGGTATTTGTTCCACTTTAGAGATGGGAAAACAGAGACTTCCACATGCAAAAAAACCCCTCACACAGCTAACTAGCTACAGAGCTCCTGCTCTTTGAATTGCCCGAGCTTGTCTAATTCCAGCAACCTAATGGGAAAATTAACTGTTCATTGCTGTCAGCTGTTTTAGACGGCATCGTGTCTGTGTCCTAATGATTGTGAGTCCCAGGTCCCTGTGCAAGGCACTCATCCTTTATCTCCAGCAAAACTGTCTTCTCACTTGACTGTGGTTCCTGCTCCCTGTAACACACAGCATTCAGGATTTCCAGAGCCGCCTGCTCCAGTCATTGTCATCTGAACAAGCACATCGGAGTGGCGAGTTGGAGCCGACCGAGGAAGCAACAGAGAATGTGCAGAAGCAAATTGCCACTAATTTTAATGTGTGGTTAATGCAAATGGAATATGTGTTCAGAGAAAGCTTCATTGCTTTTCTGGGAAATACCCTTTCACATCAATTGTTTTTAAGTGTTATTTCTGATTAATTATGTGCTATCTTCTCGCTCCCATCCTCTCTCCTTTTCTCTTTCTCTCTCTTTCTCTCTCCCTTCCATTTTCCCCTCCTTCATTAAAGGCACCATAGATAACCTTGCGTCTCTTTCTCTCCCTGTATCTTAATTTTTCAGCATGTCTACTGTTGATAAGGGTGAGGAAAGGGGAAAAGTCTGTAGTTAATATGGCCTAAACTCTCTCTAAGCCTAGAAGGCGCATCACCACCTGCGTTCCAGCTTTGGCACGTGCTTGGCAGCAAATTGCAAGACTGGGAGGTCATAATCGGGAAAACAGAAACACATTACATTTTAATAATCACCTACCTTTTCAAGAGCTTTGAGCTTTCAAATGTCACCTCCAGTTACAGGGAACTAAAATCAACCTGCAAGCCCTCTCCCCTTCCACTCAGCAGAAAGAACAGCAGACAACTGGTGACAATTGTCGAAAGGAAAGAACCGATAAATATGAGCTGCCTGCTAGAAGCAATTCAGCAAAATCAAGCTCATCAACTTCCCAGCATGGATTTTATTTTATTCTAAATCAGATACTCATTAATGGGGACCATTCTTTGAATCATCATTTTATTTACACTAGAGAAATGCAAGACACATTGCCGGGCCAGGGAATGATGTGGTTGTCTCTCCCTGCTCAGTTGTAGGTATTTCCTTTTGTAGCCTCCTGAATTTTCATGCTAATGGAAAACACCCAGGCCAGATGCTCACTAGTAACAAGTTAAAATGGCATTGGAAAGTAAACTATTTTCTTCCATTTCTTTTTAAAAAAGAATATAAAGTACTAATGGGATGATAGGCAAAAGGTGAAAAATCTTACCTGCCTTAGATGTCAGAATCAAGCCATACAGATTATGCTACTTAAAAGGAGAACTACTGGCCAGCTCCCTTTAGGGCTTGTGGACAGCCTGCTTTCCTGCATCAATAAGTCGATGGAGTTCTCGTCCTCCTTCAGCACATACTAGGTGTTCAATAATTGTTGGTGGAGTGAAGAAACATCTACATTCTGGGAGGTACCCAATCATTGTTCAATGTTAATAATATTTTAATTCACTTATAATTGGCGTGATTTTTAGTCTGTAGACAAAAAAAAAAAAAAAAAAAAAAAAAAACCTGAAGTTCACCTCTCATCCCTCCTCTGCTCTGATGTGGGTACCAAGTCAAGTGGAATCTTCCCCACTCATTCCTTCCATCACTCAGCTGCTTCCTCTCTGGTTTTGTCCTTGGCTGGGCAGAAACCCCAGCACTGCAGTTGCTAACCAGCTTCCAGCCATTCACATCTATGGAGAGTCCTTCCCATCTTCAAGGGGCACAGAGAGACATTCCTCTGAGGATGGTGGAAGTTTAGGCACTATGCAATGAGTGGCAGATACATCATTTGCTCTTAGAAGGTTTATTGTTTAGATAACACAGCCACTCAGAGTTGGTGCCTGCTCTTGGAGGGGGCTGTATTGGTGCTTTGTACATTCTATGAAGTTACAAAAAGGAAAGCAGACCAAGAAACCTCTGGCAAATCAGTGAATAGACTACCCTACACCATGCCAAACATCTCTTTTCTACTCTTTCAGGAGGCTGTGATGTTTGCAGGGTTTTGAGCAACCTCTTTTAATCCTATGTTGTATTTTTATAACATTTTCTAGTTCATGAAGTATTAAATATAATTATCTCATGTTACCCTGACATCAACTCTGTAACATTCTTGCAGATGAGGAAACTTATTTAACATCATTGCCTTTCTCAGTAACAAGTGACTTGTTCCACAGCAGCGTGGCTTCCTCAGAGAGACTTTCAATCTACTGATTAATGCCCTCTTTTCTCGTGACCCCCAGGGCTTCCCTCCTTTGCCTATCCTATCTTTGCCCAAGAAGCTTTCTTGTTACATGGACTCCTTTTTGCTTTTTTTCTGTGACAATTTCACCTAATCAGACAGAAAGCCCTCTGAATCTTTAAAAATAAAAAAATGTCTAACAAAAAATTAAAAAAAAAAACACAGAAAAGGAAGAGAAATGTTTCAGAACTTGAGGATTTTAGAGAACAACCCACATACAGATGGTGTATAATGTTCGCCAAACACCAAATGCTGGTTTCCATGCTAAGTCCTTGTTGCTATTTCCTGGTCACTTTGAACTGACTTATCAAATTGAATAGATTCCTTGATACATATGTTGGTATTTTAAGTCCTGGTGGGAACAAGGCCTTCCATTTGTTTCAAGTTTTACTCTTAAGAAATGTTTATAAAAACTCTGCTTAGAAAAGGAATCTCAATCAAAACCTACTATGACTTTGGTCTTCACCCATTTCAAAGAATGGTGCCCAAAACTAGACTTCTTATTAAGAATAACTGCAACTGGCTCCACTCTGCACAGGGAAATTGGTTTAGAATCAGAGGTGCCAGCAGGCAGACTGCTGGTAATGTAAGTTCTAGAAAATAGGATGTTTTGACTTGGAGTATGAGGGCACCCAATAAATAACATCCCTCTTCCTCACCCAAGTCCTGAACCAAATGAAATGAGAAAAACCAGTTAACATATTGAGGCTACTCTACATCCTTACTGCTAGTAGGGTCCAGGGGAAGGATATGGTTGGGGTGAGAAGCAAGCAGACTTGATAACTCCCTGCATGTCCCTTTCTCTCCTTTCTAGACCTGGGAACAGTTGGCTCAAGGGAAGTTTTAGTCTGCAGAGGAGATGCCTTGACCCACAACCTTAAACTAGTGCAGGTGGAAAGAGAAGAAGGAAAATAGACAAATCGAGCTCTGTCCAGAAGCCTGTGTGGGCAAATCACTCAACCTTATCGGGCCTAGACGTCTTCAGCTTTAAAAGGAGGGGTCAGGCTGGGCACAGCTATGATCCAATCTAGCTCTGAAATGCTGTGCTTGGCCCCAGCAGTGACCCCAAGGAGACCCAGGGCAAGTTGTGCTTTCTCCCTCAAGGCGTCAGTTCCCGTTGCTGAGGTTCATGGCCAAAGATCACACTGCTGAGGCTCACCAATCATCTCCCAAATGATGGCGATCATGAGGGTGACTCAGTGCACATCTGTCCCCACCATCAGAAAAATCACTCCCAGTGCACAGGTCAGCAGGAACATCTCAGACCACGAAGAGCACTTTATCATCGACACTAGTCTTTGGGAAAATGTAGGCCTGTTTCCTAATAATTCCAATGCAATACACAAGAACATAATTAGGAAGATTATACTGCAGCAGGGTGATGAAGAACAAAGAAAAAAACTCGGGGATTGGGCGTCCTGAATTCTAACTTGGGCTTACCACTAATGAGCCTCGTGACCTTAATATCCCTGGGCCTCTTGTCTCATGTACAGGGAGATGGCATCAGTGGCTTCCAAACTTACTTTCTCCTCTTTCATATGAAATCTTATATGCAACCTCAATATACAACATGGATAAAAGTAAAACTGCTCTTATCCTGTGGGGGCAGAGTCTCAGATCCATCCCACTTGCTGTCTCCCTCCCCTCCGGGTATCGTTCCCACCCCCAACCATGGCAGACCCTGGTACACCACTTGCCTGAGAATTTTCTCTGTGCCAGGCTGAGTCTGGGGACAATGTTGTGTTCTGATGTCATATCATTTGAGAGCCCACCCAATTTTCCTGAAGCTACATCCCTGATATTTCTGAGAAACCACTAAAAATAACCAATTAGTATGTCTAAAAATGATCTGGGCCAATTATCAAAATTGGAAAATAAAAAACAGACAAAATATACTTGAGCCCTCATTGCAAGGGGAATGGTCATGCTTGAAGGTGCTGACTCGGGGAGGTGGGGGTGGGGGGAGGGGATAGGGGTATACCTACATGATGAGTGCGATGCGCACTGTCTGGGGAATGGGCACGCCTGGAGCTCTGACTCGGGGGGATAGGCGATACATGGGCAATGTATGTAACCTGAACTTTTGTACCCCCATAATAAGCTGAAATAAAAAAAAGATGCAAAGATGAAATATATAGCATAGTGAATTGTAAAAATAAAATGCTGACAATTTAAGAAATGGGAATACATAAATGCAGAAAATAAATATTTACTAAACAAACAAACAAAAAAAATCTCACTAGGGAAAGGGAGAGCAGGGTAGAACATAAAGGGGCAGCACCGTTATAAAGTGATTTACTTAAAAAGATATTCCACTCACTACTCTGTGATGCCCAGTCCAGACGCACGGTGTGAGGTTTTCAGCATGAAGTAGGGTGAGAGGGGTGAGTTCCCCTCCTGGGAGAATGCCTCTCTCTCTCACACAAAACATGAAGAGTTTGGCCTTCAGAAGAGCTGGCCCCACCCTCCGGTCAGCCCCTCATATATCTCCTCTGCATGTGTTAATTCTTTTGAAGGTGATGGGGGTTCTTTGCATGGAAGATATATGCAGCTTGGTGGCGGGAAGTGAGATCCTAATTATCTGCCGCTGACAACCTTTCAGGGCCCATTATAAAAGAAACGTCTGCACCAGGCCCTCAGAGCCCTATATCCCAGCTCCAGGGAGTTGGAGGGAGCAACAAGGAGTGATTCCGAGAGCCTGATTTATCAGGGAAGATTAGAAGAGTTACATCTATAGTCTGGTGGAACAATGACAGAGGGGGAGCAGGCTAATGGTTGACAAAGGGACCGGAGAGGGAGAAGAGATTTATGCAGCCTGGTATGAGGGTTAGCAATCAGAGGCATGGAAGGAAATGAAGATGGGGAAGAAAGTCCTGAGTAAATATCGGGAAACTTTCTGCACTGATTTATTAGACAGATGAGCAAATCTTCCAAATGAAGCTTCATGCTCACCCAGAAAAAGAATGAGCCTATGTAAATGTATCATGGCCGTTTGTCTCTGTCACTATGGGACCACTTGTGATACTTGGCGCGGCTTTCCATCTTTCTCTTGAAGAGTGTCCTTAGAAGTCAGAGTCAACCCTTTTCTGAGTCTCTGTGGGACTTTGGGTGGCTCCTAAAGGGCGTGTGGCTCATATCTGCAATTCTAGGTTTGGCCACTTGCTAACCATCACCAAAACCTATCATTTACTTTACACCTTTTAGAAGAGACAGAGTGTACTTGTCCATGGTACCCAGCCCAGCCTCTCTCTGGGGATGGAGAGGGGCTTATGCTTGGGAGAAAAGCCAGGAAGATATGTCAAAATTCAATGGATGTCTCATCAGCAGGGGCACATGGAGAAGTTCTGGTGAATTTTACTACCTGCTGAGTGGTTCCATCTGATTGTGATCTGGATATAGACACTCTTAGGAACCATTTTGGATCCTCTCAGACTCTTGTTGTTCCAGGCACCACTGTAGCAACCAGCTCTGCATGGGCTCCCATTACCATCCCTCAGGCTCCACCTGGCCCACCTTGCCTCATATCCAGGGCTTCCCTGTTGCCACTGAGAAGCAGAATGCTCAAGGGTCCACCAACACCCAGCCATATGCAATCTGGAAGTGGTGAGAATTCGATGCCCAGTGGGGAAGACATTTGTCCCCTGTTTCTTTCTCCTCCCAGAGGGAATGTCCAGTTACACAGTGTGCATGGTTTACTGGGGGTACAGTCTTACAAGAATAAGCAACCAGTCAGACTTAGTGGCAGCCCATTGGGTAAGACATCCTTATATTGCCTCTCCCTCCTTCCCTGCCTCATTCTCCTTTCCTCTCACTCCTGCCCCTTGGGATTGCACCTCCTAACAGAATAATAGCACAAAAATGATTGCTTCAAGTTCTGCATTCTGGGGGAGCCCAGGCTAAAATATGACCAAATAATTGTGGGAGAAGAGTTACCAAATTGTCCAAATAATGGTATGAATGTCTTTGATCACTTGGCCTGGGCACCTGGTCCAGACATTTATCCTAGGCATTGCATACAATTGTCTCCTTCCAAAATCAGCCCCTATGGGGATACCCTGACTGCCCCCATGATACTCCTGACATTGCAAGGGCCATTTTAGGGGCCCCATCTTGTATTTCAGTGTCTCCACTGGCTTACTCTACTGGGGAGAGCTGGCAAACTGTAGACCCAAGCCAAACTGGTGTTTCCCATTCTATCTCCCATAGGAGCTAAGGCCAGTCAGGCACCTGGGGAGTCAGTGATCAGCTCCCTGGAGATAACCTGGGAGGTCACTGACTAGTGGGGTGGAGGCTTTCCATTCAGCTGTGAGGTCTCCCTACCACAACTCTCTTTGATCCTATTCTAGTGTTGCAGGCATTATTATTCCAGTCAAGCACTGGTAAATTCAGAATCTTAAAATGATCTCTTGATATTACTAAAAACCCAGTCTTTGGCCCTCAAAAGAGAGACTCTGCAAGCCTACATTATCTATAAGTGCTGAAGGCATTTTTTTTTCTTTGTTTTGTTTTTAGTGTGTGTTTTAAGTTGAACTGTTTTTATGTCCCCCCACCAAAAGAAAAAAAAAATTCCTTAGTAACCCATTATGGGTTAGTGAATTCCCAAACTGTTCAAAAATACTTTAAAGTTCTTTTGGGACATAGCCAGATACTTAATATTGTATTACATTTTATAGTTGTCACTTAATCAAGCTATTTAATATTATAGTACATTTTAAAACTGTCACTTAATCACATTTTCTTGACCCTTTTATGGGAATTAAAGATCACTGTAGATAAAAAATGGCATGCTTTAGTTTAAATAGATTCAGTATGTCCAGTTTGACAGTTACTTCTGAGACATTAAAAGAATTTTCTGTGATTAATGTGACCCACACACGTTAAATGGTGTAATGTTCCATTTCTTCAGCCATTAGCGGAAACAGCATCAGACAGAAGGAGCCAAAATGTAGCCAACTGTATGTAAAGCCGGGTGCCGGGGGTGGTGAGGGGAGCCTAAAGATAATAGAGAGCCAGGCAGACTGAGATAAGAGAGAGATTTCTACTGATTTAATATTTGCTTTCTCTGGGCATCTTGAGAGTGAAGTCGAGAAACACAAAGGTCAGACCCTGGTAATGGAGTGGGTGCCACTCGGCGGGGAGCGTTCTGCACAGGGGGATGCGTCTTGGGCAGGCGAGTGCAGTTCTTCGGTGCTTATTATAAATGATTGATGAACATTGCTTCTAAATTTAGAAAAGCTCTCTAAATGGACATTTACTCACAAGGAAAAAAAAACCCTCCTCTGAAAGGTCTGTCCCTGGAACGGTTTTGTTTATGGCACTGCGATAGTTCTGGGCAATTAATCTAGAATTGCGTCACTGAAAGATTTTATATTCTTAAGTGTTCACTCATGTAATTAAAGTAAATTATGTCCTTTTCCAAACATGTTTCAAAGAATCGTACTGGGTTTTAAAAATCCTGGTCCCTAAATCCTACTTGTTTGTTTAATTAATCTGAAAATAACTGCTCCTGCTTTGTTTCTTAATCACAGATCAGATACACTGTATTTGTTAGCAGCTGCGAATGAAAGCATGTCCCAGTGTGTTTTTCTTGATTGTTTAATAAGAGTTGAATAATACCCTATTTAATCCATCAAGTAGGACATTACAATAACATTGATCTTTTGTTTGACAGCAAATTTGTTTGATAACAGAATAGAATATAATGTAACCAAATCAGTGTCAGAAATGCATTTCAGAGGATCCAATTAAAAACACCCATACACATGCCAGACACAGAGCAGGAGGGCAAAAAAAAAAAAAAAAACAGGCACAGAAAGACACATTGGTGAGGAGGGTATGAAGGGAAAATCTAGCCTTGCAAAATGCCCAGACCTTACCCAGATGATGCAAGTCAAACACTTCATTGCAAGTGCTTCTTGCTGTAGGAATGTGGCCATTTTGGCTTATGGAGGTCAACCTACCGTAAGGTCAGAATGGACATATCAGTGACTCTCAGATGGAGACCTATTGTGTACCTCCTTTGTTGGTTCAAATATAATAATTCCTGGGGTCAAAAATGCCAGATCCTGCCATCACTTAGCACCCCTCCTTTGCCCTCCTGCTACCACATAGCAGGGGCTCTTCAGAGATGCTGCTGTTCACACCCTGGCACCTTGTCCTGTTTCCAAACCTGTATACAAGAGATCCTTCTTTTCAGCATCCTTTAGCTCCAGGAAGGATCTGGTTCAGAGGATTGTGCCAGACCTGATCTTTATGGACATCATTTAGGAGGACAAGTGTCAGCCCTGGTGTTTATTCATGTACATGTTTATTAGATGTTTTATAATTGTACCCTTCCCTTCCCTTCAAAACCCAGCATAGGGGTGTAACAAAGCTTCCCTCTAGACACCAAAACATTTTTACCCCCATAATATGCTGAAATAAAAAAAAAAAAACCAAACCAGATAATGTTGCAAAGAGGAGAAAGGGCTACATAGCAACAAACAAAAATTCTCAAAGTGCTCAGTTTTGATAGTCATAGATCTTGTCTCAAAAGTTTAATCAGCTGTGTTTCACACAAAGCTGTTAATACATACACAACACACACACACCACATATACCTTGGAAAAAGAATTATTGAGATGGACTAGTTGTGTACAAAATAGCCAATTGCTTAAGTTAATTAAACCTTTCTTTCTCTAGGATGATTTATGTGCAGATGCTAGCCGGATCCAGCGTGCTGTCCTTCTCATGGACAATGTGCAAGTGCAGAGACCCAACAAGCAGTGGAAGAGATGCAGAGAAATCTCTTTACGTCATGTTTAGAGGGGCACAGTTGTATTGGAATATACCCCTAATAAAACGAATAGCCATTGGAAACACCTGCAATCTCTGCAGGAGATTTCTATCCATTTTTTGTAGATAATCTAAACCTCACCTTCTGATGAGACCAGAATGAGAGCTCACAAAGACATGTTCAGTCCTTTGCTGGTGAGTACAAGCTGAGAGAGCAAAAGTGTTATCAAGTTTCCCAGATCAACCGTAGAGCTGTGCTGATGGCTTTCTGCTAACCCAGATTGCAAGAAAAATTTAATTGTTGTTACATTTTAAAAACATTTCCATCTAAAAGCCAAATTTCCCTGTCACTCACAATTTGTCTTCAACTCCTCAAAGAGAGGAGATATCCAGGATGATCTCGTGGATCTAAAAAGTTGAGGAGCCTTTGTTTTAACTCCTCCTTAGTTTCCACTCACCAGCCTCCCTCTCTGACATTATTATAATTCCTTCCCTGGCTTTCCATGCTACCTCCTTCCTTATTCTTTTGTTCTCTCTCTAATCTTCCCTTTTGTATTAATGAAGTCCTTTGTAGTTTCTTTTCAAATCTTCAAGTAGATTCCTTTGTGACTTCTGGTTTTTTTCTTTTCTTTACCTGATAGAGTCTTTATAAAAAACCCATGAAATTTATTAATACTTCCATCCTCTTTGGCACTGTACCATGGGCCTTAAAACATTCCATTACATTTCTGATCTGAAACGGCTTTCCCTTGACCCAGAAGTATTGGCAAATTACAGACCCCAAGCCAATCTTTTATGGAGAAGGTCTGAGAGCAAGTGGTAGCCTTTCAAGTGCTTAACCATAGAGTCATAATCTTTATGACAAATAGCCTCTTGCTTTGCAGTTAAGGCTAGTTTACTATGCATATGGCTAAGAGAGGGCCCCTTAAAGTGGTCAGGGACTTTTTCTGAAGCCCCTCCCAGGTGTCACATCACTCCTTTTTACTGGTCTTGTTAGAGGGACAGCATTAGCCCCGCACATCACCCGAGCGTCCTGACCAGCTGCCAGGCTGTAAAGCACGTGGAATGGGGGTGGTCAATCCAAAGACATCAACTTGTCACTCTTGAGGATCATTCATCTGCAACAGAAATAGCCCACGGTGCCTCCGAGGTCGATGTGGAGACCACCGCTCTTCAACATTATTGCCACTAATTATTAAGATGAATGCGGTGATTAATGGGCGCGATGCTTTTTCACTTTATGCAAATGGTGAGCTCATGCATATACATGGAGGAGGGGGCTCACCAACCTGGTGCCCAGAATGTTGCGGCTCAGCCCCGTTATTCAGCTGTCACTGTGACCCAGGTGCACTGACTTAAAGAGATTTAAAAAGAAATACTAAAAATGAATTGTTGATCAGGAGCCTCAGGCAGCTTTTTGGAAATTCCCTTCCATGAGGGCTGTGCTTTGATTAGGGAAAACTCAATCAAGGCAATAACCAGGGTTATTAAAGATGCTGCATTAGCCTGTGGTCCTGAGTTAGTATCGTCTGGAGCAAAGAGCTGGGGAGGAAGGAGACGTGCAAATTAGCTGTGATGACGTTGTAAACTGAGGCAAGCCAACATCTCTGGGTCTTGATTTTTTTCCTTGGTAAAAATGAGAGGTTCAATTAAACACTATAAAGCTCCTTCTAACTCTAGAATTACAGGATCCTATAAGGCACAGGATCAGTGGGATATGAACATGCAGGCTTTGTCTGTTACCCAAAATGAACACTTGCTAATACAATAATCCTTACTATAAAACATCTTTCATTACTTGTTAAATTCTACAGGCATATATTTCACTCATTCAGCAAATATTTCATTGAGTATCTATGCTTTGCATAATACACGCCCCCTCCTCTTTTCCCCATAGGTACTCTACATACATGATGCTGATCACAGTGGATCTCACATACTAGCATATGTGTCTAAGATGTAGGCTTGCTAATGGCTAGAGCTGAAGCTTATTCTGCTTTAGAAACCCAGTGCCTTTCACATAGTTGGCACTTAATAGATATTTGTTAAACAAATGAATGTTAGGTATTGGGAAAAAATGATTATAAAAGATTTTAAGGCCGGGCGTGGTGGCTCACGCCTGTAATCCTAGCACTCTGGGAGGCCGAGGCGGGTGGATCGCTCGAGGTCAGGAGTTCGAGACCAGCCTGAGCAAAAGCGAGACCCCGTCTCTACTAAAAATAGAAATTATATGGACAACTAAAATATATATACACAAAAAATTAGCCGGGCATGGTGGCGCATGCCTGTAGTCCCAGCTACTCGGGAGGCTGAGGCAGTAGGATCGCTTAAGCCCAGGAGTTTGAGGTTGCTGTGAGCTAGGCTGAAGCCACGGCACTCACTCTAGCCCGGGCAACAGAGTGAGACTCTGTCTCAAAAAAAAAAAAAAAAAAAAAAAAAAAAAATAAAAGATTTTAATAAATATCCCCTGCCCTGCACTACCTTAGAATCATGGGAAGCCAAAAACTACACTCATGAAACAGTCAAGTAGCCAACAAAATGTCACAATGAATGATGTAGTTCTGTGCAGGCACTGGTGCCTCTTGAACAATGAGTATCATGTTCAGAGGTGTTTAGGAAGAGTAAAACTTTACTAAGGGATTTCAGAACACAAGTGGGAGTTTTTTGATAACACATTCTAGGACTGGAAGGGAATGTGAGTGCCTGACCCCTAGCCTTAAGGCCCATGCCAAACAGATGGTACGCCCTCCCTCCTTAAAGAGCCTAATGTAGAGTCCACATTCTTTGTTGGTCGCCCATACCAGCCCTCTGCCCGTGAATTCCTTCTTACCATCCACTTGAAGCCTCTCCTTCACATCAACTGAATCTAGATGGGCGATGGGCACATGCTTTTCTGATACCTGATGCTGTTACCCAGCTGCCCGCTCAGCATGGACAGTTGATCTGATTACCCATTGTAGACACTGACTGTGCTGCTCAGCCTGCTGATGGCTTGGTCAGTGTCACTCTCAAAAACAGATCCTCTGGAAAACTGAATCACAACTACAAGTGACAACTGAGCCATTTCATTTCCTTCTCAGAGATCCCAGAGATGAAATTTTAAGTAGGACCTCAGTGACAATCCTGGGCTCTGGGAATCGAACCCGCTGTTCTCATCCTCCATCTTTCTCTTCCGCAGGAATGCAGAATTCAAGGTGGGGAAGAGTAGCATACAATGGTTGGAGCAAGAGTTCCGTACTCAGGCCTGACTCTGAGTCCTGCATCTGCCCCGACCAGCTGCAGGAGAAAGCTTCAGTACTCTCACTTGCCAAATGGAGAGATTAAACTGTATGTGCCTTGTAGAGTTATTTTGAGGAATGAAGGGGATCAAGTGGGTAAAGTGCCTGGCACATGGAAAGTCCTAGATAAATAAAACATGAATATAATTTTTCCTTCTGTCTGCACTGGCTGGACTAAGGAATAGAGATGAATGCTTAAATTGTCATCCTTATGGGACCATAGAACATCTTTAGGTTCACCTCTTGCTTTCCAAAGAGGCAAGAGACTCTCCATGTTGCGGTTACAATGATACAATGACTACAACACTCATTCCTGCTAACGTCCATTTTTTTAAATTTTATAAATGTTTTGTTCTGACTTCCAGATTTCTGGATGGACAACCTAATTGAGCAGAATGTCAGCATACGTGCTACTGGGGTCTGCTGCACAGAGGTTCGAATTTCAAATGATACCATCCCACCTGTTGCTTCATCTCTTTGCCTGAAACTGCCTCCCACGCCTGGATCCCAGGCATACTGGCTTACTCAGGTCCACGGTGAGGAGGACTTGTGGGGATGCTGAAACCCACTATTGGTGGAAGGTGTAAAGGGTGTAGAATCGGCAAATGCTAAAGCGAGATTGGGAAATTATTCACTGTCAGAATTGCTATGATGCAGTGAGAAGCAGGCCTGGATTTCATAGTCAGCTTCAGTCCCTGCAGATATCTGGCCTCTCAATGCATGCTGAGCTTCAGTTATGACTCTATATACCGTAAAATAGGAGGCCTATCCTGGGCTCCCACTGTCTACATACATTAAAATGCATTCTCCATTATTTAAAGGTAGCTTTTAAGAACGTATTTGTGGGTACGATGGATGCCTCCCAAAGGACCTCCTTCCATGTTCTTCCTGTAGGCACCTCCCTGCTGCTACATCTGCATCTGCCATGAGGAACCCTGCTCTCACCAGCCTCTCCAGCTCATTTTGATTCCTGATACAGTCACTGCTTCTCAAAAGACCGAGTCTCCCAGGCCTCTGCTGGAGAATTTAGTTAAGTCTTCGATCCCTTGCTTGGCTGCACTCCTGGTAGCCTGACTTAGCCACATTGCTACACCTGGCTGCTCCAACTAATGTTCTACGAGTCCTTTCTCTCTAAGGGGCTCCAGGCCAAGGCAGGGAAAAGCAATCAGGTTCTTTTTTCCTTCTCCACAAAAATCCAGAGGGTGAAGCCCCAACTTTAAATACATAGCTTTGTCATAAGGTCCTTCGGAATTGCGGGAAGTTGCCACTTCTGGAGGAGATCATCGAGACCTCCAGCGATCACCCCTGTCAGACCTGGGCACACCGGGGCTCAGAGAGGAGCATCTACAAGGTCCCAGGCTGGGCAGTGGTGGAGCCAGGAGGGCCACTGAGTCAGCCATTCCTTCTCTGTTCCCTTTGCTGCTCAGCCGGGGCCTCTCAGAGTGGACAAAGGGCCAGGTTATGGCCACTTCTTCCCTTCCCTCTTAGTTTCCTTTCTTCCTTTCTTTTCTTTTTCTTTCTTTCTTTTCTTTTTTTTTTTTTTATTGAAGGGGAGGGCAGGGAACTTGGAGTATATTATAATAAAAAAGGAAGAAATACCAAAAAAATTATAAAAAATTCACATTTTTTATACATTTGTATTTAAATTGTGCTTTTTACAAGATAATTAGAATTTAAAAAAAAAAAAAAACTAAGGCATAGCACACTCCAGGCAGGACCATACAGTCATGTTCTCCGCTATGGTTCAAATATTTTGTCCCCTCTAAAACTCATGTTGAGACTTAATCCCTAGTGTGGCAGTGTGAGGGATGGAGCCTTTAAGAGGTGATTGGGTCATAAGGGCTCTGCCCTCATGAATGAATTAATCCATTTGTGGATTAATGGATTAAAGGGTTAATAGATTAATGGATTATCAAGGGAGTGGGACTGGTGGCTTTATAGGAAGAGAAAGAGAGACCTGAGCTAGCACACTCAGCCTGCTGTGTGATGCCATGTGCAGCCTCAGGACCCTGTAGACCTCCCCCACCAGCAAGAAGGCCCTCACCAGATGTGGCCCCTGACCTTGGACTTCTCAGTCTCCATAACTGTATGAAATAAATCCCTTTTCTTTACAAATTACCCAGTTTCAGGTATTCTTTTATAAGCAATAGAAAATGGACTAAGACAACTTCTCTCAGTCCCCTGATATATCTCTGTGATGTGTATTTGACCTTGTCAGGAGATAACCTCTGAATCCACGGGGTCATGAGGCCAGCAAAATGGCTGTCCTGACTCAGTTCCCTGCCTTCTTCCCAGCCCTCAGGAGGGGCTTTTTCTACACCACAAGAAATTAAGACATAAGAGAAGCTGAAAACAAAGGGAGTGAAAAGGAAAAGAAGTGAGTGGATGGAAGAAAAGAAACACCCAGTTGTCTGGCTGTTATTCTCAGCCTTTTAAAAATTATTCCCAGATAAAACACTTATAGGGGCTCACAGGGAAAAGGGAGTCAGGACTGGATAGGAACTCAGTGGAAACGTGCACACCTCAAAGATGTGTAAAGTAGAACTCAGGCCGCTCAAACGAGGCAGAGTGTGTCTCTGCTCTCAAACGGTCCTCCTGACCTCAAATGCAGCCTGTGGCTGAAGAGCGCTGAGCAGAGGCCCCTCAGGACCTCAGCTTTTTATTTACACCCAGGGACAGCCCTTCACTGAGCACATTAGCAATAGGTGATGTGGGCTCATTATATTGTTGTAGATAATTGTTAGATCAAAATGAAAATGAACTGGGAAATGCATTAAGTGATTCAGTATATTTTCCTTTTACACAACAGTTATTTTCGAAAGAAATGGGAGCTATAGCTACACCATGAGAAATCACAGAAAAACTCTGAGAGTAAGCAAAGTCCTCTTTTTGAAGAGAGTGTCAGCCTTGTCTGTGCATTGCTCTGTGTTTAGAGAGGTCTGTATTTGGCTGGATGGTAAGATGGTCAAAGAGGTGGGGAGACAGGAGGGACCATAGAGGAGTCCTCATTGCTAGGAGGGTTATGGGATACACAAGAGCTGTGGCTAAGTGACCCAGCTTTAAAAACTCCAGGTCAAGGGAAAGGATTTCTTATGATCGGCAGGGAAACTGTGGAGCCAAGAACCCTCCAATGAGCAGAAGCTAATGCCAGTTGAACATGCACAAGTGATTGAACATGGATACACCCAATTAAGACATCCTGATGGGAGGTGGAGAAACACAATGAGAATTTTAAATTACTGCAGTATTTGAAACCTTTGAAAAAGGCAACAGTAACAAAAACCAATGTGGGAAAAATCTAAGAGGTACATTCCATCTGGGAGGAGGTTCTTTTCTTACACGGAGCATACTTACAATAACTGGGCAGTGTATTTGGATCTGAACATCTAAGCCCAGAGTCCAACACAGAATTTTGTACTTTCAAACAAAGACTTTTTCCTTCCATATAGTTTGTGACCATAGTCCTGACATTACCTAGAAAATAAAAAGCATTTTCCATTGAAGTTAGAAAAGAGATTTTTTCTTAACCCCAAAGAATGGGAGTTGCTATCTAATGTCCCTTGTGACTCTAAATTCAATATCTTTGAAATTCTAGTGCTTGTCCCGATCCACCATTATAAGCAAAGGCTGGGACGGGAGGAGTTTGTTAACAGCATAAATATTAAAACAGCACTGGTCTCCTGCATACCGATAGCATAAACAGTACAACCTAAGAATTAGGCAGAGCACATCTTGCAAGTCTACACAGATGTGCAGAAGTATGTAAACTACTTTCTCTATTTCTGGAAGCTAAAGAAATCTCATTTGTAAAACAGTTTTTCTTTCCTGCCCTTTTGTTGGTATACCCACTCCCAAACATCACCTGCTGCTTCTCTTACTGCAAATGCAGTATTTCTGTTCATTGTTTCTTTTCTACTGCAAAATGCCAAATTTATCCCCAACTCTTTTTCTCATGACACAGTCTGCACTCAATAAAGTGAAAAGATTACTTTTCTTAAACTGAAGGTCCAATTAAATTACAAAAAAGATATTATATTTCTATGTCCCCTTGTTTGGTTGCTATATAATTCTGCATGTTGACCAAATTTTTGGAAAAACTATCATTGAGATCCTACAAGTGTTTTGGAGAAGATCTCCAGAGGGTTCCCAGGAAAGTGGGTCAATTTTATATCTGGATAAGACACACAGAGTACAACAGTAAGCCGGCTGGTACCTGCGTGCCATCAAAAGGCTGAGCGAACATGTGGGCACTGGGTGTTATGTCTGGTGATTCAGGTTGTGAATTTTTGAGAGCTCCTGCCTTCTTTCATTTCCTCTTGGCTGACCTTTCCCTGACCACTAACAACCTCAGGTTCAACAAACATTTTTGAGCAACTACTATATATGGCAGGTACTTACTAGGAACTGCCTCATTTATCTTCTCCAAAAGTCTTTGGATTCCAAAAGTCAGGCTCCTTTCATTATATCACAGCAATCGCAGTCCCAGGTAGTCAGGAGAAAGGAAGAGGGTGACCCTCACGTGAATTTATGTGCAGTGCCAGTAAAGGACTCCAAGAATCTGAAGGCTAAACTGAAACTTACGGCCCAAATGAGGCTTCTGGATTAACTGTGCCTTATGTTCACCCATGATGTGGAAATAGAAAGGAGGTTATATTTGTTCACTTAATAGATGGGAGATTTTCTGCAGAGGTAATTCTCCATGACCAGTCACTTTTTAAAAAGGTATTTCAAACCAGACAGGCTCCAAAGAAAGCTGTTTTTAACAGCTAAGCTCTCTAAAACTCATGATCATACATAGATGAAACCGATCCTAATGTATGGGAAAGCGACTAAGAGGCATCGTTTGAAAAAGTTTAAGAATTGTTTACAAATAAACTAGAGTTTATTAGTTTCCATAGTTTAAAAATAAATATGAAAACCCCAGGACTAAATGCTTCCTAAGGTCCCTGGAATCTCAGACCAGCCATGATCCCATAAGATCAAGGCTGATATTTGGCCAATACATATTGGTTGTTAAAACATTGGCATCCTTCCATATCAGTTTCTTGAACAGCTGATGTCTGGAATACACTGATGTCTCCCCACCAACCTGACTCTTCATGACAGGAGGGTTCCTGGTCCTGTGCTGTGGCTGGCATCCATGCCATGATGGTTGTTCCATATGTTTAATAGCACCCCTGCATGAGATATGAGACACACATTGATTTGGACTCAAAATTCTTGGGTGCTTAAATAGCCCTTTGATCATTAACATCATTGATGTCATATTATAAACATACAAAAATATTTAGCACTTTCAGGAAAAGGATAATCATTTGTTCGTTCATAATCAAAAATCAAATTTGTAAGTTTCAAAGAGACTTCTGTAAGTGAGTTAATGACTTCCCTGTAGCCAGGAAGACCCTTTCCAGTGTTTTGGGCATTTGGAAGAAATTTGGAAATTCCTTTGTAGCCACAGCTGCAGAATTCTAAAAACTAGCTAATGGTGTTAAACTATGAATTAAAGAAGACATCACTCCACTGCATCCCTTCCCTAAGGTTTCCCTGGGGTGCCAAGGGAGAGATTAAATAAATCATAGTTTTCATTTGTTTGATAATGAAAGGGTGTATGTTGTGCAGCTAGACATGTTTTCTAGACTTACAATACAGTTATACACATGTATCCAAACTGACACACACACACAAACACACAAAGGTTGAGTACGGCTCTTCGTGGTGACCTGGCTGTGGTGACTATAAACATGGCCCTGGTTTCCAGCCTACCAAAGGTAATAGGGAAGTAAGGATCAGGGATATTCCCCAACCAACCAACAAATATTTACTTTTAGAGTGTCTATGGGTGCCAAGCACTTTTCCAGAACAAGATCTCTGCCCTTAAATAGTTTACATTCTAGAGAAATAACACATAAATAAATAAACAAAATAACTAGTTTCTGGGAAGTTCTATGTAGAAGACATATTAAACTAAGATAAGAGAAAGTAACTGAGAGTGATCAAGGAAGACTCTGAGGGTAGAACATAGGGGCTGACAACTGAATGGTGATATAGTGCGACCATGTGAAGAACTGAAGGAAAGAGCCTTTTGAGGAAAACAAAAAACAGGTGAAAAGACTTGGAGACAGCTGTGAGCTTTCATGTGTTGAGTTATAGAAAAAAGGCCAGTGTAGCTGGAGCGGAGGGAGGGAGGTGAGCCTGAAGGGAGATGAGGTCATGGAGTTAGGTAAGGGATTTTGCTTCCAGCAGCGTGGCAGATCAGCTACTCCAAAAATCCTGCTACAGAACCCCTAGTGCAGAATCAATTACAACACATTTTCTAATGCACAGTTGACATTGCGTGAAAGTAAGGTATATCCACATGGGCGAAGAGCTGCCTGGTGAACTGAAACCAGAGTGGTGAGCTAATGGGGAAGCCGGGTCTCCCCTGGGGCAAACACTCCTAGGAGTCAGAGCTTTGGGGATCAATGGCACATGGGGAAACAGGAGATGAGACTGGGCACACACAGGATGGGGAGAAGAGCAAGAGGGCTCAGAGCTCAGTGAAACCATTGGCTAGAAAAAGCAGCTATAATGCAAACTTACATTTTGTAATTGCAATTCCAGATGGAGAAAAGAATAGTCTGGGGTTCAAATTTATTCTATCCTAGATAGTAAGGAAACATAAAACTGAGAAATGATATTAAGATGGCCCTATATCTGTCCACCTGGATCCATATAAAAGGAAATAAAAATTTCCCTAGAGAAATGTGCCTTCTATTTTTAAGTCCCTCTAGATCCAACTAAATGAAATGGACTGACCATAGAATCAGTGGCCAAGAGGCCTTCACTGTCTGCCATCCCTGTTCTGTAAGAACTAAAACCCAACTCACCCAAAGAAACCAGTTGTGATTGTTGAGGTCAGAGAAGCTAGATTTGAGTGTTCTCTCATCAGAGCTCCAGCCTATGATGTCTTTTTTTGGCTATTCTCTGGAGGATGGAGGCCAGACCACCAAAGCTGGTGTCACAGGGACAGAGAGGCAGGGCTCGGTGTGCTCGGCTGGTCTCCAGCAGACTCACAACCCATCCCTCTTATAACGAGGGCTCTTTGCTGAAAAGTGACACTACTCTTTTCACTGGATGTGAGGCGTATGAATAGTTACCTTTACTCTATGAAGGGATGAAAGTGGTTCACATTGTAAGCCCTGGGAACCAAACAAGAATGAGGAGAGGAGACCTGTGCTTTAGGACAGAGGCCCCATGCTCTGCCTCGATGGCAGCAGAGAGTGAGGTGCGCATCCAGCAGAGTCGTGCACCTCACCAGGTTTATGTCCTTTGTCAATCAGGATTCTACATAAGAATTGTTTGCAAAATGCATTCCTCTTCCAAATGAGCTTGAATACTTCTTGGCTCTATAATCTCTAAGTGTATTTTGTACAATTATGAATTATTTATATTAATCCTGTAAGTATATTTTCCAAGATAACCACTCTTAGATCCAGCAAGTTTAACTGGTTATATTCAAAATAATCACAGTGCTAACAGACACGAGGCACCAATTACCCTGGACCTTGGAAAATAAAACCTAGTGTTTTGAGGATTGATAGCTGTCTGACTGAAGTGGTTTAAGTCAGTGGCTTGCAAGCGTTTTCAAGTAACTGCTCTTCTCATGACCTGCAGCAATGCCCTTCTCTGATCCATGTGCCCTTTCTCTGTATCCATGAGGACTCCTCCAGATCTCAGGCTTCTGGGGAACATGATTTGCAGAACACTAATCAAACTAGTTGTTTCACCACAGAGAGATTACCAGCTATCAGTTGGTAGATCCCAGTCACCCATAAAGACACTTTCTGCATGGCTTTCTTCTGGAGGTTTTACCAAAAATGTATATGGATCCTCAGAGCCCTAATTTCTGTTTCTGTAAAATGGGGATGTTACTTACATAGCAGGAATATCATGAGACTCGAATGAGATACTTTAATGTAAAATTATTTGCTTGGTGCCTGATAAATGTTATGTTGTTTGGTTGTTCTTCTTGTTTTGTTCTCAAGTCTAAAATGCCAGGAGTCTAAAGGCACACCATTAATTTAATAAAAAGGAAATGCTCTATTTTATTAACAAATATTAGTATGTATATATTTCTGTACAGTGACATATAATTTTCTTATTTAGTATTATGATTTAAGTTTGAGTCCAAGCTTTCCTCACATTAGGAATGAAAGAAATTTTTGGACACATTCTTGTCCATACGCAGCTATGACAATGTATAGCTTTCCTAACCTGTGCTCATGTCTTTGACCTCTGCACCCTCAGGGTCGGCATGATTTGGAGGCATACCAAATGAAACCAGGATTTCATCTGCGTTTTTGACTTTGGTAAACTTCTAGTTTTGACATCCCACTAGATGTAAAACAACATCTTTGATCTCTCCAAGCTTTGAGAAGTCTACGATAACTTCTAAGATGTGATTTCTTCTGCTTTACATTGCCTGATGTGCACACAATGACATATTGCTTCTGTGGTCTGTAATTGCATGATCATTGTGAAGATATTTTAACACACAGGGATTCTCAAAGTTTGCCGCATGTTAGAATCATCTGGGGAGAACAATTGCATCAGAATCTCTGGGTACGGGACCCAGGCACTGATATGTTTTAAAGCTTTCCAGATGAATTCAATGTGGAACCAAGTGTTTTATGAAAGTATTAGTGAGCAAATTTGACCCCCATGTGGTGCCACCAATAACATAACTGAGGTGTCAAACGAATAAACAAGTTCTACAGATCACACATTTCACAAATATTCAGACAACCCATATGTCAAAACTTAATCTTTCGCTTAGTAGCTATAATATTTTTTGATAGTATTGCTACATACCAATTTCAGAAAAATTAAGATGTGAATAAACATGTGGCTTAGAATTTGGGAAATGCAGTATTATTAGTAGTGTTCCTGAAACCTCTTCAGCCACAATATCCTTATTTTAACTTAAAATTTTGATTCTGACTTCAAAGGCCTCATCGCTTAGTGTGGTCAGAACCAGCATCACACCACCTGAAAGTCTGTAAGAAATATAGACTCCTGCCCCAACCCAGACCTGCTGACTCAGAATCAGTATTTTTAACAACATTCCCAGGTGACGCAAGTGTACATTTAAGTTTGGGAGGGACTGATTTAAGGCACTACAGGGAAAAGAAAAAGTGGGCAAACAAAACCAAGTGTTAAAATTTACCAACCCAAGAGATTGAGATATTTTATAAACTCACTAATCAAACCTTTTAAAACAGGGTGTTTGGATTTTGCTGCTCCAAAGAAAGATCAGTTTGTTGTGTTTTCCTCATCTACCTCTTACCAGCTGTGTTAAGAGACATAGATCTTTCATAGAAAGCTTTGAAAATGATCACGTTGAGAACCACAGTGGAAGCTGATATGCCAGTGTCTTACATTATATATCTCTCCTGTAATTTTGGTTACTAAGAACATTTACATGATAATAGGATCTTTGTTGCTTAGAAGTCCATCTGTTCCTTCGGTTGATCACCCACCTTAAGTTATTGTGCTTGGCTTGTGACATCATGATTGTTTCCATGGCAATTGACTATGATTTCATAAACTGAGAATTAAGATTACAGGTGAAGGGTAAGCAGCAAGAGCTGATGTGTTCTTAAACAGCAAAGCTCCTGTGTTCATATAAATAACCTTAATAAACAGGCAAACATAACTACTAAACATCTCACACACACACAGGGAGGTGGGAGGATGAAAAAGAGTTTGAGATCATCATGATTCAACAGGGTGTTTTTCAAAGTTGCAAATAGTCTTTAGTGCTTCTAGCTTATGAAACTTCAAAAACAATGAGAGGATATACCATTCTACCTTTGCACATGATTATACCAAAGCTTGCTTTTTGCTTTCTCTGGGTTTGAAGGATGTCAGCATTTGAGCCAAGAACACACAGTTGTAGGGTCTTCAGATGGAAGCAGGCTAACCTGCCAGAAGAATTGGTTTTTCTGAATATTCTGGAGCAAATGGAGCACACCAACCTCTCCAACAACCACAGCACACATGCATGACTGTGCATCTGTGCCTTCATATAGAACATCTCCCTAAATATTGATGTTTTGTTCGATTCAACAAATATTCCTCAGAAACTCACTAGATGGAAGGCATTCTGCAGGGCTCTTTAGGGAGCACCCAGGTGAGTCAGAAAAATACCCACTGATATCTCACAGTACATTACATTTACATGGTGCCTGCCACATTCAATAAAAGCCTAGAGTTTCAAAAGAACACTGCAGGAACAAGGGAATAATAATGATAACAGTAGGAAATATATATGGAGGGCATGACTTCCACGTGTTCTTGCATTTGACATTATGATCAATTCTCTAGGTTCTGTTTTCATCCCCTAATTTTGTAGATTCTAACTTGAGGATGGAGGAAACTGAAGTACAGAGAGATTAGATGACCTGCCCAAGGACTCACGAAGAGAAATTGCTAGAGCTAGGACCCAGACCTGATCCCCATGCTGTCCATGAGCTTCCGAATTTATAATCCAGAGAGTGATCATAAGGTCTGGAAACATTGATAACAGGAGTTGATCATGTATGTTGGTGTAATATCAATAAGCCACATATTACTTGTAGCGGTGCATAGGCTGGAGAAAGTTGCCCCCTGGCTTCTCTTGGCTGTTTGAAGTCATTGTCCTAATTGAAGTAGGTCAATCTCCATGAAGCCAGCTAAGCCAGATCCTAAGCATGCCAGTGGATTCAGGCTCATTTATCACCTCTCCTCACCTTCCATTCCATTGCAAAATCGCCCTGCAGGTTATGGAGAATGATCTCTCTGACTACACATGCTGACCCAGGGAGCAACGGAAGGGAGGAGTTGGTGGCAATGCTCGTATGTTATGTTGGCAATCTTGTGAAAGGCATCGGTAGATCTTTGCAAATGTGGCATAGCAGGCAGACTTGGGAAGAGCACAGGAAAGCCCTTTTTAAAGGTTTAGAAATTGTGACTTTCCCCAATTGCCCCAGGACCAACCTGTCAGTGACTTGGCTCTTATCTTTGCTGTGTCCAAGTCCATTAAAGCTCATGATATAACTTTAAGAGCAACCATCAAGTGAACTCCTTGAACGTACTACAGGTGTGATATGTGCTGTAATATCTCACTATCTCTGCTTTCATGAGGAGCTAATGGAGCAGGAATTGCTATACCTCATTTTATAGATGGGAATACTGAGGACTGGGGAATTAAGTAATTCCCTGTGTTCCCACAAGCATTTCATGCTGGATTCAGGAGTTAAACCCCTTTTGTCTGACTCTGAAGCCCATGCTTTTTTTGACTATGCCATGTTACCAAGAAGTTTTATCCTTCCACTCACCATTTTCAGCTAGGTTCCTCACTTCATGGAGTTATTAGGAAACTCAGAGGTCAGCTGATCTTTTACACCATGGAGCAAACCCATTTGTATTAATAGCCCTGTGCTGTTTGTAGCTCATCAGTGATGGCGGCTGATTCCATTATGCTGGGCGGCTTTGACAACAAATTCATTGTTGAGCTGTGATCGGTACCCTCCTGTAAGTTCACTTACTCATCTTTGTTCTGTGCTCAAGAGCAATTCAGAGCAGGTTCATCTATCTTCTTTGTGATAAGCCTTTAGATATTTGAAGGCAGGTGTCTTCATTTGGCTTGGGCTTCCCTCCTCCATACTCAACACCCCTATTTTCTCACAGAGCACATCCTCAAGCTGTCCTCCTCTTACTTGTCAATGACTCTCTAAATATGTGATGGGCAGAATGGACCACAGTACTGCAGCTGTGTACTGGCCACAGACTGAACACCATGAATTGTTAATGTGTCTTATGTCCCTCACTGGATTCTGGAAGATTCTGGAAGATTCAGGATTTTGTTTGACCCATTGCTCTTTTTATCCCACTGCCTTGCAAATAGAAGGTGCTCAGTGGTGTTTCTTGATCACCTGACTCGTTTGTTCAGGACTATTCTTTTCTCATCATTCCTTGGGGCCCTTCATAAGTGCTCCATTTCCAAAGAGCAGGCTTGAGGAGTTGAGACCAACACGGTAGGGATGCTCTCTACAAGCCTTGAGCATCTGGGGACCTCTTGGAGGTAGTGATAAATGTAACAAGGTATGAAATACTTGTCAATAATGCACATAAAACTGTTTTATGTCAGAGTTTATTGTACTTTCATGATAATCTATCTGGACCACATTCTGAAACACCAGGCAGAATCAAATCCTCTTTGCATTAGTTACCTGTTGCAGCATAACAAATTTTTACAAAATGTAGTGGCTTAAAACAACAATAATTATTTTTCTGAGCATTGCTCTCTCTTCCTGCGGGTCAGGAATTCAGATGTGGCCTGGCAGAGCAGGTGTGACTCAGAGTCCCTCCTGAGGTTATATCAGATGTCAGCCTAGGCTGTGGTCATCTGAAAGCTTAGCTGGGGCTGGAAAATTTGATTCCAGGATAACTCATCTACATGGCTGGCAAGTGGAGGCTAGTGGCAGAAGGCCTCAGTTCTTCTCCTCATGGGATTCTCCACAGAGCTGCAAGGATATCTTTCCAGCATGGTGACTGGAGCCCTCCAAAGCAAGCCATCTAGAGACTGAGGCATAAACTCTAATATATTTTTTTGACTGAGCCCTGGAAGTCATATACTATCACATCTGCGATATTCTACCAATCAGCTGTGATTCTATAGACCATCCCTGACTCAAAGTGGGAGGGGTTACAAAGGCATCACAGGGATCAATGGAGATCATCTTAAAGGCTTTACCGGGTATTTTATATGCAGCCCTCAGCTCCAATTTCAGATGCGAGGCAGTGCACCTTCTTCACACAGAGAGTTGATTGCCCAAGGCTGGGGATTAGTTGGAAGAGGCCAAACCACTCAAATTCATAACGTTATGATTATAACGAGAGCCATCCAGAAGTTTACAGTTCATTCATTAAATTGACTACTTATTGATCCTTTACTATATGTGAAGCACTTTTCTAGATGCTAGGAATGTTATCAGTGAGCAAAACAAAACAATAGGCAAAGATATTGCTGTCATCTGAATGTGTCACCTAAAATTCCGATGTTAAAACTTAATCACCAATGTGACGGTCTTAAGAGGCCTGGCCTTTAGAAGGTGATGAAGTCATGAGGGCAAAGCCTCATGAATGGGATTAGTGACCTTATAAAAGAGGTTGAAGGGAGCACCCTTCCCTTTTGCCCTTTTCCCTCCTCCCATGTGAAGACACAGCAACAACAAGGCCCCATCTTGAAAGCGGAGAGCAAGCCTTCACCAGACAGAGTCTGCCAGTGCCTTGATCTTGGACGTCCCAGTCTCCAGAACTGTGAGAAATTAATTTCTATTGTTTATAAAATTACCCAATTTCGGGCATTTCATTACAGTGCCACAAACAGACTAAGGCATATATCCATTCATCAGCTGTCCTCTTTCTAAATTTTGTACAGGAGGGATTGACATCTTCCAATTTCTGGGTTTCTTGAAAGAAACTAATTGCAGAACCTGGTCTTCATACATGTGAAACTAAACAACAATAACAACAACCATTATTATGTAAATAACATTTGCTGGATATTAACTATGTGCCAGTTGTGTGCTAAGCAATTTACATTTATTATATCATTTGATACTCTTAACAGCTCTATGAAGTAAGTATTATTATTATCAGCATCT
Source organism: Eulemur rufifrons (assembly GCF_041146395.1). Lineage (NCBI taxonomy): Eukaryota > Metazoa > Chordata > Mammalia > Primates > Lemuridae > Eulemur > Eulemur rufifrons. Next base: position 64,050,412 of record NC_091001.1, read on the forward strand.
TTTTCAAATGAAGTATCTAACGCTTAAAGAGGTAAATAACTTGTTCAAAGTTATTGCTTGCAGTTAGTAAGTGGGAGATCTAGGATTCAAACCCAAAACTGTCCTATATCAAACTCTGTGTTCTTAAACTTGATGAATCACCCCCTAGCAGACATTGAAACTCAAACGCTTCTAGAGGCAAAGTAAGTGATATAAGGGGAGAGAACTAATGAGATAACAGGGAATAGTGCAGACATTGGTGAGCTATCAACTCAACTCTGTCTCAATGCGTAAAAGTTCACATTTTGCTAAAATATCGTGTTAGCCAAATAAATACATCCCAGGGCCATATTCAGCTAGCAAGACCCAGGTTTAAAGTTTAAGTGTCATACATTAATTTCTCAACCACAAGAATCTTTAACAATCTTGTGCAGCTTGGTTTTCATCCAAAGTGTGTATTTAAAATATTGGTTTCTCATGATGAATGAGACGGTGAGGATAGAAAATGACTAACACTTCATTCTTCACTTATTCACTCAATGAATATTTGAGAGCCTTTTATATGCTGGGCTCTGAGGTTAAAGCAGTGAACATAACACACATAGTTTTTGCCTTCTTGGAGCTCAGGTCTAGTTAGCAAGTATTGCGTGGATACTTTTCAAGAGAGGGATACAGAATGTTTCTCAAACTTATTTTAATATTTTGCAAGAGCCAAATGTTCCAAGGAAAAGAGTTTGGGAAGTTTGCCCTAAACCAGGAGGTGCAAGTTGACAGCACCATTTGGTAAGCAGACAGGCCTCATTTGGCCAGCACAGTGATTCATAAAGCTTTTGGAAATGTCTTTAGGAAGAGCCTGCACTCTGCTGTTAGCCACAATGTCAACAGTCCCCCTTCAAACGTTCATACTGCCTAATGGCTCCTGAACCCTTTTGCACGTACATCCCCTTTTCTCAACACAGAATCCCTGATGTCCTGAAATCCTCATGGTATTTGGCAATAGGTAAGGAAGAACAAAAGTTGGTGATTTAAAAATTCCAGGAACAGATAAAGCCTAAGCAATAACAGGGAAGCAGGAAAGCACATGGCAAGATAGGAAAACAGCAGAGACTCTAGGTGTCTCTATGGAGTATCAGGAAGCAGAAGTGATGTCATGGAAAAATGACTTAGGAGACAAACCCACAGACAATAAAATGAGATCTCTGCTCCATGGTGTCCTAGGGTCCAGTCAGCATGGGGCTCCTCAAGAATAGGGTTGCCAGATAAATATAGAATGTCCAGTTAAATTTGAATTTCAGATAAACAAGCAATACTTTTTTAGCATAAGGATGCCCCAAGTATTGCATATGATATACTTATACTAAGAAATTTTGCATTCTTTATCTGAAATTCAAATTTAACTGGGTGTTGTGGGTTTTTATTTGCTAAATCTGGCAACTCTACACAAGGGACAACTAGCCAGTAGCCTGGTGGCAACTTGTGGGTTTTATTTTTTTTCTTATAGGGAAGAAAGAAACTAGAGGTCATCTCTCACCTTTAGACGCTCCATCATTGGCCTGATTTTGGTAGTAAAGACTGTGGGATGTCACAGCCATCAGAAATGCAGGGAGGCTGAAGTCAGACTACTTGAGAATAGAATCAGTGGCTCTGGGCCTGGAAGGAGACCTTACGAGCCATCTAGTCCCACTCCCTGGAGGAATCTTAAAGAAATGGCCAAAGAAGTGGCTTAGCTGTAACCAGATTGGGGAAAAAAATCACCACTCCGGGGCTGGACATAGGCCTCTGGGTCTGTATCTTGTTTCTTAACAAAGACAAAGTATCCAGAGGCTGGCCATACACAACAGCAGTCCAAATCTTGGCCAAAAGTCAGCAGAAGAAAAGAAAACTACCAGGTAGCTTTCATTGTGGTTGTTTAACATCACCAACATTTGTTGTGCTTTCTTCTAGATGCTTAGAAAAAAGAAAAAGCTTTTTATTCATTATGAAGTTTTATCATAAAGTATATCGAATTCCACAAAAATGTGTGTGTCTTCAAGAACACAATCTTGGTCATTTCTCAGAGCAAGGTTTTCTTCCTTGGAAACCTTGGAATTGAAATGAGGCCCACTTTTGCACTCTAAAATTAAGTTGGGATTCAGCAAAGAGAATTCTCACTACGTGATCCATCATCCTCAAGGATGCTTTCCTGGACATATTGATATTTGAGCTGCAACAGTTTTAAAAAAAAAAAAATCAGACTTTCACCTTAGGAAGTTCTAACAGGAAAGAGAGAAGGTTGTGGAGAGTTTCCAGGACCAATTTTTCCATTTCTTTTCCAGACATAAGAAGCATATGAGACATAGGGGGCTGTGTACCTCTGATTCCCTCTCTTTACACGTTGCTTCTTTGTGCTGAGGCTTATGTGCACGACCACATGGTTGTGCTTGGGCCCACAGGGATATGTGTGCATGCTTATGTGTGTGTGTGTGTGCATGTGATAAATGCATTTGGTTCTACCGTCTCCTGTGATATGGAGACTTCTTCCTTTGCATCTCAGTTCTTTTGCCTTTCAGGGAAAAAATAAATATAAATGTTTTCATACTAAAATCTTGTGATGGTTAATTTTATGTGTCAACTTGGCTAGGCCATAGTAGCCAGATATTTCATCAAGCACCAGTTTAGATGCTGCTGTGAAGGCATTTTTTAGATGAGATTAACATTTAAATCAAAAGACTTTGAGTAAAGCAGCTCACCCTCCATAATGTGGGTGGGCCTCATCCAAACAGTTGAAGGCCTTAAGAGAAAAAGACTGAGGTTCCTCTAGGAAGAGGAAATTCTGTAGCAGGCTGCCTTCAAACTCCAGCGGCAACATCATCCCTTCCCTAGGTCTCCAGGCTGCCAGCCTATCCTGCAGATTTCAGACTTACCAGCCTCCAAAATTGCATAAGCCTAACTTTAAAATCTCTCTCTCTCTCTCTCTCTCTCCATATGCACATATACATATATGTTATATATACACATATACATATCCTATTGGTTCTGTTTCCCTAGAAAAACCTAACTAATACAGGTCTTTTTCCCAAAATTTGATAAAATAGGATAGCCAGGTCCTATTTTATAATCTGTAATCAGTTCCTGGACTCTCCTCTGAGTTCTGTGTGGTTTTCTGGGCTCTTTGTCCTGAATTAGAGGAAGCGTGCAGAAGCCCACATTCATACTCAGCCTTGACCAGAGATCTCAAGTTGCTGAATGGGCCCCTCCTTCCTTCTCTTCTGCCACTTCCCTCAGGAAAGGTGAATTCTCCTATTAATACAAACATGCTTTCTTCCCTCACAGCCTGGAGTGTGGGTTTCAGTATCAGAGAGGAGACAGGGAGTACATGTGAAAAGCTAGCCAAGAGGCAACTGCTGCTACTCTCACTGTATGTGTGAAATTTTTGCACAGCTGCAGGCTTCAAAGCGCCTTGGTGTGAGGAAGAGGAGCATTAGGCTGCATCCCAGGCGCTCCAGAAACTTTGGAGACATGAATCGGAATTCAGCTGTCCATGCTGAGTTGAGGAACCTCCACAAGGACCATGGAGCCAAGCTACGGAAGAGTAGGAGTCTGTGACCAGGCCTCATGGATGATGTCACTGTCACCCCACGTCATTAAACGGTTAGGCTTGGCTCCAAGGGGACACTGGATCACGTGTATCCCCAGGGTGTGTTAAAAATCCACCGGTGAGGTTAGCCCAATGCTCACATTTTGCTTTTCTATGCATAAATATCAAAGTGAGTACAGGCCCCTCAACACCATAATCCATTATCAAAAACTGAAAGCAGCTGGTTGGATTTTTAAACTTTCTGCACAGAGAAACGCATCTGGTCCCAGTTTGCTGTGAAGAAATCAGTTTCGTTCTTTTACCCAGCCCAGCCACAGAAACCATCGGGAGCAGCCTGGTTCTCAAATAAAGGGCCATCGTGCCGGTCTCAAGGCTTCATGCACTCACGCTAAAGAATTTGCATCCCTTCCCCACTGCTCGTGCCCTTCTACCTCCAGCAGGGAGTCTGAAATTCCACCAGTTCAGAGTGCCGAGGCTGGGAATTAGCAAAGCAGCTCTGGTCCCTCAGAGAAATCTCTGGACAGATCATGTTTATAAAGGAAAAAAAAAAATCATTTGTAATGGATTGTCTCAGAACCAATTTTTTAGGATTGTGCAAAGTTAAAGTATCGACTAACTTCCCGTTCATTTCAAAGGCAGGGCTCGGCCATAATTTATCTCTTTGATTCCACTGACCATCAGCAGTTGTGGCCGTTTTCTGCCCGGCCGTGGAGAACAGTTAAATGATGATGTCCGTACCCCCCTTGACTTCCCTTCCAGCCTGCTTCAGCAGTCTCACCAGGCACTTCCTGTCTCCCCAGCTCCACTGTCTGGCACTTATTTCAGACAAGTCAATATGTTTAAATTATATCTGAACTCAAGGTAATTAATCATAAAGCTTTATGCTTTGTAATGTGTTTTTTTTTTTTTTTAACTTCTGGTTGGCATTCCACTGAATCACAATTAAAAAGAAATAGCTATCCGCAATGCATTGTGACTATCACTTAAACATTCAAGCTGGGAATCCTTTCTGAACAAGGCTGCACATTGAAAACCTCTGCTCTGTTAGAAATCCAAGTAAGACGGTCACGATGGCATTTCGGGAAATGTTAAGCAGATCAAAGGAAAGACCCGTATGAGCTGGCTGGGTCCCAATGTACAGAAACGATCTAATTTGAAAATGTAAAAGTCAGGTGATGAGTTGTCTCCTTAATGCATTTTGCAAACAGAGCAAAGGCTCTGAAGCTCACGGCATAATTATGCCACAGGACTATATTGGATACGTGTTCCTGAAGATTGATGGGTGCATCCTTTAAACAGATCGTGGCCTCCTCTGGTTTTAATGGCCACCTTATATTATATCACATGACTTTAGTATTCAGTTTCATCATTCTATCTAGTCCAACACTAGTACCCATAGAATGTAATGATTTTCAACTCTGTTGGAGGTAGATTGGCATTCGAGCTCTCAACCCTCGGTAAAAAATTTTCCCATCTAGGAAGTGAGTGAGGATTACCATCTGTTATGATTTGTTTCTACCTACAGAACACTTCTGACACCAAATGTGTGGTGTTTTATTTTTTTCCCCCCCACACCAACCACTTCTCTGACACCAGCTGAATATCCTACAATTCAATTCTATTCAATTTTGACATTGACTACCTGGAGCTTGTGTCAGATCCCACAAGTTAAGGGCTCAATCCTACAAGACTGTTCCTACCTCAGACACCAATTCCAAGTCCCAGGCCCCCATACTTGTGACCAACTGGCCATAGACCATGGGTTCCCAGGAGCCCTCTCAGGTTTTGCTGGAACAGCTCACAAAACTCAGAAAAACAGTTTACTTCCATTTACTGACTTATTGTAATGGATACAACTCAGGAACAGCATGAAAGAGATGAATAGGGCAAGATATGGGGGGGGGTCCTGGAGCTCCGCCCCTCTCTGGGCTGCCACCTCCCCAGTACAGGTGACTCTCCACATCCACGGATTCTGAGGGAATTTAACCAGCCATGGATCAAAAATACTCAGGAAAAAAAAAATACAACAATAAAACATAAAATAAATTTTAAAAATACAGTATGACAACTATTTACATAATATTTACATTCTATTAGGTATTATAAGTTTAGAGATGATTTAAGTACATGGGAGGATGTGTATAGGTTATATGCAAATACTATGCCATATTATGCAAGGGACTTGAGCATTCTGGATTTTGGTATCTGCAGGGAGTCCTGGAACCAGTGCTCCCTTGGACACTGAGTTACAATTGTTCTTTGTTGTATATACTAACCCAGAAGCTTTAGGAACCCTTTTGTTTAGAATTTCTGTAGAGGTCCCATTACGTAGCCATGGTTGATTAAATCATTGGCCATTGGTGATTGGCTCAATCTCTAGCTGCTCCTTCCTCTGGGGAGGTAAGGGGATGGGGCTGAAACTTCCAGCCTTCTAATCACATGGTTGGGTCCTCGGCCAACCTGCCCCCATCCTGAAGCTACCTAGGGGCCCACCAAGAGTCATTTCATTAGCATAAACTCAGGTATGGTTAAAAGAAGTTTATTATGAATAACAAGACACTCCTGTCATCCCTATCACTCAGAAAATTCCAAGGGTGTTAGAAGCTCTTGTGTTAGAAATCAAAGAGAAGACCAGACACATATTTCTACTTATATTATAATGTCACACCATCCAAGGCACTTCAAAAAGGAAAAAGTTCACAAAAATGGAGTTAGAGACTCATTTAGAAATACACCCTTCCAAAAGATGATGACGTTAGATGCATTTCAGAATGTATAAAAATTATAAATACTGTGGCATCAGGCAGGACTCTGTATAGCAAACAGATATTCTAGGTATTTTCAGCAGGAAGAAACATAATGCAAAGAATCAGGTGTTTTCAAAATGACTGGAAGGGCTGTTGGAGCAGGTTCTGGGCTGGCCTTCTGGAATGACTCCCAGAGCCATGCAGTGCTGATATACAAGGGGAATATATATCAGCAAATGCACAATAGTGGCCATTGCAGGGCAGTAGCCCATCTACTTAAAAAGCATCGTGAAATAGGGTTAGTCTTACTAGATGAAGTACTATCTTCAAGAAATTTACGCCTTATTATAACAACAAAAACTAAAGCAAAAGTACAAACAACCCCCCCACCTCAGCCTGATATCCTTCATATTCTCTAAGGCCCATTTTTTCTATGATTCTTGCTATTCTGAGGTTGGCATCCTAAGAAATGTGTACAACTATTAATAAAAATAAAACCATTTTTCTAACATCAAAGGTAGACATTGTAGGGAAGCCAACAGTATGGACCTATCTGGGAAGATCCCAAAGGAGGCAAATTTAAAATGGTTGGCAGTCTACGTTATAATCACAATGCCATGGTGAAAACTCATCAGTTAGTCTCAGCCAATACATTAATTGCATTGTTGATCAAATTCTGAGACATGAGGCACTCGTTAAAAGTACTCCAGGATTGGTGTGAGTAAACTGTCATGCATCTATTTTTGAATATAGAGTTTCATTGGGACACAGCTACATCTATGTGTTTACCTGTAGTTAATGGGGGCTTTTGCACACCAATGGCAGAGTTGAGGAGTTGCAACAGAGCTAGTATAGCCCATAAAACCTAAAATATTTACTATCTACCCCCTTTAGAGAAAGGTTCACTGACCTCTGGTTTAGGGTAACATGGGTCACTTATAAGATTCATATCTGCCAGTTGTCAATACCAAGACAGATTGGCACAAACTAATTGTTACCATACCATTCAAACATTGAGTTGCAATGGAGAATTATGTTTTCCATAAGAAAAGCGTATTTGATATTTTTCTATTTGCCAAATGGATTTGCTTATGGTTATCTCTTAGACTGAACAAGAAGCACTGTTCTTAAAAATTCTGGCTAGCAAAAGAAGGCAGTTTTCCAAAGATTCTAGGTTCAAAAGAGCAAAGAAGCTTTCTGGATCAGAGCTGTCCAATAAAATTTTCTGGAATGATGGAAAAGTTCTATATGTAAGCCTTCTAATACACCTGAACTGAATTTTTAATTTTATTTAATTTTAATTACTTAAATTTAAATAGCTACATATTTCTAGTGGCTACTACATTGGACAGTGCAATTCTAGACCATAATCTTAAGTCTTACATACTCCTGGTTGTTATATCAATCACTAAACCTGTTTAAAGGTAAAAGATTTTAACACAACTGATAGGAATATGAACAGACTCATACATCAATAAACATCTCAAAAATATGTCAAATATCAAAATTCATCAGAATAAATTTCGTATGAAGAAGGGAAAATCGCCCTCTTATTTGCAGCACATAAAATCTAAATTGTGACAGCAGTGAAATCTGAGGGAGTGAAGGGTACTCTTAGGCCTCAAGTGCTGAAAACATTTCCAACTTCGGTGAGACTCTGGTTTCTAGGACTGTGACTCTCTCTTGCATGAACTAGAGTTCAAGACTTTAACTGAGTTCATAAAGAAATATTTTAAATCATTGATCAGTTCTAAATATTCAGATTTACTGCCCACATTTTCCTTTCTGGCTTACATCATGTTTATTCATTAGGTTTGTTTCAGCACTGAAATGTTGTTCTTTCTCATTTGGACAGTCAATAATTTTGGAAAAGTTACATCCTATCTGCTTTTCACCCTTAACCATCACCACGATAGACAGTGCCTAGTGTACCACCTCAAATTATGTCTGGGTATGAACAGACAACTCATTTCTGGTTTTCCCTATTATATTGTTCTGGAAGTGAAAGAAACACATTGGAAATTCCCAACATAGCCACTCATGACCAACTCGAAGGAACGTGAGGAGCAACAACCCAGCTGCCAACTTCCCCTGTTCCAAACTCACATGTCTGGCAGATTAACAGGATATGGGCTACATTTCTGCAGCTGGACATCTGGGCTTTGCAGCTGCCACGAGGACCCCATGTGTCTAGGAATGTCAGCTTAACTCTGAGATTGAGTCAAGGAAAGGAGAAATGGCAGGATGCTGTGTACCTGAGCCACCCCACGTGACCACTCCTTCCCATGTTTGGGAGGTAAACAACAAAAAGATGTCCCTGTGGCATTGAGTGAGTTCTATGGCTATATTCAAGTTTAAGGCCATTTGTTCCCTTTGAAATTTAAAATCTAAGAAAAGAAAAATGACCTTAGGTCTGTTCAATTATGTCTGACACCCTTTCTTCTTTCACTTATCAATGGGAACATTGACAAGGTGGGCTAGATTGAACACAGCAGCACTAAGTGATGTACCTTCTCAAACTTCAGTTGACAATTTTTGTAGCATTCTCCCTCCAAGATGATAAGGACTTCTCAAGGGAACCTCATGCATTTAAGTCTCAAAACGATGAAAGAAAGGAACAACAGAAGAGTCCTCAGCAGAAACATTGTCCACTACAGGTGAGAACAAAGGAGATCCCCCCCTTCTACCACCTCAGTTAGAAATCTAAAGGACACTTGCCAAGGCTGTCACTGATCATCTCATTCATGACTTTAAGGCCCTCGAAGGATGGTCTCACAATACATCAGGCTGAAACTCTTGTCTTAAGTGCGATGATAACTGTGGAAAGTCAAAACCACCAGTCTGTTAAAGTTCCAACAATAAACAAAATGTCCATGTGATGGATACAATTTCTGACTGTGACTGTTTCTACATTCGCCACGGCAGTGCAAGTTTCCAGAACTATTGTGGCTGGAACTTTGGTCTAAACTGATCAGTCATGGTCCCCAAAGTCACTGTAATCGGAGTAACCAATACTCCTGTGTTTCTGCCAATTGCGCTACTGTGTAGACAAACCATGGATGATAAGATTGGCTTAGTTGCAATTGGAAAGGTCTCCAATGGACTAAACTGCCACATGCAAAAGGCCTTGTAATTTTTGTCAAGGCAAAGATGCCTGCTAGATTCCAGGGCTACTGTATCTGAATACGTTTTTCCTGGACGGTCACTGGGAGAGTCCCTGGATGAGGACAGCAAAGCTAGATGAAAGAGCACTGGAAGTCAGAGGACCCATAACTCACAGGTCTCTTAACCTCTCTGTGCCCGAGGTTCCTTATTTGCAAAACAGGTTTATGATAAGGTACTTTAAAACTTGTTTTAGGGATTCAACGAGGTAACATAAATGTCCCTGTTAAATGGTGAGCAATTAAAGAGTGCAGACGATAAAATGCCTTGACTTTACTATTGAATTGGAAATGCTATATGATGCCAACCAAAAATTTATACCAAACCCAATTGTTTTTAACTTCTCTGCTATCTGGAAGTATAATTTCTTCCCTTCAACCATTTCCGAAGCTACACAAACAATATTCATTCTGACTGCTCCATGTGTGTATAAAGTCGGCCTTAAATACTTTGATTGCCAGGATGAGGCTTGTCCCTATGGCTCACTAGAAACTTATTTCCTGCTGTTGTTACAGTAACTCCATTTTTCCCAGAGGGGCCATGATAGCAAGGAAGTCGCGATGTAGCTAAATCAGCCTGCAGCTAACACACAAAAAATCCCCAGATGGACATTCAAAGCCCAATCCATTATATCATTGCTCCTCCACTCAGCATCACACTTGCCCCATGGTATGGGATGAATCATGCTCCCTCTCAAATTCACATGTTGACGCCCCAATACTTCAGAACATGAACTTATTTGGAGATAGTATCTTTATAGAGACTATCAATTTAAAATGAGATCATTAAGGTGGGCCCTAATTTAGTAACAAATTAGTGTCCTTATAAAAAGGGGAAATTTGGAGACAGACACACAGGGAGAATGCCACGTTCAGTTGGAAGCAGAGACCGGGGTGATGTTTCTATGAGCCAAGAAACACCAAAGATTGTCAGAAAACCACCTGAAGCTGGGGGACAAACATGGGGCACATCCTTCCTCACAGTCCTCAGAAGGAGCCAACTCTTCCGACACCTCAATCTTGGACTTCTTAGCCTCTAGAACTGTGAGACAAATTTGTGGTTTAAGCCACTCAGTTTTTGATGCTTGCATGGCAGCTCTTGCAAACTAACACACTCTGGCATCATTATCCTCTGAGAGAGAAGGGGGTTATTGTACAGAAGAAAGGGAAGAGAAAGAGGGAAAAGAACTAACATTGCTTGAACACACCTTTATTTCAAGGGTTTTACATTGTTCTGTTATATCATTTGATCCTCATCAAAACCCTACAAAGGAGGTATGACCTCCATTTTGCAGATGAAGAAATTGAAGCTCAGAGAATTTAAGCAACTTCCCCAACATGCTACAGGTAGCAAATAGCAAAGCTACGCTGGGTACCCAGGTCTGATCTGAAGATCCGTGCTGTCCCCACCTCCTCACTGTGCCATCTGATCCTTGGATGGAGTCTCACATCATTTCGAGACATTTCAGAATTCCTGATCTCTTGTATTGTCCTGGGAGAAATTCCATTTCTTGATCCAACTACTCCTTGACATTTGTACTACCTGGAAGCTAAACCAATTTCAAAAGAGAAGGTAATGTTTTAAATCTCACATTATCTTCTGGTTACATGATCATTTTCCAGTCAGTTCAATGGTAATCAGGATTTTCTGTCTTGAAGAAAGCAAGATGAGTACTTTCTAATTTTCCTCAGTTTGAGATGCAGAGTGAGCTTGTCACTGTGATGGTAACATGACTAAACCACGAGGACAGAGCTGACATTGCTTTCTGATTGGCTGGAGTAGCACGATGAAATCTAGAGATCTTTTACATTAAACCCAGTGTCCCATCAGAACTTGGAATTCACATACTTTTTGCACCAACCATCCAGAGAAGCACTTTAGCTATTGTTCCTGCTCTCACTCCCATGTCTTTTTTGGAGACTGAGGGCCAGTGGAGGGGAGAAATTATTAGCTTTGTTTCTTGTATATACAATATGAGTTTCCATGGAGACATGTTGAAAGCCAACCCAGAGAAAATATAAAACATAACAACTCCTTTCTGCCATTTTCTGCTTGTGCAACTTCAGTTGCATGGCCAACCTCAGTGTTTTCAGGAAGGAAGAAAGACACAGAAAAACAAGATAGCTACAAGTAAATCTGTCCTCAACTCTTATTTTAGCTTTCATAGTGATGGTTCCCTGCTGAGGAACTACATGGAAAATGAGTTGGGATGTTAAAGTGGTTAAGAACTCGGGCTTTGGGATCAAAACTGGGTTCAGATCCCCGCTCTTCTTTATCTGCAGGAAAAATACTTAACTTCACCAAATTAATTGTCTTAGCTTTTTAAAAAAATGCATGGGGATAAGGGAAGTGTTTTTAATTCAAACTCCATAGGACTGAAAAAAAGACTAAATAACATAGTTTAGGTGAAGGGCATGGTATACAGTAGGTGCTCAAAATGGTAGCTCTTATGATGATGAGGTTAGAGAATGTGTTCCTTGACATCCTCTCACCTCTGAGCTAGGGAGGACAAGTCATCCTCTCCGTACCATGGATCCCAACTGCAAGGTGGGACTGACATCTCCCTTGCTTACTTAAACCATACTCACTGTTGTGTGCTACATTTGGGGAGGAATCCCTGCGCGAGTTTCAGCCTTTGTAATCTCTGTTACGTGGCAGTGATGCAGCAATGCATGATTATGCTTGTTGGACCCCTGCTGGCAAGGACTGCAATGCACAAACTAGAGCAGGACTGTAGTCTTTAGGGCACACAACCAGCATCTGTGATCTGCCCTTTGGTCAGGCACTCAGTATGTCAAAGCATTCAGAAATACCTCTTCCCTCCACATCCTACACTGTCCCACCAACCTACAAGGGCTGAGGGTACCTCCACCCCCCTTCCAAGAAGGCAAACGGAGAAGTACTGGCAGTCCAGATTGTTGGCCTAGAACTATAAAACAAGATGTTGGAAGAGTTCGAAAACAGAGCTCACATCTCAGAACTAGGGAAGTAGAGGCAGCATCTTTCCCTTAGAAGGTGGCAGAAAACTCCAAACAGCTCACTCCCAGGCATTCCTCCAGCCCTGAGTAGACATCTTTAGCCCCTTAGACCCTGATTACAGAAGGCCCCATCCCGGTTTCTGATTGCTGTCATTGTCTTTAAAGGATTTGAGCCTGGACATTGACAAGGATGACTCCGTGTCTCCACAGCACAGAAGGAAGAGGAGGTTCATTAGATATACTGTGAATAGGTACCATTTAGACAGCCAACAAAACAAAGAAAATAAAATGATAACCCAACTTGAATGACATGATTGAATTTCTAAATTGAGATAATTTTTAAGACTTACCAAATCTCCAATGTCCAAGTATTCACTTATTTGTCCAACAAATATTTTTTATGTACTTAAGATACATCAGGCTCTGTGCTAGGCACTGGAGATATAAAGGTGAATGATACAGATATTCCCTCACCCCATAATGACTACAATCTAGGCCATACAGACAGACAAGTGCCATGTCAGGAAAGTAGAAGGTGACATGGATTATTCATTTTGGTTTCCCTTGTAGAGACTGTTCAGTGATCGGCACAGAGCAAGAGCTCAATAAATCATGTATGAATAAATGGTTGAAAATAACTAACATTTATTGAGTATATACCATGCATCGGGCACTGTTCTAAGCATGCAAACATATTAACTCATTTTATAATGTAATATATTTAATGAATTGAATATATTTAAACATAGTTAAATATATTTAACTCATGAACTTAGGAAATAAAAGTTGTAAATGAACAAGTGATGTATACTAAGTTCCCGAAACTTCTATCCTGAACACATTTGAATCTGGACAAGAAAGGACATGAATAAACAATACTGCAGATGAGCAATACTGCAGATGCAGGTTAGGCATCAAGAAATCTACACAAATATGAAAGGAAAATGGTTTTTGCAATTGCCATAGGAATCAGCTGAGTTCGAATCCCAACTTCACCCTACACAAGTACAGTCAACCTCTCAGGCCTCCAATTCCTAATCTGTAAAATGGATTTAATACACCCCCTTCTGGGACTATTGTGAGGGCTACATCAGGTCTTGCACTAGAGAAAGTGCTCCTGAACTGGGAGGCAGCCTGGAGGAGTAGTTTCTATTATTGAGGACCTGTTAAGAGGCAGCAGAACTCAGTGGGAAGTTACGCTTAGAAGCAGAGTCCGCAGTGCTAAATCTGGGCTGTATTAGGCAGCTGAAATATGTAAATAGAGGGATTAATCAAGATGATGTGGGTTAAGATGCCTTAGTTCCGAGCTACTGCTGTATAATGGGAGTGGGGAAAGCCAGCCCTTCCTCGGGAGTGAGTCACCGCGGGCTTTCTAAGAGCCTCTGGATAATCTCTGTGAGCTAATTCAGATGAACCCAATGAACTGGGTGAATTCCCAGGCCCCTCCTCTCCTGGGAGGGACCCTAGGACCATCCCGTGTGACCATGGGAATCACATGACTGCCTCTGACTGCCCCAGGATAAACAAGACCCACCTGTGCATGAACTCCTGTGGCCGCAGAGGCTAACCTAGGGGTTACTGCTTGACAAGGGAGGGAGAGGGCAGGGAGGAGCGCCCCTTCTCGCTCCTCAGAGCCTGAGTGTCTGCAGGTCGAGGGCAGGTGTGGGGCAGTCCTTGGAAAGAAACTCCTGGTGATTTTCACATCAGCCTTCTTGGGGAAAAAATTAACAACATGTCCCTGCAGCCGGCAGAGTGTCTTCCTTGAATAAATATACACGAGACATAGGCACAGTGGGTTGAAAGATAATGTGGGAAGCATTTAGTAGGCTTTACAATAAATTCTTACTTTGTTGTCCTTGGCCCGCTGAACCTGAGGCATGTTTTGTATGTATTAATTATTTTTAATTTTAAAAGAAATGATTGCAAAGTCAATAAACCCTCAATGTACTGCACGAGTTAATTAGGTGTGTTTGACCCTTCACTTTTGAAGGCTTGGGTATTCCAAGGGAACTATGGTACCCCTGTGGTTGGTTTTTAAATTAATTCACTAAGACCTTAGTTCAAGAAGAGTTAATCGATGTCAAAAAGCGATGCCAAGCTGCTTTTGAAAATGGACTTGATATCACAAGAATTTCAGCTTTGGGGTTCAAAACTCACAGCCTGTGAGGTTATAAACTTGGCCAAAGCTGCTCTGCCTTAGCTGGGAATAGAACATGTGCTTTTTTGAAATATAAATCTACACAAGCAGTCTGTGATTTTGATCCCCACAGCTGAAATTATGACCCCTTGGGTTGAATGTTAGAGAAGTTATAACAAACTGGAAAGTAAGTGTAGCAAGTTAGTTGTTGCATTTACAGAAGAAAATTGTAAGGGGTCCCCACTTCCCTGCTGCCCTGGTCCTGCTGTCATGGTCAGGTGAGAAGAGTCCTCAGACCTGTACATATGGGATCAATATAATGACTCACCTGAGGTTGATTTTCAGACTGTGTGTGCTAAAAAATGAAAACCAAACACAACTGCAGAAGTTCCAAAACATCTCTGTATGCCACACGGCCCTTCATCACTTATACTGACATACTTGTTATAAGTTTTATCTAATCAACTGACACTTTAAGGAGTGGAGAATTCAATAAGAATAACAATGTGGTGACAATTTAGTCTTCCACTCCCCCCACCCTTCGTACAAACATCATCTTCTATTTGGTCCCCACCCCGGTCAAGGCATTTTACTAATTTGTGAGTCATTAAAAAGATATTTTTATACCCAGTCTGTAATATTATACTCTTCGGTGATTATCATAGCTCCCAAGAGAATTCCAGACTCTAAAATGAAGTCTGGGAAGCTGAATTGCAATTATCATACTTTAAATAATTCCATAAGAGTAGAACCACCATTAGACAATTTATGGCCTTTGATCTTGTCACAGATCTACTGAAATCTTCACATCACTCAAGCTAAGTATTTTCAAACAGAAAAGGGATAGTTACTTTTCCCTCTACCACCCACTACTCTAGGCTGAAGATTCAAAAATAAAGTTTCCAGATGTTTGTCTTGTTTTGCGGTCAGACCCGAGAAGGGACATTTCTGACAGCCTTGGGTGACCCAGCAGGGTAAAACACTTTGGTCGGCATTTAACTCTACTTGTCTGATTTGCATATCTCTAAAAGTAGAACTGAGAAGAGGTGAGAGATTAAATTTATCTGAATTTTTTCAAGAACCAGACCGATGGCTCTCAAATCTCACCATGCATCAGATTCACCTGCAGGGCTTTTTAAAGCACAGATGGCCTGGCCCCAACTCTAGAATTTCCAGTGCAGAAGATCTCGGGTACAGCCCAAGAATTTGCCTTTCTAGAAAGTTCCCAGGTGATACTGATGCTGCGGGTCCAGGGGCTGCATTTAGAGAACCCATGAGCTAAAACCTCTAGCTTCTGTTTCCTTAGACATGGTCAAATTGTGAGCTGAAGGACTTTGAGTGCTTAGATTCCATCAGAGCTGTCTTGGGAAATAAGAATGAGAAAGAAAAGGAGTGGAGCTATCTCTCCAAGGCCAAGTCTAGAGTTCATGCAAAGAAGCAGTCCTCTGTTAGAGGAAGCTGTCTTCACAGTGAGCCCACAGACCACATGGCCAGAGGAAGGATAACGCTCTTCACTGAGCAGGGAAATGGTCTGGAGAATCAGGAATGCTAGTATCTGGGAGCTAAAGACACCAAATTTTAAAGTCACCAAACTCACGAAGAAAAACAATCTCATCTCACTAGAAGAACAAAGGGAAAAAACAAGAAATAACAGCTCAAGATGGCTCAAGCCCTTCCTGTGACCATGTCTTTTATCCTCAAACAACTCTTTAATTGCCATGTATTTCAGCCACTTACCTTTTACAGATAAAATGTGAAAATAGGGTTTCTAAATTCAGTTTGGGTTTTCTTCATTTGCAACAATAGGCCAGATCTTGCTCAATAATTCCTATGACAGCAATGGTTGCATGGATTTTTTTTTTTTTTTTTTTTTTTTTTTTTGCTGAATTTACTTTCTTTAAAAAAAATTTGGGGGTATGGATGGTTGCCAAAGAGATTATCAGGACATTATTTAGCTTCAGAAACAAAGAGAGCTCAAACCAGATGGAATTTCACAGCCTCTCTGCTGATTTTTTTGCAAAGTCTGCACCAAGGAGTCCTAGGGAAGGGTTAAGCGGTGATATCACTGTTCCCTGATAATCCCCCTGAGTAATTATCCCCATTTTTGCCTCAGGGATCTAGAGAACTCAGACTAAAGCAGGTGGGTTGTTTTTCAATAATTTCCCAGATAACTGCAGCTGAGTGTATCTGGACAGCGTAAAAACATGCCTATGAGGACAGAAAATGTTGAATGCCTTTTAAAGGACTTTGAAAGAATATTATAATTGTCAACTTATGCAATCTTTAAAGGCAGCCTCTGCCTAGGGTGGAAGAAAAAAAGGTAACTGAATTATTTTTAGCCAGTTTTTATTATGAAGGAAATGTTATATTTTAGCATTTCCCTATAAAAGTAAACTACCAGGAGACATCCAAAGGCTATGAGGCCGAGCGGGTAATAGTAATAATATCAAACATTTACTGAGCACATACTCTGACCTTCACAATGGTCCCAGGAGGAAGCAGAGGCCTGGAGAGATTGGGTAACACGCCCAAGGTCACACGGGAAGTGGCAGAGCTGGCAAACTGCGTCTGTCTGACTCCAAGGCCCCTGCTAGGCCAAGGAACAGTTCAGAATTTGTAAAATAAAACAATTTGTCTTCCATAAAGAGTTTTGTTGCCATTTGGGGGAAAACTGAAGAGATGCATATAGAATATTCTTTTGTCCTATAGTTATGTACACAGGTGGAAGCTATAACATAGGAGCTCCAGTCACTATGGAGACAGCAAATATCAGCGGTCAGGTGCCAGGGAGCTACACCTACACACCCAGACCTCAGAGCCCAATCGGCTCATTTCCATTCGCTGTCACTCAGGCAGTAATTGTCTATGACACTTCCCTATGTCACACAGGAGCCAGGTGCTCTGAAAACCATCTACTAATGCTTTCCCTAAACATTTTATTAAAGTAAACATTTTGTCTTCCTTGTGATCCTACAAATCTCTTTCTCAGATCTTGATAACCCAAAATGAGAAACTACTCAATTATTAAATCTCCCGAACACTCTTGGCTCAGTAATTTTGATCATTTATCAAAAGGCTAAAAATGTATTTAGGATGTGACAAGTATGATATAGCTGAAGTTCCCCAATTTCCTTCTGAACCTGCTCTTCTCCACCTGTTCCCAGCTCCGTGGGTGGCACCTCTCTGCTTCTCAAGCCACAATGTAAAAGCTGTCTTTGTCTCCTCTTTTGTCCGGCTTCCTCTACATCACATCCACCAGCCACTCCCAAAAACTATCTCCAGATTGTGTCTCAATTCCGTCCACTCTCCTTATCTCCGTTGCCACCTCCCAAGTCCAGGCTGCTGTCACCTCTCACCGGGACACGTCGAATCGCCTCCTACCTGATCTGCCCACAGAAGCCAGGGGCATTGTTTTCCATCCACCCTTCAAAAAATTCTTTTTCTTTTAAATTATACAACATGTACATAAAGGCACTGTGGTAGGCTTAAAATGGACCCCCCCAAAGATATCTACGTCTTAACCCCTGGGCCTGTAAATGCAATCTTGTTTGGAAAAAGGATCTTTGCAGAAGTGATTAAGGGAAGCATCTTGTGTTGGGGAGATGACCCTGGGTTATCTGGGTGAAATGCTATCACAAGCGTCCTGATGAGAGAGTGTCGGAGGCATACTACACACACACAGGAGGAAGAGGCAATGTGGCCACAGAGACAGAGATTAGAGTGATACAGACACAAGTCAAAGGACGCCAGCAGCCACAAGAAACCAGAAGAGGCAAAGATCGATTTTGCTTAGAGACGCAATCCTGCCAACACCTTGACTTCAGCCCTGTGAAACTGATTTCAGGCCTCTGGCCTCTAGAACTATAAGAGAGTAAGTGGGTGTTGTTTTAAGCCAACAAGTCGTGGCAACTTGTTAGAGCAGCCACAGGAAACTAATGCAGACGTTATCAGTATAAAATTCAAAAATCATTGGTGAGGCTCAGACACCTCTTGACCACCCTCTCCCCTCCCACCTCTTTCAGTTCCATCCATTTGGGGTGCACTTGTCGTAAGTTTTGAGTTTTTGTCAGTCCAGTCCTTTGCTATGCATTCACATGCATGGATGTACTAAGGAAGGATACCATTCATTTTACGTTTTAGTGAACTCAAATTGCTCCCCTAAAATGTACGGTTTAGTTCGGTCTGCATTTGAACTTTGAGTAAACTAGATCTTGCTGTGTGTGCTCTTCTGTGATTTATATCTTTCCCTCAACATTATGTTTTGGAGATTCATCCATATTGTTATGAGTGCAGACTTATGGTTCAGTTGTTTTCTCTACTGTGGTGTATTCCATTCCATGGACACATGATAATTTGTTTTTGCATTTACATCTACCTGATTTTAGGAGAGGATAAATTCCATCCTGATGCTGCCTATCTGGAACCCCCCCCACCCCGCCCCAGCTTGCTATTGTAGTTATATAAATCAGCCTCCTCTCCATGGCCCCCCGGTCTCTCTTCCACCTCATTTCATCCCACTCTCCCTGATTCTCTGCCTTTCTTTGTGTTCCTCCTAGAACACCTCAACTCACTTCTACCTTAGGACACTCACTGGTGTCCCTCCACTCTCTATACCCAGATATTTGCATCCTGGCCTCTTTCTTTCCTGCAGATCTTCTCAAATCACATCTCACCTCTGCTGCGGCCCCTGACCACCCAACTCAAGTTACCATCCACAGTCCTGTGCTCCCACGGCCCTTGCCTTATTTTCCACTGTGAGCCTCTCCGTATCTGTGTTTGCTCTGTGTATTAGCTTCCTGGTCTATCGTCTGTCTCTCCAAACTACAGCTCTGTGAGACCACGGACCTTATCCACCACAGTCTTATCCACCACTGTATCCCCAGCAGCTAGAATGGCACCTGGCACAGAGTGGATGGTTGGCATAGACCTGTTGGGTGGATACATGAATGAACGAGTGCATGAAGCTGTAAAGAAATGAATATCTTGAAAGTTTTGCAAACATCTTCCTTCACATTGTAAGACAAAATTTACAGATAACATAACCTAGCTATATAGCTACTTCAAAAATTTAAATATAAAGTCCTAGCTATGCAGGAGAAGTAAAAGATGGGTAACTTATCCTAAAAAAATATGTGAATTTCAATATATAAATGCTGGGACACAACCACCCTGGATGATATGGTGAAGTTGTCTAAGGCTTGTCCCTTTAGGGCAAAGTGCTGGGGATGCAACAGCTACAAATGCAGAGTGATACAGGTTTGTGGGTTGGTGACTCAAATACAATCATGAATAAGAGTTTCATCTACATGAATCAGTAGGATATTTATAAGACATGCAGGATGCAGGACAGTGCCCTGTCGCACAGGACTGTCCCACAGGACTGTCCTCACATTGTGGACTGCTCCTGCCCACGCATCATTGTGACAATCAAAAAGTGTCCCCATGAAATTCCAGATGTCCCTTGGAGTACAGTGCCCCCGCTGTTAAGAACCACTGACATAGCCTGACCAACCAAAGGGACTAATAAACTTTAGTTTTCAACTGGCTGTGTGATCTTCAGCAATTTACTTGATTTCTTTAAGCTTCCTAGTCTCTAAAATGAGGAAGCAGTGGTACCTACCTCATGGGTATTTTTGTGGCAATGAAGTGCCTTAATAATTGCCACATGTTTAGATAATCAAGCTCCTAGCAAAGGTTAGCTTTTCGTGTTGTCATCGGGCTGATATCAGAGGGTAGATGTTCTGAGTCATCATTCCTCAGTCTGAAGCTGTTGCTAATTCTGGGTATTTTTTTCTAGAGTTTGTTAAGAAAGTGTGGGCAAAGAGGCAGGTCCTATAGAGAGGCAAAACCTCACGGGCAAAGGTCTCCATCGTTTTGCTGACTCCAGTTCCACTGAGAGGAAAGCCACAAAGTTATCACCATCTCAATTTTTTTCAAGCTGTTTTTGTTTTAGCCTCTGTTTTTACCGTATAAGAAAATGTAAAGTGTATTGCTACCACATCACACGTGATCAATCAATTTTCTCAACTTAGCTCATGGTCTCTTCAGGGAAGTGCCCAAGTATTGTATTTTTTCTGTCGTTTCCTGGTACCTAACATGGGACTAAGGACAGTGAGGGCTCTTAATGAACACATGGCGGTCACATGCTGGTAGGAATTATCTGTCTACCCAGATGTATCTAGCCATACATGCACACACACACACACACACACACACACACGCACGCACCCCTGAGGGCTTCTATTTCTTGTCGTCCCCAAGACGCCTGCTCATTCCCTGGCTTAGGTGGGAACTTCTGACCTGAGTGCCTTCTCCCATGGGCCGGTCCTCCCCACTCTCACATCAGCCCTGAGTCTCAGGTGCCCCTTCTCCGTGCTTTGTATCAGCCCTGGCTGGTAGGGAACTCAGCACCATTCTTGGCCACAAAATTAAAATAAAAAACAAAAACCATGCTCACAGAAAGTTTGTATGTACGGTAGATTTTTCTGAAGATCTATAGAGATGCAAGATGTTTATAGCACAGAATTGCAAACAATATACAGCTTAATGTCCATTAAACCCCATTGCTTGAAGGTTTTTTGGCCACACTGTCACATTGCTTAATTCTCTTCTCTCCTCCCAGTCCCCTGACCTCTGACCTCTCGTCCCCTAAAAAATCCTTTCATTTTATTTTGAGGAATAATTCCACTGCCTACAGCCCTCAACCCCAGGCCGGACCCTGGCCACATCCAAACCCTCTGCACATCCAGTAGCATCTGCTCCAGGGCTCCCCTTCACTGGCCCCTCCCCAGTGAGGCAGGGCTGGGGGAAGGACACAGTCAATATCCCTAGCCCTGCCGATACAAATTGCACCTCCCCTCTCAAAGGACAGGAGAGGCTAAAGCCAGCATTGGCTTTGAATAATAATTTCCCCCTCTACTTTAGAGGACATTTGTCACTGAGGCACAACAGCTTGAACTCAGATGACAGAGTTTTCAGGTTTTTACCTCCTTGTGAGATACTTATTTAGAAGCTGCTCTGTGCCCAATGCATGGTAGGATCCCATAACATAACAAATCATTATTCAACTATTCGCTGTAGATGGTAATTCCATGCTTGATTTGTGGGCAGAATTTGTCAACCTGGCCCTATTGCCACAAGAAGAAGGTGGCTGCTTGTGAGCCCGGCACAGATACTCTATGTCTCAGGTTCTCATTTGTTAAAGCGTGAGAGAAGGAATAGATGAGCCCAATAAATCCAGGGCTGCAAACCATCATATGGCAAAGTGCAGAAAAAAGCTGACTCACACTAAGTATGTTCTGATAAATACCAGCAAAAATAAAATGATTTATTTCAGAATATCCTAAATTAAAGGTGTTTTGTAGCTCTATGTTTATATTTTCAACATTTCTGTTATTTCTTATAAGAGACTTAAGTCTACCAAACTAAGAAAACAAACCAAGATAAAATGCAGCAAACACAAATATTAACATTTTCAGTGAAGTCACCAACTGAACTATTTTTCCCCAAAATTTAGGCCCAGTGCCATACATTGATTCAGTTAGTATTGACCTTATATATTTTTCTCACATTATTGAGCCAGAAAACATCTGAAACAACAAAATACTCTTTGAGCTAAACCTAAAACAAGCTAGTAGTTTATTTAGTTCAACTCAAGGATTTTCATGTTAAGAACAAACAAAAACAAGCAACCAAACAAAAAACATCCCTCTGACATTGAAATATTTTTCCTCTCTAAAGGAAAGTAAATATCC
Organism: Eulemur rufifrons; assembly: GCF_041146395.1. NCBI lineage: Eukaryota > Metazoa > Chordata > Mammalia > Primates > Lemuridae > Eulemur > Eulemur rufifrons. Next base: position 64,072,746 of record NC_091001.1, read on the forward strand.
ATATTTTTTCTCACTTAAATTCTGTGACCTAGTGATTAAAGTGCCAAAAGAGAGAATAATTTCCTTGGGCCACAAAAGGTTGATTAATCATAACTCAAGTTTTTTTTCTATTTACCCACAAAAAAAGGGAAGAAAAGTGACAACTTTAAAAATAACTCAACTATAAGGTCTATACATATACAAAATTAAAAATTTGAGGCAAAAACCCAAAGTAAATAGACACAATTTAAAGATTTAGACAGAATATAGCAAGAAATCTCTTCTAGCCCCGTATTCATTCTTCATAGTACAAGAGATACTTTATATTTTCTTCACCATGTTCAAGCCATTCAGGCACCACTGCTATAACATTTGTGTCACTTCATAACCTTTATTTTACAGTTCCAACTTTTAAAAGAACTTTATTCATTATCACATCTCAAAAACTGATAGACACATTTTAAGTATGCTGCCACCAAGTGGCAGTCCTGCTACAGTCACCTGATCCAAATTTGCCTGCCATTCAGAAGTAGATCTCTACTAACACCTTTCTCTTTAAAAGATTTATCAGGCCCTCTACCAGCTGATTTTCCCACCATTGACGCATCAAAAACAGCTATACTTACAGTCATCAAGTAATACATTTCTTTGTCCCCTAGTATGAATTCCTTCAGAATGAAAATTCTAAGTAGAAACAGAATTGTCTTCCATATATGGGACACTAACAGCCATGTTTAAATGAATAACCTTAAAGAGTATATGTTAAACCAACTTTTAAAGAAATGAACACCTGAGATACAACTAAGTACCTTTTCCACCAATTCTTAGCTCATCTTTAAATTGCCTTATCTGAATTGCTAAGCTTGGCACCAAAATCCCTTCAAAATTTCCAAGTTTCCTCAAATTCAAATAGCCTTGTGGGCTTTGCTAATATACGTACATTCTCTTTCTGGCCCACGAGCAGATATTCTAGGCACCTCATCCAGGCTGGTGGAATGAATTCAGTGCTCAAAGCCTCTTCCTTTTTCTTCATGTGACAGCAGAGAGTACACAAGCTTTCTTTTCTATTTCTCTACAACTACAAAAAGCTAAGTTTCCACTTTATTCATTTTTATCCCAACTTTTCTAATCCCCAGTTAGCTATATTCAATACAGCCTCTGGTAGAACTTGTTAAAACTAATTTCTTATAGCGGACTTAATTAGTTACATCAAGCTCTCAACTAACTTAGCAAAATATTCAGATCTCTCAGCCTTGTAAATTATCTTAGTGATACTTTGAAAAAAAAAAAAAAGACCTCAGAAACTGTTTTCCGGATGCACCTATATCCCTTATAAAGAGCTGATATCTTCTACAGAGAAAAGTTATATAAATTTTTTGAACAGAGACTTACATTGTTTCATGACAGAGGCATTTTTCATATTGCTTTGGGACATATTTTACAATCAATTCAAACTCAAAACAACTATACGCACAGTCTCTAGACAAAAGTGCAAATGTGAGGATTTAAAATATAATATTAACAAATCGGCTACAGAGATTCTCTTCTTCTAATATAAAATGTCTAAATCTTTCTTTTCCTCTTCTTTTTACCTTCCTCCTACTTCCACCACCTCCCCTTGCTCCTCTAGCTCCCTTTCCCCCGGTCTCTCAGCAACCTCTCTCCTTCCTCTGCAGACACTTTTCTCAAAGCCTGGCTTTGCCTGCACTTCTCTGGGCTGGGTTCACCATCCAGCCTCCTCCCAGTCAGACCCTCAGGAGATGGGAGCAGTTTGTACATTCAGCATCTCCTAAAACCTCTACCTGTTCTGAGCAATTCCAGCCACAGACAGTCCTGTCCTATAAGAAAAAATTCAGTTGAGACACAAATGTGTCTTTTTATTGCAGGAGAATAAAGACCTGATTCCCCCACCAGTGTTTAAAATCCTCACATTATGTTCTTTCTCCTTCTACCATTTCCACACATCCAGAAGTCAGGAAGACTGTCTTTGATACAAATTCAACCTCTCCAGAGTTCTTTGCCTGTAAAGTTAGGGAATTAGACTAATTGAACTGTAAGGCATCTTCTAGCTTAAAATTAATAGATACATCCTCAACAAAATAAATTCAGACAGTGTCTAATCAATAATAGTACTAATAGTAGGATATCATTTTTGGACTGCCTGATGAGTACCAGACAATACATACACTATGCAATCACAATAACAATTAGCATCTATTGTGCCCTAGCCATGTGCAAAGCACTTTATATACATTATCTCACTTGCCCCTTTGACAACACTATGAGGCATCTACTGTTACCATCCACCATTGTAAATGAGGAAACCAAGGCACAGGGAGATTTAAAAAGTTGTTCAAGATCACACAGCTAGTAGGTAGTAGACATAGAATATGAGTCCAGTCGGTCTGATTCCAGTAGGCTTACTCACCACACTTTACTCAGAACAACTCCGTGAAGGTGGAATTATTATCATGATCTTGTGAGTGAAAAAACATTCACACCCTGAATTACATCCCAGGGAATACCATTAAGCTATTAAATAACAACATGCATAAGTTCTTATTGTGTTTGGTTCTTAAAAACTGAGAGCATCAGGATCATGTGTGAATTTATATCCAAAAAGAAATGTTAGTTAAAAAGAAATGGAATTGCCTTAGGTAAATATTATATCAACAGAATGTTTTATACAGATTAAAACCTAATAACAGAAATGGTATAAAACATGTTAATGTTATAACATAAAATGTAAAAATGGTCATTAGAATATCATTGTATTTTTTACTTCTAGAAGTTCTTTTTACCAATCTGCTTACTCTCTACTAATATTTTGCTCCTATTATAAAATATATTATTCTATATTCTGTGGCCAATCTTTCCAAAATATGACAATTTTTTAAGGTCTTATTTTACTATCTGTTGTTTCTGCTGGCTCTTGCTAATGATGTCTTCTTTCTTTGTATGTTTAGTGATTTTTGACGATAAAGAGCTAATTACTCTCAGAATCTTATCTGTGGAAAATCTTCGAGGCCTAGAATGAAGTTGAATTTTTCAAAAAATCATTTGTGTTTGTTCTGTCAGTGAATGAAAACATTACCAATACTGGAAAATTTTTAAAAACTTTATCATTTTGAGGTTCAGGCCACGGAGGTGGTATCAATTTGATCTGCAAAACTTGATAAAAGATGGCTTACAGTTATCAATTTTCAAGGAAGATTTTTTTTTCCCCCATTAGTTCAGTGCCAAGATTTGAGACAATTTTTTCTGAGGTCCCCTCAGTAGTCAGAAAGAATGTTAGTTTTATTTTTAATGCACCCAAGTACTGAGAGTCTAGCCTCATGGAGCCCCATCTTTATAGAGGGTCTTCGATTAGATTTGCTATTTTGAGTAGTCTGCAAGCTTCGTTTTCCAAACCCTAAGCCCCACAAGGCCTCAAAACATAATGCTCAGTTTTATCTATAAAATGTCCTTATGGCAGTAGCTGGGATCTAGCTACCTCTCTGGGTTCCTACCTTCACTCAGTTCTAGGCCTGAGTATTGTTTACTTTCTTGCAAGTTTATGAATAAATTATAAAAGGATTTCTTAAAATTTTATCCTATATATTTAGTTGTTTTCGGTGGAGGGTCAGTTCAGGTACCTGGACTACCATTTTGCCATCAGGGCAAGTTATTTTATGTCATCAAAACATAATTTTCATATTTACGTATATGTACATATATGTACACATGTATACACACACATGTAAATACACACGTGTATATACATATACATATGTCTGTCTATATATGATGTATATATGCATGACATATATATACACATATATAAGATGTGTATATATGCTCATATATGTAAGATGTGTGTATATATAAAATGTATTAAGTATTAGCAATAATAAATCCATAGCTTGTTATTAAGATTGAATGAAATTAGCTATGGTAAAAGCACTTTGAACATTGGGTGCTTTGTAAGTGTTTATTCTTTCTTTTACTCACAAATGTTTATTAAATGCCTACTGTGTGCCCAGCACCAGCCCAGGCCCAAAGGATGCAGCAGTGATAGAGAAAAGTAGAGAGGAAAAGATATAGCAAAGGAAAAGATAGCTGGAAAGTTGTAGTCTATCTCAGTCTATGGAAGTTTCTGAGGCCCTGCATTCACAGGATAAGCCACAACTACAGATTCTGACTCGACCACATTGGTCTCCCTTGGCCAAATAGGAAAGACTTGGGTAGGCAGCCCCCAAGCATCTTTGAGGTACAGGATGTTTTGTGAATTAGCAAGTACAAATCCAGAGTGAAAGGAACCTCCATCGTATGGCTGGGAGTAAGGTACAGGTTGGGAGATTTTTGCTTTCCATCCTAATTCTGAACTACCTGATTTCTTACCATATGTATATATTGATTTTATGAAAAAGAATAACAAGAAAAAATTCTAGAATCATACCATTGGCTAATAAATTATGATGAGTAATATGCACATATGAAGATAGGCAAGACCTTGGAGCCTGTATTGGTTGATGTCTCCTAGAGGGTCCCTAAAACCAGGTGTAAACCCTGAAGGCCCCCTATAGATATTTGTGAGTGAATGAGTGGGTGAGTGACTAGACGAATGAGTGAAAAGAAGTTATGTTAAGAAAGGCGATCAGGTAGTAGTTAAGACTGGAACACAGGTTGCCTACATAGAATTACAGCAATACCTGTCTCTCTGGGAGCGTGTGCACCTGTGCCAGGGTTAAGGCTTGGTGAACTGAGCATGGGCTGAATTCCAGCTCCCACTGGCCCTCAGAAACCTGCTCAACTGCATGAGGCAGCTCTGAATTGAGTGGAGATTTGGAATCAGAGGCATGAGTTCAAATCCTGTCTCCTCTTCTTACTAACACTATGATGACCTTGGACAAGTGACTTAACTGTAGTGTATGCGTGGATTTTATCTTCCAGTGAACAGAACACTGAATGTAGAGTCTGAAAACCCCTTTGCCAGTGACACTTGTGCCTCATATCAACTCAAAAGCTAAGTGGCTTGGAGCAGCTCACTTTACCTCCTTAAGTATCCAGTTTCTTTGGCTCTTAAACTCCTAGCCTTGCTCTGAAGTTTAGAGGAGATGGTGTATATAATAGTGTTTTCATTGTAAATCACTATACAATCAGAAGGTATTGGAAATAATTGAGCATAAAGCTTAAGTTTATTCCTACTCTTCTCTCGTATCCACAAACATGGGAGGCTTTCAGTACACATGTGCGAAATGGTAAGTAAATAAATTTGTCAGTGAATGAGAGTTTAGCAGTGCTTTTCAAAAGGGCATATGGGTCATCTGCTCCAATATTATCTGGAGAAAGTGTTAAAAAATATCTGTGGGAGTGAGCGAAACCAATGGTTCTCAACCTTCCCTGCACACTGAACTAAGGGGCTTTAAAAAGTGTTGATGTCTGTCCCCATCCCCAGAGACTGGAATGAAATTTTCCTGGAGTGTGGTTCTTGTTTCTGGATTTTTGAAGCTCCCTTGGCTGATTCAAGTGCGCAGCCAAGGTTGAGAATTGCTGCTCTAATTTAACCACCCCGAGTGGAAAGGCAGACGCTAGTATTCGGCAACCCAGAAGTCACTTGCCACCCCTTCTCCCTTGTCACTTCCCTCCGTGAAGGCTGAAGGGAGAAATGACTTGTTTTTTTCAACCTTCATTCAAGTTAGGGGTGACTCTGTGCCCAGGTGTGGACAGAGGGTCAGAACCCTGTTGGGTGGGAGGCGGAGGCTCCTTCACGCTGTTGCTTGTCCAATGCGGGTACTGCCACGCCTGCTCTCCTCTTAACCTCTTTCTGCCCTTAACAACACGGTGTGGCTGGACCTGCCCTGGACCATAAGAGAAAGGCCAACCAAGTGAACCTCAGAGGTGTCATCTTTGACCTTGTAGAGCCTCTGAATCAACTTTGGCAATGGCTCACCTCTGACCTTCTTGTTATGAGAGAAAAACAAACTGCTGATTTGTTTAAGCCACTGAAATCCACCTTTCTGTTACATGCAACTGAACACAATCCAAACTGACAGAAGGAGATCCTGTCTATTTTCTTTTTGCACCACTCTTCAGAAACAACGCCAATATATTAAATACTTTTATGTAAAAGTGGCAACAAGTTTATTTACAGAGTGATGAGCTTGTCTGGGAAGGAATTTGAAGGGTAGCTTACTTGAAGGTGTGGACTCCTGTAATTAAAAACGCTCAGAGATTGTCCTGCCTGTAGAAATACCCATGATGTCAGAGGGAGAAGGGGCTTTCACTGAATGAATTCCTGCAAAGTTTTCTTCCTTAATTGTTCCTTTACAGAATTGCACAACATTTAGATTAAGGACAGGCATTAGAGAAAATGTGCGCACTCCGTTCCCAACCCACTGTCCCCTCCCAACCTTTGGTGACTGCTCAAGAGCAACAAATAGGTTTCCCCCTGGCTGTCTCTGGTGGCCCCTTCTGGATTGCCTGACAAAAAGCTAGCTATTCCAGTGGCTTCCCCTGCCCCCAGGAGTTTCATCTTCCCACTAAGTCTCTAGGTGCTCTAAGCACAGGTGTGTCACTGTGCAGCTGGCATTGGCTGCAAGATGTCTGTGTTGTCTCTCAGGGGACCCTTAAGACTGCAAAACCCCTCACTCTCATACTTTTGGTCAGGGGCTCCCCACTTCCAAAATACCCATAAAAAAGAGACAGAAACAGGACAGCCAACTTCCTGTCCTGGAACATGACCCATAGGGTGGCCGACTATGTTCAGCTCACGGTAGGCCACTCCACAGGATGGCAAATGAAAGCCACTGTGTTTAGCCCACTGTTGATCCTCCGCCTGTGAGTTCCAGCTTACATCTTACATTTGCCATTCTTTCTTGGGCTCTTCACTCCACACTAGAGCGGAAGTTCCCCTGTACTGACTTAAGGTATCCAAGCCTCTTTCTCCGGCTTCCCATTCCTTTGGTTGGGTTCTTCCTCAGCTAGATAGTCACTCACACTCTACTGAAAAATAATATGTTAGCTTGGCCTTCCCCTGCTCAAAAAAATGTAAAGGCACTCTTGCACCACAAAATTCAAAATGCGTGAGTTGGCAAGGAAGGCTCGCCATACCGTCAGCCCCACAACCCTCCCATCATTGTCCCATGACCCCCAAGTGAAGCCTCGGTACCATATTGCTTTACTTCCTGCTTCTCAAACACAGTTTGAAAATCCCAACAAGGTTCCCACAGCCAAGATGAAGGGCAGCATTTGACAAAATTGTTTAACTATTGGGACTACCTGGGCAGTTGCTGAAAGTATAGTTTCCCAGAATCTGCTCCGAGAAAACTTGATCCTTTAGCTCTGGGCTAGGGCTTGGGGATTTGCCTTTTCACAAATATCAAATGTGATTTTTAATGGCTCAACAAATTTAAAAAATAGTAATGAAGAGGAAGAGGAAGAAATGCCTTTCCCCTGGCTTGATTCTGTTCAAAACCTACCTGTCCTTCAAAGCCTAATTCAAGCTCGTCGTCTCCGAGGCCCTCAGACCACTCCAACCCATGCCGCCCTCACCTTGGCTTTCACTCGCCTTCAGTGGCACTGGGCCGTCTGTCCTATGGTCCATGTTGTTATTCAACCTTTCATGTGACTGTGCACCATATTTCATTCACCCATGGGCCTTAAACACAGGTGTGCATCAGAATTACTTGGGGAAGTACTTTCAAAGCAAAGATGTCAGAGTGCCTTTTGCTCCTGTTGACTTTATCCAGGGCAGCAATATTTTGAAAAAGCTCTTCACATGATTCTGGTGAATCCTCACCCCCCTTTTACTCCACTTACACCACACTTCTTTGGGAATTCCTACACTGATCATACTATGAGTTCCTTGAGGACAAGGACAGTGTCCAACACTTGCACATGGCTTATTACATCACCTTGAGTTTGGCGAAATGAGTGTTCAATCAAGATGTGTGGATTGTTTGATTGATCAATTGTGAAGAGTTTTAAAAAATGTCCTCTGCAGTAGCCAATAATTAATTTCCATTCAGCTTCTATTCCTGCTCCATACACTCACACTATGCCCGCTTGCTACAAATTCTGAAATGCCTGAAGAAGCTACTTGTTCCACGTGTGAGCACGTAACCACTGATACTCAAAATCACTAAGAGATGCCATATACGGTAGAATGATGGATGACCTCTCACTTTTATTATTTTTAATTTCAAAATATTGTGGGGCTACAAATGTTTTGGGTTACATGTGTCTATTTTATAATGCTTGAGTCAGGGTCATAAGTGTGCCCATCACCCAGATAGTGTTCATTGTACCTGTTAGGTAGGTTTTCGTCCATCCCCTCCTTCCTCCTCCTCCCCTGCTTGATTTCCACTGGGTTTTACTTCCCTCTGTGCACATGTGTGCTCATGGGTTAGTTCCAGTTTAATTAGCGAATACATGTGGTGTTTGTTTTTCCATTCTTTACATGCTTCACTTAGGATAATGGTCTCCAGTTCCCTCTCATGTTTCTTAGAGCACCAAATCAAGGGTACCCCTACCCATTCCAAATGTCACGTACATTGGAAAATCTGGAGCCATAACCAGAGGCACTGTTGACAGCAACAGCCAACCTTCATGAAGCTACCTCAAAGGCTGCTCTGGTAGTCTTTAAAAATCTTTCTCACAAAACTAAATTGAAATTGCTTTGACTTTTACATTGAAATAGGTGCCATCTAGCAGGTAACAAAACCAGCAAACAATAGCATGTCACTGGAGTCAGTCCTAGCAATCAGGTAGAATCGTATGACAGCCCAGACAGTGTACTCCATAATTCTGAAATTGTATGGAGGTCTTTGCATGCTGAAAAATCTCTTCACTCCTGAATTGTCAAGGAATCTGTTGTAGCAGTACCCTAAAAGGTAGCGCGTTGTTAATAAATGGCAATCGGGCATCATGTTGGTTTTAGTTACCCGTCAGTGCTTTCAGGGGAAGGAATGTTAGACAGATAAGTTTTGATTGACTGGGAGACATTGTAAGCGTAATAGGGCTAATTACAGCGGGCCAGTGAAGGTTCTGGCTGGCGAGGGCACGGAAATGCCGAGAACCAGAAAGGGCTAAGAGGAAGTGATTTAAGAGTTGGAAGGGGCATTACCCTGACTCTGGTGTCATCATTTCAAAAACCATTGGGAACATGGAGGTAACTTGTTTGGGATTATGAAAGTGGTGTTCTAGGAAGTTTTGTAAATCTAATTTCCAGGATCTAAAAGGGACTAGCCAATGTAAAACTTCAGAAAGAAACAAAAGCCTGATTCTTATTCAGAAACTACTGATTTAACTCACATACACAGATTATCTACTACAGATGGAGGTCACCCGGTAGAGACACTTGCTTTATTCAAAACATTGGCAGTCACTCCTCTGGACTACTTGGACACTGTCAGTGTAAATGGACCCTCTCGTACTTAAAATATTCTCCAGTGAACCCAGATCAGCCGTTCAACTTCTCATGGGCTTAACTCATATCCTTGGAGCTGTTTATGCAGAGGACAAACTTTTTTCAGCACTGGCTTTTTAAAAATAAGAAATCTTTGAAATGCCAATGAAATAAAGAAGGAAAAGGAGAAAGAGGGAGAGACCAAGACAAAGAGAGGGAAAAGTAAGGGAAGAAGTGTGGGAAGGGAGGGAGAGAGGGAGAGAGGCAGAAGGGAAAAGAGGAAGGGAGGAGAGAAGGAAGGAAGGAAAGAGGGAGGCAAGGAAGAAAAGAAGAAAGGAGAGAAAAAAGGAAGGAAGAAATGCAATACTTTGGTCATAGCGTTCATATGATCTTGGAAATCTGCATGGGGGAGGTGTGGCCCCAGTTGAGCAGAAATTGATAGAAAGAGCCAAGAGGCAGAAAGACACAGAGGGACACAGTCCTTCTCATGGCCACTCCAGCCCCGAGTGCCTTCCCCAAGCCCAAATAGCGTCTCTGTCAGTGTTTATTAGCTCTGTGAGCTGCTGCCAGGGCGAGCACTGCCTCTGTCAGCAAGGTCTTCAGAGTGGATGTGCTAGGAATCTGCCTGGGGTGCTAGAAATTAACACAATTCCATCAGTGGTCCATGTTTTAACAGGAAGCAGAATTCTCTGTGAATTCCGACTTCCCTGTGACAGCAAGATCCTGTGCAAGCTACTGCATTTATAAGGCTGTATCAGGCCCCTTCCAAAGAGAGCCAGAGTAAGTGAAGAACACTGCAAATGTGGAAACTTGCTGCCCCTAAGGGTCATTTCTAGGGGGGGTAGACATCTCCTGGGGGATGAGAAAGGACTGAGTTTTAAAAATTATCTTTGTGTATGTATATATAATACAAGGAGTTCTAACTGTGCAAATCTCTAAATATGTTAATTTCTACAACTCTTGTCCTTAAAACAGTCCCTTCACATTCTACCACATGATCAAGCACATCTATTCTAAACAATGAGGCCTGGAAATTGGCAATAGAATTGAGAAAGCAAATCGGGGTGCCATGTTCTCCAGCAGCCTTGATGCACACTGACACATGGTGAAGCAGTTCTGTGAACAGGCTTCGGGCTCATGAGATGGGGTCTGAGTCCAGCCTCTGCAGTTCACCAGCTGTGTAACAGAGGGAAAGCTCCATAAGATGGCTGAACCTCAGTTTCTGGTCTGTGCAGTGAGAATACTGGAGAGCTACTTTATTATGGATTTGATAATTTAAGTGATATTTATTATGATTGTGTGATGGTTCATTTTAATGCATCAGCTTGACTGGGCGAAGGGCTGCCTAAAAAGCTGGTGGTAAAACATTATTTCTGGGTGTGTCTGTGAGGGTGTTTCTGGAAGAGATTGGCCTTCGAGAAAGCAGACAGAATCAAGAAGATTGCTCTCACCACTATAGGTGGGCATCATCCAATCCATTAGGACCCAAATAGAACAAAAAGATGGAGGAAGGCGAATTTGCTCTCTGCTTGAGGTGAGACATCCCTCTTCTCCTGCCCTCGAACATTGGCAGTCCTGGTTCTTAGGCTTTTGGACTCAGACTGAGTTAGACCACCAACTTTTCTGGGTCTCCAGCTTGCAGACGACAGATTGTGGGACCCCTCAGCCTCCATAACCGCATGAGCCAATTCTTATAATAAATCTCTGCTAATATGTATCTCTGTGTACCCTGTTGGTTCTATTTCTCTGGACAATCTTGACTAATACAGATTGTGACTACGAGGTCTGGCCAGGTGCCGGAAGCCCTCGTGGTGCACTGGGCCAGCCGTCAGACAGCCTAGTTCCATGCTCAGCTCTCCCATAAATTAGCCACATGGACTTCACTTTGTCCTTTCATTCCCTTAGGTTTGAATTTCCCCATCTGTGAAATGAAAATCTTCAACAAGCTGACGCTGGACTAGCTAGCTAGAAATACACTGATCTTTCTGTGGAATATATATATATTTTAAAAGATTTTGGAGAAAATTGTGACAGCCATAGAGAGGCCATGTGAGCGGGGGTGATGCCTCCTGGAAGCCTCACATGAAGATGATCTCGATGACCTTCCTCAAGGCACAATTAAACATGACTTAGTCACTCCAGGGTGGGGAACCTGCAGCCCTAAGGCCACATGTGGCCTTTTAGGTTCTTAAGTGTGGCCTTTTGTCTGAATCCAAATTTTACAGAACAAATCCTTTTACTAAAAGGGATGCAGCAGAGAAAAATGAAGCTTTTCTTGCCTCCTTTGGCACTTAGAAAAGAACAAGCTTGAATTCAGAGGCCGCAGATTCCCCACCCCTGCCGGGGAGAAGGCTTAACATGGCATTTCCAAAATGTGCCCCCCATGTTCACCTTCTTCTGCTGGTCCCTTGATAGATGTCCTCCCTCTGCATCCCCCAGGTTAGTAGCTGCTAGAAATTTTATACACCTGACCTGACCTCCATTCCCTCATCCCCACCTCCCAACCCCATCCCAGTGAGCAGGAGCTCCTGCAGAACTGGTTTGTGAAGCTGTTGGGTGGGGAGGTTCATTCCATCAATGTTAGATGGTTCTTAGAAACCACTCAGGTCTAGCATTAGGTGGGACACAAAGGTGCATAATAAAGGAATGTGATTTGGACTGAATTTCAAGATAGACACAAACACGATCTTTCTCAATGATGAGAAAGGAATGAAGTCAGAATTTCGCTGGGTGGGGCAGCGTAAGGAGGGAGGAACAGAGCTACTTAGCTCCCAAGCTAAGAGTTCTGCAAAAGCTGATAGAAGGGTGTCCTCCCTGAAAGTGGACTCGTCAAAACTGAAACGTAGATGTTTACCAGGCAGAGTTCAGAGCCTGAAGTCGAGGTCTCTGTACGGAAAATATGCACAGGGGGAAATAAGTCAGAAGTGACAACTTTAAAAGAGTTCAAGAAAACTGTAATGAAGGGGCCTCTTGATACGTATTCTTACTATGTTTTAATCTTCCTGACCATATTAAAAATCACACATCAAGAACTTTTAACTTGTTACAAGTTAATCAGTCCAAAATCCTGCCTCCCTATAGGCCAGGTTTCACCCTCATTTCCCCATGATGAATTAAGACCCTGAAACATTAAGCTAAAGATACATGGTCACACCTAGAGTTAACAATGAACGGCAGAGGGACGCGAAAGGCACTGGGGTTGATGTCTCATGAGGGCAATTAAGTCCTGGAGATGTCTTGGAATCATTTTGGTAATCACCTAGAAAGAATTAGTATCAGTTTAGTTCTCCCAGGGACTAGCCTACGTCGGTGCTTCTCAAACTTGAGCACACATCAGAGTCACCTGAAGAACCTGTGAAAACACAGATGGCCGGGCCCCAACCCCAGGGATTCTGTCTCAGTAGATTTGGAGGAGGGCCTGAGAATGCAATTTCTAGGAAGTTCCCTGGTGGTGATGCTGATGCCGCAGATATGGGATTGGCCTAGATGATTTCTTGGGGGGCTGATTTTTGTGACTGGTAGGTTGCCTCTGTCCAATTTACTCTATCAGACTTCCCACACAGGTGGAGGAAAGTGGTTTCAATCTGTGACCAGCAGAATGATGTCCATAGCCTGATGGCCTGAGCAAGTCAATTCAAACACATGGGCAAAAGCTGGGAGAATGAAGCATGCATGTGTCTGCTTTCAGAACTCCAAAAATCGGCTTTACATCAACCCCGTGTTGAACTCAAGATATGGGGCCTGGCCAAGCGGGGTGGCTCACGCCTGTAATCCTAGCACTCTGGGAGGCTGAGGTGGGAGGGTTGCTTGAGCTCAGGAGTTTGACACCAGCCTGAACAAGAGCGAGACCCCGTCTCTACTAAACATAGAAAAATTAGCCAGGCATGGTGGCACATGCCTGTAGTTTAGCTACTTAGGAGGCTAAAGCAGGACAATCTTCCTTTCTTCCTTCCTTCCTTCCTCCCTTCCTCCCTTCCTTCATTTTTCCTTTCTCCCATCCTTGTTTCCTTTCTTCTTTCCTTCTAGAAACACTGAATCAAAAATTTAAAAAAAATAAACTAAATTAAATTGACAAAGTACAAGTTAGAACTCATCTCAAGGCTATTTATCCTGAAAGCCATCATTATTCTGTGTTTCCTGAGCTTTTTCCTAATGGAAAGGAATGGAGGTCTGTCTTGGAAACTTTCTCAGCATCCTTTACGGTGGGAAAGTCCTGTGACTCAGTCTCCTACTCCACCCTGACGTTAAGGAGGACTTTAGGGTCTGGCCAGCACAGAGACAAGGAAGGCCCGAAAGTCAGGGGAAATCATTCATCTCACTGTCAATGGCATGCATCACTCTGCTGTTTCAAGCCCTATATACACACATTATTTTGTGTGATTTATGGCCCTAATTAGATCCCAGTGGCAGTATTCCATCAGCTAACAATGCATATCCTAATCACCTTTTCTTCCTACAAATGATTTCCTTAACTTTGCATGCATAACTTAACAGCTTTTATTTTAAAAACTCATGTTAACAGCTTTCCTGTGGTAACCAGTAGGGGTGCTATGATAAGAATCTAATTTGCTGTAAAAATGACTCATTTGTCAAATAAGCATTAAAATAATTGTTCCCCTTTTGACTGTTACCCTGCTGTTTCCAGTCATTTTCCAAAACTAAATTATTTACTCATTTGAAAGTTCAGCTGTGCATATTTTAATTGATATTCCCTCATAGGACTCATATTGTTAATGACAATAATTAACCCGAAAAGGCTGCTAAATAATTATGCTGGGAAGATATGAAGTATTTGCACAGAAAGTAAAATCAGCATTTGAAAAACTATCAAAATGTAAAACTTTCATATTTTATGGCAAAGCACGGTAATAGTTCATAATCAAATTAAAGAGAGAAAGGGAAAAATGTAGATTATATTATTTGATGCAGAATACTTTATGTTTTCAATATAGAAAAGTAGTCTAGCTAACAAGATTACTCTGTCATCTCAGTAAGCTCCCAATATTACTATTCTAGCTGGAAATATAAATTGTTCACTGGCATTTAGCATGGCTTAGAACTGGAACAAACTAGCTCTTAATAATAATACCTAACATATATTCATTGCATCTCTGCAAGATAAATCTCCCCTGTGATGAGCTCAACAAGCTCCACACACACCCAACAGAGACACAAACACTAGACAGATCGTACCCCTTCCCCAAGAAATGCAGCTGCCTCTCAATTTGTGAAGAAGTTCTCAACAGAAGTGGCAACTCCTTATTTTCTGGGACCCAGTAAGAGCAGAATTCAGAAGAAAAAGATCTCTTGTCTCTGGAACGTTGTCAAATTAGACAGACAAGGAAGGGACCACAGAGGGTCTTAGATTTATTAATGTGTGGTCTTCCCTGGCCAGTCTACTAGGCCTCTAGTCCCTAGAATCCCGTAAGGCTGACATCCTCATGGCAACAGCTGGAGACCATTTACCCCAGTGGGCAGTTAGGACAGCTGCACTCACAGGGGTCTTGACGTGGGGCTCAGGACATGGTCATGTATCCTCCACAAACGCTTTTGAACTAAAGCAGTAAGCAACTTCCTAAAGCACAAAAGGGCCAGAACTTCAGTTAAGGTCTCCATTCATACATTGGTATATGCCTCCCATGTGGCAAGGACAACAAATGGTACATCAAGAAATGCCTAAAATTATAAAAGAAACTTGGATAGGCAAGTTAAAAGCTCAACTGAACAAGATCAAGGGCAGAATTCTGGAACTAGAAGATATTATCAAGGAATTCTTCCAGAGCAACACACAGAGAAACCAAGGTAACAGCATGAGGGAATAGCTAGGAGATACTGGTTTTAGACTGAGAGGCTCTAACACTGGGATTAGTGAACTCATGGGCCAGATTTAGCCCTCTGCCTGTTTTTGTACAGCCTGTGAACGATGAGTGATTTTTACAGTTTTTAATGGCTGGAAAAAATCAAAAGAAGAATAATATTTTGTGACACATGAAAATTATATGAAAATTCAATTTTCGGTATCACAGAGCTTTGTGAGAGCACAACCACACGGGTCTGTTTGCATGTGTTTATGGCTACTTTCAAACTACAATGGTGGGGTTGAGCAGTCGCAACAAGAACAGCATGGCCTTCCCAGTCTATTTATATTTACTCCTGGTACTTTACAGAAAAGGTTTCAGATCCTGGCCCTAACATCCCAGTTTCAGAAAAAAAGGAGAAAATGACACAGAAGCTATATTTGAGGAGGTGATAACTGAGAATTTTCCAGAATTAAAGAAAGTCTTGGTAGTGAGAGAGATTTAATACTCTGCTTCTTAATGGTTCCTTATTTTAAGAATATTGATGGGGCATTTGTTGGGCCATTATTGAACTTTACAATCTAAGGTTCACAGCCAATTGTACTATTTCACTGAACTGACCAATTAATTGGACAACTCATCAATCCAGTCAACCATCTGTTGTTGGTCCACTGAAATGATTGTTTAATTCTGCTCAACCTCATCCAGAAACTCAAATCTTATAAATCTCAAAAATTATCTAGGCTTATATTCATCCATCCCATTAAATTTCTGCCCTGTCTTGAGACATTTCTCTGTAATTTATCTCGCTCACTCAATCCCTTCTGCCAGGCATGCCCTTTCCATAGTTCTTTAGGTTGCTGTCTTTCAAGTTGCAATCTTTCAAGATGTAGCTAAGACACTGTCTCATTCATTTAGTCTTAATCCTGCAAATATTTATTGAGTGTATGTAGAAGATGCACTCCTAGGTATTAGAGAGAAAAGGTATCAAGTTACAGCCCCTGCCTTCAAGGATCTTACTGTATTTTGCTAAGAAGCAGGCAATTGAAGTACACAATAATGCTAAAATCAGGAGAAGAAGAACAGATGGAGAGCACATAATACTTGGGGGCTTGGTGCAGTCAGGAATGTTTTCTTGAGGAAGGGGGATCTTATGAGATATCGAAGATGAGTTGGAGTTAGCTGGACGAGGATGGTGAGGACAAGCGTGAACTCTAGGCAGAAAGCATGGTATATGAAAAGGCCAGGAGGTCAGAGCATACACACAATTTCAAAAGGTGTGCAGCTGGACAGGAGAATCTGAGGTACATGTAGTGGGTTCGTCATAAATGAAAGTAGAAAGGCAAACAGGAGCTAGATCATTAAGAACCATTTCAGGTCTTACCGAGAAGTCTGGCTATTTTTCACTAGCAGAAGGGGAGGATTTGAATGGTATTACTCAGAAAGCAACATGATCATATCTGAACTTTGGGAAGATAGAAGGATTTCTCCCAGCAGTGAGGAGGATGGCATGGTGGGGGCAAAATCGTCATGGATACAGGCAGGTAAGTCCACTTGGTTGCAGGAAACTGAGGGAATTACTATCTTATACCTTTCGCTGTCTCTGCAAAGCCAGACACAGTGCCATCTACTAAGAGAAATTGAAGATGGTTGGCTAGTGGAGAATCTTTGTCACAGTTGTTGTACAAAACAGGATCAAGAGATAAAGGGCTGATTAGAAGAATAAACAGGACTGCTAAGCACTTGGACATTGGAAACCTGGAATTTTCAGCAACCCTATCTACTTAGTAGCCTGGCGTGGAGAAGACAGACAGTGGGTTAAGAACCCACAATTGGGAGTTTTATTTAGCATATACGGTAAAAGAATAATGAACCCAAGGAGTCGAAGAGGCTTTCAAAAGAATGGTTTAAAATGGACCATAGGACCAGGATGAGTAGGGAAGGAAGTAGAGACAAGCGAAACCAGAGAGCTGGAGGGCCAGAAAGTGCTCAGTGACCTGAATAACAAGGACTTTGAGAGCCCAGGAAGGATAGGAAGACAAGGTTAGATTGCAAAATGGCAGTGGTTCCATCAGCAAAGCAGGAGTGGGGGCATCAAGGTTAGAGAGTAGCCATGGGAATAGATAGATAAAGCCAAGTGGTGGCTAAAATTAGGAGCTGAGGTGATAAAGCAACCGAGTGGCCAGGGTGTTAATGGGTCATCACTGGATGATGTTTTCAGCCTGGAAGATCGAGATCTTGGTTTGGGGAGAGAGAAGAAGACTTAGCCAGAGGCAAATGTCTTCAACGGAAAAGGAGGAATCACTCAGAAGGTGAAAAATCACAAGGAGAGGCAGAGGGCAGTTTGATGGAATGGCACGAGCCTCAGAGGAGGAAAGGCAATTTTATATATAGTAATAATGGCAGGGCATAGTCAAAGTACCGCCCAGACTTTGGAAGGAAACTAGCTGCAGAAAGACATGCACTCAGGGGAAAGCCAGGTTTTTAGCTGGATTAGGATAATTGTTTAATTCTGCTCAATGGTATCCAGAAACTCAAATCTTATAAATCTCAAAAATCCCATGCCAGTTTATGGAACAGATTGAGAATATATAAGAAATAACTTATCCCCAAAGGGGAATGCTAGGAGGCAAAGTGGAAAGGTTTTAAAGGGAGGGAGCTCTGGAAAGAATGGGTCCATTCAGTTTATTTCATTTATTCCTTCAACAGATAGTTACAAGTACCTTGCAAGCCTCTTCAACTCCTTGGCATGCATGCAGTTCGTGCCAAGGATGTATAAAGGGAGAAGACATGAACGCTCTCTCCAGGGTACTCTTCATCCCTTCATCACAAGATCTATTGGGGCTCCTTCTCAGCAATATCCCTGTGACATCATAGAGGAGTCAAAGACTGGTGGGAGATGTCCTAGTGGAGATTGCAATTCACTGTCACTTTCTCATGCAAAGACATGAAATGGTGAAGGCATTGACTTCATGAGTAACCTACAATGGTTTTAATGCAATCCAAGAAATAAAGCAGCACAATCCACTGTCAACTCTGCACAAATGCAAAAGGAGAGGGAAAACCCACACCAAGTGTACCAACTTCTATCTCCCTTTTTTCAAGTGCCAACATGGAACAATGAACAGAGTGAACAAGCATGAACTTCACCATCACAGGGATAATTGTGTCGTTTGACTGTCTCCTCCACCATATTAAAAGCTCCTTGGAAGTAGGTGTCCTGTCTTGTTTTTCTGTACCTAATACTACACTTAGCACAGCATCTGGTACATAGCAGATATTCAATAAACATGTGCTGAGCTGAAATGAACTGAACCAAACAACTGACATTTGTGTGATATTTAACAATTGACCAAGTAGCTTCACGTTAATTATCCCAGTGTCATAAAAACTTTGTAAGATAATTATCTGCATGGCTCTATTTTCTTGAACGCTCCCTACCAGTTAGAATCAGCATAATTATTTCCTTCACTTTACATATGCAAAAAGTGAGGTTCAAAAGTTAAGTGACTTGCCCTGGGTTATACAATTAGCTACCAGTGGAGACAGGACTAGAACCCATCAAATCCGGGACGGTTTCTATCCTAAAATGCTGTAGTGGACAGGAAGTTAATTCCTTGATGGTCAGTGAGTGTGATAAGAAGAAAAGTAATGATAGTATTATAATATTATGTAGTATAATAGTATTGATACTATAGTAATGATAATATACTACTACTAATGATAATCACTTACTGCCCCTTTATCCTGTGCAGGCCTTACCTATACAATTTATAGTACAAAAATCTGTAAGATACCTATTATTCCATTTTATATATGACGAAACTGAGCATCAGAGAAGTTAATTCATTTACTCAAGGTCACAGAGCAAGAAAGAGAGACATTGCAGCTCCAAACCCAAGTCTGAATTCTTTCTCCCATTCTATTCTGCCTCACAAGTCACCTCAAATCAGCCCCTGAATGTTCTCTTAACTAAATCTTCATGAATGTTCTGACATTCATGACCATAAAGAATTTTGGCAGTTTTGTGATTTGAGTGCTGAGAGTCAACCACACTAGTGACCACTATTCACTATCACTTGGAGGATAAACAAGGAGGTGGACAGAAAAGATATTCTCTCTCCTCTCCCTCCCTCCCTCCCTCCCTTCCTTCCTTCCTTTCTTTCATTAAATATTTAGCGAGTGTTCACCACATGCTGGTCACTGCTCTATGCATTCAGGAGGAAGAAGGGAATAAAATAGACACAAGTCCTCACGGAACATCTATTCCAGCTAGTCACTGTCCTCAGTGGTCCCTAATCTTGTTACAGGCACACCCCACCCCCAGTACATAGCTGTTCCCACCTCTACAAATGACACTAATGCTCTCTGGTCCATAGGTCCTGAGAAGAGGCAGGCTGCTTTGTGATCAGAGCATTCACAGTCATGTCCAGGGACTAGATTGTTATAGGGCCACAAAATTATACCCTTACAGCCATTTGAGAGAACTTGAAGCCATCATTTCCATTAGGCAGAGAGATGTGCAGCTAAGGAGAGAAAGCAGGTGACAGGCAAGCTTCAAAACGCCGTGGCTGAGCGCGTGCTCACAGGACGAGCTACTCCCCCAGACCTTAGCCTAACGTCTGCCGAGTGCTGGATCTCAGGGGTCATGTTGAGATGATGCCTTGCAACCTCAGCCGTCAGCAACGGTCGTGTTTCCTTTTAAAAGGCTTTTGCAACGCTGCCTACCCCTCCTCTCACGAGGGCAACGCTCTTCACTGCCAAGCCTATTTTTATGGTCCGTCTCCAAAACAAGTGCAAAATAGTGCTGGCCTCGGAGTCCTCCCTCTCGCTGGCCACTGGAACACCATCTGCAAGCTGAGTGGGAACAGTAAACACTTCAGGTTAAGTAACTCATTACTAATATTTTCCTTGAGCTCTGAAACTTTTTAAACAAACAACAACAACAATTGTATCATAATAACCTTCCAGAGGTTAACAGCCGGCAGGTGGTCCAGCTCAGCTGAAATGCAAACCAGACAGCTGTTTGATTATAAACTGTTGATTCTTATGGCGATCTGGGGAAAACTTCTTGCCGAAAAAGGGTCTTCTCTTAAAAATCTCTAATGAAACAACACATAAATGTCAAAATGACAAAAATAAGGAAGTGTGTCATAGACTAAGCATTTTAATGTCCTTTCTGGCTTCCTCCGGAGTGTATGTACTCTGAACCTAGCCACATTTAATGGCACGGATTCTTAAGGAGGCGGTGCACAGCATGAATTTTTATGACTCAAATAAAACTTGGAGAGAGTCACTTTCCCTGCCGTAGTCAGTGTCCTCAGCAGATGTGTGGGAGGCTCATGTTTCAAACCAGCAGCCGGAGCCAGCATCTTACCTGGACCCAGAGGCTATGCGAAGAGTTCACATGTGAGGATGTGAGGAAACCCTGAGTGGTGTAGCATTATACTGTGTGTCCCCAAGCCATTAAGACATGGTGGAAATTCCCCCTGGGAAGCCTCGGCAAAACTACAGAAAATTTCAAGGGCTGATAAAATGGTTTCGAGAATGGTGGATGAAAAGTTTCTAATCAAAACCGTACATTAACAGCACTTGGCCCCGCAGATTGATGGCTGGGACTGTTTTCTCCCCCTGATGATGAAACGGGACAAAAGAAAATCCCTCCCTAAATCAGTATTTAATTACTGGTCTATTATATTACAATCAGAAACATTTCAGAAAGTTTATAAAAGAAGAAAAGTTGAACCTTTTTATGCTGAAATCTGTGGCAAGTGGTGAAATGCAAAAACCTTATGACTCCAGGGGAAAAAGAAGCTATGCAATGACAATCACCTATTTTTTTCATATAAAAGAAAAATAAAGAACAAAAACATAAAAGAGAGAATTTCACAGCTCTGGTTTAGTTGCCACAAATTAATAGAGAGATGAGATCATAGAGTGTGATAAAAGATATTTTTTGGTTTGACCCATGGAACACGGGGGTTTCTGATCTAAGAGCAAGAGAAAGTGGTGGCAATGAACCAGATCCCCCAGGATGGGATGGGTAGGAACATGTTTAGCAGCTTCTCGATACTTTCTGCTAGTATCAAAGAAAAGCCAGGGCTGGACAGTAAAGTGCTAAAAACAGATTTTATTCAGAAAAAAAACTATTGCAATAGGCTCAATTCCGAATACAATGAGAAAAAGTGGGAATTTGCAGCCAAGGAGTGGGGATAGGGGGGCAATGGATAAAAGAATTACTAAGAGGAAACATCAATGGTAAGGGGGACTGTGGCTAAACAAACCCAACAGGACTCTCGCTGAAGGCAGGCCAGGGCGGTCACACGTCACCTGGGGATGGTGCAGGAGGAGGAACTGATCAGATCTGGAGGGTGATCAGATAACAAGGGTGGGGATTCTGGCTAAATTAACTTAGCAAGCTTCTTGTTAAAATTGGACAATTCAGAGATGAACTCAGAAGCCCAAAAGTCAAGGCCTAGTTGGAGAAAGGAGTCAGAGGAGCCTTACCAAAGTCTGATCAAGGAGAGAATCTTTGTCACTAGTTTATAGAAAGGGATATGAGGGTGGTAGTGATTCATTCTGATCAATAGACTATAAAGCCTCTTGAGGGATTTTTTTTTTTTTTAAAAAAAACCATACCAGAACTAGACTATGGCTGCCCCTTAATTACTGAAGGCTCTGAATTGTTAAAATGTAATTTAACAAATATTTATTGAGGGTCAACATACAATATATACTCTGTTAGGCAGCTACAAAAACCAAGACAGTTTCATACTGTCTTTGCTGCTGCTATACCCCAGGCCTTAGAATAATGGCTAGCACTTAATAGGTGCTCAATAAACATTTTTATGCTCAAAGAAAAATCAAAGAGCTTTCTAATCCCCAAAGAAAGAAAAATACATGAATAACTAACTGGCAGATAAAACATAAAGACGTGAAGAATTTTTGTCTGCACTTTATTGTAATGTTTGTTACATTTGTATTTAATATGTAGCTAGAGAGCTGGCAGGAATGCTATCTGGAGGAGGGAAACTTTGAGCTTGACCTAAACATCTGAGAAGGATTTCAATCATGAAGGTTTATTGCAGAGGTAGAATAAGCCAAGAAGCATAGGATAAGTACAGATAGTGAAAACTGATACTGAATTTACCTAGAAATTACACATTTCTTCATATATTGCTCCTATTGCTTTTAAAACTCTAAATATAAGTAATTAGTACCTGTATATCTATTTTTTTATTTAAAAAAATTTTTTTACTTTAAAAATGTAGTCATGTAGCTTTTCCTCTGAAATACAGTCATCTCCTGGTATCTCCAGGGATCTGTTCCACGACCCCCGTGAATACTAAAATCCACAGGTACTCAAGTTCCTGATATAAAATGATGTAGTATTTGCATATAACTTACACACATCCTCCTGTATACTTTAAATCATCTCTAGATTATTTGCAATACCTAATACAATGTAAATGCTGTGTAAATAGTGTAATACAGTATGCTGTATTGTTTAAGAAATAATGACAAGAAAAAAGTCTATACATGTTCAATACAGACACAGCCATCCTTTTTTTCCCCAATTATTTTTCATTCACAGTTGGTTGAATCCACAGATATGGAACCCAAGTATACAGAGGACCAACTGTAGTTGCTTACCCTAGAAGTAAGCTACTGCAGATGTTTATTAGCTAGCTGGAATTACTGATAATGTAGCCATAATCTCACTCCTAGAGGTTATGCCCAGCAATTCCTATCCTACATGTGCAACATAAATGTACAGTTCAGGCCTGCAAGGTCTGCAAAGGTGATATTTGCATTTTGGCATCACCTCTCAGTGTGAGCCCCAGTGCCCATCCACACTGCTCTGCTCCTTTGGATTTGTTTTGTTTTGTTTTGTTTTTGCCCTTTCTTTCCTACCCTCACTGCCTTCTAGCTCCTCCCACCACGTGGCTTACCTCCCATTCCATCAGAGCCATCTCTTGTTGAGAGCCATAATTCTGGGGACTGGTAAGACTTCAAGGAAAGTCCTAGTGCTGACTCATATAAACTGTATCAACGTGCTGGCGCTGCCATAACAAAGTCCACAGACTAGGTGGCTCCAACAACATAAATTTATTTTGTTACAATTCTAGAGGCTGGAAGCCCAGGATCAAGGTGTCAGTAGGGTTGGTTTTTACTGACACCTCCTTGACTTGTAGGTGGTTGCCTTCTCCCTGTCTGTGTTTTTGTTTGTTGGTTTTGTTTTAAAATATCATTATGAACCCTGGATTTAAACATATCTGATATGTTCAAATCCATTACATTCAATTCTTATTCATGCTCAAAAAGTCCCAGCTTTTCTAAGTGGAAACTTAGTTATCTCCTGAGTCCTTTTGAAATAATTCCCATATGATTGAGAGCTTTATTATAAGATATTCCCAATTCGTCTTATACATTTCTTTCCCCATACATGGAACAACCTATTTCTCCAAAGAGCTGTGGTCCCTTGATGGGAAATGGTATTTAGTGAAAAGAATCCAGAAACCTGGGGTACACGTTAATACTGGTGTGGTCATTATATTTAAGACATTTTTGAGAATAGAACTTTAAAACATATATTTTTTTAAATAAAGAATATTATGAATTCACACTGATTCTTCCAATTCAAATTCATGACTACAGGATTTTTCCTTTATCTCATTGATCTTTCATATTTATTTCCTTAAACCTCTCTGAAAACTTCAGCTCTAAGCAAATGAAAATAAATACTCATTTGAATTAATTTCATACACATACACAACAACTGCAGTATAGAAATAGCAGCCTATCATCAATAATTTGATATTGAAATACTGAATTTGAATACTGAAAATGGTTTGGGGTTTTCTTGGTAGTGTTTTTTGTTTTGTTTTGTTTTGTTTGTTTGTTTGTTTGCTATTAGAGTATATCCCACTGGGGTTATCCAGTCAAATAACTCTGTTATAAAGTTAAGGTAATGTTTTTAAAGAAACAAAACATTTTGACATGACCATTTCAAAACAACTCAAATTGCTGAAGCATTGTTTTTATTACCAAGGAATATTTGCAACAGAAACCACAATCCCCACCCAATCTCAGAACCACACCCTTGATGGGGTGAGGCTTAGAAATGAGGTGTGTCTATTGTATACATTACAAAAAAATGTTTCTTAGGAGGAAATATCATGTTCTTTCATATTATTTTCTTTACAAAGTAAAAATTCCCCTAGGAGGAGTTGTAATCCAAGCTATTGCTAGTAACTTATCCTTTAGTATTAATGGCATCTCATAGGAATAGGGGAAGAGTTTGAAGTTACTAACTAGCCAAGGCAAGGGAAGTCAAAAAAGAATGTGAAAGAAAAAAAGCAGAATATGTATATCCTCAGATTGCAACTCAAAAAGTGTCCTTCATGCTACTCTTCTCAAGAGTCATCTCTTATAAGTTTACCAGATAGAGGAGTGGGAGAAATTTCATGGTAGTCAACATCCTTAAGCCTCCTTTAAATCACCAAATTGCTTTTGAGAGGCATGGCTTCTCTCCTCATAGATATATTTCTGTTTCTTTCTGTTTTTCTCCTCCCTTTTTTGACCTCTCTTCCTCCATACCCTGAGCCAGGGGTTGGCAAACTACAACCAATGGCCAAATCCAATTGTCACCATTTTTTGTAAATAAAGTTTTACTGGAACACAGCCAGGCTCACCCACTAATGTATTATCTATGGGAGCTTTTAGACTCAAATGGTAGAGTTGCATAGTTTAGAAAGAGACTGTATAGACCACAAAGCCTAAAATATTTACTATTGGATTCTTTACAGAAAAAGTTTGCCAACATCTACTCTAAGTTATGGGTTGACCCTAACTTCGAGGTATGGCTTGGCTCTTCTGAGCATGAAAGATAGCTAAACTTTAATTAAACTTACCACTCACACCTAAACAGGGTAGAATATGAGTTCTAGAAATTATGCTAAGCTCAGGTTCAAGAGTTGTGCCTACCTGAGAGTGATCCAGTCATAGATTCCACTTGCAATTTTTTGAGAATTCCAGAATGAACTCAAATTTTTCTCTTAGGCAAAAGACAACCAGAAATATCCAAATATTTCAATCAAGGATAACAACGACTCCTCTCATTGCACACTTTTCATGAGCGAGGTGCCATACTACACACTTTACAAGTTATTATCATCTCCTTTAATTCTTATATCAACCCTAGGAGATGGACATTAGGATTATCCAAATTTTATAGCTGAGAAAACAGACTTAGAAAGAGTAAGAAACATGCCACAGCTCACACCACTGGGAAGCAATGGCGCTAGAACACACACCCAAACAAGACCCATGCTTTAAAACCATTAGCCTATGCCGCTCCTAAGCTGGGACACTAGGGTTTGTCATAGCCCAAGTCTAGAATCGGAAGGGGGCTCCTTAGAAAGGACTGCACCTTCTTATTCGGGGCTCAGGCTTCTAAGAGAGAGGAGAACTTTGGTGAACAACATGAGAAGGAGAAGAATCTATCACCAAAACTATGAGTTATTTCTTTCATTAAGGAGACTTTCAGTTAAATATGGCAGCCCGACCACAGACATTTATCCTTTCTTCTATCTAGGTCCACTAAACTGAGGACAAAGAAATGAAAATGACGTAAGTCTTCAAGAAGTAAAGAGTCAGGAGAGGGGACACTAGCAGATAAAAAATTTAAGACATTTTTAGAAGGAAAAAACATCAAGAAGGACAAGCAGTGACCAAACTACCTGAGAGGGAAAGTTAGAACCAAACGTCCCTGCAGAGGGAGAGACCAACAGAAAGAGAATGAGGATCCCCTACAGAATCCCTAAGAGACTCAGGAACTATAAGCACTGGAAATTGCACAAGACAGGGTCAGGCTCAAGTCTAAGTAGAGATTTGTGGTGGGGGTGGTATGCATATGAAGTGGTTATACCCCTAAATTGCTTCCCTTACACCATGTAGTCCCAAGCAAAAGGCTATAGTTCTTCTAAAGGACTCAAAGCATAGCAAAGAAATTAGGGTAGCATAAAGTGGTAAAAACAGAAGGATTAAGGAAGCTTTATGGGCCTGCCAACTAGCTGACTTTACTTGTCCTGTCCCCAGAACTTCCTACAGTGAAGTGTAGGCCCCAACCCCAGGGCTCCCACGGTCAGATTCTTTGTGGGAGACACTGAACTGCCCCAGACTACCATGTGTGACATGTGGGGCCTGAGCCAATGAAGATGCCACTGTCTGCCCAAGAAGCCCACCAGTCGACAAGCCCACAAAGCTTTAAAAAAACCCATTCTGAAATAGAAACAGATATTCAAAGATTACCAAATTTGAAGAAAGCCTCCAGAAGAAAAGATAAGAATAAACCGACAGACAAAAGGGGACCCAGATGAAATATAGATAGTATAGGAAGAACAACAATAAAAAATGCTTCACAAACTATAGTGAATATTCTCAGGGAGATAAGAGGATATTATGTCCATAAAAAAACAATTCGATAGAGGAGGAACAATCAGAGAAAAAGAAAATGTTCTTAGACACTAAAATTATGATAGATAAACCTTTCATTGAAAAATCAGTAAAAGATTTGGAAACTAAAATCATGCAAACCTTCTAAAAGAAAATAATAGAAGATAGATAAGGGAGAAATGAGAGAGAAACAATCTTGTTATGGCTCTACACCCTTATAACTCCAAGTGAACACAGAATATCCAGGGAAAAAAATCATTTTTAAAAGACAGACCAAGGCACATCATTGTGAAATTTCAGAATAAGAATAAAGCAAAAATTCTAGAAAGATTCCACTGAGAAAATCCAGTTCGTGTGCGAAGATATAATAATCAGAATGACAGAGGACTTCTCAGCAGCAACAAAATGCTGGATGGCAATGAAATAATCCCTTCAAAACTCTTAGTGAGACATGATTTCCAAATTACAATTCTTTCCCAGCCAAACTGAAAATTAGATGGATGTAGGGAGAGAGAAGACTGCTATTAAAAACTCGGATGTAACTTCCCTGCATCTCAAAACACCCTGTACTCTTTCTTTGGAAGCTACTGATATGGTACCCACTGACAAAAAGGAATAAACCAAAAGGGAAAAAGATTTAAGGAGATCTAGGAAGCAGGGGATCCAATACAAAGCAATGACAAAGGGAAGTCAGTATTTTTAGCTCCTGCCTTTCTGACATATGGTAGAATTGCTCTTCAAAGTTACCTTCTGGGTGGTGGAGCCATCTAACTAGTTCTGGTCAACAAACTGTGAGCAAAGGTGATATGCACCACTTTCTGGGCCAGAAGCATTTGAATGCTGGTTTGTTGCCTCCCAGTGCACTTTTTTTCCTGGCATGGAGACTAATTAGATTCAAGATAATGGTCGCTCTAAGAGCCTACATCCCTTAGTAACTACAATCAGCAGAGTTCCTCCCCATCCCTTTTGCAAACCCACAGTGGACACATATCATGAGCAAGACATAAACCTCTGTGTTTTGAGACACTAAGAGCTTGAGGTTGTTTGTTACTCAACAAGACCCAGCCCATCCTGACAAGTGCATAAAAATCCATGTGTAAAAATAGGACAATAGTTAAATCATAGTATACTACTGATTCTATACTGATAACATTTATATCATTGTAATAATGAAAACTCTAACTGCTGATTTAATTAAAATTTTTGATATGACTATATTGAGCGGTTGGAGGGAAAGGAAGGAAGATTGGTAGAGATTTAAGAAAGCTAAGTCACTATTTGTCATAGAAAGGAGCCAACAGATAATGCCTGAAATTGATAAATCAAACAACAGTAGTTAAGGTGCATTATTTTAGCAATATGGAGAAAAACACCAGAAGAAGAAACAGTTTCAGGTATTAAAAGAGATGTTCTCTGGGTAGTGGGACTAGGGAGTGATGACATAAAAGTAAGGAACTACTCTCTTTACATGGTACCCAGTACCATCTGATTTTACCTATGTGCACGTATCACTTAGAGCAAGATGAATCTCAGTAGTGATTCTAAACACTTAGTTTTGATATTTCTATCTTAAAGGAGTTGAGCATTTAGTTGGGTTTTCTCCTCATTTCATTAAATTCATACCGTAGAAGGCAAAGTTGTACACAGTCTTTCCCTGGACGGCCTTGGGATTCTCAAGGCCCAGGGAGCTGTATGTCAGGACTGAGCAGAGGTGTCCAGGCTCCCCTGGGAGCACAACAGTGTCATCAATTCTGACTCATCTGAAAAATAAACCCTTTGCAGAGCCAAGCCTGGAATAGCTGCTGGGGAGAAGCTGGAAGAAGCCACACACTTTTCTGGATGGATTATAATGTCTGGCAACCCAGCAAGCACGGGTGGTTATGAAATTAACTCCTGGTCTGAGAGTTCCATCTTTGTTCATACATTTACTCATAAATAAATAAAGGTCGGTCAAGTCACAGTTTCAAAAAGACATATCCTTTCAGTGTCCTGCTGCTCCAGTGGGGCAAACTCCCAAGATCCAAACAGCTCAACGTAGCTTGTGAGGTTGCAAGACCTTCCAACCCTCCCAAGCTGCACCCTGGGCTGGGCTATGACGCCTGAAGAGAGGAGAAGAGAAGCTTCGGGGGTGCTAATTCAGAAGGCTAGAAATGGCAAGGCTCAACACGCCATCCAAATAAATGTCTGGAAACACTCCAAGAATTATAGATCATGAGGATGGGTGTTGTTATTTCTTTAATAATAATTGAAAAAAGAAATAATAGCCTTGCTATGTGCTAGGAACTGAGTGCTTTATGTGTGACCTCATGTGGTTGGTATTAT
The DNA here is from genome assembly GCF_041146395.1 of Eulemur rufifrons. NCBI lineage: Eukaryota > Metazoa > Chordata > Mammalia > Primates > Lemuridae > Eulemur > Eulemur rufifrons. The sequence continues at coordinate 64,101,690 of NC_091001.1, forward strand.
TATGATCTCCACTTTATAAATAAGAAACTGAGGCACAGAGAAATTAAATATCTTACCCAATGTTGCAAAACTAGCAAGCTGCTGAGGTGCAATTTGAATCCAGCTATCTGGCTGAACCCAGAGTCTACAGTGAGTCGGTGATAATATTTGGTGTCAGGATCATTTTCCCAAATTCCACATCAAAGTTCTGCACCAGATAGAGTGGGGGCTGCTTTTCAGATATGCCTTTGCTACTGGCAATGCACAAAGCATGGATGTATGTGAAACAATCATTCCCTGACTGCATAGGTCTACTATTTATATGAAGCTATTTAACTTAATTACAAATAATTTAGGCTACAGATGGGAGCAAAGCAACATTAAGGATCTTGATTTTGAAACTGTTCTAAAATAGCTTTTAAAATCTAGGAGGCAAATTGTCTTTCCAAATCGAAATGAATGTGTGACGCAGTGAAGTCTTAAAGTTATTAGCGTCTTTTTGCTGAGCCCCATCTATTTCCTTTGTCATTTACACGATGTACAGTCTTTAATTTCAGCTCCGTGATCAAAGAGATGAAACTCGAGAAGCTCACTATTAAAATCAATGGCTGCACTCGACATGAGTAACAGAGGCGACATGATGGCTGTTTCCCACCTACAGCAAAGGGACACCACACTCTCTTAATGGTGTTAGGCAGGGACCCCAGCCCAAGCTCTAAAGGAGGAGTTTGAAGTCACTCACACACACACATACACACAAACACACACACACACACACACACACACACGAACTCAAGAAAGGCCCAGCCTTGCCCATCCCATTCCACCATACCTGCGAGGGCTCCATTGCTGCAGGCAGTGCCAGGAAACATGTTTTTAGGAATTCAGAGTATCGTATTTCATAATTTGATTTAAATCAATTATCCCATCCCTCCCTGGAACAGGCACAAGTTCCAAAAATACAAAATGTAAATGGAACCAGCTGCAGAAAAAGCCTTTTGCCAAGATGGATTTCAGTCAACGTAATCAGCCTTCCTTTCGAAGTACATTATTGTCGAGACCCAGAGATTTTGTGAAACACTTCCAGTGCCCCGGGAGGGACCAGGAAGGTAACCAATTACGGGAGAGAAGAAATAGAAGGAGCTAATCTTCCCTGTCCTGGCTTGCCTTTGCCCCAGACTCTTAAAAGAATTAATCCACTTCTCTGGGGGATACTGGGGAACTGAGGTCGTTATTGGCAGCCTTCAAACACTATCCTTAATTTATGGATATTTACTAAACCACATAATCACCCTGAGTTATCCCATTACAGGGCTCAGCAGAGCTGATGTTTGCATCCCTGGGTGTGAAGATCAATTGTGAGAGGGTTTGAGAGGGTTTGTTAAGGAGGACATGAGTGTGCCCAGCCATCATGCAGATGGTGGGCTCCCAACGCACTACCTGACAAATGGATCCCATGCGTAGGAATTGGCATTCTTCCATTTAAATCCTTCCCTTTAATTGATTTAAAATGATAATTCAATTAAAATAATTATTCTAATCAAACTTCATATCTTTTTGGCAGGTTCTGTGGGGTTTTCTGCCCTCAATGTTATTTTAGTATTTTCTTTATTTGTTTTCTCACCAGGCTGACTTTGGTTCTCTCAATCTTTGGAAAATTTTATGTCATTGGGCAATCACTGCACCCTTCTGGAGCTTTCCACCAGAGACACAGGGAACAAGGGAAACAAAATATCCTGGAGAAATGTTATACTTTGAACTTTGACCAGGAGAGGTCAAGAAATAACTGAGAATGGTATTATATGGACAGAGAATGGAATATTCACCTAAAATGCAGACCTCCCTGTGGCCAGCCAGCCTGTGTTAAAGCTGCAAGGTGAGGATGAATGATAGTCTCACCTGGTTCCTCTTTTTTTGATTTCTTTTTTTTTCTTTCAGTAGCTGTTGCACTCTTGAAATGTATAACAGTTGTATCAAATCCCAGGAATTCTCATATAACTCTTCTAATTTTTGAACTATTGTCTTAACAATTAACTCATTTCTCTGTACAACTATGTTGGAAAGTAAGGCAGATCCTCTCGGGCCCATTTTAAAGAAGAGGACGACGCAACACAGAGAGGGTATCTAGCTGTACCATCACTGCACAGATAATATTGGAAGAGCTGACAGTCTCATTCCATTTGGAGTAGCATACAGCAGTATGAATAAGTGAAAAACAAACTGCTTCTATGTTTTAATTTTTCAGCATTAATAAAATATACAAAGACATTGGGATAGTATGATTTGTATAATGGCCCATCTTTTTCCTTTAAATAATGTTTCTGTCTGTCCTGAAAAGATAGCAAAGGCTCCATGTGCATTTCTGCCTGAGGGATGCCAACCTCTCAATCCAAATCATTGATGCCTGGGAATCCAGATGAGGCCTCTTCCACTGCTCAGCCATGCAAATGAGCATGCTACAGAGATCTGTCATAGAAGAGACGGGCGCCTTTCTGGTGCTACTCTGGAATGAGCACTGGACCAGGAGTCTGAACACTTGATTCACCAGCTCTGCCACTGATTAGCTGTTTGACTTTACAAAATCCTTCTTATCTCTTTGGCCTTTAGTGTGCCTGCTAAACCAGATGATCTATAAAATTATATTCAGATTCTAGCATCTACTTTTAGCCAAAAGAGCCTCAATTTTTGAGATTACAATATTAATCCCATTTGAAAATTCTAAGTGAAAAATTAAGCTTCAATAGGGCAACAGGCCAGGCATGATTAGTATCTTCCTGGCAGAAATTTAAACCTCTTGATCCAAAAGAACTCCTATTTATCAACACATTATAAGTATACTTTAAAAAAAAAAAGTACCCTTGCAGTATTGTTGATGATGCTTTGATAGAGTGTAAATCTAGCTGTTTTACAGATGGCAAAACACAGACCTGGAGAGAGGCGATGAGTAGCTCCTCGTGCACCTGGAGGCGAGGCAGAATTGAAAATGAAGAAGAGGAAGGAGTCATGGCCCAGGGTGCCAGAGCAGAAAAGCCAAGAAGAATCCCGTGCAAGGACTTGGACTCTCTGGGTCCCAGGCCTCTGGCCACTCGGTAGTGATGCCTCTCTGTCAACCCTCCTCTGGGTAGAACCCAGCTCAAGATTTCCACTGACAGCCATATGAGAAAATCCAAGGGAGAAGAAGGAGTTGATGGAAAGAAGGGCATTAAAACATCATTTGAAAGAACAGTAGGTCAGACAGAAAGTTTCTTCCAAGCCTCATTCTTTTCCAAATTACTTCTGTGCAGGATTACCCACTTTAGGGCAGCCAGCTGCCAGAGGGAACCCCTTTGCACACACACACTTTGTCCACTACAATTGTAAGTGGCTAACAAATTGAAAATAATTTATATTTATATGGATATAAAAACAATTTTTATGTATGTGTATATGACTTAAACCAAATTACAAGTTCAAGAAAACCAGTGTTGTAAAAAGTATACTATTCTTTTCTTTTATTCCTTTAAAATGTCATTTTAAATGTTCAGAAAGATGAATAACAAACAAAAAGTCCTTTAAAGAAAGTTACCAAAGGGAATGGAACTAAATCATCTCCTAAGATCTTTTTTAATGCAAAAAGTCAGTTCAATAAACTGTTTCTACTGTAGGAAAACATTTGACCATTAAATTTTGTATCACCTGGGGAATGTGCAGAACATGCAGAGTCCCGGGCTGGCCCACAGGTAGTTGGATTTAGTAGTTCTGAGGAGAAGCCCAGGAATCTGCATTTTAAATAACAGCCAGCTGCTTCCCATGGCATGTGGCCCACAGACCAAATTCTCAGGACCACTACTCTGGACAGTTTTCCCTGAAGACTCTAATTTATTGGTGATCAGTAAACTTATTTGCAACTTCTGTTGCTTAGGAGGATTTCTTACAGTTGTCCCTAATAGAATTACAGAGGAACAAACATTGGGCTAAGGTCTAGAGGCCTGAAGTATACTCTCAGCTCTGTCACTAAAGAGTTGGACAGCCTTGGTCAGGCACGGTGGTTCACCCCTGTAATCCTAGCACTCTGAGAGGCTGAGGCAGGAGGACCGCTTGAGGTGAGGAGTTCTAGACTAGCCTGAACAAAAGTGAGAACGTGTCTCAACTAAAAATAAAAAAATTAGCTGGGTGTGGTGGTGGCTCCTGCAGTCCCAGCTACTCGGGAGGCTGAGGCAGGAGGATCACTTGAGCCCAGGAGTTTGAAGTTGCTTTGAGCTAGGCTGACACCACGGCACTCTAGCCCAGGCAACAGAGCAAGACAAGGAAGGAAGGAAGGGAGGGAGGGGAGAGAGAAGAAAGGACGGCCTCATCTCCCCTGCAGTAAAATGGGTTAATAAATGTAATCATTATTATGTGGGTGATCAACATCATAGCAGCAAAATCCACGGTTCTTCTAAACAAAGAAAATCAGCAGCAGGTATTACAGTAACCCGTTTTAGTCTCCTTTCTGGGCCTGGCATTGGTTCACTTGCTAGATATTAGGAGGAAATATTGAACTCAGTTGAATACAAATGATATTTCTCAAGTACCCATTTGGGGCCACACCAGAACTCTGAGCAAGGAAATAAGACATGCCACCTCTCCTGGAGAGTTCGTGGATAGCCTCATTGAATTTAAACTTTATTAGAATTCATTAGAATTAGACATCATTTCATATCGAAGTTATTTGAAGTGCATTGCAGAAGGGGTGGGAAAAGCAAAGAAAGAAATGCTTAGTATAGAAAAAGTAAGTCTGGAAGATCTTTGTAGAGAAAGTTAAGTGATGGGTAAGGTCTTAGCAAGACTTGAGCTTTGTGTTCTTTGGAAGGAATAAAGTCTTGAATCTTCAGTGTCACTGCACTTAGGCTGGGACCAGGGGACCTAACAATGTGTCCCTCCTTAACTGGAGAGTCTCTTTTCTCCCACATAGTTTATCATCCAAAACTAGAATGATGGTAAGTATAAACATATATACATATGTACAACCACCATTGATCCATTAAGTCTTTCAGTCTTCGAATCAAGGACTGTGCTTTTTACTGGAATACAAATAGGATGCAGCTACTGTGCTGTGCTCAGAGTTCAGAAGGAAGAGAACCACTCGGTCCACCATAGAGAAGCTCTCAGGGGCCACTTGGGCATCCCAGTGAGCTCGGATTAAGTAACCCATGAAGGTTCCCTCTCCTTTATACTTTTCCTTTTTAGGATTAATTCATTCTTCCCAGGGGAATAGTAACTGGAGAAACAGCACAGTGTTACGATTCATACCTGAACCTAGTATGGTGTGAATCTTGGCTCTAAGTAAATCATAAATCTCTGCCAGCCGTATGACCCCAGACAACTTACAGAACTTCTCCAAGCCTCAGTTCCTCTTCAGTAAAATGGGTATAGTAAGTGAATATTTGTAATGCACAGAAAACAGTGCCTACAGGCTCCACCTGGGCTTAAGCTCACTCTTAGGAAAACGTCTCCTCCTACACCAGTTGTCAGCTGCTTGAGAGCAGGAAATTTGTAGGTCCCTGACTCCATCAAAGATGGGCATCCCCCCCACAAGAGCATCTAGTGTGTTCTAAATACTTGGTATGTGTGCGTGGCCTTGCCTGAGAGCTCTTCCTTTAAGCAAACCTGCATGTCCTTCTGGCCTATGGTCCATCATTCTCAGTGAGACAGCAGACAACAGGTAAACATCCTTTCCACAATATGCTCCTAGTGTTTGATGATCACTCTCAAGTGACCCAGCAGGCTCTTCCCTCCCAGGCTAATCTATTCTTCAACATTGCTACAGACAGACACCCTCCAAGCCCTTTAATCATCTCTTGAGCCAGAACCTTTCCCAGTTCTCTATGTCTGTGTTGCCCAGAGGAGCTCCAAATAGGACAAGCCCATGCTGTTCTCCCACAATGCGTTCTCCAGGTGACAGTCCTGACAAGTGCCCTGGTGCATGTAGATTGAGGTACTTCTGAGAATGAGATTCCATATACTTGCTCACTATTTGCTTCACCTTAACCTAATGGATCCAAAGGTTCCAAGCAGAAAGGAGCTGACCATGCTCCAAACTAAGAAAATATATGTGAGCCAGTAAATAACCTTGCCCATTAAAACTTATATTAATATCCGAGCTGGAAAGTATTCATTTCATGTGTAAACACCAATTATTTGGGATGAAGTTTCTGTTAAGGGGGACTCTGAGGCTATGTCTAAGCTCAATAAGAAAATGTGCTGTGGTCAAATGATAGTGTGTGCCATGGGCTGAGGGCTTGGGGACAGTTTTTGGTATTGGCTAGACCTGCCCTAGGTCCTCTCATCAGTCAGTGTACTAACCCGATAAAAAACTCAAGAACATGCTGCTATAAATATATTCTAACTTTAAAAATATGGCTCTTCAGATCAAATATTTTCTTAATTATTTTGATCCCTCACTAATCACTTTTAGGATTAAAGAGCTTCAACAAGGTCCCAGCAAGGGCCTGAGGGAATGGGACGCAGGACAGGTAAGTTTTGATGTGGGGATATAAAAATGAAATAAGCTGGAGAACCTTCTCAGCACACACGCACACACACACACACACACACACACACACTGGGTTCCACAGGACAGCCTGGACAGGCATTATGGGTGCAAGGGTACACAGTATTGGGAAGAATAATAAATGGAGTATCACAAAAATGAGTTAGATTCAGCAAGATGGAGATGTCTGAAAAGCACGCACCATCTTTTTTTCACAATTTTGCTCATCTCTGGGCTTAGGCGACAACTATAACTTTCCAAAGCGCATGGGACACAGAAAGGGTTCAAGCCACTCCTAATCAACAACTGGGTGAGCTATGCACAATTAAGGTCTACTCAGCCTGCTAAAGAGAGTCCCAAGGGAGTGCTGGGCTTGCCACTTAGCGTTTCACTAAAGAGAACTGGATGAAGGGTAGGTTGTCTTTCTTCCCTTCTAGGATTTGCAGATCTTTTATTACTGTGTTTTATCTATTAACATCCCTAAAATCATGATGCATCTTATAATCAATAACATCATAGTTTAATAGGTAACTTTTTTTCTTTCTCAATGAAACGTAAACTAATGGCATCTATTACACTAGATGGAACTTCAGATGCAATGAAGTCTGTTATATGAGGAGAGGGTTGAAATACATGGAACTAAACAGAATCCTTTGCTAGCTCTTCTCTGGGGTTCAGCCCCAGCGGCACAGTCCCCCCAAGCCTCTGTCTTGAAGCTGTCAGGTGTTTGCCGAGTCCCCAGCACTGCCAGACACAGCGATTGTGCTTGTGTGGCTACATGAAAAATCTTGTCAGGAAGGGAAAAGGCAAGGTAGCCCTATTTATTTTAATATGTCTTCAGATATTTTAAAGAGTTTTTTCTTACTTCGATGTTGGAGGTCTTTCTACTAGTTTAGAAGAGTCTCCCCTCCCTCGATTCACCAAATGCACCAGTTAGACTTGAAAGCTTCTGCGTCTTCTCTGTGGCCCTCTGTTTCTAGGAGATCAGGGAGCAGCCGGGAGGAAGAAGGGAATGCTTTCAGAGTGTCACTTACACTCCAGGGGCTCTGTACCACCCACAGTCTTCCCTCCCTGCCTCTCAAATGGATCAGAGCAAAATTAAATATCAAAACTCACCCAGACGCTCCCAGTTTCTCCAGGCCTTCAGCCCAGCCCTTGCCACGTGCTGAAGAGGACGGCTGAGCTGAGCTCTGGGAATATAAGGTAAAGTTGCTGTTGGTGCCGTGTCAATCAGTGCAAAGGCAGGCCGTGCAGCCATGTGCCTGCCATATGTAGAATGCTGCTCAGCCACCTTGGAGAGAGGCAACAACTCCCCCAAGGAAATTCTTACAGCCCAGACATTTGAGTCAGGGATCCAAGAAGTGGGGGCAGAAATCAATCTTGACCATCTAACTATGCTTGGAGAAGTAAAAGAAGGAAAGAAGACAGAAAATAAAAGCATGAAAAGGGGAGAAAAGAGAAAGAATGTTCTCCTCCCATCACATAACAGTGGGGTGAGTGGGGGAGAACATTATCTGAAAGTGGCAATTTTCAAAAAAAATGTTCTTAGGGTAATATGTTGGCATCGCTATTGTTACAAATATATATATGTGTGAAAAGATATCAAAGAAAACTCTGGGGAAGCAAGGAGAAGACAAGAGACACCTATGTAGGAAAACCTGGAAGGAGAGAGTAGACTTTTCCGTTCTCCATAAATGATGCCACATGGCTCTGCTTAGGAGCCAAGAGATGGTGATAAGGAAGACTCTAAACTCATAGTCACCAGGATTTCTAAATCAGCCTCAAGGAATTTACCCTCAGTTAAGGAGAAAAATCTTAACTGCATTCACTGACTAACAAAAAATACATACATAATTATGTGCCTGCCCTCCAGTGAATACAGTGAGTCTCTCCCTCCCTCTCCCTTCCTCCCTCCCTCCCTCTCCCTCTCAATTGATTGGCCTGAATCAATGTCAACTGCGAAAACCTTAAAGGAGGATGACACCTTCCTAAAATCCTACCTTCCAGTGTTATTTCCCTTCAAATTATATTTGTTCATGTCTACAGAGTATTAAGATACTCAATTTATCAAAGGCACTTGCAGGAATGAAACAATCTTCAAACTGAAACTTTTAACACAATTGACAGATCTGGTAGTTCCCTATAGACCTTCTAAGACACACAGAGGAACCTGAATATCATTGTCCTAAATTATCTAGAATAAATTGTCCAATTTCCCCCACTTGTGGCATACGAACACGTCTCTTTCTCTGGGGATTGTGTGAGAAGCAAAACACACCTCTCCTTGTCTAATCTATTCCTTTGGGGTTTTAAGTGGGGAAGAACAAGTAAGGTATCCTGATCAGAAGGAATATTTTTCTTCTCTACCCAAGAAAGCTTAAGTAATAATCATTCCTTTACATGTGTGTAGAATTTTATCCTCTTACAAGTCCTCTCAACTGTTATCACAGTTGATACTCATAGGCATTAAAGCCCATAAATGTGATGTGTATTTACAGGCACCTGAACACTTTCAAGCAAACTGACAATATTTCTGGAAACATTAACACCAGGTGCTCAGAGCGTCAAATGATCTCTCTCTCCCTCCACTGCCCCACTATTTCCTATTCTCTAAAGTTTTTATTTTTGCCACCCCTGGTCGATTCTGCCTTTTTTTGCAAACCTTATTGCTGTTGCTGTCCTTATGCTCTAGGTGTTTGCATTTCTCTTGCCTGTGAGGATCTTTAGTCATGGATGCTAAATGTCAACCCATTTCCTTTCTTCCTGCTCACTCCCTTCTTTGTGCTGCAATAACCCTAATGAAGGGATGCTCACATATTTCACAACAGATTTTGTTCCATGTCCCTTCTCACCCCTTCTCTTGGCCACATCCTTTAGCACTTGCGTTTGCTTTCCTTGTGACTTGTGTACAGAGCATCTCCAAGATGCTTCTTGCCCTTCATTGCCCTGGTTCTGTTTCTGTTGCCGCAAAGATAAGTTGACGTTAACCTCCAGTTTGTCAACTTCAAAATGAAAATGACTGATTTGTACAGAGAATCCTTCCAAATTTTTTCTTCTGACAAGCTCAGCCTTTATTTTTCACCCTTGTCCACAAGATTTCAAAGCTGAAAGAGACCTGTGGATTAGAGACCTAATCCAACTGTCTCATTTAAAGATAAGTAAACAGGGATCCAAACTCTAATCTTATCAGCCTTTTGGTCTTGGGAGCATGTATCTGTCCCAGTCACATGTCCCATCTGGCCTTCATACTCATAAGGTCGTTGAACACTCACCTGGTGGCCCAAATACCCTTTGAACTCACTGAGACTCCTCCTGTCACCTTAAAACCTGCCGCTCCACTTTGGTGAATGGACCACCACCCACCAGATGCCTTCCTTGATTTGATCTTCGTTCCAAGTCTTCTCTCCCCGCTCACCGCATCCCCCGTTCATCTCTTGACCTGCCCGTTCTCTCAAGGTTCACCATCTTAGCCTACTTCGGGTCACCAAGAGCTCTAACTCGAATCACCGCATCAACTTCCTCAGTGGTCTCCCCACCTGCCCTCCAACTGCAACCACATCTCCTTGCCGTAGCCAGAGGGAGTTCCCTAAAATAAAAACTTAATCATTTACTACCCTGCTAAAAGCCATCAATGAGTCCTCACTGCCATTAGGGAAAGGTCCAGGGCCTGAGTGGCCTCCTCATCCCCACGCCCATCTTTGGCCATCCTCACATCACATTTCACACCAGACTCTCTTCGGTCACTTAGATGAGCCATGCTCTTTCCTACCTGTGGGACTTGGCACAAGCTATTTCCCCTGTCTGCAAGATTCTCCCTCTCCTATCTTATCTGTACAAGTGGTAAACTCCTAGTCATCATGCAGGTATCAGTTTTAGAAATCACTGCCCCCCGATCTTGGCACAGCTCGGGCCTCACTTTGCACAGTTCTTTGCTCAGATGTCACCTTTCCAGAGAGGCCCTTCCTGCACCAGCTCAACTCGCTCACCCTCACTCTCACTTCCTGCTCTGATTCATTTTTCTTTGTAGCACATGTCACAACTTCACAGGTTATAAGTCATTTGCTTATCATTGTCTCCCCCCACCCACTACCACATTGAACTTTTAGTGCCATGAGAACAGAGACTTTGCCTGTCTTTGTCGCTGCTGAATCCTTAGTGCCTAGTGAGCACTGTAAACATTTGTCCAGTGAGTGAATATACCCGGTGTTTAGCATAATACTTTGTGCATAGTGGTAGCTTAATAAATATCTGAGCATGAAGGAAGGGAGGAAGAAAGGGAGGGAGAAACAAAAGCTAAAACTTGGGAGTTTATAATGGCTTTCGTCTTTCCTTTCTCTAAAAGTCACTACATCTTCTTTTATTGTGTTTGTTATTTTATCCTCTCTCTCCTATTAGCCATTGAAAATAACTGCCAAGAAATGGATCAGATGATCATCAAACTTAACACAGAATCCAGCAGAGCAGTGGGGCCCTCGACTGTGGGAGTGCTTCCAGATTTCAGCTCATTTCCAAAGCTGAGACGCCTGCGTTGAATCACCAATTTCTGTGTCTTTGATTAAAATGCCAGAATTAGTCCACAGCCTTGCCCCTTTTCCCTGCATTTTTTCCTAAAAACAATTGCATAAAGAACTCTTGTTTCATTCCATTTCTCCTATACACCCTCTCCTAGCACACCCCCAGATGTGTGCAGGTGGCATTCTTATTCTTTCTTAACCTTTTCTCATGTATCATCACCCACACAGTGTCAACACAGAAGTCTCGCATTTGTTCTCTGATTTGTACTATTTTTCCCCCATTTAGTTCACCTTTATTTTATAGAGATGATTTGCTTCCTATTCTTGGTTTCCTTGGAAGCTTCCCTTTAATAATTTTAGTTGAGATTCTTGCTCGCCAGACTGAAGTTCGGGGGCCTCACCTTACTTTCTTTCTTTCTTTCTTGAAACGAGGAACAGCACTGGCCCAGCTCCCGTCTGCTGACCCCTCTCCCAGCCCCTCCACTGTTGGCCCATGAACACTGGCGCTGACTTGCCCTCCACGTGCAAGAACCTGGAAATGCGCTTGCTCCAGCCAGGAAATTAGAATTCATCCAGAGCAGGGAGGTCCCCGGATCTGTTCATTCACGTTGGGCCGCAGTTCCTTCCTACCGATGTTTGTTCTTCCTTTTACAGCCCCAGCCTCATTCCTTTTGGCAGAAAAGATGAATGCAAAATAGGACCGATGGCGTTTGCACTGTGCGATCATTCATCAACAGTACCACAGTGCTGCCAAGCCCTCAGCCAAAAGGGGCTCTTTTCTTCTTATTTCATGCGAAGTTTTAAATCCTTTTCCCTACACTAAGCATTTTTGAAAGCCTTAACTCACTTTGGGCTTTAGTTTTCTGGCTTTTTAAAAATTTGCTTTTTTTCCCCCCCTTTTTCCCTTTCTTTGTTTTTTTATGTTAGTCATTCTTTTTTATTCATCCTGGTTTAGAGTTTATTCTTTTAAATTTTTGTACATCGTTAAAAAATGATGCAAGTTTATGAGAGAGGGACCTGTGGAGCCAACCTCTATAGCTCTATAGTTTCTTTTCTTTTTCTTTCTCAGATCCACCCCCTTTAAAATCATCAGAATAGCATCAGGGTGGATTCAGCACTAACTTAGCATAGAACTTTTTCATTTCCTTTTAGCGTACTCATTGCAACTTGATTCATAGAACATTATAGAAAATGCAAACAATCAAAAAGAAAAAGTTTGAATTCATCTAAAACCTGACCAACTAGGAATAATCATCATTTATATTTTAGAGTGTGTACTTTCAGAGTTTTTTTTTCTCCTATGCATTAGCAAAAAGTGAGATTATACATTTCATTTTACTACTTGCTAAATTCATTTAACATTATACTGTGCACATTTTTATGTGTCACTATTTATTGTTCTACAACATCACTTTTAAAGGCTAATATTTTGTGATATAGATAAGCTATTATTGATTCAACAAATGCGTATTGTAAGACTTAGTTTGTTTCCAATACTTGGTATTATAAACAGTTGTAAAATGAACATCATTATGGGAAAATCTTTGTGCATATCAATTATTGTTTCTTTAGGATTCATTCCTAGAAATGGAACTTCTCGGTCAAAGGATATCAGTGAAGTTTTGGGAAATAGATTGCAAAATCACTTTCCATACAGGCTTTGCATTCTCTGTCAATTTACCATTTTATATTCTCTGAAAATGAGCATGTATGCTTCCCATCTCCAGGACAACAGTAAGTATTGCAATTTTTAAAACACCTCGTCCAGTTTGATAGGAGAAAATGATATTATTTGGTGCTTTCAATTGCATGTACTTAATTATTAGTAGGTAATAATATTTTATGTATATTTATTGAGTTTATTTTTCTGCTTTTGTGAATTATTTGTGCATGTCCTCTATATATTTTCTTATTAGGATGCTTGCCTTTTCTTAAATCGTAGCACTTCTTTATACCTTAAGGATAGTAGTAGATCTATCCTTATAAATATTTTATTCCTAGTTTTTCACTTGCTTTTACATATTTATTATTTTTTATGAAGAAATAGTCCTTATTTAGTAAATTTGATTTATCATTATTTTCTTAGACATGATCTGCCTTTGGTATCATGCCTTAAATGTCTTCTCTATCAAAAGATGATTTTTAAAAAACCTCCTATATGTTCTTCTAGTATTTGTCTCTATTTAAATATTGAATTCATATGGAACATAATTTGGTAAGTGGTATGAAGTAAAAAGTCTAAGTTTTGCTCCAAATGGCCAGCTGTTTGTCTCAAAACTATTTATTAAATAATCCTTCCTTTCCTCGGCGATTTTAAGTACCATACTTACCTTATAAAAAGTTATACATACACTTAGGTCTATTATAGGATACTCTATCCTTATCCTGTTAATTTGAGAAGAATTGTTACTTAAACTATTAAGCCTTCTTATTCAGAAACAAGGTGAGTACTTTCATTTATCAAGATATCAATGTTTCTCAATAAAGGCTTGTTGTTTTTTTAAAGGCAGTCTTTAAGGTTTTCATTAACTTCTATTTATATGAACACATTTTATATTATATTTCCAGTTGTGATTATTAATGGTATTGTCTTTTTCTTCCTATTTTTTATTGGGTTATTGCTGGTACACAGAACACTGTGATGACACTGTGATGTGCTGCTCAGATTTTCCTTCTGGGCTTAGGCAAGCATTTCCCAACTGCTGAGTGTTGATGGGTGACAGATCTAAGTTGAGTTGCTCTCTGAAACTGCCCTGGGCAGGAGAGAGCTGCCATGCCCAAAGGCTCACTTCTTTCCCTGACAGCCCACATCCAGTAACTGGTAGGCTGGGGGTATCCATATCCAAACCCCTTGCTATAAGGCAGGGAAATGCTGAAGAACCATCCCAGTTCCAGGGCTCCCCATGAAAGTGAATGAGAATTTGGGGGTAGCTGCATCACAGTTCAATACTTTCCTTTCTATTCCCCCAAAGGTATTGATCCTGAGAGCACTCATCAATAAACATTCTGCATGGAAGTGTCCATCCCAGAGTCCATTTCCCTAGGAATCAAACCTAATTTGATTGCAATTGTTGCAGGAGTGATCTAAGAAAGAAAACTGAACTAACATGCAATTTTGGAACTGGATCACCTGCTAACCAGCTGGTGATGTGGCCCCCACCCCTCGTGGTAGATGGCTCACTGAAAACTACAGGCATGCTGTGGCCATGCAGTTGTTAAAACTTTTTATCAGTGACAACCTGGGATAGGACAGCCTTAGAAGAAAATGCACTGGCAGTTGTAGTAACTTAAGCTTTTGAGAGGTTTTGAAGAAGTATTAATTATAAGGACAATGGAATCCAATGGCTTGCTGAGTGGCACTGATGGAGTGGAGAAAGACAAGAAAAGGCTAAGGGTAATTAATCACTAATTGAAGGCTAAGGGTGAAAATCAGAGGGCCTCCTTGGCAGCATGTAAAGAGGCTCTGATCTCCTGATCTCCTCGGGGAGGAGGAGGTTAAGGATCAAGCTGAAGACTTAATTATAAGAGTAGCAAAGCTCTAGAGAAAGTTGAATTCTCAGCCCTGCTAAGTTGGCTATGCCAGAGTCAGGGCCTGATTGAGGAGTGGGGCCCTGAGACTTGAGATGGGTCATTTGGGTCAGTGCACTTGAAAACCTTTACACTCCAGATCCCCTTGAACTCGTTGGGCCTGCAGTAGTGGCCCACTGTTCCCTGTTAATCTAGAACACCCCCTTGCTTAAGGTGATGCCAAGGCTTCTGTCTTGCAGGGCAACACATAACCTTCCTCAAGTTCTATCCCCACCCTTACCCCTGCTGGCCAAGAGAACAATACCTAGGATCAAGTCACAAGGCAACCTAGCCAATGACATGCTGGGCTTGCAAAGGGAGGAGAGGAGCTATATTCCCAAGATACTGTGAAGACCCAGCCAACTTATACTGAAAGAAGCTTGAAGAGTGTATGTGGGGCTGGAACAAGAGTGAGGGCAGACATAAAGTTGGGTAAGGAAGAGTTTGTTAATATGAGAATACACTCCTATAATGTAGAGTTAAATATCCTGGTCCAGGAAATGGTGCTAGCATATGGTGCTCTTGGAAGATTAGAGAAAGAAAGAGCCCACACTGAGTTAAGTTGAACTGCCAAAGCTTTCATAACAGATGCTAGGATGAGGAGTTTAAAAGCTCAGGGAAGTTGGCATGCTAGAGTGGATATACCATGTAAAGCAAGAAAGCTGACCTGGTGACAATGTTCTGCAGTAGAGCCCAGAGGACACCTGGTTTACCAAACCAAAAAGGCAATAAGGAATGGACTGGCAGGAGGGGCTGTCCTCTGTAAACTGGGGCAAAGGAAAGGAGAAGCTATTACAAAACTGGGCTCACTGGCAAAAAAACATGATGATCTCTCTGGTGGTGATACTTAATTGTCAGAAGCAAGGAGGGCACTGTCTTAGTTTGTTCAGGCTGTTACAAAAATACCATAGACCGGGCAACTTAAACAACAAACCTTTTTCCCAGTTATAGAGGTGAGGGAGTCCAAGATCAAGGTGCTGACAGATTCCGTGTCTGGTAAGGGCCTGCTTCCTGATTCATAGACAGCTGTCTTCTCTTTGCTTCCTCACATGGTAGAAAAAAGTGAGAAAGTTCTTTGGGTTCTTGTTTATAAGGGAACTAATCCCATTCATGAGGGCTCCATTCTCATCACCTAATCACCTTCCAAAGCCCCACCTCTTAATATCATCACATTAGGGATTAGGATTTCAACATATGACTTCCGAAGGGAAACAAACATTTAGTCCCTTGCAGGCACGATGATAGTAATGAGTTGCAAGGTCCAAGTGGCAGCCAGGAGTACCTGACTCACAAAGAGCTATGTAGATGGGGCCAGGCACAGTGGCTCACGCCTGTAATCCTAACACTCTGGGAGGCCAAGGCAGGAGGATCATTTGAGCTCAGGAGTTCGAGACCAGCCTGAGAAAGAGGAAGACCCCATCTCTACTAAAAATAGAAAGAAATTAGCTGGACAAATAAAAATATGTAGAAAAAATTAGCCAGGCATGGCGGTAGTAGTCCCAGCTACTTAGGAGGCTGAGGCAGTAGGATTGCTTGAGCCCAGGAGTTTGAGGTTGCTGTGAGCTAGGCTGATGCCATGGCACTCTAGCCCGGGTAACAGAGTGAGACTCTGTCTCAAAAAAAAAAAAAAGAGCTATATAGATGGTTAATGAAACAAGACATGATGGGAGCAAAATAGATGGGCAGCCAATAAGGGCATTGCTCAGACTAAACAATCAAAGAAATCATGGATGGATGATCAGGTGGCTGAGGGAAGACTCCCCAATAAAACGGTGTGATCCTTTGTCCAGTTTCTGAGCCTGAGCTAGTTTTTAAACTCAGAACCCATTGACTGAAGGAAAGGCTGGGTGCTCAGAAGAAAGGACCCTACAACACCAAGGCGAGTATGCATAATGAAAATAATTTCACCAATCTTTCTCCAAAGAGACTTATTGACACTTATTCTGATAATAATATACTGGGAAAAGTAGAACAAATCACCTTTTCAAGTATTGTTAAATACAGGGCTGAGCTGATATCTGGGCACAGATATCTGTCCTCGTGGCTATCTGTTAAACTGGGGGGTTACAGGATCCAAGTGATCAATAGTGTCATCTCTAAAGACTTCACTGTGAACTAGATTGCAGGGATGGTGGTCACCATGATATTCCCATTTAATTCACCAGTCTGGTCCCTACAAAACCCAGACAGATCCTGGAGGATTACATCAAATTCAGCTCCAATTACCACTTCTGAGTCAAATGTGGCACCTTTTCTGGAGTAGATCAACATGGCCTCTAGCACATAGTACATGGCCCTTGAGCTGGTGAATGTGGTGTTTTCCATCCTTATCAGGAAGAAGGATCAGAAGCAATGCTCTTTCACTATGGAACAGCCACAGAAGACATTAACATTCTTTCCCTGGAGCTATGTTAACTCTCCTGACCTCTGTCACACTGTAATTTTAAGAGATTGGAATCTACTGGACATTTTGCAGAATGCCCACTATATGATGACACCATGTTTATTGGACAGGAGGAGTAAGAAGTGACAAGTATGTGGGGGCCTTGGTCATATATATCTTCAGAGAGTGGGACATAAGCCCCACAAAGATTCAGGGGCCTGGCTTATCAGTGAAGTTTGTAAAGGTCCAAGGGTACTGGGTCACCTTTTTCAGAGTAAAGAACACATGATTTTGTCACACACCTCAGTCAATCAGAAGGAAGCACAGGCTGGTACTCCAGGTGCTGGGGGCAGCATGTTCCATATTTGCAAATACTGTCCTAACCCTGCTACTGAGTGACATGACATCTACCAGTTATAGGTGCGGCCTAGAGCAGAAAAGGGCTCTGCAAGCAGAACCAAGCCGCGGTGAAAGCAGGCCTGCCACTTGGTGGACGTTACCTGGAAGACCCTATGGTTTAGAGGTACCGATATGAGTAAAGATGCCCCGTGGACGGGAGGAGAATCACAACACAGACCCCAAGGGTTCAGGAGCAAAGTCATGGAGTCATGGAGAAGCGACATCTTCTAAAAAACAGTTCTTGTGTGGCACTAGCTCCTGGTACAGATGCAGTACCTGACCATGGGGTGTCAAATCGTGATGAGACCAAAACCGCTTATCTGAACTAGGCTCTGTCAAACCTGTCAAGTAAGAAGGTCAGGCAAGCCCAGAAGCAATTCGCCAAACGAGCAGAGCCAGTGGCACAAGCAGGTGCCCGGGACGTCCCTTTCGTTCATTGCTGTTACACCCTCAGCGCATACCTGCGGCCCCATGGGGAAGGGATGGTTCTTCTTTATGACTCCCCCATGTGAACAGGTGACAGAAGAGACAAAAAGCTGAGCTTGGCTCACAGATGTGTCTGCTCAGTACGTGGGTGCAGGGTGAAAATGGACAGCTGCTGCACAGAAGCCCCACTCAGAGGTGGCCCAGAAAGGCGATGGCATGGAAAATCCTCCCAGAGGGCAGAGCCGCAGAAGGTACACTTGGCGATGCACTCTGTGTGGGATGAGAAGTGGCCCACGGTAAGAACATATATGGGCTCAAGGCGAATGGTCAGTGGCTTGTCCGGTGTGTCAGAAGCCTGAAGGGGAGAGATTGGAAGATCATGGATGAGGAGAGTTGGAGAGAAAATATGAAGCTGAATCTATAAAAAGTAGCACAAAAGATCTTTATATCCCATACTAACTAACCTGCCAGAGAATGTCTACTGTACAGGAAGCACTGAACAAGCAGGCAGGCAGCAGGCTCACCCAGTGGATGTCAGCCAGCCTCTGCATCAGCCAGCCCCGTGCCAGCACAACGCGTGCAGAAAGAGTCAGGGATGGGTGCCGCATGTGGGCCTAACAGCACGGGCTCCCTGTCACTGGGACCGATCTAGTTTCTGTGGCCACCAAATATCAGGGCTACCAGCCATAAAGAACAATGCTGAGTTTCTGAAATGGCACCGTCCTTCAAGGATACCCGCCAGTGATTACATTGCACCCCTTCCATCCTAGAAGAGGCAGTGATGCATCTTGACGGGAATTGAAACAAACTCTGGGTATCAGTTTGCCTTTCCTGTCTGCAGGCCTCAGCGAGCACCACTCTCTGAGGATAGAATATTTGATCCACTGACCCAGATCCCACAGATGGAACCGTGGACCAAAGTATCCACTTTATAGCAAAGGACGTGCAGCAGTGGGTACGTGGTCATCAGATTCATTAGTCCTGTTACATCCCGCATCACCCAGGAATTGTTGGCCTGACAGAGCAACAGAATGGCCTTTTGAATGTGCAGCTGAGGGCCAGTATGAAGATGATACGCTATGAGAATAGGGCACTCTCTCCATAATGTAATATGCACCCTAAATCGGTGAATATTACATGGTGTTGAATCTCCATAGGTAGAATATATGAGTTTAGGAAAAAAATGGCTGGAAATAGGAGTGGCACCACAGTGACTCACTTATGGAAATTTACTCTCTGTAGGTTTAGAGATGACGAATCCCAGAGGAAGAAAGTCTCCAACAGGTGACACAGCAAGAATCCCATTAAACTATAAGCTATGATTTTAATCTGGTCACTTCAGGATCCTTGTGCCGAGGGAGCAGCAGGCAATGCGTGTAGTCACTAGGATAACTGACCCAAACTTCAGAAGGGAGTAGGACTGCTGCTATATATTGGACCAGGGAAGAATGTTTAGAAACCAGATGACCTACTGGACCATCTTTTGGTACAGCCTTCCTGAATGGACAAGTGCACAGTTGTGATCTGAGCAGGGCATGATGACGGGGTCCCCCAAGCATGTGGGTCTCGGTCACCCCAGAGGTAAGCTACCTGGACCAGAAGAGTTGCTAGACAAGGGGAAAGGGAATCTAGAAGGGATGAGAGAGGAGAAGATGGAGAATATCAGCTGCAGTCTTGATACCAGCTGCAGAAACAAGGGCTGTAATTTATTCCACTTACCTTCCTCTTCTAAGTCTCTTTTTTTTTAAAATTAAAATCTTCTATTTATTGATTTCTCTTTTATGCTTTTTAAGATTATGCTTTGTTTTCATTTCTTGGACTGAATGCTTAGCTTGTTTATTTTAGTCTTTCTTCTGTATTAATCAAAACATTTATGGTTATACATTTTTTTCATTTTTTTATTATAGCTTTAGTCTCATCCCATCAGTTTTTGTGTGTGGTGTTCTCATTTCACGTATGTGTAAATAGTCCAGAGTTTAATTCTGATTTTTTTATTTGAACTAAGATTTATGAGTGATTCATTTCATTTTTAAAAAATTAAAAATTTCTCTTTAACAAGGTTTGGTTTGTTTGTTTGTTTATAGACTCTCTTTCTCAAATGTTTATATAGACTCAGTAACCTGGTATCCTTGCTTTCCATAACCAAAACACTTGACTTGATGATGCATTACTAAGCACAAATGATTTCTGAGGCTCCGTTTTTACTTTTTGGATTATCCTTCTTCCAGGTATGACCCCCTTCTCTACCTCTACTCTAAATTAAAAAAACATATAACCAAAATTTTCTAGCAGGTAGTGGAAGCCATCCTTCAGCTTGCTACAGCCCAACTTCCCCTTCCTATTGCCAAGTTCAAACCTCAAAACAAGCTGCTTTACTGGAACTGTTACCACAAGCAAATCCCTCCTAAACAAAGTCACAGTGTTTTCTATACTTGCCCTTTCATTCATGAATAGAATGCACAGAGCCTCTGACCCGACCCTGACCACGTTCTCCCAGCAGCCCTTCTCTCCTGATAGGACCTCCATGCCAGTTTCAATTCCTCTGTGGCTCTGAAATTCACATTGAACTCCTTGCCTGCAGAAATATGATGTGCTATAAATTAGCATCCTATCACTGAACTCACAATTAGGGTTCCCACACTATATTGTTGTCCTCTGAGTACCCGCTTTTTTGCCTCAAGAGAGAGACTGAAGACTCAGATCCAGTGTGTGCCCCAAAGGTTTGTTCCTACTGCTTCTTCCCTTCCCAGAAGCTGCTCAAGTTCTCTTTTCTTCCCCTGAAAACTCAGAAAAACAAGCAATGCCCCCATGTTGTGTTTTGTTTTGTTTTTCCACTGCACATGCTCTCTATGTTCTTTGCATTTTGTACCATGCTCACAATTTTACTTTTATCTTCAAAGACCCAGGATGGAGGGTCACTAGGACTCCTTTATTGCCACAACAACAGACAGACGATAAAATCTTAGGGATACAGCTAAATTCCTGTAGTTAAGCTTTTTAATTCTCTGATAATGAGAACAGGTTGAGCCCAGCTGAGGCCCCAGCCAGCAGGCAGCTGCTAAGACTTGTACAAGGCAGCCCACCATGGTGAGGCCAGGTCAGATTCCTAAAAGGGGCTGGCAGAGCCCAGCTGAGAGCCACATTCAAATGTCAATGCCAGAACACAGAAGCAGAGCCAATGGCCACACAAACCGGACCAAAATAGAAGCAGTTGGGCAAGACTGGCCAACAATTACATTGGGTATCTCCTGCTTCCCTTTGCTGATTGGTGAGAGTATGGTGTATATGAATGGCAGGTTGACTTAAAAAAATATTGTTGATGCAAATATCTGCATCCTCCTGTTAACAGTCCCATAATTTTTTGTTTGTGCCAGATTCTGCATGCCTTATACCAGCAGTCCCCAACCTTTTTGGCACCAGGGGCTGTTTTCATGGAAGATAATTTTTCCATGGACAATGGGGTGGGGTGGGGCAGGGGGCAGGTGGAGCTCAGGTGGGGATGTGAGCGATGGAGAGTGGCTGTAAAAACAGATGAAGCTTTGCTGATCACCTCCTGCTGTGTGGCCTGATTCCTAAGTTTCATGGAAGATAATTTTTCCATGAATGCAGGGGAGGGGTGGGAAGGTAGGGGGAGAGGCGGAGCTCAGGAGGCCCAGTTCCTAACAGGCCATGGACCGGTATCAGTCCGTGGCCCTGGGATTGAGGACTTCAGCCTGGTACCCACACACTCCTTTCCCCAGCTGCCTCTGTTTCTTGATAGCTTCCATTTTTACCACTGAGGCATCTCATTGTTTTCGACTCCCCTACTTGGAGGTTCTTTTGGCTAGCTTCACCTCAGCATGTGTGGCTCCTTCATAGGCACAGCGCATTTTATCCTTACAAGAATGAGGTGAAACATGTAAAGTAGGTGTTGTGCCCCTCTTACAGGTAAGGAAACAGAGGCATTAAGAGAGTAAGTGACTTGTCCTAAACAGATTAGTAGTAGGGCTAGACTTTGGATCTCCTGACTTCTGCTCTAATTACAATCACCTTAGAATAATGCTGAAGTGTGTAGTGTTGTATTCATCCCCAGTGGACAATTGTAGATGGAAAGTAGATGTCTAGCCTTCAGTGTCTACAGAGCAGATGACACAGGCATAGACTCACCACCCTCTCAAATCAGACATGCCAATTCTGCAGTCACATGTCCTCAAGCCACTAGTGCACTCCCTGATCCCTCTCAGATGACTATCCCTAGTTTTCAATGTTTTAACCTTCAACAAGCAATATAACCCAGTCCTGTAAGCTGGAGCTGTTGCCATTCCTCAGTAGATTTTCTAGTCTAAATATTAAATGTGTAAAGTTCTATAAATCTTAGAAATGGGAGAGAGTTACCTGAGCCCATAGGAACCGTTCTCTCTTTTTCTGTGTTCAACCACATGGGCCCCTAATTCCCTCTGATATTAACTAGGTAAGTGCCATGGTGCTGTGTCATTGGCAGCAGTTCCATTTAGAAAGGAGAGAAATTGTTTGGGAATTCCAAAAAGTCGAAGTTAGGAGGAGAAGGGAAAAAACAAGGCTTTGTGTTGATTTCTCTTGTGTTTCAGCAACATTTTATGACTTCACCTACATTTTATGACTATACCAAACACTTTGGCAGGACTACCCTGTAAATGAAATGTGCTATGCCTTTCTGCATACAGTAAAAATCTGTAAAGTGCACACTTCTTGAGAGGTCAGACTATTTAGATTAATTCCGCTCCTGCACAACTTCTGGCCTGACATGTGCGGATAACTTCTGAATAACACACTCATGATTTTTGTTTACACCTGCCAACAAACACCCAATTTCCATCAGTTCTGTTGGGGGATATGAGCCTCAAGTGGATTCCCAGCTTTGGAAGCTCCTTGGGAACATCCATTCCGGGCCAGTTCACCTAAGTCATTAATCCTACAGTCTCCTGCTAAGGTTCTATGAGAAGGGAATAAGGCAGTAAAGCTCTATTCAAAACTGTTCACAAATAAGGTGCCCACTCTCCAGGAACTTGTCAACAATGCAGCAAAGCAGGCTACAGACATATAAAAATTGTGTGTTACAGGAATAAAGGTGAAGATAATCTTTCTGCTTGTACCCACAAGCACATATGCTCATATTCACATATTCACACAAGGGCTCTAGTCTTTCTCCAACACAACGCATTCTATACACAACTGTTTATCTGCAGTGTTTGTCAATGTCACGTGCTTCACATTCCCCTGCAAACTGGAGAAAATCCTATTGCCTAGGGAGCAGAAGTGGCAAATTCCTGGCAAAAGGGCTGCAATGTTCTCTTCCCATATCCTCCTATTTTACCACTGAACTCTTACCTGCTGACCCCAACCTTAGTCTGACACTCCCAAAACACAGTGCTCTAGACAACCACAACTGTTAGATCCTAGTTGGCAAGGGAGTAGACATGGGCTTGCCATCCCAAGTTGAAACTGAAGGCTCATATTTTGCTTGCATTCAAGGCTTTGTTCTCTACTTTCCACTAATATGTTGACTTGTTCATTCATTAATTCAACATTTGTTGAGCTCCTATTATATACTGAGCACTATGCTTGACACTGAGAATACAGAAGTCAACAGATGTCGCTCTCAACGTGCCTAGTCTATTAATAGCTCCAACAACAGGAACTAGATAAAAACATTTAAGAAGCCTTCCTGGCTTTGCCCACTTTCTCTTGGACAATTACTAGAGTATCACTCATTAGAATTTATCTATTAGATGCTGGCATAGTATTTCTCTTTTTGTGTATCATGCTGTCTCTGTTGCCTATGTTTGTCTTGTTTCTCCAAATACATTGCAAGCAGCAGCCATACCTTGACTTTCTTTGCCTCCTTATTGTCTTGGATATGTACAGAGCAGGAACTTAATGTCTTGATAAAATGACGTATAAATCCATCATCTACCAACAAGATAGAAAATTCCTGACACTTGCAGTCTCAAATCAACAGCTTGTTTATTTAACTATCCTCATCAGCAACTTTAACACTTGAAAATTATGATGTTAAAACAAATAACCAAAGAATCAGATAAAAATGGGCAACCATTATTCATTTCTAAACCAGGTCTCGTAAGCATCAGATTGCTGACTCTTAATGAATCTTATCCAGTTGATGAATTAAGTACATGACAGGAATGTCTGTTATAATGGGATAAAAATTAGAACATTTCTTCATTCATTAGGCTAAAGCTTGCAATTCTCTCAAGGACAATCATGAGTTAGCTTAAGTAAAATTTTTGTCTAAAATAAAATGTCCCTACTGTGCCCCAGACATTATGCTAAATGCCAAGTATACTATAAATTAGAGAGACACAGTAGGTCATAATTTTGTTGGAGAGGGAGAAATGTAAACAAACCTTGCTGTGGAGTACTTAAAATAGAAGTATTATAAGGTACAGTGATGAACAAAAAGAAAGAGAAATCAACTCTAAGAGGATAACTGAACAGGATCTTGAGGACCTAACAGGTCAACAGAGAGAGGAATACTACAGCATGTTTGAAAACTGCAAGCTGTTTTATAGAATTGGAGAGCAGAATGTGAGGGGGTAGTGGCTAGAGATGAAATGAGAAAGGCCAGTTTTTGAATGGTCTTGTGTGGCTAGCTAAAGAGTTGGGCTTTGTCTCCAAGGCTATGAGAGCCAATAAAGGATTTAATGAGGAAGGTGGCACAAATGTTATAAGGGCAGATAGGGCTCAAGTCTGTTGCACTCAGAACTGCTTATTTAGTGCCTTGCACACAGCAGGTACTCAATATCAAAGGTTGAACAAATGAATTAATTTGCTGTGTGTTTGGGGATGATCACTCTAACACCAGGTGAATGGTAGGCATATGGGGAACAAAACTGAAGCCAAGGAGCCCAGGTAGGAGGCCACATCAGGTGAAGGTGAGAAGGGGGAAATGAGTATGGCCTGAGAGTGAATTTATAGGCGGATATTCGTGTTTGGGAGGGAGAAGTTGACGAGTATAGATTTGTGCATTTTTTGTTGAAAATTTTTTATGATAACCAAGCAGATATACCCGTTAGGCATTTGGATAGAAAAGGAGAAAGGTATGAGCTCAATGAATAGAGTTGGGTGTCATCAGAGAACTTGTGTTGGCTGAGAAAGATGCCAAGATCAGGCCTGGCAGCACGCCAGCCCACGAAGGCTGAGGACGGGGTGAGAGGGACACTGAAGAAGGTCAGAGAAGTGAATGAAGAACTGAAAGAGCATAGGGCTAGGGCACCTAAAGGAGCAGAGAGTTCCCTTTTTAGAAGCTGCAAGACACAAAATTTTTATTTCAATTAACAAATTCTCTGGATGACACAATTTAGAAAATCTGTTGTGGGTCCACCTTCAAGGAATAGCAAATTTTACAAGAGACTGTCCTGACCTTCAGGGACCTTATGTCTTGGGGATGTGTGCATGTTAATAGATATGATACGCAGGCATCTTATTTCTCACCAACGGTGAGTAATGACTGTGAGTTGATTACAAACAAATTATTTGAGTTATTGGTAGAAAGGGACAAAACACTGGCCATGAATTTGAAGTAGTATCTTGTCCTTTTAGGCTTTAACTATATGTGCTTCTATTGCCTTAGCAGGATGTGAAGTGAGAGGGGACATTGCCTCCTTGAAAGCAAATACAGAGGTTGAAGTTTCCGGTACGTGGCCAGGACCAAATGGAGCATTTACCAAAGACAGCTGAAAGCAATACAACTGGCAGGACAGTCTGAACTGAAGTCAAAGAAGGGGCAAAAGGGTCAAACTGGAGCAGCAGCACCAGACAATTAAGCCAAAATAATAAGCAAAACCACCAAAAAAGCCCAGTCGTAGGCTTAGAAACCAGGAAAAGGGCAAACAGGTTGGGACATAAAATGCAAAGTGGGCCAGAGCAAGGATCCAGGAAGAAGACAGGAGGATCAGAGACGGGCTGAACGTGGAGGCAGATTCATGGCTTGGGAATATGCATGATGGCCTAAAGGAATCACAGGCTGGGATCAACAGCCTGAAACACACCAGCCTCTGCAGTTCCAGGAATACCAAGTTCTCGATGAAAGGAGACACCTGCATTCGACCGGCAACTGCTTAATAACTCCCCATTCTGAGTGGCAGCATCCCATTTTCCCCCTTTGGAGTCTCATACTGGCCTGTGATTGCTACTGATTATGGCCAGGGGTGGCTTGTTTCTCTTTGTCTCCTAGGCTGTAATCACTGTCAAAGACAGGTATTGATGACGTATTTGTAAATGTCTAATAGAACATTGAGTGATAGGCATTTCTGCATATATTATAATTAGATAAGTATATAAATAAAACCAGCACATGATGGCAGCTGAAAACTGGAAATGTAGCTTATTAAAAGAGAGGCTATGGAAGACTCTCCATGGTTTTTCCCTTCTATTCTTTTCATTTACCTTTAATTCTTTTTTCCTTTCAGGTTAAAGCTGACTCCACATCCTAAGGGACCAACACAAGCCATCAAGTTAAATGATGTCCCTGATAGCTCTGTGGATCAATAGTTATATAGGCCTATTCCTCATCCAAGCTCTGTCAGGGTCCAAATTATACACTGTACATGAAAACCACCTCCTGGATTTACTGCCCTTGCACCCCCAGCCATGGCAGGTGGCTTATCGCCCTGCTTTTATTTCTCTTAAGCTTTAAATAAGCCTTTGCTACTGGTTTTCTTTTTTAACATTTCCAAAGTGGCAGAGCGGCAATTAGCCAAGTTCTCTTCCCTTCCACAAAACAGCAATGATTTTCTTGACTTCCAAAGATACTCTATAATATCCTGTTTTCTCATGCAGATATGAGAAATCTTCTGGTTAAAAGACACACAATTGGCATAGATATAACAATAGCATGAAGAAGCAGAGAAGAACTGGGCCATCTACAGTGTTTTAGATGCCCCTAGGATAACCCACTAGAATCTGGATCATCCACATTTATGGGAAAGTGGCTGGTGAAGTGAAAATTCTAGTTCTATTTCTAACACTCAGGTGCTGGGTAAATCACCTCATCTCTGTGCCTTGGTTCTTCTCTCTCTTAAATGGGAATTTTCCACTTCCATGCATTAGCTAATGGAGAGAATTATTAATCTAAATCACATAGAGTATGCATGAATACATATGATATGCTTGGGAGTGAAGGTGTCCTATAAATTCTAGGTTCTATTATTACTTCATATTTCTATACTTCAGATTGATCTGATCTCGTGAATCACCTTATAACAAAGTGGACGTGAACTATGTTGAACTGCTTTTGAGCTTCCTATCTCCCAAATGTGTCAAAATTATAGCCCTCGGAATGAATGTGTGAAGCATGACTTGAAAGTATGGAGACCAACTCTTGTCTGTGGTTAAGAGACAACATCACATGGGTTTTAATCAGTGTCCAGGGCAAAGAGGTTCAGGGAGGTCAGCTTGGGGGCCAGATGGATGAGTTGCCTTACTTCCGCGAACTATGATCTTCAAATTGGTCTCAGTCTGATCCATCTTCTTTATCTTCTTGGGTATGTTCCTGGGACATTTCTGCCTATTTAATAGCAATAATATCTACTGCTTTAGTCAATTAAAAATAAATAAACAGAAGACTTTGTGTTCTGTTGATCCAAATATGAGAAGGCAGTTTCAGCATACAGTTTCCTCATGCTTCATGCTATTGTAAATATTGTTCTATAGACTGGGGCCCTGCGGGGCCTGGGCACTTAACCAACCCAATTAAAATCTGTTTTATATAGCTTTACCTGTATACTTTAGCAATAAGAAAAAGTGATACATCCCTCAATTTCAAGCATAATTCTCATTAGCTACTGTACTTCTGCATGCAATTATATCAGCCCAATGTTTTCTGCACCATCCTGTTCCAAGTTCCCATAACTTCATCGTGACCTGTCATTTTTAGCCCATCTTAACCAACATTTATTTAGCTAATTGAAAACATTTGAGCACCTTCTGTAAACCTGACTCAGCTATAAAATTGTGCGGTAATGATCAGGGCTGTTTTTGTTTTTCCAGGCCTAGACCACAGTTTTGTGGTCATGTGTACAGGATAATTTCTAAATGTTTGAATTTAGTCAGCATTCAATTTTGCAATCTGTGCAGAAAACAAATTGTAGCATTTCATTGACTCTCCTGCCTGTAGGACAGAGGATTCTTGCCATTGCTACTCACAGACAGATCATTTTCCCAGGACTCCTTGGAATTGCTTGGAGACCTCTAGGTCTGTGTTGGGCCATTTGGCCTCTCTTGTACCACCCAGTGAGAATCAGCACACAGAAATGACCCTCACTTTGTTTCTTGCAGATGTTAAATATATCTCCCTTTTTCTCAACCTCTCTGGAATATTATAAAACTCAATTGAAGGAATAAAATAATAACTAGCATATAGACTTTTCTAGAATTTAAAGCACCTTTGATATGAAAAGCCTTGAAAATTTAAGTCTGCTGTTGATAATGATAATAAATAAATGTTTTACTCAGTTTTTCTTATATTTCTGGGTGGTAAGCTCTTCTGAAACACTGGTGTCCAGCTGTTGATGAGATCCCATATGCCCTCTGAGATCAAAATATTTCAATTTTCTGACTAAGACCCGACCATCAGACTAGAATAATTTTTCATTACTTGGGTATGACTTGCATTTATTGATACTCCACTTCAGCTGTAGGTCATCTCTAAGTTTCTTATTCTGTTTAATTGCTACTGCATCATGCTTTTGAGTTGGGAGAGCTCAAAGTTACCCATGCCTGCCAAGTGGCTTCTGAAATAGTTATATTGGTCCTGATGTCTGATCTTAAACCCAAAGTCAGTGCTATTTAGTTTTCTCCCTTACAGACTTGGTCTACAAGCAGAATTATAATGGGCCAAACAAGTCTCCCTGAAACAGTTACTGCTTTAGGAGACAGCCTTTAATTTGAAGATACTTTTCCCAGCTGAAAGCTGTAATAATGGTTCATTCCATTTGGCAACAAAACAAAGAACTGGAGGATTTATAAACTGACAGATCCTCTAATACATGTGAGTGAGATCACATTTGCATTCTTTTATATGACTGGGTGACATATCTCATCACCTATTCTGACTTTGGTGCCTTGTTAATAGCCAATTTGCACACAAGCAATTGGCATGATGACCCAAATCAATCATAACAATGATGGAAAATTCTGCACAGGAAAATGACAAAATCCGCCAGCACCCAGGTTGTGCAGCTACAGCAAGCTGTGAAGGTAACCTGACCTGGACATGCCACCAGCTCATTTCTGAAGATTCATCCAGCTGGTCTGCCAAACTGGGAATATGTGCCCTTCCTCACTGCTCTACAAACAGCCCTCCCACAATTGCCTGCTCAACAAAAGGAATGGCTCTCCCAAATGGAGAAATCTAGAAGAGCAGGAGACAAAAGCCAGAGGTATTTCTGGGTAGTTTAAAAGTATTCATGGAAAGACCCCAGTGGTAAAGTCAGATCCAATGTGTATTGTGTCCTTTAGATGATGTGTGGTTTGTAGACATGGACTGTCTATGGTCTATAAACATGAACTTCAATCCTGTGTTAACATGTAGAGAGACGGCCACTAGAGTAATAGTCCTGGTCTCATGGGCCACTCCTCACTCACAAACAGTCTGCACTGATGAAAGGTAAAAGCTATTGGTCCACACTTCTAAGTTATGAGAGAACTAATTCTTATGAATCCTAAGACTTTGGTCTCTTTTCCTCTCCTCTTTCTTGCACCAGAGTAATGCCGCACTCCTAGGTGAGTGCATCTGCTTTAAAAATAACAATCTCCAATTTAGAATGAGACTGCCTGAGGTTTACTTTTGAAACTATGGTGTTTTGCCCTCCCTCGTCCCCACTCCACCATGGTACAATGTGCAATCTTGATGAGAATGTACACAGGAACACAAGTGAAAGATAACCTCAACACGTTTTACAGAACTATTAAAAAAAAAATGCCAATCCCAGAGTCAAGACTGGAGAGGAGGGAGCAAGACCATTAGCAAGGCCATTTGGTTGCATATTTAAGGGTCAAAGCTAATCATTTGGTTCCCATCTGACTGGCTCCAGTGATGATCTTTCAACTGGCTCTGAATTCAGGCATGGAAGAGAGGCACAATACTATTACACTTCCTCAAATCCCAACATCTTTATTAGGTAGCCATGTGACTTCAGGTGACCTTAGCTGATATAGCAAACAAACCCCAAAATTTCATTGGCTTAGAATAGTAAATGCATATAATAGTTCAATTTAGCATTCCTGGTTGGGTAGTTATCCTCAAGGGAGTGAATCAAAGGGCCCAGGTTCCTTCCATGGTCAGGTTCTGATATCTTCAACATGTGGCTTTCAAACCACCATGAAAGTCAGTGTTATTCCAGCAAGCCACATAGAGAAGGGAGCTTGGAAGATGCAGGTAGGAGGATTTTATAGGTTGGCCTGAAAATAGTGCATACCACTTCTTCTCACATTTCTCTGATTAGATCACAGTTACATGGCCACAAGGGAAGGCTGGGAAATGTAGTAGACCTGTATACTCAGTAAGATGAGGAAATGGGTTTGGTGAGCATCTAGAAGTCTCTTCTATCATGGTAGTCTAGGAAAAACAAAAGACCAATTGATTAGGTTTCAGATAACTCTCAACACAGTTCCATTAGGATGGAGATACTTCAAGAATGAAGGGTATGAGAATTCTCCAAATAATCTTCTCTATATAGTAAAAACTGTTATTAGGCCATCAAATGTTATAAAGATTTGCTAAAAGCAAACCTTGGGACTTGCATTATCTACCATAATCATGCACTTTGAGCTGGTTAGCTTAACCAGTTGTGTGTCACGCCACCAGCACTGACTATGCACAAGATCCTGGGATCCCTCCCTGCCTTCTTCCTGGACTCTTAAGCTTTTTCCCACCTGACTTCTTACTTTATCTCCTGTCAATGCTATTACCCCTAGGTCTCCCCTGGTCCTGACCTCAATACTGTCTTTCTGTCCATCATCTCACCCTGATGATTGGCACTCACTCCTCAGACTGAGGCTTCTGGTCTCTGGAGCTAACAATTTAGCCAACTTCTTGTCCAGATCACTCTATCCAGCTCAGCACCAGCCCACAAACCTGCAGGGGTTTTCCTACTCTTTACAGAAGGAATTGGACACGTATGTTTTAGCAAAATGTATTGTACAATGACCTACAAATTTCTCCACCCAGCCATGTTTTTAATTTTATCTGCCAAAAAAAGCTTTTGCATATATTATATGATTTTAATCCAATCTAAACCTTATAATAGTCCAGAGAAGTTGGTAGCTTTGTCATTCTCATTTTATTTTTTTTATTTTATTTTATTTTTTTTTGAGACAGAGTCTCACTTTGTTGCCCAGGCTAGAGTGAGTGCCGTGGCGTCAGCCTAGCTCACAGCAACCTCAAACTCCTGAGCTCAAGGGATCCTCCTGTCTCAGCCTCCCGAGTAGTTGGGACTACAGGCATGCACCACCATGCCCGGCTAATTTTTTCTATATATATTTTTAGCTGTCCATATAATTTCTTTCTATTTTTAGTAGAGATGGGGTCTCGCTCTTGCTCAGGCTGTGTCATTCTCATTTTAAAGATGAGGGAAATGAGACTCTGTGAGGCACAGTATCTTAGGACCATCACATTGAACCTAGTTATCCCTCACTCCTAAGTTTAAGCTCTGGAAAAATCACCAGATATAATTAGCAGTGATCAAAGTTTTGAGGAGACAGGAGTACACTGGTTTAACAGCAGGTTTCTGGATGATATCTATAGATGTTGTTCTGGCTCCAGGCTGTACACACTTTTCCCCTAAAGAGACAACCATCGAGAGTAGTTTGATAGGTCAGTCCATCGGCATGAACTCCCAGACCCGTTTACTTTTGAATAACCACAATCACAGTCCCAAATGGTTTTGGTTGGCTTCACTGTCATTGACCCATTCGGGCATCTGCTTGTTACTGCCTTGTCCAAATTACAACATCTTTTTTGTTTATTACTTATGACCTGATTTTTCTGACAATGTGAGGAAATCTCAGCCCCAGGTGTCTGCCAATGATATGCGGATGGCAGGTAAGCATATTAGCAGGTTATATTTAATGCAATTTGAAATTTCATTGTCTTTCAGTAAAAAGCAGCTGTTCCCAGATGTCATGAATCAACCTTTATGTCTGACATGGTGTTTGCAGGAAACATCTTGCAATATTGTCATGTGTTATTGGGAGCTCTTGGACTAGATTATTTGCAAGTCAGAACCTGTGGCTTTCTAGTGAATTGTCATTTAGATTGCTTCAGTAATCTCCTGTTCAGATATGACAATAGGTTGACAATTCTATGGTTCATCTGCTCCATTTGGTTGTCTCACAACCACAAAGCTGTAGCCACTAGGTATTAGGAACTTTGCAAATGTTTGCCAACAATTCAATCACACATCATATTTGAGGAACACTCTCAGAGCTAATTGGTGTTATTGTCAAGCCAAGAACATTTTATTTGGTTTTCCTGGAATTACTTATCTTAATTTTCAAATCCTGAATTTCCTTCTATTTCTGTAATGTTTTGAGTAATGACTTAATTTTTGTGTGCATTTGTCAATTATTCCTATCAACTTATCTTCACTTAAGTCACTCAATGTAAGAGATGAATTAGCTGAGCAATCTTACTGTTTAGTCTGTAAGATCTGTGGTTATTTTTATACACATTAGCTTTCTCAGGCTTTTGCTGGCTTTGCCAAATTTCTGTCTCTTTATTTTACTACATTTCACCCTATTCACCCATTTACTACTATTATATGGATTAATTTAAGTCATTTTTCCTATGCTGTAACAATCCAATAGTAAGTGCCTTATACATATTATTTTAGATCTGCATGTCATTTGGCTATTGAGGTAATATATATTATTGTATTAGTAATAGCCTGATTATTGCAAAGTAGGAAATTTGGGGAGCATGATGCCCTTTATTAGGTCACAGTATGAAAAGAATTCAAGGCCACAATGAGTATAATTCTTGCAAACAATTGTTGGGTGCCATGAAACAATCAGTTCAGTTAGATTTCCTTCCTTTTTTTCAAGCAGTATCACACTCTCTATCCTTCTCCACGTTTCCGTTCATTGCTCCCAGATATGAACTCTCACATCTGATGGTATACCCATTTCTGATTCAATAACTGGGCTTCTCTTTACCATGACCACTTTCAGGTTCACCATATTTTATTCACTTAGCCTGGCTGTCAGTTCAAAATATTTGATAATAAAATGTGGCTACCTTGCAGGTCTGCATATTGTCACCTCAACTCCCAATAGGGAAGTGTCCAAAGAACTGTGCATTTACTGGGACTTCCTTTAATACCCTCTAAGCAATCCAGCCGAGTGGATGACTGATTCTGCCAGCCAGAGCACTTCAGACAGTCACAGTTCGCTGGGCTTGGGTGCTCTTTAAATCTCTGGTTCCAGACCATCGGGCCCAGCCGGCCACTTGCAACTCTCTCCAGCATCCAAGGCCATTTCTGAGTGAAAGTATCATCAGTCTCCCCACGGACTCACCTCTAATTCTCCTTTCCCCTGACAGAGTGACTGCTGGCCCCAGGAGAAGCTCCTAGGACCTTTATGGGGTATCAGAGTCCTATGAAATGACTGTGGCACAGCTTGCCTCTCATGCACAAGGACACTGAGCTGGGTTTTAAGAGGCTTGTAATTAGTATAATTACCTTATTTTGATTGCAGAGGTTAACAACATGGGCAATGCCCCAGTATATTATCATCATCATTTGATGAGTTGGAGTTTTAAAAATCTGATTATATGACATGTGTTCAGCCATATCACCCTCTGTGTTGCTGTTGGGGAATAACTAATGCCTTGTTCCATAAGATGCTTAAATAATGTTGCCCGTGGTGCTCTGCCAGGTGTGAGTCAACCTAAAGCAATGAACTCCCTGTGTAGGTGTGTTTGTGCTGGTGTTTGCATGGGGGCCTATTTTAAAAATGGTATCCAAGAGAGCAGAAAACTCATTCGGTTGATCAGGAGTATGTCAGCAGAGTTCAAGATATCTTTGTGAGAAAGACATTAAAGTTAATTCTTGACTATTTAAAGTGTAATACAGGCTGAGTATCCCTTATCCAAAATGCTTGGAACCAGAAATGTTTTGGATTTCAGACTTTTAGGAATTCTGGAATATTTGCATATACATGATGAGATATCTCAAGAATGGGACCCAGGTCTAAACATGAAATTAATTTATGTTTCACATAAACCTTATGCACATAGCCTGAAGGTAATTTT
This sequence comes from Eulemur rufifrons, assembly GCF_041146395.1. NCBI lineage: Eukaryota > Metazoa > Chordata > Mammalia > Primates > Lemuridae > Eulemur > Eulemur rufifrons. The sequence continues at coordinate 64,135,757 of NC_091001.1, forward strand.
ACATAATATTTTTAATAATTTTGTGCACAAAACAAAGTTTTGACTGCATTTTGACTGTGACCTGTCACCTGAGGTCAAGTGTGGAATTTTCCACTTGTGGCAACGTGTCAGTGCTCAGAATTTTCAGATTTCAGCTTTTTGGATTAGGGATGCTCAACCTGTACTACCTCAGTGAGTGGACTTCCAATTATTCAGCTCTTCACATGAAGTAGTTATGAAAGCTTGCTGGATTTCTTACACCTAGTTCAGATGAGCAGGAAGGTAAAGAGATGGAGCTCCAGATGCACAGGTCCCACAGTCATCTGATCTTCAGAAATTAAGGCATTTGTTCAGGTCCAGGAACCCCCAAGTGCTAGTTTTGGCTAGTCACACCACTCTAGGAGTGGTCCAGAAACATATACACACAGAGGACAATGGTGAGAACATTTGTCCTGTATCAGCAGATAGGATTTTGGCCCCAAACCATAAGGTGAATCTCTAATCCTGGTGAGATCTTCCTCCTGCCAGAACTCCTCTGGGCCAGACCAGGAAGCCCAAAGTGGCTTGCTTTCTTCCCCTGAACATTACTCTAGCTTTCACTTAGCTTTATAAAGGGAGTGGGAAGAGGAAGCCTCTTCCATAATGGAAAAGGGGCACTTCTTACCTCTGGCCTTCCAAAGGGCAGAGCCCTAAGGAAAGAATAGACAACTGGGAGAGAGAGAAACAGACAGACAGACTCCACATGGCCTTTCTCTAAGCACAGACAAGTCTCCACACAGCCCTTGTCTTACCTCTCTAGGCCCTTGGAATGAGCTGTATCCAGAAAGACTAAGAGGGCGGTTGCAACAAAATGGGCTTATTTATCCCATTCTACATAAGGCTCTACCATTTAGAAAATGAGACCCAATGAATGCCCTCAAGCCTGACTAATCCATGCACAGCCAGACTCTTCCTTGCCAGAGGTGGGATCAAATTGCATTTGGGGCACTATGAGTCTCCCTTGGACACAATCAACTGAAGTAGTTGACAGGGGCTTTGATGGAAGTGTGGAGGAATGCGGAGTCAAGTTATTCTGGATTTGGGGGATTTAAAAGCAAATAGGCCAAATGGAGATATAGCATAACCAGGAGGCAACATGAAAGCTCAGGACATGAGAAAACCAGATCAAGGAGTCAGGAAGGAGCACACAAAGTAGCAATGAGAAAGCCAAAGACTTATTTGCACACTCTTGCTTAGCCTAATGTCTGAAGGTCTTTCCATATCAATGGCTCTGGCACCAAGGTAGGATCCCTGTCTCCAGGGATGACTCCTCACCCAGTCAGCTTTCTTACAGAGATGTCTACCCATGCCCAGAGCCTCTAAACCAGTACCAACTGTACAAATTGCTGCTCAAGCCCATTTAAATGACAGCATTGTATATTGGGGCTCCAACCTACACAAGTCAGAGAGTGCTGAGAAGATCTGAGGATAACTCAGCAGACAGCTGCCACTGTGGATACATGATCAAAGGTTCAGGAAGTAAGGCTGGCTGCAACAACAGGTGGGTAGTTCAAGCAGGTTGACAGTTTCTAGAAAAATTCAGAGCCATTATTTGAAATTAACTCTACAATCATGTAGACTCTACTTTAATATGCTGTGCAGGTTAACAGTGGAGAAGGCATTCACACCTGCTTTATAGTTCCCACACTCGCATGCTAGGTTGGGTGGTGTAAGAAGGACCCTGTGTAGCAAGCTAAGCATTCTTATGTACCAAAAATGTATTCGCAGCTACTCTTGTTTAGTCCCAAAGTTGTGAACAAGCCCATTGCTGGACTGCTTTGAGATTCATGAATGCTTTCTGCTAAAGGGGGAAGGGACTATGAAATTGTCCCAGAGCACTTGGCAGGAATGTGAAAATAGAGAGCCTTAGAAAATTCCACTTAGAATACAGACAGCAAACACTACATTCCATTTCTTATTATTGAGGATTTTGCCTCCCACTAGCTTAATTGGACAAACATAGCTTCCTAGTATGTCCTTGGGAAAAGATAGTCATAGAGGGAATGTTAGACAAGATTAAATCAGGAAGTGCAGCATTATTGCATTCAGGCTGAAAATAGTTCATTTAAAATGCTTTAGGTAAAAGAGCTGGATAAAGACAGTAGTTGGGGAAGAAGTTTCCAAAGTAAATTTGCCCTTGGTATGAGGACACAGATGCAAGGCTGGCTGCTCCTCAACAGGGAAGTCACTTCAGCTTTCATCACCATCCTTTGGAATTGCGGCCAGTCCTGGGGATGTGTCCACAGCCCTGCAGCTACGCATTTGTGGCACCAGTGGAGCAGCCTGCTGGCAAGCTGTGAACATAACTGCCCACCCAGCAGAGCTTGTCCCTGGCTGTCAGAACACGCCTTCATCCTTCCCACCCCGCTCCCCTCCACTGTCCTGTCTCACATCATGCCCCTTCCTCTTCCTCTTTTCTCTGCTGTGTGTCCTGGGCCCTTCCCTGTGGGGCTCGCTCCACAACAGCAGCCAAGCTTTGGTTTCCTAATTTGTTTCACTTGGAGGTTTCCATTGTAAAGCTTTCAGGAGTTTCATCTCACATTACAATTCTGATTAAGTGGCTTCTGCTTTGCTCCCTCCTAGGCTTGTTGTAAAGACAGAAGATGATTGGGTTCTTCATATCTATAATATAATGGGCCCAGAATTCCCCAGAGTGAGGTTTTATATTTAAGACAACAAAAATAACTCTCATTGCAATTAATAAAAGAAAAATGAGGCTCCCCATGGAGAATCTAAATAAGCCTCCAGTATACTAAACATCCAGGAAAGGGATCTGCGGAAGACTCATCCTGTTGACCCAGGAGGGCATCATCATTAATGCGGCTGAGAAGCAGGTGACAGCGAGAGGTGTTCAGGGTTGCCAGTTGCCACAGCATCTGGAAACACCTCCAGCAAGCTTTTTCTCGCTCATGTTAAATGACCACATTCTGGAAGCAGAGGCGACTGACAACTGCTCTCTAATGCACAGTCCCTCCCCTCAGTTAGGTGTAAGGTTTGGGGAGGCACTTCTAATATATTCGTTATCTCATTTAACCTTAAGTTTACTCCAATACAGGGTATTTTTCTCCAAACAACAATGTAGTTTTGAAATGTGGTAGACCATGGTTTGAATCCAGCCTCTACCATGTATATTTCTGCGATTCTGGCCATGCTACATAACTTCTTCGGACCTTAGCTTCTACACTTAAAAATTAGTAATGTGTGTCAGCTTTTGCTGCATAATAAATAAACTCAAAACCTCAGTGCCTTAACAAACATTTATTCTGTTGCTCACAGGTCCACTAGGAGTTGTAGTTCCAGTAGGACTGGCTGGGGTCAGTAGAGCCAGGCTCCAGGTTGCGTGCTTCCTTATTTTCCTTGGACCAGCAGCAACCCAGGAATGTTTTTCTCATGACAAGACACAGAAGCACAAAGGGGCAAGCTAAACTGTGCAAACATATCTAAAGGCCTGGGACAGTCATGTCTTCTAAGAGGCCATTGGACAAAGCTGTCACATAACCAAATCTAAAGTCAAGTGGAGGCAGGGAGCTCACTCTACCCCCATGAAGACTTTGAAAAGCCACAGAGAAAGTGAAAAATTGAAATCTAATCTATCACAATCAAAATAACTATCTCATAAGGGTGCTATAAAGATTAAGTGAGACCAAAATATGTAAAGCCCAAGATAGTGTAGGAGTTAAATAAATGATGGCTATTGTTACGGGCTAACGAACAGTTTTTCTGATATCTATGCCTATCTACACAAAAGTTTTAAAATGAGGCAATTAGACATTACTTTATTACCCTAATGAATTGTATTAACTGTAATTATTAAAACATAGCCCCAGGCTTGTGCTCTCTGTCTCTATGCAACTCTGATGATACAAGTAAACCAGGGCAAGCTATCAGGAAGCTTAACACAAGCTCAGAACCCCCGAGCTCCCTGTTCTGAAGCTTCCTCCAATTGTCCTGGCCTTATTTAACCCAGGAAAGAAGGCCGCTAAACACTCAGTCCTCTGTCTCTGCCTTGATTAGAACCCATTAGTATCTCTGGGAAATCGATGATCCCTTCTCTATATCCACAGAGAGCTAATGGGAGAGCAGATATGGTGGTATGGTGGCTAATGTCTAGTTTCTTCTCATACAATTCTCATTTTTCTCCACTTCCTGTAGGGAAGGACCTTTTGGCATGTGGGGATCTGGGGGAAATGTATTTTAATCTCTCCTGATCATTCTGAGGCCCCTTCTCCTGGATCCACAGCCCTCCTCCTGCCCCTTTTCACATACACAGTCCCCTTCCTCCCACCGGTTTTTCATGGGGAACTTAAAACCAAATTACCTGCATTATAGGGAATCATAGACCATTCAAGTTAACAGGGACTTGCAAGGTCTCAGAACATCTCAAACACCCTAGGAGAGCTGAGTCTTTGGACCTGCCTGACATTCCTGGGTTGAAATGTCCACTCCTTTGCTCCTTAGCTGGCCCCCAGGCATGTTAACCTGAACTCTTCAGGGCTCCTTCTTAGCAATTACAAAATGGGATTAAAAACACCTGCCTTAAAATATTGCTGATGGAATCAGATGAGATCATTTACTGCAAAGAAAATATTTATTGAGGGCTTATGTGTGCCAGGCCCTAGGGATGGAAACAGAGACATTTCCCTCCAGAGTTTACAGGGTGGTCCCAGGCACAGAGTGGGAGCTCATCATTATTCTTATCATTTGCATTTATCTGGTGGCGATGTGCACGATATTTAACAAGTGGCATGGTCCAAGCACCCATTCACAGGAACAAACAGCAGTCTTAGAGCTGCAGCAGCACGCTGGAGGCCGCCTACCATGCGAGGATCACTGGGATGTCCTGGGGCCTGCAGGTAATGACCAGGAGGCTGTGGTAGGATGGCCACACAGGAGACTCGAGGCAGCAGCTCTTTACCACCCAGTAGAGAATTTGTTTCAACATTTTAACAATTGGTATGGCATTACCAGGCTATTATTACATTTTAAATGATAAATATGCATTTATTTAAAGTCATATCATACACTGTTATCATTTGGTTATTTCTCTTTTCTACCTAAATGCTGCAATAAAGGATGAATGCTGATTTCCTTTCTTGCAAAATATGTTGCTTTTATTGACCAATGATGCAAGGCAAATTTATCCACAGTGAAGCTGATATTCCAGTTCTGGCTTTGAAACGTGTACTCAATATAGCCAAAGAGAAGCCGTCCCACCACAGGCACCAAAGATCCTTTCCCAACCACCACATATGAGTAGAATCAAATGGCTCCAATGTTAAATTTTAAGGAAGCATCATTATGTCAGGTGTCAGGAATTCCATGCCTGTCAGCTTGGAAGCTCTACCCTCCCAGGGGCCTTCTGGGGTGCCCTCTGTAAGGATTCACTTGCTCAGGGATGTCTGAAGTTTCCCTGAAGATATGAAGTTGATAAATGACGAAGAGGGGGTGAGGGGTACCAGCTTCAGGAGGGAGGAAACAAGCACAAGAGATCTATTAAAGAAGAGAGGAAGAAATCTCCATGACATTCTTTCCAACCACAGGAAAATAATGGTTTGAGACACAGCACCAGCCTTCTGCCGGTATCATGTGATCACGTGGCAGCATTTACCCCTTCCCCAAAACACTGAGGATTGAGGCAAAGGAAGTAACATACTTCAGCAAATGAAAAATATTCCAGTCAATGACAAAATGAAGAATTAGAAAATTCCCATGTATAATGGAGAAGATTCTTGCAAGGATCACAGCAAGTCATGGCACATTCTTGACAAATTCTGGCTTAAGGTCCTGGCAGGTCAGAACTTAAAGAAATCATCTGGTGTATTTAATCTGGAAAACTGAAGGCTAGCCAGGTAAAGTTCCCTGTGCTAGGTAATGACTCCTGACCCTCTACCTAGAGGCAGGTTACATCATGCTCACATTTCTCCCTCCCAACGGTTGAAAACAAGCACATACAGAAAAAAAGGAAGACACTGAGGAATAATCAACACATCATGAGACAGGCATTCCTGGAAAAGATTTGTGATAAAATATTCTCCAAAGAATATACAAACACAGACATTTAAGACTATTATTCTCGTTTCCAAGACAACAGAAGAACAAAATCAGGGAAAGAAATAGCCAAGCAATCTTCCCCAATATTCTACACCCAAAGCACATTGAGACTAAGGGTCAGGCCCCTCTCACCTGGGGAGTGTCTACTCAAGGACGTCATCTGTCACCAAGACATGTGCCTCTGATCACAGAAACCTGGGCTGCCCACAATTATGAAGGGCTACAGACAAAAGTATTCAACAACAGTGTGCTGCAGGTCAGAGTGATCTGAAGACTAATTCCATTCACATGTGCTTAGGAGATTTGTTTAGGGAGAACAATCCAAAGGCCAACTGCAGAGTTCACTTGAATAGCACTGAGGTTTGTGTGCATGTCTAATCACGAGATCAGCAAATTACATGCCTGGTGCATGGACCATATGACCTTTGTGGGATTGTGGAACAATTGAGTGCATTTGGGAGAAACACTAAGCATGGAAAATTCACTGAGCAGAAGGCCAAGTTACAAAGCTCTCGCACAGGGCAGATGAGCAGCAGTGAAGAACAATGTGCTATTGAGCATCTCCTAAGCCTGCGGTGCTGAACTAAGGACGGAGGGGAGGAATTAATTTCCCCCCAAAGTCACCATATATGAAACTGCATTAACTCCTTTAATGAATGGGCAGCCCCCAAAGGTGGCTCTAAATGCTCGTCATCAAAGGCAGGCCAGAGATGGCAGAGGAGAAGCTAGTGAAAGAACCTCCTTTCACCCCTGTCAGTCTGGCTATACCACCTCCAGGCTCGCAGAACCTCATGGAAGAAAAAGACCTGGAGGTCCTTGAACATTCAAAGACCCTAGCAATAGACCAATATCAATTAAACAGGCAAAGCATTAACGGGGTCACTGACAGTGAGTTAAGAAAGGAAGAGCTAAGTTCCATGTTATCCCTACTCTTCTTTTTTGTCCAGCTCTGGTGTCCACACTGCTCCCATTGCACTCATTATCTCCATACATGAACATGTACAAGCACACACACATATACATACATACATACATATGCACACATGCATACACACACATACAAATACAAGCATATGCATCAATATGCATACGCACACAAGAATTACCAATTTATGGTAAGCAAAAGGCTTGGGGAAGGTGAACTCCAAGAACTTTGGTAATAGCTATCTTAAGAGATGTTGGAGATGTCAGGAAATAAGGAAGATTATACTCAGTAAGCCTCTGACCTGTATTATAGAAAAAAGAAATGTTAATAAAATCCTTTCTCCTCTTGGGGAAATTCTCTTGAATTCCCTAGAACTTAAAACCTGCCCCAATATGTGGGAATCTTTCCTTCTGTTATTTAGCATTCCCCAAGGACACAGTCTTTGCTAAGGACTCTTTTCAGAGCATCTATGAAGCCAGGTTTTGTGATCTCACTACTGTCTGTGTTCCTCTAAGTCACAGGCTGCATTTCTGTCATCTTTGTACATCAGCACTCAACACATAATAGGTCTTCCTAGATCCTATTGTCATTGGAAAGCCTACCCAGCCCACATGCCCACCACATAAAGAGGCATTCAGTTCCCCAGTGCACACTTCTGCCTCCTACCCGAGATTGGGTAGAGCTCATTAAACCATCACTATTATCATTTGTATTGATCTGGTGGCAACGAGTGAGATATTTATCAAGTGTCACAGCACCAAGGACCCACTTACAGGAATGAACAGAAGCCACAGAGCAATACTGCTGTAGCAGGGAGCCAGACGCTGCCTACTATATACCAGTACCATCCACCCATCCATTCCACAGATATTTATTGCATACTCATATATGCCAGGCACAGTTATTGGCACTTGGAATACAATCCATTCATGTCTTCCTGGAATGGCCATCCACCAAGTTCAAATTTTGAACTAATCACTAAATAAATATTGATTGAAGAGCACCCAGCATGTGCTAGAATATGTCCTAAGCACTTCTATGGAGATGATGTAATAGGTGCTGACTATGCCCTAAGAACCTAACAGCCTAGAGGAGTAGTTGTGAGTACATACAACAAAGGGAAATTGGGCAGACTTGGCAGAATGAAGAGATACCTAGTAAGAGGAAAAGTTGATAAATGTCCTAGAGTGCAGAGGAGGAAATCTGCTAGTCAGCCTACTGTGGCCTGTTACATCTGAGACTTGGTAAGAGTCGGTTCTCTGAAGACAAAAGAAGCTTACAAGTCGGTAAGATCAGCCCTGATGAGAACTGAAGAAAGAAGGGGAAGAGAAACTAGCATTGATTCAGCACAGTGGTGGTCCTTTACAGCCATTACATCATACATTCTCTCCGCGGCTCTTTTATCATGAACTTCTGTTATTAGGTCATTATGTTAGGCTGCTCAATATCCAAGCCCTCTTCCCTTGCAAAGAAACTCTCTACCATCTTGCCTCAAAGGATGTGCAGCCTCAAGCAGGCTTTGAACGTGGAACCAGTAACACCAAGAGGAATGAACCTGTGAGCCATGCAGTATCCAACAGCTGAGGTGGCAGCCAGTGGAATGTCCAGAGGTGGCAGTGTCCTAACTGCATTCCTTCAGCTCAGTTTTAACTGAGGTTCTGGCTACTCAGCGACCCTTGGTCTCTGCCTGTTTCCCAGGCCTGGTTCCTCAGCTTTCTCTCAATTCTGCAAATTACCTGGTACCCTTCCATTGAACTACTTTTCTGCTTAAGTTAACCGGAGTCATTTTTAGCCACTTACTACCAAGAATGTTGAAGAATACACTGCTATATATACATCATTCACTGTGTTTTACAGAGAAGGAAACTGAGGCACTAGGAAGCTGAATATATATCTGAGTGATGAGGCAGGGTTTAAGTTCAGACCTTATGGCCTCAATCAAACCCAGAGATGTCTCCCCTAAGTGTTGTGTTGGTCAGGGCAACTCTGGTGGCAAATGACAGAAAAAATAACAACTGAAACTGGGGTAAGCTAGGAAAAAACAAACAAGCAATATGTCTTAGTTGAATCACTGAGATGTAGAAAGCACAATTGACTGTATTCCCCAAAGGATGTTGAGTCTATCCATCCACCTATGCCTGGGGTCTGCTCTCACCAATGTGGATTTCATTCCCAGGAATCCCTTCCAGCAGGGTGGCCTTCTCTAAACTTAAATTCTCATAACCACCAACCCAGGATAAAAGGGACAATTATTTTCCCCAAAAGTTTGAATGCAAGTCTTGGGTTTGACTCTCCCTGCACCAACTCAGTGGCCCAGGGACCAGAGATGTATTACTGGCCAAGCCTGAATCACACGTACTCCCCAAAAATCTGTGGTCGAGTTAACATTACTCAAACTTTATAGGCTGAAGTTAGTGGAGCAAAATAGTTCCCAAGAGAAGAATCAGATTACCTTCATCTGAAGAAAAGTGAATGAATATTGGGTGGCAATTGGGTCCACTAGCATCTACTGCTCCTATAGTATGGGTGGCACTCATCTTTCTAGCCCTTTTTGGCATTGCAATAAAACCTTTCTCCAAAATTAAATCCCACCACCCAGCCACCAGCCACAAGTTCTCTCTTATTCCTCCCAATCAAAAGTTTCTTTCAAATTCTTCTATACGTGCTATAAACTTAAGTTCCCCCATCCTTGGGCCTTTGCATTTTAAATCAAAGCAGACAATATTCCTGTGGGTGGGCCATGGGGAAAGCTGTATGTTACAGAAGGAAACTCAGAGATGGGGAGGACTGAATGGCTCATTATGGCTTTTCCCTGGAATCATATCATGAAGGAAGCCAGCCACACTGGGGTCTAAGTTTGTAGGGGCTGTGTGACAGACAAGAGCTTAGTCATAGGATGACAGAGCAGAGGGGAATGTGTCAAAGTCAGCTCCTCCCTAGAGCATGAGCCCTCAGCTGCATGTGCCCAGGACTTGGAATGGGGCCTTCTACCTAGAGAGACTCAACAGATGTTTGTGAATTAAACAAATGAACCCTGCTTTGCCTCGGGAACAGTATGTAGACCTGCCGAACCATGGTACCCTGCTTCCTAAAATGTTATCACAGCCTTTAATTTCTCATTATGACTCTCCGGGCAGTTTAATTAATAATTGCTATGGGAAGAGGAGAGCAAAGTGATAGTTAATAGCCATTGGCCAGAACTATTGCTGAATTAAAAGTCCAATTATGAAACGAACGAAGCACACCCAAAAGGGAGGGTGAATTCCAGGGGTAAGGAAAGGCCATGGGTTCCAGGGATGCGGGGGCTCCTCTAAATCTGCGCTGCTGTTGGCTGAGGTGTGCTCCAAATAGGAAGAAAGGAGAGATGACAAATGTGAGCATTTGTTAGGAAATGAATCCTTCACCATAGTCTGCACTTCCTAGAAGGGCAAACATTGCCACTGGGTTCTTTTTCCTCCCAACCAACACAACCAATACCACAGAGAAAAGAAGGAAAAAAACCAAAAAAAACAAAAAACAGAAGAAAAGGAGCAAAGACTACAGCTGCCTTGTCCAGACAGTTGAATGCCCAGAATTTCCTGCAATAGCCCCAGGGCCTCCCAGGGCTTCTGAGGTCAACAAATCTCCATGATTTGAGCGTTCAAACGGCAGCATAGTCATGTTTTCAGAAAGACGGTGACTACAAGAGTGTTTGTTCATGTAGAACCTCAAAACCCCTGGTGTGTGAATGGCTGGAAACTGACCGTTCCATGCTCCCTGGGGCCACCTGTGTATTTGCCCCATTGTTCCCCTCTTGCACCATCGTGTCCACACAGACTTTCTCTCCAGTGCCAGCTGGTTTCTCTTCACAAACTGTCTCTTCCCCACAATGTGAGTCTTCAATTTTCAGTGTTTGGAAATTCGTTACACCCAAACATTAATATGGTGATGTTTATACTTTCTTTTCTGCAAGAGCCTTCTATGAAATAGGATCCTTAGTATTAGGTACTTAAGAATTTCTAAACTTGAATCATTTAGGCAGTAGGTTAGATGTAATTTAAATACAAAGGTTAAGATCTTCTTAAAGGGAAAATGAGTAATTTATAAAACCTTGTACTAAAGAAATTAAGAAAAGCTGATGCGTAATTTCTTTAAACACTGCAAATAATAGTAATATCAGGGAAAAAATTGGCAGAAGAAGGAATTTTTAAAATGCCAATGATATCTATATCTTGGGAACTACTTTACTCAAGCACCAGCTAGGATAATTCTGTGCTTTTCAAGTAGCTCCTTTAAGAAAACTCCTCTTTTTCTGCCCCCTACAAAATGCTGATATACTGAAAGGTACCTGATATAAAGGCGTGACACCCTGTGTGGCTGAGCCAGGAATTGCAACAATGTCTGAGCCAAGGAATTGCAACAGTTTTGATCCAAATGGTCTGGACTCCCACCTACCCTCCCCATTCAAAGCTTTACAAACTTGTAAACTAGAGGGTCAAGATTAACCTAACAAACAATTTATGAACTTCAACTGGTATTTGAGTGTGAGCCTATCTGCTTTCTTCACAGTTTAAGCTCCCATAATCTACACCAGTCTTTAGTTTCTTCCTCAGCAGAGGTAGTTTATGTAGCAGAAAGAAAGGAAGGATTAGCATCAGAAGATTGAGGTTCAAGTCCCAGCTCTGTTCTCCCTAGCTGTTCTCTTGCCCTCTCTGGGTCTCTCTTTTCTAATTTGTAAATGATGGGCGGTCATGCAGCCATTTCCCACCCATGGAAAGGAGTGGGGGTATGATACACAGTGTAAACGTGTAGAGACAGAATGTTCTCCACTTCTGACTCAAAGACACCTTTGTTCAGGCAGAGAACTCAGCTCATGTGCAGTATCATACCTGCCAGGTAGACTCCAAAGCACCTTCTTCTTGTGTCCTTTCACAGGGCTCTCCAATGCTACTGCTTCTGCTACAGATTTGAGTAACTGGTTATTAAGTATGAAATGTCCGATTTCCTTAAGTTTGACAGTTGATATCTCAGACGTTTCACTTTGACACTTTTTGTTTTATGTTTATTGTGAAGGTACATCCTCATTCTTTCAAATGCATAATTTGGTTTGTGATTATCTTCCAAATTTCTTTTTAGAGCAATTTTTGTGAAACCATGAATAAGTCAAAAATTCATGTTGTCTTCAAATATGAGTTCCGGTATGGAACCAATGCAGTGCAGACAGCTTGAAATATCAACCAAATGTTTAGGAAGAATGTGGCTAATGAACACACAGTACGTCGGTGGTTTGAGAAGTTCTGTTCTGGAGATTTTAATCTTCCAAATGAACCGTGTGAGCGACCTGATACCAAGGTGGATAATGATAAGTTGTAGTGGAAGCGAATCCATCTCAACCTATGCATGAATTAGCAGCAAGGATTGACACTATCATTCCAACAATATTGGACCATTTGAAACAAATCAGCAAGGTAAAGAATCTGGATGGATGAGTACCACATGAATTAAACAAGCATCAGAAGAGAAATTGTCTCAAAGCTTGCCTTTCTTTGCTGTCACGACATAAAGGCATACCATTTCTACACCATATTGTTACATGTGATGAAAAATGGATTCTTTTGCATTTGGCACAATGGTCAGATAAAGATGAAGTGCTGAAACACAGTCCAAAACCTAATATTCATCAAAAAAAGCTAATGATGTCTGTTTGGTGGCCCGGCGCTGGTCTCATCCACTATAGCTTCATGAAACCTGGTCAATCGATTACAGCAGATGTCTACTGCAACCAATTAGATGAATGATGAGGATGCTTGCGATTAAGCGTACAAGATTGGTCAATAGAGACAGGCCAATCCTCTTGAAAGATGATGCTCAACCACATGTGGCACAAATAACGGTGCTCACACTACAGAGGCAGGACTTAGAAACTCTCTGTCATCCACCGTATTCACCAGGCCTTGCACCAACTGACTACCACTCTTTCTGGGCTTTGGACCACTTCTTGTAAGAAAAAATATTCAATCCTCAACAAGCTGTGGAAAATGCCTTTTGCAATATCATCATCACTCACTCTCCAGGCTTCTGTATTGCTGGCATAAACAAGCTACCGTTAAGATGGCAAAACTGTGTTGATAGTTTAGGCACATACTTTGATTAATTGTGCTGCTTCTTGTTTGAGATATAATAAACTATACTTTTGATTTGAAATCGGACATTGCATATTTAATGACCTATAGGTGCATCGTAAAAATACTCTCTTCCTCTGCAGGAAGCACATTACAAATGTCTAGTTCATATTCCCAGGGCATTGGTTTTCAGGGTCAGTGTACAACATCCCCGTGGATGTCATGAAGTGATGCACGGAACTTGAATCCAGATGCCTGAATTTGGGAGACTGATTTTCCCCCAACTTTATATTCCAAGCCATGGGGAAACAACATTCACATTATCTGATCCTTTTCTTTTCAGAGGCCAGGAATGACCAAAGGTCTTACTTAGCTAAGTATTTTCCAGAGTATGGAGGCTTACTTACTTCTCCAACTAGTTTTATTGTGACAGGCAGAAGTTTCATTTTCCAGATGTTCTGTGGGAGCTTATGATTTTTCTTTTGCTCTTCTGAAGCAAAAACCAAAATCACTAATAGATTGAAACTCTAAATAGATTAACTCCCAACACTATCTGGATCAAATTCATCTTTGGATAGCTATCATTGTCCTTTATCCTAGACTAATTTTTTTACTTTTATTGGTTTTCTACCTTCCCATCCATAAGAGAAGGGGAAGAAAAGAGTAAAATAAGTTGAAGACATATCAAAACCTACCAGAACTTTTGGCTTTTTTGTTTCTCTTATCAAAACAAGAGCATAGAGATGAACTTGGGGTAGCAGAGAGAGAGCAATGCCTTGGTTGCTGCCTGCACTAAAATAAAAGTAAACAGAGAATAAGTATTTTTCCAACACTACAGACAGATGACAATCTAAGGCCTGGGGTAGGGAGAGGTGACAGGGAAAATTGCTAAGAATTGCACAGACTCTGTTTTTTATCTGTTTTCATGTATACATAATTTTTGGAGTTATCAGTTGTTTTAGAAATTTTCTCTTTCTTCATCAGACGCCAAAAAAAATTGCATTCGAGGATAGACAAACAGCTGACAACCCAGGTATTCTGATAACACGCTAATAGAAGTAGCCTTATAGTACTGTGCTAGACTGAAAGTTTTCAGAACAGCTTCCCCTAGCACCACTATATATCTTTTCAAGTGAGTAGAGCTGGTATCTGCGTAGAGGAGAATCAGACACAAGTATCCAGTTAGAATCATTTTATAGGAATCTGACATTGGAGAGAAGGCTGGCTGGGGACAGGCCTGCCAGTGCCTGGCTCTGAGGGTGGGCATCCCCATGCCTGCACACACAAGCCCTCCAGACAGGTCGCATCCTTCTCTTCGGGGAAAACCAAAAGCCTAATTTTTACGCACACCCTGCCAGACCTTCCTCACTGTAACAGAGGCATGCCTTAAAAGATCATGCCAAAGTGCTTTGCTGTTTCTGAAAGGCCAGAGGAAACTGCTTGACTTATCACCAGAGTTCAAATGTCTTTGGACAGGTCATTTAGACAGATTGCACAGTTTCTCACAACTTCTGTTGCAACTTCTCAACTCTGCTATTGTAGGGCAAAAGCAGCCATAGATACTATGTAAACAATTGAGAGTGGCTATGTCCCAATAAAACTTTACTTATAAAAACAGCCAGAGTGCTGGACGTGGCCTGTGGGCCATAGTTAGCCAAGCCCTTTATCACTGAACACAAGGCTTCTCTAGAGGAGAATGGGGTTTCTATTGAGGCAGGGATTTCTATGAGTCCACTTATTTGGTGTTCTGCATATTCTCCAGACTTGTCAGTTATAAATGCCTGCAGCTGTAGGTAACCCAACTCAACTGACTTACTCAAATAGCAATTTATTATTGTCATATAACAGGAGTGCAGTTAGGTGGTTGCTGCCACTGTTTCATTTGCCCTCCCCACCATTTTCATGGGCCCTGGCTCTTCCCTTCACCATTCTCAGCCTGTTGGCCGGCCATCTCATATCCACCAGATGGCCAGTGCTCACCAGGCATCACATTTGAGTCTGTGGAGGAAGAATAGGAAAAGGATTTAAGGATGAGTCAACCACAATTTTCCCTTTTTTATCAGAAAAACAAAAGTGTTCCCAGGAGCACCTTTAACCTAGCTGATAAAAGATTTCTACTTATTCCTTATTGGCTAGAAGTATGGCACATGGGTGGACACACCTTGTTTAAAGAAAAGATGGGAATTTAGTATCTACTTTTGTAGCCTCTAGACTAGAGAAGAACAGGGAAAAGGGTATTGGGAATGGAATCAAGACAGCCAAATTATACCCCTCTGTAGCACGTGATAGACAGGACAGTGTGTTGGTGATAAGAAATGCACTCAAGGGCTTGTGTTCAAGCCTGTACCAAGCACAGAGCTATAATAGCAATCCCTGGTGGGAAGGTATTATAAGTTGCCTCTGTTAGGGAAAACCTTGACAACAATTGAATCGGTGCTTCTAATGGGCTTCATTGGTATTGATGTTTTATTCATATCAATTATGACTAGATGTCAACTAATCAATGCTCCTAATGCCAAAATTTGTGACTTTCCTTTTGGCCCAAGGAAAGTACAAGAGAGATTTTGCTGTCTGCGACTGTATATAAAATAGCTAAAATAGGTAGCACTCTCTGCAGTCATGAAAAGCAGCTCCGCATAGCAAGGCAACGGCTAGACATAAAACATTATACCGTATAGCTGACATTCTGGGGAGGGGGATAATTTTGTGACTAGAGTGCAGTTATTACAGCATTGGCTTACTATAAGGGTTAACATGCTGATTACATTTTGACAAGAGGCAGCCCTGTCATTTTAACGGCCACACGTGGTTAGTCCTTTGGTTTTCAACATTGTCTTGAAAATAGTACGATGTCTTAAAACCATGATCTCATAGTTTAACTCATTTTAATTTCCAGGCATTGCTTTTCTTGAACATTCTACTACTTCAAGTTCAGAGGCAACTCTCAAAATACTGGAGTTGTTCTTTTGGCTGGTGGGGTTTGCCCTGTAGGGAAGAAACAGGTACGTTAAATTAAGAGTAAGGTAATTTCTGGAAAAGCAATGGAAGAAGACATGGCCAATCATAAAACTGTGTACAATGCCACCATATCTGAGACTGCATTTTTGTTTTCAAGGCAATGAAAATACACCTGTGCTCATACAGATTTTACAGTTGGACTCTAAAATGTAGATAATCACAATTACCTAAAGCTCATTTTGAATAATGCCTTTTCCTTTCAAATCAAGATCATTACTATCATATTTAACCTGCATAGTAAGCGTGTGGAACAGGTGGACCTGCCTGTTTATATCAAAGGGGAATCCTACTTAGAGAAAGTAAATGATTTGCCTGAGATTTCACAGGCTGATCCTTTGTCCTCAAGTCTACACCTATTATTTTCTTGCAAAATACCAAAAATTGATTCATCTCATCTTCAAGATCATCTTGCATCTTCATGCCGATTTCTCACCACTTTATGTAGCCTTTTAAAATATTTATTAAGTGCCGACCTTGTAATTTGCCACCTAAGCACCTGTTTTCCTTTTCATTCTGTACATAAATGTGAGTCTGAACTGGTTTTACCAGCCCTAAAATACCTCAGCTGGGTCACCATGACAATAATGCGCTGTCATTTATAAAAAGAAACAAGTTGAGTTTTTCACTCTTCAGGTTCCAAACGCCTCAGACTAGGTGAACTGTCTCCTTTTGGGGGCGGGAAGGGGGGAGGGACGAAGTTTCATGTCTCAGTGCCACACCTCAGTGGAGAAATACAAAGGAGAAGGAGAAATTCCAAAATAAGAATAGGCGAGCCAGGTTTCGGGGCCCAAGCCACACCTCAGAGACAAACTGAGCTGAGCCCATCCGTGACTGTGACTCCTTCCTGCAAAACAGGCTAGCGGCTTAGGAGCCGCCCTTCCCCGGGCCACAGCCCTGTTCCCGGGCCTCCTCCTGCCAAGCCTGCCTCCCGAGCTGTGCGCCCTTCCTTTCGTTTTATGTTCGTCCATCCAGCCCAATAGAGCCAGCTTTTTGCATATTAAAACTTAATTTGTTTAAGGACGAACAGTTGGAAGCCCGCTTCTCAGGGGCCTGAGTGACAGATCGCAGGAGGGGCGCATCGGCCTCGGAGGCTGCCGATTTGGCAGGTCCCCATCTCAGAGGAGAGAGGAGCACATGAGCCGCTCACTGTCAGGATTCCAAAAGGCATTACCCTGCACTCCAAGGTGGAGCCGTTTACCAATACCGTGATCTCTCCCCAGATGCCGTTGCTACTGCAGCTAATTAAGAGAACAATTAAGACTAAGGCAATCAGTCAAGTACACAGACCTCAGTCATCTTCCCAGCTCTCCGATGCCGCGCTGCTCCCAGAGGGCTGAACCGTATTCAGTCATTCAGAAAATGACAGGAAGAAGCTATTAAATATCTGAAAACCATAAAAACGCAATCATACTGTTCTTTAGCGGAGCCATCCACCAGAGACCAATGCCCAGCTACTTTAGAAACTTAGCAGGACCCTTGAATTCACACACTCACAAATAAGAAGATTAATCAAAAGCAGCTCAAATCAAAATTTAATTATAAGGTGCGGATGGGAGAGGCTGTGCTGGCCATTCCCTTCTCTTATTTTTTGGTTTATGACTGATCGATACTCCTCGTCTCAGTCAGATGCATGACAAAGTCCATGGGGTGTCTTTAGAAAGGAAGTAACAGATTAAATATTGAGCTAAACAATCTAATCTTCTCCTGGAAGGATTTTCTGATATTCGTAAAGGTAAATCCTATTAGTGGGGAACAGTCTCCATGTGCTGGATTATAGAGCCTCGTTGGGAGAAGTTCATAAACACAGAACCACAAGCCACTAAAACAAAACTTCTCTTAATAGCAGAGCAAATGGAGGCCAGGAAAAAAATGCCCTTAGAAAGAAAATCATATACAGATAGATAGATATGTGTTAATCATTTTACATTTAATTTAGTAAATATATTGCAGAATACGCTAAGATTTCTACTATCGAGTACTGGCTTCACATCTGAGCAGATACTTATTCTCTTTGAACCTTCTCCCAAGAGAACTAGAATTTTCTGGTTTCCTAGAGTTAAGAAGTGAGGCTGAACGTCCTAGAAAAAAGCACCATAAACAATGTTATCAAAACATTTTATTAAACACCTACTGTATGTCTTGTGAGGGATACTGGAGGAATAAGTAGAAAATGTTGAAACATCTGAGCATGGACTTTGGTGTCAGATCTGGGTTCAAATTCTAACTCCCCACAGACTAGCTATATGATTTACTTCAAGCAAGTGATTGAATTGCTGTTTGCATTTTCTCATCTGTTAAACACTCTTGCTATCTCAGGGAGTTGTTCAAGGCTTCAAAGCTCTTAGAACTTAGTACATAGTAAGTATTCAATAAAACCATGATGATGACGACAGTGATTCTAATAGCCACCATTTATAGATGGCATGACCTGTCATGATTTCCACATGTGAGCTTACTGAGTATTCATTGCAATTCTGTACACTAAATATCATTATTAGTATTATTATTATAGTCATTTCACAGGTGAAGAATCAGATGCTATGAGGAAAGACCTCTCATGGCAGTGACTAGAAGTACCAAGTGACCCAGCCTTGAATTTACAAAGGGCCTCAATTTTAGACTTTTGTTTTTATCTCTAATTGGGGTGATCCCATCACAGATAGAAACAAAGACCATTGAAAGTAAAAAATTTAACCTTTTCTCAGGTTAAAGTCTGGGAGGACACATCTTTTCATACACCAAAAATTAACATTTTTTTCTAAAATTTAAAATTATCTTGTGAATAGCAGAATCACAATACATTATATTATATATTTAAAAGCCATATGTTTTCCTTATAAATATTTAAGATATATCATGATTTTTAAACTATTTTTGGCCTTTAATTATTTTTTAAAAAATATATCAAGGCCGGGCGCGGTGGCTCACGCCTGTAATCCTAGCACTCTGGGAGGCCGAGGTGGGTGGATCGTTCAAGGTCAGGAGTTCGAGACCAGCCTGAGCAAGAGTGAGACCCCCGTCTCTACTAAAAATAGAAAGAAATTATATGGACAACTAAAAATCTATATAGAAAAAATTAGCCGGGCATAGTGGCGCATGCCTGTAGTCCCAGCTACTCGGGAGGCTGAGGCAGTAGGATCGCTTAAGCCGAGGAGTCTGAGGTTGCTGTGAGCTAAGCTGACGCCACGGCACTCACTCTAGCCTGGGCAACAAAGTGAGACTCTGTCTCAAAAAAAAAAAAAAAAAAAAAAATATATCAAAAGCCTCAAAAGAAAGAAGTATCCTAAGACTCTGTTTACCAGATTTTAAGTTACCAAATGGATGCCACTAAATGCAGAGTTGAGAAGAGATGCACAATAGACAACATTCAATAGCATTTCCACCATATAGACACAATAATTCCAAGTAACCTCAAGAGCACAGATAATGGTAAAATGTGGTAAATTAATTAGGAATAGATGAGCTTGGCATATTTATTACCTGTTTTTTAATTTAATTTATTTAATTATAAGTTTATATAATTTAATTTTTAATAATGTCTGTGTTTAACAACCAGCTTGAAAATCTAACACTGGGCTCCTGGAAGACAATAGGGGTCAGCTCTAGCACACCATTGACTCCACACTGGATTCTTCATGGAGGCCAACTCAGACCTTTCAGCAGGTGCATTTATATCGATAGAGCAACATTTGTAGTAAGACACTTCTGAATAGTTACATGTGTTCAAAAACATATGTCCAGGTGGATTAAGATATATATATAAAGAGTAGGTGCCTCACACCCAGTCCAGGTGGGTTCTCTATGAACATCACTCTCTCAACTTTCTCAACATGTCGGTCCATGTGCATAAACCCTTATACTGTCTGCTACAGACCTTTGTTGTAAATGGCCAGGAATGAAAAATGCTCACATCCACAGACAGCTGATGAGATAGCTGGGCTTCCCTTTGTGAGCTCTTACCAGACACATCCCAATGTCACAGTAAGCTGGTGACCTCCAGGTGGCCATTTGTGGGCTACTTCCTCCTCATTTGGTATCACAGATCAAGATGCTCCTCTAGCCTTATTTATAAAGCCTATCCATCACTTAGAAATTGAATGACCAACATCTGCTCAGATCTGGGACTTTTTAAAAACATTACTGTGTGCTCACAAGTACATACACACATACATACATTCACTCAAAAGAAAACTAATGTTTTAAGCTAAGTATAGTACTACTCTTCTGAAATGTGTAAAACCTATAGAACGGTATGCCGTAGTAATTTCCTGCTATAGAATCAGAGCCAAAAAATACATTCTTTTGAGAACTAAATTCATGCCTGGCTACATTTCTATTATGACACTTTAGTGCAACTATGTTGCCATTAAAAAATTTTAAACCACCACCTCAACTATTCTTTTAGCCAAACTATTAATACTATTATTGAAAAGAAATTTGTCCAATTATTATTGCTTTTCCCTTCCTTGGAGATGAGAAACCAACTGATCCAAAATCAATTACTCAGATCTCCACTGTGACACAGAAAAGCAAGTTCAAAGCCTTTTCATTAATACTTCAAATCTGAGAAATTTCTAGATTGGACAAAAATTGTAGAGATTCAAAGGAGAAAACAGAAGGCAATAGTTTTCAGGCTCTGCACTCTCCCTGAGTAATTCAAAATGATTTTATAATGAATTTTTCCAGGCCATTAGCCCAAAATATTGTCTGATATCTGTGACTATTTTGAAAAGGAAAAAGAAATTAAGCAGGAAACAGCCACTAAATTTAGAAGGATAGTTATGCCTTTGTTTAGTATCCTTTTTATCTCTGCCCACATTGGGAATAGATTCATTGTTTTTACCAGAAGAACACTGGTTCCTACTTGTAAGGTATAATCTTCCTAGACAAGATTTTCACACACACACACACACAAAATCAATCTCTTGACTCAAGTAGGATCAACTGACCACCAAATTTCTTTGTTAAGAATCTTCTCTACCGATCATTCAAAGAAATGTTGAATAAAAAGGGAGGACACAAGGAACATATTTTACAATGAAGGAAAACAATTCATCATAGGCAACACTGTACCTTCGTCTCCAGGGTGACAAAAATCTGTTCCTTTACATTTTAAAATGGGTTGTTTAGAAACTGAACAGAAATGTCGAGCAAACCTAAAATGGTGAGCCTCCACAAAGATTAAAACATTCCAACAATTCTTGTGTAGCAGAGAGAAGGAAAGAAATCTCCCCACACACTTTCACTTATCCCCTTCCTACCACGGTTACTCACACAGGATCTCTCTGGGAAGCCATGACTCTGAAAAGTGAATTTCTAGTCTTCACACCACGTACAAACCAATTAAGAGATGGACAATGTAAATCCAGACTATATTTAGGCAAACTACTCATTATATCTTTATTAAATAATTACACACTATTTGACTGAGTTTATCCAGTTGTTTTAAAAATATCTAATTATTTAATTGAATGCAATTTTTCATACTTCTTTCCACATTTAGATATCCAAAGAATTTAGAAGAATGATCTGTATAATTTTTGCATAGCAACAATTCACTTTGGAGAATGTTACCTATATATTGTTGGGAAAAAAATTGTTTTGATATGTAGCTTGCTTTAACTGACCTCAAAGATAAATCCAAGAAAGTTTCCAGTAAAAAATAAATTCCTAAGAAGAACACTCTTATTACAAATCTCTGTTTTCAGAGCTTAATGAGATTTGAGCAAAAACTTGTTATCGACATAGCCACTGTGCATTCTCTGCTAGTATTTAGTAGGCTAATCCATTCTGCCTATTTTCTAAAAAAAACAAAATGAAGAGTGATGAAGATTATGTGCAGTCATGGAGCATGCCATTTGAATCTCACTCTATTTTACATCTCAAAACTCCCAGGTTTCAGGCTTCCGTGGTATTCATAAGTGTATTTATGTGGGAAAAATCAAAGAGAAATTGAGAGTTTAGTATCAGCCCAGGGATTCAAGGACAGACCAAGCACCAACCTCTTTTTTGTCTGAGACTCGAATTACGATCATGAGTAGCTACAAAACTATGCCTGTCAAAGTCATTGTCTTTCCCATGAATTGTTTTTCTCTCCTGGCTTTCCTCTTTGGGTTAGTGTAACCATCCCTCTTCCACTTTCACACACTAGAAACCTGGAGTCTTCCCTGAAACTCCACTCTCCTCTTCACTTTTTCCTCTTATCATTACACCATTTCCACGGCCATCTGCTTAGTCACACCTGAGCAACTAAGACAATCTCACACCTGGTTTTCATGCCCCTGGCCTCTACCACACCAATCCAGGGTACACACCATGTTTAAACCAAATCCTAAAACCCTGCTGTCCCGAAGTCTTTCTGTCTGCAGGATCCATAGAGTCCTCTTGGCTAAATCCCCCTCTCATACTTTCATGTTACTCCAGCCTCCCCAGCTGTGGAGACAGGACTAGATGTCCTCCAATATCCACCATTGTCTTCTTCCTTTCATAATAAAACCTCCCATTATAGCTGGACATATCACCACCTGAACAAAGACTAATTTTTCCAGACTCTTTTGTAACAAGGTGTGCCCCTGCAGTTAAATGCCCTCCAAAGGAGGGAGTATGCACTGGCATTCCTTTGTTCTCCTTCACATTGACTGGGATGCGGACGTGATAGCTGGACCATGAGCAGCCACTTTAGACACAGAAATGGAAGCCACACATAGCGGATAGTGCAGACACTACTAGCCCTACTAGCTCTCTGCTTTCAGATAACTGAGTAGGGAGAAATTAATTTGCATTCATTGCTAAGTTGTGCCTTTGTGACAATCATCCAACCCATACCTTAACTAATATGCCACTATGTACTATATACTCAGTTCTTCGAAAAAATTTAAATAAAAATTCCAAATCTATATTTACATATAGAAAACCATAAAAAATGGAAGAATGACCTGGATTTTTTTACTCAAAATCATCTTCACTTTTGGCACACAGTCCAATACACACCAGCAATGTGGCAATAGTCTCATAATTCCAAACCATTTTTTTTAAATCTTTGGTTGAAATGAAAATATTTCTGTACATTGGTTAGAAGTCTTCTGGCAGAGTTATTAGACACACTTAAAAACAGAAAAATTTTAAAAATTTCTATATAATGGGATCCAATTTCCTCAGAAATATCAGAACTTTCACTCTCTCCATTTCTCAAGTTCTTTTCTCTATATTTGTTTCATTCTCCTCTCACATTACAAACCAACTTCCCATGCCTCTCTTCTTGAAGGGGAGATTCAGCTGCCTACCATTCCCAAGCTTTATGTGTTATAATCCAGGCATTCAAAGAGAGAAATCTCACCCTCCCTCCCTCTTTTCCTCCTTCTCTCTCTTTCTTCCCTTCTCTCTTTCATATCTCTATCTCTCTCCCAGAATTTCTGTAAAGCAAAGACTCTTCTTGAGGCATGTGCTTATGCGTGGACCAACCTACTGGGGCCAGGGTAAGAAGAATCTGGGGAAGAAAGAGTGCTTGGCTTGAGGTGTGTCAGATGCACGCTCACTGACTGATCTATTATGTGAAGGGGGCGGGGCCACATAGTCATGATGCACAAAATGTCATAAAAACAATGTGCTCAGCTTTTGTTCCTTTTTGCTCTCCGTCTGTCACACACATTCACATGCAAATATACACACATAAACAAACATACACACACAGAGGCATGTTCCTTACTGAGTTTTATCATGTCTTAACTGATGCATACTCTAGAAGCACAGAGCTACAGAAAG
This sequence comes from Eulemur rufifrons, assembly GCF_041146395.1. NCBI lineage: Eukaryota > Metazoa > Chordata > Mammalia > Primates > Lemuridae > Eulemur > Eulemur rufifrons. The sequence continues at coordinate 64,159,631 of NC_091001.1, forward strand.
TAAAACTGGCTAACCATTGTTTACAAATTTGCTTTTAAAAAACCTGCCGAACCTCTGGTTACACTCAAAATCACATTCACTTTGGGCACACAACCCAACACACACTAGCAGTATGGTAATATCCTCATTAATTTAAGCCACTTTTTAAAATCTCCGATGAAAAGGAAAATATTTCAAATATATACATTTTTTATTTATTTATTTATTTTTTTTTGCGAGACAGAGTCTCGCTTTGTTGCCCGGGCTAGAGTGAGTGCTGTGGCGTCAGCCTAGCTCACAGCAACCTCAAACTCCTGGACTCAAGTGATCCTTCTGCTCAGCCTCCCAAGTAGCTGGGACTGCAGGCATGCGCCACCATGCCCAGCTAATTTTTTCTATATATATATTTTAGTTGGCCAGATAATTTCTTTCTATTTTTAGTAGAGATGGAGTCTCGCTCTTGCTCAGGCTGGAATATTTCATATATTTTTATTTCAAATATTTCATTATTTTTAAGGAGATCGTAAGAGCAGCTACCTCTGTTTTAGTCAGTGGCTGAGGGTTGGGCAGCTGGCCCCGGTATGCTCAACAGAGAGTTCTACAAGTACAAATTGGTTCCAAAACTAAGTTACCATGAGATTCTTCCCTTTTCCACTGTCCCCAAGAACCATAAACTCAATGCAGAAATCTAAGGATGAAGCAAGCTAGAAGACTTTGAGAAAGTCCAAAAAATATACTTAGTGTCCTAATATTTTATGTGCTTACATATATGTATTTAATAATTACCCAAGCCTCAAGGCACAAGGCATTTCTTTGTCACTGAGCACCACAGAAAAACTAGTGTGGGTTGGAGTAGTCCATTTCATTCAGACTCTAATGTCCCTACTATTGTGTAACAGGTTTTGTGGAAATGGCCAGTTGTAGTAGGTTAATTATTTATAGGCTGGTTTTTTTCAAAATTCAAAACTTCTGGGGAAAACTAGATACAGCTGCAAAGTCTCCTTTATTGCCCCTAATTTTATTCTTTAGGTTTCACCTAATTTCTCTTAAGCCCCAAATCTCTGGGTCCTGATAAGTGTACGTGGATGCTATACACTTTTGTTTTAAACCATGCTAATGGTCCTAAGCTCTGGAGAGGATTGTCCTCAGGACCCCTTACCAAGACAGCTGGCAGCCCCCATTCTGCCGTTACTCCCCACACCCCTGAGCTTCCAGACCTTCTTCTGCGTCCTTCCCTTGTGGCAAGTGCCACACTGAGCAGCAATTACTCATTGTAGGTCTCTCCTCTCAGATGATGGGAACCAATTCTCAGTCCTCTTGATATCCTAAGAAACTGACACAATGTCTGACACATTGTCAGTGCTCTATCACTGCTCGAAGATGTGAATGAATATCACTAAGGATGTCCTCCCACCAAATAGTTGAAGTATTCCAAATTGAGGTTGCTATTCTGGCCTTAAGTCTGTGGAGATCACGGAATGCACCAGTTCACAGGTCCGAGTGGTGGGGAGGAGGAGCGTTTATTCCTTTAGTTCCAGTGTCTTAGCTTTGGTGCCCCAGCTTCATGATCATCTAAGTACAAGATTGTTGGAGTCCTGCTTTTTCATTTAGTAACATGGATGAGGAAGAAGAGCACAAGTGAACAGCTGCCTAGATTGAGAATCTATTCAGATGCTGATATGAAAATAATTGGACAACAAAGCCCTGTGTTAGCACTTTCTCTGCAGTGATACACAGGAGGCATTCGTGGGCCCACAACAATTTCAAAAGCATAGTTCTGGGGAATAGTACTATGTAATCATAAAATTACACTGGAGATAAGATTTAATTACCATTTTCACCTTTCCACACCTTTGGCAAAGTAATGCTTAAAAGCTTTGCGAGGAAGAATATTATCCTTAAAGTAATAACATGCAACAATGAAAGCACAAGAAAGACCAATAAGCAGGCCAGTGGACCAAGCTTTTATGGGAGCTTAGGGGTTCAGGGGCAGTATTCAAAATTATTACAGGTGACTGTCACCTAAGGGAGTTTATAGATTGGCTTCAAAGAAAAAGTCAATAAAGACATTGTTTCTTAAAAGAGATCTTTTCATTTTCTCCTTACAGGGAACGGACGAAAGCTTTCTGGCTGCTATCATAAGTAGGCACTGATCAGAAAAGCCTCAGTATCATTCCATTTTCACCATAAATCACAACACACCCAGCATTAGCACTGATAGAGATGTGCAAGGCAGAGGGAGGAAGATCTGTCCTCAAAGGGTGGGATTCATACAATGACAACGGCTGCTTGAAAATAATTCTTACTTGCCCTGGATGGGTTGTAAGGTTAAACTTGGTGTCTTAATTGCATTCATGAATTCTCAACTAATTTAAAAAGTGATGAGCAAACATCAAGATCATGAAAAATAATAAAAATCTAAGAAACTATCACTGTTTGGAGGAGACTAAGGAGATAGGATAATTGCTTTGGCCTGAATGTTGGTGTTCCCCCAAAACTCATATGTGGGAACCTAATACCCAATGTGATATTATTTTTATTTCAAAATATTAAGGGGGTACAACTGTTTTGTGGAGCAGTTTTGTAATGCTTGAGTTACGGCTATAAGAGGGTCCATCACCCAAATAGTGTTCATTGTACCCATTAGGTAGGTTTTTGCCCTTTGCCTCTACCATCTTCCCCTCTGCTTGATTTCCACTGAGTTTTACTTCCCTCTGTGCATATGTGTGTTTATCAGTTAATGCCAATTTAATAGCGAGTACATGTGGTGTTTGTTTTTCATTCTTTAGACACTTCACTTAGGATAATGGTCTCCAGTTCCATCCAAATTGCTGCAAGAGGCATTAATTCATCCTTTTTATGGCTGAGTAGTACTCCATGGTAGACATTTATCACATTTTCTTAATCCACTCATGAATTTCTGGGCACTTGGGTGGATTCCACACCTTTGCTATTGTGAATTGTGCTGCAATAAACATTCCAGTGCAGGTGTCTTTTTGATAAAATGACTTTTTTTCCTTTGTGTAAATACCCGGTAGTAGGATTGTTGGATTGAATGGTAGGTCTACTTTTAGTTCTTTCAGCAATCTCCATATTGTTTTTCATAGAAGTTATACTAATTTGCAGTCCCACCAATAGTGTATAGTGTTCCTTTCTCTTTGCATCCATGTGAACATCTATTGCTTTTGGACTTTTTCATAAAAGCCATTCTAACTCAGATAAGGTGATATCTCATTGAGATTTTAATTTGCATTTCCCTGATGACTGGTGATGTTGAGCATTTTTCCTTATGTTTATTGGCCATCTGTCTATCTTCTTTTGAAAATCTGTTCATGTCTTTTACCCACTGTATAATGGGGTTGTTTGTTTATTTATTGCTGATTTGCTTGAGTTCTTTATAGATTCTGGTTAATAGCCCTTTCCAATATGATATTATTAAGAGGTGAGGCCTTTGGAAAGTGATTAGTCATGAGGGTTCTACCCTCATTAATGGAATTAGTGCCCTTAAAAAAGAGGCTCTAGGAAGTTCCCTTGCCTCTTCTACTATGTGAGGATGCAGCAAGAAGGCACCATCTTTGAAGCAGAAAGCAAACCCTCACTACACATTGAATCTTTTGGTGCCTTGATATGGAAATTCCCAGCCTCCAGATTGTGAGCAATAAATATCTGTTGTTTATAAATTACCCAGTCTAAGACGTCTTGTTATAGCAGCCCATATGGACTAAGACAATGACTAAATGCAACGTGGTATCCTGGATTGAATCCTGTACCACACAAAGGATATTAATAGGAAAAGTGGTAAAATTCAAATAAAATCTAGACTAATATTAATATGCCAATGTTAATTTCTTAGTTCTGACAAATTGCCATGGTTATGTAAGATGTTAACATTAGAGGAAGCCAGGTGAAGGGTATATAGAAACTTTCTATACTCTTTGTAATGTTTTATAAATCTAAAATTATTCCAAAATAAAAAGGTCACTTGTAAGAAAAGTAATAAGCAACGTCCACTGGCTATTCTTATAGTTGGCAAATTGCCCTTGGGTAATGGCACATTGAATATTTCTTTCTGGTTTTCAACTTTCCAAAGAGAAATATGTGGATCCATCAGACTACATAGAATACGAAACGATTGGAGCAGTCATTAGTTTGTGAAGTGGACCTACAGGTGGAAAGGAAAATCTGCCACTGTTAAATTTTGAGTGATGACTTCAGCTGATAAGGTTCTCAGAGGGATTTACCTAGCCCAGGACTCCTGGTGATTCTACTTTTGCTGACTGGTTCAAACCATAATCATCAGTGCTTCCCTTAGAAATGAGACCAAAATATTTCTTAACTCATTCACATCTGCATATATACACTTTTTTCACTGTAAATAACTGTACTACAAGTTTGTGTGCTCACCTTCCTTTCTTAGAATACTGAAGAACATTGCTAAAAGGTATATCTCCAAGTTTTGACAGAGGAAGGGAAGTGTTCTGCCTTGAGGATTAATGGGGAGATATTGAGATTGAATTACAGAGGTATTTCGTAGGTTTCCTTTTCTTTGGAGTTGAGTCTGTTACTGGAGAATTACTATGTCGCTTTGGATGTGTCATGTTTCCTTGCTTTTCATGTTTCTTGGGATCCTGCATTGATATCTGTGCATCTGGTAGAATAGTTGCTTCTTCCAATTTTATGGAGTAGCTTTTCTAGGGAAAGACTTTTTCCTGTAGATGTGTAGGTGTGACACTCTAGTATCAGTTGGGTAGGGTGCTTTGGTTTGGTTCTGGGTGGGCACAGCAGTGTAGTCTCTGCATGATTTCTTTGGTTGTAATAAACTTCAACAGTGTCTGCAAGTGCCTCAATGCCTAGGCTGTGATTGTTTGTGGGGGCTGTGACTCAGTTTTTCTGGGGACAGGGATACTGAATGGACTGGTATTTGGACCCTGGCAGGGGCGGAGAGGTACATGCAGGCAGCAGCTGCAGAAGAATTTAATAAAGGGATTTATTTAATATGATTGCCAAGATATGGACAAGATTTAGAGAAACCATAAAGGAATAGTACAGCATCCGAGGGCCATCAGTTGTGAAGAGCTGTTACCATGCCTACATTTAAGGGAAAGGGGTCAAGGGGAAGTTATTGAAACTGAAGAGCTGAGTATATCTAGGGGGCCACCCGTAGAATATGCACTGGAAGCAAGCCAGGGCAGGGGAGTGAATACTCTGATCTCACTCTCCTCATGCCCTCCGACTCCCTGCTGGTGCCTTCGATTGGCCAAATCCATCTAAACACAGAGCACACCATTACCCCCACCCAAGGAAGCCTTCTGAAGGCTCAGAACAGGATATACAAAAGGGAGGAGAGTAAAAAAGAAGGGGCAGGGGAATCATTTGCCAAACAGCTCAGTCTAGCAAAGTGCAGAGGCTGCTGTATGCTTTCAACAACAGGTGGACTTCGAAAGGACTATACCTAGATTTCCTAAATGGTCCCACCTGGCTTCAAAGAACAGTCTTCTTCCCTTTTTTAAGTCTGTTCTTTACATTCTATTCATCTGTGAAATCCTTTAAAGGAGTCAGCAGCAAAGACTTCTCCCTAGAGACAAAGAAGAGTAATGGGGCAGAGGAACAATGAAAACACCATTGGAACACAAAAGGAGTAAATGCCAGTAGCTGCAGACTTTGACACTTAAGAGATTCACCAGGGTTTGAATTGCTTGTCTTTTTTTCATCACCTTTGGATTTTTAATTATGTATAACAAAAACTCCAAAGTGAAAAAATATATAAGGCAGTTAGAAGAAAGAGGAATGGTGCCCATGAGCTGAATTTGGCAATGGAGCTAAGGGAAAGATAGCCAAGATAGAAAAAAACAGGTAGGATCAAGAGAGAGAAGATGGAGGTAGAGGTGCAGCCTCACGTTGGATGTGTAGTAATCTCAGTCTCTCCTTCGGGAACAGTGTGGCACGAGATGTGTGCCCTATGAGCTGGCCAAGCGGTAGGGCTGGGGTTCCCAATATATACACAGAAAACCCATGTAACAGGTAAGCCCTGCTTCAGTAAACTTAGACACCAAAAAAGTTACATTTCTCTGATATTCAAGTTGTAATGACTCTGAGGCTCTCCTGCCCAGATTAGCTGTGCTTCTCCTTCTAAGACATGCCCATGAACACACAGGCTGCTTGGTCCATTTGGCATGAGGGTTTTATTTTACAGAATTTGTGTTCATCACTCATTCATTCATCCATTCAGCCAATGGATATTTACTGAGCACCTGCTCTGCGTTAGGTACTGCTGTCAATACTGAGGATACAGCAGAGGAAAGGAAAACAAGGTCCCTTACTGTCATGGTCCTTATGTTCTGGGTGGTGAGGTACAGAAGCAAGCAGAAAACAAACAAGATGAGTTCACAGAGTAACACAGCCTTGAAGAAAATAAAGTAGGATGACCTCTTAAAGAGGGCTTGCTAGTGGGAAGCAGATTAGATTGAGTGGTCTAACAAAGCCTCCCTGAGCAGGTGGTATTTGGGCTAAGAAAAAGGAACTGGCCCAGCAACAATGTGATCTTACAAGGGTGTCAGAGTCAAGAGGGGCTCAAGCTGTGGCCACAGGCTATGTCCAGAGCCAGCCCTTCCCAAGGACCACCTGGCCCCTGGAGTATAATTCCACATCAGGCATTCGGACTCCTGCACATACCTCACACTCTGACGAGTCTCTAGCCTGTTACCATTAGAACACAAATTTTAATTGACTCATGTAGCCTGACAAAGGCTACTTGAGAGGAAAAGATCATAGAATTCTTGAAAAAGAAATGCTCTACCTTTTCCCAGCATGGTGCAGGGGAGAAAGCTTTACTGTGGGGTAAGTAATGTTATTTTGAAGTCTTTTTTACAAAGCAAAGGTAGCTGATCCCAAAGTTCACTGGCATTCTCCATCACTAGAAACTAGATGGTTCACACAACCTCAAATGGCTGTCTTGCCCAAAACAAAAAACTTCAGTTGGGATTTAGCCAAAGCAGATTCCCTACAAGGTATCTGGTGCTGTTCTGCACAGGCAGGGAAAGGAGAAGCATATAAAATTAGTTGCAGCTCCTGGAAAGACGAATCACGTCAGCAGAAGTGATAAGATCTCGCAGTACAGACAAGAAATAAGCATTTCGAAGTAGAACAGGTCACAAACAGCAATGGGGTGACTTTAAAGTATTCCCACAAATTTTTTTATATTCCTAGATTCAAAGAGTGGAGTCTAATACCTCTCCCCTTGAGTGTAAGTTGTATTTAGTGACCTGATGAGTCAGGTCACTAAAGTAGTGTGACCCTCAGGATGAGGACATAAATGATCCTCTTTGCTCTTTCTCGGATCACCCACTCTAGAAAATTCCAGCTGCCATGTCATGAGGATGCTCAAGCAGCCACATGGAAAGGCCCATGTGAGAAGCAACTGAGGCCTCCTGCCAGCAGCCATGTGAGTGAGCCATTTTAGAAGCTGATCCTCTAGCCCCAGTCAAGCTTTCAGATGACTGCGCCCCAATTTACGTCTGGACTGTAATTACATGAGACACTCAGTCAGCCAGCTAAGCCACTCCCAAATTCCTAGCCCACAGAAACTGCATTTTTGAGATAATAAATGTTTGTTGATTTTAGCCACTAAGCTCTTAAGTAATTTGTTATGGAGGAACACAAGCAGTAAAATCTGGAAGCATTTATATGGGACTCTACAGGAAGGCATCAAGGCTTGGAATAAATGCTCTGCTGGTTTTCAGCACCCAGATTTTAATTCCAGGCTAGCCTGGCCCTGGGACACGTCTATTAAGTATGAAAGCAGGGGAAACACATTTGGAGTTATCAAATGTGTCTCAAATAGAGGAAATATCCTTTGTCCTTATGTGGAATTGTTAATAATCATACTTTTCTTGTGTTTGATATTGTGTTTTATATTTTCACACAATATTAAGATAATGACTTAATAGACTTCTGAAAGGCACAACAAAATATTCTGATACCAAGTCTGCTTCAAGACTGGAAGGGGTGAATGTAAGAAATTCAATCCAGAGTAAAAGATGCCAACTCTGTGGCAGAGGATTTCAGTACATTTAACTCAAGCTTGTTAGTCTGGTGGCAAGTAGAACCCTGCCGTCTTGACTCATTTTACTTACTAAGCCCTAGATTAACAATGTCCTCCACGTGCCAGTGTTCCTTGGTAGGTTAAGAAGTTAAGGGGAAGCAAACAATATTATTTTGGAACCAAGAAGTGTTATTCTCAAGCTTAAACTTCTTCACCCTCATCACATCTGTTTCCCAAAATATCAAAAATATTGAAAATCAGGAACTGTCAAAGGCAAATCAACTCAGATGGTGCCTATTTCGAGACTAGCATGTCAATAGTGTTTATATCCCTTCTTACACCACATAGTCTAATTACCTCTGATTATATATTTAAGGAAACTTCCATGCACTGTAAACACTGCAAAAATATATCCCTTCAGATTTATATTTCCTCCATCTGGCAGAGACTGGGAGTCCTCAGTCAGCTAAAGTCCTTGACTAGGACACTTTGCCTATCGTGTAAGGGGTAAGGAATGAATAACAATGACAGTCACTTATGAACAATGCCATGTTTATCCTATATTGCCCATCTCAGCATCCTCTAACAACCTCAAGCCTGAGAGAGGTTGTTCTCATGGCAAATTGAAAACCCAGATGGCATCTGCACTGCCAAGCATGACCTCCCCACAAACTGACTTGGGGACCAACAGTGCCACGATTCTTTGCCATGTTCAGGGACAGCTATTAAAGGTGGAAGACCATAGCCAAGGACATAAATAAGTGATCAGGATGTTGACCCCAGTATGGCCCTTTGTAGAGAATTGTTGGTGGATTCTTTCTTTCACCTTCCTTAGGTAACTTTCCAGTGAGTCCTGGGAAATTCTTGCAATTCAGATCCTCATCTATTTTTCCCTGTGTTCCTGTCACCGTAGTCTTAGAGTCAAGTAGTTTAAATTCCCAATGGCAAACTCAAACCATTTCAGTTTGGGTTTTTATTCTCAGAATAGAGTAGGCTTCAAAATCGCCCAGCAAATAAAGGTAGCGTTCTTAGAGGGCTTCTCCCGTGGGCGAGCTCCTGGTGAAGATCGGGACCATTAGGGAGAGCGGGGGGTCTCAAGAGTGCAAGGAAAAGGCAAAACAGTTTCAAAGCATGCTGTATTTTTATACAGAGACAGACTTACCTCTAAAACAGAAGAGTCAAAGAAAAATGATTGTCATTTTTCTAATATTTAAATGATGCTTATGATAAGCCCCGCAGTGAACTCACACTGTATTTCAAGAGCACAATAAAAAGCAGACAACTGACACTGGTTCCCAAGATATCTTTAACTTCTACTCAGCCAGAATGAATTATCAAATCGTATACCCATGTGTTCAGCCATTTATTCACCTAATAAGCATCTTTTACATACAAGGCACTGTGCTAGGTGTTGAGAGAGCACTGTTGAGCAAAGAAACAAAGAAAAAGACATCATTCCTGAGTTCGCAAAGTTTATAGTCTAGACGGGGAGACAGAAATCAAATGTGTGTGTGTGTGTGTGTGTGTGTGTGGAGAGAGAGAGGGGGGAGGAGAGAGAGAGAGAGAGAATGGATAGAAGTAAAGAACTAATAGATGATAACATTTATAATAAAATGGTACATTTGACCCAGTCATGGAGATTAAGAGAAGCTTCTATGAAGGAAGAGTGATTGAATTGAATTATGAAGAAAGAATGTGTTGTCTGTAGGGAGAACATATATAGAGAGGAGCATGTACAAGGGACATATGGCAGAAAAGGAGGGCAAATTCAAGAAACTGAAAGAAACCGTTACAGATGCATCGCAAAGATCAAGGGCCTAGTGCAAGAGAGGCTATAAACGTGAACATGGGACAGACCACATAGGGCCTTTTAGATCACATATGCAAAAGAGTGGGCTCTTACCCTAATGGCAAGGGGAAGCTATTGGAAGGTTTTAAGCAAAGGAGAGACACAGTTGAGTTTTTGTTTTAAAGAGACACTTCCAGCTATATCGTAGAGAGCAGATGGAAGGAAGGCCAGAAGGGATTTAAGGAGACTTGCTGGAGCTACTACGGTTGTTTATGTGGGAGATGGATGCTCGTGCCAGTGTGGTTCTCCAGACGCCAATATTGACCTGTTGTCTCTCAGCCCCCACTGCCTGCCTTTGTATACTCTGCTCTGTTCTGCCTGGATGGGGGTCTATGAACTACCTTTCCCAGTTTCCTTTGTCTACTAGATTCCTGTTAGGTTCTGCCAATAGGAAGCACTGGCAGGAGGAAAGAGAGTAAAAGAAAGAGAAAATATTCCGGCTTCTGGCTCTGATGGTGGCAATAGCCATTGGTCGCAGGTGGTTGCTGCTGTGGTAGCAGGATGGAAGGGCTCTGAACTGCAGCAGCCAGGGCAGTTGCAGGCCTGGTTCACGCAGCTCCTCCTCTACACACACTGCAGACTGCACTGCAACGTGTCTCCAACAAGCAGTGGGGGATGCAGCTGTATGGGCTTCGCCCCGGGACACTGGCAGCTTCTTGTATCTGAGTATCATATCTTTTTCTTTCTACCTCTCCTAGGCCGTTCCACCTCCCTTGTGCTCTCTAAGTCCTTCCTACAAATTCATAACCAATTCCCTGTGTTTAATTCCTTCTGTTTGAATACCTAGGATGCTTTTCTTCTCTCTGATTAAACTTAGACTAGAACAGCTGAGAAATCAAAATTCACTAAATTCAACTTCTTGTCATTAAATTATCCTTCATAACAAAAGGCTGCCTATTTAACTCTGTTTGGAAAATTTTGATGACAGCGAGTACACTATTTAGTGGGGAAGCCCAGTGTACTGATGGTAACTTTTACTATTAAAGTCTTCCTGAGAATAACCCCAAATCTACCCATCCATTCAGTTTAGGTCAATCACTGGGTACTATTCAGCATGAGTTCTTTGTACACCTGACTTCAACCAACTGAAAATGGGTGTCGTGTCTTCTCATATATCCCTGCATACCACCAGTGCCTCCAAAACTTCCTTATAATTTCTGAATTCCTCACTCCCTTGGCCATGATCCTTTTAATTTTGCCTTAGCCACAAAACTTTATCCACATGAACTTGTAGATAGAAACCCTCTGATATAGTAGAGCTGCTCTTGAGGAGCTGGGGTGGGAATTGGATTCCATCCTCTCCCTGACCAGCCCTTCTCCCTAATATTGTGGAGGCCCTGGAGGCACCACCTCCAAACTTATATTGCTCTAGAATGTTAATTTCCTCATTAAATATATCATCCACCTAGAATTGTGTGCAATGTTATCACAATGTGGTCCCAATGGTGCAGAGCACTGGATCTGAATGCATTCCAAATGCAATGCACCCTAAGATTGCATTAGATTTTGTGGGGTTTTTGTTTGTTTGTTTTGGGAGTTATTTTATTCTTGGCTCATAATAATCAACAAATATATTTTGAATACACACTGTGTACCTAACACACACTGTATAGGTCCCAAGGAGAATTAACGAGTGGGAAGAAAGAGGAGGAGGGTAAGAAGGGAAAAAAAGAATATGGTATGGTACTGCCCCAAAGGATCTTAAGAATTAGTTGGAGAAATTATATACAAGCCTATGGAAAGATGCCAAAGCACCATAATTGGTAAATATTAAGGGCTATGTCAGCAGTATAAACAATGCATTATATGTGCACTCAAGGTAGGAATAATTGCTTAATTTTGGGATAACTAGAGAATGTTTCAACAAGCATGACATTCCTCTTTTAGGATGAATAGAGCTTAAATATGTGGGTAAGTATCTGAAAAGTATGTCTATTTACTAGGAGAATGACCTCCTTCACGTATTCATTGATTTTTATCAAATATTTATCAATTACTTCTTTATCCTAAGCACCTTGTTGAAGCCTGAGGAAATATGGTTGAAAGAACTGTTCAGTGATCTTACAATCTCATAGGCAAATATGTGCAGGAAGGAAAGTGTCATTTTTGTTGTAGACAGAAAAAATAGCTGGTAGCTGGATTTTCAGCAGTGAGTTCATAAAAGATTAGTTGGAGAATAGTTGCAAGAGTAGTGTGGAACCAGAGTGGAAAGAGGCCTTTGATGCCAGATTAATAATCTTGAGCTTTACCTTTTCATTCAAATTACTATCTGACTGTGTTACAAATTACTCCAAAATTTATTACCATAAAACAGCCATTTGTTGTGCTCACGGTTTCTACAGGTAGGAATTCAGACAAAGCACAGCAGGGACAGCTTGTCTCTGCTCCCCATGACTGGGGCTCATCTGGAAGACTCCAATGCTGAGATCTGGAATCAACTGAGGGCCCAATCACGCATATTCTGGAGATTGATGCTCATTGTTGGCTGGAAGGGTCTCAGTTCCTCTCCAAAGGGGCCTCTCCAAGTGGGCTAGCTTGGACTTCCTCACAGCATAGTGGTTGAGCGCCAAGGAAAAGTGTTGAAAGAGATAGGTAGATATATACACACACATATATATATAATATATACATACGTACATAATATATATAACATACATACATATATATCCCTATAAGAGATAGGGGGAGAGAGAGATAGAGCGAGCTGCTATATTCTTTTTTGTGACCTAATATTGGAAGTCACAGTTTTCACTTTCATCACGCTCTTTTGGGTTGGAACAGTTATAAGCCTTTCTTGGTTGGAGGAGTGTCCATCACGTTGTAAGAAGAAGATAGGTAAAAACACAGAGCTTCAAAAAACCCCATCTGCCACGCCTTTAGATAACACAAAGTCATTTGAATAGAAAAGCACTCCAAGAAGCTGTAGTTTAGAAATATTAATCTGATAGCAAACATAGCACGTATATGGAGCATAGAAATGTATAAAACAATTACCCAAGGAGAACTAAAGGAGAATCTGGCATTTGGCTTCTTGTGTATGAGGACCATTGTTCTCAGTTTCATTCCTCTCCTGCCCCCCATCTCCCAACTGGCAATCTTAATGCTCTATGTACCAAAGCATATTCTATGAAATATCAGTGCCATGAGCTGCTCCAACAAAAGGAGATCCTATGTTCAAAAGGATGTAGACTCACCACATACTTTATCCTCCCCTTGGAAATTTTCAATGTTCCTTAGCATATTAAAACCTCTCAGAAAGTCAGCAGTTTAGAAAAAAATCTTTTTAACATTGTCTTATCCAGAGCATCTCCAACCTCTTTGACTACTGAACTCTTTTGGCTGTACACTAATTAACATTCTATGGAACTGGCTTGTGCCTCAGTTGCCTCTGCGCCCAGGGGCACAGAAAAAGGCCAGGCCACTAATCAATCCACAAGTACTCATCAAATGCCTAATTAGAAACAAGACTGAAAACAAATGGAGCACCTATTATACTAATAGTATTCTTCATCCAATAAAGTGAAATTAAAAAATAATAAAAGCAATGCAAACTTTGAGTTGTTCCGAGAGTGTCTAAGAAAGATCCCAATGAAAGACATTCACAAGAATTTAGATTTGTTCAAAGGATGCTTGTTGTTGAACATTTTTATACCTATGAAACTTCAAGCAAGCCTAAATTATTGGAAAACTTTTATTTTTAAATACAAGGTAAAAAAGTGTTTGTCTTCCAAAGGTTGCTTTGTATCAAGATGCGACTCCTGCTCGCCCACCAAGGGAGTTTTAAAAGAAAGTGTGCCACCAGCAAAGAGCCCCATGTGCAGTGGAACATCCTGGCAAAGCAAGCAGGAAACCATCCTATAAATCTCCCTTGGCATCTCCTGATGGGGCTTCAGTTGGTAGAATGGTGACAAGCCTGTGTCACTGTCCTCTTTGTTAGCGTGATTGATCACGGACAGAATCAGAAACTTCCCTTTGTGAAAGCCTGCTTTCTTCTGCCCCATTTCCTTTCACCCTTTTCTTGTTTCTCTCATCTCTCCAAGATCCTTGCTTCTGGCTGTCCTAAAAAATACTTTTGCCTGGACAAGGCAAACTCACTCAAACAGAAACCCCCAATATTCCCTGGCTTGCCAGGTGCCAAGCTGACATCTCAATCTGCTGTCAAGAGTAGGCTCCCAGCTAGAATGTGGGCTGCTGTTGCTGGGATGAAAAATAAATAAAAATTAAAACTCTTTTGAAAATTAATTTTCCAGCTGCTTTTCAATCTCATAAAGGATTCTTGATCTCTCTGTTTTGTCCCAGGCTCTTAGCCTCTTTCCTCTAACAGCTTGAACTCTGTGCTTGATCTGCAAACTATTTACCCACTTACAGTCCCATTTCTTTTGCATCTATCCTTTCTTCCAAATCCATTCTGAAAAACTCCATCCCCAGATAGGGGCAAGCATCCGCCTCCTCTGCTCCCATTTATGGCACAGCCAGGATGATCACAGCTACTATGCACGCTGATCCCAGTTACTCAGGGGCGAAAGCTCCAACCTCCAATTCTTACTCTCATCCTTGGTCAGCTTCCCAACCCATTCACCCCAGTGATTGCATCAAAAGTCCCCCACCATCCTTAGGCACCTACACAATGCCTGCCACACCCTGAGTTCTGCTTGGCATGCTCCTCCCTCTGATTTTCACCTGCTAGCTCCTTCTTGGTACATGAATATTTGCTTAAATGTCTCCTCAGTGAGGTTTTCCCAAAGCAATCTACATAAAGCAGTCAACTCGGCTCTCTGTCAATTCATCCAAAATTCCCTGCATTGCACTTAGAAAGTAGTATCTGATATTTACTTGTGCATCTTCTGTATGCTGCTCTGTCCCCAGGGCCTGTCACCATGCCAGAGAGAAAGTAAATGCCCATCAAATGGATTTTTTTTTTGCATAATACTTATTTTTATTTTTATTTCAGAGTTTTACAGGGGTAACACATTTTGGTTACATAATTTGCTTTTGTACATTTGAGTCAAAGTTATAAGTGTGCCCTTCATCCAGTTAGTGTGCATTGCACCCGTTAGGTGTGAATTTACCCATCGCCTCCTCCCGCATCCCACCTTGTTGATTTCCCTTAAGTTTTACTTCTGTATGTGCAAGTAAGTGTTGATAGATTAGTTCCAATTTAGTATTGAGTGCATGTGGTGTTTGTTTTTCCATTCTTGTGATACTTCACTAAGAAGAATGGTCTCCAGTTCCATCCAGGTTGTTACAGAAGATACTAGATCACCCTTTCTTTTTTATAGCTGAGTAATGCTCCATGGTATACATATACCACATTTTATTAAATGGATCTTGAATGAATTAATGAAATACTCGATTGGAGAGTGTGAGCACGCATATACTACGAGGGGAGTGTGGCAGATTGCAGGGGAGTGTTAAGTACCCATTCAAGATGCGTCCTTGTGAAGCTAAGCCATGGCTGTGTGGTGTTCTCCCGCTTGCTCAGCTCTGGCGCAGGTATCAAGGAGACAGATAGATGATGTTAAGCATGGCTGGGGTTTTGCCAGCTGAGTATTACAGGCTAAGAGAGAGACCAGGAAGGCAAGGTCTTTACAAGGTAGTGCTTTCAATGTTGGATCTGGGAATCCATGCTGGAAAAGGAAGTAGTTAAGACAAGGGAAGGGGGCAGAAAGTAAAAAAGTAGTAGGAACAAATAAATTAGGGTCTAAATGAGGAACAAGAGCCAAAAGGTTAGGAAGTGCTGCTCACAGAATAGCAGGTTTGGAGGACAGCTTTCAGAGGAACTGCAATTATTAATTGGTAGGTAAAGAAAAAGAGAAGGGCCAGACCCTATTCCAGCCTGACAGTGGAACCACAGGCTTGGTCTACAAACTGATCGAGCTCTTCACCTGGCCCCCACTGATCTCGGCACACCTCCTGCGCATTTTTATGCCCAAGGAATCTTTGTCCCTTGTTCTGCCTTGTGTTTCATCACTAAAGGCTCTTTCTGTTTGTCTAACTTTTGACCCAGTCAGGCCCTACCCAGGCAGACAGGAAACAGGGAGGAAAGAAAACCACATCTTACTATATATTCATTAAGATGCAGGTTGTCACCCTCTCAAGGAAGCTTCCCCCACTCACGCACCCCTCTCCACTCCCCTATCGGAATTGGAGAACTTTCCTTACGCATCAGAGAGCTCAGGGCATCTCTCTATCTTTCCCTGCTGTGTTGCTTCAAAACATCTATGCATGAATCTGTTTTCCCCACCAGACTTTGCATCCTGTGAGGGCAGGATGATATTTTGCCCATCTTTGTTCCCAAGCACAAAGTCTAGGGCTCACCATACAGTGGTGATGACTATCATTTGTTGAATAATTGAATGGATAAACAAGGGGATGGAGTAAAGTACAGAACAGCAGACTGGCATGAATGCTATAATGACACATACCAGGTAGACTCCTAGGTCATCAGGTCTCCTGTAGGGACCAGAAGCCACCATGTTGTCTACTCCAACCCTGCCCCACAACACTCACCCTGCACCTCACTCAGAGTGTCAGGCAGAGATGATCTAGGCAAATCCTTCTGATTCAGTTCCCACATCCAAATATGGACACAGAGGCCACCTCGAAAGTGCTTTGAGTCCTTTGGTATAAACCATCTGTAAACACAGGTTTTATTGATGAACTGATATTTGCTCAGTTCTTAAAGGTCCTCGGGGAAAATAAACTCTGGGAAAGTTCAAAGCACAATGGAGCTCCATGGGAGGCAGCCCTATTTGTTTCTCTAGACATAGGTCTCCTACTCCTACTTGGAGTTTGACTTCTAATTGCCAAATCATTACTTCCAGTTATGAGCATTTATTGTTCAAACTAATGAGGTGCCTCCGAAAAAATATTTTCACAACTTGCTTTTGAACATTCTGAGAAGTTCTTTCTTAGGAGCTACAAATGGGGTCTTTGTGAGAGAAGCCGCCTCCCGCCTGGACCAGGTGGGCCGGTCCCGCTCCGTGCTGACAGGAACGCTGGCCACTCTGGCCTGAAACGTGTCCTCACAAGGGCAAAGCCAGCAGGCGAGCCCTTGCTTGGAGAGAGAGAGAGAGACTTGCCTCACGGTTCTCAAGAAATTTGGCCACTGTGATGGGTCCCTGGGATGAAGACGCGTGATTTTGCCACAGAGTCGGGCCGGCCCTCGGACCTTTGTACTCACTCGCAGTGCGTTCCAGGCCTCTCCTCCCCAGGCTTGCCCAGGGGGGTCCACTCCATTGTGAAGGCAGGTCAAAGCCTGGGTCAGAAACTAGAACTGGGTGCGCTAATGTTTCTCAACCCAGAGGTGGAAATACTAGCAAGACCTAGGGAACTTTTTAAAAGTGTATGTGTCCAGACTCCCTAAACATCCCCTCCCAAGGATTCCAACAAACTCTCTTCTCATGCCCGAAACCCTAGATATTCTGTTTCTGTTATATTTGTCCTGCTAATAGGGTAAAATAAGAGTATTTTTAAATTATTTTTAAGTTTATAGTGGACACAGTAAAGGTAGCTGTCACCAGGAAACTGTTCTGATAAGTTAGAGATGACAAAGAAATTATATCCATGAGTTAGCTCTGGCAGTCAGCAGGGACCTCCATGAATTGAGAAGTACTCTGGAGACCACATAGCAAGAGAAAATGCTGGGAGTGATTATTGATGTCTGCCACAGGCCAGGGAATGGACAGTGAGGGTACCTGTGCCACGTATTTGCCTCCACAGCCAAGACCCTCTACAAAACCAGAAAGGCCCCCGTCTCCAGCCTCTTTCACTCAAAGAAAAATCCCTTCTGGGAAGCCAGAAACAAGTTCTGGTTCTGCATTTGCTGAACAATGCTTATTTGAAGATGATTGGAGCTGAGATGAAATTATTAATAAAAGACGAAGTCAAACCGTGTACTACCTGGAAACAGACCCCAATATACAAAGCAAAAAATATCCTTCCAGAGACAAAAAAGGAGGTTTCCTAGTAGAAGCACGGTTAGGATATATGAGAGAGTGTTAGCAAAATGATGTCTGCCAGTTCACAGTATTTTCTTTGCATTGCTCAAGGGTAAAGTGAAAGATAACAACATTGTTTTGAACGTGTTTAGATGTTTTGTTACCAGAGGGAGCTACAGAAAGCCTGAATTCTCTGACTGAAATGGAAAAGAAAGAACAAAAAGGCACGTTGTGCATTTTGCTTACTGTCTGTTACTTCAGAGCATTTCTTAAACACCTGAGGCATGACTTGGTGGGGAGGAGTTGGTGGATATCATTTTAAATGAAGGCAGTTTTAAGATATTTTCTAAATGCTTTCAAACAAAGTTTAGTTGGGACACCCCAAGGTCAAGGTCCGAGGTCTGAGCTCATTCTCTGAGTGGGCTGCACCATAAGGGACAAAGTGCCCAACTGCACTCACCTTTCCCCAAGGTGGGCACCTTTGAAGGCCCCTCCTTCCCAACAGCCACTGGGTGCTTAGCTACTCTGCTGTGTGAATTTACACCTCACCCAACCCCGTGACTCTCATGAAGGCGTTGGGGTGTCTTTACAGGCAAGTTGGGTCTGTGGTGTGGGGTGAGATACTCCATGTGCACCAGGTCTGATTGAAGACCCAGCTCTGCACACACGCCCTGGGCATTTACCTGCCTCCACTTCAGTTCCATCATCTGAAAATGGGAATGTTAATATCTTTTTCACGGGGTCTGTGGGAGGATGACTGCCATGTCAAAGCACTTTGTGTATTAAGAAGCAGATGCAAAGTGTCCTGTACCAGATTTTCCCAGTCTTTTACCAACTGCAATTTCAGCTCAAATGGCATCACCTCCGAGAGGTCTTCCCAACTTCACTATGAAAATCATCATTCCTCTCCCTATCACCTTAACCTGCTTTTCTTTATACCACTTACAACTCTCTGACATTTTATGATAGTTTATACACTTAGTTGGTTATTTCATTGTCTGCCTCCCCCACCAGAAGTGCGTGGGCAAAACCTTCTGTCTGTCTTGTTGCCTACTATAATTCCAGGGTCCAGAACACATCTGATCCATAGCAGGCACTCGATTCACATTTTCTGAATAGATAAATGGATCTTTCCACACCTAGCTGAGAGGACAGGGTAACTCTTCTTGGTGGCCCATCTGTCAGCCAATCAGCAGAAAACAGTAGACACCCTACTCAAAACTAGGAATGATGTTTCCATTTAATTTATCTAAGACATTTTCATGGAACAATGACACATGATCAAAAATTCTACTTAATAATTCCTAAAATACAGTTTATTGTGAGGAATTGATTTTTAGTGCATCAAGAAATTATAAGTTCAACAACTATAAAAGTCAAAGCAATTCTCCCTAGGAGCAAAAGGGGGAAATTCTTTTTTTTTTTAAGTAGAACCCAGCGTTTATAAGTTTGTTGCACAAGGAGAATTCACTAAGAACAAAAGAAGCCTAACACAGATCCAGTGCAATTTGAATAATAGCTGAACTCTTTTTTATAGTGTTTGACTGAAGCTGGCCTTAACCAGTCCCGACAGATGTCAGCCTCATAGAAACAGCCCTCCAGAAACCAGAAAACCTAACACCAAGGAGCTGGCCAATCACTCACTGATGTCAACTCCTTCTCATTCATGCCAGGAAATAACTCCATTCATAGCATCAAGTCCCACAAAAAGTCTTCATCGTGTCACATCAGCTACTTTAAGAGTTCATAATCAAATATCCCCAGCTTGGAGAGCAAATGGATTTTAGTTAGGAGATCTAGAAAGCAAAACAGTACAAATGGTGATGAAGGGCAGCTATCCTCAGAAACCACCATGTCAACAGTTACCTTCTAACTGAGATGCCAGATGTGGAAAGGAGAACGAAGTGTTTAATCTTCTACAGAACTCTACACCCATGTCTTCCACTGAGAAGAGCAAAAGCTATCAATTTGTATTTTTTATTTTAGGTAAAAATAAAGACTCAAAAGAATCTGCTTGAATTTCTCTGAAATATTTACCAAGCTCAATCACAATTCTTAAAGAAGTGTCCATCCTACAGTACTGACTCTGGCAAATGTGAGAACAGAATTGGAGAGGCTGAAAACTAGGGTCATATTTGTCCTGGCTGGAAGGCAGTGAGGAAGTTGGAAGCTCCTCTCGAGATAAGCCTAAACCATTCCAATATGTCCATTACCCTTTAATCAGATCTTAATTCCCCCCAATAGCCCCTCAAAGCTCACCCTTCACAACCCCAGTACCACCATGTGAGATGTCAACATACTGCTGGTTCTGCATGTCCATCTCCAGACCTCCCTTCCAATGCACTCACTTAACAATATATTTTTTCTTGCTATTTATACCAAACTTTCTCCACTCTGGTCACCATTGTCTGCTGACCCCCAGGCCTACTTCAGTGACATCAATTTTTGGCTTTTGGTTTTTCTCACAAAGGAGCACAGGCTTTGAGCTGAGACTTGCGTTCATGGCCTGTCTCCAGTGAGTCTTACCTGGGAGGTCTTGGGCCACCTTGCAAGGCTTCAGCTTCTTCATCCATACAGTTGGTGCAGTGTCACCTACCAATACAAGAATATTGTGGAGATTAAATGCTGAAGCAGATGTGAAAAAAATTGGGCACACTACCTAGCACATAGCAGTCCCTCAATAGTCATTTCTTTCCTTCTTTTTCTCCCCTCTGCCTCTAACTCTGGTGAGTTCAGAATCCACATTGATGATCCTTTCAGCACTGACCCAACACCTCTCAGACTGTGAAACTCCAAAAACCTCTTCACCACTAAACTTTACTATCTTCTCAGTCATACTCTGGGATATCATAACACTGTAAACTACTCCAGCTAAAGAGTCCAAAACCCTGGAATGCCCTTCTCTGAATAGTCCTTGCTTGCCCACATGCTCACTCCTGCTCAACATATTCTGTGCCCTCATCACAACAGCCAACCCTCTACCCTCCTCTTGGCTCTTCATTCCTCCTGGACCAGAGTCTCTCATCTTCTCCAGCTCCATTTGTCCTACTGTCCGGCTGGGTCCCATGCCAGGCATTGCAGCCTCCTCCCTTGCAAGCACCCTAGAGGCCCTCAACTCCTTGACTGCCCACTGAAACTACCTTGCCCCTCTCTAGCCACTGGGAATGAACACTTACCATCTACTTTAATCTAAAGAAAATTTTTAGAAAAAAGTTCTCAGCCCATGCTGATGGAATTCAGCTTCAGTGCTGCTTCTCTTTGCTGGCTCCACACTGCTAATGAATCTCCCCGCTCAGCTCTTCTGAACGTTCACTTACAGCCCCACTTTCATCCTCAACCTGCTAACTCCCCACAGTGGCATTGTAAGCTGCACTGCAGAAACATTCAAGTTAATAATGACAGTAGCTATCACAGCAGCGCTCTAAATGGACCTGCTCACTTAAGTGTCTCTGGTGACTTCTAATAGCCACATCCTCGACCACTTCCCAGCACTTGATCTTATTGTTCACCACTTCCTTTTTGACACTTGCTCTTTCCTTGTCATCCTTTAAACAAGTCTAAATTCTCCTGTCTCTGTCCTCATTGGTTCACCTACGTCCTTCAAACCCTAAAAGTGTAAATTCCTACCATTCTGGATGACACACAGCCTTTGACCCCCTGCCCTCTATACTGTCATTGAAAATCTCTTCTGTCCCCATTACTTTTGCCATCGCCTCCAAAGAGGTTGCTTCCAAATTCCATGCCTCTAATTCTACCAAACGCTCCAGAGGATTCCATCAGGATATTCCATGGGCATCTCAAACTCAATACCTGTAAAGTTTATCTTGTTCCTCTCTCTCATCCTCTTTCTCCTAACTATCCCTATTAAAACACTACAAATCTCCCACTCACTCAACCAGTCTTGACTCTTTCCCTCCTCTCATCCTTGGTGACCCAATCATGCCAAACCACACTTGTTTTAACCCTCAGATCCATCACTGCCCCCTTTTCCCATTTGCATCTCC
Organism: Eulemur rufifrons; assembly: GCF_041146395.1. NCBI lineage: Eukaryota > Metazoa > Chordata > Mammalia > Primates > Lemuridae > Eulemur > Eulemur rufifrons. Next base: position 64,181,444 of record NC_091001.1, read on the forward strand.
CTGAGTCAGCCCTTCAGAACTCTCACCTGATTGTTACGAGAGCTTGATATCTGCTCTTCCTCCTTCCTGAGTCCCAGGATCCCCACCACCAAATCAAGTGGCTAACAAATTAAATATAAATGATGAGCTTAGAATTCCAGAACCTCCTTGATCTGGCCACAAACTAGCCTTCCAGCTTCATCATTCTCTACTCTCCTCAGTGAACCTTCAACCAACCTATAACTGACATCCAATGGTTCACTGTTCCCCAAACACATGCCTACACTTCTTGCCTCCACACTTTTGTTCTCATCATTCATCTCATCCCATTTTGCTCTCATCATATCATTTCCCCAAATTTCTGGTTGGAAAAAAATTCTATACACTCTTCTAGGCTCAGCACAAATGTCGTACACACCCTGAAGCCTTCCCTGATCCACCATCAAACATGACTTTGTCTCTTCCCTTGTCATTCAATTGCTTATAGGATGTAAAGCATTCTGTATGACTTCCTAATGTCTCTTGCTTATAGAAGTGTCTCCTTCAGCTAGAGACTCCCCTGCCCTTTCCTGCCAAGCTCCCACACATCTAGGACTGTCTGTCTACACTACTGATGACTTGGACCACATTTCCCTCCTTCCTCTTTTCCCCTTGCTTTACTCCACTATTTCTCTGCAGCCAAAAACTCCAGCCCCAGCACTGTCACCATCTGCCTCCCTTAACCAAAAAGTTAAGTCCCTTCTACCCCATGCAGTCCTGGCACCCCCTCATTCCATCCATACTGACTCTGAAATATGCCTGAAAGTCAAAGGTATGCAAGCAAAACCATAAACTTGCATGGAGGTTCTGTCCTCAGAAAGCTAAAAACAATCTTACAAAATTCCTAACTACGCTTTGTCTTTCATACATAATCTTTAAAAATCTATTTCTATCATATCATGTATCATATCATTTTCTTCTTCTCCTTCACAAGTGAACATGCTTGTTTACCTGATTTCATAGGCTGAAAGAAGCTCAGGTCCTCACTTAACAGTATACCAAAACTATTTAACCCATCTTATTTATATTCTATTGATGAAACTCACACTTTTATTTATTTTGTTTAATTTCAGAATATTATGGGGGTACAAATATTTTGGTTAAGTATATTGCCTTTGCACTGCCCAAGTCAGAGCTACAAGGGTGCCCCCAACCCCAGCCATCGTGCACCATACCTATTAGGTGTGAATTTACCCATCCCCTCCTCAACCCTCCCACCTGCCCAATGCCCTATGAATGTTACTTCCATATGTGCACATAAATGCTGATTAAGTAGTACCAATTTAATGGTGAGTACACGTGGTGCTTGTTTTTCCATTCTTGTGATACTTCACTTAGAAGAATGGGCTCCAGCTCCATCCAGGATAGAACAAGGAAAACCTACACTTTTAGTCATCACTTTGACATTTTCATTCTTCTGATTTTTTACTATTTTTTAATAATCAGGGAAAAAATTAGATAAAATATTTAAATAATTGCATAGATAAGCATATTGTACGAGTACAGTTTAAAACACTGTTAGATCCTGGCAGTCAACATCAAAATTTTGAAATATCTTATTGGCTGTTGGAAGAAAGCTGAAATTTGGCCCACAAAAGATAGTTTAGGGGTATCAAATACAATGTGCAAAAATGAGGTGTTACAAAAGTTAGGATTCATTGACCTCTTCACCCAACATTCAGGATCATGTCCTGATGCCTTGGTAATTCTGCTTCAGACTGAAGTAGGCAAAGGCGAAGCTCAGGATCCCACACATGGTAGCTTTGGGTTTTAACAGAACTGAGAAATAACACTTCAATTGTATTGTTTCAACTGCATGAGGAGTTAAAGAGGCTTTTGTTGTCTTGCCTAGGATTATGATAGTATTTTGTAAACAATAAAGTGTTATATAATTGCAATGTGTTAGAACCTTGTTTATATGGAAAATTCACTCCAAATTCTAAATGACTTCAAAATGCATTTTAAAATGTGTTTCATCGTAAGCTCCTAGAAGGCAGGGTCCATTTCTTATTTATCTTTACATCCTACCTCCCATAATATTTTTAATATAAATGCTCAAAAGCCCTTATTATAAGCATGACAAAATGAATTGATATAAAAGAAGAAAAGCTGGAATTAACCAACAAGAATACTCTAAAAATGTAATCATTTGGCATTGCGTAAACCCCTCTAAGTTACTTCAAATGCGACTGTTTAAATCAGACTCTTTCCAAATAAGAAACAGAAAGCCTACAGATAAGAAAACAATTGTGTACATTTACATCTTCATCAAATTATATTTCCTCTCATGCAAATCAGCAGAATCAACTTGCATGGAATTTGACAGCAAGTCTTTCGGCAAAGGAAAATTATTCAGCCTGCTTGGCTCAAAAGCGAACTTGTGCTGTGGCTAGAACAGAGAGGAAATAAAAGGCCAGAGGAGGCATCCATAGAATGTGGATCCCTTTCATTTGGGGCTTTTATTCACTCCCGCAAGCTGACCAATATCAGAGCAGGAAAATGTTTACCGTATGCCTTAAATGGTGCTGCCTGTGCTTGGTATTCAGGAAGTCACCTAGCTTGAGACCTCTGTGTGCTCACTGAATGGAGGTTATTAACACACACGCACGCGCACATCCCACTTCCCCCCCTCACACACACACACACACACACACACACACACCATTTAAACCACCACTGCCGCCTCTGAATCCAGAGCTGGCTCCTCCACCGAGAATCTCTTGCCTGGGAGAGTCCTCAATGGGGCAAGGAAATTGCCTCCACCTCTGGGCCTGTTTCCAGTACTCCATCCATGCTCTGAGAAACATTTATCTATGCTCCCCGCTTTGTTGCACCACACCAGGAACAAGGAACAGCAAATGAACAGTCATTGTTTGTATTCCTCAAGAAAGGTGGCAGTGAAGGCGAGAAGCAGTGGGCATGTAAATGTCAAAGGAAAGATGGAAGGAGGCAGGGACAGAGCCCTGGGGAGCAGTCGCAGTGGAGAGGAGCCTCGGTTCCGGTTCTGTTTCGGAAGACAGAAGTAACTGACAGGAAGGAAGGAAAGAAGAGAGAGAGAAAGAGCGAGGAGTCCACTATATCTAAGAGCAAACAGACTTCGGGTTCAAATGCCGCTTCCATCTCCCTTTCCCCGAGGCGAATAGCGTAACAGCTGAGGACCATGCGGACGCTGAATATCCGCGGTTCAAACCCTGGCTCTGCCACTGCCATTGTATGAGTTACATAGCCTCATTTCTTGGCTTCTTTGTGCCTCAGTTTCCTCATCTGTAAAATAGTGATGATGATGATAACTACCTAGTAGAACTGTAACGGGGATGAAGTGAGCTAACAGAATAGCAGGTGTTGGAGCTGTGTCTGGCACGCAGTATGTGGGAGCTGCTGCGATGACGATGATCTGGTAAAAGTCACTTCAACACTCTTGGCTTGCTGCTTCTCCTATTTAGAAAAAGAAAAGCAGCTAAACCAGTTACTTCCGTCTCTAATACTCTATCGCTCTAATGACTGAACACGTCTTATTTGCCACATGCCTTGGGAAAACAGCCGCCCAAGCACATGTGTGAGAAGGCTGAGCGTGCTGTAAACTGGAACCGTCGGCATCATTTAACACAAAACAAGCCTCCTCCTGGGGCGAGTGGCCAGTGCTGTCCTCACACAGCAGACATGGCCTTGGGGGTCTCCAGGGGACCAAATTCCTGCCTGGGGGCTACCTCCAAGTCTCTGAGGGAGAAGATTCTAGGAGAAGGAGTCAAGCTAGCACTCACCTCTGATAAGTGAAAATGCTACTGCATGAAATAAAATAAGTATGAGAAGGAGGTTCAGATGCCCATTGGACAAAAGGAAAAGGCAAGCATGCAAACACAGGACTCTGAGAGGAGACTTCATCTCCAGGGCCCTTGATTGCTGTCCTTCAGTAAGACGAAGGTGACCACGTGTTCTGTTTCCAGCGACAGTCTCATTTAGGCCTATTGTCCTGGCTTAATTATTAATGGCACCTTTTCACTCTCAGAAGTGTTGCAGAGATATGCATGTGTGTATGCGCTTGTGTGTGAGTGTGCATACATAGGCATTTGTGTGCATGTACCTAAACTGTCATAAATTGTGCAGCAGAGACTACGTTCCTGATAAAATGGACCCTACCTCCACTTCCAGGAACTGCTCGGTACAATCTGAGACACTGACTTCAGAATGATTCAAAGGAACCACTTCCCTAATAACAGAATTGCCTTGACTTGGTATATGATTTGTTGCTTTGCAGTTGGAAAACCGGGAAGTGATAATTCCTGGAAAAGATTCTTTCCACTGTGTCTGTTCTGTTAAGTGCATTTCTCAGACTCCGTTATTTTATCTCACTTCCCTCAGGACTATGCCCTTAGCTGGCTTCCAAGTAGCAATATAATTCACCTTTTTGCTTTAACTTTAAAATGCCAGCATATTTTCAGTATTGTAGCTCTTTGGGGAAGTGTGTCTGGAGGAGAAATAAGAAAAGAAAAAGAGAAACCCAAAAGAGAAGTTTGAAGAATAAAGTAGAGAAAGGGTAGAGGATAGAGAGAAGAAAGAGAAAATCAGAAGAGAAAGTAAGTAAAAAGGAAATTGGAAATGAAATGAGAGGAAAAAAGAGAAAAAGGAAAAGAGAACCATCTTACACAATATATTATTCAAATGTTTATTTCTCTTGGATGGGAACATGTGTTGGTAAAAGCTAGCAATTCAACATGCTTGGTGGTCTCAGCCAGATTCCAACGGGTTTCTCTGGCTAAAGCCGCTCCCAGTGTCTGAGCCAGAAAGAGCTTCTGCCCCAAGTCACACCACCCAGCAGACAGTGCTGCGCAGAGGGAGGAATGGATATCTGGGCTGAGCCAAGCTGGTGATCAAAACAAACCCTGCACACAGCCCCTTGTGATATACTTCCCCAGGGAAGCATGCCCCAGTGTTCTCTAAACCCTGATTTTTAGCCCCAGCAAAGCAACATTGAGACCAAGCTACAGAACAACTTTACCTGGAACACCAGCTTCTTAAGAAATATCTTTCTCATTTTGAAAAATCCTTAAGTCAATTCCATTTAAGTCTCTGCTATGCCCAGTGATGTTTGAAAACAATATATCCAAATACATATTTCTAAACTGATAGATGAAGAAATCACACTTTGTAAATTAAGATAATGCCACTTCCCAAAATAAAACACACCCGGTAACTCTGCTGTGGTACTGGGTAGCAGAACCTGCATTTTTTCTTCCTGTTTACAGGTAATTAAGACCTTTTGGCATGTTATGATCACTAAATATTGAAAGATTTTAAAAGCTTCTGTTTTAACCCACAACCTTATTCTAATTTGTACATGTCTACAAGGATAGAGATGGGAAAAAATATCACTTCTTCTGAATGATCCAACCTCACAATTAATAATTGAGAATCTCTTTTTCTCATCTCCCTTGCCTTTTTTCTCTCCGAACTAGAGTGCACTCTTCAGCTTGTTAAGCTCAGCTCACTCCCACGGATAATTCACTAGAGATCATAATTTATGGACAATTGAAGCTGCAGAAACATCTCTTAGAAGGAATAGAGCAGATCCATAGCAACAATTCTTCAGGGGAATATTAATCCCCGGCTTTATGTAGTGCTAAGTGTACAATAGTAATCAGAACTTGAGTAGAAGCTGCTAATCATTGAGGGAAAAGGCTGTATAAAGAATTCATAATGGAATTAGCCTGCAGCAAACAAAGAAAGACAAAATTAAATCAGCCATCAAATTGCACCAAGGAATTTTAATTTACAGGTTAATGTAGGATTATGTAACTAATCACAGCTAACATTTTCAATGAACAACCAATAAAATTCTGCTCTTTTTTCCTTTCTAATCTTACTAATGGTATTCCAATAACATGCTTTTATTACCCTATAATATGTTAGAAATGATTCTCAAAAATTCTACAAGTCTTTCCAATTGTCAGAATCAGTCTAAAAACGTAGCTTTGAAATAATCCATCAAAAGTGTAGGTCTAGGAAGATCCACTCCTCAGTTCAGGCCAGACCTAATAATATCTGGCTAAGTTTGCATAAAATAGATTTACATAACCATATAGCTTTAAAGTATATGCATGTTTTTCATGCAGTGCAGGGAGCTAAAATGGGGCATAAGAGACTAAATTAAATATGTGAAACTAATTTGGAGCACAAAGTATATCAGCTAATTCTAAATAAAACCACTGCCATAGATTTATATGTCAATATTGCAGACATATCCAATGACATACACACCAAGGACTGCACTAACGGAGTTTTCATGGTTTATAAATGTGAACATCATAAAAAGAAATAAGGTTTCTAGGATAAAAAGTTGATTAGCATTTCTCAGGGGAGGGGATCGGAATCTTGTATCCTCCCCAGTTATATTTTGATATCAACCAATGAATGACAAAGACAGAAAAAAATCTTCTATACAATTTGAAAAATTATATGAAATCCATTGCTTCATAAAAATAAATATATAAAAAGACAGCATAACTCTTTGCACATTGGCAAGGAGAAACTCCAAAATTATACTGTATGCTTAAAAAGACATCAGTTTAATCAAAAAGATCTTTTTCCAACATATGGCAGAAGGAAAATTATTATAAATGGAGTAAAAAGTATGTTCATAAGCTTTACTTCACGAGGGAAGAATGCTGGGAAGAAAGGCGATGGCATTCTTCTTGCATATGTTTTTCTTGTCGAGAACAATGTGGGAAAGTCTCATTTTCCTTTAATCTAAATGTTCATTTTATGGAAGCAGCAACATTCGGCCCAGTTATTAGCAAAGGAGTTTTGTTGCTTTATAAAGTCTAATTTTAAGATGTGCACTTCCAAAAAAACATTATGGTGTCAATTGCACTACCCTTCAGCAATCCTGTAATAACTTTATTCAACCATTTCTAATTATAATTATATTTTCAATTCCTTTTAGCTATAGAAACTCTTTATCAATCAGAGCACAAGACAGAAAATTACTTTATTACAGCTACAGCTCGTTAGGCTGAGTGCTCTTAATGAAGCAGCCTCATAATCAGATGAAAATCATGCTGAAGAAAACTTGCATCATTAGTCTGGGCCTTAATTACCAAGAAATATAGTCACTAACAATGATATTCCATTTCATGATATGGTGCATGCACCTTCTACACTAGTTGCAATTAATAATTCCACCGACTGCTACAGAATCTTTTCTATTTATTCATAACAATGGAGGGGGAAATTCTAAATCTAATTGAGCGCTTCAGATCGTGCTCTCTTTCTCCCTCGCTCTCACGTTCAGATTAAAATGTCACAAGGCTAATATTCTATCTTACAATAATTCATCATTTTAATTACATATTTTATGATGTGAAATGTCTTTTTCAGCTTTATAGTTGAGGTTGACATTTTTGGGGACACATCTAGGAAAATGGGTGGCCTCTTGTGAAGGTAGGTGGTTCCTACCACCCAGGACCACGTTGAGGAAATTAAAAAAAAAAAAAAATCACTGCTGTCAGCCCATCAACTCCATCCATGTTGGAAAGAGCTGCCAACAAGAACAGGGACGTTCATTGAAATTAATGTCGGTGTCTTCTGATAGGCTTTGGAGGGTAGAATGGCGATGTTCTGGGAGGACAAGGCTGTGTCACTGGCCTCTTTGTTAAACGTGATTGATCACAGACAGAATCAGCAACTTTCCTTTGTGAAAGCCTGCTTTCTTCTGCTGTTTCCTTTCACCCTTTCCTTGCCTCCCTCTCCCACCAAGATCCTCACTTCTGACCTCCTGAGAAACACCTTAGGAGTCCCAGGAAGGAGATCTGGCCCCTGTACCTCCTGCCGTCCTCTGCACATTGCTGAATCCCAGCAGGTGCCTACCTGAATTCTTGATGCGCTGGCTTAACGCTGGAACTCAAGGTGCTGTTGCAACTGCTGCTCTTTTTCAAATGCAAATGAGGTTGCTGGGTAAGGGCAAAGAGCATTCAGGGTAGGGCAGAGGGTAATGAGGTTGGCATAGATAAATGACACCCCCATTTGACCTCCAAACCCAAGTGTGCCTAGAGCTGAACCTCCTGTCTGACATCACCTTTCATAGCGAGAGTTGCTAAACAGCTGATTTCATTAATCTGGGCTGCACTTTCCCCAATCATCTGCCTTGTGAGCACAAGCAGTTTGATAAATTAAATTGATAGAAGAAGAGAATGACTTGGAAAAACCCACAAGCCACAAGAGGAAGGATTGGCTATGATATAAGACCTTAATTTCTTTAAGACCTTAGCATCCAGTTTCTATGCCATGGATGTAAAGTTCCCCTGCTTAATGATCATCGGCTTCACATTGGTTGGTATTTAGCAGCGGCACAGTTGTTGAGACAGCATAAAGAGGCATAGATTCCCCCACCCAAGTTCGGACCCAAAATATCTAAACAAATGATTGAATAATTTAATCAATGAAAATCCTCCACAAAATCACCAAATGACAATTAGCTTGAGAGTGGTAAAGAACTTGGTGGTATCATTAGTGATTCTTTGTTCCTCCTGGCATGACAAAGGTTTGGAGCAAAGTAGTGTCGTATTTCACATAGCCTTTACAGACAAAGTGTGCATGGAGGAGGCATCTGGAAGGGGAGAGCAGCGGGACTGGGAGGGTTGTGAGGCAGAGCAGGAAGATGCGAGTGACCTGGAGAAGAGCGCTGGGCAGACAAGAGGAGGTAGCCCTGACCAAGGAACAAAGCTGTAGGAAGCAACAGGAAATGAAAAGCAGTCCAGGATGACAGCAGAAGACAGGGCATTAATCAGAACCACACAGAGCACATTTCCATAGGAAAAATGCTTGGCATTTTGGACAGCCCAATAGCTTGCAAAACAATTTGAGATGCGCAGTGATCCCCAAAGAGAACTGGTTTACAAGGCCCAGCCTTCTACCCTTAGAAGTAGCCGCAGGAGAGCCAAGGAAGAGTTAAAGGGAACCAGCTGAGTTTCCACATTCTCCTATGAATGTGGAAAAGATCTCGGCACTATTGTCCTTGCCTTCAATCCTTGCTTCCTTAATGTTCCCTTCTAACAGCACGTGGTTTAGATACAGAAGTCCCTGCAGGTATTTCTGCCTGGCAGTGGCTACCCACACAGACACGGTGGAGGCCCCTTTAGTAAAGCTCTGGGTCTTTGTCTGGGGCTATGTCCTGCATTCTGATGTCCCCACTTTCTCTGTCTGGCATTGTCCACAGACAGTAGCACAACAGCCGTGTCTGAGGAGACTGAGGGCTCCTACACCTTGAAGGGTCTTCTGAGGGAAGCACCCAGCCTGACAGCCCAATCACCCTTCATCGGTATGGTAGCTACGGCATGTGATCTTCCTGGGGGACCTTGGAGGGCGCTTTAAATCTTGTATACCTCAGTTTCCACATGCCTGAAATAAGGACAATAATAGCATCTGCTTTATAAAAGTGTGGCAAAGGGAATCTGAGATGAGGCATGTAAAAGTGCTCATAACAGGATCTGGCACATATTAAGTTTCAATAAATGTTAGTTCTGATTGACATCATCGTCATCATTATCACCAACACAGACAAGAAATAGGCATGACTTGTTCTGGAAATAGGTTCAAGGATTCCAAGCAGTGGTTTTCAAACCTGACTATGCATTATCATCTGCCCTAGATTCCCTTACCCAGACCAAGTAGATCAGAATCTCCCAGGTGGTAATTTTAAAAGCTCTTTGCATGACTCCAGTGTGCTACCAGCGTTGAGACCCACTGATGTTGAGTCTCGAGGCCTATGCATGACATTTAAAACAAAAGGTGGCCAACTCAAAGGCCGGCATATTGGCACATGGCAAAGCCTGTATCTGAGTGTCCCAAAGAGCAATGTGAATCCTGAAGCTCCACTTTGAGATACAAGGGTTTGGAACGCTTACTGCGCACAAATGAGCAACCACAGCCTTGGCTGAAGGAATGTGCGTGGTGGCTTTTCCAGCTGGGAAGGTGGTCCACTCCCAATATACAAAGCATACTGACTACAGCCCAATGTTCCCACAGATTGGCCACCTGGGACTTACAAACACTCCTGTCTGAGGAGGACATGCACATGCCACAAGGCAAAAGGTCTCCTGTGAGCACAAGGACTGCCTGCTCCTGTCGCTTAATAGGGGTGGCCAGTGCAAAACCTGCCTAGTGAGATAATATTAATAGTAAGGCCAGAGGGAGGAAATGCCTACCATTCAGGCCTCTGAGAGTGAAGATTAACCTGTCAGACTGTACAAAGTTAGGTTCAAGCTAACCCTGAATGAATGTGACAAATCTAACCAGTTAAATCCTTAGCCATCTTGATGACTTTGGCAGCTGTTTGACACTTGCATTTACAGGATCTAGGAAAACTAAAAATTTTAACGACTTAGATTCCTGAAACCTAAACAAAGCTGCCAGGCGCTCAAAAGACAATCTTCTATTTATTTATTTAAGACACTTCCGTCACAGAAAGACCTCTGAGGGGTATATAAGAAACGACAGAAAACCACAATTTAAAAAAAAAAAAATTAAGAACACTAAGCAGCATCTAAACTCATCATTCATTTCAACTCATATTTTCCTTCCGGCAGGAAGGGATTTATTTAGACCATGGTGGTTACTGGAAACCTGGAAGGGGATTAGTTCACCCCACAGAGTACAGTTTTGCACAGCCTTCCCATCCGTCCTCTTGGGGACGGGGAGAGCAGGGGAAGGGTCTTTTCCCTTCCCATTCAGAGACATCAAGCCCCCTTCTGTGCTGGCCTCTGGCTTCCTTTTCACCCTATGAAAGAAGCATGGAAGAGAGACACAAACACAGCAAAGAAGAGAAAATTATCAACAGAGGGTGGGGAAAAAACAGAAGATGCATTAATAACCATGAGTTTTAGAATGAAAACTTCAAAGTAAAAACCAACACACCAAAGAACTTAAAATCAAACACAGAAAAGGACAAATATTGTGTGATTCGACTTAAATGAGGTACTAGAATAGTCAAATTCATGGAGACAGAAAGTAGAACGGCGGTTATCAGGGACTGGGGAAGGGGGAATGGGAAGTTATTGAGTGGGTACCGAGTTCCCAGTGGGGATGATGAAAAAGTTCTGGGGATGGATGGTGGTAATAGCTGCACAACAATGTGAATGTACTTAACGCCACTGAACCGGATACATAAAAATGATTAAAATGGCAAATTTTATGTTATGTATATTTTACCACAAGGAAAAAAAAACAGATACAAAAAAGCATTTATCTTGAAGTTGTAAGGAAATTATTTAGTAGTATTTCATAAAGTTTTGCTCCAGTGATTTTTTAAAAAAAAGCACTAAAAAAATCAAGAGCCTAAAGCTCTTCCTGGAAATCCTGGAAGCAGATAAGAAAAGGCATATTTGAGGCATAAGAGGAAGACTGAATCACTTGAGACTGTACCCTTATTAGCTGGGTGACCTTGGGCAAGTCACCACACCTCTTAGAGCTTGGTTTCCTCATCATTAAAATCAGGGAGTTAAAGATGATCACTAAGTCCATGCCAACTCTAAAGTCCATGATTGTACACTTTCTTTTCTTTGTATCATTTTTCAATTCTACCTTGGTATCCATGGAAATATCCTTATAGGAAAACCATACAAACCGCTACAGGCAACATCAGAAACATCAGTATTCTCTTTGCTATTGTTATAAAGGAGAAAGAGTGAGGAAAGATTAGATAAAAAATAACTTTTCATTGTCAAACCTGCAGGCAGAGAACCCACAAAAATATGCAAATGTAATGTTATTTTTTTAATGTTTCACTCTTTTGCCAGGAGATATTTTTATCTGATGAAAGTGGGGTTTTTTTTGGTGAGCATAGAATATTGGGTTAGCAGTCACTGGGTCTCTGCCTGCCCTTGAATGAGTGGCTGAGCCTGTCCCGTAAGACTTAGAAGCCAGATGGGTTCATGAACAGCTAAGTCATTACTGTAACACAACTGCTCTTTCTATCCCCCCGACCCCCGGCCTTTACTCCCAGTGTCCTTGAAGTATCTCTTCCATCATTCAGCTATTTCTAAACTCTCCTTCTACCCAGCAAACTTGGCAATCAATGCCATGGCTTCAAGGGACCAATATCCCAATCATAATTTGCATTGCCAAGTATCTTGTCATCTGACTTTGCCCCTTTTTCCACTTTGACTCTAAAATGTCTAGAAAGCAAAGACTCTGCTATGCCTCTCCTTGCCACACCCTGTGGCATCTAGGGGAAGGCAAGCAATTAGCCTTAACCAACCTCTTTCTAAGGGCTATATGCTGTGCAACCACATTCTGTTGTTTAGGCTAGCAGTACTCATCACAGGACAATTTTCTCTCTCTTCCTCCTCCAGGACATTTGGCAATGTCTGGATACAGTTTTGGTTGTCACGGCTAAGGACAGGGGTGACTGGCATCTGATGGAAAGAGGCCAGGGATACTGCCAAACATGCTACGAGGCACAAGATGGCCCCACACAACAAAGAATTATCTGACCCAAAATGTCAAGAGTGCTGATAAATCTGCTTTATACCATTGAAAATTTCACGGAAATTACGCAATAGGTTTTCTCATCCTTATTTTACAGATAAAGCTCAAAGAGGTTAAGTAATTGCTCAAAAGTCACCCAGCAGGGAAGTGGAAAAGCCAGGGTCGGATCTCAAGTCTCTGGGTCAAAGCCCCACTACCTCTCCTGGAAGGAGGGAAGGAGGGAGGAGGAGGAGGGGGGAGGGAGAATGAGCAGAGAATGAATGAAGTCAGCCCGCTGCTCCGTAAAGCCACAAGGGCAGATTGCACTAGAGGCAGACCTGAGACCCCTCTGGGTAGCCACCATTCTTGATGCCTCAGCCCAGATGGACAGGCAGGACGGGCTCTCAGACTCCATCACTGCTCTTTGGAACTTTCTACCCCGATGGAGAGGAGACAGTGAGGTCAACCAACAGGACCTGTGTCTCCACCACACTGTCCAGCTTCCGGGCCCCCCGGGGAAGGCGCACTATCAGTGCGCAGAGAAACTCCTTAGCAAGCTGGCAACCGGGGCTGCAGAGCTGCACACACTGAAACCGCGGCCAAGACTGGCCACCAGGGAGGTGGCTCTGCCAGCTGAACGGCCCTCTCAGATCCTGGATGGGAAGACAGTGACCGACAACAGTCCCTGAGGTTCCCCTGGGGGAAAGCCACCTCTCTATCAGCTAATGGCCTGTAGTCCCTTTGAAAAGTAAGCCCTTCACCCAGCAAAACCACTCGCAAGACAGTGTTGGTTTTTAAAAATAACAACTTTTTTTTCCCAAAAAACTCCTGCTTCATACTACTCACTATGATTTCCAAACATCTGTAAGTGCCAGCCTTTCTGGTGAAGTGGGGCAGGGAGGGTCTGTCTCTAAACCCCAGTCACGGGGGCTGAAGCTGGGGAGCCCCTGTGCTGGCTGTGCCCCCTGCCCCTCGCATCTCCACTAGGCCCCTCGGAAACAAGGGCCCACTGTCTGAGAGCGGCAGGGCCGCCAGCTGGATGTGGTAATTAAGGGCTGCTTCTGTCAACCATTTCTGCTAAAAAGTCTTAAGGATATTTAAATCCCCCAGGCCCTGTGTGTTAATTAAATCCTTTTTACCTGCACTCTCTGATTGTTCTGGAAGCAGAAGGCTGCTGGGGGAGGAGAGGAGACGACCTACGTTATGTCACACTGCAGACGCCGAAGCCCACCCATCAGAGATTTGGAAAGTGCCCTGGCAGTGCCCAGCACCTCACCCAGCCACGAGGGCCCCTGTCCTGGGGATCAGACCACAGCAACAGAGACGGACTAGAGCCCACAGCAGTCTGCAAGGGCACCGCAAGTTCACCTGTGGTTCTAGGATCACCTCTAAAGCTCCCACGCCTGGTGGAGATTCCCCCCCACTATTGAGCAGAAGAAACATAATTTATTAAATAATATGATTCTTTTTTTTTTTTTTTACTATTACCTAAACTTCAGAATTTATTCGGATTTCACTGGTTTTCCATTAATGTCCTTTTTCTGTTCCAAGATCCAATTTAGGATAACTTGCTGCATTTATGTGCCCCTTGGTCTCCTCTCGTCTGTGTTAGTGTCCCAGTCTTCCCTGGCTTCTCGTGACCTTCATATGGGCCATGGCATTTTGTGCTTCTCATGATCAGACTGGGGTTATGGGTTTGGGGGAGACTATCACAGAGGTGAGGGCCCTCTCACCCCGTCACTCAGGAGGTCATGTTGGACATCCACACGGTGTCACTGGAGATGTCCGCCTTGATCACTGGCTTGGCGTGTTGTCCACCAGCTTCCTCCACTGCACATTTAAGATTTCCCCCCTTCTATATTCTATTCCTTCAAGGCAAGACACTGAGTCCAGCCCACACTCGAGGGAGGGTGGAGCATTCTCATCACATTCTGCCTAAGGACCAACTCCTCAATAGGAAATAGAAATCTGTTTTGAAAAAGCACAGTGTGGAAGTCAGGGCTTTGGGCTTGGGTCTCAGCCATGTGACCTGGGCTGCTCACTGGGTCGCTCAGAGTGGCTTGCTGCAGTCTCCCCTCTGTCAGATGTTCAGGGTGGCCCTGCCTTCTCCAGATAGGTGCTCGGGGGTCAGAGGGGCACGATGCGGGAAAGGACTTCAGCTGCCGTGCTTCATCCATGGCATTCAAAGTTGAATACCTGTTCCTCATTACCTTTCCCCAAGGCAGCACAGCACGCAGCCCTGATGCTCCTGGGTGCAGCCAGCACTGAACTTGCCCGTGTCTGGCCTTTGTCACTGCTAGTTCCTCTGCCAGAAATGCTCTACCCTCATTGTCTGCAAAACTGCTTTCCTCACTTCACTTGGGTCTCTGCTCAAACATCACCTCCGCAGGAAGGTCTTCCTTAACCCTCCTACATCCTTGCACAGCCTCTCTAACCCTTCACCCTGCTGTGGTTTTCTTGTGGCTCTCAGTGCTACCTGACATCATATTTTGCATTTTTGTTCCTATTGTTTGTTCTTACACCAGCTGTTTGCCCTGTGAAGCGCAGGGACTTGGTATGTTTTACTCCCCTACTGAATCCCCAGTGCCTAGGACAGAGTTTGGCATGTAGTAGGCTGAGCCTCAAAAGATATTTATTGAATGAAGGAACACGTGGGAAGCACATATTTTTTTGTATCTATACAATGTCTGGTGCCCTTGTAGCTTCACAAACCCTTGTGATAACTACATCACACAACCTCCACGCAGCCTGAGAACCACAGATCTAACCTTAATGCCTAAGGTTATAACTTTCAATGGGTTGGTGATACTTCCCATAGGGGAAGGACTCTGCTATGGAGATGAAAAAGTGAATTTCTCTTAAAAGAACATCTTCTACCACCCCGTCCTCTCCATTCCCCTCCAAAATCAACAAGATCTTTAGAAAAAACAAAAAAGTTATTATTTAGCACTTGCTCAATCATCTGACTTCTTGCTCTAGAGTCCGTGGAGATTACTTACATATCAACATTTTCATGGCACTTAAAGAGTTATCAAAAATGTCACCAGTCACCAAATGTTTCATTAATTATTGCAAACATCTTTAGAAAGAAATGCCATAGTGGGTTTCTTTCACCAAGTGATTTATTTCATATATAATTTCAGTTTAATTAATAGGGGATTTTGTTCTGACCCGGAGGGTGTGAGAAACGATGGAGAGTCTGTGGTTTGGTTAGGAGAGAGCTGGAAACCTGTCTGTGCCTGTAGAAGGAAAACGTTACAAAATAGACAAATAAATAAAAACCCGGGCATTTTTTTTTTTTCAGTTGTGAACATTCAGCTGATACCCTCATTAAGGGCACCGGTGGAACATTCTAAAAAACCAAATTACAAGGAGGTGGGGGAGGCTGGGCTTGGTGGCTCATGCCTGTAATCCTAGCACTCTGGGAGGCTGAGGCAGGTGGATCGCTTGAGCTCAGGAGTTCAAGACCAGCCTGAGCAAGAACGAGACCCCGTCTCTACTAAAAATAGAAAGAAATTAGTCAAACAACTAAAAATAGAAAAAATTAGCCAGGCATGGTGGCATATGCCTGTAGTCCCAGCTACCCGGGAGGCTGAGGCAGGAGGATCACTTGAGGCCAGGAGTTTGAGGTTGCTGTGAGCTGGGCTGACGCCACCGCACTCTAGCCCGGGCAACAGAGTGAGACTCTGTCTCAAATAGAAAAAAATAAAAATAAATAAAAAATAAAAGGAGGTTGGGGAGAAGCTAAGGGGTACAAATGGGGGAAGGGGGAGGGGATTTGGCTTCTGTATGCCATGCCTGAAAATAAAATAGTTCCATTTCTTAGCTGTGTTGTGATCTGTATCGGTGCCATATGTCCTTACAAAAATCCTAGACCAGCAAAAGCAACAAATCAAATGTACGATTTATTAGGCCCTGCCTGGCACCGTATAGCAAGAGTCAAAAGACAGAGTCCCTGTACTTGAGGAGCCAAGTCTTCCTTAAAGTGGCTTCATTTGAACTTCTGGCATTCTGAAAACGTTTAATCACTTATCTAAGCAATAAAGCTTATTTTTTGATGGGTACATTTGGAGGGGAGATGGTGGTTGTTTTCAATTACCAATAAGCAAAATGCCTCGTCCACATTTCCCAAAACACCAGGTTACATTAGTTTCAGTTTTAATATCCTGCCAAATAGAAAAAAAAAAGTCCCCAAATACGAAGCAAATACATCTGTCTAATATTGCTGTTCAAAATGCCACTGCATTAAATAAAATTCCATGCTGTAAAATTTTGCAAGGTGATAAAACAAAAATGATATAATAAATATAAAACATCTGCGTTTTTTTTAACAAGACATTTGGAAACTGATTTCATTTATATTTAAACTTGTTTTGAAGTGTTCCTAGTCTTGAAAAACATCCTAGTTACAGTATATTAGGGTTTTTTTTCCCCCTCTCAGGCAAAAGATTAAAGAACTGATGTCCAAGCAAAAGAGCACGAGGGAGAAGAAACCACCATTGTGTGTTCCAGAATAAACCCTGTATTTGAACCTTCAGCTGGCTCTCAGTCATGAAAAGAAGGGTGCATGCCCTCCATCAGCAGCCCTGGAAAATGGATTCTCACATACGCGCAAAAATGCGTTAAAACAACATTAAGTTTCTGGCAACGGCTTAAGCACATACATCCCAGGAAAGGGAGAGTTTAACAGCGGCTCTGACTCTCTCCATGTGCCTAGGTGGGATGGTTCCTAAAACACTGAGAGAATACTAAGACCACCCACTGCTTTTGGCTGAGACAGGCTTTGGGGTGGAAGGTAGTGCCCGAGTATGGGGAGCTCCGCCTCCACCGGCAGGCGGGAGACCCAGGATCTGCACATCTGGGCACTGGACCTACAACAGCTCAAAAAGGTCTCAGTTTTCTTTTCAAAAAGCAGAGGAACAAAGACAAATGATATTTGGAGGCGAGCAAGAGGGGACAAAACATGTGTATCTACGATTTAAACAGCTTCATTCTCCATTGGTAGAGAGGAGAAAGCACGGATACCTGAATCCACAGAGAGAACTTCCCCGTCACCCACCTTCCCGCCATATTCTATCTGACACCCATCTTTTTACCAAAAATCCAGCTAATAGCGTTGCCAGATTAGGAGTAAGCTCTTTGCTCATTTCACTGCTCACAGCAGAATGGATAAATTTTGCTTGGAAAAATCAAGAGAAGAGAATCTGGGCTGAAGACTACTCATAAGTGAGTTTTCGATATTAATATTAGCTAACTTTTATTGAGTACCGTTTTGTGCCAGGCACTTCACAAACACCGCTACATTTCATCCTCGCAACCCCTGCTGTTGTAGGTAATCGGTATTGTCACCTTCCAAATGGGAAGAGGCACTTCAGCAAGGCAAAATGCATCACCCAGGGTCACATATATAGGAAGCAGCAGAACACAAAACTGATCCAAAGTGTGGATGACTCCAAAATCTCCACATGGTCATTCCTCGGCATCTGGTACGTGGGAACGGGCCATGGCTCAAGTTTTACATAGAAAGTGTACTGATTTCAACCTCTAAGAAGAGGACCTCTGAATGGATGATAATTCTGCTTAACAGAGTATTTGAAAAGAACTTCAGTTTTTAATGTTTTTCTGGTAAGACTGTACTTGGAACTACAATAACCACATGTTGTCAAATAGAAGTTGAAGGTGGTGCCTTCATGCACAGTTCATGGTGGTCTGTGTACAACACACAGCACTGACGCATAAATGCATCAGCGTTAAGGTCGTTTGCAAAGAATTTGCTCACATAAACTCAACCCTTTCTGCAATCTTGTTCATTAATTCATTTGGGAAATCTCTCCCTCATAACTAATTTAAAAGTGATCTTCATTTCCACCCCTGTTCAATTCATACAAAAATGCTTAATGCACTTGTCCCTCAGCAGCATCCATATGCACAACTGATCACCAAAATTTCAGCTTTCCCTGCTTACTTAACACACGCCGTGACCTTGTCCCCAGTGACCTAAATAACTCAAGGTTTTGGTATTTTGTTGTTTGGGGTTTTTTTTTTTTTATTAATGTATGACTGTGAGGGACCCTGTGATCATCTCTATAACATCTGCTCTACACTCCTCATGAGCATTGCATGGACTGAGCAGACCTCCAGCTCCAGGAATCTGTTTCAGGCTGTCATAGTAGTTTCGTTTCTCTTGACAGTCAATCACCCCAGGACTAACCCAGCCAGCCCAGGGCCCAGAGATTATCCAGTCAGGGTGAAGCTCGGGAATCTTGTCTGATGCTCCTGGGAGGGGAGTTTCTCTCTTCCCCAGATGTGAAATAGGAACCAGGCGGCCCCAGTCATGGCTGTCGGCTCTCTTGCAGTCAAGAGGAGAACCAGCTGGAGAATGAACTGGGAACAAAGTCCAAGCCACACACAGAAGAGAGAGCTGAGACAATGTTAGAGAAAGAGAGTCAGAGCCCTGATTGAACCATATACGGAAGGTGGACTTCTCACGTATGTGCGACAATTAATCCCCCGTGTTATTTGGGCCCATTTGAGCTGCGCTTTATTTCGCTTGCAAGTAAAGGAATTCTAGCACTCTGAATTTTCTAGAGCACTGAAAGAATTACTAGGCAACATCCAGGACTAACTCATGGAGTGTTCACTCAATACAATAGAGTTGCATCTTAAGTCAAGAGAGTTGAGAAGCTACTGCCAGGATATAAGAAAATCACATATAGCAAAATTTACTGTGAAAAAAAAAAATCCCAAAAGATGCTATACAGTAAACATAGCATGGTGATGCTTATACACATTAACATTTGAAACTCAAATATAGGAAGAAACACTTTAACATGTTCTATTTGGCATATTTGTACCCGTGGATTAATATACTGTCCCTCAGATTTAGTATTCCTACATTGAAAACTACTCCCTAAAGAGGCATTCAGGGTCCTTCCCAATCTGACCCCATCTGGCCCATTCACCTCACCACATTTTAAGCCTTCATGCTTTTTCATGTGCTCTTTCTAGTGAAGTTCTCTTTGCATTTTTCTTCCCCTCTGATACTCCCATTCATACTTCAAGGCCCAACCCAAATATCACCATCTGCCTTAAGTCTCCTGTCTCTTCTTTGGAGACTTAATTGCACTCTTCTCTGGACTCTCATAGCACTTTTTTCCCACATCTCTATTAAAGTGCTCACTTTGTGGTATGAGACTTTCCTGTTTACACATCTTATCTAACCCCCAGACCATGAGCAGTTCTAGAGTGGGGGCATGTCTCATGCACCATTGTATGTCTTGTTTCAGCACATGAGACTGAGTCAGAGTAGCCACTCATTGTGTTTGTTGACTGATGCCCTTAATTTAGTCGAAGACATATCCTAAATTTATCAACTTCTCTCCAGCTTCACTACTTACGGTCTAATCCGGGCACCACCCTCCTGTCTTACCTGGGTGACTGCAAGGCACCCTAAATGATCTGACTGATTCCACTCTTACCCATTTTCAGTCTCTTCAGGGCCAAATATACCTTTGCAAGGACTAGAAAAAGGCTTATCTGAACGGATAAGTTAAACAAAGCTGTTCCCTCTAGGTTGATGCAACTTATTAAGAAACTATTAAAGAAGAGGCCTTCTCTTTTGGCTGGAGTTACTAAATTGATAGAATGGAAGCCGGGGTTGCTGCTGGTCATTTCACTACTGCATCTGGGAGCACATTTCTGAGACTGAAGTCAACCAGGAGGAAGAAAGATGGAAAAGGACAGATTCTGACTAGGTCGTGAAGCACGTAGGTACTGCCATACCAGAAACAGTTATCCCTGGACTTTCCAGTTACCTGAGCCAATTAAGTCACCTTTGTGCTTAAGCTAATTTGAATTGTGTTACAAATATTCCCACCTAATCAGTTCAGGTTATATAGCATTGCTAAATGCTAAGAGTAGGGGGGCAAGGGCAATATACGTAACCTAAACTTTTGTTCCCCCACAATATGCTGAAATAATAATAAAAAATAAATAAATTTTTAAAAAATGCTAAGAGTATAACATTAAAATATGACTCAGAGAAAGTGTTTTTACAAAGACCTAAACTATGGAGGACCAGAGACCAGATTTACAGGTATAGTAAGTCCTCACTTAACTTGCCGATGGGTTCTTGAAAACTGTGGCTTTAAGGGAAACAAGGTATTAATATGACAAAACGAATCTTACTGTAGGCTAATTGATATAAACAACAATTAAGTTCCTACGACATATTTCTGGTCAAAAAACATCACCAAACTTCTAAACAAAGACAAAAATACTTCTGATATTAAACATGATATAAATGTGAGCTATACATACATTTAAGAAAGATAAATAAAAACAAGTAAAATAATCATTTACCTGCTTATGCTCTTCAGTGTCAGGGTGGCCGCCTCCTACCCCAGCAGCTCAGGATGCCAGGCAGAAGCCAAACCTGGGCAGGACGCAATTCTATCACGGCTGGCACTCACACCCACACTCACTCTGACCCCAATTCACTCCAGTTCCCCTAACATGCACATCTTCAGGATGTGGGAGGAAACCGGAGTACCTGGAGAAAACCCACACAGACGTGGGGAGAATGTGCAGACCCAGACATACAGTGGCCCTGGCTGGGAGTCAATGGTTTTTTTTGCTCTTCAACATTATAAGGAAACGATGTTGAAAGAAATGACGATATTCGAGGATCTGCTGTACAAACGATAGGTCTAGAATCTCCAAGGTCTGCAATTCAAACCGATTTGCAGAAACTGCTTAAATCAGGACTCTACAGTGTAGCTCTGTGCTTTGGATTCAATATAAATGAGCCCCAAATCGCACTACACTAATTTGTCTTTTATTTTCAAGCTTCTTTTGCCACGCAGATCAGCACTGAGGTCCTCATGAGAGGTCATCACAGACATCCCTCTGTCTCCGTGTAATCACCCAAAGCAAAGCCGTCTAACACTTTCTTCCAAGAGAAAACTGCCTGACCTTCTGAAAAGCATTTGAATGTTCAGATCATTTTATATCTTTTTTAAAAAAAAATGCTCAAAGAAATTGATGCAATCCTATGAAATATTGAACAGAAAACCTCGAGGGCAAGTCAAAAAGCATCCAACATCATTAGATATCTTACCCTATTCTAACCAAGGTTATATATGTTGCTAAAAAGTGGAAAACTTGGCCAATATGTATGTTTTATTTATTTATTTGCTGCAACAAGCACATCCATCAGCCCTTTTCCCACTCGCCCACTGCCCACCACACACAGGGTGGATGATTGGATTTAAGAGGAGTTGTGGCACGGTGGATGGGTATTGGGTCCTTTTCCTGGTTCTGCCACTTATTTGCCAAGTGATCTATTCCAATTTCCTTCTCTTAGACTCAGTTTCCTCCTCCGAACAAGTAGGGCCCATCAAAACGCACAGGCTCTCGAGAGGAGCAAAGGAAGTGCCCAACTGAGGGCACTAAGCGCAGCGTCAGGAACAGAGCAGATGCTCCAGACATAGTTCTTTGCTTGCTTTTCATTGAATTAATTGCCCTTGGCAAAACCAATCCCTTATTTTGGTATCAAACAGGGAAGTTCACCACTTCTTGTCCAGAGTTTTCCCTGTCTGGGTAAATCGCATGATCATCCACACAGTTGCTCAGGCTAAAAGCGCAGCTCTATCTTGAGTTCTCTGTTTCCCTCACACTCCATGTCCGATTTATCAGCAAGACCTGTTGGTTATACTCGAATAACTATCTCAAACCTGACCATCTCTTTCCTCCTCCTCCTGCCCTGCCTATGTGGTCATCTCTCGGCAGGACTCTAGCAACAGCCTCCTAACTGGTCTCCCCGCCTCCCCTCATCTCTCCCAGCAGCCACCACACAGCAACCAGAGTGACATTTTCTGAAGTGCAAATCACATCCTATCACTCTCCTGCTAAAATCCTCCTCCTCTTCCGATAATATTAATAACAATAATATCTTTAATCTATTGAGTACTACACACATATATATGTATATATATATGGCACAGGTCTAAGCACATTGCACATATGAAGTGTTTTAATCTAAAACAACTCTTTAAGGTAGGTATTGTTCTATCCCCCCTTTTTTACCCATACAGGTCACACAGGTAGTGGTGCAGAAGCCAGGATGAAGCACAAACTCTTTCCCTCCCTGAGAGGCTCCACAAGACCTAGTTCTACCCTGTCTACATTCTCACATCACCTCCTAACACTCTCCTCCCCCTTGCTCCCTAAGCTCTGGCCACTCTGCCCTTTTTCTGTCCTCAAACCTCCCCCAGCTCATTTCTTTCTCAGGTTCAAAGACTCTTTGTCCAGCTCTGCTCAAATCAGAGAAACCAGCCCGAGCACACCGATGGGTGGAACGGATGCCTGTGCTTTCACCTCCGCGGTGACAACCACCACCCTCTCATGAGTCCTGCATTCCCTGAGGACCTCTTATTGTTTTTGCTTGAAAAGCCTGGGGACTTAAAGACACAGGGAGGACAATGACTGAGAGTGCTATCATTTATAGCAGGTAGTCCACACATCCCCTTGCTTCTGCATTTGACTCTGAACAGAAAAATGCCTAGGAAAAGGTGGAATGTCTACGGAGTATTTTTGAAAATTGCTTCTTAAAACACTGAAAGTTCTTTTGCCCTGTTAGTGAATGAACTACTCTCTGAAAAATTCTGAAGGCTGAAAACTGACGGTACTGAAAACAGTCTCTCACAAAAAGGGCTTATTTTAACTTTTTAAAAAATATTTGTGTTTCTTCACATATTCCTGCAGCTCTTTCTTTTTTTTAAAGGCAATTCAATTTGGGGGGAACATTATGACAATATGCTACTTCATGCCAAGGAAAGCTTTTTATTGGCCTCTCTCGTGTTTCTAGCTTTCTTTTTCCAGCTGTTATATCAGATATAATCATCTAAAACTGCAATTTGTCATCTCCATCAAATTTGGTTTATAATTCTCAGTGTTGCAGTTTATATGAAAACATTTATGGATTAAAACTCTGAGCAAAATGAAGATTTCACAAATTAGGGAAACAAAGTTAAGATTCCTCAAAAGGTTGGATTGCAAGCAGACCCGAGGAAACCCTGGCGTTCATCCCAGGTGCTGGCACGCAGCACTGGCTGTTCTACGGAAATGTGGTGGGACAGTGAGACAGACACCATCCCGCTGCCAAGCCAGCCAGAGGATTTGGTCCCCTCTGTTACGTAACTGGACGATCTGAGGGAGGGCAGTGGATAAAAGTGAGTTCTTAGCTCACTCGACCTGTCAATTGAAATACAAGGATCACATGTAGGCGCTTGGTTGAATGGTTATTATACTCTGTCCAACCTACTCTGTCGCCTAGCTCCCTGCCCATGGTGGGTATATATTGATCAAAATAGTTACCATGTACTGAGGGATGATCATATACCAGGCAGGGTGCTAGATAATTTGCACGCCTTATTTTATTTAACAAATATTTGTTGAATAAGTGGAGCCTCTTTATATCAGGATGAATTATTTGAAATTGACATGGTTGTAGATAAAAACTGTCCGATAGCAGCAATTCCATGCAGTTCAGTCTAATACGGTTCTGTGTCTCCCGTCCGACCCCGCGCAATGCTTATCATAAACACACACAGTAGCGATCGGTAAACTTTTATTTCATGTATCAATAGTTTTTTGTAGAAACGGTCTCTGAGTGGGGTAGAAAAGATAGCAATATTTCAAGCAAAAGCCGATCCAGTCAACTCTGTTGTGCTCACCTCAGCCGCACAGGTTTACCCTGAAATGTCTCACGCTGCCCACCTGCCTCCACCTCCCCGAAGCTTAGTTAGTAAAACAGCAAACCTGCCTGAGTGCCTCAGGCCTGCACAATGGCAGGGAGCTAGGGGACATTGCCAGCGCTCTCTAATTACTGCTATTCCTTCCTATTTCCAGGCAATCTGCTTTTTCCTCTCCCAAAAGCCACCATAAAAGGCATTTTATGCTTAAATAGCTGTAGAGTAGCATCCCAAGTGAACTGAATTTGGTCCTGAGGTTAACCTTAAAAATTGAATTCTAGAATCCGTGGGTATCTCAATTAGTAAAATTTACATAATCTTTCAGGGGGTGAAATGAGATCACTGGAAATGAGTGACTTAAGAAAAAGATTCCATTCCTAAAATAGTTAAAGGGGGAGGGTGATGCTCAAGAGCCCGAACTGAAACCCAAGAAATTTAGACTAAATGCAAATAAAAAGCAGATGAAGCCATTCAGACAAGGGCATGGAAAGTTGCTCCATTTTAAGCCGTGGTCTGAGGAAATGAGGGGGGTGCCTTAGCCCAGCCCCTTCTTACCAAGGTCTTTACACCCTCACACCCCACCCAGGAAACAAAGCTAGAGAAAACCAAAACATGCCCCAATCAAGAGGCTCCATTGCACCCAGAAGCTAAACTTAAACCTAAGACCAATGGCTGAACAACGGAGCACGTTCCCAGGCCTCCCACCACCCACTTTGATAGCTCAGAATCACAGGAGACAATGGCGATAGTCTCGATCTAGTGTGTTTTGGATGAGGAATAACTTGCCATTTGGGGTGGCGGGAGTGGAGAATGTCCCTAAGTCAATCTTTCTAGCCTGCTGGTTATGGAACTAATAGGCAGGGAAACATCTGCTTGCCAGCTGTGAACATGAGCCAGCTGATTTATCTATAGACATCAGAAGCCCAACTGCCCCAACTACTGGAGCAGAGAGTAGGTAGGGGGGAGAGAAGGAGAGAGGAGACAGGGAGGAGGGGAGAGCACAAGAGAGCAGTACGTTACAGAACGTGGAGCCGGGAAGGTTTGTGTAAGGGCTCAGTGTGGCGCACAGATAGTTCTACCTCTTGTCCCCCTTTCCCACTTCACACCCCCATCCTCACAGGTTAACCAATAAAATTGACAAATTACATACAGGTTTTTAGCCCCCGGAAAACCAAATAGGAGATGTGTGTTCAGGCAAAATGTCAGCATGACCAAATGGTATTACCTTAATTTTGTGAAAGAAAGGAGGAAAAAAATGCAGCAGCAAAGCATAAATCTATGTGGAAATGTGACATAGGTTGAAAGCTGCTTCGTGTGCACTAAGGTAGATCCTCAGAGCTCCCCGTTCTTCCATACAGAGGGCGGCACCCCCAGCACAGACAGGGTTCAAAATGGCACAGATTAGAGTACATTCTCCACCAACTCGGATACACAGCTGATGACATGGGGGCAGTGACCAGGCTGGGAAAGGGTACGTTTGCTTCTTTCGGCAAAGCATTCTGCCTTATGAGCTAGGAGGCGCCACAGCACGGATGGGCATGCAGCATCCCTGCACAGGGATCCTCCTGTAGCAGCTGTTTGGAGTGAAACACTGTTCATACCTTTCACGCTGTATCACTTCTGAAGTTCCTGAGCCATCACCTCTGAGCATTATACTTAAGGGAGGCACTAGGAGAAATCACATAGAAGACCCTCAGGTCTTGTTCTGTTCTCCCAGCCTGACTTTATTCTGTACCCTCGTAGCCTATCCCCCAAATGGACTAGAAGTGCAGGCTCAACCTTCATCTCCTTCATGTTCAAGCAAGAACTCCCTAGCCTATTCCAATAGTTAGTTATCAACAAGTCTGGCACTGTGGTTAAGAGCACGGGCTTTGGAATCTGATAGCCTGTTTTTGAGTGCTGGTCTGCCTCTCACCTTAGGCAAGTTGCTTAACTTCTCTGCACCTGGTTTCCTCATCTGTAAGGTAGGGATAAGGACTGCTAGGGTTGTTGTAGGGATTAAACGAGTTAATCTATTTAAGGGATTTACAATAGTCTCTGGCATATAGTGGGCAGTCATAAAGGTTAGAGGCAATCATCACCATCATCATCATCATCATCATCATTTTCTCAGCTCCCATTTTTAAAGAAGTGAATAACTCTGTTGTTGGCTCCTACAGTTCACAATCTGGTGTGAAGACAAGGTTGACACCAAAAACAACAGGAAAATGAAACCAACCCCAAGTCAGGGGCTGATTATGTGATAGAGACCATACCCTCTGCTGGAGTCTGAGTGAGGAAGAGGAGGAATGTGGCAGGAGGGTCAGGGAAGGTTCCTGGAGGGGGAAAGCTCCACGGGGCCTTGCACAATGGTGGCATTTTGATGGATGGAAAGAAAGACAAGAGGGAGATTGTACAGTTCATTTCCCTTTAAAGGTTCTTGAGGGAAGAAGGGGAGTCCTATTGTTTATAAAGAGTGAGAACTGTTTGAAAAGCTCTTCTCTCAATTACCTTTCTGGAAAATTTTTATTGTGGTAAAACTGCACATTGAACACAGGCCCAACCACAAACAACCAGGGTAAATTCCCACAAAAGCTGTCTCCCCCGCCCTACCCCCTGGCCTAGTCAACACTGTAAATAGAACTGCATGTTAGTATTGAGAAGGGGGGTAGCTCCCATGCAAAGTACATATTTGATTAGGATCTGAACTCTTCGCTGAACCATGAATTCAGAATAATTTAGGTGATACATATAAATTTAATTTCTTTGTTCAAAAACTCCACATCTGAAATGATGCCCTGCAAATGCAGAGCTCTCACCGAGGTCTACAAAATGAGTCTCCTTCTAACTCGCCTATGCTGTGTGGAAATAATCTTCAAGGAAAGGAATAAACCTATTTTAAAAACAGCTGAGTCCTTTAGATCATATACCCTAACCAATTTATGGAGATAAATGGAATTCAGTATTAAAGAAATATATTTTTTCCACTCCTCCAGAAAATGTAAATGCCAGCTACAAAATAGAAAGAAAGAAAAATACAAAGAAATCAAGACTAGAACAGCGGGAAAGAAAAGCAGAAGAAACAATTCAAGGACAACTGAGGAACCCTTGCCTTATGGTTCCTTCCTGCCCTGCCCCCTCACCCCATGTCCCGGCTGACACAAAGGAATCGGATATAGGAGCATCGCAGAGGGGAGGAACCCGAGGGAAGAACAACTTCCGAAGAGAACAAAATTCATTTCCACCACCAGGAAGCAGAGAAGGCATAGTTATTCCCTATGGAAGCAAATCCCGGCCTTACAATAGGCAGGTGCCCACCGGGACTCTCTTTCCTGCATCACATACTATTTCAGTAACTCTTACATTAACCCGGGGCTAATTACCAGGACTGATGAGAAAATAACAAAGGAGAAAGAGCCAAAAAGGGAAAACAAAGTAACACTGTGAGTGATTGCTTGTGTCCTATTAATATAAATGAATACAAAATACTTTTAAAAAAATGCATTAGGCAGATATTGGCTTATGATGGGGTCAATATCACGATTTATTTAACTCTGGGGACAATAAATCTTGATATTGACTAAAAACATAAGTCAATATGTGTACTGTTGTGTGCATTCTATTACAAAAATGAGGTTTTTAACTTTAATGGCGACTTTCACAAAAAAAGAAAAACAAAAGAACTCCCTCCGAGGCCCCCACATCACAGCCACACTAACACCTGCGGGGCAGGGGCTCATTCTCTGGCCCAGCTCTCAGCATCACGTTAGTCAGTTAATGTGAAAAGATTGGATTATTGGACACTTCCTGTGTCCACAACCTTTGTGCTTCCTCCTACCCAAGCAGAGGCCACCCCTTGACCTCGAGCTTGACTTTTGATACTTTAGCCAAGGCAGTGTGGGCAAAAACAAGAGTCTGCCAGTTTGCAGGCTAATCTTGGAGAGGCACCTTAGTGATCTGCTTGTCCTCTTATGACTCTGCCATCACAATTGAAAATGCTTCCCTTCAAGTAGATGCTGTCCCTTCAGGCTGAACCTCAAAATAAATCCACATGCTCCAGTGGGGGCTGGGGGGAAGGGATGGGTGTATACCTACATGATGAGTGCGATGTGCACTGCCTGGGGAATGGACACGCTTGAAGTTCTGACTGGGGGGGAGGGGGGAGGGGGGAGGGATGGGTGCATACCTACATGATGAGTGCGATGTGCACTGTCTAGGGAATGGACACACTTGAAGTTCAGACTCGGGGGGATGGGGAGGCATGGGCAATATATATAACATGAATGTTTGTACCCCTATAATGAGCTGAAAAAATAAAATAAAATAATAATAAAAAAATAAAGCCACATAAATAAATAAATAAATAAATCCACATAGAGCAGAACAGAGTCCCTGCCCCAGCAAGGTGCTAAGCCCAGCTGGACCTACAGCTGGAAGCAGAGCCACCCACACAAGCTCAGCCTAGTGCTCCCCCAGGACAATGTGCAGATGGTAAGAAATAAATGCCTACTGTGAATGCCACTGAGACTTGGTGGTTGTTGGTTATGCAGCAGTAGCTGACTAATACGATTAGCATACACTGAGTAATCATTATTCCCAGACCACTGTATATTCTCCCTTGGAGGAGAGAGCTCCAGAGAAAGATGGAGATGCATGCCCTGACTCTAAGGAGCTCACAGCGTGATAGGGGAAGCAGGACCCCTACATGATGGGCTGTCTCCATGTAGGGCATGTTCCCTGTAACACAGACATCTCCCCATCCCCTTAGCCAGGGGCACTAGCTGCCTCAGCGCCACCCAGAGGCAGAACTCAGCCCACTTACCAGTTTCCAAGACAAATACAATAATTCTGAGCACTGGGGGTTTTTCATGGGTTTGTTTTTTCTGAAGATCAGGGAGACTTCATGGAGGTGCTCAGAGGGTTGCACATAGCATCCTATTAAACTCTGTATTAAGCATTTTATTTTCCCCACATCCCTCCTAGTTACATCATAAGAAGGCTTCTCTCTTTCTCCTCTTCTCTGACTTAGCAGCCAACCTCCCCAGTCAGTCCCTTCTCCTTCCAGATCACTTTCAAAGGCTTCAAGTTCCTCTTCGCCTGTACTGTGCGGGGAAAGTGAGCTATGCCCAGCTCAAAATCCCGAACTTGCTTTACTCATCCCATTATCAGTGAGTACTGAACCCTTCCACAGATAGAACTGCCTCTTTAGAAGGTTCCTGGGTGTCTCAAGCCCCCTCCCCGCCCCCGGTGACTGATAAAAGTCTCTTTTTGAAATACATAAATGAAAGCTTCCAAAGTAACTTTGATGAGTAAAATTGTCTTTATCTCATTATAAGCAATCATTCATTTTTTCAGTAAATGTGAGTTGAGCCAGTCACTGTTGGAAAGGCTGGGATACAGCAGGGAACAAAAGAAATG
Organism: Eulemur rufifrons; assembly: GCF_041146395.1. Classification (NCBI taxonomy): domain Eukaryota; kingdom Metazoa; phylum Chordata; class Mammalia; order Primates; family Lemuridae; genus Eulemur; species Eulemur rufifrons. The sequence continues at coordinate 64,211,071 of NC_091001.1, forward strand.
CTTTGACTTCATGGAGCATAATCTCTAGCAGTGGAGACAGATGCTAATAATAAACCCATCAATGAGCTCATGCTGGACAGTGGAAATTGCGACGAAGAAGCAGAGAGCAGAATGGTGGTTACCAGGGCTCAGGGGTGGGGTAGAATGGAGGTGCTGGCCAAGGGGTACAAAATTTTAGTTAGAGAGGAAGGGTAAATTCAAGAGCTCTATTGTACAACATGGTGACTATGGTAATAACTATGTATTTTATTCTTGAAAATGGCTATGAGAATAAGTTTTAAGTGTCTCCCCACACAAAAAAATAAGTATATAAGGTTATGCATATGTTATTAATAATTAGTTCAATTTAGCCATTCCACAATATACACATATTTCAGAACAACACATTGTACATGATAAATATATATAATTTTTATTTATCAATTTATTTATTTTTATTTATCAATTTTAAAAATAAATTTTAAAAAAGAAAATTCTTTGAAGAAAATTAATGTAGGTTGAGGGGCCCTACATGCTATTCTAGACAGGGTGGTCAGGGAAGGTCTCTCTGAGAAGGCAGTGTCTGAATTGAGCCTAAATCTCTGCTTGCTAACTTCATTCATTCATCCAAAAAGTATTTATGGTATACCTGTTGGACCAAAAGGTAGTTTTGGGTTGTTGAGGGGCATAGAGAAGAATTGTAAGTGGATATTCTTCTCAAAGAGAATTAGTCAAATAAAAGAAACAAAACATATATTTAACATAAAATACACTATAATTTGAGAGAAAAAATAACATGCGCTATATAGATAGAACACCAGGGAGAGGTGGAGGTATGAAAGACCACACCATAAGAAACCCACAGTTCCTTTTAAAATTATAAATTTTAGTAAAGAAAATTTTTCTGAAGAATCCAAGGCAATTTTATGAAAACTGGGGGGTTTCCCAGAAATTTTCCAGATATTTTAAATCCTTTACATCCCAGTATATGCCATATACAACAATTTCATGTGTAAACCAAGGATCAGTGTTTTATGTTCCAAACTTTACAATACATAAAGAAGAGAGACAATTTCCGTTTCTGTTTTCTTGTTCTCTCTCCTCTTGTTTATGGAGTATAAGGGGAGTGGCAGATAACTTAGTAAAAAATATTTTTTTCTATAGTTTTAAAAAAACTTATTCTCACAATGTAAATATCTATACTTGGAAGCACAGAATAAAGCTTAGAATAGGGATTCAAGCAGAGTTGGGTGACAGCTTCCCTAAGAAGTCATGAAGACTGTTCACACGCCAGCTGTTGGCAGCCCTCGATGCTCCCGTCTGCAGCTGGTTGACTGACACACAGAGAAGATGGAAAGACTGTTCACAACCACACTTGGAATTGTCTGTCCACTGATTTCCACGGATTTCTACTCACTCGCCAGATCTTTAACTCAGTTCCCTTGTGACCTCCTAAGAAAGGGTTTACGTCTTCCTGCTGAATGGATTTGGAGTTTGCAGATCGTGAGGAGGGAGTGAGTCTGAGGAATGTGACAGACATTGCTAATTATCCATCAATATCCATTTCCTGGTTTTCATTTAATAATAAAACTCTGGAGTTTTAGCTGGGTCCATATTTAGCTGGCAAAATATTACACTTCCCAGACATTCTTGCAACTAAGTGTGACCATGTGACTGTGTTCTCCTAATGATAGGTGAGTGGAAATGATACATCCTCCCCCCAGGGTGCATAATGGACGTGCACTCTTCTTGTCCTTCTCCCCTCCCCTCCCCACCTCCTATTGACTGGACGTGTCAAGCGGGAGCATCCACTTTGAACCCAGACATGGAAAACCCACACTGAGGATGGCGGCTGCACTCTAGCAAGTCCTGGATCTCTGATTGTTGTGTTACAGAGAAATGAATTTCTATCATCATGGTTAATCCACTGTACTTAGAAGTCTCTTTGATCCGGCAGCTTAGTCTGCACCTTAAGCAATATAGGAGAGAGAGTAATATGGTGCCCATTAAACCCAGCAACACTAACTTGCCCAAATGAACATGCTCTTGACCAGGTTTGTGGAAGTAGTGCTCTAGTGGAAGAAAGACTTTCCAAAGTCTGGACTTTGCATTAATCATCTAGCTATCTTCTCCCTTGCACATGGCCATGTATTCACAGTTTCCGTACATGACTTGATGTTGCTCATGCTACATGGCCACTGACAACACTACTGTCTGGACCAGAGGGACCACGCCATTTAGCAGCATTGAATGAGAAGTGCTAACTTTCCAGGAGCTAAAACATGAATTCTTAAAGACTCTAATTAGTGGAAACCTGCCTGTCTATTGCTTTTCTTTTGTTTTTTTTTTTTTTTTTTTTTGTTTTTTTTTTTTTTGTTGAGACAGAGTCTCACTTTGTTGCCCAGGCTAGAGTGAGTGCCGTGGCGTCAGCTTAGCTCACAGCAACCTCAGACTCCTCGGCTTAAGCGATCCTACTGCCTCAGCCTCCCGAGTAGCTGGGACTACAGGCATGCGCCACCATGCCTGGCTAATTTTTTCTATATAGATTTTTAGTTGTCCATATAATGTCTTTCTATTTTTAGTAGAGACGGGGTCTCGCTCAGGCTGGTCTCGAACTCCTGACCTTGAGCAATCCACCCGCCTCGGCCTCCCAGAGTGCTAGGATTACAGGCGTGAGCCACCGCGCCCGGCCTGTCTATTGCTTTTCAGCTCTAAAATTTAATGCTTCTTGAATTTCTTAGCTGATATTTTGCTCCCATCTTATTTCCTAATACAGAAGAAAAGTTATTCTCTATGCTGTAGCTTCCCCTTAGATAAGGAGAAGAGTAGCAGAGAGCAACTCAAGGGAACACAGATTTCTTTCACTTGAACACAGCATCTCTATAGGGGGAACCTATCCCAAAGGGGTAGATATTTGAAAAATGAGATCTGAAATCTGAGGGCAGGAAATGGAGTAGAAGTGGGAGGTAGACCCAGTAGGAGCTGGTCTTAGTGAGTGTTTCTAGATTCAGGGTGGTTCTGGGGACCTCATTAGCAGATACCCTTGGGCTTTTATTCTCCTCTTCACTATTAACCTGATTAGGCTACTCCCATGGGAATGCCATTGTATTTTGTCCTCCTATCAAACAACTTTGGCTGTCAATATCCCAACTCCTAATTCCTTTCAACAAAGACTAGAAGCACACAGTTCCCAGGGAAAGCAGATTAAAGGTGAACCAGGAATCCCAAAATAATCCCACTGTCCCAGTGGTGCGGAGACAACACAGATGCCTGGAATTGTCAGGAAGAGTTGGAGGCAGAGGGCTGAATTCTTGAGTTCTTTTCCAGTTCTGTGATAAATACCTTTGGCCAAGGTCATCTAAGCTATGAGATCTTAATTCATCTATTTATTTATTCATTCAAACATTCATTTAATAAACATTTATGAGCACTTACTCTGTGCTATGGACTAGGAAAACAAAGTTGAATAAAAAAGGATCTCTTTCCTTCAGAAGCTCAGAGGCAAACACATAAACAGTTACTTCCCAGAGAGCTTCAATATTTGAGAAAATCAGGGGAGGAAGGTCACATATACCTCAAAACATGAATTTAAAAATAGCTAGTTGAAATATAGTTTAAAATAGTTTTAATGTAAACTGATGTTTAAACTAAATGTGAACTCATTTACATAAGTAAACTTATTTGCAGGAAAACCATCCATATCTCTTAAAGAGGTTAGCCAACAGTCAATCAGAATGCACCAGTGTGATCTTGCTTTTTAGCTAGCCCCTCCTTATTGCAGAGGGTATCTGCCATGCCACCCACTCTGTCACTGTTGCCAAGGGTCTCAAATGTCAGCTTTTTAATCCCCTTCCCATTTGATATCATTTAATCAGGAAAGTACGAATCAAAGATACCATCTGTTCCAGGAGCATCAAAGAAACATTTTCCTTGTCCACCACAGGTCAATCCAGACACGTTCTTTTTGTTCATTGCCAATGGAACTAAAGCAGCATTGCCTCATCAAGGCTGATATGAGAGGATCTTTTTCATGGTTTTGCCATATTTTCTTCAGTCAGCTTTATGGATCCACTGTGGATGCAAAAAAATTAATTCATCTTTTTTTAACTTTTAACTACTTAAAATCCTTGATATGTATAATTCAATTTGCTTGGTTTTAATTTTATATTCTACCTTTTTATACATTGTTTTATTTTTTGAAAGTCTTTGTAGTATGTTAAGTATTGTGGAGGCTTTTTTCCCATTCCAATGTCTTAGTTATCGGGTAACGTCGTTGTATTTAAACGTACAACTGTTCACTAACACTGCACTATTAAGATTTGCACAAGTGGCGGCCAGTGATGTACATTGCACATTTAATTGGAAAGACAGGGGTATTGCTACGTTATAAAGGGCAACTTAGCATGTATATAGTTTCAAACAAGAGAAGTTTACAGATTATTGGTAATTATAATATTTTTGTAAGTATATTAAAAAACACAATCTAAAAACTGGTCAGTGCAAAACTAGATAACAAAAATAGACAATATGTGTATAATAAAACATGTGCTAAGCACATTTCTAGAACAAAGGAGGGGATGACCAATGTCACAGGGAAGATGGAATTAGGTAGGACACTGTGGGAGGTGGTGAGTGTTGAGGAAAAACATCACAGAAAAAGTAACTTTCGTGATCTATTAATGGAAACGAAACAGAAACTTTACTTTCTTAACACTGAGGTAGGGAGGATGTAAGATTGCCTAATTGTCCTAAAATGCAGGACCTTTTTCAAAGCAGAGATGTTTTCCATATAATCAACATGAGGTCACACCATCTCTGCGCCATCTGATAGGCAGTGCAATGTGTCCCACTGCTGAAGAGTATTCAAAACAAGACAATTCTTTCTTTAAACCCCCCTTCGGGCCGGGCGCGGTGGCTCACGCCTGTAATCCTAGCACTCTGGGAGGCCGAGGTGGGCGGATCGTTTGAGCTCAGGAGTTCGAGACCAGCCTGAGCAAGAGCGAGACCCCATCTCTACTAAAAATAGAAAGAAATTATATGGACAGCTAAAAATATAGAAAAAATTAGCTGGGCATGGTGGTGCATGCCTGTAGTCCCAGCTACTCGGGAGGCTGAGACAGGAGGATTGCTGGAGCCCAGGAGTTTGAGGTTGCTGTGAGCTAGGCTAACGCCATGGCACTCACTCTAGCCTGGGCAACAGAGTGAGACTCTGTCTCAAAAAAAAAAAAAAAAAAAAAAAAAAAACCCCTTCGACCTATTATCTCTCAAAAATACCTAAAGGAATTATAACAGCTGATGGACCTCAATAAAACAAATCCCAAGGTTCAATTAGCCGACTAACTTTCATCTTCCAATACAACAGTGTGTGACTCACAAAAGCAGCACCTTTCAGTCTCCAATTCAACTTAGCCACACATTGTTCAAAAAAAGTTTACAAGTCGAAATATTGTTCGTTTCTCTTAACAAAAAACAATATCCATAAAACAGCCCAGTTAGGATTTTTTTTTTCAAATAATTGAGAAAAAAATGACAAAGCGAAAAGAAAATAACCATGAAAAGCTCACCCTTTGCAATACTGTTTCTCATTTTTAGGCCACCATCGCTGATTTTAAGTCACCCTTAACTTAAATTGCCTTGTTTTTACAATATTATCCAAGCAGAGCATGTCACTTCTTTGTGCACCTGTGAACAGATGCAATGCAAAAAGAAACAGGACATAACAGCTACGTATCCCCTTCCTCTTTCTCAAGACACTGCAATGACCTGGATGTGAGACGTAGGGAAGAAAAGCCCCTTTTTATTATTTTTTCCTTCTCTCTCTCTCTCTCTTTCTTCCTCCCGATACCTTTAAAGATTTCCCTTAGAACTAATATGGGACTCATCATTTGATGATGAATTTGCATGTCGATCGGCAGCCAGTGTGGCAGCCCTCAGATTAGGGACATTCCGCTGCACACTAAAAGGCACAAAGAACGAGAAGTGCATTTCCATCTGCCGTTCCTTTCCAGTCAGTGCATTCCCAGCCATGTCTATTGATGAGTACTTGGAACAATACCAAAATGCAGTGTAAGATCAATCCTGCTGTTTACTTCGCTGAGCTAAAGGAACAAAGAACAGAAGAAAGGCCTTAAACCCAGCCATCGCCAAGGAGCAGGGTGAGGGATGAAAATGGGTCTGATGGGCAGTTGCACAGAGTAAACGCGTTTGCAGAAGCAGCAGCCCCAGCTGAGATAAAACCGATGATGATTTGTATTTTGTACTGTATCTTCAGGGGATAAAAGCACTTCTATCAGATAGCACTGGAGACGAACTTGAAACACTGCAATAAAAGGGCTGTGCTCCTCGCCAGGGAGAGAGTAAAAACTCCCATCGTTGCTGACGAGTGTTAAATATCTGACTGTGTATGCCTCCGTCCTCCCATGGTGAGGCGACTCAACCGGGCCCTCCTTTTAACTCCACGGGCTGTGCTAACCCAATAGTTGGCTGGGTCCTGCTGTCAACAAAGCGACAGGATACCGGGTTTTACTAGGATAAACACCAGTAATTGTAATTTGTGGGATTATTTGTCTTTAAGCCTTTTAAAAGTTCTTTAATAAAGGAAGCCCAGCAACTTCATTGCTGCCAAAATAAGAGTTGGGTGCGGGTGGAGGTGGGGACGGGGAAGGGATGAGAGCAGAGAGGCAGAGTTCGTGTTCAAACTCAGATATTTTGAGAAAGGGAAGACAGAGCAACAAGGCCATGACAACAAGGTAGGAATTTTCTCTTTCTGCATAAAGAGCAGATGCAACACATTGCTTCACTAGTGGGTGAAACCACGTGGCACTGGCCAACCGCCATGGTGGGGCACCCCGGGTAAAGGGCATGAGGAAGGCAAAAGTCAGAAATACCCAGGCACCAGGGGACACACCCTCCTCAATTCTCCTTCCAGAGCTAGATACGGCTCATCCCTTAGCCTTACAACGCAGGTGTGGCCTGAGGACCATCAGCATGAGCATCCCCTGGAAGCTCGTTAGAAACGCAAACTCTCAGACCCTGCCCCAGCCCTGCTGACCGTGAATCCCAGGAGGTGGGGCTCAGGAACACTGGTGCTCACGAAGAGTTCAGAACAGCAGCCTTACACTACCCCCCAGAAAACTGTCCTGATTCCTGCAGCACTCAGCAAACCCTCCCTTCTCTGAGTCCTGTACCCCTGATTGCTGTGTCAATCATGAAACATTAATATATGCCTTCACACACGGAGGGGATTCGACAAATATGTCAATTGGCTTTGCCTCATTGCTGTTTTACATGTATTTATGTGCCCTGACTCGCCCAGTAGATGTCAAGTTTTTTGAGAACAGGGACTCTCTATTAGTTTTCTTTGAAACCTTCCCAATGCCGGGCAGACACTGGTGCTCATTAATTATTAAAGGAGTGATCTGGGCAATAGGACTCCTGTTTCTATTGGGGGATATTAAAGTAGAGGGTGTTGGGTGGATTCCTCATTGTCAAGGAAAGGTCAGCACCGTCATACTTGAGTTACTCTGACAAAAGATCATGACAGCCTAAACTGAGAGCAATTGCGCTCTAATCTTCATGTGACTCAGTTTCCCCCATTTGCAAAGTAGGCATGGAAAATCATAAACACATGGGTAAATATTTTGTAGAGATATTAAAATTTCACTGCAAAATATTTATCCTCTGAGTGGGCGGAGAAGTACTAAGTAGCTGTAATCTGGCATATCTATCAATTTGCAAAAAGTCAAATTCGTCCTTTTAAACTTAGCTTTTTATGAGAAAGCCTGTCACTAAGTTCTGGAAATTATATGGAGGTGATCTAATTTAATCCTGAAACAACTAAGCTAGCTGGATATAATTTACCCTAAAGTGAGTTAAGGAAACTGAGGCTCAAAGAGATAAATAATTTGCCCAAGGCCACCAAATTACACAGCAGAACACAGATTCCAGAGCCCACACCTGCTCTCTCACACCACACTGGAGGAAAAAAAAAAAAAAAGAGGAATTAAATAACACATGGAAATGTAATGTGTAGGTTCTTTTATACAATCACAGGAAGTGGGAATGCATGCAGTAGTAGGGACCTGACTTTTATCTGCCAGAAGACAGATACACTCAATGAAACAGCTTTGTAGTTACATAGGTAAGCCAAAGAAATACCAGCACGTAAGACCATGTCCACACAATGCCAAAATAGCTGGATTTTTAAAATAAAAATATTCTACCACATATTTATAAATTCTATCCAAATATTTATAAATAGTGGGTCCCTGAACTTTCCACCTTTTCTCAAATGTTTGACAGACATGTGGACACAACTTAAAAGTCCCAAACTTCTGAAGGAGATTTTCCTCCAAAGAAGAGCTTTGACATTAACAAGAAAACACATCAAGAATCTAAGATGTTCGGATTGTTCATATTATCTGAGCATAGAAAATACACTAGACACCACACAGAACATTAAGGGAGACTCAATTTCAGTCAAGAGGGCTCATAATATAAATTAGAAAGACACAAGCTAAATTAAATAGACACCATCTAAATTAGATAAGCAATATCATCAGAGTTCTGATTCCTTCCCCGCAGGGATTATGGGAGAGAAAGTTTCTCAGAGGCCCTAATACACAGAAAGGTCTCTGTTTCCCAGGTCAGTAGGTCATTCTGTTAAATTTTACTGTGTACCCACTGTGTCCAAGTACTGACCTTGGTGTTTTTCTGAATGCTCTAGGGTGGTTAAACATAACATTGACTTCATAAGGGGGGCAGAGGAGTTAAGGATGAGAGTTGTACAGCTTATCGATGTGTTTCATTAAAATGGTAGTTTTGTTAGCCCCAAAAGGTAGAATTTTCCTGCCTTGGTTGTTGCATTCTATGTTTTTTCCCTCAAAGAGGGTGAGCCCGGTGCAGATGGAAGGAGACCTCAGTACCTTCTTCTCAGAATCAGGAAGGTGTGGCTGCCTGCACCTCAGACATCCGCCAAGTGGCTTTAGTGATGAAAATAAGGCAATTAGCAGTTTGAGACCGTAGAGTGCTCTAACACTGTTGTTTCTTTCTTAGGTATCAAAGCCTCTGAGCAGACTTTCCCATAAAGCCCTAAGGTGCAGAATGGTTGGGTGTCTCGTTCAAGATCACATATTGATTAGCGCAGAAGCAAGACTGAGACCGGTTCTGGACAGCTGGTACGCCGCTCTTTCCTCTGCTTTGCTCTGAAAGTGTGTCCCCTTCCAGAGGTGGCCAAGAGAAATGTAATGTGAGCACAGATGCGAACCACACATGTCATTTGAAATTTTCCAGTGGCCATATTTTAAAAAGCAAGAAGAAAAAAGTAGAACTGGCTTAATAATAGATATTATATAACCCAATATATCCAGAATATCATTTCAACATGTAATCAACATTAAAAATTATTAATGAAATATTTTTCACTCCTTTTTTCATACAAAGTCTTCAGAGTTCCTTGTGTATTTCACACTTTTAGCCCACCTCAATTTGGACTAGCCCCACCAGCACTCAATGGCCACATATGGCTACCTTATTGGAGAGCACAGACTTATAATGTCTGTCTGGAATATTTCAACAGTAAAGCCCTGCCAAGCCCAGCCTCGGGTCAGAACTGCAAAATACACACAAGAGCCCCAATGGGAAGTGGGAGAAAGGCTTCCAGGCAGCCTCCAACCCTAAAGAGACTCGCTCCCATTCCTGGTAGAAAGCCCCAGAAGTATTAACCCCTCCCCTCCTGCAGTGCCACGTGACAAGCCTATGGAGGGGGCATTGTAGAGGAGAGCTGCATCACATGTTCTTGCGGATTATTATTTTATTAAGGAAAATAGAGAAAACACATTTAACAATTCAACAAATATTTTCTGAGTGATGCCTATGTGTCAAGCCTTGAGCTGTGTTCCAGAGACACAGCAGCCAACAAACCACAGCCTCCTCATGGAGCTTACCTTCCAGAGGGGATGACCTGAGAAAGAAATAAACACACACGAAAAAATAATTACAGTCTGTGATAACTCCTGCCAAGGAAATAAACAGGATAAAGGGACAGTAGCATTTAGTGAATGTCCACTATGTGCCAGCTACTACGTTATTCTCCTTTACCTGTGGTAGTGATAATAATAACCACATCTATTAGTGCTTAAAACATAGCAGGAAATATGCTAGGTTCCTTATTTTTATCATCTCGTACACTTACAAGAACCCTACAGGTTAAATCTTACACATAAAAGCCCAATGTTCAAAGAGATAATTGCTGAAGTTCACACCACTAGCAGGTTGAGGTAACCACAAGCTCAGATCAGACAACATCCTTCTCTTTATTCTCTGCCATGTGGTGTTCATTTTTATATCATGCAGATTTGGTGAATAGCAACAAGGAATAGAAACTGCATCAACACTGAGTGGACTGATCAGCCCTTTACTTTAAGGGCTGAACTTCAACCCACTAAGAATGGGATTTCTAAGAAGCCCTGAAGAGAGAATATCAGTTTAAACATCAGGACGTGGTACCTCAGGGATGACCCTGGGCCGCATCTCCCAGGTCAACTCTTGAGGCTGCCTTGGAATGGTGAGACTCCTTCTGGGTTCAAAACCCAGTAGGCTATAATCAATTAGCTATGTCTGCCATGGCTGGGGCAGGTAGAAGTAATATACTTGCTACATATTTATTACCTCTAATGTGACTCAAGAATATCATGGACTCAGGAGCAAATCCTTGGATCCTGGACTGCCTAAGAAATGGATTCATTCTGAGACCACACTTGGTTCAATGTGGGTCAGAATCAATGAGATCAATCTGCCCTGGCTGGGGGTGTGCTTAGCATCCCTGCGCCTGGTCCTCAGACCCAAGACCCCCCACAGGACCCAAGATCAAACCCCTGGGCACGGGACTACACACTGGTTGGACTCAGCCCCAAACCACTCCTAGCTAACACCTTACCAAAACCCCAGTGAGGCAGGTTTAGTAGTTTACAACCAAACTACACTATAGTGACAACTTATTTGTAATTTGCCAATGATTTCTTTGTTACTAAATTACTTATATATAAACTGTATTTAATCTGCATCAAAGTGTACATTTAGTCATTTGCCACTATAATCATTTTGTTGTATTTTAAAAGCCTCTACTGGCATTTGGCTCTGAGAAAAAAAAAAGAAAAAAATTAAAAAAATAAAAGCCTCGAGTTAAAAGAACTTCAGGTTATATTAGCCTAAATACCTAAGCAAGCAGAACCAATAGGTGTTTTCCATCCTAACTCTGATGCCCCTAAGAGATAGGCCTGGAAAATACCACGTTAGATAAGCAGAGTGTCCAAATGGGACGCTGACTTGGAGCCAACGGAGTTGCCAGTGCCATTTTTCTTCCCGGGGACTGGCTTGCCTAGAACACATGCCCAACCACGCCGGAGGAGGATTTCCAAAGACCAGAGGGATGGCCCCTAACACAACAGCACCCCCTAGATGTCTTCCTCCCCCACCCTCTGTAACCCCGGAAAATGGTTATAGTACCTTTCGGTGGTAAAGAGCCCATCTCAAAATCTTCTGAAACTCCGACCTCCCCAACCTAAACCCTGATATTACTGTGTTTTCCACAACAGTCAGTCACAGGGGACGTGAAAATCTCTCTCTCTTCCGATCATGGCACAGTCACAGGAGGACATAATCTTTGGATGAGAAAACTTCCTCTGCAAACAAAGGAATATTTCTCCCTGTGTGGCGGGAGACATTTAGCCCTTCAGGATCCCCTGTTGTGGAAGGTGAGCCTTCCAGGCTTTGGTGATGGGGATAATTACAAGGGGATTTGCAGCCAGGGCCTGCAGGTGGGAGGGAGGAAGGAGAAAAAGCAAGAATCCCAACCGCATTTTCACGTAGTGAACCATCTCCATGCTCGAAGTGAGCATTGCTTCCCAATAACTGAATTCTCTCTAAAATAAAGTCTTCTCAGTTGTAAAAAAAATCCCTGTAAAAATGGTCCCCACAGTCAGAAATGTTAAAATTTCTGAGAGCTTTGAGCTCTTCTTGGCCTGGCTCGCAAAAGTACAATTGTCAGGCAGATATTCTCACAGCCTCTGCCATCTTTATTTCACATTGTGATGCAGTCAGGGTACAAATTGATAGTCATTTTATAGCTAAAGCTGGGTACCAAAAAAAAAAAAAAAGCAGAGGGCCTACTGTTTGGAGAGCCCAGGCAACCACCAGTCCATCTGCTCCAACAACTAGGCCACTCAGAAGTCTTATTCAAGGGCAAAACATCAGAGAAGAGGAGAGATGTAAAAGGCAAAAAAGACAGATGACTACCGTCCAAGGTGAGTGTCTCTGTGGACAGGCATGTTTCCAGTTCAGTGAGCTGAGCTGAAACCAGAGCGTGGGCTGTCCTAAAGAGCTTGTACAAAGCCATCTGCTCCAGTGAGCTAAGGGACACCCTGCCCTTGCCTAAGTGCATGGGGAAATCTTGTCAACTTCTCCACCACCTGGAACTTCTCAGTGTCTGGGTAGACGGTAGGCACACCTCCCAACCATGAGAGGAGTGAAACTGTGTTACTGGAATGCTTCACAATTCACCTGACATTAGATGCATTTCAAATCTCCATATTCCTTTAATTTGGTTGGTTGGTTGGTTGGTCAATTGGTTAATTTAACCCACCTTCCTTTGCACTTCTTGTAACCAGATGTCGAGATCTTCCTTGGTAAAAAGCAAGAAGGACAGATGATTCTTCAAAGAATGGTATATTGGGGGTTATTATTTCAGATGTAGAGCAATGTTGAGTAACAACATGTAATGTTTTTGTTTATGTTACTCAGAATAACTACATTTGGCCTTATTTCTAGGGAAAAAAAAATCCTCCCTTAGTCCTGCATTTCAAAAGAGGGATTACATCTCTCTTCCCTGCATATCCAGACTGCTCCACTCACAAGACATTAATTGAGCAATTCTCACAAAGTGACTAGAAAGGAAGGAAAACTATCATCGAACTTTTGCTATTTTATTCCACACTTTAAATTACATTTCATTGTAATTTACAGTAAATTACATTGTACTGTTTTTCAAATATTATTCATGCACACACACACACACACTCTCTTATACATTGTTTAACAACACAGATAATTTGAACCTTCAGTTCCTCTGACTGGTGTGCGCATTCTGAAGGACAGGGTCTCTGGCACGCACAAGTGGTGCATTTCCACCGTGCAGATCGGGAATCTCACGAGCAGTAGCATTAAAGAACTTTCCCACTTACAAACAGGTAGTTCTAATGCTCAGGCCCAACTTCAAGAAAATGTTTGAACCTGGAAGTAAAGGAAGGAAGAGAAGACAAAGGAAGCAAAAAAAGAGAAGTCACAAAGGAGAGGGTGAGAAGAGAGAGAAGGATGGTTCCTAGTGCCTGTAGACTCTTCCCATTCTTGTCTCCCTTTTTCTTGCATAAGCCACTAGGAAAGTAGGCAGGGGCAGGGGGCAGGGGTAGAACAGCAGAGCTGTTCACAGCCATGCTCCTCCCACCGTTTGACCTTTCTGTCAACTAGCGTTCTTCCTACTGAGCCTTTCTTTCTTCACACCTGTCCCCTCTCGCTCTCTCTCTCTCTCTCTCCCCCATTCATGCCGTCAAAATTTCTTCTTGTGACTACTATCCTCTTTCTTCTCACCACATTTATATCCTAACCCAGTTTCCCTTCATATTCAATTTCCAATTAACTGCTTTTTTTCCAAATTAAGCACTGAACCTGGACCCAGAATAATCTCAAGAATTATCCATTCCCCTGTAGACTGTCTCCTCCTTCACATCCCAAGTTTCCCTACCCCATCTCCCATGCCATCCCCACGGCAAGGGATCCTAAGTCTCTGTGGACTGAAAGTCACCTACCTCCCTCCCAGGACACCCCACGTACTCGAGCCGGGCCCCACCATCAATCAGCTAAGAGGCCTCCCAGACAAGTACAGTAAACACACGCTGCGATCAAAGATGCTATTAATAATAGTACCATTAAACAGGCCCTGGCAGGCTGGGGTTAATCTGGAAACACGCATGCTCATCACACATGAAGCCCATAATACACGGATGAGGGAGGATCTTAATTCTCCTTCTCTCTAACACTCATTTATATTCCAAAGTCTCTACCTCTCTCCCGACAGAATCATTCAACACAATAGGATTTTCTCTGCTCAAACCCACCTTCACTTTAAAAGAACCAAAAAGGATTGGCTTAGCTCCTGTCGCTGGCATGAAGGCTTTTTCCCTTTGACAACTGGCCCGGGGATCTATGGCTTCATCTCTTCATCTTTTTTCTTTTTCTGTGTGCACTTGTACAAAACTCGGAGTCTTTATTGTAAGTGCTGTGAAATTCTACTGGCTTCAGTTTGACCTAGCGTTGGATGGTCTTGCACACTGGAATGATGGGATATTATTTTCCGACCAGTCTGGGTTAAAATGAGCTGGCTATCCCTGAGAAGTAACTCAGAGGTGGTCTGTGTCCCCTCTGGCTTGGCTTTAGTAGAAGCTGTTTCCTCCTGGAAATAAGGGCAGTGTCAGGAGCCTGGCTCAACAGTGCCACCCTGGAGCAGTCATCCTGGGCTCTTCTTCCAGCCAGGAGCAGCAGGCAAGGGGCACTCGAGGTCCGTGTGTGTGACATCAGCAGGAGGCTAAAGCGTGTGCCAGCCAGCCAAGCATCCTAGACTTGAACACCCTGAGGCTGCTCCCTGCCCACTGTCACTAAGTCCCACCTGGAACTTCCCTGAACTCAGGCAGGAACAGCATCTTGATAGGGCCCATCTGTCTTCTTGGAAAAGCCACCACCTGTAAAAAACAGTCTATATGGGACATCCCTGCACTGACCCCAGATTACCTAGAAACATTCCCTGCCTTACTCTGCTGTTTCCCAATCCTGATTTTGCTAAACTGCAAGGTGGCTTCTCTCACCTCAAAGTACATCGAAAAGTTTTTATATTCAATTCTCAAAATAAAACTTATTTCTTTTCATTTCTTGAAAGTTTCTTGTGCCACATTTAGGAGTAAATAGAGAGTAAATTATGTTAAATTAAGCAGAGACTACTGCTAGTGTTGTGTCCCTCAAAATAGTGAGTGATACAATGTAATGCATTGAATGTAGGACAAAAATATTCAGGCCATCTGATTTACTGGGGACATTCTTAACTTTAAAGAACTGGTGGACCCAAGGGCTTTTTAACAGCTATGTTGTGTTTGCATATAGAGATGAACTCCAGTGCATCAAACCTCATTTTTCCCACCAGGTCCAAACCAGTCATTCTTTCACAGGTGCGACCTCAGACTGGTAAGAACTTGTACCACGACTTCCTGTATTCCTTCCCGGGATAGGCCTCACATGAATAAAATCTAGAAATAGATTTGCTTCCCCAGGCAGCCACTGCCTGTGAGAAACCGTGGTCATTTCTGGAGATGAAATAAAATTTCAGCTGCTGTGTTTTTAGGCACACCAACTTCTTCATTCATTCCTATATTCATTCGTTCGACAAATAGGTACAGACTCTCTATTCCCTACCAGGTCCAATGCTAGGTGACTGGTAAATAAGAGCAACCTGTCCCTCCCCCTGTGAAGCTGACATTAATTAACAAGTGAATAAAATAATTGCAGATGAGAATAAGTGACATGAAAAGACAAGGGTCAAAAACAGCTTCTAACAAGTGGGACTGACTTTAGACTGGGTGAAGGCCTCATTTAAAGTAACATTTCAGCTGTGATTAAAAGGCTGAGAAAAAACTCAGAATCCTAAAATTGAGGATATTACCTTCCACTTAAATTCAAGGAGAGGGAAGAGCAAGTGCAAAAGCCCTGAGCTTGGAAGGAACTTGGTGGGTTCAAAGGTTAAAAGAAGCCTGATTTGCCTAGTGGGGCGCATGGTCACAAGGGGAGCGCGGTGCAGGGCGAGACCACGTCCGTTACCCTGCTATGGGTCCCCGGTTCCTTGCCTGCTCTCCTTTCTGAAGGAAATAAGCCAGAATGCAAGTAAGGAAGGGGAATAGCATAGAGATAGCCTCAGATCTGCTCTAACTTATAGAAAGAACCACCCACAAACTTTGAGGCTTTACCAAATGTGGGTAATAAATTGTCTATGGCATACCTCAGTCCTGAACATAGCACACCATCATCTCAGGACACCACATTTGAAAATCAGAGGCTTAGAGAACAGGCTCTGGAGTCCCACAGTCCTGGCTTCTACTCCTGCTCCATGTCTCTTAACCTTTCTGAGATTCAGGCTCTTGCTGACACATGGTGAGATTTGCAAATGGGACGGAACTGAGAAGGCACGTGTTCACCAAATGCTACTCTTAGTAGTAATCCTTTGGATATTTACTTAAAAGTCTCTAACTAATTGATACTTTATCAAATAAATAACTTCTTAATCCAGTCTTAGTTAATACATAATTTCTTGATCCAGCCCCCTTGCCCAGTGAACACAAAATTGAAAGCTCGATGGCGGTGCTATCCATTAGAAACACAATGCAAACCACAAATGTGAGCCATCTGCATAATTTTAAACTTTTCTAGCAGCCACATTAGAAAGGGTTTAAAGATAGAGAAATTCATTTTAATAATATATGTAACTCAACATATCTAAAACATTATCATGGCCGGGCGCGGTGGCTCACGCCTGTAATCCTAGCACTCTGGGAGGCCGAGGCGGGTGGATCGCTCGAGGTCAGGAGTTCGAGACCAGCCTGAGCAAGAGTGAGACCCCGTCTCTACTAAAAATAGAAAGAAATTATATGGACAACTAAAATATATATATATACAAAAAATTAGCCGGGCATGGTGGCGCATGCCTGTAGTCCCAGCTACTCGGGAGGCTGAGGCAGTAGGATCGCTTAAGTCCAGGAGTTTGAGGTTGCTGTGAGCTAGGCTGACGCCACGGCACTCACTCTAGCCCGGGCAACAAAGCGAGACTCTGTCTCAAAAAAAAAAAAAAAAAAAAAAAAAAAACATTATCATTTCAACATGGAATCAACATTTTAAAAATTATTGAGATATTTTGCATTCTTTTTTTTTGTACCGTTTTTGAAATTGAGTGTGTAATCCTTACTTACAGCACATCACAATTCAAACTAGCCACAATTCAGGTGCTTCATAGCCACACATGGCTAATGGCTTCTACATTGGACAGCACAGCTCTATAGAGATAATGAGATTTGTAGACATTTAGACTCCATGGTCTATTTTTAATATAATTGCAAAATTGATGAAAAAAATAAGGCAATAGAGAGATAAAGCCAGCCACCTCCTTCAGAAGTCTGTTCGGGCTTCTGAGAATTGATGAAACTGCCAACTCTCCTGCCTCCTTGAACAATTCGTGGAGCATTCATTTAGTCATCTATTCGTTTATTCATTCAACAAACATTCATTGTCCAGGCACCAGGTGCTGGAGCATAGACATGGGCAAACATAATTCCTGCTCACAAGATGATCCATATGTGGGTGAGAATCTTCCAGTCCACTGGACAGTCAACAGATCCTCAAGATTTCTCCTTCCCCAGCGAGAATTTGGGAGAAATGAGTTCATGTTTTGACTCCTCCACTAACAAGCCAAATATCCCAGAGAAAGCATTTTCCCCATCCGGGCCTCTGCTTCCTTATCTGTAAAATGTGTGTGTTGATCTGAATAACTATGAAGAAGTGTCCTTTCAGTCAGAGATTGCAGCTTCAGCCTGAACCTCATTACCCTGTGGCTTGTCCCAGTTGTGTGTAAGAATGTGGGATAGGAAGCTGAAGAAAGCCCCCACCCCAGAAAAAAATGCAGCTTCGCTCACTTCTGAATCCTTTCCCTTCTGGGCCTTTTGTGGCTGCAAGAGTGGTGTAGCTTTGTTTCGCTTTGCTTTGTTTTAATTACATTCAAAATTAGCAAAACCATCCCCATGATCCACCTAGAAGAATAATTGGCCCACTTGGTACATCCAACTGTGTGGTGAGACCCTCTTGTCATCACACCAGAGCCTCACGCACATTCTGCTCCAAGGTAGATGATGTCTAAGACACCCAGAGAGCTCATCTAGCCCATCATTAACCTCGTTTTGGGACAGCCCCAGAGGCAGTCCTTTTGCCACTGGCACAGCCGGCTGTCAGTCGTGTCAAGCAGGTAACATGTTAGTTAGCAGGGGAGCAATCCAAAGAGGTATCCATAGATCCAAATGCCTAAAAGATATTCTGGAATGTGGTAATTATGTCCTGCAGCTGCCAGGGGTGTCCTCCGTGAGTTCACAGATAGTACCTGTACCATGGAAAGAGGAGGATGGGTAGCAGCATCCGGACTGTTAATAACAAACAACAGGTCTTGGTTCTAACTCACCAACACAGTCCTCAAAACTCAAGTGATGATTCATCTTCAAGTTTGTATGACTGTTTCCAGAAGGCTCTGATCCCCCTGATATGGGTGCTATGAATTCGTGTCCCTGAACAGAGGTGCAGGGGAAAGCAGGGAAAGTTAAGAGTAAATGATAGGAGGGCTAAAAAGAGAAAAATCTATCCCTGGTTTTGCTAAGCGTTCTGTGGCTCTATTTTTACAGGTGAAATTTCCCAATTTCCATGTTTTAAAAACATGAGCAATTTTTCATAGTTTGCCCCCAAATAGCTTTTGTTTAGTTTGCTTTTGCATTGTTAGTAAAATGGAATAACAAGGTATCAAACGACCCAAAGTTACAAGTTAGTGGGATCACTAGCTATGAGTAGAACCAAGGGCTCTAGAATATCAGAATATTTAGGAAAAGCCAACAAACTTCTCCTTTCAAGAAACTTCAGCTGCAATGTTCACTGAAACCCACATATCTGGCCCAACTCCATTTCAATCAGTGTCCAGTATAGAGCTCATCTTTCTGAGCTGCATGGATCAGCCAGTGGTTGTTAGGCTCTGCAGGTTACATTCCCACCTGCCTCCAAAGGGTCTAGATCTGCAGCACAGAGGCACATCCTGAACCCACAGCAGTCATGGCTGACTGGTCGTGGTAATGCTCCTCACAGAGACAGACACAGCCTCAGAATCATTCTCAGCCCCCGGCATCACCTACCAACGGGTCAGAGTTGACATGTATCTGGCCTAGCGTCGCCCCTGAATTATAAATTGACCACATGTATTAGTTTCCCATGGCTATTGCAACAAATTGCCATGATCCTTGTGGCTTAAAACAACACAAATTTATTTTCTTACAGTCCTGGACGTCAGACGTCTAAAATGGGCCCACAGGGCTGTTTTTCATCAGAGGCATGAGGGAAGAATCTGTTTGCTTGGCTTTTCCACCTTCAGAGGGCACCTGCATTCCTTGGCTTTTGGCCCCTTCCTCCTCTTCAAAGCAGCATCACGCACAGCATCTACTCTCCTCTCTGACTTCTGAGTCTAACCAGACACTTTCTCTCTCTGACGCTGATCCTCCTCCCTCCCTCTCATAAGGACCCTTGTGATTATGTTGGGCCTATCCTAATAATGCATCATAATCTCCTCATCTCAAAATCCTTAATTTAATCACATCTGCAGTCCTTTGTATCCTGAAAGGTAATATAGTCACAGGTTCCAGGGACTAGGATGTGTCCATCTTTGGGGAGACATAATCTAGCCCACTACATCATGTCTCATAGAAAATTCCCTTGTAGAACTACAGAAGATTTATGTTGGTAAGATTTATGTAGAGGATTTGAGCACATAGTGACATGAGCTGAGAGATGGATTCACCATGATTATTAACACACAATGGTTATCCTTTGACCAAAATCAGACTCAAAATATGTCTCTGGACCAATCCACTAAAATATACCATTAAAAAGCCAAAACATTTTTTACTTCCAAGGCATTAAGTTTGATATTGGCCCTTTTTCTGATCCTCTGGTCTTGTATCCTATTTTAGTATAATTATTCCATTAATATATAGTATTTGAAAAGTAAATTGTAACTGAACCATAACTGAATGTCTTGTCTTTAGGGCTTCAGTAACTACATGACAATTTGCCAAAACCTAAGGCAAAAAGAATGGAGCCCTTACTGCACCCCTCTCTTGTTTTGGTTTTTATAAGAGTCCTATTTTTATTACATGTAATGGAGGTCGGCTTCATTACTGACAATCTGTAAGCTGCTACAGTCACTCTGGGAGACATTAGCCTGTCACCACTGAACCAGCTGGGTCACAGAATTCTGCAATAGGTCTCCTACTTTTTAGCTTTAAGGACAAAAAAATTAGCCACAGAGAGCACAAAATTACTTGACTTTCAACACCAACCCCAGGACAATGGCAGTGATAAATTGCCATTATCCAATGCCTACAGAGGTACAATACCACGGCCACTTTGCAGACCCAAAGAAACTTTCCAAGGAAACATCCACCACTAAACTTGAAGCTGGGTTGAAGTGCCCTCTAAGAAGGAGCTTTTTGAGCAAGACTAATATCATTTGAAAAGATATGTTCAATATTCCACCATGAGAAAATGATGCCACTTTTGTTTAAAGTGTGTATAAATAATTAGAAATAAAGAAAGATACCAAAATATCAATGATGGTTAGCTCAGGAATGCTATATTACAGCTACTTTTTAATTATTTTTTACTTGTCCATATTTTTTTAATTTTCTGCAATAAAAATTTTATTTGTATAAAATTTTAGAAGTTTTTTTTAAAAAAAATAATAATAATAATCAACAGTACCTAACTTGGCAACAAGCCTAACCAAGTCAGGTACAAGCCTTGACTAAATCAAAGAAGAAATACTGTGTTTGAACTTTTGTGAGTTCGAGTAAATTTCCTAATCTTTCTGAACTACCTATTAGGCATGTGCTGAAAGCCAGATACTGTTCTTAGTGATGAGGATACGGTGTTGAACAAGGTAAGTAAAGTTCTTTGTGGGGACAGAGGAACAACAATAAAATACACTATCAGGAAAATGTCAAGTTCTAAGTGTGATGATAAAGACAAAACAGGGTGCTGTGAGAGGGAGTAGGTGTGGGGCTTCTTTGTGCTGGATGACCAGAGAAGACCTCTCTGCAGAGATAGCATTTAAACTGAGAACGGAATGCCAAGAAGCAGCCAGCCTTGAGGGAAGCAGGGAAGAGCATTTCAGGCAGATGGAACAGCCAGAGCAAAAGCCCATGGCAGAAACAAGCCTGATGTGTTCATGGTCTGAAAGAAGGCTGGCGTGGCCAGAGCTGTACGCCAAAGAGTGAGTGGAACAACAAGAGGTCAGGGAAGGGAAACAGCAACAACATCACTGACCCTTTAGACCAGCATTAGGATTGGGATTTTTATTCAAAGTGTAATGGGAAACCACTGGAAGACTTCAACCATGAGAATGACATGATCTCGTTTATATTTCCAAAAGAGCAATCTAGCTGCTGTAAGGGGACTGGACTGAAGGGTGAAAGAACACAGCAGGGAGTCTAGTTAGAGCCTCCTGCTAGTTAGAGGCACTTCTGCCAGTGACAGATGGCAGAAGTTTTAACAAAGATGATTAGAGTAGAGGTGGAGAGAAGTAGAAGTGAACTGTGAAATAGAGCTTATATGGCTTACTGATGGATTAGATGGCAGAGAAGGAAAGAAATGAATCAAGAATGAGAGGCATCTATTCAACAAGTATTGATGAGCACCTACTATGTTCCAGGCACTCTTCTAGTGCTGAGCAGCTGGTGGATGGTGGCACCATTTGCTAAGATGAACAAGACTGGGATAGGAGCAAGTTTGGGATAAATGAAATCAAAAGTTCTGCTGGGACAGGTTAAGGTTAAGATGTTATATTCATTAAGGTAATTCTGGCTGCTCTTACAGACAAAGACAAAACTCCAATGACTTAGTACAATAAGATTTTATTTCTTGCTCAGATGAAATTCAAATCAGTTATTCCCAATTGGTGGGCAGCTCTCCTCCAAATAGTGATTCAGGGACCCAGCTTCCTTCCTTGTGGTGGTCCCTCCATCTTCATTTAGTTTTAAAAGTCACTGTGCTAATATACATCCATCTGTGAAAGACAAGAATTATGGAACACCACATGTGGGAGGTTTTAACGGCCAAACCTAGAAGTGGTGCACATCCCTTCTGCTCACGTGTCATGACTAGAAGTCAGTCATGCGGCCACATCTATTGGTACAGGAGGCTGGAATGCACGGTCTAGATGTGGGTTCATGAAGAGGATGTGTTAGGGAGTGTCTCCCACAGATAGCCCTTAGTCATCCAATAGAGAAGTCAATACAAGTTCAAGGGAGTGGTCTGATCTAGAGATAAAAACTTCAGCATGATCACGGTATAAGTGACGAGATTATCTAGCTGCAGTGGATGGAGAGAAAAGTGAAAGGCCTGGGTCATGCCATCCTTTGGAGGCCAAGTAGAGGACAAGGAGCCAGCAAAGGAGGCTAAGACTGAGCTGCCAGGGAGGTAGGAGCAAAACCAGCAAGCAGCTGTCATGGGAAAAATGAGAAAAAACATTTCAAGAAGGATGGTCAGCTGTATCAAATGCTTCTGAGAGAGCCAGGAAGATCAGGACAGAATAGTGACCATTGGATTGGAAACCTAAAGGTCATTGGGGACCTTGACAAGACCATTTCAGGGAGTCAATCAGGAGAGAATGTGGGATGAGGAAGTGGAGCAGCTACTACAACATCAAGACACTTTGCTGTAGAGAAGAACAAAGAAATGAGGCAGAAACATAAATGAGATGTGGGAAAAGTGAGCTTCTGTGTTTAAGGTGGAAAATACTAGAGCATGTTCAGATGCTTATGGGAATGATGCAAGTTAGAGGAATGGTGATACAGAAAAGAAAGGAGAAAATTCCAGCACCAAGTCCCTGAGAAAGGACATGGGTAGGATCTAGAACACAAGTGGAGAGGCTGGATTTAAGCAAGTGCAGAACACTTCCATGTAACAGGAGACAAGATTCTAGAGTGGATATAGCTGCAGACAGGTTGGTAGGAGTGAGTGGTGGGAAGCAGGGAAGTTCTTAACTGATAAACTGTGTTTTCTAAGTAAAGCACAAGGAAAGCTCCTCAACTGAGAGTAGGCCAGGAGGAGAGAATACAAGAGATTTGAGGAGAGAGGTGTTAAATAGTAACTTAGAGGGACAGAAAGCATTTTCCTATGAGGGACATGCAGTAGGAATGCCAGGAGGATGAGAGCTCATTTGAGATTTGTGATACTAATTTTAATGAGATCAGTTGGCCCAGTGGTACATTTTCTTCAACAAGGTTCAGCTGCCCAAGAGTAGACATAGGGAGACAGGTGGATGGTGTTAACCAGAGCTGGGTTTTGCCAGGAGGAACACAGAGTCAGGGGTATAAGAAAGCATGAGAGGGATCCTAATCATGAACTGAGGAACCCTACCTGGAAAAGGTAGGAGTGAGAACATGAAGATAAACAAAGAGTGAAAAGAGAGAAGTATCCCTGGCCTGGAGGTCTCCATGAACGTAGGGAGAGTGGTAATGATGAGGTGGTCATGGAGTGTGCCCACAGTGGGCAAAGGAGTGGGGAGGCAGTACGGACTTTGGAGGTGAAGAGGTAAGACAACAGAGAGGCCACAGGTTTCATGGATCAAATACCTGAATACTGAAGTCACCATCACCAGGAATTGAGAGGATGAGGAGAGCAAAGAATGACTATGAGCTAATTACTAACTCCATCAGTGAGTTTGGTAGCTGCACTGGGTACTACACCCCACCCATTACCCTTCTCCACCTTGCACATACGGATCACATGAACAAGCTCCCTTGCCCTCTGGCTGCCCATTGGATGATCAGAGAAAGGTAGAAGGATGACCTTGGAATATTCATTCCCCTGGCTCCATTGTTGCAGGATTGCTGTGGACCAACCTCATCCCTTAACAGAAAGATTCGACTCTTGCTGGCAGCATCCTCAAACAGCCTTCTCCAGCCCCCATACCCACTCCCTCCCTTCCCTCTTCAGTCTTAGGCTTGTAATAAAGGGGCTCTACTATTACTGCTAGCCCCAGGCACACTGTGTTTGGGATTTTCCTCACCCTAACCATGCTTTTGTAAATAGTCCCTTTATTAAACTTAAATTATCCTAATTTGAGTGAGCCATCTGTTTCCTGCTGGGAGACTATGGATACAGTAGATGACAGCAATATAAATACCTACCTTGCAGGATTGTTGTAAAGATTAGAGAAAATACATGCAAGGCATCTAGTACAGAGTCTGGCACATTATATTAACTAATAGTGGGGTAGAGGGGAGGAATAGCAGTTGTTTTAGTTGTTGCTAGTACAAACCTATATATACAGATACAAACAGGTCCTCTCATTCATACTAGTTGTTACTCAACTAACAGTGAAGCATTTGGCTTCTAGTATCACCAAGAAATTCTGGGATCTAACAGCAGCCAGCCGATTCAATCAGAGCATGTATGTGAACAAATACATCCAAAAAGAGAACGGAGGAAGATTTCAAGAAAAATATTTCAACAAAGTAGTTGCCCTCTAGGATAATCTCTGTAGACAGGCTGGCTGGGCATGATGGTGAGTATGAATCCATCCTGGGCAAGTGGGACAAGTCTCTGGGGAACCAGAGGAATGAGATGCCCCCAAAGCTTCATTTCCCACACTCCTCCCTGCTCCTGCTCTCTGCAGCTGCAGTCTTCTCCCAGCGCCCGGCAGGACTGTCACTGAGAATGTGGGACCCAGGCCCCAGAGCAGATTGAGTGTTTCAGAAAATTTCACAGCCTGGCATTAGCTCGTGTCAGGGGGTGTTGGCCAGAGGCTGATTTTATAGAGGGACAGCCTCACTCTTCAAAGCCAGTTCCCCATCTCTGGAACAGGAAACGAACGTGGAAACCACCAGCTTAGAACTGAAAAAAGTGCGCTGTAATCTGTAGTATAAAAAATTGGAAATGGATTTTTTTTGTTTCCAATTTAGGCAAATTGTATTGGTTTATAAATAGACAATTTTATCGACAATGCCTCATTATTTAGAAGTAAAATCTATTACTAAACAGTGGCAAGAGAGTCCTTAAGAAAGTGTTTAACACTTAGAGTCTAAAGGATTCACAAATAATGAATCATTCCACACCAATCCTTTCTTTTTTAATGAAGTTAATGAATGATATGTCAGAAAAAAATACTACAGAATTCAGAAGACATTTTATTCATTTAATCATATTTGTTGAGCCTTCTCTGTACACTAGAAGCTGAGAACATGGCAATGGGCAAGATTCTGGCCTTTATATATTTCACAAAGTCTCTCCTATTTGTAGCACCAAATGAAGAAATGAGGGCAGAATGGCTCTCCAGTGAGTTGAATTTGTAATGGTTGGTTCAATGACCAACAACTAGTCTTGGCTCTGCCATCATTAATGGGGATGAAGACCCAGAAAGTTTGTCACATTTCTGGTAGAAATGTCACTGAGTTTTAGAAAGCAATTAGCATTGCATTTCAACAACCATAAAAACACTTCTTATCTTTGACATAGTAATTTGACCCCTCTAGTTTGACCCCTAGGAATTTACCCTGGGAAAATAATACAAAAGAAGAAATAGAAAATATGCAAAAAAAAAGATTATTTTTGCTGCATTTTTATAATTAGAAACCTGACTGTCTAACAATGGAACAATGGTATAGTATATTATGGCATAACCACGTTATGGAATATTATGCAACTGTTTTACATTTTCATTTTGAAGATTATTGCAACCTGAAAAAGACTTAAAGTGTGTTACTTTAAAACCAGAAAATAAAATTTTGTCCATTTTATGATTGTAAAGCTGTACAGCTTTCTCTGCATATGAACGAAGACAAATAAAATCACAGGAACATTAAGATAGTTAGGAAAGTTATATGGTCTTTTATTTTTAAAATGTTTACTTCTAATCCTGTTAAAATGAAAATATTTTCATTATAAATCCTTTTAAATGCAATATGGCTTTTCATTGTGGTGGATACAATCAAGATTCAAAAAGAAGAAAATGATAAAGACATGAAGGATTAAGCTCTTCATTGGAGTTCAAAACATCAGTTGTACAGAAAGACAGAGAAATGGCTTCTTGCCATTGATATGTAAAAGACCTGGAAATTTTAATTCCTGCAGGTTTAAGATCAGCAAACAGTGCAATGTGGCTGTTAACATGAGACCAATGCAGAGCGTGCAAACAAAGCAACGTGGGCTTGTCCCCTGCACTCACCAACAATCAGACCATACTTTGGGAACGCTGGAGCTCTGTGTCATGTGTTGAGCAAAGCTCAGATAAGCCAGATCACTGCCACAGGCCAAGACAAGGAGAGGTGTGAAACCTGCTCTTTCAGCATAAAGGGCTGCTGAGGGAAGAGGAGATACTGACCTGGGGCATACGCCACATTTTTATGATTCTCATCTTCTGGATGGAAGTTTTATGAAAAGGCACTTTTTTCATCTAGTTAAAAAAGATGAGAGATGGATACCTTTTCTTTTAGTCAGAGGCTTAATTTCACCAACCAAAGTAATTTTCTGTCTCTAAAATCTCTTGCGGCCTATTTCTGCCTCCATCACAATACAAAAATGTCAAAAACTGAACTCGTCCCCTCCCTTGCTGTGGGCCTTACCCACTTTCCATACTCCACCCTCATCAACGTGCACCCACAACCCAGCCTACCCAAGCCTCTCACAGAGCCTCAGATGCACGTTAGTTTTCGGGGCCTCCCTGCTGTCCCTACACCCCAGAATCTCGCCAGTGGTGATTTCTTCAAAACTGGCCCTTCCTCCTCTGTGCTCCCATGGTGCCCGGGATGGGCCTCTCCAGAAACATACCACCTTCACTAGGCCTGTGAGTTTCCTACAGGCAGGAGTCTGTCGTTTCACTGTTTCTTCCCAGTGCGTGGCATATCACTTTACACAGAATAGACGCTTTGTCACTACTGGTCAATGAATTCATCTCCTCTGAATGTGCAAAATCCCTTTTAGCCATTGGGCAATTTTGGGAAAGCACTGCCTTTGTTGAACAGGTACAAGATGGCCTCTCTTCTTCCTTGCACTCCTCCAGCAAGAGTCCCTGCAATGGCACAGCCCCCGAAACCACTACAAATGTCTGTAAATCCCATCAGCTTAAAACGCAAAACATAGGCGAGTGCTGTAACTCACGCTATGAACTCTGCCATTGCTGGGTTGTTGGTTTAAAAAAAACCGTTCCATCTGCCATAAATCTACATTCCCCCCAAATGAAATATAATACCCCCCGCTTTCCTCTAGCAGTCAGATAATCATCTCCTTGTTTTACGGGGAATGATTTAGAAGAGAAAAGAATTGGTCTGACAGTCTCATAAGTTTCAGAAAGTGCTTATCCTGACAGCCCTTTTCTTCTCATTCCTATACATGTACATGCATACACACACACACACACACACACACACACATTCTTGCATACATGCACACAAGCGCTTGCACATGCTCACACACACATTGAGATCTGAGTCTCTGTCACATTAAGCCAAGACTGGAATTATGCTGTTAATAATCTGTCTTAGACCTAAGCATATTTTTCTCTCTCTAAATTGCTTCCTGGCTATTCTTTGCTGACTCTTTTTCCAGCTCTCCATTAATGACTCAAGTCTAAGAAATAAAGAGGACCCTCAATATTATGCAGCCCCTCAAACCCTGACAGTAGAAAACACCTGGTATGCTTAGCATGGCTGGGGGAGGAGGGAGACCCACTGTCTCACTCTGTTCTGACCCTCCCTTCCACATATTTCCCGGAGGCCACAGGCACACTTGTCCATCTGCCTCCCAGACAGCAGAGCACGTCTCTTTCTAACAAGAGGCAGTCATTTCCTGAATCGCTCCCACAAAATCCTCCTTCGGCTGGTGCTTAGCAGTGTTCACCTTGAGATGGCAGAAGATGACACCGTGTAGGTGAAGGGAACATGACAGAGGCCACCACCGCTCATCACTTCCATGAGATGGAAAAGCCCTCAGGGTACTCAAGAGAATGAGGAACTTTTTTTCTTTACCACTGATGTTTATTGATTGGTCCGGTTCATAGGGAGCATCCCTTAATGTTCTGCTTTCATGTTTCTGCTTTGTTGCATGGGTGCAGAAAAGAATATTGCAAATTGATCTGTCTTCCCGGCCTTTGTTGGGAATGGACTCCTACTACTTTAGTTTCTCCGGCCTGTCATCACATGCTCACATTCCAGGGCATATATAATCAGCCTGGCTAAACACTAAGAACTGAGCTGATTAATTTCTAACATTCTCGCCTGAGTCCATCGATGGCATGCCTGTTTGATGATCTCTGCAATAGATGGCCACTTCTGATTGTTTGACCTTTGCCCTTCACCCCCGAGCTGTCTATTCTAGTACCTGTTTAAGTTGACAGCACGTACATTGCGTCTACATCAAGTTTGAAGAAAAGCATAATGTCTTGATGCGTGAAAGCTTAGAAAAAGGGCTTTTAAGGGAAACCCATTTCCATTACCAGCCGAACAGCATTTGAGAACCAATCATATATCCATTAAACAAAAAGAAAAGACATTATCCATAACCTACAATATTATGCTTGTACTTTAGAATCTACCCATTCATTCTGATTTAGCTTATGTGCTAATTATGATCAATGGATTTCCACAAGAATGTAAAACTATATCACAGCTTTTAATTTCTCATTCCACCATTTCCCAGAATTCTGTTATTTTAATTACTTTATATGCCATTTACTTCTAATAGCTCAGAACAAAAGGGTCATCATCACCATCATCAATATATATACATATATAATTTTAGGCATGTAGGCCCATTTCCAATGTAACCCTAATATTAGGTTAGAAGGCTTTTATTTTTAGTTTTTATTATAGAGGGGAAGCCTCTTTAACAATTTCAGAGATGTGCTTCATTTATCCTAAAATACCTTTGGTTGTAAAATAGGTTGGGGTCTATTTATAGACCTAAGTTCTCAAAAATGCACATAATTTACATCCTAGCTCACTAAGAACCAAGTAGTTAGAGAGCTAATGCAGGTGCACTCGGCAGCCATTTTTTTAAGATCATACCAACTCTTATCCACCCCACAGAAAAATGGAAGATTATGAGAAGACCAAGGTCACCCAAGGACAAATCACACATGTATCTAGTTTAATGAGTCGCACATGCATCCTGGGCTGAGTGCACACTAAACAGCAGGATGAAGTGAGGAAAGTCTTAAGTAGAAAGGTAAAAACCTCGAACATTAAACATACTACTAAAGGTCGGCACATAATTGTACCAATTATGTCTCCCTTTGAAAATGGCATACAAAAGAGCATGTGCTACGTTGGCGGAATCACAGAATTTAAAAGCCTCAAGGGACTGTTGAGACCACACGGCTCAACCCCTCATTTACAAAAGAGAAATGGGGACACACAGGGCAGAGAGTTGAGACGGGACTGGACCTGGCACCTCCTGGTGCTAGCACAGTGTTTGTCATTGCACCAGACCATCACCTCTGTCAGGTTACCTGGGCCCCTTCTCTGTTACCCCAGCTCTCTTCATAATTCTTTCCCCGTGTTTCAACATGGAAATGTTAAATAATGCAAGTTTATAATCCTTTGTGCAACTTGATCTCCTTGAGAGACCACATAATGGGCTTATGGCTCAGTTCCTGAGGTCTGAGCACCATCAAAACGTTTGTGATCAACCCGATCAGGGAGATTGGCTAATTATTTTTAAAGGAATAATTACTCAGTAAGGAGAAAATGCTTAAACGGCTTAGTTGTTAGTTTTATTCTGCATCATGTGAAATTCCATATGAGCTTAACATAATGTTAGTGTAAAGACACCAAACTCGAACATATCTGTTTGTGTCATTTGGACTTCAGTTAGTATGCTGTAAGTTTTAAAGGAGAAGTATCTTTAAAAACAAATGTGCATGTGTACATATATATTTATGTGAGTTTTAAATACTATTTTTTTTCATTTTAGGAAATATTTCAAACACAGAAAAACATGGAGAACAATGGCACAATTCTCACTACCCTCTCCCCAGCATGAACAAACCTTTACACTTGGCCATATTTGTTTCAGAAATTTTCATTTTATTTCAAAGAAATAAAAAATTATATGTGCTCGCTTCGGCAGCACATATACTAAAATTATAGATGCACTTCAAACTGCCTACATACCCATATCCAAACACATTCCTTTCTTGCCCTCCTCAGAGAAAACTCATATCTTGAATTTGGTGTTTATCATTCTCATAAATTCTTTCTTACTTTTACTACTTATGTATGTATCCATAAATAATATGTAATATTGTTTTGCATGCTTTAAATTTTTATATAAATGTATCAAAACTATGTCTTTCTTTAACTTACTTTTTAAAATCTATCTTTGTTTTGAGATTTATCCATGTGATAAATGTAACACTACTTCATTTTAATGAAAAATTTTACATTTTATTTTATTATATGAATAAACAATTTATCTGATCCCCTCTTGGTGGATATTTAGGTTGTTTCTAGTTCTTCGCCATTGCACACAAGACTTCAATAAGTATTCTTGCACACAATGTCCTTGTGCACATTTACAAGAAATTCTCCATAGTACATTCATAGCAATGGAACCTCTGAGTTGTAAGGTATGTATATTTTCAGATTTACCAGATATCGTCAAATTACTTTCTTAATTCTGACACCAATTTTGAAATTTTATACTCACATCAGCAGTATATGAAAGCTTACATGGTTCCATATCCTTGCAATGTCAGACTTCTAAATTTTTGTCACTTGATGGATATAAACTTATACCTCACTATTATTTTAGTTTGCATTTTTATAATTACTAGGGACATTGAGCATCTTTTTATATGTTTATTATAATACAGAATTCCTCTATTTTAATTCATATCTATTACTCCTTTTTTTTTTTTATTACTCCTTTTTATTAGATTGTTAGTCTTATAAATTTAGAGTAATTTTTATAAATTCTGGATAATATGTAGCACAATTCGAAATCACAAAGATGTGTAATCAACCCAAGTGCCCATCAATACATGAGTGGATTAACAAAATGTGGTATATGTATACCATGGAGTACTACTCAGCCATAAAAAAAATGAGGAATGCCTTTTTAACAACCTGGATAGAAGTGGAGACCGTTCTTCTAAGTGAAGTATTCCAAGAATGGAAAAACAAACACCACGTGTACTCACTACTAAACTGGAACAAATAGAACAACACTTATATGCACATATGAAAGTAAAACGCAGCAGAAATCAAGCAGGTGGTGGGGGGAGGGGTTGGGTAAATTCACACCTAATGGGTACAATGCACACTATCTGGGTAATGGGCACACTAATAATATTGACTCAAACTGTACAAAAGCAATACATGTAACCAAAATGTTTGTACTCCCATAATATTCTGAAATTTTAAAAAAGTAATAGTAGCTAACATCTTGGGGATGTTTACTAAATGCAAGACGTTATTCTTAGGACTTCACACATATTAACTGATTTAATCCTTACAACAACTCCACAATACTATCAAGATTGTTACCCATGTTTTTAAAGATGAAAAAATTGAAAGTAAGAAAAATTAAATAACTTGCCTAAGGTTACACACAATTAATAAGTGATAAAGCCAAGTTCAGGCACAGGAATCAGATTCAGAATAGCACAGTCTTCTGTCTCTCTTTGTTTCAAAGGATGCAAAATTCTTCAACAGCTTTATGCATTGCAGATATGTTCTTCCACTCTGCATCTTATTAATGCATTCATTGTATATGTCATTGTTCAGAAGTACACACACATATGTACATTTATGCATGTGTGTATACATATATCTCACATATGTCATAAGTGTATCAAATTACCAAGTATTTATTTATGATATATGCTTTTTGTCCAGTTTAAGTGACACTTCCAAACCTCAAAGCCAAAAAGATATTGTCAAATATTTTCTTCCAAAGATTTTGAAGATTTACTTTTTACTTTTTTTGTATTCAGAATAAGGTAAAGATATAATTTTACTTTTTACAGTATGGATAACCACTTGCCTTTGCATCATTATCTGAATATATTTCCCCAGTGATTTCACATGGCAGGGGTATTAAATGTCAAGTAACTATATATGTGTGGGTCTGTTCTGGGTTCTTCATTCTATTCCATTGATCTATTTGTTCTTGATATCTGATAGGCCATGCCTTCCTGCTTTATTCTTCTTAAATTGTTTTTTGACAGTTATGGGGTTTCACTCTCCCTTATAAACTTTAAAATCAAATTTTCAAGTTCTGTTTTAAAAAATCCTGACAATTATTGTAATAGTAACCAATTTATAGATTAATTTGGAATAAATTAAGATCTTTATTATATTAAAACTTTCCACGGGGGAGGGGGGAGAGGGACATATACCCACATGATGGGTGCAATGCGCACTACCTGGGGAACGGACACGCCTGGAGCTCTGACTTGGGGGGAAAGGCGGTACATGGGCAACATATGTAACCTGCAATTCTGTATCCCCCATAAGATGAAAAAAAAAAAAATTCTCAGAAATAAAGCACGCAAAATACTTAAAAAGAAAAAAAAAAAAAAAACTTTCCACTCAGGAACATGGTATAATACTACATTTATTTGGGTCTTTTATATCCTTAAATAAGTTTGGTAAAACTCTTCATACAAATCTCTTACTGTTATACATTTTCCTAATCCATTGATCTTGTTGCTTTTATAACTGGGAGTTTTTCCCTATTACATTTTGTACTTGATACTGTGTTTGATGATCTCTGTAACAGATGGCCTCTTCTAAGGGTTTTACTTTTGCCTTTCACTCTAGAACCATCTCTTCTAGGATGTGTTTAGGTTTATAGTGTTTACATTGCTTCTACATTGCCTTTAAAGGAACTCTCTTATTATTTCTAAAAATTGTCTGCATATACTCTTGAATTTTTTTTTTTGTTTGTTTTCCAGGCAAAGTGTCATTATGTTGCCCAGGCTGCCTCAAACTCCTGGGCTCAAGCAATACTCCTGCCTCAGTCTCCCAAGTAGCTGGAACTACTCCCAGTTTGTTTTGAATTTTTGATGTAGGCAATTATGTTGCCTGGAAATAAGCTAGTTTTATTTCTTCCTTTTCAATTTGTATACCTTTTTTTCTTGTTTTATTACATTGGCTGTGACTCCCATGCAATGTTAATAGAAGCCTTGTTTTTAACCTTGATGGAGATATTTCCAAAGTTTTCCCATTAGATAGTAAAACTATCTAATGCTGTGCTGTGAGTTTTTTTAAAGATAGTCTTTATGAGGTTAAGGAGGGTTCCCTCTTTTCCTAACTTTTTCAGTATTCTTATTAAAAATTAGTATTGAATTAAGTGAATAATTTTTCTGTATCTATGGAGCAGATTAAATGCCTTTTCTCCTGATAATAGAGTAAGTTACACTAATAGATTTTCTGATGATTAATTTACTTTTATATCAAAGATAAACCTTACTTTGTCTTAATGCATCATTTTTTTAAGATTCTATTAAATTCAATTTGGAAAAAATAGTCTATAATTCCATAATTTTTTTCTTGTTATGTCCTTTGCTATTGCTGCTAACAATGAGTTCCAAATGCACTCAGTAGCATTCTCCCTTAATTATCCTCTGAAACCTTTGTATGAGGGAACGATCATCCAGTCCTTAAATGTATGCTAAAATTTACCTCTGAAACTGTCTGGACCTTGTACCTGTTAAGAAGAGATACTCATAATGGCTATTGGTTTATTTAGGTTTATTATCACTTTTTAAATAAAATTTTATTTACATTTTTTTAGAAAATTATCCATTTTTCTAAGTCTGTTAATTCACTACCATAAAGTTATTCACAATAGTCTCTTTTTAAAGTCCTATTCCATCTATAACAATTCTTTTTATTATTTATTTATTCCTTTTAATCTTTCTTTTTCATAGGTGTCTTGAAAGAGAACTGTAGGTACCATTGAGCTTGAGTTCTCCCTTCAAATAAATCATTTTATTTTGTCAACAATCTTCTTTATTTCCAATTTTATTAATTTATGCTCATCTTTATTATAACATTCATTCTACTTTCTTTAGGTTTACTCTGTTGTTCTTCATTTAGCTTCTAGAGTTGATCACTTATTTACTTTTAATACTTCTCGGTGGCTAATAAATGTTTTTAAAGCTCTAAATCTACCTCTATATGCAAATATTGCTATGGCTCACAAATGTCAGGTGTAGTACTTTCTTTGTCCTTCATATATGCTACCACTTTCATTATAATTGCCTTTTTGAAACATAAGAGTGAATTTCGTTATTGCTGTTTTTACTATATTCATATGATTTCTAATTTAATTTCACTTAGATCAGAGAACATAATCTGAATGACATCAATTCCTTGAAATTTGGAGACAGTCCCTTAGAAATCTAGAATGTAATTTTTATAAATGTTTGATGTGTTCTTGTAGACAATGTATATGCTTTATTTCTTGGGCATAAATTTGTTGTTCAAATTTTTGACATTCATGTAAATATTGTATACTCAATAGATAAACATATTACAAAATGTGTAGAAATGTCCCACAATAATTATTGATTTATCAAATTTCTTTTTTAATTCTGTTAAATTTTGTTTCACATATTTTGAGACTATATTGTTAGGTAATACAAATTTATGATTATTATGACTCCTTGGTGGATTGTTCCTTTTATTATTGTGCAGTGTCCATGATTATACTTATTAGTGCTTTCTTCCTAAATTCTACTTTGTTATTAATATTGCTACACAAGATTTCTTTTAGTTAGTATTTGCCTGATATATACTTTTCCCATCTCTCTATTTTCCACATTTCTGTATCGCTTTACTTTAGGTTTCACACATCTGAATATTGATTTTGTTTCATTTGGTTTTTATTCCAAGCTCATCTATAACTACAAAATTTTCTAACAAATTTCTACATGCTCCCCAAACACATAGACCTTAGCTTGCTGAACTACCCATTGAAACAACCTTGTATTTGATTATTGTTTAATATTCTACTTTGATTTGTTTTAAACACACATCCACAAAATGAGGATTTTGTTTTAGTCAATAGTTAAGTAAATTTACCAACACATTTTATTAATTTTTGCATTAATTGATGTTTCTTCCATCCTATGTCTTTCCTCTGGTTCACTTTTTGTCTTACTAAAGAAACCTTGGAGAGTTCTATGAGTATCAAATTTCCTCAGCCTTTGTATATTTGAAAGTATCTTCATTTTGTTTCCACGTTGAATGATATTTTAGCTGTATATAAAGTTATAGATGGACAGATATTTTCACCAAGTACTTTGGACATAAGAAGCATCCTTGGGCACCTAATTTTCCTGCTGAGAAATGTTTCTTTGGTGTGATTATCCTTCCTTTAAATTCAATATTTCTTCTTTTTCTCATAGCTTCTAAAATTTTCTTTAAATTCTTAATATTCTGCAGATTGAAAAGATGTGTCTACATGTAGGTTTATATTTCTTTATGTAGCTCAGTTCTTAGGGTGTATTTTGATCTGAAAATTCCTGCCTTTATGCAATACTGAAAATTAACAGCTATTATCTCTTCAAATATTGCTCCTCCACCATTCCTTCCATTCTCTTCTTCTGGAACTCCTATTAGATGTATGTTAAGCTTCTCAGTCCATCCTTCATGTCTGTTTCTTCACTTCTTTGCTTTAATATTAACTTTTTATTTCTCTTTGCTATGTTCTAGGTGACCACCTCTATATTGACTTTCAA
This sequence comes from Eulemur rufifrons, assembly GCF_041146395.1. Taxonomy (NCBI): domain Eukaryota; kingdom Metazoa; phylum Chordata; class Mammalia; order Primates; family Lemuridae; genus Eulemur; species Eulemur rufifrons. The sequence goes on from NC_091001.1 coordinate 64,246,688, forward strand.
AACACTAGTCCTTCCACCATCTGCCTTATCTAGAGTTTATCTCACCTACTGTGTCTTATTCTGGTGATGATATTTTTACTGCTAAGATTTACTTTTAATTTTGAAATCGATTCTTTTTCACATTGAGCTGGTTTTGTTTCTGCCTGTTCTTACAAAATATTGTATTCTTTTTTATGGCTATAATTTTTTCCTTCATTAGCCTAAGCTTTCTACAAATATTTATTTGAAGAGTTATTCAGGCTATAATAAAAGGTTAATTTTATCTGAGGGCGTTAATTTTCTGATTGTTGGTTTGGTTGGCTATCTTCCCTACCCTTCAGTTTCTTCATGTAATTTGAAATTTAGCTTTTGAGGCTTAAGTGGGAAAATTTTTGTAATTGCTTTGTCCTCACTCTCCTCCATCTCTGGCATCTGGCCTCCTATAGCCACGGTCCAGAACCTGGTTTGATAAAAGTGGTTTGAGGTCCCTGCCCTTCAATAACTTAGGAGTATACCTACACAGATACCCCTAAATCGGCCAAAGAGCAGCTTGATTTAGTTCAGAATCCCAAGGCTCTTAGTCCCCTGTCTTCCCTAGGTTTGAAGATCCTTTTAAGCCATAGTCTTAGCAGCAGCAGGTGGCACTTCTTTTTCCCAGCCTTCTTTCAAAAGTAGATGTTGGAGCAGAAGAAACCACAGCCTTGCCTTCAGCTGCAAGCAGTAAGCCTGGATCCAATCTCCCATCCTTCCATGAAGCATGTTTGCTCCTGGTTGGAGCCAAACTGCCAGCCACCACTATTTGCTTCTCAGTCAGGATCCCAGTAGGCACGGGCTTCATTTAGCCCTACTCACCACCTTAGGTAGCTGTTCTATTGTTTGTCTTCATTTTGAGACTGTGGTCTTTTTGGTTTTGTCTTGTATTGTTTACATATAATTGGTGTGTGTATACATATAATTGTTATGAAGATGAGTCAAAGCATAAACTCGCTTTGCAGTCTCAGCCTGTGGCTCCAGCTTCATGCTTACAACCTACTGCAAAGTATGCAACATGAGGGCAGGGCCCCTCACTGGCTGATTCACTATTGTATCCTTCCTGGTAAGTGTCCAATAAAGGTGTGTTGAATAAATAAATGAATCAAAATCATTTGCCTAGAAAGATAGCAAGGCCTTTAGGCACTGTTTCCATTTTCTATAAATTCTTGGGGACAGAATCTATGTCTGATCTATCATATTGCCTTGTTTATTGCCCTGCAAATGGTAAATGGGCCATAAATATTTCAAAGGGCCAGCACATCTCTCCTGTAGATTTTCCATATGGCAGAAAGTAGTGACATCCCAGGTACATGAAGGGTTCCTCTAAAGGTTTAAAATCATCACGTCCTGAATTGTTTTATAACATGTTCCTTCTTCCTTGTAAACTATACTTTTAAAAAACAAGTGCTTTTTAATGAACACATTTCATCCAAGAGTAGAGATGATCAAGCGCAAGCGGTATACTTTCACTAGAATAATGTAAAAGCGGGACATGTCTAACCGTAATTAATCAAGAAATCAGACAAAAAACCTTTTCTTGCTATCTTACAGCAATATCAGAAACCAAATGTAGAGGAAATGCTAAGGGATCACAATTCCTCTAGCTAAAATAACATTTTTTATACCACAGACCAAAGGACAAGAGGACAAAGGAATTGTCTGTGCTGATTAATTACTTCTGGAAACAGGCCCAGCATGAGGAAAGAGGATAGCTTAGCGATAAAGCAACGGGTCCACTCTTCGTCCCCTCTGCCCTCCCAAGAAATGATTCGCTGGTTGTCTGAGAGACAAATGCACTTAGGTGCTTTCAACCATGATATCCATAAAGAAGAGGCATTTCCATATATTTTCCAAATGAATCCATGCCCTTCCAATCCATAATCTCTTCATTTCTGTATGTATTCAGCACCCACTGTATGCCAGGCACTCTGGTGGTTACAGAAGAATTAGAAAACATCCCTTGAGGGAAACAAGCTATACTCAGACAAACCCTGCCATGCAGGTGGTATCTTTCTATATTATCAGCCAATAATGGAGGAGCGGGTCTGCTGGAGCAGATGGATGCTGATGACTTCATGAAGAGGCCAGAAACTCAGAAGGAGTTGAAGGATGGGTAGGATTCCCATGGGAGAGAGTTTACATCTCTGGGCCTTGGTTTCCTTGTCTGTTAAGTGAAAGATTTGAGTTAGATAATTTTGGAGTAATTCTTTCCAGCTGAAACATTGACTGGTTCTCTTCTTTCCTCACCATGACAACTGATACCCCTCAGTGGCACATTTGTAGCCTAGTTAACAACCCCCACCATCTAGAAAACCTTTTAGAACAGAGTGAGAAACTTCAGAGACATTTGCCTCCAGGCAAAGAGAAACTTCTCTCCTCTTTCAAAAGATCTTCCTCCCAGAAGTGAAGGCTGAGAACACCTAGAGCTCCCTGAAGGACTAAAAATGAGATCCCAGGAGGCCAAAGAGGGAAAATAAGTAGGGCAGAGTGACACAGAAGCACACTTTCAAATACACATAGGTTGATCATTGTTTCCAATTTCTGGCCCTCATATGCCTCCATGGAAGGTGCCATCTGAAGAAAAATGGCATTCAAGATTGACAACTGATTAATATACAAGCTTGATTATATGCAAATCATCACTTTCTGTTGACTTAATTGTGATCTGATGTAACATGTATAATTAACACATGTATTTAAAATAAATGTATATTTAATTGAAATGCATATTTATAAAATGAATATTTACATTTATGTGTTGTCTTTTTTTTTAATTGGGCGGGGGGTGAATTTCTTTCCAACAGAAGTGTAGGGATAAGGGGGCCATCATGAACCAAGACAGAAAACAGCAACAAAGAAATGAGAACTTGCCTTCAATGCATGTAGTAGGGAAAGCAATGAGCTAGCCATCAGAAAGGCTGATTCTAGTCCTGACCCTGATCTATCCTTGCTGTGTGACTTTCATGTCTGGGCCTCAGTTTCTATATACAGGAAAGGAAAGATTAGGCAGACAATTTCCAAGCTATCTTGCTAGCTCTACAATTCTATTATCAGTTCACAGAACCACCCTGACTTTCCATTTCTTCTGTCAAAATGATTAGACCCCAACCACTAATAGCTCAGAGTCTCTCTGATAGTAATTAATGTCCCTAAAAATTGTACTCAGAAGGTTCCAGAAGAGTTCTGGAGCCTGAGGTGCCCCATCCAAGCCCATGCCACTCAGAAAGCATCAGTCCCGAGAACAGGATCTACAAACATGCATCTGTGGAACAAGAATTGTGTGGCTATTTCATCCACAGAGGCCGGGGCACTCGGGTCTGGTGCATTTTGAAGGAAAGAGAAAAGGAGAAAGTGTATGAGGCATAAGGCCTTGTCCGACTGACACTTGGTAAGTGGCCAGGGTCTTTGGTGAGTGGCTCTATGAAGAACAACATAGAAAGTAAAATACACTTGGGTGGGACAAGGGCAATGGCAATACACGTAACCTAAATATTTGTACCCCCGCAATATGCTGAAATAAAAAAAAAATTTTTTAAAAAGGAAAGTAAAATACAATGGGCAAATTTACAACTCCCGTGCTCTTTGGCAAACAAAACTACACAGAAAAGAGTTAACTTCACTTTCATCATTTATGTAAGCCAAGTCTTTCTCAATCTTTCACAAGGAAAATGACTTGTAAAATATTGTATGGGCCAACTGAATAGGAAGATGGCACTCCCCAAAGAGCTGTCAATACACTAAGGTTCTGAAGATCTCTTGGCAGCCTGGTAGAATGAAAAGAGCCAAAGGAACTTGGTGTGCCTCTCTGTCCAGTCCTGGCTAGGCAGTGACCTTGAGCCAGTTGCCTTTTTCATTCTTTCTCTACCAATCGTCCTTCAACTACTTTCCTTTTAGGAAAACATAACTTAGCCATCATCAAGCACATTCAGAGTCAGTGCTAGAATTGTAAACATGAATCAGACATGGTATCCAAGGAGATTATAATACAATGAGGAGACAACTAACCACAACGCAAAGAGAAAACAGCTACCCTTAGTGCACCCCCAAGTGGGGATGGTGTTCAGGGGCAGAGAAGGGAAAACAAGTTCATCTACTTGGAGAGGGACTGTTTAGAAGTTCGGGTCTTGAAAAATAAGCAACTTTCCAATGAGTGCATTGCGCACCGTTTGGGGAGTGGTAACACTTGAAGGTGCTGACTCGGGAAAGGGGGGGTGGGGGAAAAAAATATGAAACTATTGTTTTTAACTTGCACTGTTCACTTAATAATTTACCATGAATATTTCCCATATTATTTCATATCATTGTACAAGAAATAATGTATACATTATGAGGACATACTGTATCTAACAAGATATACTGTTAGACTCTTTGATTCTGTAAAATAAAAAAAAAAAAAAAAAAAAAAAGAAAAATAAGCAACTTTCAACGATGGTACTGAGGAACATGTCAAGATGGTACAAGGAGTAGTTATTTTAGCCTTCTAGACCTCACTGTTCTGCCTAGGATGCTGAGTGCCTAGACTTCCCTCTACTCCTGAGTACATCCAGGGAACTGACTGCACTGGGGCCTCTGAACCAGCCCCTGTCTGCACACTATTGTCCGGAGGCACTTGATCCTTGGCCCAGCCCTTTCCTTGCTGCTGCAATGCATCATACTCATTAATTAAGTAAACACAACACTTTTTTCATGGCAAGTGCTTACACACAATGGAAGTTGCATTTTAGCCACTAAGCCAGGCCACAAGTGGGCCTGTATCCATGTTCCATGGAAACTGGCTTATAAATCAAAAGAACTCTAGTAACAAATTTTGTCTATCAGTTGAAATCGACATGTTACTAATTGGCATGACCACCAGAAAAGAACGGCACACAAGCTCATACACGCGAGCGCACACACACACACACACACACACACACGCAGGCACAGCATTTACTATATGCTTCGACACGTGCATTTCATCTGGATAACAATGCCTTTTGCAAGCAGATGGGGGAGAAAGAGACTTGAAAAGATGGATTCCTATTGTTCCACCAAATAACTTAAAACTGATCGAAATCTCAGAGGAGAGGAAAACAAAGCCAGCTCTCTGCGGCTTTCTGTCTACCCCTTCAAAAAAATCACTGGCGTCCCGGGCAATACTTAGAAAAGTATTAAAATTTGAGCAACACTGGTTTACTTGTTTATATGCATCCCCATAGAATCCCCCGCCACGTCTACATAAGCTTCAAAGGCTCCGCAACGAGACCCGTCAGGATGTGGGGAGAGGGAGAGAAAGACACTGCTCAAGTGCTTGGAGACCCAGCCTGGGCATGCAGGCTCTCCGGCATCTGGTTATCCCAACCTGACACCGCGCCTGCGATTTCAGACTGTTTAATTAATTCTGATAATACCCCATCGCAGGTGCTGCAGGAAGTATGTTAATTTAAGATCACATCTTACCAATTCCCACAGGTTTCATTCGAACCTAATAAATGAAATAATCTCCACTGTGAGCCCCTTGCTTACCTAATTAGGCATAGGGCAACAAAGTAGTCACACTTGGGGCACATCAGTGCCAATGGTCACCTTCAAAAGCATAACCATGACCTGCCCACAGGCTCCTTCCCCAGCCTTCTATCATACATAGATCAAAGCCAGCCAAATAAGGGGCTACGTTCCCCTTTCCCTACCAGTAACCCTGTTTTTTCCTACTCTCACAGTTTGTTTTCTTGTCTTTTTAAATGCACCTATAGTGCTGGATTCTATGAAATCTCACCCTGTTTAAACTAAACTTTAGTTCTAATTTCATATTGATTTACTTAATAATTACCATCAGATTCAGGTTATTTTTAACCAATGGGTTATTTCTAACCAATGGATTTTTTTTCTCCATTGATGAGGCTTTAAAGGGACCTGTCTAATTCTGTCTGAACCAGTGTGATAGCAGCAAGATAAATGCCATCATGCGTCCCCTGGCCCCTCCCTCCCACCCACCTTCAGAAACTAGCCTTGTGTTGTAGGGTGAGTGCAAAGCCACCTGGAATGCTCTCCCCCCACCATCCCACTCCCTTCATGTCCACGTGCAAAATTTACCCCAGAAGAGGCCATCCAAGGAAAACAGTAACTTCGTCCCTACATCTGCACCCCGGCCTCCCTCCGCAAAATAAAGATGTGGCAACTGCAGTGCCCAGCTAATGAGAACAGTGTAGACCAACAGTTATTAACACTGGCTACTCATTAGATCCACCTGGGAAGCTCTGAAGTCAGTGTCCAGGCCCCACTGGAGTGGGCTCCAGGCCTGAGCACGTGTCAAATCTCCCCCAGATCAGAGAGGAGAACCTCTGATGCAGAGTCAAATCCACTCAGCCAGGCTGAGGAGTCATTGAATAGGGATGATTTATTTTGAGCATCTACAAGATCAAATAGATCAATTCTTTGCACTTCACTTTGTCTTACACAGACCCCGGTGTCAGAGCCCCCCCTCCCCCAGGGAAGGTTATCTTATTCCCGATTCCTAGCCTGGCCTCCCAGTGGCCAGTGAACAGCAGTGACATCTAGCCAATGGGTATTTTCCTTTGCCCCAATGCCAAAGCTCACTAAAGAAACTGAGGCAAGATATAAAAAATAAGACCTCCCCCAGCCCTCAGACGCATTATCAAGGAGGTGAAATACCGGGAAAGAAAAGTTATTCTAAAGACTTTCTGGGCAGCTTCAGGTCTTTGAGGTACCACTTTCTTTCAACCACTAAGTCCTCACTCTCTCGCCCTCGGCCCAAAGCTGGACTCTCCCCGCCCCTTCCCCCAGCGCCACTGGTGAGATTTGGCAGAGAACGTCAGGCTTTACTAGAGGCAGGATCCCAAACGCTGGCTTTTCTACTGGGGAGAAAATGTTCAGAGTTTCCCTCTCTACATGCTGCTGACCTGGACCTCGGTGTGGCTCCTTTTGCAGGAGTATTGCCCAGGACGTCTCCCGCCTCGAGTTTCTGGACTCAGTGGCTTCTCCCATTTTCCATTTTCTGAGCTTCGCTTTGAAAAAACGTTGAACAAATCTCCAAACCTCAAAGGGAAAACCCAGGAAACACTGCCAGGTTTTTCTAACCCCTGCTTGAAGTAATCAAACCCCCAGCGTATGCCTGAACTCAGCCAATGCTGCTTCAGTCGCCGGCCCCAGCCTTGCTAAAAAATTCATAAACCACAGAACAGCTGGGCCGCAGTTTGCAAAGCACCAACTCTCAGGTTTTCATCTGGGCACTACTGAGGAACTGAGTATTTATTCCTGACAGAGACTTGAAAGAGGAAATCTTACTGGCTGTCTACCCGGAGTCACACTAGGACAGACGATGGGAATCCCATGCATATTCCGACGAGATAAAAGATATTATTCATTCCTAAAATGTCTTCAGAGACTCCATTAATGGAGAAATTCCAAGTGACAGATATGACCAAAAAAGTCCCCTAATATCTACATACAACTGCATTAGAATGGATCAGGGGAAAGAATGCTTAATATTTAAGCCCTTCCTGAAATCACGTTTCTTTGCTTTTCGTCGCAAAAAATAAGAACTGGCTGGAAGAAGTGGCAGAGGTGGAAAGAGATGCCCTGGAAAACATATGGGACCAGTTAAACACTCCTTTTCCCTAACAGGAGAGATTTCACTAGGAGGTTGCCATATTTAGACAATTTCTACGGAGACTTGTCCTCCCAAGAATTTCCTCAATCATGACCAGCTTGGTAGATCATACTTTGCTATTACACCATTAATGTTCTATGCATGGGTAAATCTGTAGCTTAAATAAGCATTAAAAAAAAGAAAACTTCATCCTTTCCCCAAAGATTATATCATAAGGAAGAAAATGAAGAAGCCAAACCTCTGAAATTGTGTGCCCAATCCAATGGGAAGCCCACATCAAGATTCTCAGATTCAGGGAAACCATTTTACTGACACTCTTTTTTTGGGGGGGGAGGATTTGGTTTTGGTTTTTTTTACAATGAAAGGTAATTTTCTTGCACTCCATCAATCACAACTCTCTGTAACTAGCATATCTGTACATTAGTAGTACAATAATATTAATAATTACTGCTCATGGTGGTGATCTTGAAGTCCTGTAAGATTCTTCATAGTTGTAACAATGAGATAACGTTCCGTGCTTCTGATTGTGTTCTCAGTCTTTAAGAACAAATTATCTAGCAATAATATACAAAGTGATCATAAGTTAATTGCCTGTAATTCCATTTTCCTAGGCTAAATGATGTGCCCAACTAAACAAATATCAGAGAACAGAAGATGGATGGAAGGAAGGAAGGAAGGAAGGAAGGAAACAAATTAGTTTATTACAGCCCAGAAACACAATGTCTGCCTTAGATAAACTGGCTCAGGGAAAACTTGTTAATTCATGGATAACAAGTTCCATTCCTGATTTTCATAATTCTAGTAACTCACGTAAATTCATTGTTTATTTTCACAATCTACAGAAAAACCCTAACAAAAATAAAGGATAAAACAAGCAGGGCACAAGCTTTGTATTAGACCAACAGTAGTCTTAGTGCCATAGATAACGCTTTGCATTTGTGTCATACCTTCATGATTCAAAACACCTTCACAAACACTGCCTTGAGTTCTTGCAACAACCCTGGGAAATAAATGTGATAAGTGAATCGTCGTCATTTTCTAATGAGGCAGTGGAGAGCAAAAGAAATTAAATGCCTTGCTCAAGTCAAGTGGCCAGTTTGAGACTGGATGGGAATTAGACCCAGAAGTCTTTCAGCCCCGTGGACTTCTCCATACTGAGGAAGTTCTTATGTTAATTAGAGAGTGTGGCCTCTGGCCAAAAATAAAAATAGTGGTTGACCGTCAGCTGAGGAATCCACTGAACCCCAGGCACATATAAAGCCACAGATTTTCCAGAATTAGGATAGCACCACCTTGGCTGTCCCTTCCCAGGCCATTCTTCCTCCTTCCCTCCTGCTTCTCTCTCCTCTCATCCTTCTCCATGTGCTCTCTCCTCTTGCCAAATCCTTTTGCAACGTGTTCCCAGTTACTTTAGACCAGTCACTCCTTCCTCCTTCAAGCTCTCACTGTTTGTACCTCTCAGGACACTTGTCACAAGAATCTTGTCACATCTCTCACATAGCTGTCTTGGATTTCAATTGACACCTTGAGTTGTCATTTCGCTCCATTGTGGGCCTGCCCAGAAATGGACTGTACCTCCTCCAGGACAGAGATAATGTGGCGTGAGCATCTGCTGTCTCCAGCAGGCATCTGATCACTTCCATCCTCACCAGCATCCAAGCCCTCTTGTTCTGATAACAGCATTCCTGTTGAGGATTATTCCTCTCTGATCTCAGTCCCTGTGGCTTGGAGGTAGTCACAACCCTCCTGCACCAGGGATGGACACATGATCCCACCAACCAAAGAGACTCAATTCTGAGATTCTTGATAGCAGTGGAAAAGGAAAGCTTACTTTCTCCTGAGACTGCCAGCAGGGATGATGATATAAGCCTGAAGGTGCTTAGAGCCTCATGTAGGGCCCAAGTCTGAATCCAGCATGGAGAACACAAACCAGGAGATGAGAAGCTCTCAGGTCCTGATGAGAACATCTGAGTCCCTGGATCCAGCTACACCTAACTACTGACTCTTGGGGGTATGTAAACCATGCATTTCCTTTTTTGATTAAGTCAATTAGAATGGGTTTCAGTTACAGTCCCCTTACCCCTTTACAGGAAAGCCTTTGGAGAGCAATCTGATTTGGAGGGAGACCATGGAACGTTCTTAGAACTGAGTAAGCATAGCAAGCTTGTTGATTACAGATCAATAAAAATGGGAAAGTTCTTAAGGTTCTTTTATTCACCCTTTACAGAAGGTTAAGAAAAGTTCCACTGTCCATGGCAAAGGAAAAGAATAATAATTACATAAAATTATGTTACTATGCTAGTCATGAAAATCATTATTATTATTGTTCATCAATTCCTAGATGCACATTATTCTCACATTTTTATAATCCCTGAAATCGGACTGTGTCACATAATCAATAGGATTTTATAATCTCTGAGCTTGAACTGAAGTTGAATTCTTCCAGAAAACATTTTGCATTTATTTCTGCCAGTCAGAATTACCTCAGCCCACTTGAAATTAATTTCTCTGTTTCTGGATTACTGGACCCAAACAATGGTGTAAATTCAGACTTTATAGTTGTGAGAGTATAAGTTGAGTATTCCTTACGCAAAATGCTTGGAGGGTTTCATATTTAGGATTTTTCATATTTTGGAACATTTGCACATACATAATGAGATATGTTGGGCATGGGACCCAAGTCTAAATATGAAATTCAATTTATATTTCTTTTTTTTATTTCAGAATATTACAAGGGTACAAAAGTTTTGGAGACATAATTTGCTTTTGTACAGTTTGAGTCAAAGTTATGAGTGTGTCCATTACCCAGATAGTGTGCATTGTACACATTAGGTGTGAATTTACCCATCTCCTCCTCCCCCTCCCATCTGCTTGATTTCTGTTATGTCCACGTAAGTGTTTATCCATTAGTTCCAGTTTAGTAGTAAATACATGTGGTGTTTGTTCTTCCATTTTTGCAATACTTCACTTAGAATGGTCTCCAGTTCCATCCAGGTTGTTACAAAAGGTATCAGTTCATTTTTTATAGCTGAGTAGTGCCCCATGCTATACACATACCACATTTTTTTAATTCACTCATGTATTGATGGGCACTTGAGTTGTATCCACATCTTTGCAAGTGAGAATTGTGCTGCTATAAACATTAGAGTGCAAGTGTCTTTTTTATAAAATGTCTTTTTTCCTTTGGGTAAATGCCCAGTAGTGGGATTGCTGGATCAAATGGTAGGTCACCTTTTAGTTCTTAGGGGTAATCTTCATACTACTTTCCATAGAGGTTATACTAGTTTGCAATCCCACCAACAGTGTATAAGTGTTCCTTTCTCTCTGCATCCATGCCAGCATCTGTTGTTTTGGGACTTCTTGGTAAAAGCCATTCTCACTGGAGTTAGGTGATATCTCATTGTGGTTTTGATTTGCATTTCTCTGATGACTGGAGATGTTGAGCATTTTTTCATGTTTGTTGGCCATTAGTCTATCTTCTTTTGAAAAGCTTCTGTTCATGTCTTTTGTCCACTTTTAAATGGGGTTGTTTAACATTTTCTTGCTGATTTGCTTGAGCTCTTTGTAGACTCTGGTTATTAGCCCTTTATCAGATGTATAGCATATAAATATTTTCTCCCATTCTGGTTGTCTATTCTCTGTATTGATTGTTTCCTTGTCTGTGCAGAAACTTTTTAATTTAATCAGGTCCCATTTATTTATTTTTGTTGTTGCTGTGATTGCCTTTGGGGTTTTCTTCAAAAATTCTTTGCCTAGACTGATATCCTTAAGAGTTTTTCCAACCTCTTCTTCTAGAATTCTTATAGTTTCATGCCTTCAGTTTAAGTCTGTTATCCATCATATATCAATTTTTGTGAGTGGTGAGAGGTGTGGATCTTGTTTCAGTCTTCTACATGTGCCTATACAATTTTCCCAGCACCATTTATTGAATAGGGATTCTTTTCCCCAGTGTATGTTTTTGTCCGCTTTGTCAAAGATCACATGGCCATATGAGGATGGTTTTATATCTGGGTTCTCTGTTCTGTTCCATTGGTCAATGTTTCTATTCTTGCGCAAGTACCATGCTATTTTGGTTACCATACCCTTGTAGTATACCTTGAAGTCTGGTAAAGTGATGGCTCCCAATTTGTTCTTTTTCCTTAAGGTTGCTTTGGCTATTCAGGGTCTTTTCTGGTTCCATACAAAGCATAAAATTATTTTTTTCTATATCTGCAAAAAATGACATTGGTATTTTAATGTGGATTGCATTAAATCTGTAAACCACTTCAGGTAGTATAGACATTTTAACAATGTTGATTCTGCTGATCCATGAGCAGCATATGTTTTTCCATTTATTTACATCCTCTGCTATTTCCTTCCTCAGTGTTTCAAAGTTCTCCCTGTAGAGGTCTTTCACCTCCTTGGTTAAATATATTCCTAGGTATTTTATTTTCTTTGTTGCTATTGTGAAAGATATTGAATCTTTGATTTGATTCTCAGCTTGACTGTTGCTGGTGTATAAGAATGCTACTGATTTGTGTACATTGATTTTGTAACCTGAGAATTTGCTGAATTTATTTATCACTTCCAGGAGTCTCTTGGCAGAATCCTTGGGGTTTTCTAGATGTCAGATCATATCATCAGCAAAGAGTGATAGTTTGACTTCTTCTTTCCCCATTTGGATACCCTTGACTTCCTTCTCTTGCTTGATTGTTCTGGCTAGGACTTCCAGCACTAAGTTCAACAGAAGTGGCAACCTTGTCTGGTTCCAGTGCTAAGCAGAAATGCTCTAAATTTTTCCCTGGTTAGTATGATTTTGGCTGGTTTGTCATATATGGATTTTATAATATTCAGGTATATTCCATCTATGCCTATTTTGTTAAGTGTTCTTATAAAAGGGTGTTACTAGGTATTGGTCTGTTCAGGAGTTCTATTTCTTCCTGACTGAGCCTAGGGAGTTTGTGCATTTCCAAGAATTTGTCCATTTCCTCAACGTTTTCAAGTTTATATGCATAGAGATTTCTATAGTATTCAGAGATGATATTTTGTATTTCCATGGTATGAGTTGTGATATCTCCTTTTTCATTTCTGATTGAACTTATTAGGGTCCTTTCTTTTCTATTTCTGATTAATCTAGTGAGAGGCCTGTCGATTTTGTTTGTCTTTTCAAAGAACCAACTTTTTGTTTTACTAGTCTTCTGTATAATTTGGAATTGATTTCATTTATTTCTGCTCTGACCTTAGTTATTTCTTTTCTTCTGCTGGGTTTGGGATGGGTTTGCTCTTCCTTTTCCAATTATTTGAGATGATTCATTAGACTGTTGATTTGTGATCTTTTTCTCTTTTAGATGTAGGCATGTAAGGCTATGAATTTTTCTCTTAGGACTGCTTTTGCAGAATCCCACAGGTTGGTAACTTGTGTCCCCTTTGTCATTTAGTTTGAAGAATCTTTTGATTTCCATCTTAATGTCCTCCTTGACCCAATTCAGAAGTAGGTTGTTTAATTTCCATGTCTTTGTGTAGAGTTGAGTGTCTCTGTTGGAATTGATTTCTAATTTTATTACACTGTGTTCTAAAAAGAGACATGGTATAATTTCTATGTTTTTAAATTTGTTGAGACATGTTTTATGGCCTAGGATGTGATTAATCTTAGAGAATGTTCCCTGAGCTCATGAGAAGAATGTATATTCAGTAGTTTTGGGGTAGAATGTTCTGTAGATATCTGTTTGGCCCATTTGTTCTAGAGTCCTATTTAAGTCCATTGTTTCTTTGTTGGTTTTCTGCTTGGAGGATCTGTCCCATTCTGCCAGTGGGTTGTTGAATTCCCTGGCTGTTACAATGCTACTTTTTATCATTTTGTTTAGATCGAGTAGGGTTTGCTTTATAAATCTGAGCACACCTGTGTTAGGTGCATAAATATTTAGGATTGTTATGTCTTCTTGTTGAATTTTCCCTTCACCATTATATATGACCATCTTTGTCATTCTTTACTTTTGTTGATTTGAAGTCTATGTTATCTGATATAAGAATGGCTACACCAGCATTTTTTGGTTTCCATTTGCATGTAATATTGTTTTTCTCCCTTCACCTTGAGTCTGAATGAGTCCTTGTGGGTTAGGTGCATTTCCTGGAGACAGTAGATACTTGGCTTGTATTTTTTTTATCCATTTAGCCAGCCTATGTCTCTTCAGTGGAGAATTCAAGCCATTCACATTTATTGAAAGAGTTGATAAGTGGGGTGGATTTCTGTTCATTCACTTGCATAGAACTCTATTGCTTTGTTTACACTTTAAGCCATTGTGGTATCTGGGCTTTGACCTTTAGCACTTTGGTGATTTTACACTGGTGGGTGTCTATTGTCCTAATCTTTATATAATGCAGATCTGTGTACTTCCTGCAGTGTAGGTCTAATTGTGACAAATTTCCTCAAAGATTGCTTATATAGGAAAGACTTAATTTCTCCATCAAATGTGAAACTTAGTTTTGCAGGATACAAAATTCTCAGCTGGCAGTTGTTCTGTTTAAGAAGATTGAATATGGGGGCCCACTCCCTTCTAGCTTATAAGGTTTTCACTGAAAAGTCTGCCATTATCCTGATGGGTTTTCCTTTGTAGGTCAGTTGTTTACATCTAGCTGCCTGTAGAATTTTCTCTTTCATTTTGACTTTGGACAGGTTGATTACTATGTGTCTTAGAGATTTCTTATTTGCTATGAATCTTCCCAGAGTTCGATGACCATCTGTGTCTGCATGTCTGGATCTCTGGTGATACTAGGGAAATTTTCCTCAATAATTCCCTCAAATAAGATTTTCATGTTTTTAGCACTTTCTTCTTCTCCCTCAGTGACACCTATAATTCATATGTTTGTTCACTTCACGTAGTCCCACATCTCTCTAAGTGATTGCTCTGCCTTTGTTGTTCTCTTCTCTGCCTCTTTAAATGATTGGGTTAGCTTGAGAGCCTTATCTTTAAACTCTGAGATTCTTTCTTCTCCTTGGTTTATTCTGTTACTAAAAGTTTCTGCAGTGTTTTGAAAATTTCTGAATGACTCCTTCATTTCTTTAAGTTCTAATATATCTTTCCTAATTTTGTCTATCCCTTTAGCAACTTTTTCATTAATTCCTTAAAATATTTTTGGGGCTTCTTTTTGTTGCTTTTCAACTTTCTTTTCAATTCCAATCTTCTTATTTGCCATCCATATTCTGAATTCCATATCTGTCATTTTGACAATTTCCTTGTAATTGGCATTCAGTGCTGTAATTACATTGTGATCCCTTGGGGGTGTTGAGCTATTTTGATTTTTCATGTTGCCAGGGTTCTTTTGATCGTTTCTTCTTATCTGATACCTCTTTTCTCAACTCAGGGCCAATAAGTTTGCAGGTCTCCTATTCCTTGCTGGAAACTCTCCTGCTTGGTTAGAGTAAGGAGAGGTCACTAGATGGAGCTCTTTTATTCCCCCAATCTTGAAAGTTGATGGGGCAGAGGAGGCGCATGTGCACTAAAAGCCTGTAATGCAGCTGTTTTGATTTGTTCTGTCCATCTGTGGTTGCCTCTGCTCAAGCAGCAGCTGGATGTGGTTGTCCTGGGTTCCCAGGCTGTGTGTCTGTGTTCAAACCAGGTCCCAGAGTACTGGCGGCTTGAGGCTGGGGGGTTCCAGACAGGATGTTAGACTTCGGAGCAGTTTTTCTGGCCATGCTGCAGTGGTGGTGGCTCTGGGGTAGAGTTTGGTGTCTCATTGCAGCCAAGACTTGGGGATGGTGTATTGGGCCTGGCGTGGGTTCCGGAGGCACAAAGGTGGAGCCTTGGGCTCCCGCGTGAGATCCTCAGAGCTGGGACTGGGGAGGAGTCAGAAGCAGAGCTTCTGAGCAGGGCGGAGGAGTCAGAAGCAGGGCCAGGCAGCAGAGGGGCCGATCAAACCTTGAGGGTGGGGTCAGGGCCAAGCAGGCAGAAGGCAATTGGGGCCTGGAGGGCAGAGTCAGGGCGGAGCAAATGGTAGGTTGTTTTGTAGGCTCAGGGGCCCCGCAGATGCCAAGTTAGGTGGGCAGATGTTGGCTTGAGCTGCCTGGGCATGAGGAGCTCTCCACTCCCTACCCAGGACCTGCCCAAGCACCTTTCAGGTCAAAGCCTGCTGTGCCCTGTTCAAATCCTGTGCTCAACTCCCTTTGCACTCTAGGGGAGAAATGCTTGGCTTCAAGTCACCAGAAATTGCTCAGGGAAGCTACAAGTCAGTCCACTCCCTCCCCAGCCTGATGCAGACCTGGTAAGGTGTACCTGAGAGCTCAGGATGGCTTTAGCTGCTTCCCGATATTGTGCTTTTTGTCTGGTGCAATGGCTCTGCACAGACTTCAGGCAGGTCCCTGTCTGACCAAGCAGAGATCTGTGGGGGTGGTGGCAGCCGTCTTGTAGTTCAGTTCACACTGCACCAGCAGGGCAGCCACAGTGTCCCAATGCTCTACTGTTCCCCACGCATTCTCTGACCTTTTTTTTCCCTCTCTGAGTGTCCCATGTTGCTCCTCTGTGATTTCATAATGCTGCTTCAAAGAAGAGTGATCTGTATGTAGGCAGCTGTTCACACCTTTCATTTCTTTCTTGGGAATGGCATGCTGGCAGGCTGCTTCTAGTCTA
Organism: Eulemur rufifrons; assembly: GCF_041146395.1. Lineage (NCBI taxonomy): Eukaryota > Metazoa > Chordata > Mammalia > Primates > Lemuridae > Eulemur > Eulemur rufifrons. The sequence continues at coordinate 64,262,912 of NC_091001.1, forward strand.
CCATCTTCTAGAAACTTCCCTCATTTGTTTCAAATACAATTTATACATATAGCCAGAGGTAACTTTATACAATATTTTTAACAATTTTGTGCATGAAACAAAGTTTTGACTGCAACCCATCACATGAAGTCAGGTGTAGAATTTTCTACTTGTGGCATCATGTTGGCACTCAAAAAGTTTCAGATTTTGGAACATTCCAGATTTCAAATTTTCAGAGTGAGGATGCTCCACCCATACCAGCTGGTGGCTCAAATTCTCAGATTTGCATTTTCTTCCCTCTGAAGAGCCCCAAAGTTGAGACATGCAAGTTTCCTTGCTGGCCCTTTTGGAGAATTTTCCTTTCCCCTTTCATGGAGTGTGTAGCTCTTTGGTACCCTGCCTTTATGCAGGGGTCTCCTACTAGACTGCCCATCATGGATATTTTTTCTTTGTGCAAGTGGTACATAAAATAACAGTGTTTTTTTTTTATTTGTTGGCATCTCAACTTTGAGGAAATATGGTATTGCTTTTAATATTAGAAATTGTTTTGGAAAATGATGGCGATTATGAAGTTGAAGAGAGAGAATCCTTCTGAATTACCTCCTTAGTGCTACCACTGGTTGTATTTCTTTCACTGGGAACCAAATAACCTGGACTAATAGAGACTGTGCTGTAAACATCTTTCTAAACCTCACTGAAGGCAAGAAACATAGCAGTTGCTCAATAAACGCTTAGTTTCTGAATTAACTGTTAACATATTAATGACTGATTAGAACTTGATGAACCTCAATGCAACTAAAGGGACAGAGGAAAAATGTACCAGAGCAGCTCTTTCTTGGATTCAATGTCTTCTAAGCACTAGCCCCAGATGTGGTCCCTGTTGAGAGGGGCTCTCCTTTCAGAAATGCCCAATTAAATATCTCTCCATATTGTGTCTCACCACTGGGGACACAAGTACTCACATGTCTAGAGGCACTAAATGTTGCAATTAAAATGGTTTTCTGCCATTTCATTTGAATTTTACTGGATACTTGAGTAGCCTTCCAACTGCCCACCTCACTAACAGTTGTTCAAGTACCAAATGAGTATTTATTTTCATTCCATTGAGCTTCCAGAAATGCCACAAAATTACTCTCCAGTATTACAGAAAATGATTCCAGAGAAGGCTGAACAGGATGCAACCTTTCACCCTCTAACTCTATTACCGCTGGGGTGAAACCTTTGTTAAATCCAGATTTATAACCCTTCTTGGTTCATATTGCCTAGTGGTTCTGCAAGCATGGAGCCTGCATTTGTTGCCAGAGAGAAAACATTTGCTCAGTGGATTCTCTTGGTCTTTATCTCCCTCTCTTGAGGATTGTTAGAAAATAGAGCATTGACTCCGGGTCTCTTTCTTTCTCTCTTTCCCCTCGGAGCCTCTTACCATATAACAAGATTGTTAAAGACAAATTGCTAACCATCCCTCTTACACACACACCTCATTAAATTGGTTGCACAATTTTCTTTCTTTCTCCAGGGTTGCTGTAGGAATATAGCCATTTTTTAATAACTGCCACTGTTGCGTGTAACTGCTGGGCTCAGGTGAGAGTGTGTATACACTCTTTGTTTTGCAAAAGGCTTTCTTTCAAGTACAAGTAATTTAGTTCTGTTTCCTTAGATGAATGATTGGCATACTAGGAGACCTTAGGTCACCTGGGGTTTGTGTTGGTTTCTAATGAATTCTGTGGAAATGCTGGGAACTACATGAGAGACTTTTGAATGGGCACATCTTAGAGGTGATTTGTCATCATCCTCCTCATGTCGGCATTATTGAAAAGCTAATGTAAAAGGACAAGAGTAAGCCTCTCTCACCACCTCAGCTCACCCATGTGGGCACTTTCCCCCATGTTGGGAGGCCTGGAGCAAGACTTATTCTACTGCTGTCCTGTGTTATGGCCTTTGAGCCTCAGTTTCCCCATGTATAAAATGGGAATGAAATCATCCTCTGATCTATCTAACAGGGATCCTAAAACCTGTTAGACAATAGTTTGTGTGAAAGTGCTTTGGCCTGTATAAAGCACAAAGCACGTGGAAGGTGCTATTAGTGACATATTAATGGGCTCTCACACAATTTGGCAAAGTCTTTTCTATGCCACTTGAAGGGGCTTATGCAGAATCAGGTACAAAAATAACAGGAAGAGAAGGAATTCAGGTAGCCTTGTGCTTGCTGGGATTCCTGGGGGCTCAAGAACCCAGTTCTGAACATCATAGCCCGTAACATTTAGTGTCTCCTGAGGAGCTCAGAGCCTAGTAAATGTATCAGGTCATCAATGGAGCGACTTGCCAGCTAGTCCGTGGAACTGAAAACAGTAACTGCAGTTTATGAGAGGGATAATCACAGAACCCAAACAAGGTCAGTGTAGGGCCCCTGGCTGATGAGCACGCCAGTGAGAAAACAAGGAGCGAAGTAAGGCTCTCAGCACTTAGCTCAGCAACCAGGCCCTTGCCGTGCCCAGCCTTGCCCCCCAGCTAGCACTGAAGGCTTCAGACATCTGTCTCAGCTCCTTCCTGTGCCTGAGCCAGGGTTTCCCTGTTTGACAGCAGTTTGGGAGCCCTGCCCAACTAATCAGAGTGGCCAGAGCTGGTCTTGCGGCCAGGAGGTCCCAGACACTCACATGCTCACCCAAAAACAGCCCTCCCACAATCTCATCACAGTTATCCTCGACACGATTGTTATTGAAGCCACAGCTGGGCCTAACTCTAACATCAGCCTGGAGCTGGTGAGTCCCCTTGGTAGGGGCTGTGTCATTCCCAGTCCACCGCCCCTGTCCCCACCAGTCCACCCGTGGGGCTTTGTCTCCCGTCACCCCAGTCTAGGCACGGAGCACCCACAACCACTCTTCCAGGCCAGCATGGGAAAAGCACTGCTCGGAGAGTCCCGGAGCCCAGGTTTCAGACTCCCCCATTCATAAGCTGGCACGAAACTGAGTGAGTACCTTCCCAAACATTATTTCCTTCACTTGAAAAAGTAGAATGACGGTACTTACCAACAGAATTATCCTCAGAATTGAGTATGTTTGAAAACACTAGGTAGACTATAAGATGTTATATAACTTATGTTTTTTTTTTTTTTCAGTTGTCCAAAAGTAAAAGACATACAATTTATAGTATTGGGATCTAGGCTCTCAATAATGATTTCTTAAATGAATGAAACTTATATTTCTATTTTTTTTTTTGCTTAAATAAAAACTATAAACCAAATGAAAAAATATGTATTAACCATAGAGAGCTCTAGGATCCTAACAGTGAACTAAATTTTTAATAGAAAACTTTTTACGTACTTACGACAGCTGTCCCTCCCACCAAAGCCCCACTGTCAACATCTCCTGTAGGCCCCTCACACTTTCATGATTTATTTTCATGGCAATTGCCTCCTGCCGGGGGTGCTGAGGCCCACGGCCAGTGGGGGCAACCAAAGGTGTGAGTCCTGAGATTCAGATAAGCCAGAGTGACAGGTGGAGGCAGGTTCTGGTCAAGGCCGAAGCCAGCCAAGTAAGTAGCCAGAGAAGAAATGCCAAGTCAGGAGGCTGAAGTCAGGCTTCCTACCCAGGGCTGAGGGAGAAATTATTCTAGAATGGGAGGTGGCAGACAGAAGATGGCATTGAGTGGTTGTGGGGGACTGAGGCAGAACACAGGGTACCGGTTTCACAGGCCGTGATGTGAGACCAAGTCACACCAGCCGCAGTGTGATGCCTTTGAGAACCTCCGCTCCACCTTGCCCCCAGGCTAAGCTTGCCTGCCTTTTGCAGGTGGGCAGCAAGCAGCCCCCTGCCACTACCAGTCTCGCAGTCCTACAGTTTGTCCTGTGTTCAGTACACACTCTTAAGGGCTGCTGTGCTTATATCCCGCTCTTGCGCCAAAGCTTCCAGTGTCTTGCCCTGGCCTCTATGCAAATGCCACGTTGCTAACCTTGGTGCTCAGGGCTTCCACACCAGGCCCCAAACAGCCTAATGGCCTTTTCTGCATCCCCTGGAGTCCCACATTTGTTCCCCAAATGTCCCAGACATTTGTTCCCCAAATCATCTGACCCCTTCCCATTCCCATTCCCAAGCTTGATTGCACCATCCCTCCCACCTACAAGTCCGTTCCCTCTCGCTACCTCAGATTCTACACTGTCAAAGAAAAATCAGAATTGAAGTGATAAAAACAGATTTCGTTCAAGACTATTTTAACAAGGGGAAAGATAGTTCAGTGTAGCACTGTGCTCAATGTAGAACACAGCATGGGCAAGTGGGAGTTTATACCCAAGGAACAGGGTAGGGGTTGGTGGATGGAAAATTGCTAAGAAGAAGACCTGGCATGGTGGCTCACACCTGTAATCCCAGAACTTGAGGAGGCCGAGGCTGGAGAATCGCTTGAGGCCAGGAGTTCGAGTCTAGCCTGGGCAACATAGCGAGAACTTGTCTCTACAAAAAGTAAAAAAATTAGCTGGGAGTGGTGGTACGCGCCCAGGAGTTCAAGGTTGCAGTGAGCTATGATACGCACCACTGCACTCCAGCCTAGGTGAGAGAACAAGACCCTATCTCTGGAGAAAGAAAGAAAGGAATGAAGGAAGGAAGGAAAGAAGGAAGGAGGAAGGGAGGGAGGTAAATTACTAAGAAGAAACATCGGGGTAAGGGGGATTCTGGCTAAACCAACCTCACAGGACTCTTGCTGAAAACAGACCAGGGTGATCAGACATCACCTGGGGGATGGTGGAAAATGAGGAACCCAATCAGCTATCAAGGGTGATCAGATATAGAGGGTGAGGGATTCTGGCTAAACCAATTCAGCAGTGTTCTTACTAAAACTCGATTTTACAAAGAAGTGCACAGACGGGCCTAGAAGAAGGTTCAGAAGCCTGACTAAAGTTTGGTCAAGCAAAGAATTTTTGTCAGGAAACAACACAAACCCCTTCTCCCCCATGAAGCATTCCAGGACTGTGGGGCCTACAGTCGTGGACGCTTCTCTGAATCCCTGTCGCTCCAACCTGTTATCAGTTTGGGATAAATGTCATTTGTAGGATGTTGTTGCACTGTTGTCTTAGCATTTCCATGATTTAATTTCCTTTCTGTTTGTATCATATTAATGAAAAGAATCTGTCACATTATTTTCTGCATTTCCCAAGTGACCAAGAATGATGCTTCAATTATAGCAACTCTTAATAAATATCTATTAATTGCTCTATTGAAAGTGTTGGATTTACCATTCCTTCTAATCTGTCCTCAGAAAAATAACTCTAAGGCAAGAGGGAGCATGGTACTGGGCACACTTAGGAGCCACACTGCCAGGGTTCAAAATCTTGGTGGTACTGCTTACCACCTGTGTGACCTCAGGAAATGACTTAACTTGTCTATGCCTAAACCCCACCCACAGAGCTGCTAGGATGCCTAAATAAACTAAGTACTTAGATTCTTACCCACTTGTAGTAAATTCTTCATTAAAAAATAGCTATTATTAAAGTAGAAGTCAAAAATACATTTGATGTTTATGAGTTCTGTATCTTCTATTTGGAGTAGTACTGTGAGCCAAAATAATCTATTAAAATGTGAATAATTAAATTTATTATGTCTCTTTGAATGCTTGAATTAACTCAAAATGTTTTTCTTGCATATGGACTGATGTTGTGTCATTTTTTGAGGGCCATTAAACATATTTTGGTTGACTTTCTAGGGTTCAGGGTAAGTTTTACAGTCTTGGAATCTATAAAAGGACTAAAGTCCTCTGGTGCAACAAAAGAAGCTAGAAAGAGAGAGACGGGGAGGAGAGGAGCAAATGTGCCCTCCCACTTTCCTTCAATTGTTCTCATTCCCCAAAATGGGGTTTGATTATTTTTAATAACGAAAATGTTGCCATAGCCCAATTCAAAATCGATTTATTAAAATTGACAGATTATCCAGTCCTTTACCATAAAAGGATGCACCCACACTCTCAGCCAGCTTTTCTCCAAGAAACCTGGGGTTGCAAATGCTTTCCTAGAATGCTATCAATTTAAATGATTGAAAAAAACAACACATAATAAGTGACAGATTTTTCAAATCAGATAAAGATGGGAACCAGATTATCTGTCTGGGGGTGATAGATTGCAGCAATAATAAATTCACTTGAAGACACTGGATCAATTTTTAATCAAGCCAAGAATTATTATTGCAGAAAGATAAAATGACCCATGAGAAGATGCCTTAATTTTCCACCAATCAAATTATAGCCTTTCTAAATAAGATGTAATGAGATCCATGGAATATCCAGGTTACACATCCCACCTAATTACCCATGTTCCCTGTCATGTAGTGATATACTAGTGGTAAACTGACCTCTGAATTTGCCCAGATGAAAAGGTAATTAGTTTTTCCACCAGGCTGTAGTGAAAATAACAGCAGTGACACATGTCATCTCCTTCCACGAAGTCACAGTCTCCGAGGTGTTTGTTCTTAAAATATACAGGATATGACCTACTGGGTAATAAACTACACAGTCATTAAGTGAGGCTTGTGTCTGACAGAAAAACAGCCACCATCTCTAAGTTAAGAAAAAAGGGGCCTGGAGGGAAAGCAAATCAGTCTACCCTTGACATTAAACTTTATCAGCAGGGAACGAACCCCGTTCCCACCTTCCCGCAGGAACCACCAATCAGGAAATGGAGCTCGTAATTACTGACCATTAAGAAGACCCTGTAGAAAGGCCAGGTCCATGTGCTCCACCTACTCACTTGCTCCCGCCATCCTTCCAGGGTAAAACTCCTCCATGTGGGTCCCTCCCAACGCAGCTTCCTTTCCTCATCCAAATGCTGCTGACGAGAAAGAACATCTGGGTAAATCTAAGTATTTCCCTGAGCAAATCGCCACAGCACCGTGCACCATTCAATCAACAAACATCCACCGTTGTGAGCAGACATTCCTCCTTCCCTTTCTTTAATTCTAACAACACATAATCCCACCAGCCTGGATCAAACTTCTTCATCAAATGTACTTGTTCTTCACCCTGACATGAAACACACAACCGAGGTCTTCTCGTGTCAGGATTGCCTATATTTATCGGACATTCATTCATTCAGCCTTTCTTTCAATCCATTCTCCATCTCTAAGGCTTGAATGTGCCTGTAAAAAGATTACTAGCAAGTTCGTGACCCAGGGTCATGTTTAGAGCCCATTATCAACAGTAATCAGCTGCTGATTTGAAATGACGGTCTCTTTAATTTATTCCTGTCATTAAATCCTTTGAAGAACTGCTTACATTTCCCCAAGAGTATGTGAATTGCAAAGATCTTGCATTTTCAAACAATGCAAGGCCACCCCAGAATTTCCCATCTGATACCTCTCAAAAAAGACACAGAATCTTTTCAACTAATGAAGAGTAAATTTTCACCAGGTTTACTATCCAGAACCCAATGAATGCATTTACTATGAGATTTTTTTTCCCAAATAATGATATTTGTCTAAGTTTCTGTCTTTTTAATCACCAAATATACATTTAACTCATTTTCAGTAATGTGTGATCCTTAAAATCACCAAATTCAGGCCATGCTTACAGTAAGGGAAAAATAATGATTTTATAAGAAAAAACTACCAGTTATCCTAAGGTAATACCAGATGTCATTTCACTCAATTGCAGATCTCAACACTGAGAATCCTGAAATTTATTTAATAATAATAACTGACATATATTAATTGTTTTGTTATCTTTATTATTTAGCACATTATACATGTTATGGACTGAATGTTTTTGTGTCCCCTAAAATTCATGTTGAAGCCCTAACCCACAATGTGATAGTATTAGGATGTGGGGACCTTTGCGTGGTAATTAGGTTTAGATGAGGTCTTGAGGTGGTGCCCCTATGATGGCATTAGTGCCCTTATAGGAAGAGGAAGAAATACCAGAGCTTCCTCTCTTTCTGCTGTGTGAGAATACAGCCAGGAAGAGAGCCCTCACCAGGAACCAAATCTGTTGGCACCTTGATCTTGGACTTGCCAGCCTTCAAAACTGTGAGAAACAAACATCTGTTTGTTTAAGCCACCCTGTGTATAGTATTTTGTTATATCAGTCCAAATATAAATACACTATATAATATAATAGTTATATGTTATATTACACTTAATATATACTAACATATAATGCATAAAACATTAATAATATCAACTAACAATCTTTTAGGTACTTTGTTAACAGTTTTATAGTCATTGTCTCAACCCAACAGCTCAAGAGGTAACTCCTTTATTCTAATTTTACAGTTGGAAAAATTAAGGCTTGAAGGAGTAGCTAAATTGTGCAGTGTCTCACAAATAATGAGAACCCAGGCAATCTTCACACTTAAGCGCTAAAATACAAAGTAAGCTTTCTGGGAAATTGGTCAAGTTCATTTTCAGTTAGCCTTTGACTAGGATTATAATTCCTGGACAATGGCCACTGCTATGATATCCCAGTAGTGATTTTTTCCCCCACTTTTATGATATCTTGGCTTTGGTTGTTACTGCTTCCTCCAAGTATTCTATCTTAGAAATAATTGGCTCAAGCACAAAGAGAGTTATCTTCAATTTAATGAATTCCAGCAATTCATCGTTTTGCTACCCCTTCCTTGCTAATTTATTAATAAGAATTACAATGAAATTGGCATGCTATATAAATTCTTCCATATTCTCTTTACTTTGAAATATTGTCCATGGTGGTCTCAAAAGGTGATGCATTAAGATTTATGGTTTATTACCAGTAACATAGCTTTAGCCAATTGACCATAAAAGCCAACTATTTTTAAGTAATTTAAAATGCCCAGTGTGGTGAATGGAATATTTTCTTGACTATGTCTCTGGAATATTAATATTTTCAAATGTTCCTTTGCATTCTTATACTTGATCAAACTAACACCTACACATTGGTTAAATATATGCTGCTCCCTTTAGGGATAAAACTGGATAATTATTCAAACATAGACAGACAATTAGTCATGGATTTATCTTACTTGTCTGTATTAATTATCTGGATACAGGCCAGTAGTTCAAGAATTCAACAGTACATACTTTCACAAATCTTTATCTTCTATCAATGAAAATCATTTGAAAGGGTACATTACAAATCTGTTGATTCTCATAGTCTAAACAAGTTAATATAAAAACTGTCACTTATATACTGATATGGCCAAAAAGACTTGATGTTAACCAATCAACTTTCTACACATCACTTTCATTGACTTGCCTCCTATTATTAAAATATTGAAAACATCCTTTCATACGGTGACCAGCAGTCCCAGTTTGACCAAGCCTGTCCTTTTTTTGGTGCTGAAAGTTCTGTATCTCAGGAAACTCCTCAGTCCCAGCCTCCTTCTAAACCTTCCTTCAGCCACGCTTCTCAGAGCTAATCCATTTTAACCTCATCAAGTCTATTCTTGAAATGTGTTGAAAGCACCACTGATACACAGTCCAAACAGCTTTTTCCAAAACTGTATTATTCCCAATATGTACGGCTCTTAAGAAATTTCTTCCAGCACACAGATCAACACAACAGAACCTACTAGCCAAGGTGCTGGGTGCTGAATTCCTTCTACCTGAAAACTAAGACAGGATGGTATCAGTGAAAAGAAGTCTAACTTTTTCAGATATACCCCTTTTTTACCCAAGAAAGCACAATGAATGAAGGTTTCAACAAGAAAGTAAAAGTAGAAAGACATTCATATTTGGAGTGAGAAAGGATAATAACTAAGTTTTGAATAAGGTGAATTTGTGGTACCTTCAGGGGAGTCAAACAGGTATATCCAGTAGATATTCATATATGAGGCTCTGGGGCTGAGATGAGAGATTGGGCCTTTGGATTACCAGGAATGAGTTGAAATGGATGAGAAGCGGGGTGAATGGGAAGACCTGGGGAGAAAGAGGAAGCAGAGGATGAATACCTTACCTTAATCCTCGAATTGTATTGGTTCTTAAACTTCCTGACCTTGGATTCTACTAAGCTGATTTCCTCTGTATTCACCTTGCTAAATTTGAATTGGCTGGTTATTCTTCTGCAGAACAGACTATGCTAAACCACTCCTGGGAGGCCGGTTTTCCTGATCCGTCCAAAACATCTTCCCTGAGACACACTCTAAGGTTTGTTACTACGGGAGACCTGAGGTTGTTAAAGTTCATATTTGAGCAATTCTTTCTTTCTTCCTCCCTCCCTCCATCCCTCCCTTCCTCTCTACTTCTCTTTCTCTCTTTCTTTCTACAAACATTTATTGAGCACCAATCATGGGCCAGGCATTACTCCAAGCACTAGAAGCAATGAACCAGGAAGCACAGTATTACTACAAGATATATTCAAAGGTTATATTTAAGAGAAGTAAACTAATGTGTTATTTTTAGTAATTTTAAAATTTTGTTCTATTAAGAACATAGTGGCAGAGCTGTTGGAGCCTCTTGAACATGTTCCTCTAAAGGGAAGCTGAAGAGCACCATATGGTTTTTGAAGGTGTGGATTTTCTCTCTAAGTCATCAAGCACTAGCATTAAAGCACTGGATAAACATGAAATGTGTTCTTAAAGGAAGACATAAGAGTTTACAGCAAGCTCAAGTCTCAAAACTATACTGACACAGCCCCAGATCTCACTTGTTCCAATGAAACCATCCATTCACTGAGCATTCTATAGAACAAAATACAGCACCCTTTTTAATATCCATACTTGCCCATTCAGGGGTCTGAAATCTACTGTTGAGTGGCAACAAGTGTTTCTGGGGGCTACTGTGTCAAGGTCACGGGGATGCTTTCTCTAATTCCTCTCCTTATTAATGGGAAGTTCACTGAGATAATAAGAAGGTGTATGGTTGGCTCTTTTTGAGAAACCTGGGCCATTCAAATCATATATTAAAATGTCCTCCTCATTTCCAAGAAGGAAAGAAAAATGATTCTTAATTAAATGTTTAATGTTTATTATAGCTAGAATATTAGTTTTAGGTCAAATTTATGATGCATTAGATTTGTACTTCCTATGTTACATAGACTTTATAGTTCATTGAGATTTCTTATATAATCAATGTGTACAGTATATTTGAGCCCAATTTATATGACAGAGTATAATTGTATTCTTTAAAATTATTAGAAAGGTTTATAGCTGTCGCATCTTTGCTTTTTATGACATATTTTTGTCACATCTATGGTTTATTTAATGGCAAGTCCTTGGTCAGGATTGTAATGCCAAATTATGACATTGTTCTTATGGGAAAATGTGACTGCTTTATAATATAATTTCCAGGAATGGATTGTGGTCAAAGGCAGAGACTAATTGTGCTTTGAAAGGAACAACTCTTAAGCGTGTGTGCGTGTGTGTGTGTGTGTGTGTGTGTGTGTTGTGCATATGTAAAACCCCTTCTCTAACCAAGACATATTACTGGGCACCCTCTCCCACCACTCAGGCTTTGATGGACAGGCTCTGAACCCTTTTGAGATGTATTGTACCATTCAGGTTTAGTGGTGGTGATGGAAAATCTACATGGGATTATGCACACATCTACCACACCCCCCAAGAATACTGGCCTCTCAGCTACTACTTCCCCATTGCAATCAGCAGGCAATATCAGTAGCTTTAAGCAGTCCCTGGGTTCTGCCCATTTTTAATGAGTGAAGAGTAAGTTCAGCTGCTTCCTCTGAGATGGACTTACAGAAGATCAATGGCACAGGACCCATCTGAAAAATCCACAACTCCAAAGTTCAAGTCAGTGTGATGCTGGATGTCCCTTGATATTCCTGATTCCTCGAATGCCCACATTTTATTTACAAAGGTTTCTTATCCTCTGCACATATGTTCAATTCTTCGAGAAGGATTCCCTGAAGAATACTAGTTAATAACACCTAGAAAATTGCATCAACAATCATTTTGGAAATTAAAAGTGTCCTTCTCATTCACTTAACAAAAATAATGTTTTTTCCAGATGACTACAGAATGAGTGAACAATTGCAGGTGTCTTGAAAGTTTGGAATACCTAATAGGACAGAAGGTGTGGAGAATTTCTAATCAGCCTCCAACAAATCAACACATTTGAAACATCAGAACAAAATTAGGCCATGAAGCTTTGTAAACTCATAGATAAGTCATCCTTCTACATCCCGAGTTTAAGCAGTATCAGTTTAGTAGAATTATTTGATTGCTCAAGCCACAGGGCATGACTTGATTGGCAGTGGTAATAGCAGAGTCCATGCCAGGGGATGTGCCTGGAAGTAAGGGGGCAATGACCCCTGTCAGACCGAAATAACAGGTGCTGTGACTCTAGTGGTAAGATTGTCAGGCTGGCTAAAATACAGGTATGAAAGCTGGTGAATTACGTTGGGAGAATGGCAAGTGTCCAGTCAGCGTATCAGCTAGGATTCAGCTGGAGCCAACAGAAGCAACTGTAGCTTGTTTCAGCACAAAGTAATTTATTACTAGGCATTAGGTGGCTTAAACCACCTATGCAGAGCTTCCAGGAATAATTCCCAATGTCCTGCAAATGGAGAAAAACATTACCACTGCAGCAAGAGGTCACTGAATGTGGAACGTGGCACCTCTGGCCTGATCTACACCAACAGAGTGGATGCCTCCTGCCCTGCTTCTCACTCTACACTACTCTGCTCCAAAAGCTGTGCTTGTGCACAAGGAGAGCCAATGTGGTACACAGAAACCCAGCTCTAAGGCGTTTTCTCAAGCAGCCTTTTGTTTTCCAGCATCTGCAGCACAGGAGGCTGGGAAAGTAAGATCACAGATGGGAAGGAAGGTTGGAGTCAACACCAGGAATCTAAATCAGCAACAGAGCGAGAAAGGGTCAGGGACAAGGATGGGATGCTAAAAAGGAGCAAATCTGGCTCCTTATCCAAGAAGGTGGACTAGGCCAAGAGGGAAAAAATAATCAAAGATGGGAACTTACCTGAGAAGCCAGGAGTCAAGTTGGAAGGTATGTGGTAGGGACTATGTTCTCTACAGTCAACAACTTGAATTTCTCCCTAAGAGAGAGGCTTACTAGCAAGACTGCAGTCAGATGTTGTTTGTCTGCTCTGACAGAAGTCAGAGCACCAAGCCTCCCCAAGAAATAGTGAAATGCTTCATTGCAAAGAAAACTTCTTAAGGTACATCAACCTTTTCCGGGTAATACTAGGGCAAAATAATTTAACATTATTCTGAAAACAATTTCAGAATTGAATTGGAAAGAATGGGGAAAAGGAAGGGGGAAAATCTAATGCCAATTTCCAACTTGTTTTAGTGTCCACGCCCTGTTGAAGTCTGACTGACTTTCAGACACTCTCCTGTGGCCCCTTCCAAAGTGCTAGATATCCATGTCTTTCAACTATTTTTTAGTCATTCAAATTAAATATTTTTATTAGATTTCATTTTCCAGCTGTTTTAACCTCATAGAATTTTTTTCTTTAATTTCAAACTATATAATGCTTTTTGACTGAACAGTGATTGTCTTTCCAGCTCAATAGCCTTTTCTTGTCAATGGCAATTAAATCCACAAAGATGATTTCTTTCTAACATTTGAGATTCTTATTTTCCCATTGCACATCAGATGTTTTGCTCAAGTCAAGCAAATTTTGTTAGGAAAATTTCCTGTCTTATCTGATAAGACAGGATCCAAAATTCCCAAATTAAGATGCAAACCTCTTAGGGGTGTGCCAATGGCAAATGTTTCATTGTGTAATTCCTATAGAGCTTTGTACATATTTTTTAATCATTTATTTTTTTATTTCAGAACATTATGGGAGTACAAACATTTTGGTTACATATTATCCCTTTGCCTCACCCAAGCCAGGGCCACAAGTGTGCCCTTCCCCCATACAGTGCGCTCCGCATCTATTAGTTGTGAGTTTACCCACCCCCACTGCCCCTCTCCCAGCTGACCAGCGCCCAGTGAATATTACTACCAGGTGAGCACCTTAGTGTTAATCAGTTAGTACCAATTTGATGGTGAGTACGTGTGGTGCTTGTTTTTCCATTCTTGTGATACCTCACTTCAAAGGATGGGCTCAAGCTCTGTTGACTAGAACTCCATGGTATACATATACCACATTTGATTAATCCACTCATGTATTGATGGGTACTTGGGTTGTTTCCACATCTTTGCAATTGTGAATTGTGCTGCCAAAAACATTCAAGTGCAGATGTCTTTATTATAGAATATCTTTTTTTTCCTTTGGTAGATGCTTAGTAGTGGTATTGCTGGATCAAATGGTATTTCTATTTTTAGCACTTTCATATGTCTCCAAATTACTTTCCACAGGAGTTGTACTAATTTATAGTCCTACCAGCAGGGTAAGAGTGTTCCAATCTTTCCACATCCACACCACCATTTGCTGTTTTGGGACATTTTGATAAAGGCCATTGTCACTGGAGTTAGGTGATATCTCACTGTGATTTTGATTTGCATTTCCTGGAGACAGCACATACTTGGCTTGTGATTTTTTATCCACTCTGCCAGTTATGTCTCTTCAGTGGACAATTCAAGCTATTCATATTTATTGAGAGAATTGATATTTGGGGTAGATTTCTGTTCATATTGTTGGATAAATTCTTATCATTTTATTTTATCTCTCAATTCATTGTGGAATCCAGGTTCCGGACTATAACTCTTGAGTGACTTTACTTTGGTGGGCGTCTCTTGCACTGTTCAGTGTGTAATGCAGGTCTGAGTGCTTCCTGCAGGGCAAATCTGATCTTTGCAAATTCTATCAGTGATTGCTTGTCTGGGAAAGTCTTTATTTCTCCCTCATAGATGAAGCTTAGTTTTGCTGGGTAAAGAATTCTAGATTGGACATTATTCTGTTTTAGAAGATTGAGGATTGGTCCCCAATTCCTTCTGGCTTGTAAGGTTTCAGTTGAGAAGTTTTAAGTTAGTCTGATAGGTTTTCATTTGTAGGTTATCTGCTGTTTTTGTCTTACTGCTCAAAGGATTGCCTCTTTCATGTTTACTTTGGCCAGCCTAACGACTATGTGATGGGGTGACTGCCTTTTCACATTGAGTCTCCCAGGAGTTCTGTGTGCTTCTTGTACCTGGATATCTAAATTTCTGACCAGGCCAAGCAGATTTTCCTCCAGTATTCCAAGAAATAGATTTTCCAGCCCTTGTGTATTTTCTTCTTCTCTCTCCAAGATGCCTATAATTTTTATATTTTGTTTCCTTACATAATCCCACATTTCTTGTATGTTTTGTTCTTGTCTCTTGCTTCTGTGTTTTCTTCATCTGATTTGTTTAGCACATAGGCATTATCTTCAAGCTCTGTGATTCTTTCCTCTGCATGATCTATCCTATTCTTAAGGCTTTCTGCTGTGTTTTGTAGCTCCTTGAATGCCTCTTTCATTTCTAGTATTTCTATTTGGTTCTTTCATAATATTTTAATTTCTTTAGAGAATTTTTCATTCATTTCCTGTATTGTTTCTGTGGCTTTCTTTGTGTTGGGTTTCTATTTTCTCTTCAATTCCACTGAGTTTTCTTACAATCCATATTCAGAATTCTTCCTCCATCATTTTAATCATTTTGTTTAAGTTGGTATCTCTTGTTGAGAATCAAATGATTTATTTTGGGGGTGACCTTTCTCTCTGATCTTTCATGTTTCCTGCACTCTTTCACTGATTCTATCTCATCAGGCTATTTGGTCAAGAACTGGGGGTTCTAGGACTGGTTTATGGCCCTACCTCCAAGTCCCCAAGGGTTGTTCCTTGACAGTGCTGGGGAGAGGCATGCTGGTCCTGTATTGCCTTAGAGGTATTTTAGCAAGTTGGGATACCTCTGACCTATTGTCTTCACCTCTTGCCCATGGAGACTAGTAAGTTTGGTCCCACAGCTCAAGCTCCCAGGTAGTAAATCGCACTTGTGTATATGACTCTACTGCTCTCTAATAGCTTGAGATGGAAGGCACTGTGTTAAGCTATGGGGTTGCCCTCTCTGTCATTGATTGTAGTTTGTGTGGAAGAGCCAGTTATCGAGGTAATCTGATGTCTGTGTGGTAGGCTCTGGTCCCCCAAAGGGGGTATACGAATGCCCCGATCATTGGGAAGGGTCTTGCCACTCCCAAGGGTTACTTGAACCCTGTTCCCCCTTAAAGCGGGGGTAAGGGCAAGATAGATCGCAGCTGGTATCTGCAAGCCTGGGTGTGTGTGCTTCTATGGTCGTTTGATTTGCCGCTGGGGGAGTCACTAATATGCTATTCAGGGCTCTTTCGCCACACTTGGAAGGCAGCTCCTGATGGGAGGTGTCAACTGGTGCAATTGCTGAGGTCTCTGCCCAGGATTTTCCTTCCCTGTCCAAAAACCCCAATGCTGGCAGCCGCCCGGACGCATGGAGAGCAAGCTCTAGAGTTATGATCTTATTAGATGACCTAAGTCGGTCTGGCAGGCTGAATCAACAGGCCACCAACTATTGTTCAGCACCAAAGCCCGGCAGATTCATGGCAGCCACACAGAGAAAGAGGCAGTTCTCGCTTCTCCCCACCTCTCAGGGTGAAGCCCGCCATGACCAGTGCAGAAGTCCCCGGGCTGGGGGAGGGGTGCTGCCCAAAACTGCAGTGCACCACAGCATCTTAGGGCTGTAGACCCCAAAAATGGCAGCCACCCAACCCTGGAGAGCCAGTGCTGGGGGCGACCACCCAGGAGTTGGCAGATGCCGGTTTGGCAGGCTGAATCAACAGGCCATCAGCTGTGCCCTCCGCATCACAGGCCCACAGTCTCATGTCTGCCTAGCAGAGGGTCCTGTTCTTTCTGTCCTGCCCTGAGCCAGCCGAATCCTCAGTGGTTTCCAGGGGCAGAGCCCCCTTTTCAGCATTCACCTCCTTTGTTCTTGTCCCGCTGACCACCAGAGGCGAGGTGTCTCCAAACTCCCTCATGCCATGGTGGGAAGTAACCACTCAAACCAGTCCCTCCCCCGCCCAGTGCAGTCCCAGCACAGAGCACCAGGGAGTTCAAAATGTTTCCCGCTATTGTCTCCTCTCCACAGAGCCTGTCCTCCGGTGCCACAACTTTGCACCGACTTCAGGCGCGTCCCTGTCTGAGTGGGTGTGGAGGTCGGTGGAGGAGCCCAGCATCCTCCAGTGGGTCAGATCACACTGCACTGCTGGCCTGGCGAGGGCAGCCATCCCACGCTGCGTTCTCTATTGTATATCTCGCACTCTCCAGTCTTTGCAATCATATCTCCTATTCACCATTTTTTTTCCTGTGCTGCGTGTCCCACACTGTTTCTCTGCAGATTCACAACACTGTTCTTGGGCGGGGAGCAATCCACTCATGCGTAGCCATCCGAGTTTTTCACCTCCTTCTCTGGGAGCAGAGAGCCAGGAGGTCACCACTAATCCGCCACTTTTTTCTCCTCCATGTCTTTCAACTCAATACCAGTTTTGCTTTCAGAACTTCCCTACACTCCCTCTAGGTAATTGAAGATGCTTTAGTGGAACATGTATACGATGGGAGTGGGTAAAATAGGAAACATTCAAAACCCACCATAGTCACTTACGTTTGTAGTTCCAAGAAAAGGAGAAGCCCACAGAGGCAAAAGAGTGAAAATAAAGTAGAAACAAACAATTCTGACAAATAAGTTACTGTATGGAAAGAAATTGCTGGCTTTTTTTAATGCCAAATTAGCTCAATAATTATTATAACCTAATATATCTGGTAACACTGACTGAGGGCACATGTTGTGCCAGGCACTATTGCTAAGCATTGACACGCATTTCACTTGACAATGCCCTGGGAAATAAGTACTATTTCCATTTTACAGAAGAGGAAAATGAGGAGCAGTGAGATTAAGTCAGTGCTTATCAAATTTAATGTGCAAACAGATGACCTGAGGATCTTATTAAAATGCACATTTTGATTTAGCAGGTCCGGGTGGGACCAAGACCCAGGGCTTCAAGCTCACAGGTAACATTGGTTTAAGGACCACACTTTGAGTAGCAATGGGTTAAGAAACTTGCCCGAGGTCTAACAGCTGGGAATGGGGGAATCCAGATTCAAAGTCATCCAGCCCATGCCTACCCACCATGCCACTGGTTCTCAAAGTGTGGTCCTGGGCCAGCAATAGCTATGTCCCCTGGGAACTTGTTAGAAATTCAAATTCTAGGGCCTTACCCCAGATCTACTGAACCAGAAAGTCTGGGGGTGAGGTCCAGCAGTCTGTGTTTCAGCAAGTCTTCCAGGAAATTCTGATGTTCACTCAAGTTTGAAACTACCACACTATACCATTCCTTGGTTTCTCTGTTTTTTGAAGTCTTTCCTGCCACTTTGCATTTGAGTCTCAGGATGTCTTTGAGGTTTTGACATATTACAACCCCTTTGTGCTAATTACTATCATGCAAAAGGTAGTTTCCTCAGATAAGGCTGAACACATTACCCCTATGAATAAAAATGCATTGCTTTCATCTTCTCCATACCAGAGGAAAATGGCAAAACAACTTATGAGGCCGGTAAGATGGAATGCAAAGGAAGAACTTAACTGACTTTCCAAATCAAATTGTTTATATTCTCTGGGGTTATAAAGTATAACTGAGCTGCTGTAGGCATGTGTTTTACCTAGGAAATGATCATTCTCCTCAGCTAAGCACAGAACAGATTTCTATGAAGAAATGGAAATATTTCCCCAGAAAATTCTCCAGCATGGCAACAACAATGATGCAATCATTTCTTCTGTACATTCAGAACCATAGAACTCCAGTGCTTCCCCAAAGCAGGTCTCTGTGGCTGTCTGAAATAAAAAATATATATCACCCTAAAATGGAGAATAAATGCAATGCAAAAAAATAAAAGAGACAAGCATAGTACCATTTTTCTACTTATCAAGCCAAAAATAATAGTATCCCTTTCTGTTCAATTTAGAGTCTACTTAAGATCTGCTTCGGTCCTTACTTTATCTGACCCAATACATTTATCCTTACTAAAGCTCCCACCTCCTACTCGCTCTGGCCAGACTCCAGTCAAGATATTTTATAAGTTGAAAGTGTGATAGGCTCTTGATGACAGCGCATATTTTCCCGCATCTGCACTAAATTCAAACCATTCTTCACAGCCCTGTTAGACATGAGCAAAGTCGCTTGTAGCCAGTAGGTGTCCTTTGATTATATTTTTAGACTAGCCCATGAATAAAATAGAGTTGGATTACCCAAAGAAAGTCAGTAACTAAATATGACAGTTTGAATACATCAGGAGAATTCCAACATTTTATCCAGAGAATAGGCTCCCCCATTGTCTTTGGAAGTTATGTGTTATATTCCGATTCCTGATTTTGCATAGTCCAAAAGAGTTGCTTTAGGTGTTGAAAGATGCTAGAAAGCAACACAAAAGCACAGTAATACTCAGAGTGAACAAGCAAGCATACATCTATGAGCATGCACACACACAAATGTGTACACACACACACACACACACACACTACACAAGACCAGGAAAGGAGGCTTTAGTGGAAGAAAAATCAACCTCACAGTCTCTTGATATACAATCTTCTCTCCCTAAATTCCAGCCTTTTCTCTAAAGTCCAAGCTTCCTCCACTGTTATCTTTAGATATTTAATTAATTTGCACCCACATCCCCAGAACTCTTATTCCTTAACTTCCATCTGAGCCTGGCCCCAGAGAATCAAACACATATTCACACTCTCAGAAGCTGGAGATCTTACCATATTTAACAAGAAGCATCTCTGACAGTAATTGGAGTTTCGTATCAAGGTAAATAAATGGTAAGATCATAAGAACATACTCCAGTGGCCCTGTGCATCCTGGAAATGCTAACATCAGAGAACAAATTTAACATAAGGCCTCGGTGGAGATGAATTTTCTATAAACAAATAATGTGAAGAAAGCCTCACTTTGTCATGTGTTATTCCCATTGAAGAAAAGATGAATATTCTGTTTCATATGTTTGTTACCAGAAGCTGCCATTTCATTTATTTAATAGGAGGTTTTTCACTTCCTCACCACATAGACAATGTTAGCATCATATCTTGGCCAACAATAGCTTTGAATGCAAATTGTCCAAATTATTAAATGTGCTGTGATGTTAACATTTCCAGTGAGTCAGTTTAAAGGCAGTTTATCTTTTCCTTTTACCCACATTGAATGAGTAACCTTGCTTCTAGGAAGAGGAAGCTTTCTCTAGGACAGGATTTCTCAACCTCAGCACATTTGGAATGGATGATTTTTTTGTTGTAGGCTATTTAGGTAGAATAGTAGCCCCACAAAGACAACCATATCCTAATCCCTGGAACCTGTGAATATGTTACACTACATGGCAAAAGGAAATTCAAGTTTGCAGATGGAATTAAGGTTGCTAATCCTTAAAATGGGGAGATTATCCCGGATTATCTGGGTCGGCCCAATGTAAATGCAGGGGCCTTTTAGAGGAGAAAGCGGGAGGCAAAACAGTCCGTCAGAGAGGTGTGATGATGGAAGAGGCAAGAGAGATTCAAAACACGAAAGGGACTGGACTCACTATTGCTGGCTTTGAGCATGGGGGAAGGGGCCACGGGCAAGGGACAGCTTCTAGGAGCTGGAAGAGGCAGGGGAGTGAACTCTCCCCTACAACGGCCAAAGTAAGGCGGCCCTGCTGACACCAGGTTTTAGCCTGATAAGCCCAGGTCAGACTTTTGACCTTTAGAAGTATAAGATAATAAACTCATATTTTTTTAAGGCACTAAATTTTTGATAATTTGTCATGGCAGCAATTGTCATGGCAGTCTTTGTATTTAAAAACAAGTATGGCGCTGTGCTGTGCATGGTGGGATGTTTAGCAGCATCCACGGCCTCCACCTGTTAGATGCCAGGAGGACCTTCCCCTAGTTATGGCAATCAAAAATGTCTCCAGACATTGCCAAATGTCCCCTGGGGTCGGGGGCAGCATTACTCCTGAAGGACCACTGGAAGAGCCCTGGACTACTATGAGACCAATTTATTTTCAGAATCATATTCTTTTCTCACTGTCAGGACATAAATACATACTCAATCTCACACTTTTGGGCCAAGTCATTTCAATATTCCAATATAGTGCCAAAAAGAGTTATTTCTATTTTGAAAACATATTAAAGAAACAAACAGGAAAAAATATTCTATCACTCATTATTTTACTGGAAAAAAAGCAAGCCTCACTCTATAGGAAGACAAGTGAGAAGGTTCGGTGAGAGATACATGTTTAAGTTAGACCCAGGTAGTTAGTTAGCCCATTACCAATAATGATTATAAAGAATAACTGTAAAAAAAACCATTTGCAAGTTACAATAGGCAATACTTTGATACTTCAGAGGAGGTGTGCACTTTTAGTCAGGGACAGAATAGATGGAGAGTACAGAGGTCGCTCTGGGAACAAGGGCCCCCTCAGCGCCTGTATGCACTGGGTGTTCTACAAACTTGCAGAAGTTGGTTGGAGAGTGCTGAGACCCACACACAAGCATCAGAGAGCAGCTCTTCGTCTCAGTCTATTCACATACTCAAATCCTCCCTGTTCAACTGGGTGTTTGTGGCCACTTCTGATAAAAACATTCACATACAGAGATCTTGGAAAATTCTTTAAATGAGAATGGACTATGAAACTCATGATGATTCTCTACCTAAAATTAAGGCTATTCCCTTCCTGCCCCCAAACCTATGATAATGTTATCTCTGGACCAGCCCCTGGAGCTTTAAAAACTGTGTCACAGGGATGTGCAAGCAAGATAGCTAGAGGATATCTGTCTTCGTTCTCATCTTTTCCCTGACACTGAAAAGTCCTTAACTTCATAGGCTACCCATTCCTTTGGTTTTCCATCATCATTCTCTTAATATTGGACAAATGGTTGATCTAAGACCCAGCTTGGTACTTGTTTGAAGCCCTACTTACAACAAGAGCTTCCCAAATGACCCATCAGCCCTCACCAACCCTAGGCACCCTCTTGTGTGGCCAAGTGACCATGCTTGGATTAGGACCAGTTCTGTGTTCAATTGTCTTGGAGAATGACCCATCTATGCGGAGCCACCTCATTAAACCATTAGTCACTAGACAAATTGCAAGTCCCAACTCTGCCTGATGTTGCCTTGTAGGAATGACTGTTTTGATATCAGCGTTTCTTTTTCTCATGGGGGATTCAGAAAGAGCCTGCATGGGTGAACTGGGGGAGGCAGGGAAACAACTGCAGGTAGCCAGCGATCCTTCCCGCAATGGACAACAACTATATCACATCCACACTGACCATAAAGGACCATTCTGCTAACGTGGATTATTTTCTTTTCCAGCTTTGCAATATCTGGCTCACTTTACTATCATATTAAATGTAAGAAATCAATGCTAGACCCTTTTCCTTTGCAGAGTCCAATGTCAGGAATATTTCCTGCTGCTTTACCTGAATTTCCTTTTCCTCTGCTTTTTAATTTTTTTTCTTATCTTGCTCCAGGAGGTAATCAGCCTCAGGGTAAGGAGACAGAAATGCAACATTGCATCAGAAAAACATCATTTGTGTTATATTTTATTGATGTCGTGCTAACAGCACCCTCCCAAAAATGAACAGTAGTTATTTAAATTGGTTGTATGATGAAGCTGTTTATTACCTTATACTGAGCTAAAGAAGCGGGTGCCAAACCATTTTTAACAACCAGCCAGTAATTAGGGAGAATAAAATGCAATTTCACGTTGAGCAAAAGCACCTAAACTGCGGCTGGGATGAGAGGCCCCACCGGAAACCCTTTCCAATGGCTGGAAAGCCTGTCTGCCACCCAGTCTCGATGCTTTTTCAGCAGGACCAGGACTGACTGCTCAGCAATAAGTTCTGCTTTAGGCATCAAAATGGCAGGAAGGAAATGCAGGGCAAGTGGGGCATAAAACCTCACTAAGAACCAGAGCACTGTCGAATTGGGAGGTTCAGTAGCTCTCGCCTTTGGGTCTTTTCAAGCCGGGCTAACAAGGCCCTGGGTGGGTCCTGCAGGGGGAGTTGCTGTAGTTCACAGGAGCTGGAGGGGAAGAGAAAAAGACAGAGCCTGAGGCCACTTTTCTGTCCCCATTTTAAAGGAAGAAATTCAAACCTGTGCTGAGGATGGATTGTTGACTATTTTCATTCCTGGAAAAAGGGAAAAATTTAAACATTGGATCAATTGTCTGGGAGAAATTCATTTAACAAACATTTATTTAGTATTTCCCAGGTGAAAAATTATAGGCCTTAGCCAAAATAACTAACAACACATTAAGATGTGATCCCTTTGTTGAAATACATAGATATTTACACAATTAACTATACTACCATTCCAAATTAAATGCTTGCTCTAGGAGAAGTACAACCAAGTGCCCCCGTGCCACCCACAATGACGAAGGGATCAGGAAAGCCACAGTATTTGAGCTGAGCCCTTTAGTCTGACGAGGATTGGAACAGATAGCGAGGACACGGGAGGGTGCCCCAAGCTGGGAGCACATCTGGACCCAGAGGCTCAGCGGCCTGGGAATGCAGAGCACATCTGGGGAGCAGGTTGTGCTCCCTGTGGACTGGAAGGAAAAGTTGAGAAGGAAAATGACATTCCCTGATGTACATTTCAAGTACCTAACTAAAACTATGCCAGCACACAGTGTGCACTTAAGCAATCATTTTTGAGTGCATAGTGAGCACTCAATCAATAGTGGCCAACACACCCCAAGGTGCCCCTCAGTGAGTGACACCCTTGTATAATCCTCTGTCCTTGAGTTTAGGTGGAAGCTGTGACTTGCTTCTAACGAATAAAACATACCACAGGTAACAGGATGTCACTCCCTTGATTAGGTTATGTTATAAGTCTCAGGCTGTTACTCTCCTGGTCACCTGTGTTATAAGACTTTATCTGATCATACAAGAGAGGGAGTTTCCTTTGCTGGCTTTGAAGAAGTGAGCAGCCTCTAGGAGCTGACAGCAGCCTCCAGCTGACCACCAGCAAGAAAGAGGGAAGGATGAATTCTGCCAACCATCTCGGAGGGAGCAATGTAAGCAGATCTTTCCCCAGTCAAGCCTCCGATGAGACTATAGCCCCAGCCAACATGGGTATGACAGCCTGGTAAGCCCCTGAGGGAGGACCTAGATAAGCCTTGCCTGGACTCCTGGCCCACAGAAACCGTGCAACCGAAAATGAATGGTTTTGTTCAGGCCATTAGGTTTGTGGTAATTTGTTCTGCTGCATAGAAAACTAATACATTGGGTAAATAAATATTGAAAAGGGTTGGCATGCAAAACCAGAGTAAGGAGGGCCTTGAATGTCATGCTAGAGAAATTGAATTCCTTCATGGAAGAGTAATTATTCATTATGGCACAATACTCCATTTTGGTTTTGACAACAGATACCTTATTAAATGAGCTAACATATGTAAAGTTCTCAGACAATGCCTGAAACATCACAAATGCTGTATTAACTATTATTATTGCTACTATTATTTATTGCCATGAAGACATTTCCTCGAGAGAAATAAGGTACTGCTTAAGACAAAATTTCACCTAAGAAACACTGCTTTCCTAAGGTCTCAAGCTTTTTTTTTTTTTTTTTTAATTTCATCTTATTGTTATGGGGGATACAGAATTGCAGGTTACATACGTTGCCCATGTACCGCCTTTCCCCCCAAGTCAGAGCTCCAGGCGTGTCTGATCCCCAGATAGTGCGCATTGCACCCATCATGTAGATATATATCCCTCCCTTCCCCACCCCCCCCTTCCCGAGTCAGCACCTTCAAGCATTACCATTCCCCAAACGGTGCGCAATGCACTCATTGTGTAGGCATACCCACATCCCCTCCCCCACCCCCACCTCAGTCTGATATCCGATTGGTGTCCTTCCCAGATGTGTATTTAGGTGATGATCAGGGAAACCAATTTTTGATAGCTGTGAGAATCTGAAGAAAGCTACATACTAACCATCACTGAGAAAAATGCACATATTCACAAATGTACATTTTGCCTACGGTTTTCAAGAGGCTCTCAGATAAGAATGAATAACCTAAAAGAATATGGAGAATGGCACAGTAAGGTGGGTGGGGGAGTCCCCTGAAAACCAAGAGACGATACATGTCAGACCTCTGATTTTACCCTCAGCCCTGATGCCAAAACTTTGTGATTACCTTCCCTGGCCGGTGCCAGTCTTAAGTGCCACTGAATGCTGCCCAACAGGGTGCTGTTTCCAAGGTAGGGAGCATCCGCACTCCCAGATCTTCTGAGTGATGGGTTACATCCCATACCTCCAGACTGCGCAGTGATACGCCCTGCAACACACTTAGCACCCCAAAGCCAGCCACAGCAAATTCTCCTCAGGCTTCCTACACACCCTATGGACAATATTCAGAATGCAGAAAAGCCCTGTCGATATTCGCCTGAGCTCCACCCTCTCCTGAGGCATTGCTGGGTCTTGACTCTGGTGAAGGTGGCACGTGAAAAACTAAGGGACTGGCCCAAGCTCATGAGAGTCCACAGCACAAATACTATGGTCAAAGTTGTGCATTCTCCACTGAATGCATCCATGTTAGTCCAGATGCAAATACAGGCTTCAGAGACCGCCTGATTCTATTTATCTGTTTAAGATTGACAACTGTGTGTTCTTGAGATTGCAAGGCATTCACGATAAAACTAGTATTTTAGCTTCCTTCCTGGGAAAATTTTTTTAAATGGACATGGAAATATAATGAACAACGTGTGGACCAATGAACAAAAGATAATGTGCATGGAATTGGTGAAAAGTGAACCTCATGTTTCCATTAACACATTCCATTCCATTGCTTTGAAATACATATTTTATACATATACATGTGTATGTATGTATATTACATTCTCACAGTGGCTTGAAATTAATAATCAAATTTGCACATCATTTTTAATTAAATCCACATCTTTCCCATCGCCCAGCTGCTGGCCCGGTGTTATATGGAATACATCTGGCAGTCTTCAGCATTCTCCACAGTCACCCGTCCTCTCAGTCCCCAGATACACCTGCTTTCTGCAGCTGGTCCCCCAACAGGTGCAACGGAAAGCCTGGTTGATGGGCATTATAAACACTCCTGCTGTCGAGCATCTGTGAGGTAACAAAGGGCCCAATTCTAACTTCAATGTTCCTTCCTCCAGTAGAAGTGAAAAACACCCTGTGTGATCTAAACATTCTGGAGCCTCCATCCGTCACTTTCCCACCCGAGGAAGAAATGCTTCGGGTTGACTGGGCGTTAACAGCTGTTCCACCTTCCAGGTTATTAGTGAAGGTCCCCACAGAGAGCCAGGCTGTGGTCATTCTTGTTTTATCTGAGCTTCTAAGCCTTCAGCCAGAGGCCTGGACACTCCATCTCCATTCGCCTTAATGAGCAAGGCACAGATCCCCTCATGATCCCCCAGTTTGTGACGGTTGACCACCTGGTTTTGATTGGGAAGCTGCAGACCAATGCTTCCTTCCCACAGTCCTTCCAAATGAGAAACATGTGGGTGCAACACATAGCATGAGAATTACTATTTTGCAATTCCTTGTTGATAGAATGGTTGGTAGGTATTTCAAAGTAAGAAAATTTCAGAATAATGTTCAGGGTCTTTGGAGGTTTTTTTGGTTTGGTTCGTTTTGGTTTGTTTATTATCCCAAACCCTGAAGTTTGGAAAGGAGTTCAGATAATTTTTCCTGTGATGATCTGAAAAATATCTCATCCTATACTGAAAGCATCCATGCAGTTAGTCCAGATATAAATACAGGCTCTAAAACTATGCTCCATGGCACTCAGGTTAATGGACTAAGGCAATAAAGCAATGGGTTACAATAAGGAATTTCAATACAATTAAAACCATAAAGCTAATGATGATCTGTTTCAAATGAAGCTCTAGATAAAAATAAAGCACTAAAAGTTATTCATTAAACAGTGTTGGTTCCACTCGCAGAAGCTCGCAGAGGGCATCAGTCATCTAACGTGTAAGATACATGAGAAGCAAAATACACAAAAACGGCCTCTATTCTGCTATGTATTTCAACACACTTGCCTCCACGACAATGGACTACTCCCCACATGACTATAAGGCAGGGTTCAAGCATCACGCCATTAGAGTCTTCTTGTAGCTTGTTAATCCACATTCCAAGCTACTACACAGGGCCCGGGAATTAAGTTGGTCACCTGAGACACAGAGGCTGAGTCAGGATCTCAGGCTACCGTTAGCTACAGTGATGCCCCCACATACTTGAAAAGCTACCGTGTCGCACTGTGATCCTTAAAGGACCCTAGTTATCCCCAGGTGTTAACTGCTGCCCTGGGTAAATCTAGTCCCTGTGTGAAATGACAAATTATTTCAGCTTCTTTAACCTCTGTGGTTAAAGTCCCTCCTGGTCCTCTCCTGGCTTTCTCCCACCTAGGACTTCTTTCTAATCTTGCTGAAAACAGAAGGAAGTAGACCGTGGGAATAAATGTACCTACCCATGCACAAACACTTGAAAGTCATGTCCAAAGAGCAAGAGCTAGAAGTTCAAGGATCTGTGTATTATATTCCCAAAGGCTGCTGCCTAGGAAGGAGGAAAATGGTGCTCTACATCCTTAGTCCCTGTTGCCTGTGTGAGCCCGCAGGATGTGTCTCTGGGCATAAGAGGCCAAAAAAGACAACCACGTCCAATCGGAGCCTTCAGCAGAACACATCTATTGGCAAGTGAAGGCTCCACGTGTGGTTTTCCTCACATAAAATGGTCTATAACTCCTGTCTTTTATAAATATTATCCACCTAAAACCTTAAAGCTTTGACAAGCAAGTCATGAAAAAAATTACTGCTTGCTCTCTTCTCCCTGGTCTGTGTCGTGGTTCAAAGACAAAGGCAGAGCTGCTACCGGAAACCTGATCCATACGCTTAGCCAATGGGCTGAGGGCAGGAAGACTGGAAAGCAAGAACTGCTTCCATGTTATTCGTGCTATCACGGGCCTATCAGTGTATCTTCCTTTACGGTGGATGCACTCAAGAGGCTGACGTACCTGGGCTATGCCTGGCGCTCCCTAGCCCTCTGGCTCCCAGCTGGCTTGGCCCATGGAGACACTAGCAGGAGGTGGAAAGGGAAAGCGAAGTGGTTATCCCCTTCCACTTCTTCCTGCCGGGTGCCTCTGAAGTGGCTGCCTGCTCTGATTAGGTACCTGGGATTTGTTTTAATCAGGTGCAGTAAGACATGCAGACATGGAAATGAATGTCATGAAAGAAGAAGTGTTTATACTCACAGATCCCTAGAAACAACAGACACAGCAGACCACAAAAGCGGGTGGAAGGCCCAGGGTCAGTCAGGGGGGCAGAGAGAGCTGGGGGAAAACGAGGGCAAGGGCCTTTATTGTGGTTTCTGCTGGAAGGCACAGGAGAGGCAGGGTAAGCAGGGCAATCGGGTTTAAGATTGGCTAGGTTGAATAATTTCAGCAGGCTCTGGGGCATGGGAGCTGCCCCTAGCCGTCTGGAACATGGCCCTGGAGTGGTCAGGACGGGGGATAGTGACCCAATGCGTAAAAGCCCAATAAGGGAGGTGTTCGATGTATGGGCTCTGGATTGGTTGGTTTGCACATAGAAAGTGTGCTCCCAGTTGAGTTGTTTGCCAGCTCTAGGAATTAGCTAACCCTGGGAGAGGCAGGCCCTCCAGGGTCAAAAGGCCCCAGGATGTCAATGCATCAGAAGACAGAAAATAAAAACCTGCTTAATACATCGTGGTCCTTCACCAGGCTTCAGTTCCCATCAGTCAGCCCTCTTCCCAGGGCCACGCCATCATCCCACATTGCTCTTACCCCTGGCAACGACCTCGGGGTGGCAGCCACTCCCACTGTTTCTTCCCCCTGGTTGGTTTCTTTAACTCTGCCTGCACCTTTGTAAATAGTGCCCATTTCAAACTCTCCTTGAATTCCAACAACAAACAGTATAGAAGCAGAATGTTAGAGTGCAGATGTATCAGCCATAGGAACTACTGCCCACATTCTCATTCCTTCCACAATATCCACTGAGTCTTCTGTGCCAGGCACTGTACTCAGAGGCAGCAATGCTATTCTTGCTGTTAGAGAATTTCTAGAAAGTGCCCTCATTGACCTCCCTATTGCAAATGCGTGTGGAGGTTTTGGGTATGATTGTTCAAGGTAAGATAAAAGGTAATTCAGTAAATTAATTTGTGCCATGGAAGGTGGTAGAAAGGTTAGCAGATGTCACAGTAACATCATATTATATGTTGGTTGTTCTCATGTTTGGTTGTAAATCAGAATCACCTGTGAGCTTTCTAAAACCACAGATAATCGACCTCCACCCCCAGAGAGACTATGTGCCCCAGGTGAGAATGTTTTCTGTTTAAAAAAAAAAAACCCTATAATGAATCTCAGGTAGGGACTGCTCTCTCCTATACCTGTACAAGCCTTCTCGAACTTCAATGTGCATAGGAATCACTTGGAAGTCTTGTTAAAATGCACATTCTTATTCACTATTTCTGGGGTGGGGCGCTGCTGCTGGTCTTTGAGCCACACTCCAAGTAACCAGGTTTCCTACACCGTAAGGTACTTAACCAATTTCCTACTTTGGATATTTAGGTTCTTTTTAATATTTTGTCATTATAAATAACAATGCAATGAACATCTTTGGACATATATATTAGTACAAATTTCTGAGTAATTTACTTTACGATAGACTTATAAAAGAGAAGTTACTGAGTCAAAAAGGATGTGAACTCTTTTTAAGTTCTTAATACATATTGCCAAATTGATTTCTATAATGCTTATGCCAATTTACATTCCAAACAGCAATGTCTGCAAATGCATTTTACTGTATCCTTATCAACATTGAAGAATATGTTTTTGCCAATGTGGTAAGTAGAAATGGTTTCTCATTTCAATCTGTATATCTTTATTAGTGAAATTAACCTTTTTATTAATATATGTTGTTAGTCATTTACATTCCTTCCCCTGCAAATGGTCTATGGCCTTTGTTGGACCAAATTATTTCCTTGTCAAATGTTTTCAGTTCAGTCTATCATTGATTTTTTCCCCTCTTTATGAGACTACATCTTCAATTTTATAATTGAAGGGTAGGATGGAAAACAAAAGCTCCTTTAAAGAAATTCAGCTTATTGCTAAGTCGTGAAAACATATTCCTATACTGACTTCAAGGAAGAGTTTTTTATGGTATTGCAGACAGAGAGATTCTACCATAAAATTGGCACTGTATACTTTTTCTTTGCCGTAACATTTTTGTGTTTCAACTTGTAGCAGGAAAAGGCAAATTTTGTATTTCATTTCTTGAGAGATGGTTGTTTGCTTGGCAGTTTTTAAATTTAAGGGGGGGGGGAGAAAGGAAGAAAGAAAAGAAAAAAATAGAGATAACACTCACATCCACATTTCTTCACACAAGAGTAAAATAGCCACACAAAACCAGGAGATGCCACCAACAGTGATACCACTGTATATATTTATGAAATGCTACAGTCACAGAAATACTAAATTCAAAATACAGTAAGGATTTTATACTGTGAATGCAGAAGAGTGTATTTTCGGCATCATAAAACACATATTTAAATCTTCTGTAGCAAATGTGAACTGTGAACACTGAATTCAATAGTGTACAGTATTGAAAGTTAAATCAGCAAGAACTCATTAAACGCTTAACTATGTGCTCTTTCTACATATATCTCATATATTCCAAGAAATATAGGACTTGATCCCTGTCATTGACTACCTTAAAAATCACATTACTCAATTCATGATTTTTAAGATTAACGTTTGAGGGCAACTTCATACATTGTAATTGAGAATGTAATTGAAATAACCACTTTGGAAAACAATTTTCAGTATATATCAAAATACTTAAAATTGCTTATAATTTTAAACTACTCATTTCACTTCTGAGAATTTATTTATTTTTTTTTTTTATTTTATTTTTTTTTGTTGAGACAGCGTCTCACTTTGTTGCCAAGGCTAGAGTGAGTGCCGTGGCGTCAGCCTAGCTCACAGCAACCTCAGACTCCTCGGCTTAAGCGATCCTACTGCCTCAGCCTCCCGAGTAGCTGGGACTACAGGCATGCGCCACTATGCCCGGCTAATTTTTTCTATATAGATTTTTAGTTGTCCATATAATGTCTTTCTATTTTTAGTAGAGACGGGGTCTCGCTCAGGCTGGTCTCGAACTCCTGACCTTGAGCAATCCACCCGCCTCGGCCTCTGAGAATTTATTTTTTAAAAAACCTAAGTATAGGAAGAGTTTTATGCACAATGACGTCCATAATGGTAATACACATATAATGAAAGAATGCCAACTTAAAAGCAATCTTCAAGTTTATTCATTCAATATGATCACAACTATGTAAAGTAAAATGCCAAGCATGGGGGGAAAAAAAGTTGGAAGGAAATAAAGCAAAGTATTAACAAGGATTATTTATGCCTTTTACTTTTTTAAACTTTTCCAAATTTCCTATAATGAACACTATTATAACAATGGAGTGAAGACTTTGTATTTAAAATGAATAAATGCATATATTGTCGATATTGTGTCTCTTTGATCTGGTCTTGCCTACCTGGGAGCATTTCCTGGGATGGAAAGGGAAGATTTTGCTGAGGAACTCTGACCAGCCAGAGGTTTTCTTCCCAGTTTGAGTTTCCCAGGAAAGAGATATGTAATATATCTTAATTTGGCTCTGAGGCTCCCCCCATTTTATTTAATAATTACTCTGCCCACATGGGTTTGCTATAAGTGTTGTCTAAACTAAGGAAACTAGTTAGGGTCCAAAAATTCAGAAAGCGTTATGGTGGGTGCTTGTGTTCTTGAGGGGACTTATCAAGAAAGGAGGGAAGGAAGGAAGGGAAGGAGGGAGGGATGGAGGGAGAGAGGAAGATACAACTAAATAATGATACAAATCTCTGGCATTTGTGGAATTTACAGTCTTAACTTCAACTATTTCCTATCAACCTGTGTGGTAATTCTTAAGTATGCAGTTCTATGAATTTGAATTGTGGGTACTGTTCTAAGAGACTAGTAGGTGAATGGGAATTATTTAGCTAATGAGGAAACCTAGCGGACACCCTGGTATCCCCATTTCAATTTATTTTACAGTTCTCTAGTCTTTAGCTACATAGTAATTCTATAATTTTGAACAATAAATTTGTGTGTGGTGATAAGTGATCTCCAAAAGGAACCTAGAACATCACCGGTGATGAAGAAAAGGTTAAAACGTATATGAATTAAATAATTCCCACCAAACCAAACAAGCAAGCACAGAGCACTTCAGAATCACATGAAGAGCATCTTCAAAATAAAAACTCCTAAGTCACACCTTGGATGGCACAAATTAGGATCTCTTAGGGTCATACCTGGCAATATGTATTTTTAACACAAATTCTCCTGGCTCTTAAGCAGCAGCAGGCCGGGCCCTGATCAACTAGTGAACATTCAGGAATCATCAGTGTAATTCCCCATCTGGTTCATGTGGTCAAACTTTTGCAAATTTTATTCTAATATCAATAAATCACAGTTCTTGGTTGCATCATTTTATAGAAAAGAGAAAAAGGAAATACAAAATGGGTAACTTGCTCCTGAGATGCTTATTTACCTACATGGAAGAAAATATTTACTCAACTCAACAATTTAAAAAAGAAACAATAAGAAGTTCTAAGAAGACAAGTAGGTATAAACAATGTAATTCTAAATAACCAGCAACTCTGAAGTTACGTGGTTGATTTCCTGAATTCCAATAGGAGACTGAAGACCTTCCGTGATTCAATACATAAATATACAGATGTTGGCATTTTTGGAATTTTTAATCACAATTTCTACTGATCAAACCCAAGATATTTTCTCTCATGTAAGAGCCACCCCTCCTAGGATTCACAGTAAGAATCTGCATATGAGGTCCCATGTAATCCAACACAATAAGCTATTCAGGTGATAACAAAGAAAATGTGTGAACTTGGCCTTGAGGAGACAATCAGCTGCCAATTGACTCATAAGCTGGTCCACAAAATGTACTCACAGTGCCAGGTTTGCAGGGTCAACAACCCAGCTGGCAGAAAGGCATAAAGTGCCAAGGAATCCGGAATAATCAAAAAAATAATGTCCAAACAACTAATTAAAGCATTTAGAAAGGGATTCTATTCCTTACCTACCAGTGGAACTGCAGGTCCCTCTGGAAATACCCCAGACGTTTCATATTCTATCAGTATTTATTAAAGGCCTTTTAGATAGTATCCTGTGGAGAAAACCCAGACCCAAAGGGATAACAGGCAAAACTAGGCTGCATGTGGCCACGAGATAGCAGCAGGGATCAGGCTGGGATGGCTGCATCCAGCCCCTAAATGCAGGGTCCTTAACACAGGCCACTGTGAGAAAGTCAGTAGGGTCAACAGTGATAGGCCCTAAAAACCAGAAGTCTGACCCCATCAGAACAAGCCCCTCCTCTGTTGTACTCCTTGTTCCTGCTTCAGGAGGAAGGACAGAGTGTGGCCAGCATGAGATCCTCTACATATTGGGAGAGGAGGTCCTTGTGCACTGGAAATAAACCTGAGGGTGTCAGTGCCCCAACGTGCAGAGTCAGGTCAGCTGGGGAGGGGGGCAGATGTGGGCAGAAGTGGAGGATGTCATGAAGGCAAATACATGTGTGGTGGAAGCCCTTGCAATTGACCCTCACTCAACCAACTCATTAGATTAACAAATACGCCCCACTCCCCTCAAACCTACTGATGAACGCCAGGACATGCAGAAGGCCTGTGGCTAGTAGGCTGCCCCCCAACATTCCTGGGCACCTCTGCTCTCACCAGTTACACTCACAAGGGTTCAAATTGTCTGTGCCAAGTGTACCTGCTACTATAAGTATGCAATTTGCTTAGATGCATGAAAACGACGAAATTAGAGAACAGAAAAAGAGCTGTTTCTATGAAAACTAAATTGCATTGAGAGGACATAATCAAACGAGCTGTTTGTAAAAAGCTGCTGTGGAATTAGGGGTAGGTTAAACAACAAAGATTGAGAATGCTGTAAATATCTAGAAAAGGGTATTTCTGTCCTTGTTTTACTTTGGAAGACCTAAAAGTAGAAAATGAAGAAGATGAAGATGCTTTACAGGTTGAGTTTACGCAAGAAAGATGATTCAGAACTCTGATTAGCAGGCCCAGACTCAGAGGAAAATCCCAAGGCCTACAAGAAAAAGAAAAGAGCTCAGTAGGTAAGAAAATAAAAGCCAAACCCACTACCTAGGGTCAATCACTGTTAATATTTTTGTGTATATTGTTGTTAAAAATTATATATATATATTTAAAACAGATATCTAACAATAAAAAACTGTATGTGTGTGTATGTGTTTACTGGTTTTATTGTTAAAAATGCTACTTTATGATGTATTTTTCTTAAGAAATCATGTCCACCTTCTGATGTCAATAAATATGTACCTACAGTGTCTTTTTAATAGCCTTGTAGCATTCCATTTAATAGACACAGCATATAATTGATTCAGTGACTCCCTTTTGTTGGACTTTTAAGTTGATTCTGATTTTTATCTGTTATAAGCCACCATTGTGTACAGCCTCCACTATTCCCTTAGGACATATTATGGTGATTATAATTTGATACACAGATAGGAGGTCCCAGCTCTGTTCTCTCCTGTTCTCAGAAGGACCATTGAGCCTGCAATATGCATATTGGGGTGGAGAGTGGCAAACTCCATGCCCAGCCCCGTGCAAAGGCCAGAGGCAAATCCTTAATGTTAATTCTCTATAAAATGGACATGAGTCCTACTTGCTGACTACTTTGAGTTCTTCAAATACAGACCTTTCTTAGGTACATATCTATGAGGTTGTTCTTTGTTTTTTTATGTCTTTAATGCAAATTCAGTACTATCCCTATTCCAATCACTTAAAATGTCTCCGATTGCCTTCCACAGGTTGCCTACCAGTGTTTCTATTGTATAAGCGTTCTCTAGCTTTGCCCTCAAGAAACTCAGGATGGGTCTGCACAAGGGCAATCTGAGGGAACACGGTCATTTCCTTGGCTGCACAACATCTCAGTCCTTTTCCTGTACCTCATGAGTCCCTCACCTTAACCCTCCAGATGCTCGCTCTACCAGCTGTCCTGGCAGCTGAGGTGTGGCAGTGACCTAGGCAAGGCCAGGAAGATGCAATGTCTGCACCTGTACTTGTCACCAGCACAGAATTATTTCTTGCTGGCAGCCAGCAGTGGTGTCAGGGGTGTCCTCAACGCATGGTTCTGCAGCATGACTCACTGTTACTCTGAACACAGGAACTCCCTGCTCTCTCCTCCTCATTTCCTGAGCCTCATGGCAACGCCATTAGCTACAAATGTTCTTCCAAGGAATTCCTCTTTTGCTTAAATAAGCAAGAGTTCATCTTTGTTGCTTGCAATTTAGAAGCCTGACTAAAACAGTCATGTGTGCCTAAGCTGACACACAGACAATGTGCGCCATACCCATGCAATATGGAGGCCCCCAGGGTGAGGTGGCCCATCTACTAAAACTTAAACTCCTGACTCCCCATATCATGATATTTGTACGATTGGTGAGAGAGAACCAATGTGAGAATTTAACCTCCTAGCAATGTGGTCAATCAAAATGTATTTTCTCTCAGTGTACTTATCAGCACATTTACTAAATACAGAAAAGTCATTTCCTCTCTGTGAGAGTTTGTTCTTCATAGACATGGGTCCTTCAAGTCAAGGAACTCTCTGATGCTCATTATGCTGAACCAAGCTGCACACAGAACTTTAGAGACCATCCTGTCCAGGGGTTGGAAAAATTTTCCTACAAAGGGTCATAAAGTAAATGTTTTAGGTTTTGCAGACCACAACCATCTCTGTCACATATTCTTTCTTTTTAAAGAACATTTTAAAAAAATAGAGATCATTGGAATTCTCACACTTCCTGATTACAAAACGTATTTCAAAGTTACAGTAATCAAAACAACGTGGTACTATCATAAAGACAGACAGGTAGACTAAACCAATAGAATAAAATAGAGAGCCCAGAAGTAAACCCTGCTATATATGGTCAAATGATTTTTAACAAGGGTGCCAAGACCCTTGTTAAAAGGACAGTTATTTTTAAACAAATGGTGCTGGGAAAACAATATCCACATGCAAAAGAATGAAGTTGTATCCTTACCTTACACTATATACAAAAATTAACTCAAAATGGATCAAAGACTTAAATGGAAAAGCTAAAACTATAAAACCCTTAGAAGAAAACATGAAGGAAAAGCTTTATGACCTTGGATCTGGCAATGATTTCTTAGATATGATGCCAAAAGCACAAGCAACAAAAAGAAAAATAGATAAATTGGACTACACCAAAATTAAAAACTTCTGTGCATCAAGGACACAATCAACAGAGTGAAAAGGCAATCCACAAAATAGGAAAAAATATCTGCAAACTGTATATCTGATAAGGGCTTAATACTCATAATATTAATATATTTTTTAAATGCCTATAACTCAACAACAACAAACAAACAAATAGCCCTATTTATATATGGGCAAAGGACTTGAACAGATATTTATCCGAAGAAGATATATAAATGGCCAAAAAGCAGAAGAAAAGATGCTCAGAAAAAGCAAGGAAAGGAGGGGGCAAGATGGCTGACTAGAGACATCAGTCACCAGATTGTCTCAGAAAGAAGGGAAAGTTTTAGATAAAAAAAAAAAAAAAAAAAGAATAGCCCAGGTGTAATTCTGAGGGAAAAGTGCCAGAACCTACCAGAGATTCCACAGGAAGAAGTTGTGAAGCAGAACATGAGGGAACAAGATATTGGCAGAGATCAACCCCCATGAAACCTGGAGTCCCATGGAAAGGGTTATGTGGGGATTTCGTTTCTCCTTCCCTCGCACCTCTGGTAGTCAGCAGGCTCCCAAGCTGCTGAAGAACTTCTCTGCCCTCACAAGCCCAAAAGCTGCTAACACCAGTGAACTGGAAGCTTCTTGAAAACAAAGCACCAGGCTTCCAATCCCCTCAAGTCACTTCCCTTTCCCATAAACCTGAGCCAAGATGGCAGGTGCCATACTGCTTCTCCACCCATTGTGTGCCTTTGTCCTTCAGATAAAAGAGCTTCAGCTCATAAGTTTTCATGTCATTTGCTCCCACAGAATTCTAAAACCAGATGCCTAACTATATTTCAAAATTCCTATGGGGCAGTGACTAATCTTTCTGGAAAAACAGGAGCCTTTTCTACATATTGGACATTTCTATGATGAAGACCATGTAGATGGTTCTTAAGTAGTATACGTGACATCCTTTGGATTTCCAGCAACTTAAAGACTGAGCTACAAGTACCACCCACCATCACCAAAAGGGGGCCTAACTCATTACACACTATTGGGAAGAGGTAAAGACAGCAGGTCAGAGGTAACCTGAGAGGTACACCAAACCTGCTAGAACACCTGGTAGGCAACTCAGGACCAGCACTCGTCTACCTGGCACACTTAGGGATCGATCTTCAGGGACCCAGAGACAGGCCTGTAAGCCAGGCCTAGGATACCCAGTTCTGGACCAGGAGGCCAGATGAAAAGGCATCAGTGAAAGAACTCCAGAAACATGAAAAATCAGAGTGAAAGGATATCCCCAAAAGAAAACAGTAACTCCTTACCAATGGATATCAACCAAAACGAAAAGATTGAAATGACAGGTGAAGAATTCTGAATATGGATTATAAGGAAGCTCAATGAAATATAAGAGAAAATAGAAAACCAACACAAAGAAACTACAAAAACAATGCAGGAAATGAATGAAAAATTTATTAAGGAAATAGAATTATTAAAATAATCAAACAGAACTTCTGGAAATGAAAAATGCATTCGAGGAAATACAAAACACAGTGGAAAGCCTTAAGAATAGGCTAGATCAGTCAGAAGAAAGAATCTCAGAGCTTGAAGACAACACCTTTGAGTTGAACAAGTCAGTCAAAAAGAAAGATCTAAGAAACAGGAGGAATAAACAAAACCTACAAGAAATATGGGATTATATAAAGAGGCCAAACATAAGAATCATAGGCATCTCTGAGGGCAAAGAAGAAAATATACAAGGGTTGGAAAATCTATTTGAGGGAATAATTAAGGACAATTTCCCTAGCCTTGCTAGAAATCTAGATATCCAGGTACAAGAAACTCAAAGGACCCCTGGAAGATTCATCGTAAAGATTCAAACACCACAACACATAGTCATCAGACTGGCCAAAATAAACATGAAAGAGGCGCTCCTACAAGATCTAAGGTGAAAGCAGCAAGTAGCTTACAAAGGAAACCCCATCAGACTAACTGTAGACTCCGCAACTGAACGTTACAAGCCAAAAGGGATTGGGGCCCATTACAGAATGGTGGCCAGCCTAGAATTTTGTATCCTGCAAAACTAAGTTTCTTATATGAGGGAGAAATAATGATTTTCTCCAACAAGCAAACACTGAGGAAATTTGTCAAGACCAGACCTGCCCTGCAGGAAGTACTCAGAACTTCATTATACACAGAACAGCACAATAAACACCCACCAGTGCAAAATCAAGAAAGGAAAGTCTGACACATGCCACAGTATGGATGAACCTTGAAGACATTATGCTAAATGAAATAAGCCAGTCACAAATAGACAAGTTCTGTATGATTCCACTGATACAAGAGAGCTAGAGTATTCAAATTCATAGAGACAGAAAATATAATGATGGTTTCCAGGGACTGGGGAAAAAGAAGAGAGAGTTACTGTTTAACCATGGATACAGAATTTCAGTTATGCAACATGAAGAGCTCTAGAGATGGATGGTGGCAAAGGATACACAACAATGTGAATATATATAATGCCACTGAACTGTACACTTAAAAATGGTTAAGATGGTAAAATTTAAGTTATATGTATCTTATCACAATAAACTATATATATAGTTTATATATGCTTTATATTATATATATATAGAGAGAGAGAGAGGGAAAGAGAGAGAGAGAGTGTGTGTGTATATATACACATATAATTTTTAGTTCAAGGACCAAGTAAAAACAGACCTCAGTCCTGATTTAGCCTACAGGCTACAATTAGCCAAGCCTTGATCTAGTCCAGGGGTCTCAAAATAGTGTTCCAGGGAGCCTTGGAGAGAAACGGCGCCTCTGGAGCTGCCAGGCAGCTCTTGGGAAAGGGCTGTAGGGACGGCCCTAGGCCCCTTCCTTGTTCAAGCACAGCAGCTCCCCTCTTCCCTGGAGTTCTATAGACCAGACTTGAAGAAAAGCCTCTACTGCTTGAAAAGCTTTGGAAAACCACTCCCTAATTCACCTTCATTGTGCTATAGAGGATAAGACAATGGACCAGAGATGACACGTGAGATGTGCAGCAGAGTTGGGACAAGAACCCAAGTCCTTAGACTGCGAGCTCAGTGCTCATCCACTGTACCATTCCCCTCCTCCCCCCAGGGAAGGCCACCCCCAACTCACACAGCAGACTCCGGCTTCCCCCCAGCAGATCCCCTTAGACTAATATCCCAGATCCCAATAAGCAATTTTTTTAGCACTTCTATATGCCCAGAAAGTATCTGTGAGAAAAGTAGAGGATCCGGCTCTGTGGTAGGCAGAACAATGAAACCTCAAAGATCTCCTCGTCCTAATCCCTGGAACCTGTGAATATATTACATTACATGACAAAAGACACTCTGTAGATGTGATTAAGGTTAAGGACATTGAGATGGGGAGATTATCCTGGGTTATTCAATTGAGCCCAATCTAATCATCTGAATCCTTAAAAACTTTTCCAGCTGTAGTCAGTCGGGGAGAGGCAGGACTACTGAAAGAATGGTCAGAGACATGCAAAGTTGCTGGCTTTGAAGTTGGAGATGGGGGCCATGAACCAAGGAATGCAGGCAGCCTCTGGACACCAAAAAAGGCACAGAAACGGGTGGCCTCCAACAGCTTCCAGAAAGAAACACAGCCTCCCCAACACCTTGATTTTAGCCTAAGGAAACCTATGTCAGGTTTCTAATTTATAGAGCTGTACGGTAATAAATTTGTGTTGGTTTAACCCACTAAGCGTATGGTAATTTGTTATGGCAGCCATGGGAAATTATTACATGCTGTCAAATAGACTTAGAATGGCGTTACTTATCCTGCAGTTTGTGGTCAGCTAGGGTCATCTGCTCACTGGACCCTTCTGTCTTCCCACATATTGGCCTCTTGAACACCCCATCCTGCCCAGAAAGCCTGGAAATGAAAATAGGAGCCAATTTGGAAATTTCCTAGAGGCAAAACTAAGAATAATAATAAATTAAAATTACCTCTGTAAATAACAATCATTGAGCTTGACAAATATTTCAAAAGCTGAAAGAAAAAAAAAATAGCATCAATTGAGGACTTTTATTTCTCCATCCTGGAGACTTGAAGAGCGAAGTCATAGTCTGGGTCATAGTAATGTTAAAAATATGGTCTGGTCTGTGTATGCAATTGAGGTGGGGGGACATGCAGGGGGAGAATGGGAGGTGGGGAGCGGATCAGACACACAGGGAGGAGGGCTCAGTTAACACAGTTCTTTCTCTATACTGACCTAGCACTTCTTTCTAGATTAAGGTCCGGTAAACTACCACCCACAGGCCGAATCCAGTCCACTGCCTGGTTTTGTAAATAAAGTTTTATTAGAACACAGGCCCATGTATTCATTTTTGTATTGCCTATGACTATTTTCCTACTACAACGGCAGAGTTGAGTAGTTGTGACACACACCTCATAGCATGAAAAGCCAAAAATATTTACCATCTGGTTCTCTATCAAAAAGTTTGCTGACCCCAGAAGATTCACTGGGGCAACCCCAGGCAAACTCAGAGACAGAGGATTTCTGAGCAAGGAGGCTCCCAAGCTCACAGGAGCTGCCATTCCCCCTCCATGCAGTCATGATATGAGGGGCCATGTTTGTCTTCCCTCCTGCAGTTAGTTTTGTGACTCATGTCTTCTGACCCTTTTCAGTGAGGCCAAGACAGGCAACCACACAGCCCAAGGAGATCCAGCT
The DNA here is from genome assembly GCF_041146395.1 of Eulemur rufifrons. Classification (NCBI taxonomy): domain Eukaryota; kingdom Metazoa; phylum Chordata; class Mammalia; order Primates; family Lemuridae; genus Eulemur; species Eulemur rufifrons. The sequence continues at coordinate 64,303,748 of NC_091001.1, forward strand.
AGGCAATCCAGCTACCTTTTCCTTTGAGTCAGCCACCCCGGCATGTAAGCAGCCTCATTTGATCCATTTTTTCTAATCCAGAAGTCCCCAACTCTTTCTTCCATATTTTTGAAAATATTATACTAATGTATTTTTCATTACCCATAAATCATGTTGCCCTGCAGCTCTCCACCCACGAATCAATGGCCTTCGTTGTTTCAGGGAAACAGGAGTCACAACCTTGAACCAAGATAGCCTTTTTTTACCTTGCGTTTCATATTAGATCTCTCAAGTCAGAGAGGAACTATGGTCTTAGAAGTGAGTTTTGTTGAAAGGGGAAAATATATTATTTCTATTCAAAAATCATCTTTGCACATATTAAGAACCGAGCTCAGGGAACTAAGCCTGGAGTTTTACTATAAACTACAGTTTAGAGTGCACACAGGGTGTGATGTAGGGGCAGTTCCTGTCTAACAGAAGAAGGAGGAGGTCTTTCCACCCATCTCCTCCCCTATGGGGGCTGGCCCTGGAAGAAGAAGGGTGAGACGACAAAAATTTCAGAGAGGTGAGAAGAGAATCAAAAAATATTTAGGCTGATGCTTTAATTTGTCCCACCCTCCACTGCACCTATGAGCACACAAACACATGCAAACAACCCCTGTAGTTCAGGAACATCATTTGTAGAGGGAAATGCCTAAGTAATGGGCCAGAGTTAACATCATCTTGTCTCCCAACAGGCTGCACCTGACCTGGGGATGCCTAGAAGCTCCTGGATAACCCTGGGGTAGATGTGGGAAAAGGGAGCTGAATATTGAAAGTGTTTGCTAAGGGGTTACCCAGCACACGGCAAGAGGATCCTACAGCAGAAGCTGGAAAGTAGGCCCCCTAAAGCCAGGTGCTGATGGGAGTTCCTGGCTAGGCCCCAGAGGGTCTACAGCAGCAAGAGGCAAAGTGGAGGGTGTTAAACCTAGGGGCCACCACCATGCACCGCTCACACCCAGCCAGACAATCATAGGATACATCTACCAAATACACCTTGGTAGCAGAAACTAACTCCCAAAGGGGAGCTGAGATTAGCTGTACCTCAAAGAAAAGTCAACAGAAGCCAGAGGAGAAAGACGATGCAAGTACAAAACATTCTGCCCCCACCAGGGCAATGTCACTGGGCCCAGATGTCACCCATAGAGAAGGAGAAAGGGAGCTGAGAGGAGACAAAGCTCAAGCCCACAGAATCTGAGCTTACTGAAAAATATTGCTTCGGTCCAGAATAGACCAATGTACTTTAAAAATCGGCAAGTTTAACTTCTTTTGGGTTACTCTGTATACATAGAGACGCCAGAGCAAGATAATATCAATTACTAAAAACATAGTCTCCATTTTCGGTGTGATGGGTATGATTCCAGATGGCCCACCTTGCTTCTTCCCGCATCCCCTCCCCACACATACACTGCCATCCACTTTTAATGCCAGGAAGGAAAGACCCCTTTGCCACCCGCCACTCCTACCCCAGACAGGGAGGAACAGGGAAGCCGATGAATTAAGAAAGTGGGGAAAGAGCAGGCAGATCCCCTTGCCTGAAGCTGATTGCCCTAGAATCAGGGAAGTGGGTCAAAGGCTCTGGGCGACACTCCTGCCTGCAGTAGCCAGCAGCGACGCAAGGGAGTGGGGGATGGTCCATTTGCCCTCAGTGAACCCAGTGGCCAGTTCTGCGGGTCCCGTGATTTCTGATCAAACCTGCCCTCTGCATTTCCACAGGGCCCGCTTTCAGGCCTCACTGCATAACCACGGCACGTGCACTGCCCACCTGAGAAGCCAAATACTGGGGCGCTAAGCCCCGGTCCCTGAGAGACACACAGAGCCGTGGGCAGGACAGAGGCGTGTGGCTGCAGAGTTACAGTATTTCTCCCGAAACTGGAATTAATTATCGCTACTTGCTCCTCTGTCCCTCCTAGATCTGCGAAGTGTGGGTCAGAGTGACTTTGTTTTTATTGGCCTGCCACATATTGAAACCATTCCTGCATATTGATACTGAATATCTCGGCCAAATCCTTGTGAAAATTACTTACTGTGCAGCACAACAGAATGACTTTCTAAAGTTAAATGTCTTGGGATATTTTATCGTTTCAAGTACATACCAAAAGCAATTAAGTTCAAACTATGGAATACAATCATTGCCAGTTTCCATTCTCGACACATATGTGTCTGAGTTTATAAGTTCAAAGACCTCTTAAAGGATCAAATCTCTAGCTTTAATTTTCTCTTTGCGAGTGAAAAACAGTTCTGCATCCTTCTTTAAATCATCTGCAAGGAAATCTGTGGCATGAGGCCTCTACCCAAGACATCTCTAATGTGGCCAGAAAAGGCCAAACGAGAACCCGCTGCTGTCCTCCCCTCTCCAGCAGTCCACAGAGGGGACCACAACTGGTTGAAAAGTTAAGAATTCGGTCACAGAGCTCTGAGCAGATGAAAAGCAAAGCAGCCCTAGGCCAAAAAACCAATCTGACTCACTGAGTTTCTGCTACAGGGACCCAAATCACAGTGTGGTTCTAGCATTCACGTGGCCTCATTCTTCTCCCTGCTCCCTTTCTTCTTCCGTGTCCAAACTTTGTACTCAGTTACCCTGATTCCAGAGACTTCTCCCATTACTCTTAGGCCCCCACTTCCTGGATTATTGAGGCCTCACACAACTCCTTCATTTCCTCCTTCCTTCTCTGCGGGCCACACCTCCTCTCTTCCTCTTCTTCCCCCTCAAACAAAAAGGCTTTTATCAATAGGATTTGCACACGTAGCTGAGGGATACAACCTGAATGTGCTGGAAAAGTCCAGAAAAACTGTTGCCATTCTCCACCCCACCCACACCCCAGGTTGATCTTTTACCACTGGTTTTCAAATTATAGCTGAGTCTAGTTCCATATTTACAAATTCACCTACTCACTAAAACTTGCTTGTAACCCCCAAGCACTCCCGAGGTCACGCGCGGACATGGCAGAGCAGCAAGTGTGACTTGCCCGATGCACAAGTTCCCAGCTGAGGCTGCACAGAGCAAAGCTCTGCCTCCTTGTTCCAGCTCTCGTGCTATAAACAAGTGTCCTTTTTGCAGTCTAGTTAGTGCCACACTTTTGCACTTTTGTGCTTTTTGTTGGTGATTTTGCTCTCTAAAATGGCCCCCACGTGTAGGGCTGAAGTGCTTTCTAGTGTTTCTAAGCTCGAGAAGGCTGTGATGCACCTTACAGAGAAAATAGGTGTGTCAGATGAGCTCTGTTTGGGTATGAGGTATAGTTCTGTTGACTATGCATTAAGTGCTAATGAACTAACAATATATATTAAATAAGTTGTCTTTAAACAGAAACACACATAAAACAAAGTTATGTATCGGTCAGTTGACAAAATTGTGACCAGAGACTCGCAAGAACCTAACCCTGTATTTCCCTTAGTGGCAATGGCTTAGTATCTGCGAAATCAGTGTTCTTGGTGAATTTACAGAACATCGCTACCACAAAGAACAAGAACTGGTGGTAAACATAATGGCGAAATCAAATAGAGATTTTCAGCATTATACATTCTGGAAAAAAACACCCCCTTCCCTCTTCCACAGAAGTATATTTTCAGAAATGTGATTCAGAAATTTGTTTTGATCTATTGATGGAGTGGGTGATTCTTCCCTCTCTGCCGTTGGCCTCAGGAGTATCCCAACTCCAAACGATCCCAGATGTTCCCTCTCCTCCCTCACACAGGCTCCAGGTTCTCCTGTCTGGAGAGCTTTCCACACTCGCCTCAATTCCTACACGAAATCTGTCAACCTTCAGTCTCCTAGCTCTTACCTTTCTACCTGCACTCCAGCCCTGAGGTACAAGAGAGGTAGATTTTATTTCTCCATTTGTTTCTGCCGGTTTTGTCTCCAGGTATATTTCACTGGGCTCATCTCCTCCTTGGTTTTGAGTTTCCTATTTCCTTCATAAGGCTCACAATGTCTGCTACAGTGCTTCGTATTTTTGTGACTGTAAAATAAATTATGTTGATTATATGGAAACGCTCACTGACTCCAAACTTCCCTGCTCTTTGCGCCATGCCTTCTATGTCTCGTCATACTTTAGGCAGGCTAACCCGTCACCATCTACGCACTCTCTGTCCCTCAATCTGACTTGCAGATTTAAAGAGAAAGACGTTATTCAAGCACAGCCCATGAAAATGTCAATGATCAGCATGTGTTTCAGGGTTATGCCATGATATGAGTATTGTAATTGATGTCGAGATACTCCACAGTTCTAACCAGGCCATGTGTTTGTGACTAGCTAACTTGTGAGTAGAAACAATTCAGACAACCTTCTTCTTCAGGGTTTATGTTTGTGTTCTCTCAAATGTTTTTACAAATTCCCCCTGCTCTCTTCTCCTCCTGTATGTCTCCCCTGGTGTGTCACTTCCTTTCCACTGATGGTGGCACCTGCTTGAGTCACACAGCCTTTAAACCTCAGCTCTTCCAATAAATCCATAAAGAAGGAAAATGGAACTAAACAATCACCATTGTGTAACCCCTCGTGAATTAAAGGATTCAGGCACTGAGCATGAGTGGCTGCTACATCACCAGGAGAAAGAGAACCTCATAATGGAAGATCATGGTACCACGTAGGAAGTATTCTTGCCAAAAAAGAAAAAATTCGTACCTGAATCTGACCAAAGCTGTTAACTCCAGTTTATAGGAAATACAGAGGACAGAGGAACATACCAAACCACATCATGGGGGTGCAACCAACAAAATCCAGACTGTGAGAAACTCTTCAGGTCAAATAACTTGATTTTGTCAAAAGATTAATTGTAAAACAATAAGGGGGGGAGAGAGAGAGAGAGAGAGAGAGAGAGAGAGATGGAGTTCCCTCCATCATTTAACTTATGGTTAAATGAAAATTAAAACATTATCAACCAAGCACAATGTGTGGACCTTATTTGAATCTTAATTCAAATAAACTGTAAAAATTACAATATTTATGAGATAATTTGAAAATTAAACACTACCTGAAATTTTAATGATGATAAAGTATTGTTAAATATTTCAGGTATAATGCATTGTAATTATATTTAAAAGAAAACAGACCTTATCTTGTAGAGATTCATACTAAAATACTTAGAGATGAAATGATACAATTGTGGAGAATTTACTTCAAAATAATAACAGAGGGAAGAAGGGGATGGGGTGGCTGGAAGGTTAGCAAGATGCTGTTGGTTGGAACTAATTGCAGGTACATGGGACATTCATTATGCCATTCTGTCTACTTTTGCATATGTTCAAAATTCTCCATAATAAAAAGATAAAAATGAGCATATAAGGCCACTTACTAGCTGTGTAACCTTGCCCAGTTCCTCAACCTCTCTGAGCTTCAGTTTCCTCAGCTAACATAGCCCTCCTGTTATTGTCGTGGTGAGGTTTCCATGGATTAAGATGTATGGAGCACAAAACATAGTGTCAAGTCAATAAAATATCTCCATCTCCCTTCCAGTATCCTTCAGATCTATATCTCTAACCCTAACCGCTTATCTGTAACACAAAACTCTATTTCCAAGTGCCAAGAAATTCTTCTCCAAAGCCAGCAATTTTAAACAGAAGGAATGTTTACCAACTCAAAAGCCATTTTCATTTTCTTCTCTGCTAGCAGTGAAGAAACAATTTTGTTTTCAATGTTTCCTGCTTCTCCATTTCCTCTGCAGTGATGAGTTCAGGGATGGGCCTCCAACCAGTTCTGACCACTGAGACATGACAAGTCTGCTGGGGGATTCTGGGATAACATTCATAAGGGGGGAAAAATGCATAAGAAAGAAAGAAAGAGTCCTCTTTATTCTGCTAGCCATAGTCCCCTGCGCATGTGATGCCTGGAACTGCAGCAGCCATCTTGTCACCATGAGAGGAGATAGCCTGAGATAACATACTAAAGATGGCAGAGTGGAAAGGTATAAGGAATCTGGGTTCTCAGTGACATCACTGAGCAACTGAGATGGCCATCCATGGATTTTTTTGTTAAATATCATAATAAGTGCCATTACTGTGTAAGCCACTTTGAGTAGGGTATTCTATTACTTAAAGCTGAAAGTCTCCTAAAGGAAACAGGCTCACCAGAATCACGTGGGGAAAGAAGACATCTGCACAATCTGTCGTCCTCATTTGTTACTTCTTCACTGAGGGCATACTCCGTCCTCCATGCCCCTAGTCCTTTCTCATCCCCTGCCCAGCACCTGCCAGCCCTCTCCCAGAAGTGTGTATCATAGCCCTTATGAGTTCTGGCACAGAAAAAAAGGGGGGGAAACCATTGCAGATGAGCTGAAGGAGGTCAAAGAAGTTCTACTTATCTTTTTATCCCCAGTGCCTGGCAAAGTTAATAAAGATTTGAGTGCAAGGAAAAAAATGAATCCATAAACAAATGTGCTGCTATCTCTTAAAACTTAAGAATTTCAAAGTTAGACTCAAGTTTTTCTCTTCCCAAGTAATCCATTTCTGCATCATCTCTTGCCTGAATTATAGTGACCTCTTATTGCCTTCCTTGTCTCCAGCCTCTCCCCACTGGAGTCCAGCCTTTCCAGAGTCCCCAGAGTTAACTCCTAAAATACAAATAAGATCATTTAGTATTCCTTAAAGATCTCTACTAACTCATAATTAGCAACAAATCCAAGTCCAAGTTTCTTTCATGGAGTGAGGTCCTTCTTCATTTGACCACAACCTGACTCTGCTGCTAAAACTCCCACTTTCCTCCTCTCTCCTTCTCTACCTCCCCTTAAATCCACCCTAAGGTCCAGCCAGACAAGTCACTGGTAGTGTCCAGCACATTGGTCTCATTTGTGCTTCATCCATTGTGGTTTTTCTCTCCACCCCATCTATCCAGCCTAACAAACCCCCGATCAGCCTTATCAACTGGCCTCCACTTCTGTCGTGCTCCCTTGGTTTTCTCCTAGTCCTTTGACCACAACACCACAATGACACCTGTCACATCAAATTACAGTTATCTATTTAAATGTCCATCCCCCCTACTAAACTAAAAAGTGTTCCAGAGAGAGAGCTACAGCCTTACTCCCCACAATATCTTGTACTGAATAAAAGGGTTTGAGTGATGGAAAAAGGAAGGAAGAGAGGCACTGGCATTTTTCCTGTTGCTAATCCTGGAAACCTGGAAGTTATGAATTTCAAGAAGAGAAAGGAATGTTACAGATCATGGCGGAAAAGCTTTACTTTAAAGATAAGTAAATTGACTCTTCTTTCATCCTCTTGACTCAATTTGTCACCAAATCCACTTATCATATCCCCTTCAAAATGCCTACCAGATTTCCTCCAGCTTTTCACCCACATGGACCCCACGCCCCATGCGTGCTCACTCACTCATGCTGGGATTGGTGAAAGGTTCCTTTCTCTCCCCATTTGGAGCCATCTTGTATACCAGGAGGCCCCAAGCTTTTTGGCACAAGGGACTGGTTTCATGGAAGACAATTTTTCCACAGTTTGGGAGTGGGGGGCGGCACAGCTCTGTGGCCCGGTCCCTAACAGGACACGGACCAGTATCAGTCCATGGTCCAGGGATTGGGGACCACAGTTGTACACAACTGACAGAAGAATCTCTAAACTACTACTTTTAAAGTGCCACCCCAACCACCCCAAAGAAGTCTCCACAATTTCCTATTGGCCTCATTTTTGTAAGGCAAGCTGCCACCCTACCAGCCTGGCTTTCTAGAGCTCGGTCACCTGGGCCATCCTCTGAGCCCAGTTCTTGCCCACACTCCCAGACACACATGTTAAGCCCTTAGTATCTCATCAGAAAACATGGCAGTGCTCACTTCTGCCTCCGGCCTTCTGCTTACACCCCAAGATCTTATCTGGGTGTTCTCCTGCTAACATCTGCTCATTAAAAACCTAGTCCTCCTTCAAGGCACCCCCACTGTTACATCTTCCCTCCCTACCTGCCACGGATCAGAAGAATCTTTCCTTTCCCTGAAGTCCCATGGCCCTAAAGTTCACTGTTCCATCTCCCAAGGAGAATGTAAGTGACTTGACTCAAACCATGCCTTAAGCAATTTGCACACCCAGGAGATGCCTGCCCCAATCTTTGCCCATTACCACCCTACTCTTCCTTTAAGAAAGACAAATGGCACCTGCCTGTGAACTAAAGAAACTAAAAATCCGATGCCTCTGAACTTCCGTAGCACTTTGTTAGCATCTTTCTTGTGGAATTTATCCCATTCTTTCCGCTGATGGAACTGTTTGCTGCTGTGTTTCATTTTTCTTAATATAGAACAAACTCCTTGAGGGCAGGATCCAATCTCTTTATCTCTGTATCACGTCATCCTATGTGCCCTTAGCGCCCATTAGTGTGCCTTATACAGAGCAAGGCCTTACCGCAACAGTCTTCCTTTGAGCCTCTCGCTTTTTCTGTGGTTCCTAACATGGATGCTGAAGGCAGAACCTGAGGCAAACACAAACAAAATGTGTGTGTGTGCATGCATGTGTGTGTGTGTGTGTGTGTGTGTGTATGTGAGAGAGAGAGAGAGAGAGAGAGGCATGTTTAGGCATGTTTTTGTGTGCAGGCTCATCTGTTGATATCCCGGTGAAGTCATGTTTAAATGGTTCTTAGTTCTTAGCTTTGAAGAGGAAAAAGGTTACAAAAGAGACAGAGAGGTGAGTCCAATTCACACAAGGTTAGTCTTGGTGACCCCAGGGAGATCACTGTTGGAGGGACCTCATTCTAGCATTGAAAGTTCTGCCCGCTAAGAAACCCACAGATCCCAGACAAACCCGGATGGCTGATCACCCTGGCCCCAGGCTTAATTTTAGCACCAAGGCCACCTCCTCACCTTCCTGACTCCTTAAACCCCTGTTCATTCACCAGAACAGACACAGGGTAAACATACCAATTTATCATAACCTAAGGCACACCAAACTTTGATAATTCTTTAAATTTTTCAATGCTGAATTAAGCCCTGCTTTGCTAAGTGAGTGTTTTAGACCTCAGTAGAAATTATTTCAGCAGATTAGAAATACTTTTTTAAAAAGATGTTTTAGGTGCTTTAGCAAAACATAAGACAGGTGGGTAAATATGCCGAGATTATGTAAATACCCTGGAAATGTCATTGAATGGCAACTTATTTTCTCAATCCCTCTTCAAATCACATATACACAGTTGAGGTGAAGAACATTCTAGAATAATATCAATAGGTCATATCTGCCTTTGAGGGTTCCTTGTACTCATAAAATGATTAAACTCCTTTTATCTTCTTGACTCTCTCATTTTGAAATGAGAAATACCACTATATTCTGAACTGTGGCATTTCCAGGTCAAATTTTTATGCAGACAAGTTAATCTAAAAATGTTCAGAAACAACAGAGCCGTAAGTAGGGCTTCAAGCCTCCATGATGATTCTTTGGGTACCCTCATCATTGGTCTGATGTTTATAATAGAATCCTCAATGTGGGAATATGTTCTCCTGAGTTTCCATTAGTTCCCACGAGGGAATGACAAAGCCCTTTTAATACTTCTTAGGGCCTTCTTTGCAGCCTGCTACCATGTCTAATACTTCAGAGCCAACATCTGAAACAATCGTATGTGCTGGTGTGATACCTAAGGACCTATAAAATGTACTTAATGTGGTAAAACATCCAGTTGGGATTCAGGGAGTTTCTACATGGTTTACAGCATGCAAATTGTTCTAAGTGGACTCAAAAGACTAAAATTTTTGCTGGATTAACTGGAGGTCCAGACATCTTCTAAATCCACCATTGTAAGAGTCAAAATATGTGACTAACACTACCCATAAAGTTGGTAGAATCAATTATTTTTTAACGGGAAGAAAATCTTAAATTGTCCCTTCACATTGGCTGCGCCATCAGTCGAACATGCTACATAACTTTTCATAGAAATATGATTTGATATGAGAACATCTGTAACCGTCTGGAACATATTTTTCCCAGGGCTTTACTTCGAGCTCTCTATAGATATCAGATGTTCTCCACAGAATCTGTGACATGTCTTAGGATTCTTGAATAAACATCAGCTATGCCTCTGTCTTGAATAGTGTCAATCTGAATTGAAAATCTGCCAGCCTTCTTAATATCACCAGCAGCGGACTTCTTAATTAATCTGCTGATACTGTGCATAGACTAATATTAAAATCAGAGTTGTATAAGCAGATCTTCCACTTATTTTAGAAACTAACTTTAATTTCCAAAAATTCAAGATGTGTTTCAGCAAGCAACAATTTGAGAAATACACACTAGAGACTCATCTCACTGCTTCCATTTGCTAGAGTGTTATTTGTCCCATGACAACTGACAGGGTCCTTTACCAATAGCCTTAAGTCCATTAATTATGCAAAATAAAAATACTTTAGCACAACTCGTTCTATCCTCATGTACTTTCAATTATAAAATTCGAGACTGGCATCATGATTAATAGTACTTACTAAATGGGAAGTCTTCATCTCTTATACTAGTCTCTCTGACACAAATGTTCTGCAGATTACATCTGAAGTACACATTACAAAAAAAGAACATACTTAATTAATTTTAATGAAGCTATCTCAGATATGCACAAAGATATATGTACAGTGATATTCTTCTCAAAGTTGTTTAGAGAGTCTAGAATTTTAGAAAGACTTGCATGATAGGGAATAGTTAAATGATTTATAGTGTATTCCTACAAAGAAATACTATGCTATCATTAAAATTAATGTGGCAAAAGTATCTTTGCTTACATGGAAAGATAGTCCACCAATATTGTTAAATGAGGAAAAAGGAAATTTTAAAAAGCAACATTACATTATAAAATATTTTTGTTTATATATTGTTTTCATTATATACCTATATCCACATTGCATGGAAAAAAGTCTGAAAAGATATACACCAAATAGTAACAGTGGTCATATCTGGACGATAGAATTACATGTAATTTGATTTTTCACTTTTTTTTATGCCACTACCACCAAGCTGTGACCTCTTAGTGCCCAGGACAGAAAGGGGCAGCTTGAGGTCTGAGCAAAGAATGGAGGGTACTCACACGTTAACTGACTTCCAGAGGAAGAAGGCTCTGCGCTAGGACCCAGGAATCTGCATTTCTTTCTTTTTTTTTTTTTTTTTTTTAATAATTTTTTTTTGAGACGGAATCTCGCTCTGTTGCCTGGGCTAGAGTGAGTGCCGTGGCGTCAGCCTAGCTCACAGCAACTTCAAGCTCCTGGGCTCAGCCTCCCGAGTAGCTGGGACTACAGGCATGCACCACCATGCCCAGCTAATTTTTTCTGTATATTTTTAGCTGTCCAGATCATTTCTTTCTATTTTTAGTAGAGACGGGGTCTCGCTCTTGCTCAGGCTGGTCTCGAACTCCTGACCTCAAGGGATCCTCCCCCCTCGGCCTCCCAGAGTGCTAGGATTATAGGCGTGAGCCACTGTGCCCGCCCAAGAATCTGCATTTCTAACTAGCTGGTGTTGCTGCTGCTGGTCCAGGGACCACACTTTGAGTAGCACCGCCCTCAGGCCTTCTCAATCCCAGCACTTCCCTTCTAGGCTATCTTTAGCACCTTTCCAATATCAAGTATTGAATTCATGTTTGCTGAAGAAATGAATGGGGAGATTTCCGGGCACGGTGGGGGGGTATTGAGAAAGATCTGAAGAGTTCATTACTTCTTTCTCATGTGGTACCATGACATGCTTCAACTGTTCCACCCACGTGTACGCCACAATCTCTGGGACAGGCCTAGGAATCTGCACATTTACTAGCTGCCCAGGTGGTTCTAAAGTTTGAGAGCCTGCTTAGGGAATCAGAAAATAGGGAGGGTTCTGTGGCTTTGTTAGGAAAGGCTTTACATTAAGATAATAAAAGTCCCTGGAAAAAATGTGAGACTATTTTTAAGGTATTTGACATAGCATCACACTTTAACCCACTAACACTTTGGTGTGAATTAGTGCCTCTGATTGGCACAGAGAATTGAGAATGGACACAAGACTGGCATGATTTGATAAAAGGGACTTTAAAGGTCCAGAGCAGAGCCTGAGAATTAATGTGAGGACTGAATACCCTTTTCCAAGGGGGTTGAGGAAAAAACACACCACGGTTCCACCCAGAGGACTTCTTGCTTTCAGGTAATACAACTCTAGAATAAAGAGATATTTAAGAGAAGTGGGGAAAAAAGGAGGAAAAAGACAGACTGTTCCTACTCCCCAAGAGACCTTTAAGCAATCTCCAAGTGAGAGGCCAAAGGGGGGCTGGACTTGGAATACTCGGTGGATCATCCCTTCCCACATGCTACTGTTCCCAGCTGTATCTGCCAAGCCCTAGGGTGTCGGGATGTTATAAAAGGCATTTTGAGAGGCCACAACACTTCCTCCTCTCACCCCAACATGAGGCCCTCAATTAAGCCGGAACTAATTCATATGACAAGTTACAAACCGCAGGCAAAAATAATGAAAACACTGACACCACTCACACTGGGAGAAGATTTCAGTGCACTCCTGTGACAAAGGCCCTGTTATTCACCCGACTTTCCTGATGGTTCCCAGTGCTGGACACAGCAGCCTCCCTAAGCTCTGTAGGATGAGGCAAAAAGCACAGTTTCCACTGTGGCACTGGTTCAAGCTTCTAGCAGATGGTTCTGCATATCTGAGCAACTTTTTTATAGATTTTTATTTCCTTAAATCAGGATAGGCAGAGAGAAGAACATCAGATTCAGAGCCAAAAGTTTTGGGCTGTATATCCCAATTTGTTAAAAATGGGATGGCCAAGAGCATGTTAGTTCGTGTCTCTGAATCCCACAGTTTGTGCACGCTTGCGTGTATGTGCATAAATATAAGAGCAAATTGGTGCCCTCAAAACTGAGACTTGAACGCATCTAGTGTGGGGGTGATAGCCATCACTCCAGATATATATTTGCAGGTGTTGGTAGGTATTTTTTTTTGAAGGAAAAGAAGGAGTTAGGGAACGTGAGTCTGGTGGAAGAAATAGAAGGATAGAAGGTTCCACATCAGCCCCTCCAATCTCACCAGGAGCTAGCCCATCACTGGCCTGAACACGAGTGGGGAGTGATTCACCAGCACTGTATATACCCAGTGGCAGAATGTATAAGGCCTGGCTCCTGAGCCCAAGCAAGACACCCCTGAGGGACCCCAAAAACAACAGAGAAATCCTGAGGAGAGCTCAGAGGTCCCACGGTAATGCCAAGAATAGGCTGAGTGCCTGCAGAGTTGGGTCGTTAGACTTCATGGGATTTCCCTCCCTCTGGCTGCTGGCAGGCAAGACCTGGGGACATGCCATGGGAATGAGAACTCTCCTGCCAACACCACGGAGCCAGCATGAGGCTCAAACTAGGTAATGCTCCTGGAAGCAATCTGTGAGCAATGAAAGGGCTCTAGAGACACAAGAAGTTCCTGCTTCTTTTTCTTTTTCAATCTGAAGTCAGAGGCCAAGAAACCTTTAGGGCTCAGATTCCACTGGCAGAGGAAACCCTCAAAGGGTGCAGTGTGGCTGCATCTAAGCATCTTAGGAATACGGGGGGAGGTTCTCTTACTTTCCAAGGACTCCTCAAATTGTTTCTAAAGGGCCGATGTGACCCTCAGCAATTGTGAATTCAGCCAATCTATCTTTGATACCAGATCTCTCTTCCTAGTTTTGGTCCCCTCTAGCTACATACAGGATAGTACCATTTAAATACCTTACAGACACCTCAAATCAGAATTCAAAATTAAACTCTTCTCCTTTTATTCAGAAATTTTAATTATCATGCAGTATATAGATCTGTAATTCCCCCAGACTCTAAGCTCCTGGAGGACAGTGATCAGACCTTCTATGTCTTTGTATCGCCAGCGGAAAGACAGTAGATTCTCAAGAGTGGTTGGTTGCATTGAATTAAAGTATTCAGTGTTAGCTATGGTAATGCTAGCTCTTATTAACGTAACAAATGCCAAAATCTAAGAAGCTTAATATAATTTTATTTTGTGTGCCCTAAAGACTGCAATATAAATGTTCCTGACCAGCAGGTAGCCTTTCACATGGCTATTTGGAACCCAGGATCATTCCATTCTGTAGCTCTGTCCTCCTCTAGGGTCTTGGAGTCTTTTACATTGAGCCCACAGATGGAGGGAGGGAGAGGGAGGTGAGGAAGACGGAAGGCATTCCTGCTTCTTAAGCTCCTTGGCCCCAAAGCAACAAACTTTACTTCCAAAACACTCCATTGGCAAGACCCAGGCTCATGGTACCACTTAGATGCAAAGGGGCTAGGAAATGCTGTCCCCGGTGGGACAGCTGCTCCCCAGCACAACTCTACTATGGAAGGCGGAATGTGACTCTTTGGTGGAGCTAGCCACCTTGACCACATGTTCTTATGGGCCCTAATATCTAACACATAAAAGACACACATTCCTGATAAATAGAATGACCATGGTCTAATATGCCTGGAAAATCCTATTTTTTGCCTTTTTCCTTAGCATAATTATTAATAACACCCCTTTTCACTCTCGAAAGTGCTCAAGTTTGGAAGATAAATTATCTCATCACCCTATAAGATGGTTAGAATCCATCTTATAGATAATCTATGAACCCACCAAAAGGTTTTTCAAGGCTTGCATTTTTCACCATAGACAACTGAGGGCCTGTCTGAGGGTAAACATCCATAGCATGAAGGAGAAAACATCAAGAGTGGCACATTCCATTTGACCTGACCACCATCTGCTTTCCTGCGTAGTCAGTAAAATACATTCTTTGAACCTTAAAGTTTACTTCAGAGAAAGCATAGCCTTACAGAATATGCCTTTTCTGTGCTGTGGCAAAAGACATGCCCTAAACAGAAAGAAAAAATGCCTGGCACTGAAAAGCAAAGTTTCACATTCTAGTATCACTGAATCTCTGCTTTCCAGGAAGGAATGAGCACCTTTAGAAGGACCGGTTTTCCTTTTCAAAGCCAAACCAACCAACCAAACACACCTATAGTCCAATCAAAAGCCCCTTAGTTATAGCATCAAAAATATGATCAATTAGGAAGTGAAGAAATTTCTTTCCAACGGAAAATTGTCACCCAACTTTGAGTATAAAAGCCTATAATTCAGAAATTATAATTATATAGACAGGGACTAGACTAAGGTTTACTTTTGCTAGTAATCTTTCTTCATAATGCAATAAGTAAAAGTGCAAGAAGAATGTTTAAAAGACTTGAGAGCAAAGAGTTTTCAAGAACCCGAAAGAATTTCATAAGATAGATATAAACGTAGATGCTATAGATTCTAACTCTAAGAAGCTAGATGAAGGAGATAATATAAAAACCTTTGTTAGTCTACACTTTTATAAATTTAGTTTGAGCAACTTGAAACCGCACAGGAATCTCCTTGAGAAATAGTCTGCAATTCAATGTCACCAATTCAGACTGATTTTCCATTTCAATTAGCCCAGATGAAAGAGGCTTTGCCAAACATAGAGGATTTCCCCATCTAACACCTTCTCCAGTTGAGCCTTGTGAAGATACTGCTAAGAGGAATATTTGATCAAATGCTTAAGCATTAACTATGTGTAGGGAAAGCCATTAAATGAATGAACCTTCTGTGAATTAAATTGATTTTCTAGAAAATGAAAACAAAATTGAATCCAAGAATAAACTATCTTAAAATCACATTAGGCAAGTAAAAACATAAAATATTTTTTCACCAGAGCTGTAAAAATTAAATTAGCTAAAAGAGGAAATAAATGCCTTTGTGTTGCAAGCAATTCCGTTTGTCAGGACAATAGGTGCCTATGAAGGAAGCAAAACTCTAAAGAGAGCTGCAATTGTTTCTCAGGATGGTGCTTTGTGAAGTGAAAAGCAAGTCGGCTTTTTCTGTAAGTCACTTCCCTGGAAGAGGAGAGCCGTACTCAGTGGCCGCTCACAACTGGACAGAAAGGAGGGGGAGGCAACCCGAGGTGCACACAGACTGCTCAGTGGGGGCGGCTCCCTGCTGAGAAGGGGGTGGGCAGGCTGTCTTCTCCTCTTTCACCCCTCCCCAGGCATCACCACTCTTTCCTTGAACTGAAGTTGCATCCATACATTTCTGCTTCTTATCTGGGCTTGTCCAATAAGCTGTTCTGGGCTCAGCAGCCTTTGTCTGTGGATTGAATCATACCATGCCATGAAGCCTACAGAAAAATTTTTATTGTGCCCAGATCCCTGTTTTTACTCACCAGGTAAGTACACTAGCTGCTATAACAAACAGGTTCAGAGTTCAGAAGCCTGACATAATTTTAAAAGCCCAGGTCCCTCTTCTCCAAGTGGTGGCTTAGGGATTTGGGCTTATTCGATCCTAAGATACTACTATTTTTCAGCCAATTAAATGGGAGGAAGAGAAAGAACTAATGAAAGATTGCACTGGGTCTAACAGTGGCACACATCCTTTCCGCCCACATTTTCCACTTGCAGAACTCAGTTATGTGGTTCATCTAGACACACAGGGAGCGGGGAGATGCAGCTGTGCTTTGTGCACAGGAAGGAGAACCACATATTGGTGAAATTTAGCAATTTCTGCCACCCTGGCTCTGCCCATCAATTCAGACATCACTTGCTAATCTATTTTGTGTGTCAGACATTCTGTCAAGGACTAGAGGAAATGGTGAGCAGTACGTTGCTCTTGAGTAATCACAGTGTAGCAGGAGAGAAGAATGGGTAAATTAATAATTATGATATAGCATGATAAATGTGATGGCAGAGACATTAGCAGAGTACTGAAGGAACCCAGAAATGAAGCAAGTTCAGGGAAGCTTCATGTACATTTGAACTGAGTCTTGAAGAAGAGTGATCATAGCTAATGTTTTTCAGTCACTTTCTACTCACCAGGCACTGTTCTAAGTGCTTTTCATGTATTAACTCACTTAATCACCACAACTGTAAGAGATGGGCAGTAGTATTCTACCCACCGATGAGAAAACAGAGGCACAGAGACCTTAAGTCCCTCGCTCAAAGTCTCACTGTTTGCTACTGGCAGAGACGAGATTTGCACCCAGGCAGTCTGTCCCCTGAGGTGACTCTCTCACCCTCCACACTACATGGAGAGGCAGCAGAAGTTCACCAAGGAGGAAGGACAGAGGCTCTCTCTGCTTATGTAGGGCCTGTGTACGTGTGTCTGTGACGGGGACAAGAGAGCACTTGGGGGTCTGGAGAAGCATGTCCTGGTAAGGTCTCACTACACACTTTCCGCCTGTGCCACGCAGCTAGGGGTCTCACAGAGAGAGGCTACCATCGCACGGCTGGGACGATGCCGGGACATTAGGGAGATGGGCCAGACTGGAGTAGGGATCCTGAACCTGAATGGTAGACCGTCCCACTAAGGCAGGGCCAGTAGCCAAAGAAGGTAACAGAAGAGGGCGATTTATTTCACAAAAATGTATTAAGATCTCATTAGGTTCCACATGTATCAATCTCTTCTGAATATCCATGATATCAGACCCTGCTGATTCCTCGGATTCCACTCGGACGCGTTTGCTGGCTTCCTGTGTGCAACAGAGGCTTCTAGTGCCCTCCATACCCACCCTCCGTCCTGGTCCCTCAGGAAGCTCCCCTGCAGTGAGGTGGGGCCATGCGACTAGTCACGGCCAGAGAAATGTGTGCAGAAGTGATACGTGTTTCTTCTGGGTCACAGCATGAAGCACTGACTTCTAGTCCTTTGCCTTGGCAACCTGAAGACACCTGTTGAGATGGCAGCGCAACAAGACAGAGGAAGCCTGCCTGGAGAACCACCCAACCCATATAGAACTTTGTGCAAGCAAGAAATAAGCCTTTTTTGCCTTCACCCCCAAAGATTTCTGGGTTTATTAATTAATGCAGCATAACCTGGTAAGTGTATATAATGCATTATATTTCAAGCCTATGCCCATCACTGGCTTTGTTTTTATAATACTTCTGTTTTGACCCTGGAACTCATGCCAACTTCACTCCATTATTCAGCCAAGATTAAACCTGTTAAATCTAATCCAGTAGTGTGCACATATAGTGACTTCTTAAGTCGTTTATTGACATTCACATTTTTAAATGAAGCTATAAACAAAACTCCTTGACCACCACTTGGAATGTCACTGTCTAACTTTGATGTCATAATGGCCACAGAGCTGGAGCTATCTCCTAACACATCCTCCTGCTCTAAGTGAAAACCTAAGAGGATGAACTTTGCAGTGATGAGGCTTGACGACCTTGCCACCAGCAGAAGACACAGCAGTGAGGCCAGGAGAAAGGCTGCTAGCTTCCTCGCCAAAGTGTTGGTTAGGCCTGGTGCGACTGGCCTGCTAGTGGAGGAAGTCTTATCAGTCCTTATCTGAACACTCTGTGGTTCCTTCCTGGCCCCCTGCCCTGACCACACACATACACACACATACCCACACTGGATAGTACCAAATCCCAACACTCAACATTTCTCAAAGAAGCTACGCCCAAGGCAGGTGTGCCCTATGTTATAAGAAAGCTACATTCAAGAAGTATTAGGTACAAAATTAATCAGAAGTAGAGAATGATGTCATTTGGTAAATTCTTACTTGTTTAGTGTATTTCCTTAGAAGGAGAAGTACACATGTCTATTATTCCAGCTTCAACATAATGACCACGACTTTCAGAAAAAACACCTCAGACAATAAAGAGAAGCTTTTTTCAATCTCTAGTTCCAGCTGGGCAGTCAGACACCAGTCATAAGCAGAAAGAAGAATATGCTTCTGTTCATCGTGGTTACTTTGAGAACGTGTCGTATTGAGATTAGCAGCAAAACAGGAGCTCAGAGGAAACCGGACTCAAAAGCAAACAAAATGCAGAAATTGTGTAATTGCCTCAAAAAACTGTGAAGTTGCTTAGCTAAATATTTTAAGGACTAGCATTACTTAAAATAATAATAATCCTCACTTGACTGATAATATTGCATTTTCAGGGTACAAACAAGCCCCAGATACAAATGATTAGTGTTTTCCAAGCCAGATGTCTTAAGATCCAGCCCAGCCCTCATTTCTCCTCGTCCTGTTTCCTCCCTTCCTCCCCTCCACTGATCCCCAGAGCTTCTTTCTCAGACTTTGATAATACTATCCAAAGGTGTAGATACAGATTACCACAGAATTATTTTTGTACTATGTATTTTCTAAGAATGATATTTTTACATTTGCTTTCAATTTGTAAACAGAAATACAATTATAGCATTTATATGTAATCCCTAATGTCTATAATTATCTAGATATATAGATAGATGTACATTAACTGGCTTAAATCTTTGCTCCAAACCTTTTTTATACTTCGCATTTCCTATTTTGATCACTCACTGTAGCATCTATCACTCTTGGTCACCTAGAATTTATCTTCAAACGCTTTCTTCAACAGAGATTCATGTGTAAAGCCTTGCCCAGGATAATCACCTATCATAGAATATTTTTGAAATCTTGCCTACAGAGAGTGTATTTCTGTGGCTTTCTCACATAAAAGACAAACTGACTGGGTATAAAATTCTTGAATGGTAGCCTTTTATAATCAAAACTCTACAGATATTGCTTTCATAGAGCTATCACAGAATGGTATGACTTTGGACATCTTTTTATTCTTTTGGCATTTTGGCATTGTCTATTTGTTCCACACTGAACACATGTCATTGTAATAAGGGAAAAAATTAATAAAAACAAATAAAATCAATATATTTATGCTGAGTGATTATTCTGTTCCCACATTCTGCTGGATGCTGAGAGGCATGCCAATCATCACCGTTGTCAAGGAGACAATAACTCAACTATAGGTCACATATTGATGATATAAATGAATATTACTACACAAGTAATTTTGTAACTAACAAAAATATAATATTTACATTTAGTATTATATTGTCTAGGGGAAAAAACAAGCATACATCCGAAATATCTAATAAGATCAAAACATCAGAAATCCTCAAACCAATCCTTGATCTTCCACAAGGCAGGATTCTGAAATCTGAAGGTCACAGGGTCCCACAATGATTAAGCTGTGAGACCTCCTTTAGGCTGCACAAACATAATATCTCCTTATTCAAAAATATCAGAACTCCCATCACCACCAAAAGAAAAAAGTTAGGTCAGAACTAATTGTACTTTAGAGGAGGTCAGATAGAGGACTATGGCACAGTTGTTAAAAACGCTATGTTCAGATAACCAAGATTTCAGTCTGACTGAACCACAGTATTGTGATCTGCTTTTACTCACAACACTTCTGACACCAAATGTGGGAGTTGTCCACACTGACAATCAACTCTCCAACTCTGCAATATCAACTAGGTGTCCTACAATTCAACTCAATTCAATTCTGACACTGCCTATGTGGTGTTAGCATCAGATCCCATAAGGAAAGGGCTCAGTCCCACAAGACTGCCACCACTTCAGACACTAATCACAAGTCCTGGACCTTTCATACTCCTAACCAGCCAGCTATAAGTTGAAAATGTGCTAGAATAGCTCATAGAATTCAGGAAAACAATTTACTTACTCTTACTGGTTTATTACAAAGGCTACAACTTGGAAAGAGCCAAATGGAAGAGACACACAGAGCAAGGTATGTGATAAAGGACACAAAGCTTCCATGTCCTTTCTGAGATGCTAACCTCGATGTGTTCACCAACACTGATACTCTCCAAACTCTTGTTGTTTAGGGGGTTTTTATGGGGGATCCATTACATAGGTATGGTTGATTAAATCATTGGCCATTGGTGATTGAACTCAATCTCCAGCCCTCTCTCTCTCTAGAGGTCAGGGGTTAGGGCTGGAAACTCCAATCCTCTTATCAAGGGGTTGGTTCCTCTGGCAACCATCCTGCACCTTGAGACTATCTTGGGGCCCACCAAGAGTCACCTTGTTAGCATAAACTCAGGTATGGCTAAAAGGGGCTTATTACGAACAACAAAAGATGCTCCTCTCACCTTATCATTTAGAAAATTACAAAGGTTTTAGAAGCTCTGTGCCAGGAGCCAGGAACTAAGACCAATTTCTTCTTATATTACAATATCAGATAGGTACTAGCTATAAGCAACCCTGAGCAAATCAATTCCTATGTGCCCTGTTTTCTCATCTGCAAAATCAGGATAAGAATAATCTCTCTTCCATGAGATTGTTGTAAGAATTAAATGAATTAAAATAAAACACAGTACCTGGCATATAGGAATGTGAACCCAGTGTTTACAATAAGTAAAGAGCCAGACAAAACTAGAGTTACTTTTTGACCTCCATTGTTTGACATGTCCCCCAGGAACTCCTATGACCAGTGAGGTGGGGAGGGTGGGCGGTCTTATTCCCACCCCAAGCCAGTTAAGCCCTTTGAGGGAAGGCAATGGGGGCCGTTCAAGTCAGGGACTTATTGGTGGCAGAACTAGAGCCAGCTCTTCTTTTCTCCCGTGCTCTTCCCCACAGCAGCCTTCCAAGCTGCCCTGCCACCGAGCATGGCTACTCAGAGACAGCACCATGAGGGTCTTGTTACCCAAGTACCAGGTGAAGCTGCCCATCACTCTCAAGGTAAATAGAGAAAAAGTCCTTAAAACATCCCCCTTCAAAGTCAGGGAATCCTACTTCAGTTTTGTTGATTGTTTAAATCATTGTTTGTTTATCAGTGTGCAGGGGGTGTTTAGTTTGTTCTTCCACCCAGAAATTGTTGATTTCTCCACTTACTTTCTTAAAGAGGAAGTTGGTCCAAACCCATGACTGAAAACCCCACGTAAAGGTTCAATATTGCTATTTAAAGCAATGAGAATGAAGTCAAGAAGCAGTTTTTCATTTCACCTAGCACAAAGTTGAAGAGCTGGAGTCTCTCAGCCTTGTGGTCTCACCAGTTATTAATTTGTTGACACAATTAATCAAAATTAAAAGGAGGATTTTACTCTCACATTCATTAACCCATTGTAGGAAAATCCGTGAGGCTCAGTGCCTTGGAGCATCTTCCCACCCCAAGGAGTAGCAAAGAACATCAGCAGGGAGACGGCACTGTACAAAGTGCTTCCATCTACCATCCAGGGAAGCCTGCACACATGGCTTAACCTCTCTGAGCAAAATGTTCTCACCTGCACAACAGAGATGTAATAGTACCTACCTCATAGGTTGATGTGAGGATTAAATGAGAAAACATATCTAAGGCACTTAGTGTGGTGCCTCACTTGTTTATTACGGGCTCCACAATCATAGTCAGGTAAGAATAAAGACCCCTGTGCTCGAGGATGGGGTCTCTATAAATGCTGCCATACCAAGCCATGTTCAAAGTAATCGTGCCAACCCTAATGGCTTTGTCTGTTTGCCTTAGGAACTTTCCATGTCATAACACGTAATAGTCTATTTGTATGTGCCCAGGACCAGCACTTATTTCATTGTTTTTGTAGAGCCCCCAAAAGTTTGCCATGGAAGCCCTGAATCTTTCCTTCATGATGAAATACTTTCTTGTAGGTCTGGTGTCCAGTTGGCTTTTGACCTTTATTAGTCAAATTCGCGAAGTCCAAATTTGTTTCCTTCCATGTATCCCTGGGGATGCAATTGGAGAAACAGCTGGAGTGATGGCTCACTGACTTTTAAGTTAAATTCGGCTAGAAGATGCCTGGAAATCCCCATTTTGTCCCGGAGAAGTCAGGATCCCTCAGAATCCCCAACGTAAGAGAGACACCAGATCACCAAAGGGGCATGGGGCATGGGAAGCTCCCAGGACTGCCAAGAAGGACATATTTGACTTGGCCCACCTGGAGCCGCCTGGATCTGATCTTCCGAGGGAGGAGCAGCAGGGAAGACAGGTAAGCTTATGTGTTGGAACCTCACTGGCACCAGCCCAGATCTCTAGGGTCTGGATGCATCCATGACCTCTGGGAATGCCCACCAGATGCAGGACAGTAATGCCGGCAGTTAGGGTCCTTTTCTCCTCCTGAATCTGCCAGAAGGGTCTGTTTGTTCTCCCATCTGACAACTCCTCCCCCTGCTCTCCTCCCAAAGTCAGATTTATTCTCAACAAGGGACTGATGACTACAACAGGATTGAGCAAATGTCAGGGTTGGATAATACCCAGAAAAGGGTGTTCCCCAAGAGGTAGTTCATAGCCAGCCAAAAAACCATGTTAAGAGGTTTACACTTCAACTCCTGCTTCCCTGCAATCTTAGCAATTGGAGGAGACTCTTAGTCATCTCACTGCTCTCCCTTCCCTGCACCTCTGCCATTTGCTCTCCAGACTTCTACCCCCAGCTCCAAGTATGTCCTTTCTTTTCTCCCTTTCCTAGTAGATCTTAAAAGCCTAAAAAAGTAGAGAAGGTCAAAAACGTAGACCAATGCTAATCACACACTCACAGACACGTCATAATAATTCTGCGAAATAATGCTTTAGATGTGGTCTTGGAGGTGAGAAGCGTGCTTGCTAAAGATTCTAATTCAGAGACCCAGGACAAACGTATGACATTAAGAAGTTCACATGGTTGTTTATGAGAACAAGACTGAAAGGACCTGAGCCTCATGTTCCTCTGTTTGACTTCTGTCAGAGGCGCTTACAACCTGGAATAGTCACAGGGTGGAATATCATCACATCAGGCTAATGAGAGCCCCCCACCACCCACACCCTCATCATCAGTGAGATAAAGGGGGAGGTAACGTTGCCTCCCATTCAGGGGCCCACTGTGGCCAATGGACCTATCAAAAGCAGAAAATCTTTTTTACAAACTTCACGCTATCGTATCACAGAACAAAGGCAGGAGGCTCCATCCTTTAATTTTATTCCCTAGGACAAGGATTTTGCCCACTCCTTACCCACTGTCTGATTTCTCACCAAAGGGACATTTGCAAGATGAAAGATTTATATTCTGTGAAATATTTCACTTGTCATCAGTCAGGGCCTCCAGGCTCCCTGGTCGTGCCGGTCAGTTCCAGGAAGTTTCCCTGAGCCTCCCTCATAGGCAAGGCCACACTGCTCCCAAGTGGCTTCTGTGCAGAAGCAGGAAGCCAGAGATGGCTGCAGCTGGAACTCTCTCCAGACCCAGGGGGCCCTGCCTCCCTGTGGCCTCACTGCTAATGAGCCGGTCTGCAGACCCTCCCTAGCTCCCATCAGCCAGGGAGCTCAGCTGCTCACACCTCCAGGAAGATCCTTTGTCTTGGCAAAGGGAGCAGCCCTTTTAAATAATCCTAAAAAGCTGCAGGGCTGGTCTAACAAGAAGTCCAGAATTCAACCTGGACATCATCGTAGTGAGCTAGTGAGCGTCTGTTAAGATAAAAGTATAAGGAAGCCTAATATATTATCAGTATTTATTGAATAGGATGGTTTACAGCCTAAATGTAGCTCCTGACTTCTTATGAATCTATTTACAGTGGTTTATGAAGGTAAGGTGGTCTCGATAAGCCAAATCTCCTTCAAGCTCATTCTTTTCTCAACAATTAAAAATACAATCTGCAATTGGTGCTCTTGTAACATTGATGGTTATTGCACCTTGAAGAGGATGGACTGTAGTTTCTAGCACTCTGATCGGTTGCACTCAAGGTTTAGAGCAAGCCCACCTTCACTTTCATTTAGAAGGAGAAGCAGGGCCAGGTGTTGCGATTATCCTCCTTGGTAAGACAGCAAAATTAAGAACCCTACCCCCAAAAATCTTCAGAGGTACCACCAAGCCCTTCCAATTTCTCAGTCATATGGGCAAATCTTAATACCCCCAAAACTCAGTCTGCACACCTAGACCACTTAAACCAGAACCTCTGCAGTGATCCTAGGCATCCGTATTTTTTGAGATTCCTTGGGGTGTTACATTATGCAGACAAGTTTGAGAACTGCTCTCTGAGACCAGAATGTCTATTAATAATTCCAGCCACACATAAGAATCAGCTGGGATGTCTCTAAACAGCAGCCATCCCATGCCCCACTCTCCCAACCAACCGAGTCAGAGTCTCCAGGGATGGTGCCCAGGCGCCTTGTCAAGCACTCAGAAGGTTCTGATGCACTCAACGTTGAGTATAAAGTTATATTATTTGATTAAATGGTTTCATTTTATTACAAAAACACGTTCACAGGGAAAAAATATAGAGAATAAGAAGCAAACAAATACATATTTAAGGCATGCATGATCTCAAATCCTACCTTCCAGAAATAACCACAGTTAATTACTTTCACTGGGGTAAAGAGGGGAAGTATTAAGGGAAGATGTAAATAAAGGAAGGTGGACTCACAGGTCTTTAATTCAAGGTCTCCATCATCTTCCTGAACTCTCTCCAAGCAGTTGGGGACTGAGAGGTTGCGTGGGCCCCAGCAGTGGCCATGCATGTGCATGCACACAGGCACACCCACACAAACACACACACACACACACACCCTGCACTAGGGAAGGCCTGGTCAGACTCTGCCATTCTTTTCATCACCAAGAAGCACTTTTGTCATTTCATTTTATGGGTGCCTAAATTAGAAACATTTAGCTCACCAAACCAAATTTATGAAGTAACAATGACCTCATTTGCCCATTTTTTAAATTAATCAGAGATTTATATAACTTCCAATCAGAGGTGCTGATCAGCACACAACGACCCCAGCCTAGCAACAAGTTGCAATGATGCCATCCTAGAGCAAAGAAAGGGGATGCTTATTGAGCCCGGGCAATTCATCGTAAGCAGACTTGGCTTTTAAGAAGTCTGAAATACTAAAATACAGGAAACAAATCACTACCACCATCAAGAGCCTGGGGATATCTGAGGAGGGAAGGGAAACAAGATGAATAACTAACGTCCCCAGGGCAGTAGGTTAAAAGGGAGAAGGTTGGAAAATAAGGATAGGGCTCTACTACAATGCTACAATTGCTAGAAATTTTATTCTGCTAATAATTACATCCTTAGGCAAATCAAGCTATCATCTCTGGACCACATTTTCCCATTTGTAAAATGAGAGAGGTTGAGCTAAGGCAGGACTTCCCGAACTCAGCACTATTGACATTTTAGGCAGGATTACTCCTTGCCATGGGGCTGTCCTATACATTGTAGGACATTTAGCAGCATCCCTGGCCTCTACCCACTGGGTGCCAGTAGCACACTCCCAGGTGGGACAATCAAAAATGTCGCCAGACATCGCCAAAATGTCCTCTGAGGAGTAAAATCATTCCTAGTTGAGAACCATTTCTCTAGGGTAATTCTGAAGTTCTCTTTGTTTTGGAAAACTCACAAATAATGTGGAAGAAGTTGGAGGGATGAGTTTGACATATCAGGGAACATGGACTTAAGAAAGCCAAGGATGAGGGTGTGTGGAATTCCCTATAAAGCAGAGGTTCTCGATCTTGGCTGAATTTTAGAGCCACCTGAGGAGACTCTCAAACTCCCAATCTCAAGATGAAACCCCTGACCAATCAAATCAGAACTCCAGGAGTTGGAAAGAGCTCGCCAGGTGACTCCAGTGTGCAGTGGTTCGAGGACTCCTGCAGGACAGCTTAGTGTGAGACAGAAGTAGTGATAAGTCTGTTCATCACTTCTCATGATTCTGATAAAACTTTATCATTTCAATCACTAGGAAAACCAAAATCCTAGTCTGTGCTAGCATTTTGCAAAGCACTGGGACACAGACCATCTTAAATCAAGCCAATCTCAAGCTTTAGGTTTCAATGAAATCTAGACACACTTCTAGGAGAAGTACATGAGCATGCGGGCACCTAAAAAAAGTCAAAACGCTAAGTGTCTCTGGAGGAGGCACCACCGTTCCTCCAGAGAATCCTCTGTTCCCCGTAGTTATTGGCCTGAGACCTCACCAGCCGTGGGCTCCAAACCATGACTGTCAATTGCCTTAATCCTGTCCAACAAGAGATCATCTGTTGCCGTTTCAAGTAAATGACAATCACATCAAAAGGAAATGTGTGCACTCCCGGGAAGGGGGAGATACACTCCCTTGGACTCATTTCTGAGTGAAATCAGTCTGTGTGGCTGGGCTTGGAAGAGCAGTAGACACCTAACCAATGAGGCAAAGCATGAATATGACACATGCAGTTCAAAGGGGCCATCGTGCAGTAACTGAGGAATCTTTGACTGTTCCCAGGGATTCTGAGCTGATTAACGTGGGACTCTGCAAACTGTTCACAGTCCCCTAAGAAGAAAGTTGTGACAGAAAAGGATGCAATCTTGTTTACTGTAATTGTTTGTTTGCTATTGCAAACTAATAGTAGCGACAGCCCAAGTTTATTGAGTGCTTCCTCTGTGCCAGGTCCTGTGCTAAGCATTTTGCATAAATTATTTCATTTAAGCCTCACAACCACCTAATTAGATTGTTGCTGTTATTATCCCTGTTTTACAGTTGAGAAAACTGAGGCTTAGAGAGGTTAAGGGATTTACCAAAGGACATGCTTCCAGCAAGCACAGAAACGGTAATTAAGCCCCAGGCAGTCTGACAACAGAGCCTAAATTCTTGAACATTATGTGATATAGCCTCATGAGTTTTCATTTGTCAGACCATGAAACTAATAACTTCGCATAGCATTCTTTCAACCAAGAATTTTAAAACACTTTTGAAGTATTTAGTATATAGGCTTATGCCTTGCTGTGATCCAAATGGAGAAATTCCATGCCAGTGTTCTTGAAGTGTGTCTTTGGGCCTCCTCCCAAATCAGAATCAGCTAGGGGAGTTGTTGAAACACAGGTTTCTGGGCCCCGTCTCATACCCACCATATCAGAATCTGGGGTGTGAAGCAGTAGCCAGAGAGGTAATGCACCTTGTGAACAAGCTCCCCGGGTGATTTCTTTGCCCTTCAAGTGCTGAGAAGCACTTCCCTAGAAGCAGCACACCTTTGCATCCACACAGCACAGCCTCATGCCTGCAAAATTTGAAGAAAGAAAATTTCTCTCCCCAGAATTATAACACAGAGCAACTGCAAAGATCAACACTAAGAGGCAGAAGATTCTCAGGAAGATCCCTTAAAGATCCCTGGATGTATTTTAACATATTCAATTTTAGACACAAACCCACTTACCAAAATATATCATACTTTGCCCTGAGAATCTGTCTTCCTCTGGAGACCAAAAATCTACTTTATTAATATCACTTAAGCTGTTACTCAAAGCCCTCAACACACACACGTGCACACACACATATCCCTACAAGAATTTGAGTAAACACTGTGTAACCAGAAAGTGAAATTGCTCTCAAAAAGCCATTATGGCTTTTCTTAGATGCTCACATTACAATAGAATTCAGAGTGAGAACTGTCAGCGCAGATAGAAATTACAGATTTCTAAATCACGCATTCCTCTGCTAGATATGAGCCCTTAGAGGCTGGGATAGCATCTTATTCCTCTCTGCATCTCTAGTTTTGAACACATAGTAGGCAATCAATCCAGTTTTGTGTTAAGAAAGAATAAAGGAAGAAAGGAAGCTTTGAAGTAATTAGTGAGCAAATCAATTCCCCAAAGAGAAAGAGCCTCACAGGCCACCTCTTTGCTCACGGCCTTTGGACCGGACTGCACTCCAAATAAAATGGCAGGGGATGCTTTTCTTTAACTGCCTGACTTCTCTCAGTAGCCCTACTTCAAATCCTAAAATCATGCCTCTTTGCATCAAAAAATGATCACCTCAACGCCTTCAGTACACACATACAACCCAAAATAAACCTCTAAATGAATAAACCAGAATAAAACACACTGCACAAGGAAAAGAAAGAGAGAGAAAAGACAGATTGTGGTTTACAAAAAAAAAAATAATAATAACAGCATACAACACACCAGGGGGTTGGAAAAATATCAAATTTTCATTTATAGCAAAGATTGTGTTGAATTTTGATTCATTCTGCTATTCATGAGTTTTGTATTCTTCCTTACATTAAGACATATTTATGCTGCTGTTTCATTCCTACCAGTCCCTGTATAGCATGAATATTCACATAGCCCCCATAGGCTGCAACTATGCACATGAGTGGGTGAGCACACACACACACACACACACACACACACACTCAAAGGTCAGCATCTTGATCCCTGGGAACGCATCTGATTAGATAATTTCCAAACCACTGTAAAACAGATATTAGGGATGATATTACTCAAACAGCATCAGGAGAACCTATGCGTGGGGTTGGTTTCTGGCCACTAGAATAGTTCTGAGTTGATGTATACAGAGTGTCTTACTCAGACTTTCACATGGTCACAACAAATTATAAACATTCAGACCTTGAGGAGACCCTAGAATCATTTGCTTCCAAAGCCCTCATTTTACAGACAGGGAAATCAAGCTCAGAATGAAACTGCTTGCCCACAATCAGATGACGGGTTGGTGCCTGAGTATCCAATCCAGTTGTCTGTCTACTGTGCCACAGTGGGACCAATATTTTGTACGTAATAGATAGCTAGCTGGCAGTTCAACAAGAAAATTCATCTGGAGTCCTCTTGATAATGACTGCAAGATCTAAATTCAATTTCTATAAATAATTGCCAATTTTTGTTACAGTTCCTAAAGAATGCTGGACTCCAATAATCAATATTATAATAAATGAGTTCTAGCTCTTCTTTTTTGCTATCCTTTTTTTAAAGTGCTAGTGGCTAAAGGGAAGAAAATATGAAAAAGAAAAGAGATTTTAAGTTTAGAAAATCTACAAACTAGATATTCCTATTGGCTACACGTTTTCACTTCATAACTTGCCTCCGACAAGGCTCTCAAAATTTAATGTCGTAAGAATCTGACAAAATGTATGTAATGATTAAATAAATAGGGGTGGGGCCTGAGATTCTGCACTTTCAATAGCTCCCAGGTGACTCCAATGCCGCTGGTCACAGAACCCACTTTGAGTAGCAAGATTCTAAAGGACCGTCCCCGGTAACTGCAGTATCAACACTACGCAAAGCAGACCAGGCAGCAAAGAGTACAAGCCCAGTCAGCAGGCCCTGAAAACGATGCTTATACTGAAAATGGAAGAGCAGGGGAACGAGCCAACAAAAATTAGTCACGAGGTAATTAAATATTGTCCTCTGGGACTTAAGTCTACCTTACCTAGATGTCAATGTCAGAAAAGCCCACGATGTCATCATGCAATGGCGGCACATTATACTTATCCAGGAAACTCACCTCACAGAAATAAATCTGGAAGCAGGAAGACAACAGAGATTCTAATGCTCTGCATTAATACTCAGGGACAAGGAATAAATGAAACCAAAGCACTTTCAGCTGCTAATTAATGATTGCAATGCCAAGGACAAGGAAACACAAAGATCTTTAACGATGGAGCCAGGAGAGCGCGGTGCTGAGTCCAGCCCTACCCTTGGTTTACTAAACAAACCAAACCATCATGTCTAACAACTTTGCTTGGAAAATAGGTTTTGTGCCAGATGGACATTTATTTCAGAAAATCAAATGGGCAACTTAATTTCAACCTTTCTGATTAAGTAGATCCTAGCTTGTCTATGAACATGCTTCCAACATTTCCCCAAGGGAATTGGGTGGTAACATGGAGAGCATGACCGTTTATTTGGCTTAAGGAACACATTAATTTATCTGGTTTATAGAATTTAAACATCTGACAAATGACAGTGGGGTTGATTTTATTCATCAGCTAATTGCTTTGCCACCTGGAGCTGAAGCTTTATATATGCAGCTTATAAAAGATCTGAAAAGGATCTCAATTATTCTTTAATTTGTTCCTTGAATATAAAGTAGGAAAATCTGGCTTAATCAAACATTGTCTCAATTCTACTGGGATATGTCTAGTTACCTTATAACAAGGTAAGCTTTCATTTAATCATATGATATGATAATTCCCCACTTTCAAGCCAAGTATCCTCTTAGTTACAATCAATTTTCCACTGGAAAAAAATAAACATTGTCTCTTTACTGAAATCCCAGTAGAGAAAAATAGCCCTTTTTAATGAAACTTGCTGCTAATACAACCATACTAGGAATTTCTGTGCAGGAATCCATTAAACCCCCTAATTTGACATTGCTGGTAAATTGCAGAATAAAGTGAGTTCCATGAACAATTCTCTATGCACATGGCCATTCTTGGCACACGTGGAAGAAATGGATAATGAGGGCACGCACACATACATGCACGCACACACACACAGCATTACTGGAATCTATTAAATCTCACTTAATAAATGTTTTAATCAAGTTGAATTCTACAATTTATCTGAGGGGGGAAAAAAGAGGAGGAACTAGCAGTCATGCAATTTCTTTAATTGTGCTGAGTGAATCTGAAATGCTAGCGTGCGCTAGAAGGCTGCTGGAAATCCCAAGACATAAAAACGGCAACTGGCAGGCAAGTGGGACACCTCCTGAAATGTAATCTTGCAACAAGCTGAAAGTTAGACGGTAGTGCCATTATTTTAATGACCCCCAGGTATTGGGGGTTTCAAGCCAAGTATTTGGTCCCTATCTTACCAAGTTTCTCTCCCTCATCTCTTACATGTCCCTGAAAGGATCGACACGGCTGCCAAGATGGGGTCTGTCGGGGAGAACTGGGGACCAGGCATTGCACAGGCTTCCTGGAGCACAACAGGTCACCAACCAGCAACTGAGAAGAAAAGGGGGCTTCTGGGGCCTATGGCAGGTGAATGGTAGAAGTACAGGCAGACGGGTAGCAAGAGAGACACTGGCTCTAGGAACAGGGACTTAGAGTCAAGGGCAGGTCCCCTGTTTCCAGAAACCTGACTGAAAACAAGACAGAACTCAAATCCCTTAGAAACCATCCTATATGATGACATAAGGAAACAAAACAAAACTCAAGCAAGAAGAATTGCCACAGACACCCAAAAACAGACCAGGATCCAAACAGAGGATTTACTCATAAGCAACAATGCAAGAGACCAAGGACTGGTTGAGGGAAGGAAGTTTAGAGCAAAGCCAGCTCCATTTCATCAGCTTCTAAAACACCTAGGACTGGGCATTCCTTAGAAGTAGCAGGTTCAATAAACCATAAAATGTAGTCCAATAAAACCTTGAATGTCAGAACTGGAAGATATCCCAAGCAATGTCTAGTCCATTATACATGCGGATAACATGAGTTCCCAGATGTTTGGGGACAGTATAGCTTAGGAGATAAGAACTAAAACCCTGGAGTCAAAATCCTAACCCTATAATTCACTAGCTGTGTTTCTTTGGACAGCTTTTGTGCCTCTGCAAAAGGAGATGATAATAATAGTACCTACTTCATGGGGTTACTGGGAGAATTAAATGAGAAAACCCATAGACAGCAATTATAATAGTGTCTGAGCTATGTAACAACTAAATAAATGCCGGCTTCTGTCTTTGTATTATTATTATTGTCACTGTTATGGAGTGAATGGTGTCCCCCCAAAATTCATATATTGAAGTCCTAACCCTCCGTATACCTCAGAATGCGACTGTATTTGGAGATAAGGTTTTTAAAAAGGTAATTAAGGTTAAATGAGGTCATAAGAGTAAGCCCCTAATCCAATATGACTAATGTCCTTATAAGAAGAGAAAGAAACACCAGGGATGCTGGTGCACAGAATAAAGACCATGTGAGGACACAGCAAGAAGACAACCACCTGCAAGCCAAGGAGAGAGGCTTGTGTACATAAAATGTTTATGGCAGTATTACTCGTAATAGCCCAAAGGCAGAAACAGCCCAAATGTCCATCAATTTATAAATGAATAAACAAAATGTGGTATATCCATACAATGGAATATTAAATGGGATTAGATATTAAATGAAATATAAAATGAATGAAGTACTGATGCATGCTACAAGATGAATGAACCTTGAAAACAGTATGCTAAATAAAAGAAGCCAATGACAAAAGACCAGATATAATATGATTCCATTTATATTAAATGTCCAGAATAGGCAAATCTATAGGGGATATTTTTATTGATTAGTGGTTGCCTAGGGCTGAGGAGATGGATGTGGGGTAGGCGGTGATAGCTAAAAGATATGGGTTTTCTTTTTGAGGTGATAAAAATGTTCTAAAATTGACTGTGATGATGGTTGCATAACACTTTGACTAAAGTGGATTGCACACTATGAATGGGTGAATTGTGTGGTATGTGAATTATACCACAATAAGGATGTCTTTTTTTTTAAATCCACCAGTCCCCTCAGTGTTCACACACTTTTCCCAGCCTTAAACATCCCCAACTTTGTATTTATTCCACCAAGAGGCCCATGTACGAGGCACAAGTGTCCCTCTATCTGATCTTCCAGGTCAAGCTCACATTTGCAATCCTGTGCCTTTGGTCTTTCAAACTCCCTGTATCTCCACAATTTTCCCTATCATTCTTCATTAAGACACATTTTATTTTCCAGAATTTCATCATTTTTTTTTCCAAGATCACTTTTTGATATCTTAATCATAGATAGCAACTCTCTTTCCAAATGGTTGGGCTTCATCAAAATTTAAAAGCTTTTGGGCCGGGCGCGGTGGCTCACGCCTGTAATCCTAGCACTCTGGGAGGCCGAGGCGGGTGGATTGCTCAAGGTCAGGAGTTCGAGACCAGCCTGAGCGAGACCCCGTCTCTACTAAAAATGGAAAGACATTATATGGACAACTAAAAATCTATATAGAAAAAATTAGCCGGGCATAGTGGCGCATGCCTGTAGTCCCAGCTACTCGGGAGGCTGAGGCAGTAGGATCGCTTAAGCCGAGGAGTCTGAGGTTGCTGTGAGCTAAGCTGACGCCACGGCACTCACTCTAGCCTGGGCAACAAAGTGAGACTCTGTCTCAACAAAAAAAAAAAAAAAAAAAAAAATTTAAAAGCTTTTGTGCATAGGGCCAGGATGAAAAGGTTAAAGAGATCAAACATTCATCCAAAACTTTCGTTCCAAGCAGACAGATATCCCAGCTGCAGATGAAACGTATGTTGTACAAAGAACACACAATATTCTCTCTTACCTTATTTTCATATACTAAAAGTTTATGTATCCAGGAATGTTTGGAATTCTAAATTCACTTTAATAGAATTAAAATACAAATTGTTGGAATGAAAAATATCTAAATAGCCAGTAAGAAAACATAAAATTGACCTGCCAGCCTATGCTTAAAATGAACGATTTCCACAAATTCTGCTGGCTAACCATTTCTAAATACTACACTCATTCAAAATTATCTGTTTTTACTGAGCTTCCAAACTCAGTTAATACCTGAGTTCTGTGCCATGGGCATCTGCTCCTTAGCAGTAAACCAGATCATTGTGGTGCCATAAAATATCCTGTTGAATACCAAGTGCAGTGAAAGAGCTCTAGTAATTCCACCTCTCTTGCTCAGGCAGACAAGAAGGGATCCAGGTGAAGAAACAAACAATAAAAGAAGGTGAAAAAGGGCTCTTTGGCTTTTATTCTCTCTTTCCGTCCTCCCATCTCCCTTGCACATCTCCTTGCTTCTCACCACCAGATACAACTTCCCTGGGAAAACAACAGAGTGATTTTTTCTTTAAAATGCAAAAAAAATAAAATGAAATAAAGAAGAAGACTAGAAACAAATATGCCATCTGCGAACAATGGGTAATTCTTGGTGCTGAGAATATGGATAGGCTTTAACTTTCTTCTTTTTACTTTCGTATATTTTTCAATTGTTCAAAAACTAATGTTTTAGGCAAGTAAAATTTTAAGTATGTGCCATGCCTTTCAAAGCTCTGTTCCTACAAGCCTAATCCAGAAACTATTTCCATATAATGTCCTGGCAGGCTCTGGCACCAAAATAAATGGGAAATGTGGTGATTTTTCCTGGGAACCTTTCTGTCCCCTTCTCCCTTTTCAATATTCTTACCCCTGCCCACCCTGACAGCCTCACCCTTCACCCAAGAATCAATACTTTCCCATCTAGGACCTAGGAGTCACCTCTTCAAGGATGATTGGAGTTCTTTTTTCACTTTTTGCTTTGAGATAATTATAGACTTACAGGAAGTTGCAAAGAAGTGTACAAGCAGGTCTTGGGCACCCTTCACCCAGGCCCCTCACCATTGTTAACATCTTGCAGAACTATTGTACCTCAGTGCAAAACCAGGAAATTGACATGATGCAAATCATAGGGCTTATTCCTATTTCACCAATTATACATGCACCTGTGTGTGTCTACATTGTATGTGAATGTGTGTGTGTGTGTAGTTCTGCAATTTTATAACATGGGAGCTTCATATAACCACCAATACTGTCAAGATACAAAACAATTAATATTTCATCGCCACTGCTCTCTTGCTCTAACCCCTCTATATCCATGGCCACCCCTTCCCCCAACACACATCCCTAACTCTTGACAATCACTCCATCTCTATAATTATGTTGTTTCACAAATGTTTTATAAATGGAATCATGCAATATACCTCCTTTTACAATTGGCTTTTTTTTTTTTTATTTAGCCTAATTTCCTTGAGATTCATCCAAATTGTTGCATGTTATCAATAGCTCATTCCTTTTTATTGCTCGGTAGTAGCCTATGGTATAATGTATCTATCACATTTTGTTATTCACCCAGTGAAGGACATGTGTGAAGTTTCCAGTTTGGGGCTGTTAATAAATAAAGCTACTATGGACATTCCTATACAAGTTTCTGAGTGAGCATAAGTTTCCTTTCTCTGGGATAAATGCCCAAGAATGGAATTGATAAATTGCATGGTATTTGCATGTTTAGTTTTTTAAGACACTGCCACACTATTTTCCAGAGTGATTACATATTCTTACATTCCCATAAACAATCTACAAATGATCCAGTTTCTCCACAATCTTGCCATTGTTTGGTGTTATCACTATTTTTATTTTAGCCATTCTGAGAGGTGTATCTCACTTTGGCTTTAATTTGCATTTCTCTAATGCCTAATGAAGATGAGGCACTAGAGAAATAAATGCCTGTCTCCAATAAAGAATAGGCATTCTTTATTTTGATGAAGTCCAATGTATCATTATTTCATTTTATAGATTATGCTTTTGTTGTAAAGTCTATAAACTCTTTACCTGCTTTGAGCTCACAAAGCTTTCCTCCTATTTTTTCTAGAAATTTTATTTTACATTATATTATATTTTATAGTTTAATGTTTTACATTTAATTCCATGATCCATTTTGAGTTAATTTTGTGTAAGGTGTGAGATTTAGGTTGACATCCAATTTTTTGTCTATGCATGTCCAATTGCCCCAGCACCATTTACTGAAAAAGCTATTCCTCCTCCATTGAAATGCCTTGGTTTCTTTGTCAATAATTAATTGGGCATATTTGTGTGGATTTGTTTCTGGGTTCTCTATTCTGTTCCATTGATCCCTCTGCAAATGCCACACTACCTTGATTATCATGGCTACGTAATAAGCCTTAATATTAGAAAGAATAATAATTTCTTCCACTTTATTCTTCTTTCTCAGATTTGTTTTGACTATTATAGTGCCTTTCCCTTTCCATATAAATTTTAGCATAAGCTTGTCTATGTCTACCAAAAAATTTGCTGAGGTTTGGATGGGAATTACATTAAATCTGTAAACCACTTTAGAGAGAATTGATATCATTACTACAGTGGGTCTTTCAATTCATGGTATGTCTCTGCAAATATTTAGGTCTTCTTTCATTACTTTCATCTGAATTTTGTAATTTTCAGCATACAGATCCTGAACATATTTTGTGCCTAAATATTTCATTTTTTGCAGCAATTGTAAATGGCATTGTGTTTTTTATTTTAGTGCATGTTTTTTATTTTAGTGCATTTGCATATAGCAATGCAATTAATTTTTGTGTGTTGATCTTATATCCTTCAGCCTTGTTGAACTAACTTATTTCTAGAAGTTTTTTTTTGTAAATTTCTTAGTATTTTCTATGTAAACAATCATGTTATCTGCAAATAGAGACAGTTTTATCTCTTCTTTTCCAATCTGCATGCGTTTTATTTCTTTTCCTTGCCTTATTACAGTGGCTAAAACTACCAGTACTTTGCTGAATAAGACGGGTGAGTGCAGACATCCTTGCCTTGTTCCCCATCTTAGAAGAAAAGCATTTAGTTCTTCACCATTAAATATGATGCTAGCTGTATGTTTTTTGTAGATGTTCTTTCTGAGTTTCAGGAAGTTCTCATCTATTCATAGTGTCTTGAGAATTTTTGTTATGAATAGGAATTGGATATTTTTAAATATTTTTCTGTCTGTGTTGATATTATCAATGATGTTAAAATGGCAGATTACAATATATTGATTCATTTTCAAATATTGAATTGGCTTTGCATACCTGAAATAAATCTCACTGGGCCATAGTCTATTATTCTTTTTATACATTGTTGGATTTGATTTGCTAAAATTTTGTTGAATATTTTTGCATCTAAGTTTATAAGAAATACTTGCCTATAGCTTTCTTTTCCTGCACTGTCTTTGTCTGAATTTGGAATGAGAGTAATACCCACATCACAAAATGAATTGGACAGTGTT
The DNA here is from genome assembly GCF_041146395.1 of Eulemur rufifrons. Taxonomy (NCBI): domain Eukaryota; kingdom Metazoa; phylum Chordata; class Mammalia; order Primates; family Lemuridae; genus Eulemur; species Eulemur rufifrons. Next base: position 64,340,983 of record NC_091001.1, read on the forward strand.
CCTCCCTTTTGCATTTTCTGCAAGAGATTGTATAAAATTGGTATTATTAAAAATTCTTTTTGAATGTTTGATAAAATTCTCCAGTAAAACCATCTAGTCCTGGAGATTTCTTTTCAGTAGTTACTTAATTACAAATTCAATTTTTAAATAGTTATAGATCTATTTAGGTTATCCATTTAATCTTGGCTAAGTTTTAGTAACTTGTGGTTTTTGAGGAATTGGTTCATTTCTTCTAAGCTTCTAATTTCTGACCATAAATTTGTTCATCATGTTCCCCTATTATCCCTTCAATAGCTACAAGATCTGTTGTGGTATCCTCTGTTTCATTCCTGATACTGATGGTGTATTTTCTCTTTTTCGTATCTTTGTCAGTCTTGCTGGAGATTTATCAATCTCATTGACTTCTTTTGAATAATTAGCTTTTTGTTTCATTAATTTTCTGTGTTGTTTTTCCATTTTTCAATTTTATTGATTTTTGTTCTTAATTATCTCATTCCCTTTATTTGCTTTGGGCTTGTTTAGCTCTTCTTTTTCTATTAATAGTTTCTTGGGTGAGAACTAAGGTTATTGATTGGGAATCTCTTCTCTTTTCTAACATAGGCAGTTGCTGTTATAAATTTTCCTCTCAACACTGCACCTCACAAAAGTTGATATGTTGTTTTTTCATTTGTATTCAGTTGTATGTATTTTTTATTTCCTTTGAGGTTTCCTCTTTGACCCATGGATTGTTTACAACTGTGTTGTTTAATTTCCAAATATTTGGAGATTTCCTGTTATCTTTCTATTATTGGTTTCTAATTTGATTTCATTATGGTCCAAGAACATTCTCTGTACAATTTCAATCCTTCTAAATTTGTTAGTTTGTTTTATAACCGAGCATATAGTCTATCTTGGTGACTGTTTTGTGGGTACTTGAAAAGAATGTATACTCTGCTGTTGCTGGGTGAGGTGTTCTATAAATATCAGTTATAATAGATCCTCTTGTTTGATGTATGGTTCAGGTCTGCTATATTGTTGCTTATCTTCCTCTACTAGTTATATCAATTGCTAAGAGTGAAATGTTGAAGACTCCAACTATTCAATAGTCTCTCCCCTACCCACCATCCCAGTCCCACTTTCCACCCAAGGATCTAATAATTTTGCCTTTTGGAAGCTAATCCCTCGAAAGGTTCCAAGTGGAAGAGCCACTCCCTTGAGGATCATTGGCATTTTATACTGAGACCCTGAGCACTGGTGGAAATGTGGTAAAACCCAAATCTGAGACTTGCTGGAGGTAGATGCCTGAGAGATACAGGCACATATCAAAGTTGGTCCAGGAAACAGCAGATGAGTGAATCAGGCAAAGCCAAAAATAATTCCAGCCAGTAGGCTGGGAGAGGCCAAGAGCCAAACAGAATAGCCAATAGCCAGAGCCTTAACCCACAAATGTAGTTAGGAACCAGCCAAGAAGCTCAAAAAGCATCAGGATCCGGGACCTCACAAGGACATGTAAGGGTCCTATTTAATCTCATCTGAGCCTTGATGGCCTAGGACTCCTACGATAGGATCAAGGAGACCCTTCCAGGCCGTACCATTTTTCGTCTCAAAGGTATCCATAATTTCTAATCCAACCCAAAGGAATGAACTGATACTGGGACCATTTCTGTCATCAGCAACAGGGCAATGGAGAAGATGTTTTTGAGTTGTATTTTCTGTATATTCTAAAAACATTCTAAATGAGTCTCATCTTATTTGACCCATGCATCTCATTAGCCCTGCACAGGGACAGAAATACCTATTGGAAGATCGTTAGGCAAGGTGATGTCCAGGGGCAGAGTCAGAAGAAAGAGTGACTTCAGGAAAAAGGATAAAACCTTTTACAACTTTGACTGACAAGTAGAATGTCTAATAACCCACACACTACTTATCTCAGACTTCCAGGAGGCAGAAGACTGCCATTCTGATGCACCTTCATGCTTAGCCTACCCCTCCATTATGCTATTCACTTGGACATAACTCTGAAATGATGCTGACAATATTCCTAATCACAACAGCAAACTGTTAGTGACTCTTGTCCTTTGATCCCAACATTCCAACTTATGTGACAAAAAAAAAAAAAAAAAAAGTTCAAGGCCCTGGCCCCATCCTGCAAGTCTGGGTTTAGTCTGGGGTTTGTCCTTAAATGCACAAAAGTACTCTGCCTGCAGTCTGGTCTGGAGCAGGACCCTCAAAGCAACATGACAGACCTAGAGGCAGAGGCACTCAGAAGGTGCTGAGAGCGCCCCTTCTTTGCTAAGAAATGAGAGACAACAGCTGTATGTACCTCACATCCACTATTCTAGCCCGGGCAAAGAGGAAGTTGCTGACCTCACAAGTTTTTGCTCTCCAGGGTTTGAGAACTGCCCAAGATAAGACGCAGGGATGTGCAGCTGTGAAAGAAGTTCCAGGGCACCTTGGTAATCCTTCACATACCACTGGTGCCAGTCCAATACGGGTCCAGAAAAAGATGAAACAGAACGTCCCCATAGGCATTTACTGATTTATTTTATCAGCTATTTTAAATGAGGCACAAAGCCTACACTCAAATAAAGTGGAACCAGGGCATTCAAGAAAGCCCCAATCCCACGGTGAGAGAAGGTCTCAGTACACGGAACTGGATCACTGCCTCATCAAACCAAGACACTGTGCAGCGATAATGTGCTGCTACAATTCAGGCCTGGGCCCCAACAATAAAGCCAGGACTGTAATTACTATAATGACCTCCCACTGCTATTGTGTCTTTAATTAAGTCTTTATCAGTAGGCATTTGCCACTTAAACCTAACTCACTGTAACCACGGCAGCAGCGTATCATCTACATTTTCACAAAGAAGTACTGAATCATATTTCTGTCACAAAGATGAAAGGGAATATTTTAGTTCAAGTGCCATTTGCAGACAAGCTGCATAAAGAAAAATCAAGCTGTCCTTTAGCGGCACTTTCTGACAAGTGAAACTCAACTGAGAGATGCCGAGGGGGTTTGTGTATGTGTGTTTTGGCTTCGCCGGATTTCTTTTTACCGCAACTCCACTTCCTTTCTACATAAACTACGCGGAAAGAATGGCACCAAATTAATAACAAACTTGATCACATAAAATTTCTTGAGGTAGAAAGGGGTCCAGAGATGCTGAGGGACTTGTCCCAAGTCACGTGGTGGGTGACTGACCAGGCCAGGCCTGCAACTCACACCTCACAGCGCCCACTGTGAGGCCCCCCATCGAGCTGGGAATGCCCATTTTACCCAGAGAGGCACACGAGAGTACCCGGGGCCCAAAGAGACCACATTCCAAGTTCAAGTTTCCAGTCATAATCACTTCCTTACGTCAGCATTAAAGCCAGTGCTCAGATGGCTCTTTGGCAGAGCCCAGCTAAGTGAGCCAGACACCCCTCTGTCAGGAAAAGCCGGCGGATTCCAGCCCTCTCCAGGGGTGTTAGCTGGGAGCCTCTCCCTGAAGCACGCGCCCCTTGATGAAGAAACGTGAGCATCCACTGTGGTCCTCACGCCTCTAAGGCGACTCGAACCTGTCAGGATCCAGGGAAAGCCCCCACCCCTCGGCCAACCCCCTACCCTTGTGGCCAATGAGTCTGAGCCGAACCGGCCTCCACCAAGTGGCCGGGCCCTGGCGTCATCCTTTGTGATTTTGCACATCACCAAAAACACTTTGGCTTTAAAACCTCCCCCTGCAAAAGGCACAAGTTTTTCCAGAATCGGGGAAGGGTGTGTGCATTTGGAGGGTAAGAGCTGAAGGGACAGGGAGCCCCTGAAGGAGAAGCGAGGAGAGGGGCTGAGCGGCAACCCCCTGGTAGGAGCCCAGCGACTGACCTGGCCGGCAGCTCCGTTTTGCTCCAAGTCACTTTCTGCTGGTTTATTTCAGGACTATGAGTCCAGCAAGGGAAACCTGATGCTGCCACCAATTTCCACCTTTTTTCAGTGTCATCTTTGGCCACAACTGCTCCCTGCTTTCCTTTCAGTTCTAATTTCATTTTTAACAACATAAAGCTTTCCCAAGGACACAGAAGAACTGAAAATGAGAACCAAAGGGAAAGTGGGGGTGGAAGCACGCTTCCTGGGGGGACCCCAAGGGGAAATTCTATTCAATTTCCTCCCACATATTTGCACCCACTGGGGAGCATCTCAGGTTTTCCCACCTTGGCAGGGACACCTGCTGGGAAAGTGCAACCCAGCCTAGGTGTGGCTGCTGCTGCTGCGCTGGCTTGCTTCTGCTGCTGCACTGCCCACATGGCTGACCCTGCAAAACCAGGCAAAGAATTCAGCATTTAGAGAAGAAAGTCAAATCGCTGTCAGCCATGAATTCAGGAACAATTTCAAGATGCTTACTGCATCGTTGTATTGAACAAAAGTAGCCCTCCAGCCAGACGCCTTCTAACAACATAGGTGATACCAGGAAGCCGGACTTAGCCTTGGAATACTTTTAGGCATGGCGCCTTCCCCTCAACTTATCCTTGCTCCATGATGGGCTCTCCTCCGTGGAGACACATGTCGGTGAACCTCGAGGGGACCCTGTACCTGGCTGCCTTATGGTGCCTCTTTGATTGCTTCTCCCTCCTTGCCACTGAGCTGGGTTGCCTCTGTTGGGTGGTTCTTTCCTGGGATCTGCACACAGCCAGGATGCGTCGTGGCCAGTACCAGAGGGAAAACAAGGCTCTGGGCAGGGTGGGTCCATGTTTATGAGGAGACTTCCCACGACAGCCCACACCCAGGCTTAAAACCCCCCTCCGCTGGGTCTGCTGCTCTCACAGAGATCGTTTCTGCTACTGCTGTCAGCTGCTACCTTTTCATCTGACAAAGGACCCGGCCAAGTAATGAAAGACATAAGCCAAAATCCACTCTATGCCTCATCAGACAAATGCTTGGCTTTCCTGGGGCCAACACACCTCCCAATGACTGACATGTTTCTAGTTTCTTCACCACGCCCTGCTGTGGTACACATTAGGATGTTTCTCTGGGTAAATGCCAAGATTCTCCCTGGAGGGTAGAAGAAATGTCAAAAGCACAGCTCCTATTAAACAACCTGAAATTATTATATACCTAAAAAAATATTCTCTTGGAAGAATCTCTCTTAGACATCATCTTCACCAAACACAGAGGTAATTCTCATCCCCAAAACATGGAGCTGAGTCCAAAGCACATCATAAATATTTGTTGAATGTAAATGAATGATGCATGCATAAATGAATAAATGATTTTTCCCCAGAGGGAGAGACCTGATTTCCGTCTCTGTTCTCTTGTCTTCTTTATTCTGAAGCATCCTGTTGATGATGACTCATAAGAAGCTGTGTTTTATTTTCTATACGGAAGATGATGAGAGCAATGTAGGAGATAAGAGAATTAATAATCATTACTCTGAAAGAAAAATAAGTGTAGGAAAAATGAGATTATGCTAGGGGTATGGTTAGTTTAGAATACCTGTTCTCAACCTTGTCCTGTGTTAGAATCCCCCGAGGAGATTTAAAAAGTACTGATGCCTGAGTCCCACCCCCAGAGATCCTGACTTAGTTGGCATGGGATGTGATCTGACTATTGGGATTTTTTTCAAGTGTCCTAACCGATTCAGTTGCCCAGCCAAGTTTGAGAAACACTGGTTTACAAAATGTCTGCCCTAAGGACTGGATATTTGCTAGAGGAAGACAGCAATTTGGCTCTGAGCCTCTTAGCAGCCAAGGTGAAAAGAGGGAAGCACAATCCATTGCACCAACTACAGTGTCCAGAGGATAAAATGAAACCACTTGTTTAGAACTACAGTTCACCCTGAGACAGACCAGTAGGGGATTTGTCCAGGCTCCTCATGAAGAAGGCATGAAATGAAGCAAGCAACTGCATCTTCGACAATGTCCCTACAGTACTCAATCAATGAATATTTACTAAGCACCTACTATGAGATCAACTCTGTTCCAATTCCTGGAGACAAAAAGATTAACAGACAGACTGAAAACTTTTTGCCCAATGGCAGTTAACAGCTACTACTATTGAGCACTGCTCTGTGCGAAGCACTTTCCATTCACCGCCTCATTTCATCCTCACAACCACCTTGAAGTGCCACGAGGTGGGTGTTTTACGCTTGCTGGAGCCTGAGGCTCAGGGAGGGCAACCAACTGTCCTCATGTAGCATGTTCACCACTCTGGCCATGCTCTTAGCCACTGTATTGTACTACCTGGAAGTAAGTTTCATAGGGCTCTTTTAAAAACATGCTTTAATGTAAAACGATAGCAACGTTCCAACCACCATTCAGTTAAAGCAAGTTCTTTAAGTCAGAACCACATGGTTCAAGCTCTACTAAAATTATAGAAGCATTTATCCTTTGCCGTAGCAGAGGTATTCCTACAGGCGTACCAACACTCACAGAACAGACACGCCTGGTTGTTCATTGTGGCATTATTTCTTTTGTTTTTTAATTTCAGAGTATTATGGGGGTACAAACGCTTTGGTTACATAAACTGCCTTTGCACCACCCGACTAGCATGCCCATTCCCCAAACAGCACACACCGTTAGGGTACCGATTGAATAAACCATGGTACATCCATGTAATGGCATAACATGCAACTATGAAAAATGAGGAAGATCTTTGTTTTGACATTAGGAATGAAAAAAACAAGATGATGTTCAAGATAATGTATATAGTATTAATATGATGCCTTTTGGGTAAGGAAGAAAGGAAAATAATTATATATATTTATATTTGCTTCTTATGTTTGCATAAAATGCACCAGAAGGAAGACTCTAATGACAATGGTTGGGGTGAGGTGAGCAAGATGGTTGGGGACAGAGGAGAGAGCAAGATTCCAAGCACAATATTTTTATATTGTTTAAATCTCCAAAAATAGGTGGGGCACGGTGGCTCAAGCCTATAATCCTCCACTCTGGGAGGCCAAGGCAGGAAGATTGCTTGAGCTCAGGAGTTTGAGACCAGCCTGAGCAAGAGACAGACCCTGTCTCTACTAAAAATAGAAAAAATAAGCCAGGCATGGTGGTGTGTGCCTGTAGTCTCAGCTACTTGGGAGGCTAAGGCAGGAGGATGGCTTGTGCCCAGGAGTTTGAGGTTGCTGTGAGCTAGGCTGATACCACACCACTCTAACCTAGGCAACAGAGTGAGACTTTGTCTCAAAAAAAAAAAAAAAAAAAAAACCCTCCAAAAATACAAGTATTACCCATTCAAGAAGAGAAAATGAATAATGAAAAAGAGAACTGTGTAAGGGGCTGAAGTCCCTCAACTAGGAAGCAGTAGGGCTGGAATCTGAACCCAAGTCAACCTGTTTCCATGTCCATATTCTTGACACCAGAATGCTCACCTCCCCCAAAACTCAGGGAAGCAACTCAGCTGCTGTTGGCAGCCAGGGGGCTGACATGAGTGCAGAGGGCCCCGCTCCCACTCTCAGATCTCCCCGTTAGTGGTTCAGGATCTGGGAGTTCCAAAGCACCAGTTCATTCAGTTTGGTTGGTTTGTTTATTTTTTAACCTCCATCAAAGAGTAGGGCAGTAGTAAGCAGTCAGAGTGGCAAGCCCTCTGCAAGGAGAGGTACGCTCTAACAAAGACAAGTTGGGTGAGTTTAAATTTACAGCCCTTTGTAATCCAAGCATTCAGAGCTCATCTGTTTAGGGTGAGTTGTGTGCTGCAAGCCCTCCTGGCAACAAATAACAATACATGCCAAACACATTAGACCTGTCGGCCTGGTTTATGGCTGTGTCTTGGCTTATATTAAGGAAAGGCCTGCTTCTGTCAATACAGAGCAAGGATACTGTTCTACACAGAAGAGAAAATTCAAACAAAATCTAGAACATTACAGCCTCACTGCTCTGATTTGGAATGGTATGTCCTCTAAAAAAAAAAGAAGGTAATTTCTACCCTCAACTTCTTTTCTCAATTTGAAATCATCCCAAACCTGCCCGAGAAGATATTTAGAAGAATCATTTTCAACATCTCAGGCACAGATGGTAGAGCTGCCCCCAGATGATACAGCTGATCAGTAAGTGTTTGTGCAAAATTTCCAGATTGCCCACCTTGTTGGGTGATGCCATTGGCCTTGACAGCGTAGACCCTCTTCCCAAGGTATTGCTTTCTGCCTTACAGCGGATCCTGCCTGAGCTGGACTGGTCTCCCTCTTCTCTTCTGGGAGGGCAGGAAAGGAAAGATGGATCAATTTCCCTTCTCTCTCCTGAACCCAGGCCAGCCACGTTTGCTTTGCTTCCAAGAAAGTAAAGCGAACTGCCTGAGGTTTGTGGTTTTTCCAGGTCTGGGTGGGGAAAAAGAAATTATTCTAGATAGAATTAATGTTATGAAAGAGGGGCTCAGATTGACAAGACATCGGATTTTAAATTCAAATGTGTTTTACACACACCCATACAGACCATGACACTGACATGAGAGACTATCACCACTAGCAGTCTTAGAGGCCCCCCTTTCTGTCTCCATCCCCTTCTCTTTGTTAACCTAACAATACCTACTTCAGTTCAGCCACTGCGTGGGTACCTACTGTGTGCCAGGCCCTTGGTGCTAAGAACATGATGGTGTGGGTAGTAGGAAGAACCAACTCCTGAAGAAATTACTACAACAAAATACGGCAAATGCTGCAGTGGAGGTGCTCAGATGTGCTATGAGAGAGTAGACGAGGGGCTCTGGGGAGACCCAGGAAGGCTTCCTAGAGGAGATGACATTTGATACAGATTTCGAAAGTTACATAGGAGTTAGCCAAGCACTGGCTGCAAGTTCAAGGCTCTGCACTTGCAAATGCCTCAATATCAGCAGCCTTAGACCATTACCAGTCCTAGGCTCAGTGACCTGTCATGTACGTTTATCTGCCAGTTTCTCAGAACCCAGCTTTGTGCCAGTACTCTGTGTTCAAATGGTTTGAGCTAAAGTGTATCTGACTGTTAGCAGCTACCATATAGCACTTATTTTTTTAGAAAGGCCTTAATTTCCTCAACCCACCTGAGCTGAAGGTGCTTTTGCTGGAGGAATTTACCAAGCATAGCTGCATTCCCCACAGACTGTGGTCTCTCCACCAAATGCTAGGGTGGAATACATTTAGATAGACTCACTGAAACCACCAAATATCACTTTCATAATGGGACTCTATGAAAGTCAACCCACTGGTGTTTGTTTCTCCCCCTCACTCTTCTCCACGCACTGTTCCAAAGCTTCCACACACGTCTCACTTTTTTTTTTTTTTTTTTGCAAGCGTGAAACAAAGTTTATTGAGGAAGGACAAGATAGGTTCAGAGAGCAAGAGCAAGATACCCTCACCACAGACGACAAACGGATCCCCTGTCATAACCAAAGGGCCTTGGTTATGGTCTGGGGTCTTGTTCTGTAAGTGTCTAGCCTGGGCCCTCCTTGTGGTTCAAACATCACCAATGAACTACTTTTATGCACAGTTGGCAGTTACATAACCTCAGTCTTACTATGCATGCAGATTTCCCATGAGCCTCTCTGCAAGCCCATTTGTGGGGGTGAACCACAATGTAGTTCTTTTTATTATATATATTTTTAATTTTTTTATTTCAGAATATTACGGGGGTACAAATGCTTCGGTTACATTTATTGTCTTTGATCACCCAAGTCAAAGCTACAGGTATGCCCAACCCCCAGACATTGTGCAATGTAGCCATTAGGTGTGAATTTACCCATCGCCTCCTCCTGCCTCCCACCTGCCTGACACTCTGTGAATGTTACTTCCATATGTGCATGTAAGTGTTGCTCAATTAGCACCAATTTAATGGTGAGTACATGTGGTGCTTGTTTTTCTATTCTTGTGATACTTCACTTCAAAGAATGGGCTCCAGCTCCATGCAGGATAGAGTGCCTACCATGTAGCAGGCCCTGGGAAAATGTTTGTTGAATGGATAGTTCAACAACACTATTTTGCTCTGCTATTTCAAGTAATCAAGCAAGGGCCTCCTATATTTTGACATGCAATAGCCTCTTCTTGCTCAATTCTATTCCTCAGCATTCAGAAGTGAATTTTCAAGTGTTTAAAGAGATCATTCTCAAATTCTTAAATTAGAAGAGTTGTATATATTTTTTTCTTCTCTATAGAAAATGAGTGACAGTCGGCCTCCCTTCCCTCTCCTAAACGCTCTTGGGCTCTCACTTGCGTTTCAGGAAGGTCTCACTTTCACAAGGGTAGGCATGAAACTTTCAAAATAAAAAAATACCCAGGTTGGGACAGGGGTGGATTTTCACTTTGTGAGAAGATTTATACTTTCTTGAAATGTCAATGATTTCTTCAAACTTTACTTTCTCCTAGAGAAGTTGAAAAAAAAATTTAGTTAACGTGGACTATTTCAGGAGTGCATTCCATTTGTAAAATGAGGCATCCTCTCTTTGAACACAGGTAGTTTCTCATACAGCACCTTATTTGATCTCAGAAACACCTGTAATACTGTCCTCCACACCACCTACACACGTCCTCCCTCCACCTGAAGAGCACATGCCTCATGCTGTACACGCCAAGCATGTCCTAGCCAACGTCGCCTACCTCCCACCAAAATAGCCCCTCAACTCCTCCCTGGATTCAGGGCCAATATAATCTCATCTTAACTTGACTATATCTGCAGTGGCCCTATTTCCAAATAAGATCACATTTACAGGTTCCAAGTGGACTTAAATTTGGGGATGACACTATTTCAACCCAGTACAAGAGAGATTAGTATGAGTAGAGAGACTCAGCAGTGACCTATGGGGTATGATTTGCAAAGTTCCAGGATGAAACCCTCTCTCCCTCCATAAATAAAGGTGCTGTATGTAGTGCATAAAATACACCATTAGAGAGAATTTCCTCTGGTCCGCAAATAAAATAAAAGCAAAACCTGTAATATTCCAAATGCTGCCTGGAGGGGTGCCATTTATAAATCACTATCGTCTCACCCTTGAGTGGTCCTTAGTGCCCTTTTTGAAGCATGAAAGCTAGCAGAAGTGAGGCTCTGTTGGAATGGAACCTGAACTCTGTGACTATAAGGAAGCAGGTGGCATAGGAAACCTACGTAATGAGGTACCAAGGGCAGACACAACCCTACTGCCCACTTTGGCAACCTACCGTATCTCAAGGAGCCCAGGTGCTATGCGGGAACAATAGGGAGGGGAGGTTACGTTCACTCCAGTTCACACTTCCTGAGCACCTACTCCATGCCAGGGACCATGCCTGGCACCTCCACACACATCTCATTCAGTCCCTACAGCAACCTCGTGATGAAGAACCATCTCCCAGTTCACGGATGAGAAAACTAAGGCTTGAGGGAGTAAGGTGGCTTGGAAAAGGTTGTGAAATAAGCAGTCATTCCCAAGTTCAAATGTGGGTGCTGACATCTTTTGCCACATCAAAAGGAGAGAAGAGGTGCAAAATCTAAATTTTCCAGCGTCACTTCCGCTAGAAGCCAGTCTAGCCCGAAGCTCTCTCGCTGTACATTTTTGTTTGCTCTTCTTAACTTCTGATTTTAAATTGGCAGCAGTTTTCTATTGCATTTCCAATGTGCCTCTGTGTGTATCTTGGAGAGAGGAAAAAAGAGAATATATGGGTCAATATAAGCAGGCTCTTAAAAGCTTATACTTTATCATTGTAATAATCATAATATATTTTACTTTACAGCCACTCATAACTGAAGCCTCTGGGCACCCTAACAAAAATAGCTAAAAGAAAAAAAGAAATTATATTAAACAAAGGAAATATGACTATAAAACCCCAATAGCCAGGGAACTAAATGAACAACATAAAACCTCCAAACAACAAAACTACAATGAAACCAAGAGGGGGAAAAAAACCTTTTCACGAGCTTTACCCTGAAGAATTCCACGCTGTGAGATCACATCTGTTTAAAGCACCATAATTTATCGATATGACATCAAACCAGGAACCAGCCATTGTAAACCTTTCCCGCAGAAACTCTCAGAAAACTAACCAGGTGGTCGGTGGAAGGGGGGTCTGTAGCACGTAGCTGGGGCAACAATGGCTTTAAAATTTTATGTTCAAATACATCTATGTGAAGTTCCAAATCTTGGTACTGAGATGCAAAAAATCAGTTCTTTCCATGGGTAAGCAGAATTTACAAACAAGGCTTTTTTTTAACAGCAATTTTTTTTCTGAGATAGTTCATCCCTTAGTAGTCACTGATGACTTCTCAAACTGCTGCTTAATGGACCGTTTTCAAGAATGAATCCACTTTAGAACTAGCCACTGAGTCCCAAATACTGTGAAAGTCTTTGGGGAGGATAAAAGCCCTTTCATTTATTAAGCAGCTGAGTCACTCAGCCTATCCTCCCAATCTGAAGTCGCAGCCATTTCAAAAACAGAAATTCCAGTTGACCCACGATACCACCATAAACCTTTGTTTAGGAGCCACTGTGATTGCCATGTTCATGTTTGGGAGGGCAATATTTCCCCAAGCAATTGCTTCCCACGTCCCTCCTACATCTTTCCTATTGAATATGGGAAGTAGAACCTGCTGGGAAAAAAAATCTTTAAAAGATTTGTAGGGTTAGGACAGCCCAAGCATTTATAAAACTACTTTGTCTGCAAAATAACATATTAAAATACTGAAAGATACCCCATTCCTGTGTAGAGTGTTTTTCAAAACGTTTGTTCATCCTCAAGTACTTTCTAGGTCAGCATAGATCTGGCTCCAGGAATTAAGACCCTCATGTCAAAAACGTGAACCTAGAGCTCAGTGTAGTTTCCAGAATGAAGCAGGTGAGAGATCAGTACAAAGAGAGGAGAGGGAAGGTGGCATCGCAAAGGGAACTTGGCGATACAGCAAGAGCTACGCATGCTGGAGAAGGAGCACAGCCTGGGTGCTCACCCACACTCCAGTGCTTAGTAGCTGGAAGACCTTGGATAAGTCACTTAACCTTCCTGGGCCTCTGTTTTATCAACTGTGAAATGAAGAGAAATTGCTAAACAAACTATGTTCTTTTTATTTTTTGGAAGCCCATGTAGTTCTTCAAAAGAATAACCTAGGGCTCCATAGAATAACACGGTGAGCTCTCAGACACAGCATTCAGTTAAAAGAGCAAGCTTTGGAGTGACATATGAGGTCTGTCTGGAAAGTATCCAGCCATGTAGTATGAAAAATGGAGACATTTATTGAACAAGATACAAGACATAGGACAATGGCGCCTCAGTCTCCTTCAAAGTAGGCACCTTGGGACCTCACACAGTTCTCCCAGTGTCTCTTCCACTATTCAAAACACTCTGCAAAATCCTTTGCTGGAATCTCCATCAGCTGCCTAATTGTATCTTCTTCCTAAATCTCATCGATGGTCTGAAATCTCTTCCCTTTAAAAGGCGATTTTAGTTTTGGGAAAAGCCAGAAATCGCAGGGTGCCAAATCTGGGCTGTAGGAGGGCTGAGTCACCTGGATGATTTGATGTTTCATCAAAAAACTCTGCAGGAGACATAATGCATGGGTGGGCGCATTGTCATGATGAACTGCCAATCAGCAGTTGCCCATAGCAGCAGCCGTTTTTGTCGCATCGCATCTCTCAACTGACAAACGACGTTGAGGTAGTACTCCTTATTAATTGTTTGGCCTGGAGAAGCGTGCTCATGATGGCCAACACCTTCCCAGTCAAAAAACACAGTGAACATGGTCTTGATCTTGCTGCGACTTTGCCGTGCCTTCTTCAGACCTGGAGAACCAAGCGACTTCCATTGGGACAACTGGGCCTTGGTTGCTGGATCGTAGCCGTAGACCCACGATTCATCTCGAGTTAAGACCTTCTTGAGGAAATCTGGTTCATTGGTGGTGGTTTGAAGCAAATCATTAGCAAATGCAGCACCATGTTCCTTCCGCTCTGGCAGCAGAAGCCGTGGAACATGTTTCGTGCCAAGATCCTGTGTAAAAATCTTGGACACAGTTGTTTTTGGAATCCCCAGATCAGCTTCTCATTCTCACACTGTCAGTTGCTGATCTTTGTTGATTGCAGCCCATGCATGTTCCACATTCTCAGGTGTTCTGCCTGTTGCAGGCCTTCCAGAATGTGGATCACTTTCAACAGATTCTCGACCATCTCTGAAGCGTTTGTGCCACACTTTTATTTGTGCTGCATTCATTGCATTGTCCCCAAAATCCTTCTGAATCATGCACATAGTTTCCTCGGAGGAATGTTCAAGCTTAACACAAAATTTGATGCAGATTCTTTGCTCTATTAGCTCAGTCATTTTGAATGTGACAACCCCACAGTACACAAGCTCACTCAATGGAGTCTAGCGCCCCACTAACTAGCACAGTGACGTCGTCATCGTTCACGCATGCGCATCCCAGTCCACTCGCCTTGGCTGTCAGGTTACTTCCATGTCATGCAAACAGTTCTCATTATATTAACAATGGCTGGATACCTTCTGGACAGACTTCGTACACAGGGTAAGACCATTCACGTTTGGGAAAAAAACCTACCCAAACAACACCGGATGATTTCCACAGGCCCACGGACATTGTGTGGGAGTGCGGAAAAGTATAAACAGATACATATAGGCCAAGACATGAGGGTAGACTCCTCTGGGAGCAGGTGTAGACTGGGTCAGGGCAAGTGAATGGGGACTTTATCACTATAATACTCAGAAGAGAATGTATTTACATATTACTTATGCAGGAGAAAAGAAAACTCTTATTTTATGTGGTCAATAAAAACTACCATCTAGCTTGTTTCAGGGAATAAATATAGTAATTTTAGAAAAGTCTATGCCAGTCAATAAATGAGAGCTGATGTAACCATGAGGCCCAAACTTGGAGAACCCAGGATTCTCATTCAGGATGATGTTAGTATGAGTTCCCTTACTGAGCTGGGCTCAAAATCTGTTGGAAATGGACCCTGTATGACACTGACTTGTAAAATGGAGTTGCAGCTGGAACTGGGGCAGTTCTGGGGTGGGGGGTGAAAGCCTGGGTGGGTCCCCTCTGCCCCAGCATGTCAACCAGAGCGGCTCTCAGTGGATGTCTACCATGCACCTGCCAGGTATGGGACACGTACCCTCATCAGCACCTGAAACCAATTGCTGAGGATGCTAATACAGTAGATGGCACACCCCCCCCCCCCACCCCCAATATTAACCAGAGCACAGAGCTCTTGGTCCTTCTCACATGGAACTGCCCAGGTGGACCATGTTGACCTGGAAGAATTCAGAGCCATGACTCAGACTTCCCACTGTCCTCATTCATTTTGATTGCTCTTTGGCATTGCTCAGTTAAGCAAAAAGAGCCTCCATGGGTCTTCCTGAAAATGCCACAAAGACATTTTTTTTCTTTTTCTACACACCAGAGGTAAAGGTATCACTAGCACACAAACAGAAAAGAAAATGAAATGACATCTGGCAGCCTGAGATTATCTAGTGACTGAAATGTCCTTCTTAACTTTTGATACAGACTGAGAGCCAAAGCAAAAGCTTACTTAAAAGTAAGTTACTTGTGTCTTTAACTGACTATTTCATTTTGATTGGCCAATCAAAGCAGGAAGACTACAGGTAGATGACTAGGGAGATCACTTAGAATTTGCACCAAAATGATTGTGATGTTTTCTTCAATGACCAACTTGAAAATGCAAACACATAAATAAAATAGACAATAATCCAGGATCTATGCTCTATTTTTAGTAAAGGGAAGAAGAAAGTGTACCAAGGTCTAAAATATAAGAATAGCAGGAGGAGAGGCTCCTTTTCCCTCCTTTGCTCACTATATTTTGCACAAGTCCAATCCCAGATAAAGCCTCTTGCTCGGAGGAGGTTCTAATGGGTGGGCAGAGAGGATTCTGGCCTATGTGGCTATAAACTCACTTGCTCCAAGAGTCAGACTCCACAGATAAAGCTAATTTTCAACGGGAAAAAAAAAAAAGCCGGTTTTAATAAAATTAAATATCAGTTCCCTTGGGGAAAAAATTTTTTTGTTGCAATTTTTTTCCATTTTGCCTATATAACAAAATAGATGGCATCAGTCCCTACTTAATCTGGTATGCATCTTGAAAAAAAGTTTGAGTTCAATTTGGGGGGGAGCGGGTGTGTATATGTGTGTGTGTGTGTGTGTGTGTGTGTGTGCCTATGTCTGTGTCTGTGTGTGTTTTAAATCAACATTTGGGTTTAGCAAATTAGTGCAGGCTTGCCTGTTTCTGACATATGGATCAGTTCCAGATCTGTTTTTAAGCACCAAGTTACTGAAGGATTATTATTTTTTGAATTTGTATTCCTTCTTAATCCCCTAATCCGTTCTGGAGAAATGTCCAGATTGTCAGGCCAACACATGAAAGAACCTCAACAAAGCAGCAAGAAAAAATATATATAAAAAACAATAGACAAATAACCATGGGATAGATTGTTCATCTTTTGTTGAGCTTGAAATGTGCCAAGGTGGAAATAGGGGAGAGAGGTTTGTGATATTCCACTGGAACATATTGTCACTGTTATAACCAGCCCACGTTCACCGGAGCTGCCAATTATTCCCCAGACACCATTTTTTTCCTTTAGATTGATCTCCTGCTTGAGGCTGTTCTACACCCATGACTCTGAAGCTTCCCTAGTGGCATGTTGGCTAATTAAGAGCAAAATCCATCTCTTGATGAAATAATGCTGCCACTGAAAAGGAATTCTACATTTTTTTTAATTCTTAATCAGGCTGGAAGGAGCAGTATTCTAACACTTGTATTAAGCATAGGAAAAAGGTCTATAGCTAGCAATTAGCAATGATGAAAAGGACAGCGATTTAAAGCATGTTGCGGTGACATTTTTATCAAATTAAATGAGTTTGCTAGGCCCACCAGCTGCATATGCTTATTGTCATTTACTGTTTGGACAGCAACACATCAGCCACGGAGTATCGGGAGGTGCCGAATTTAATAAGTCATTTTGACACTGGTGTGAAACGAGCAGATCAGCATTCTGAGGAATGTGTTCACACTCTGAACAGACAGGCAGACATTCTAAGCATGCGAGGTGACACCAATCAACAGGAAGAAATGATGAAAGCCAGGCTAGGAAGCAGGCAGTAGCGGTGGCGGCGGCAGCCACAGAAACACACCACTGTGAGAAAGGAAAAGATGCACCACCCACACGCCGAATCTACTGTTTCTTGGTTTAGCCAGACAGAGCATCTAAAGAGGCAAAGACTTTTCAGAAACGGTGGGATGTATATCCATTCTAGACACTGGAAATTTTCATTTATAATTTAGAAACCTATCCAGATTTCCTATACAATCACTAAAAGAAGCTGATAAAGCTTCAAATTTTGTTGTTGTTGTTTTGCCCCTTCATGTTTGAAACTCACAGCCTAGTCAAAAGAAACAACAAAAAAAAATCCTCTACATTCAGGGAAAACAAAAGTTTTTGTTTACCCTTTCTACCTAATATGTTTGCTTTAAACTGATTGTCTAGCTAGGATAAGAGAAGCTAGCATTACTCCGGTTTGATTTACAGTGGGGGGAGGGTATATGTTGCTTTCAAAACTCTTGCTTGGAATATGAGATGTGGAATGACATTCTCATAATCCCAGAAGCTATTTATATTGAGAGTGAGATCTGATACCAGTGTCTTACCCATGTACCTGGCATCAAAGTTAAAACACACCGAACAGTCGATTGCCATTACCTCTTAAAACATGCAGGTGTAATTTACAGCCTAATAAAGGTGACTAGTAATTAGTTCACGGCTTCAGAAGTTTCTAATGCCATCTAGTGGAAATGATAAATCTGATCACTTGCACATCAAAGGAGAGCCTCAAGTTTCAGATCCTATGTCATTATGTTGCTGCATATTCTGAAAAGCTTAAGGCCAGAGACCAATCTCAAATATATCTCACAAAAAAAAATGGTACCATGCTTTCATAAGACTAGAATGTGCCTTGGAAAATAAGACTTGCCCAGAATACCCATGAATGCCCACCCACTGCAAATGAAATAATTATTAGCACTATCCCACACCACTGCCATGCCTGTAAGATCATTTTCCTCATTACTTTTCTCTCTCATATCATCTAGACTCTAGAATCTAGAGATGGACTATATGGTAAATTTCTTTATTATTTTTCAAGCCTACTGGGTTCAGTAAAATCTGAAATATTTTTTGAAGTAAATTTTGCCCTGATTTAAATCTAGAAAATACTTCAAGGGAAAATACATACATGTTGCTAGTTTAATCCTGGAAACTATTCAATTTTCAGTGAATTCTTCATAGATTTTCCTTCGGTGAAATTCTATAGTGAAATTCTGAGCAGGAAGGACAGGTCTGGAGACTTTACGCTTCCTTCCAAGATGGTCGCCAAGCAGCTTCAGCCACCGGGCTGTGGCTCAGGAATCAAATGGTGCTTCGCATAATTCTAAACACAGAAACTGTCTATATTGTATTTTGCATGTGAAAATGGGTAAATAGTCTACATATGTCATTTTCCTCTGTATCACCTCCCCAAAACAGTCCATACTACCATATGGTTATGATAAGAGAAACTATTGTGTAGGACAATCTGGAACCCTAAGTTCCAGCGCAAATTAATGCGAAACTCAGAGCTCCTCATTTCACCTCTCCTCGCTTGGTTTCCTTAGCCGTCAAATAAGGAAGCTGGACTTGAAATCAACTCACAAGCCCTGTGTTCTCTAAAACTCTATGCCTTAGAACTTCAAGTCCAAAATTCAGGTCTTCTGCTTCATTGTAATAATTATATTTGAACGTATTAATTTTATTGTAGTTATTTCACTTAAAATAATTATTTTTCTTAAAATTATTTTATTAGTATGACCCTTATAATGAACTTCACTGTTGGGACTGCCAGTGATTTTAAAAGCAACTTATTGGTAAGAAGAGAGGGCTACAGTTTTAAAGAGTTAAAAATAGACAGTACAATATGTCTTTAAATGCCCATCTTAGCATTGCTATGTTGAATAAAATAGACTTTATTTTAGTATATTTGTAAAATAAAGGTTTTTTTCAGTAGGAAAGAAATATATAGCCATGCCACATGTAAAATCTTTTTTAAATAAAAGAGAAGAAATAAGAGAAATCATTTGTAATTCTAATATCCAAGGATTGCAGACTGTTCATTTAACATCATAGTTACCCCCCTCAATCTTTTCCTCACGTGTAATATTCACATAATTTGTATCATATGGTATAGATAAAGTTGTATAAGCTGATTTTCGTAATGGAACCCATTTTGCTGACAATAAAGACACAATTTATTATTATAGGAAATTGTTTAAAATACAAATACATAAAGAAAATGAAAATCACCCAGAATCTTACCACTCAGAGATATCCTCATTTACTATTTTATTTCTTTAAAGTTCTTTTTCTATGCATAATTTAACACAGTTAAGATTATATTACATATTCTGATTTTAAGTACAATTAACCCAAGAAGAGTCAGTCACAAGTCCTAGTTGGAAGATGTTATAAAGAGGGTCTTAATCACAGATTATATCTGCCACTGGTAGTATATTCTTTTTTCATAATTACTAAAAAAAAATCCTATACACTTAGGTCATTCAAAATGAGTCCTAAGAAGCACAAAATTATTATTCAAGCTCCTTGTCAATGCAACGCTTTTATATTGCTGAATAAAAATCAGTTTCACTGGAGGGATGAAAAAAATACTGTCTGGGTTTAGCAATTCTGCAACCACAATGTCCCTGTCACTTAAAAATTTCAGGCCTTGTTTTGGACTAGAAAAAAAGTGGGTTTTGTTGTGTTTTAAGTAGCAGGAGATTCCATCTGAACCATAAGGTAAAGAATATTACCAAAAAAAAAAAAAATTCCTGATACTGAAAAAATAGCAAAAACCAGCAGTAGCAACTAAGGGAAACTTTGCAGATCCTAACTTTGCTCTTGGGTTATAAATTCATTTGAAAATATCTAATACAATTAGATTCTTGATTGTGGACTCTAAAAAGAATTAGAAGAGATTTGTAAATCTTTTTCTGTCGTGGCTTTCTCATTTCCAAGTCCTCGATTCCTCAAGTGGCTGGAGTAAAACTTTGAGTAATTTTTCAAGTTGTATACAACTTGGCATATTGCAGAATGTTTAATATTGTCTTCACAAATGAAGATAATTTGTGGGTTGCAACATTCCTTCTTTCAAACCTTCAGAACTCTGTAGACAGCCATCAGCTTTCTGGCATTTACTTCCCTAGGGAGAACTCGGAGCCTAGTCTGATTTTTGTTGCTTTGTAGACTAATTTTGTACCTGCATGCTTAAGAATCTTTCTTTAGCCTTATAATTCAAAAGACCCGGAGGAGTCTCGGAGTGGGTCTCTTCATAGACTCTGCCAGGGCCACTGTGAGTCCTTTCCATCTTCATTCAAGTCTCCTTCGCCTCAGGAAACTTTTTCTGCCTATTCTACCTTTGATTACCACTTCTGCGCAATTTGCAGGGTGAGCTCTTTCTCAACAGCATCAGTTGTCATTTTTGCTCTTATTTCTCTGGCCTCCATATCTACCCTTTTCCTCATTATTTTAATCTTTGTCTTTTTTCTCCCCATATTCTGAGAAAAGTTTTATTTTCCACAATATGTGCATTACATTGTGTAACTCCATTACGGATTTTAACCTCCAATTTATTTCTAACCTGCTCATAATCCTTCATTATGTCATCCTTTTTGTTTTTCATTTTACACCATTGTGTTTTTACTTCAACACTATTGCCTTTTTTAGATAGTACAAATATAAATACCTTTAGTTTAAAAGATGTTCTTATTTTCCAAAATTTTTTCTTTATGAAAAGAAAAATGTGTATGTATAAAGATACAAACGAAAATAGCTAATACTCATGATTCTTTATCCACACATAACAAATGTTGATATTGAAAAAAGAGCAAAACAGTTTATCATATTTGACTCCAATCTTTCTTATACAAATAAAATATCACAGATAAAGTTCAAACCTCTGCAGTCTCCCAGATATAATTATTTTGAACTTACTGTGCATCTACTCATATTTTCATACTTTTACTACTTATATATGTATCTATAAATATCCTATAGTGAACTATGTTTATTAAATTTCTATATACAATATCATATTGAAAATGGTATCATTTTACCATGTTTGTTTTCTCTCATATTATGTTATATGGAGAGGACATTTTTTGGCGCTCCAGCTGACAGCCCCAGCTGAGCTATCAGCCCACAGCCAGACTCCACCACCAGACACAGGAGTGCAGAAGCCTTCACAGGTTTCTACCCCTCGTCTTTGAGCCACTCCAGCCGATGCCAAGTAGAGCACAGATGAGCTGTTCACACTGAGTTCTGCCCAAATTGCAGATTTGTAGGCAAAATAAACGGTGCCATATTCTTCAGCCACTAAGTTCTGGCATAATTTGTTACACAGCTATAGCGACTTGAGTAGCTTCTTCCCGTTCCCTGTCCTGGCTCCCCTACTCCCTTACCTGTTCTCCTGGGAGCACTACCTTAAAAATAATTTGCATATGAATCCAAGAGACCAAGACAGAGTTATGGGATAGTCCACACCAACAGAGAAATGCAAACTTCTCTTAAAAGCCCTGTTCTCTTTAAAACCCAATTTTACTAGGGTATCAGTCATTGAGTAAAAGAAGCAATTGAACCAAAACTGAACGGTAGAGAGAAGGAAGAAATATGCTCTCTCAATTCTCCTGAGTAACCGCTTTAATGGGGAAGATGGAGAACCAAGAAGCACCTAGATCCAATATTGTTGCAAAGAGAACTATTTTGTAGTGAGTCCTATCTTTTAAAGGCAGTGCTCAGAACTTCAACCTTAATGACCCTTGAAGAATTCCCAGGAGATTTTTTTGTCTTGCTCTTTTCAGTGGGAAAAAATAAAAAGAGGAGCAAATCGCCTTGCCCTCATAATGTTGGCTCTCTAGGGAAATTGTCAGGGTTCCTGTGAACAGGTTCCTGCCAAACAATTGGATAACAGGAGCCTGGAGAAGAGTGAGCAACAATTCTGAGCCTCTAGTCCCATCCACTGGAGGAAGAGCCTTGCCAACAAATAACCTGTCAATCAGAAACATGGAACCTTCCATAGGTAGTTTATGGAGCAATAGAATTCCAGGAGCTAATGGGTGTTGCTCCTGATATGGATCTGAAAATTTATCAGAAACCACCTTAGAAGTCTGGCCTCATAAACACATTATCGACTGCTCCCACTTTAAAGTAACTGAACCAGCCCACCTAACTGCACTTCTCCTTATCCCTGGTGCTAGATTCCAACCCAGTAACCTCATGACAGTCACAAAGAGCCAGTGTGCTTTATGGATTTTTCATGGTAACGGATGCCTCCTTCTGAAGTCTGTTCTGCAGCCTCTACAGCACGATACATCTTTCTGAGTGAACTCAAGCTTGGCTAGTCCCAGTTTCAGAGCTCTTCTCAATGTCGTCACTGTCAAAGGCTGCAAGTTCCTAGAGTGAATGCCACATCCCGTAGCAATAGCCACATAGTCATAGACTTCTCTTGGCTACCAGGTCCCTTGGGGATAATTCAAAAATAGTGAGCATTCTTGGAACACTATGAAAAGAGCCCTACAGAATTTTCTAGGACAGGACATATTTAAATTATTCTCCACTTTGGGTCTTTATTTTCCTGACAAGATTCCTCCCCACTTCCACCATGGTGGGCATTTTGTCTTTCCCAGGACTTATGTTTCCCAAACCATCTGGAAAAGGAAGTTAACCTAGGAGACACTGGAGCCTTTCACAGAGGACTGGTCTGTTTCCCTCCTGAACTCACCTTGGCCACTGTCTTTTTCAGAGAAAGAGAGAGAGACTTACACTGACAGTCAGTCAAGAAGCTGAGCAACTCCTGGTGTTCTGCCAACAGCAATGTAACAGGACCCATGGAAAACAAGGTCTCCGGTCATCACCAGGATTGCTCAGGAAAGCCCATCTCTTCTCTGTCTTCAGTGGCCAAGCAAAAGAAGAAATTGCACCATATGCAGTTGTAAGGTGCTCTGAGGAAGATTCCAGAGGCTTCACGGAAGTTCACTCTCAGAATGACAACCACTTCACCTGGCCCAGCCCCATAATATGTCTTTAAATTCTAGCAAAACTAAAAATGTTTAAAGATTTGGCATTTGGTTTTTCTTCTGTTTTGTTTTAACCTTTTTTTAACTTGCCTTTGCCTAAATATATGCATTTCAAAGACCCAAATTTAATTTAATCTGTGGTACACTGAAGTATTAATACCATAGAATATGGAATTCCTGGTAGAGTTCAGACTTTAGGATCAAACAGCCTAGGTTTCAAGCCCCAGCTGGTTCTGTACCTTAATTACTACTTTTGTGACCTTGGAGAAGTTATGTAAACTCTCCAAGCTCCATTTTCTTATCCCCCCACAAAAGGATATAATGAGTATACCTTTCCATAGAGTAATTATGAAAATTTCATGACATATGGCATATAAAATATTTAACTTAGTACCTGACACCCAGTACAGATTCAGCTAATATTGTCTATGTAAAGAGAAATCCTATGAAACTCCATTTTATCCATTCACTGTCTGTCTGCAATATTGAGGACCAAGACTGATCTATAAACAAAAGGGGAAGTCTTGTAGCATGTGGTGAAACCCCATTTCAAAGGCACTGAAGTGAGTATTAGCCACAAAAAAAATTACAATAACCTGGATGATCTCTTGTAAACACTAAGCCTAAAAGAGAGCAGGCTCCAGGCCAATGCACATTTTCTGTGAAATTGAAAATCCACCCCACAGTATGTGCTATGTTCTTCAGACCTGGAAGCTCTTTTATGCTAAAAACCTCATCTGGGGACTATTATGCAAAATGGAATGGACAGGGTTTTAAATTGTATTAATCGTGAGTTGTTGGAGACTCTTTCTACAAAGTTGTCCAGAGATACAGAGATTCTTATCCTTTTTATTGTGGAAAACTTCAAATGTATGTAAAAGTAAACAAAATAATATATTAACTCCCATGTTCTATCTACCCAGATCCTACAACTATCAATTCATGGATAGTATTGTTTCATCTAGACCCCTACCCACTTTCCCCTATCGTATTATTTCAAAGCCCATCCCCAAAATTATTTCATTTCACCTACCAATATTTCAGTACACATATCTAAAAGGACTCATTTTTTAAATACACCCATAATACCACCATACTTTAAAGCTTAATAATAATTCTTAATACCAAATATTCAGCTGATGTTCTAATTTCTAATTGTCTAATAAATGTCATACTATTTTAACAGTATTTTTGTTTCCGTAAGGATCCAAATAATGCCTACACATTTCAACTGATTGATTTGTCTTTTAAGGTTTTTTCCAACTATAGATTCCCCCTCAATGTTTTCTCTTGCAATTTTTTGTTAAAAAAAACCAAATTGTTCTGTGAGTGTCCCAAAGTCTGGATTTTCCAAAAAGCCTGTTAAAGGATTCTTAACTTTTAACAATTATCCTCTAAGTAAGAAAAATGTTAGAGAAGCTGAAGTAGGTATTAATCTGCTGGTGAGAACAGTTTTATATTTTTCCTGAAGGTTGCTGATATAATCCACAAGATCACTGTCATGTCAGTTGCAGGCTGGAGTGAGGAACACCAAGACTTGTTATGCTCCCAGGTTCTCCCCTGTGTTTCCTCTAATGAAAGAGCTCCAGGCACCAGCACTCTGTGTACCTCATTATCATTTACAAAGTGCTTCTTGAGAACCTGCTCCCTTCTGTCTCCCTGACAAGGGCATAGGTCTATGCAACAGGAACTAAGGGGATCAAGGTGTGGGTTTAGGGGCAAAAGAGAAGCAGGTGGAAGAATGAAAAGATGAGAAAAATATCAGGTAGATGCAGCCAAAAGCAGGAGGATCAGGGATCGTGGCTGGTTAGGAGGAGTAGGAAGAGGTAACCGGGTGTCACAGTGAGGGTGATGGCTCTGCCGTGATCGCTGTGTCTCATGCCTGGTGATGAGGGATGAGGCCATTTGGGCTGGGAATATAAGTCCACTACTTTTTCCTCTGCCACGAACACAGCCTCTGCTACCCCAAAACAACAACCTGTAAACAATTCAGCAGTTACAGGAGATTCATTCTGACCTGGGTTATTATGACAGCTCAGATATGGCTATGTAGTTATGGCAGCCGGTACTGAGAAAGCTGTTAGCCTGATAGCCACTTTATTATTCCCACGTGGCAGCCCTGCAGTCAGGGCTGGTCCATTTTTATATACAATGGTAATATTCTAGAGCACACCCCCATGCTATAAAGGATCACATGAAAACAGCAACAGCTTGCTGACAGAGGAATAATAGAAAGCAACAGTTAAAATAAAATTTGGACACTATTTGCGGACATTTAAGATACAGTCAGCCCTCCCTATCTGCGAGTTCCACATCTGTGGATTCAACCGAGGATCAAAAATATTAATAAATAAATAATAATACAAATTTTAAAACAATATAACTACTTCATAAATGTACATTGTATTAGGTATTCTAAGTAATCTAGAGATGATTTAAAGTATATAGGAGGATGTGCATAAGTTATGTGCAAATACTACACCATTTTATATAAGGGACGTGAGCATCCTTGGATTTTGGTATCTGCGGGTGTCCTGGAACCAAACCCCTGAGGGTACTGAGGAACAACTGTCCTGTGTCTTCTCCTTTTGATTCTCCTTTGTTCTCATAATAAGCCTTGAAACTTAATGAATTTTTTCCTCATGTAAAAAGATGCTCCAAGTTGACACTAAGCCCCTTGATGAGAAAACAACCTGATAACTTCCACTTCTGGCAATGGTGGCAATGCTTGTTAAAGACTCATCTTCCCACGGAGAGCAACTAGAACACCTGGACAAAATATTTTTTAATCTGTTTATAACTTCAGAGAACTACCAAGCCACTGAGGACTTCAGGGGCCAAGTTCCTGGAGAGGAAAGAAATGCGGAGAGTTGAGCCCAATATTCATTACTGCTTTTGCCCTCTCGGTGCATACAGGTTTCAAAGCAACTGCTGAAAGGCTGAAAAGCTGAGGAGAAAGTGGCCGCTGGCAGACTAGGCAGAGCATCTGGCAGCCTGGGGTAGGGAGGGAAGCAAAAACTGGAGTTCAGAGATCAGCAAAGAGAAGATGCCCTGGTAAACATGTTAGATTTTCGGTTGGGACTCGCTATACCCTAGGAATAATGATGAATCAAAATAAATCCAGCCTCACAGAATCTGAAGCCCAGCTTCAAATCAGCTCAACCCCAGATCTGACCACGGTGATCTGTCCTTATGATAACTTCCTGCCAGACATAAAACATATCCTCTCTGGAAGAATGTAACATCATACAGAGCTTCAAATTAGCACTACAATTTTTATATGCATGTCCAGGCATGCTAGGAAATGAGACCAAATAACCAAAAAGTGCTATGACCAACTATCTTCAACAAAGCAGACAAAAACATACACTAGGGAAAGGATGCCCTATTCAATAAATGGTGCTGGGAAAATTAGATAGCCATATGCAAAAAAATGAAACAGGACCCCATATCTCTCGCCATATACAAAAAATAATTCAGGATGGATTAAAGACTTAAATGTAAGGCATGAAACCATAAAAATGTTCAATATCACTAATCATCAGGAAAATGCAAATTAAAACCACAATGAGATACCATCTTACCCCCTATAATAATAGTCATTATTAAAAAGTCAAAAAAAAAGCACATACTGGTGTGGATGCAGAGAAAAAGGAACACTTATATACTGTTGGTGGGACTGCAAATTAGTACAACCTCTTTGGAAAACGGTATGGAGATTCTTGAGAGAGCTAAAAGTAGACCTACCATTCGATCCAGCAATCCCACTACTGGATATCTACCCAAAGGAAAAAAATCATTTTATCAAAAAGACACCTGCGCTCAAATATTTATCACAACCCAATTCACAATTGCAAAGATATGGGATCAACCTAAGTGCCCATCAATACATGAGTGAATAAAGAAAATGTGGTACATATATACCATGGAATACTACTCAGCCATCATAAAGGAATGAAATAATGTCATTCAGAGCAACTTGGTTGGAACTGGAGACCACTATCCTAAGTGAACTATCTCAGATATGGAAAAACAAATACCACATGTTCTCACTAATAAGTGGGAGCTAAACAATGGGTGCATATGGGCACAAAAAGATGTAAAGGACATTGGAAACCAAGAAAGAGGGAGGGTGGAAGGGAGGTGAGGGATAAAAACTTACCTATTGGGAACAATGAACACTGTCCTAGCGGTGGGCACATTGAAAGCCTGACTTCAGCATTCTATAGTGTATCCATGTAACAAAAATTTTTGTACCCCATAATATTTTTAAATAAAAAACATATTAAAAAAACAAATAACCAAAAACTGAGAGAAAGAACAGACAGTAGAAACAGACTCACAGGAGATCAATATATTTGAGTTTTAAACACAGATTATAAAGTGATTAAGATTAATTTGTTTGAGAGATTATATGATGAGATGGAGAATTTCAAACTGCAAACTTTTTTAAAAAGGATAGTGTAAATTCTAGAACAGAAAAATAAAATAAAATTAAAAAATAAAATTTTTAACTGCAATTAAAAATTTAAGAGTGGGGCTTAGCAGCAGCTGAAAAGAGAATGGTAATCAGCAAAATAGGTCAGAAGAAAATAGCCAGACTGTGGGAAATCCCACATCTTGATAAATGCAAAAAACCTTTTGAAAATCAAAGAGAAAGAGAAAATTCTAAAATCAGATGGTCGGGGTGGGAGGAAGACCCATTACCTTTAACAGAACAAAATAAAACTGACAGCTGAATTCCCAACAGAATTAATGGAAGCCTGCTCAGCAAGCCCCCAAATGGCCTTGGCAACCCAGCTTTTATTCTTTCTTGCTTCTAGTTCTCAAGAATAACGGTGGAATATGCTAGGAATGCAACTTCCTGAGATAAGGAGGAACTGGCCAGAAGAGCCCAGGCTCTGTTCCAGTCCTCCTAGAATAGGATGTCCTGCGATGCATTAGCTCCATGAATTCAGTTTCTCCAGGTATAAAACCCAGGGTGGAACACACTTTCAGGGACCTGCAGGTGCAGTGAAAAGTGGGGTACATGTAGACGAGATTCTGTTCTCCCTGGGTGGCTTTCCTGAGCATTGGGGAACTGGTTCACTGTGACTCCTAGGCTTCTATTGTCCCTTGCTGTCTATCTGTGACTAATAATCTTGTTTCACTTAACCTGTTGTGTGAGTATTCTGTCTTACCAAACTCATGCAAGTGAATTGATATCAGTGCACAAAAATGTTGAGTATTCCCTTGGGATTAAGATTGGTGCATCGTGAAATCTGCTTCTCAAAGGCAGGAGACAATGGAATGATGTTCTCAAAGTGCTGAAAGAAAACAACTAGGCTTCTATTTCCAATATGGTGAAGTAGCTCCCACCATTCCCAAATTTCCCACATACCACAGCTATCAACTTTGGACAAAATTAAATTAAAAAAAAAAAACATAGCCTGACAGCA
Source organism: Eulemur rufifrons (assembly GCF_041146395.1). Taxonomy (NCBI): domain Eukaryota; kingdom Metazoa; phylum Chordata; class Mammalia; order Primates; family Lemuridae; genus Eulemur; species Eulemur rufifrons. The sequence goes on from NC_091001.1 coordinate 64,369,419, forward strand.
TTGGAGAGTGAAAAATAGCAGGTACATAGTAGAAGAGAGTAGACATTTGGAAAAAAAGGAACAGCACAGGGTGAGTTACCCATTTTTATGGCATTTTGCCTGTGTGTAAGCCAAAGTCAGTATTGTACAGGTGGATCCAACAGAACTCCAATAGAAAACCTCAACCTCACTGGCTTGAAAAAAATCAGAAGACAGAGTTAAAAATAATCATAGCCTTGGTAGTGAGAGAGAAATCCCCAAAAGAAAAGAATCAGAAAGGATAACCACAATTTCTTTCTTTAAACTCTGCCCAAATCTCTGGCTAACACCTGGAGCACACGTACACAGGGCAGGCTCACCTTCTAGGTAAGAACATGAGCCTCGAATACCTATGGGACAATATGAAAATGCCAAACATATACGTAATTGGAATCCCAGAAGAAGGAGACAATGGGGCATAAATAGTTAATAAATAATTGCTGAAATTTTTCCAAATTTAGTGAAAGGCATAAATTTACAAACTCAAGAAACTCAGTGATCCATGAACAGAAATGACACCAATTGTGTCAGGCTCAAACTGCTGAACACCAAAGATAAAGAGAAAATCTTGAAAGCAACCAGAGAAAAATACATACAGTATACAGCTGAACAATGATTCAAATATCATTGGCTTCTCATTGGAAACTAGGAGGCAAGAGACATTGGTAAGACACTTCAAGTGCTAGAACAAAAAGCTGTCAATCAAGAATTCCACATCCAGTGAAAGTATATATACTTTAAGAATGAAGTAAGGCAAAATCATAACATTTTCAGCTGAAAGGAAATAATTGCCAACTGGGAAGTCTATACCAGTGAATATATTCCTCAAGAATGAGAGTGAAACAAAGATATTTTAAGACGAAGAAAATTCAAGATAATTTATTACCAGAAGATTCATACTAAAGGAAATTCTAAAGAGAGTTCTTCAAGAAAAAGAAAAGGATCTGAAATGGAGCTCAGAGATGCAGAAAGGGTAAGTATAGTAGGTAAACCGAAATGAACATGCAGTGTAAAAATAATAATAATCATGCCATGGGAGTTAAATATACACAGAATAAATATAAATAACAATAATAACACAAAATCAGAAGAGTCGAGTGAAGTTAAAGTGTTCTAGGATACTTGAATTGCTTGGGAAGGGGTAAAAGTACTATTTTACATGTAGGATAATCTAATCTGCGCGAGCCAGACCCCACTTCAAGACTTAAGGATCTGTTCCCTCAGCTGTCACCTCTTTTGGGGGTTGCTGCCAGCTGAAGAAGACCACCCTGCCTAAGGACTTGCCCCCTTCCCAAGGCAGCCTGCATCCAACGACTGCTCAGCATGTGGATGTAAGTCCACGGCCCCCTCACCCAGACTCAAAACAACGTTAAAGGCCCATCCCAGCTTCAGAGGTCCCCTGGAGAGAGCTTTAGTCTTTTGCTGTAATTATAGCACAACCCAACTTCTCAAACTCGCCAACCTGCTTCCTTCCCTTCCCTTCCACCAGTGTTAAGCCAAGAACATGCCCCCATAAACTTCCGGAACACTGATCTACATTTCAGAGTCTGTCTCTTGGGCAGCCCAACCTGAAACGTTACATTAGACTTTCAGAAGTCAAGGAGATATGTTTAAATTCTAGGGTAACCTCTGAAAGAGTAGTAAAACAAAATGTAAAATTAACAAAACTAAAAGAGGCGAGAAATAGAATAATAAAATCAACTCATCCAAAAGAAGGAACATAGAACAGGTAGGACAAATAGAAAAGAACAAATTAGCTAGGTGACTGCTAAAATTATGAAAACATACTCAACCATTAGTATTCAGGGAAATGCAAATTAAAGTAATACCATTATTCATTCACCAGCTTTGGAAAAATGTAAAGAAAGACACCATCTGTTACCGGCAAGGATTCCAGGTTATGAGCAGTTTCATATATTGCTAGTGGGAATGTGAATTGTTACCACCATTTGCAAAAGTAACCCGGTAATATATATTTAAATGAAATATTCATTGACCTTTAATAGCATACATTGATTAACTATTTGCAAAAATTGTTTCCTCTTCGTCTAGCCTATATTTCCCAGACTCCTTTGCAGCAGGTGACGGAGTCCTAGCTTAGGTATGACACTGGAGGTTAGCAAAGACCCTGCAACCTGAACCTCTGAATGACCGTGTGGAGCAGAGACCCCCTGAGTATCTGAAACTAACTTGGACTATTTTACTTCTATTGCATTTGAAATATTATATATTCCAGCATCTATTGATTATAGTAGTGAGCTCACTCTAACCAATATATCCTTTGACCCACCAATATCATTCACAGGCATCTGTCTTTAAAGGTAAAAGTAACAGTACAGAAGACTCTCAAACATACAACTGGAAAAACTGCAAACAACCTGAACTTCCACCAATAAGGGAACAGTTGAGTAAATTATAATACATCCATACTAAGGAATACTATGCAGTTATTATGAGTTATCTCTGTGCATACTCACCTGGAGAGACTATCATCATAGTTAAGGGGGAAAGAAATCAAGCTGATATAAATGTTTAATGCAATTTCATTTTTGTAAGAAAAGAAAAATTGGCCCCCAAAATGACATATATATGTTTGTACATATTTGCATGAGATGGAGGAAGGTATACAAAAATATGAATCAAGTTTTTAACGTTAGTTACCTCAGGGGGGTAAGAATGAGAGAACATGGGCTACAGGAAAGGAAAAAAAAGACTAACAGGATGGAAGCACAGCTCAGTGTAATATTGAATGAAAATGTAGAATATGAAATTGGATCATAAAATATTGAATCAAATATGCAAAAATTGAATATGTATGTAGACAAGGATGAGAAGGCAATGTCAACTTATGTAAAATTCAGTTTTTATCTTGCATGTTAATATTTTAATATTACTTTTACAATTTTAAAAAATTAGAAAATAAAAGGAATAGGCTTAGCCCCTACGTGGATTGGGCCTTCCATGCCACATAGATAACATGTTTTAAACTGAGCAACCTGGATTTGGGGATGTCACTCGTGTTGGGGTCGTGTGATTGTTTTGTTGAGCCCAAAGCACCACATCACTGTAAGGGTGGAGTTTTCCCTGGAAAAAAAATGCATGTTCCCCTTTCCAAGCTTCCCCAGTAGAATTCAAATCTGGAATAGGAAATCAAGACACAAGAGGCAAGGCTTAGCTTCTTAAGCTTTAACATTCTTAAAAATCTCCTAGAAGTCTTGTTAAAATACAGCTTATATTTCAGTTGGTCTCAGCAGGACCCGAGATTCTGCATTTCTCATGATTTCCCAAGTGATGCTGGTGCTATTGGCCCTTGGACCACACTTTGCACAGCCCAGGGACTAGTTAGTGTGAGGGAACCCTTTGTACTCTCTCTGGGGCCATAAGCATGGTGTAGGGGGTGGCAGGGGATGTAGTTAAGCTGCCCCAGGAATAAGATGGGAGCTGGTCTGCTCCGGCTCTGCACACAGGCCTGAGCCACGCCACGGTGGCAAGCTGCTGTGCACGTGCACGTCCCCTCCCTGATCCTCGGACCTTCTGTGGGTCTCACTATGTCCCCGTCTCTGCTGGACTGTCAGGAATTATAGGGGATGATCCCTGGAGGAACTGATCCCATGCTTGAGATGAAGCAGTCAGTGGTAAAAGCCAGGTCTGTTTCCCCAGAGGTCAAGGTGGTGGCTTCAGAGGGAGACAGCTCTGGCAGGTGGTCTCACAAAGAAGGGAAGCTCCTGACTGGCACCGTGTGGGACAGAAGAATCGAGGCCCTGTTTCTAAACAGGGAGCACATTCCATTTCCATGGTTCTCAACGCAGGCTACCCACTGGGATCGCCTGGGGAGCTTTTAAAATTACTGATGTCTGGGCCTCATCCCCAGAGATGCCCATTTCATTGGTCTTGGGGACAGCCTGGGCATCAATATTTTTTAAAAGATGCCCAGGTGATTTTGGTGAGCAGCCCGGGTTGAAAACCACTGTGGTGACATCGAATTAAGAACATGTTTGCAAACAAAGGATCATGGAGTGAACAGAAAAGTGAAGAAACATTCCCTAGGTCTCACCTGGGGAGTGGAGAACAAGCCGCACAGCCCAGGCTTAGAGGGAAAGGATGACGGCATTTACAGCTGCACCTGCAGGAGCCCTCATTTCCAGCCTAACAATTCTATAAGCCCTGACTCCTTCAAGGAGAGCAGAAGCCTCTTCAAGGCAAGAGTCCTCACTTAGGATTCTTTGGAGTCCCCACACTGCCTGCTTGCTAGACCCATGGCAAGAGCTGAGTACATAGCTGTTGCCCTGTTGTTAACCACTTTACCTTCAAGCTGGGATAGAGTGGAGGCTCCTTTCAGATGCATAAGACAAACCAAGGTGACTCCAGGAGAGCCTTAAACTGTACCTTGAAACCAATGAAGAAGATATTTTAAAAAGTGCATAAGATATAGTCACTATGGCCAGGCCAGGGGCTCACACCTATAATCCCAGCACTTTGGGAGGCCGAGGTGGGAGGATCGCTTGAGGCCAGGAGTTGGAGACCAGCCTGGGAAAGATAGCAAGACTCGTCTCTACAAAAAATTTGAAAATAAAAAAATAGCTGAGGGTGGTGGTGCCCACTTGTAGTCCTAGCTACCCAGAAGGCTGAAGAAGGAGGATTGATTGCTTAAGCCCAGAAGTTCAAGGCTGCAGTAAGATATGATTAGGCCACTGCACTCCACCTTGGGCAACAGAATGAGAGCCTGTGTCTAAAAAAAAAAAAAAAAAAAAGTATATATATGTATATACATTTTGTATATATGTAGTCATTATGAAGTGCCTGGAAATTTTTTGTCAACCTATGACCAAATTCTATGGCCCAGATTTGATCTCTATATTGAAATTGTCTTACAATTAAGCAAATTATTGTCTCACTGACCTAAGGGAAGGTCTTCTAGAAGGCTAAAATAGCCAGCATTGTGGTGCAGCTCTAAGGAGTAGGCGTTGGTGTCTACAAATGCCTGAAGCCTACCCAGTTTAGTGAAGCTGATCCAGTTGGTTAGGTCAGAACATATCCTTGCATCACTCCCTCATCCCTACCTCTCCTAACCTGACCCTGGAGAACAGCCTTACTGCTCACACCATCACCATGACCACCCCTCAGTCCTGGGGAACCCTGCTCCAATACAAATGCAGGATACAGGAAAGAAGCCAGGAACCTGCAAAGCCATCAGCTCAGCTCCAGGAGCAGCTTTAGTCTGTCCATCCAAAGATGTCATGTGCCAGAGCAGAAGCCTCCTGCACCAGGATCCCACTGGAGACGCCTGTCAAAATGTCCCTGATTCCCCCAAGCCCCTACTTATCGTGCACCTCCATCAAGCAGACAGGAGCCGATTGCCAAATGCAGCGTGCGCCAAGACTCGACACTTGAGAAATCACCCTTTCCTGTGAATGGATCCTGAAGCTTCCTATCAAGAGAGCACCCTTTTCATAACCTAAAAAGGAAAAGCAAATAATCTTAAACTCATTCTGGTATCAAAATTGGCCTTCTCCGTCACCAGCTGCTGTCTTTTGTCTTATTCAGGGACATTTTTTACCTAGAAATAAAATATACTTGACCACAAGCCCAAGCTCAGACAGAAGACCACTTAAACTGCATTTGGTGAAAAGAGCCTCTGATCCCAATATATTTTTCTAGACTTTTCCCAGCAGAGGGAAGCACCCCCATGAAAGGCGAGTTCAACTAAAGATGAGGTCCCCTGTGGAGTCAGACGTGAAAAGCTTTACCCCCATGCTATGTCATCCCGAGGAAAGTCAACCACCTTCCAGAGGGATCAATAAAAAAAGATCCCCTGGTACTTGCAGTGCTGTAACAATGTCGTATCTTACCCTTTAGAAGCACTCACCGTACCCTCCGTCCTGGGTAGTTCAACGGCACCAAGCCATGAGTCCCAGTCTTTGGTTTTAATCAGGATTAAACACTGCAACGCTCGACAAGTGAAGCATTTGATGACAACGATAACGAGTGGCCCATTAAAGGTAATTTTTTTTTAAGTTAATGAGCTCTCCCCAAAGAACAGCCACATACTGTACTGAAAAATGTCCGTAGGACGCACTGCACTTTCTCGTTATTTATTTAACTTTATGTGGATGCCATAAAACTTCTTTATTTGCTTTCAGTTGGCCCATAGGTTTTGACAAGATAAATTTTTATTTAGGTCTTTGCCCAGCTACAATCAGAAACAGGAGACTCGCTTTCCAAAGCTGGGCTGATAGATGGATTAATCAAAGTACTCCCCACCCTGCTTTCCTTCCAGCAACCACAGGGATCAACAGACGGAGTTTTTCCTTAATTAAAGAAACTCAGCAACAAGGTGATTTATCGATGATGAATCTTGCAGGCCCTTTTCATTGTGCGGTTACTGTTGGCCACTGTTTGAAATTTACCAACATAAATAAAGCCTCTCCATGACTAAACAAAGTTAAAGTAGCAATAAATTGAGCCTGCCATGTACTCTGGGCTAGATCTGAAGCCAACATAAATACCAGAATGCCTTGGCTGTGACATGCTTGACACAATGACATCATGCACTCCAAAACAGAGCAGCCCAGCCCCAGCCAGAGCCTAAAACCTAATACAATTCCCCTAAATGAATCAAATTGCAGTGGTCTAGACTCGGCTGCACTGAATGTTCAACTTCTGGCTTCCTTGCCCTCTGCTGTCGAGCGACCGTATTAAAAAATAATCTATACGCTGATCTAAATTTTGCTTTTCCTGCATGATTAAATTTTGGCAGGAGTAAATCTCTGTTATTCTCACTCCCCAGGAATGTTTGGAAAGTTACTAAAAACTCAGGATTTCTCAGCTTAAGGTCTAGCCGCTGTGATGTGATCCTGTGGCCCGCCTGCTGCTACCCTATTACTACTAGTACTACTGCTACTATTACTGCTACTATTGCTACTAATACTATTACTACTACTACTATTGCTACTAATACTATTACTATTACTACTACTACTACTATTGCTACTAATACTATTACTACTACTATTGCTACTAATACTATTACTATTACTACTACTACTATTGCTACTAATACTATTACTATTGCTACTATTACTGGTGCTAAAATGGGGAGGGGCGAGACTCTGCTCACTGAAAATAGTGGCTTAGAGCTGGCTTCTCCCCCAAGGGACTTGCTTTGCCCACATCTAGCAACAGGCTGTAATGAGATGCCTTCATGAAACAAGAAAGTCAGCTAAACAGGGGCTCAACAGCCCCCAGCCCTTATTTCTACTAAGAGATGAAAGAGGGGAAGAAACCTTTCCTAACGCTCACACAGGACAGCGAATTAAAAATGGAGAAAATCTAATAACTAATTGGTGAAACCATAAAAGCTGCCATAAAAGACATTTTCCTTAAACTACTTTACACAGGGCTGTATAATTTTATGTCACTTTTTATTTATGTTGCTGTAATGAAAGCTGTTCTGGGAGCCGAGGAGCTTGGGAAGAAAGAAATTGAACTATTTTTAAAAAGGAGGGGGAAAAGCCCATCTATAGAGTTTCAAACAAGATTCCTTTTGAAATACAGAGGGATTGGGGAGGAGAACCTGTTTACTTCTAACAGCCTCTGAGCAAAAATTCTTTCAATGAGCATCTCTCTTCCAGCACTATCCTCTCCACCCTCAAGACCTTAATTACGTAACATTCATAAAGTGGGTTCAACATTGTTTCACAAAACTAGGGTGTAAGTTAGGTAGATAGACCCATGCCATTTAGACTGATCTTGTGAAACCAGATTTTTATTGTGTGAAATATGCAAAGAAGCATGATTTGAGCTTCTAGAAAGATTCATATAAAAATGGACCCCATTTTAACCAGATATTGATGCATTTGCAAAGCTCCACATTCAAGGATTCTAGGAAAGAACTATTTATTATGACCCAGAAGATCAGACAGGTTCTTCTCCCTTCTCTATGTGTGTGTGACAATTCAGAGGATGATATACCATCAGGGTTGGGGGGAGAATAAGTTGCAATACAGAAAACTTTGGGTAAATTATAAATAAGAGACATTCAAAATTGTATATGCTCAAATGGAGGGATATGAGGGGAGCTTTTGGGGGCTGATGATGTTCTATTTCTTGATCTGGGGCCCCTTGCTACAGTGTGTTGAGTTTGTTAAAATTCACTGTACACTTCCGATGTGTGCTGTTTTCTCTCTATATATTATACTTAAATAATAAGAAGTTTAAAAAATAGCATATATTCAGATGAGTCTCTTAAAAAAGAAGCAAAGAGTAGGTAACATTCATGCAAAAACACAGAAGCCCTGTATGATTTTCCCAAGGAAAATGTACATCACCCGTTAAAACGCAGGGGCCTTCTGAACTCTGGCTAACTTTCAAAGCAAGATGAGGTTGTTTTTAGAAACAATTTGCCTTCTATTAACAATGAAATCCAATTCAGCGTCGAATATTAGAAAGTGACACATATATACAACTCGGAGGGACTGTGCAAGTATCACACAGATAGGGCATTATTTAGGTGGGCTCCACAGTCAAGGCCACTCTACACCATTACGGACCAGACTAAACAAACCTGACCTGCAGGGTGACCCTCCAAGGATCCCAAAAGATTGCAAACTCCAAAAAGGCTGCCCTGACCAGACTTTATAGCCTGGTAATGGCATGCAAACGACACTCCGTCTCTGTCACACAGCCAAAGGTTGGTGTTGTATATGAGAGCAATTTCCTCAAGAATTCAGAGGAAAATGTGATACTTTGCCTTTTATGTACGGGGTTCACAACAGCAAGTGTATTTACTAGTTGGGGGACACCCAGACCTCCTGATGGATTCCCCGTCAAATCATTCTGCCCAGTCCAGTGGCAGTGGCAGGGATGCCAGATGCAGGAGGAGGGGAGAGCCCACTCGCGCAGCATGGGAAAGGCCTCGTTTGCAGGATATTTTAAAAGCTGGACCCGTGTCTAGGAAAACATCATTGAGATTCAGAGTCACTCTTCGCTGGAAGGCAGGTTTTCACTCACCCCTCTCCCTACTCCCCCTCTCTACCCTCAACACAGGCATAATTCTTGCCTGGTGTGGCCCATGCACCGAGGTCCCGGCTGCATTTGTAATTCATTCTTGCTCACCTAGAAAATGTTGGCAGTGGGCAGCCCTGAGTCCGGCTTCTTCTTCTGTTTTCACATGTTCCTATGACATACTCTACACCCCACCCAGGACGAGTCCCATCCGTCCTGTGGGGAACCAGTTACTCCAAACAGCCCTCAGCAAGAAGTTGGCTGTGAAAGAGGACGTGCTTGCTGGGCGGGGAGGGAAGGGAAGGCAAGGGAAGAAAAGGAAAACACAAAATGAACAGAAGCCATGACTATGTGCTCTGATGAGGAGAACAAGATTTGGGGACAACTTCAAATGTAAGTGTCGCCATGATTCATCCGGAACCTTTCACTTTCCCGACTTTTTCTTTCTCAAAACAGGTCTCGGGCCTGATACTCGTGACACGCTGATAGCTGCCACCCAGAGGCCTGTTGAGCCCCAGGGGAGGGGCGAATGTCCCTGCCTTCAGACTTCCTGGGCACACTCCCTCTGACCTATCCGAACGTGGGTCCCTCCCGGGACCATCCACAGCGTATTCAGGACCTGGTCCTCTCCAAGAGCAAACTGTACCTATGATCGTAAAAACAACCCGTAAACCCCATACTGGAGACGTAAAGGCCACTCACAGCCTCTTTTAAAAAGCCTCTTTACCCCTCTGTAGGCCACAGAATTTAGCTTTGATCTATCATCTTTTTCAGATGACGCCTGGCCCCATATACGTTCAAACAAGACCTTCCCTTCTGCCTGTCCCGCGGCACATTTCTGTCACTGGGTGAGAGGAGCCCTTGTCTCCAGGTAGATCGCGAGCTTTGTGCTGGCGGGAGATGGCAGATGTGTGGCATTGGTGTTGGGAAGCTCCAGTGCATCTTGACTTTTTCCTTCTGTCAAACAAGAATCCTGCTTTCAACAGATAAAAACAAAACTAACGTGGCTTCCAGGTGAAGTGTAGATGCAGCCTGGCCAAGGAGAGAAAGCAGCCAGCAGAAAGTCTGGGGACAGAGGTCTCCTCCCTGCCCTGACAGAGAGAGGAGGCCTAGTTCAAAGCAGGCCGGCATTAAGCAAACAGTCCAGGCCTCAAGATGACCAAGGCCTCTGTCGGGAGGAGCCACCAGGGAGCTGGGGGATTCACGCACCTCCCAAAAAGGAGAGGAAATTACTTCTTCCTAAGCACTAACAGGCCCGAGCGGCTCCCTGCTCCGGTTTCTGTGTACGTTCCACCAGAAACCAGAAACGAGGCGAGGCGGAGAGGCCCCACCACCAGGCCAGGGGCCCACATCCTGCAGCAGCAGTGTCCGCTTTCATCTCCGCCAGAGTCACTTCCCCAATGACCCCTGGCCCCGCGTAAGTTTAAACAAGGCAAGGCGTTGCTTTCAGCCCGTACCCACAGCACGTTTGGGCCCTTCCATGCACGGGGCCTTTATTTCACCACCTGCCTTCTGCCCTTTAATCCCCTCCTGGAGAATTCAGTTATGCAGATTGCTTGAAATGGGGACCACAGGCTGGGCCTCTACAAGCTGCTAATTGAAAACCTTGTCAGAAGTGGGAGGAAGAGGCAGAGGGGAAAAACAACAACCTTCGACAGGACCCCTCTCATTATGAACAGCCGCACACCCTCCCAGAGGGGCGGCCTCGCTCCAGCCGCACAGGAAGCCTTCCTCCCGGACTCGAGGACAGACGCTCTGGGAGACAGAGCCTGACAAGTCTAAAAGACTCCAAGGCTGCAGTGCAAGGGGCTGCCTGGGTCAAGGCCTGGCCCTGCTACTCTCAGCTGTGTGATGTTGGGCAAATGACTCAGCCTCTCTGGGCCTCCGCTTCTTCCCCTAAAAAACAGGGGTAAGAATTGTACCTCCTTCATAGGGTCACTGTGAGGATTAAATGTGATAATAAATATATTAATATAAGCATTTTATACAACAGTAGTAACTAACTTTTAATATTTTGCTCTTGTTTATTACAATAAGAATTCTCCCCTTGCCAAATTGGAGAATGGCCCGGGATAGGGGAGAGAGGGCTGAGACTGCTGTTCTAGCTCCATTTCATAAGTAAATCCAGTGAAGTCTTTAAATGAGAAAGTGACAAGGCTATAAGCATGTGTTAAGGTGGAGAAAGGAAGGTGGTGAGACTTCAGTGGAGGGAAGAATGCAAAGGGAATAGGGAAAGAAGTCAAGGAAGCTAATATTTTTCAGTCGCCTGAGATACAGCAGCACAGTTTAGGCGCTTTTGTGCAATGTCTCAACAACACTGTAAGGTAGTTACGATCACTTGCATTTTCCACTCAGAACCTGAGGCTCAGAACAGTCAAACAAGCTCCCCCACAGTACGTGGCTCCTAAACCTGGCATGGACAGTTCTCTTTGATTCCCAAAACTCTAATCCTATCACCCACGTGCTCTGCACCGGGCATTCCTTCCTGCCTTTTCAGAGGGGCAAGAAATCTGCAGACAGTGGTATCAATCCGGTTCTCAGGACTTAGACAAGTTTTTCTAACACTACATTCACAGAAGGTTCAGACTGGAATATCAGCACCTTTGGTGTGAAAGGTCTTGGACTACCTTCTTTGCTCAGCACAGAAGTTTCCAGCCCACACTTTCATGCCAAGGGTAGGTGGGAATGTGTCTCAAGCAATAAATGGAAGCACTTTAATGCTTCCCTCTGAAGAGCTCTGGCTGAGGTGTTAACATCCAGGTTGAGAATATAAAGAGCAGGCTAAACGAAAACACCATGATTACAATGCTGGTGACTTTATCGGAGGACTTCCAAAATCACTAGCAATTATGTGGTACGAAGCACCTACATTATGAAAACTGCGATGATTTTGTGTCTACTGATGAGGATAATGACTAATATATTCTGTCAACAGACATGACAGATGTCTGTACATATTTGGAGGCATATATTTTTAGATGCCGTTACTGTACCTCCAGCTATTTTAACTACTAAATTTTGTTGACACCATGCAATCCGGTAACAAGGAGGCTTACGGGAGGAAAAGGTTAAAATTCCTCTTTCCAGCTGTTTCTCTTCTTTGCATCATTTTTGTCTCATTATTCAGTAGGACCCATAAATCTGCCACTCAGATCCCAGACTAAGTGATATGCTACAGGGAAATTGCTAAAGTCACTAGGAAACAAAATAAAATTGAACACTGGGTCCACAGCATTCCACATTCAGGAGTGTCATGCCCTGCCTGGTGCTCATGCTAACACTCACACACTGACTGAAGAACTTCCCCCGATAAAGGACTTGTGCCTCATTTCCTCTGCCCTGACTCCCCATTTTCCTAACTGGGGGCTGGGAAGGGAAAGGAGGTGGAGAGATTTGCAAGACGGGCTCTAATTTAAGACAAAAGCCATCCCATTAAATCTTAACAGATGTTTCTCAAGTTTAGAAGATTAAGAAAGATTTCAGCATCAAAAATCAAAGAAAATACTCCATGACCTTAAAAAAGGATAAAACACAAAGCTCTAACAAACCCAAAGTCCATTTTGACAGCTGTCTCTGCCAGAATTGACGAAGTGCTATTGATGTTTGGATTAAACCATGCCTCTGTGATCAAGTACTCAAACATGGGATAAAAGACGAATATATTCTTTAATCCTACCCACTAATTTTGTCTAGGCCCTGAAAAGCAATGAGTACTGAACAAATGTTGAAAGTGGCTTCGCTTCTGTTTATTGACAAAGCTATTTTTATTTCATTAATTTGCCACGTATCTTATCAGCATTTAAACTAAAACAAGGAAATCCATACAAGGTACTGAACTCTCCGCAAACAGATCGCTGCAACTTCCAAAGCCACCAAAGGTAAAATCAATAGACAATGATTCTAGAAAGTGAGGAAGATGTTACACGAAAATGTAATACAAAAATTGGGTTCTGATTTATTTTTCATTTGTCTTTCTTTTTTTTTTTTTTTTTTTTTTTAGCTAAACTGTAAAATAGCATTGGGAATTCCAGTTTTCAGTCTGGTGAGTTTTAAAAGAAAAAAGAAAAAAAAAATTTTTTTCTTAAGGAAAGCATGAAGAGGCAATTAAGTCATTAATTACTCTCTTTGTCTAGCGATGTCCAACCCATCAAACTTGGCCTCTTCTGTCTTCATCAAAGGTAGAGCTCACTCTACTTTACAATAAGTACCTCTTAATAAGACAATCTTGTGTTTCAAAAGCTGCTCTGCAAGGAATTTAGATGAAGATAAATTAACACTTAGCTGCAGACCCCAGAGTTTGACAGCCACACAGTACCCACTGTCACCTCAGGTCCTCAAAGGAGCAGTGAGAGGTCCCGGAGATAGGGATGTCACAGAGAAACGAGATCCTGTGTGCCCGGGGCAAGGCATCTTGGGGTTTAGTGAAGGGGGAGAGACGAAATTGACATTAATGCTAAGAACTGAGGACTGGGATCCACACCTCCCTCTAAAGAAGACCAGGAGGGACACAGGTTCTTCGCAGAAGGACCAGCAAAAATGCCAGAATGTCCCAGAAAAGTAACTGAGGACATGGTGTCTAAGGATCAGCCTTAAGACTTCTCCAGTGGGTAGGAGTGACTTCAGGGAGATTAGCTCAGAGGGGGGCTCCACCTGAACCCCTCCAGCATACTTTCAGCATCCCGAAGGCCCCCTCTCCTACACATACCTTCCAGGGAGTGACTGGTACCCCGTGACAAGGCCCCTCTAGTGTATGTGTCATTAACTATACTCCTTTGGGAAGCTTAATGAACTTCCTTGAAAAAAAATTCTTTTAAAAAATTGATTAAGTACCGCATGCCTTCCGTTTATTTCCTCTTGTCAAGTTTCCCGTTGCTGATCTAGAAGGAAGCACTCATTTCACAAGACCTTGAACCAGTTCTCCCCAGTGGCAAGGAGACAGAGCCACAGCACACAAGGCAGTGCACGTGCATGCGAGGAATGGGCAGGAACGTGCATTTTAATGCCATTTTGGAAGATTGGACCACGCTTACAAAAGATTTTCCCTTTTCATACCAATTTCCAAAGATCCAACCAGGTTACACTCTAAGAAACACAATGAGAAGATTCAGCTAAGAATTTGTTGACTTCATCCCCACATACTCTTCCTACAAGATCCTGGAATTACATAAGTACTAGCGTAATAACAACAGCTTTATTTTTGTGTGTTGCTATGAGATTTTGAAAACAAAACAAAGAAAACCACTCATCGGTAATTGTGACAAAACTTCTTAGCCACCGCATTGAGAATAGGGCCTAATTATTCTATAAACACACTTTGATTTGTTTACTTCAACGTCAAATTAACTTCAAATATGTAATAGCAGACACTGATTTGTTGTGGTACGCAACGCTGCCGCAGACTGGGTTCCGGGTACCTTGCGAAAGGCTATCTCTTTTTTGAATAGACTCGTTTGTAAAAGGGTCTCCATAGTACACTCCACGTACACAATTATGAACCACATATGTCCTTTATTTGAAACAAAATTGTTTCCAAGGTGAGGGGTGTGTGTTGGTGATCCCATGGTTGGCTCGTTCTCATTAGCCTTCTTATGCAATAGTAACAGGAACATTTTTTTAAGAAAAGTAACAGCTCATGACTACAGAGATAGTTAACGATGTAATAAGAACCTAGGAAAATTAAGAACTACAAAGAAAAGAAGCTTTTCAAAGTATTGGGAAGTCGTCACATGCTACGTGAGATAGGAGGAAGATAAGAATGGGAGAAATGGCCAAACCCAAAGTGAGGCCTGGTCATTTACCAACAAGTATTTCTTGAGTGCTTATTTTATTCTTGTTCCTTTATTTAACTCTTACATAGAGCTTACGTCTCTAGACAGCTTACAAATATTAGCCCAGGTATTCCTCCTGATAACTCTATGTGGTAGGTACAATTAGTACCTTCATTTTACAGAAGAGGAAACAGAAGCACAGAGAGGTTAGTAATTTGCCCAAGGTCACACAGCAAGTAAGTAGTAGGGTTTGGGATTCAAATCTAAGCACTCTGTCTCCCCAGGTCCCCAGTCCCCAGTATGCTATGCTGCTTCCCACAATCATATATTCCCGACCCTTGTCTGTGCCCTGGGATTACATGTCCCTTCTCTCAAGAAGCTTCTGGCCTAGAACACAATTACAACACAATATAGTAGAGCTGTGAAAGTATTAATATAAGCACAGGGTGGTCCTGGAGGTCTCAGGAGAGATACCCAACCAGTCTTAGAGTGGGTGGGGAGTGGAGGGGAGGCTCGGTAAAGACCATTTAGATCCAGAGCAGAATTTCTCGACCTCAACACTGTTGACATTTGGGCCAAATAAGTCTGTGTTGTGAAGAGCTGTCCTGTGGGTTGAGGAGCATTTAGCACCATCCCTGGCCCGTACCCACTAGATGTCAATAGCATAACTCTCCTCCAGCGCAATGGCCAAAAATGTCCCCTGGGGACAAAATCATCCCTGGTTGAAAACCCTGGCTCTGAAGGAAGTGGTATCCAATCCAGATCCAAATTATGAGTGGTAGTTATCAGAAAAAAAGAAGTTAGAAGAGAATTCCAGGCAGAGGATACAGCACATGCAAAAGGCCCAAAAGAGAGAGGTTGGCAGTTCCTGGAAACTGAAAGTGATTCAGCATGAATGTCTCTTAGAATTGGATAAAGGGGATCAGAAAAATGAGTTTGGAGAGGCAGGCACGGCCATCATAAAAGGCCTCATCCTCTCCTTTTGGGAGTTGCTCCTAAATGCAATCGGGAGTTATTAGAGGGAGAATGGCATAATCAGACTCGCATTTTTTTTCTTCTGCATAGACAATGAATTAAAGAAGAACAAGACTGGAGACCAGCCAAGACACTGTTATGTTTGTACTTTCTTTGCATGTTAATCACTTTTCCTTTTAACTATAAGCTTATTTAAAATTAAATGTGTGTTCTTCATATGCAATAAGCTCTTATATATCAATAAGAAAAAGACGATCACACCAAGAGCAGAAAGAGCAAAGTTTATGAACAAGCCATTGACAAGGAAGTATAAATGCCAATAAACACGGGAAAAACATGCTACTCTTCTGATAATCAAAGACATGCTAATTAAATCATGAAATCTCATTTTCTACCTATTATCCTGGCAAACAATTTTTAAAATTGAAATTCCATCTCTTGTTGACATGCAGAGAAACTGCATTCTCCTGCACTGCCCATGGGGGTCCATACTGGTGCTGCTTCACTAAAGAACAATTGAGAAAAAATAATAGTAAAACTCAGTTTCATGAAGAATTCTATGACAAAGTTATTGAAATTATTCAAACATCCAATAAGAGATTGGTTGACCAATCATAGAATAGTATGTTTCCATTAAGAATGATTTTGTGGAAGTCTATTTGTTGAGGTGGGAAAATATCTGATGTAAAGCAAAAGTAAAAACACTGATAACATTCGGTGTTGGTGGCAGCCTGGAAAAGTGGCTGTGTAATGCTGCCTATGTGTAAGAAGGCTGGCTACAACCCTGGGGTGATTTTTTATCTTCTCATCTGTAAAATGGCTATAACAATTGTATCTAGCCATGACATAGTTGTATGGATTAAATGAAAGAATATTTGTAAAATATATAGCACAAAGCTCAGCACATAGAAAGTGTTACATAAATACTAACCAATATTATTATCAGAGACAAAAAAAAAGGCTTTAATCATCTTCATTGTAATAGATGATGAAAAGGTAAAGAATTTGAGTTTCTAGCTTCAGGGGTATATTAATAGTTAATTAAAAAATACCATACCATAACCATTAAATATGTAACCTTTAAGTTTAGCTATTATGTTTGAATGGCAGGACTTTAACATATATATATATGTATTTATAAAAAAGTATGTAATGACATGGAAAAATGCTTCTGTAACCAACATGACCTGTTTTAGAAGCTTCACATATAAAATAAGGTCACTTCTTCTAACGTTAAATTAAGATGATTCAAGTCTCCATCTCTCTGTTGAGAGAATCTCTTTCTTCCCTCTCTGGGCTCTTTCCTCCTATAACAGACCTGCCAATGCCCAAGGAGTCAGCCTGGATTGCTCTCACCTTGTGGCCAGGTCAGAGGTCAGGTATGCCACCCCCAACCCACTTAAAGCTAGAGGACTCCATACTAAGTGTCCCAAAATAAGAGCATCACGCACCAAAATGGTTTAGAAAAAAATGAAAATTGAATGAAAAATATAATCAATATTTCCATCATCCAAAGAGAACTATAATTAAGAGTTGGTATATTTCATTCCAGAGTCCTCTTCCAAATATGGGCTATTTTTGTCAAGTCATTATTATACTGTGTTATTTAAAAACTATATCCTCCAATCCCAGAAATAAGAGAAAACCCCATTTTGGCAAGGCAAGATTTGCCCAACCAACTATCCCATCCTGAACCTCCATGGATTTTAATGATTCAGACAAAGTTGGCTGCAATCTTTCTCCCCTCAATCCTAACAGGCCCTACATGGCAAAATGTGCTAAAGAAATTGAAGAGTCTCTCCCCAGTTGGTCTTGGATTGACAGCAGTGCCACCATTTTTACTGCCTCTTGCACAAGTGACCCTGCCTCTCTAGACAGAATGATGCTTGTCACATGGACGTCCATTTCATCCACGCCCCCACTGTATTTTTAAAACTCAATTTAGGAGATACGATGAGATGAAGCTAAGACATCACTCAAGGTGCTGTGCTGTTATTGTTCTTTGCTTAGAGGATATTTTGTTAGCCTCCCTTGCAAACAGAAGGGTAGGATAATCACTGAATATCATAAAAATGGAAATAAAGTAATCCAGTGGGTCAAAGGCCACTCTAAAGATGGAACTCAGTTCCTCCATAACCTTCTGTTCTGATCTTACCTAAGCCAATTTGGTTGTTAGCAACTATTATGTTCTACCTAGTAAATGTGGGCAGCAGCCAGGAGTTAGCAAAAGGCAGAGTCTATCGATCCTTCCCTTCACCATTTGATAACAATGAAATTAAGTCTCAGCCCAAATTCTGCCACATATACATTCATTCATTTAGTAATAAGGCCCCAAAACAGCCATAGAACCCAGTCTATAAGCTTGAAGAAGTTCTAGCTTTCTGCCCTTGTAGGAACTTCCAGGCTCACCAAAGGCAACCGTACAATAATCTAGTGGCAGGTTTTAGCTGACCTTATAATTAGATTTATGAGATCAAAATTCTCTGATTAGTGTCTGGGCATAAGATCATTTTGGAATGAAGCCTTGGGCAACATTCTAAAAGATATAGACTACTAGACTAGATTCCTATGCCCCATATATGCCAGGATAGAGGGCCTTTGCAAGATTTCTGGCCAATCCATAGATTTTGAACACCACTTTTTTCACCTGTGAAAAGTAAGAAAGTCTCCTATGTGGGTTAGATATAAAGATAGTTGGATAGGGCTGGAACCCATTCTACTAACTGAAGTATCCCAGAAATGGAAAAATGAGCACCACATGTACTCACCATCAAATTGGTTTCACTGATCATCACCTAAGAGCACATTTAGGAATAACATTAATCATGTGTCGGGCAGATGTGGGGGTGGGGAGGGGATGGGTGTATACAAACATTATGAGTGCGATGCGCACCGTCTAGGGGATAGACACGCTTAAAGCTCTGATTCGGGGGACAGGCAAGGGCAATATACGTAACCTAATATTTTGTACCTCCATAATATACTGAAGTTAAAAAAAAAAAAAGAATAGCTAAAGTTTATCTCTGGAGTGTGGCCTTCTGATTAGAAGTTTTCAAAACACTAAGCACCTACCCCAGAAGTGTATGTTCCCTTGTAGGGTAACAGACTGTCCCTAAGATATAGGTCAAAAGAAATCAACATGCAAATACACACATTTCACATATGTCAACATGAGTTGCATGTGCACACACACAGAAGTGTATCTATGTGTGTGTGTGTGTAAGAGCGTGTGTATATACATATATAATATATAGACATATAAAGATATATAATATGTGTATAAATCAGGCTGTCTGTGTCAAGGTATTTTAAAGTAAATTACAGCAACACAATATTCTCATCATATTAAAAAGCAAAAGGGTTTTAAAACCCAGCTAAAAGAAGGAGGTAGGTGGGAAAAACTTAAAGATCTCATTTCATTTTTAGGGATGAGTTTTAAACTCAATTCATTCAAGATAAGCCTGAATACATTAGACACGTTGGGAAATAATCCCACCATTAGTATAATCACTTACATCTGTCAAATGTGCTCTGATGTATAATATGCTTTCTTTTACTCCAGAGGACCCCAAGGAAACAAAACTTTAGATGAAATTGCAAAGGAAGGAGAAAGAATATTATTACCCAGTGTTGACTCCTATCAAAAAAAAATGATACCCTCAAATCACACATAGGTCAAATAATTACGATGCCATGCAGAAGGGACAAAGAAGTTCAAAGGACTAGTGGAGGAGAAGCAGTCACAGCTGTAGGGGAAATCAGGAGAAAGAAGCTGGGGGGTCACATTTGAGCTGTGTCTTGCAGGAGAAGACGTTTGCCTGGTTTAGACAGGGATGGCCACCTTGACCTCTTTGCCAAATGGGAAAGACAGAGTACCTACCTCTCAGAGAAGTGAGGATGAAAAGAGATTGCGCATCTAAACCCTGGCACATGGCACATATGTGCAGGAGTCCACCTTCTAAAATCAGACAGCAGGTTCCAAATAGCTCTGGACTAAGAGTAAGAAGCCCTGGATGCCAGCCTCATCTCTGCACCCCCGCTGGCTGCATGACTTTGTCATTGGTCTGGTCTCGTTCCCTCTATGCACCTTCATTCCCACATGCCTAAGATGAAGTCTACAAAACTGCCCTGCCACCTCTCATGAGGGCCAAGTGAGATCAAAGATCGAAAAGTGCACTGAAGAGTTAAGCCCTTTGCAATGGAAGACATTATTTTTGTCATAAACAGAGCACATTTTCCTGAGCCCAAGTGTGATAGAATGAAAAATTCAGGACGGTAGGGTGGGAAGGAGAGGAATCAAACATCTGTTCTGTAGCAGAGAGTAAGGAAGCCTTTCAGGCAGGTCTGGGGCAAGGCTCGAAGTTCAAGTCCCCTCCTCCCTCCCCTCATTTGGGGTGGTCATCTAGGCTCTTATAACGGGGCCATGAACATGTCCCTTGGAATCCAGTGCTGAATGGAGAGTCTCTCTCCACCGAAGTTCCAGCATGAGGGTCACTCATCTCCTTCTCCCAGCAAAAAGAGAGAAAAACCAGTTCTGAGGCTAAAGTGGCCTCCACATTCTTTGCACAGAGCCAAGAATCCTGATGAGGGCTCTCCAGGGTAAGGAGGCAAAGGTGGGGCCCCATGCCACTCAGTCCTTTAATCGTCACTTTAAGCCAAATGTAAAAGTTTTCAAAATGGACCTTTGATCAGAAGGAAAATGTTGTTAAATTGAAAAGGCTGCTTTTAGGGGGGGAACAGTTGGTGTTTCCCCCAAGGGGCAGCTGTTTTAAAGCATTCCTAGGCACGGGAGTCTCTTGGGCTTAAGGGTCAGCATCAACAGTACCAGCTCTGGGCTCTGCAGGTACCAAGGGCCTGGCTGACCTCACAGCTCATTTACAAGTCAACAGATGCTTGAAAAGGGGACGTTACACCAAATCCCAACAAAGCAGCTAAAACAGGCTCCCCCTTAAGCCGATGCTGATGGTGCATGAGTAACAGACCACCATTTTTTCCAGTGCAAAACCGGCATCAATTGTCCATACATGCAACAAGCATTTATTGAGCACTTACTATATATGGGCACTAGAATAGTCTCTGAGTCACCAAAGATAAATAAGATGTGGTCACAGCCCTCAAAAGAGTTCAAAACCTAGCAAGGGAGACAGGGCAGCCAACAGAAGATAACAACACCTGCCCTTGAAGGTTTCAAGGGAGGGCCTGGGGGACCCACCTGTCTGACCCTGTGGGTGGCACAGAGAGGAACAGACTGCCCAGAGCAGGGCTTCTGGACCTTCAGGGCGCACACGAATCGCCTGGAGTTCTTGGTAAATGCAGATGGCTGGCTCAGTAGGTGTGGGGTGGTGTCTGAGCTTCTGCACGTCTAACAGGCTCCCAGGAGATATCGAGAGCTGCTGACACACAGACCACGCTTTGAGTAGGAAAGGTCTTGAAGGACACTGACGGCCGAGCCGAGACTTGAAGGAGGAGTAGAAGTCAGCCAGGGTAAGAGGAAGGTGGGAAACAGCGGGCAGCCTCATGCCCCAGGTACAAAGGTGAGGGTGTGGAGAGCTCCGGGAAGCGTGAGTGCTTCGGTTCAGCTGGAGCAAGAAGGGGGAGGCAAGGCTGCAGAGGATGACAAGGGCGAAGGCACACAGGGCCTTGTATACCGTTTTGCATTTGGACTTTATTGAAAAGACGGCAGGGGCCATTAAAAGATCTTTGAGTTGGAAAGGGATATGTTCGCACAGGATTTTTCAAAGATCTGTCAGCCAAACGTAAAGGAAATAGACCAACAGGGGTTAAGATGGGAAGGAGAGAGGCCCCTTAGGAGGCTATTGCTGTATTACAAGCAGAGAAAGAATGGAATCAGATGGTGTCAAGTAGATACCATCCACAAGTATCACTTCCCCACAGCTCCCAATTAACCTTCCCAAAGGTTCATTTACTTTGGTCAATGACTCTTCAGTGCCCTTGACACAATCTTGAAACTCTTGCATCTGGTTTTCAAAACATGCTGCCACCAGCTTCAGCCCATCTCTCCACTGGATCCCCCGTGACCCACCGTGAGCGCCGTCCGCTGCCCTCTTGCTGATGTTCGTACCATCCAGGCTCAGCCCCACCCCCACACTTGGCTCGCACTGGTCAGCTCACCTGGGTGTCCCCTGCTCCTCTCTACCTGCCCACTTCCACTGTGCTCCAAGCCCCGCGGTGACAACCTCATGGCAAAGCTTCCCCAGCCCGCTCCACCCCACTGACCCGTGTAATCGGCACTGTCTGCTTCATCCCATCCGTACTTGGTCACAGAGGGCCCTCGGCTTTTGAATGCCTTTTCTTATTTCCTTTTGCTTTTCGTAAAATAGCTCACCTTTCAGCAGTGTGCCTATGGCATACATATATGAATTAGATAAGAATAATAAATAATAAACCCACCCCCCTCTTGGGTTCAGAAACAGACATTACCATGATATCTGAGGCTCCTTTGTGCCCCTCCTTGGTGCTGGCCTTGTGTTTTTCTACTGGGGCCTCTCTTAACGACATAACTCAAAATAGGACCTGAGGAGCAAGAGCAGTCTTCTACAGCTTTTGTTTCTTCCACAGCTCTTGTTACAACATTTTCTGTACTAAAAATCTGGGCATGCAACCAGCCAGTCTGAGTGTGTTTGTGGGAAAGTGGGAGAGAGTGTTCTCAATCAGGTCTGCCCGGAATAACCCAGAGCATAGGGGCACTATCACCCATAGCATTTAGCAGACTATCCACTATGAGACGGGCCCGCGGTGAGTATTTATTTAATTGAATTCTGGTTTCACTCCATCTAGTTGATGTAACATAGATTCTAGCCAATGTCAGAATAAAACTACTGCGCTAAGCAAGTGTTCTCCAAAGTAAGGCCCAACCTCTCCCCCCAGGGGAGCATCCACGTCCATTGGGGTGTAGAAAGAAATATGCAAACTTCTGTTTATACTTATTTTTCTTCACGCTTTTAAACATACCAATTTTCTGTATATGTTTTATAATGAGCATAGCACATGTAGTATGCATGTGTGTATGCAGTATTACTACACAGTAGAACATACTACATAGTGTAGCAGGTATAGTATGGAGCATAGAGCACAGCGGTGACAGCACTGAGACACCCAACTGACACCTAAGTAGAGTAGACAGCAGGAAAGTAAAATGAAAGATCCAAAGTAGGGTCTCACCTGTGAGCTTCTACGACCCATTCATTTATTCATTCATCCATCCATCCAAAAAAGCACTTTATTGATCTCCTTGTATGTACCATGCTCTGTTGCCCAAACCACAACAGACAGAGGCAACAAGACAAGCATCTTTCGGAGGCTGGACATGCCCTGTCCTGTCCTGCTGCCCACGGGCCTTGGGCTGCCGGTGTACAACACTGGGTTATACCCAGGTACTTCTCTTGTGCCCACAGTGAGCTAACACACACCCAAACACATTCCCTCTCATAGAGGATGAAGACGAAAGAGGTCAACCAGACCCAGGCTCCTAATCCTGGTCACAAATGTGTGTCTGTTCACTACGTGCTCGTAGCAACCACTTAACATGGCTCTTCTATTCACACCCAGCCTTCTCCAGCAGCTAAGAAGGGAGCTGCGTTCCAGATTGATGCACAGGAAAAAGCTCCTGCCCCCCAAAGTTGCCTTTCCACCTGTTCCTGGATGTTTGGAACTGCTGTCAGAAAGAAGTCCTGCCCATAAGATAAGGGATTTTAAATGCCCTTGCCATGGAGCAAGGTCACCTAGTGAGGAATTTGCACTGCATTGTAAATGACTCCTATCCAACACTCTCTGGAGAACCAGTTTTGACAGAAGGGAGGGAGGGGGAGAAAATGCAAGTTCCCCATCACATGACGGAAACACTGTACTAGCCTCGAGTGCTCAGGAAAATTGTTACGAAGTAGACTGGGCAGGTACCAAGATAACAACTGGGCCTGGGAAAAGTGCCCAGCACTTTCTTGGGTGCCTCAACACTTTTTTTGCCTTGAACACCCAGCTCAAACCAGCCCTGACTGCTTTAGAACTGCTTTCGTTGTCCTATAGTGCCCTTTAGCTAAGTGTATACTAAAATCCCCGCCTAGTGGAAAATCGTAATATCGTTAGCATAACATGGGTTACATGACAGCACATGATGATGGCGCTGCCTGTTCATGATTTGTTTCACCGTGAACAAGCAATGATACAATGTAAAAGCTCTGCGTCACTCATTGGGAAGGCATTTAAGGCAACGCCACAGGGTGGGCAGATGCCAATTTTGCCTGCAAGAAGCTCCTGTGGAAGAATGTTGTGTTTGTTATTTTGAAAACAATTTCCTACCAAACAGTTCTGGTGACTGGAAGTCCAAGGTGTCAGCAGGGTTGGTTTCTTCTGAGGCTTGTCCCTTTGGCTTGTAGCTGGCTGCCTTCTCCATGTGTCTTCGCATGCTCGTCTCTCTGTGTGTATCTATGTCATAAAGTCACATTGGATTAGGGCCCACCCTAATTACCGCATTTTACCTCTTTAAAGATCTTATCTCTAAAAATAGTCACATCCTGAGGTACATATGAATTCTGGGGAGACACAGGCAACCCATAAGTACATGTATATATTTTAAGGTAGGCCTGCATATAGCATATTGCACACAGATAACTGAGTCTCTGCCCTAGTTGTCACAAGGTTTTCTATAAAATCTGAGTCTGGTGTATGTGGCTGTGCTTCTAGTCAAATTTTTATACACTTTAAATAGAAATGATGAGTCTGTAGATCATAATCTAGAATTCATATAAAGAATAACACACACACACACACACACACACACACAGCATTAGGATAATTTTCCTCAAAGGAACAGCCACTCTTTAATTCTGAACATTTTAAGACATCCAGAATCACTTTCCCTAAGCAATTATGATTTTACAAAATGCTGTCAAGACCATCACAAAGTTTTACTGCCCAGACAGAGCTAAATGCCTGGAGCTCTCGGCAATGATTTATTATTTACTCTGGAGGTAAGTTGCTAAGCAAGATTTATTCAGTAAGAACAGAGCCATCCGTAACAGTACAATATGCATTTGACTCTGAGGAAGATCTTTTTTCTCCACTCCTCAAGAGAATTTGTTCTCTATAATCAGAAAAATACATCTGCCTGTAAGTTTTCATCCTTTTGTGAAGTTGAAGGCACCATTATGCATTTGACAAGCCAGTTTGGTTTCAAACATTCTCATTTGAATTTTAGCTACGAGAAATTTTTCAGTAAATTTTCGTGATAAAAATAGTAGAACAATTTCAAAGTCCACTGATACAATCTGTTGGGCATCTGCTTTGCCTACACAGGGCTTTTATTTTCTGGCTATTTGCTTCATGACACTACAGTGGCCTAAAACTCACGTTTGTACCATCGCAGAGAGATTCCAGATTCCTCAGAAAAAGAAAGCACTAATAATGCACATTTGCCAACTTTGGTTTTCAGAACTGGTAACAAGCACCAGGGGCCAATTGCTGGCCTACTTCCGCCCCCTAGTGGCCATAACATATTATTGCTTTTTGCGAAAGCGAGGCTGGGGACCGGGGACCCGGGAAAGCGGCTGCTCCCTACACGCCCCAACTTCAGCAACCTGTTCCCCAAGATGCTCACGGCCTCCAGCTACCCTTCCACCATGAACAGACAAGGGGCGTGATACATTCATTCACATTCAGGTGGCCACGACTTTCCTTCTCCCCAGACTATGCATTTTAACAAAGGCACTGAAGTGAGAAGGCAAGGCTGCTTGCCTCAAAACAGTAAGTCACCAAAGGTGGACATTTAGGCTAAAGGAGAAAGAGATTTTCTTTCCTGTTTTTTTTTTTTTTTTTTTTTTTTGTTGTTGTTGTTGTTGTCGTTGTTGTTGTTGTTTTGTTTTTTTGTTTGGGGGAAAATGTTGTTTCTTTGAGGGGGTGTCTTTGAAGAGGCATACGATGCCTCTATTTCTTTGATAAATCACTACCCCTGCTATAATCAGAGGGGTGGAAATCAGCAGTGGATCCAAGAAAATGGTCCATTTCCCAGACTTTTCGCCTCCTTTCTCAACCGCTCCCACCCCTGTGTCCAGCTGGAAGGTGTAGCTCTCGGGTGGCCACTGTGTCTAATGGGGTATCTCACCCTGCAGACACAGAGTGGGTAGAAACATGAGCAAGGAATGTTCTGGTCAGACTCCAACCACCCTCCCACAGCTGCTAACAGGCTCCCTGCTGCAGTTCCTCAGCAGGTCAGGGAGGTTTGCAGGCAGGTAGCCAATCTCCAAGATGATTTTAGATGGGGGAGGCAGGGGTGAGCAAAGGGAGGTGGACGAGGAGGCAGGATCTGGGGAGTTTTACAGAGGCCCCAGGCAATGTCTCTGAACTCTGGCTTGGGCTGGTCATTAATCAGGCCCCTCCCAGGTGTTTGAAATTGGCCACCCCACTCCCATCAGAAGTAAGGCCAGAGGGCCACCCCTACTGCCAGTGCCCACATCCAAGCTAGACAGAACCATGAAGAAAATGGAAAGAATGCACAGGGAGCTAGGGCTGCTTGCTGTCACCAGTACACTTGCTGAGAAGCCACAGAGGCCTGTGCAGCGTCCACTCCACCATCACCAACTCCCACGGACACGGCCTCTATGGAGCCAGAAGCTGCTAGAGCGTGGCTGGGAGTCAAAGGTCTCCCTTTCAGGCCCCAGTTTCGGCTGTGTGTAGGAGTGCAATGCAGACATCAAGCAGAGCTGAGTTTGAATCCCAGCTCTGTCCCTGGCTAAGCTGTCCAACCTTTGACAACTGCTACTCCATTCTTCCACTGTCAGCTCCAAGGGTTGCACCCTCAGGGATGCCGTCTCAGACCCCACAAACTGGAGCAGATCCCCTGTTTACAAATCTCGTCATCCCTTAAAATTTCTATTCATAAAATGTGTCATTGTTTGTGATTTTATATTTGATATGTGTGGTGATTTGTCTAACTTTTTTTTATGCCTGCATTCTAAGCTCAGAGAGAGCTGGCACCACATCTCTTTCATTCACCATTTTATCCCAGGGACCAGCACTTAGAATATACTCAATAAATATTTGAGAAACAAAGGAATTACACTGAGTTTTTATCATCTATGAAATAGAATAATGATACTTTCCTTGTAGGTTTGTTGTGAAGATTAATGAAACCATATATATGTAAAAAAAAAAAAAAATCCTCCCTGTGTCTGACACAGAGTAGGTGCTCAAACTGGGGCTGTTTCTTTGCCACCAACTCTCTGGGGACTCACCATAGGAGAATGCTTGTCCCTGACCCCCAGAGGTGCCACTGACCAGTGAAATTAGCCAAAACAGAAAACCAGGGACCTGAATAACCCACAGATTCCGTCACAAGTCCCTGAATAATCAAAACTAGTTGGCACATCACAATTAATCGCCTCTTCCCTCTAGATGTCCCTTGATGGCAGGAAAAGTTATCTCCAGCTTCACTTTCCTTTCCATCCCAGACAGAGAGTAGCCAGAGGGACTGTAAATCCAGTCCTAACATTTTCAGTTGTTTGAGTTATGTTCTACCAGAATTAAGAAGGTGACTTTAAAAACATGAAGGAGAAATAAAGGTTGCACTTCCCAGAGCAGAGTACAGGTGTAAAATGAAACTGAACTTTTAATATGAGTCTTCTCTGGAGGAGAAAGTACTAAGAATATTTTTATAGAATACTTGCATTATGGGTAATTTTTTTAAATCCAAGGTTCAACTTGCATGACACTGAGACATAAGTCTACCACTTAATGACGTTTATAACTCTGTAACAATACATTTTGTATAAATTACTGCTGAGGCTTAACATTTCTGATTATGATATATAGAATAAAGTGATGTCATAAAGGCGAAGTTTGTAAGTTACGATCTGTCCTGTTGCTTTAAATAAGAGGATTTCTGGAGACAATTGCCTTGATGAATATAAACTCAAATGAACCTTGAATCTCTTCAATTATTCTTATTTAGAATTCATTTTCCTTTGAACTTTCATTTAACTCAAAGCACAATGGTTCCATTATAAATCAAATGCGAGCTTGTCTTTCCTGCAATAACAAGTATGCTTTAAATAATGAAGCAACACCTATGATCATAAAAGATAATGTTTCAATGCACCAAAATACAAAAGGTAAAGAGATTTATTATCCTAGTTCAGTGACGAGGAGTTGAATATTTTTGTAGCAACAGACATCTCTATTCCAGACAACACTTTTTGTTTGACGTTTTGGTGGATTTCCTTTCCCGTAAGACCGGGGTGCCTTAATACCAATGAGACAAATTCAAGATTCAACACACAACGCTTTTGGTGGCTGAGAAGCTCAAATTGCTCCTTGCTCAGTTTCCCCAGTAGGCTAATGGATATGAAAATCTTTCCACTTCCATGAGGCTTTTTCCTACTATGGAAGGGCTGGGCTGAATCATCCTAAATTCATCCCAAGCTCTAAAGACTATGACTCTGTATGCCTTTCCTTTTGTACAGAATTATGAAGCGGAAGAACTAAGTTAATGGATACAAATATATGTAGCACTTGATGGTTTTCACTCTGCATTTTGTAAATACCTTTCCATATCCATTATGTGAATTATGCTATCCAAAATAATACAGAAAAACCCTGGAGAATCTCCAAGCCATTACAGATAAAACAGTATTATAAAGAGCATCTTCTAGAGTCCCCATAATAAATTCTCTTGAATGGAATCTAAATCCTACATAATAGGTCAAGTGGCCAAACCACCCCAAACTAGAGCCTACTTCCCCAGGGAAAATCTCTCCAACAGACAGGACAGAGAAGACCTAAACAGGTAGGCTGAGCAGTTGGATGGCTCTCTTCCTGTTATCTCTTTGTGCATTTCATCTTCAAAGAATTGTGACCTGTCTCCAATATACCCTCAGGTGTGGGATTTACATTTTTAATATTGGCATTTATGACGTGGTGCCTTTTCCTGGTTAATTGGTATCAGAGCAAAATGTTTGCCTCTCTCCTAAAATAAATCTCTTCAAGAGCTTCAATCCCATATTCTTTTGTTCTATCCCTCATTTGAAACGGGCTCTATAAAGCCGCCAGACCACACTACATAATCTTTCACCTCTCACGTTTTTAAATCTGGGGGTTTATGCTTTAATGGCTTTGATGTGCTTACTATTCAGCCTGTTACTTAAACCACGTTCCTCCCCATCCAACACTCCGCTCTCCCTCAGCCTTGCAGCCTGTACCCTCTGAGGCTGAAAGGATTTATTTATCATCCAGAACGTTTCCATAATTTTGGAAACATATGTTTCGAAATTACATTCCAATATCTCATACTATGTTCTTTGTCTTGCATCTGTTCTATAAAAACAAACAAAACACACATAATTATATTCCAA
The DNA here is from genome assembly GCF_041146395.1 of Eulemur rufifrons. Lineage (NCBI taxonomy): Eukaryota > Metazoa > Chordata > Mammalia > Primates > Lemuridae > Eulemur > Eulemur rufifrons. Next base: position 64,398,544 of record NC_091001.1, read on the forward strand.
TGGCTGCAAAGTCCACATTTTCCACAAGAGTTGGTTCTTCCATAAACAGTAAGAGTCACAAAAAAGCACTTACACACCCTTTCGATGTCATCTGAAATCACATTCTTGTGTTAATTAGAGCTCACCACTGATAATAACAAACTTCTACAACATAACTGTGAAATTTTAATTGACTTCTTTCCAAATTCATTTCAATTTTACAGGATAATCTCTTTATTGAAAATTAGCTATTGTTGAAAAACCCAAGTCCCAACATATTACTCAACCTTGCATGGACAAACAACTCAGTAATCTTTCATCCTCCTAGGGTATGACTTGCATTAAATACATACGCTTTTAAAAACCCACGTCTCTCCCTGTAATATCCTAGTGGAAAGACAATAAGTCAATGCACAACAAAAAAAGACCAAAAAACAAAAATTATACCTCAATGAAACATAGAATGAAACAAATAATTAGCCAAAATATATTCCATCCTATTCTTTTTTATGTAACTATCCCAACCACACACCAGCTCCCTTCTGCTCAAAACTGTTACCTACCATTCAAACATCCTCCTTTTCCCTCTCTCTCTTTCTCTTCCTATTTAAACATAAAAATTTTACATCCACTATTTTTCTAGAATGTTTGATGTCAAAACAGGGCAAAATTAGGTCAATTAGCATTGAGAAAGCTCCTCAAATCTAAGAACTGCTATTCATCCTATCTATTAAAAATAAAATTTCACCATTGAAATAAGTTTCCTCTCCTCGTGATTCTGCTCTTGTTACCTTATACTCTTAGGATCTTGAAACTGTTAAGAGAATTAAGTCTGAGGAGAGGTAAGTCTGATGTCTGCAGTGGTGTGCCGGTAAATATTTAACAACCAGCTCAAATTAAGGGGAAAACTCTGATTTATAGCATTTGCTAATTTCTATAAAGTAAATACCTTCATCATGGCCAAGTTCAAGCTACCGAAGTGATGTCACTGAATGACAGAGTTGGGAATATCTGTGCACAGTTGGCTCCTCCATGGTGGCACAAGCTGGTTCCACCACAGCCCTGGACACCTGTGACTCATCTTAGAGATTTAAAAATGTTCCCAGCACCTTTGACAGCAGCAGTGCTACAGTTCTTAAGTTTGCTCTTAACCTGTCTGTTTCTAGAATCTTTTCAGACATTGCTGTCAATTTCCTGGGCTAAAAAGCACTTAATGCCCATGTAGGATCATGGGCAGAGAGACCAATACTATAATAGTTACTGCATTCAGTCGATACACAACCTAAACCACATGAATATTGGCCTCCATGTGACCCAGTCTCAACATAAAGATACATTCAAAGAAAATGGGTATATGTGATTCCAGAAGCTTTGAAAAACACTACCAATCGTGGGTTTTCTTATAAAGTGTTATGCAAGTGCTTCACCCAGAAATCTTCCCAATCAACCCTCCATAGAGATCTCATTCTGTCTCATTTTGCAGTTATGTTAATGCTAAAACATACACACACACACACACACACACAGTTTCTTGCTCCCACTTTCCCTCTCTCACTCTCCCCCCATGTACATATACACAGGTGTGTACACACACACGCCCCACATCACCATTCTGCTCCCCCATTCAGTCCACACACCTTTACCTATGTACCACACTGTCTATCCACGACTGCCCCCGTCACACACAGAGCCCTAAGGGGCATAGTTCTCCCAATCTGACTGTTCTTCTCCAATTCTAGTGAATGATATTCTCCATTCCATTACAGTAACAGAAAGTATTTGTCAAAGTGACTTTTGCAGCATCTCAATAATAATCCTAGGGAGGCCAGGCACAGTGGCTCACACCTGTAATCCTAGCACTCTGGGAGGCCGAGGCGGGAGGATTGCTTGAGCTCAGGAGTTCGAGACCAGCCTGAGCAAGAGTGAGACCCCGTCTCTACTAAAAATAGAAAACTAAGCTGGACATGGTGGTGAGTGCTTGCAGTCCCAGCTACTCGGGAGGCTGAGGCAAGAGGATCACTTGAGCCCAGGAGTTTGAGGCTGCAGTGAGCCATAATGATGCAACTGCACTCCAGCCTGGGCAACAGAGTGAGACCCCATCTCAAAAAAAAGCAAAACAAGACAAAAAAATACTAGGGAACACTTACCTAGTTTCATTCCATACCAGGCACTAATCTAAGCACTCTAAGAAGAGAATCATTTAAGTCATGGAGCCAGGAGCCAAACCAGGCAGAATGCTACAAGAGCCCATTGTTCTTAACCACCATATTCTGCTGAGTCTCAGGCCCATCAGAACAAAAGCTACTGTGGGACCTTAACCAAGTCACAGTTTGTGTGCCTCAGTTTCCTCATCTATAAAATGGGACTAATGTTAATTAGTCCCATGTAGGGTTGAAGGAGAATTAAATGAGTTAATATATGTAAAGTTTAGAATAGTACCTGGCACATAAAAGGATTTATTATGTTAGCTAAGTGTCAGCTAGGGTTAACTACTGCTAATCCAATTTTCATAGCCTAAAGAATCCTGTGACTGCTCAGAGTATCTTCCAATAGAGTTCCACAAGTTGGCAAATTTTTTCTGTAAAAGGTCAAGTAATAAATATTTAGGCTTTGCAAGCCACCGCACAGTCTCCGTCACATAATCTTGTTAGATTTTTTTACGTGTTTAAAAATGTAAAAACCATTCTTAGCTTGTGGGTTAAAACAGACCACAGATTGGATTCGGCCCACAGGCCATAGTGTGTCTAACCCCCCTGCACTAGATAGACAGACAGAGCCCTGTTTTAAGTGTTTTGTTTTTAAAGGGGCAGCAAGTGCCGGGTCCGTCTGTGAAGATGGCAAGAAGTCCCTGCAACAGCCCAAGACGCGGGCTGAGGAGACGGAAGAGGAAGACAAGGCTTTCAAGCAGAAAGAAAAAGAGAAGCAGAAGAGACTCAAGGAATTATGCGAAGGCCATGGGGAAGGAACCCTGACCACAGGTGGAATTAAGAAATCTGTTCCTTCTAGAGCCCCCTGAAAACAAAAAGTTAAAAAAAAAAAAAGTAAGAAATCTGGCAAATTATTAGTACAACCATTACGGAAAACAGTATGGAGGTTCTTCAAAAATTAAAAATAGAACTACCATATGATCCAGCAATCCCACTACTGCGTATGTATCCAAAAGAAAGGAAATCAGAATGTCAAAGAGACATCTGCACTCAGATGTTTATTGCAGCATAATTCACAATAGCCAAACATGGAATCAACCTAAGTGTCCAACAGCAGAAGCATAGATAAGGAAAATGTGGCATATGTACACAATGGAATACTACTCATCCATAAAAAAGAATGAAATCCTATCATTTGTCACAACATGGATGAACCTGGAGGACGTGATGTTAAGCGAAATAAGCCAGACATAAAAAGACAAATACTGCATGAGCTCATCATATGTGGAATCTCAAAAAAAGAAAAGAGTTGATATAGAAGCAAAGAGTAGAACAGTGGTTACCAGAGACTGGGGAGAGGAGGGGAGAAGGGAGGATGGGGACAGGTTGGTCAAGGGGTACAAAGTTGCAGTTAGACAGGAGGAATCAGTTCTGTTGTTCTATTGCACAGTGGGGTGACAATGGTTAACAGTAAAGTATTTATTGTATATTAGAAAATAGCTAGAAGAGGGGCTTCTGAATGCCCTCACCATGGGAATATTGTAAATGCATGACGTGACAGATACGCTAAATACCCTGGTTTGATCGTTATACAACATATATATATATGTATCAAAATGTCCAACTGTACCCCATAAGTATGTATAATTATACTATGTCAACGAAAAAGATTATAATAGAAAAACAAAAAGAAAGAAATGTTGGGGAAAAGCAAGCTTCTCCTGTGTCCGAGGCAGTGGTGACCGTGGTTTCCAGTCCTCTTTAAACGGCTGCCTTCCCTGCCGTGACACCTTCTGCCTCCTACAGCTAGAATAAGGTGCTGTCTCAGAGCCTGTTGTACATTTGAGAATGAAGTTTTATTTTTAAAAAATCAAAAATAAATAAACAAATGCCATATGTTTTTATGTAGCCAAATACAGGAACCCAGAAAGACACACATGCATCCATTCACACATTCCCCTAGCAAGGGTTCACTCATCACTTATTAAGTGCCAGGCGCCATGCTGGCTGCTGAGGAGACGAAGACGGAGAGGAGAGGGGCTTGGTCTTAGGGATGCTCAGAGCCCAGCGGTGAGACAGTCACAGCACAGTGTGTGCTGAACGCTTTGGTAAAGGAGGACGGGATCAGCTCCAGGTAGGGGAAAGTGAGTGAGGAGGAGCAGGTCCAAAGAGAAAAGGGTGCTGGAGCTGTGTGTCCTGAAGGGTCGGAGGAATTGACTCAGCAGACAGAGGCACAAGAGAGCAAGGACATATTCAGAAAACGGCAGCGTCTGCCATCAGAGGAGGCCCAGATCAGAGAGGGAGGGCCCAGAATGCCCACTGAGGCCCTGGGACTATATCCTGTAGGCCTCTGGTTCTCAATCTTTTTAACACAGAAACTGGTCCTCAGGAAAAAACCCTAATCTATTCTTTTTTTTTTTTTTTTTTTTTTGAGACAGAGTCTCCCTCTGTTGCCCGGGCAAGTGGCAAGTGCTGTGGCGTCAGCCTAGCTCACAGCAACCTCAAACTCCTGGGCTCAAGCGATCCTCCTGTCTCAGCCTTCCGAGTAGCTGGGACTATAGGTGTGTACCACCATGCCTGGATAATTTTTTCTATTTTTAGTAGAGACAGGGTCTGACTCTTGCTCAGGCTGGTCTTGAACTCCCGAGCTCAAGCAATCCTCCCACCTTGGCCTCCCAGAGTGCTAGGATTACAGGCGTGAGCCACAGCACCCGGCCAAAAAATCTTAACCTAGAACCCTGGGTAGGAAGCTATTCTGGTTGAAGCTGGGGGGTGAGCCCATAGCACTGCCCTCCTGTGGGCCTCCTTCACTGTCCAGCAGGCCAGGGCTCGCTGGGAGCCTCCTGCCATGGGCAGCAAGCTGAGGGGTCCAGGGAAACCTGTCACTGGGGTGCCACTTAAATTCTTCTGAAGTCAATAAAATTCCATATATCTTTTTACCTTAAACAGACATTCTGTTCTTTTCCAGTACCTCTTCCTCAGCTGAGCTCCAGGCTTGCCCCACACAATTTAACACTCGATTGATTACTGCAGTCTCGTGTCATCATCACATTGTTTCCTGAGCACATGCTCTCGCCATCTGGATGAACTGTCCGGAGGACAGGAAGGGCATCTTGCTTCTCTTGTATCTCTCTCAACAAGCAGCACAGGGGCAAGACAGGGCTGTTGAAGGGAAGATCTCTTCCAGCACTAAGATCCTAAGACTCCCAGTAGGATGAAAGAATTTTCAAACAAAGTAAGAGCAGTAATGTGACTACACACCTCCCACGGCAAGCATTATATTAGTGGAAGTGAAGTAGTCAGTGGGGAGGTGTTTGTGTGTTTCAGGACTAAGGGTTGAACAAATTCCCTAGCTCATGAGATATAACTTTTTGGGTCCCTTACACAACCCCTCTTGCCACAATTTTTTATAATTCCCTTTCATCTCCATTCCCCAGCCGAGTTTCTCTGCCCACAACTGACAACCGTTTTATTGTATTTATATGTATATGTTCTTGGACTGTTGTCTCATGTGCAATGTATATTTTAATGTATAGAAATAGTATATTCCCGTTTTTTAGATATCATTCAGTCTCTTCCTTTTTTCACCCAGCATGATGTTTTTAAGATTATCCATATTGTCAAGTATGCATTTAGTGCATTTCTCCTAAATACTGTGTACTGTTCCATAATCTGTGCCTACTCCATTTTATATATCCAGCTCCCCAAGGATGGACAACTAGAATGGTCCCAACTCCCCATACCACAAACGATGCTGTGATAAACTTCCCACACATATTTCCAAGGCTCGCTTCCTGCCTTAGATTGAAATGTGCCTTCCCAAAAAGATACGTTGAGGTCCTAACCCCCAGTAGCTCAAAATGCAACCATCTTTGCAGATGCAGCTAAAATGAGGTCATAGGGAAGATCCTCATCCAGTAGGACTGGTATCCTCATAAAAAGGGAAGATTTGAACACCGAGATAGACATGCACAGGGGGAAGGCCATGCAGAGAGACGTGAGGAGAATACCACGTGAAGATGAAGGTAGAGACTGGGGCAGGGCATCGGAAAGCTAAGCAGTGTCAAAGACTGCCAGCACACCACCAGAAACTAGGAGAGGCCTGGAACAGATTCCCCCTCACAGCCCTTAAAAGGAACCAACCCTGCCGACATCTTGATTTTGGACTTCTAGACTCCAAAACTACGACAATAAATTTATATGATTTAAGCCACGTAGTTTTTGTGCTTTGTTATAGCAGACCTAGGAAACTAATACACTCTACATTTCAAGTTCTGTCATTGTTATTTTTATTTTTATTTCTCTACTCACTAGTGCATTTGCACGTCTTCTCCATATGCTTTTTAGTCACATGGGTTTCCTTGTAAATCACCAATCTCTACCCTTTGACCACTTTTATATAGGGATTTTTTTCTTATTGATTTGCAACAGTTCCTTGTAAATTTCAAATATCAGTGCCTTAGGTTTTTGGTACTTTACAACCATCTTCTCCTAAACTATCATGTCTGTTAATCTTATCAATTCTTCATTGGGCAAAATTGATTAACTTCTATTTAGTGAATTATATTACTATAATATGTTGAACCTCTTTTTACTTCTGAATAAACTTACCAAATGACAATATATTAATATTTTTAATACTAACACTTCATAAATTACTACAACATTTTATTTAGGGTTTTCATATCTGTGATCATAAGCAAGAAAAATCAGTAATTTTCTATTCTTATTCTTATCCAATTTTTGAGTAATTATTACATGCAGCTCAAAAATGAGAGGGGCAGCTTTTGCTGTTTTCCTATTTTCTAACTTGAGGTTGTTAGAGTTTTACTGTAAAGTTCTCTGGGCCAGGTGCTTTTTTGGAGTGGAGGTCTTTGATTATTATTTTAATTTTTTGGTGCTTATTGATTTATTTAAGTTTTCTATTTCTTCTTTTACCTATATAGGCATGTTCTCTAAATCATGTTCTCTAAATATTTTCATTTTATGTAGTGTTTCTAAATGTACTAGGATGAAGTTACTCATAATTTAATGATCTTACCAATTTTATCTGTCTATAGCTATTTCTCCCTCAATTTGTATCTTCTTTATTAAATCTTTCTTGCTAATTAGTCTTTATTGATTCACATCTTCATTAACCATGAAATATTAATAGGATGGTTCCTGCTGTTTATATTTCCAAAAAGAAAAGCAAGTTTTTGGTTGTCAGACTTCTCTATTGCTTGTGTTTGTTTGTTCTCCATTGATTCCTATCGTTATGTTTATTATTTCTTTCCTTCTTGTTTATTTTGATTTGCTCTGTTGCTCTTTTCAAATCTCTTGCGTAGAATCCTTAACTCACTGATGTTAACCTTTTTATCTCCTCAAAAGTAGATTTAAAGCAGTAGCCTCCCCTCTGACAACTGTTGTAGCTATGCCCCACTTATTCGGATAGAAGGTTCTTATTGTCATTCAGTATTAATTATTATTTTTATTTATTTTTACTAATTCCCCTTATACTCATTAGGAATTTAACAAGTAAACCTCCCTTTTAACTGAAGAGTTTCTTTCTCAGTAATATCATTTATTTTCTAGATATATGTGATTTTTCTAGGTAACTTAGTTTTATGGAGTTATGTTCAGAGAACACAATCTGCATAATTATCATTCCTTGGAATTTGTTGAGCCTTCCTTTGCAGCCTGGTATGTGGTCAGTCTGTACAAATGTTTCTGTGTGCTGTAAAAGAATGCGTGTTCTCTATTGCTGTGCGTAGAGTTCTACATAATTCTAATAGCATGAGCTTTTTATTATATTGTTCACATTATCTATGTCTCTGCTTACTTTTGTTTCCTTTGTGCTACCGGTTTCCAATGCCGGTGTGTTAAAATAACTCTAATTGTTGAGGTATAAATGTATTTTAAAAAGAAGAAGAAGATTTTGTGGATGAACAACAGAGGTGGCAGAAAAAAGGTTGGCAGATCCCCTCAAATCCCTTAGGGATTTCATGCTAGGAAATGAATGAAAATCCAAGGCTGCACTCAATCTTGGCTGGGATTGCTGTCCCCAAAGCAGCAACATAGGTCTCAGCCACTTCATCTGCCAAACGGGAACCCATAAGCCTGACTGTGTGAAGGTGGAGTTACCTTGATGTGCCGTTCAGAAGCATCTGCCTCCAAGACCTGGATCTAAATCAGCAATTGGCACAAGCCTCGATTACCAGTGGCAGACATCACAACCAACCGGTTGCTCTTTAGACAGCCCTTCATCAGTCAGAATGAGCTTTTTTGGCAACCCTGGTGTCAATGGCAAATAAATACCACTCTGACTTTTGAGACTCAAGCCATATCTAAAAAACTGAGGGCTATCCCTGAATCCTAGGTAGCAAAGTCAACCCAATAGTTCAACATTGCTTCCTGACTGGCTCCAAAGCTCTGGACACATGGATCACCCTACACCTAAACCCCTCCAATAACATGAAAACACCTACCAAGTGAATAAGGTGCCCTCCTGTTTTGTGAGAATTCCCAAAGAAGTCCTGTTCTCCTCACATGGTACCATCTGAATGAAGCACATTTGCCTGAGCACCAAGAATGGGTGCCAGTGCCCACTCCACAATCTGGAGCCTTCTATGTAACTTGAATGTTGAGGACTTAAATACACCAAGCTGAGGCCGGGCGTGGTGGCTCATGCCGGTAATCTTAGCACTCTGGGAGGCCAAGGATGGAGGATCATTTAAGGACAGGAGTTGGAGATCAGCCTGAGAAAGAGTGAGGCTCCATCTCTACAAAAAATAGAAAAATTAGCCCAGCATGGTGGCATCCACCTGTAGTCTCAGCTACTCAGGAGGCTGAGGCAGGAGGATCACTTGAACCCGGAAGCTTGAGGTTACAGTGAGCTATGATGACACCACTGCAGTCTAGCCAGGGCAGCAGAGTAAGATCCTGTCTCAAAAAAAAAAAAAAAAAAAAAATTACACCAAGGTGAGCTGCAGGCTCTTTCTGTGGACATAACCACACTTTTGGTGTAATCAGGTAGACCAGTCAGAGCTGTTGGTCATAAACAGCAGAAATGGCTCTAGCTGAACTGAGCAGAGGAAGAGACTTGATTGAAAGGATATCAGGCAGCTCAGAGACTCCCCAAAACAGCTGGAGAATGAGGCTCAGAGCACCGGCAGACACAAAGAAAGCCGGGCCAAGAACCACAGCCCCAGCCTCCCTGTAGACACATTTTAGAAAGTTCACCTCAGCCTGTGTCAACCTGCTACCTTCATCGTTGCCACAGGCCCTGGAAACCCAGTGTCACTGTATTGCCGCTGCTGCCACCAGCTAAAGGATTCTCCACTGTCCCTGCTCCTTGGCCTCACCAGCTCTCATTTCAGAGCCTCACGCAAGTGCCAGAGCACGGGCACTCACCTGCACCCCAGGCCCCAGGGTGCTCGGGAGGGCAGGTATCAGCCTTCTAGGCTTCTGTACCGAGAGGCTGGCTCTGCTCAGTCCAAGAATCACATGGTGGGAAACCTCCCAAATGTAGGAGGGGGGTTCTGGCACAGTGCAGACCTAAAAAGACAAAACTCACTAAGCCAGCTAGGGTGGAGTGCTGAGGGAACTCCTCGGGGTCCTTCTGGGAGAGCACAGGTCCCAGAATAATTTGAACCCAATTTGGACCTTATTCTCATCTTCAAGATAGAGGATAATATCACCCAACACATGGTTGAAATAAAGATTAAGTGAAATGAAGTATGTGGGGGTGATTTGTAAATTATGAAGTGCTATGCAGAAGGTGGTGATCCCACTCATTCCCATGTTCTCTTTGCAAACTTCTTCCTATTCCTCAACTAATGGTGATCCATGCCGAAAATCTCACCTTCAGCCTCCCCGCAGACAGTCTTGCCTCTGACTCCACAGGGTCAATAGAATCCATATGAGAGAAACTCAACTCCGCTTCCCACCACCAAATTGACAGACCCGCCCGCATCCACTGCCCCCTCTCCTCCTTCACTGCTGGGTCGTGCAGACCCTCCACTCCCCATCCAGGCCCGCGCTGCTTTGCATAACTGGCTCCCATCCCTTCTGGCTTCTCCTGAATCTTCCATCATCCGTTACCCTCCCCGTGCCCTACATCTCTCCACTCCCTGTCTCCGCTAGAGCCTCGCGTCCCATTCTCCCCCACGTTCCCTCCCTGCCTGGCCCCCGCCCCACCTTCCCCACCGGTCACTGTTCACTCCCACTTCCCTCCTTCCCAGACGGCTCCTGCGTCGTCTGCACCTACGTGCTCCTCTCCCCATGTCCTGCCCACTCCTCGCCTGACTTTTCCCTCCATCTCATTAGGTCTACACTGTCCCCTCACTTTTCTCCCAGCAGCCCTCAGCAACCAGCTGCTCCCTCCTTCTAGAGACAAGCCCTTCCTTGGCTTCCAGGACACTATCCTCCATCTCTCTATGTGCTCCCTTTGGCATCTTCGCCAGCTCCCATCCTCCGCACGGCCGGTGAGGGTTGACTCCTTCCCATCCATGCCTCCCACACACATCTCATTAATCCCTCATTCTATCCACCCCGCCTCCTACATACTTCTCTAATCTGTGCACTTCGGCCCACCCATTTTTATGTTTTCAAAAGCATACTCTGATTGCTGGGTGGAGAAAGGTTCAGAAGGCCAGAGTGGATGTGGAAAGAGCAGACAGGAGCATTTGCAGCCCTGTGCTGCTGGGCCCTCACACGTGCTGCTCCTCTTCCCAAAGCCAGAGCCTCGTGTGCCCTGGGCCAGTGTGCACTGCGTGACTCTGGGGACATCGTTTGCCTCACTGGTGTCCCAGACGCAGAGTGACCACAACGATCAGCAATAAACCACCTTAAAGAAGAGGAGGGTTTTTCTAACCGCCCAGAGTCACCATATCAGCTACACCCTTCCCCTGCGCATCTCTTGGACCTCCTAGGAGTCATGTGGAGGAAGAAGTCTTCCTTGACCCTCCAAACTAGGTCAGGTCTCTCCGTCAGTCCTTCATGGTACCACTGTAATCATACACGTTTGGCTAACTAGTCATGATGTGTCTGTCTCCCTGATGGAGTATAAGTTTCCAGGGAATAATGATGGTTTCTGGAGTGTCCTACCCCCTGTTAGGGACTGGGCCACAGAGCTCTGCCGCCCCCCACCCCTGTCAGTAGGAAAATCATCTTCCATGAAACTTAGGAAGAGGGGAGGGGGTGCAGAGCAGGAGGTGAGCAACAGGTGAGCGAGGGAAGCTTCATCTGTCTTTACAGCCACTCCTCATCGCCTGAGCTCTGCCTCCCCACCCCCACCCCCACCCCTGGTCCGTGGAAAAATTGTCTTCCATGAAACTAGTCCCTGGTGCCAAATAGGTTGGGGACTGCTGTCCTACCCTATATTACCCTGAGTCCACCATGGAGGGCACACTCATCTGAAAAGACAAGTGGGTAGATGAGTGAATCAACCACATAGGCTTCTGTTCTGCCTAAACAACTCTCATCAGCTGTCTGAATATATAAAGGCCCCTCTCAGCAACTGTCTAAATTCTCACCCCTCTAAGCCACAGGATGGAGGTCTAGGAGGTGGGCTTTCCACACACAAGAAATGAAGTCCCCCAGGACTATGACACTACATTATTCGGTTATCGTAGGAGCCACCATTCCTAATAAGCTGGCCTGCAGACCACAAAGACTGCCCAGACTCTCCTCTGCTGGGTGGGGAAGAACAAGAATAATCCTCAGCCCAGAGCTCTTGGCAACCAGGACCTCACCCACTCCCCATCCTGGAGTCCCCCTCTCAAGCCTACGCTCTTTGATGCAAGAGAGGCCAGGAGACCCTTTGGGCCACCACTCAGGGGGTGCCCTCTAGGGGCTACTCATCCTCAGGCCACAAGGGTGTTTGTCCCATTTTTCTCATCCACCCCTCAGCAAGCAGCACTACTGAGTAAACAATTACAGGCTGCCTACTGTGTGCCGCCTTTGTGCAAAGCAATACAAACCATAACTTTCACCCTAACCAGGTGTCTACATCAACTGTGGGGACAGGAGGGAACTCTGAGCAGGGGTTTGGAATTTCCCAGCTTCAGCACTGAGACCATCTGAAAGGTGGAGAGGCACGTGGTTCGAAGAGTGGGCAGAGGTCCCAGCCAGAAACTGGAGCTCTACTCCCCTCTGCTGTTCCTTACAGACCAAACAGAGACCTGCCCTGGCAACCAGAAGAGGGAACGGGAGAGAGAGGGCAAACAAGTGAGAAAGGAAGAATGGGAGGAAGGACAAAGAAAAAGGAATAATTAAGATACAATAGTGAAGTCAAAGCCATTAATATAGGGCGTGTCTAATTATGACAACTGGTATTTGGGTAGCTGTTTACACAGCACTTACACAGGGACTATCCCAAGAAGTACCTTATCCCAGCTTTACAGGTGTGGAGACTGTGGCCCCAAAGACTGAGACCTTCCCAATCTTCCAGAACTGGCAAGTGACAAAACTAGGATCCAAAACCCTGGCTTCTGTCCCCAACATGGTTCTTGTTCCCCTAAACCATGTGGCCTCCAGAAACAGCAAGTTGTAGAATAGACACCAGGGAAATGGCTTCCAGTTATCCATCCCACCTCTGCAAAACCTCCTCTCTCCTGTCGCCGTACCTCCCCCTCACTTCACCCACACGCACTCAGGTGAGGGACAGTCACCTTATTGGCTTCCTAAAGAACATGCTGGTGTTTGTTTGCCAAGAATCTTGGCAGGGCCCTGTGCTGCCAAACATCTCATTCAAGGAACCAAAGGATCAGCACAGGGAAGAGACGAGGCTTGTGCCGTCCTCATCCTCCCCCAGTATAAATTGTTACCTGTAGGCACAGGTCTAGGTGCTCTGGTGGACACCAGGAAGATCTCAGGGACTTTACGATGAAGTGGGGAGCGTGAAGATCTGTCAACATAATAACAATAATGGCAACAGTGACCGCAGCTACCACTGCCTGAATGCTTACTATCAACTGCCACCCTGTGAGCTTTCAAAGGCTTGGAATTGCATCTAACCCTCCTGACTACCTAACGGGGTGTGCTCTAGTCTTCCATGAGACACTAAGGCTCAGAAGGGTGAACTGCCATGTCCAGGGTCACATACCAGCAAGGGACAGAGCCAGGACTCAAACCAGGTGTCTGACTCCAGGAGCCAAACTCTTAACCACCACATACACTGCTTCTTTGCTTTATAAACACTTGAGGTGGGCACGGGTGGTGGGCTGGGGGGGAAAACCCCGAACAGCTGGTGCAGTTAATGCCTGCCAACCTCTGGAGTGGTGAGAACAGGCTGCGCAGAGGAAAGAAGATTGAGGCCGGCCTGTGAGGGGGCAGAGGACAGACCAGGGGCCTGGGGTCGCATGCAAGAGAAAGGGCAGGAGCGGATGGGAGACAGGGTCTGGCGGGGTTCACACAGGGAAAGAGGGGAGATTGGAGGCAGCCAGAAGGGTGCCATGGAAGTTACCGCCGTGGATGGCTGGGCCTTTAGACTGAAAAATTTAGCACCGGAAACAGGACAGGTGGCAAAGGGGAACAGAGGAAAGGGGACCGTAGTCACCTAGGTGAGTCTGCAAGCACACAGTAAGACTGTGAGAAATCTCAGAATCGGATTGTTCAGACCTCAGGTATGTGGGACAAAGTTTCCATCGCGGAGAAGTTTCTTTCTAATACTCCCGGTCACCTCGTCAGAATCCATTAGGTGTGTGCAGGTGTGTGTTCCTGAAACTTAGGAATGGCCCTCCCACTGTAAACAAAGGGGACAGGCTCAGGTTAGAGTGAGTCGGTGGCAGGGGTGGGGAAGGTGTTTGGGATGTCCCCACTGCATTGGATTATCCATGTCGTGGAAATGATCTATGCCCCCGCATCATGCGGTTTCTAGTCACATCTACACATCACAAACTAGCACAGCAAGTGGCCCACAATCCCTTCAGTTTGCTCACTGTGAACCTCCACACAAGGTGGCCAGGCTCCCAGGGGACGGGCACTTCCCATCGTGCCAGTCGGTGCTCTTTCTATCAGTCTCACACCCAGGAGTGGAAACGCACTCAAAGATCCCTGTCAGCGCACACACTGCACTCAGACGCTCTCCGCCTCACTGCCTGCCGCTGGAACGCAGCTTCCTGACCCCCGCAACCCCTGAGAAACCAGCATAACAAAACCAAAGAGAACCTGTCTCCCAAGAGTTAAAACCTAACACTGGTCAGAGGACAGGCTGTGCAACTGGTCAAGTTCCACTGAGGTTTTGCAGTTCTCCATTATTAAGAAGTCCTGCTTCAGGAGCACTATTTTAACTATTTGGTTATAATATACATATACATGTACAGTGTGTATATATAATGTATAAATGTAATGATTTTACCTTCTAAACTATATAACGCAGCAACCACAAAATTGAAATTCTCTCTTTCAAAGGGTTTTATGTACTTCTCTAACTGAAAACAGCTTCACAATAAAAAGATCAGTTTTACAAGTGAGCCTGACTCAAAATAGTAACTATGGCCTTAAGGCCTATTATCCCATTGCTACATGAAGGATTTAGGGCATATAAATGTTCATTAGCACAACTAAGCATAACAATCTGATTTACAAAGTACCTCCTGCCAGGCTCCGTGTGGCACCCTGCAATTACACCGCCCCTGTTAAAGCAATCCTAGAAACCTAACAGACTCACCTTGAAGGAAACCGCCCTGTAAAAGCACAACCCACCCCACCAAAAAATCCCGACAGGGGGTTCTACAGCAAGGTGGTGGCAGCAAAGGGGGTTTTCAGATGGGAGGAGAGCATGTTCAATGTCTAATTCCCACACTCACAGCCAGCCAAAGCACACAGGAGTCAGTCACAACCCAAGCACGGAAGCATCACCGGGACGGTTCTCTGGGTGTCCAACTCAGGCCTTTCTCATAAATTTGGCATTTGCTTGTTACAAGTGAACACTTCTGGGTTCTAATCTTGGGAAATCCAAGTGACACTTTCAGCTAGAAAGCAGGAGGAACACTTCCGTTACAGAGACCTATTTGGGGGGTAGAATTTGGAAACCTTCTCTCAACTTTGGCCCAAGTCAACTCCAGGTTATTCTCGGGGTCTCAGCCACTTGTATGTGTGATTTGGGGGACTAGGGGGTTGCTTGTTTGTTTATTCTACTCTCAGACAATTTTATCACAGCAAAATGGAAAGACACCTTTCAAAATTTACCTTACATTCCTAGATATCAGTGGACAAATGAAATTTTCAAAAGACCTAAGAATTTGCTAAACAAAATGTCTCCAAAGTCAGCTCAAAGCTGATCTTAGTGAAGAGTGAAACTTCCCCCTGGGTATTCTGGGGAGAAAAGGATGCAGCAAAGGAGAAAAGAAAAAAAAAAATCTGCTCACAGACAGGCAGAGGCAGGCATCCAATGCTGGGTCCCACCCACCACTTGACTCATCCACATCAATTTAGCAAAGATACTATTTATGTTAGTACTCAAAGTGCGGGTGAGGGTTCAGCCAAACGGGTACTCCAGTACTGCCAGTAGGAGGGTAAATTGTTTGAGCCTCTCTAAAAAGCTGTCTCCCAACACTTCCAAGAGCCTGTAAAATGCCTAGATCTTTGATTCACTGGAAACGTATCCTAAGGAAATCAGCAAACTGTGGTCAAACGGCAAAGCACACTAATGCTCACCACCACCCTGTCTAATCTAGAAACAGGCGGGAACCGATTCAGTGTTCAACAATAAGGGAATGGTTGTATACATTACGGTAAACCCAGAGACAATGTATTATAAAGCCTCTAAAAATTATGTTTACTGAAAAACACAAAATAAGATTTGAATAAAAGGAAACAAAAACAGTATTCTTGGATAGCAAGTCTCAGTCGTGTGAAGATATCAATTCTCCCCATCTTAGTCTATAAATTCAGTGTGATCCCAATCAAAATCTCAAAAGGGGTTTTTATTGTCTGTTTTGTTGGGAGAGTAGAAATTCGACAAAATGATTCCATAGGAAATTTTTTTTTCCATTTGGAAAAAATAGTCCATGTGAAAATATCCAAGAAGTATTTTTTAAAAAGAAGAGTAGCAAGTGTCATCTAGACCTCCCTGTTATAAATTACATTAAACTATATATTATACATTAAAACTATAGTAATTGAAACAATAAGGTACTAGGCAAGACCAGACAGTCTAATGAAACAGACTAGGAAGTTCAGAGGACTCCAAAGAATACATATAAGAATTTAGTATATGATAAAGGTAGCAATTCAAATCAGAGGAGAAAATGTAGATTATTCAATAAACAACATGAGGCTGCTAGTTAAATGTTTGAGAAAAAATTTATACTGGAGTCCTACCTTATATTTTTTTATTTTGACATGACAATAATGTGATCCTAACATGTAAATAAAAATATTTTTTAAAAATTGATAAGAAACATATGTGAGTTGTCTAAATTATCTTGAAATAAATTAGACTCTTCTTAACATGAAATAAAAGACTAACAAATTTGATTATATAAGCATTTTAAATTGCTGAAAAAACACCATAACAAAGTCAGAGAAAGTCAAAAAATTTGTGGAACTAAGTCCAACACATATGACAAATGGCTAATTTCCTTAATATCTAAAAACATTTAATGTAACAATAAAAGACTTAACAACAGGATAGAAAAATATACAAAGTATACAAACAGAAGTTTATAAAATAAGAAATACAAGTGGCCAATAAACGTGAATAAATGCACAATCTCACTAATAATGAATTACATATAAATTAAAAAACAGTGAGATTCCTGTTTGTTTGGGTTTTTTCATGTGTGTTTGTTTTTTTGGCTATTGTCCCCATTATCGATAGGAGTGTGGGAAACCAGAAAGATCATGTGCAGCTGGTAAGAATGTAAATGTATAAACATTTTTGGAGGGCAATTTGCCCCTATCCTTCAATACTTTACGTGTGAATCCTCCTCTTAGCCCAGAATTTTCATTTCCAGGGATTAATACTACAAAGTAGGATTATGTACATAATACTTTATTAATACTTGTACACAGGAATATATGTGCAAAGAAATATTTGTGCAAAGATGATTGATGCAGTGTTGTCTATAATAACCCAAATATGGAAACCACTTAAATAGCCATCAATAGGAGTTTGGTTAAGGATAGATTTCCCTGGAATGGAATATCTTGTAACAGTTTAAAAGAATGAGGTAAATTTTTACGTAGTAAAATAAAAGATGTCCAAGATATAAGAAGTGTAAAAGTAATGTTGAAAAACTATAGGAATAAAAAGAACCCACATTTTCTGGCCCTATGTAGGCAAAACTAACGTCTGAAAGGAAACATAAGAAATTGTTACAAAGGGGTTACCTCTACTGATGGGAATAAGGAAGAGGAGAAAAGAAAGGATATTTACTTTTCATTCTACAGCCTTCCATATCTTTGAAGTTTTTTTCATAATGAGTATGCATTACTGTTTGAATCACAAACTTGCCAGGTACAGTGGCTCACCTAGCACTCTGGAAGGCCAAGGCAGGAGGATCACTTGAGTTCAGGAGTTCGAGACCAGCCTGAGCAAAAGTGAGACCCCATCTCTACTAAAAATAGAAAAATTAGCCGGGCATGATGGCGCATGTCTGTAGTCCCAGCTATTCAGGAGGCTGAGGCAGGAGGATCACTTGAGCCCAGGAGTTTGAGGTTGCAGTGAGCTATGACCATGCCACTGCACTCTACCTGGGGTGACAGAGTGAGACTGTGTCTCAGAAAAAAAATAAATAAATAACTCACAAACTAATAAAATCAGTTGAAGTTTTAAAATTTAAGCATTTTAGTATTTATCAAGACTCTTTTAAAAATCTAGGGGAGTAATTATAATTTTATGTAAAAGGAAAACCCAGATTACATAATTATAGACAGAGTATGCTCTAAATTACTTTAAAATATATATCTAAATAGACACATAGAAAAATGCTAGCAGGAAACACACCAAAATGTTATTGGTAATTAATTACCTCTAGTACTAATGTTATATTTTTATTTACTTCTATTTTTTCAAATTTTCTAAAACTAATATTATATATAATCAGAAAAAATTTCATGATCAGTTCAGAATTTGCTTAGCTAATTATTATACGTCCTACACTAGACTAGGATTCAAGGGGAGAGAAGATGTGGGATATAATCTCTTCCCTCAAACAATTTACAGGCCATACATACAGTTAAAACATCCGTACACATAGAGATCTGTACATACAGAGTCTGTTCATATTGAGATCAAGAGAGGACAACAAAGAGCCAAGTGCTAAATTGGATCTTATCAAACGTCAAAATGTATAAAAGAGACAATATAATTAATGAGACAACAGAAAGGGAAGAAGAAACACTGGTCCCAATTATTAGCACCTCCCTAACCAGACAACCAGAGAAACAGCCTTGGGAAAGAACATGAAAACACTCTTCCATACACAGAGTCAGAACTAGACACACGCTTGATTCTGGGCGTCGAGAGGTTCACTTCCTCAGAACCCTGCCTTCTGCACACACTAGGAGTGCCAACACTTGATGCCACATGGGACCCTTCCAGTCTCCCTGTGCCCATGACAGACATCACTAATCAATCTCAGCACTTCTGCCTTGTGAGACAATCTCAGAATCCTCAGCACAACACTCCAGGCAGCTACTACCCACTGAGCACAGCGTTGAGATCTGAGTAGAAAACTGTTTGCCATCCCTTATTAAAGTGATAGTGATAATAAACTTGCACTTGAACAGGAGTTGAGAATTTTACAATACTCTGTCACATCCATTATCTCATTTGAGCAGGTGTTATTTCTTTTTCTTTATGCCAACAGGGAGGATTTACGAGTTTCTGCAAATCATTCAATTGCCACTCTTAAGAAGCAGGTCCCAGATTCTAATGCGGAACCCAATCTTCCTCCCACGCCCAGTGCTCACACGTCAGTATAGAAGAGTCGACCCTGTCCTGTTCTGAGAGCCAGCTTGGGGAGGGGAGAGCCTGAGGATCCCCGGGAGCATCGAGGATCAGGAAAGAGCATCCCCCAAAAGATGCAGAACCTCACACTCTGGGCATAGGGACAGCATAATTTTGCAAAAAGCCAGCTCTTTCTCCCTGAGGGGAATAGTAAATATACTCAGGTTCCCACCCGCAAGTGGTATCTGATGGGAATTCCACCAAGAATCCCATTAAGGGCAAGGATAGCTGCAGCCACATGAAAGCCCGGTGGGGATTGAGCGGCTCAGATAAGTCTCCACGCCATGGGCTGACACAGGATTGGGGCCATTCTGCCTCATTCGTGCCCGTGCCCACACAGCCCCCTTTCTGCTCTCTAGCCAGGAAGGACCTCAGCCAGCCTGACGGTCCTGCCACAGTCTCCTCCAGGTTCCAAACACCCAGTGAAAAACCACATTATACCAAGCTGTTTTCTCCTCTGGTGTTTCAGACTCAACTTTCAGACCCCCCTGGCTGCTCCGTGAACTGAAGTTCCCCTCACCCAGCTCCATTTGGAAGCACGTTAAGGTGAACTTCCATAAGCAAGGGGTTCCCCTCGCAGAGACCACGCGCGTGTGTGTGTGTGTGTGTGTGTGTGTGTGTACCCCAAGAACACCCATTAACTCGCCCTCCAACCCAATCCAATCTTGAAAGTGCAACAGTCCTAAAACTGTTTTAAAACACCAGAATTAGATAGCGTGTTGAATTCGAGGTTAACATACGGATTTTTTACTTTAAAAGGCCAGATTTTCACAACAAACACGCGTTGCTATAGAGACAGCATAAGCCTATGTAAACTTCAGGCATTCATATTCATAGAAACTCCTGAAGCAAGACCAAATGTTGGCCCTCACATTCCTGTTCTTGCCAACTTCAAATAGTGCACAAATTATGCCAAAAATAAATGGGTGTGACTAATACAAGCTTAGAACATTTTTTTTAAGAATTTACCTTGAAGGCAACATTTGTTGATATAGGAGCTGGGTGTGTAGAGCATACTCCCCCCCTCTATAAATCCATCTGTTTTATTTACACTTCCTAAAAGACCTGCACATTTTTTCCATAAATTGTACAACTGCTAGTAATCACGTAACATTTCAATCTGGGCCCCGATTCTATTTTAACGCTGTGTCTCTTCCTTTTTGTTTGTGTTCCATTAAGCACATACAAGAGGCAAAGCAGTCAAGAATTAACTCTTCCAGTCTCAAATACTCACTCCAGGGCTGTAGAATTGTCAACAAGGTGACACCTCCCAGGTCTGCAAGCCCAGGGTAAATCCTATCACAAGCTCAGAGATGTCAAATTGGTTTCTGCTACCAACCTTCTTTCTTGTGACCCCTGCCCCAACCCTCCAAGCCCCAACCCAAATCCCTCGTTTCTCCCGCATGGAGGTCAACCTGTATGATGCCCGAGCTCTGCCCTGAATCTGCTCTATCCTGTGCTGGGTACTTGCTGCTAATTACTACAGTCACACTTCTTAATTCAACAAGCGCCAGGCGGCTGCCTGCCATCTCCCCAGTGGGATGGGTCGCCAGCTATCTCACGCAGGTCACTAAGTCGGCATTTATTTCCTGATAGGAGATGGCGTTACAAGGTAGCTGTTCCAACACGAATGGTAATCAACAATAATTAAAAGTGATACACCCATTCTGACTCATATGATAGTGTTAAAAAAAAAATCCAAGAAGGGTGGTGGAAGGAGTGGTGGGGAGAGAGGAAGGAAGGGAGGGAGGGAGAGAGAAAGAGAAAGAGAGAAAATAAAATGCTGAACCAAGGCATTTTATAAGTTTTATAAATTTTTCATTTCAACTTAGAAATTTCTGGAAAATAATGCTTGCTTTTGTTTTCTTTTGCATCACACAGAAGGAATACTTCCGCATGGCGGCCATGGTGAAAAGCAGTGGATTTGGCTTTCCCATAAAGGAAGGAGGGGCTGAAGCCCTTCACCTTGGCATAAGATCCGGCCACACTTGGAGGCTCCCTGGCCACAAAGGCGTCATGACTGTTTCATGGGTGATGCCAACTTCCAATCTCAGAAACTGAGAAGATCAACTACGACCAACTCTCTGACCAGAAGAGTTTAGTCTGAGCTACCTGAATTGACGGCTGCCCACTCAGATTCTCAGCCCCCATCTCAGCCCTCCTCTCTAGACCATGGGCAGCCCAGCCCCGCCACCTGGCTGGGTAGAAGACACTCGGTCATCCTGCTGTTGTTTATGTGCCACCCATGTGCCCGCAGGGTGAGACTCAGGGCAGCTTCATTTTAACCATGATTGGGATTATCCACAATCTACCTGTCTCACCACCACCACCACCATTCCCCTTCCCCATCTAAGACAGGTTCCCAGAATCAGACCTAGAGCCTACAGTTCACTTGCCAGTTTATCAACAAAGTGCTCCCAGGAGCAACCGGGAAGGGGTTGGGGGGAGCAGAAGAAGAACACGGAGAGAGTGAAGCACAGGTGAGATTCCAGCACAGTCCTGGGCTCAGCCTGTGTCCATGGGGAGTTCTGGAGCGTACATTGTCCCACATGGAGGCAAGGGAGCTGAGCTTTCCTACTCCCACAGTCAGCCATTTGCCTCCAGCCGCCTCAGGGCGGATGTAAACCCCCTGGCACTTCTGCTGTCTGTGCTGTGCCCCAGGCAGCTCCGGGGGCCCACGGGGGCCTGCCTGAAGGCAGACTGGTATGAAGCTGGACAATGGGCACTCAGACTCCAACATGTCTATTACGCCCCCAGGGAAGGGAACACTGGCAGTATTTTAACATTAATTTCGGAAAACAATTCTTAATATGAAAATCTTAACCTAAGCAACACAGCAAGACCCCGTCTCTACAAAAAATAGAAAAATTAGCCAAGCGTGGTGGCATGTGCCTGTAGTCCCAGCTACTTGGGAGGCTGAGGCAGGAGGATCCCCTGAGTCCAGGAATTTGAGGTTGCAGTGAGCTATGATTGAGCAACTGCACTCTAGCCTGAGGAACAGAATCAGACCTTGTCTCAAAGAAAAGGAAGAAGAAAAAGAAAATCTTAGAAAAGCAGGCATGAAGTAGGGGAGAGAAAAAAACAATCATACTACTGATTGTACCTACTATGCAGGAAAACACCAAAATGTAAAGTCTACTTATCTAATGTCACACTTGGACCAGGAAATAAGAGTATGAGACCCGGACATCTGTATATTTGAATGCTGGGTCCTGAAGCACCTATGGAGCCTTAAAGTGCCATTAGGTCACCTTCCCTCCTGACCATTATCCAACCATGATTATCCAACTCCCCCAGTGTGCCAAAATTTTGAGGGACTGCCTCCCATGCCCAAGACATCCTCCTGTCGTCTGACCATCCTGCCCACCACATCTCACCTACTTGACCATTTCAGGGAGGATAAGAAATGGCGGTAGGAATGACAAAGCAGCCCACACGCTCTCCACGAAGGCTGTGGAGCAGGAGCCAGCTCTGATTCATGGATAGTGGCTGTGTTGAAAAGAGCTGTCAGACTGAGAAGAGTGTGACGATCTGTTTTGGCTGCCTAACGTGGGTGCAGGATGAGGAGGTAAAGGCAACCCCTGCAGCATCGGAGACTAGAACCTGAGCTACACTGGAGAGCGCGTCCCCCTTCCAGTGTCTATCCCCCCCCTCACATAAATTGTACTCACAAAACAAAAAAGAGGAATCAGTTTTAAAATATTTCCAAAGTTTGGAATTAAAAAGTATATCAAAGAAGTAGGGTGTGTTGTTTTTCCTGAAGAACTTAGGAGTCTCAAGAAGAATGTGAGACATAGAGAGCAATTCTTATGGCATACAGAATAAACTGGCAAGAGATAATCACAATAAATTCCCAAGGGCCGACATATATGGAATTTCAGGTACTCAAACACCTCTCTCGTGATGGGTATGGACAGGACTCAGGGCATTCATGCAGTAAAGAGAAGGCCATTCTAGAAGTATAGGAGAAGGTGGGATCTGAATAGCACCCTGGAGGGTGAGTTGGATTTGGATAAGAGAAGCAAAGGAGGAAGGACTTTTTACTCAGTGGGAAGAAGAAAAAAGAAGCCATATTCTGGGAATGTTCAGTGAAGCTCTGGAAGGTTCCAGAGTACAGGGAAGAAAGCCATGTTTCCTCGTTTGCTCACATCCCCGGAGCCACCTTCAGGCCCCTTCACACTCAGGGCTGCTCTCAAGGAACAGCGGGGCTGGATTTGCCAGCCTTCAGAAGGCCAGAGGATGGAATTTCAACTCCCCTGCTCAGGGGCTTCCTGTGCCGGCCAACCCAGTCCCAGGAATCCGGGCCAATCTGCGGCCTCCAACTAATACCTGAGCATGTTCAACCCCACCACCCCCAGATAGGACTGAAAATAGCCACCGAGGAGGAAGAGGTAGCAGAGACTTCCCCTTCCACTTCAAAAGAGGAGTGGAAACAGCCACCTCCCTACAGGACAACAAATCACCCCCATAAACACCCACCAGCCGCCTCTCACCCCCTTTGTGATTTATTTTCCAGCAATTGGCCCACATTTAATAAAATGTGAACAGCAGTAAGAATACTAATCAGACCCAGGACCTGACGGCCTCAAACCCTCCCTCCTGCCTCCCCACCGCCTGCACCCACCCCCAGGGCCCAGACGAAGCTGTGAGCCCGGCATAGAAGCAGCACTGGGAAGAGAGGCCTCGAACTTGGAACTTGGCCTGTGGCCTCCGTCTCCTCCCAGCTCCCCAGACTCCCCCTACCTGCACCCCTCTCCTCTTTCTGCACAAGCAAGCCCTTCTCCCTCCCTCAGCCAAGCCAAATATGCGCGGAACCAATTCAGTTTCCAGAAGTTGAAGATCAGCTCCAAGCCAAGACTTGTTCTAAAATAATGGAGGGAGGATGGGAGGGTAGAGGAAGAGATGTGGGAACAGAGAGAAAAATTAAGGTCATTGGCTCCCTGTCATTTGGCAGTGAACCTGCCGAGGCGAAGTTTGCAGTTTTTAGAGGCTTTGGAGTGGGAAGGTGGGGTGGTTGGGAGGGTCCTTATCCATTCTGATTTTAAAGTGACTTTTCATCCTGTTCAGTCACAGTGTACACTGGCAGGGATTTTTTTTTTTTTTTTTTTTTTTTTTTTTTTGCTTTAAAGCAAGAAGCCAATAAATGATACCTCTCTCCTAATTGCCCCCAGTCCCCTCAGAGATGGGACTCTTTTCAAGGGGAGTACCTCTCTGATGGCTGTGGATTAAGAACAATAACAACTCACATTTGTGAAGAGCTTTTAACTTTTCAAAGTCCTCCTCCATCCATCATCCTGCTTTATCCTCCTGACAGCCTGGTGATCCAGGTGAGCAGGGATTACCCACACCGGTCTCCAGAGAAAGCAGAGCAGATCATGTTCTCAGGGGACCTGGGGGCCCAGGAAGGGACCAACCAACCGCCTCAGAGACGCCCTCCCAACAAATGGCACTTGAAAATTGCCTTGACAAAAGCAACCCTTCCATTTGACAATGCAGATGAGGCTTAAGAAACAAATAACCTTTGGAAAGATAACCCATCATCCAGTGTGTAACGTGGGGCAAAGCCACTGGAGAGCCTTTGCTGAGAGCAATTTTTCATAGAGAAAGAAAATAGTGCACTCACAGGGTACTGGGGGAAAACTCGACTTAGGTCGCCCCTAAGGATTATCAATCCGTTTTAGAGATAGGACGACAGCAAGAGGTCAAGTCACCCACGCATGCATTCATTCCTTGATTCAAACACGTTTTTAGGAACTCCGACTGTGCCAGCCCTGGCGGTACAAGAGGAGGGCATAGACCCTGCCCGCAAGGAGCTCGCAGTGGAGTGAAGGAGGCAGCATGAGCATCGGGATGGTATTTTAAGACCCTTCCCCAACTCCATCTTCCTTGTCCCCTTCCCTCTCCCCTCACTTTGGGCAACAGGAAGGGCCTCCTACACTCACTGTCAAGACAGAAGCCTGCCTACGCAGTCCAGGACAAAAAAGGTAATTGATTTCAGAATCGGTATTTTAGACACATAAAATATATTTAGACTTTTTAAGAGAGAAATTTTGGAATTCTAAAATCTTGGTTTTCACATCAAAAGCAGATTTCTGGAAGTCTCGGATCATAGAGTTAGTGTCATAAATGGCAGAGCAGGGAGGAATGCACAGCAGCGACAGTTTTCCTCGCAGTAGGAGGGGGCCCATCCCACCAGCCGTGAACCTTATTCATGGAGCAGAAGAGTCCTCGGTGATCTGATCACACGAAGCCCTGAGCGGTGTGGGAGGAGAGAAACCCTGATACACGACCCTTATAATTTTAGTCACCTGTCACTCAGTCACAGGATTGGCATTTTAGCCATTTCTCTCCTTAGATGCAGAGAAAACTGTGATTTGGGTCTCTACAAATGACACTTTGTCTTGGTTTTGTTTCTGTTTGTCAAAAAATGCTTTGGCATAACTGATTTCAAACCCAATAAGCTTAGAATTTGTTGACGGACTATTTTTCAGCTCAGTAACCTTGCCTTTTTTTTTTTTTTTTTTTTTTTTTTTTTGGACAGAGTCTCACTCTGTTGCCCGGGCTAGAGTGCCATGGCATCAGTCTCGCTCACAGCAACCTCAAACTCCTGGGCTGAAGTAATCCTCATGCCTCAGCCTCCCGAGTAGCTGGGACTACAGGCATGCACCACCATGCCCAGCTAATTTTTTCTATTTTTAGTTGTTTGGCTAATTTCTTTCTATTTTTAGTAGAGACGAGGTCTCGCTCTTGCTCAGGCTGGTCTCGAACTCCTGAGCTCAAGCAATCCTCCCGCCTCTGCCTCCCAGAATGCTAGGATTACAGGCGTGAGCCACTGCACCCATCCGTAACCTTTCTTTTAATTGTGGTAAAAACATATAACATAAAATTTGCCATCTTAACCATTTTTAAATGTGCAGTTCAGTAGTATTAAGTATATTCACATCATTGCAAGACAGATCTCCAGAACTTTTTCATCTTGCAGAACTGAAACACTTTAACCACAAATAATAACTCTCCTTCGCCTCATCCCCCAGCTCCTGATAGCCCCCCCTTCTACTTTCGGTATCTATGAATTTGACTACTTTACATATCTCATGTAAGTAGAAGTATACAATATTTGTCCTTTTACTGAGCATGATGTCTTCAAGGTTCATCCCTGCTGCAGTATGTGTTAGAATCTCTACCCTTTTTAAGGCTGAATAATATTTCATTGTACGTATATATCACATTTTGTTTATCCATTCATCCATTGATGAACATTTGGGTTGCTTCCGCCTGTTGGCTCTTGCAAACAACACTGCTAGGAACATGAGTGTGTAAGTACCTATTTAAGACCCTGCTTTTAATTCTTTTGGATATATGCCCAGAAGTGGGATTGCTGGATCATATGGTAGTTCTATTTTCAATTTTTTGAGAAACCGTCACACTATTTTCCATAGCGGTCACACCCTTTTACATTCTCACCAACAGTACACAGGTTCAAACTTCTCCACATCCCTGTCGACACTTGTTATTTCCTGTTTACTTTTTATAGTGGTTGGGTGATAGCTCATTGTGGTTTTGATTGGTATTTCTCTGATACTTAGTGATGTTGAGCATATTTTCAGATGCTCTTTGGCCATTTGTAACTCAGTAACCATTTTTTAAAGCACTGATTCTTGAAGCTCTGAAATCTAGTTTCCCTATTTTAAGGCAGCTCCCAGCTGCCAGCTTTCAAACAGGATGTTTCAATGAAAAAGAGGCAGTTTCTGTTTTTGACTTTAGCATCTGACTAAAGCAGAGTTTCTCAACCTCATCACAATTAACACTTAGGTCCCGATAATTTTCTGCTACGAGGACTGTCCTGTGCATTGCAGTGTGATTAGCGGCATCCCTGCCTTCTAGATGCCAGTAGCATTCCCTACTCCACTTGTAACAACCAAAAATACCTCCCCAAACATTACCAAAGGTCTTCTGGGGGCCAAAATTGCCCCTGGTTGGGAACCACTGGATTAGAGTTTGCAAGCTGACATGTTTAAGTTGGCCAGCATAACAACTTTAAATTTTTGAACCAACATTAAAAATTTTGTAGATATTACCTAAAAATTCAGATTTCCAGCAGAGGAAGCAGAGGATCAGGCCATCTTGGGCAACAACTGGCTGAGCTGAGTAGCTACTGCCCACCCAAATCTGAGTTTGTACCCTTAATACAGCCCATAAAACAAAATCTGTATGAATGCCAGATAAAGCTGTCTCCGATTTTTCAAGTGAAATCTTTCTGATTTGCCTGATTTCTCTTACAAGTATACATAACATAAAATCCCAACCACAATGACAAAACTGTGCGAACTGTCTCTCTATTTCTCAGTCTCTTTCTCTCTCTCTCTCTCTCTCTTTCTCGCACAAACACACACACACACACACACACACACAAAGGAGACAGCAAGTTTCACAGAGAAAAAAAGCACTGGAGCAGAAGTTGAGAGAAGAAGGTTCTAATCCTGAGTAATTACCTGTAGTAATTCAATTCAAGAAATATTCACTGGATGCCTACTACATGACAGACTTCAAGTTCAGGCCCAGAATTCACCTGGGCCCCAGGTTCTTTATATAACTCTCTGATTGAACCCGTGAACGCTAATCATCTATGGCCCACACGTGAACACAGTACAGTGAAACCCTCTGCTCCAGAATAATTGTGGCAGGGAATGGAGAATGAGGAACAGCTGGGATTAGTGGCCAGAAGACACAATAGAATCCTTTTAAATAAATGCAGTTGTAGTTTTTTTCACATGCATGCAGTTATGCACACTGGGCTGTGATAGACCCTGGTTGGCATGCCACGCATGGGGGTACACATGGGGGTACACCACCCAGATCCCCCAGCAGGCCAGGACCTTCTGCCCAGAGGCGGGAGTGTAGCCATCCAGCTCTGTCTCAGCTGCAGAGAGCCACCTTGCCCAGCAGCCCACATGTGATGAGTGACCTCGTAGGTAGAAAGGCCCGGCCACTTCAACCCGATGCAGGACGTAGATGGGCAGTACTTGCCCCAGAACTCTCCAAGGCCAAGAGTTGCCCAAGACTTTATCAGGCTTGCATTGCAGTTCAACTTCTTCTTCCCAAGACTGCCTCCTCCCTGTTCCCTTCACAGGAATTGAGCCCTAATAACATTTCACACCCCAGACTTTGGGCATCTGCTTCTAGAGAGTACACACTTGAGCAGCTGGCCATTGTTAGACAGCCGCGCACTCACGTACACGTGTATGAGACTTTGGTTAGGGATCCGCCTTTCTGCTACTTGACCCAGGAGTAAATCTTCGATAGTCTGTAGCTCTAACTAGTCAGTATAAGCCTGTTCACCTCACTGCTGAATGATTTGGGAAAGGATTGTGATCAATGCCAGCCAATGAGAAAGTCTGCAGAGTGGTTTCTAGGAAGTTTTTCCTCAATAATAAAAAGTAACACACAGGGAGAATTTTCTTCTGCTGGACAGAGTCATATCTGTTTTTTTGTTTTGTTTTGTTGTTTTGGTTTTTTTTTTTTACTTTTTTTTTTCTTTGCTCCAGAACATTCCTGTAGAGTCATAACTGTTTTGATGAAAGAACTCTGGTAGCCATCTCGGTACAAGGATAAGACACCGAGCTCATTAAGAAGGATAAAATGGAAAGACTGGGAGACCCTGGTGATGTTTTGAGGCACTGAGTTTGGAACTAATCCTGAAGTCACCCTAGGCAAGATGACAAATTGTCCAGAGTGGTCTAAGCCACTCTGACTTGGGCTTTCTATAACTTTCAGTCAAACGCATCCTCCCCAATGTACAGACAAATCGAGCACAGTATAGAAGATATTCTTGCAGGATCTTTTTAGTGACTGTATTAAAAAATCAAATACTGTGCCAATTTTTTGTATGTGAGGCAATTAGAAGTTTGTCATCAAGAGCAATTTAAAACATGCCTTTGAAACCCCATTTTGCTAGTAGTATCCTAGAAGAATTTGCCAAGCCTAAACAAATCTCATTCTAATTCTTTCTAATTATTATTGATTGTCAAAGTATTTCAAGTAATTAATGTTTCCTAGTGCAATCCAACCAATATGGTTGGCCCAGCTTGTGTGTCCACGTTATGCCCTGAAAGTCTGGTAGGACCATTTCTGCATAGAAAACCAGAACTCATTGACTGATTCCCAGATGACTACATTGAAAAGGCATCTTCTACAAACAGGGAGTTGCTCACCCCGAGAGAGACTGTTTCTGCTGCGTTTTCCAAAGCTACAACTTATTCATGACAAGCCACTAAACTGCTTGTGGACTAATGCAAAGCAAAATTCTAAGTGGAAAAAAATGCAATTCTCTGCACACAAGGCCACGTGTGCAGGTCGCGGGGGGCAGTTCCCTTGTGATCTGGCTGGGCCAGCAGGGCTCCAGCTCCCCAGCTAGGCCTGGGCAATCTGTCTTCTGTCTCTACCAGCTTGTGGTTTCCAGGATTTGGGCTCAGAGACTGTTCCCTATGCCAATTCCCCTTGGCAGGAAAGACTCTTTCTGGCAACACGGTTGCTATTCCCAGTCCTTCACCCCTGCCAAACACCTCATGTTTTATCTATTTTTATTTGAATTGGTGATCAAGGGATTAACCCAGCTTATACAAAATTCCATCTTCCAAAAGCCATTATGGTGTAGTTGCAGTTGTGATATTTCACTCTCCAAATGAATCGAATTGGATTTTAATGACAGTAGACTCCATTAAGCAACACCTGATTGGGTCATTTCCTGGAAATTTTATTTTCATTGTTTTCTCCATCCCTGTTACCCAAAAAAACACACAGCAGGAGAGCTATCAAGGGCTGCTGCCAAGCTACATTGGATCGTAGTTGAAATCATGGTCACATTTCCTTCTGTTTCCAACAAGTCAAATGTTTCACTTTTACTCATTCATTCCACAGGACACCTCAACACACTGTCAACTTTCACTGAAAAAGGAAAAAAACTTAAGTTGTATTTTGTAGGTTACTTAGGAGTTGTAGCAGACTATCATTCTTCACAAGAAGCTCACACATGGGGTGTATACTTCATACATAATTTTCCATATTTATTAGAATTTATTTTAAATCACATTAAAGCATTTTTCTGCTTAGAATGGAAAAGCCAATTTGATTTTATATTTATTTATGTAACCTGACTTAAGTCTATGTAAGTCAAGTAAACAAAACTATTACTCTGTGGACTCAATCTGGAGAAGTCCAATTTTTCCTCTGACATCACCAAACTGCAAGCAGCTCACAATCCTTTCTACAAAGAAGTGTATTTAGGATTTAACGGAGTTCGACAATATAAGTCCCTGAGGGACAAGGTATGTTTGCCTTGCAGCTACTGTAATTCTAGGGCTGCACAATGCCCACCATATAATAGGTGATCGATACATACTTGTTGGAAGAGTGAATATAGATGAAGGCCTGTGAATAACTGAAAAGTGTCCAGGCTCTGGACAAGCTACCCTGGCAGTGTACCCAACAAATCTGTTATCCATTTCATCCTAGTAATCAGTGCCTATCATCAGAAGAGGGGAAAAGTAAAAAAACCATTCTACGTAAATGACTGTATGTGTCATTATAAGAAAGAATGAAAGGGGTGAGAAAAGCATTAAAAAAGTAGCAACTTTGACTTTCACCCCTCCTTCAAATGTAAATACACTGATTTAGATTACTCTTCTACAAATAAAATCTTCTAAAAATGAAACCCAACAAATTAGCACTTTCAATTAACCAGAATTTTTTTATTCTTTCTTAAGAAATAGTCAAGCCACAAGTGAACCAGGAGATAGCAAAGATTTGTACCACCACCATCATCGCCTTCCAAAAGCAACATTTGGGCTTTGTCCCTATGTAGCTGATTTGAACTAATCTAATGCTAATATGCACTTATAAGGAAAAGTATTTACTGAGCACCTACTGTGTATAACACCTTCAAGTGACATAGAACATGACAAATACAGGCTGTGGACAAATACAACTAAAGGAACTTATAATTTAGCTGGAGAGATAACACACGTGGAAATAACCATAAAACACCACAGTGACTGATTCAACAAGGCAAAGCATAAACACAGACAAGTTAATGGGCAGAAAGTAAGTGCTACATTTTAGAAGATTGCATCATAAATCTCCCTCTTACTAAAGAGAGCAAATCAAAATGCAAAATATTTTAAAGAGAATCCTAAATAATGAATTATATATTTTAATGGGCAGCTACAAAATTATTTTACTATAAAAAATGCTAAATTAAATCAAAGGATGAGAACAAGGAAAAAACATGCTAAATTAAGGGTGCTAACCATGAAAAGATAGATCCCCAGATTTCTTACAAAAGAGGAAATTTTGACCCCATGCCATGAGGTATTTAAGAAGGTACTATTTGCTTTTTTATATTAAGTAACTTCTATTAATTACTTCTATAATTAAATAAGTTGCTTGGTATTTAGGGGCAAAGCCTAATTTAGTTTTCTAATCTCCTCCTGAAGTCTACTTGGTATCCTTTCTCAACATTCTTCATGTTAATAGGGCATATTAAACTGAATTTGGACAAATGTTAAGAACAGAATTCTGAATAATAACCTTCTTATGTTTTGATAAGTGCTCATTCACATACCGACGATTTGGAAAATAAATGAATTCTGACACATCAAAAGCATTTTCTTGCCTCTGATATTTTATCTGCCTGTGGTCTGGATTTTGAAATACTGGAGAATGTTATCATGAATCCCAAATATAATTATGTGTTTCTAGAAAAGAGACATCATTATTTGATAGCATAAATGGCTTTGGTATGATATCCAATGTCATTTCCCCCACTCTGTCCTCGTAAGTCATCCTAATTGAACACTTGGAGGAGACTCAGGCCCTGTCCACACTGGCAGAATCAGAAATGGCATTAAAGCTATGATAGAACATCCTACTAAAAGATTACTTCTATGGATAATTAAATCAAAAGCCAGACTTAAAGGTGGGGGACAAGTACTAATCTCATTTTCTTCTCCCATAAAGAGAATGACCTCACCCCGAAACACAAGGGGTTTGTCGTTCATAAGACACAGAGTACCGAAAGGATCAGGCTTACAATCCTAATCTTCTTGATTTCACTCCAAGTGGAGAAGAGGCCCAGGGAACTCTGCATAGGGCATCAGCTCAGGTTAATACCAATTCACTCCTTCAGCTACAAGATTAATACACGCACACTGGGCAAAATATGACATATATATAAATATCCCTGGGCACTGATTTATATTTAAATAACTATTCTACTTGGTTACTTACTAGCATCCTAAACAGAGTTTGTAGAATTTTTTATATCTACTCACATCCATTCTGGCCTCCATGGGGTGGTACAAACAGCTGGAAAACAGGTGCCTCAGGAAGTTGCCATCTGCCTGGGCCTGTGACCAGCATACAAATGTCCTACTCCTTGAACTGAGGCTCAGGAATAATCAAAAGGGAAATTCTTCTGTACCTGTTCCTTCCTTCCTGAACAGAAACTTCCCCCTCCTTGAGGAATAGCCAATGGCAGAGGTACCAGCAACGGCCAAAGAGCACGTTGAAACGGTGCCTCTCTGAGTTTGCAGCAGTCCCACACTTAGGTCCTCCTCTTAATTCCTGAGGACTCCCGGCCTGAAGAAGAATGCTCATGGACATCCACTCACTTCTCGACTCAAACCACCACTTCCGCAGTGCGATATACTCACAGCACCCCACCCACCTGCATTCTAAAGTATCCACATCCTCTTTGTACTAAAAACTCCACATCCTCTGGGAAGATGAGGACCTCCACACAAAGACAGGTAAGAAACCCAGGCACAAGGATCTTTTACAAGAAATGACAGTGTTATGGAAGAGCAAACTCTACGTGCTGCAATCCATATAACAACATATCAGAAGGTCATACTCATACCCCACAAGCCTACCTCAAGAACTAGAGGGGTTTCAGAAAAGACCCATAGTACCCTATTTATGTAAAGGCCTCGGAGTCCATGTATACCGAGGTCATTTGGGGGTTTATTGTTAGAGAACTAGACATTGAGATCAAAACACTGCATGCACATACGCACATACACATGCACACATATATGCTGTTTATTGTGGCCTTAGACAGCCTGGGGAGAAGAGAATCTGGGGACCTATGTCCGGCTTTGTGTCAAAGAGTCTGTGGAGGAAACACAGCAGAGAAGTGGGTGTAGCACACAATGTACTGCTCAGGCCCAAGAGGACTCAAACTAAGCTTTCTCAATGAGAGAAGCTACAGAGTGAGGAGGAGAGAGGGCAACTGGCAGAGCCAGACCATCTGAAGTGAGTGAAAACAGCCACCACCTGGGAAGGAAAAGCCCCCTCCTACTTGGATTACAGAGAAGAAAACTGACTGAGTAGGTCACAGCCTCTCTCCCCTCTGACTGCAATTCGAATCCTCATAGCACACAGAAAGTAACCACCTGAGGACTCTGAGAAGTAAGCAACAGTAGGCAGCTCGGAGAGGACAGTAAAAACATGAAGAATATTCAGTACAGCAATGAGTGTCCTTTGGGGGGGGGTTCTTTCTTTATCTTCCTGCTGTGACCCAAAGGGGTGCGAGTTGTGGAACTGTGAATCAGGCATAAATAGCAAAACGCCAAGAGAAACCTCCATTTTCTGATCAGATAACTAGGGAAAATAACTCCCCTGAGCCTGAGAGTGTGGGAAGAATAACTTTTTTTTTTACTTATTTTTTTCTCTCCGAGTCCTGACCTAAGGCCAGTCCCAGTTTTTGATAGGACTGTGCACTGTCACCACTGCACAGACATCTAAAACCCCAAGAGAGGGGAAAGGCGGTACATGGGCAACGTATGTAACCTGCAATTCTGTATCCCCCATAACAATAAGATGAAATAAAATAAATAAATAAATAAAAATAAAATGACCACAGTCAGAAAAAAAAAAAAAAAAAGCATTTGGTTCTCGCCACACCACTGTAAGGGAGGAGTGGGAGAAGAATGGATATAAAAATAGGCTTGATTTGATTTTACCAGCTTTTGCCAAGTAATAATAAAATCACAAATGAATAATGTGAAAAATAAATAAATAAATAAAACCCCAAGAGAAAAACCTGTCTCTCAGGCCACAGGAAAAGGAGTCCCTGTGGTCCAGAGAGTGTGGAGAAAATGCCTGCTATTTTTCTCTTGGGGTTTTAGCTCCAGGTTCGAGCAACTCCTTCAGGGGTCCTGAGTCCTCCCTGAGCCCCATGTTGGGCCCAGAAATTGTGGGTGGAAAATTCCAAACTTTAAAATAATTTAAAGAGGTTTATTCTGAACCAAATATGTGCGACCATGGCCTGGAGAGCCCCACCCAAGAAGCCTTTCTTTCCATTTTCATTGCCACTAACCTGGTCCAGACCCTTAAATCCAGCCACCTAAGGAATATTGCAGCAAAGCAAGCATAGCCCTAGCTGTGTGCTCGCCCATTCGAATCCACCCTACTCTGTCCGAGGACGACACTTCCTAAAGGGCAGCAGGTTGAGTTATACCTCTGCCAATAACCCTCTGACGCTCCCTATTCAAGGCCCTCCACAATATGATTCCAACGCAGCTCACCCAACACCTCCTCCAGCAAGACCCGACTCCCGCCACCCTGGCTCTCTGCTCCACAGGTGTCAGACCTGCACTGCCATCTGACGGTTCTCTCAGTCTCCTCCACTCTCTCCCCATGCCCCCCATAAACCTTTTCCCTGGTAAATCTTATGCACATCTAATCCCATCTTGGTGTCTGCTTCTCAGATGATCCAAACTACCACAAAGGGAGAGTGAAGAACAAAACAAAAAATTTCTGGACAAATTTATAAATTCACCCCAGGCTGCGAAGAGTTAGAAAGCACTTCTCCAAAAGAAATTCTCACACAAAACACTCCAAGATTCTCAGTTTATTCAAAATCTAGCTTCCCATTGATCTTGTCATAATCTTCCCACTGATCACAACATTCTCCCAATTTACAGATGGGAATACTGAGCCTAAAGAGGTGAGTAAATTGTCTGAAGGTCATACAGGTAATAAATGCTGAAATCAGGACTCCAAGTCCCAGAGCTCATTCAACCACACTTTAGTGGACTTGAAATAAATCATAAGTGTTTTTAAGTGGTATGTCACCATCTAATGTAAGGTATTATAAATCACTATCACCGTCATTTCTCATTTCTCCCTGAGGATCTTAGTAGAAAAGCAAAAGGTGGAGCAGATGTGTTGCACTAAATGGCCCCCAAAGACATTCATGCCCTAATCCACAAAACCTGTGACTGTGTAACCTTACATAGCAAAAGGGAGTTTGCAGATGTGATTAAGTTAAGAATCCTGAGATGCAGGGATGATCCTGGATTATCCCCGTGGGCCCAGTGTAATCCAAGGTGATGCGGGAAGAGTCAGAGAAGAAGTGAGGACAGAAGAGGCCAGAGAGTCAGAAAGGGAATTGAAGATGCTACCCTGCTGGCTTTGAAGACAGAAGAGGCTACAAGCCAAGGAATGCAGGTGGCCTCTTAAAGTTGGAAAAGTCTAGGACACAGATTCTCCTCTAGACCTCCAGAAAGACATAGCCCTACAGACACCTTGAGTTTAGGATTTTTGACCTCCAGAACTGTAGAATAAATTTGTGTTGTTTTAAGCCACTAAGTTCATGGTCATTTGTTACAGTAACAACAGAAACCTATTAATAATATACTGAATACTCTAGACACTCACCACTTTAACACTTATCCAAAAGACACACACACACACACACACACACACACAGACCATCACAGACTATACATCTCAGTTCCCCAAACTCCAACTCTTACTTTAGCCTCTACCTGGACTTTAAGCCTCATGGTTCTTGCAGATGTCCACCCCACCCCCTTATCCCGGAGCTGCCCAAGACACCCTTAAATAAGACCTAACCTCTGGATGCTCTTAACCACTTCTACGGAATTCTGATCACCCATGTTTGACTCAATAAAGCACTGAGCTTTAAAAAAGAAAAAGATACCCTTAAAGACCTCCTTCTAGTCCTCAATTGCTGTGGCTCTAATCCACTTACTAGTGAGCTGTGCTTTTTATTAAGCAATTTAAAGAAACAGTCCAGATTTTCCTAAGCCAAGCCTGGGAGTGGCTATTCTGGAGAGGGGTCTTTTATGTAAGATGTAAAGTACATTCTATGAAGACCTGGAAAAAGCATGACTCCCTTAAAAAATAAATACATAAACAAATGTGTACTTCCTCCAAAGAAGCTCCCAGGAAGCTTTATATAAAAGTAGACCACCCACAGTAAGTTTCTCAGCTGACTATTTGGATGCCCCCCAAAAGAAAAAAAGCATTCCTAGCCTCTTTTGGAATCCATCCCCTGCCATTAGGAAACTTCAGATTCGAGTACCTCAAAGCCTGAACTATGTCTGATGGCTTCTCTTGGACTTAATGAGAAGGGCAGAGGCATCAATATATTCTGGATACAGTAACCATCCCTGAAATCTGTAGACAGAATAGAGAGTAAAGGACAGCTGACAAAATCCCAAGGACATTTCATAGGACCCACTCTGGAGGCTCCAGTGACAATACACTAACTAATTTACAGGGTCACTGGACTTCACAGTGACAGGTCTATGAAACCATCGACCTTTGCAAAGTGTCTGCTGCCCTCTTTTCCACTGCCTGGTTCCCATTGATCTCTGTGTGGTTAGTGCTGATAATTGGTAGGAAAAGGAGAAAATAGCTTCGAGATAGACCTTGCACATTCTAGCCTGGGATCTGACCACATAATTCTCCCTGAGAAGCGACCGTAGAATCTACTGTTTTACATAGCTCATCAAATGAATTTCTAAAGTGCGTGAGCATAGGATACTTAGTTAATATCGCATTGGAGAATGAATGTTTAAACTCCTTATCGCGTCCTAAGTGGATGATCAACTTTAAACCAGGTATATGGAGAATTGAGAAGGAGAACTGTGCAAATAGCACAGTCAATGCTAGCTGAAGGAGTTCAAGGATTATTTCACACAGCCAAAGGAAGATAAAAATGCTTGTGAAAGCACTGAAAGAGAAACTATTTGGTTAGCAAAGGTACAGAGTATTCAGAAAAAGCATATTGCCCCATATTTAGACCTTTGCAGAGATCTGATATCCTCTTTAAAAAAAGTAAAGACCTTGCAGACACAATATCACAGATAAGAACCATGAGGGATAAAATGGATAGGCATGACCAGATAAAAAATTTTTCAATTTCATAGGTCAAAGACATTAAATATTAAAATATAAACCAGAAATGGAAGAAATGATTGCAACATATTTGACAAGAAATAGGCTGATGTCCTTAGCAAACACCTCTTCACTCAAGAAAAAAACACAACACCAAAAAGTAAGCAAATGAGACAAAAGGAGGAAAATTAATGATAAGTATATGAATATATAAGTAAAATCCAACTTTGTTAATCAGGAAGCACAAATTAAAATGATAAGGGTTTTCCATCACATAAGACTTTTAAAATGAACAGAAACCTTCTCACATACCATTGGTAAATATATAATTTAACACAATGTTTCTGCAAGGAAATTTGGAAAATACAATTCCAAATTTGAGTCACTTCTAGCACCAATCATCCCAATTCTATGAATATTTTGATCCTTTTGTAGTTCATAAGCACGATGATTGGGTTTTCACGCTTATGTGTGAGATGTCTCCTTCAAACCTGGTCATGATGTTGGCACATTACCTATCTGACATGGGGGAAAAAAAGAATATTCTAAGGAAATCATCAGGAATGGGTGTGGGCAAAGATAAACAGCATTTATAATGATGAAAAATTGGAAAGTACCTAAATATTCAAAACTAGGGAATTATTGAATACATCATGATAATCCAAGCAACGGAATACCATGGAGCCACTTAGAGAAATGTGATACGCACATAACGTGATATAGAAAATATTCATGACATGTCATTAGACAAGAAAAGGAGGTACAAACAGGATGTACAGCATAAGTCCATTTGTGTGAGATAGATACACAAGATAGATTCAATAGACAAAAGATAGATTTAGACATAAAGAAAGAACTGAACGATGCTACGTCCTACTAGGAGAGAACACATCTTCAACACTGCCTTCCTTGCAGAAGAATATTTCATAAACTCTCTTAGTCTCTCTCCATCCCCTTTAACTCAGGCCATTTCAGGAAGGAGGAATTACTTATCCAGCTTTTAAATTTGGGAAGAATAAACAAGGTATCCTGGGCGCACTCCCCTCCCCTCATTCCCTGGAGTGATCTGGTGGCAGTGACCACTTGGTCCCACTGTTCCTCCAGGCCAGGAGTCTCACCCAGTCCAGTGCCATCTGCCACCCAGTTTGAAGCCCTATGTGGCTCTCACACCAAATTACACCTCCAAGTTTTCCTTTTTCAGTAATAAAGAAGATACCCTGGCCTCTATTTATACTCTTGGCCATATTTCCCTGTTTTGAACCCAAGTGGGAAGTAGGGTGGAACTTATTGTGTCTCCTCAGAAATCTCAACATGTATTAGTCACGGCTCTGGGCGAAAAGCAGTAAAACCTTACTTGGTGATCTGTGGCAAAGAAGAATTTATTAAAAGAAGGTGTAGAGGCTTAGCATTGTAGCTCATGCCTTTAAGCCCAGCACTTTGGGAGGCCAAGTTCGGGAGGATCACTTGAGGCCAGAAGTTCAAGACCAGCCTGGGCAACACAGCAAAACCCCATCTCTAAAAAAATTAGCCAGGCATGGTGGTGCATGCCTGTAGTCCCAGCAACTTGAGAGGCTGAGGCAGGAGGATTGCTTAAACCCAGGAGTTCCAGGCTGTAGTAAGCTATGATGATGCCACTGCACTCTAGCCTGGGTGACAAAGCAAGATCTCAACTCTATAAAACAAAAAAGGAGCAGAGATCCAGCTAGGACTTACATCTGTAGTCCTAGCTACTTGTGAGGCTGAACGTGGGAGGAGCACTTGAGGCTAGGAGTTCAAGACCAGCCTGGGCAACATAGCAAGACCCCATCTCAAAAAAAAAAAAAAAAAGAGGAGAGATGAGAAGATTGTTTTTAGATTAGACAGAGATCAAGCTTAGGGAAGATCGGGAAGCTGGATATTCAACAAGGGAGTCCCAGCAGGGAGTCTGGGTCAGCACATCACTTATTCAATGTTCCTTCCAACTATTCCTTTCATTCTTGCATGGATTGTTCAAAATTCAAAGTTTGAAGAAAGGATGTTCAAGTGCCAAAGGATACCCACCCAGTATCCATTCTCCACTCCCCTCTTCCTAACCCAGATTTCCATGTATCCATTGCTCTTCCATTCATTTTTTAGGGAGAATGGCTCCCACCAGGCTGGACCCTGACTTAAGCCCATGGGCCCAGTCTGTTCCCCTGGTCATAGCCATTGGTTCATGAATGAGCAGGCCGTCTGCGCTGGGCCAATCAGATGATGACTTAGAATTCTAGAGGAAAAACCTCTCTGTATCTGTCCCTCTAGATATGGGCAGGAAAGTATATGACTCTGGGGGTTGTTGGCCAATTTAAAATACAGCTGATGCCACAGAAGCCTAAACAGAGAAACCAAAAGAGAGTCACTCAATCAAACCAACCTGAAGCCATAATGCAGGCTGGGTAAGCCCAAATGATAAATGTGCACTAATTATGAAAAGGGGGAAAGAGCGGGACCAGATTCAGAAAACTTGGCCTTGGGGCCAGGCACAGTGGCTCACACCTTAATCCTAGCACTTTGTAAGGCTGAGCTTGGGAGGATCCCTTGAGGCCAGGAGTTTAAGAACAGCCTGGGCAATATAGTGAGACCCCATCTCTATAAAAATAATAAAAAGAAAGAAAGAAAGAAAACTTGGGCTTGGATCCTGGGTCTACCGCTTTTTAACTGGGTCCTTTGGGCAAACTTAGCCTTTCTGAACCTCATTTTCCTGATGTCTAAAAGGGGGATAACAATGGTCCCTCCTCCTAGGGTTACTAGAGTTTGAAATCAGATAATCTGAGCAAAACACTTGGCACTGTGTGTGGCTTATAGTAACTGCTAGACATGTTGTCCTTTTCGTATGCCAAAATGTAACCCCTCTGGCACGCCACTTCTACGTCTCTTGGCCTCACCCGGTCTCTTAGTCCACTCAGCCCAGTTCCCACAGCAACACCTCGGGCCCGCACTGGTCTTCCTTCTGTTTTCTCCAGGGCACACTCAGTGTTCATGCATCCGTGACCCAGAAACGCAGGCGAGCTGACTTCCCATAGGGCAGACGTTTGAACAGTGGGGATGACAGCCGGTGGGTAAGTGCTTTCCCCTCTCTTCTCCTGGGGAAAGGTCCCAGTGTGTGTTTCCCGTGGCATAGGGCTCTCGAGGGACCCACCAGTTGCCCACAGCAGTGCTCAAATCAAATACGCATCCCCCTTTTGCGGCGCCCCCACCCTGCCTCAGTTCCCTGCCCCTCACCCAGCTTCCTCTCAGGATCTGCCTTCTGGCAAACCCGGTCAAGCTCAGAAGATCTCCTGGCGGCACCTAATTATGATGGATCCTTATGATTCTTCCTTTCCCTTCTCTCTGTTTTCTACTTATTCTTACAACAAACACGTCCTAATCTCATGATTTTTAAGTCTTGTCTTTTCCCAAGCCT
This sequence comes from Eulemur rufifrons, assembly GCF_041146395.1. Taxonomy (NCBI): domain Eukaryota; kingdom Metazoa; phylum Chordata; class Mammalia; order Primates; family Lemuridae; genus Eulemur; species Eulemur rufifrons. The sequence goes on from NC_091001.1 coordinate 64,439,237, forward strand.
ATCATCCCACCTCCAAGGCCAATTTACCTTTGTTAGGAAAGTAACATGAAATGAGGGTTGGAGAAATGTGTGGGATGTGACAATAAAGATGGCTTAAAAAAAAATGCCCAACACAGGGTCCTCCCAGGAGGTGGGGAGCGGCTGGCAGGAGAGAGGGAGAGTAGTTATGCTCCCTGGTTATTTCTGGATGTTCCACAGCCAGCTGTGCAGCTGCTGTCTCAGGAGAGGGAGACTCCGGTGGAGGAGGAAGAGGAGGGAGACAGGGAGGCCGGGAGGGAGGGAGAGAAGGAGGAACTGCAGCCTGGCCCCCCGAGAGGAGAAGGAGGAGGGCGCCCCGTCTGTTCCAGGCCTTCTGTCCGCAGAGGTGCTAACTGGCTGGCAGGCCCAGGTAAAAGGCAGACGCAGGGGGAGCAGGAGACTGCGGGAGGACAAACTAGGTGTGAAGGCCCCTCGCAGAGCTGGAGAGAGCCATCTGCCTGTGGCTCAGACGGCAAGCAGGTACTGAGCCAGACAGCAAGCAGCTCTGTGTTAAGGGGCAGAAACACGCCTCAGGGTGTCTCATAATTAAAAAGCAGGAGGCTCTGCGGAACGTGGGGAAAAGCCTCCACCCCCCCCCCCCCCCAGCTCAGGGTCCGCCTGCCACCTGAGGACCAAAGCTCTGGATCCGGGCTCTGGGCGTCCACCCTTCCTGTGGGACAGACAGAAGCACACACCCGTGGCCGGGGCTGGGCCTGGGGAGCAGACAGAGAATCCACGCATGGGGTGTTCCACAATTTGATGACAAACAAGCAGGTGAAATCTCACAAATCAGCACAAAATGACAAGAGAAGTCATCTGAGCCCTGCCTCCTAAATCCAGTCACGTCTCTCAAGGTGTAACCCACACGGATGGCTTCTTTTTACAATTCTCACTAATTACCTTTTATTATGGTGAAAAAAAAAAAAACACCACACAAGATTTACCATCTTAGCCATTTCTAAGTGTGTGGCACAGTAGCGTTAAGTGTACGCACGTTGTTGTGCAGCAGATCTCTGGGGCTTTTTCACCTTGCAAAACTGAAACTCCACATCCGTGGAACAACGTCTCCCCGTTAAACCAGCAGCATCCTTGGCTCTATCTTCTAGACATCAGTAGCACTCACCCAGTTGTCACAGCCAAGAATGTCTCCAGATACTGCCAAACCTTCTTTCAGGAGCAAAATTGCCACCCTGCCTCACTCCTCATCCCCCCACTAAAAACCACTGTTGTACCTAAAAAGCTTAGAGTTAGTAAGGGCTTCAGGGCTGGTCTAATCAGGGCTCTGACTCTGTTTCTCTGCATTTCTTCCATCAATTGCCCTCTCCCTGGTGTCAGCATCACCCCAATTCTGGCCTTGTTCAAGGTATCAAAGTGGCTGCTGCAGCTCCAGAACTCACAGCCACATATGCTGACCAGAAAAACAGTTTGTTTCCCCCACCACCCACCCACTGAGCAAAGGCCTGACTTCCCTGTAATTGACCTAACTTAAATCCTGTCTTTTTTCCTATCCCAGTCAATCACTGTTGTCAGGGGAAACTCACTGACTAGCCTGAACTCACATTAGGTGTCTACCCCTGAATAAACTCATTCATTTTATCTTTAAAATATTGAATGCCTACTATTGCAGCCACCTGTGTATCCTCACAGCAAATGCTTTTTTCTTTTTAAGCTGGTTTATGGAGGTTTATGTTATTTGCAATTAACAAAAAGGTCTTAATTAAGACATAGACCACATCTGTAGCATTTTGAGAAGGGGCCCTGACCATCAGAGTAACCCTGAAATCATTCCTAATGCACCCAATGTGTTGGATAAGCATGACGCCTGATTATAGTAGTTCAAACAGTTTCACATATTGTCTCCTCAATGCCTCTAAGTTTTACCTACAAAGACATCAGCCCCTTCCTCAGATAAAAATACCTTTTTTTTTTTTTCCCCACCTGTCTGTCAGAGCCTATCCTTAGGTCACTGTAAATCCCAAACACAGTCCCAACTCCAGAATAAGGATGCCCAGTTGGTATAATATTTGGGACATACTTATACTTTAAAAGTATTCATTGTTTATCTGAAATTCAAACTTACTTGGGCATCTGTATTTTATTTGACAGCCCAACCATAGGGCTAATTGAGTCTCCTCACAAGATGGCAGCTGGTTTCCCCAAGAGCAGGTGATCCGAGAGAGAAAGAGAGAGTGCAAGGAGAAAGCTACAATGCCTTTTATGACCTAGGCTTGGAAGTCCCACAGTTTTACTTCTACCATTTTTTTTTTTTTAAACAGGGCATCGTTCTTTCAGGCTCAAGTGCAGTGTCACAATCATAGCTCACTGTGGCTTCGAGCTCCTGGGCTCAAATGATTCTCCTGCCTCAGTTTCCCAAGTAGCTGGTACTATAGGCGTGTACCACCACACCCAGCTAACTTTTTAAATTTTATGTAGAGATGGGGTCTCACTATGTTGCTCAGGCTGGTCTCAAACTCCTGGCCTCAAGAGATCCTCCCACCTTGGCCTCCCATTGTGCTGGGATTACAGATATATATGAGCCACCGTGCCTGGCCCATATTTTATATTCATTAGAATCCAGTCACTAAGTCCAGCCCACACTTAAGCATCATCTCTTAAAGGGAGAAATAGTAAAGAATTTGTGAACATATTTTAAACCACAATAATCCTTTATCTTTCTTTCTCAAGAAAGCATTCCCTCCATCTGGCCCTAAAGACATGCTCACACATCTTGTGCCCCACAAACTTGGGGTGTGGGGGCCCATCCACATGCAACAGTGCTCTTGGGCACCATCCAAAGCCAGACATCCTTCTTTGGCCCCCTGGGTTTCCAGGTAGAAGTCTACACTCTATCTTAAGTGAGCACTAATGCTCTGTGTCTCCCCCATGGAAAGCATTTTTCAAAGTTCTCCTGGTAGCCTCAAGTTTTGGGTTAGAAGTGAGCACTTCCCATCCTTCCCTGAGAAGGGAAGTTGGGGGCCCAGAGCACAGCAATAACTCCAAAGAAATCTCTCAACCAAGTCTTATTCTTTTTCTTTCTCTCCTTTCTGGTTATTTCTTAAGGATGTCTGAAGGTCAAGGAGCAGGTCCCCAGAGATTTCCTTTGGAAGTCTGCAAATGGGAAATTGTCTTCCACTCACTTTGCCAGGAAAAGTCTCATTCTAACATCTTTTACACTAGTACATAAAAGGATTTATTATTGCATGGTAAAGCACACATCACAAACCAGGAAAGGGATGGAGCATATACAAATCATTTGGACAAGATTGGCTCTTGGATTTAAGAAAATAATAATAAGTTAGATACTCACTATGTACCATATGCAGAAAAATTAATTCCAGATATGTTAAGCCATTATATATTTAAAAAGAAACAATTTTAAAACTACAAAAGTTTTAAGTGTATATTGGACTGCTTTTAAAATAATAGAGAACTTTCTAAGCCTAAAGACAAAGCAGGCAGGGCACAGAGGAAAAGCTAGTAGAGTTAACATTTCTTTTTAACTAAAACTCTTGGTACAGCAGTCCCCAACCTTTCTGGCACCAGGGACCAGTTTCATGGAAGACAATTTTTCCACAGACCGGCTGTGGCGGGGAGGGTGGTTCGAGATGATTCAAGTGCATTACACTTATTGTGCAGTCGAACCTCTCTGCTAATGATAATCTGTATTTGCAGTCACTTCTCAGCACTAGCATCACTGCCTCAGCTCCACCTCAGGTCATCAGGCATTGTATTCTCATAAGAAGCACACAACCTAGATCCCTCACATGAGCAGTTCACAGTAGTTTGTCCTCCTATGAAAATCTAACACCACCTCTGATCTGACAGGAGGTGGAGTTTATGCAGTGACGCAAGCAATGGGGAGTGGCTCTAAATACAGATGAAGCTTTGCTCATTCACCTGCCACTCACCTCCTTCTGTGCAGCCCTGTTCCTAACAGGCTGTGGACATGTTAGGGGGTCCCTAACCCTGGGACCCAGGGGTTGAGGACTGCAGACTTAGCAGACATTAGGGCTGGGTGCAGTGGCTTATGCCTGTAATCCTAGCACTTGGGGAGGCCAATGTAGGAGGATCACTTGAGGCCAGGAGTTCAAGACCAGCCTGGGCAATATAGCAAGACCCCATCTCTACAAAAAATTAAAACTTGTAGTCCCAGCTACTTGGGAGGCTGAGGCAGGAGGATTGCTTTAGCCCAGGAGTTCCAGGCTGCAGTGAGCTATGATGAAGCCACTGTACTCTAGCCTGGGTGACAGAACAAGACTCTATCTCCAAAAAAACCAACCAAACAAAAAGACACCTAGTAGACATTGATAACCTGCTGCTATATTGAATATCAGAAAATCCTCTCCTAAGATCAGAGGTGGTAAAGACCCCAAGAAGTCAACCAACATTAAAGGACAGACCAAGAAACTCTTCCTATAAGATTCCATAAGTCACTTTGAATTGAACTCAGTATAATATGTTCTAAACTCTGCAGTGAGACTGCTGTTTTACATCATATGGAAATCATATTTCTGATTAATATCCTGAGAGCATGATATATTTTTCATTCATTCATTTCACAAAAGCTATTATGAGCCCAGACTCTGCCCAGGGCTGTTTCAGGGTCTTAGAATGCAAATGTGAACCAGACCGTGGTCCAATCCTGTGTATTTTACTTTCTTTAGAGGCAGAGGGACAGTAAATAAGTACAGAAATTAACAAACTTTTTTATATCTTGAGAAACTGCATCATAATATGAGCTCATAATTTTTACAACCCAGAATTATTTTCATAGAACTCTGTTTTCTCCATTAAGCTCTCAACCTTGGCTGCACTTAGGACTAAGGCAGAGAGCTCTTAAAATATACTGATGCCCAGGTCTCGCTCCCAGATATTCCGATGTAATTTGTCTGGGGTGAAGCCTGGGCATCAATTTTTTTTTTTTTTTTTCTTTTAATCCCCTCAAGTGATTCTAATGTTTGGCCAGATTAAGAACCACTGAAAAGGGTATATAAAACAAACTGCCACTAGATGGCGCTGTCCCCAAACGTTTGAAAAGAAATCATCCTGAAGTAGTCAATGGCTAAATCCCTATATCTATAAAAAGATTTGATTTTGCCATATTTTGGATCCAAGAAAATACCCAATAAAAAATATTCCTCAATTTCTCTTTGGCTTGAAACAAGCAAGTCACACGAAGCCCCCATGTATTAGTTTGCTAGGGTTCACATAACAAAACACCAGAGGCTGGGTATGTTAAACAACACAAGTCCAAGATTAAGGTGTTGGAGGGTTGTTTTCTCCTGCGAACTCACTCTTTTCTCTGCAGATGGCCACCTCCCAAGCCTCCCCACGTGGTTGTCCCTCAATCTGTGTTGTCTGCGTCCTAATCTCCTCTTTTTATGACACCACTCATGGATTAGGACCCACCCTAACCACCCCATTGTAACTAAATTACCTCTTTAAAAGCCCTATTTCCGGCCGGGCGCGGTGGCTCATGCCTGTAATCCTAGCACTCTGGGAGGCCGAGGCGGGCGGATCATTTGAGCTCAGGAGTTCGATACCAGCCTGAGCGAGACCCCGTCTCTACTAAAAATAGAAAGACATTATATGGACAACTAAAAATCTATATAGAAAAAATTAGCCGGGCATGGTGGCGCATGCCTGTAGTCCCAGCTACTCGGGAGGCTGAGGCAGTAGGATCGCTTAAGCCGAGGAGTCTGAGGTTGCTGTGAGCTAAGCTGACGCCACGGCACTCACTCTAGCCTGGGCAACAGAGTGAGACTCTGTCTCAACAAAAAAAAAAAAAAAAAAAAAAAAAAGCCCTATTTCCAAATACAGTCCCATTCTGAGGTACTGAAGGTTAGGGCTTCAACATATAATTGGAGGGCAGGGGACACAATTCAGAACATAACACAAAGAAATAAAAGAGATAGAAAAACAAAACCAACCCAGTTGATGAATTGCAAAAGAACAGTTTCCCAGCCGGCCACAATTCTAAAGATCTCTCAGGTGGTGACTATAGTGAGAATAGTTGTATTTTTTTTCTAAAAGTCACACCTGTTATTCAGTTTTAATTCAAAGTTTTCTAAACAGCTCCCCCACACTTAGAATTAAAGTATTCATTTGCTTATTTAACCCTATTTCCTGAACCAGAACACTTGACTTAAAAAAAAAAAAAAAAAAACGCAAGAACCTGAGAGATCAAGAACAGCCTATGTGGTGGTGGTGGTAGTGGTGGTGGTAAATTGTGTCCTCATTATTATTTTTATAATGCAAGCAGTGCATCTTGGGAACTAAAGTAATATCTCAAGGCTCCCTGCCACCGACTGACTGAATGGACCCCCTCCTGGCCAAAGGGATATCCTAAAACTAAATTGCCTGCCATGAGGAGGGAGGTCAGACAGGCCTCATCATGCCCCCCTTCCTTCTTGGAGATACCCTTTGTACTCATTTATGGGCCTAAGGCTATGCAAGACAAACCCGCAGGTCTTCAATTTACACAACTGTATGTCTGGTGGCCTGCATCTGATGACAGACCTCCTTATCTTAAAACTTTCCAAGCCTTTAGACAAAGCTTCATGTCTTCAACAAAGTACAAGTCAAAGAATCTTTTTTTTTTTTTTTTGAGTGTCATTTTATTTTATTTTACTTTTTTACTACATTGCACATTCTTTTTTTTTTAAGATTTTTTTTTTATTATTTCAGCATATTAGGAGGTACAAAAGTTTAGGTTATGTATATTGCCCATGTCCCCCACCTATAACCTGTAAGCCCCTGCTTTGAGATGTCCCACCTTCTTGGGCCAAACCAATGTATGCCTTGCATGTATTGATTTATGACTTTACCTGTAACCCCTGTCTCCCTGAAATGTATAAAACCAGACTGTAACCCAGCCACACGAGTCTACTTGCTCAAGGCTGCCTGGGCGTGGCTCCGGGTCACGCTCCTCAAATTTGGCTCAGAATAAATCTCTTTAAAATTATTTTACAGAGTTTAGCTTCATTGAAGAAAAATTAGACAGTACAATACAAAAAATTACTTATATCATCCAAAACCCCACTACCAAAGAGTCACTTAAAATATATTCATCAGGACTTTTCCTCACTGCATATATGTGTATGTCCTCAAAGAAGGAACTATATGGTTTTATAACATGTTTTTTCACATAACAAAATATCCTGAGCACTTCTCTGTGCCCATGGTAATGCAGTGAAGACTTGGGAGAAGTCTGTAATAATTTTATGTACTTGTATATTTATTCAGAAAAAAGTTATGCAGGTGCACAATCAAAATTTTACACCATGGTGGAAGATATAAATGAAAAGGAAAACTCTTCTCCTCTCTAGTCCCACACCCAACCCCCAGTCTCTTCATTCTAAAACAAGACATCAAACCAGGACTGTTCCAGAACTGCACAGGACATTGGATAACTCCAAGGGACATTGCACCCCGTATCCTATGGACATGCCGAGTGTGAGAGTTTATAACCCGCTCCATGAACAAATTTCAATGACCCCTATATGTCTTTTATAATCCTCTCTTATCTAACTACTTGACCTTTTCAGTTATTTCCCAGAAATGGTGGATTTTCTTCAAGACAAAGTAGTTGAGATTCTGAAGGCCCCAGGGCAGACTTCCTGATGCCAAGATTCATGCAACCTGCCCAAGGCACGGGGGCCCCTCCTTAAAAAGCCCATGGTCTCCACTGGTAGGGGAGATGGATCTCCAGACAAGACTGAGATCCGTCATTTTGAAAATTCCTTGGCAATCCTCCTGTCTCAGTAATTGGATTGTTGTCGGATGAGCAACTAGATCTAGGCCGAAATCCCCTGCAGTTTCGACACCCAGCTGTGTGCTGAAGAGTCACGTTACCAAAAGTTCAGTACTTGTCCCCAAAGCAGAATGAAGAACGAGGCCAAGTGGCTTGAGGAAAAGGAGAGAAAAGTTGATTCATTTGCCAGCAAATGAGGAGGCTGGCAGACTCTTGTCTTAAAGAACCATCAGCTCCGACTCTGGGGGGGGAGGGCAGCGAGCAAGGGCAATATACGTAACCTAAACTTTTGTACCCCCGAAATATGCTGAAATAATAATAAAAAAAAAATTTAAAAAAATACAAAAAAAAAAAAAAGAGGAAAAAAAGAACCATCATCCCCCCATAAGCAGAAATACAGAGCTTTTAAAGGGGGCTTTCAGCTTTGAGCTACTGCTGTTTAACTACGGGTTCTTGATCCTGGTTGGCCTTATTTCTGGTGAAGATGATCCCATGACCTTTGCCCGGACAATTCGTTGAGCCATCTCCTGTGGTTTAATATACTAGAAAATAAAGAACGCTCTTCTGCCCCTCTGATTCCTGGCCTCAAGCAGGAATGCTGGTTTTAATTCCCAAAAATAATGGGGAGAAGGGTTTTAAAGAGACAACAGACAACTTGTAATACACTTTGGCCACTTTCAGGCCTTTACCTCTGTTACATCATGATTAAAGAGTTGCCAGTAGGCTCAGTGGCTCATGCCTATAATATTAGCACTTTGGGAACCTGAGGCAGGAGGCTCACTTGAGGTCAGAAGTTTGAGGTTGCAGTGAGCTGTGATCATGCCACTGCCCTCATGACCAAGCGACAAAGCAAGATCCTGCCTCAAAAAAAAAAAAAAGTTGCCGAAAGTCCCTGTCTACCACAAAAAGAAAAAAAATAATAAATAAATGCCTATAGCTGCCTGTCAGAGTGCCTGAAAAACCCACCACCAAAGTCACTATTTAAGAGCCTGTAGGCCGGGCACGGTGACTCACACCTGTAATCCTGGCACTCTGGGAGGCCGAGGTAAGAGGATTGCTTGAGCTCAGGAGTTCGAGACCAACCTGAGCGAGGGCGAGACCCCATCTCTACTAAAAATAGAAAAAAAAAATTAGCCAGGCATGGTGGTGCATGCCTTGTAGTCCCAGCTACTCAGGAGACTGAGGCAGGAGGATCGCCTGAGCCCAGGAGTTTGAGGTTGCTGTGAGCTAGGCTGACACCACAGCACTCTAGCCCGGGCAACAGAGTGAGACTCTGTCTCAAAAGACAAAAAAATAAGAGCATTCTGGAGACTCTTCAGGGCTAAGTATGCTGTTGCCTAGGAGGCATGACTCACAGTTAACACGCTAGCACACACTCGGTATCTGGTGAAAGCTTTCCTGTACGTTGAATGCTGAGGTGCGTCCAATACAATAGCCACTAGATGCGAATAGCTGTTCAAATCTAAATTAGCTACAATTAAAATTTCTTTTTTTTTGAGACAGAGTCTCACTTTGTTGCCCAGGTAGAGTGCCATGGCCTCAGCCTAGCTCACAGCAACCTCAAACTCCTGGGCTCAAGAGATCCTCCTGCCTCAGCCTCCCGAGTAGCTGGGACTACAGGCATGCGCCACCATGCCCGGCTAATTTTTCTATATATATTTTTAGCTGTCCATATAATTTCTTTCTATTTTTAGTAGAGACGGGGTCTCGCTCTTGCTCAGGCTGGTCTCGAACTCCTGAGCTCAAATGATCCGCCCGCCTCGGCCTCCCAGAGTGCTAGGATTACAGGCGTGAGCCACCGCATCCGGCCTAAAATTAAAATTTCAACACAACAGTGAAGTCTAGCACCCCCTCACTATTCCCGGGCAACCACCAACCCCAAGTACATGGCGTTGATCCCGGCTGTCTAGAGGCACAACAGAAGGGAACCGTGGAAGCCAACGATCGGACCACGGTGCTGAGAGTCCACTCGGCCTCCAGGACTTACTCTTTAAAACCTCTCTGCCGTGTCTCAATTTGCATTTTTGTTGGAGATGAACCGTTGATGACCTCACGAGGAGTTCACAGTGCTGTGAGCACAACCAAGCCAGCCCGGCAAGAAAGAAACCCTTTTGAGGAGCAGTGCCCACCTACAGATCCCGAACCCACTTCTCTTTCGCATCTTGATCCACACTCGGCTTTGAAGAGCCCGAACCAAGACCCCAACAAGCTCAGGATCCCCTTTAAGTCAGAAGTCAGAGCTGAGAAAGCCCCAATCCCAAACCATAGCTGGAGTCACACGTCCAGACCAGCACGGAACATGCCCGTCTGTTGGCGGAACGAAAGAACACTTTCCGCAGGTGCCAAAATCCATCTGCACAACCAGCCCGGGAGGGATTCCGGCTTCATCAGAAGTTACGCTGAGCCCTTCAGTAAGGATTTACTCAGAAGAGAGAGCATCACACACCAAAAACAAACCAAAATAGCTTCAGGACACCCCAAGCAAAAGAGAAATTTTCCAGAGCTGCTTCTGGCAGGAATGTGTCTACATTGCCACCCGAAAAATCCCATGACCATAATTCCCCCACTATTTCAAAAACACCAACAATGCAGCAAGCTAACTTGAACTTCAAGCTGCCACATGCTATAATGAGTGTGTGGGGAAACTAAATACCTTTCACAAAACCTAAAACAAGCCAGGCGATGTCTCTTCTCGGCAACTCACACAGACGTACACGCACACACTCACCTGAGTGTTTTGATGGCAAATGAAATACACCCTGGGAAAAGTTCCTTGGAGAAATTTTCTTCTGAGCTTCTGTAGAAGACAAGCAAGTTTTACAGAAGTCGAGGAACCCCACAAGTTTTTGCCATTGTCTACCCTTCTTCCCCACTTTCCTTTCCTTCTTTCATGTCCGCCTCTGCCCTCCCACCTCCTGCCGAGTAAGCTACCCAGAGAGAGCAGCTTGGGCATCTTTAAAAGCTCAGCGTTCACTAGTTGCTCAAGCCCATGGCCACTGGGACCACGCAGGAAAAGGAAGGAGTTTAATCAGGTGACCAGCAGCCCAGGGGTCTTCCCCCAGGGTGCAGTCAAACCAGATCTGAGAGCAGGCCCTGGCTGCCCCCAGGCAAGGCGGTGGCTTCCGGGCCTGGAGCCCTGGAGATGAGGAAGTCTGCCCACAGCTACTGTCCTAGAGGAAGGAGAAAGCTGGCAAGGTTCAGGCTCTTCTACGCTGGTGAAGCGCACTGTCCACCAAGCACGGTGACTGTAGGAAGCAGTGATCCAGCCTGTCCCTGGCCCCTCTCAGCACAGAAACCTGCACCCTCAGCCATTAACTTCCTTAATGATTTCTGGGCTTATGGACCCTCAATGATAAAGCAAACAGCCAAGAAAGGGAGAAACTTCAGGTTTGTCAATTACCATCATCCAGCTGTCATGAGGAAATAGGAAACAAGCTACATGAATGAGGACCAGCAGGAACTCAAAGGAACGCCCAGGAGAAAGGAGAGGACAGTGGAGCAGCCTGACCCCAGATCACTGGGGTCACCAAAATCTACCAAGTTCTGATCAAATTCAAATTCAGGGCCCTAATATCGGTCCACACACTAGTTCCCAAGGCTTTAGCCAGACCCTGGCTCAGGTCACTCAGGGAATGTCAGCCTTCTGCTGGGCAACCAGGGGAAACAAAATCCCGAAGCGTCAGTCTGACTGTCAGTCTGTCTATCTGTCTGTCTGTCTGTCTGTCTGCCTGGAGAAGCAAGCTCTTGGCCTGAGCAGACCCTGCCAAGGAGGCTGGATACAGAAGCCCTCAGGTGAATGTGAATCACAGAAGTGTTTCGTTTGTTTGATACAGTATTGGTCTGTGCAGGGTTTTTAAAATTTGAAATAGTTGCCAACATTTAAGATCAAGAGAGAGATTTCACCTTTTCAAAAGGAAAATTCAGATCATTGCTTCTCTTGAGAAATCAGCTCTCTGGCTCCACTGAGTTCACCTTCTGGCCAGAGATGAGTCGTGGCTATCCCGTGGCTATCCCGTGGCTATCCCATGGCTATCCCGTGGCTATCCCGTGGCAGCTGGACATGCACCAGCCACAGCCCCTCCTCTGTCTCCAGATGCTGGAATCTCCATCACAGGCCATCGTCTGGGCTGTGGCTGCTTTCTTAGTCCTTACTCCCAGCAGCTGCGCTTGTGTGTGATCTCTCCGGCCCCAAAGCAGTGGGCTCTGGCCTATGCACCCTGGGGACATAAAGGGGCTGTGGCTGTCCCAGTGCCCCCCTGCCTGGAGGGCACAGGCTTCCGGGGAGTCTCTAGAGGGTTGTAAGAGAGGATTTTATCTAAAGAGCCTTGGTTGCCACCACCCAGGATGAGAAGGCTGCAGGGTTGGTCTGTCGATGCCATCATTAGCCTCGATTGAGGCTGGCAGGCCTGCACCCTCACCCCTCGGGTCGGGAAGAGTCAGCGAGAGAGCTAAGGAAGGCTGTCCCGGCCAGCTCTGCTGACAAGACTGCCCAGCGACCCTCAGGGCACACATCCAGCTCACCAAGGCTACGGGAGGAGCAGCATCCCCAGAGAGGCAGAGGCCACTGCCGATGTTCACAGCCAGGCTCGGTGGTGTTAGGAGCCCTTAAGGGACAGGGTGTTCTCAGTCTGAAGCCCCCACTTTCTCAATCAGGGCCTCTGAAAAGGAGTGAATGGAACCAACAGAGGGTGTGACTGGGAGAGGGTAACGGGAACCAGTTACACGGTATTAAAAGACCAGAGAGACTGTGTTCCTTTTCCCTGGGAAGGAATGTGGCTCTTACTGGATCTTTAGGTTCACTAGGGTATTTGTAACTGGGGGGTGTCAGTACCATTATTAATGTCCCATGGGAAGCATTCCTTTAAGTGTCATCCAGGCTTAGAGCAGGCTGGGCCTTCTCTAACTGGCTCCACAAACCCCTCTATGTTTTCTATAATCCTCTGCCTTAACTAACTATTTGACCCTTTGAGTTTTTCCCAGAAATGATGGCCTCAAGTGATTCTCCTGCCTTGGCCTCCCAAAGTGCTAGAATTTAGGCATGAGCCACCACACTGGTCTTGAAATGATGGGTTTTCTATAAGACAAAGGAGTTGAGATTCCAAGGCCCCGGGGCAGACTTCCCCACACCAAGACTGAGCAAACCCCACCACCTGCCCCCAGAGCATGTAGCCCCCAGTGAGATACACCTGGGCCCGACCCAAGGCACATGGCCCCTCCTCTAAAAGTCTGTGATATCCTTTAGTCCAGAGATGGACTTGAGGCAGCTTCTCCTGTTCTTACAGCAAGACATCTGTCATATTAAAAATTCCTTTCTTCCTTGGCAATCCTCATTGTCTCAATAAATGGATTTTCCCCCAGAGCCTTCAGATAAAAAAAAATCAATGAATGGATTTTTGTGTGACGAGCAACTGGACCTAGATAGAAACCCCCTTGCTGTTTCGACAACACTTCTGTGATCATCTGGGGGACATCTCTTCTATAAAAGGAGAACGGAGGCTCAGGAGATCCAGAAACGCACCTGGAGGTCAGAGTAAGTTACTGGCAGAGCCAGAAGTAGAACCCAGGAGCCCTGACCTCTGACTCGGCCATTCCCACTCTTCTACTCTGCAGCGATCGCTTGGAAAGAAATGGAGTGATATTGCAGGCTACTTTAAATTCTTACTTCACTGAGCCCAGATTTCTTTTAAACAGAGATTTTTTTCTGAAACTCAGGCTGTCCAGAACCCTCCCACACAGGCTTCCTGGACATCTCGGGGCTCAGCTGTAGCTTTGATTCAAGTTAGGGATTAGATGACCAGTCGCCAAACGGTGCAAGGAGTCCTTCTAGAGGAAGTTTGGAGCCCAGGTGCCAGCAGGAAAGTCAGAGCCACGTTAGTGAGAGAAATCCGAGAGTTCCACCAGGAATCCAGGGATAGGATGAGGAAGAAGATGGCAGAACCCAGGAGCTAAAGGTCAAGTTGAAATGGCATCAGATGAGTGGGGGATGCAGGGCTCCCCCTGCAGGGGGGCATCATTCACATTGTGGTCTAAGCACCAGAGCCCCCTGGTGCTCTGCAGCAGTGCACAGACTGCACAACTGTATGCAGGGGCGTGACCAGGAGTGAGTAGGTGGCGTGTATCAAATAAATATTTCTCCAGACAGTGTGGGAGTGTTTGTGGCTCACCCATGTTGGTCAGTGGCTAAGTGGTGCAGGATACTACAAGCAGACTTAAGGATGAAGTCAGAGCAGACACAAGATCTATATTCCTTGCTAATTTGTAGGCTCACACTAATCTGTGCATTTAAATGTGTGATTACTTGAGTTTATTATTCATAAGTATGACTTTAAAATCTTAAATGCAAGACAAATCCAAGAAAGAATGTATAGGGAAATATCTTTGAGATATTAAAATCTTGTTTTTAAGTCCTGGTCGTCCCTCCTTCCTAGCCCCTGTTGCATTAATGCCATACACGGAGCCCCAGGGGAGGAGGGACCACCACCCCACGCCCAGATTGAAAAAGTCATTGTTTGAGTTTCAACAAAGTGTTTTTTAAACCTTAAAAACCATAAGGAGACAATAACCTTGAAAGCCAAATTTTGTCTAAAATGAAAAAGCTTTTCTAAATCTCAAAGTTTCCTTTTTTGATATCAAGAGCAAAACTTGAGATCTTAGTGTAGAATTTTACTCTAAGACAGAGGTAAAGAGAATATAAGATTTGATGTCAGGGTATAGTTTTTTTGAGACTGGAGAAAAAACTAAAAGTATAAGTAGCAGGCAGAAAACCGTGAGGACAAGACTAGGGTCAGGGCTTCTGAGAGAAGGGGAAAGGCAGCCCTAGCCATCCCGGGTGTGAAAGGAACTCTGTCATTTGAGGGCAAGCCCAGCATGTCCCTGATTGGTGTCCCAGGTGCAGAAAGGGCTTCCAGCACTCAGGATGGCGTCCACCGTGGCGCAGGAGCAGCGGGAAGCAAAGGTGGAGGAGCTAGTTGTCCAGAGTCTACGCTGGTGAGCAGGACAGCTAGAGACTCCTGAGTTCATGGACCCAGAAATGCTGAAAGAATCGGGAGACAGAACACAAGAGCCTCCTGGTGGAAACAAGAACAGATCACGAGCAGCCCAAAGCCCTGCTACCCAGACAAGACCCAGCCCTGAGCACAGGCCACCCAGGGATCAGCCCAGCGCAGAGGCCACCCAAGGACCAGACCAGACCAGTCATGCCACAACTGGTCACAGCAAAGGCCTGGACAACCACGCCAAGACCCGAGGCCTCCCCAGTCTCGCCCCACCCCGTGGAAGCCCAGAGAGAAGAAAAATCTAAGAGGAAGTGGGAATAAGACACAAAAGGAGACTGATTTCAGCCAAATGGGACGAAGTTTTAAACCAAAAGAAGCTAAAATAAATTTAATTGGCAAGATCAAGGGTTTCTGCCATCAGAGGAATGGGGGATGGAGAGGAAGTAAAATCTGTTATAGAAAATATTAATAGTATCTATTTGGCTTACTGGGACTGTACTATGTAGATTGCAAGGCTGCTACTGTTTCATAAGGGAAATGCATGAGACAATGTAATTGTTAAAGAGCATCCTTCCCAGGGGCTTTTTGGAAGTGGCCCAGCTATTTATTAACACTACCTTAGGTGTGAGCAAGGTGCCAGCTTGAACTACCTGTCCTTGTCTAGTTACTCAATCTGGGAAAGGTGGTCACACATCCATGCCTGGGTCACTGTTACAGAGTGAGCTGGGCACCTCCCAAAGACGGGTGTCAGAGGCAGGAGCCACACCCACTCCTGCCTGCTCCTTCCCAGAGTTACTCCACAGCCACCAGGCAGTGCCCTGCAGAGTATCCCAATCTGGCCTCTTGCCCTCACCTCACTGGGCATTGGCTGCCACCTTGGCCCAGTTACACCAGCAGGAAGAGAGCTGGGGGTGGGGACCACAGACAGTCACCACGGTAACCCAGATAAGCCACCGGTGGCTGGGGAAGCATAAAGCAGCTTCCAGGCTGGAGGCATTCTAGAAGGGAGGCACCTTTTGAATATTTTTAGCAAATTTGGGTAAAAGCCCCTGGGCAGTCAGTCACTCTGCAAGGATTGTGAGGATTACCTAGAATGTTCAATAAATGCTCGTTGATGGATGCTTTTAATGTTCTTTGAGCTTTTAAGAGGAAACTGCCATTTCAAGATAAGTCATCTTGTTTTCAATCTCTTGGGATTACTGTGTAGGGACAAGAGATTGACAAATTCTTACATGTTTTCCTCTAATTTCAAAAGTGTTCGCTATTCAGACTCTGTAAGAGTGAGTGTGTGTGTGTGTGTGTGTGTGTGTGTCTTCTCTTAAATTGCTCAGGTTTATTTGTCCTGGAAAGTTTGTATTTCCTAACCTGGCTAAACCGGCTGTGGCTGAGGCCAGGTGCTTGTGGGACCTCAGGCTTCTACTCTCTGACCAGGGAAGTCCTAAGCAAACAGGAAAAGCTAAAATTGTCCTTCTGAAGACAGTCTTCAAGGTCCCAAGTCCACAGTGGGGAGGAAGGAGGGAGAAGAGAGCGCTAAAAAGGGAAGTAATGGAGCATGAAGATTTAGCAGCTTTAATTCTATTCTCCCACCTCCAAAGTGGTACCAAGGTACCAGTTTGCTTCTCAGGGCTGAAGTGGTAAATACAACATCCCATGGCTCCTCATCCCCACCCCTGCCCAGCAGACCCATGGGTGGGGAAACCACAAAATTATTGTCATATATGTATTTTTAGACATATAATATTCATACATACATACATATATTTGAAGCTTAAATATGAATTTGAAGCTCCTGGGCTTTAATCAGGCCTAAATTTGAAGCTCCTGGGCCTTAATCAGGCCAAACTGATAGGTCGTTCCTCATATTGATCTGAGATCCATCTCCCTGTTGCATGACCTATATCCCTAAAAACTAAACATAACAAAGCACCAGTTTTGTCTCTTCCACATAATGAAACCTGGAGATAATTAAAAATTGCAATGACATCCTCCCTGAGTTTCTATTTTCTAACCCAAATGTCCCCAGTTCCTTACCTCATTGCTCATATGCCTCATCACCATTCAGTAGGGTCCAGGTCATCTTTTAAAATGTGGAGCTTAAGAACTCAACACAATGCTCAACTGGTGAATACTGAACTGCTATCAACCCCCATTGGCCAGATTTATAGCTCTGTACACATGACCTAAAATTCTAACAGTTTGAGTAGCCCTGTCATTTTTTTTCTCCTTTTTAATTTATTTTACCAACCCTAGGGTCTAGTGCATGGAAGATGCTCAGTAAATGACTCCTAATGAAATGAATGAATTTGAATGAATGATTGGCACACATTGAGCTTTCTGTAGACTCACTTTTAAAATATTTGCACATTTTGGGATTAGCAGTGATGTTACACGACAACGTCAATGTAATTAATGCCACTGAATTATACATTTAAAGATGGTAAAATGGAAAATTTTATGGTATGTTTATTTTACCACAATAAAAAAATACCCAAAACATGTTGCACAAATATTTCTCTTCAGACACACCTCTTCCACCCTTACTGATGTAACTAAGTATTTGCCGAATTGCATATAGGACCTGCCATTTATCCCAATAAAATTCCTCTCATTACATTCAGTCTACAAACTGAATTTCTGTTTATTCTGATTTCTGTCATCTAACATATTACTATCCCTTCCTTTCCGATTGTGTCATTACAACTTGATGACAATGCCTTCTATACCAGTAAAAATGCTGACTATGCTGCTGGCTCTCAAGGTGCCATGCAGCTAGTTAGCTGCAGGGCAGGACCAGAATGGGGGTCAGCAAACACCGCCCAGTACTTTGCACCATTCCACACCAGTTTGAAGCATCCTGCCCCCTCCACCCCAAGCCAAGAGCCAACATACATCCTGGCACAGCTACACACTATAGGACTGGCTTGTCCATGGAAGGCGGCATAGACAGGACTGACTGCTCCCTTGGGGGTTCAAAAGGACACTGCTCTCACTCAGAGGTCCTGCAAGCCCTCACAATGTCGGGTTCATGATGTTCTAGAACAAGATGTTCAAGATTTTTTGAACACATTCAAAAAACAGAATGTGTAAGTGCTTAATGCTTGTGCCCAATGAGGGTGGGGAGAGTGCAACACACATAATGTGGTGCTTCTCAGACCTTAGCATGCATCAGCATCATCTGGTGGGCTCTTTCAAACACAGACTGCTGAGCCCTACACTCAGGGTTTCTGGTTCAGTGGATGTCTTAGTCCATTTTACACTGCTATCACAAAAATTCCTGAGACTATCCATGATTTATAAAGAACAGAAATTTGTTTTCTCACAGTTCTGGAGGCTGTGAAATCCCATCTTAAGGCCCCAACAGGTTCAGTTGTCTGGTGAGAGATGCCCTCTGTTTCCAAGATGGCGCCCTGTTGCTGCTTCCTCCAGAGGGGAGGAACGCTGTGTCCTCACATGGTGGAAGGTGGAAGAGCAAGCCAGCATGAGGCCTCTTTTATAAGGGTCTTATAAAAGGGTCATGAGGCCAGGCACCATGCTCAGGCCTATAATTCTAACACTCTGGGAGGCTGAGGCGGGAGGATCGAGACTCAGGACTTTGAGACCAGCCTGAGTTCTGAGCAAGAGTGAGACTCCATCTCTACTAAAAATAGAAATAATTAGCCAGGTGTTGTGGTGAGCGCCTATAATCCCAGCTACTTAGGAGGCTGAGGCAAGAGGATCGCTTGAGCCCAGGAATTTGAGGTTGCTGTGAGTTAGGCTGACGCTACAGCACTCTAGCCCAGGCAGCAGAATGAAACTCTGTCTTAAAAAAAAGGGGGGGGGGTCATGAGAAGGAGAAGCACCCATGACATAATCACCTTTTAAAGACCCCACCTCTTAATACCATTACCTTGGCCATTAAGTCTCAACACCTGATTTTTGGAGGAAACACATCCAAACTATACCATTAGGTCTAGGGTAGAGCACAAAGAATTTGCATTTCCAGCAAGTCCTCTGTGATGCTGATGTTGCTGATTCAGGGACCGTGTTTTGAGAACTACTAGTACAAGAAATTTGTATCAACTTGCAGGAGGGTTTCTGGGTTCCTAGGCTTCCAAAGCCCTTTTCCAGATGGGTTCACGGCACAACAGATGTCAGCCCCAGATGCCTACAAGAGAATCTGCCTTTCTCGCAAATTCTGAAATCACTCCAGACCTCTGGTGTGGGGGTGGGTTACATAACACCTCCTTGAGGCCCAGAAGGTGGGGCAGTGGTTCAGAGTGACTAGATGGAGAAGAAAAACCCTCCCACCAGTGGAACCTACAGCTCTGTGACTTCCATGCAGATAACAAAGCCAGCACTCCCTCGTTTCTCCTGCACCCAAAAAAGTCCTAGAAAGTACTGGGATGGGTCCTCTCCCTTTTTCTACCCACCCTCAGGTAGTATGTCTTCCTATTGTGATTCCAAGCTGAAAGTGGTGCTCATTTTAAAATTAATTCCATCTGTATGAGAATAGTGGTAGAAATCAGCTTTTCCCTGAAGCTACTGCTCATAGAGCTGGCCTGGGTCTCCTAACCAGAGATGAGTTCAGGAGGAGGATGAAAGAGAGAAAGCTCACTGCATTTAGTACTCACTAGCCTACAAACCAGGGGAGGATGTCCAGAGGATAGGAATTTGTGTCAAACACTTAAATGGTGCCCTGTCTTCACTTCATCCTTACAACAATGCAGTGAGGTTGGTGACTGCTATGATTCCGTACCTTGCCCAAGCACACCTGTTATGGGCTGAATTGTGTCCCAAAATTATATGTGGAAATCCTACCTCCAATACCTCAGAATGTACTATTATTTGGAGATAGGATCTTTACAGAGATAATTAAGTTAAATTGAGGTCGTAGGGTGAGCCCTAATCCAATACGACTGGTGTCCTTATAAACAGGGGAAATTTGGAGACAGACAAGCATAACAGGAAAATGCCATAAAAGACATAGGCAGAAGATGGGCATTGACAAGCCAAGAAGAGAGGCCTGGAACAGATGCCTCCCTCAGTCCTCAGAAGGAACCAAGCCGACAGGCACCTTGATTGCAGCTCCGGAACCGTGAGGCTGTGGTCCTTTTCATGGCAGCATAGCAAACTTACACAACACCCGCCTCGTATTCAAACCCCCATATGGCAGACCCCACGATGGGCCCTGCAGCCAGTTAGCAGCCACCTGGCCCAGAGGTCTCGGCAGCTGCTCCGTTCAGGTCCTGCCAAGACCCGACAAGGACTTGCAGCAGATTTGGCACCAAAACTGAAGGTATGGAAGATGGGAGCACTGAGGCCTCTCGCTCCATCCATATTCGTGCCCACCCATCTCCTGCCTTCTCCTTCTACAGGGTACCTGCCCGGCTGGTGCCCAGGACTGGTGAGCCCACCCTGTTCCCCCATCCCTCCCCCAACCCAGAGCACTCTGGAGACCTCGCTCCCATGAAGACAACCTCCTCTGAGTCTCAGCGCCGTCTGCCCCCTGCATCCCCAAGGGGAGGCCGCTCATCGCCCCACACCCCCAGGACCCACAGCAAGAGGCAAGAAGACCGAGTGGATGAGCCTCCTGCTCCCAGCGCTGCTTTCTAGATGTGAGCTCCCGCGCTGGGCTGTGCTTCTGCTGCTCCGACAGTCCCAGCATCTGCCATGGCCAACGTCTTCTTCCCGGGCCATGCCCCCCCTCCACTGGGATTTCAGCATCCACATGGAGGACTCACCCGACACCCCAGGCTCAAAGTCCCTCAACCCCCCAGGACTTTCACCTCCACTCCACCTGCCACGTTCATGCCACACCCAGACCCAAGCCACCTCCCTGAACCATCCACCTCTGACCTCTCGAATAGTGGCCTCTCACCCTTTGACCTCTCCGGCTACCTCACTTGCACCAGCCCTGTTCTCTGCCCCTCCCCAGTCCCAGCTGCACCTCTGCTCACCTGGACCTGGCCACGGCTCTTCCTGCCCCCTCCCCAGATGCCACCCCACCTCCAGCAGTGATCTGGCTACCAGCCTCCTCCTGTCAGCCTCCCCTGTCCTCACCTTTTTCTCTACAGGGCTCTTTCCCATCAGCACCTAAACGCAGCCAAGACCCTCTCATCTTTAAAGAGAATTCCACGTGTATGAAATTTTTTCTTGAACAATATATAAGAAATTGAGCACACTTGTTACCTTTGGAGAGACTGAGGAATCTGAAACGAAAAGTACAGAATTTTACTTTCCGTTTTATATATTTGCTATAGTGTTTTGTTTTGTTTTGTTTTACTGCATACATGTAATATTTTCATTAAAAATAGCAAATATATCAATAAAAGACACTGACATAACCACCTCCTGTGGTGTTAGAATGGTTTTCATCCATGATGCCTATGGAGTTTCATAACTCCCATAGTCCGTGTTATAACGTTGGGGCACAGTAGGCCTCGGAGCAGCCTTGGGAGACAGAATCTGTGTCTCTGACCTTCTCCTGACCTCCTTTCACCTGCCTCAGGCAGGACCCTAATCTGACTGTGGATCAAAAGACCTTCATTCCAGAGAGGGTCCTGCTGTATCCTGGAGGAAGGAATGCTGCACAGAGGCCAGGAAGAATCTGAACAGACAGGCCTTGCTGGGTTTGGATCATGTGCTTTTTGTCCAATCACATTTCTGCACGGTTGTCAATCGTGCCCATGTAATGAAACCGCCGTAAAAACCCCAGAGGACTGGGTTCAGAGAGCTTCCGGGCAGCTGAACACGAGGAGGTTCCTGGAGGGCGGAGCACCAGGCAGGGCACGGAAGCTCCATGCCCCCTCCCACGTACCGCGCCCTGTGCATCTCTTCATCTGCATCCTTTGCAGTATCCGTTATAATAAACTGGCAAATGTGTTTTCCTGAGTTCTGTGAGCCGCTTCAGCAAATGAATCAAATCCAAAGAAGGGGTGCCCATGGGAACCCCAGTTTGAAGCCGGTCGGTCAGATGTTCCAGAGGCCCAGACTTGCGACCGGTAGGAAGAAGGGGCGTCGTGGGACTGAGCCCTCGCCCTGTGGGATCTGACACTACCTGTGGGTAGACGGTGTCGGAATTGAATTACAGGACCCCCAGCTGGTGTCCGCTGTTTGGTGCATGGGGAAAAGCCCCACATTTGGTCACAGAAGTCCTCTTCTGTGTTGTGGGTTTAGAGGAAAGCATGGCCTGAGAGTGTTTTTTTAAACACCTCCCCTTCTCCCTCAGAAAAAGCGCCCCCAGGCCCATGCTCTGGTGCTCAGTCACCTTCCTGCAGTTGCTTTGCTCTCTGCCTCCACTTCCCAGCCTCGCACAGGTCCCGCCCACTGAGGCCTCACCTCCGGCACCAGCCCACTGAGATCGCGGGCTGGCGAAGGTACCCTCCTGGAGTACACGACCCCATGGTAAGACCAGTTAAGCAAGCCAGGTTTAGACAAGCAAAGAGGACTACCACTAGCAGGGATTTCTCCGGTGTGTAAACAGTCAGGTGGAGTCGGACACAGCCTCTCTGCCACTGAAATTAAGGACGACACAGTGCAACCCTAAAAGATGAACATGCAAAGCGCTCCATGCATTCCATGCACGGCAAGTTGTATCAAACATGCTACTCACTGCCCTTTCTGTTCCCATCTGCTTCTGAGGGAGGGAACCCTAATGGATGTCCCCGACCCCCCATAGTGACCCACCCTCACATCTAGCTGGGAGCAAGGGAGGCATGAAAGGCCAGTGTGTGGACAGGCGAGGGGCCTGGGGCCAAGTGGAGAGGCCTCCAGGGCTGGCTGATGGCTGACAGGGAGGGAAGCAGAGATCCAGGTCCCGTGTCCATGCCCAGGCAGCACCGGGGCCCCAGCAGCCTGGCCACAGCGCAGCTGGGTGAGCCGAGGCGCCTGGGTCTGACCTCCTGCCAGGAGCAGCAACCTTGGCCACAGCCCCGCTTTGCATCATTTTGTTCCTCCTCCCTCATGAGAAGGGAAAGAGAGGAAAGGAGATCCCCAAGCCAGTTTGTTCCTTGAAAATTGTCCTGGTAGAAAGGTTTACCATGAGCAGACAATGAAATGATTGGCTAAAATTCGGTTTTCTAATTATCTGTGCCTTCCAGTTATTCGATTTATACTCCACCCACCCCCCCACATAACTTCCGATCCTTTTTGCCTTACACAGCAAAATACAACTCTGTCTCAGACCGTATTTTGTAGATCATGTTTCCGGGGCTGTTTCAATAAAATGGGATTTGCCAGTAAGTACATAGAAGCCACTTTTCTCCCGCATGTTTTCTCCTCGCTCTCCACCAGAGGGCGCCAGCGGGTCCCGTTCGGGCCACTGCTTCTCTGCGCTTCGCGCCCCTCTGGGCGCGGGATGGTGACAAAACCGCGCAGACCCTGGTGGTGGCAAACTGCGCCAGCAGTTCCCAAACTCTTTGGTGAACAAGCTCTGCAGAGCACTAGGGTTTTTTGGCAAAATGATTTGAAGGAAATAAAACGTGAATACCTGTTCTTTAAAAAAAAAAAATTGAGATCTGGGAAAAACGAAGAAGGCTTCCTTCCTGTTCAGTGCAGTCCATAATACCATTGAGGCAAAAAAGAGCATTTTTTTAAATTTTATTTCTGTATGTATGTTTATTGAACGTTTTTATTCTGACGAGTATGATAAAATAATAAAATAGTTCTTCAGAAATTATAAATTAATTGGTATTTTCGCAGGGAACAAACTTGACTTTTTAAGTTATTTTTAAAATATTAGGACACATGAATGATAAGGTAACTCGCTTTGTGTTTGGGAGCCACACCGTGAAGCGTATTGAACACCAGGTGAAGGAGACTGGAAGCCCTAAATATTTTTAAACCAAGGAAGAGTTTGGGCCAGCAGGAAGATTGACATGGTGGCAGCGGGCTGGACAGTGTGGAATTGGGCAGCTCTGGTCACCTGTGAGTAGAGGAGTGGTTAGTGCCACACTCGGGTGACAAAGGTGGGGAAGAAAGGAAACATGCGTGACGTTAGGAAGGAATAGTCGACAGACCCAGTTTCTGATGGAAGAGGTGGCCGTGGGAAGGAATTGGACCCAGCAAGGCGACAGATTCGAAATTGGTTGTGGTTTGAGTCAAGAACAGCAGGGGGGTGACAATTCATTCTGAACTCAGAACTTCTCAGTCAGTCCCTATATTTTGATCACAGTATTTACATACATTTGAAAAATAGTAAAACACACGCGTGAAGCGGGGTATTTCCGATCCACAGGCAAGGCTGGTTGCACGGGTCACCAGCCCCTTGCACTAAGTCTGCAGCACCTTGCAGCCCACCCTGGGCTCCCTGGTACAGAGTGTGAGGGACATAACCGTGTGACAGGAAAGAGACGTGTTGTGCTAGAAGCCCATCAGCAGAGGAGCCGCCTGGCATTCCTGTTCCAATGGAGTGGAAATGGGACACATCCCTAGGTGGGCTGGGTGGGGTCACGCAGGCCCGGGCAACCTGCAGACCTTATGCCTCGGGTAGAGTTCACACCTTCTGGCTTTTTCATCTCCCTCAAGCCTGAATTCCTTCCCTGAAACAAACCGCAGGATCACTGAGATCGTGTGGCTCAGTGTGCAATCAGGAGTGGTAAGAATGATTGAATGTGACGACCAGATGACTTTCTCCCTTCTCCGAAGCTCCCTTGCCAGGACACCCTCATGGAAGAACTCCCCGCTGAGCAGGGCTTCCTTCCTGGGGCCGGATGTGGAGGCTTTTCTGCAGAAACCTTCAGGTCAGCCATGAATAATCACGATTGAGCAAGAGAATGCGCTCTGGACTCTCTCAGCCACGTCTGAGTCTGTCTCAGGGACTGAAACGAGCCTGTCCTGTGGAGTGGGAAACTGCACAGACGGGAAACAACACACAGGCCACACGGGGGAGTTCGCTTCATGTCCTCGCCCCTCTCCCAATGGGTCACAGGACGGCTGAGAACAAAGGCCACAGTTAGGCACTGCCGCTGATGCTGACACTGTGGGGGTCTGAGAGACGCAGCACCCTCCCCGGGGCTCTCCATCCCGGAGAGGAGAGACACGGATCTAAGTGATCATGTCATCTTGCACTAGATGGGAGAGCTGCACACACACGCTTTTAGCCTCCCACTTACCCACAGCACTGCACCTGGCACGCAGATGATCCTCCCAACATGTGGGGCGAGCATTGCAACAAAATACAAAAGGCAGTACAGAGCAGGAAGAGAATGTGTGCGTGTAATTGCTGTGCTTTGGGGTCCATTTGCAACAGGGCTTCTCAAGAATGACACTGTCAATATTTGGGGCCAGATAATTCTTTACTGGAGGCCTGTGTACTGTAGGATCTGTAGCAGTACCCTTGGCCTCTACCCCTTAGGTGCTAGGAGCACTTCGCCTCTCAGCTCTGATAACCAGAAGTGTGTCCACCCATTGTCAAATGTTCCCAGGGGCAATGTGACCCCGTTGAGAATCACAGGCTTATAAGCTTTGTGTCATCCCACTGTCCAATCCTCCTGCCAGGGCCCTGTGTTCTGGGATTTCTCTACTTTGTTTCTAAGAAAATTATGCTTCCCAAAATCTGTGACCTCAGAACCTTATTCTCTGTTTTTCAAAATGTTGATCAATTAATAGGATGAGTGAATGCAAATTCAATTGTTCATGGGAAAAGATACCAGGAGTTCCCTCAACCACATTCACTTCCACAACCCTTCCTTTGTCACTGGAACATCTGAGCAGGGCCGCTTGGAAGTAATCCTGTGACATATTGGGCATCCCATGACATAAACACCCAAGGCGGCACAGGGAGGCCCCGCAACAGCCCTTTGAAGAGCTGCTCCAACAAGCCACGGAGCCCTGAGCTTCCCCTGCCAGGAACACAGAGCACGGCAGAGCGGCCCATGCCACCTTTGAAAGATTACCCACCCCTCTCAAGACCCAAAAGCCATTACTTAAAATGGTGAAGATTTTAGACTACATCCACGTCTGACCCTGAAACCACTTTCCATATTTCTTTGTATGCAAGGGCTGCCCCAGAGATGGGGTGCAGAGAACATGACCTCAAAGCCCAAGACTTCAAAGCGTTTCTCACTGAGATCCACTGGCTGGAGAGAAAGGCCAGGGACCTGGGTCGGCTGCAGAAATGACACTCGGGAAAGCCAAGAGCAGGTTTCCCATCTGGCCATTCTCTGTCTTTCTCCTGTCGCCTGAATCGACTGTGACACGAAGACATTCCTCAGACCCAGTGCCAGCTACCACAGTGAGTCAGCTCAGCTCAACGACTCTAATTCAATGCTTATTCACAAATTATAATTTTAGTACAAGAGGGCACAGCTTTAAATGAGAGCTATGAGAAACCCACCCACCTATGACACGGCAGCGGGCTGCTCGTCCCCCGACTTTGGGTGGACATTCTGTTAGTCACAGAGGAGCATCTGGGCCCAGCTCACTTGTCTCCCCATTTTTTGTATCTCTAGACATTTTCTCAAACAGACTCTGAGTCAGAATAAGTAGGTTTAGCAATTAAAATCTGTGTGGAGGCTGCCTTGAGAAGCATTTGGAGGATTTGGAAATAAATATTCCCCCACTGCAAATTAAACACTCATTGTAAAAACCTGAATGTAATATACATGAAGACCAACTCCAGCTGAAATCGCAGGGCACAATGTTTTTCTCCTTCACCAAAGAACATAAAGGACTTCCACATCCACTCACAGGGCAAGCCGAGTAATCTAGAAGTGTCTCTAAGGACAAGCAGCAGGGATATCCTGGCAAAGGAAGCACCTACCTGGTTCTGAATAAACAAATTTCCATCGGGAACCTTGTTCAGGCAAGGGATACCCCAAAATGACATCTCGCCACACTGAAGCTGGGGTGTTCACACGAGGCAGAGTCAGGTCATCTGAACACATCGATTTCCAGCGGACGCTCTTCCTCAGCCTTGGACGAGAAGGCAGGGCCGGGATGTGTCTGTATTTTGAGTGACCCTGTGAGGCCAGCTGGGGGAGACCTTAGCCCAGATGGGAGGAAAAGCCACCTGTGGTAGCACCTGACCTATGAGCCTGACATCGTGCCAGGAAGACGTTCCTCCGGGATGGGTCATCTTTGTCCTCTTTAGATCTGTTGTGAGAGCTGTGGGCCTCCTGCACCTCCTGGCTTTAACAGGAGTTGGTGAGAGTCCCAGGTCACCATGGCCAAGTCTTGTCTTCCATTTACAAGAGGATCGTCGAATACCTCTCTTTTATACAGTTCCTGGATGATCACAGACTGCACCTCCTACCTCTGGCAGCTGGTGCAAACACTTGTCACCCAGGACCCAGGCAGATCCAGTCTCTCTCTCTCTCTCACACACACACACACACACACACACACGCACACGCACACACACGCCTCTGAAGCTCCATTCCCAGGACCTGCCACGGCCTCCTACGAGCAGCCCAGCTCCTGTTTGAGGGTTAGGACTGAGAGTTCCTGCAAGAACACGGCCTGTTACGAGGGCGTGAGCCATAACAAAGCCACAACACTTCATACCCCAGTCTCGACTAAGGAGCTTTCATTTTTCCATCGGGATGTCCGAAGCCACACCGTAGACTGGCCAGGAATCCAGGCTAGAAAGACTTCTGCTCTCAGGATAACACACTGCTTCCATCATACCCTATGAGATATAAAAGAAATACACATTCAAATATCTCAGTTTGGAGGATTCCAGGCCAGTGATTCTTAACTTTTTGGGGGGGCGGGCACATGGTTTCACTGTGTTGCCCCTGGCATCGTAGCTCACTGCAACCTCAAACTCCTGGGCTCAAGCAATCTCCTGCCTCAGCCTCCTGAACGGCTGAGACTACAGGCACGTGTCACCATGCCTGGCTAATTTTTTTATTTTTTGTAGAGACGAGGTCTTATTCTTGCTCAGGCTGGTCTTGAACTCCTGAGCTCAAGGGATCATCCCGCCTCGGCCTCCCAGAGTGCTAAGATTACAGGTGTGAGCCACCACGCCCAGCTGGTTCTTAACATTTTTAAGGTCACAGGCCCCTCTAAGAATCTGATAAAAGCGAAGGACTCTTTGCCCAGAAAAATGCACTTTCACACAACATTGATGGTAGTTTCAGGGGTTTCGAAGAAGCCCTGAAAGATGTCCATGAACCTCTAAAAGCCACCTCCCTGGTCCCTGGATTGTAAAGCAAGAGGGCATTCTCTGCCCCTGACTTACCACCTTGTACGTGCCCAACTTCAGATAACCTCAGTTAAACCATCTCTTGGACTGTGGTAAAGCACAATATTTCCTGGACTGGCCAAAGGTTAAACCCGCCTGTAGCAGGAACTTTCTGGCTCACTTACTTCTGTGTGCCTGCGATGGGCTACACCTCTCAGCAGCTGTGTTTTGTTGAGCGGTTACTACATGCCAGGCCCCAAGCAGGGCTCTAAGGCATTGTGTCCTTTAGCCCTTACAGCAACCGTGTAACACAGGGTCATTGTTTCCATTTACAGATAAGGACGCTAAGGCTTGGAGAGGTAAGGTCCCCTTCCCCACAAAGCCTGCAGGCTGCCAGGTGTGCCCACTAAAGCGCTGAGGGCCTATCAGTTACACCAGGCGCAGTCAGCTAGAGAGCCTTTCTCTGAACTAGTAGGACTGGGCTAAAATCCCAAGGTACTTGGTGTGAGAGTTGCTAATAATTTCTGGTTAACTTTGTTTGCAAACCAGGATTGTCTTCATTTTCATTTGCCTTTTGACTTCCTGTCTGCAGACAAAAATAAGCGCATAACTTTCAGGAGGCTCACTCTTTCTGAATTCGTAATGGAACTACAGAAAGAATGCTAACTTCAAGGAGGACTCCTCTGTCCTCTCCTCTAGGGAAGATGTGTATGTGATGAATGACAACAAAAATTTAGGTCAATATGGAAGTTGATCATCGCTAATGATATTATCTTAGCTATAGCCACACAAAAAAAGGAAAACTAGGAGTCTAACAACTACGTTTTAAAATATCAGTGACCAAACAAGTTCGGTGAGCTCATTGGATGAACAAACATTTAGAGAGTGACTCTTCTGTGCCTGGCACTGCGCTAAGCCCTGGAGATACAGAGGTGGAGACGGCAAGGTCCTGTCCACAGTGAACTCATTGTCTAGCAGGGGGAGGTGGGGAAGGCATGTGATTTACTGAAATAACAGTGTGATAACTGCGACTTCACCGAGGTGACCAAGGGTCAGGGAGCAGGAAGTGAGTAATGTTGGGGAGAGGAGAGGCAAGGTCTCAGAAGTTCAGGGAAGGTCTCAGAGGTTCAGGGAAGGTCTCAGAGGTTCAAGGAAGGTCTCAGAGGTTCAGGGAAGGAAGAAGATTTCTCTGAGTTCAGAAGGGCATTGTGGACAGAGGACATCGTGTGAGCTGAGACCAAAGGGTGACCCGCCAGGGATCAGGGCTGAAGTGCAGGCTCCGTGCTTGGCAGGAGGAAGTACAGGATGCAGTGGCCAGATTATGAAGCCTTGGCCATTTATGAGAAGTCACCAAGAAGTTGAGGTTTTTTTTAAATGGAGAAAGGAATTAATCACATTTGCAGAGTAGGAAGAGAGCTGTGGCACCAGCATGAACGGTAGACTCTGGGAGAGACAGGACGCAGGAAATGGGATAGAGCTCTCTGCAGTCATTGAAGCCAAGGGTGAGGAGGGTTGGATTCTAGCTCTAGATGGCTTCACACATGGACTTTCCCCCAGCAAACCAGCGAGGTCAGATGGTGACAGGCAAGGCAGAAAGCAAACAAAGAAATTCCTCTGAGGTTTCTAAGTTGAGCCATTGGTGAATGGTGATGCCATTCAGAGAGACATGAAACCCAGAAAGATGACCTGGTTCCAGCGTAAGGACACACTGAGACCATGAGGTGTCTTTTGGACAGGCTGGTTTTGGAATGGCCAAAGTAGAATGGGTAAATTGTCTATAGATGCTAACTTTAGGGGCTTACAGGCATCAAGCATGAAAAGAAAAGAGACAAGAACTGAAGATGGAAGCATAGGAATATTAATATTTAAAAGGAGTTCAAGGAAAGAAGAGTTAGCAAAGGATGTCGAATGTGGGCTGTGGACAAGACCCCTTCCAAGCAGAAGTCAGACACCAAAAGCTGCAGAGAGGGGAAGGAGAATAACACCCAAAAGCAAGTCCCTGGATCAGGAGGTTAGAAATTCCTAACTGAATTTTCAATTTCTGCAGAACTCCATGGGATTGGGAATGGAGGCAGAAAGTTCACACTACTCTTTAAAGAATTCTGGCCAAGGACGGAAGGAGAGAGGTCATCCACTCTCATGGTAAAGCTTTTGCTTCTCTGGAGTAAGTGTGTGACCAGCTTTGCCAGGTCGTGTAACCCCACCGGCCTTACCACTTAACCCTCGTGTTTGAAGGAGGCAGGAAAACAGGGACATGTGCACGCTGTGGCTAAAAGCCAGCACTGGTTGGTGCTGATGCTGGTCGCTAGTGATGCCAAGTATTAGCAGTCAGAGACTGCAATGGTCCTAGCATGTGGAAGAAAGACTGGTGCTCAGCATCCCAGGGAGAAGGTGAGGCTTGCCTGGTCAATAGGAAGAGGGGACCTGTTTATCAAGAAAACACAAAACCATCAGTGAAGGTGGCACAGGTACTGTTGTTGTTAATCTTGATAATATCTACTTGAAGGTTCTGGAAAGCAGGCATTCTCAGACATCCCTGGTGAGGATTTACCAGTGGCACAACCTTATCAAAAAGTAACCAAAAAAGGGAGGGAAAAACCCTAAAAACATTCCAAACACTTTAACCCAGCGATTCAACTTACACAAACATCCTATAAAAGTCATAATGGATACCCACAAAGATTCATCTACAAGAATGTTTACCATAGCTTTGGTTATAAGAGTAAACAACTGGAAACAATGTGAATTTCCAACAACAGGGGAGCAGTTAAACACATCATTATACAACTCCGTTGGATACAATACTATGCAACCATTTAAAATTTTAAGCAGACAGCTAATTAACAATGTAGAAAAATGCTCACAATATATTATTACATTTTTAAAAATAGTTCACAAAAGATAATGAGCACATTAAATATATATATATACACACATGCACTCACACATACTCAGACAAAAGACTAAAAGAATCTATACCAAAATAGCAATACATTCAAATGAAAAACTAGAAGAATATGCACCAAAACAGTAACAGTATCAAAATTTCTGGTTGGCATAATTATAGGTGGCTTTAATTTACTTTTTACTTCTCTATATTTTACAAAATATTTATAATAAATGCTGTATAGCTGTTGTAATTAAAAATAGTCACTTATTTTTAATATAATAAAAATAATTTAATATAGCAAAATATTCTTTTTAAATATAAAAGTAATAGGATCTATTAAAAATTTTAAAAGTATTAAAGCATAGTAAGGAAAAATTAAGAGTGTCACAGTCTTCTAATTCCTCCAAATCAAATTCCCTATCACAAATAAGTTGGTTATACCATTGTGAACTTCTTCTGTCTAAATATATGTATACTACAGAAGTAATTGAAAATATGTTTTTTATGAAGGGGAAGTGAAGAGGGGGGTTCAAAATTTCCTTTTTTTTTTAGACAGAGTCTCACTCTGTCACCCTAGGCTAGAGTGCAGTGGCATCATCATAGTTCACTATAACCTCAAACTCCTGGACTCAAGTGATCCTCCTGCCTCAGCCTCCTGAGTAGCTGGGACTACAGGTGCATGCCATCACACCCAGCTATATTTTTTTTATTTTTTGTAGAGACGGGGGTCTCACTCTTGCTCAGGCTGGTCTCAGTGCTCGTACTCCTGAACTCAAGCAATCCTCCCTCCTTGGCCCCCCAGAGTGCTAGGATTACAGGCATGAGCCACCGCACCCGGCCGAAAATAATTTTTTTATTCTTGCTGAGGTGGAAGACTAGATCAGGAGTCAGTGAACTTTTTCCATAAAGGCCCAGATAGTACATATTTTCAGCTTTGTAGACAGTCTCTTTTGCAACTGCTCAGCTCTGCCATTGCAGCGTGACAGCAGACATAGATAATAGGTAAACAAATGAACATGGCTACGTGCCAGTAAAGCTTTATTTACAAAAACAAGCAATGGGCTGGACTTGGCTCATGGGACAGTTTTCAGACCCCTGGACCTCAATGAACAGATAAACAAAAAATGCCAACTTAAAAAATAAAAATGCCAACTCACTGAAGAGCATGCTGGCCAAAACTTGCAGCTCGTTTGGTTTCTGCGTCATGTTACTGCCAGTTTCAGTGCAACTGTCCATGCTTCTGAGTTGCCACGTGGTACTTCTTCCTGTTTAACATCAGTAATACACACTGAGTTCCCCACCGTCACCCTGGGTTCCACACAGCAAGTGCCACCCACTGCGGCACATGTCAGCCACCTGGATAAAGGTCCGACACCAACCCACCAGGACTGGCCACTTTGGAAGCACACCTGGGGCACCTGCGCTGTGCTGCCACAGCTCCACGGTGATTTTGAGCTCACTGTGATCAGGGCTCATGTCTTTTTCTCCTTTGTATTTCTAGTGCCAAGCATACACTGGTCATTAAATTAGAGATGAATGAATGAATGAATGAAGGAGCTATAAGCAAAGTAAAGATCCCATCCTCCAGGACTGTGGCTTGGTACCTACACAGTAGGTGCTCAATAAGCCCAAGTCTCCTTAGCATCTCTATGGCAGCCAATGCTGGTGCTGCAGTCATGGTACTTTAGATATGTGTTCCTCAAAGTTCTAGGTGAATTTGAATCACTGGACTTGATAGTAAAATGCAGATTTTGATTTAGGTCTGGGATGCGGCCCAAGGCTCTGCATCTCTGACAAGTTCCCAGGGGATGCCGATGCTACTGGGCCAATTAGCAAGGTTGCAGGAGTACGAGGCAGAGGTGGAACCAGAGAAGATGCTGCCTCCCGGAAAGCCTGGATAACACGACCGCTGTTCCTGTGAAGGTCACTGTGCTGGGTAAGAGAAGACGCCTATTTCAGGATGGGCTTCTCAGAGAACTCTACTAGCACGGTCCTTCTCCGTCCAGGATTAGGTCCTCAGTTTTACAGATCTAGAAACTCAGTTACCAATCTTTCTGTCATAGCTAGAATGTACTGACCACAAAGCATTGAAAAAGAGAAAATACACTATAAGTGGGGTAAGAGCTGAGGAAACTAACCTCAGCACAGACAGATAAGATCTGTCTCCACCCAAGGGAGAGTCCCCATGTCGCAGGACCAAATCTGAAGGGGCAGAGCAAACTCTGGAAAAAGCAGCCAGCATTTCTACCCCAGGGTTCCATTCTGGAGGAATACAGGGCCCCGGGCTTCCTAACCTAGAAGGCCCAGGCTCTGGGGGTCAGGTGGATGCATGCCTCAGGGAGCCCTCAGGGAGCCCCTCGGAGTTGTTGAGAGAGGTCCCCATTACAGGTCCCCCGAAGGAAGGAAAGCAGAACCCCAGGCACGAGGCCGGCCAGCAGACCGGCTACACTGGGAGGCCGTCCCTGATGCGGACAGACATCACAGCCCTTGGGACACTCAGCACAGACACAGGAGACAATTTCTAGATCCACACATTAGTGGGAAAAGAGCTAACACGCTGCCATCCCAGGGCTCCAGGATTCCAGCCTGGCCTGGACAGAGCCCGCGGTAGGCGACTGCTGCCGACTGCTGGGTGGAGCTGTGACCGGCAGGGACTGCTACAGAAGCCATCAGGTAATGCTGAGCTGAATCCTGCTAGCCCATGCCAAGGTTACTACATAAAATAAGAAAGCCAGTTTATCGTAAGAACAGCATTGCCAACTGCAACAGGCAGGCCTTTAACATACCCTTCTTGTGGTAAAGGAACCTAAACTATAATTCAGAGGTTACTGGATGGACTGAGTCCTAGGGCTCTGGACAGTCCTCATCAAGTTCACCCCTAAACCCACCAAGCCACTAAAACTCATGCCTCAGCCAAGCAATGAGCCCCTAGGCCATGGCTTGCAATCCAGGAAGTTCTGGCCACCTGTCTCTTTCCTAGACCTGGGCACAACTATAGCCCCTCTGTTTTCACTGCCATTAACAACCCAGTTCTTCTTTATTTTCCACATTTTCATAGCATATTGTGCTTTCCCAGCTTCTCGGGTTAGTTTCATTTGGTTACATTTTAAGTTGGATGACTCCTAATTGCCTAAGAAGTGCTCTTTAATTTTACCAGTAGACTACACTGAAAGGAGATTAACACCCAGGAAAGTGTTAGCATGTCACCCTCACTCAGCTATAATTTATAGGCTCTTATTACCATTGCTCAGCCAATAAATATCAAGAACTTATTTTATTCCTTACACAATACTAGGAGATAAGTAGAGGTTCCTGGTCTGCAGAGAGAGACAGCAATAGCAAGTATAGATTATGCTCACACACCAGGGAGAATAATGAATGAGTTTCTGTCCAAAGCATCATGGAGCCCAGGACGGTACAAATGATGCCACCCAGAGAACTGAGTAAAGGAGTGAGTCACGGAGATGCAGTAACTTTAGAGCTGGAGCTGGAAAGATGAATACTGAGTTCACCAATTCCAACATTGGTGAACACACATTTTTCACATTTGAACATCTCTAAATCAGTATGTGTCATGCAATCACTGCTGCCAGGTAGGGGGGTAATCATGCCATAGTCATTGCCTGACACCATTACGCATAGTCACGAAAGCGTCAGCATCCAAACCTGCAGACGGGTCTCAGTAGCGGGGAGAAAATTCCAGAGCAATGGTGGAGCACTCTTTTAAGAAATGCTACATCACCAGTGCACCTGCTGGCAAAGAGGATGATACTGTTTGGAAAATCAGAGTTAAAAAGTGATAAAAGGCTGGCCGCAGTGGCTCATGCCTGTAATCCTAGCACTTTGGGAGGCTGAGGAGGGAGGATTGCTTAAGGTCAGGAGTTCAAGACCAGCCTGAACATAACCAGCCTGTTATGTCTCTACAAAAAATAGAAAAATTAGCCTGGTGTGGTGGTCCTCACCTTAGTCCCAGCTACTCGGGAGGCTGAGGCAGGAGGATCATTTGAGCCCAGGAGTTTGAGGCTGCTGTCAGCTATGATGACGCCACTGCACTCCAGCCTGGGCGACAGAGCAATACTGTCTCTCACACACACACACACAAAAGTGATAAAATATAAAACATGTTCTGCAATTAGATGGTGGTGATGATTGCAGAATCTTGTGGATAAACTAAAAATCACTGAATTGTACACTTGAAAAGGAGTATATTTCATGATATGTGAATAACTCAAATTTTTCTTAAATGCAGAAAAACTCTGAGAAGATTAGAAAAGTTCAAGAGATGGATGGTGGTGATGGTTGCATAACAATGTGAATGTATTTAATGTCACTTTAAAATGGTGAAAATGGGACATTTTATGTTATGTATATTTTACCACAATAAAAAAATGTGGGGAAAAAAATGGCACTATAAAGCTTTTCCCCATTCATTCAAAATCATGTAATGACTCAACTTTTGTTTGAAGAGTTCAGTGGAAACTCATGTATTACAACTACAGGTGATTTAAGAGTGAAAGCGGAAGTTGTAAAATTAATAAAATCAATACTACCCTCCCAAGATAGCCATGGCAGAGTAGAGGTGGATGACAACAACATACCTATTGGGGCAAAATCCTACAGTTCTGGGTTGACCACAGTTTCACGGAACAATAAAACCCCTACCTTGAGAGAGAGCTCTCAGCTGGTGCCAAAGACAGAACATCCGCTCTCAGAAGACCTGTTTATCTCATCTCAAATGACCACAGCGGAGGTTGCACACCGCAGCCTATGGTGCCAGCCACAGAGAAGAGGCTTGCACCGGACTGGTCCCAGGTCCTCCATCCCATTGCTCTCTCCTCTGAGGGTTCACACAGCCATGTGGAGACCTGACATCTCAGCACTAAAATGGCGACGTCCCCTCTGTCCAGCTTGCACAACCACGTGCTCTGAGCTACCTACCCAACTGAGAGCTGAGGTGAGAGGGCACATTACTCGCCAAGGAGACCAAATCACCTGCTTCCCCAAACACCTGAAGATAAAAACTTTTTAAATGAATAAATTAACTATTAATAAGATCAGAGCTTTCCATTCAAAGTGATCTGTGAGCGATAAATCTTCTGCGGGGGCTTTACTTAGCTTGATTTTTAAAACATGCTAAACAATAGGTAGGAGTGTTGCCAGCTCCTAGTGTCTGACCGAGTCCATAAGCAGAGCAGATAGCCTCTGATCACAAGCTGTGAAAAGTTAGCCTCACAGGCATCAACCATGAACTGGACTTCTGGGACCTCTCCAAGGAAAATCTTACCAGGGAAACTACCCCAGAAACTGCCTATCAGCAGAGTGGATGACCAAGTTCAGGATCTCCCTAGTTCTTTTCTTCTTCTTCTTCTTCTTCTTCTTCTTTTTTTTTTTTTTTTTTGAGACAGAGTCTCACTTTGTCATCCAGTCTGGACAATAGGCACATACCACCACGCCCAGCTAATTTTTCTATTTTTTGTAAAGATGGGGTCTCTCTATGTTGCTCAGGCTGGTCTCGAACTCCTGGCCTCAAGTGATCCTCCGACCTTAGCCTCCCAAAGCTCTTGGATTATAGGTGTGAGCCACAGCACTTGGCCAGAATTCTTCTAATAAGCATAAAAAAATCCTAAGTGATTAGAAAATGATGACACAAATAGCAGCATTTTTTCTGCTAATTTTTTTATTGGTACAAAATAATGGTGTGTCTTGAAATGGATCATGTCTTAGATTTGATGACATTTAGCAGGGCTTTGCCAGGCAGGAAGATGGGGAAGAGCACTCTAAGTAGAGAGAAGATGGCAGTGCAAAGGCACAGACTCAAAGGAGAGTATGACTTATTCAGGTATAGGGTCCCCCGGTTTCCCCCACTTTTCTCTCTGTCCTGACCTAGAAATAGAGTCCCTTGACTGCTCTGTGACCCAGACAGCTGCATGTTTGCCTCTGTAGGTTGGAACCCAAGCTGGATCTTGAACGTTCCCATGCACTGATAAAGGTGTTTAGGTTGTTGCCTAAAACACTGAAAGACACTTAGCCCCTGAGCCAAATTCCTGAAACCCGCACGTACACTCCATACCCTGACGTACCTAGGTAGAACATCCCTCTCTCTCAATGTCCATCTTGAGGATACGCTGCCCTTCTGTAAGTACGTTCCCCTAATAAATGCTTGGAACTGAGCACCCTCACATTTAGTGCTTCTTCCTTTGGAATCGCAACTGGCCCCATCTTGGGGTGGCTGGGCCACTGCCTTGTGGGAACTCCCCTGCTGCCACTTTGGAGCCACTCCAGGGGCAGGTTCAGCCGGGGTGACACACCAGAGGACTGCAAGGTTGATGGAGAGGCAACACGGTGGGAAGGGGGAGGAGAGTAGAAAAATAGAAGAGAACTGGATTTTAAAGATAGTGAATCTGGTACACAGAGACCTACAGAGCAGTACAGTGGACACTGGAGACTCAGAAGAGAGGAGGGTGGGAGGGGAGTGAGGGAAGAAAAATTACCCATTGGGTAAAATGTACCCTGTTCGGGTGACAAGTACACTAAAAGCCCAGACATCACCACCACACAATTCAGCCATGTAACCAAAAAACACTTGTACCTCTAAATCTATTGAAATTAAATAGAACAAAAAAATTTTAAATAATAAAGGACAATGAATCCCACATCACAAAATGAGGACTTTCTTCATAACAAAAAGGGAATTGGGAATTTTTGAGTAGGAGAGAGGTGATGAGTTAAGATAGATGTTTTTAAAAGACCTCTGGGGCTTCTGTGTGAGCAATGAACAGAGGGGACTACTGCAGTGGTCTAGGACCTAGACTCTAGGTGACATGTGATGGGGACTGACGTCCAGGCAGAGACCTTTTCGAGGTCAATGAGGAAAGAAAGAGCAACTCATTAGAACTGCCAGGAGTGAGTGACCAATTAGACGTAGGACGCGAGAGTCAGGCAGTTAATGGTGTCTGAAGTCTCTTACTAGGGTTAGAAACCAGCTGTGGCCTTTCACCAAAACAGCATCCTGATGGGAAGTCCGTGCCACCCTCTGGAGACCAGACTTGGTCATCTCTTGTCCTAAGACTTGAGAGCCCACATTGACTTTGGGCCTGCTGGCAGCTTTGCACTGATCCCACGGGATGGGGCCCAGCTGCGTTCACCGAAGCTCCATTTATACTCTAAAAATTGCCCAGGTGGAAGGAGGGGTATGAGCACCTCGTTTGCTACCCTCAATCACAGCACTCTGGGCTTTGGGGAAATCTGTATTTAGGTTTGACTCAGTCAAGTTGGAATTTGAGTCGAGCATTTTCATGATCACATGTTGCCTTTTTGCCGTTCAGCCCTACAGATTATTTTCTGGTCAAATTTTCTCCAGTTCATGAGCAGTACAGTCTTTCTTCAGGGCCCAAAACTGCACTCAAGCTCACATCTGCTGACTCCGCAGGAGGGACGAGAAGAGGGCAAAGGGCGTGGCTGCTTGCAGACATGCACATTCCAAGGCTCCTCTCGCTCCCGGAGCAAGCAACATTAAGTTGGGAAGCTTTGGCAGGGTAGGAGCAGAGGGCATCATAATTAGGAGCTTGGATTTTGGAGTCTAAGAGACCAAAGCCTCTGTTCTGCCGTTTATTAGCTGTGGGCCCTTGGGCCTTAGGTTTAACATCTCTAAAACTCAGTTTGTCCCTACAGGAGGGTAGGAGTAATACCCACTTCACAAGGATTCGTGTGAAGATTAAATAGGATAATGCTTAGCACAGTGCATGGCACGTTGTAAATATTAATACAAGATCATAATATAATATCATTGTAGATGAGTGGAAAGTGGGTTGAGTTTGACAAGCTTCTCTCTCTCTCCAACAGCAAGTGCAGACAGAAGGATACGGATGAGGCAGTGTTTTTCAAACTTTTCGAGCACAATCCCCCAAAGAAATACTTTTATATTGCAACCCAGGGCACATACATACACACTGATATATATCGAAACAAAACAAGTTTTACCAAACAATAATTATCTTTAATACAGTAGCATGTAACGTGCACTGGGGCTTTCAACTCTTTATTAGTCTATATGTTTCATTTATTTATTTACTTTTGAAAGTTTTCAACCCTTCAGCAAAATTGCAAGAATGATACAAAAACACCCTTCACGTAGAGCAGAGTTTCTCAACTGCAGCACCATCGACATTCTGTGACATTCTGGACCGGATCCTTCTCTGTTGTGGGGCCACCTGTGCATGGTAGGATATTCAGCAGCATCCCGGGCCTTTCCCCACCACACGCCATCAGCACCCCATACACACACCAGTCACGGCAGCCAGCAATGGCTCCAGCCATTGCCATTGTCTCCTGGTGGGTAAAATCACCCCCCATTGAGAACCATTGACCTAGGCCCTACCTGCAGTCAGCTTTTTGCCATATTGCTTTACCTTTCTCTCAATACACGCTCATGCACACACACACACACACAGCGGCATACTTTTTGGCTGAACTATTTGAAAAGTAAATTCCAACTTCATGATACTCAACACGTAAATAGTTCATCACGCATCTCCTAAGAGTAAGGACATTCTCTTACACACCACAATGCCATTACTCCTCCTAAAACATTAACATTCATGCAGTAATCTCTTTTCGTTTCTCCTTCTTCTTCCACATTGCTTATAACCCACTAAACTGATTTAATGCCCCATTTATGGGTCCTGACTTATAGTTTGGAGATTAGAGAAGGAGGATTACAGAAGGGGACATAACTCTCTTCTCCTGAAGATCTTTAAAAAACCAGCACAGAAGCCCATCCTTGCCAGCATGAGGTCAGGGCGCCGAGCGCACATTTCCAGGAGTCTTGCCCACACGCCCTGCCGTTCCCCTCCCTGGCTGCGCCCACCTTGCAGAGCACACCCCACAGTGGCGCTGGAAACAGCCGACCCAGCCAGCACCCCCCCTGCGGGGGACCCGGGAGCCCTCCCAGGCACCCTCGGGCACTGAGCAGTGTGTGCCCTGGCCTGTCTGCCCAGCGCTGGCAGGGCACATAGGCCTGACCACATCACAGGCCCAGGCTCGGGTTCAGGCTCAGGCAGGCCGCCCACCCCTTCCCTGTTTGCTAAACTCCCTTCCTTTACCTGCCCTGGCTCCAGGAAAGTGGTTACAAGTTGGTCCAGAAACTGCCAGCAGGCCACGGCTGAGGAACATGAAAGGGGGTGAGTCACTGGCCGTCTTTGATTCTCCTAACCTTATAAATCTGGCCTTTGAATCTAGCATCAGGAGCCAAACAGCAGAGAAACTTGAAAACTAACACTATCAAAAATGCATGGAGAGCTCCCACCAGAGCCCTCTGCCTAATCCTCCCAGAGGTCTGGAAAGATCAGTGAGAGGCAGCAGGCTGAGGGGGAGCTTCCCAGACACGCCCCGGCTAGCATCTCCCATTGTCCTGGCAAGGAGGCACCTTTTATACTTGCTCTTGCTTTTGTCTTCTTATAAAGGCTTGAACCTGTGTGAGCCAGACTTCCTTGAAAGTCAAGAGTCTCTCCAGCTTGAAGATTAGAGACAGGGGAATTAGATCAGTTCCCATATTCAAGGAGAAAGAATCGACTACAGCCTGAAAAGCCAAGGAGAAACCCCCACTGCGGAGGTGGTTGCTATGACAACAGCCCATCGCCCCAAAGAAGAGCCCAGAACACAGGTTCTGCATCCTCTTGCCAAGTGTGTTGGAGAGACGTGCTCCCGATGGGGAGCAAGATACAGAGGGGAATTTCAGTGATGGGGCCACAGACGGAAATGAATTATCCCAGAAACGAACAAGTGCCGTCTCTGTGGCAGCCTGTGCACTGCCCCAGCGCATCAGGACCAAGGTGAAGAAGACATCTCCAAAGCCGGCAACGTAGCAAAGACAGTGATCAGACGCAGCTATGGGTGGGGGTGCCACAAACATTCACTGATTGCAAACTTTCACCTACCGTTACGCCCACAGTATCAAGGCGGTTATCACAATTCATAATTATCTCATTTACTTAGTTAGCTTCCTGTCTGTCTTCCCCCACTGAATGGTAGGGATGTGACAGCCTTGTCTATTTGGTTCATCAATGTGTCCTAACTTCTGAGAACAATGTCCAGAACACAATAAGCACTGCTCAAAAGATATCTGACTGATGAGTGAGCAAGCAAGTGAATGAGTGAACACGGTGGCTTGGTCTGCTTGAGCTGCCTTAACAAATTACCAAAGACTGGGGGCCGAAACAACAGACATTTATTTCCCACAGTTCTAGGGTCTGGGAAGTTTACGATCAAGGGGCTGGTAGATTCCATTCCTGGTGAGGGCTCATTTCCTGGCTTGCAGACAGCCACCTTCTCATTGTATTCTCACACAACACACAGAAAGAGAGAGAGAGAGAGAGAGAGCGAGCGCGCGCGAGCGTGCACACAAGCACGCACACCCGAGCTAGAGCAAGCTCTCCAGTGTCTCCTCTGATAAGGGCACTAATCCCATGAGGGCCCCACCCTGATGACTTCATCTGAACTTAATTATATCCCATCTCCAAATGCCATCACACTGGGGGTTAGGATTTTTACATGAATCTGGGGAGAGGGGGACACAACTCAGTCCTTAGCATGTAGTCTCCTCTCAACTATAGCGAGACAAGTACCATTTGTTCCACTTAACAGAGGCAGAAAATGAAAGCCCAGAGATGTCAAGTTCACCCAGCTCATCAGCAGTACGCCTGGGCCTCAAAACCAGAACTCCTGACTCCAATTCCCACAATGTCTAAACGAGCAGAGATGTAAAATCCTGTTTATCACTTCTCTCATCCCCTCGGGTTCCACAGTTTGACGGGACACCTTGGACCATCCCAGGGATGATGGCTTCGCTTTCATCAGCTCCAGTCTGAAACCAACAAGACACTTTCTCAAACTGTGGGAATCGCTCTTTGCACCTTTCTCCTACAGGTAACCCCCCGTGGGCCTGGGGCTGCCTGAGAAGTGACTCAAGTCTGTCCTCAGCCCTTACACCACACGCAGCTAGGAATAGGAATGCTGACGACGCCTGCTCCTGAAACCAACACCCTGTCGGTCACAATCTTTGACATTCAGAAGTGTGGATCTGGTTGGCGATGGAGGAGATTAATTAGATAAATACCTACTTTTAAGAGGCTCAGAAAGATAAAATGACTTAAGTAAGTTCATAAGCAACTTGGCCAAGTCCCCCCAGACTAGTCCCAAACACAGTCCTGTTTCAGGGGGAACTGCCTGGATGTGTAAGGGGGATACAAAAAGACAGACAGAAACAAGGGTCTCAGAGAGGGGGAAAAAGTATCTTGTGGTGTCTCGGGTATTCCAGATTAGTACATGGGAGAAGCAGCCTTTAGGGACATTTAGGGACATGGGGACCTTCCCAGAGCCTCTCCCACTATTGGCACAAGTAGAGCTTGTCCCCCCATCCAGCTGTGACATCTCGACAATTGATCCCATTCCCTCTCGGGTAAAGGCACCAAGTGCTGTGCTGATTTCTCACCACAGAACCCAAGTCTCTGATATCGCAGGGATGTTGTATAAGATCCAGCTAAAACAGCTTTTCCCTTGAAACCCCTTGAAATCCCTAAAACTAGACAGTCACACACACACATGCTGCCTCCCCCTCCCCAACCCCTTCCTGCCACCGCCACCAGCAACCCCTGAAACCCGGCCTAGAAAGGCAGTGGCTGCCGATCGCCTTCTAGGGGGGCTCCCTGGGAATTGGAGGCATCCTCAGGCATCTGCCGCTGAGTCTCGCATTGCTCTGGGGCACCCCCGCCCTACAGAGAGATGAAGAAAACTGTATTTAATTTTCCCAACAATCTTGCAAAGATTCCCTTTTGACAGATGAAGAAATCAAGGCTCAGAGAGATAAAGTACTATATCATGAACACAGCTAAAAATCTGACCCAAAACTCTTGCTTTTTTCATTAAACCAAACTATTTCCCAGCGCAGCATTCCACTATATTTCAAGCTGAAAATACATAGCTTTCTATCCTCCAAAATAAAACTGACCATATTTACTTTAGACTAGAAAATGAAAAACTTTGTAAAAAACAAATCACAAATAATATTTAGATTATAAATTAGGGTGAAAAATCAAAGGCAAATGCTAAGATTTTTATCTCAATGTAAAAGGAACCCACATCGACAAAAGATGGACTGCTTTAGCGTACGCTCATAAAGAGTCAAAATGTTATTCTTTGCCAAATCCAGCCGTCTCCTTGGCTCTCAGCAGAGAGAGAAACAGGCCAGCGTGGAAGTGGGTCCCCAAGCTTACAAATACAGCCTCCTCACACCAGGCTGTGACCCCACCGAGGTTAAGCATGGCAGAAGCAATATGTTCCTTTGCAAAGGTTGACCTTTCTCATCACCAGTTAGTGAGAATTCAAGACTTCCCCCTGAATGGAAAGCATTCTTACACTCTAATATGCTAGTTTGAGTGGAAAGGGAAAAACACAGGGGGTAAGGGCCAGTGTCCTCAAGTTGAGTATAACTCGGGGAACAGGCATGGGGTGAACTTGTCCATCCAACGTCTCACTCATTAAAAATAAAAAGCTTCCAGCCATTGATCCAAGAGAGTCCTGGTAGACAAGGGCAGGACCATGTGGTAGACTTTTCATCCATTAACTGGTCCCAGAGATTCACTGAGGAGTTATCAGGACTGCAAGATGATCTCACTGTACTGAGATACACCTAAGCCTGAGCCAGACACCAGAATGCAAATGTGCTGAGTTACAAAGAGAAGCATAACTCCACCTGTGCCCAAATCACCTGCATTGGCATGCTCTGCATTGTTCACTCCCTATGCCAGCTACCTGGGAAGTCAAGTCCTGACCTACAGCTACTTTATTTATTTGCCATGAGCCATCCACATCACAAAGACCAGAACGCTCCAAACCTCTGTGATCAGCACATTCACTGTAGGAGGTCCACGTGTGAAAGCAAATTGCAGCAGAAGATGGCTTGGTGAACG
Organism: Eulemur rufifrons; assembly: GCF_041146395.1. Lineage (NCBI taxonomy): Eukaryota > Metazoa > Chordata > Mammalia > Primates > Lemuridae > Eulemur > Eulemur rufifrons. The sequence continues at coordinate 64,482,963 of NC_091001.1, forward strand.
GGACATCAGAGCAAAGGTGATACAATGAATCAAAAGTTTAATGGCCCCAGCCTGAGACAAGGCCAGTGCAGATTGCTCACACAGAGCTGTCTTGCCAAGGAGACTGGCAATCCCCTTCCTGTCCATTCCTGCAGTGCTGTTGAGGCCAGAACCACTCTACGAGGGCTTAGTGAAATCCGTCTCCCCTGTACAAAGCAAGGATGACACCACCACCACTTCTCCTCTTTTATGTCTGACAATCCTGCTTGGAGGGCCACTGTCTTCAGATGCATCCATTCATTTGATCAGGCTACAGTAAAGTCCTTTTGGCCCGGGAGCCCTCTAATCTCTCTTTCCAGTGGCTATTTATCCAACTGTCATCTACCACCAGTGCTCCCACAGAGACAGCTTAACGTCCTAAGGTCAGGGGTCACTTAGCCCCCGAAGTACAGATAAGAGTATCCTCACACAACTGAAGCAACTCTTGAAAAATGCACAGTGGACTTGATCTGTCTAGATAAGCAAAGCAAAATTTCTCTAGCTTACCACCTTGGCAAGGAGGTTTCTTTAATGACATTCTCCGGTGCTGAAGAATTTAACGAAAGTCTTCAGTGTAAGACACAGGCCTGGCTGCTCCAAAAGAGATGCAAAACAATCATGGTTTAAACAAGATAGAATGTCATTTTCACTAAACATAACAGGCGGAGTATAAACAATCTAGGGCTGACACAGTGGCACCCAGGTTCGGGACTCAGGCTCTTCCTATTTTGTTGACCTGCCATCCATAGGCACAGTCCTTATCCACACGGTCTAGGATGTCTGGTGATGACGTCTGGTGATGACGCTTCTGCCACTAGCACAAGGACAGAAAATAAGAGAAGTTAAGCAGAAACTCTCTCCCTTTAAAGTCATGACCTGGAAGTTACACACGTCACTTCTGCCTGTTCCATTGGCCAGAACTTAGTCCTAGCTACAAGGCAGATTGATCTTCCACTAGTCTTAGCTGGGCAGCCTCATAAATTCTGTTTCTACATAACAATGGAAGAATAGATATTGTTTCTGCCCAACTACTGTAATTTCTCCTTTCCCTGTTTCCATTATTTTCTTTTTAAAGTCAGGTTGTTCCATAGCTCTTTAATGAGAACATTTATAGCCTGGTATATAAAATTAGATTAAAAATATACTGAATTATTGAGAGTAAAGATGTCATAGGAGCTGTAATCCCAGCATTCTGGGAGGCCAAGACGGGAGGATCGCTTGTGGCCAGGAGTTCAAGATCAGCCTGGGCAACATAGAAAGACCCCATCTCTACAAAAAAAAAAAAAAAGTTAGCCTGTTGTGGTGGCCCACCTACCAGGGAGGCTGAAGCAGGAGGATCACTGGAGCTCAGGAGTTTGAGGCTGCAGTGAGCTGTGAGGAGGGATGCTCTTTCTCTGTTTGGGCTGAATTTTAATTTTTCTTTACATGTTCAGGTTCATATAAATTATTGCATTTCTCTATAAATAATAGAGGATACATAGCATTGGGTTTCTTAGATAAAATCCTCAGATAGTATTTGTTCCTGAGTGAGGGTCAGTTCTATGCTCAGCGGTCACAGACCAAAGCATATATCCCGGTTGCCTATAACAAGGCAACCCCATTAGCATACCTCCTCTCATGCTCCCCAAGTCATCAGTGAAATATCTTGCACTGTTTTTAGCTGAAAGGGAAATCTCTGAGCTCTTTAACAATATATGAAATGAAAATGAGACATAATTATGTATGGTTGCAACCATAACCATAGGGTTGGTTGGGATAAATGTTGCAATATTTTATTGGTCAGCTTCTGATCTACCACATGAAACATTTTTGTTCATTTCAAACCCTTCTCCTCAGCCCCATTTACTACATAACCATTCCAACCATTGTTCCCAATGGACAAGGAGGGGGTTTCTTTGCAGCATCTAGATAGAAGGGAGGGGTTTAGTTAACACACTGTTGTCTTTTGTTGGGGGAGTATGGGCATTTAACGTTGACTATTTTAATATTAGTTCCAACTGTTTCATGCTTAGAATGCCTTATTTAATAATTATCTCAGCTCTGCCTGTGGCTTCATCATCCATGGACATGCCACATTTCAAAGTACATGAGACAGGAGTAGTAAAGTGTCGATTCAGTTTGAGGAAACTGAATTCCCAGATTTTATTCCCTTGGCCCAGTTGGATTCCATTAGCCAGGGATGTTCTTTCAACAAAAAAGTATTTGCCCCTCCCTATTGTAAAATCCATCCAATAAAAATATTTAACAGAAGAACAGAGGAAACTAGCTCCAGCCAGAAAAAAAGAAAAGAAAAGAAAAGAAAGAAAGAAAGAAAGGAAGGAAAGGAAGAAAAGAAAAGAAAAGAAAGGAAAGGAAGAAAAAAAAGGAAATGAAAGAAAAAAAAGAAAGGAAAGGAAAGAAAAAAAAGAAAGGAAAGGAAAGGAGAGGAGAGGAGAGGAGGGCAGGGGAGAGGAGAGGAAAGGAAGAAAATAAATAAATGAGGTTCACCATAAAATTCCAGATTGAAGACTCTCCATGTTAGGGCAAAGGTCACCCTCCTTCCATAGAAGCTTCTGAAAATATACTCCTCTCCTGCAAATGGAAACTGTGTAGCCTTTCTTTCAAAAAAAAAAAAAATACCCCTCCATGAAAGAATATATGCCTGGAGTTGGTCAACAAAAAAGATCAATTCTAGGTTGGTCAGCCCACGTTTGAAGACTACAGACTGGAAAGACCCCAGAGGCCCGAGTGGGGAACTTCTGCCCCCAAGGAAAGACCAAATCCAAGCCAGGGATTCTTGGCCCTCTTTTAACAGCACGTAGAAACCTCAGAGTGTTGGAAGGAAAAAAAAAACAAACAGCTGAAAAATCGGCTTTTTCTTTCTCCCTCCTTAGACTTGTTTGAATTAAGAAGGGAAAAACTCCAATGTTTTACAAGGTCTTTAGACCTCTAAATATACCAATTAATAATTTTATGAGCAAATCAACTTGCTTGTCACACTAATATATTCTCAAGCTAACAATGACATTTTGGAGCTGTAAAGATAAGTCTTCGGAGTTTTTTTGTACAAATTCAGATTTTCCCAAATATTACACACATAGCAATACCCCACATTGTCTAGTTATGCCAAATTCATTCAGTAAAAATTATTTCATTTCTCCTATGTGCCAGGCACCATGCTGGCCCCCCCCCCCCCCCCCCGGGGATAAAATAGGGAGCAAATAAAGATGTAGCCTCTGCCCTCATAAAGCTCACAGTCAAACAGAAGAAATGGGCTTCTGCGTGGTAATTATACAAAGAATTCATCTTTTAAATTTTCCCATTTATCCTAAACCTGGAATGAATTTGATTCTACTTTAGTACAAACATGTCCACTGCCATGTGACACTTTTATTATGGAAGTGGTGCCTCGCACAGGCGTGCGCTCAGGGAAAGCCATAATAAGTGAGATCTAGCAGACGCTGTCCATGCCACACCCTGTGCCCACTGCCCCAGCATTTCAGGGCAGCTGCCCAACTTCCAGCTGCCAGCCTGCCTCTCTTTGCCTGAGGGCTTCCTCTGTCTCCTAGGCCCACTCCACCAGGTAATTCGCACCCACCGCTACCAATGGCAGCAGCGCTCAGCCAAAGACTGACAGGAGTTGGTGTATAGATACCCCAGCTCCCTCACCTCTCAGGTAGCTCTCCTCTTGGATACCTCACCTTCTGGGTAGGAGGAGTGTTCTCCACAATGCCCTCCAAAGTTCCCGAGTGAGATTAAGCTCCAGCTACACATTCTGGGGACTTGCTTATGAACCACCCTTTGTTGGCTGCCTTCCTTTTCCGTCTCACTTCCTCACTCTTGCTGGAATTGCTTCCTGGAATCATTTCCCAGATAACTGACTTGCACTCAAATGCTTACTTCAGGTTCTGCCTCTAAGACATTTCAAAGAGTCTGCCTGGTACACACTGCTCCTTTATTAAATCAATCATCTTTTACCAGCAGTTTCTGAACCCCCACTGTTTCATTTTTCTTTCTTCCTTTTCTTTTCTTTTCTTTTCTTTTCTTTTCTTTTCTTTCCTTCCTTCCTTCCTTCCTTCCTTCCTTCTTTCCTTCCCAGTGTCTCTCTCTCACCCTGGGTAGAGTACAGTGGCATCCTAATAGCTCACTGCAATCTCAAATTCCTGGGCTCATGAGATCCTCCTGCCTTAGCCTCACAAGTAGCTGGGACTACAAGAGTGCACCCGGCTAATTTTTCTATTTTTAGTAGAGACAGGGTCTCTATCTTGCTCAGGCTGGTCTTGAACTCCTGAGCTCAAGCGATCCTCCTGCCTCAGCTTTCCAGAGTGCTAGGATTACAGGCGTGAGCCACCGCCCAGCCCATTCTTCTTATTTAATTTATTATTGTTCTATCTCTTTAAAGAAAGAAAGGCAGGCATATCTCCTGTGCATGGTGAGTTGTTTTTGGTTTTGTTTTTAATAAATTTAAGGTGTATAAGTGCAGCATTGTTATATAGATATAGTGTGCAGTGGTGAGTTCTGGGCTTTTAATATAACCATCACTCAAACGGTGTACATTACACCCATTAAGTAATTTCTCACCCCTCAAGTGAGTTTTTTAAGTTCTCCAAGCCACCATGTCATAAAATTTGCCATCATAGCTGAACAAAATCTCTTATCTTTCCACTTCCACCTATTTCCTGTCGCTCTGTTCCCTGCTGACAGCAGCAGAGTCCCCCATAAATGAGAGAGAAGGATGAGAATGGGGTGAAACAGGCCACCAGGTTGCCCTTTCCACAATAGGAAAGGGACAAGTATGTCCAAAAATACCATTTTAGAATGACACAGGGACACTAATTTCAATCGATTTAAGCCAAAAGGGGGATTTGGGAAGGATGCGGGGACATCCTGCAGCATAATCACGCTGTGGAAGAGCAGAGATTCAGCAGGGCCTGGAGAATGGTGGCAGCCAGAATCCTGGCCCCTGGGACGGGCTCTGCGCCTTTCCCTGCTACTCTTTGTGAACTGAATTCATGCTTCCCTCTCATTAAGAACTGGTCCTTGGGTATAGGCAACCACATCTATGTGGCTTAAGAGAATGGGATGTTTGGAAAGATGTTAGTTGTCCTCGGACTGACATTTCGCTGGTGCACACCTGCCCAGTCCTCCTGGCTGTTCACTAGCAGGTCCGTTCTGACGGGCTCACAGAATCAGTGGGTGGGTAGAGAAGCAGGCTTTAGGCTGAGCTTCCTAGAACTCCCAGAACCCTGTTAAAGAACACATCCAATAAGGGAACCGCCACCAGCTCCGGAGCCACCCCTCCAAACTACTTCCTCACATACTTCCAAACCAAAGTCCCACACGGGATTATCTGGTTGAGAGGACCCAGGCCATACTTTTCCACCCTTGTTGGAAGCTGGGAAATGTAGGTTGGTTGGTTTCTTTGTGGTTTTTGGAACCTACCATGAGGTGACAAGATTTATAAAATTGTCACTGTCAAAATGTGGAAATATTTGCAAGATCTGGGCAGCTACACATGATAGAGGTCCATTACTACCCACAAGGCAGAAAAAATTCTCCACAAATTATACAGAATATAGCTTCAACCACTGAAAAAAGATTGGCCTGACTGGTTCCATTTTAATCTAAAAGTGCCAGGAAACAGATCATTGGCCCAAACTATCGGGTGTCCATCCAAGACCAGGGTGGCAAGGCCCTGGAAGAACGCGGCTGTTCTTGAGGGAACTGGCTGTATGAAGGGTGGTGGGGTCACGGGGATGCTGTGGACAAGGGACAGCATCCAGAAAAAGGAGGGTTTGAGGGCAAATGAAATAATAAATAACCACAAGATCAGTCGAATACTATTTACACAATCAGTGGAGGAGTCATATTCAAAAATATCTGGTTGAAACTGGGTTTCAACAACTACGAATCTCCCAATTAAAGATGAGCATTGGTGGGCAGCTGGGATGAGCCTGGCACAGCCGCACAGTGTTTTTAGAATCAGACAGACCTACCTCAACTTCCTGACTCCTCCACTTACCACCTGGATGACCACAGACAAGCCACCTACCCACTCAGAGGTCAGTATTCCCTTCTGCAAAACAATGATAATTCCTACCCACAGCACTGTTGTAGAACTAACTGAGAAAAGACATTGTAAAATATCTGTCAGACAATAGACATCCAGCACTTATTTCCTGCCTGCCTGCCTTCCTTGCACAATTAGAGCAGGGCTAAATTATGCTAAACCTGGCAGAGGAGTCACAATCTTGCCGCTGAGCCAAACCAACTGAGCTGAGAAACCAGTTGAAGTGAGTTTCATGGATGTGCCAGTCAGCTGGTGTTAGTATAACAAATGGTCCCAAGTCTCACTCACGGCAACAAGTCACATTAGTAATGGTGTATTTCTCACTTGTATGATCTGTCCGGTGCAGGCTGGCCTCAGTTCTGCAGCAGGTAAGTTTTCATTCCACAACTCAGACTGAAGCAGCAACTTCTATCTGGGACATGGCCATCTAGTAGCACAGGAAGAAGAGAAGAAGTGGAGGACGCATGATGACTCCTAAAGCTTCTGCTCAGAAAAGGCACATGCCACTTCAGTTCACCATTTATTTAGTTTTTATTTTTATTTATTTATTTATTTATTTATTTTGAGCTCTGTCACCCAGGCTGGAATGCAATGGCATCATCATAGCTCACTGCAGCCTCAAATTTCTGAATTCAGGTGATTCTCCTGCCTTAGCCTCCTAAGTAGCTGGGACTACAGGCATGTGCCACCATGCCCAGCTAATTGTTTTTATTTTTTGTAGAGATGGGATCTTGCTCTGTTGACCAGGCTGGTCTCAAACTCCTGGCCTCAAGTGATCCTCCCACCTCAGCCTCCCAAAGTTCTGGGATTATAGGCAGAAGTCATTGTGCCTGGCTTCAGCTCACCATTGACTGGCCAAAGCAAATCACACAGCCAAGAGTGTCAAGGGATAAAGATTTCCCCTTCTTCTGAGGGAGGGCCCCAACAGGGAGGGTATAATGAGTATAGGCAGCTAATATTTTTTAGCACTGGATGAAAGGAGAAGCTATTATTTGGATTGTCTATAGAATAACCTCTCATTGGCCCATAATAACATACCAAGGAATATGTGCATCTCTCTTTACTGTTTAAAAAGTACTTTTTTACTTTCAATCATTCATTTAATCTTCACAAGCCTGTGAAGTATTATAAGACTCAGTGAGGTCAAGTGATTTGACCAAGGTCTCCCAGTCAGCAAGTAGCAGAGGTGGGAGTTGAACCAATTTCATTCCACTCCAGGTACAGGACCAAATTAAATTCCCATACTTTAAAGATTGGCTTCAGAGAAAAGGAAAAACAAAGCTAGAATTATACTACCTGATTTCAAGCCTTGTTATAAAGCTACAGTAGGAAAGACAGTGGTAGTATTAGTATGTGAACAAAATAGAAAATCCAGAAATAAACCTCTGTGTATAGTAAATTGATTTTCACAAATGTGCCAAGGCATTTCAGTGGGATAAAAGATAGACTAGACATCCAAGAAATGAAGTTGGAAGAATTAAACATGCTTAGGCCAAAAAAAAAAAAAAAAAGAAAGAAAGAAACCACTCAACCCTTACCTCACACCATATACAAAAATTAAAAAAAACTGGATCTTAGGCCTATGTGTAAGAGACAAAACTATAAAACATAGGAGAAAATCTTTGTAGCCTTGGTTTAGGCAAAGATTTCTTAAATAGGACATAAAAAGAAAAATTGATGAATTGAACTTCATCAAAATTTAAACTTTTACTCTTGAGTAGCCATAGTTCGGAAACAAAACAAACAAGAAAAGGCAATTTAGGCATCAAGAAGGAAAGCCAGAGAGCAGGAGAAAATATTTGCAAAACAAGTATCTGGCAAAAGGCTTGTATCCACAGGACATTAAGAACTCTTATAACTCAATAAGAAAAAAATGGGCAAAAAATTTGAATGCATGCTTTACAAACAATACACACATGAGAAACAAGTACATGCAAAAATGCTCACCATCATTAGTCGATAGGGAAGTGCAAATTAAAGCCACAATGAAATACTGCTGTGTACACATGCATTAGAATGATTAAAATTAAAAAGACTGGTAATACCAAAGATTAGTGAGCATGTGAAGCAAACAGAACTCTCATGCTTTGCTGGTGGGAGAACAGATACATCAAGTACCAACATGGCTGTTTCTTATAAACTTAAATACACTCATCATATATGACCTTGCAATTCCAATCCTAGGTATTTACCTAAGAGAAATGAAAGCATATGTCCATACAAATGTCTGTATGAATGCTCTTAGCAGGTTTATAACTGACAAGAATCCAACTGGCCATTAGCTGGTGAAGTGATAAATAAATTGTGGTATGTCTATATGATAGGATGCTACTCTGTAATAAAAAGGAATGAACTGCTGACATACACTGCAACATGGACAAATCTCAAATGCTAAGTGAAAGCTAGACTCAAAAGGCTACAAACCGTATGATTCATTTATATGAATTTTTTTAAATTTTATTTGTACCTATGTATTTATTTTTAGAGACAGAGTCTCACTATGTTGCTCAGGCTAATCTCAAACTCATAGGCTCAAGCAATCCTCCCACCTTAGCCTCCCCCAGTAGTTGGGACTACAGGCACGCACCACCATGCCTAGCCATGAAATTTTTTTTAAAAGGCAAAACTAGGTGATAGAACCAGATAGTGGTCATCATGGGCCAAGAGGTAGGAGGAAAAGACTGACTAAAATCGGGAAGAAATGCTCAGACATGTTCCACAACTTGATTGTAATGGTGGTTCACAAATGTATACATTTGTTGAAGCTCATCAAACTGTGCACTTGATATTGGTGAATTTTATGTTATATAAATTATATCTCAATAAAGCTGACAAAAGTAAAGAAAAAAACCTGCCCAATCATTTTCTGCCCTCTCTGAAGTCCTCCTCTTCTTGCTTGTTCACTGTATGCAGTATGGGTAACCTTCTTCAAGGTGTGGTTTTTTTTTCCCCAGTTGTTAATCTTTCTAGCTAAAATGAAGATTCTCTCAGGGGAGGAAGTTATCACAAACTGACTTAAACCAATCTGAGTATACACAACATTGGTTTTTTTGGTGGAAACAGCAGCCACCGAAGAACATGGAGGTGGGTGGTGAGATTTAGCTGCATTACATTGATGGGAAATCTCAAACCAAATTCTGCCACATATATAAACAGTTACTAAAAAACAACTTACTAACCAGCAAACGCAAGACAGTTTATAAAACCTGTCCTGTAAGTCCCATGAAATCCAAGCTCTCCACCCTTTGAAATGCTTTGACCACCACCTTAGATGAGAGGTTTATCTGAGACAGACATAACAACATTCCAGAAACAAGATTCTGTTACCCTTATAGGTGGCATTAGGCAACCAGACATCTTCCTAACCAATGGCCGGATTTAGGACCATTTAGGATCAAGTCTCTGATGACTTCCCTAGGGGTGCAGGCTACAGGACTTTCTGGATTCTTCTACCCTGTTTATGCAAGCGGCTCTGAATTATCTTAGCCCATCCACTCATTTCAAACATCTTCAATTTCACCGAATTGAGAGCCCACATTCATTATGCAGGCTACTAGCGACTACTTTGCCTAATGAAATCCCTTTCTGACATTCACTATGCTAAGCAAAACATAAGGTATTGATCAAGATATGGATATCGTTAGTGCTTATAAAAGCTACCGGAACTTCCTGATTAGAATGGAGCTGGCCACACCCTGACCACGTGTCCCTGGCAAGAGCCACTGCCCTTGGAGTTGGAGCCTAAACCAGATAGTGTAAACTTAATATTCTCTGTCGATGCTGAACGTTTGGAAAGTAAATGATAGACTTCTTACTGAGAACATATCCTCTCTTCTTTTAAACTCTTCACGAAATTTGTCACTTTTAGTAGATGCTCAGTAACTGTTAATGACTATAAGCCCAGTAAATTAAGAATGGAGGGTTTTTAAACAGAAAGAAAGGGAAAGAAGACAGAAAGGAAGGGAGGAAAAGAAGGAAAGAAAGAGCAAGTGAGCACTGGCCTAAACCACTTCAGATTGTTGCCTGCGTGGCTTCTACCCCCAGACCTTCCTTGTCTCTGAAGGTGTAGACACTCAGCCTGGGTTCTGCCTCAGCTTTCTGGGGGGCCTGGGGGGCTTGTAGTTTTTTAAAACAGATCCAAAAATAAGGAAATGGCTCTATCTGTGGAAAGGCTAAATCATTCTGTGTAAATAAAGCTGGGGAATTTCTGGAATGAAAAGTAATTGCCAGAGGCTAATTAACAGCCTAAAATTAGTCCAATTAGACCACAGAAGCCAGGCTCCTCTAGGTCTCTGAGTTTGTCATTCAAGGAAGCTCCCCTCCCCGTCCTCCCAAACATCTTCCAGATCCTTTCTTCTGTAAGACCAATCCTATAGGTCGTAGAGTTGGAGCCACTCAAGGTTGAGCTCAAAGGCAGCAAGAGGAGGTGACAGTGTCAATAGACAGCACCAGGCAGTCTCCTGACCCAAATACTAGCCTGCCATCTGCCATTCCAGTCATTTCCAGTTTGTCTTTTTATGGGAGCATGGCACAAGCTTTGGGATTCAAATGCTGTCCCTGTCACTCTCTCGGTCTACGATCTTGGGCAAATTACTTAGCCTTTATGAACCTCGGGTTCCTTATTTGCAAAAAAATTAGAAGAACAAAAAACAAGCAACACATAGTACCTACCTATAGTGGCATCCAATATTTTTCCTTGCCCAATATCCATCTCCCTGCTTGTAACGGCATCCCATTAATCTTCCATGGAACAGCTCCTCACCCACTCCTGGCCTACGTGGTTCTGGTGGTGCAAACTCAACACCACTCCCAACCCTTAGCTGTCACGTGACCACGATCTGGCCAGTCAGTGCACTCTATCCTGGCACCGCGGTGAACTGTTCAGCCATGAGTCCACCTGGGATCACTGCGACTCTGTCCTGAGACATATTAGAAGACTCTCTCACATAAAGAGAGGCTGCCTGAGCATGAAGCTGAGGTGAGGAGGAGGAGCACAAAATCCTGATGGCTTGAGCACTTGGGCAGATCCAGGCCTGAAGCATGGTCTACCCAAGGACTGGTCAGTTACCAGAAGGAATAAGTTCTATTTCTGGCACAAGCAATCTTCTGTCATCTACAAATCAAAATATTGTGGACTCTGGAATCATAATGCCAGGATTTAAATTGTGGCTCCATCACTTATTAGCTTTGAGACCTTGGGCAGTTTATTTAATATCTCAGTGATTCAGTTTCCTCATCTAATAAATGGGTAATAACAGCACCAACTTCATAAAGCTGTTGTGAGGATTGAGTGAATATGCATAAATCCTATATACAAATAAGTATACATTATGTACTTAAAATAATGCCTGGCACATAGACTACATTATATTGGTATTAACTATTTAATAATAAATTAATAGCCATTACTGTCATTACATATTAATGGCTACTACTATTATTTCTACCTCACAGATTTATAGGGCTTGGAAGAATATAGCCAATGTGCTTGAGTGAAACTAAGAATTGTACAGGACAGAGTAGAATGGTTAATTCTCACAGCAGGAAGGAGTCTTCAAGCTTATCTAGCCCAGCCCAAGGCCCAGTTAGCCTTAGTGTCTTTTTGCTAGACTGCTGGAACAAGGTCGTGCTATAGATGTGTTTAGGGTATACCTTAATAAAAGACAGGACCTTGGCAAGACCCTGATCATGTCTACAGGTGGATAAGATTAAGAACACTGGGGCAAGGTAGGCAATTCTATTTGACTAACCAATTAAACCAAGCCTCAATGAGAAAGTGAGATTTGAGCATGATTTGAAGGAGTAGAGAGCATTAGGCTTAAAAATACCTGAGGGAAGAGTATCCCGGGGATAGGGAACAGCCAGGGCAAAGGTCCTAAAGTAGGAGGCTGTCAGACTTTCTGCAGGAATGGCAGGGTCAGGGTGAGCAAGGGGGAGAATAGAGCACAGTGGTAGATGATGGCAGAGAGGCAGACGGGGCCATGCTACCTGGGGGCCATCAGCCACGATGAAGACTTCAGTTTTTCCTCTGCATGAGACAGGGACATAGTTTTAAGCAAAGGAGTGACATTTCACTTTTGTTTTTAAAGATCAGTCCAGGCTGGGTGCAGTGGCTCACGCCTGTAATCCCAGCACTCTAAGACCCACCCCAGGCAAGAGGGTCACTTGAGATCAGGAATTCGAGACCAGCCTGAGCAAGAATGAGACCCCATCTCTACAAAAAATAGAAAAAATTATCTGAGTGTGGTGGTGGGTGCCTGTAGTCCCAGCTATTCAGGAGGCTAAAGCAGGAGGATTGCTTGAGCCCAGGACTGTGAGGTTGCAGTGAGCTATAATGATGCCGCTGCACTCTAGCCAGGGCAAGAGTGCAAGACCCTGTCTCAAAAAAAAAAAAAAAAAGAAAGAAAATCAGTCCAGTTCCTGTGTCGAAAATAGACTGTCAAGCAAGGGTGGAAACAAGGAGACAAGTCAGGAAGCCCTCGCAGTATGCAAGTGAAAGAAGATGCACTTCTCATTCTGCTGGCTTTATTCTCTCAGACCAGCTTTCCCCTGATAAAGGAACCACATCCACTGGCAGCTTCTGGGCTCACATCCTCACAGCTTATGCCTGGAGGGCAAAGACCTTGTTCCCTTTAATTTAAATTTTAAAAATACATAAGTAAAATCCAGAGAAGTTCATGCAGCCACTCTACATTCCACTTGCCACATGACCACAGGCCTAGCACACAGTTGGCACTCATTGAATGCATTCTGGAAAATAAATAAGTAGCACATAAACATGCAGACTTCTACCTGATTGATTTTGTGGGATGGATTGCAGTGCACCGTTTACATCCTCTTGCCTTTTCTACTTTATGACCAGGAGTCATATGTGCAATGTTGACTGTATGAATTTCATGTGGGTGGCCAGTGGCCACAAGGGAAGCAAACAGTCATACCCAGAGAATCAGGTTCCTGGCCCCATTACCATCTTCTCCTCATTGAGTTATTCATCCCTAGACAATGAGAAGATATAAATAGTTTGAATCTTAGGCAATATATTTTGAATCACAGGCAATGTTATGATATCAATAAAAGGAAAAAGCTAATTTCAAATATTTTGTTAACATTTTTACCCAAAAGAATAAGTGCAGAATCACAAAGTGAGGCATAGAAGAGAACAAGGATGACACAGAGAAATATGGGATGTTGAAATCAGACCCTGAAAACCAGTAGCCCAAGAATTGGACCTGTAGACAGGTATTGTTTGGCCAGCACGGTAGTGACTCACTCATTGATTTTATGTTTTTAAATTATTATCTGATACGTAAAAGGCAGGATTTTTCACATGAACTCAGATCTCTAGTTTCTCAATAAAACTCTGTGCTGCATTACAGGTGTCTGGGGCCCTGGTCAGCTGCAATCCCTGTAGCAAGAGCCCCTCATTCCTACACACACTCTCCTTCTGAAATTCACACTTACCTCCCTAGTCCTCGTAAAAAGTTGAATTTGCAACCTTTAATTTTAAACATATTTTCTGAAACACCATACAAAGCAAAATCCAGAATAATGTTCTAGAACTAACATGGTAAAAGAAATTGCAAACCATGGAAATGACAAACTTATGAGTAAGAACAGAGAAGCTTTCAACTGGGTGCATTTATATCACAGAACAAGTATGAAACTGGTTAATTTGTTAATTTTGGCACATCTATCACAAGTGGGATCTTTAGCCATCCCAAATCACAGAGATAAATTTAGAGTCATTCAAAGCCATTAGGGTTATTAGCTCCTGCATAAGAAAAGCAGGATTAATAAACTCCTGTCTCAGTGGAAAACAATTCTTTGGCCCATGCCTACCCTTCTGAACCTTAATCACAAAATGCCTAGGGTGGATACAGCAGAACCAGGAACTGGAGTTGACACAAACTGTGAACCAAAAATTCAAAAGAATCACACTCATTTGTGAAACCCAGCACTGAACTGAAACAAAATATTATTGTTTTTCTAAATTGTGGACTCATTCAAAAAAGATTTTTGTGAAAACCAACAAAATCCCACTGAACTAAGATGAGCTATAACTGAACCAGTATTTTCTAAAACAATTGAACCAGAACATTAGAATATTATCTGAACCAAACCTATATTTTTCTGTTTGCATCTCTTGTGATAAATATCTTTAAAGGCCTTTATGTTTTTGTTCTGGTTATCGTGCATATCAAAACTGCAGGAAACACAATATTTCAATCAATAATTAACCCTTTCAAATTCTAGCAGACACTGCTAGTTGCCTGCCAAATGACCCATTCCATCCTGTTTCTTTAACAAAACCCAGATTTTTTCAAGGAGACATGTGACCACAGTTGGTTCCATAGGAGGTTAGAAAAAGCAAGTTGCTAAATTTCAAACTATGAGATTTAAGTGGAGTTGAGTAGAGCTTCCAGGAAACCTTTTGCCATCAACAGATTCTATATTCTTCCATCCTGGAATTTAGGTGTATGGCTAAAGCTTTAGTATCCTAAGATAAATTTAAGGATAGAAGCCATGCACTAAGGATGGCAAAATAGAAACACAGGATATGGAAACATTGTTGACATTCTAAAGGTCCAGACTTCTTTCAGAGATAAATAAACCTTTATCATGTATGAAAATGTTTTAGGGGTTTTCTGCTATATGTAGCTAGATCTTATCCTAACTGATAAAGATAGTACGTGCTAACATTATAGAAAGCAACTCAGTACATTTTTTCAATTCAACAAATATATTCATTGAATACTTACAATGCATCAAGCATTGCATTAAGGACACTGACATATTTCCTGCTCTCATGGAACACAAAAGAAAGAAATTTAGCATGGCAACTAGATGCAGACTCAGCCCAACTGTTAACTGATAAAGTCTTTGTACTTGGAGAAGTCACTTCACTTCTCTAAGCCTCAGTTGCTTCTTGTGTAATAACATGGGGTTTGACCAAATTTTTCTAAGGTCACTTCCAGGTCTCTCATTGTATGATTCAGTCGGTTTCCATAGAAAGCCAGTCATTTCCTTGCTACCAGTAGAGAACTGTCCCACCCTCGGTCCCCGCCAGTGAATATGCCTGCAGAGTGGAGCAGGAAAATGCCCAGGAGCAGACACGCAAATCCAGAGGTGTCAAACTGGCGGCCTGACCAGGCAGATCTAATCCTTACTTGGATTTTCATTTGGCCCTCGACATTTTTTAAAATTTGGATGAGTTGTCAAGATTTTTAAAAGAGGAGATTTTACACGAAGCTCTGGAATTCCAGCATCTCTGAGTTGCTGGAAGATCTGGCAACGGAGGCCTTCTTTCTCCCATGGCCACAGCGACTAGAGCAGAGTTGTCTGAACAAGCTGAGTTCTGTTAGCCCCTTACCCTTCCCATTATCTTGCACAAGTGCTTTTCGGTACATTTTCCTCCCTCCAGAGCCCCTGTCGGTACTCGAGTTTGAGGCCCTGTTCCAGGCAATGTGGCCTCATGAGAAAATGGTAGACTCAGCCATGACTGCCTAATTTCCGTGTCCCCTGTGTAATCTCAGCTCGGCTTTAGCAGCTCTCCTAGAATATTGATTAGATTCCAGAACCAGCAGCGAGGAAAGCCAAGAAACAATTAGGCTTTATCCCAGGTTTGCAAGGTTGGTTTAACATTAGAAAATCAATCAATTTAATTCACTATGTTAACAAATTAAGAAAAGAAAAACCATGTGACTACTTCAATAGATACAAAATAAGCATTTAACAAAATCTAACTTCCATTCCTGAGAAAAACTTTCAACAAACTAGAAATAGATGAGAACTTCTGCATCTTGATAATGGATATCATGAAAAACCCGCAACTAACATCCTACTTAATGGTGAAAGACGGATTGCGTTCCCCAACATCAGAGCAAGGAAGGACGTATGCTCTCACCACTTATATCCAACATTGAACTGGAGGCTCTAGCCAATGCAATAAGGCAAGAATGAAAAAAAAATTGGAAATAAAGAAGTAAAACTGTCTTTATTCATAGATGATGCGATTGTCTATATAGAAAATACTATGCAATTTACAAAAAAGCTATTAGAATTAATACATGAGTTTAGCAAAGTTTCAGAATACAAGAGCAATGTATAAAAAAACAATTACACTACTATATAATAACAACATATAGTGAGAAATAGAATTTAAAAATATACAAGGCCGGGCGCGGTGGCTCACGCCTGTAATCCTAGCACTCTGGGAGGCCGAGGCGGGTGGATTGCTCAAGGTCAGGAGTTCGAGACCAGCCTGAGCGAGACCCCGTCTCTACTAAAAATAGAAAGACATTATATGGACAACTAAAAATCTATATAGAAAAAATTAGCCGGGCATAGTGGCGCATGCCTGTAGTCCCAGCTACTCGGGAGGCTGAGGCAGTAGGATCGCTTAAGCCGAGGAGTCTGAGGTTGCTGTGAGCTAGGCTGACGCCACGGCACTCACTCTAGCCTGGGCAACAAAGTGAGACTCTGTCTCAACAAAAAAAAAAAATAAATAAAAAATAAAAAAAAATAAAAATATAATACCATTTTTAAAATATGAAACAGGGATAACTCTGATAAAAGACGTGCAAGTCCTATACAATGAAAACTACAAAACATTACAAAGAGAAATTAAAGAATACTCAAATAATTAGATATATATTCTTTTCCTGAATCAAAATACTCAATATTGCTAAGATGTAAATTTTCCCCAATTTGATCTATAGATACAACACAACCCCAGTCAAAATCCCAGAAGGCTTTTTATATTATGCATTATACATTATATCATACATATGTATACATTATACATTTACATGTTATATTATATTTTTAATTTTTATATTAACAATATAAATGTGTTTTTTAATTGACAAGCTAATTCTATAATTCCTTTGGAAATGCAAAAGACCTAGAATAGCCAATTCGACTTTTAAAAAAGCAGAATAAATGTGGAGAATTTACACTATCTAACTTCAAGACTTAGAATAAAGCTACAGTAATCAAGACACTGTGGTGCTGAATTCAAGATAGACAAGTAAAACAATGAAATAGAATAGAGAATACAGAAATAAAACCTGGCAAAAGTATAAAGGCAATTTGATGGGGAAAACAACCTTTTTGACAAATGTGCTGAAACAATTGGATATCCACATGCAAAAAAGCAGAACTTTGACTCATCTTACACCCTATAGAAAAAGTAACTAAAAACAGATCACAAATCTAAACCAAAACCTAAAACTATTAACTTCTGGGGAAACAAAAAAAGAAAAAGAAAATCTCTGTGACTTTTGGTTAAGCAAAGATTTCTTAAGTACAATACCAAAAGCACAATCAATAAAAGAAAAAAATCAGTAAGTTGAACTTCATCAAAATTAAGGACATTTGCTCTTTGAAAAACATTGTTAGAAGAATGAAAAGGCAAGCTGCAGACTGGGAGTAAATATATGCAAATCACATATTTGATAACAGATTTGTATCCAAAATATGTAAAGAAATCTCAACTCAATAAGAAAACAAAACAACGAAAATTTTTAAGTGGGCAAGAGATTTGAACAGACAATTCACCAAAGAAGATATACAGATGGCAAATAAGCACATGCAAAGATACCCAACATCATTAGTCATTAGGAAATGCAAATTAAAACCATAATGAGACACCACTACATACTTGCTAGAATATCTAAAATTTAAATGGCCAACCAAATCACAGTTTGACAAGGATGTTGAGGAACTGAAACGTTCTTGTTCACTGCTGGTGGGAATGTAAAATGGTACAACCACTTTGGAAAACGGTGTGGCAGTTTCATTAAAAGTTAAATATACACTAACCATATGGCCCAGCCATTTCACCCCTAAGTGTCAACCCAAGGAAAATGAAAAACTATGCCCACGCAACAACTTGCACATGAATGTTCAGCTTTATTTGTAATAACCAAAAACTGGAAGCAATCCAAATGTCCACCAACAAGTGAATGAATAAAAAGTGTTGACATAGCGATGCAATGAGATACTACTTAGCAATAAGAAGGAATGATGTGTTGATATACTCAACAACATGAATGAATCTCAAATTATGCTAAGTGAAAAAACCCAGAACCCCTCCCTGCAAAAAGAGCAGGTACTGTATGATTACATTTATATAAAATTTTAGAAGATGCAAAGTAATCTGTAATGCCAGAAAGCAGATCAGCAGCTGTCTGGGCATGAAGAGGAAACTTTGAGAGACAATTAACATGCTCATTATCTTGATTGTGGTGATGATTCCATGGGCATATAAACAGGTCAAAATTTACCAAATTATATTAATATATTTTTAACAAGTGCTGTTTATCTTATGTCAATTACACCTCAGTAAAGCTGTTTTTTAAAGCTTTCTTCCCCAACTGTGTGCAACTGGGCGACTGCCCTTCCACAACCTCGCCCTGAGACTGCAGACGTATTCTCTGGAGCAAGTTAGCAGAGGTTCTGTGGGCGGGAGGACAGCAGGCACGGTGGATGGCGTTATAAACTGTCCTGTTTATAACAAAAACAGGAAAGTCCACGTACTGTATGCTGAGACTCACTGACCCATTTAGCCCCGCTTGGCTCCCAGAACCCTGGCAGCCGGTCCTGTCCCCTCTAGGCAGAAGACTGGAAGACTCTCGTGGGCAATCTTACTGGACTAAGAAGAAATACCTAAACACTCTGACACTGGGGGTTAGCACAGCCAGATAGCCCTACGGCAAAGACCACAGTCAACAAGCCCCTCTCATGAGATCAGAGCTTCTGGCTGGCTTTTTAGTACCCCACTCTTAAATATGAGCAGACAAACAAAATTAGAATTTAACTATTCTGAGAACATGAAGGGACAGGAAAGGTGCTTGCTCATACAGGGGCATGGAGAGAATTATTGGAGAGAGAAATTATACTCTTCAGAGAGAAGTCTTTTAAAAATGCCCAAAACAGAAAAACCAAGAAGTAGCAATTTAAGCACATTATTAGGATATGTGATGATAAATATTACAAGAACCATCTGAAAGAATTGAAAGTGGTTGCCTCTTGGGAAGGTAAAATGGTTAGGAATGAAGAAATTGCTGTAGCAACGTCTAGGAGAATTATGTGACTCTTTAAATTATGTGCCCATGTAACTTTCATAAAAAATGGAAGACCAAAAAAAAATGAAATAAAAACAATTAGAGATGAATAAAGCTCTTGAAAAGTCAATGGGTAGGATGATCACAGGTCCCTGTTTGCCAGCTTTCATCTATTAATATCACTCCTATTTGCTTCTAAAATGTCCCATTTGGTTAACTTTGTAATGGATGTGTCAGACTGACACTTCTCAAATCCAATGATCAGCCTTAACATCACCTTGACATCAGACACAGTGTCCTACTGATGTGATGAAATAGGAAGTACATAGTACCACCTGGGAAATATCCTTGCCAAAAAAAAAAAAATCAGAAAAACAACTGGAATCTAATCAAGTCTCCGGGTCAGGGTTTCTCAGCCTCAGCACTATTGACATCTTGGGACACAATTCTTTCTTGTGAGCAGCTGTCCTGTGCGTGGCAGGAAGTTTAACAACATCCTGCCACTACCCACTAGATGCCAGTAGCACTCCCACCCTGAGAAGTGACAACCAAAAGTGTCTCCGGACATTGCCAAATGTCCCCTGGGAGGTGAGAGAAGCGAAATCACCCCCAGCTGAGAGCCACCGCTGCACATCCTGTAAGCACCAATTTACAGGGAACAGGACGAAGAAACACGTGAAAGGACACCAGCAGAAGACAACCGGCCAGATTCAGAAAGTGGGAAGTTCTAAAGGACGATGACCCAGTTTCTTCCACAAACATACGCCATGGGGGGAGGGAGGGACTATGAGAGTTTAAAAGCCCTAAAAAATATATCAACAAATACAATGTGTGGACCTTGTTTGGATCCTGATTTAAACAAACTGCAAAGGGACATTTTTGATGTAATTGAAGAACAAACTATATAATGACACTAAGAAATATTGTTAATTTTCTGAGTGGTAACTATGGGTGCCTTCTTTTTTTTTTTTTTTTTTTTTAATGGAGACAGTCTCACTCTGTCACCCTGGGTAGAGTGTAGTGGCGTCACTGTAGCTCACTGCAACCTCAAACTTCTGGGCTCAGCCTCCCAAGTAGCTGGGACTAAAGGTACGCACCACCACGCCTGGCTAATGTTTTCTATTTTTAGTAGAGACAGGGATCTTGCTCAGGCTGGTCTCTAACTCCTGAGCTCAAGCAATCCTCCTGCCTTGGCCTCCCAGAGCCCTAGGATTACAGGTGTGAGCCACCATGCCCGGCTGGTGACATTATTTTTTAAAGCTTTCTGTTAGAGATACTTCTTGCTGTATTAACAGATAAAGTGGCATGGCATCTTTCTGGTTGCAAAGGGGGAAGGTGGGGATGGATGAAATAACAACCAAACAGCCATGATTATTGAAACTGAGTGACGGGGACATGAGTGTTCATTGTACTCTTCTCTCAACTTTTGTGTATGTTTGAAATTCTCTGTAAAGAAAACCTAAATGGAAGAGAAAAAACCCAAGAAATTAACAAAGCATGGCTCAGTGGGAAGAAAGGGACTTCCAGAGTTCAGGGCTATGTCGCTGGCTCTGCCACTAACAGGCCTGGGCATTTTAAGCAGGGAAGCCACCTCACTGGCCTACAGAAGAAGGATCCCAAAATAAGGGATTTCCATAGTCCCTTCCAGGTGAGATTTTCAGTGACTCCACAACATTACCTGAAAAAGTGAGTTGAGTCGCGGCCCTGTGGACCCAACAGTCTCAGAGAAAGCCTGGATCTGTGGTGGAGACGCTGGTGGTGAGTTTTGGCCCAGGTTCCCAGATTAAGCGACGTGCCCGTCCTCAGCCCCTTGACTAGTTTAGATGCAGCAAGACCAACCGCATCGGAACATTCTGAATTAGAAAGCGCCTGCTGAATAAGGCTTACGTCAAACCTCTCTGGAAGCGGCTGTGGCTGCAGTTTGAGTAACTTGTCAGGAAAGTGCGAATTACAAGTCAGTATTACAAAAGTGTTTATTTTCAGCCTTTCTAAAAAACAGTGAGAAAGAGGAAAGCATGCATAATAAAGCAGCCGGGCATCTGAGGCAAAAGTTTCGTTTTTCTTATCCTCTCCTCCCACCCTCCCACCTGAATCCTTAACTACAGGTATCCCTTTCCTGCCAACCCAGAACCGCACCCAGGAGGAGGCCAGGTGGAAAGAGACGGAGGAAGGAGGTGCCACTCACAGGTGCAGGTGCAGAGCCCAGTGTGGCAAGGGAACAGCAGAGTCCTGTTCTCCCATGGCCCTGCCGAGTCCTGCTGCAACGAAATGATGAGCTTGCAACTGACTGCCAAACGCCACAAAGCAAACCCTGTTACAGAGAGCTCCCTGAAATACCCTTGAAAATAACATCTAAAAGATCTCTGCCCTTGCCTTGAAGAATGCAGAAAGCTTCATTGCCACCCTACATACAGCATCGCGCACGGAGAAGGGAAGGGGAAACTCACACCCATCTCCTCCCCTCCACCCCCATCCTGGGCCCCAGTTAAAACCTCAGCTTCTTGACCTCAGCCTGTCACAAGGACAACCCAACGGTCTTCCGGCTGGCCTCGAGGTCAGCTAGCCGCAAGGGTGACCTTCTCCTCTTTAAGATATTTTCCCAAGTTCCCATTGCCGTGGGGATAAAATCTTGTGCACAGAACCTCCAGTAGAGGCAGTGAATACTAATGATTTCAAAGCATCCTCAGAACTCACAGGAGATGCAAGCCTCCCCTGGATACACCGGAATGACTTTCTTAATATTCATATGCCAGGCCTAGGGGCAGAACAAAGACTCCCCCAGACTCGGGGGCGCTTGGCTTTAGACCTGTGCCTCTCCAGTCTCCCCAGACTCTTAAGTTACCGAATGGCAGGCCCCTCTATGCAGAAAGGGCTGTGAAAAGGGCAGCCCCAGACAGTAGGCCCCCCAGACTGAGGGGATTCGAGGAACAGAGCAGCCCGATGAGGGACAGAGGGTGCATTCCAAAAGTCTTGTCCACCTGAGTCATCAATCAAAGCAGTTCAGCAGGCCGCCAAGGGGCCAGTGGCAGAGGCAAACAAGAACCTCGAAGAGTAGAGAGTGGCAGAGAGGCAGCAGGAGGAGGATCAGGTCGATTCTGAAGGTGAAGTACGAATACCTGAGGGGCTTCACAAAAAAAAATGTTTAATTATACAAGTAGCACATGAATAAATTCTCCTAAGAAAATACTTGCATCATTTTGGATCAAGCTACTGTATTGGTTAGGATGTACTGAATCGTAACAGAATGGCCCACTACCAGTGGTTTAAATAATAAAGACATTTAAATATCTCAGGGAACAAGAATTTTGGAGGAAAATAATTTCTGCTTCAGAATAGCAAGAAGATGTCAAGATGCTGGGCTGATGTCTCTACATCTCTCCTGACCTTTCCCTCATGGTCACAAGATGGTTGCCATAGCTCTAAGCATCACATTTTCAAACAACATCATCCCAAGGCAGAATGGAAAGGGAGAGGCAGAACTCCTCATCTACTATACTCTCTTTCATTATTAGAGCAAAAAAATACTTCCTAAAAGTCACCAGGAGACTAGGTTACGAGCCTACCCCTAGACAAATCATAGGCAAAGAGGACTGGTAGAAGCAAACTTGGCTTAGACCAATCATAATTTGACAACTGGACCTGCCTTCCCGGAGCACAGTGCTGCCATTTGATATCTGAACAAAATTTGAGTTGTTAGCATTGAAGTAGGGGGTGGGTGGGGAATGGCTATTAGGCAATCAGTAGTGTCTACCACAACTGAGGTCCCCTTTGAACACCACTTCCCAATCTTGAGCCTCCCCCCACGTCCCTAGAGCAACCACTACAGTTTGATATATATTATTCCAGATTTTACATACATGTGCATATACATACACACAAAATACCATAATAGATTGGAGGCAATTAATAGACTCGTGTGTGTGTGTGTGTGTGTGTGTGTGTGTGTTATAAACATGCCACCCCACTCCAGGCACCTTTCTGCAATTTGCTTCACCACTCAACAATAGGTCTCAGCAATCTATCCACATCAATACTTATTGATCTATTCTACCTTTTCAACTGCTGCATAGTATTCCCTGGCATGAACACCTCACAGTTTATTTAGACACTTCCCCACTGATAGCTTCCTGGGTTGTGCTTATGGCAGTTTCTAAGCACTTCTGTGGATAAATGCACTGAGTATGCTCCCTTTGCCCCTCCACATCCATCCTTCTCTGCTCTGTGTCCGACTGCTGACACCACTGTAGAGGGCATGAGCTGGCTCCCTTGCTCTCTGGCATCTGGTTGAATGAAACCTATGTGAGTAGCAGGAAATCAAAGGGTAAAAGAGAGAGAACCTGAGGTGTTTATATGCCTGGTTCACTTCCTGCCAAGCTGCAGGCTGGCAGAAACTATCTTCCTCCACCAAAGGCCACCACTCACATTAAGGGGCTTGTCCTACAGCTAAAGCTCTCAGCGGGTTCCAGTATCTGCCATTGTCCTATTGCCCCTTCAGGCCCAGGGGTAGTAGACTCTCCCCTGCTGCTACCCTAAGGAACTTCACCACCCCGTGTTGTTTTCACTTACTTTTTGTAAGTAGCCCCTTAATTAAACTCTCTTTGACTATACCTCTCCAGTGTGCTGCCTGCTTCCGTCTGGATTCTGACTGACTGTGCTAATTCCCTTCACTTAAAAGGGTGAGGACCATGAGACCACAGTCATTCAACACAAGGGCTCCACTTGCCCCCGTTAGTCTCACTGTTTCTCCCAGCAACTCCCCTTCCCAGCTCTGCTTTCATCTGCTCTCCATCCCTCGGTCCTTGTATAAGCAGCATCCCAGATGACTGCCACCCCAGATCTACTGGTCCCTGGGACTCGACTCGGTGTGCTACTCTGTGGGCACACTGGGTCCCTATCCAGAGTGACCTGTCCTCATGTGTGGAACCTACAGGGATCTTTGACTGCTAAATCAGAGCCAGAAAATGATCTCGGTTCTCACAGCACAGAAACAGGAAAATGTGTGTGATCCCCAACCATAGGAATATCCCCCAGGGACATATAAACACCCAGAGCCTCCTTCTCACCTCTTGGGGCTCTCTAATACCTGACCTCATACCTCTTCTTAAGTTCAACACTAAGTGTTCTACGTTAGGCCTCAATATTAGTTTAGCAACCAGCCAACAAATTTCCAAAGCTCCCAGCATAATGGTTAAGAATATAGGCTTTTCAGCAGTCCCTCTTCTGGGTATATAACCAAAGGAGATGAAATCACCACCTTGTAAAGATATGCAGCATTATTCACAATAGCCAAGATATGGAAACAACATAAATGTCCATTGGCAGACAAATGGATAAAGAAAATGTGAGCACTATATATTTATAAACATACACACACCCACACAAACACACACACATGCACACAACAGAGTATTACCGGCCTTAGAAAAGGAGGAGATCCTGCCATTTGCCACAAGGGACCTGGAGGACATTATGCTAAGTGAATGGAGCCAGACACAGAAAGGAAAATATTGCATGATCTCATTTATATACGGAATTTTTTTAAAAAAAGCTCAAATACACTGAGATAGGTAACAGTAGTTACTATGGTCAGGGAGAAGGGAGAGAGGAAATTAAGAGACATAGATCAAAGGATACAAAATAACAGACATGTAAGATGAACAAGTGTGGAAATCTAATAACAACATTAGAACTAAGTTAATAAAATTGTACTATTTTAGGGATTTTTGTTCAATAAGTAGATTTTAGCTGCTCTTGTCACAAAAAAGTAACTATGTGAGACAATAGACATGTTAATCTGGTTCACTAGAGTAACCATTTTACTATCTATATGTATCCCATAGCTTCCAAATATATACAATAAAATTTATTTTAAAAAGAGAATATGAGCTATGAAGTCAGATAAATTAATCTTCAAATTTTGATCCCACCCCTCAGCAGCTGAGAGATCTCATGAAGGTTATTCAATTGCTCTGTGCCTCAGTTTCCTCATTTGTGAAATTGAAATTATAAAATTAATTACTTCATAGAGTTGTTTCCAAGATTACATAAAATAACATATCTAAAAGATCTTAACACAGAGCCCAGTCCACAGAGAGCCCTCCATGAATGGAAACAGATACGATTTCCTCGACTCCGTACCAGCTGCTGTGGGAAGAGAAAGAAGACATGGGCCCTACCTTCGTGGAGCCTGCAATCTACTTTGGAAGATGAGAAGAACTTTCTTAAAATAATGAACAGCACATATGACCCTGTACTTTTAAGAGGTAAATTCTCAGGCATAAGTTCCAGTGCAACAGTGTTGGAATTATCCTTTCATGTATCTGTCTTTTCATATTGCCTGTACATTTCCTGAGGCTAAGCCCCAAGCATTGTTTTGTGTAATAATAATGTTATCATTTGTATAATAATGTACTCATTTTGTACACCCATTGCTCTTTGTATATCCACTGCTCAGCACACAGTAAGTATTCAAACAAATTTGTCAAAATACCCACAAAATATTTGTATAGCATGTTAGAACAAGCACTTAGTTCTTTACAAAGCACTTTGAAAGTGAAGCATCATTTATTCTCATAATAATCCTGCGAGATAGTTACTATTATCATTAGAATCCAGATTTTCCAAACTAAGCATCTTGTTCAAATCACACAGTCAGTTTATGGTGGGGCTGGCTTGGGACCCAAGGCTTTTGACTATGAGTATTGATATAAGGGCCACAGAAGTCCATAAGCCAAAGAAGTCAGCCCTCTGCCAAATATCTTTTTCTGGCCTCAAGTCTGTTCTCTTTTTTTAACCTTTCTCCTTGCTCTCTTCTGCTGAGACAGCTGGCTCCAGTTTTTTCTTTTAGCCAAAAGGAATCCAATTTATTAGGATTTCTTTTGAAGGAAGCAGAGACTCTCCTGTTTATCCAAGCCCCTATCAGACATATAAATGTATAATACAGTCATTAAACTCTGAAATACATGACACAGTCATAACCACACACAGGCTATTAAAAAGTTCGTTACCTCCAGTGGGAGATATTCACCATGCTCACTGTTCTCTCCTCTTGGCAAGGTTAGGAGAGAACATGAGCTCTCTGCTTGAGGGAGATCTTTTATTTTCCCTAGGAATCCTTCTAAAAGTAATTGCATTGCTGAGAAGAGCTTGTTTATTTATATGCTTCTGAATGCACTGGAAGGCAATCACAAAAACCACTGTATGCTCTTTGGTAGGGGGAAAATCAAACAATACTGAAATGTCTGAAGTAAAAAGAGAAAATTCTCAAGAGAATGAGAAGACAAGCCAAAGACTGGGAGAAACTATTTGCAAAAGACGTATCTGATAAAGGACTGTTATCCAAAACATACGAAGAACTTTTAAAACTCAACCATAAGAAAATTAACAACTCAATTTTAAAAATGACCAAATGATCTAAATGACCACCTTAATAAAGAAGACACCAGGTGGAAAATAAGCATATGACAAGATGCTCAGCAACATGTATATTAGGAAATTGCAAATTAAAACAATAATGAAATACCACTACCCACTTATTCGAATTGTCAAAAACCAAAACACTAACAACACCAAATGCTGGCAAGGATGTGGAGCAACAGGAACTCTCATTCATTGTGTGTGGGAATGCAAAATGGTACAGCCACTTTGAAAGACAATTTGGCAGTCCCTTACAAAACTAAACATACTCTTAATATATGATCCAGCAATTGTGCTCCTTGGTATTTACCCAAATGATTTGACAACATATCCACACAAAAACTTGCCCATGAGTGTTTATGACAATTTTATTCATAATTGCCAAAACTTGGAGGCAACGAAGACAACCTTCAGTAGCAGAATAGATAGAGTGTAGTACATCCACACAACAGAACACTACTCAGCATGAAAGAGAAATGCACTATGAAGCACTGAAAAGACATGGAGGAATCTTAGATGCAAATTACTAAGTGAAAGAAGCCAATCTGAACATCTACATACTGTATAATTCCAACTATATGACATTTTAGAAAAGGCAAAACTATGGAGAGAGTGAAAAAAATCAGTGGTTGCCAGAAGTTAGGGGTGCGGGAGGGATGAACAGGCAGAGCACAGGGGATTTTTCGGGCAGTGAGACTACTGTGTATGATGCCGTAATGGTAGGTGCATGTCATTCTACATTTGTCCAAACCCACAGAATGTACAGCAGCAACAGTGAACCCTGGTGTAAAATATGGACTTTGGGTGATTATGATTTGTCAAAGCAGGCTCATCAATTGTAGCCAGTGTACACACTGGTACAGGATTTGAGCTGTGCATTTGTGAGGACAGGGGTTATATGGGAAATCTCTGTACCTTTTGCACAATTTTGCTATGAACCTAAAACTGCTCAAAAAAAAATTCTTTTTTTATTTTTTTGACAGGGTCTTGCTCTGTTACCTGGGCTAGGGTGCAGTGGCATCTTCATAGCTCACTGCAACCTCAAACTCCTGGGCTCAAGTGATCCTCCTGCTTAGCCTCCCTAGTAGCTGAGACTACAGGTGTGCATCACCATACCCAGCTAATCTTTTTATTTTTTGTGGAGACGGAGTCTCACTATGTTGTCCAGGCTGGTCTCGAACTCCTGGGCTCAAGCAATCCTCCTACCTCGGCCTCCCAGAGTGCTGTGATTACAAGTGTGAACCACTGCACCTGGCCAAAAAATTGTCTTTTTTTTTTTTAAGTAAAAGTTTTTTTCCTCATGCCTTCCATGCCCAATCCCACTCCCCATGTGTAACTGTTGTTAAATACTTAGTCTATTTTCTTCCAGTCTTTTTTCTCACACACACATAAAGTCTGTGTATGTATAAGTTTTTTTTTAAAGATCAGCAATATCTGTGTATGTACACATTAGTACAGCACTGTCTTCTTCTAAGAGTGGAAATACTTAAACCTAGCTGCTCAAAATAGGGAATAATTAAGTAGACTATTACTTATTGCTAACCAACCACTGTGTAATGAAAACACCTTTGGACTCTGAGGTGCATAGAACAGAGCAGGAGTAATAGTAGTAGTAGCAGCAAGAGAGTCAGACAGAATCGATTGAAATTCCTGCCTCACTATTTAAACAAGTAGTGAGTTTTCTCTAAACCTCAATTCTTCATCTGTACCGTAAAAATAGTAACCCTTAAAGGATTGCTGTATGGATTAAATTAAAAGTGAGAATGTGTACACAGTCCTCAGCAAAGTGCTTGGCACTTAACAGATGCCCCGTCAGCTATGACCCCTTCTGGAGGGCAGACTCCTGTCCTGAGGACCGCTGTTCTCCAACAGCTTGGCTCAGCGTCTGGCACAAAACAAGCAGCAAAATCAATGTGGGCTGAGTTGAACTGGAGTAGAACAGTACAGCTTTTAAAAATCAGTACTGAGAGGCATGGACAGGGTTTGGTATTTTGAGAAAGATGAGACTGAATACAGAGAATGAGAGGCCGACACGAGGTTGGAAGGTCGGGGGGAGTCGAGGTCAGGGAAGCCTTGGCCACCCTGCACCGTAGGAAGGTCAGGGAAGGAAGGGGACCCTCAGAGGTGACCTCTGCTGCCTGCAGCACCAAAGAGGTGATATACCCAGGGGCCTGTCAGAAGCTGCTGGCGAATCTCACACCTTCCCTAGTAAGGAGATTTTCTCTGCCCTGACGGCCTGGCTCTCTATGGACACACTGAGAGAGAGAAGCTGGTCCCACGCAAACAGTTGCGGAAAAGTGAGTTCTCATAAGGGGAAAGGAGGGAGGATGCTCATGGCACAACCTATAGAATCCTGCAGGAGCATTTCTTAAAACTAAAAATAACTTCAGTTTTATGTTACCAAAAAAAAAAAATGTGCCCATTGTATGAAAGAACAATCATCCATTATCTATCCAGTCAGAGAAAACCCTTGTTAAAACCTTGGTCTTATTTACTGCTAGATCTTCTCCTAGGCCTGCATGCATATATCCTACACATATCCTATATGTAAAATATTGTATGTATTTTCCACATGTGATATCCTTTTATCATGTCAATAAACAATCATCCATGACATCATTTTTAATGGCTGAATAAAATTCCAACATCTGCTAAACCATACTTTATCTAACCAATCATCTATTGTCAGACATTTGGGTCATTTCCAAAATCTTGCTACTATAAACAGAGCTGCCAGGAACTTCCTTAGAGCCAAGCCCTGAACTTCTGATCCTCTTTCACAGAAGGGTGAAAGAGAACAATGAGCTATTTGCTAAAGTTGACTTCAACCCCAAGCTGCCACCCCCTCTTCCCCACGCCTGGTGACTCTCAGGTCTCTGGAGTGCAGCTGGAGGACTCCACGGTCAGGACCCTGGGCTCTTGAGGATTTGTCCCACTCCCAGAAGGAGTGTCTGAGCCTTTCTGAACCCACATAATTAGATGTGAGGGCCCAGAAACCGGGCCAGCTCTAGCCAGAACTGGAAAGCTGATTAAGGAGGTCTTGGCCCACCATCAACTCCCTCTTGAGTGTTTCCCTTCTGAGTACTGTCCTGTCCTCCCAAGAGGCAACTGCCCAGTCTCCAAACCCCTGGGCCCTGCTGTCAGATTCTGATAACCTAATTTCTACAGTTGTGACAGCTCTCAGGCTAGAAGGGGTCATACCATCCAGTAGCATGTCTTTTCAAAAAGCTCCCTTTAGCACCTTGAGTCAGTCAACATGTTTGGAACTAAAGACCGCAGGAAGGCACAAGATGAGAAAGACATCGCCCCTGCCCTCGAGTGCTTATCCTCTGTGTTCACCTCCTAGGGCTGCCATTGCAAAGCACCACGAACTGGGTGGCTCCAGACATCTATTATCTCACAGTTCTGGAGGCTACAAGTCAGAAAGCAACGTGTCGGCAGGCCCATGCTCCCTCCAAAGCCTCCCCGGAAGAATGGTCCTCCCTCTTCCTAGCTTCTCGTGGTTGCTAGCAATGCTCGGCCTTCCTTGGCTTGCGGCTGCACCACTCCAATCTCTGTCTCCACCTTCACGTGGCCTTTGTCCCTGTGTATCTGTGTCTCTGTCCAAATTTCCCTCTTCTTATTGGACACCGATCCTATTGAATTTAGGGCCACCTTAATCCAGTATGACCTTATCTTGACTAATTACATCTGCAAAGACCCTATCTCTGAATATATCACATTCTGAGGCTCTGCATGGACATGAATTTTGGGGAGGTACTACTCAACCCAGTACATATGTTGATAGAAGCAAAGGTTAATATAAAAAATCAAACCACACATAGGAAATTATTATTACAGATTTAAATGAACCAGGAGGGATTAGAGGTGGGCATGAGTATGGGGTGTGAGGAGTTGTGAGCTTGGGGATGTCCTATGAGCACTTTTAAGTCACTTTGTCTTGCACCTCCCGGTCTGGCTACGCCTAGGAGCCAGACTGGCTGTAAGACTCCAGTGGGCCCACCAAAACTCCTGTGCAAGAAGGAATACTTCCTGAATTCTCTCCAGCGCTACTCGCAACCCCATTTCCTTTTAACCGTAAGTTCTAGAGACAGTCATGGCAGGGAAAAAGCAGACCTTAATGGGGAACATACAAAGGCAAAACTGCAACAGTTTGCCCCTAATTTGCTGTGCTTTCTGCACATCATTTTCCCTTTGCCTCAGCTATTTCAAGTTTTAAAAAGTGGAGAAGGTGCAGGAAGCAGTATCCTTTTTGAACCTGTGAGGTTGCTCTTTCCTGCCCCAGCTGCGCACTGCTGCTAATATAGCAGGGTCACAAACTCCTGGAGAGACAATTAGGATAGAGCCCTTCTCCCACGAGCTCAGGCAACAGTCTCTGCATTTCCAGAGCTGACTGACCTTCAGGCGGGAAGGGCTTGGCAGATGCTGAGATTTGAGAGGTGTCACATCACAACACAGTCCTTTTGTTATTGTTATTGTTGTTTTTTCAGAGACAGGGTCTCACTCTGTCGCCCAATCTGGAGTGCTGTGGCCCAATCATAGCTCCTTTCAGCATCGAACTCCTGGGCTCCAGCAATCCTCCTGCCTCAGCCTCCCAAGAGCTAGGACCACAGGTGTATGCCACCATGCCTGGCTAATTTTTTTATTTTTTGTAGAGACAGGGTCTCGCCATATTGCTCAGGCCGATCTTGAACTCCTGGCCTCAACAAATCCTTCCCTCCTCAGACTCCCAAAATGCTGGGATTACATGCATGAGCCAACCACACCTCAACACAACAAAGTCTTGACAGAGGCACCAGGGTTCTCTTCAGAAGCATATGCCCCCATACCTAAACCTTCCTTTAAACAACGTCAAGGAAGTTCATTATTTTTCTCCACCAACTCTTATGGATAATAGGAGTAACCCCTAAAAAGTGCTTTCATCATCGATGCCCCACCCATAGAACCCCCAGCACACTGTCCCGTGGAGACTACAACCCTGACGACAGGCTTTCTTCTGCAAGCATCTTTGATTCTCGGCCTCAGAACTTTCTTTGTTTGACTGAGGAGAGCGTGCTGAAAGTACAGGGGAGAGAGGCCTCTGGGAACAACCCCCAAGCAGTAATAGGAGATGGTGAAAAAGACCCCAACTTTCTTACCCTGAGGGTATGCCTCTCAGGCTTGCTCTCTGTAGTCTCCCAGAGGTCCCCACAGGACTGAGCCCCAACTGCCCACTGTGGTAACCTGCTCACAAATGCATCCTGTATTGACTCACTTCCCCACTCCCTTACCTGTACTTCCTGGAGGCACCTCCCAAATACACTCTTTGCACTCAAATCCTTATCTTCAGGCCAGTTTCTGGGAGTACCCAACTTAAGACACATGGTTGTATTCATGTGCATTTCCCTGTTGGACAGTGAGCCCCCAAAGGACAGGAACCAAATCATACTCCTCTGCGCACTTGCCATTTGGTCCCTGCCCAGTGTTTTATACACATCATCTGCACAACTACCCTAAGAGGCCACCACTAGTATTACTATCCCCATGTTACAAATGAGAAAAATGAAGCTCAGAGAGTTTAAGTCACTTGTCCAAGGTCACACGGGCTATAGAAGCAGAGCTGGGATTTGAACCAAGGTGATCGCTCTCTGAAGTGTACACTCTTAATGACTGCACGTTAGTTTATGGTATTCAGTAAGTGGTTGTGTACGGAAGGAAGATGGCAGCAAGCAAAGTCAACAAGCATTGGTACAAACTTCATTATTTGGATGCTGGAGATAGGGCCCAAGACCAGCCAATTTCTCAAACATGTTTAACATCCAATGGAAGACAGAGGCCATCAGAGTGTCCCTCCCCAGATTTTCATGAATCTCTTTTCTGTTTATTGATTCAAGAAGCATTTATTTATCCCTACTGTGTTTAAGACATTGGACTAGGTCCTGTGGAGGTTACAAGTTAATTCAAAGCAAACGCAAAGAGCTTACAATCTACTGGGGAGGTTTGGGAACGGGACAAAGATAAGGTAGAAGTACCTGAAAAGATAAATGACAAGACTAGAGCTGTCATCAGGCCAGATGAGTTGAGCAGAAAAGTGTCATGTTTTCAGAGGAGAAGGTGGCCCCTGGGAACTGGGTGGATGGCTGCCCTAGAGAGGACGGGGGAGCTTGCTGGCTGGGAGCAGGGCCTGGGAGGGAAAACGAAAGGGGAGAGGCACGTGAGCAAAGCCACAAAGCAAGGGGATTCCGGGCGATTCTCCCCCACCTTTCCTCGGGGCAAAACAACTGGGGAGTAAAAGGAGGCCACTAAAGATGTTTACCAGGAGGGAAACCAAGGTTTAAGAGACAACCTGGGGATTATAGATACATGGTAATTCATGACTGCTTTTCAAGCCAAGACATGTATAAAGTACACAAACCACATACTGAATAGGTCACCTTTCCTGCAGGTCTAAGAGGGCTGATTGAGTAAGATGACTCATGTGGACACTACAGCTCCCCTCCTTGAAAACTTGGCACCAGAAGACACTGTTTAACCACCAGCTCTCACTGTTGTGCTTGGACCGCACAGCTTGGAACTCAGGAGTCACAAACTTTGGGGGTTGAAGACATTTCCCTGAAGGCTTGGCAACTGAGGCTTCATTTACAGCTCCTGTGCTAGAAGAGGATTTCTTCTTTGCTCACCTTCGCCCTTCTCCCCATTGAGGGAGTGGGCAGGAGAGACTGGCACACTGGGTGAGAAAGAGAAAGAGCCTAGCCAAGTACTCTGCATAGTTTTGCAAAGAGCGGTTGGCATGGAATGCCTTGAAGATGGTGGGCTACCACGGGCAGAACTGGCTCAAGAAGGGCCTTCCCTGAGTGGCTGTGTTCAGAGCTAACAGCTCCCCATGCCCCTTCGGCATGCCCCAAATACACATATGACCCAAGGGGGAAAAACGATGTCAGCTCTGCAAACACAGCTTCAGGACCTACCCCACGTTCCAATCAGGTGGCTGCCCCCAGACCTCTTCCAAATAGAAATTCCACAACCACCACTCTTGCCAGCTTACACTGGGACACTTAGAGTTTTGTAGCCAGGGGTATAGGAAGACAAGGGCAGAATCCAAGTTCCAGGAGGTTTCAGATAGTTTTGCCATTTACTTGGCAAGATACCAGGAGCTGTTGAAGTGACACTGTGTAGCCAACAGACCTACGTAAGGATCATGCCCCTGGATTTCCCCACACTTGCTATAGATCAGGCGAGTGCAGGTGTATTGGTGCCTGGGAGCAGAAGGTTAAATGCTTGTTCATTTCTT
This sequence comes from Eulemur rufifrons, assembly GCF_041146395.1. NCBI lineage: Eukaryota > Metazoa > Chordata > Mammalia > Primates > Lemuridae > Eulemur > Eulemur rufifrons. Next base: position 64,516,783 of record NC_091001.1, read on the forward strand.
TTCCCCCTACCCTAGGATGTTCCTGAGATGCATTTCATAAAGTTTCTCAGAAGGTTCTGCATAGTGGTGGCCAACTCAATAACTCATCCTTTTATTTTGATGGGGTTCTGAACACACTACTCTGAAATATGGCACCTTGGCATTTGAGAAAACAGCAGAAGCAGGAAGGTCTCTCTGACCTTCTCCTGACCTTCTCCCCTGAAACAGGCCAGAAAAGAATTCTCTGACCTTCACCTGAGGTATATCATAAATACATCACAAGATCCATCATTCCAGAGGTGCCCTCCCTATACGTGGAGGAAAGGACTGACATTATCTCTGAAGATACAGGGACACAGAGAAGAATCTGAACAGATAGGCCTTGCTAAGTTCCCCCCAGTTTATTACCATTATTACCCCTTGTCCAATCATACTTCTCCACAACTGTGCATTCTTCGCTAAACCTAAACATAAAAATATACAGGTTTCCCTCTTTCTTTGGGTCTTCATTTCTGAAGGCCTCCACGTCACATAAAATATATTAAATAAATTTGTGTGCTTTTTTTCTTGTTAGCCTGTCTTTTGTTATAGGTGCCTCAGCCATGAACCTAGCTATTAGTGAGAAATTTCTTCTCCCCTACAACCAGCTCTCCCTTCTTCCCTGTTTCACTCTTAAATATCCTATTCACATATAAGCCTTCCTGTCAGGCTCTGCTTTCGGCAGAAGCCAGGCTAAGGCACTCAGGAATCTCAAAAGATATCACTTGGCTTCTGCAAGTGACCCAGTAGGGCACAACAATGAGGCTTTCCTCATTGCCTATGTCGGTGCTGAACATGAACCTTCCTGTTGTAAGCAGTTAGGCATTGACTCTGAGAGAGGTCCTCAGCTCACAGAAGGAGGAGAAAAGGCTCCCTTTGTGTACAATGGATAGGCAAATCAGGTGAATTCTTTTCACCAAGTCCTGCTTCATTTTGTTGATTCACTAGAACTCATCTTGTGGGAGGGCCACTGACTCACCATGCAGAAATGGGAAGATCAGTTTCATTAGAAGTGGGATGTTTCACACACTTCTTACATACACACATCAGGACACAAAGTGAGGTGACGTGGTTTGGCTGATGTCTAAGGGCCCTCAACTCAATATAGAGATTTTAACCAAATATAGCAAGGAGGCTTCGGTTTGAGAATCCAGCTTCCTCTTCCAAAGCAGATGATGGGGAAGTGAAGGAAGATGGGATTAAAGTTAAAATAAACCTGAGAGGGAAAAGTAGAATTCTAAAGAGGAGAAGGAAAGAAAACTTCCTGCACACCTTCTTCCATTTCAGCACCTAGGTCGGACCATAAATGGCTTTCAAAGTGAGAAAACATCCAGAAATAGACATGTCACAGGGGGTGGGGGTAAAGGTTGGGTTCTGTCTGGGGGTGGGAGAACTAAGATTACAAATAGTGAAAAAAATAAAAAAAAAGTAGTGCTTAGTTTTTAGCACTTCTCTCGGAGGAAAAAAATCACATTTTAAGCTTAAAATTGTTATGATTATAAATTTATCATTTTTGATACATTAAAAGTATAAAGGCAAGAACAAAAAAATTATTTCTGACCTTTTTGGAAGTGTATGAATGAAAAAAAAAAAAAAAACCTCTTTTTCTCCACGCCCTTCCCTGGCAGCAGGGGGGTTGTTAACATCCCCAAGGTCCTGAGTGTCTAGTTACACAGCATCTTGGAGCCTGGTTAGGAGCATGAGCTATGCAATCCCACTACGAGGTATTTACTTAAGAGAAATGAAAACTTAAGTTTACATGGAAACCTGTACACAAATGTTTATGCATCTTTACTCATAATCCCTCCAAACTGGGCGCAACCCAAATTCCTTTGGTGAATGGATGAAAAAACAGTGGTCCATCCATGCCATGTGCTATTTCTCGGGAATAAAAAGTAATAAATGATGGGCACATGCAGCAACAGAAGAAGGATAAATGTCAAATGCATGTTGCTAAGTGAAAGAAGCCAGTCTCAAAAGGCTGTATGATCCCATTTGTATAACATTCCAGAAAAAGCAAAACAGACAGAAAATGGATCACTGGATGCCCAAGGCTGGGAGTGAATGGAAGGAGGGATTGATTACAAAGGGGTACAAGGGGATTCTTGAGGGTGATGGAGCTGTTCTGTACTTGACTGTGGTGGTGGTTACACAGCTGTGTGCATTTGCCAGTGATCATAGACTTGCACATTGCTAAAAAGGGTGAATTTTACTATTAATATATGTAGATTTACCTCAATTTATTTAAAAAAAGAAATGGGCTGTGGAGTCACTGACCTGTTACAGAACCTCAGCTCCAATCATTTCCTTAGCTGTGTGACCCTGAATGAGTTACTGAAGCTTTCTGGGACTTGGTTTTTTCATCTGCACATGGAGCTATAACAGTTCTAGTTCACAGGTTCATTACAAGGATTTAGTGAGTGAATGTACCCAACGCAGTGCCCAGCACCCATCCAGCATTAGATCCCATGATAACCAACCGGCCAAGAGACACAGCATGAAGTCCCTCCAGGTAGACCTGATAGCTGTCTGCCCTGCACTCTACCCCCACTCCCAGCCCAGCCTCCTTCCAGTGAGTCCTCTGCCCAGCCTGGATTCCTGGGGAGGAATTGTGCCCACTCCCTGAGGACAATGGGAGCAGTCTGGGCTGGGTTAGAGCTTGGTGTTACTGAAATCTCGCATTGAGGCCCAACAGTCTCCGGGGATTTTAAAATCTCTTTTCCACAGCCACAAGCTGTGCCCCCTAGCTGAGCCAGCAGGCTCACAAATGCCACACTAGGCAAAAGGTATGCTTTCCTCTGCTCTTATAAGACTGTCATTTTACCCTATTTTTTATTTCCTGGCACATAGTAGATGTTCAACAAATGAAAAACAGGTACAGCCCCCAGGCAACTAGCTTCTTGGCATTTTATCAGACTATACTAAACATTGTTTGACTGTGGGCTCTAATACTTTTCTTTCTGTAGTTTTAGGAGCGGGTGTGCATGTCATATCTCCTGACACTGTCTCTTGAAAACTTTCTGCCCAACTTAACTGTTTTAAAGATCCCAAGCAGACTTTTCTATAGTTATGAAGTTTTATGAATTATTCCATTCCTTACATTAAGTTATGACATGAACCCCCTCCTAATAGACTTTGATTGATTAGGATGAACCACATATGCACTGTGGACAGGACTGGACTGCTCATTGCTCTATCACCAGAGGCAATCACGCAATGAGAGTTTACAAAGCACCTCCTCTGTGCCAGGGTCTGTGCCAGGGTGCTGGGCTCTAGGGAAAAATCACATAGCTCCTTCCCAGCTTCTGAACCTGAGCATACATGCCATCACTGTGCAGACACCTTACCTCTTCGGATCTCTGTTTCTCAACTGTGATTTTTAAGGCCCATTGCAGACCCATTCCAGGACCAAGAACCTATGACTTGGAAATTGTACTGCACTCTGTGATGGACAGAAGACGTGTTTTATGGGAACTGATGGTGTTGGTGATGCTGGTGGTGAAACTGATGATGTTGCTGACCTAAAGAAGAGGAAGAAGTTGAATGCTTTTAATGGAAGTAGCTAATTTACAAGTTTCCATTTCTTTTGCTGCTTTGCGACTACTTTACTCATGAGGGACTAGAAAGATACACAGCCCCTTGGATGGGGTAGGAGGGCGGAGAGAGAGCACAGGTGGGCTTCAACTGATATTTTTAAGGTTTTATTCCTTAAAAAATTTTTTAAATGGAATTCAATATGACTAAAAGTTAAATCGGGGTCTTAGGCATCCATACTGATGAGTTATAACATACTCTGCACCCTTCCGTAAGTTTGAAGCATTTGTTGATCATTTTATTGAGAGACACTCTCCCTTCTTTGTAAAGTAGTAACTGTGGTGTGGGGCATTTTTCATCATAGAAAGGTATTTCTGTGTTTACCTGAGCAACCAGTCCTTCCTTGGAAATAACACCCTGCTGATTCATTCTCTCTCCTCTGAATGTTCTACGTATCCTGCCTGTTCTGAGGCTCAGATGAAAAACATGGCCTGATGAGTTAAATCATGACAGCCAGAAGCACCGGGACTTCAGTTCCTTTAAACCCTTCCTACTGGCAGGTCAGCTCCGCCCCCACACTCCTCTCCCCAACAGGGCCGGACATCCTGCTGATGGAGCAGCTTTGAGCAAGCTTTTGCTCAAGGACAGCTCCCAAGAGAACCTGGGGCAGCCGCCCTGGCTGGGCTGGGGAATGAAAAGGACTCTGCGTTTCAAAGGAAGGGGTGAGGGGAGGGGTGAATCAGCCTCGCCTCAAAGGCTAAAAATAATCCAGCTTTGTAGACTTCTTCCTCCAATGAGTCTGGGCCCGGAAAAAGGGAGGGGGAAGAAGAGGGTAGGATCTTTGCATCAGTCCTGACTGTTAACGCATGGGCTGCTCAGAAAAGAGTTAAATGGGAGCTTTTATCCCAGGCTCTCTCCCAAGTCAACTTCTTATAACTAGAACTCATCACTCATCTCTTTTATAATAAATGCACTTAGGAGGAACCAGGTGGGTTCTCTTCTTCTGTCCTGTCCCACTGCTTAGAGAAAAGCCCAGGCAGGCACCAGGTATAAGTCAGCCTCTCCAGAGCCAGTATTCTCATGTGCACCTGAGCCTGGGCACGTGGCCTCTCTGGGTACAGAGTCTCGTCTCTGTAAAGGCTGTATGGCCTGAAAAACCTCCCTCTTCCCCTAAACAGTTTCATAACAAAGGAGATAATGGGCAGGAGGTGCTTTTAGCCTCCTTGAGGAAATCCAAGTGGTGTTCCAGCCTTCTTGTGGTCAGATGCAACCCACCCTCCTATGCTGGGATGGATTTTACTCTTCACTGGGTTTCCTCTACTCCTGGCTAGCAAGTCGTCTCAGCGAGACAAGGGCTCCTTGCTGCTTCTCCTTCCCAAGGGAATCTGGGTGTTTGTAAACCTGTCGGAAGTTCTGGAGGAATGACTTCCTTTACGAACAAAGTTAGAGGCAGGAAGCCTATGATGGCCAACACTTGAGGGGGTGTTGGAGCTACAGCCTCCCGTGGGGTCCCTGGACTGGGCATTCTTCCTTGGAGCAGCAAGCAAAATGCGAGGTTCTGCTCCTCTTGATCACCGAGTATAACCTTTTCCCTACAAACTAGCTTTTCTTAATTGCAGTGACTTGTGTGTGCAACCCCACACTGTGACTGGCTCCAGTGCAGTTGGCCTTCAACATGGAAATCTTGCTCAGCAGGGCACGGAGCTGCCGCATAGTCAATTTCCCTTTCCTTGGTAAATATGACACCCCCACTGGTTTTAAAGGACTCCAGCTCCCTCAACCCAGGTGTTATTGCTAAATATTTGCCAGGACCTCATGTAACAGAGGGAATGGCCTAAAGAAGAGTAACTTCCCTCCAACACACACACACTCTTTTTGCAAGTTAAAACCTGCATCCCTGCCCAAGGCCAGTAGTCAGAGGAGCAGGGGAGTGTCCTTTGCTCTCTGTACCACAGGAGATGGCTCAATGGAATTGTCCCGGCAGAAGTCACAATCACAAGATCATCTTCTCTGGAGATGCTATAGCTAAACAGCAACAGCCCAAAGCTGAAAACTCCTTTTAAAAGCTCGGTATTTCTGCTTATAGATAGGACAATGGTACTAAGAGGAGAGTCTTCCATTCTCCTCATTTGCCAACAAATTAATAAACTTCTCTTTCCTTCTCCTCAAACCACTCATCCTGGTTCTTCTGATGCAGCCCCAGGGACAAGTGCCGAACTTTTGGTAACACTCATATGCTGCAGAAATACTTCAGCTTTTGCGTGGGGTAGTTCTGAGTCAGGACAGTTCCATGCAGCTTCCAAATGAGGTGAAGAGGCGGTCACTCCCCAGATGTGGGCCTGAAAAACCATCAGGTTCTGCCCCCTTAAATCCCCAAATGCACTTCATTGAATTACTTACAAGAAAGAATATGAACAACTAACATCTCCTGAGGACTTACTTTCTGCCAGGCCCTGTGCTAAGACTTTCAATAGATCATCTCATTTAGTCTCCACATTTATAGGAGTGCGGGGGGAGGGGGGGGGAGTGAGGCATCAACAGGGTCATGAAATGTTCCACCGTCATCTGTCCTGTAACCCATAAGGGTGGGAGCTGGGATTCGAACTCCCATCTGCTTAGCTCCATATCCAGGGCTGGTAACCATGATTTCCAGAAGGGCCCTTTTGAGACGTGAGTGGTCTAGTGTGGCAAGTGTACAAGGACAGACACCGGCAGACTGTGCACAGGCTAATATTCTGTATGAATGTGAGGAATAGCACGGCCTCCCTGGGCATCAGGTTTGAAGGAAGGAAATAATGGTATTAGGTTGGCCTCCTTCTCAAAAGTGGTTGGATGGGCTTTACTGCTAATCTCTAAAGGAAATGGAACAGAGATAAGCAAACAACACACAAGAGGAAGTTACCAAGATTCCTCAGCCTTGCCAATCTTCTTAGAAAGCATCCTGGGTGGGGCACCCTCTCCAGATAGTATCTAGGAGACAGACCCCTCCCACCAGCCTTCCACAGGTAGTGGAAGCCCCCCCCCCCACCAGCCCCACTTTAGCAGAGGAGGCAGTCTCCAAAAATAACTTGAAATGGGCCAATTTAGGTGCTCAGCTTTCAAAGGCTTCATTTACATCTCAAGAGAAGTAAGCAGACCACTTTTCCAGTTGCTGAAGGCATTAAACCAGGAAAGGGCTCTTTAAAGCCTGGCAACTTAGCTGTTTTCATCGAGATCACCCCAAAAGCAACAAGGAAAGATATGCGAGGCAGATCCCCACGAGGCTCAAATTTATTTGAAGTTTGATCTATATCTTTTAAAATATATGCAAAGTTTTCATTCTAGCCGTATCCATACCCATTTGTTTTAATTTTAAAAAACTACTTTTGATTACTTAGTCTAATTGCTTATCCTTCCCCCTAAATCTCTGAGTTAACCAATGATATTTACTTAGCACAGTGCAACAGCTTTATAGACATTATCTCATCTAACCCTCAAAATAGCCCTAATCGGTAGTACTGTTATTCCTCCCACTTTATAGATGGGGAGACTATTCACTTCATGCTGCAACACCCAAGGGCGTTCTCCATGTAAGCCTGTGGCTTCTCCCATCTTGGGCATTACAGATGAGTGCTTTTCCTTAATTAAGATTGTACAAGAATCTTTGTTATTATCAATTTTTAAGATATAAAAGTATATAATGAATATTATGGTAAGCATAATTTCCTCAAAGTGCACAGCTCTGTGAGACTGAGAAGCCTCTCCCACTCCTCTGAGAATCCCTGAAACAGAAATTTGCCTTGAGTGTTGCATTGTTTCAGGTAAAGACCTGGTTTAACATGGTGATTAAGCAGCTTGGATGCAAGCATGGGCTCAGGAGTTACACATCCTCACTCAGTCACTTCCCCTTGTGTGATTTTAGGCTACTCATCTACTCTCTTAGCCTCAGTTGCTCACCTGTAAAATGGGATAATAATAGGACCTGCCCCATAGTGATGTTAGGAGGATTAAATGAGCTAATGCATATATAGTGCCTGACAGAGTAAGTGATCAATAAATGTCAGTGAGCCAGGCAGGGTGGCTCACGCCTGTAATCCTAGCACAATGGGAGGCCGAGGCGGGTGGATCATTTGAGCTCAGGAGTTCGAGACCAGCCTGAGCAAAAGTGAGACCACATCTCTACTAAAAAAAAAGAAAGAAATTATATGGACAACTAAAAATATATAGAGAAAAAATTAGCCGGGTATTATGGTGCATGCCTGTAGTCCCAGCTACTCGAGAGGCTGAGGCAGTAGGATCGCTTGAGCCCAGGAGTTTGAGGTTGCTGTGAGCTAGGCTGACGCCACGGCACTCTAGTCCAGGCAACAGAGTGAGACTCTGTCTCAAAAAAAAAAAAAAAAAAAAAAAAAAAGGAGAGTTTTACAAACATATAAATAAAAAATAAAAATGTCAGTGGCTTTTCTTATTAAAGAGACTTGGGATGGAAGTTGCTTTCCAGGAGACCTTTTGGATAACAATGCCTAAAACCACACTTCCAAGGTCAGGGAAACTATTGCTACTGACTTCAAATTCATCTTCAGATGTCAGACCAGGTATACTGACATTTAGGCTGAAAATGTGATCACTGAAGCCATGTCTTGGACTGTGAGCATGGGAGGGGGTATGGAGTAAAGTCTACGAATTCCTGTAACCTAACTGAGTATCTTTATGAACCTCAAACCCATTTGCAGGGAAGAATGTATCCAAGAGCTACCGTAGGGTGGTCCCTCTGAGACCTCCAAGCCTCAAAGCATGGCAGAACTGAGCCTTGCTGGCTGCAGATATAATGAGAGCACAGCTGCCCTGCCCTGGGAGGCAGCACCAATCGCCCTCAACCCCAGCAGAGCCGACAGTGCCAGCTCTGCCCTTGGGCTCCACCTCCCCTTCAGCTCCCACATTCTCATCTCTTTGCTGGACTGAGCCAGAGGCAGGGCCATGAGGCTTCACTCATGTCTGTGCACCCACACCTGCAACACAGTACCTGTCCCGTAGCCTCCACAGAGCTCATTCACAGGAGGCCATGAAATGCCCTCCTCTCTTCTCCAGGGTACATCTGTGTAACCAATGCCAGTGCTGTGGCCTGTATGCTTGGGTCAAAACCAATGCCTTCCAGCCCTTGTATCCTTCTTTTCCCAGACTTGGTCCTGACAAAGATTCTTTGCTTGGCCAAACTATAGCTAAGCTCCTGAACATTCTCCTAGGCCCATCCATGTAATTCCTTATAAAATCCAGTTTTAGCAAGAACTCTGCTAAATCGATTTAGCTAGAATCTCCTACCCTCTGTAACTGATCACCCTCGATACCTGATTGGGCTCCTTATCCTCCACCATCCCCCAAGTGATGTGGGATCACGCTGGCCCAACTTCAGCAAGAATCTGGTTTGCCAGAGTCCCCCTACCTCTCATGTTTTCTCCTAGTAATTTTCCACCCACTGACCCCCAACCTCTTCCTTGACTATACATTCCCACTTGCCCCCGCTATATTCAGAATTGAGCCCAGTTCTATCCTGAGGTCTCTTTCCCCCTAGTGTAATAGTCCTGAATAAAATCTGTCTTTACCACTTTACCCACTGTCTAGCTCTGGTTTTTCTTTGTCAGTACATATGGCTGCCCTTCATCTATGTGTCACCTCAGAGAGTCAGGTCATTCAGTCACAAGCTTTATATTCTTTATATTTTAAGTGCATAAGTACCTTGTCTCCCTGGTATCTTCTTTCTCAAACATCTCTTAAGCCAAACCACTTAGGCCAGTGAAACAGCTAATCTATTTTATGTTGATTCCATTAGCTTCAGTTTCTTGACCTAGTTTCCAAATTAAGGGAATGATGGGGAAGGGGGCACCTCTCCATAGCCTTGTCGGTCCTGCCCTGGGAGAGGTCTTGGGAGCTGTGGCTGCTCTCCCACATCCCACATTCTCATGTGAGTGGGTCCTTGTTTCCCCACCCCAATCCTACACATGAAGATAGCAGAGAAGTATCATACCTGAATAAACTTAATAAGAGCTTCTCTCTATGGACCTAATGGAGCCTGGATCCCCTACTCATAAATAGATTAGTCTGGCGTCCTGGCAAGAACCCTGGATTTATATCATGGGCCTTGCCTCTTGTTGTGACATTTTGGATAATCACTTAACCTCCCTAGCCTCAATTCTTCATTTATAAAAGCAGGATCAGCCTAAAATATTTTTAATGTTCTCTGTAACATTGAAGAGTGGAAAGCACTATACAAACATAAACAATGATTAGTCTCCCTGGAAAACGCCTTCTTTCTCCCCTAACATAAGCTGTTAGGAGGTTCTGAGAGCAAAAGTCCCTAGGGAGAGAGAAAAGGCCAGCACATCACAGATCTCATTCAGAACAAAAGAGAAGCAGCAGAACTCTCCAGACATGTCTTATTTATGCAGAATATCTCCCAGAACCTTTGTGAAGACATGAGAATCTCCTGAAGTTACCTTCCCATCCGAATGAATATAGGTATCAATTGTCCTCAAGTCATATCAGTATAAATCTTTGGCTTGAATGAGAAGCTCCTAATAGATTAGCCGATATATTAACTGGCCCTTTTAGATGGCAGAATATGTCAAGAGTTGCCCAAAGAACTAATAATGCAACCTGCGCTCTATTATCCAAGGCTATTTTGGGGCTTTTAAACCATAAGTGCAATTAAAAAAGAAATCAATGCTCTCAACAACTGAAAGTCAATTGAGTTACTTAAGCTTTCCCCCAACATATATAGCCATTGACTCTCCAGGAGTCTGGCTACAGCATCTGGGCCTTGTGCAGACACCAAACTACTCAGCCAGCAGACAAAAACATAGAGAGCTCCAATCATCCAATCAAGGGACTATTAAAATATGGCTCATATGTCTTCAGTTCTGTCACAGTTCACCAAGGATTCATCCTTTCGTCCTCAGTGAGAGGCAAGTCTGCAGAATTGGGATGGCTGAGGGCCCTGTTTTCTCCTCCCCTTAGTTGTAGCCTACGGTTGTGGTGTGCAAGTATCATCAGGGAACTTTTGTTTTCATACCTGAAGGGAGTCTGTTTTCTCCAAAGGCACCAAAGGGAGGTTTTTGCCGGTGCAGCTCCCAGGCCTCAGACTTAACCCTGAGACTTTCCACCCCCAGGAACTCTGTGCCTTTGGCCATGAGCTGGCTCCTGAGGTCTCCTATGAGTTCCGCCCCTGCCCTCCAGAGCTGTGAATGCCAGAGGACAGAGAAGCAGCGTCTGCCCCTGGATCTGAGCTCACTGAGGCGCAGACACTGCTCCTCCATCCTCTGACACTCAGCTCTGGAGGACAGAGGCCTGCTCGTGGCCAAAGGCATGATGCTTACAAAAGTACCTGACACAAAGTAAATGCCATATAAGTGATGGCTGTCATCATAAATTAGCATATGTAAATATAAAATCGTGGTGGTATATACATTGAAGCAGAAGGCACAATCAGAGGACTGGAGAACTCTGAATGGAAGCTCAGGCTGATCAAAAACATAGGCTGTCACCAAACAGGCAGGCAGAAATCAGGGAGGCAGAGGGTAGTGTTTCCACGTGCAGTTGATGAGCAGAGGGAAATCAGATGCAGGGTCTGGATAAGACAGACATGGCTCAGATGAAGTCTTAAGATCATACCTGGTTGTCTACCAGTGAGATGTTTTAAAAATTAAAAAAATAAATAAATAAAAAAGATCCCACCTGGGAAGGCTCCAAGTTGTCTGGGGATATCTTCTGCCTGTTATCTGAGAAGACTCTGGTCTCCACTGGCTGACGCTTCCAAGTCTGAAAGGTACCAGGCCTATTTGTCTGTCCTGCTCTGTCTCCCCCTGGTTACTGGCTAAGTCCCATTTCCCACAGCTCTCCAACAGCCTCAGAGTGGTGGCATTGTTATCTCTGGGGGCATGAAGCAGGCAGCCCAGTGCAGATGAGGTCTGATCCTAGAGCCTACCTGTCTTAGTCCATTCGGGCTGCTATAACAAAATTACATGGACTTGGTAACTTATAAACAACAGAAATTTATTTCTCACAGTTCTGGAGGCTGGGAAGTCCAAGAGCAAGGTACCAGTGGATTCGGTACCTGGTGAGTTCCTATTTCCTAGTTTTCTCTGTGTCCTCACATGGTGGAAGGGGTGAGCTAGCTCTCTGGAGTCTCTTTATAAGGGCACCACTCCCATTCATGAAGGCTCCACCCACATGGCCTGATCACCCAGAGGTCCTACCTCCTAACACCATCACCTTGAGGATTAGGATTTCCACATATGCATTTGCGGGGTAGGGGGGGCTCAAACATTCAGACCATAGCACCACCCACCATCCTCCTCATGTACCTTCCTGGCTCTCCCAGCTTTACAGGATTGAGGTCAGTTCCTTCTAAGGTCTAGGGCCAGAGACTGAGGACCTGCGTTTTCAATCAGGGCACTGATATTTATGTAAGAGAAAGCTGATCAAAACAGTTATCTTGGACAACACAAACATGAGGCTAGTTATACATCTATTGGTTTTTCACGTGGTCATATGCCAGACACTTGCAAAAATCTGGCCCATTCACAAGTGCATTGATCCACTTACAAATGGCTGCATAGATAATAAAAGCCAGATTTGGGTCTTAATGATAAAATTAATTTTATAAATACTTGAATTCCATTTGAAACATAAGTTTGAAGAGAAAACATGTTAATAAAGAGTCCCTTTCTTAAATGCTATTAAAGTTCTGTGTTTGTCATATTTCAAATCATTGCCAGTTAATGCAATAATGACAATGGTGTACTTCTTCTTTTTTTTTTTTTTTTAGACAGAGTCTCACTCTGTTGCCTGGGCTAGAGTCCTGTGGTGTCAGCCCAGCTCACACCAACCTCAAACTCCTGAGCTCAAGCAATCCTACTGCCTCAGCCTCCCAAGAAGCTGGGGCTACAGGCATGTGCCACCATGCCCGGCTAACTTTTTCTATATATTTTTAGTTGTCCATATAATTTCTTTCTTTTTTTTTTTTTTTTTTTTTTTTAGTGGAGATGGTGTCTTGCTCTTGCTCAGGCTGGTCTTGAACTCCTGAGCTCAAACGATCTGCCCTCCTCGGCCTCCCAGACTGCTAGGATTACAGGCATGAGCCACCACGACTGGCCTGACAATGGTGTACTTTTTAATGGACTTAACTGTTTTGTAATTACTGAAAAGAATTTTTAAGCTTTAATTATTTTTTTAGAGCACTGACTAGGCCAAGCTGGTGCGGAAGGGGGAGGAAGGGTAGGCAGAGGGGAGAAAATCAGCAAGTTGAGAAATGTCAGGCACTATAGCTGGATACATTCTGCTGCATAAGGCTGCCATAAGGGGCAACTGAGGAATAACTGGCAAAGTTCTGTACAAAGCATGCATTATTTATGTGTGCATGTGCGTGTGTGTGTGTGTGTGTGTGTGTGCGTGTAGAGAGAGAGAGAGAGAGAGAGAGAAGCAAATATTAATAGTAGAGATACTGATACAGGTAGTCCTGCTTGGACTAGTTAGAGATGCAGGTATATATGAGCACATAGAGTAATATATCAGAGTACATCACAGTTTTTCAAATGCTTTTGCATAACATTCAGAGAATACTTAGTGAGCTTTTACTACATGTGAGGTATGAGGTCTTCTAGGAGGACTTAGAGAAAAGGCCCTCAAGCAGCTCACCTTCTAGTTATTAGTAGGCAATATCCAAATGAAATTTGCTGTGGTCAGTATGATAACACATTGTAGATATATTTATAGTAGAGAAGCTGGAATCTCAGTTTAATTTACCCCATATAAAGAGAATAATTAGAGCAAGCAGTTGTGAGCATAAAGTCTGAAATCAAACTGCCTGGATATTAATTTCAACTCTATTGCTTAGTAGCTGTGTGATCCCAGACAAATGATTTAACCTCTCTGGGCCTCAGCTTGTAAAACGGGGATAGTAATGGTACCTACCTAAGAGGGCAATTGTAAGGATTAGACGAGTTAATAATATACTGTAAGCATTACATGGGTTTCCTATCACTATTTTTATTTATTTAAATGTAGAGATTGATTGAGAGGATATTTCCTTCATCCCTAGTTGATGGAACAACAATATAGCAAGAAAATGGTGATGGGAAGGAAGTATGTTTGCGAGGGCATTTGATCAATTTGTTGCCCTAGAAAAACACATTGGCATCCTAAGGGATCCTAGGGCCTCATTTCTAGATAAGTCAATAGGAACTGGTCGTGGCTGGCACCATGCACAGCTTGTGTTCTGGCCCAGCGCCCACACCTTTACCCCCAGGTGGTCTGAGAGACAGCAGGGGATGAACGCCATTATCCAAGCCAGTCAAGTCAGTCAGGAGCCATGCTGGGGAGAAAAACACAAAAAACAACCTAATGGGGGAGACCTGCAACCAGACCTTTTAACCTTGACAGCCATCCGGACTGAGTGAGCTCCATGGCTAGAAGCCATCACTCCATCTGTCTGATAAGTCATTCAAAAAAGCTCACCATCTTCAGGTCTTTAAAGATGAATGCCCATCAGCCCTAATGGCCATAGCACTGTGCGGAAGCCTGGAGTCCCTGACTTCCCTTCTTGGCTCTGACGCCCCTTCTAAAAAGCCATCCAAGGAAGTCACTTAACCACTAAGTTTCCTTATCTATAAAAAGGAGAAAGCATTTGGTGCCCTTTGTTCTTATTTATCTCCCTGGAGAGTTTACGGTATCTGTGCAACTAGTGCTCAGAAAACGTAAAGAATCCTATCTAACGTGTCTGATATTGCAGACAGCAGAAAAATGCCTGGTTAATGTACTTTGGATTCATTGATGTTTCAGGAACGAGAATGACTGGATGATGTGGAGGTAGGTATTAGGTCTGGCCCTGTATTTCACATCGCTGGGAATCTGGTGGTTTAAAGCAGAGAGGAAATCCTGAACACATCCTTTCTAAAAGACACTTTTCTCAAGTATTAATACTATCTTCTTGTTCATGAACCTATACATGGCATTTTTTTTTTTTAAGATTTATTTATTTTCTGAGACAGGGTCTCACTCTGTTGCCCCGGCTAGAGTGTGGTGGCGTCAGCCTAGCTCACAGCAACCTCAAATTCCTGGGCTCAAGCGATCCTACTGCCTCAGCCTCTCGAGTAGCTGGTACTGTAGGCATGTGCCACCATGCCTAGCTAATTTTTTTTATTTTTAGTTGCCTGGCTAATTTTTTTTCTACTTTTTAGTAGAAATGAGGTCTCACTCTTGCTCAGACTGGTCTTCAACTCCTGAGCTTAAACGATCCTCCCACCTCGGCCTCCCAGAGTACTAGGATTACAGGCATGAGCCACTGCATCCGGTCTATATTTGGCATATTCTTGCTCACTCACATGTTAAAATAATTTCTTTCGTTTATTCTGCCCATGGTGCACAATAACTATGAAGCGATGCTGCTGCTGAAAGTAGTATAACTTGGAAACCACCTCATTATAAACCAAGCCTTCCAAGTTTTGAAGCCACAGAGTGTGTTAAGAGGCACCCACCAGGGCCTTCACCACTTCAAGTAGAGGGCTTAGTCAGAACGAGAGGACTGGAAGTAACCAAAGAAAGTTAAAGCTAAAAAAGGATTGAAATGGGCTAATCTTAGTGGTCTACTTTTGGTTTTATCTATTTACTTCCTGTTTGATCAAAGGGTGCTCAGGTTGACCGTGATTCTGACTTTATCATGCATCAGAATCATATGGATCGCTGGGGCCACGTGCATAATTTTGAGCACATGCATATGCAGCATCCTCAGGACACAAGAGGTACGTCTGAATCGTGTCATCCCCTGCTACAAACAATTCAGTGGTTTCCCACGGCTCTTAGAATGAGCACCAAATAAGCCTAGGTTAATGATTCTTAACGCTGGCTGCTTTCCCCCAGGAACTCCAAAACACTCCCCATATCTAGTTTCCCCTCTTCCAATTGAATCAGAATCTTTGCAGGTGGGACCTGGGGACTACATGTGAAAGCTCCATGCTCCCCTAGCTGCCCCTCCCTTGCCCTGCCCACCCTCACCAGCAGAGCCCCTGGTACCAGACGTGGTTCAGGTCATTTGTACAGGCTGTTTCCCTTCTTGGCTTACGCATTCCTCCCCTGACCTCCCAGACTATATCAAAGTGCTCCAACGCACACTCTCCTAGCACGAGACCCTCGCCTCCTTCTCATGTCTCACAGTTGCATTGCACATTTATTTGTGGGATCCTTGAATTAACGTCTGCCTCCTCCCTGGGCTGTGAATGTCTTGTGATTAGAGGCCAGTTAGCTTCTGCTCACTGTTGTGCTTTCCCCAGCTCCAGAGAAGGGCCTGACAAATAAGGGGTGCTCGACACTTCCAGCAAATGGGGGAAACGAATAGCAGGATGGAAGATGATTCAATATTTTGTGTCATGGGTTTTAAGAGATCAAAAAATATATGTTTTTTTCAAGTCATGTGTAAATCTAAGGAAGTATTGTCACAAACACTGAACCCCGTTTAATCTTAGCTACAGCTCCCCCGGCCAAGCTTCAAAGACAAGCATCATTTGGAAAATAAAATTACAGAACTAACATAACGAGCCATATCCTGTCGAGAGTTATTTTGGGAGGTGCCTACAACAGGAGGGCTGTACGGTATCTTCTCAATGCCTGGATGGGGATCCGCAGTTTGAGGCTTCTCCGCCGGGGAGCATATTTTCAGAAAGAAGAGTTAGACCAACTGGTAACTGCACTGCAGAGCCTGGATCTGCTCCCATCCTGCTTCCACTGGGGCCTCTCTGTCAGAGAGTCAGTTAGTTCATAATTAATATCTGTTCCTAAATCCAGAAATGCAAATCGACCATGACTTCAGTTCACATACTTGTAGGCTGAAACATCAGAGAGCTTGCACCTGCTAGGGCCACCCCTTCTTTAGATCTCTGAAAAAAGCCAAGGCTGACAATTCCAACCAAAGAGGTTTCCAGACTAAACTGAAATGCACAGTAGATAAAGTTAATTCAAAAAACAAAGAATGGTCTGTGCAGGGCATGGTGGGCCTTGGATTTCAGATTCAAGATGCATATAAACTAATGCATCCGGGATATTTGTATTTGAAAGACTGGAGGCAAATAACAAAGGTAATGACAGACTTCAAAGCTATAAGTTAGCTCTAGTTCTCTCTGTCTTCGACTATTGAAATGCCCCTGCTTGGGAGCTGGAGGGTTGAGGTGGCCTCTGGCACTAAATTGTAATTACAGAGCACACTGACATGTACCCATCTTCCAACCTGGCAAAAAAGTCCCCAAAATGGCAGGGAAGTACTGGGCTGCCCCAACTTTTATCACTGAATAAAACCAGCTGTGTTTCTTAGACCCAGAGCTGCACGAAACTATGACATTTGGCTCTAGGCAAACTGCCCTGCTGCTCGCCTCCAGACAGCCTCTGCATCTTCCCAGCCAACCAAAAGTGTCCCAGGGCTCAAGCAGCCATAGAGAATGCCCAGGGACCAGACCTGGGCTCCAACCTCTGTGACCTCCATTTCCCTCCAACAGAAAAGGAGGGTAATTCTTACTCTGCAGGGTCACTGGGAGGGTGCAATAAAACAACTCATGTCAAATCCCAGTTGGTACCTAGTATATGCTAATTCTGTATGTGAAATACTTTCTCCTCAATGTTAAAACTTCTAGTGTCTTGGTGATCTACTCTCAGGTGGGCAAGCAATTATCTGAGAAAACAGATTTCTCTATCAGCTTCTCAATGTAGCACTTAAAAAAAAAAAAAGAAAAGAAACATTCAGATAAGTAAATCCTCAGTGCAGTGTCTACCTACCAGGGACAGTGTAGTGTAGTAAACACCAGCGTGGGCCCTGGAGCCAGGTTCAGAGCCCGCTTCCAGCCCTATTTACCAGTGAAAGTGACACACCCTGGCTGGGCGCGGTGGCTCACACCTGTAATCCTAGCACTCTGGGAGGCTGAGACAGGCGGATTGTTTGAGCTCAGGAGTTTGAGACCAGCCTGCGCAAGAGCAAGACCCCGTCTCTACTAAAAATAGAAAGAAATTATATGGACAGCTAAAAATATATATAGAAAAATTAGCCAGGCATGGTGGCACATGCCTGTAGTCCCAGCTACTCGGGAGGCTGAGGCAGGAGAATTGCTTGAGCCCAGGAGTTTGAGGTTGCTGTGAGCTAGGCTGATGCCACGGCACTCTAGCCCAGGCAACAGAGTGAGACTCTGTCTCCAAAAAAAAAAAAAAAATGAAAGTGACAGACCCTAGGCAACTTACTGAATCTTTCTGAACCTAGTTTTCCTTATCCCTAAAAAGGTTTGATATTAATACTAATAGTACCATATCTCATAGGATGGTTGGTAGACTAAATGAATTAATACACGTGATGTACTTAGACCAGTGCCTGGCACCATAGTAAGTGCTCAGTAAATAGTAGTTATTATCATTGACATTGGCATTTCAAGCACAAGGTGGGATTCCTGGGTGGTTGCTTCCCTCCCCAGGCCCAAGCCAAATGCCCCCTCACCAGATGGCCTCCTCGTGATTACAGGGAAGGAGAACAACCTGCTTTGTTCGGAGCAACAGGAACACAGCTCCAAATTGAATGAGAAGGCCTTCTGCCTTTTAACAAGGAGAAAGTAGGTGCCAGAAGAAATGCGTTTTCACCTGTAGTATTGCCATGAGAAAAAAGGGAGGAAGAGGAATTATATGACCTACAGATGCCATTGTCTTTTAGTCAAGGAGAACTTAAAAGGGAACTAGGAAGCCATTCCCCAAAGCTTGTCCCTTGCATTGATACCTGGGGTTTACATCCTACTCTATACAGGGCAGAGCTCTTCTACATCCTTTACCTCTTTTTGTTTGGTTCACTCTGCCACCAGCTCTTGTCCCTAAACCACAGGAGCCCACCTTGCTCTGCCCCACCTAATGGCTAAGAACCAAACTGTGCAGGAAGGGAGGGCAAGCAAAGGAAAGAGGAAGAAACTTGTTCAGAAACTTCTGTATCAACAGAAGTCTTGTATATTCTCAGTATATTAGTTTGCTAGGACTACCATAACAAGGTACCGCAGACTGGGTGGCCTCAACAACAGAAATTTGTCTTCTCACAGTTCTGAAGGCTGAAAGTCCAAGATCAAGGTGTTAGCAGGGTTGGCTTCCTCTGAGGCCTCTCTCCACGGCTTGTAGTCATCTTCTCACTGTCTTCGTGGTCTTCCCTCTGTGTGTGTCTGTGTCCCAATCTCCTCTTCTTATAAGGACACTGGCCATATTGGAGTAGGGCCTACTCTAATGACCTCATGTTAACTTAATTACCTCTAGAATGACCCTACTTCTAAATACAGTCACATTCTAAGGTATTGGGAGTTAGGACTTCAACGTGAATTTTAGAGGAACACAATTCAGCTCACAACGCTTGGTTAGGCTAATTCCTACATACTTTCTGGTTTCTGATGACTATTTTGAATGCTCTCATATTTTGAATTACATTTTAGGTGGTTATCACTAATATCAACAAATGCTATTAGTTTTTAAATGTTGACCAGCAACCCTCCTAAACTTGTTTATTAGATCTATTCTTTGTTGATTGTTTCCTTCAGTAGCAAACAATTATACATTTATCTCATTATCTGACATCCCCTTTCTTAACTAGCTTTATTTCCCAAAGACTGCCATTTCCTGTAGGAGTCCTCTCTCCTTTTTTAATTAGAGTCTCACTGACCTGCAATCCCCAACCTCTGGGCTGCAGACTGGTGCTGGTCCATGCATGGCCGGTTAGAACTGGGCTGCACAACAGGAGGTGAGTGGCAGGCAAGCGAGTGAAACTTCATCTGTATGTACAACCACTCCACATCGCTCCCCATCCCCTCCTCCTGTCAGTGGGAAAATTGTTTTCCATGAAACTGGTCCCTGGTACCAAAAATGTTCGGGACCACTGTAGACAACTCTGTGTGGCAGTATACAGAGGGAGATACAAGGTCAAGCATGAGATTTTTTTTTTAAGATAGAGGAGACTTAAATGGCCAAGGAACAAAGCACTTGGTGAGGAAAAAATTGAAAATAGAAGAGAGAAAGGGGTCATTTGGTATACTGAGAATCTGGATTTTAGCAGAGATGTCAGGATCAGCCTTGGACAGGGAAATGGAAAAAAGCAAAGGTAGGTGGAGATACAGATGAGATGGCAGGTAGGGGATGCAGAGACAGGCTGCAGGATCTCCTGTCTCATGACTTCCCCTGCAAAGTCATCTGCACTAAGACATCGGGGTGCTGGGTGACACGGGGAAGTTGAGGTGTAAATAGAAAGGTGAAGGAAAACTGTACAAGGTTGTTGCAATCACACTGTATTTTCTTCATCCTACCATGATTTGTTATACACTCCCTGCTCTTACCTTTGTGAAAACTGAGAACAAGACCTCTTGGCTAAGAATTTAATCAAGTCTGTTCCAGAAAGTTCAGGAGGTAAGAGATTCAAACCCCAGTTCTACCACAAACTTGATCCATGACCTTAGACAAATCATTTATCCCTCAGTTTCTTCATGTGTTAACTTCGCATTATTATTGTGAGAATTAAATAATACATGTAAAGCTCACAGAATGTAGTAGGTGCTTAATAAACAGTAGCTAGTATTATTGTAATTAATATTATTCCAATATTTCATCAATTCTAAGCCCCACGTCTTTTAATGTTTTTTAACATCTCCAAAATCAAAATATATCTTGCAATTGAAAACAATTCATAGTTTAGTTGGTATCATTTTAAAATCTTTCTTAATGGTATATCTTACAATTGATAGCATGTTGGATTTGATGAAATATAGTATTTGGATAAAATTGCTCTAAAATAGTGGGCCTCAGCACTGTAAGGTCTAATTACCCCTTTAATTACAACTATTTTATAATGCCTCTTTACTAATCTGAAGTAAGATTTATAGTTAATACAACCAACCTACACACATAAGTTTAAAACAATAAATATACTTCTCTGACAGTTGTATAAATGAGGAATAAAAAAGTAATAAAAAAAAAAAGAGAGCATCCGTTAAGAGGTATATATTCTGATGCTCACTGAAGTTGGAGCAAAAAAAAAAAAAAAAAAAGAGGTACATGGCTATGGCTCCCTTCTTACTCCTGGTAGCTTATACTGCCTCTGAGAGATGTTTGTCTTTGGGAGGGGAATGTGAAGTGTATGTGTGTGTTCATGTCTAGCAGGTCCAAAAATCACCCACTGAAATTGTCAGGAGAATGACTGACTATTCATGCTGCAGCTATAGTGATGGGAAAACCTAAAAGTCAACTCAGCTTGGAGATACCATGCCTATACCCACATGCCCATACCCTTCACCTTGGATCCCAGAATGAGATACAGGGAACAAATCACTTCCACCTCCAGGTCCAAGGAGAATGAGAGACATACGAAACAGCTGAATCCAACCTGGAGCTTGGAGCCCAAAGCCAAGGGCTAGCCTAGCTCAGTTCATGGTGCAGCCAACCTGTAGACCCATGACCACGAAAATAAAGGATTGTTGATTTAAGCAACTGAGCCTCAGGATAATTTGTTAGACAGAATAACTTGGTAGTAGCTGATAGATGTACCACTTTATGTCAGAGGAAGCGAAAAGTAGAAAAGGGAGCGAAGGGTAGAGGCTGATATTTTTGAGTTACATAGCAGTGGGTTTCTCTGTTTTATCTGGTAAGCTGTATTCATTCACTTGTGTATTTATTTGTTCATTCAAAACATATCTAATGGGCTATGCTTCAGATACTGGGGACAAAACAATGAATGAAAACAGATGGAAATCCCTGGCCCATGGAGCTTATATTCCAGTGTGTGAGAGGCATTCACTACAGGCTTAGGTGAGCAAGGGAAATAGTTCTAGACTACCTTTAACCTTGGTGTAGCCAGCTCACTTACATTTGTTCAGCTACTAGAACACAGTCTGTCAGCCACTCATAGAACCCAAATAAGTTCCCTTCTCTCCTTTCCTTTCCGAAGGAGTGACTTGCTCTGACTTGCCTACTACTTGACAAGCACTAAAACTACATTATTCTTAATCATTTACAAAATCTTTAGACTGTGTAACAGCATTCCCATTATATACATGAGGAAACTGAGATATGAAAGGTGAAATAATTTGTCCCTGCTCACATATCTGGGAAAGACCTGGGATTTGAACCCAGTTGTGTATAGCTACAAAGCCCTGTTTCTATAAACCATATTGCCTCTCATAAGGTTGGCATTTGTCCTGGAAGTTTCTAGGTTAAAAGAAAACATTCTCTAATGTCAGCTAATTTCATGCTGCAATAAAAATGATCGTTTCTATGACTTCATCTTTTCCTATTGTTTCTTTTTTTTTTCTGATTTATATTCCACAAACATGTGTGGCTTAAGCCAAACAGAAACTCTTCAAATGGCTACACATTTAAGCATATACTATCCTGGTTTACTCTTCAAATTTCTTGTCTAAAACCTAGTCCCAAACCCCACTCTGAAAAGAAAAAAAAAAAGTTGCCTTACCCACAGCACGAAAGTACTGTTTGCCCTGGAATAATAATCTTGGCAGTCAACATAAATAATCAAAAGTTAAAGATATTTGGCTCGACTGACCAAATTTGGAACAATTTGAGCATCAAAAATAATGATAATAAAGCATTATAATGCTAAATAAAACAACAAAAAAGGAATCTAAAATTCAGAGTCACACTTTTTTAAAAGGTAAGAAGGGACTCTTTTTTGTTTCTTTACAAATAAATGCCAGCTAATAAATGTAGAAGGAGTGATATAATGAGAAAATCGCCATTTTGAAACCACTGACGTATTCTAACAAATGCCTTAAGCAAGGACCATCAATGGTTGCTAAACCATTGGGTGAAAGATTGTTGGGGAACAATCTTTCCTGGTCTCAAAGTAATATCTCCCCTCCTTTTATCCCTTATTAATTACGAAGAGTAAAAGAAGTGCCGTTACAATAGAGAAATCTGACAGACACCACCTGAACCAAGCAGTGAAACTTAGCATCACTAGTCATGGAACAAACTGACATGCACACCTCCTGATGACCTGCAGTGGGAAATACACAAAATCTCCTAGGTAATATTCTTGCCAAAAAATGTATCTGAACAAGTCCAGATCAGAGCCATTCTACAAGACAACTGGCCTGGACTCTTCAAAATGTCCATGAAAGAAAGAAAAAAAAAAAGATGAGGGGACTTTTCTAAATTAAAAAAGAGGCATGACAACTAAATGCAAAAATATAACACTTGATCCTTGATTGGATTTGAAGGGGATGGAAGAGCTTTCAAAGACATTTTTGGGACAATTGGAAAAATCTGGGCTATACTTTAGGTAATATTTGCACTAATGCTGAATCTTATGGGTGTGATAATGTATTGTGGTATGTAAGAAAAATGGCCTTATTCTTAGGAAATGCATGATGGAGTATTTAGCGTCAAGATGTTCGCAATTCACTTTCAAAAGGTTTGTCACATCTGTGTGTGTATGTATATATGAATGGATACATACACACGTACGTAGACACACAGACAGGCAGACAGATATCTCGAAAGAGTAAGCTAGAGAGAGGAAAAAAGAGGGAGAGAGAGAAAGCAAATGTTAAAACTGCTAAATGTAGGTGAACAATATATGGACTTTGTGGGTTTTTTTCTTTCAGCTTACCTGTAGGTTTGAAATGTTTCAGAATAAAAATTTGGGGAAGAAAAATGAAGGTTTTGGAATAGATGTTGTCTCCCTTACCTTGTTGGCATTTTAAAAACGCTAAGACCTAGAATAGATCATCCCTGGAGGACACACTCCTATCTGAAGCCTGGGCCAGGTCATCCTGTAAAGCCACACTGCGTGCCCCTTAGCACACCCAGGAGCTGACCCAGTGGGGCGGCAGCTCCCCTGCTCCTTCCTCCAGTCTGGATCATTGCGATGACTGTTTGGAAGCCGGCTTTGCAAGACAAGGGGATATCTGTGCACTGCTGGAAGAGACTGTGAAGGGTGAGTCAGGAAAAGCCTGGGAAGGAGATGAGGGGGCAGAGAGATGGGATGTTTGCAGCTGAGAGACAACTCAGGGAATGTCTGGGAAATGTGGAGAAGGGGAGACAAGAAAGGGTGAACAAGCAGGGGCTTATCTGAGAATCCTTTAATACAGAAGCAACAGGGGAAGACTGATTGGGTCTTGTCTACCTACTACAGGTTGACACTGTGAAGTGGGTGGGCAGCCCCATACCCACGTTTTCTCATCCTGCAAGGGAGCACAAGTTCCCTTCCCTATTCTTTTAGCCAAGCCCTCCTTTCCTTGCAAACCACTGCTGGTCTTCTTTGCCTTAATGTGTCCAAAGCAGGAACAAAGAATTTTAGAGCTGGAATGTGTGTGGAGACATTTTAAGAGGTGTGGGTAGAAGCAGGACGACCACTTTGGAGGCTTTTGCAGTTGTTCAGTGTCCAATGATAGAGGTCTGGACTGAGGGGTTACAGAGAGGCAGTGAGAAATAGCTGGATTCTGGATGCAATTGAAGGCAGAAGTCAGTGCTCCATTGCTGCCTTGTCTAGAAACACTACTGGCCTCTCAGATTCCCCTTCAGCATTCCCTATCCCTGTGGTTTTTATTCTTTAACTGGAGGGTTGGAGTATGGACAGATGAAGGCAAATCCATCTTTGAACCTGGGAACACCATTCAAAGGGTGCCCTCCTGATGAAGATTGGTCAGCAATATCAAAGGAAGTTGGGTCCAGCACAACAGTCTACTTTTCCAGGAAATCTTGCTCCCCACAGTGTGATATTTTCCTCCTATGAACTCAAGGGCAGTCTCATCTATAAAATAACATCCTACCTGGCATGAGTATAGTACTTTGCAATTGTTTCACACAATTGGGGAGGTCTTTCCTGACCCCTAGACCAGGTTGTGCCCCGTGTTCTATGTTCCCATAGTACCTTGTTCTTTTACTCTACTATAATTTTCGCTATATTTTATGGTAGATACTTGTTTAATTATCTGTCTTTCTTGCTAGATTGAAAAGCATTATGAGGAAAAGACAGTGTTATACCCTTGGTACGTAACAGAACATCTGCCTAGATCATAAGAGGCATTCACTACATTCCTACAATTGAATGAATAAATGATCACTAACTCTTTTAATCTTCAAAATAATTCTTCCAAGGTGGGCAGTATTGTCTCCACTGATGAGGTGAAGGAAGAGCTGAGAAATGGTGGACACATAGCTGGTGAGCAGAGGCAATAACTGGGAATGGTATCAGGGTCTAGGCTCTTTCCATGATGCTTTACCTGAAACCTAGAAGAAACATTCATTCCTTTAATCAGTCAACAGACACCTACTGATTATTCTCCATGCCAGTCTCTACGATATGCTGGTGGAGGGACATACAAAAAGAGAATAAGATTTGTATTCAGATGCTGGAAACCAAATGTAGGGAAATGGACATGCAAATACGTAATTGCATTACAGTGTGATAAACACCATGGGAGCTCCTAGGAGGACTGCCTAACTCCGCTGGGGTGGGGGAAGTCTTTAATATGTTATATTTGATCTGGGTTTTTTAAAAAAGTACATTGCTATGAACAGAAGGAGGAAGGTTGTTAAGGGAAGGAGGAAGGAACAGAAGGAGGAAGGTTGTTAAGGCTGGTGCCTCCAAGGCTGGGTAACCTTGTTTCCTGCTCTGAGGCTGAAGACTCTCAGTCTCCCATCCTGCAGCTGGCAGCTAGTCTCAGGAAATGGAGGAATCAGTCCCAGGAGCCCAGGCTTGCTTAATTCAAAAGCAACCAACACTAAAGATCCATAGTGTGGAATCAGGTTGAATTATAAACATCCCTGGAGCTTGCCTACTTGGGCCACCACCTACAGACAAAAATGTCATCTATATTAATGGTGTTTGTTAGATTCAGGCAGTGTTCAACCGTCGCTATCACACACAGTGGCCCCAACTCCTCATTTTGATCAATGTATAAAATTTACTTTTGTGACAAGTAAAAGAACACTGCAGGTCATCTGACATGGAATAAAGTGAGGAGAAGTTGCCTCCTAAGAATATAACATACTAGCCAGGGCAGTCAAGAGTCCTTCTCTCATTGAGACATGGCACTAAAGGGAAGCCAAGAGAAGATTATCCTATGAGCTTTGTTATACCATAGTAGAAACTGTGAGAAAAAAATTTACCATGGCATTGAAGTGATAGGAAATGTTTACACAGGAGAGTATGGTGATCATATTTAAATTTTAAAAACTAACGGATAGCAGTATATGTGTTAGGGGAACAGAGGACAGAGATAGAGAGATTGTTTAAAAGGTTAATGAAAAAATACCAGTGAGAGATGATAAGGATAATGAGAATGAAGAGGAGGATATGGATTCAGAAACCATTTAAGGGGTAGAGTCATCAAGATCTGGATGACTAATTGCATATAGGGGGTAAGAAAGTAGGAAGAGGAGTCCAGGCACGGTGGCTGATGCCTGTAATCCTAGCACTCTGGGAGGCCGAGGCGGGTGGATCATTTGAGCTCAGGAGTTCCAGACCAGCCTGAGCAAGAGCAAGACACCGTCTCTACTAAAAAAAAAAAAAAAAGAAAGAAAGAAAGAAATTAGCTGGACAACTAAAAATACATAGAAAAAATTAGCCAGGCATAGTGGCACATGCCTGTAGTCCCAGCTACTTAGGAGGCTGAGGCAGGAGGATCGCTTGAGCCCAGGAGTGTGAGGTTGCTGTGAGCTAGGCTGACGCCACGGCACTCTAGCCTGGGGAACAAAGTGAGACTCTGTCTCAAAATAAATAAATTAATCAATTAATTAAAATTTAGAAAAAAAGAAAGTAGGAAGAGGAGAAGGTGGTGACTCCTGAGTTTCTGGCTGGGGAAAGTGGTTGGATGATGGGTTGGAAGGAGAGAGAGTGTGTGTGTGTAGCTAAAAAGACAGTTTAACTTTGTAACTGTTGAAGTGAATGTGGACCACAGGCATAGATGTCCAGCAGATAGCTGGATACATGGTCTGCAATACAGGAAAAATTCCAGACTGGAGATAGTAATCTGAGAGTCATCAAAGTTTAAATGGTAAGTGGGGAGTGGAAGTGGAAGAGGTAGCCCACAGAGACCATACAGAGAGAGGAGAAGGCTGAGGACTCACATTTGGGGAACACTGCCATTTGATAGGCAATTAGAGGCAGTTGCCCATGAAGAAGATTGAGAAGTCAAGCCACACAAACGCCAAACCATGAACACTATTGAAAGCCTTAGATGTTCTAGCTCAGTTGGAGTTGAATTTGACTATATACAACAGAAACCTGACTACAGTGGATTAATCAACACCTTATCCAGAGGGAGGCAGTCCATGGCTGATGCCATGAAGTCATCAAGACCCAAGCTACTTCCAGCCCCTTTTGTCCTCATAATCATAAGATGGCCGTTCTGCATCCAGGCACTAAGCTCTCATTCCAAGCAGGAAGAAGGGAAAGTGCAAATGGCAAAAGGCATTCACCAAGTCTCTCCCTTTTTATCAGAAAAACAATAGTTTTATGAGAAGCCCCATCCATTAGACTAAAAACTACAGCCCATTGGCCAGGATTGGGTATATGAATATCTCGCTGCATAGGTACCTGGAAGAACGGAGTATTTTTTTTCAACTTTTTGTTTTGAAATAATTTAAAAGTGACAAAATGTGCAAAAGCAGTACAAATAATTCCCATATATCTTTCACCCAAAATTCTCCCATATTAACATTTACCACATTTACTTTATCATTTTTTCTAACACTCTCTCATGTATACGTGATGCCAATTTACTTTCAAATGGTTTGGTGTGTGCTTCCTAAAAATGACTTTATCTTATATAACTCCAGTACAGTGATCAAAAGCGGAATGTGAACACTGATACAATGCTATTAGTTAATCTATGGCTTTTGCCAATTGTCCCACTAATGTCCTTTACAGCAAAGAAAACAAAAATTTTCTGGTCCAGGAATCAATCCAGGTTCACACATTGCATTCTGTTGTTATGTTGCTTTTGCTCACTTTAATCTAAAGCAGTTCCTCAATCTCTTTGCCTTTCATGTTATTTTTGAAAACCAAAGGCCACTTACTTTGCAGAACATCCCTTATTTGGGTTCATCTGCTGTCTCCTTATGATTCAGGTTATGTATTTTTGGCTGGAATACCACAGAAGCGATGCTGTGCCCTCTCAGTGCCTCACATCAGAAGGCATATTATTTTGCTTTGTTCTATTACTAGTGATATTAGCTTTGATCACTTGGTTAAGGTGGTAAAGTAGTATCAGTTGGATTTCCCTACAATAAAGTTCCTATTTTACCCTTTGAGGTTAATAAGAATCTGTTGGGAGATGCTTTGAGACTATAAAACATAATGTTTCTCATCAAACTTTCACCCAGTAGTTTTAGCATCCATTGATAATTCTTGCCTGAAATAATAATACGGTGATTGCAAACTGGTGATTTTCTAATTCTGTTATTCTTTCCCTATGTGTCAGTTTGCCTTCTACCACATGGAAACAGTTTCCTTTCTCCTCCATTTACTTATATTTCAGTATGGATTCCTATTCTATTCAATGGGTTATAACTCATTAGTACCATTATTTATTTTGACACTGAATTGTCCCGGATTGGCCATTAGGAACTCCTTAAACTGGCTCTGTGTCTTACTGACATATCCCCATCATACTTTGGGAATTTTTTTTACTTCAGATGATTGTTTTTAACAGGGTGCATTACTACCTTGATAAAATCAGGTTTCTGTTAGTAAGAAATAAGGGAAGAAATGAAGATTGTGTAGGCAACTAGCAGTGTCTACCACATCTAGCTGCTCACCAACCAAGAGGTGGTAGCTTCAACCCAGGCTGACATCCTTGCTCTGTTCTAAAAAAAACAACTTTTGTGCCCACATTCCAAAAAGAGCCTTGGAGCCATTTAATTCTATCTATTCCTCTCCTCGTTGTAATCCTTTATCACCATCTAAAGTGAGTGCTCCTAAAGCCAGGTTGCCCGTGTGGCACAGCTCCAGGGGTGCTGGTCATATTGTAGACTATGAATGATGTGCCAGAGCACGGGCCAGCAAAGTTTTGCTGCAATGAAGTAATGTTTTCAGCTTTTTGGCCATACAGTTTTTGTTGCAACTACTCAATTCTGCTGTTGCAGCGCGGATGCACCATGGACGATATGTAAATGACTGGGTGTGGCTATGATTCAATACAGCTTTACTTATGGACACTGACATTGAATTTGGTAACATTTTCATGTATCATGAACTATAATATTCATTTTTAAAAAACCATTTAAAAATGTAAAAATCGGCCGGGCGCGGTGGCTCACGCCTGTAATCCTAGCACTCTGGGAGGCCGAGGCGGGTGGATCGCTCGAGGTCAGGAGTTCAAGACCAGCCTGAGCAAGAGTGAGACCCCGTCTCTACTAAAAATAGAAAGAAATTATATGGACAACTAAAATATATATATACAAAAAATTAGCCGGGCATGGTGGCGCATGCCTGTAGTCCCAGCTACTCGGGAGGCTGAGGCAATAGGATCGCTTAAGCCCAGGAGTTTGAGGTTGCTGTGAGCTAGGCTGACGCCACGGCACTCACTCTAGCCGGGCAACAGAGTGAGACTCTGTCTCAAAAAAAAAAAAAAAAAAAAAAAAAAAAAAGAAAAAAATGTAAAAATCACTCTTAGTTTGTGGGCATACGAAAATAGGCAGCTGGCTGGATATGGCCATAGTTTACCACCCCTGCTCTGCCCGGCCTGAGTTCTCACATGGGGCCCTGCCTCCAGCTAGGTCTCTCTCCCTGGCCCTAATCTCCAATCTGCCATCCTGCTCTAGGCTTCCTCTCCACCGTCTGCCCTCTTCCTTTCCAGGTCTTTTCTCTGTAACTTGGAACCTTACTTCAATTGTAAATAAATTTCTTTCCATTTTTAACCTCCTGGCTCCTTCCTTGCCTCAACTGTAAAGTGAATGTATTCCCTAAGGAACATTCTTCTTTTGCTGAATTCTAGAAAGGATGCTACTCATTTTCCCATGTCCCATAACCCATGGGCATGGGAAGTGCTGTTGGCATTCTCCACATTCCTCAATCCTACTTCTAAACCTTTACTCTTCCGCCCTCCTGCAAAACCTCTGCCTTCTTTGAAGCTCTCTCATCTTACTCTTTGGTTTTTTTTTTTTTTTTTTTTTTGCTATAATGTTGGATACGTAAGTTTGATCATCTTACTCTTTGAACAATAGCCAATACACTTTGAGCAATATCCTCACAAACACCAGGAGATAGGCACCGTCATTATCCTCATTTTACAGAGGCAAAGAGAGGTAAAAGTCACACAGCTAGTAAATGACAGAACAAGGACCTAATCCCAGCAATCCACACTTATTCCCAAGATGTTAGACTGCCTCTTCTCTATCACCACGTGGGTAACCACCCTCCATCCAAGCCTCTGAATTCCATCACCTCCTGCATCAGTTAGGTGCCTGGGCAGAAACAGATGCACACTCAACCTCAGTCATTTGAAGAGGATTTAATAGAGGAACTATTATATTTACAAAGGTATAGAGTATCGTACACCCTAAGGAGAAAAATTTAATTAAAAATTTCCCTAACAAGATTTTGTTGAGTAGGGTTGAGCTTTGGAGGCCCACAAACCATCTTAATATCTAAGAGTGTCCCCCACATAAATTTTTACCCCCCTGGGGGTGATAATACCCCCTCTGAGAATGCATGGTGTAGGGAAACCACAGAGACAGCACAAAATCAAGGCCAATGGTTGAGGTCCATCTCAAGGCCTGAAGTGGTGAGGGAAGGAGGAGTTACTGGCAGTTGGAGACAGCTGAGGGAAGGGGACCCTGACCGGAGCTATGACCTTCCGTCAAGAGACGGGTGCAGCCAGGGCTGGCTAAATGACAACCAGCTCACCAGAACCAATCCACTCTTCACACCATAGTGAAAATCATCTTTCTAACTGGAAACAGTGGGTGTCTCTGTTTTTGTTTTTTTTTGTTTGTTTTTTTTTTTTTTTTTTTGAGACAGAGTCTCACTCTGTTGCCCAGGCTAGAGTGAGTGCCGTGGCATCTGCCTAGCTCACAGCAACCTCAAACTCCTGAGCTCAAAGGATCCTCCTGTCTCAGCCTCCCGAGTAGTTGGGACTACAGGCATGCACCACCATGCCCGGCTAATTTTTCCTATATATATATTTTTAGCTGTCCATATAATTTCTTTCTATTTTTAGTAGAGATGGGGTCTCGCTCTTGCTCAGGCTGGTCTCGAACTCCTGAGCTCAAACGATCCGCCCACCTCGGCCTCCCAGAGTGCTAGGATTACAGGCGTGAGCCACCGCGCCCGGCCAACAGTGGGTGTCTCTGGAACAGGGAACTGGGTGGCTGGAAGCAAGCAGGAGGAAGACCTCTGCAGCTTTTGAATGTTGTACAATATGCATGTATCATCTAATTTTAAAATAAAATATAATTCAAAATTGACCTAAAATGTAAATATGGCCATTCTTTCCCATGTTCAAAACACTTGGGTAGCCCATCTGCCACCAAGTTAAAATCCAGATTCATTCACATGTCACATAAGGTCCCTGGCACACTTCTTTAGCCCATCTCCACCACTCTCCACCTCAAACCCTGTGTCCAGACATATGAATTACTGAAAACTGAATGCACTCCCTAAAGAACTTTCTTCCTTTACTGCCAGTTTG
This sequence comes from Eulemur rufifrons, assembly GCF_041146395.1. Lineage (NCBI taxonomy): Eukaryota > Metazoa > Chordata > Mammalia > Primates > Lemuridae > Eulemur > Eulemur rufifrons. Next base: position 64,548,000 of record NC_091001.1, read on the forward strand.
CTCATAATGCCATTTTGTATCTGGCATCTGTTTTTCATACCTGCAGTTTCCACATTCTAGAATGCAAAGCCTCTCCCTCTCCCTCTACTTTTCTTCCTGGTGAAATCTTCATTCTTCAAGATCCAGTTCAAATTACCTTTCCCAGATCCCATTCTCCCTCCTGAGAGAACAGCTGACGACCTTCTCCTCTGTGCCACCACTGTAGGGTATGGTGATTAAGAGGACAGGCTCTGATGCCAAGCCACGTGGGTTTAGATACCAGACTGTCCTTTTGGTTGGTAACCTTGGGCATGTTACTTAACCTCTGTGCTTTGGTTTCCTTATTTGTGAAACGGGGATTCAAATAGTTCCTATCTTAGGAGAGTATTAATTCATTAAATATGCACTAAGCATTGATTTTTATACATCAAAACAAACAAAAATTCCTGCCCTGGTAGAACTTAGATTAGATTCCAGTGCAGGGGGTGGCCAACTACAGCATTGACCAAATACAGCCACCTGTTTTAGTAAATAAAGTTTTATTGGGACATGCGTACACTCATTTGTTTATATATTATCTATGGCTACTTTAATGCTACAAAGGTTGAGTTTAGTGGTTGAAACATAGGCCACATGGCTTGCAGAGCCAAAAATATTTACTATGTGGCCCTTTAAGAAAAGATTTGCTTGGCTCCTGCTCTAGTGAGATTAAACAAGTTCATACATGTAAACATGTAAAGTGTTTAAACTTTTAAATCATTGTCTGGCACTTGGTAAGCCAGCTTTATTAATATTATTGTATACCTTTTCTAAAAACACCTAACATAGGTACTCAGTAAAATCTTTGCTGAATAAATGAACAGAGAGGTAAAGAGGAACCAGAAGTTGGGGTTATCAAAGTCACTGATGGAAGAGTTTCAAGATAGAAGTGATCGGCTCTGTTAAGTGACAAATCAAGGTCACATTTGGCAATCAAATGAAGTGACCTGAACAGGGAGCAGCTTGTGTGAGGTGGTGAAGAAACAAAGCATAGATTATACAGTTATGTGACAGCAAGTATCAAGACGAAAACGAACACGTGGTCTGCTACTGAATTTTTTAAATCAGCTCACCAAAAATATCAGGTTTATTGAAATATTGGGGTATCTGATGAATTTTCCACTTATCTTAGAGCTGTTTGGCTTTGCATAAAACTTCAACGGTTAAAATTCAAGTCCAGAACTAGCAGGCAGAACCTGTAGTGAGAACCTTCAAGTCTAGAACCGTTAAAAGATTTATGATGGTGAAACAGACGATGATGTTGACAATGACAAAGTAATGTTTCTTTGTTCTGGTTTTTGTGTGTGTGTGAGATTTAATCATTGTGTGATCTTAACTAGTTTGAAATGAAAATTTCAACAGGGAGAGTAGTGTAAATTTGCCAACAGAATAAATATTATAATTGCAACACAAAAACTATACAAGCATATTTTTGTTCATGCTCTAAATATTTACTGAGTGCTTTATATGTAGTAGGCATTCTGATAGATATAGATATGTGGGCATTATTTGATCACTGCTTTCCCTACCCATTCCAGCAATTCATGACTTAGTTGGTAAAGAAAGCTAGTTAAACAAATAGGTTCAATATTTGTTAGAGATGCTAAGGTAGACGTGTAACTAGGTTATGGTGAGAACACAAAAATAGAAAATAATTGATTTGAAACTATTTTACCATCTGTCAAGGGCTCTATACATTTGTGACATTAAGACCAAAGAGAATGGTATCAGCTCATAGCTGCTTTCTGGAAAACATGCACAAGACATCTAGGACTCTGAACACAGGCACATTATCACTGAGCTTTTTCAAAAGGGGCCACAAAAGAGTATGTTTAGCATGATCCTATAGTTGTTCCAATATACACTATATAATGTCTTATTAAAATATATACTATTATCACGCCTGTAATCCTAGCACTCTGGGCGGCTGAGGAGGGAGGATTGCTCAAGGTCAGGAATTTGAGACCAGCCTGAGCAAAAGCGAAACCCCATCTCTACTGAAAATAGAAAGAAATTATCTGGACAACTAAAAATATATAGAAAAAATTAGGTGGGCATGGTGGCACATACCTGTAGTCCCAGCTACTCAGGAGGCTGAGGCAGAAGGATTGCTTGAGCCCAGGAGTTTGAGGTTGCCGTGAGCTAGGCTAACGCCATGGCACTCTAGCCCAGGCAACAGAGCAAGACTCTGTCTCCAAAAAAAAAGAAAAAAATATATATATACTATTAATATCTATACAGAAAAAGTCTGTAAAGACAAAGATACACACTTAAAATATTACCAGGGGTTATATCTGGATGGTGAGATTACTGGGGTATTATTTTCTTCTCTATACTTTTTCGCACTTTAAATGTTGTACAACCAACAAGGCTTACTTTCATAATCACAAATAACAATGCAACAAAACCATTGAGTCTTAGCCACAACATGCTACACACATACAATGTGTGCTTGTAAGCACACAGAAGCCAGAGGTTTTTATGTTTTTGTAGATTGCCCAATGTCACACAAATGGCACCCAAAATTTCTCAGCCTGCAAATATCAGTGATGAAATCCCAAAGAGATGTGTCTAAAAGTGAACTCTGCTGGTTAGACCTCTTCTGCAGGGTGGCAAACCAAGTCTAGGTACCTGCGCTTCAAAGACTGGGATTTACATACAGCACCGCAGAGCAGGGATTGCACACAATGAATGAATATCGTGTGAATCACTTAGTTTGGCTGAAAGTAACAAGACATGGACTGAAGGTGGCTTAAGGAATAAAAGTCTACTACTTCACATGACAGGAAGTCCAGATAAAGGTGGGTTCCAAGACTGGTTATCTCAGTAGCTCAACAATTCCAGGATTCTGGGTCAGCTTTTCTTTGACTTTCATGACTTTCCCCTCCTGGCAGTTCCCAACATCACTACCTCACAGGAGAACTTCTAATGTAGGAAGGGAGGAGTGGAGGGGTGACATTTCTGCTCTTCCATCTCTCTCTTTTGTTCAGATGTCAGGTCAGCAATCTTGTTCTCCGTTCTTGGTGTGCTCTTGGCCAAAGGATGACCAGACAAACCAAAAGCAGGGTAAGCACAAAAATGAGGTTTATTGAGGAATAGCAAGACAGATTTACAGAGCAAAAGCAAGAGCAAGATACATTTTCCACAGACAACGAATGGGCCCCCTGTCATACATAACAAGAGCTCTGGTTATGGTCTGGGGTCCTGTTTTATCCTGTCCGATTGGGCCCTCGTAGTTCAGACATTACCGTGGAACCACTTTGATGGACAATTAATGAAATGATAATTAGCCTTAGGTTACTCTAGGTCACTTTCCAGATCCTATTGTGCTTGGGATACTTGGCCCAGGGGCTTCCCAGGTGTGGCAGTTGCTCAAGGCAGGATTAAGGTGGGGCAGCACTAAGACGGGGTGCCCATCCTGTCCTTCCTCCCCAGGTGTGGCAATTGATCGAGGCAGCACCAAAGAGAGGCACCCACTTTTGTCCCTAGGAGAGCCAGATTTTTGTCACTATCTATCTAACACAGGGGTTCAAACCTTTCCCAGAATCTCCCTAGCAGACAGCTTCCCACATTTTATTGGCCACATGTGACAGGTGTAAGGAAAAACGTAGGGAATTCTCTTGGGACCTAAATTAAAAAAAAAAAAATAAAGTAAGGAAAAAACAATATTCAGTTGAAAGAAAAAACACAGCCACCCTTAAATCAAGAACTCATCCTGGAGAAGGGGATTACCATTGTCATTATCGCCCTAGACCAGCAGTTTCCAGTACGATGTAACAACGTGAGCTATACATGCAAGCCATATACATGTCCATGAGTCAGTTTTTGGAGAGCTAAAAGCAAGTCTTTGCTCTTTTATGAATGAGTTACAACATTGATAAGCAACATTGCCTCCAACCAGCATAATTAGAAGTAAATGCCAAGGGTGCATCTAGCATTATTCCAAAGACACCTTGGTTATAAAATGTGGACTTTGAGTTCCTGAGTTATGGTTCAAATGTGACCCTATCTGTGTAGTCTTTTTTTTTTTTTTTTTTTTTTTTTGAGACACAGTCTTGCTCTGTTGCCCGGGCTAGAGTGAGTGCCGTGGCGTCAGCCTAGCTCACAGCAACCTCCAACTCCTGGGCTTAAGCGATCCTATTGCCTCAGCCTCCCGAGTAGCTGGGACTACAGGCAGGCACCACCATGCCCGGCTAATTTTTTCTATATATATTTTTAGTTGGCCAGATAATTTCTTTCTATTTTTAGTAGAGATGGGGTCTTGCTCTTGCTCAGGCTGGTCTTGAACTCCTGACCTCACGCAATCCACCCGCCTCGGCCTCCCAGAGTGCTAGGATTACAGGCGTGAGCCACTGCGCCCGGCCTTGTATAGTCTTAATTGAGTCACTTTGCTTATCTGGGCCCCAGTTTCCTCGTCTTAAAACAGGTGGTTCCTTACTCTGCTTTTGAACTCTAGTACTTTATGACTTTATGCTGTATTACTGTTCAACTGGAGGACCTTCCCAGCCTGTCATCTGATACTAGCAAGCCCAGAGAGCTTGGGGCAGTGACACTTGAGAAGTCATTCAGGACGCTCTGATGCCATTGAGCAAAATGTACTTTTACAGGGAAAGAAGGTAGAAAGGTGTGGTAGTTTGTCATTCATTTACTCAGTAAGTATTACAGGGCACCCACTATGTACCATAGTGACTCAGGATTGAATAAGAGAGAATGAGATGTGGTCTCTGCCCTCAGGGTGCCTACAATCTAGTGCGAAGGGAATACAAACAAGCAGATAAGCAATTATCACAAGGTGTAGAGAGGGCTAGGATGGAAGGAGAGATCGTGCATGGGAGGAGCATCTAGCCCAGCTGAGGGAAGGTGAGATAAGCCTTACTGGAAGAGATGATACGCAACCAACCGAGGCCTGAAGGAAGAGCACTTGGCTGCCTCTCCTGGCACTGTAGGAAACTGGCCCAGAGGACATCTCATTCTATATTTCACCTGCTTTTTTTCTTTTCTCTCACTGCTTGTTTTGCTCTTCCTTTTTCCAAGTCATTTAACCCAGCTGTCTATATAGCCTGGGATCTGGCAGAAGGACCACAAGGAAACCACTGCAGCAAATTGAAGGCTTCCATCTCAGATCCTTCCACCACTCCACCTCCACCACCGTCACGTCCATAACCACCCTGATCATCTCCACCACCATCACCTCTATCACCATCACCACTACCACCTGCACCCCCATCACCATCACCACTACCACCTGTACCACCATCACCATCACCACCACCACCTGCACCACCATCACCATCCCCACCACCACCTGCACCACCATCACCATCACCACCACCACCTGCACCACCATCACCATCACCACCACCACCTGCACCACCATCACCATCACCACCACCACCTGCACCCCCATCACCATCACCACCACCACCTGCACCACCATCACCATCACCACCACCACCTGCACCACCATCACCATCACCACCACCACCTGCACCACCATCACCATCACCACCACCACCTGCACCACCATCACCATCACCACCACCACCTGCACCACCATCACCATCACCACCACCACCTGCACCACCATCACCATCACCACCACCACCTGCACCACCATCACCATCACCACTACCACCATCACCATCACCACTACCACCTGCACCACCATCACCATCACCACTACCACCTGCACCACTATCACTATCACCACTACCACCTGTACCACCATCACCATCACCACTACCACCTCTCAATGCCATCACCATCACCACTACCACCTGCACCCCCATCACCATCACCACTACCACCTCTCAACACCATCATCATCACCACGACCACCATCACCAACATGTGCACCACCTCTGTCACCATCAAAAAAGCATGCAGGCAAGCCTTGCTTTAACTAATCCCAAAACTATGTACAAAATCTGAGCTAATACAATAAACAAATTAAGAGATGATTATTTGCTTTTCCAAATGATTCAATCTAAAGTAACCATAAATAGTTGTTTCCTAGTGTTTTTAAAATGTGTTTGGTTTACAAACATTTTAATTGCCCAGATCTCTTCAGGAACATACCTATTTTAAGATGTAAGGCATATCGGGGAGGATTTTCATGCTGAGAGAGAAGAGCAAGCATAAGAAGTTCATAAGGCCTCTTTCTTGATTCATTAAATTAATTGCGAAGAATTTTATAGCATGTACAAATCTATTAAACACTAAGAAGTTTTAGTTAGTTGGCCATAAATCAGTGACTGTAAAGGTAGAAGTTAATTCCATCAATAGTACTCCTATATATAAATGATATAAATGATATGTAAGTATCATAAAAATATATGATACTTACATAAATGTATGATACATGTACTTATATATGGGTCATATATTTTGTAATATATATGATTTATTTGGATACATAAATATAATATATAATATATATCATATATGTGATAAATGTATATTATTATTACAAATATGCTTCTCTAGGTTGTGAAATTTGGGTTAGGGATTGAAGTAGATCATAAAAATGGCTACAAGTTCCTCCCATCTTCTGTGCACGTCCCTTGTGATATGAATTTGCCATTCTTCTCATCAAGGAGAGTCTATTTCCACTCCTTGACTCTGGCTCTGGGTTGGCCACGTGACTTCTTTGGCTAATGAGATATTAACAAATGTGACATAAGCAGAAGCTTTAAAAGTGCATATACATTGGGGTTTGCCCTCTCTTGCTGATCTGGGAACCCTGCCACCACCACCTCCATGTGATCTAGTCTGGGCTGGCTTGCTGGAGGATAACAGGTCATGTGGAGAGAGATGAGCTAGCCCAGCTGAGGCCCTTCTAGAGCAATCAGCCTGCCAATCATCACACACATGGGTGAGGCCGTTTCAGAACACCCAGCCCCAGCTGAGCTGGCCCAGACTAGCAGAGCCTCCAAGCCGACAGAGACTCATGAGAAACAGTAAAATGTTTGTCCTTTTAAGCCACTAAATGTTGTGGTAGTTTGTTATACAGCCAAAGCTAACTGATACAGCGACCATATCTTATCGTATTTTGTTTTCCTCTTTAATCTTTATCCATTCCAAAAAGCTTGGGTAAAACGTTTGGTTTACAGGAGCCACAGTTGCCACAGACATATGATCTTTCATTTTCTTCCAATTCTAAAAGTTCTGATTCTCTTATATTATTAAGCTTCCTTTCTCAGCCACGGTCTTTAAAGAAGAAAGGGGATAGGGAATAAAGGTAGTAAAAATGAGGCATGATATTAGGAAATGAGAAGGGAGTTGGAGATGTAAATTAAGGTGAGATGCTGAGACTAAAAAGAGAAGATGGTACAACTGATAAAGTGTTGACTAACTTCCTGGGAGAAGTTTGCTCTATTAAATCAGAATTTTGTTCTATTAAATCGGAATTACTATGAAACCCCCTGGCACTGACCCCGGTTGTCCCTATGTTAAATTGCAAATACACATTCTAAAATTCCCCTTATGTTCCATTCCTAATTCCTCTCAATTTTTTTTTTTTTCATTATCCAAAGTATGGTTTTCTACTTTGGTAGTTAGAATTTTTTTGGCTGTAAGTGACAGAAGGCCAACTCAAACCAGCCCAAGCAAAAAATATTAGCTTTTACATCTTAAAAGCCCAGATCATCCTCAGGCTTCAGGCAAGATTAAATCTAATTGTTCAAACGGTGTCCTCAGGGAACTGTCTCCCCATCTCCATCTCTAGGATCTCTCCTCTAACTTGTTTTACCTGTATCCCTCAATCCCTGACCTATTGTTTGCGTCCCAGACTTGAGTAGCAGCAACTGCCTATTGTATCTCTCCATCTTGAGTGATCTAAGCTCTCCTACTTCTCCACACCTATTACTCTAATCATGTTAAGGCACCAGGAAGGAAGCACCCAATTTCCCAGCTCAGAAGTTATCCCAGACCTCTCCATTAGTCCTCATAACTAATAGATCATAAAGCCAAGTCATTTCTACCCCATCTGTGTCTTTGAAATTGGTTACCTCTCTCCATGGCCTTTGCTATTGTGCTTTGTCATGTATACTTCTGTTGTGAAAGACAAAAATTTCTTCCTAAACAGTCTTTGCTTTGCTCCCTACAAACCATACTCCGTGCTTGAAGTAATATATTAAAAGTGTAAAATCTGAGCCTTCCCTACTTAAAGTGTTTGGTTATATAACTTATAAAACCTGCTCCACAAATTTGGGGTATAAGCATGATGCTACTTGATGATTTTTTCCAGTTTATCACTTGAACCCCCAGCTCCCCTGTTGGCAGAAAGCCTAGTTATCTTAGGTTGGGTTCCCTAGAAACAGAACCTGAGCTGGCTTCAGTGTTAGTTGCTAATTTAGGAGCCTCATTGTTCCCTGCCACTGGGAGCCACTCCAATCTACCCTGCCTGGCCTGCCTAGCTATAATAGAGGCAAATCTTGGGGAAGGAGATTAGGGATTGGTGTCTTTCCTCCCAAGAGGCCCAGGGCTCTTCCTGCAAATTGCTTTACCCAGTGACAAGCTCTACCTACCTGGGGTCTCACAGTGGGGGCTTGATCCAGTCACAAAACATTCTTTCACACCAGGGGTCAAAACCTCAAGTGCCTCTGGGAGCCAGAAGCCTGACAGGGTAGCCACCATTCAACAACAACCAACTGCTACAGAGCAGGAATTTGGCACTTACAGTTGCCAGACCTTTAAATTTTTTTTTTTTAGAAGGAGTAAAAACTATTGAGTTTTATGTGAAATACTCTGATTTTAAGCTAGCTTGATTTAAAAAAAAAAAAAAAAAAAAAAGCAAGCAAAACAAAAACTGGTCTGGGACCTTATCTGGCCCTGGAGCTGTTAGTTTATGAGTTGGGTTTGATGCCCTAATCCCAGAACAATGGATGCCAACTTGCCCTACATTTGCATAACTTTGGGGGCCACTGCAGTGATCTGAGACTAGACAAAGATCAGCAGTGAGACAGCTACAAAAGTCTCTGTGACTTCAAAATACAGTCTAACCTTCTTTAACATGGCCCGCCTGGTGTCCCTAACCTGGCTTCTACCCTCTCCGCTGTCTTTAGGTTACCTCCCCCCTCCCCATGTTATTTCACACCTCAGGGCCTCAGGTGTTCGCCCTATGGGGAGGCCCCTCCCCTTCCAGTTATCTGTGGGCACTCCCACCATCGTGCTACCCTTTAAGATTCAGCTTTGCTCCGGCAGCCTTCCTTGTCCTGACCTTTGCTCTCTCTTCTGCAAACCCCATTTTTTACAGCAGTTACCCCATTGCTCTCATGTGTCCTTTTACACACCTGTTTCCCCACCTGACCAAATCCCTAGAGGGCAGGAGCCTGGGTTCACTCACCTGTGTCCCCATTACCCCATGGAGTACCCAACACTTTAAACACAGATGGGAGGAGTGAGTATCCGATACGAAAAATTATGACCTTGACCATTGCCTTTCACACGCCAGAAATCCATTTGTGAAGAACTGGCAATTTTATTTTAAGACATTAAGTTGAGATTTGGTATTAAGAGAAGGAAAAAAAAAAACCTCTGCTTACTTTAATTTTTAAAATGACCACATATTTGTGAAATACAGCTGAAAAGAATAAGTTTTACTCCGCTATGGACCTAGCTGAGGCTGCTAAGGATTTCTAGAACAAGAGAAAGCCTAAAGTGACCCGCACCAGCTGAGCTCGCCACTTAAAGTGGGAGGGGGCGAATGTTTGCTGCCTCGGAAGGGAAGGAACCGGCTCCTCTGAATGAAACAGCACTTTCCACCCAGGCAGCGGCCTACGGTGGGAGGGCGAGCAGCCAGTGGAAAGACCCTGTGCATAATCCATTCTTAAATGGACTGAGGCCGGTACGGTAGTAAACTGAAACTCCAGAGGCAAAGCCTGAGCGGTTACATTTTCTGGAAAAGAATGTTTCCCAGCCCCACCAATTATTTCCTGCTTTCTGTCCCTCTCCAAGGCGCGCACACCCCCAACTTTTGGCGGACCGCTGCACTGACATTGAGCCTCTCTCCTACCTGAAGTGGAGCACCTCAGGCAGCAGCGAGGTTGGCGTTTCATTCATAATACATGAACTCAAGGGAGGAGGGAGGCGGGGGCAAGGGCCTTTCATCTCTGCTATTTAAAATCCCGGCACTGCAGCTGAAAGGGAAAATGACCTGGGAGTGAACGGCATAGGGATGAAGTATTGCACGATAACGGTACAACCGAGCGCGTCAGCGGCCCGCCCGCCGGCTATTTATACCGCGCAGATTATGCAATCGGGCTGCAGCCATTCATACCCCGACTGGGACGCCGCAGGCCGGCGGGGGGGGGGGCCTCATTCCCGGGCGCCGGGTCAGTTTCTAAGTTTGCATCATCCCCTTCATTACGAGAGAGCTTGGGTTTCCATTCCTGCCAGCGGGTCTTGGGGGAGACAGCTGGGCTACAAACTCACTTGGCACACACGGCCGCTTATTTAAACATAATAATAAAGGCACCGGAGCTCCCAAAGCGCGGCCAGGCAGCGCGCAGGGCTGGGCTCGGGGCAGACCGGAAGGAACTGATAAACCCAGCGCTAATGATACCCCCTCCCTCCAGCGTCGGAAGTGTCCTCGGAGCGCCGGTCATTGAGAAATACCGAAGGGGCAGAGTGGGGGTGAGCCGAGGACAAGCCCCCGCGCAGCTGCGCGCGCCTCCCAGCGCGGGGGGTGGGGGCGCTGCGGCCGTGGGGGGGTCCTCGGGGCGGGCCGAGGTCGGGCAGCACAAACCTAAGGGCACCGCAGAGTCCTCCCCGGATCACCCCCCTCCCCGCCCCTGGTGGGGGAGGGTGAGTGATTTATCAGATCCCACCCCCACGCCTGAGGAAATCTACACTCCCGGCCCTACCGGACCCGCGCGGACGGGAGGGGGTGAAGGACGCGAACGAGAGAGCGGATTGCAGAAGAGACTAAAATGTCCGCTTCTCCTGGCGCCCAAGCCGGGCGGGAGGGGGTGGGGGCCGCGGCCGGCTTCCCAGTGAAACAGGACCTGCGGGTCTACTGAGCATGCCCGTCCCGCAGCAGCGGAGGGTCGCTCCGGCTCCGCGCTCCGGGCTTTCCGGGCGGCCGGCGGGAGGGACACGGATGGGGGTGCTCCCCCGCCCGGGACTCGGAATTGAGAGGCCGGTAGGTGGGGGTCCTGCTGGGGGCTCCGCAGGGTTTGCTGAAGTTGTAAGCAGATCGATAATACTTTTGAAGCTTTACGATCTTACTCGGAGTCAACACTATTGATTTGATTTGATCGTGTTCAGAGCTGCCTGCCAACTGTTCTGTTGGTTGTCGGGAGAGACACGGATGTGGATCCTTAGCTCTTTCAGCAATGTCATTCATTAAAGCCCTAAATCCGTGGTACCCCCTATTCCAGCAACAATCCAGTGGATTTTCATAACACACTGATATTCAAATCAAAAACATCTGAGTTACTCACCCAACATCCTCATTTATTCTACGGAGATGCATAAGTCAGATGCCTCAACCAGTTAGTAATTGATGGGGAGGATCAAGAGGTGACCTGCTAGTAATGTTTCCATCAAAAGGCCCCTTTTGGGTGATGAACAAGGCAGAAGAGGAACACGAAGGACAGACAAGGAGTAGAGGATAGCATTTGGTATTCCAACTGGCTAGAGAGAGAAAAGGGCTACCAGGAATCTCATTTTTGCAGCGGGCTTAACAGGTACCTTCATTGTATAGCCATTTAATCTTCCCAGCAACCGTATGTTGTGGGTACTAGTCTGACGCCACACTGAACCCATGGCTCAGAGAACCTAAGTACCTACCAGAGATGGCCCAGCTGGAGTCTGGCACCAGCAGATCCCAGTGGGGACTCTGTGACTCCTGGACGCTGTTTACCATTGTTCCCCCTGGCTGCCTCACCCACAGGCTTGGCCAATCCAAGTCGTTTACTGCTATTAGCAGAGAGCTGGCTGAGTGAGTGGTGTTGACACCAGTTCAGCCTGCTCATAGAGCTTGCCTACCTGCAGAAATTAATAATCACCTAACCCGCAACCTTGCTGTTGGGCATTCTGAAATTGGAGGGTGGAGCCAAAGAGATGCCCATTGGGTGGATAATTTCCACAGGGATAAATGCCTGTGTTAGGGAAGTTCAGGAACAACTAAGTGGATCTCTTTCAGCACCTCCAGGGAGAAGAGCAACAATGGCCAGAGGTGAGAACTGGGTAGATACCTTAGCCTCATGGGGATTTAGAGAACAATGAGATCTTGCATTTGTTTAGGACTTTCTCACAGTCTCAATGGCCTCAGAAACTGAGAAAGACAAGCTTGGCCTTGTTATTCCTGTTTTATAAAGAAACTGAAGAACTGCTAGAAAGCCTCACTCAGGTTCTCAGGGCTGCTAGACCCTATCTGGTGCCCTTCTCACCACCACACATCACCAGTACCCAGCTTCAAAGGTGGGTGACCCCAATCCATGTACCCAGTGATCATGCTTGTGATAAGCACGAAGCCTAGGGTACGAAACCACCAGTTTCTTCCTGACTCATGGTGAAACTTGTACCATTTTTGGAGCACTTGTGGCTCCCTGTATACATATACTTTTTATGTATGCTATATTTGAGGCAAATATTTAATCTTTTCTTAATTTGTTCAATGGCTGCTGTTTAGTTAAACTCTCTGGGTTGTCTCTTGGTACATTCAGGAGAATGGAAAAGTCTATTATGCTTGGAGAGCAGGAAGGGGCAGGGACTATGTCCCTTGCTTCCTACAGGAGGACCCCAGAAGGAAATACCCAATGGCTACATAATTTGTGGGAGCTGGTGCAAAGTGAAAATGCAGAGTCCCTTGTTTAAAAATTATAAACAGTTTCAAGGCTGCAACAGCATAGCATGAAACCAAGTGCAGATTGCTATGCAATTGCACAGGTTGCATGCCCAGGAAGCTAGTCTTGCCTATTGCCCAGAGAGTGCTGCTTTGGAGAGCATGGGTCCACCCAGGAAAAATAATTTAAATAAAAGGGAGGAGTGAGCTCCCCATCTCCCTGTGCCAAAACCCGTGGGGCTGGCAATCTTTGACCCAGTAACTATGGCCTCCAAGGGCCTGAGACAAGAGCCATCCTCCATCAATATGAGAAAAGTTTACTGGATAATTAAAAATATAAGTATTTGGGGTTACCTCAAAGTGAGAAATGCCATAATTTCTACTGAAATGCAAATGTTTCTGGGCTGTGTTGGGTTTACCTTTTATTTTTCTATGCACAAATAATGATTACTTAAAAACTCCCGTTCCCCTATCAGACAAAAAAGATCGCAAGGTTCACGTGAAAACGAAAAGCCTCTGCCATTCAGAACCTTGGCAAAGTCTAACTCCCTTTCTGGTTGGGTTGGGGTGGAGGGACCAGCCCCTGGCACCTGCACCGCCCCTACCTTCCCACCTTATGGTGGGGACAGTTGTTCCTCTGAGCCCGAATCCCTCCAGTCGTTTAACTCCATCCTCTCCCTTGAGTTCCTCATCTCCGCCCCCGCCCCCGCGCCCCCCGATTTTTAATCCTGGGTTTGGGAGGCGGGAGGGGACAAAACGGGAGCCAGATGTGTACGAGTCCCCCGCTCCCGCCTCCTCCTTTCTCTCGGGCTTCCTAAAACCCGGAGCCCCGACCAAGGAGGATTGGGAGCCAGACGGTCGCGGCGCAAACAACTCCGCTCCGCAGCTCCCCCGGGAGTGGAAGCCAGGAGGGAGGGGGAAAGGAAGCCGGGCGTGCTCAGTAGGCAGGACAAAGTTTTTTTTTTTTCTTCTCCTTTTTTTTTTTTTCGGTCGCAAGTAGGAAGCTTTTTGCACTCCACCACCTCTGGCCGCTGGGAAGACGTCATCGCTTCCGCCCTACTTCCTCCTCCTGTTGGCGGCGGTGAGAATCCAATATGGAGTAAATCGGTAGAGTCGAGAGATGGGGCTCGGACGGGGCGCCCTGCACCGCCTCCCATGCGCACCTCCCCCGGCCGCCGACCGCTCCCCGGAACCGTGATTGGCCCGGCCCCCGGGGGCGACCCCGGACCGAGCCCCCACCCGCGGCCGGCCCGCTCCTCCTCCTCTCAGCAGTCCCTGCCGCTCCGAGGCGCGCTTGTTTTTCTTCTGCTCTCCCCCACCGCCGTCCCCTGCCCAAATCTCGCCCCCTCTCGAGCCCCCGGAGCCCCCGCCCGTCTCGCCCCTCGGCGCTGCGGCGCTCACTCCCCCAGCGGCTTGCCTTTGCACCCCTTCCCCAAAACCTCACCCCGCGCCCCCGGCGCGCCGCTTCCCCTTCTGCTGCGGCGCCCCCTTCATCTCTAGCCGCCCCCCCCCCCCAAATCAGGAGATCTCCGGAGATGTAAAGAAGGGGGGTGAGCGGACAGGAAGATGAAGGGAGCAAAGCTGCCCGCCGCGGGACAGGCGTCTAGGTGAACAAGAAAATGACCGAAGAAACACACCCGGACGAGTAAGTTTGGCCGCGGGGTGGGACGAGGGTGCCCCGAGGGGACGGCGTGGGGACCGGGGCTGAGGATGCGGGCGGGGACGCTGGTTGGGTGAACTTGGCGTGGGGTGCAGCAACTCGCTGACCTGTCGGGGTTGGGACGTGAGACTTCCCTCCTAATTGAAGTGAGGAGGGGGCAAAAACTGCCTCGGGCCAGCGAGGGCACGCCTAGGGTCGGCTGGCTGGTGGCCGCTGCGGGGGCCAAGGGCGCGCGGGTGACCTCAGCGCGGTCCCCACTCCCTCTCCGAGGACTCAAACCCCCCTCCCCGAAATCATTGGTGGTCGGAGTGGAAGATCTGACACCCCCGACTCCGGCCTCCCGGGGCCCGTGGGTTTTTACATGGTGACTTTGTGACTCCCGCCCCGCCGCTCGCCCGGTACTCCCGTTCCGAGCCCACTGGGGCCTAGGCTCCGCCATTTCGTTTTCTTGAATCGCTCTCATTTGCATACCACATTTTCATTCATAAAATACGCGGCGGAACGAGGGGAGGACAGACTCAGGCGGTACGGGGGTCTGGTGCGCCCGGGTCCCCGCGCGGGCCGGCGTGCTGGAGCCGCCCGAGGGGTCCCGCGGCGCGTGTGAGTGTGTGTGCACGCGCTTGTGGCCGGCACACGCGCCCCGCGGGGTCGGGGCTGCTCGGGGGAGGTCGGAGCGTGTGCGGCGGGGGCGGGCGGGAGCGTGCGGGGCAGCGCGCTGCCGGGGAGAGTGTGGGGTGTGTGTGTTTGTGTGTGTGTGTGCGCTCACGTGTGCGCGTGCACGGGCGTGTGCCCGGCCCGCAGGCCCGAGGGGAACAATGCTCCGGGCGCTCCGCCGGAGGGCTCCGGGCCGCCCCTCGCGGGACCCGAGCCTGTCGCCAGTCCTGGGCCAAGGTGCAGCCGCTTCCCGCCTCGCGGTCTTAGGGTCCGGTTTGGCATTTTCCCTCCCCCGCCCGAGGCGTTTCCAGTCTCGGGTGCGACGGGGGCGGGGCCGCCGGGCCCGGCTCCTCAGGTCTTTGGCCTGGGGTTCGAGCGGTCACCGCACGGCGGCCGCCGCTGCTCAGTGGCTATGCCCGCCACCAGCACTTTTTTTTTTTTTTGTGAATAAGACGGTCTCCTTTATTGTCACATGACATCCCTCCCCTCCTCCCCTGCACATTCATAAATCCGGAGCCTGCCTCGGCTCCTTTCATTCAGTGCTGCCATTAGCCAAGGTAGCGGCGGCGCCGGCTTGGGCTCAAGAGCCGGTCGGCAGCCGGGCGAATGCGCCCGGGATGGAGGCCCCGCGCGAGTCTGTGCGGGGCAGTGGGGGCTGCGGGCAGTGAGCTCCGGAGGCTCCAGGTCTTTTGCCCCCCGCGAGTGTTGAGACTCTAGAGTGCAGGGAGGGGAAGTGACTCAGGGCTAGGCTACAGGGAGGCTTGTCTCTTGCAGCAGGTGACAGAATGCTGTGCTCTACTCTAAGAAATCTACTCACTTCTTTTTAAATGCCCCCTTTATCCTTTGGCGTCTGCTGTTGCCAGGCCAGGCGGGAGAGGGGGGCTGGTGTTTGGGAAAGGGAATTTCCTTCCTGTGGGTCCCCAGGGAACTCTGACTGCAGTAACCCCTGATCTGCCAGGCATCGGGCCCAGGAGAAGATCCTGCCTGGTGTGCTTGGTGTGCTTGTCGCTGCCGTCTCACCTCATCTGCTTTGCTTTGTCTTCATATACGGAATCTTGAAAGGGTAAAATGAAAAAAAGAGTTGCACTTTTAGAGCTGAAATATGGAGAAGGAACATGATGCTGGGCCTTGCTGCCTTTTGAACTTGACCAATAAACCAGTATTTTTATTGTCCCTCGTTCGTACTTGCACACACAGTAGCAGTGACGGCAGTGAGGGATGGTTGCTCAGGCCTCGCGAATTCTTGGAGAGGTTTCACCACTCCACCCCGGGTCTCTTTGACCACTCCACCTCGGGTCTCTTGGGAGTGCAGGCCTGGCCTGGCCCTTCTGAGGGCAGCTTGTCAGCCTTGCGTCCTTCCCCATCTGCTATCCAAAGCAAAAGGATTTCGGGTGGGATCACCAGGGAGAAATAAATATCTCCATTACAGGCTCTCAGAACCGCTGCTTCCTCTGCTGTTAGAAGCTCATGGAGGATGGATATTTAAGGACAGGTTCTGGTTTCAGTTAGAGAATCATAAAGCGTTGGCACCTTAGCTACTGCAGAAATGGGCTTCTGGGGGTTACTTTTAATGTGATGACCTTGGCATAGACATGAAATGCCTGAAAAGAAAGAGGCCGCATGGGCTGTAAACTGCCATTGAAGACACTGTCCATTATATTGTTCAGTGTTCTTATGTAATGACCCATCTGAAAAATTCCTTTCAAATTTAGTGACAGGAAGATTTTTTTCTCTGATTTACAGAGCTTGCTGTGACTGCTTTTTTGTTGTTGGGGTTTTGTGTGTGTGTGTGTGTGTGTGTGTGTGTGTGTGTGGTGGTTGTTTGCTGCCACTGTCTGTAAGCCTAGAGCTAAAATTGTTTGTTTAAGGTAGCCATATGAGCTTATTTTTTTAACTAAATTTAGTTACCCCTCTGTATGAATTTTGATTTTCTATTTTCTCTTTTAATGGCTTTGTGTTTGAGGTCTCTCAGATACCATTTGGAACTAGGCAGGGTATGTTACTTATAAAGAGAATTGGTGACATCACACTGGAGACCTAGGGGAGATGTATACTTTAGGTAATACAGATTTTCTTGATAGTCCACATATAGTTAAGGTTTTTATTAAATGCTACAGATAAATATCTGTTACATTTAGCATCAGAATGCAGTAAATCAGAATCTTGCAACTGGTAAAATTGTGTTTAATTAAAAGAATGTTTTGTTTTCTAATGTTCCAAGTCAATTTAAGACTCCTCTAATAAACATGGTAATTCAGGAAAGCTTGTCTGTTCTTGTTGATGGTGGTCCTAAAAGATAGCTTCTATATAGAAAATACACTGGCCATTTATGTTAAGATTCACAATTCTACAGACTCTTTTTAATAACTTAAAAAGTAGAGAGTGCCAACAAACTATTAGAAGTGGTCTTTTGCACAAAGCAGTGGAAAAAAATGGTAAAACCTGTGTTTTGTCTGTATCTTTAAAGCATTTGACCATGGCTATGAATGGTTTGGAAATTTGCAGACAAACCCTCCAGCAGCAAGTTCTAACTCAGAAGACATCAGGCTGCCGTTCATTCAGCTTTCTATTTTGTTCCTCTCATGAACTCTTCTCTGTAACCCACTTCTTGCAGGGAATGGATTTGCAGCTTTCCCCTCAGTAGTATTTTTCCTACTGTTGAAAGGTTTCCCATTAATAAAAAGGCTTAAATATTTTTGGTGAATCATCTCAAAGACATCACAAACATTGGAACTCTTACACCTAAATACTTGAGCTTACTTCTCAAAAGATAAAATACTGTTCTGTAAAACCACAATGCCATTATCACACTTTGAAAAATTAATAATTCCCTGACGTCTTTAACACTCTAAAAAAATGTTTTTATATAACTGATTATTCAGCCAGGGACTAATCAAAGACCCCAAGTTAAATGCATTTGTAACATATGTTTAAGGCCCAAGGCTTAGCCGCTTGCTCACTTTATGATCTAAGTTACTTACATATCTCACTTTGGTTTTATATGGAGTAAATAAAATGGGAATAAATACTACCTATTTTGTGGAGCTACTGTGAGAATTAGGTAGCCTGTGTAAAGCTTATGGTATAGCCCATGGCATAAAATAGGTGCCCTGTGTGGTTCTTTGCAGAGCATTGAGATAGGTTTCTTGCAGACTTAGCTTGTTAATTTTCAAATAACCCTGTGAAGGAGGTGTTACCACATTTAACTGATGAGGAAGCTTAGGTAAAGTTAAGTGCCCAAGATAGCAAACATATTCATTTAGTCTTCTGAACAATCCTGTGAGGTAGATGGTGTTACTATCCCCATTTATAAATGAGGTAACTGTGGCAGAGAGAAGTCAAGTCGTTTGCTCAAGGTCATGCCATTAGTAACTGAAGGAGCACCCCAGCAGCCTGGTTCAGGAAGGGCTCTGTACTTTTAACGAATTGCTGTGAAGGGAGAGGGCGTCCAGCCTCAGTCATTCTGATTTCGGAGCTCACATTGTTTCTGCCAGTCATGCTGTTCTTAATTCTTCTGAATTGGTGACAATCTGTCGTTGTCGTAATTTTTCTCGCTTATCTTCCCAGAAAATTCTCTGAGGCATGTGGGCATACCAAATTAAAATGAACTTAAATAAATTTTGGTTTGAGAATTCTATGATACACCTTAAGATAATGGAGGGGGAGTGCAAATTCAGAGTTGGTTATTACTGGAATGTTAGATCTACATAAATTGAAATAACAGTTGTGGAAATTAAACTGATACAGGTATTGATCCATTTTCTTTGCATTAGCCTTAAAAAGGGAGTGTGTTTCTACTCTACATGAGTAAAATCCTTAAATGTTAAAAGCATGGAGTTGACTGTGCAGAATTGGAATCTTAATTTATTCATTTGATAATCTTGAAAGCAAGACAAACAGAAAAGCTTGGGAAGACCTTAAGGGGCTTGTAAGCCTGGACGTGTCAGAGTGTAAAGTTAAGTGCCTGCTGCAAGGCTGCACAGCTAGTGGGGCGGTTGACTTGACTCACCTCCATCTGCTGGTGGTGGTCTGGGTTTGTTTCCATGGGAATATTAGCAAATGCTACCTCCTTTCTGACTATAACTGGTCCCTCTGCTTTCCTGTTCTTTTTACCCATAAAATATGTAAAAAGGAAATCAGGAGGAATATCAAACACAACAATCTGCTTGCTCTCGCTGTTTATTATGGAATTTTTTTCTTTCTTCCTTCTCTTCCCCAACAGGTGAAATTCTGCTCATTCCCTCAGCCAGCTCCGAGCTTCCTTTTGGGAGGTTCTCCTTGACTTTTTCCACCACACCCCATTCTCCAAGGCAAAACAGATGACTCTTTATAGTATTTCTATAAAGTTCATGGCAGTTATCACCATTCAGAGTTGGGCTTATACCCAGCTGCATCAGAATATGAGCTTTTTGGAGTCAGGGTTACTTCTCAACTGCCTAGTTGTTGGCTCAATACCATTGGGCACATTGTGGTTGCTTAGTAAATGTCTCTTGAATAAAATAATGGACTTAATTATTTTAAAATGCTGTTTTGTCTGTGCTGACTAATGCAGTAATTACAATTGTTGGATTTAACTTAGGGTATATATCAGCCTCCTTCTGAGAGACTCACCCTGTTCTCGTGAAGCCCTTGGTGTATTTTGTGGAAATTGGGCGCAGAACAATTTGGTGATGGTGATCTGTCATTGGCAACTGAAAACCATTTTGATTTCCTTCATTGTTGTGGGAACTGACAAGTAGAAGATCATGAGCACAATAAGACAGGGCCTATTTTTCTGCCTCTGTAGGAGAATTGCTGCAGAAATCACAATATTAACAATTTGCGATAGCTGCAGGGTTCTGTTGAAGTTTTAATGCTTGAAGTTGGAGACAGCTGTGCTGATGAACTCCAATATTGGCATAGTTCCTGTATTACTGGCTGAACACAAATACAAAATCTATCAGCAAAATCCTGGGAATTGAACAAGATGATAATATAGGCAGAGCAGGAATTTTAGGGGTGTGTGATTATTTGGGCTTGTTTTCTCTAAAGTAAATTAGGCTGTTTTTTTTTTTTTTAAGACCCAGTCATACTGATACTTGATAACTGGCTCTTACAAGTATTTCTTTTTAATCAATACTTAGGGCTAGAACATTGATGATGTATTTGAGGCATTTGTAGGGCTTTTAGTGACTTTGAAATAGAAGGAATATTTTGTACTAATGCACACAGTGCCCTGTGGAGCAAAATGTGTTTTCTATATGCTTACCCTGGGTAGGCATGAAGGATTGTTACCTCAGCGTGACATGTGTCCCATGTCATGGAAAGAAAGTCAGACCAGGATTTTAGTAAAATACTTGATATCGGCTGGCATAGGAGTTCACTAAGCTAAGTGACAGCTGTTTCATAACTACCCGTTTCCCTTTCTCAGGTAGTCTTTACGGACAGGGTGTTCACGTGTGGCATATTGCACACATGATACCAAATTGTGCTCATGTTATTTACGCTACTCTCAAAGAATAGTTGAATATTTATTTAAAAACAAATTTTGGCCAGGCACAGTGGCTCACGCCTGTAATCCTAGCACTCTGGGGAGCCGAGGTGGAAGAATTGCTTGAGGCCAGCCTCAGCAAGAGCGAGACCCCATCTCTACAAAAAAATACAAAAATTAGCTGGGCCTGATGGTGTGTGCCTGTAGTCCCAGCTACTCAGGAGGCTGAGGCAGGGGGATCACTTGAGCTCAGGAGTTTGAGGTTGTAGTGAGCTGCGATGATGCCAGGGCACTCTAGCCAGGGTGACAGGAGAGACTCTGTTTCTGAAAACAAACAAACAAACAAACAACCCCATAAAATTTCTGTTTACTCGCCCTTTGAAGGGTAGAGGTAAAGAAATAGATTTTGACTTCACGCTAGTATTTAGCACTTGTGATTGAAGAGATTAGAACAGATGTGCCAGTCAGCCTTTAAAATGTATGGCTTTGGCTCCTCTGTGTCTTGAAGTAATGATTTTTCAAATCTCATTGTTTTTGTTCTTAGATATAGTCCCTGTGGTCCATTCATAAATGCTTGAAACTTAATTATCTGGTTAAGTTTTTTTTTAACTGACTTTCCGTTGTTCATCTGAGAATGACATCTTTGTCTTTTTCATTATTTATTCCTCTTATTTCTTTTTGTTATTTCATTGCTTTGGCTCTGGCCTCCAGTACTGACTGTTCAGATAAACACTGTTTTATTTTGTATTTGCATCCCACCCTGAGAATGTACAGAGAAGCGTGGCCCATCTGCCCTTCTAGGTGTGGAAATAGCTCGTTGACCCTCACACCCATGGCCTGGCAGAGTGCTGAGCACACTGTAGGCTTCCTCAAACATATATTGATTGGGTGAAGTAAATATTAATTGAAAAATAATATTATCTTATATAAAATTGTAATGGTTATTCACATTGTACCTACCCAAAAAGACTTTTCAGTTGCTTTTTCAAAACTACCAAAGGGGAGGCTGCCATGATGGTACTGGAAGTATCGTGGGCTGTGGGGCAGACCCTACCTCTGGCCCCCTTCTGACAAAGTGCTCTGTTCAAGGCTGCTCGGGGAGTTTGTGGGAGGTGAATTCGAACTTAGAAATCATGTTTTGCTGTTTTTGGCTTTCCAATGTTATGCTGGTAGGTCCCTCTAGAATAGCACCTTAGTTTTTGTACTGTGATATAGCTGTCTGTTGGCCCCTGTACTCAGTGATCCCAATTGGTTCTGCTTTTTGAGATTGTGACTTTTATAGCTGGTCTGCTCTTTTGCTGTAAATGTATCTACCTGTAGTAGCATCCTTGGCTCCCTTGCCATTCCTACTCCTTTCCTGCTCTGTGGTCTAGAAATCTTACTGAAAATGTTCAGGTTGTTTCTAAAACAGAAGTCATAGGCTTGGTGGGGATGGGTGGGGCTGAGGGCTCTCTTAGTAGTCATTTGGCTTATGACGTGTTTTGTCTAGTTGCATGCCACGTTGCTGTTTCATTTTATATTTCCAGCCAAGGAATAAAGTGGGTGAGGGAGTGGGAATACAGATGGAGTGCTGGTCCAGAGGTTTAATTTAATCATCAATATCTCAGTAATTTTACTCATTTTTACAGATCTTTAAAGCTGTATGAGTGTGAATATAGTCTTAATGTAGTTACTATATTTCTCTCCTTTGCTTAAAGGTTAAGCCAAGTCTGATTTTTCTCAGGCTCAGAATTCCAAAGCAGATCTGTCCTGCTAGGATGGTGTGCACTGGCTCAACACCTCACTAGGTCCTGGCGGCCTAATGGTTGCCTTTTCATTGATCTGTGTACGAACAGGTTTCAGAACAGGAATCTGTTGTCTGTAAATAAGCTTTGAAGCCCTTATGGTCCATTCTTAGATATCTTTTGTACTATGGAAAATTAGGGGATACCAGATTATAGATGTTGCTTTGGAGTGTGGTGCACTTTGAATCTAAGTAACTTAAATTTAAAATGTACTTCAGCCCCAATTGCAAAACCATGTATAAGTTACTTTATTGAATAAAATAAATGAGTAGGGGTACAGCCAATGGAAAGGGAGTGACTAGCTGTTGAGTGCCTACCGCATGCTGTTCACTTACTGCAAATATAGGGTACCTGACCTGACAGACAATACCAGAGCTATGATTCAGGAAGTCCTTGCCGTCTCTGAGGTTCCATTCTAGAGTGCTAGATACTTTCAAATGCCTTAAGGGTGTGAGGACAGCATCATCTTGTTGACTGACTAACTGATTGATTGCTAGAGTTGTTTTCCCTTTTCTTCCCCTCCCTCTTGCTGGGTTCCCCCTGGAGCTGCGTGCTGGAAATGTAAGCAGTGGGGTTCCCAGATTGGAGGAGGGGATGTGGAATTATTTATGCAGAACATTAAAAGACCTACCTGCCCTTGCCAGAAGCCCCTAACAGGCAAGCTTTTCAACTCCTTTTTAGGGTGTGAGAAAAAGAGAAAGAGAGCGTTGTACATACAAGCACGTACGCATTCACACGTGGGTGGAATATGTCCAACAGTCAAGCATTTACATACTGCTGGTGAAGAAAAGATTCTGAGAGGTTACATATCTTGCCTGAGGTCACACACACAGTGAGATTTGTTATTTTTAACCAGGACCTTTGACTTTTGAATCTCATATCTGTAGAATAACACTATATTTCATAACCTCACAGGGCCTCAGTTTTCTCATATAAATGCGTTGTGTGTATAGCTTGGTTTATATTACTGTTGAACAAAAGAAATTAGAACTCTTCTTAGAATCCTGTAAACGCCGCAGAACTGTGAGGTGACATTGCATTCCTGTTCAGCTCTCTGGAGTAGGGAGCCAGTGCCCATCCAGGTGGCCTTTTCCGTACTGAGATATAAACAGCAGCTCTGCAGATACTTGTTTTGGAAAGAGAACAAGCCATCTTAGCCCTGATGGAAAGCTTATGTGAGCAAAATGGCTAACAAAGCATAGTGTTCACCTGGAGCTTGACAGGTGTAGCCTAGCTGTTTTGAGAGGAGCATCCTGTAGAAGTGCTTCTCAAACTGAACTTAAATAGCGATTCCCTGAGGAAATCTGGTAAAATTAGGATTCTGATTCAGTAAAGCATGAGATTCTGCATATTTAACGAACTCCCTGGTATTGATGCCGATGGGGGTCCATTGGCTTATCCGTGGTTGTGACCATGGTTTGTGTTTTCACTGTCCAGACCTTAATAAAAAGATGATTTCACATACTTGGCATTTTGAATGTTTGCTTAAGAAGCTCATTGGACATGAATGGTGCTTGTATGCTGAGAGGTATTATCAAGCGCCTGCTGGTCCCCATTCCTGGCAGGACTTCCAGCTTTGAGGTGCAGCTGGATTTTAGATGGGAATGTGCTGGAGGAATTTTTTCTTTTCTTAATGGCTTAGAAACAGTTCTTGGTGAATGCCAGGAAGCCCAAGAGATCCATCACTTAAAAAGCAATGTGAAGTCCTCAAATGGTGCATGTGATTTCTGACAGTCAGCTGGCATTCTTCACCTTTTCCAGGCAAATCAGTCACATAGGTACGGAAAGGCTGCCTGCTGCCTTGGGAAGCTTGGGCGCTCAGCCCTAGAAGAAATCACAGGAAGTAATTAAACAGAGAAGGTCAGAGAAAGAGGAAGTGGTTGTGTTGTTTCTGATGCGAAGAATATTGTTGTTACTGGGGATCAAGATGATGATGTTTAAATCTCTTGGAATGTGACTGCTTGGGGATTTGATTGTATTTAAATTATGGTCCTTTTAGTTTATTCTTTTAGACAGCAATCTAGTTAGGAAATGAATTGCCTTTAGGTCTTATCAGGAATCCCCACGTGCCTAAGCAGAAGTCTTAAGCAGAGTTGCTTGTACCTCGGCAAATTGCACTTAAATGAAATGAATGTCAAGACTATTAGAGGTTAATTTTAGGTGTCTAGAATTCTCCCTAATTCTCCTGATTAAACACTTTAACATAATAATTTCCTTAATTGGAATAATGATGGAATATTAGCATGCATATTAAACCATTTACCCAAATTTGAATAGGGTTAAAATGCAAATTATCCATCACTTGTCAGTGCTTACTCTTTAGAGATAATTCCTGGTGAGAAATGGGGAAGAGACTGGAATATGAATTGGAAAAGGGCTTCCACGTGAGACAGTGTTGCTTGGAAAGCCAAGAGTAAACCAGAGGACTGAAATAAATGAGAGCCCCTTTGTTCCCCCCAAAAAGAGTACTAAAAATATGAAAGCCTGTGAAATCAGTAACTCTAATATGGAGGTGGGTGCAACAGGAAATCTGAAATGAGCTAACTATAGACTCTCTGGTTGTATCTTCATTAGCCTGTCATATTTTTCTTTGAGAGGAAGATGAGTAAAACTTAAGATCCCTCCCCAGCATTTAGATATCTCATCTACAAGCCTTTTTTGTTTTGTTTTGTCTTCTGTTTTTGAGACAGGGTCTCACTCTGTCTCTTTAGGCTGGAATACACACTTCAAGCCACCACTCCTGGCCTCATGTGCAAGTTTTTTTTGTTTTTTTTTTTTTGTTTTTTTTTTTTTTTGAAACAGTCTCACTCTGTTGTCCGGGCTAGAGTGCGGTGGCGTCAGCCTAGCTCACAGCAACCTCAAACTCCTGGGCTCAAGCGATCCTCCTGCCTCAGCCTCCCGAGTAGCTGGGACTACAGGCATGCGCCACTATGCCCAGCTAACTTTTTCTATATATTTTTAGTTGTCCGGTTAATTTCTTTCTATTTTTTAGTAGAGACGGGGGTCTCACTCTTGCTCAGGCTGGTCTCAAACTCCTGACCTTGAGCGATCCTCCGGCCTCGGCCTCCCAGAGTGCTAGGATTACAGGCATGAGCCACCATGCCCGGCCTCATCTGCAAGTCTTGAACTGACACCACTACCCAGTTGTTTCCAGACAAGTAGCTGGGAACCCATATGCACTCCCAGCATTGTTTGTGATCCAAATACATAATGTCCTTCACATATATGTATTATTCTCTTTTAATGTACATAGCTGCATTTATAGAATAATAAAATACAGCCTCATTAAAATACTACCAAATTCACAGTAGATGTTTGGTGTATATTTTTGTTGACTCACAATTATTAAAAAATACAATTATATTTTCTGGGGAGGGGAATGGTCCCTGAATTTTTTTCCTTTCAAGTCCTTTTACTTGGAAAGTTGGGAATTGTAAACCGCATTCTGGACATAAAAACGTAAGTGTGGTCATTTTGTGGGTGGGGGATGAATATGCAAGAGGGTGCCTTGGCGACGTAGAGCGGATTAGGTGGAAGGTCTGAAGGAAGTCAGAGGACACATTTAGTTGGAGGTGGACAGGGATGGGGAGTGTGGAGGGAGAAGTTGAAAATGAGTCTGTAGGCCAGGCACGTTGGCTCACACCTGTAGTCCTAGCACTCTGGTAGGCTGAGGCTGGAGGATCACTTGAGGCCAGGAATTTAGACCAGCCTGAGCAACATAACGAGACCCTGCCACTACAAAAAATAGAAAAATTAGCTGGGCACAGTGGCATGAGCCTATAGTCCCAGCTACTAGGGAGGCTGAGGCAGGAGGATTACTTGAGCCCAGGAGTTGGAAGTTGCAGTGAATAGTGATGATGCCAGTGCACTCTAGCCGAGGGAATAGAGTGAGACCTGTCTCAAAAAAAAAAAAAAAAAGTCTATGTATCTTCCCTAGAGACTAGGTATAAGGTTAGGTGTTCTGATTAAAGGAGGAAGAGTTAGGGGAGTGAGTCTTCTGTCTTCTAGCTCTACCCCGCTTTCCACTCTTATAGTCAGCATTTATCCAGACACCTGTTCTGTGCAGTACACAACTATTTACGTTGGAAAAGAGGATACACCCAACACTCAAAGCTCTTGAATGGATACCAAGTAGCAAAGAAGATAGGTACCTGGTTGCCAAGTGTAGTAAGTTCTGGGAGCCAGGAAACTTAGGTTCCCACTCCCCTCCCCCCTTTTTTTTGAGACAGAGTCTGCCTTGTCACCCAGGCTAGAGTGCAGTGGCATCATCATAACTCACTGCAACCTCTTAACTCCTGGGCTCAAGCGCTGGCCCCCAGTCCTTCTCTGCCACTAACATGTTCTGCCTTGGGCAAGATGGTAAGCATACCTACCTAGACTCAGTTTTCTCATCTCTGAAATAGAGGGGCTGAATAATAAAGCAATATTGAAGGACTCTTCTCATTTCAAATATTTCAAAGAGAGTTCACATTTAAAAAATACATAAACTTTCATTCTTATTTACAAGCATAATGTTCTTTTTTTTTTTTTAAATAGAGAAAAATATAAGTAAGAAATTAAAATGCCCAGCGGAGAATTCACTTTCAACAAGGTGGGTCTTGAGTTGAGTTTTTGAGGACTCAGAAAAAGATGATGCTTGTATTTGGGGCAGGGGGCCAGGTCAGGCAAGATGGAGAGGAGGCAGCTTGGGTCCAGAGGTTTCCCCCCAACGGGCAGGGACACTCCACTTCCCAGCTTATGCCAGGGGATGTCAAGGATGTCAAAGAAAAAGCTGCTTGAGTCGGCTGAGGCGAAATTTAAATTTGAGAAGGTATGGAGAGCCAGGCTGATAAAGTGGGTACTTGGACTTTTGTTCTGTAGGTAGATGTTTAAGGCTTTGAAACAAAGAGATGATACAGTGATAATGTTGGTAACATCAAGCTAGTTACAGGGTACAGGCTAGGTGGGAGTCAGGGAGACCACTAATAATTGTTTCTCTGATAGATCTGGGCAGGACTTTCCTGTCTGACTTTGTTAAATGCAGGGGGCATACATGTAGAAACTTGTGTTCCAAGGAGATTGTTGTTACATTTATTGGAAGATGGTCAGGGGGCTGTGAAAATCAGAACAAAATTAGCCAACTTACTTTGCAGATCAGATGTATAGCCTAGAAATAACCCAAGTGAGGTTTTTTTGTTTTTGTTTGGTTTCAGTATTGTTACTTCTCACAGCATTCATCAATGAAGTGGCGAATGCATTGCTCTTTCTCACTAGAGAAAAATGGTTGCAACCTCACCATAAGACTTTTTTTTAATTCTTTTTCAATAGACACTGTTCCTGAGGAAGACCATTTGGATTTCAGAACCGTAGAGGATCTTAGGAAAATACAAGCTCAGGTTCTTTTTTTCCCACATGTAAATTGTGATTGGAAAGGCCAAGTGACTAACTCAGGGTCACACAGCTAGTTGGTTTGGGCTATGTCAACAGGATGTCACCTGGCCTTGGTTCCAGGCCTGTTTTGGGTGCTATGTTAAACATTCATACAATTGCTACCCTGAGTTGTTGAACCCTCAGGAGACAGGAAAAAGATGGTGGAAACTTAATTCAGATAAACATGGCACTGGTGGACATGGAACCATGAACATTGAACAGACTGCTAGCTTGGTCACACCTACAAGAGGCTGAGGTAGAAGAGCTTGTGTGGCTCTCCTGTGGATGGCAGGTAGGGCTTCCACATGTCATGTTCCAGGTGCAGGAGAATTAGGGGTGGAGGCAGGGAAGGGCCTCCAGCTCACCATCCTGGGAGAGACAAGATGAGCCCTTAGCAGAACAGTTGAAATACATGTGAAGTTCCAAGGTTTTTGCACCTGGGCACCAGAAAAAAAAGTTTATGAAACATTACCTATGCTTGTTCTTCCTCACCAGCGCCTTCTGTTCTCCCCATGTGTTTGCTTTTGGTGTTAACTGCCAAGGCGGTGTGGTCATAGATAACAGGAAGTAATATTTGATATGCAGGTCTCCTGGGGGTGGGGGGAGGTGGATGCCAGAATGGGAAGGGTGGTGGTTTGGGCACATTACTGTGAGAATTCTGCACTTACTTATGGGCCAGCAGGTGCTATTATAGCAAAGAGAGGGAAGGAGAAGTTGACTGGCTGGTCATATAATGAGAATTTTTTATGGTAGCATTTTACTCTTAAGTTTTTGTAACTGCCCCATAGATTAACTCCAGATCAAGTCAGGATTATCCTCTGTACCAAATCACACAGCTAGTAAGTGTCATGGCCAAGGGCATGTAAAAACCTAGGCTTGAGTAAGAATGAAAACAGTCCCTAAATCAAGACACATTATCCCAAGAGCCTGAGATCCAGCAGATAGCCTGGGAGGACACACCTCACTTTGCCATGGTGAGAATCCATTTCCCAATCCTACTTGGAAATTATATTTTTCAGTCAGGATTCCCCTTGGTATAACAAGATTCATACTGCTTGTGTAGGATAAGAAACTTTTGTTTTTAAAAAATTTCCTTCTCTCTGGCCTCCAGCCCCCATACCTTTGTCTCCCTTGTTAATGCCCATCAGTTGGGCGTTCTTCTTACTCAGAGTAAAGGGTCTGTGGTGAACCTAAAACGGTACAGGTGGTTTGGTTGTGATGGTTTCCCTGCAGACTCCCTCTTCCACACGCCCTGTGTTGGAGAGGGAGCAGCACAGCAGTGACCAGGAGAATTAGACTCGTGCTGGCCATTCCCCACCCCTCCCCTGGGCAGTGTGATGGTTGGCCCCAAGGGAGAGCATATGTGGGTTTGGTGGGGGATGCTACCAAGGAAATACCACCCTTTCATCCCTCCACTCTTAACCTTTCTCATCCCCACACCAGTGAATCAGAATGTCACCCCCACCCTCCCATCCTCCTGGGTTGGTATTTTAAAAATCCAGGAGATGCTAATATGCCTAGCTAAGGGGACAATACCCAAACCTTGAGGGTTGCAACCAAACCAGATGGTACTGACCAGGGAGCATTTGCTCTTGTAAAGACCTTGTATCTCCACTGCCCATTAATTTGTCCTGATTAGTCTGTCCTATCTGGTGGCATTTAAAAGATGACACATGTCCCTATTAGTGAACCTAGTGTTGGGAGGAATGTTGTTCCTTCCTCTCTTGCCTTTGTTTTTTCTCTTTTCAAGTTAAGATAACAGATAACCTCCCAGGGAGAAATATCCCAAATTGATGTTACATGGGAAGTGAGGTCATAGAGAGTCAACAGATTCTAATTGTTGATCCAAAAGGTTTTTTTTTTTTAATTAAAAAAAAATTCTGAAACACATACCAAAAAATCACCTACAGCTGATCAAAATTACAACTGCTTTTTATTATATTTTTTAAAGGTTTGGCTGAAACTTTAGAAACTCTGTTAATTTTTTCAGAAGTTTTCCTTGGTGAGGTAACACAGATGCCTTTAGGATATGAATTTAGCTATTTTAATGGTTAAGGTAGTTAATATAGGGGTGTTTTTTAATTTTGCCCCCCCTTTTTTGGTGGAATAGGGGCCAGTTACTTTACAGAGAACAAGAATAGTTCCTTGAATTTGATTTTTTGACAAACCTTTGTTAACATAGGACTGTTACTTGCTTGAATTTAAAGAAAAGCAGAGCTGTAAAATCATATGCTTTTGCCTAGAAATGAAAATACATTGACTTAAAACAGATGTCTCTAACAAAAACTGATGCCAGGCTTAAGATTGTAGCTTGTCACCTACAAGTGTGGCACCACATGCAAATGTGGGGAAGGCCCCAAAATTGTCGTAATGTCTTAGGAGAAAATGTGAAGAGCACACTTAAAAATGGGACAGAGTGCTGCATAACCGTGTGAATGTACTTAATGCCACTGAACTGTATGCTTAAAAATGGTTAAAATGGTAACTTTTATGTTATGTATATTTTACCACAATTAAAAAATAATTTTTTTTTAATGCGACAGAGTCAGCTAATGACTTGAGGACTCAAAGAAACACTTTTCTTCCGAAAAATGGAATCTTGAACACGGCTATCTGGCCTATACTCCTCAGAGGCCTACCCTCCTTATTACAGATTTTTGGCTCCCAATTAATCTCTGCCTAGTCCCCTAGGCTCCCCTATTCTGTGCCACACGTGCCCCACCCCGTACCCCACCCCCCCAGTTTCCTTCACAGAAGTTTAAGGCAGATGAACTTTGAGATTAGGCCAGCAGTGCCCAAAGCCTTGCATCTCCTTAAGATTCCTGCAGTGCACCAGGCACGTGTGTCTCTACAGTACTGATGTGTCTTGATAAGGGGATGGGATATCTGAGAAAGCTCTAGTAGTCTGAATGACCTTGCACAGCTGGGTCTTGGGTTTGCGGTGGTGGGGGTAATGCCTTCTTCCCAGACATGCATGGGGACCAGGGTTGAAGGAAGACTTCTCCATGGTGACAACTGGTAGGGCCTTGGGCAAGCACTTTACATCCACAGAGCCTCCGTGTTCTCAAGAGCAGCAAGAATACCAACTTCAGAAGTTGTAGTGATCATGGGAGAGAACAGAAAAAGTGTAGTACTCACACACATGTAAAAAACTAACCCAGTAAGTCAGCCCTTCCTCCTTTCCCCTATTCAAAGATGGGAAAATTCATAGTCTGGTAGATGAACTTCAGACTCAATTAAAACAAAGAGAATGAATGCAAGAATGAATTTGTGCTGTAGTGCATAGACCTGTAAAAAAACAACTTGTTCTTTGATAATGCTAGGCCCCCCACCCTTTTTTAAGACTTCATGTTTCTCTCTTTAAGTAGTTTTACTAGTAGCATGTTGGTATAAATTGGATTGTTAGCATTTCTGAGGCAGTATAACCCTAGAGTGGGAATATTAACAACTGATAGCTTTTGTGAATTTTTCAATAAAACTACACACTAACTCTTACCAACAAGTACTCATTCTTGATTGTTGAAAATTTACACTCATTCATAAACTGTTTATAGATTTGACACTTTCTGGCCTTGGGAACACTTAAGTCACCACAAATAGTACTTAGTTTGGCAATCTGTGTGTTCAGTAGAAAAAACAAATGTGATGAACCACTCTGAAAAGCTTTGGGGTTAGGGTTATTTGTGATGGAAGCACACAGCCCCTGCCCCAGGACTTAAACACAGGATCCAAAAATCTTACAAATTAAGGGAGCTTAAAAGTATGTCCTGTTCTACCAGGATGGCCAGCTTCTGCTTGGACATGTCCTTGGTAAGGAACACCTGGGTCTCATATGCATAGTGACTTGGGTACATAACTCTAATGGCAGTGAGTTCTGTGGAACCTCTGTCCTCTGCAGCAGGAACAACCATTCTCCATCGTTCTGACCACCCTGCAGACAATAGGAAGTGCTTCCTCTCTTCTGTTGGACAAACATCATCCTGGTCTCCTGATGATGCAACCACCTCTCTTCATGACATGGGAACCCAGAACTCAGATGCTTTTCCAGAAGCCACAGCCTCTTAGACACTGTGTATTTGCCTCTCTTTGTGCAGTCTAGGGTAGCTTTGGGGCCATGGTCCATGTAAAAGCACCAGGCTGTTTGCATGCTGTTGGTGCGGAGCTTGCACCATTGATTTTCTTTTTTATGCATCCGTTGGTCACCTCAACTTCTGTGGGCCGTAGAGGAGCAGACACCGCTCCCCTTGAGAGAGGTGGGCAAAAAGAAGGTCCTCCTGGTGCCAGCATGGTCACTTGCTGGGCATACTGGGCACGGTTGGGGAAGAGGATCTCCCCACTTCTAGGTGAAGGACTCTCGTCCTTTGTGTTACTCAGGTGGCATTCTTTGGTACTGGTGAAGGTAAATGACTGCTTACAGCACTGAAATTGTTGTGTCTTGAAGCTGGTCCTGGGCCACCTACTCAGTCAGTACCCTGGAGGGCTTGTTGAAATACACGTCTGGAGCCCTCCCGTACCTCATGAATCAGCCTCCCTGGCTGTGGGGCCCAGGGAATCTGCATTTTTGAAATGATCCCCAGGTGATTTCTCTGCCTACCAGCTAGAGGTTGAGACCCACTTCTAAATTGTAATTACATCCTTGATGTTCATTTTCTTCAATGTCTAACTACTGAGTACTCAGGAATCTTAAAGGCCACCTTTGTGCCTTACTCCAGCCACCCAGTGCTTTTAATAGTTCCTGAGTATGTGTTTACACAATCTGCATTTTATGAAGTCCATAAAGACTTATTTACCCAACAAGTCACCAGCGTTCCAAAGGTCAGCTTTCCTTGATGTGTATGAAAGGCACTTAACTCAAAGTCAATTAACACAAAGATAGAAGCCAATTAAGGCAAGGAAGTGAGCTGTTCAGGCCAACATTCCATCTTTTACTTTTGTCCCCTGTTGTAGCTTAGTTTTACAAGTCCCTTCAAGCTAGTTACTTCACACAACCTATGCATGTGTGGCCCGTTACATTGTACCATTTGTCATGTCATCGTGTGGGAGTGCTGTTTAAAAGCATGTAATTTAAGTAACTATTAAATGATACCATATTAGTACTTTCGCAAGGGATAGAGTTGCCCCCCTCCCCCCATGCAGGCAGCAGGGATATCATAGGAATGTGAGGAAAGAAGGGAAGGGAAGACCCCTGGTGTTGCTTTCAGAGCCTGCTGTTGAATCTGAGTCTTGCCTGGATCCAGAAAGTAATTCCTCAAAGGATTGTTGGAGGATTAAGTGAGAGAACGTGGGTCACGTGCACGTGGAAAGCAAACAAATTTTTTAAAAAATGTAGCTGTCGCAGCAGATAATGGTTAAAACATAAAAATTAAAAACCCTGAAAGAAAACTAACCCTTAGGGTTAGCAGTTGCGATAAGGTCAAGAGCATCCTCTGATTGGTTTTCCACGGTGGAGACGCTTAGAGCAAACAGTCTCAGGTCCTCCTGTGTGGGCCAGGACGCCCCTCCAGACACTAGCTGGGTGCTCTGCACTGAGAACCACTCTCCAAGGAAAAGTATGGAAGTGCAGTAGGCTCCTGTTTTCACACAGACCCTGTGCATTACATCTTTCAGTCTAACTTTTTTTTTTTTTTTTTAAGAGACAGGGTCTTGCTCTATTGCCGAGGCTGGAATGCAGTGGCACCATCATAGCTCACTGCAGCCTCGAACTCCTGGGCTCAAGCAGTCCTCTCAGCTCAGCTTCTTGAGTTCAGCCTAACTTTTGATCTATAAAAGTTTCATCCTTTGAAAAAAGCTAGGTTCTCTTTTGATTTGGGAACCATTTTTACCTAGCGAGGTTAAGAACAGGGATGGTGAATACAAGCAGTGATTGTAAAAGGAGTTTCTGTCTGAAAGTTATAATCAAATGCCATGGAGGATACTAAAGATCCCAGTATGGGCAGGAGATGGTCAGCTCCATATAGGCTATTTGCAGATCTGTTGGCACCTGTATATGAAGTTATATTTTTTTTTTTGCATTTAAAATTAATTTTAAAAGTCTTCATCGGGGAACTAAATTCTTGTTATTAGAAGGGACGGTCAAGGTGACTTTATTTTTTAAATAGTGCACATGATGTAAATTACTAAGAGCTGTTCAATTACAGGGAGGCAGTAGGACTTCTTGGTAAAAACCGTAAAGTTTAGTGCTGTCCAATAGAAATACAACGAGGGCCACATATGTAATTGTAAATGTTCTAATAATGGTGTTAAAAAACGTAAATAGAAACAGGTGAAATTAATTTTAATCTATTTCATTTAATCTTGTATATCTAAAAGTTATCTCAACATTTAATATTAAAAAATTGTTGAAGTATCCTACATTCTTTTTTTGTACTACACCTTCGAAATGCAATGTGTGTTTTACACTTGCAGCACCTCTCATTTTTCACGTGTTCAGTAGCCACACGTGGCAGGTGGCTACTGTGTTGGACAGTACGCCTGTAGACTAAGACAGACCTGGGTGTGAACTTCACTTTGCTGCTTATTAGCTATGTGACCAAGGTTAAATTACCTGAGCCTTTTAAAGCCTCAGTTTCCTTCAAGGAAAAAAAAAAGGGACCATGATATCTCCTTTTCTGGGCCGTTGCATTAAGTCAGTTGATTTGTGTGCATAAAGGTTTGGGTCCATGAAGAGGTGATCTGTAAATGACATGACTTTTGAGATATCCACTGATAATTGTGGTCCCATAGGGTGAGGATTAAAGGATAAGGGTTATGTTGAAAGCCAGTATTAGGGCAATACTTACGAGCTAAAGAAGAACATCAAAAATCCTCTGACACAACCAACCGACTGGGATCTTATATACAAACATTGGAAGGGGACTCTGGTTCTGGTCCGAGCAATTTGTCTGGAGCTCTGTGACCAATTGAGAGAAGAGAGTGTACAAGGAATTCCTACGGGAATTGCTGTGGCATCTTACAGCTTTGGCCTCAGAGGCAGGGGACCTGATTTTGAATTCTGACTCTGCCTTATATTGCATGTTTATCTTCCTAAACTGTGCCTTTCTTGTCTGTCAAATATGGCTAATAATATAAGGCTCGTGAGGATTAAGTTAGACACACCAGCATCTGGCACATTTAAGGTGCCTAATACATGCCAGGTGAATGCTGCTGGCATCTGGAAAGCAGTTTCAACCTATAGCTTTATAGAGAGGACCCAAAGTCTAGACAGAAAGGACTGATCTTGCTCCTCTGATAAGCATCTTAGAAAGATGGAACCAGCAGGAAAGGAGAGGGCCTCAGAGACTGGTTTTGTGAGAAACTTGAGCTGAAAACAGACTGATAAAAGGGGCAGGGCCTGGGTTGGTGGCGTATCAGGGAGTTACTCTCCACATGGGCCATGCGATGTCATAATCATTTCGATAACATCCTTTTTTTCCTGCCCTTTTAGACCTCTGGCTTCCTTGCCTACCTCTTTATATTTTGTTGTTTCTTGGAGAAAAGTAAAAGTATAGCTTGAGCATCACGTTCCCTCATAAATTAATATTTTAAGACACTCCCAAGAGCTGAGGAGAGAACTGTCCTCCAAATGGAGCTCTGGGGATGTTACCTGTGCTCCACCTATCCTCCCCGCCTTTGCTGTCTACCTGTGTGCACGCAAGGAGAAGCATGAGTGGATACAGTGTCTTCACAGGTGGAAGGACAGCATGATCCAGCCAGAGAGAAAGTACAGTTGATCTTTTGATTTAAGCAAACCAGACACCGAAATCTAGATTCCCAAGGCACATGAACAGGGATGTGTGTGACAGTCATTGTACTTAGCATGAAATAGATGTAAATTGGCAGCAGCCCCCCAATTTCCCCCAGAGAGAAACTTTGCCTGCCGCACACCCACCTCTGGTTCACCTACAGCTCTTGTGCATCTGTGGCCGAGCAGCAATTGATTAGAGCCTCCTTGTGTTGAATCTTTACTTGATGAGGACAATTTAAAGATTGTCACTTGATGGGTTTTCACTGTACATGTTGTTTTCCTTGAACTCAGGCATAGATATTAATTATCCCCTCCCCCACCTCCACCCAGCACACACATGCACACACGCACAGATGTGTAGCCATCTCAAGTTCCTGTTAAGAAGTTATTGTGGTTTGGGAGTCTTTTCATTGTCAGTTCACATTAGCTATGAGATCAGAATCTTTCTGTCTTGGGATTTTAGCCAAGAATAAAGGAGCCAAATGCCCCATTTGAGAAAGAGACTGAAGTTTCCACTGCCCCAAGTAGTGTCCAGTGACTTGGTCCCATGAGCCTCCAGGACAGGCAGCTTGGTGGAGGGCCCTGTGTCACTCTTAGGTCTGAGCTCTCAGAAAACGTGGATCTTATCTCTAAGGAAGTGGCGGCTCCCTTTATCAGGCCATTCTGGTGGAACAGGTTAGCTCCCAGCAAGGGTGGAAAGGAAAACTTGACATTAACTATTTCAAGCCACCTTCTCCTGTGCAGCAGAATGGACCGATTTGCCAAGCAAAAGGAAAGTGAAATGTGAGTTGCTCCCTGCCCCTAATCCAATCTTTCCCCCATCAAAAACAACAGCAACAACAACAACAAAAAAACCCAACCTCCCTAGAGAGAAAATGTTAGGACATCTCAGATATGTGGTACATAAAGAATATAATGACTGACTTCATTTCTATAACCAGTTAGGCCTTTCTAAAAGCTCCTTGCAATCTTAGAAGCAAACGAGTGCATAGACATGAGTGGATAAATAATTGGGTCCCATCTAGCAAAACCAGGCTCTTTGATTTGGCTGGGAGGGCT
This sequence comes from Eulemur rufifrons, assembly GCF_041146395.1. Classification (NCBI taxonomy): domain Eukaryota; kingdom Metazoa; phylum Chordata; class Mammalia; order Primates; family Lemuridae; genus Eulemur; species Eulemur rufifrons. The sequence continues at coordinate 64,584,567 of NC_091001.1, forward strand.
GGTGTTGATTTCTGTTTGTAACATTTCAGTTTTTATTCTTTTTTTTTTTTTTTTTTGAGACAGAGTCTCACTCTGTTGCCCAGGCTAGAGTGAGTGCCGTGGCATCAGCCTAGCTCACAGCAACCTCAAACTCCTGAGCTCAAGCGATCCTCCTGTCTCAGCCTCCCAAGTAGCTGGGACTACAGGCATGCGCCACCATGCCCGGCTAATTTTTTTCTATATATATTTTTAGCTGTCCATATAATTTCTTTCTATTTTTAGTAGAGGTGGGGTCTCGCTCTTGCTCAGGCTGGTCTCGAACTCCTGAGCTCAAACGATCCGCCCACCTCGGCCTCCCAGAGTGCTAGGATTACAGGCGTGAGCCACCGCGCCCGGCCTCAGTTTTTATTCTTGACCTCTGTGAAGAGTGAATTATAAAAAGGGGGTTGGAGGATTGGAAAATTTGTGGGTGGTGAGTTTGGGTGGAGAGTTTTAAGAAATCCTGGCTTCTCAGCATTTTCTTTGCAGGGCACATGCTGCAGAATTTTCTGCCTCTGGGAGGGTCTTTGTAGCTCTGAAGGACCTGCCACCTTGGGGTGGTTTGCTTTTCTAATCTCAGGGTAGCACTATCAGCCCAAAGGAGTGTCTGTCCACAACATAAGAGGCCAGAAACACCATTTTCTAGATGAAGACACTGAGCCCTAGAGAGTTAAATCCAGGTCACACAGTTGGGTAGTGGGAGAGTCTGGTTGGCCTGGTTGTTTTTCTGCAGGGCTCATCCAAATGAGTGCCAGGAAGAAAGGGTGGGGTGTGCTGCCCATTGCAGGAGGGTCAGCTTGGAGAATTAGGTTTGAATTATAAAGAGTGCCAGAGGAAAGTGGGAACAGTCACAGCAAAAAGGCCCTGGGTCTTCTGAAATGGGAGTGCTCTGGGTGGGAGGAGGAGGGCGGGTAAGCCTGAGGACTTGTGGAAGAGCTCAGATGTAGCTGCTTAAATTAGTTCAAAGTGAGAAATGTAATTACTATACTTGCTCAAACCAAATGTCTGAACATTGTTATAAAATGAGGTGTAATCACAGAAAAGAAGATTGCAGCGCAGCATTACTCCCACAAAATAGCCTTTGTGTTCTCTGGAGCCCTGCAGTGCTGATTAATCTTCTGGGGGTATTGAGGCCCCATTAAGTTCAGGTGTGTGTATTGGACTTAATTCGGGGAGTTTTGTCCTGCTCATTGGACAGTCATTCACAGTTACTTTGCATTTGTAACAAGAACATGATGAGGAATAAAAGAATCAGCATTAAATATTTTAGCTAGGAATATTTGGGATCAGAATAAATAAGATCCAAGCAGGAGGGAAAACTGAGGATGATTTACAGCAACTGGCCCTTGTTAACTGCTATTTGAATGATAAAAGGAAAGTTGAAGACAACATTTTATAACTCCCTGGAAAAACGACTTCTTCTATCAATATTTTTATGTCATCTGTAGGCTTTTCTCCACTAAGCTGGAAAGTGCTATAAAAAGGTAATTAGAGTCCTGATTTCTGCTATTTATTAGTCATATGACCTAGGGCAGTTATGGAAACTGTAAGCCTTAGTTTTCTGAAAAATGGGCTGATGCATACACGGTTAGATGAGATGATGCTCGGCACATAAGAAGTAACATGGTAAATATTAGCAAGCTATCATTATTGTCCTAATTGTTTCTGATCATGTTTACACCATCTTGTCTATAACACATGTGTGACAGAAGAAAAACATACCTTACCAGGTACAGCCACAAGACAGGAGGGAAAGTGAGGAATGAAAGGTCTATTAGAGAGCAGGTTCCTAACTGGGTGGCTCACACCTGTAATCCTAGCTCTCTGGGAGGCCCAGGTGGGAGGATCCCTTGAGCTCAGGACTTTTAGACCAGCTTGAGCAAGAGTGAGACTGCTCTCTACTAAAAATAGAAAAAATTAGCTGGGTGTGGGGTCATGTGCCTGTAGTCCCAGCTACTTGGGAGGCTGAGGCAGAAGGATCGCTTGAGCCCAGGAGTTTGAGGTTGCAGTGAGCTAGGCTGCTGCCACAGTGCTTTAGTCTGGGCAACAGAGCAAGACTATGTCTTGGGGGAAAAAAAAAGAGAGACAGCAGGTTCCTGGATCTAAATGACGTGAGTCCAAAAAGGTATGCTGTTAGGAAGGAGGGATTTGTTTGGCATAAGGGAAAGGGTGGTCTGTTCATGCTGGAGATGGAGTGCATGGGACGACTGAGCTGTGCCCCCATTTGTGAGAAACAGGCACGTGGTCTTTGTAGACCTACAGCCTATCCCATTTGCCTACTTGGTGGCTTCTCTCTGATCTTGCATCCCAAACTTGGAGGGTATGCCAACTCTCCAGCTCCCAGAGACCCCAGGTCTTCTCCATCTGTGCAGTAAGAGGTAGGGTGTGTACCCATTTTGTTTATTGCTGTCTTCTGTGCCTGGCGTAGTAGGGGTTCAAGAAGTATCTGCTGAATGAATGAATAGGGTACAGTGTGAATGAATATCATTAAAGTATATGTGCTCCTTAAGAAAATTCCTTGAGAAACTCATTACCAAGACCGTTTAGCCATCCAAGAAAGAGATGACAGAAACTTTAAAAATAACTCAGTTTGGCCATAGACAAGTGGTATACACTTGTGCTTATACCTAGCTACCAGGCAGTTTACTTATTTGTGTAATATATGTGATTAACTTTGTGAATATATTTGATTATAGATCTTAACTTTATTTAACATGGTTGCCTGCCTGCACACAATTCTTAGAACAATTAAGGGGAACATTATTAGCATGAATGTTCCTTTTTAGAAAACTGAATATGCTGCTGCTTCTGGAGTAAAAGGGTGTGTATTTTGAGTGTTGTGTTTACCTGATTATCGCTTAGACCAGGCAGTACCAAGCACCTGAGATCTGGGCCGTCCAGACCCATGTTTTGATGTGCGTGAGAATCACCTAGAGGTCTTCTTGGTAAGCTGCACGTCCCCATTCTGCTGGCCCAGGGTTGGGGCTGAGCTTGTGGATTGCTAGTAGGCTTGTGAGTGCAGACCATATTGCTGCTCCTTGGACCCCATTTCCAGCAGCAAGATTTCAATTTGTCTTTAGTGTTTTGGGGTTTTGTTTGTGTTCTAAAGATGCCTATTGCATCTTATTCTATTAATAAATTTTGACATTTCTAACCTTAATTACTTCTGGAAATAGTTGTTTTCTTAGAGGGGGCCGTTGTTTGGGGGCACATGGTTAATAGAGTACTGCCTGGTTTCTCTACCTGCACTCCTGAGCTTGGACCTTTCAGGATTCACTGTGGACCTTGAGTGAAGTCTGAGGCTTTGTATTTGGCTTCTGGGAATGTATTTTGGCTTCTGGATGTAAATCAAATGTTAATAGGTTCAGTGTTGGCTGAAAGTAGAATGTGCCGATAAATCCTTTGGCAGAAGTATGAAACACCCCAAACATGATAGATTCATTTATATTTCTCAATTCAGCCAAATGCACTGAAGCACCCCAGGGGGTCAAACCTACTCCCTTCTCTCCCTGTATAGGCCTGCCTGGGTGGCATCTATCCTGTGACTTCATGTCCCCATCTGTGTGCCGTTGACTCTCAGATTGTTTACTCCAGCCTGGCCATTCCCAGAACCCCAGATTTGTATCTGTATCTCCATATGGACATCTAACAGGCATCTAAACTGAAATGTCCAGAAGAGAACTTTCCATCCCCTAAAGTAAGCCGCCCTCTCACCCAAGCTTTCCTGTCCTGACAAATGGCACCACCATTCACTCAGTGGTCTAGATCCCAATTCATGGTATCTTCCATTCTCCCTTTTCTGTTGCACCTGTCCGCCTCTAATGCAACAAAGCTGTCTCTTGTTCCTCTGCAACACGACCCAAATTGTCCTTTATTCTCCTCTTTGCAGCTACCTCTCTTGGTCAAGCTTCCACGGTCTCTCACTTGAACCATTGCTGTAGCCCTTGCACCCCACCTCACTCTTGCTCCTGAATAATACATTTCTGCAGAGCAGCCAAACAATCGGCATAGAAACGACATTGCCTCGAGTCTCTTCTTGCCTAATACCTTCCAGCAGTTTCCCTGGGACTTAGACTCCTGACTCGGTTTGCCTAGCCTGGTCCTTGCCTTGGCCTGTGTCGAACATTTTCCTCGTCTTAGGCCATTGGGTCATTCTCCTGCGAGCCAGGAAGACTCTTTCTTACCTCAGGGTCTTTGGGTTGTCCCTTCCCGCTGACTGTTCCTTCTTGATAACTTTATCTGAGTTTAAATGTCAGCTCCTCTGGGGTGCCTTCCCTGACCCTAGTCACCCCCTCTATGTCACCCAACTTTAAATTTGTGTGTAAATAAGTGGTACTTACCACTGTCTGTTGATTTGTATTCACGGTCTGTCTCCCTTTACATGAGTAGTAACCCCATTTGTTTTTTTGACTAGTGTGTACTAGTGCCTAGAAAGTACCTGAGTGTAGCAGAATCTTGAGTATTTGTTGAATAAGTGAATGCCTTTATCTGGAATGCAGAGAGCTTTACAGTTCTAGCATTACTGTTTATTCTCTATTGTTTGGGGGGAAAAGTAATATAATAAAATAAACATGTTACTCGTAGAAATTGTTTTGTTGTGTTGTAAAGAAGCAATTTCCAGAGTGTGTCGGAAGGTGAGGCCCTGCAATGACAAGCCTGCACACAGTACTGATCCCCCAGTGATGTCGAGTTCCGGTGAGATTTGTGTTCCTTCAGGATTACCTAAAACAGATTGGCAGATGTGCCAATTACAGCTGACCACCTGTAATTGGCAAATACTTTTTTTTTTTTTGAGACAGAGTGTCACTTTGTTGCCCGGGCTAGAGTGAGTGCCGTGGCGTCAGCCTAGCTCACAGCAACCTCAGACTCCTGGGCTTAAGCAATCCTCCTGTCTCAGCCTCCCGAGTAGCTGGGACTACAGGCATGCACCACCATGCCCGGCTAATTTTTTTTCTATATGTATTTTAGTTGGCCAGATAATTTCTTTCTATTTTTTTAGTAGAGACGGGGGTCTCGCTCTTGCTCAGGCTGGTCTCGAACTCCTGACCTTGAGCGATCCACCCGCCTCGGCCTCCCAGAGTGCTAGGATTACAGGCGTGAGCCACCGCGCCCAGCCGGCAAATACTTCTTGAGCTCTCACGACTCGCAAGTCTTTGTACTTGATGCTAGCAGGAAAAAAATGGTAGGAAACATAGCAACTGACCTGGTTAATTCCGTTTGTAAACATTCAGTCCTTGACTTCTGGTAAACTGAACAAGTGTATATAATTCTGCTTCCTCCCAAAACATTAATAAAGTGACAGTAGGGAACAAAACCAGTATAAACCCAGAAACCTCCCAGAGACATATCAACCACATTTTGCAAGATGGGATGCCAGTGTGTGAATGCTGATTTAGCAGAGCAGAGAAAGCTGGAACTGAACCGCCTGCCTGCCAGGATGGGTGGTGCAAAGCTAGGGGCGGGATAGATGGAGCTTTTGCTACAGAATCTTAAGGCTCCCGTTCCAGATGCAGGATCAAACCAAAAACAGGATGTGAAAGGACATTCCATCAGAGCAAGAAAGAAAGAAGAGAAAGAAAGAACATCACAGAATCCAGGAAATGGGAACCAACACAGAGGTGAAGGGAAGAAGCCCCTGTACCACAGCCACATCTTTAGGCCCTGAGAACAGCCGGTGTAGAGGGATATGGGGGATGGAGGATGGGTGGTTTTAGAAGGGCCCCAGAAGTGCTTTTTTGATCCTATTGAGAAAATGTTTTTCAGCTGTGGCCCAGTTTGTGGATGAAACAGTAATTCATGCATAGACAACTAAGCAAAAATAAGCAAGGAGGCAGTTTTAATATAGGAACAAAACAGAAAGTTACAAGAAACTATAACTACAGACTATTCCACAGTCAGCTCTGAATATTTATAAAATCATAATAATCTATCACCAAATCTTGATTTAATTAAAAATGTCATGTAGGTGTGTAAGAAGGAGTGAGGAAGAGAATTGTGGAGGGGCCAGGATAACATAAGAGAGCTAAACCTCAGAGAGGTTTAGGTAATTGCCAAATTTGATGTCAGAAGGATATATACACCTGTATGTACCCTGCATTGTGGAGAATAGCTCTATCAGTTGCTTTGGAGGAGGTGATATGTCCTGTCTTTAGGAAGCTGGCAATCTAATTAGAAAGGCCTGCAAATTAAATACAATTATATGTTACCTTGTACTCTGGCTTTGTGAAGGCTCCGCCTTCCCCCAAAAAACACAATGTAGGAATTTGATGCAGGGAGAGGGGAGACTATCTTGGTTTAGGCAGTTGAGAAAAGCTTCATAAGAGAGAAAGTAATGGAGTTTTGCCTTGAGAGATTAGTTGGGTTTAGGTAAGAAGGAAAAGGAGAGATACATCTTAAGCCACAGCCCACTCTGCTTGCCAGTGAGAAAAGTTAACACTGCTCATTTGTTCAAGATGGTGGCGGTGAGGGCTGGGTTTGTTGCTTGGTGCTATCTTTCACTGACTTCTGACAGGCATGGGTCATTTTCAGGGTATTCATGAGTAAGTGCTGGGCTGGGGGTCTCCAAGGCCAGGCCATACAGCTATTAAGCCTGGTGCCAAGATGTAATGTACATCTGTTTCTCTATCAGAATTTTTCTGCTTTAGTATTTCATTCAAAACAAGGAGAGAAAAGTCAAATCTTTTTCCTTTTCCCTTTTCTGATGGCCATGACTGAATTTTTCTTGCATGAACGGTTCTTGTGTTCTTATTTAAAAGAAGAATTTGGCATATGGCAGACCTCCTCAAGCTATCTTTAGTTGGTTGTGGGGTGTAAGTGATTAAGAATGCAGCTGTACTTGCTACCAACACATGCTTTTAAGGAGTGAACTGCTAAGCAGACAGGCCTGGGTAGAAGTTTAGAATAGCCTCTTGGGATCAAAGATCTAATTTTTCAAGTGCATGGTGTACAAGAGTCCCTCCCATCAGGCCTGAGCATTGAGGGCTGTTTGCACCAGAGGCAGTGTGAAGTAATTGTTTAAAATGGTGGCTGCCCTTGGCTCTGGAGAGGCAGCCATGCTTCACTTGGAGGAGACAGGAGGACGCTGACTTCACTTTACTTTGTATAGTTTGGCTTCAGTGCTCCTTTGGAATGAAAAATTCTTTACTTCTCCAGTGTGTCCCAGGACAGATCCGTCTCTGTCCTGTTGCTCAGTTACACTGCAGTGCTGGTTCCTTAGTCTTCAAAGCTTGGAACTCCCTCTTGCCTTTCCTCCAAAAATTTGTTCTTTCACTCAGCAAATATTTACCAAGTTTGTGCCATATTCAGGACCTTGTGGAGAACACAGAGATGAATCAGACATGGGTCCTGTCCACAAATGTTGTCAGTCAAGTATAGGGCATAGGGCAAGCACATGGAGCTTTTCCTAGGAAGTGCCTGAGAATAGCATGATGTGCTGCAGGTATTTAGTGGGGGAAAGGAGATTAGTTAGATGGGTGGATTTCAAGTAAACCCTCATGGAGAAGGTGACATTTGAGCTGAGCCTTGAAGAACAGGCTTAGCTGTGCAGAGAGAGATGTTCTAGGCAGAGGACAGAGCTAGAAAGCAAGGGAACAGGTGAAAAATAGGAAGAAAGAGTAATCAGCATTTATTGAGCTCTTACTGTATGCCAGGCACCTGACTGAGGCTTCACTCACGTTATTCCATTTAATCCTCCTAGCATCTTTTTTTCCTGCTTTCTTTTAAGGCCTGCAGCATTGAAATAACTTGCCCAAGAATGCTCATAAGTGGTAAAAGGGGAGAATTGAACCCAAGATAGTCTAATTCCAAGTCTCAGATTTTTAGCCTCTGAGCCAGAGCAGGCTTTAGTTAGAGCAAAAGATATTTGAAGGGGAAAAGGAGTAGTTCAAAGGGGTAAAGTTTAGGAAAAAGTGGTTGAGGCAGATGGAAAAAAGGAACCTTGAGTGCTGAGCTAATTATTCTGTAAGCAGCAGGGAGCCATTGAAGATTTTTAATGGGGTGTGATGTGGCCACAGCAGGACTTCCAACTGTAACTGCAAAAATATTTGAGTTCATTACTATGTGCTGGACACTATCCCAGACACCCCTAACCTCATCTAGTTTTCATAACAGCCCTATGAGATAGGCGCTATTGAAGCCCCCTTCTACCCACCGATAAGGAAACTGAGTCAAGTTTAGAAGTTAAAGACTTGCTAGAAGTGGAATTGAGCAGGATGTGCAAGATGAACTTGAGGTCAGAGGCAGAGAGGTAACCCAGGCACTGCAGGCGTCCATGGGAGAGAGTGGAGGAAAGGAAGAAAGGAATGGGAGAGATTGGGGCGCAGCTGAAGAGGCAGAGTCTGGGGCAGAGGCTCTGACTTCCACTGGACTGGGTGGGGTGTTGGGAGAACCCTGGGGAGCCAAAGAGGAAGGGGGAAGCCCTCTTCTTTTCAACCCCACTAACAGGCCTGAAGGGTCAGGGCTGGGCTTATTGATGGGCAAAATCTGTGTGTGGGGGGGTGGGTAACATTGGTAAGGGAAGAGCGTAGGGGCCGGAGCTGGGGCCACAGGCAGGGGAACACAGGGGATTGCTGAACGCTTAGGTCCAAGGCCGGGCTGAATGATGGGTTCAGGCGGGGACACATGGATAGGTGGTCAGGGGGCTGGATACCTCAGGGGGAGCCACAGGGCAGAGAGAAATGACTGGATTTGGCATATCCTGGTCATTGGACATCTCTTGTTCCCTTGCTGTGAGAGTTGACCCCAACCTGAGGCAGTCGCCCATTTGCCTCATTCAGAAAATGGATAAAAATCACTACAATTGCATAAATTTGCCCATTAAAAAAAGACAAGTACCATAATTTGAAAATGCGGCATTTAAAAAAAAATTTCTCATAGTATAAAAAGGGGAAAAAAAAAAAACCTGTTGGCTAGTCCTTTGCATTCTGCCTTCTCAGAGTCTCAGTGTGATGAGAGCTGGGCTGGGTGTCCTGGGAAATAGAAATAATAAGCAAGACCCCTCATGGCGCCCAGCACACTTAGCACCAAAACAGAAAGGCAGGCAGGCGTGGACCCAGTGCACACACAGGGGACAGAGCCCCTCTCAGTGGGTGTTAAGTAAGCGCCTAGGAGAGGGCAGGGGCATTCCTTCTTCTCTTTAAGTCCAAGTGGGTCAGCTGAATGTTTGATCTGGTGTCTATGAAACCTGTTGTGATAAGAAAGTATGTGCTCCTTGGTCAGATTTGGCCCAGAGGCAATTCTCAGTGTTTGTGTTTACTGAGGCTGTTTTGAAAGAGAAGGTCCATTAAGCCCTTGTTCCTGTCCATTCACAACTGCCTCCCGGCTTCAGTCAGAGTGGCCTGTGCAGGGCGCCAGCAGCTGTCCCTGTCTAGGGCAGGTCTCTAAAAGCAGCATCCTTTGCCAGACACCTGTGAATTTTAAAAACAGAGATTTGTCTGCAGCATCATCCTTCTGAACCTAATGATGTGTAATTGCTTAGTTGTTGAACTGTGGTTGGTCTACTTCTAGCAGATTAGCTACCTGAAAGGAAATAAGAATTTAAATTGTTTGCTGGACTTTTAAAAATTTACATATGAGGGAGCTATCTGTAGATGCACTGGACATAGGGAAAGCTCTTTTTTCAAGTAGCAGCCACTGTTTATGGCTGTTTTAGTTTTCCTGCCTCGGTACTTTTCACACATTCTTAGTACTCCTAAGTTACTTGTATAGTTTTTATCCCCATTTTAGAGATGAGGAACCCAGGCTCAGAAGGTTAAGTAGCTCAAGATCCCCCAACTAGTAGTGCCAGAGGTGGGACTGGAACGCAGCCCTGTCTGACTCCATTGTGGGTTTGTGCTCCATTATCAGCCCTACAGTTGGCAGTAATGCTGGATGAATGAATGAATGGATTCTCCAAAAAGAATAGGACATATGTTCCCCAGTATGAGATAATATCTGAGATAGTTGTTTTGAGAATGGGGCCGTGGGCCTGAAAGCACCAATAAATCTTCCTTATTTCTGGTAAATCCCTCTATAATGACTATAATGGCAAAGGAGAAAAAAAAACCTAAAAGCTGTGATTAATCACTAAACAGATACTGTGTAAAATTGCTCTTTTCAGCTCCGGATTTTGGGAAAGGGAGTAGAGGTTGGATGGAGATCCAGGTAGAGGGGCAGGCTGGGGCGACGTGCCACATTTCTGACAGCGAGTTTTCCACAGTAGTGCTGCTTCTATGTGCAGGTGTATGAAGAGGGTTGAACGCCACATTTAAGATTATTTTGAATAATGTGCCGCTTTGTTTTTATCTCTGTAAGCAATAACTTGCTGTAAGAAAAATAGGTAGTTCCATGATCTTTTGCCTTTTGAAAAGGAGACAAGAAGAGATCTGTTTTAAACTCTTTTTTTTTTTTTTTTTTTTTTTTGAGACAGAGTCTCACTTTGTTGCCCAGGCTAGAGTGAGTGCCGTGGCGTCAGCCTAGCTCACAGCAACCTCAAACTCCTGAGCTCAAGGGATCCTCCTGTCTCAGCCTCCCGAGTAGTTGGGACTACAGGCATGCACCACCATGCCCGGCTAATTTTTTCTATATATATTTTTAGCTGTCCATATGATTTCTTTCTATTTTTAGTAGAGATGGGGTCTTGCTCTTGCTCAGGCTGGTCTCGAACTCCTGAGCTCAAACGATCCGCCCACCTCGGCCTCCCAGAGTGCTAGGATTACAGGCGTGAGCCACCGCGCCCGGCCTGTTTTAAACTCTTGATAGGCTCCTTGGGGTTCCTTTTTTCCTGTTAATAAGTGGCAGGTAGAATCTGTCATTCGTGGAGGTCTGCGGGACCCACTTGCCCTCCTCATTCTGCACTGCCCTCTGCTTCTGTCTCTCCTCCTTTCCACTTTCCACTCAACTCCCAACAAGCCACTACAGCAGCACTTACAAGACAAGGGCTTGGACGAGGAGGAGGACTGAGTGTCCCTGGCACGTTCTGATTAATCCTGTTCATTGTCAAGTACAGCTTTTTAATGAGCTGATTCATTACTAAGAGTAGGTCTCATGCAAATCCCCAGCTTGTATCCTGCAGATTTAATTTCTAACAATTTCTTCATTTCATACAACACCACTGTACCATGGGCTTCATGATTTTCTTCTAATGTGGAGCCTCACGTCACATTTTAATTTAAAAACTATGATGTAAATATTAAAAAAAAATACTTTTAAAAAAAAGCCTAGAAGAACACATAGGCGAATATTCAGTTCATTTCTAAAGGAAGGATTGCCTACATATAAAAGTTTTGGAAGAAATTACAGAGAAAATCATTGCGTTTCCAAACGTAAGTTTGTGCAGTATCACAAATATAACAACATGCAAATATTGCCTCAATTATGATATCTAAAGAGTTAATGTAAAACTATGAAGAGTTCAGAAAATTACAGAAGAAACACTAAGACAACAAGGAAAAAAAACAGACAACTTGATACTTTAAAAAAACGCCAAGCTAACTGGTCAAAAGATAAATATAGTTAGCTAAACATACAGCAAAATAGTTAACCCCACAAATTATTAAACTAATACAATGAAAACATACTAGCAGGTTTTCAATTGTTATCATCAAATAGAAAATTATTTTTAAATGCTGGTGTGGTTTGGGTGAGGGAGCATTTCCCATGTACTGTTTTTGGTAGTAGAATTTATTGTACCCTTTCTGGAAGGCAGTTGGGTAATTTATAATTTTTTTTAATGTTCATCCTCTTATCCAAAAATTCCTCTTCTGGAAATTTAAAGATAAAAATCAGGTGAAAACCCATTTATGAGCAGTGGTGTTTAAAATTTTGTGAATGAAAATATTAAGAGCCTGGTGTAATGGTTAAGCCACAGGGAACATGCATATTGTGCAACCGTGGAAAACAGTGCTTTCAAGGAACTGTTAATAATATGGGCAATACAAAATCAGATGGAAACGGGAACTCTGTACGTATATAACATGATCCAAATTTTGCCTAGCAAAAGGACAGCAGGAACTACCCCAGAATGTTAGCATTGGTCATTACTGAGCTGTGATATTGCAGACATGATTCTTGGTTTTCTTCTTTATTCTTTTATGTACATGTTAAGATGATCACCTGTTCTTGTTGGCCCGATACTGCCCTGATTTTAACACTGAAAGTCCTACTCTGGACACTTGGTGACGCTAGTACATGTATATATGTATGGATGGATAGGGGTGTGTGTGTGTGTGTGTATGTATTGAGACGTTGTGCCATTTGACAGGAAGGTCCAAAGATAAAGTGACAAGCTAATAGGGCCTGTATGGTAGTCAGGCAATAGATTTTCTGATGATAATATGGCTTATTTTAGAAAATACAAGAAAAGAATAAATAGGCAGAAACTTAAATATTAATAGTTCCTACAGGTGGCCCGTGTTGTTCTGAATGGCTTTGGTGGCTCACACGGCTCATCATTATAACCCTATGAAGTAGACACTAGTACTGCATCCCTGTTTGCAGAGGCATAGAGAGGTTAAGTCACCCAGGGCCACCCAGCCCTTGACAGAGTCTGGACTCAGGCAGTCTGGATCCAGAATCTGAGCTGCTGACCACCACCTGCCTCCCTGCGGATCCCCTGTTGCAGCCACTCCTCTCGCTACCCCCCTCGACAGTTATGCCATGCCTGCCCATGCCAGGCCACTGAGCCGGCCAGGCTCCACTTACTGCTGCTTCACTCCAGCCCCAAAGTCATGGCCAGGACTGCCTTTGACCTTGCACTGAGGAAACATCTTCCCCCTGTTGGAGAGAGCCTGGGGTGGGGATTTCCATAGCAGAATTGCTGGTCTCTGGTGATAGTGTTCTTTCAGTTTTGTTACGTGGTCTTGTGGTAAAGGACTAGGTCCAGGTGCAGCCTTGATTATTTCTGGAAACACTTCTCCTTTTCTTTTATTTTGCCAAGTCTGGCACATTAGTCATCTTCCTCTGTGAAGGTGATTTTGGGTCCTCTGCCCAAACCATCAGACATTGCTGTAGGGATTGTGATCTTCCATGAGGGTTCTGGACTCTGCCTATTTCAGGAAGAATCCAAATATAGGAAGGCGGTGATACATATCAGGCTGTCCATCCTTAGCTTTTGCCTAAGAAAGACCCCTTGATTGCATGGTGTTTTGTTAACAGTGTTATCTCTGAGTGGTGGATCACAGGTAGTATGCATTCTTTCTGCTTACCTGTTTTAAACACTTCTTCAACAAGCTTGCTTTACTTTCTAGGTTTAAAAATATATTTCAGTTTTTTTTTTTTAAATAATGCAGTTTTACTCCTACAACAGAATTTCCAGCTCCTGATTCAAAGTCTGTACATGGCAAGGATCTTCCCAACCGTCATTCAAGTTAGAGCAACTCCATTTCTGTATCAAAAAGAAATACCTTCCATTATTGTCTGAACTTGTCAGAATTTCTGAGAACTATGCCAGAATTTCTGGTTAAATGTTTGTTTTGTCACATTAATTGAACAATGAGGGAATCGGCATTCCTCACCTATGAGGTGGAGGCACAAAATCTACATGTCTTTTTAGGTGTGGGAATGTTTTTGCTTTTAAATCTTAGAAATCTGTTAATTGACAAATAACAAAACAAAGTTTTAGGTACTTCTTTGTGGGGAATGTGATGTTTAAGCCAAAACAGTTTAAATTTGGACCTTGTGCGTTATGTTTCAGAGAATCTATATGTTTCTCTCAAAAGTATGTGTCGCCCTCTTCCCCCCAACACACCCTTTTTGGGGGGTGAGGGGAGAAGTAATATAGAAAAATTAATTCTTTCTCAATTGTAAAAGTGTAGGGTTGTCTTTAGAATTTTTAGTGTTCAAAGGAAAGACAGTGCTTCCCAAAGCAAGATGTTTCCTTTAAAAAAAGACGTATCTTTGTATTGCTGTCTCTCTAGAAGGGAAATGAGGCATCTCTTGGGGTGAGAACAGTGGAGAATTGAATTCTCTGGCCTGGCCAGGTGGATTCCTGACGCCAGGGCTGACCTATGACACCCCAGCTGTGACATGAAGGGCCTTCCATCCTTCAGAGGAAGGAGGACTGGGGGCCTCAAAGGCCAGACTATGGGGACAGGCTGGGCCAGCTGGGAGTCCCAGAGCCCTGATGCCTGCCACTCCTTCTGCAGGGCCAGCATCACTGGGCAGTTTTTGGGAATGCAGTCTCCCCCCTCACCCCTACCTGTTGAACCTACTGCATCCTGGTGATTTGCCTGCCTTGCCTGTGGATATTGGCTGAATTGGTGGCTTGTGTGGCTGCCCAGGAGAGCAATTTACCCCTAAGCCAAGGGGAGGCGGGCTAGGAGCTAGACAGAGAAAGACCATTTAATTAAAGAATAGGGCCTTTATAATATTGGACCACATGCTCAGGGTTTGGGTTTTGCTTTGGGTACCTAGGAAACGTCCAGAAATACAACAGGAGTGTGTTTAGTTGGTCTGTTTGTTTGTGTATGTGTTTTGGGGAAAAATTGCTTTTCAGCCTCCTCCCCCTTCCTGGTTTTAGTCTCTTGTCTGCCCTGGTAGGGGACCAAAGGACTGCCTGCCCTGCTGATAACAGCCCGGAGGAGCACTTGGTAAACCCCCCAGTTAGGAAACCAGGCCATCTCCCAGTCGCTGCCCTTGGGAAAACAAACAGTAAAGCTGTTTGTGAGGGTCCTTATTGTACTATTACGGGCTCAAGAAGTAGAAGTGACCAAAAATGGAATGTAAGCCCATGGGCCTTGATTAATTCTGCAAGGCCCAGGATCGAGTAGGAGCAGGGACCTTAGCTGGGAGCCAGGCACGGGGCAGGCAGGGCGGCCCTGCCCACATGCCGCCCAGGGCTGGCATGACCTCACCCTCATTTGTTGGGCACTGATAATGTCTTTGGCCCTGCCTCTAATGGGAGACACGCGATCTTTACCTTGAGGGCTCAGATTCAGAGTTTCATAAGCACTGGATTCGCTCAGGTTGAACTTTCTTCTCCTCTAAACACACTATATTAAAATAAGTGACTGAACACAGCTTGTGGGTGAGGCACTGGCCCGGCTTTTCTTGTGGCTGTGTGGTGTGCTGAACCTGAAGACGCAAGCCTCACGGCTAGATCGTGGTGGCTTTTAGAAATTACTACCTAGTTTTTCAGTATTTATAAGTTTCCTTTCTTATAAATGTATATGTATGTTTACGGGAAATTTGCATTTTGGATTAATAGTCTACAGATCTAAATCAGAAACATATTTGTATTTTAATATTTCTGAATTTGTTTTAACCAAACTCTGTAGTATCTTCACTCTGAAGTTAGTATGCACGCAAATACCTAACCTATTTACTTCAAAAACAATTTTGAAGCATTTACAGGCAAGTTTTAAAATTTTTGCTATTGTTTTTTCATTTATTGGTATCAGAATTAAATATATTTAGCTGTTGCTCTCTGTTATGTAAACTGAGATCTGGGTGTGCGTATGGTTATTTTGTGTGGAAACTGGCTGATCAGTGTTAACAAATTACTGTTTTAGCTGTGGAAATGAGAAATCTCTGTTGGAAGGAGTTCATACTCCTTTGCAGTGGTCATCGCTAGACAGCGGTGACTGTATTCCTCAAAGAGAAAGCACAGAAGAGCTGCAGTCCAGACTAAGGCAGAGATTGTTGAGGGGGTTGTTCTGGTTAGCCACTTAGAATTTCTGTCCTCAGTGTTGTGTGACTACAGCAGAGGGTACCAGCTTCGATCCAGCACCTACCAAGCCACACAAGGCATTTAGAATATTCCTCCCAGAGTCACCCTGTCATCATGTTGGGAGGGCCCCTGGCCTCCTTCTTGGGGTCTTAGATGTTCAGGGTATTTGCCGAATGCTTTCCAATTGAAATCTTTTTCTGGAACATTAAAACCCAGCTTCAACTTAAAAAAAAAAAAAAGAGAGAGAGATAGCTCTTAAAGAGCCATATATAGAAAACTGTTCATCAGTGTGATTTCTGGGTGAAATGTGGTAGGGAAAGTTGGGTCTCTAAAGTATACATTATAAAAGATGCTTTTATGCCTGGGACTTCTGAAACAGCAAAGTGCTCTAAAACATACAGAGGACAGTTAAGAGCCCAAACCTGAAGCATCCTTTCCCTGAGAGGTAGCCCGAGCGCGTTACTTGATCTCTCTTCCTCTATAAAATGGGAACCATACCGTAGGGATGAAGGCAATATATTTGACAAATTCATGATTGCATTAAGAACTTACTAGGTTTGTAGTGCTGTTCTGGGTAATAAGTGGACAATCAGAAGTGACCTTACGTTCTCGGAGGGAGACACACAGTAAGCAGAAGCATGTAAACAAGTAAAGTACAGATTGTACCAGTGCGAGAGGGATGATAGAGAATCAGTGATCTAGCTCTTACCCAGTGAATACTTGACTCCACAGTTGTTAGCTGCTGCTGCTACTACTGTTGTTATGGTTATCAAATGGCCCGTGGGGG
The DNA here is from genome assembly GCF_041146395.1 of Eulemur rufifrons. Classification (NCBI taxonomy): domain Eukaryota; kingdom Metazoa; phylum Chordata; class Mammalia; order Primates; family Lemuridae; genus Eulemur; species Eulemur rufifrons. The sequence goes on from NC_091001.1 coordinate 64,601,015, forward strand.
TTGGCAGTTCCCTGAGGAAGTTTGCCTAAGATCTTCTGATATGGGGGGGGGGGTGGGCTGCACACACAGTGAATCCCTGTGCTTTCTGACACAGTATCATCCCCCTCCCTTGGCCCCACCATCTCCCACAGGCAGGATCAGTTAACAATTGCTGGAAAAATCAACTTTGCCTGAACATTTAGGAAGCTATTTGGGATCTCTAATGTTTTTCTTCCCCTTAAAAAATAATAAAGCAGGTCTGTATTTAAGAGGTAGTAGTGATCACCATCTATCTCTTCTGCACCCTACCTTACTTCTGCTTCTTTGCTCAAAAGGAACTTACGGGCCCACAAGCATTTTCCCTGAAAAGTTCATCTTTTCCAGGGAAATGAAATCTCATTTAAAGTTTCTAGGTAAGAAAACCCCATGTTCTTGTCCATCTCCTACTTCCTAGTGGCAGTGGGCAGGGAATCAAACACTAGATCACTCTCGTCCTCTCTGGGTTCTGCCCACCCCTGTATCAGACAAAGAAGGTGGATGAGGGTGAGGCTGAGTCTCCTGATTCCCATGTCTCGGCCCCCTACCCCCCTGCACTGGCCCCATCACCTGTGAAGCCCCTGCCAAAGTCAGCATGGGCAGCCTTTGTGTCTGGACAGCACACTGCACAATAGTGGTTAATGGAAGTTCCTGTTCAGACACCCTCAAACTCCCCAGAGGGCACACAGGCACCTCTTCTTATGTAAAAGGAAAATCTTAGGGAATTTTTAATTTTTCCTTTAACTGGTCACTTGGCAGGCTTATGACCTTGCCTGGGCTTTGTATTATCCACTAGAGGTGGGGAGCAAAATTCCTAGTGAACATTCAGTAGGAATTATAGCAGACCTACTGTGTGCCAAGTTTTGTTCTGGACAGGTGGAGGGGAGGGCACAGAAACAACTGCACAACACACAAGGAGCCTTGGGACTCTTGGGCTAGTTGAGGTGTGGAGGAGACACAGGTAAATAAATATCGTATTACAAAGCAGGGCCGGAGAGCTCATCTGAGAGCTTGTCTTGAAGTCTTCCTTGAGGGAAAGGATGAGTTTCAGTGAGGGTCAGAAGAGGTAAGGTGTTTTCTCAGTTGTCGTAAGCACCACTGCCTTCTGGTATTGGCTCGAGGGAGGCAGGTGAAGGGGCCTCCTGCAGCCTGTGCTGCCACACCTGGTCTTGTGCTCTGAAGGGCCTCACACTTGGTTTAATGCTCTGCTGCTGCTGTCTTGAAATTCTTAGTAATTTTTGAACTAAGGATGGCCCCACAAATTTTGCACCAGGCCCTGCAAATCATGCAGCCGGTCCTGCTTATAGAAATGGGACTGTAGAGGTGGGTTTGGCTGGATTGTGAAGAGCTTTGTCTGTCAAGCTTGAGAACATCTGGCTTTATTCTCTAAGCAGTGGGGAGCCATGGGAGATATGGTGACAGGGGTGGTAGAAGGAACACTGGAGGCTGTGAGGCCGGGGAGGCCAGCAGTCCGCTGAGGGACACTGCAACATCCTGCTGGGATAGACATGGAGAGCTACAGTGCACACACCTGTGGAGATCGGCGGGCTCAGGGCACTGAACGAATGCCAAGGGGGCTGTTGCAGACGGCTGAGGTTTCTAGCTGAGCTGGGGACAGCACGCCAACAGGAATGCAGGAAAAAGGAGTCCCTAAGCCAGTGGCAGCGAGGCAGATGTTTTGCAGGAGTGGGGCGGGGCCCTTTCCAAAAAGACCTGGAAATCTGTGGTGGGAGAGCTTGTGGAAACATGCACTGCGGCAGCTCAGCTGCAGCAAATGACCTGCAGATCAAGGCTTTTGTCAGTATCGAGAGCTTCACTAGAACAAATATTCATCCAAAAATAAACTTCCCGTTCTTCCTGTTTTTATAACTTGCCTATTTCCTCTGAGTTTGAGGCTGGTCTCCAGTTCCGTGGGTTATTAATCTTCAGAGGATCAAGACCTCTATAGAAGTATTTCCTGTACATGTTTATCTACCCAGCCCTAAATTATTTTCTCCAAGTGATAAGAGAACTTTTCCGTACTGGTGTGTCAGACTTTTCCTTTGAGAGATTTCGATTAGGCACCCCAGCAAGTAAGGCTAAACCAGAAAGGTTTATCCCAGGACATAAAACCCCAGGTAATGTTGGGGAGTGACCTTCGTTGGGTTTTGAGGGGTACTCTCAGCCTCCCTGCTCCAGGTTAAAGGTAGCTTCTTTCTGGCCAGAGTCCTAGGGATTTGAAGTGATAGCTGCGGGGGGCCTTATGTAAGGGAATTTAAATGCCCTACTGAATACCATGGGGGAATATTAGCTAAAGAAATTCTGCTCCTTTGAAAAGCTCAGAATACCCCTCATTGGACCATCCTTCCTCATTGGACCATCATTTGTTCTTACAACATTTTTTGACTATAAATAGGGCTCCTGCCCTCACAGACGAGGGAATTCAAGTGTGCTTGGTGCTCATGTCTGTTCACGGAGAAAGAGAAAAGCCGGGTTGGAGCTTGAGCCAAGTTCAGACCTGATAGACAAATAGACAATCTAGGTTCAGCAGGCGTGGGTATTTTACTCATCAGCCCAGTCCACCTGCCTCTGGAGCCTTCCCTTGCTCTCCTCCTTTTTTTTGCTTACAAATCCCAAGCCAGTACGCTGGTGGGTATTTTTAAAATGTGAGGCTTCTTGCATGACTCCTGCAGAGAGGCGGTGGTGACCAGGCTGCGTGGGTGGCGGCCTGTGCCGCAGCGGAACTTGGAGGCTGGCCAGCTGCCTTTTACTGAGGCCTTCCGAGGCGGGGCTGGGATGCCACACTCTTCAACACACCACCCCAAGGCACCACCCGCCCCTTTGGAGATCCAGGTGACTCCATGGGGAATTACTGCCCCAGCCCATGGCCTCTGGATCTGCACCATCCAATATGCCACCTGGGCTGCTGAGCCCTTGAAATGTGGCCAGTGTGAACGGACTTGTGCTGTAAGCACAAAATACACATTGGATTTTGAAGCCTTATTACAAAGAAAAAGAATGTAAAACAGCTCACTAGTAATTGTTTTGGTTACTTGTTGAAACAAAAATACAAAAATATTTTGTGTTGTGTCAACTATATTACTATAATTACTTTCACCTGCTTTTTTATTGCCTTTAGAATGTGACTCCTAGAAAATATTAAATTGTGTTTGTGGCTCGAGTTACATTTCTATAGGACGGTGCTGCTAGTGTGTGCTGTTAGTGAGCTCAGCTGCCAGTTGTGGTTTTGAAGCCAGTACATTCTCAGAGGCTTCTCTCCCTCGTGGCCTGGAGGGGGTGGCCCAGCCCTAACCGGAGACTGCCTAGGGCAGTGGGTGGGACAGCCTATTTCTAGGCAAAAAGCTAATAACTTAATAAGCAAGAGCAGGAATTTCTAAAAATCCTTTCAAAAGCATCCCTTTTGGCTTTTTTTTTTTTTTTTTCCTTAGCCTGCTTTACAGACCAGCCTCCTTCCTGGTAACCTTTTTTCAAATGCAGAACTCTTCTCTTGTGTCCTCATGGGACCTGTGGGGGTGATGTGTTGTCCAGAGGGGCTATTGTTTTGTTTATTTTCTTGTTTAGATGGGTTTTTTGCCCCCAACTCAGGCTCCAGATGTGGCCTTTTAATCCTTTCTTTGCAGGACCATCTCAGGAACTTCCTGGCCAGCACTGGGAAGCCACCCTAAAAGAACAGTGTCTCCTTCCTTCTCCCCTTGGAGTGGTTAGGCAAGTGTAAACGCATGCTGGGAAAACACAAGGTGGATGTGAAGCTCAGGAAACTCCTGCTTTGAGAAGTACAAAAGTGCAGAACCACAACCAATCTCCTAATGTCAGGCTGACATTTCAGGAAAGGGGGGGGCGGGGAATTCCACTGGTTTCTGAAAGTCCCAAATTATTCCCTGTTGCAAGGAGGAGTTCCACACTGACTTCAGAGATCTAGGAAGAACCCATTGTATTGTACAGTTATTTGCTAGAGGCTATTTTGTGGGGAAGTCTCTCTGCTTGGACACCTGGGTCATTAGCCAGTGAAACAGCCCTGCACTGAGCCACCTCATGCTTTTGCCACATTTTGCCCACCTGGCCATCTGGCATATACTGAACCTTTGCTGGCATAATTGATGTAGGAGTCAACATTTATTAAGTGCCCAATGCATATCGACACTGTGCAAAGTGCCTTTTTACATGTATAGTTAACTAGCATAGTAAACTCCAAGATACCCCAGAGGAGAAACTCCAGTTTCCCCATTTTGCAGATGGAGAAACTACAGTTTAGAAAGATGAAACGAGTTGTCCAAGAACTCAATAGCTAGAAATCGGTGAGGCTTGGAGTGCAGCTTGGGCTGTGCGACTCCATAGCTGAGTGTTTTAATTGTTAAGTTGTTACTGTGCACCGCCCAGACCAGCCTGTATGTATCGTCCCATTCTACACAAGCCTTTGTTTATTATCGAGATGCCTGCTGGTGCAGGCTGGGACATGACACCAGGGGAGGGTTCAGCTCTGGGTTGCTAAACCAGCTGAGCTAAGCGTTGAGGGGCACTGAACTCCTCTGAGCTTTGCTGGGAGGATAGATACCCTCTTGCATGGCTTTTAAAATGCTACGTGCTGCGGCAGCTTCTCCCCATGTAGCTGTTGTGTCCAGCGGAGGGTCCAGGGCTGGCTGGAAAGAGGTTTGATTTGGCCTCTCCAGAGTATCCTGTAGCTGTTATGTTGGCGGAAAGGGGGCAACTCCACAACGGCCTAACCCAGTGAGGTCTGGAAATGAGCAAAGGGGTAAGAGCCACATGTTCTGGAGTCAGGCTGCCTGTTTGGTCCCACCTCTTGATGGCTTCATAGGTTGGGCTCTTCATTCTTTGGGTGGCAGTTTCCCCAGCTCTAAAATGGGCTTTAAGGTACCTACCTCAGAGAACTGCTATAAGAATTAAAGAGGACACATAAAAGCAGAGTGTATTTGGCACATCTGGTAAATATGTCAGCTAATATTTCATTATGATTATCATTAATGCCATTTAATGCTCTTTGGTGGAGCACAGTTTCTTGTATGTAAGTGAAGATACACATAAATTGAATTTTTTTTTTTTTGTTTTGAGGCAAACATATCAGAGCAGAATATGAACCTTTGTATTTCAATGTTGTCTCTTGAATCTCACCTCAGGAGGCTCCACTCTCACCTTGATCTCATGGCCATTTGCTCTAAACATTTTTAGAAGCCTCTTTGGAACTCTTCTCAAAGAAAAAGATAGTGGGGGGCCATACTTGGCAATACTAAATGTTTATCTTGTGAAGGTAGATTTTTAAGTTTGTAACTGGCCTTAAGTTCATTAGAGCTAAGTTTGGTAAGTCGAGAATAAAACTTTGATGATGCATCCACGATAAGTTTAAAAAATGGTGCTTAGGTAACAATAAGGGTGAATTATTTTAATTTTTTAAATGGCTGCCTCATTATGTAAGACTGGCCTTGAAGGCAGAAGAAGGGGTTTCAAGCAGCTTTTGACTTGAGACAGCATCTCTGGAATGCAAGTAGAGTCTCCCAGGACAAAAGTTTTAAAGGCATGGATTTGGAGGAGAGTGGGCAGTATGAACTAAGATCTATAAGGTTGAGTTTTTGGAGTAAAAATTAGTCTTATTTACATCTACGCTATTAAGTAACACCAGCAGCTGAGTTGGCCTTGCATTTGGGGCGTGTGCAGCTGCGAATGGGGCTCTGGCAGAGAAGGTTCCCTGAATCCAAGGAGTAAAGGCCAAAACCTGACTTTTGACCTCGGTTGACTTGCTTACCAGGTCTGTTTACGCCTCGTGATATGCAGAATTCGAATCTGAAAATGTGAGTGTCAAGGAAAGGGCCCTCAGGTCAGTATCCTCAGCAAGGACTTCAAAGCTGGGTGTGAGAAACACTGGTCCTTCTTGTATAATGCCCCGGACTGAGCAGCCTGCCTAGCTAGAAAGCAACAGCCAGTTGGGGCTCACCGGGGTGGAGGGAGAGTGCATGTCCCCTTGGAAAATGATGAAGGAAAGTGCAAGTGTTTTGCATCTTCAGGTTCATGACGTGACTAATAGGTTCATCCAGGAAGACAGAGTGACCAAGCAACTTTTGGATTATTTCCTACAGGTGGAAACGAAAGGTGCCATGCTCATTGTTTCCTAAAGTATATCTTGGAGGACATGGCTGTGGAAAAAGTGAGGGACTTCGGAGTTGGGCTGGGTCAAATTCCAGCTCTGCTCTCTTTTGCCTTGTTGACTCAAGCATAACTAAGATTTCATGGGCCTTGTTTCTCTCATCTGTACAGTAGGAGCATGATTACACTTCAGGGTTGTGAGAGGGTCACAGGAGTTATATATATGAGGGGCCTCAACAGATGCAGCCCCCCCAAGGCTCTGAGAATGACACCAGAATTAACCCCATTGCCACAATACGGTAGGCAGAGGCTCCTAGTTGTACAACAGAGGATGCCCCCTGCCACAGGAAAATCTCCCTGGTCCCTTCTGAGGTGAAGCTTCAGTCCCAGAGGAGAATCGCCGATACCTCTCTGCTTGAATAAGGCCACCTGAGGGCTCCAGTGCTCAGCAGCTATAACAGATTTCACTGGTTAAGACCCTTCAGCCTCTTGAAACAAGAGTTTTTTTTGTAGCCAACACAGGTTGGTCTCAACAAGATGCACATCAACACTTAATGCTCAGGTGGGTGAGGGGGGACGGTCAATGGAATGCAGTCCTGGTACTGTTAACGGGTCACCTCCCACCTGGATTTAAGGTAGGCCCAGCTTCTGTTTTTAATCTATTTGCTGAGTCCCTAGTTTTTGCTATAGCTCTAGTGTCCCCCCTTGATTGCACCGGTAATTCAGGGAAGCCTGGCCTGGACCCCAGACTTGGGGGCCCTGGAAAGACAGACGAGCAGGCTGAAAGGGTCCCAGGAAGGCTTGGACAGAGAGCATCCAGCTGCTCCCATCCTTACCCCTGACTTCTTCCTGAACCAGCCTGTTAAGTTCTTGGAATACTGATTCTCAAATTTTGCTGTACATTAGAATTACTTGGGGAACTTTAAAAAAATCCAGAAATAAATTCAGGCTGCACCCCAAACAATTAAATTAGGTGCCAATTAAAACAACAACAATAAAAAACCTCCCCAGGTGATTCCAGCGTGCAGCCAGGTTTGAAAACCAACGTCTTAGTTGATGAAATGAAAAATTTTCTGGTGGGTTTACTTACTGAGTTGACTTACCTTTGTGTGGTCACTAACTCTGTCATCTATAGATCATCCAGGGCAGAGTTATCACCCCTATGGGGCCAAATTGCCTGTTCTGTCAGTAGTGAGGTCTTGGTGACATATAGCCATTAAACAGCCCTTTTTTCCTTCTCACTTTGAAATGTTTTAAACATTCACAAAGGTATTAATAGAATAGTATCATGCCCCCACCGTGTACTCATCATCACCCAGCTGTCATTCATGTCCCCTCCACCCCACCACGCACACTTTTTATTGGGAGGGGGTGAGCTGGAGTATTTTAAAGCAAATTCCAGACATCATTTCATCCATAAATATTTCAGTATGTATCTCTGTGAGATAAGGACTTTAAAAAAATAACCACAATACCATTATCACACCTAAGAAAATTAACAGTAATTCTTTAATTCCATCTAATACCAAATCCATGTTCTGTTTTCTTCAATTTGTCTCAGAAATACCTTTATACATTTGGTTTGTTCGAATTAAGGCCCAAATATATTTCATTTTTAGTAGTTTGACTTTAACTCCAAGGTAGTTAAACTGTCATTGTGTAGACACACAGGTAATGATGCACATGCACCTCTGAAAAGAGGTGTAAATGGCATTTGGCTCAGCAGATGTTTATGGGATGGTCTCTCTCCTCTTTACCTTTCCGTAGCCCTTCTGGTGGGACCTCAACATGTTATGGAGGAAATGCTAATTGAGGCCCAGGCCACAATCACTTCTGTGCTCTGCTTCTGCCTGAAGGCATGTTCCCTTTGGTAAACTTAGAATAGAACCTTCAGGATGCTTGTAGAAAGAGAGTATGAGTCAGCTCCATGGACAGGTTAGAATTGCCTGCTCCTTTGCTGGAGGCTATGGCTGAGAAGGGCTGGGACTGCCTCCTGGGCTGCTCTCTGGGCTCTATTGAGGGGTGCTGCTTTGATAGTTACCTGGGGAGTCATCTGGGACTTGTGCTGTGATGGAGGGAGCAGCTGACACCGGCTCAGCCCTGCGTCCCTAGGAGTGCAGATGGCTCTGTGTGGCCTTACCTCCAGCTGGACCTTTGGGTTCAGGTCCAATGGAGACCAGAGAAGGAGGGGGTTACTTTCTGCCCTCTGAGCTAGCATCTGCCACCTCACCAGTCAGGGCATTGGCACATTGCCCTCCTCCATGAGATAGAGTGCTATTAGAATTTAACACATTAACTACCATGTAAGTTGTATTTAACTCAGGCTAGTTTTGAACCTGGGGCCCTAATGAAGCATATGTAACTCACATCTCTTTGCTGTGGGAGCCATGTGAACTATTTTTCAAGTTGCATATAACTCACACACAGAAAGCAATAAAAAAATAACAAGTTTTTCATTAAATCAGAAAGGATTCTTTTGTTTTTGAAGTTTTTGTTCTATTTTCTTAATAAAACACCATGGCCCCAAAGAAAAATTTTTTTTCTAGTGCGGTAGTCAGTGTGTTAAATGGGCAGATGCCTGGATAGCCCCAGCTTGAACGGGTGAGGCTTTGGGTAGGTTGACAGGAGGATAAGGACGGAGAATGGGCATCCTAAATAATCAAACTCTGTCTCACCCCTTCCACAACTCAGTGGGAGCCTACTACATATTCATCACACATTTTCCTAACCCAACAAGTCAAAATCTCATTTTAGTTTTCCATAGCTTATTTTTTTCTTTCTTTCTTTAGAAGGGCTTTATCTTGATTTTGGATAGATTTGCAGTTGCAAGGTTTTCTTCCTAATGTTGGTCTTTGTATCATGATCAGGTGGTTACAGAGCCCCAAACAAAAATATTATTATGTAAATGCAACTCTAATATATGAGGTTATTCATCACAGGATTGTTTTTAACAGCAAAATGTTTGGTATATCCTAATAATGGAATATTGTGCAGATATAAAAAGGAAATGAATAAATTTTCTATATTCCAATACGGAGAGATCTTCAGGAGATAAAAGGCAAGATCCAGAACATGTGAATAATATGCTACCTTTTTTGTATGTGGGGGGGAGATACATATTTATATTTGCATAAACCCTGGAAGGATACACAGAAAAACTTTTAAGAGGTGGCTGTTATTGGCTTGTTGGGTGGGCGAGGGAATGAGGCAGATGGGATGTGGTAGGAGTATGCCCTTTTTATATTTTGATTTATGAATCAAATGAATGTGTTACCTATATAGAGTAAATTAAAAAGAAAAAACACATCTATACTTACATTGTGCAGATAAGTTAGTGGCTTTATTATGCCCTGGTTAATCTGTTTTATGAGCTTCTGACCATTGCTTGTCCAGACTTAAACATCCCAGAATCTGCTCTGAAATGGACCAGTGAGGCTGTGTCCAGCCCGTGGAATGTGTGACCTACCCTTCCCATGATGCCTTGCTCAGCAACAGATTATAAATGTTTGTTTCTATTCTGAAGCCCATGGGCTTTTCCCCTTCCTCATCCTGAAATGTAAACTGAGCTGGTAACATCTAAAGTTTAACTTCAAGAGACGGGGAAGGCAGGTGCCTGAGCCCTCCAGCACAGTTGGCTACTGCTGTTTTCTGAGGAGGAGGCATGGCAGGAGGACCTAGGAGTAGAAGCATGGCTTCCTTTCCCACTCCAGTCTCCTTGTGCAGTCTTTTGCTTATCCATTGGCATCCTATGCACCATATTGTCCGTATGTTTGTGTTTATTTCCAGCTTTTCCTGAGTGGTAGCAAAATCCCTTTGAGCTGAATTAGTCCCTCCCTGGTAGCTTTGGAATGTTCAAATGTTAAGACTTGCTCTTCACAGTCTGCACATTCTTATCTTCAGGGACGGTTCCTCCAGGGCTCACAGGAAACAAACAAATAAAATCCATGGAACTCCTCTCACCCTCTTGAGTGGAGAAAGACAGGCAGACATCCTTGGGGAGACTTGAAACAAAAGAACATGTGAGAGTGAACCTTGTTTTAAAAGAGTTCTGAAAGATGAAATTCAAGGATACCAAGGATCTATTCTTAGCTCTGCCACAAATGTACCTTTTCTTTTTTTTCCCAGTTTGTGTATTACTGTTTGGTTTTCCGTCTATAAAATAGGTGGTGCCCATATTCACTGTCCATTCCCCCTGCTCTTCCCTTTTAGCCATCTGATGCTTATTTTAATGAAACTTAAGAGCTATCTTTTTAAATAGCCACTAAGTGAAGAGAGTGGGTAAGCCCTGTTCCCTGGGTCTTCTTTCTTCCTTGCATGAGTACTACAGTGAATACTGTTCTAGGAGTGAGTACTGGTCAGGGAGGTTGAGGTTTGGTCAGGGGCTTGTTTTCTCTCCCACAAGTCTCTGCCTCTTTTGCGTAGAGCTGAAAATCACGTACAGTCATAGCTATCCACCCTTGAAAGTTCTGCAGGAGTCCTATATACGAGCCTTCGCCTCTTCCTCCAGTGTTGAGAAGGACTGATGTTTCTGTGATGGAGCACCAGATGAAGTAGTTGGCTAGCATTTAGGAGCCATGTTGAAAATGAGTATGTACTGTGTCTTGAAACACTAAAGTCACATCAGGCATGGCAAGGCACAAGTACCAGGAGAGGCATGTGGACAGGGGCCCGCAAATCTTAGCCAACTCCAGGATATGTGTTCATTCGGAGGAAGGGCCTCTACTCTCTTTAAATGTTATCAGGCTCTTGCTTCTGTTCTCTTACTGAGTGTGTGTTGTTGAATTTGGAAGATTAACTGTTCATACATATATGAGACTCCCCTTTAAGGCACTCAGCTACCATACAGAGCAAGGTTCTTTTTTTGGATGAGATACTTTGGATACCCTCCTTCCTTCCCCTCTCCCAGCAAGTTTTACTATGATCACTCTTGGGAGTTCCTGAGAGAAGGAGATACTTGAAATAAGTTGGATGTTCTCTAAATGTGCCTTCCCTGCACAGAATTCAGGTACACCATGGGGAGGAACTTGGGGCCAAAGTCAGTGATTTGTAAGCCTTATCTGATAGTTTCCCAATCTGTTGACCAGTGAGCACTGACTCAGTGTCACTCACCTATTTTTAAAATTTCTGATAGAGCTAAAATGTTTATGGCAAAGCCAGAAAGAACTTTGAAAGTATTGAGTAACTTTGGCTGCCCTTCTGATGATTTATTTAACCTGGTGCCTGAGAATTCTAGTCCATATAAATATCCTAGACCCAGTCATCTACTTTTCTTGTTCTAGAATCATCTCTAATTGATTGCTTTTCAGAAACTAAATGTAAACAATGTGACAGAATTTAGGGATAATTTTGGTTTTAGCTAGGTAGCTAATTCTTAGTAAGGAATGATGGACTTAAGAGTCTGAAGTTTGGGGCCCAGTTCTGCTCCTACAACTAAATTTTAATGAGGAACTTGATTGCTGGCTTTAGTTTTTTCATCTGTCAAGTGTAGTCAGTCTGAAACTAGGTACTGTAAGGTCCGTTTTAGGATTTTAGGCTGTTATTTGTAGTTAATCTCTAAGGTCTATAAGGTATGAAACCCAGGAGTTTTCTATTTGCCCCTCTGGGGAGGTGAACTAAAACAAGAGGAAAAAATCTTGCTAAGCCCTGGGCACAATACTTTTTGTTTTTATCAGGTATGCATAAATGGAAAAATAGGGGAATATTATTTCCCAATCACTTTTTAGATGGGATTCAGATCATGGCAAGGAAAGTACATTAAATTAGCAAACATGTATCACATATTGTGGATGCCTGTAATACTCTTAAATTCTCCCACCTAGCTGTCATTTCAGATGAATGTTTTTCTTTCCATTTCCTAAATTTTCTACAGTGAGTTCACTACTGTAAATGAAGAAAAAAAATGCATATTAAAAAAGTTTGCCACCATCTTTCTGTCATTTTCTCTCTTCATGTAATCATCTCCACCTCCTGTTTAAGCCTATAAAGGCTACTCTGAGTTTGGTTGTCGAGGGCTGGGCACGGTGGCTCATGCCTGTAATCCTAGCACTCTGGGAGGCCGAGGCAGGTGGATCGTTTGAGCTCAGGAGTTCGAGTCCAGCCTGAGCAAGAGTGAGACCCTGTCTCTACTAAAAATGGAAAGAAATTATATGGCCAAAACTAAAAAAAAAAAAAAAAAAAGAGAGAGAACTCAGTGTGCTTGTTGAATGATTGAAAGAAACCCAATTTTCTGAGGGTTTACCGTATGCCAAATACTGGGCTTCATAGGTGAAAAAGAAGGAGAACCTGAAGTCCAATGGCAAAGATAATAGGAAAGTCATAACAAAATGTTGTCATTATGGTGCTGATTCCTGTGAGGATAGGAGAAGAGGATGTGCTAGACTCCATCTCCCTATCTTGGGTCTTCGTTTGGGATACAAGTCCTGTGTAATTCTAAGGCCCAGTGCTTGCCTGTGATATAATCATAGCTAATGTTGACATTAGCTGCTGCTGTCAACTGATGTTTGTTTTTAAGGAAAAGTCAGTTCTAGCTTTGGGGTGAGATCTGCATCCTTTCAGACTGGTGTGTAAGTTTGGTCTGGTTTCTCAGATCCAGGGTCAGGGACATAACTTTCCTCCCAGTCCCTTGGTCTTGATCTACCAGCATTGCCCAGCTTTCTTTCCACTCCTCTCTTCTTTGGCTACTTGTGGTATTAGACATTTTTCTCATTTAGCTGTTATTATACTAATCCACTCCTTGCAGAATTTTAGAGGTTCAAGGGCTGCACTAATTTTAACCCTACATTTTCTAGACAAGGAAATTGAGGCACAAAGAAGCTAAATGACTCTGCCCAAGGTCATATAACTAGCAGCAAAGCCAAGTCAAAGCTACTGCCTCTCAATAGAATGAATTTGCAGGTTTTCTAACTCCATTAATTGTGTGCTATTTACCTGGGTGAATGATTAAAGAATATTGTTGAGCGTTCTCAAAAGAGATTTCCATTTCCACAGCTAAATAGCTGTGTAGCCATCTGACAGACAGAGATGGCTTCTAGGTGGAGGTTTCCTTGGCTAGGAAGCTACCATTTTCTTGGTTAAGTTTTTTGTGGCTAGCATGAAGGTAAGCGATAGATTTCTCTCCTGAAGACTATCCCTAGAATTTTACAGCCTTTGAGCAGCTTGAGGTCTGATTCTGGTCTGGAGGTAGGGAAAACAAGAGTGTGCTGAGCTAGCCTGAATGGCAGATTTAGATCCAGCATGCTCAGTCCATGCAGTGAATGTACCTTAAGCATAGGCCATCCAACTTTGAGCAGATTTTAAGCACAGACCTCATTGTTCAGTCTGGTAGATGCTAAATACATTAAATGATCACCTCCTAGTACTCCCTTTATCCCCATCCCAGTCTTGAGCCAGCCTCATTCCATGAACTTCAAATTCCACCCCTTGATCGAGATTTGGTTTCTCTCTGTAACCCAAATCTCTGGAGAAGCTAGGCATTGTCTTGGTTGGTCCTCAGCTCTCCTTTGCCAGACTGGAAGGGGAAACTGGTCTTCATAGACACCTGGCCTCTGATTAGCATCCTGAACACTCTAACCATTTTCTTTTCCTTGCTAATCAAGCCTCCTCTCATAATTTCTCAGGTATTTCGGGTTCCTTCTCCCTCTCTCATCAATCCTGCCCTGTTCGTGTAACATACTGTTCTGGAGAAATTCAGACAATTTAGGCAAAGTCTGCCTACTAGCTCAGCCCCCTATTTTTCCTCTACACAGGCCAGGAACAACATTTGTGGGTACGGTGATATAACCTTATGGAGCACGCCACACAGAGGGCATTGGGTGAGTGGAGTTCCCTTTGCCTTTCCTTAAAGAAACCTGGGCTGAGGAGTTCGAGGCTGCAGTGAGCTATGATCTCGCCACTGCCCTCCAGTAACCTGGGCTGAAACCGCAGTCCTAGCTCTGAAAGGTCCTCACATTATAAGGTCTCTTATTTTTTAAAAAAAACCTGCTTAGCATAATAGCCCATATGTATTTTATCAGTGCAGGTCTCCTGGCTCTGGCCAAGCAGAACATCCCCAAATTGACCGTGAGCTTTGGAGGGAGCTTTATTTTGCCCCTCCTGCCGGCCAGTTACACTTCAAGGAGCATGGCTGAAAACTGACTTGGCTTCAAGTGAGGTTTGTCACTGTGCATACTATCTCTGAGATCCTGCTCTGTCAGGTAATGACAGAATCATCTGCCCCCCACCCCCGACCAGCCTCACCACTCACTCCAGTCTTTAATAAGGCCTTGCTCTATGGATTGACTTCTAAAAGATGTTAATCTTTGCCAGCAAGGCAGCCAGTGACCACCAGAAAGACACTGTGTATATCTAAGTGTACCTCGGATTAATCTGCCCAAACAGCTGGCTAAGACTTTTTTTTTTCTTTCCAAGAGACCATAAATGAAAGCAGTTAGAATGGTTTCTTTTGTTCAAATTCCCCCTCCCAGAGACCAGTCCCAGGTGTCCCTTCCCCTGCATTATCCATTAATGCTGTGGTTCATTTTTCGAAAATAAACAAGCTTTCCTGCCAGAGAAGATACATAGTCTGATTGGATACAGGGATGTCCCAGGACCTGATTTTGAGGCCTGTTCTCCATGTTTCTGGGTTGACCCTCAGTTTCCTTACTGGGCTCTTGTTGGCAGTGACAGTGTTGTTGCAGCCCTAATTTCTGAAGGCCCCTTGCTGCTTTATTAATCCTGCATGTGGCTATCCAGCCTTCTTGCAAGCGTCCTTCGTTTCTGTTTGCTCAGTTTCCTGAATGCCTCTTCCAGATCATCTTTCACCTCTTGCTTCAACCTCTGGGGATACATGTGGTTTCTACATAATGCACAGATATAACTTGGGGGAGGGGAGGCACGGCTGTGGACTCACACATTTCAGCTGGGGGGTCGCTGGACTCTGAAATAGGGGAGGTCCTCTTTGAGTGGGCAGGTCAGGAAAGAGGCCAAAAGACCAACAGGCAGCCCCAGGCTCTGTAGATTTCCCCACCCGCCACGAGACAGGGAGCTGTGTGCGTGTGATGCATTGCAAGGAAAGTGTGAGCTACAGCTCATGTGGACCAAATGACCATAAATAACACTTATGTATCTGATTCTGAATTGGGACATTAATCAGAATAAGGGACCAACGACCAAAACTTCTATAGAGAAAAGACCTGGTTCTTCATCTATCTAAATGTTGATCACCAGGGATCGACAAACTTTTTCTATAAAGGTATAGACAGTGAATATGTTCAGCTATGGGGACCATATGGTTTCTGTCACAACTGCTCAACTCTGCCTTTGTAGCTCTCAAGCAGCCATAGACAGTATGTAAACGGAGTGGTGGCTGGCCATGATGTGCCCACACCTGAGTCTAAATTCATTAAACTTACAAACATCCTCATCATTGTTTCATAAATCAATGACTGTTCTGTATGTGGCCAGGCCATATGCTAAATATTTGTAGGGAATGATCACATTTATCTCATTCAAAACAATTCTGTGAGGTTACTAATAGTATATCCATTTTACAGATGAGGAAACAGAGGCTTAGAGAAGTTAAGTAGCATAAGTATAGGCAAGGCTGGATTTTGAACAAAGGCAGTTTGACTCTAAGCTTGTGCTTTAATACCACTTCATAGTACAGCCTACAGGACTTAAATAATTGATATCCGTGTTTGCTTCTAGATCTTGACATTAGCCAGTATTTAGATCTTAGCAAAAAAAAAAAAAAAAGAAGAAGTACAGATAATTGCTTAAAACCCTTGTAAATTAATACATGCAAGAATTTGAAAAATAATCGTCCACTAGAAAATTACCAGAAACTGGGGGCTATGTTCTACTGTCTTCCCTGGGCTAGTTTTGCTTCTTACCTTTCAAAGATCAGTGCTTGGAAAGGCCTAGGGAGCTCAGAGGCAAAAGACATCCAGGCTAGGTTCCAGGTCCCAAGACCTCGTGCTCTGGAAATGACAAGAAGCAAGCTAGTGTCCTTGGCATGGGCTGCCAGCCCATCGCACACACAGGTGCAGGCTCCTGGGCTGCCATTGACGGAGGCACAGTTCACTCTAGGATGGTCAGCGGAGACTGGATAATCAGATAATTTGTTCTTTTGGTCATTGGCACGCAGGTTGACCAAATAGAAATGTCCGTGAAAGACAGCAGAAACTGTGTTTGGGTATCTTTTGTTGTTATAAGAAGTAAACTGTGTTCCGAAGAAAACTTGGAGTAAAAGATCAGGAAAAATGTAGTCCGTGTGCTATCACCTCTAGCAATGTTTCCCAAAGTTCTTTCTTCAGGCTCATTGGCATGGTAATAGGTGTTGGGGGCGGGCTTTCTGTGGTCCAGTAAATTGGAAACTGCCAGACTAAACAAACTTAAACAGTATTCTCAAGGATATAGTATGTTGTTTTCCCAAAATGTATACTTGGGTTTCATGCACGTGTGTGTGTTAGGCCTCTTAAAAGGCTGTTTTTGGGGAACACTCTTTGAGAAACCCTAACCCAGAGGCATTTCCCAGTGTTAACATTCTGGTAAATTTCTTTATGGTCTAAGAGTGTTTAAGTGGGTAGACTGTCAACAGGAGCAACTATGGTGGCCATTAAATCCATAAAAAATTTTTTTTTTTTTTTTTTGGTAACAAGGGGTTACGTATCTTCTTTCCTGTGTTTGTGAGTGTTTAACTTATTTTGAAATATTTTATACTTACAGAAAAGTTGCAAGAACACAAAGGACTCCTATAACCAGCTCTCGATTTATTAACATTTTACCATTTTTGCCTTATTCTCAATCTTTGTGTATGTGCGTACCACATTATTATTGCTCTGATTTTTGTATTTTTAATTAGGGAAATCTGAATTAAAATCCTTTAATGAACCATGGATTTATTTCTTGAAAATACTTACAGAAATACAAATTAGGCTAGAAGTTTATTAATTTTCCCTAGTTTCTACTTGTGGCATTAGGTATAATATGCTTTTTAAGTGTGTGAAAGGTTATAAAATTGCAAGGGAACATTTTGGTAAGCCTGTAGTTTGCAGTCCTTATGAGGAAAGAATTTGTTTAAAAAAAGCCAAGGAAGTCTTCCTTTCAGGCTCACACAATCCTAATCAGTCTTGATTAGTGAAGTTTTAATTTGATGCTGTATGAGGACTGTCCCGTCTATTTGCAGCCAGTTTGTGGTCCTGTTAGACAGCACCCTTTGAGAATTGGAGTTGGCTGTTGGCTGAGGTGGGAGACTCAGCCTGAAATGTTCTCCCATCCTTTAGCTTCAGAACTAAAGGAACAGTGCAGAGGTTCTGGGCTTTAGTGACCTCTCTTTTGAGTTTCCTGTGGTTACTTGTCATGTTTTCACAACACATCAATGTGTATAGTTGTTTAAATGACATTTAATTTCAACAGTGGTTTCGTTTAATATACATTGGAGCTTCCATATCTGAATTTTTTTTTTCAGCCATGAAATCAAAGCCCTCTACCTCCTCCAGATGGTTTAAGTAACCCAATTTGAGCATTAAGTGAGTTGAGCAAACACTGTGCCACCTTACTTACAAAGGGATTTGTTGATATAAGAGACTATGGAAGTGACTTACATAACCTCTCATGGAGCCTTTCCAAAGCCATATAAGGAAGCTGGAAATAGTCACCTCTCCTTCATACTGTTAACAGTGAGCTCACAAACGAAGCCGGGGCTTGTGTCCTCAAAGAAAGCATAAGGAAACAGTCACCAGACAGTCTTGAGAGGAGAGGATGCCAGGCGTCTGTTCAGGGGGTTGATGCAACACTCACAATGGCCTTAGGACACGTATCATACCTTCCAGCTGGAAGGCTGAAACAACTTCAAGTGCAGCTCCCACACCCACAGGCCACTTTGTCTCACTGTGTGAATAGTGTCCCCCACTCACATGCGTGGTAGCTGTATACCTAACTAGAAAAGTGCCTTGTTTGTGCATAAGTTAGATCATACAGACTGAAAAAAATTTTTTTTTAATTTTTAAAAAGATTTTATTATGAAAATTTTTGAAGATACTCCAAAGAAGAGAGAAAAATACAGTCAACCTGCATATATATACTCACCACACAGATGCAGCAATTTATCGAGATTTTGCCACATTTCTTTACCCCCTCCCCTTTTTATTTTTTTCACTAAAGTATTCACAATTCCCAGATAGTATATCATTTTATCCCTAACATACTTCAGCATACCTAGATAAAAGTAGACATTTTATAAACACAATGCCACTATCCCACCTAACAAAATTAACCCGGGGACTAAAATTTTGATATTTAGTTTTACATAGCTCCTGAAACTGGGCAACCTTACAACACAAGAATCAACACAGTCCATGCCTAGACTAATTTAACTGATAATTTGAAAGAGAGGGATCCTTGCTCTTAATTCTGGACAAAATTATTCGGTTTGGGGATGAGGGTCGGTGAAGAACTTGCACTTGTGGTTCCACAGACCAATCTCAGGTATTGAGCTGTGCCATTTGCTTCCTTGGCATTTCATACTCTCATCAATGATTGATAATCATAACTTACAGGAATTTTTTCAAACAATATTTTAATTGGAAAAAGCATCTGTCAGCTGTCAGGCTTCCAGTTTCCACTTTTGAGAAGCAGGATGTTGAATGTGAGTAATGACACAACAGGCCTATAAAATGCGGACTAACCCTCGGATGAGTCATCCGGTACAATGCAGTATATTTGTCAAGGAGACTGAATCATATATGGGGGAAACCACTTCTCAGGCAGCCAGCTGGTTCTCAGGTCAGCAAGAGACGATCCATTTTTATCGGAAGCTTTATAGTAGCAATAATGCTAATACCCAGCACTTGGGCTCTACAATGTAGAGGAAATGGCATCGCCCAGCAGGTATGTGCTTACTGTTTACGTGAACTTTATTTTCTCATTGTTTTCTGCTAACCTTTCCAGTGTTTGCTTTTAACATTTTTTAAAGGAGAATTATCCTAGTTGTAAAGAACTGAAATGTGTGTCTGTATTTGTGTGTGTGCCCACGTGCAAGGGCAGATAGGTAACCATTGATCTGTTGATGGACACAGAGCTCTTACCCACTCATCCCCCCTTTTGAAACAAATTTCTCCTTAGATGTTCAGATAGAAAAGGTTTTAACCCCCCATCCCTTTATTAGGTCCTGAATTTAAAAGATGCTGCTTGGGAAACAGCTTGCAGAGCTGATATACCTTTTGGGTGGGTAGCTTAGAGCTTTAAAAAAATGAATAAGCAGAGGTGAGCTGAAGGATGTGGTCTAACAATAATTATTGTATTATGTTGGATTTCTTTCAGTATTGTGCTTTTTTCTACCCCCAAGATGCGCAACTTAATGCAAAAAACCTTTATTCCCCTACTGAGTGATTATGGCTATTTTTTGCAAATCACAATTTGCTCATACTGAATTCATGCATTAACTTTTTCTAGGTAGGAGAAAGGGTTATGGGGACTTGGTAGCAACATTTAATTATAGCTTTCACATGATCTGAAGGATCGTTCTGCATAATTGGGAGACTGTGTCTGCCTGTCTGACCCTCTCTCTTCCTTCACTAAATTTAAACAATGCCTGACTAAAGTACGTATCTTATTTATGTGAGTATATTAAACATTCCTATGTGTGTTGACAGTCTATTCAGTGTCTCCTCATATTTTTAAAAAATACTTTTTGAGTCCTGCTTGTTAGGGACAGATGCTACAGTTAGTTTATAGCAGTACTATTTATGCTTTCCCGGTCTGTCTGTCCAGAATGGCTAGGTCAGGACCTACAACACAACTGCCCACAAATTTGCCTAAGATTTAGCATTTGTGGAGCAGCCCAGTCTATGGCGGTAAATCCTGTTACCACTCAGAGAGCATGAAACAGATTGGGGTTACCAAGCTGGGAAAATAGACAGTCTTTGTTTCTCTTCCCCTTTCTTGTAAGGCCCATAACATGACTTGTTTTCCTTGAGGTGTATGAATTTTAAGCTGTGGGTAAATGCATTCAATTTACTTTTTAACTACATTCAGAAATTCATATAATTTGGAAGGCAAGCATGAAGGGAGTTTGGTTTGTTTCTATTTGTTTTGTAGATTAAGGGGTACACTTTTTTTAGAATGGCCAATTTGTTTTTGGAGACAGGACCATCTCCAAATTTCATTAATTTTGCATTCTATAAATGAAAACCACCTGTTATGCTGTAACATGCTAATTATGGTAGAGGACAATAATGAGGAAGAACAGTATTTGAAATATGTGGGGGTTTTGCTAAGAATTTTCCTGCCCACATCTGTAGTGCTTATTTTTATATGTGTATGTGTATACATGCATATATGGTACATATTTAATAATAGCATTTGGTGTTATTAAAAAATACTTCAGATTCAGAGTGAGGACCCTTTTTCACTCCACGTTGTGGAAGAAAAACTACTTTAAAAATGTTAGCTTGAACTAAAGCCCATCTTTTGCATTCTTATAGTAAATGGGGTTCTTTCTTGCAGTCTTGGTGAATACCACACTCAACTTAGGGTTCGCTTTCTCAGAAGTTATCAGAAAAATAATGTGAACGAATTAAAGGCAGAATACCTAATTTTCTCTGGTTTCACCAAAACATTAGGTTCCGTTATATCATTTTTTTTTTCTTGAGGCCTACAGAAAATTATTATAGGCAGGGCTATACAGACATTTAAAGTTCTTGATTTATTGGTGGTTTCTGTGAAAATGTCTTGTCTTCCTGTGATTTGTACTGTTGAGACTAGCTCAGGTCCTGTCCAGATTCTTTCCAGAACAGCATAGATTTCTTTTAGCTTTGGTTGCATTACACACAGAGCACATTGACCATTGAGATTGGGCAATAGTAATCACTCGCAGGGTTGTGGCTGCCCCTCCTCAGGGGCCCCTTTGCTGTTAAGCACTATGAGCCATCAGACCAGAGTGACCACATAGTTTTTAGATTCCTTCTTTCCCTTTTGAGGGAAAAGGAATACAGAGCCATAGCCAGTACCAAAGGTCTCATATCATTCAACTTGGAAGCAATCAATAGATATTGAGTGCAACACTGCCTATGTTCAGAGCAATGTGCTGGGTAGTGTTAAATTAAAAAATGCTTTCCATCTGGGCCCAGCCCTGTCCTTGTTTTAATTCCTGCTCTAGTGGGGATTTATCATTATTGGCGATAGATTCCTCCCTGGGTTTTCTTTTATTCATAGATTTACTGGAGTCTATAATCCAGAGCCACTAATTGCTATGTGTATAAGCAACTTTAAGCTATTCTTTTTTGATTCTTCAGAACCTAACTCTTGTTGGATGGAAATCAAGAAAGAACTGCTCTACTCAAAAATCCATTTGATTATTTTGGTGGCCATGTTCTCTGAGCCAAGTAGAGTGACATAACCTTGGACAAAAGATTTTTTGGGGGGGGCTGTGTTTCTTGGGGAGAGTGGCAGGCAGGGAGAGCATTTGAATCCTAAAAGGTTAGAGTGTCCAAGATATTTTAGTGGAACACACCATTTTTCCCAATCTTTACTGGCTTGAAGACCTTTCCCCTTTTTAGCATCTATTAAAATTGTATTCTAAAGACTGAAAGCTATTATGAATTCAGTAAATGTTTCATAAAAGCAGATTTATATAAAATCACTATAGATCATCTACCAACATTAAAAAATACTTATCTGTATTTGGAGAGACCTGTTTATTAAGTCTGCAGTCTGTTCTTGCTGCATGATTGTATGATTTATGGGTATGTGGCCATGGTGATCGCCCCCGGCAGGAGGCTTGGACGGCCCATTGCCTGTTGTCCATTGTCTGCTATCTGCTGTGTCATTGTCCTCCCCACATCTGGAGTTTGTGGTCATTCTGGTGGGTGGGCCTGAAAACACTTGTAGGTAAAACTTGTATCATTATCTAGAAATAGCAACTTTCCTGTGTAGTTCAGAAAAGCAGCGATAAGCATGGAACAGCCTTCTAAGGACATAAACCTCACTCTTAAGAAAACATAAATGGGATGAATGACCACCCTCTAATCAAACCAGTGTGAACTTTTATTAGTCCTGAGCATGCTTCCAGGTGTAAGTTTGCTGACAGCTTGTTGGTTTGACTGTGCCTAGATTTCCTTGAGATATATGTGGGATAGTCAGGGAAGCCATATGCATTCCCAGTTGGATTCTTAATCAGCAGCGTTCCTTCGTGACTAATGATCACCACAGAGAAAGCAAATGCTTCAGAACCAGGCTGGCACTTCAGCCCTCTTAGAAAGAGCTTTTGGCTTGGGATGAGAGTGATACCTTCTTTGCTGCACATTGTGACAACAGCTGAGGGAGTTAGCTGCATCGGCTTCATAGAGTTCTGAGTGCAAGGAATCGCAACAAGATACTGTCTCTTTCCAGATTTGTCTTCAGTGTTAATTCATTCAGTTGTAAAGATTTTTCTGAGTGGAGATGTCCAAACTAGGTTTGGCTTTTTTGTGGTTTTGTTTTAAACACATGTTCCTTGTACCTATCCAGTGGAGGAGATGGGCTGCCTGCTGTTGCTGTGGCCCCATGGGGCTCTGCTGTTTGGGCCTCTTGAATTCCATTAAATGGAGCATAGACGGCATGTGTTATAAAGGCTGCTTGGGAAGGGTGAAGAGCAAAATTAGTGTCTGTGGGTGGGCATGTGTTCTCATCACATCACCAAAGAACTGCAATGTGCAAAATCTGGCAGGAATTTGTTCCAAAGAAAAATAAAACAGCCCCTTTTTTTCTGCTTTAAGTAATATTAAAAAACATCAATAACCCCCATTCGGAAGAAATGGAACTGTTAGGAAATCCTTGTGAGGGGGTGTGTGTGTGTGTGTGTGTGTGTGTTTAATCTTTAAAATTGAGGTTAGAATAGAAGAAATAAAAAGGGACTAATCATAAAAAATATTTTGGGGGATTCTGTCACTTGTGTTGTAAACATGGTAAGCATTCTATTAGAATATAATTGTCTACAGATTAGGGGAATTTGTTAGAGCTAACAATTAGGAGAAAATCTATTCTGTTTAACTTTCTTTTGTTCTTCTTTGAAATGATTTTGTAAGAAAAGCCATTTTTATCTCAGTAAAACTAATATCAAAGGAAATGTTTGTGTTTTTCATATGTTATTTGCCTTGTACCCCAAGGAACAAAGCAAAGGCAACATTTACATTTATATTTGAAGCACAAGATCTTCCTTTTTAGTTCCCTTGAGATCATCTTGCAAATTTGTTAATTGTTCCTCAGAAGAAGACTGTTTCTTAGATTAAAGGGTAGTTGTGATATATATATACTTTGCACAATGCGGACATATGTTACTTTTATAATTAGAGGAAAGTTAAATTTTTTTAGTGGTGCTGTTTCCTTCTTACGGACTGCAGAAATATTCCTTAGCTAAACCCAAAATTTCTAAATTCGGGGTCCTTTAGTATACCTATTTCCAGTGGTCCCTCTTTGTTTTTCAGATTGTCTTTTTTTATTGTGATAAAAAGCAAAATTTGTCATCTTAACCATTTTTAAGGGTATAGTAGTGTTAACTATATGTACCTTATTGTGTAACAGATCTCTAGAATTTTTTCATCTTGCAAAATAGAAACTCTGTAACATTTAAATAACTCACCACTTCACCACCA
Organism: Eulemur rufifrons; assembly: GCF_041146395.1. NCBI lineage: Eukaryota > Metazoa > Chordata > Mammalia > Primates > Lemuridae > Eulemur > Eulemur rufifrons. Next base: position 64,624,732 of record NC_091001.1, read on the forward strand.
CCCCCCGCCCCAAAGCCCCTGGCAACCACCATTCTACTATCTGTTTCTATGACTTTGACTAGTCACATTTAGATGCCTCATATAAGTGAAATGAATCATGCAGTATTTGTCTTTTTTGTGACTGACTTATTTCACTTAGCCCAATATGCGCAGGATTCATCTATGTTATAGCATATGGCAAGATTTCATTTATAAGTCTGAATAATTTAGTTGTATGTATGTACCACATTTCGTTTATCCATTCATCCCTTGATGGGCAGTTAGGTTGTCCCCACCTCTTGGCCATTGTGAACAATACTGCACTGAACATGGGTGTGAAATTGTTTTTTGAGATAGGAGTTGCCTTTCAGTAAGGGTTAAGGTTCATTCTCTATATGCAAACTCACAAGAATAATCACATGTGAAATCATGTGTGAAAAATCATCATGTCATATCACCTTAGGCTTATCTTGCTTTTTCAGTTTACACAAGAGCTTCCATATACCGAGTTGCTCCCTGTAGGAAATTACAGAGTACTTAGCAATTTTTGGTTGGGATGGCATATGCGTGGTGCCTTCAGGGATTTGTGACTTCTGTAGAGGACCAAAACTATGTGAGCTTAGTCTTGAGAGGCGGCTGAAGCACACCAGTGAGTGAGATGAGCTGAGGCTTGTTCCTCTTACCAACATTAAGCTGGGGGCCCTTTCATTCTTTCTTTCAATACTAAATGGCAGCCTGCAGTGATGGGTTTGTAACAGCATGGCTTTAGGGTAGTGTCATTGCATCTGGTTGGCCAGGCATACTGCCACCTGTCAGTAAAGCTCTCTGATGGAAGAAGCTGGCAACAGCCACCTGGTTGTCCTGTCTCAGGCAGTGGTCTTTAGCCACCACGGAATGTGTATGACTTAAAGCTTCGTTGGCTTCCTTGCCACTAATGTGTTGGTAATGGCCAGGAAAGCCCAACTTCAGCGGCTTAGCCACCCATCTCAATGATTAGTATCTGTGAAGCTTGAAATGAGTCTTGAAATAAAATGCCTTCTAGTGCTTGCACAAGCTGGTGGACTTTGGGAGGACTTAGCTCTGATGTTTCTTGGAGGTTTTTTTTGAATCAAGTACTTGAAACGAGAATACTGCCTTATAAGTGAAAAAATATTTAACATGTTAAAGCTGTGAGCAAGCTGGATAGCTAGTTGTCCTATACATAATTCGTACCACCAGTTCTTTTATGGCAGGAAAGTAACTTAAGGGAAGTACGTCTACTGAGTGGATGGCTCTGTTTTGTTATAACTCAGAAGGAAATTGCCACCGTAGAACAAATCCTGTCCCTATGTGAAGTCATCTAGTCAGGAATCCACTGCATCATGTGTGGTTACCCTGTGAGCCGCACACTTGCCTTATGCTCACCAACACCGACCCTAAAAAGAAACAGTCTCCCCAGGAACACTTCGCTAGGATTTGTAATACAGATACCATTGATACCTTTGCATTTAAACAAGTCATTTTGAGTTTGGGTATTTAGGTGCTTGCTTTTTGTTGGTCTGTTTGCTTGTTGTGGTGTAAAAATTTCTCAACCTTATTAGCAGGTTGGCTCTTGTTAGAGCCATTCAGGATCCAATAGTGCCAAATTCCAGGGATCTGAAAAATGAAGCTAAATCAGGAGTTTAAGAATTCTTCCTTGCTTACCTTCTCTCCCCCACCTCACACCCAGATAGGAAAGCTCTTGGCCAAAACCCAGAAGAGCTGAGTGGAACTGGCCAGCTGCGGCTGGCAGTGGGGAAAGAGGCAACTGTCAGTGGGCAGTGGAAACATTGGGAATATAACAGTATTTCACGAACCGATTAGGCTTTCATGGGCTGGATTGGGAACCCCACTGCTCACCATTTTATGTTTTTCTGTAGGGAAAATACATTCCAATTTCAAACTACTGATTTACAAGAAAACTTTTGAACCAGGACTTGTCACATGAAACAGCCTGTACCTACCATGCAACTTGAAGTGCATTGAGTTGCTTTATCATAGATCTATAAAAATGTCTCTCCTCATTTTTAAGTTAAGCAGTGCCTACGTTACCTTTTCCTAGCATTTTTCTCCTTTTTTCTGTGAATGTAGTGAAAATTGGGACTGGGGAGTTTGTCTTGAATCCACTCATAAGGCAGATAGAATGAACTATTTGGAAGAAGAGGGGCAGATCTCTCTTCTCTTTTTTTGCTTGCATTTGTTTCATTAATATGTTATAGGGTTTTTCTTCCATGGGGCTAAAGAGAATCTGACATTTGTGGATGCATAAAGTCAACTAGATGATTAGGTTGTACCTATTTTTTTCTTTTTACAAAGGATCTCATTAAACTTTTTAAAACTTAATTTTCATCATTTGCTTGCTTTTCAAACTACTTTGATAAACCAGTTTCACTCTTGGGAACTTTGTAATTGCGTAATAACACTTGCACTGAGAGAACATATCTGTTGGTTTGACGTGGTTTCAGGTCTTTGTGGTCTCAAGTTTTGTTCTATTCAAAAGATGTTTTCTGTTACGTTTTCCTGCTGAAAGTTTTCTGATCTGCTTTTGTAGGATATTTTAGTGGCGTAGGTTTGCTAAGCCCTCGCCCACAGCTAAAGGACTTTAAGGCCCTTTTTTAAAACACAAAGTTTACAACGGGACCAATGTTGAAAATGGACCTCAAAACTCATTTGGTCCCTGCCCCTCACCTTACATATGAGACACTCAGTCGTAGAGTCTGTGGTGTCTTGCCCTGTTGTGAGAAGGAGCTATGTGATGGAGGTTAGGTCCCCTGACTTCCAGCACTAGGTATACTGACAGGTCCAAAAAGAGATTGGCTCTGTTGGTGTGAAACTTTGCCAAGATGAGTAGGACTTCCCTGCCCCACTCCTCAGCTCTGTCATTTTTTCACGTAGCTGTGCTATCAGTAATACCTCTTCATTTCTCCTTGTAATTCCTTTTACAGTCAGTAAATTTTAAGAGACCAATAAGAATAACTTGTCTTATATCATTCAAAGCACCTAGCTTGGATATGGGGACTTTTGCCACAACATAGTCCCCTTTAAAAAAAAATAGTGTGGGTAGGGGGTGGTTACAGAGACTAGATCTTAGTCCTTTACCTGTCCCTAACGTCAGGGACCTTGAACAAGTTCCCTGTCTGAGTGAGAGGTCTAGGGTAGGTGGTTTCCACAATTCTTTCTAGCTTAAAAGGTGTTAACTAACTTGAAGACCTAAACTCTACCTTCAGGCACACCTCTATTCCGCTCTCCGTTTAGGAAACAAAGAAGCAGTCCAGCATTTTTCAGGGGGAATAAATGCCTTGAGTGTGTGTTGTTTGTTTCTTTGTGTGTTAGCTTTCTGTCTCTAAGAAGGGAGATGGCAGAATCCCAGGAAAAAAGGAACTAAATAAATCAGTAATTCTTGCCACCTGAAAGAGCACCCAAGTCCAGTGGGTCTGTTGGGAATATCAACAGTGAGGCTCTTAAAAACCCTGTCAGCTTATGCTAGCATGACTTTCCTTCCTCCCCAGGGGTAAATTATCACCTCCTTTTGTTTGAAAACAGGTCTTATTAAGTGCTGGTTTGTAAAAGATTTTGTAGGTTTAGAATTTGGTATTAACATAGTGTGATAAAGTAATTTCCTGACGTTTTGATCATGGTTTGCTTTCATGGGGCACATAACAGGAAAAAAATGGAAACTATGACCTGAATTAAAGGAAGAGAAGTAACCAGACTTTCAAATATTATTGTCAGCATCTTATAGATTTAGTATTGATCTCAGTTTAAAATATAGCACTATAGAGTCTCTCACTCTTCCTCCTTATGAAAGTTTTCAAATGTTCAGAAAAGTAGAAAGAAATACAGAGTCAGCACCCACATGCCTACCACCTGCACCTAGTGTTTTGCTATTATGCTTTATCACACACCTAATATCTGTATGTCCATCCATCTCTGTCCAAGAGTCCACGCTTTTTTTAATGCATTTCGGAGTAAGTTACAGATACCAGTGTATTTCTCCCTAAACATTTCAGCATGTGAATTAAGTACTCTCTTCCTTTGTTTTCTCCAATAATGAGAAAGAAAGCAAAAATATTCTGAAAAAGTCAGGCATAGAAATAGAAGTTCAAGGGCTGCAGTTTAAAGCCCTGAATTGGAGATTATTAACTTTAAACAACTCCCTTTGCCACTTGTGTTTTGAAGTACCAATTTTTCTATTACATGTACACTTTAATGTGGTGAGAGTTAATTTTGTTTAGTAATCTGACATTTCCATTAGCTGGCCTTTGGGTTCTAAATGTGGATCGTAAATACTGTTTTTCGAAGGGTGTGTAAAACAGAGAAAGTCAAAGAAAATCATGGCTTTCAGAGTAAAAAGTAGAAGAAGAAAGGTTTCTTCAGGGGTGGGTTATTTTGTCTGTTTTAAGTTTGTAATCCTTTGATCTTGATTAATTACGAACTTCCCTGAACTTCAGGCTCAGTAAAGTAGACAGACAATAAAAGCAAAATCATAAACCTAGATTCAGACTTTGGCCTCTCACCTCCCAGGACTGCCTCCTCCCTGCTTCACACTGTGTAATCACCCTGAAACTCAGCCCTTTAAGACAGACAGTCTGTAAGAAGTGGATTCATTTTTTTTTTTTTGGTTTGAATAAAATAACTTTCTTTTTTTTTTTAAGTAGTTTACTCATGTCAAAGTTACTTACATTTTGGTGGTTTTTGACATAACTCAGAACTATCTCCAGTAGATGCCTTGAATGTTAATGAGCTATTACGATAAAATCTTCTCATAATTTCCTAAAATGATTTAACCTTAAAATATTCTTGTTAATATTTAGAGAAGTTGTGGAAAATGCTTTTAATAGATTTAAGAGTACAATAAAACACACATATACATATCTATATTTATCTTGTTACTTTAGTAACAATCTACAGCAAATAGGATTCCTGGATGTGACTGGTTCAGTAGAGAGGAAGGGAGGCAGACAGGGGACATGGCCAGTTAAGTTTGGAAGCCTAATCTGGTATAGGGGATTTGCCTTGGAAAGAAGAACCTAAATCTGAATTATCCACCTTGTGCTCATATAATTCTCACCTAGGACAGTGCAGAGAATCATTTGATGCTAGGTTAAAAAAAAAAATCTTAAAAAAAATTTTTTTCCACTTTTTTGAATTTAGTGGAATTGTAAATATTTTATGTTTTAAAATTGTATTACATTTACTTTCAAATCTAAGGAGTTGTTGGAGGATAGTATGAGTTTAATTTCTTAGAGTCAGTGTTTTAAAACTCAGAAATAATTTTAAATGCATTCCAGAGCCTTCTATTAAGGTCATTTACCTGCTGTACAGATGCTTGACTGATACACAGGTCCTAGCTGGTTGGCCAGGAAACATGCCTAGGAGTCTCTAGCTCCGTGGTGCCCCAGGGTTGGAAAATTAGGATTTCTGTTATTAGGAAGGATTACAGCAAAGAGTTTTTGAATTTCAAGAAAAAGTTGCTACCGTCTTCACCGATTGTAATCAGCAGGCTACCATGCCTGTCCTGCCACCTCTCCAGGCTTGCGCTCAGCCCAGCTCTCCTTGGCTGGGTGCATCACTCACCTCATGAGGTACTTGCTCAGGAAAGCTATGCTGACGCAGGGACAGTTACCAGAGAACCATTTTTTTTTAAAATCTGCCTTAGATACAACTTCTAAAATTGCCTTTTCAGGTGCTGAAACTAAGGTTTACGTCGGCAAACACTTCATTGCCCATGTTTAAAACTGCACCCCCCCCCCGTGTTACGGTTTTAGGTTGCGCATGAGCAGAACAGCCCTAATGCCTGTATCTTTATTGTGCCCCAATTATAAGTGATCAGTCATCATGGATACATTTAGTATCCTTGTGGTTTCTGGATTTAAGTGCTGAATTTAAATGTTGTTGGAAAGGTTTGTTGGTTTTTTTTTTTTTAAAACTATAGCTCTGTCCTTCAGACAGTTGTAAAATTAAAAGGTTTTATTAAGACTTTTATCCAAAAAAAATGAGAGGAATATCAGTAGAATCCAGCTGAATCACTGTTTTCCTGTGCAGGATTTATGTTTGTTCAAATTCCAGGAGATAAATGCTTAAGAGGTGAAATTAAAAATTGTGTTTCAAAAACAGTAGTACAGTGGAGTGAGTGTAATACTACTTTAAACCTTGCTGCAAAGGAAACCACAAAACCAGCGTTTTATGAGGTAACTTCCAGCATGCGTGGGCATTGCCATGCCATGGACATCACCCCACCTTTAGTTCACAGTCCATGCGGATTTGCCCCCAGAATTGGGGCTCTCTCAGGGGGGGTGGCACCAGAAGCTCCAGCTTGCATCTGCCCAAGTGGGTTTTCTAGGCCCACTAGAACCGTCTGTCAGTGCTCCCAGGCTGCAGGGATGTCAGAGGATCTCTAATTGCCTGCTGGTATTTCCCCAACTATTTCCTCAAAGGCCTCTTAAGCCTCTGTAAAGCTTGCATGTTTAACTTCCAGCCCTGATCTTTGTTCCTTTGTGTCTTTGCTTCATTTCCTTTTCTTGGCCATTATGGGTCATAGGACACAGCAGCAAAGAAAGAGGGAGAGGCCAGACGTGAATGGCACACTGCCTGGTAGCCCTGACTTGGGACAGCCAGGCAGAGCATGCATTCCACTCCCAAGGGCGCCTGCAGCACAGGTGCTGTGGCCCCCCTTTGCGAGAGAATGTGCCAGAATGTGGGTGTACCTTCTGCTCTGGCTCTGGTGGCCTGAAGGTGTAAAGTAGCACTCAGAGATTGGGAAATGTGTACATTTACAGTGAATTGAGATTTTTAAAAAACATATTATAGAGGCACATAGCTTGCTAAATCAGCAGCATATGTTAAACAAGGTATGGGCATATATTTTAAGTCAGAATTGCTAGCTTATAAAAATAGGAGTTCTCAGCTTATTAAAAAAGGACTGTCTTTATATTAAAATTTCAGTAGGGAAGTAAAAATACTAGAGGTCCATGTCTAATAAACTTTGACTTGCTAGAATTTGTTCTGAAGAATGATTTATAAATTATTAAGTTTAATAATCATTTATACTTCAAATATTAGTTGTGCTACCAGTGTCTTTCATAATAGAGGAAACGGCCCCTTTTAATATGTGCACTGGAAAATGATGTGTGGGCGAGTAGGTTTATTTACATGTTTCAGGGTAGCTAGGTAGCATGAACAACAAAGATGCCAGGCTTATCCGAGGCATGCGAGGATGAGGATGGACATGCCCCTTACCTCCCCCTCCAGGAGAGGGTAGAACTAGGACACAGGGCACTAGTGACCTTGCAGGACAGCAGAACTTACTGGCTTGTGGTGCAAGGCTACAGTGGGGATTCCTCTAAAACATTTTCTACTGGCTTTACTCAGATTCCAAGCTTAACACAGAGTGAAGGAGGAAAACGTATTCACACCCTTTCTGGGGCTCCCACAATGTAATCAGGACCCCTGGCTTTCAGCCTAATTTGTTCCTGGATGGAGGTTACATCCCCACTCGTTGTCAGGCAAGGACTACCTCCCCCCCACACACAACTTTTGGGTACCATGTTCTATATTGGGGTTCCATTCCTAAAAACTCAATTCTATACCATTAAAAAATACCTAAATTGATAATGAAGATAAAACATGTCAAAGCTATGTTGTAATCCTCCGGTGGGGAGGAGGTTACTTGCATGGGCAAGATTGGCTGGGGTATTTCAGAACAGCAGGGACACAAGATTAGACTGAAGAGCCTGTTTTCTCCTCTTGGTAAATCTGGTCATTAGCATGGTACCCTGGCACTGTGCATTCAGATTTAGGTGTCAGAACCTGTTCAAGTACATGGCTTCTTTTATTAGCGGATACTGAGGTAGGGCAGTTTTGAAGATGACTGTCCATCGCATGTATTAAGTAACTGTGAGGCTACTCCTCTCTGTGACCTTCTACTCTCTGATCTTAGCCCACTTTTCACCTTCCCCAACTCTGATGTCGTGCAAGCCAGTTCTCTTTTTGAAGTAAATGTTTAATGTTCAGAAAATTTCTTCTTTCCTTCACAGTGCCACTTATCAGTGTTTGAGAGGAGAGCTGGTGCCTTTGCCACAGTTAGCCACTGCCAGATCTGGCATCTTTGCTATCGAGTCTTTCTACCGTGGGCATTGGTGGGCTTTTCTTAACACTTTTCTATAATGGCCTAACCTAAGCATACAAATGGTGCATATTTTGGTAGTGACTATAGAGGCCTTATTTCCTGTGACATTAGGCATGCAAAGCAAGTGTTCTACCTTGAGTAGGTTGTACAGAGCAGAAAATCATGCTACCACTGAGCATAAAACTACATTATGTATAACTTTCCTTGCTCATAAACTTCAGAATATATAAACTTCTAAAACCAGAGCAATCCACTGTTAAAAAATTCTTAAGTAGTTGATACTTAAAACAAACACCCACAAAACCACTGCCCAATTTAACTAATAGAATATGACCAATACCTTTGGCTTCTTAACACATTTGATTCTATACTGAAGCATTTTGTCAATTCTTTTTAAAAAGATCACTAGACATACATATTTTATACACACATACATTTTAAACATGTAATTCGATGAAATCAAAGAGCCTTTATAAATCTATAAGCATGAGGAAGACTGGGGGCGAGGGATGTGATTAAAATAAAGTGAGTGTGCCTGGCTCCCGGGAGAAGTTGGTGTTATATTTGGCTCAGCTGGCGTCTGGGAGTTGGGCTGGAGAGGCTGGGATCTTGGTTAATCCCTCTCAAGGTCTGGTGAAGTGGAGGAGAGTGGAAAGGAGGCTGGGAGGAAGTGCATCTAATGTTAAGCATAATGGAGAGATAAAGGAGCCGTGTAATCAGATAAGGGCTGGCCATGGGAAGTATTTATGGGGGATATAAAAGTCTCAGTCTCCATCCTGCAGCGGTGGGGGTTGGTAGCAGAGGGCCAGGTCCCAGACAGCATTACTTTCCTCTGCAGGTGTGCCTGCAATGGACACACCTGGCCTTCATAAGCCTGACTCGCATTTATTATTGCTAGAGGTCATTTCAGATTTTCTCCTACTGTTGAGGGCCTGACAGCTTCCCTGTCCCTTACTCTCTGACAGCTGAGGAGGGCAGGCAGTCTGGAAACCCGCTCCTCAGCAGCTTTGGAGGCTGCTGTTTGAAGGACTTATTTTTGTAATCAAGGTCAGCCTTTCTGCACAAATAATGCTAGCCACAACTTATCAAACTTCTCTGGATCTGGCACTTGACCTGTATCACTGCTTTTAACCAGCAGGGTAGATCCTCTATTCATTTTGGAAAGGAGGAAAATGCAACTCAGAGAGAGGTTTCTTCAGCTACTGAGAAGGTCAGGCCTTTCTGGCCTGTCTGGCCTTAAGCATACATTCTGTACAGGATGCTGGGCTGCCTGCACCGTTTCCTACTATCCTTTGGTTTACTTCTGTAAACACACACAGGGCCTTCTTTGAATCTGGAGAAAACTTAGAACGTAAAAGCCTGAGATCTAAAACTTTGATTTGGGGTGCTAATCCAGTTTTGAAATTTTTACTTTCTTTCCCTTCCTATACTGTGATGGGATGTCTCCTGCCTCGTTTACATATGAATGATCCAGTAAGTCCTGTTTTTACAAATATGTCCACATGATATGAATACAAAGCTTTTTCCTTAAGGAAACCACATTTAAATGGAAGACCCCCAGTTCAGCCGATTTTACTTTTAACACACCTAAAGAATATGGTATTGTTTGAGTGGTAGCTGTCAAATACCATTTGTAATGACAGTGACTGTTTGGGGCAGTTCTGCTGAAGTTCAGACACTAGGGCTCCATTCAGTTGGTGTTTGGACCCACGTCTCGAGCTTTACCAGGTCCTCACCAGTACAGCAGTTGTCAATTTCAGAAGGTTTTTAAAAAATTTTTTGTTATTTTTGACAAAGGTAGCATGTTTTGAATTTTTTTCCTAAGGCATCCAACAGCATTTTCCTTGTGCAAATTTAAAAAAAATAAATCTCCCCTTGCCCTTCCTGCTCCATTACCCGCCCCCACCCCAAACCCTGCATCTGTTTTTAACAGATGTTGTTTAATTCTTTCCAGAAAGAGGGGGAGGAAAGGTGGAAAGGGAGTTTTCCTCCTTTATACCTTTTTGGTAGTAGAGTTCATTGTCATTTCTGTTCTGGGTGGGGTGAAGTGCCTGAGGAACGTAAATACACCACAGATAGGAAGCATTTGGCAGGCGGCCATGCAGCTGGATTATCCAGACATCCTCCGCAACTTCTAGTGCAACACTTTATCCCCCTGCCTTGTTTTAAATAGCCGGATGCCTCAGTTAATGCTGGCTGTCGGGTTGTTGCCGAGGAGACGAAGGGGGCTTCTGCCCCTGGAGCCCCCACCCCACCCAGAGAAGTCAGCACTCGGGAAGGCACTTGGTGGAGGGAATTGGGGCAGGAGAAAGGGTGCCACAGAGGGCTAGCAAAGGCCAGAGTTAACTAATAGCCCTTGTGGTCTGAAAGCAGAGGGTAGGATATTTTTTAAAATCTCTGATAAGTGAGTACTTGTTTGGGAAGTAAGTTTATGGCACTAACGTAAATAATGCAGACTTTCCTTTTTCATGTTTATTTAATCCCCTCAAAGAAAGGGAGAATATTACACAGCTGCCACACAAAAAAGTAAAAGCATTTTTAACAGGAGGTGTGTAGAGTTTCAGTTCTTCACCTTGGCCATTTCCTGTTGAGACGAGCCCACAGGACACTCACAGAAGATCTGAGAAAGCTGTGTTGCACACTGGAGAATTACAAATCCTGGGGCCCCTTAGTTTTTCTGACGTAAACAAGGTGTAGGAAGGAAAAATGATGGCTATTCTCTAAAATTGTATGCAGTCAATCTAAATAAATGTTATAAAATGTTCTTAATCTCTAGGATCTAAAGGAATATGCATGTATATGAAATGAGTGGATTAGTGATATATGTGCATGTACATCCTGTGATTTTTGTATGTACTTCTATATATGGAACCTGTGATTTTTATTCAATTTTCCTATTAATGGGAAGGAAATCTTTACTGTTATTCCAATTATGGTATTGTGGTTCATAAGCAAATGAGTATTGAACACTTTATATTTTTACAAGGAATCTGTTGGCTGCAAATATATTTTCAAAAACCTGTTTATATTGTGTATTTAATCCATTCATTCCACAGCCTGTTACATATAAGACACCATTCTAGGCTCTAGGGGTGTAGCAGTGAACAAAAAGGGCAAAGTCCCTGCTCTTGTGGAATTTATATCCTAGTAGGTAAACAGATGTGTCATAGGGCAAGCACTGATTTACTAGCATGTAAAAAGACAAAACAGGGTGAGAAGATTTACGGAGGGGTGGCTTTACATAGAGTGGACAGAGAAGTTGTCTGTTAATATGATGAAATAACCTGAATGAAATAAAAGAATGAGCCCATTTGGCATGTGGGGAAAAGGGTGGGGAGTGGAGTTTTAAAGAGATAGCAAGTGCAAAGGCCCTGCAGTAGGAGTGTGCTTAATGCACGGGGCCATCAAGGAGTCGTGGCACTAAAGTAGAATGAGCAAGAAGAAGAGTAGTAGGGTAAGGCCAGATTTTGGCTTTTACTCAGAGTAATACAGGATCCTACTGCAGTATTTGTTTGAGTAGAGTGTGGTGATCTGACTTAACCGTTCTGTTTTCTGGGAAAGTTGGGCCAATGTGGAAGTAAGGATCCCAGTTGGGAGGCTGTTGCAGTAATCTCAGTGGAAGGTGATGGCAGCTAGGTCAGTCAGTGTTGATGGAGGTGGTAAAAAGTAGATTCTGAATGTATTTTAAAGAGAGAATCAGAAGGATGGGCAGGTGTTGGAATCAAGAATTCAATCTGAAACATGTTGATTGAGATGCCCATTAGATGCTGAAGCAGAGAAATCACATAGGTCCTTGGTCTTACTGGTCTGGAGCTGGGGAAGAGATCTGGTTGGAAATGTCAGTTTGGGCACTGTTAGCATACAGAAGGAATTTAGGTGGAGGAGTAGGCCCCAGCTTGGATCATGGATGGTTTAGCCACAGTTACAGGAGGAAAGGCAGAGAGAGTGCTAGTACAAAGTAGTAGGCATGGTGGTAGGCACAGGTGCAAGGTCTCTTCTGATTGTGTCTGCTTTCTCAGTGACGTTAAAGTAAGCCCATCCACCATCTGAGAGCAGGGGGGTCAGAGGGTGTGTGAAATAGTATTTGTGGGGACAGATCAGGGAAATGTAGCAGGATGCCAGGTGGCACTTAAGGAACCACTTGAGGTTAGTGTTTATGACTTTAAAACAAGGCCTCTAAACATAGTAGAGTGGAGTTTTTCCCCTTCTGTGTGTTCAGCGGCCTGGGTGGGAGCATGGAGTGGGTAGATGTAGCATTTAACCGGTTTGGGGATGTGCCAGGCAATGACAGTGAGGAAAGAGAGGGCAAAAGCGTTAAGATTGTGTGCAGAGAGATTGTGATAGACTGTGGAACTTAGGTTGGGTAGAGAATCAAGTGAGGACATGAGGGGGTCTAGGGAAGAGGGTTAAAGTGATCAGAACCAATAGATTGTGGGTCCCAGTGGGGTGAAGAATTACTGGAGTCTGGAGGGAGGGAGCTGCAAAGTCAGGAGACGGTGGTTGGAGAGCAGGATGCTTAAAATTGAGGTGGAGCTCACGCCTGTAGTCCCAACACTTTGGGGAGGCCAAGGCAGGAGGATTGCTTGACCCTAGGAGTTCAAGACCAGCCTGGACAACATAGTGAGTCACTATCTTTACAAAAAAATTAAAAAAATCAGCTGGGTGTGGTAGCGTGCACCTATAGTCTTAGCTACTCGGGAGGGTCACTTGAGCCCAGGAGTTTGAGGTTACAGTAAGCTCCACTCCACTGCAGCCTGGGTGGCAGGGTAAGACCCTATCTCTAAAAAAATAAAAATAAAATAAAATTGAGGTGGTGCAGATATTGGTAATGACAAAGTCAAGGGTTGACCTGGGCATGAATGGCTATGGTGAGGTATGTAAGACAAGGGCATTGGAGGGGAAGAGTCACAGAAACTGAGAGGCCAAGGAATTGGAATGATCTTCAGAGTCAATAACAAAATTATCAAGAATCATGGCAGGGATCACGGTGGAGAGATGGAGGGACAGTGAACCTAGGTGCTAAGGTCTTCAAGGAATGAGAGGGGTGACCCAGAGGTCTGTAGAGATTGAAGAAAGGTTGTGAGGGGTAGGGACAGGTGTATGAGCTTAGAGGAACTGGAACAAGAGGGAGGCCAGATAGGCTGCAGCCGTGGTGAGCACCCTGCCCACGTCTAGGCCCAGTTTAGGCCCAGCGGGCAGAGATGTGGGAGAGAGAAAGCAGCCTCCTGAGAAAGGTCCATGGAGGAAGGCCACAGAGGCTCAGCCGAAAGCGCATATCCTTTTAGGTTAGGAAAGTGAAAGGAGCATATAGGAGGTAGCTAGAGTAGTCGAAGTCACAGGGACAGAAAGTAGAATGGTGGAGAGAGCAGGGAATGGGAGTTAATGTTCAGTGAGTACAGAGTTTCAGTTTGGGATGATGAAAAACTTCTGCAGGTGGATGGGGGTGATGGTTGCACAACAATGTGGGTGCAGTTATTAACAACACCACTGAACTTATACACTTAAAAATGGTTAAGATGGTAAATTTTATGTTGTTTATATTTGCCTCGATAAAAAAAAATGAAAGGAATGGTCAGAGGAGGGGACGAGGAAGTAAAGGGAATGGTGGACCTTGGGGAGGACAGTAGGGAAGGAGAGCTGGGTCACAGTAGAGGGTGAGCTGTTGGGATCGTGGAAAGTCCAATGGCTTTGCCTTTGTGTGTGAGTGAGGTGAGCAGGGATGTGGGGCAGAAGGACTGTCTCCATGGTCTCTGGCAGAACTTGGTGGCCAGGCTCTGAGCATTGGGGACAGTCTGCCCTGAAGGATTCTGTGTTACTCTGTGTCTTTGCTTCCCTAGAATCTGGCACAGCGCCTGGCGTATACGAGATGTGAATGTATGTTTGAATGAGTAAAAAATGAATTCTTTCCAAAGAAAAAAAACAGCAAGTGAGAATGTAATGGCCTTGCAGAAAATCAAATAATATTTCCCCCAAAAGTTATGAAGAATGAAAAGAAGCTAGAGTTGGTCTCTGGAGGAAAAAGAGGATTTTTGACAAATGTGCAAAAGAATTTATTGCGAAATTGACGTTTTAGACTGGAAAAAAATAAAATCATAAACAGAAGGCTACAAATATGTAAAGGGTTATTTGAATTGAAATATTTTCCCACCTGTATAAATGATTTCATGGTGAATTTGTGATTTGGAGTGGATAATCCTATTTTGTGCTAAATAAGAATATTGGCTTTATAAAATGTTAAGACTTGGTCATTCATTGTCAACTAAGTTTAAAGGGTTGAAACCATAATACCATCTTAAATTGATAGGTTTGTATCTTTTCAACCTATAGAGACTGTAATTGCAGAGATCAGCTTATTTGTTTTATTACTAATACTTATACCCTGAAACTGGAGAATATTATACCTGTATACATCTTCAAAGACTCACAAGTATTTTTTTTATTACTAGGTATCTTTTTAAAAATGTACTTTTATATTGAGTTTAAGTGTCTTGCTTTTTCCCTAAAAGTTGATGGGCTACCTTTTAAGTTTGCTGCCAGGCATAGATTTTCTTTTGATGAGTCCAGAAAAGTGCTGGCTGGTGGTCAACTTGGGTTGTGAAACATGTTCTGCAGCTACCAGACCATTGTCATGCCCCATTCTTCTTGTTGTTGTCGTTTTAGTGACAGCTATATTGTGCGTGTCAAGGCTGTGGTTATGACCAGAGATGACTCCAGCGGGGGATGGTTCCCACAGGAAGGAGGCGGGATCAGTCGCGTGGGGGTCTGTAAGGTCATGCACCCCGAAGGCAATGGACGAAGCGGCTTTCTCATCCATGGTGAACGACAGAAAGACAAACTGGTAATGGCAGACATACAACACATGGGTTAAATTAGCAACAACTGATTTCTTTACGTTAAATCATAGCCCTCTTCCCATAGGTATTTTTTTCTTCCTTCTCTGACTTCAAACTCTTGCAAAAGCTTCAAGAATTAGAACTGTGGAGCTGGTGCCAAATTGCAAAACATGACCCTCCCTTTCCAGCAAAGTCTCTTTTAACCACACACGGTATAACTTAGACGCTTAGTAGTATATTTGGCTGTCTTGTTTGCGTCTTTGATTAATTAAGATGTCTTTCTGTCATTGTAACAAGGTAATCAAAACAAAAGTGTGTCTTCTATTATTACGAATCACAATGGTACTGAGCTGTGAAATCGGAGTTTTTTAAATGTGGGGTTTATCAGGGAGGATGTCATTGAGGTTTGGATGGTGGAAGGTAAAAATGCAAAGACAGGATGTCTGTCACCTGACATTTGGCTACTTCTAAGTAAATGTTTGTCTAAAAGATACCGTAGCTTTTATTTCATAAGCTAATGAACATGTTTGGAAAAAGAAAGTAACAAAAAGCAGTGATATCACACTTCTACAATTATACATGCTTATACATAAAAACTTTGGAGAATAATCTTTAGTTCAAAATGTGGTCTTATGAAGGAATTTGAATGTCCAGTACTGTGTTATGAAGGAATCTATATGACAGGAAGGAAAGTTGAATGTCCAAATCTATTTTAAATTAATGGCCCTAAACACAGAAGATCACTACTTCTGTGTTTGATCATGGAGTGTATACTCCAAAGCCAACAGATGATTCAGAATGTGCAGGATTGTACAGGATCTCACAGACAAAATGCAAAGATACCATAAGAATATGTCAGTGTTACATTTGAGACCCTTTACAGCAGCATCTGTTGAATTTTATGTGTTAAGTGTACAAATTTAATCTTCTTTTGCAATCACTTCTTATAGTTTAAAAAGTTACAAAATAGATAAGACAGAGCAATTTGTAAAGCTATATATGGATTAACAGAAATGCTGTTTTCACGCTTGATTCATTTCTGAAAATTTAAAGAGGAAATATAGCAAATTTTAAGAAGTATCTATTCGGGAAATTCCCTGCATAATAGTCAAATAATTAAAACATTCTTATTTATAACATTTTTCCAATAAAGGCAATTTAACCATGTTACCAATAAAAAGGAAAATGACTGTCATTTATGTAGCATTTATCATATGCTAAGTACAATGCCAGCCCTTTGGTTTGGTTGTATGTATCATTGTATCCTTACAGCAGCCTGTATAATTGTAATTAAAGTAATTAAGATTCAGAAAGATTCCTTGTTCTTGGCGTGACCCATTTTTGGGGGCCTGGAACTAGTATTTGATACTCTATTTTTATTTATTTATTTATTTATTTATTTTGAGACAGAGCCTCACTCTGTTGCCCGGGCTAGAGTACCATGGTGTCAGCCTAGCTCACAGCAACCTCAAACTCCTGGGCTCAAGCAGTCCTTCCTCAGCCTCCCAAGTAGCTGGGACTAGAGGCATGTGCCACCATGCCCGGCTAATTTTTATATATATATATATATATATATATATATATATTTAGCTGTCCAAATCATTTCTTTCTATTTTTAGTAGAGATGGGGGTCTCGCTCTTGGTCAAGATGGTCTCGAACTCCTGACCTCAAGCGATCCTCCCGCCTTGGCCTCCCAGAGTGCTAGGATTACAGGCGTGAGCCACCATGCCCAGCCCTTCTGGAGTCTATTACTCTTGACTCCAGAAATGAATCAGAATCGCACATACACAATCACCTTTAGCCCTTTGATGTAGGTTTTTTCCCCGTTGTACGTATTGTTTTTTTTGTTTTTTTTTTTTTTTAGAGTTGGAATCTTACAATATTGCCCAGGCTGGCTGCAAACTCCTAGGCTCAAGTGATCCTCCCTCCTCAGCCTCCCAAGTAGCTAGGATTACAGTCTCACGCACCGCACCCAGCCATATTTTTATTTTTACATAGCTATAATCAGTTCGTAAACAGTTTTGTATCTCATTTGTTTTGCCCTAACATTCTCATAAGAAATTTTCTATGTTGCTGATAACAGTTTGATGTTTCATTGTTTGGCTTTCTCTTTGGTATCAAATATTAAGGTTCTTTCCTCCTCCCCACACCCTCAGTGTTAGGAATAGACACCTATGTGCATTTTTCACATTTATTATTTTTTTGGAATAATTTGGGGGGTGTCATTTTCGTGACTTTTGATACATGTCCAGGGGGCTGACAAGCATGAGAATTTCCTTTAGCACGTTGAGGGTCACACATTTTAAATCTTTACCAATTTGATAGAATAATAGTGGTATCATGAGATAAAATGCTTTTCTGTTTGTTAAACAGTTGTAACTGTTAATGTCCTTCATATATTTATATACTAGGGTCTTATTTTGTTCTTAGTATGTATGCCATCTTGTGTAATAAAGATACTAATCTTCATCTGCTATATTTGCTGCAAATATATTTTTATAATCTATTGCTTGCCTTTTTACTTTAGTTGGTGTTCTTTTCCTACAAAATTTTGATAGATTTTTTTTAATTTTTCCCCCTTTTAATTTTTATCATTGTGCTATGTTAGAAAATTATTTTATCAGAAGGGTTATATATATTTTAGAGCTATTTTTTTTTCATGGTATTTCTATGGTTTGTCATAGAATATTTCAACCTAAAATGGCCCTTTAGGTTGTCTAATCCAGGCCCTTAGTTTTATAAACACTGTGTCTTACCAGTGACTTGCATAATAATTATAAACTTTTACCATTTTGTTTGAGGCCCTTTACATAAATAACCTCAGTTAAATTCCTGCAACATTCTGAAAGGAGTAAGATACTATTATCTCCATATAATAGTGGGGAAACTCAGTGCTCCAGGAAATGGTCCACTTCCCCGGTCTGGGGCATGCAGTCATTGGCAGAGCCTGCATTAGAGCCCATTTCTTTGGGAAGCCAAAGCCTAGTCTCTTCATACTAACTCTTCCTACTAATAGGGCAGTCCTCGTACTCGGTCCACCCCCATGGAGTTGTGAACCTGCTTCTGTTGTTGCCATTGTAAAGGATAATACAACCCTAACAGTGTACCTCATCCCCTCCTCCATCATGTTTCTTCATCTCCCCATCCCTCTTTCCATCCCTTTTACATTCTGTGACTCCACACTTCTGGGCTTTTATATTTGCTAGTACTTAAATCACACACCCATACTCCCAGCTCTACTTCTCCATCTTTCCATCCTTCACCTTGCCCGTTTCACACTCTGGGGGGGATTCTGGGTTCCTATACTCAGTGATGTCTAACCCCTCCTCCTGCCCCATCCCCACGACACACACACGCACGCAGATACAGTGAGTGTATCCTTTGGCCTCTCAAGCTTCTGTAATCCAGTGCTTATGCCCACTGGAGAGGGTGGGTTGTTGAGGGAACCCCCACAAAGGTGGGATGGCAAGGAGAGGATGGAAATCATTTTAAGGGTACATTGGATGGGTGGTATCGAGTTCCCGGTATCCCAACCAGAGCATGAAATGCTCTTTCTGATAAAAATAGTGTTGCCAGTAGTTTTTCCAGTGTAGTACAGTTCTAGAACCTAACATGTTATTAGGGGGGTTTATTTGTTTGTTTGTTTGCTTTTAACTACATATTATTGAGGCCTGTCAACTGAACTGCCACTGTGTCTTTCTGTTGGAAAAGTTTCTGTTCCAGACACCCATTCACAAATAGTCGTTCAGGTAATGTTTTGGTAAGTTGACAACAAGCCTAAGAAATTATATGTAAATTAAAATTTTCTGAGTTGCATCTTACTTTAGATGGAGTACAGAAGTTTACTCCTTAAATCCTATGAGAAACCACCTTGTGAAGATTAATCACATAATCTAAAAGGTTGATCATACCAGTCGTTGCCCATGTGTAGGTCAGGGAACATTCTCGCGTAACATTTGGTGGGAATTTGAGCTGGCAAAGCTCTTTGAAAGGCAATTTGGCAGGATTTTAATTTAATTTAATTTTTTTATTTTTTGAGATAGGCTCTCACTCTGTTGCCCTGGTTAGAGTACAGTGGCATTATCATTGCTCATGTAGCTTCAAACCCCTGGGCTCAAGGGATCCTCCTGCCTCAGCCTCCCGAGTAGCTGGGACTATAGGCACATGCCACTATGCCTGGCTTTTTTTCTATTTTTGGTAGAGACAGGGCCTCGTTCTTGCCGAGGCTAGTCTGAAACTCCTGGCCTCAAGCAATCCTCCTGCCTCGGCCTCCCAGAGTGCTAGGATTACAGGGGTGAGCCACCTCGCCTTGCCAAGAATCTTAAATTTAAATGTGCATATCTTTTTACATAGCAGTTTGCATCTAGAACACTATCCTATAGAAAAAGACTTATACACAAAGATTTATGGACATCAACAGTTCTTAAACTTTTTTGATCTCAGGATTCTTTTACACTCTAAAAATTTATGTAGAACCCTAAAGAGCTTTGGTTTTGGTGAGTTATAGCTGTTACTGTTTACCAAATTAGAAATTAAAACTGAAATTTTAAAAAACTCTTAAACAATATTGTTACTATAAGTGACATTTTATGACAAATAACCATGTAACTGTTTTCCAGAACAAAAGTAATTCATGAGAACAGTGGCATTGTTTTATTTATGTTTTTGGAAATGTCTTTAATATCTGGCTTAATATAAAATAGCTGAATTCTATAATGATATATACTCCTGCTTTTAGTCTGTTGTAATATGTTACTTTTGGTTGATATGGATGAAGAAAACCCAGCTTCACACAGATATGTAGTTGGAAAAGGAGAAATATTTTAATAGCCTTTTCAGACAATTACAGATATTCTTCTTTGATACTACACTAAAACTCTACCCATAATAGTATCTTAAATGTGAAATCTGAAACCATCTCAATGAATTTTTCATTCTCTGTCACATTAAAATCCACTGGTTTATCTTGCACCCTGGATCTTTTCTACTCACACCTGATTTCATAACCTCATGCATTGGTCATCAGGAAAATAATGGTTTACTGAGTTAAGCAGATCTTCCAAATGTTGACACGTTTTTATTCTATAATATCGAAAAATCACATTTCTTATTGCCACTGACTCATTAAAAAGTCTGCAAGTATTGGGAAGCTGTCCAAAATTCTAATTTTTACTTGTAACATATAGGGATGTAAATTACATCATTGTCTGTAAAAGTGATCAATTACAAATTACCTAGATGCCCACCTCTCTGGAAATAGAGAGGTGTTGAGGATGGGAGGGAGAGATAAGTAAGGATGCAGCCTTCATGTGTTCATCTAAATTACTTAAATCTTTTACAGTATGTATTTCTCGTGTAGATTTTTTTAAAGCCTGCAAAGAATATAATCATTTGTTTTCTTTTCATGCATCTTATTTGAAAAGGTATTTTAAAAAGTCTTTCTCAAGTTTTAAGTTAATGCCTAATTATGTGTGTGCCAAAACTTCACCAGAGTGTTTATATCTGTTACGAAGATCAAAGCATCTAAACTTCTTCATTTTTGTTGTTAAACCTAGATACATAAAGATGTTATTTTGCTTCAGAGGACATAAAGAGATGGTATCTCATTCCCCTTCTCACTTAACTTAAAGTGGTGGCTTCACTTATTTTACTTACACTTTTCTAAGAAACTATAATATATCTTTGGAATAATTTTAAAATTGGAAAATGTCAACCAAAGACTTAATTTTTTTCACCCTGAAAGTACGGAGAAAGTTGGAGTCTTTTGTTTTTACAAAAAGTTTATTTTGAGACTTTATATTGAGACTATTAAATTCTAAAATAGATAACATTTGTTAGTTAAATCCTTGGTTATTTGGATTTCCCCAGTTTGGAATGGGGCTGGGCTGACATTTAATCATTGCACTATTCTTAGGGGAAAATGGCCATAATAAGGAATTTAATCATAAATAGAATTGTGTGAGGGAACTGTTGTCCTATTTCAATACAATGTAATAAAGTTAACTGCTTGGGACTGCAATTTGGTATACGAATTTGAATATTATTCTCATTTATTTAAGTTAGGGAACATTTATTAGGGAGCATTTAATTTCTTTTTGCTTTGATGTAGTCTTGAAATCTGTACTCATTTAAAGATATTCTCTAATTTAAATTTTAGTAATTGAGGCAGGCATTTACTCTTGACCTTCACTTAGTCTAAATTAATAGGATCACATTGTGTTAAATGCAGAGCTTTGCCAGAACAAGATCAAGGCTATGAATACTTAGCAGAATCATTATGGTGTTTATAATGAAGCTATAGGAATAAATACTGTAAACAGTTTGTGTTTTTTTAATGAATAAAGAAGTTTACATTCATGTGATTGCAGTGCTTCTTTTATTCTGTAATATTAAATAATCTTTGGTGTTTTTATCAACAACAGCGCTGTGCTAGACACAGGGAGTTATTTTATAATACATCTTGACCGGCCGGGCGCGGTGGCTCACGCCTGTAATCCTAGCACTCTGGGAGGCCGAGGTGGGCGGATCGTTTGAGCTCAGGAGTTCGAGACCAGCCTGAGCAAGAGCGAGACCCCATCTCTACTAAAAATAGAAAGAAATTATATGGACAGCTAAAAAATATATATAGAAAAAAAATTAGCCGGGCATGGTGGTGCATGCCTGTAGTCCCAGCTACTCGGGAGGCTGAGACAGGAGGATCGCTTGAGCTCAGGAGTTTGAGGTTGCTGTGAGCTAGGCTGACGCCACGGCACTCACTCTAGCCTGGGCAACAGAGTGAGACTCTGTCTCAAAAAAAAAAAAAAAAAAAAAATACATCTTGACCTTTTGTAGTCTAGCTGGGGAGCAAGACCAATACACGTGAAACCATTAGAGTATAACATGAAATCAGGTACTGAATTGTGAAGGTGACAAGAGAGAGAACTGTAGTAAATACAGGAGTAAAATCTGATGGTGGAAATATACTGGACAATGAGTGTGACCCTGTAGAGTTTCTCATTTACTTAGTGTTTTCAGAGCATGTTCATGATCTCATTGATAACACTGGTGTTATTTCCATCTTAGAAATGAAAAGATCAATCTACTCAAAGTTATAGCTCAGTAAAAGCCAGTTCTGAGACTAAATTGCTAGAAACTTGGAGATTATAATAGTAATCCTAATGTAAAGTTAAGGGTGGCAGCAACTGAAATGGGGTTAGTATAAGAAATGCAGAAGGAAAAATGGAATGGGCTTGGTGATTGGTAATCCAGGGGATAGAGAAAGCAGAGGCGGCAAAGGTGACCATAGAAATCTTGAGCCAGAGTGAGCAGAGAAGGGGGGGCATTGCCAGATAGGGAGAAGTTGGGAGAGGAGACTAGTGGCAGAAATTTCAAAGCAAACTAGTTAATTTTTCAACTTGTTGAATTTGGGGTCATGGGGAGTCACCCATTTGGACAGGGAGAGAAGACTCAGAGCCATTAATACAAAGGCCCCGACATAGAAGCAGGAAACCTGAACAGTGCAAGACCCAAGACCTGGACATCAGCTTAGTGCCCTACAGTCAGGGGCAGGTGGAAGGGGAGTAAATGGGAAGCAGAGGAGCATGGTGATGGAGTTACAGCCAGGACAGTGGCGATCCCCAACACCAAGGGACCAGCAGTCCACAGGCAAGCAGAAGCTTCTTCTGAGATAGAGAGACTCACAGATGTGTGCAGGCACGGGATGGAGGGTTTTCATTAGTTGCCACCGGTGATGGTTCCTAATTAGACTTCTGTAACCAGATATCATCATGGCTATTCCACAAGTAACTGGCCTGTGTGTTTCCATCCTTCAGGTGGTATTGGAATGCTATGTAAGGAAGGACTTGGTCTACATCAAAGCCAATCCAACGTTTCATCACTGGAAGGTCGATAATAGGAAGTTTGGACTGACTTTCCAAAGCCCTGCTGACGCTCGAGCCTTTGACAGGGGAGTGAGGAAAGCAATCGAAGACCTTATAGAAGGTATTGAACTTGTTGCTGCATTGTTAGTGGGACTACAGAAATATGCCAAATTCTTTTACTTCCAATAGTCTGTCATCATGTGCTTGTAGTTTATTTATAGGAGGGTTTGGGGCCAGGTCAGTAGATACCAAAACTTTTGGAGCACCCAGGGAGAGGAATTAAAGTGACAATGTAGGGGAAAGGAGATAGCTTTAAGAGTGATAAATGATCTCAATTGGTTTTTAGACTCTGTTGTGAAAAAACAAGCAGGCAGGTTCTGGATTGCCGTATGCATGTGTTTTTGACTGATTTCACCTTGTCCTGATTATTGAAATGGCTTTGGTCTGGTCTGTCTTGGCTCAGAAGTAGAGAATGGATTCTGGAGGGCTCAGAAGGCTCCAGGCCTACCCACTGTCCTCCTGTAATCAGAGGCCCGGGGTGTACGGCTGCCACTGAAAAAGAAAGGGATCCGTGACCTCTGGAGCCCTGGTTCAGTTTAGGCCTTGGTCTGTGGGTGAGTAGTAGGCATTGTGTTACATCTGATGAAGGACCTGGAAGGCCCTTGGGCAGTCAGTCTCGTGGTGGGCTTGGCTAGAGTCCACAGATGCAAACACACAAATTCTCCACTTCACGTTCTCTTGTCAAATCAACAGGTTAAAGGTGCCATAGCCAGGGCCCTGTGAGTAAGGAAATATGAAGCAAGGCATGTTAATGTCAAATTCAGAATTTGGGGAAGTGAGTCACAAAAGAATGTATGTTTCATTTGTTTAAGAAGTAAAAGTGTTCTGAAATCATTTTCATTAGTGGTTTTGGGGGAAGAGATTAAAACAAATCTTAGAAAAATCACTTAACATTATTATAATCAGTAGTAAGACAATTCTAGTTAGAACGTGAATCCATAAACAGCAACCATGAGATAGCCAAAAGAAAATAATAAAAATTAATGTTCACCTCATAGGTTTTACATAAGTGGCAAATATTTAAAATGTTATTTTATTTGTTTTTTGAGATAAGGTCTTACTCTGTCACCCAGGCTGGAGTGCAGTGGCACCATCATAGCCCACTACAGTGCAGACTTGAACTCTTGGGCTCAAGCAGTCCTCCCACCTCAGTCTCCCGAGTAGCTGGGACTATAGATACACACACCACACCCGGCTAATTTTTCTATTTTTTGTAGAGACAGGGTCCTGCTATGTTGCCCAGGCTGGTCTTAAACTCCTGGCCTAAAGTGATCCTCCCACCTCAGTCTCCCAAAGTGCTGGGGTTACAGACATGAGCCACCATGCCTGGCCTAAAATGTTTTTAAATAATAGTTTTTAAATGTTTAGAGAGAGAATATCTCCTGTATTATTGATAGAAGTTTGTGTGGTGTCCATGTACTTAATTACTGAAGGTACAAAGTTTGATTCTCCTACTTACAATTTTTTCTCTATGTACATTCTACCTAGCTGTTTTATATCAAACTTGCCTAAACATTGATTGATTGGACTAATTCAAAGAGTAAAGAAAAATCCTGAAAGACTGACCAATAGGAATTGCACAGAGGGTATTATGGAACTGTTGTTTTTCCTCCTGCAATGTCTTGTTGGAGATTTAAGTATTTTTCATCCTTTTCTGAGCAATTCTTTTAATTTCAATTTTATGTAATAACAAAATATTTTCCAAATGTACATTTTAGAAGACCTAACCCAGAAAAGGAAAAGATAGAGAATAAATTTCCCTTTTGGTATATCTGTCACTTATGCAAATTTAAATATGTTTTTCTTTTGGTCATTTAAGTTGATCCACACATTACTGGGTGCTATTGCAGGGTAAAGTGGGACGGTTATACTGATTTGCATACCAGAATGAAGAAAAAGGTGAATAAGTAAATAAATTGAATTCTAAAGACCACTTGGTTCCATGATGGAAATAAGCGGGGTTTTCTGAGAAGAGCCTTAATTTTGCCTAATAAAGCAGAGAAAATTCACTGGTGAGGAAACCTCCTTGTCTGGCCACTGGCTCCCACAACCTGGAGTTTAGAATACAATATATGGATTCGGAACTGGAGGCAGGCATAAAACTCCCTCATTGGTCAATGAAAAGGCCAGAGAAGCTGAGTGAGATTGTGGCGGGTCTAACATGAGGGCTCCCAGTCCAGTCTTCCCACTACAAAGCCGGGACCTCAAGGCCACTACAGAAGCCACTCAATGTGCCCCTTGGAGGAGTGGGCAGGCTCTCCCCTCACCTCCTGCATGGTGCCCCTCTGTGTGCTTATTCTCTAGTGGCCAGTGCAGAAGTTTTAGAGATGAATGGGGAACAACCCTAGGCAAAGTTAATTTAGGGAGCATCCTGGCAAGAGTCAATTAAAGAAGATAAATTAAAAGCACTTAATTCCCAGGTAACATGTTTCTCCTGGTGAGTCACATGCAAAAGGAAATGTGGCTTTATTAAAATACTCTTTAATGATTGGTTTTAACTTATCGTCTTGGGAAACACTTTTTATTACGTTTTTGTCTTTTTAGGATCAACAACATCATCTTCCACCATCCATAATGAAGCTGAGCTTGGTGATGATGACGTTTTTACAGTAAGTGTCCTTTGTCCTTTGCTTTCCAGATTAGTTGATGAATAATCAGAGAAAGATTCTGTTTGAGGGCATGGGAGACACTTTGCAGTGCGGCATTTGCTGTTGCTGTTTGGAAGCCATTAGAGAGATCTCTGTCTTGGCACACGTCTTCCTGCCTGGGTTCGCCCTGTTGCTCACACTGCAGTGTTGCCATCTGCCACGCAGCACAACAGTGTGAGCTCTCCCGGATCTGTCCAGGGTTCTCCCAAAGTCGTCTCTCAGATTTAGGGTGACCGACTACCCTAGTTTGCCCAGATCTGTCCTCATTTTGGCACCAAATGTCCCTAGTCCTGGGAAACACCTCAATCCCAAGTAAACCAGGACAATTGCTCACCCTACTTGGGGTCTTCTGTTAGCATACTTCTCTCCCTGTCATGGGGGAAAGCTAGAAGTACTCTTCCTGAAGAGTAATTAACTGTCTGATAAGAAAGGCCTGAAGGCTGAGTTAAGGTTAGGCCCAAGTGTGCTAAGGCAGGAAAGGGCCTAGATGTTTTGACACAGCTTGAGTTAATGGGATGTAACTGAGGACAAAATGATTTCTCAGCTTGTTTCTTTAGTTAAATCCTATTCTTCTAGAGGTTAATTAATAGATAGTTCATTGAAAGCCTACAGTGTGCTTAGGGCTGCAAGTTGCTGTTGTGCTCTGAGCCTTGACCCACAATAAGAAATGCGTTTATGTTGTGACCCAGCACACACATGCATCAATAGATACCTGGAATCAAATACTTCATGTTCTGCATTCTGACTTTTTTCTCTATTTCATTTTCTTCCTTTTGTTGATTATAAAACTTCTCAAACACACAGAATATAAAAACGTAAAGAATAATACAGTGAATACCTATATACTCTACACCTAGATGGAACAGTTATAACATTTTGGCACATTTGCTTGATCTGTGTGAGTGTGTGTACTTATACACATAGGTGTGGGCCCACATGCACACACACGCACACATACACACACAGATATTATCTGCCGATCCGTTTGAAAGTAAGTTACCCCTCAGTACTTTAGCATGGATCTCCTACAAATAAGGTATTCACAAAAGAATTTCAGGGCAGTGAGACTATTCTGTATGATACTATCATGGTAGATACATGTCATTATACTTCTGTCCAAACCCATAGAATGTACACCACCAAGAGTGAACACTAATGTAAACTGTGGCCTTTGGGTGATAATGATGTATCAGTACAGGGTCATCGATTATAACAAACATACCACTCTTCGGGGGGGAGCAGTCAGTAATGAGAGAGCTGTGCACGTGCGGGATCAGGGAATATATGAGAAATTGCTGTACCTGCCACTCAATTTTGCTGTGAACCTAAAACTGCTCCAAAAAATAAATTCTAATAAAAATAATTAAAACTAAAAAAATAAGGCATTCCCCTATGCAACCACACCACCATTACTATCCCCAGGAAAATTAACAGGAATTTCATAGTGTCATCTAATATCCACTTTATAGTTCCTCAGTTGTCCCAAGAGTGTCTTTTGTAAGTTTTTATTTCATATTTTAAAATATTGGGTGCAGTCCATTAAATTTGTTTACCAGTACACTCATGGTTTGCAACTAGTGATTTGAAAAACTATTCCTTTGGGAATACGAAGGTATGTAGCCTTGGCTGCAACCCTTAAGGAGATACAAGATGGTTTACAGAGATGAGATTGCCCCATGAGGGGCTTGGAGACTGGCACACACCATGTAAAGTAGTCTGGTCAAGAGATGAGAGCGCAGCGTGCGGTCAGAAAAGACCTTGCGGGGAAGGGGTGTGCGGCGAGGCTGGACTGGACCTCAGTGGCATTTGAACGAGGTTCAGGAAGGGGCTTCAAGACCGGGGAGCCACAGGGACGAAGGTGGAAGCGGGAGTGTGCGTGCTGAGTTGCCTGAGCATTGCCAATCCCAACCTGACATGAACAGAGCATGCGTTGGGGTTTCAGGAAATGAACTCAGTTGTCCTTCCTTGGAGCGGCTAGTGTGATGTGGCTCTGAACAGGTTTCCTATAGTGCTCCGAGCAGATCCTCTCAACAGTTGGCATGTTGCTTGCATCTGTTCCTTTGTCACGTTTCGAGAGACAAACAACAGCAGGCGGGTTAAAAGGTGGCTTCCTGTGCTCCAGAGCAAAACTGTCATTCGCTGCTGCTTCCCAGCTACCTGCCAGAAGTGATTTATACAATCTGGAGAGAGCAAGAGTGAAAGGGAGGATGGAAGCCAGAATCCCTCCCGGTTTTGCCCTTTAATCCACAGGGGATCCATGTGCTACTCCAGGGTAACACCAAATGCTTGGAAGAAAGTTTAGAAGCAGCCCTGCTGCTTCCAGACACTTGGAAACTCAATTAATTGCATTCCATGTAGGCCCTGATGTGTGTGATCAATTGCCTTCATTCCATTTGTTGACAAACAAGGACCAATGAATAATAGTACCTCCCTTCACCACGAAAAGCCCAATCATTAGGCCATTAACTAGTAGGAACACAGCCATGGGAAAATGGGAGGGTCGTCCAGGGCTTACAGACCAGGTTCCCATTCGTTCATGAGCTCCCTGTCATTAGACTTTCTGCCCTAAAACAGATGTCTGAAACCCAGAGCCAAGGACACAAGCAACTGCTTTAACTCCTGTGTGGTCTACAGTTTGCCAAGTTCTGTTGTGTTCTGAAACTTATTGGTAAGACAGATATTATATCTAGAACTTGGAACTCATTTATCAGAGAAAGGTTATAAATGGTGATAAGACCCTCTTAAAACGTATGATAGATCAGAATAATAATAATTTTCTAAGAGAGCAGCATGTGTGGGAAAACCTTCAGAATTATAACTTGAGGAACGAAGCGTGTTATTTTTTCTGTTTCTGCCACTGGAGCCCGAGTTTTCCCTCTGTTTCAGGAGATTCCTTGGGGCTAGGAGGAAGACAGAATATTGTGAACAATATATTGATGCACAAGAGCATAAGCACTCCTTAATTAATGTTCTACTTCATTAGGAGTAAAGCCTGGGGGAAGGGGTACCTCCCCAGGGAGTGGTTGTTTAGATTTGTATTTTCACAAAAGTGTGGCTGTCTCTGCTCACACTTTCCCAGCTCTCATGGTTATCCTTCAGATCAGCTTGTCCTAACTTCTAGAACCATGTTGCATTCCTCGGAGGAAAGTGCTCTGCCTTGCGCTTTGTTGTCAGGTGCCGGGACCGCTGCCCCTACAGCCTCCCCTTGCTTCTCCTTCCTGTCTCACTGACTCCAGCCCAGGCCTGTCCACATCTCTCCTGCCCGGGCCACTGCCAGAAACTCCTGATTAGCAACTGCTCTGACCTTCTGAGGTTTGGCCTATATATTCCATTCATGTTTCCTAATATTTCTCCGTCAAACAGTCATGATTGTTCTTTCTCCTTTAAAATACCGTAGCACTTTGTTTTTTATTTCTCTCTCTCTCTCTGTTTTTTTGCCTAGACTTTACCACTATACAATGTTTTTTATTTCTCTCTCACCACTGGACAGCCTGTCCTTTCTTTTTTTCTTTCATACTGTATTTGCTGAATGAATGAGTCTTCATCTAATTAGATCCTAAGCAGATTATTCATCATTGTAGCCTCTATAACCCAGGAAAGCTTTGTTCTCTAGATGCTCAATAAACTGATAATGTGAACCCCGGATGAGTATAGTAACAATCTTAGGTTTTCATATTTTATTCATTTGCTTTATTGTTATCCTTAGGGACTAGTTGAGGTGGCTGATTTTGAGGGCTTCTTTAGCTGTGTTCTCTACTCAGTCTACAGTTAAGATCTGAGCTCCCCGTGGTCACTCACAGTAAGCTTTTGTCTGCTCAGCTTTCTCCTTGCCCTCCCATCAACTCTCCTTTGTAGCAGGATCCCTTCATAGCCCCCTCTGCTCCATGGGGGACCCCAGTGGCAATAGTGAATCCAGTTGAGGACAGACACCTAGGTGGCAAGAGTGTAGCCTGCATTAAATATGGATGTATGAAGAAATTCCAGCATCTGAGCCATTTGGTACAAATCTGTAAGCCAAATACTGCAAAGACTATAAAGCAACAACAGGAACAGAAAAAGGTTAGCGTTCTGTGGCAGGGGAGTGTTTTGCCATTGCTAGGAGTTATCATACTCTTGGTGCCTCCAGTGGACAGCTTTCCCTCCACTCCAGGCTGGGGAGACTTGAGAGGGACAGAGTTGAAACCTCCTGAGGTCATTCCCCGTTGTACTTCTGGTAACCGGCATGTCTTGAGGAGGTCCATGTAAACCTGAGCTATGAGAACTTTAGCTGTGTGGGTAAGCTGAGCTGATTTGCTCTCCAGCCTAGGACCAACTCTCCCAGAGCGCAGCAGTTGAGTACTCTAAGGCCAGAGGGTTTGGAGCCAGCAAGGAAGGGGGGCGTTATTAGGTATGGGGCATGGGAGTAGAGAAAATGGCTTGTAGAGAACTGGAGAGCCTCCAGGTTTTATGGTCATCTAATGAACAGTTTCCCAAACTCCTGTTGATAGGGTTTGGTCCATTAAAACCTAGTGGTTTATTTACTGCTGCAGAATTCTAAAATCATTTTTAAATGTTAGCATCTTCAGAGATAGACAAGGACAATTTTTAAATGATCTTGGGAGAATGTAGCTGCAGTGGTATATGCATACTTCTAGAGCAGGCTAATCTAGAATCTGTGTCAGTTGTCGTTGCTTCAGCTGTCATTGTGCTGAGTGGCTGGACTCAGGCTCTAAACTGGGGGTTAGAGACATATTAATATTTGCTTTATAGGAAGATAACTTGGGGGTATATTAAACAGCTAAGTCTTCATCTTCCATAAGAAGTACCCCTGAAATAATCTAAATCTGAAAATCAGGAAATAGTAGGAGAACCGTAGTATTTTACAAATGGAGAGAAATACCAGAATGAAGAGCCATAAAAAAGTGAAAATGTGTTTCTCTGGGGAGTGAGAAGCTGAGAATAGAGAGGGTAAGACCAAGGGGCTGCTATTTGATTTATTAAATGCTATCCATGTGTTGCTTTGATTTTTAAAAAAGAAAAGACCGAAGAATGAGAGGGGCTTTCTCAGAATGGGAGTCAAGGGAAAGGGAGTCAAGAGAGACACCTGAGTTACAGCCATCCTGATTTCCATATCTCGGGGCTTAAGGAGAATAAAGAGACTCAGCAGAGGTTGTGTTCTGCAGCTCTGGGCACTTCACAGTGGCTGTCACTGTGTTCTTGGCCTGATATTGGGAAGCAGTATATCCACCAGGTAAAGAATGGCACATTAAAGGTAGGATGGCGGGAGTTAGCTGGAATTGTCTGGCTTGCTGGAGGGTGAGGGTGGCTGTAGACATGCCAAGTCCTTAGAATTACAGGTCTTGGAATTGGAAGGGATCAGGAGTTCATCTCATCCAGCCTCCTTCCTCCTATTGAAGAAGTAGGATTTACCTCATTTTACACACACAGTCACAGAAGCAGTTCAGTCAGATGGAGGACTTGCCTAAGAGGCACGGCTAGATCATGGCGGAAGAACAACCAACCCCATCTCCCAACCTTCCCAGTTCACCACGGCTATTTCTCTTTTCCTCAGTTGAATAATTACATTCATGATATTTCAGCTATTCTATTTTTAAAACAACAATCAAATATAAGAGTTATATTTCAGGATTCTCTTGGTCCCATGTTGGAAAGGGGAGAGAGAAGAGGATAAACGTGTGACCAGTGCTCATGTGAACCGTTCCTGTGGTGGACGCAGAGCCTGCTGTAGCGAGTGTTGTGCTCTTGAGGCCCCCAAAGTAGCAACTTGAAGCTTGAGCACAGGGGGCCCTGCCATATATAAAGTTTTGATTTTTTTTTTTTTTTTCCCTTCGGCGTCTAGATTTCTACTACCACCAGAGTATTTTGTTCCTGGATTTGGGCAACCCTTCTCAACTGAGATTCCTAGTTAAGCCCCAGCACTGTCAGACATCCATCGTATATAATGAATTAACTTCTCTTCTGTGCACTTAGAATGGTGCCAACTGTGTACCATCCTTTGCAGAATTAAGAAGAGTCATTCACAGCATTTTGTGTGGGGCTTAATGCTTTCCCAGAACCCAGATGAAAAGGGCTGGTTTGGGGTTATGTTTTGATGTTTCGCTGTACCTTATTTCTTCAGGCAGGCAGTCCTCCTTACAGGAAAAATGCCCTGTCTTTCGCAGCAGCGGCAGCTTCTAGCCATGTTTTGCCCATACTGGAAAACTTGGTCCTTCCTCATGCCCTGTGCTTGAACCCTTGACATCCTGTTTATTACAAGCTGCATTTTATGACTTTCTGGCTATTCAGAGCAGTTGTCCCTAATGACATCCCGGACCCCTCCCATCCACCCCAGGTGTTCTCTAAAGCATGGCCAGAGCACATGGTTAGAACCAAAGCACCGAGAAGCAGTTTGTTTTGTCCTAGATGAGCTTTTGAGTGTTTGCAAGTTGTGCTTTTTTTCATTCTTGATTAAGTGGAAAAAAGTGAATTCATTGAATTTTGTAATTATCAAAGCTTCATTTACAGGAGAAGAGTACAGAATAGCACATTTTCCTTTTCTTTTTTTTTTTTTTTGGAGACAGAGTCTCACTCTGTTGCCCGGGCTAGAGTGAGTGCCGTGGCGTCAGTCTAGCTCACAGCAACCTCAAACTCCTGGGCTTAAGCAATCCTGCTGCCTCAGCCTCCCGAGTAGCTGGGACTACAGGCATGCGCCACCATGCCCGGCTAATTTTTTGTATATATATATATTTTAGTTGTCCATATAATGTCTTTCTATTTTTAGTAGAGACGGGGTCTCACTCTTGCGCAGGCTGGTCTCGAACTCCTGACCTCGAGCGATCCACCCGCCTCGGCCTCCCAGAGTGCTAGGATTACAGGCGTGAGCCACCGCGCCCGGCCACATTTTCCTTTTCTTGAAGCGTTTTTTCCACCTACTCCATCCCCAACAAACATTAAAGCTGAGGGTATATCTACCTATTGTTTAAAAAATGGGGTTCATTTGCTGATTTTCTAAGGAGTGTTTTTTTAAAAGACGAGGTGGTATGTGATCAATGGGTTTGTGGAGTTTGGAGTGTGAGGAGAGGCCTGGATTCTAAACTTGGTTCTGCTTTTAGTTAGCTGTGATCACTGATCCTTTGAGCGCAAAGCTTTATTGGGTGAATATAATTCCTTCGAGTCTCTCTTCACTGGCCCAAGGGAAGGGAAGGAAAGGGATTTTGGGGTGAAACTGGCTCTGTCCCTGGCACTTAGCACTCCACTCCACGTATGTTACTGCATTTGGTCCTCACAACCACCCTGTGAGGTACACTGCTGTTTTTGCAGATAAAGTCACCAAGGCTCAGAAAGATGAAGTGAATGGTGCTTGCTTCCACAATCTGCAAACTTCTCTGCCTTTCAGAGAAGTTTAAGGAAAGGAAATATTTATCCAATATGTTTCACCAAATTTTACATATTCAATATACCAGATTCCTTTACTGGCAGAACTGCCTAAATGATGGACTTTTCAACTGGTGCATTGGCTTAAAAGCTCGGCTGTCTCTTTAGTGGAGGTATGAGGTTTCCCTGTCCGTTTCAAAGCCCCAGTCTCATTTTAGAAGATCAGTTGATCAAAAATGTTCTCTGCTGTCTTTACTTTTGGAAGTATGGGATTGGGAGTAAGGTGGGGAGTGGTAAGTAAAAGAGAAAATAGTTAGGAAATAAATTACTTCTACAAAGTTTAACTAGTGAAACTGACCTATGGTGGTTTATTAAGAAAAGCAAAAATGTTTTGGGAGGGCAGCCCTCCACTTCAGGGTTGACCCAGGGAGCAGCACATCCCATAACTGCTGCTGGCTGAGACCCAGCACTGGCTGGGGTGGTGTGGAAGGTCTCAGAAGATGGGGGAGGGAGAGCTCCTTTATCTTCTAAATGACAATAACTATCAAGCTCGCACTGCACTGTAAGAAGAGGATCTTTTTATTCAACTTGTAATACCTATAGTGCTAAATTAATTAAATGTCTAAGGATCTAAACAAAAGCTTTGAAATGCTCTCAGGTTCAGGAAGCTCAAAGGCATTACAGTAGCCCTCCCACTTGTGTCTTGCTTCATTTACATAGATATCATCTCATCTTTTTAAGCTGTGGATAATAAAACACAATTATTTCCATTTTACTAATTCATACAGAGTACATATTCAGGTTACCTGAAACCCAGCCTTTCCTGTTCCCAACCCCTTGGTCCTTCCAGGGAATCCAAGCTGTGGGTTTATAAAAGTTTCCTTTTCTTTCATAACAGAAAGTCATCTAAATTCAAAATTTGGAAATGTAAAATTTTTATTTTAATTGTTTTTGCTATTTTCACAATGAAAGAATCCTCTAGGTCCTAGAGAAAAGATAAACGTCCTAGAGTCTAGGACAAAGTCATCTCTTTTCCACCCCCAGCAGCTACCTTGTAGCTGGGATTATAAAAGAGCATGGCTCTAGCCTATTTCCTGATCTGCTTGCCTCTTTGAAAGAGGACACCTGAAACCAGTGTAGGCCCTCAGGCCAGGTGAGTGGAGCTACCTGTTCCCAAAGAGCTGTTGACAGAATGGCTGGCAACTTCCTGTTTGGCCAGAGAGTTCTGTCAGTGCCAGTAGAGGTGGAGGGGAAAGGCTGGCAGCTCATCCAAACAACCTGAGCAGCCAAGAGCCTTTGAGGCACTCCCAGCCCAAGAGGAAGAGCAATGGTTATATTTACAATATGGGGGAGGGGTGTGTATACCTTTTTCTAATATAAAATGAGAATCCCTTGTAATCGGAAGGATGTTGCTCTGGTTCTATCAGCTGTTGAAATACTGGTGGTAGATTGCAGCAAAAATAATGCAAACATGGTCATAATGACTAGTTATCCACCTTTAAAAAATTCAAAATAACAGCAGCATCCATAGACAAGGCAGAAATTCTACTTAATCAAACTAAATCCTATAGCTCTTAAATCAGCTGAGCAATAGGCTGAGTCAAACTCCTCTAAACTGCAGTGTTCTTAGGAGCAGGAGAGAAGGGTTACACATAAAATTGTTAGAGCTCAAACAGACCTTGAAGATCACCTAGTACAACCCTCTTGTTTAACACATGAGGAAACTGAAGCCCAAAGAAGTTAAGTGACTTTGTGCAAGATGTATGGCCTAGTCGGGCCTGAGGTTTTCTATTATTGCCTAATAGTGCTGCATGACTCCTGATGATACGGGCTGGCTCCTTAAGCAATTTCTTTATCGTCTATACTATACCTTACTCAAAACATGTAGGCCTGGTGACCTCCTGAAATGGCTGCTCAGACAGGGCTTGATTCTCTGCGTTTTGTGGTTTCTTGAATCAGCTCATGAGTTCCTGGGGACGCAGGGATGATGAAATGGCTTGTTTGCTTGCTGCCCTCGAGGCGGGGTTCGCCCCACCTATCACCATCTCCAGGAAGGAGAAGGGAATTGCTGGTTGCCGCCTTCTCATGGCCTGGCCCATGTGCTGGGTGGGAGCATCCTCCTTGAGAAGACAGACGCAGGCACACCTTTCCTCTCCCTCAGCACTGTGTGCCAGCTGCCACTGCCTCCACCCCCTGCCCGTTTTGGAAAAACATTTAGCAGGAAAACACGGGGGAATTAAGGGGGTGCACATAGTCCCAAAAAGACTTGTTTCACTTTGAAATGCATCCAACTCATCCTTAATACCCCCAAAAGCCCTTGATCCATAGCCAGAATTCCAGCCCAGGGATGCACAGTTTAAGCAAACTGTCTCCTCATCTGGCTTGGCCTTTTGGTTCTTTCCTTCCCTCCTTGAGCTTCCAAATGAAGAAGGCTCGCTCCTGGGCCCAGGGCATGTGAACAGTTGCATGTGCATCTTTGGGAATTT
Source organism: Eulemur rufifrons (assembly GCF_041146395.1). NCBI lineage: Eukaryota > Metazoa > Chordata > Mammalia > Primates > Lemuridae > Eulemur > Eulemur rufifrons. The sequence continues at coordinate 64,660,097 of NC_091001.1, forward strand.
CCTAGTAAACTCAAGGTCCCTCCATAGGAGAGGGAAGAGTAGCCAAGCTTCCAGGAGTAATCACACTACCAAGTTGGCCGGACGGTAGGAGGGGGCTGGCCTCATGTTTGTGTGAGGCATCAACCCGCTATGAGCCTGTCTCCGTTCAGCCCAGATCCCACCCAAACCAGGCAGCACTGACGACCTTGGGGAAACAGCCAGTTCATTGGCCCAGGCAGCCTCAGCTCAGTGTCATTTGCACCTCAGATTTTGACTTATTGTCAAGTTATCGGTCAGGCGAGGTGGCTCACGCCTGTAATCCTAGCACTCTGGGAGGCCGAGGTGGGAGGATCACTCCAGGTCAGGAGTTCAAGACCAGCCTGAGCAAGAGCGAGACCCCATCTCTACTAAAAATAGAAAGAAATTATCTGGACAACTAAAAATATATAGAAAAAAAATTAGGTGGGCATGGTGGTGCATGCCTGTAGTCCCAGCTACTCGGGAGGCTGAGGCAGGAGGATTGCTTAAGCCCAGGAGTTTGAGGTTGCTGTGAGCGAGGCTGACGCCACGGCACTCTAGCCCAGGCAAAAGAGTGAGACTCTGTCTCCCAAAAAAAAAAAAAGTTACAATATTAAAATCAATTTTTTCTAAAATTCTGTTTCAACTTTTTTTTTAAGAATGTGCATAGCAACTTTATCCTCAATATCCCAAAACTGGAAACAATAAAATGTCCAGGAAAATGGGTAAAAAAAAAAGTGGTATATTCATAATATAGAATACCACACAGCATAAAGAATAAATTTCAGCCACATGGTGAACTTACAGATAAAATTTTGAGTGAAAGAAGTCAGATACACACAGTACATTCCATATGATTTTATTTATTTAAAGTTCAAAAACTAGAAAAATATATTGATAGAAATCAGAATAATTACCTTTGGAGGGTTATTACATTTGAAAGGAAAACAAGGAAGCCTTCTGAAAGACTGAAAATGTTCTATATTTTGATATTAGTTGTGATTACATAGGTATATAAATATGTAAAAGTTAATTAAACTGTATGCTTATGATTTGAGTACTTTATGTTATACCCCAACTAAAAACAAAGTTTGTAAGAAAAATCTTTTTAAAAAATCATTTCCTGTCTCTAGCTTGCCTCATGAAGGATTTTTATCCATTCTGATTACTGTTATATCCCCAGTATCTAAGAACAGTACCTGTCATATAGTAGGTACTCAATACTGAATGAATTAACATGTTAATAAATATGTACCTACTCAATTTCCATATTGAAATAGCACCGGCTGTTAGGCACAAACCAGACTTTCATGTTTTATCTACTTTACACATCTTGCTGGTTAATTACATCATATTTAGAAAGGCTTAGCGTGTAGAAAGAGTCCACTTTCGGGTTTATGTGAGAGGACAGAACACATCAGCATTGTCCTGGGAGGCAGCTGCGCACCTGTGTGCAGTTCCCAGGGCTGCAGGGAGCACCACAGCACATATCCAGGGGGCACATCTGGATAGCCGGGAGGAGCTGAACCATTTACACAGTACAGGAACCTGAGGAACCTCCGGCCTGTATCTTTAAGAGTATGGGAGACAGCTGGGGGGTGTGGCTCATGCCTGTAGTCCCAGCACTTTGGGAGGCTGAGACAGAAGTATCACTTGAGGTCATGAGTTCAAGACTAGCCTGGGCAAAACCTGAGTTGAGACCCTGTCTCTACAAAAAAAAATTTTTTTAATTAGCCAGGCATGGTGATATGCGCCTATAATCCTAGCTACTTTAGAGGCTGAGGCAGGAGTATTGCTTCACTTGAGCCAGGAATTGGAGGCTGCAGTGAGCTATGATTGTGCCACTGCACTCCAGCCTGGGTGACAGAGCTAGACTCTGTCCTTATTTCTTTTTTAATTTAATAAAAATATTGATAAATCACATCAAATTGTCAAATATTAGTAAGACAAATTTAATGAAAGACCAGTAGAATATATTCCAGGAATGCAAAGATGGTTTATATTGGAAAAGCTAGCTGTTTAATTCCCACGTTAATAAAATAAATTACAGCCAGGCATGGTGGCTCACACCTATAATCCCTGAACTTCTGGAGGCCGAGGTGGGAGGGTTGCTTGAGCCCAGTTAAGACCAGCCTGAGCAATATATAGCGAGACCTCATCTCTACAAAAGAAAAATAGAACAATTAGCTGGGCATGGTGGCACATGCCTGTAGTCCCAGCTACTCAGGAGGCTGAGGAAGAAGGATCGCTTGAGCCCAGGAGTTTGGGGTTGTAGTAAACTATGCTGATGCCACTGTACTCTAGCCAGGCAATTAGAGCGAGAGGCTGACTCTAAGTGAATTAATCAATAATTTAATTAAAGGTGAAAAGATGGTGTGATCATCTCAGTAGATATCAAAAATCATGATATCCAGCATCTTTGGGGGTTTTATAGTCACTTCAGTTATCTAGAAACATTGTATCAAATAGAGAATCATTAGAGGTTTTTCCATCAAAGTCAAGTTCAAAACAAGCAGGGCACTGTTACCTCTGTTTTTCCATATCATGCTGGAACCCTGGCAAAAGATGCAATAAGATGAAGAAAAGATGGTATAAATATAGGAAAGTAAATCAAACTTTCTTTTCTGGGTGAAATGATTTACTTAGAAAAATCCAGAGAATCACTTAATAAATTATTTGAAGTTTTATAAGGTAGCTAACTAAGCAAAGCAACCAGATGCAGGATCAACACACAGAACCAATAACTTTCCCATATATCAGCAATTATAGTTTAGAAAATAGAAATTTTAAATCTCATTTCATTTTTGCAATAACCCAAGGAAGATTTTAGCCCCATTTTACAGATGTGAAAACTGGAGCTAGAGATTAACTTGACCAAAATTACACATCTTATAATTAGCAGAGAATGATTCAAGTCTACTTTGTCTGAGCCCAGAAGATTTTTTTGTCTGTTTTTTTTTTTTTTTTTTTTTTTTTGAGGATACATTCGCAGGTGATAGGGCTGCTGCTCACTGCATCATGGTACACATAACCTCCCAGATGACAGTGCCTGGCCTCACTGTCCACAGCAAGAGGCATTCAACACCCACTCTGACCTTGCTCTTTCAAGATGCTGGGAAATGTGTTACTGAAGCTGCCCCTCGTAGGATCCTGAAGTCCCTGAGCACAGAGTAGTCACAGAGGACCTCTGCTTTTGTTCTGCTTGGATTCAAAGCCCTGAGAGTTCAGAGACACCCACTGGGGAGCAAGTCTAGTGTAAAACATAGCCAGAGGGCATGTGCTTGCCGAGCCTTTCAGTTGAAGGTGACAGCTATTGGATTGGTAGTTTGGTAGGTGTCGGCAGCTTGTGCACAGAAATAACAGAGGTGTTTACAAATCTTGCTTTTGTAGCGTGTATGTGCATACCGCGGGTGGGCTGCTGTTCTGTGGTCTGTGTGCAAACCACAGCAGAGTTACAGGAGAGCCAGTTCAGAGTTGCATGTGGGTAAAGGGATATTTTTTTTCCTTGCCTTCCATGGAGGTGCCCTGATAGTACATTTCTTTCATTTGTAGGTCACACTCACCTCTTTGCAAGCTTTATCGGATAGTATAGATCTGAAATAAGCATCAGGTTCAGATGGAACCTCTCCTGCGTGCTCTCCTAACCCCCAAACTTGGAGCAATTGGGCATGGAAGCCTGCGGGCTGGGCGAGGCCGTACCCTCAGCTCTGCCCTCAGGGCAGTGGACTATAGATGCCTCTTGAGGTCTTCTGGCCTTCTTGCTCCTTTGTACAAATTTGTCATTAGATTAGGAGCTACTGAAGGCCTTTCTCAATCTCCATCCTCTGACCAGTGTCTAGAGAGCTTTGCACTTGCCTGTGCAGTAGGAAGAGGTTGCTGGGACCGGGGAGGTGGGATGGGTGCATCAGAAGGTGGCGTTTCTGATTGACTAATGCATCCTAGGAAAAACTGCATGTGCCTCATTTCTCAGAATGACTTTCTTTCTACGCACTGTTAACCCAAACATGGGTCACAGAAAGTAGGGTGGGTTAGGGTGAACACGTGACTAACACGGAAGTGACTGTTACACGTTAACTGGGCTTCTGAGAACTAAATGCTGAGAGCATATTACAATGTTCAATACAAGGATAATGTCTAACCTAATAGATGGCTGCACCATGGATGTTGGATAGAATTTAACTCTTGAGATTTGAATCGCACTGAAGGGCCCTTATCTACTCATTCAAAAGGTATTTGTTGAGATCTTTAGTGACCTTTATATTTTGAGACGTCATCCCCTCATCTCCTTAGTGTGTATAAAGCAGAGTGCACCTTCTTACTTGAAGAAGTTGTACTTTGTGTTAACCTCAACAAAATACCTCCCAGAGTAGGAACTGGAAGTGGGTGTGCCTGAGTTTGAGAGGCAGCGATGTGGTGCATTAGAAATCTCACTGGGCTTTGTGGTCAGTGAGCCTGTTTCAGTCCCAGCTCTGCCAGTGACTGCGTGCCACCACGGGCAGGATCCCACATCTCTCGGAGTCCCCATGTGCCTAGGTGTGACACGTAGATGGTATTTTACCTGTTACCTGCAGGCTGTGCTAAGGAATGGTATTTGCATGTAGCTCAGGGCTACGCTCACACGATCTGGCACTGTTCTCTGTTTAGAGTCATTTGCTTTATTGTTCTGTCTGATCTGCAGTCACCTGTGTGATAAAAAAAAGGGAGGCACCGCCTTGAAAGACATAGGCCAGTGAGAGTTGGGGAGCTGGCCTGAGTTTGGAAGACAGTAAAAAGTCTATGTATCAGTTTGGTGTCTTTCAGTTACTGGGAAACAAATGGAGTAAAAAGAGTTGGGAGATACTCTATTATTATATTAATGAGGCCAGCCCTGGCTTACAACTGCAAGAAGTCACATCCCAGAGTCAGACCCCAGGATTAGATAGACCTGCCCCCACTAGGCACAGGGGCTCTGAAGAGGCAGGCCCTTGATCTCCAGGTGGACCACACGGGACAAGAGTGGCCACTGGCACGTGCTGTCTGCCCGTTGGGTGGTTCCCAAGAGGCAGAGGAGGGAAGTAGCAGACCACATGCCCAGCCCACTGCCCCCATCTGGGGAGGAGTGAGCAAGGCACAGAGAGACCCAGAGGTGTTGCAGGTGGAACTACTGCCACAGGAAGGAACCAGAAGCAAAAATATAGTGCACCTAGGTGACAAACCGAGTGCATTCTGACTTAGGTTACAAAAGAGAGTTGTCATCAATGGGAACTCCTGGGCTTGGCTGGATCCAGAAGCTCAAGAGATGTCTTTGGGAGCCCTCTCTTGGTTCTGCTTCTCCTTCATCCTCACATCATTTCCCTGTGTGTCCACCAGAATGCCAGGTTTATGGGACCCTTAGATCCTGAACACAGTGTTGGAGACAGCAGCTCCTCTCCTCTCTGTCAAAAGTCTTTCTGTATGGCTTCAGGGAGCACCATGTGTTCGTATCAGAATCAGTCTCTACGGATTAGGGGATTGGAAACAGGCGCTAGCCCTGCGTCACATGGACCAAACGCAAGCAGAGAAAAATCCAGGAGGTTGGGTCCCTGAAGAGTTGTCACCCATCAACAAGCTTTACGAATGAACAGTGATTGTGCTGCATAATGGAAATATGGGTCTTTTCAATTTTCTGAATTTGTGTAGTCCCACTTTTCTGAATATATATTACTTATGAATGGGGAGGAGGATAAAAAGAACTTTTATAAGTCTATTTATCTGGCCTTATCCCCAAAAGGATTTATGTCGGCTAAGAAAAATATGTAAAATAAAGAGAGACATACACAAATGAGAGAAAGGGAAGATGAGAGTAAGAAGCGCAGCCAAAGAGGAGTTCCCATGTGTTTGCCAGAAGTGGGACACCCAGATCCCAAGGAAAAGCTTTTCATCTGTTGTGCAGGGAGGCGGGGGAGGGGGGGTCGCTCTAAGGAAGCAGACGGAAGGGTGGGGATTCTGAGGGGCCCTGGTTTTAAGGCCGTTGCCAGCTGTATTTCACAAAGCCTTTATGAGTATGTGGCCCCTGGGCCCAGAGGGGTGTAGAGAGCGGCCACCACCTGGGATCCACTGGCCTGCCTCTCTGTGTCTCTCAGGTGGGAGCTTGTGGCACGTAGGTGGTATATTGGGTGGCAGTGAGGCCACCTGTGCCTGTGGGATTTGCATGTACCGTCCATACTGACAGCTGATCACCCTCAGCAAAGATCTGGTTGGAGTCTCCAATCATAACTCGTCATCTCAATGAGAAAAAACAGCTCCCCACTCACCTCCACAGGGGTGGCTTTGTTCTGTGCAGTCATCCGTCTCACTTCTAGTTTAAAGTGATCTCCAAGGCTTGCCTCCAACTCCAAAGATTAGAAAATTTCTTCCTGGAAAACCAGTATTTATGATACCCTAGAGTTACCCTTACCTCTGAGACTTTCCCAGGCTGAGATTCACCCCACATATAAATATTTGGGGTTCATTTTTGCCTATCTGCATCTCCCCTGCTTGCCATAGTACCTCGCAACCAAGGCCACACATGGGGTAACCCTGCTTGATCAAACAGGAACACACCAGCGAGAGCCTGGTGTATTGAGCCCTTTACCCAAAGCCCAGTCGCTGCTCCCACGTTTGAGAAAGCAAACCCAACTTTCCAGGATCTGGTGGCTGGGTTTCTTCGCCTGCTGAGCCAGCCACATCATGTTTAGACACTCGGGCCCTTCAGGGGTTCTCGGCCACGGCCAGGATAAACTCAGGATTTTGGGAAGTCCAGCAAGATGTCACAGTTGGCGAAGAGACGGTATTTGAATAGTGCATGTTAGGATTTGGTATGTGGGGTTTTTTTGTTACTGTTTTTTCACTGACTCTTGTTACCTCCCTGTAAACAGACAGCTACAGACAGTTCTTCTAACTCCTCTCAGAAGAGGGAACAACCTACTCGGACAATCTCCTCACCCACATCCTGTGAGCACCGGAGGATTTATACTCTGGGCCACCTCCACGACCCGTACCCCACGGACCACTATCACCTCGATCAGGTGAGCAGCAGTCTCCCTCCTCTGAGGTCATCAGGGGGGTGGCTCTGATTCTGGGATGGCCTCCTTTCCTCCCATTCAGCCAAACGCCCCGAGCCCAGGCCTCTTCCGTTCTCCAACTCTGTGCCCCTACCCCGTATTGAAGGTGGTGGTGGTGGTGGCACCTCAGCCCTACTCGGAGTTTTCTGTGTGCCAGACACATTGCCAAGCCCTCTGTATGCTTTATCTGGTTTAACCTTTACAAATTATCCCACAAGTTGTCAGCATCCCCGGGTTTACAGATGAGGAAGCTGAGGCGAGGAGAGATGGAGCACCTGGTGGAGTGATATTGAGATCCAGGTCTGTCCTCACCCGGGGTGCTATGCTGCCCCCAGTGTTCCTCTGTGCAAAGGGCCTCCTGGCTTTGTGTGACAGCAGGGCCTCAGTCAGGACTGAGGAATGCTGCGCGCTTGGCTCCAGCCCCTGCCGTCGCAGGCTGCAGGCCCGGTCTTGCGCAGGGATATAGCTGGAGTCTGGAATTCAGTATTTCAGCAAATATTTACCAAGTGGCTGCTTTGAGGAGCAGGTTCCCAAATCGTGGGGCAGGGACTGGTGCCCACGTGGGGTGATATGGCCACTAGACTGCTATGAAATTAGAAAAAAGGAACACGGGGCAGTGAAGCGGTTTTTTTTTTGTTTGTTTGTTTTTTGGTTTTTTTAAACATAAAGCTAGATTTATTTGACTCCTTTAAAACATTCTACTGTGTGCATCCTAATATTTTGGCATTAAAATACCCTTTTTTATATCTTTTTTAAAAATCACATTATGGTAGCAGTAGATGGAAATTGACTTTTTTATTTTCCTTACTTTGCAAAACAAAAATTAGCAAAGCCCAAGTCAGCTCCCAAGATTTGTTTTGAAATCCTTCAGAATTGTGATTTTTCCAAAGTCTGGGAAACTGATAACAAGAGTCTGGTGGGAATTAAAGCAAAATGTGTGAGACACAGCCCCTGTCCTCAAGAAGCTCACGATTTGGTGGGAAGTGACGAGCAAATCTATAATAATTACCATGTGATAAATTCTATAGCAATATTATAATGACAATGATGGCAACAGGTACACCCAGCGCATCCTGTGGGCCAGGCTCTGCCTAGATAATTTCTCTTCATTTTCACAATGGTCCTATGCAGCTTGATAGACAGGGAAAGTAAGTCTTTGTGACTCGCTAGTAAATTTGTAGTCAGCATTTGACTGCAATGGGTCACTCCAGAGCCATGTTCCTTGCCCCTTGAAAATTCTTCATGTCCAAAGGATTTTGAAGGTGGGAAATCTCATTCTCTGCCTCAACGGAGATGCCCTGAGCAAGGCAGGGTTACATGCATCTGTGCAATAAATATTTATTCAGCTCTTGCCACTTTGGACAAGGTGCTGTTGTAAACTATAGCCAGACTAACAGTAGAGAAAAGACTCTTTCACCCTAGGGGAGAATGCAGTTTGGATCTGAATGTTAAGGGTATGGCTCTGGGTCTGGTCACACTGTCTGTGAGATCCTGGCAGGATTCAAAGCCAGGCAGTCAGCAGTCTGAGCCTTCACTCTTACCCTTCTCTTATCTGTGCATCATATCTTCCCAACCAGATTACAAGGTGAGCCTTACATCTTCTGGTATCCCCCTGTTGCCCTTTGGAGCATGACCTGCAGTGAGAAATGCATCGTGTAATGTGACCCTGCACGCAGATACTGCACACACATAGATGATGAAGTTTCAGGACACAGTACTTGCCCTTATAACATGCAGTGCATTCCAGTAGCCTTATGCTATTTCATTAAAAAAAAAAAAAAAAAAGGCAGCAGCAGCCAGTCTTACAAAAGAGAACATACTGTACAAAAACAGGCAAAGCCTATCTAAGCTGTTAGAAATCAGCCTAGCCCCCACCCCGTGGGTGGGAGTACCTGAGGGAGGTGGGGGACTTTCTAGGAGGACAAGTCCTGCTCTGCCTCTCAGTCAGGGTGTGCTGGGCTCCTGAGCACTCATCAGACTGCTCTCGCCACATGGGTACTTTCCTGCCTGTGCTAGTACTTCATTGAAAAGGGAAAATATTGCTGGTCTCAACCCATTGAATTGATTTTTCTGACCCAGTAGTGGCTTGAGACTCAGTTTGAAATACATCTTTGACTGATGGGCAAGATGTTCAGTCATTACAGGATGGGTCAGTTTCTACAAGAAGTGCCTCTGTGGAGGTGACAGGTGCATTTTGGAGGATTGGGGAGGGAGGTGTTCTTACTGCTGTTGCTACAAAATAACGTCTTCTCTTTCCTGGGTCAGCCGATGCCAAGGCCCTACCGCCAGGTGAGCTTCCCGGACGACGACGAGGAGATCGTGCGCATCAACCCCCGGGAGAAGATCTGGATGACGGGGTACGAGGATTACCGACATGCGCCGGTCCGGGGCAAGTATCCGGACCCCTCGGAGGACGCGGACTCCTATGTGCGCTTCGCCAAGGGCGAGGTCCCCAAGCACGACTACAACTACCCCTACGTGGACTCTTCAGACTTTGGCCTTGGCGAGGACCCCAAAGGCCGAGGGGGCAGCGTGATCAAGACGCAGCCCCCCCGGGGCAAGTCCCGGCGGCGGAAGGAGGACGGGGAGCGCTCGCGGTGCGTGTACTGCAGGGACATGTTCAACCACGAGGAGAACCGGAGGGGCCACTGTCAGGACGCGCCCGACTCCGTGAGAACTTGCATCCGCCGGGTGAGCTGTATGTGGTGTGCAGACAGCATGCTCTACCACTGTATGTCGGACCCCGAGGGAGACTATACAGACCCTTGCTCGTGCGATACTAGCGACGAGAAGTTTTGCCTCCGGTGGATGGCTCTTATTGCCTTGTCTTTCTTGGCCCCCTGTATGTGCTGTTACCTGCCCCTTCGGGCCTGCTACCACTGCGGAGTGATGTGCAGGTGCTGCGGCGGGAAGCACAAAGCCGCCGCCTGACTCGGTTTCTCTCCCTTCTCCCCCTCCATCCACCACCGCAGGGGAACTCGTTGTCTCTCACACACTGTCATCTCCTCCCCTGCTCCCTTCCACTCCGAGGCGCGAGGAGAGCAAGAGGCCTGCCAGCTCCCTGGTTCCTTGGGGCACCGTTCCAGCCAGGGGCACCGGCCGGGTGTGCTCCGCTGCCCCGGCCACCCACACTGCGTCAGCCACACACCCATTCACGTGCCCACACGGTGTTCTAAGGAAGGAACCTTCGGCATAGACTCTCGTGTATTACTAACAATCTGGAACCAAGCTCCCTGTCTTACCATGTATTGATTTCCTCTTTCCTCCCCCACCTCTTCCAGTTCAAAGGCGTCTGCAGTTGGAACTAATGATTTTTGGTGGGTTTTGTAGTTGATTTTTGCCCAAGAGTGTGAAGGCTATCTTTCTCTTGGTTCAGCTTGCCCGTTGCTAGCAAGCATCAGGTGCCTGCCGACGTGTGATGTCAGAATGATGAAACCCTACCGAAAGTATTTAAACCTGCAGTCACTTACTATGTATAGGAGGTGAGCTAGTTAACAAACTTGTACCACAAAACAATATTGCTTTAACTTTTCTAAAGCCAAATTTCCCATGTAAGCTGCAGTTTCTATCTTTAGCCCATCATCATTTTCTGCACCCAAAAAAATCTGTCGAAATTATTCCCTGATGCAAAACATTCACCCGTAAAATGACTGAGAATCGAGCCTTAACTTCAGATTAACTTGTAAGAATTAGGAAAATTCCTTAAACTGCATTGCAGCCTCTTGGACTAGGGCTAGAAAGGGGATTTCAGGTTTCTACGAGCCTCCCCAGTTATCCCTAAAGTAGAACTTTTTAAAATTGTGTTGCTACCACTTCTAAAAATTTCACAATATTAGAATGACACTAATGAAGTAAGAAATTTTGCTCAATATTTTGCAAAATAGTTTACTCAAATAGTTTACTCAAACACAAACCAGTGTTCTATGAACAAGTTCCAACTGAGAAACACTAAGGTTGTGGTGAATAAAACTATAGGAGCTTCCTTCTCCCCCCCCCCCCCCCCCCGCCAGTGGCTATTTTATATTAACTGGCGGGGGGGCAGATTTTAAATGTCATAATATTTGAGGAGTGGTGGGTTGCATTTTGTTCATGAGCTTATGTTTTTGTTGTTACTTTGGACTCAATTTCACATCACCAAATTTCTTCATTTATACTTGGGGAAAATCAAGGCCATATGTAAAAACCCTTCCAATGCCTAAGTGTCTTTCTCCTGCAACTCCAAACCCAGACTTGCCACTTTGGGTGCACAGATGGTTGGGTCAGCCGACTGGTTCTACCTGTCGCCTCACCACGTAGGAGGTTTCTAATTATCTGGAAGAGTATTTTTCTAATATATTGCAAGAGATAGCCAAATCTTCTTATTGAAGAAAGCAGAAAAACGAAGAGTGGTTACCTGTACCTAGCATAGTACAATCAGAACCTCGTGGAGACCACAGGGGATGGGCTTGTCAACACTGGCTGTTCTTCCTGCCATGATCTTTCTGTGGTAATGGCCAGCAAAAGGCATGGCCCGTGCCCCGTCCTCCCTTTCCCTGTCCCTTCTTTCTTGCACACAGGACATCAGTCTTCAAGGAAAGGGACTTTTTTCCAGTCTGCCAATCATATTAGGAAAGTGCTAGCCATGCTCACCTCCATGGGGGTATTTTCGGCTCCTCTGAGAGCCCATGGTGTTTCTTTAGTCTGATCAGCAGTGTAAATACCCAGTGTGCTTATGAGTTAGTTGGTTAGACATTTTCATTTGTTGGAGTAACTGGTTTGGGCTTTCCAGTTTGGAAGAGGAACAGAGAACTGTCTAGATGGATGGATGGAAGAAAAGAGAACCTCTTTCATGCCTGGAAAACATCTAGAAAACTTCAGCCAGACTCCAGCACTGTTGAGAGACCATCTTCCCCCGCCCTGAGGCATTTCCTCAGGGTCTTTCTCTAGGGTCTTCTCTCTACAAAGCACAACACTAATGTATGTTTCCTTAGACCTCAGTTCAAGTGCCCCTATTTATTTCAATAAGAACACAGATATCCCAGCTGCTTTTTGATTGTCACTTCTAGTTGTTATATGTTTCTCTCTTCCTTCACGCTTTGTCCTTTTCCACCCTTTAACAGTTTTGCTAGCAAATCTTACTCCACGTGTACTTTTTGGTTTGTGAAGGCAGTGGTTAAGGGCACAAAGACAGCCATGGGGACATTTATGTAAATACGTCTCTCTAATTGCCACACTGCAGCTGAACAGTGTGTAGTATTTTCCCAGTCAGCTTTGCCATACTGACGTCAATCATTTGAGAGAAATTATTCAGATTTTATTTTTGTATCTGTGGTAACAAAACATTAACCAAAAGATTTTCTGTCCAGAAGCTTCCCCGACCCTCCCCCAAGCTATTCGCTCACATTAACAAATTAAAGTGCCTCAAGCATAATTCATTCTTTACCTGTATACTAAAAACCCTGTTGTATTGATTTTTTTATAATAAGCCTTTTTACCTCTGTGTAAAAAATATATATACAAGTGTATGATGTACATTTTAGTTCTTAACTTTTTTTTATGGTTTCTAATATGTATGACCAATGTAGTCATTGCTTTAAAATTGTACCATGTAAATATAAACACATCCTATCAGATCGTGACTTTGGGGTGTTTGTCTGACCGGAGACGGGGGAACAGCTGGCCCTCGGCTGACCCAGGCGTTCTCGCACACAGGATGGGAGGGGGGTTCCTGTGGAGAGGATGTGTGGACACCGGTCTGTTTTCGCGAGGCCTTCCCACCTATGGTTATGTCATGTTCCCAAGGGGAGACAGCAGCTCCTTGGGCTCCGCTGCCTCACGTGAAAGGAATGCTGCGTGTCACCTCCCAGGGAACACCCCCTCTTCCGAGGCCTGGCCTCCCCCATGAGAGCTCCTCAGAGGGAACAGCTGTACTTCCTCCAAGCTGTTTTCCTGATTCCTGCTTAACCTCAGGGTGTTGGTGTGAGAGAGAGAGAGTCTGTGTGTGTGTGTGTCTGTGTGTGTGTGTGTGTGTGTGTGTGTGTGGAGTTTGGAAGACAGTTTCAGAAAACAATTGTTAAAACTGCAAGACCCTTGGTCTCCTCAGAGGAGCTCTATTTGGCGCACTTTCCTTTCCAAATGGACTCTTTGGATGCTCAAAAGCTGCAGTGACAATCCCCAGAAGGAAGTAAAACACGAGGTCTTTTGAGGGTCACAGAGGAAAGTTTCAGCTCTTTCTCTAGGGAACCGAGTAGGGCCCTTAGAAAGAGATGTATGGGGGCCCCTCTGTCTTGGCTGCAACTCTTCCTAAAGGGGGTGATTTTTTCCAAGCCTCTGGCAGAAACGAAAGGCAGGGAGAGATGCTGGGAGTCAGAGAGTGAGGGGAAGACTTGTGGGGCTTCTGCAGAGCTGGAGTAGGAAAAGGGCCCTAAGATCCTGCCCCCTCGTGCCCCTGCCAGAGGTCCCTCCTGCTGTCCCTGTGTCACAGCCGAGGGGCTACAGCTCAGAAAGGGTAAGGAACCAAGGTGCCCTGCAGTCACACGAGGCAAGGACTGAGCCAGGCTGGCTGACCACAGGGCCTGGGTCCTCACTGGGCTCCCTCCCTCCGTGTTGGCAGCACCAGTCAAGAGCCTTGCCCCTTGTCCAGATCTGTCAGCTGCCTCAGGAGTAGATTGTTGTCTTTGGGGCCCTGTGTGCCAGGCCAGGAACTGGGCACACTACAGACACCGTCAAAACGGGATCGAGGTTCATTTCCACTTTACAAGTGAGACAGCACATGTAGAGAAACAGCAGTGGTCCCTCAGCATCCAAAATAGTCTGTACATGTTCAGTATAGATGTGCAGACATCCTTTTTCCCCCCCAAATATTTTTGGTCCATAGTTAGTTGAATGAATCCATGGATATGGAACTCATGGATGCAGAGGGCTGACTGCACATCATTAAGGTCACTGAACAGTCTGTTTGCCATTACTAGCCATCAGCCCTTGGGCAAGTGGCTTCACCTTTCTGAGTTTCCTAGGTAGGACAAGTGGAATAACACCTACCCAGAGCACCGAGGAAGGTTAAGTGACACGCTGTAGTTACAGTGTGGCACACAGGAGGTGCTCCAGAAATGCTAGCTCGTTCCTCTATTCTGGGCCCTGAGGAAACAGCGGGAACTGGAGAGGATGAACTCCTTCAAGGCACAGGAGGCCAAAGCACATTGTCAATATTTTGTGAGTATTTAGATCTACAACCTATATGTTGAGATTTCCATTTCTTACCTTCTCTGTGATTCTGAATTTGGTTTCGATTCCTGCTTACCCTTCCAGATGTGTTAATGCCCCACCTATCGCTCGCTGCAGAAGAGCGAGAAGAGCACCAGGCTGGCTAGATTCTGGGGCAGCCAATTCATGCAACTTGGAAAAAGTCAGCAGCTTGTATCCACACATTTCCGCCAAGAGGCTGAGTCTGGCTTGGTGGCACTTGCTGGGGTTGGAGTACAGTGTCTCCTGAGCGCTGCCTACCTCCTCCTGCCTCGCTTCTGTGGACTTTGGGGTCACCTCCTGCAAGTAAGGCTTCTGTCTGCTCCTCCTCCCTGCTGCTCCCCCAATGCTGGTCACAACTCCCTTCCCCAAACAGTAGACACCCCCCAGAAAATCAGGACACTTCCCAGGGGAAAAAGCATTGTTGGAAGAGTTCTTTTTTATGGGATTTACAAGGCAGTTTGTTACTCTTTTGTGGCATCTGAGCAGATGATCACAGCAAGCACAGGGCTGTTCATGTGTGTGGGGGGGGGGGGTCATGAAAGTGTACCCGCCCCTGCAGGCATTCTTACCGCAGGCCTGTTGGGCTTTCTGATTTGTGGGGTGAGATAATTAGAAATGCCACTCTTTGTTTGTTTGTTTAGGCCTGAACCAGATGTATGGAATGAAAGAAGGTGACCCTGGTGACTTCTTGCACAACCAGATACCAGTTGTGACCATGCAAATCAGGGCCTGTCCCGTCTCCTCAGCTGCAGCAGCCACCAGTGCTAGTGGTGCCCTAGAGGCAAGCAAACCCCTAAAGGGCAGTGTTGGGGTCGGGGGAAGCCTGTATATGTATAAAGGAGGAAAAAGTTACTATGCAATAGTCATACCTGGAACCCTTTCTACCTCATATGTCTCTTCTCTCATTCTCTCTCTTCTTTTTCCTAAAAGTTGGGGAGCAGTTCTGATTATAGAAGTAATATATATAAAGTCATAAAAATGTCATACACTGTAAAAAATAATAAGATATGGCCTGGCATGGTGGCTCATGCCTATAATCCTAGCACTTTGGGAGGCCGAGGTGGGAGGACTGGTTGAGGCCAGGAGTTTGAGACCAGCCTGGGCAACATTGAGACCTCGTCTCTACAAGAAGTAGAAAAATTAGCGAACCATGGTGGTGCGTACCTGTAGTCCCAGCTACTCGGGAGCCTAAAACAGGAGAATGTCCTGAGCCCAGTTGAAGTTGCAGTGAGCTATGGTCACGCCACTGCACTCCAGCCTGGGTGGCAGAGCAAGACCGTGACTCTTAAAAAAATAAATAAAAAAGATGTATATCCAAATAAGATCACATTCTGAGGTCTTGGAAGTTAGGACTCTAACATATGAATTGTCAGAGTTTGGGGGGCACACAGGGACACAATTCAACTCCTAAAACTCTCTATCACACCAAAGGTAACCACTGTGTGTCCTTTTGGTCTTTTCTGTGCATTTATGCACAGATGTGTGTGTGTACATTTATGCGTGTGTTTCTCTTTGGAGAGGAACTAAAATAGAATCATGTGTTTTATCTATACTGCTCTGAAAAATGTTTGTTTGTTTTGTTTGTTTTGTTTTTACTTAAAAATGTATCCTGGACACCTTTGCATGTGAATACATACAGATTTACCTTATCCTTCTTAACAGCTTCACATTAAAAAAATCATTTAAATTTTTATCTAGTTAGAAGAGGTAAGATCACAGCCCGGTCATTTGGTTAAATGGATGTATGTCTTATCAGTTCCTTTACTTCTCCAGTGAATTCGGAGTAAATTCCTTGAGTCCTTTCTCCTGTTAGGGTTGTAAGGCTTTCCCATAAATGTCCAAAGTCAGCAGTGAACTCAGCATCTTTAATCTTCTCAGCGAAGGTGGGTTGACTGGAAGGGCAGGAGGGTAGTGCTTTCATCTCTGATGAGCTCCCCATCCTGGCCAGTTTGGCCACACCAATCCAACTTCTGCCTGGGAACAAAGCCAATACCAGCCAACGCTGTGATGTAGACCAATCAGCTTCCCCGTCCATGCCCTTTGCTTCCAGTCCCCATAAAACCTTTTTCAAGACCAGCATCTTCCACTCCTCCAAAACCCCCTGGAAGAGAAAGACCCCTGTGTGGTTTGGATGTGGTTGGTTTGTCCCCACCAAAACTCATGTTGAACTTTGATTCCCAATGCAGCAGAGTAGGGAGGTGGGGCCTGGCGGAGGTGTTCGGGTTATGGGAGTGGATTCCTCATGAATGGCTTGGTACCGTTAGTGACTCAGTGAGTTCTCACTCTCACGAGCCCAGATTTGTTCTCACGGGGTAGGAGTAGCTTCTGTGAGAGTGGGTTGTTATAAAGCCAGGACACCCCTCAGGTTTTCCCCTCTTCACACATGCCCACTTCCCCTTTAACCTTCTCAGCCATATGGTGACAAAGCATGAAAGCCTTTGCCAGAAGCCAGGGCCATGCCCTTGAATGTTTCAGCCTGCAGCACTCTGAGCTAAATAAATCTCTTTTCTTTATAAATTACCCAGTCTTAGGTATCCTTTGTAGCAACACAAAATGGACTAAAACAAACATATATCTGTCATTTGCACCTTAAGGTGAATTTGCTGCCCCATTATCTTCTTGGGAGCATTTGTATTTTAAATCTTGTTATCTAAATATGGAATAAAATGTAGTGGTCCTTTTTATCTACTTTAATTCTTTACAACTGTGGTCTCCACCCCCCAGGCTGTGGCCTAGTACCAGTCTGTGGCCTGTTAGGAAACAGGCTACACATCACCATCTGAGCTCCATGCTGTGACCCACCCACCCACGACAGCCACCCCCCCATCCCTGGTCCGTGGAAAAATTGTCTTTCATGAAACTGGTCCCTGGTGCCAAAAAGGTTGGGGACCACTGCTTTATAATATGTACCCTGTTGATATGTTGGACTAGGTCATTTCTAAAGTGATTTCTATCCTTGGGCTCCCAGATTCAAAATTCTTCTAACAAATGAAAGGGAAGGTGGAGTGCAAGAAAACTTTAATAAAGGATAGCACTGTAAAAGGACAGTGAATGGGTTATGCCATTCTATTTATCTAATAAAATACTGCCTGTGAGTTCACCAAGAAAGACAAGCTTTTTTTCCCCAAAATTGAAAATTGCTTATTCCTATTCTGATATATTGTTAAAGAAAACCAAATAGTACAGAAGAAATAAACAACACCTGAAATTCCCCCATTAAGATAACCACTGATTTACATCCATATTACTTTTCAAGAATAGATTTTAACCTTAGCATTCAAGTTTTTGTTTTGTTTTGTTTTGTTTTTTGTTTTTTGTTTTTTTTTTTTGAGACCGGGCGTGGTGGCGCATGCCTGTAGTCCCAGCTATTCGGGAGGCTGAGGCAGGAGGATCGCTTGAGCCCAGGAGTTTGAGGTTGCTGTGAGCTAGGTTGATGCCACGGCATGCTAGTCCGGGCAACAGAGTGAGACTCTGTCTCAAAAAAAAAAAAAAAAAAAAATACCTGTTTAAGCCAAATAAATGAATAAATATCGGCCCTTGAGTTTGTATCTTTTTAATATTCTATGTGACAAAATGAAACATACGTATAAAGCACGTATGTTGCACAGTTAAGTATGTTACCTTGAGGTAAAACCTTCGTACAGTTGTTTAGAGTTGCAAACTGAGCTAGCTGCTTTTGTCATGGGACACTACTTTTGCTTGAAGGAGTGACTGACAGACTGTCATTCTGTCACTATGGTTATTCAGGCAGGGGTATTTGGCAGACACTTTCTCAAAAAAATGAGCAAAACAAGCCTATTACTTCAAGAAAGAAAACTGACAGTGTTTGTTGTCAGTGATAAAATTTGAGCATTCAAGCAAAAATTGGGATTTTGTAAAACATGTATTTGCTACTGTTGGCTTGACAGTTTCCCAACAGACTTTTCTTGTAAAATTGGTGGTGATATTAAGAAATGTTATTTTTTTTTAATGCATTGTGTAAGGAAAATGAAACGTGTTAACTTTCAGGAGATCTGGATAATTCATTGAATCCGTATTTTCCAAATGACCAATGCATGCTGTTACAAAATCATGCGTGGGTAAAAGATCCATTCAAAGTGCAAGACCAATGAATTTTGGTGTAATGAAGTGATAGGGTTTCAGATTCTACATTGCAATTGACTTTTAAAAAGCTATCACTGTGAGTTTTGGCATAGTATCAAAGAAGACTATCCACACGGATCTCAGAAGTCTACTAAAATTCTCTTCCCTTTTCCAATAACATATCTATCTGAGGTTAGATTTTCTTCATATACTTCAACCAAAACAACATACCACAACAGATTGAATTCAGAAGCAGACGTGAGAATCCTTAAAGAGATTTGCAGGTGGGGTGCGGTGGCTCACGTCTGTAATCTTGGTACTCTGGGAGGCCGAGGCGGGAGGGTTGCTTGAGCTCAGGAGTTCAAGACCAGGCTGAGCAAGAGTGAGACCCTGTCTCTACTAAAAATAGAAAAATTAGCCAGGCCTCATGGCGCATACCTGTAGTCCCAGCTACTCAGGAGCCTGAGGCAGGAGGATTGCTTGAGTCTAGGAATTTGAGGTTGCAGTGAGCTATGATGAGGCCACTGCACTGTACTCAGGGTGACAGAGCAAGACTCTGTCTCAAAAAAACAAAAAGAGAGAGATTTGCAAGCTATAAGCCAGTGACTCTCTTCTCACTATTTTTTACTTTGAAAATATAGTTATTTTTAATGAAAAAATGTTATTTTATTAATATGCAAAGGGTTTATTGTATTTTTTAAATAAATTTTTTTTTTTTTTTTTTTTTTTTTTTTTTGAGACAGAGTCTCACTCTGTTGCCCAGGCTAGAGTGAGTGCCATGGCGTCAGCTGAGCTCACAGCAACCTCAAACTCCTGAGCTCAAGCAATCCTCCTGTCTCAGCCTCCCGAGTAGCTGGGACTACAGGCATGCACCACCATGCCCGGCTAATTTTTTCTATATATATTTTTAGCTGTCCATATAATTTCTTTCTATTTTTAGTAGAGATGGGGTCTCGCTCTTGCTCAGGCTGGTCTCGAACTCCTGAGCTCAAACGATCCGCCCACCTCGGCCTCCCAGAGTGCTAGGATTACAGGCGTGAGCCACCACGCCCGGCCAATTTTTTAAATAAATTTTTAATAAATATTTTTAAAATTTCTATTTTAATTTCTTCTTTTTTTTTTTTTAACAGGGTCTCACTCTGTCACCCAGACTGGAATGCAGTGGCATCATCACAGCTCACTGCAACCTCAAACTCCTGGGCTCAAGAGATCCTCCTGCCTCAGCTTCCCCAGTAGCTGGGACTACAGGTGAGCACCACCACTCCCAGTTTATCTTTTGCATTTTAGGTTCTATGCCATATTGTTCTGGCTGGTCTTGAACTCCTGGCCTCAAGCCGTCCTCTCACCTTGGCCTCCCAAAGTGCTAGGATTACTGGTGTGAGCTACCGTGCCCAGCCCAGTTTTAATTTCTAATGCAGTCATATCAATAACTATAACCCACTGAAACTGAAGCTCTTTGGGGTCTTCAGTGATTTTTAAAAGTGTACAGGGATCCTGAGAACAAAAAGTGTGTGGCCTCTTCCTCTCTTTGGTTAATAAGCTGTTTTGTTGTCCATTCTGCTCTTACTCTCTTCCTATGCAGCTTTGACTCTGGCTCTTCTATTTTTGGTTACTCTGTACTACCCTCTTATTTTAGACAGCTCCCTGTGTATCTCTTGCCTTATCTCCGACTGTGTTGTCTTTCTAGTTCCTTCTTGAGCCAGCTCCACTGAAGCCATATCTTCTTGCATCTTGCAGAGGACACTAAGCAGCAGTTATCTAAAACGAGCGTCTGTTTCTTGCAGAACAGTCATGTTCAAAGAGATCACTACCTCTGGGTCTCGAAGGCGTTTTCTCCCCTTCAGGCTCTACTGTCTTTTCTTTGGCCCCTTGTTAGTATTTTTCCATTACCTGGAGAGCCCGCTACCCAGGCTCAGCCTCAGCCATCAGACAAGGTAAATGCCGTGTCCTAAGCCTGCTACTTGGGTGCTGGCAGCTTCCGCTTGTGGAACATCTGCCCAGCTAAGATGTTCATGCCTAGTGAGCATTATCTGGGGTATTTCTGAGCCAGCCTACGGTTGGATCTTCTGCTCCGCTTATGAGATTTCTGTTGAAGCTAGACAATCAACTGTAGTTTATATACCATCTTTGAGCAGCAACTCTCAGCACCCTTTCCTTCCACCACTGTTGACACTTCCTCTAGCAATGAAACATCTGAAGCTGATATGTGCCTTCAGCTCGTTCTCTCTCTCTCAGTGTGTTTCATGCTGGGAATTGCAGTCTGTTGCTTTGGAGAAAAGCAGAAAAAAATGAAACTAGGCTGTCTGACCTAGAAGATAATTCTTGCCCAGGTGGAAGACCTTGACTGACAGACTGAATAAAACAAAACTATTTCCTTTCAAGTGCATTCTTGTTGCTATAAAATATATATATATGTTAAAAAAAAAATTTTTTTTTAAAAACCTATTTCCTTCTTTCTTGGTACCTTCTGTCCTGTTCTGGCTCACAGAGGGCAACATGAATGGTGTGAAATCCAAGAATGTTCTTCTAAATGCATCCCCATGAACAATGTGGTTAGTGAAAACTCTGCCTGGATCTTGGCTCCCGGCCTTGTCTTCGGGTAGAGAGCTGTTGCCAGGTTCCATGTTTGCATGAGCCTTCCTGGGAGTCTGCGGGGGGTGCTTCGAGGGGCTTCAGGTCTGTCCGCTCTGCCTCTATGCTCGTCCTGGAGCACTTGGAATTAATATTTATGGCTTGATGCAAAATCCATCCCACGTTTTTTCCTCTTTTGTCAAGCCTGGGTAATAACTACCTCTGTCTCATGCTTGCCATGCTCCATCAGTAACTATGGTTGCCTTTTGAGTGTCTTCCAAAAAAGCCCTTTCCCTGCCAAAAAAGAGAAAATTGATCCTGTCTGCCCAGCCCTAAAAGCTGACATTGTAGGCTGTCACAAAACCATCCTGTGCAACGTGCAGCGAAGGAGAAAGGTCGAAGAAACACAGGCCCCCGGGGCTGTGGTCCCTTTGAGTCTGCCCTCTGGGGCCAGGAAGTTGTGGTGTGGCTCCTGCGTGATGTTTTTGAATGAGTGTCTTTGCTTCCCCACTGGCTTGATGCAACAAGCGGAGAAGCCACTTTGAAAATGCCTCGCCCCAACCAGGGCCCAGATATTTACATAGTGGCCTTTCATTCTACGAACAGAGTGTGCGCCTCTGCAAATATTTTAGGCCTCCCTGCATGCTTGCGGGCCCCTAAGTGCCATTCACCAGCTTTTAAGTTTGTTTTGCAGGCAACAAGCCACTGAGCGGGAGGCCTGACTCAGAGCACAGGGGCCCTGCTGTCTGCTGCCGCCGCCTCCTGCCACTGCGGACTTGGCGGGGAAGGAAGCAGTGGGTTTTACAGCTGGTGTTTTTGGTTTAGAAAAGAGAGAGAGAGAGAGAAAAGAATTTTTTAAAAAATACCTTGCACATGTAAAATGACACTAAATGTAAGTATATATGCAGTATTTTGGGACGAGAGAAATTGCGTGTTTTGCATGATTCATCCTCCCTCTTGATGACAGCAAAAGAGGTTTGCACTCAGCCTCTGGTATTTTGGGAATTTATTCCAAATGCTCTGAAAAGACAGAGTGAGAAGGCCCAAGTTCCTCACCCCTTCCTCAGAAGGAGGGTCATGTCTGGGCTGAATTATGGCAGCGTGGCACTTGCTTCCTCCCCTCTCTCTCATCTGACTGGTGAATTTTCTCATTTTTCTACCCAAAACTGGGTCAGCTGCTCCATGGGTGCAGGGGGAGCAGGATGTGGGGCTGGGAGAAAGCCACGCTTTCCCAAGTCTGACTTGAGCCGAGAAATATGTGTTGGCAGAGCGGATGGGAGGGCCCTGCCCAGTGCTGCCTCCCAGCAGGTGCATCGGCCTCCCAGGGCGGGGTGAGCATCCCCAAGGCTGGCGGCCAGCGGCCAGGAACATGCGATCTTTCTAGGATTCAGCCTTTGCAAGTTACAAAACATTGTGAGCTGCTGCTTCAAGGCTGACACATACCTTGGCAGGGGTGGCGGGGCTTCTGCCCAGAGCTGGGAGTCCCAGAGGTCAGGCCGACCTCCAGGCTGCAGTTTGGCCTAGAGGAGGGGCCACATGGTGGGTGTGGTGGCCTGCAGGGCCATAAGAAGCAGGCTGACCCAGGGACCGAGTCCACAGTTAGGGCACAGGGGGAAGAGCCTTACAGCAGCTTCCCCAGGCCACTGGCTGGCCCAAGGCACCCCACGTTGGTCCCCACATTCATTGTGAGAGGGGAGGACTTCCTCACTCCCTCCATCACAGATTGCAAGTTCACTGTTGAGATTAGGCTGCCCTCTGTTTAAGAGTGGATCATTGGCCGGGCACAGTGGCTCACGCCTGTAATCCTAGCACTCTGGGAGGCTGAGTTCGAGACCAGCCTGAGCAAGAGTGAGACCCCGTCTCTACTAAAAATAGAAAGAAATTATATGGACAGCTAAAAATATATAGAGAAAAAATTAGCCGGGCATGGTGGCGCATGCCTGTAGTCCCAGCTCCTCGGGAGGCTGAGGCAAGAGAATTGCTTGAGCCCAGGAGTTTGAGGTTGCTGTGAGCTAGGCTGACGCCACGGCACTCACTCTAGCCTGGGCAACAAAGTGAGACTCTGTCTCAAAAAAAAAAAAAAGAGTGGATCATTATACCTCTGAAATTCAAAACCTCACTCTTCCAAAGCTATGTTAGACTCAAGTTTGGCAAAGTACAGCACTGAGTCCAAAAGCTAAAACAATTAACTCTGCCATTGGGTTCTGTTTCTTGCCTTGGGAGATAGTTTCAAGAGTGTTTGCCTGGGATCACAGGCCAAAGGAGGAGGCCAGGAGTTCAAGACCAGCCTGGGCAACATAGCGAGATCCCGTCTCTACAAATAATGTGAAAAGTAGCCAGGTGTGGTGGCATGCGCCTGCATTCCCAGCTACCCAGGATATTGAGGCAGGAGGATCGCTTGAGCCCAGTAGTTAGAGGCTGCAGTGAGCCATAACGACGCCACTGCACTCTAGCCTGGGCAACAGAGCAAGACCCCGTCTGAAAAAAAAAAAAAATGTCTTTGCCTTTGCCTGTTTTTGGGGGGAGTTTTCTGTGTGTATGTGTTTTGTTTGACAGTAAGATGGTTGAGAAAAATAAAAGTCCTCTGTGGATGAGTTAGCAATTGAGTAGCACCTAAAAGCTAAACTTGGTCCCCAGATCCACCATTCACAGCGGTCCCCACAGACCTGCGGTCACTCCCCTGGGCCCCCAGCCGGCAGAGAAGCATCCTGCTCAGGATTATCTGCGAGACCCCCCCTCCCATTCCCAGTCCCTTGCAGTTAGGTGTTGCCACGTGACCAATTCTGGCCAGTGGGCTACAGGTGACCTGGTTGAGACATTTAAGTGTCAGTATGTGACCCTCCTGCATCCTCCCCACCTCACCTCCCCCAGGCAATCATGGAGGCCACTTACTGAGGCAGCAAACCACAAGATGAAAGCAGACTGGGTGCCAGCCCCGCCCCACCGTCCTCACCACCATCAGTGTGACCCGGGTAAGCTACTCCAGCCCCTGTACTTCAGTCTGTGCCTCCTTCGGTGACCCAGACATGACGATCTCCACCTGCACAGGCAGCAGGCTTGACAGATGACCTTTGCAGTTCCGGGTTGCCCTGGGATGCTGTGAGGAGACGGCAGCTGGAGAGAGGAACCTCTGCCATCTATATACGTGCTTGCATTCGGAAATGTCCCTGGGGTGCCCAGGTCTATTGCCGTCAAACCTGGAGGGTTGTACGTATGGAATGTCCCAAAGCCGAGAGCCTGCATGGCCTCCCTGGTGCCATCCCAGTCCCCTGGTGATGCTACAAGTGAAACTCTCTGAGCCAGTGAACTGGCAGGTGACCCCAGCTGTGCCAGGATATCCTCTTGCTCTTGTTGTCAAAAGCACAATGTTGCTCACACACCTGTGAAGGGGCATTTGCCTGAAGATGCCCATTGCAGCATTGTTACTGATGCCCAAAATCTAGAAAGTCCTAATTGTCCCTAAGGAGTGTCCCTAAGCACCCGTATATCTATACTATGAACCACTACGCAGCCATTTAAAGAATCAGGCAGTTCTCTTTGTTAGGCTTTGCCAAAGCCTCCCAAAGTGTTAAGAAAGCAAGATGCAGATGGCACGGGCAGCGCACACCCGCTCTGTGCACACGTGCGTGGATGTCTGTGTGTGTTCTCTCTATTGGAAGGCAGCACAGGGAAGCAGTACTGATGGTTGCAGGTCTGGGACAGAGAGTTCGTTTTCATTGTAAACTCTTTTGTACTTTCACATATATGAATACATTCCGTATTTTTTAAAGTTTTTGTCATCAGAGAAGTAAAGAAAGAAAGCACTGGCTTTGGAATCCCAATCCTAGATTTCAAGCTAAGCTTTGCCACATCATGACTGTGTGATCTTGGGCAAGCCTCAGTTTTTCGTCTGTGAAATGGGGATAATGCTAGTGCTGCCTGGTTGTTGTAAAGATTAGATGAGACAAGGTGTAAGGGCTTAGCGCAGGGCCTGGCACCCATTAAGCTGCCTATGATAAAGCCCAAAGCTCACTGTCCGTTTGACCACAGGGCCCAGACATCTGACAGAATCATTAAGACCATTCCTTGAAGAGCGAGTGTCGGTATTGCTTTTAATATTTTATCACCTGGCAGCGGCTCGTGGAAAACACTCATTTGTAGTCTCTTCCTGTGCCCTGCCCAGCCTGCTATTAACAGTCCCCAAAGCCTTCTTAAAAAGTGTGCTTCTCCTCGTGATTTCCCAAAACTCCTTCTCAACAGACAGGGTTGATGTATAGCTGGGTGAACATCCTTTTCTCCTTGAGCTTTTACGGAGGATGTGAGGGAAAGGGCTCTTCTTACCAAATGAGGGAGAAAAGACTCTCGAAGCCATTATGCGTCTGACACCAATTCAATTACCCCATCCGTGCCCTTTTCAGCTAAGCGCTTCCTAAACTTCATTAGTGCTGCCGCGGCGCTGCCAGCTGACACCGTGCCCTTCACCGGCAGAGTGCTGAGCGCAGGAGAGGACAAAGCTCGGTTGCGGCAGGTCACTGCGGCATTCCTGATTCCCGAACGAGGGTCACCTGAGCCCTCCTCCCAGGCTGAGTGGAGGGTCCAGGTGAGGTTGCGGGGCCCAATCCGAAGCTGCCCCAGCCTGGCTCCGTCACCCAGAGTTTCAAGTTATCTTTCTGAAAAAATTTAAGACAGAGGGTTGCATCCTCTCCTTTGGCTTTTTTCTCATAAGGAAAATAGCACTAGAGTCTGTCGCCTGCCCCAGCAGAGCCAGCCTCCCCTACCATAAATGCTGGTGCACGTGTCTGCCGGACCAAAGACTACCGGAGGCTTAAGGAAAGGTGCCTTGCTCATGGGTGCAGCAGCCGCCAGCACCTGACTGCCGATGGGTGGTGAGTAGATACCGGGGAGACTGAGTTCTTAAGAACTGTGGTCCCAGAACCAAGGGAAGGATCTTCGAAGGCCTGGTTGGTGTGGAGGATGGAGCTGCTTGCCTTTGAAAAGACCCTTCCCCTCCCAGGCGCCTGCAAGTTGCTGGATTCTTACGCAGCCGTGGGGAAAGGGGGGCGACCTGCCTCCCGGAATAGGACTGAGATCCAACTCCCGGCTGCCGCGGCGGGAGGAGCGTGGAGTCCTCAATAAGTTTGTGTATCATGAATGAATGACCCATCCTGAGACCGTGCAAGATCTTCAGTTGTGAAATGAAAATTCAATTGTTCTTCCTAAGCTCAAAGTTCAAGGAAGGAAGTGGGGTCTCACCATTTAGAAAATCGTTCATCCCCATGGGAAAGCGGAAGTCCTCCCTGGACCTCGTGTCATGCCCCTCCTCAGCCCCGCCAGTGGCTTCCCATCTCTGAACAAAATCCGCAGTTCTTACCACGACCTTCCAGGCCTACCCGATCTGGTCCCCACTGACTCTCCCACCTCCCCTCCTAACACTCCCCCCACCCCCTTCATTCCCTTAAGCCACACTGGCCTCCTCTTCCTCAGACCCGCTCCTGCCTCACAACCTTTGCACTTGCTGTTTCCTCTGCCTGGAATGCTCGGCCCTGAGATCTCTGCGTGGCTTTATCCCTCGCTCTCCAGGCCACTCCTGCAATGTCACCTCTTTAGAAAAGCCTTCCCAGATCACTTCGTCTAACACAGCTTCCCTCTC
Source organism: Eulemur rufifrons (assembly GCF_041146395.1). Taxonomy (NCBI): domain Eukaryota; kingdom Metazoa; phylum Chordata; class Mammalia; order Primates; family Lemuridae; genus Eulemur; species Eulemur rufifrons. The sequence continues at coordinate 64,686,662 of NC_091001.1, forward strand.
TCGGCGTCCCCGCCCCACGCTCTTTGTTAACTCTACTTTGTCTCCCCGAGTCCTTAGCTGACGTACACACGATATAGTTATTTGTCTATAGTCTGTTTCCCCCAAATTGTACCTTATCCATTCCTGAATCCCCAGTACCTAGAACAGTACCTGGCACATAGTAGGAGCTCAACAAATATTTGTTGAGTAAATGAATGAATTTAACCTGCAAATAGGACTGCCCAGGCCCTGGGTATCTTCTCGAAGTGAGATTTGACTGGCCTGTAACAACACATGCCATGTAGCTGTGTTCATGTGCATTTGCACAGAGAATAAGAAAGCTGGGAGGTGACGGTGCTGGTGGTTATTTCTGTGCTGTGGGATTTGGGGTGATTGTTTTCTCTTGCTTTGCTTTGCTGTATTTTTAAATTTTATTTTTCCACACGTTTTACCAAAAAAAAGAGCTCATGTAAGTGCCATCAAACCTGCAGCTTTCGTTCAGTTCCTCACTAGCTGTGTGACCTCAAACAAAGTATTTGACTTCTCAGGGCTCATCTCAAAGCTCTCCCGCTTTCTTCCTTCTCTGATTCTACAGGAAGCATCTCTTTTCCCGTCTAGATTGCAAGCAGCTAGAGAGCAAGCGAGCCAGCGCCCGCTGCCCTGCGTCCTCTCTCCCTGCGTGCCCACGAGGTGCCTTGCATGCTGCAGCATTGTTATTTTTTATTATTGCAGGTGCTAAATAAATCCTCAGTGACTGAGCCTGGAGCCAAACACATTTATTCTTGTCATCTGTCCAATTCTGTGCAGCTGGGATGGAGCCCAAGGCGCTTGGGGACGCCATAAATCTGCTCTTTCGGTCCCACCCATTTCTCTACCAAGCAGATGTGGTAGCCGGGAGCCAAGGTTTGGGGAGCTCAGTGCTGGGCTGAGAGCAGGAAGGAGCTCCAGGACCCTTGAGTTGGAAGTCTCAAGAAGGGCTGGCTGGCTTCTCCATATCTCCCCTGCCCAGGAGGTCTGCGAGTAGGCTTTTAGCAGTGATTTCCCCAAAAGGAAGGGAGAAAGCCCTGGCCAGGTACAGAGGCTGCAGGTAAGGGCCAGGCCTGGGCTCCATTCTGCCTTGGGTCCTTGGCCCTCTGCCACCGTGAGTCTGGACAGGGGGCTTCTCTGCTCTGAGCCTCACTTTCCTCCTCCATGAGCAGGGACAGTAGCAGCTCTGTTTTAGGTTGTTATGAGAATAAAATGAGATTATGCATGTATATAATCTATGCATAGTAAGTGCTAATAATTACCGTATCTTAAGATGGTTGAGGTCTAAGGCCAGTCCCCAACAGAGTAGCCCACAGGGAGCTCAAAGTGCAGGGCTGGCTGAAGGCCTGGGATCCTTCCCCAGTGCTACCTGAGCTGCCAAGAATGTAACTCATTGAAAGCAAACTCCAGTTCTGACATGAGCGGGGCCCATCCTGCCGAGATGCAGTACAGCCTCGAGTGGATTTATTAACCAGAAGGAACTGGCAGTACAGCTTGGGTGCCAGACACCTGCTAGGCACTCCGTATACCTCATGATCCCCGTTTTGTATTAATAGAAGGGGACATCTGTCAGAGCACAGAGAGGACAAGGTTGTATCCAAAGCCGCACAGCATGATAAATGGTGAAATGGGGGTCCTCATATTGCCGAGTTACTGCACCAGAAGATTGTCTCTCCTCCAGAAATTGCTCACCCCTATTTTGTTTTGCAAATTCTGGAATTTTCCATTCCCTTTGTTTAACACTACTTGTAATGAAGGCTTCCTAATGGATCTTGGGAGGGGACGTGCTAACTCGTGCTATACACAAACTCTCTTCCACGTACTGGCCATAGTAAGCGCCACGCCTTTAAATAATTTCTGAGAATTCTTTTCGGGATATTTGTAGCATGAGGAGAAAACCCTTAGCGCTTTCTTGCAGCTGTGTTCCTCTAGGTTGGGAATTGTAATAGAGAGGCCCCGGGCTGGTGCTGACTGAAAGGGAAGTGTCTCAAATCCTCTAGGTCTGCAGTCCCCAACCCCCGAGCTGCGGACCCCCATCACTCACATCACTGCCTGAGCTTGGCCTCCTTTCGGATCAGTGGCAGCATTAGATTGTCAGGAGCACGAACCCTACCGTAAACTGTGCATGTCAGGGATCTAGGTTGCACACTCTATGAGACTCTAATGCCCGATGATCTGAGGTGGAGCTGAGGCACTGATGCTAGCACTGGGGAGCGGCTGCAAATACAGATTACCATTGGCAGAGAGGTTTGATTGCACAATAAATGTAATGCACTTGAATCATCCTGAAACCATCCCGCCAGCCCTGTCTGTGGAAAAATTGTCTTCCATGAAACCAGTCCCTGGTGCCAAAAACGTTGGGGACCGCTGCTCTGAGTGACTTAGACCTCTTGAGAGTGTTCCCAAAACACTCACCTTCAGTGCAGGAAGGGAGAGGACGTGGAATCTGCAGGTGCTGAATAAATGCTGCCTAGAACGAGGCTACTCTGTGGAAGCTGTTTGAGAAATACAGCTGGAAAGACGGACACTCAGTGATTCGGATACCCTGGAGTTCCACATTTGACCTTGGGCTTCCTTGTGAGATTAAGGGACAGGACACTTTTCTAAAGCCATTTTCTATTTTCATAACTAGCTCAAGGGCTATGGTGGAAGTGGGGAACACAAAGTCTACCCAGACTACTTCCTCTTATTTTGATGTATGCCAGTGACTTTTTTTATTATAAATATTTTGTGAACTCCCTTTAATATCCCAAATGAAATTCATGGATTGCATAAGCTATCTATACACACTTTAAAAAAAAAAATTTCTGGGCCGGGCACGGTGGCTCACGCCTGTAATCCTAGCACTCTGGGAGGCTGAGGCGGGTGGATCGCTCGAGGTCAGGAGTTCGAGACCAGCCTGAGCAAGAGCGAGACCTCGTCTCTACTAAAAATAGAAAGAAATTATCTGGCCAACTAAAATACATATAGAAAAAAAATTAGCTGGGCATGGTGGCGCATGCCTGTAGTCCCAGCTACTCGGGAGGCTGAGGCAGTAGGATCGTTTAAGCCCAGGAGTTTGAGGTTGCTGTGACGCCACAGCACTCACTCTAGCCCGGGCAACAAAGCAAGACTCTGTCTCACAAAAAAAAAAAAAAAAAAAAATTTCTGTAAAACCCTAACCCTAACATAGGGTTTCTCATCCTCAGCACTGTTGACATTTGGGACCACATTACTCTTTTGGGGGGTGCTGGGGAGTGTGTGTATCCTGTGCATTGTAGGATGATTAGCAGCATCCCAGGCCTCTATCCAGGGGATGCCAGTAACACCCAGTCATGGCAACCAAATGTCTCCAGATATTGCTAAATGTCCAGGGAGAGGTGGGGGAAAATGCCCCCAAGTGAGAATCACTCCTCTAACATAAAGAAGATAATGTGTAATAAAATAGCAAAAATTTGGAAACATTCCTTTTGTTTAATGCCACTTGTATATTCAAGCCTGGCTGCACAGGGGGACACAATGAAGCCACCAGATGCCTGCACCTACTACTGATGTATGGGTTTGAATAAGAAGATCAGAAGCTATTTGTACAGGAAGAACAGAAAAATGAAAAAGCAAAGGTATGAATGGACATTAGCATACAAACTAGTGTTAAACTAATTAATAATAGAGAACACTTATGTGAATATAAAAGAAATAATAAGGTAACCTTACCCTAATCCAACAATCTGAAATCCGAAATGCTCCAAAACCAGAAACTGGGAGTGCCAACATGATGCCACAAGTGGAAAATTCCACACGTGACCTCACGTGATGGGTCGCAGTCAAAATACAGTCAAAATTTTGTTTCATGCACAAAATTATTAAAAATATTGTAGAAAAGTACCTTTGGGCTATGTGTATAAGGTGTGTGTAAAACACAAATGAATTTCATGTTTAGACTTGAGTCCCCATCCCCATATCTCATTATGTGTATGCAAACAAAATCCAAAAAATCTGAAACACTTCTGGTCCCCATCATTTCAATCTTTTTTTTTTTTTTTTTATTTCTTTATTTTTCTTACTCAGGCATTTCCTAACAGGCCACCCATCATTTCAGATAAGGACACTCAACCTGTAATATACTGAGACAAGCTACAGACTCAAAGCCATAAATGAGCTGGGGCTTATTTATAGGCTTATTTATTCATAGGTACGGCATCAGGATGTTTTCCCGTTTTATGACCTGGGATAAGAGAGTCTCCAGTACTTAAAAAGAACTTGGGGACCCTGTCCTGTGAGAGACAAAAGACAAGAAGGATGTATTTGAAAGAGGCCACGTGGTGGGGAAGACCTCTAGAGAAGGAATCAGAATAATGTCGAAAAATAATAGGAAATCATTTTAATGAATAATTCTCACAACCTAGGCTTCTTATCATTGTGCTACAAAATTAAATATATATAATGTATAGAATGGTAAGAATATAACAATATTTGTAGAAACAAAATAATTGAAATTCAATGAGAGCCTTGCATTTCATGAGTCTGCTCTTTTATATTTCGTTCAAGACCTGTTCAAAGAAATCTCAAATCTGTTACATATTTTCAGTTGGTTTCATTGTACAGCAACAGCCCTACTGTACTGAAACCCTTTTCAGTAAAAGTTGTAATTAGAAATGCTTTATACATAAATAGAGCAGGCAATCTACACAGCATGAGTAAATTACTCAATCGTTTCGAGACGAGACGTTTCTTCCATTTAAGTTGCTCTCCATGGAATGGCCTTGGTCTAAATCACTGGGATTCTCAAGTAACTTCTTACAACTTGCTTTCAGGATTAGTGTGTTCAAAGTATTGCTGATGCACATTTGTAGCAAGTTTAGTTGAGGGGGACTTTCAAAATTCAGGTGGGATGTGAGACAATTCTTCGTTGTACGGGATTCTCTGACTCATTGCAGGACATCTATCTTCCTCCCCATCCCCAAATGCCAATGGCAGCGTCAACAAAAAAGTGCACCCACTAATTTCCAAAATTCCCCCTTTGGGCCACCACAGCTCTTGCTGAGTGTCTTAAGCTTACATGACCACATCCCAGATGTGGGGGCTGCCACCTAGGACCACACTGCCCAGGCACTCACTTTGGGTGGATTCAGACTCAGGCTGGCGTTTGAGGCACAATATGGGTATTTCTATTATCTCCACTACTTCTATTCCATCTTGATGTACCATACGTCACTTAATGAAACCCTCAATAGATGGTATTAACAAGGAAAATGGGTGACATTTGTTAAGTTCCCTATGTGCCGGACCCTGAGTGTTATTTCATTCAAGCTTCACAATAACCCTGTGAGGTAGATACCATTGTTGGCCCCCATCTTGTAGAAGAGAAAGCTGAGGCAGCAAGAGGAGAATTTGGGTAACTTGCCCAAAGTGGTCCAACCAGTGCTTGGCAGGATCAGGATTTGAACGCTGGCTCTTACTCTACTTGTAATACTGTTTCCCCAGAACTGGCTTCTTTGTATTCAATTTAAGTAAAAGAAGTAAATGGCAGCAAAGCACATTTTATAAAAAACTTTGTTTATACCCCAAGTTTATCCGAACTCAGTGTACATGCAGCACAGCCCCCCACAGCCCCTGTCCGACAGCCCTGTGTATTTATTGGGAGATGTTGGAGTGGAGAAAGGGTCCTTTGGAATCTTGCCTTGGAAAGACACTCCATCACGAAAGAATTGAGCTAAGTTCACCAAGAATGGCAAACAGGTTCCTCCCCGTGTGTCGGCTTTGTCTGGTTGGTCTTGGCTGCCTCGAGGTGAGAAAGATTTTTAAGGCAAGTTGTAGGTTAGTGTCTTCATCAACGAGTCACGTCCAGCCTGTCTATAAGGAGAGCACGTGGCGGCCCCATGAATTTATTGCCCCTGCCTCCCTAGGCAGGAAGTTGGAATTGTACACTTTAGAAAAGGTTTAAAAAATAGAAATAAATATGAGAAGGAATTATTGGTGGCAAACTGGTGATTACTAAATTCACCAGAAAACTCGCTTTCTCCAAATATCCTTCTCATGTAGTCATAGAAATTTTAAGGTAGGAAGGACCTTCAAGATTATTTAGAAGGGTTTTCAAAAATAGGAATAGAAACAAAAAGGAGTTTCTGGTGGCGAATTCTAAGTTCATCAGAAAACTAAGTTCCTCAGAATATACCATTTATGGACTCATAGAAACTTAAAGCTAGGAAGGATACTTAAGATTATTTAGGTCTTTGGTTCTCACATTTGGCTAACAGTGGAATCATCTCGGGAATTTTTGAAAAATTCTGATGTCTGGGTTTTCATTCAAGTGGTCTGAGGATGGGTAGGTATTAAATACCAGGAATTGGTATTTAAAAAAAAATTCTGGCCAGGCATGGTGGCTCATGCCTGTAATCCTAGCACTCTGGGAGGCCGAGGGGGAGGATTGCTTGAGGTCAGGAGTTTGAGACTAGCCTGAGCAAGAGTGAGACCCCCATGCCCCCTTGCCACCACCACTCCCACTCCCCACCCCACTGCACCCTGTCTCTACTGTACTAAAAATAGAAAAATAAATTAGCCCGGCGTGGTGGCACACACCTGTAGTCCCAGCTACATGGGAGACTGAGGCAGGAGGATCACTTGAGCCCACGAATTTGAAGTTGCAGTAAGCTCTGCACTCTAGCCAGGGGGACAAGCAAGACTCTGTCTAATAATAATAATAATAATAATTCTACTGATTCTAATGGACAGCCCAGACTGAGAACTACAGATCTGGTCAAAACCTCTCATTTTTCAGATGAGGAAATGGAGGCTTAGAGAAGATTGGTGGTTTTCTTAGGGATGTGCAGTTCATCAGCAACAGGGCAGATTCTGTCTCGCCTCCTGGGCTTCTGGTCAGGGCAGGGGGCGGAAACCCCTGAGTCCTTACTGTTGCAGAGCTGCAGTCCTGGAGCCCAGGCCAGTCTCACAGTCTGTGTCCCACTGGCTGTGTTCCTGACTGCTCACTCTCCAGCTAAGCATCACGATGCCTCTCAAGTCGGCCCTATTGCTGCTGCCTCCACCCTCTGCTCCTGGCATTTCCAAAGGGAACTGTGTTCCAGAGAGCCTCTGTTGCATATCTGGCTTGTCATGCCTCTTGACATAGGTTGCCGTTGTAGGATCTGCTTGTCCTTGTTGTCCCTTCATAGCACTGGAGACAGTGGTAAGAGATCAACAAACCACTGTCCTCAACTTTGAACTTTAAAGTAACTTTAAAAATGTGGACAGCCGGGCATGGTGGCTCATGCCTGTAACCCCAGCACTTTGGGAGGCTGAGGAGGAAGGATCCCTTAGGAACAGTTCCCCTTCTTCACAAAAAATTTAAAAATTAGCCAGGCATGATGGTACCTGTAGTCCCAGCTACTCACTTGAGCCCAGGAGTTCCAGGTTACAGAGATATAGTGAGCTATGATCACACCACTGCACTCCAGCCTGGGTGACAGAATGAGACCCTGTCCCTAAAAAAAGGGGGATGGGGGGAAGGTGGAGGAGGAGAACGAGAGGCACACTCACATTGTGGAATGTCTCCTATAAGCCAAGTACCAGACATGTTTGTATCCTCTCCACAACACTGCAAGGAAATGTTGTTAGCCTATTTTACAGAAGAGGAAGGTGGCTCTGAGAAGTGAGGTGACTTGTCCAAGGTCACGCAGGTACGGAATGGCTGAGTCAGGAGTGTTCAAGCCTGTTCTCCTCACCACCCTCTGCAGCCTCCTCCATATGCGCCGCGTGCCAGTCCCTTAAAAGACAAGAGTGTATCACCCGGCAGATTGCTTCCGAGTGGCAAGAACGTGGTGACTATGCAGTGGAGAAAGCTGACCACACGCTGACCCGGTGATCACAGTGAGCGTTAGCAGAGGGACATCGCCCAGTGCCACTGGTGCAGTCTGCTGGCCAGGCTGCCTAACCTGAACCTAGTCACGAGGAAACATCCGAGGAACCCAACTTGAGGAACATTCTATAAAATAATTGGCCTCTGTTCTTCAAGCATTTCAATGTCATAAAAGGCGAAGAAAGGCTAAGGAACCGTTCCAGAGTAACTAAAACAAAAAGGGATACAACACGTAAATGCTGTGTGGGACTTGATTCTGCACTGGATGGGCGAAATACTTTGAGGTCCTAATGGGCCAACTGACAACGTTGGAATATGGAGTGTAGAATAGAAAAAAATACTGTATCTGGGTTAAATTTCCTGAATTTGATAACTAGACAGCAGCTACGTAAGCGAATAACCTTGTTCTCAAGAAATACACACTGAGGTATTAAGAGATAAAGGGGCATGAAGTCTCAAGCTATTCTCAAATGGTTCAGAAAAAATAAACGTTGTCTCAGTATTCCTTACAGCAACTGCCAGAGAGCTGCGCCCGTAGCAGGTAATGAATCAAAAATATTTGTTGATTATTTGATTAAATAATTCCATGAGCTCCTGACATCAAGAAAAATATTTTTCACAGTGGTTTTCTCTCCTGGACTACCTGCCAAATAAAAAATAGCGGTTTTTTTGGCTTCTGACACTTTTGCTTTATTTCAGAGAGGACACGAATGAAATCCTGATCCTTCCCCAACCCCTCCTCCCTCCGCCCCCAGCTCCTCCAAGAAAGGGGAGAACCCTAGTATGAGTTTGTTTTACCTCATTATCGTTTATAAATTCCTTCCTATTTCCTGGAAATTTATTTGGGATTTTATTAATCTTACTTTATTCTTTTCACCCTCTGTGCCTATGAAAATCTTAGGGCAGAATCTTCTTCTACCAGATGGAGGGGCTGAATGAGGCCTCTCTCTTGAAAAAGAGTTGACTTAACTTGATAAATACTGAGCCCCTGCTATGTGTGGTCTATAGAGCTCTTATCCTCGACATGTGAAGGAATAAACACACTATTACTGAACTAAATGTTCCGAACTACCTCCAGCGTCCTTCATTGCTAAGCTTCATTAAGAGAGAATTGCATCCCAGCCATTTTTGGCAGGGTATACCTGTATTAGTCAGGGTCTTAGCTACAAGCAACGTAACCTGCCCTGGATGATTTATGCAGAAAATAAATTATTAAAGGCTATTTAGGAGTTCACAGAATCTCTAAGAGGGCCGCAGGGTCCAGCTGGAAGCCACTCAGGCAGGAGCAAGGCCCAGCCAGCCCGTGGGCCTCCAGTGGGGGACTCCTGCCACCCCCTGCTGGCCACAGTCTCTGCCACTCACACCTCTGACACTGGGCACCGAATACCAGGCACCCTGCCCAGCTCTGCGGAAAGCCCCGGGCCTGCGCTGTCCCCTGGATGGGAGACAATTCCGCTGGGTACCTGCTTCCCAGCTGGGCGTGTCTAAGGGGCAGATCCTCGCTGCAGGGAGGGCAGTCACTGACTCGTGTCTCAGGGAGGCAGGACTTGCCATGGAGAAAAGACCCTAATTACGGGACGAGAGGCAAGAAATGGTTGGTGGCCTCAAGTCAGGACCCACATCCACTAATACACTACCAATGTGGGAATAGCCAACCCAAGAAAATCTCCTAGTTTCTAGATTTTCTTTACATTCATTACTCCAATGTATGTGTTTTTTAGTCCCAGCTTTAGTCCTCTCTCGCCTTCTATCTGCTATTGTTTGGCACTTTTTTTTTTTTTTTTTTTTGACAGAGTCTCACTCTGTTGCCCAGACTAGAGTGCCGTGGCATCAGCCTAGCTCACAGCAACCTCAAACTCCTGGGCTGAAGTGATCCTCCTGCCTCAGCCTCCCCAGTAGCTGGGATAACAGGCATACGCCACCATGCCCGGCTAATATTTTCTACATACTTTTAGTTGTCCAGTTGTCTATTTTTAGTAGAGACAGGGTCTCGCTCTTGCTCAGGCTGGTCTTGAACTCCTGAGCTCAAAGGATCCACCCGCCACGGCCTCCCAGAGTGCTAGGATTACAGGTGTGAGCCACCGTGCCCGGCCTATTGTTTGGTATTCTAAAGCATATTCTGAATATGAAAAAAGTCTATAAAAATCCTTGAATCTTAGTTCTAAAACGGAACTTTGAGGAAGGGAGTGTAAGGGATAACAATTCCAAGCACCTGGAAACCCATTGTCTACAGATGAGGAAATAAGGCCCAGAAATGCAAAATTTGGCCATAGATACTATGGCTGTGCTACTGGCTAGGACTAGGATTTCCCAGAATGTGCGTTGCGTAGTATTAATAGGTTGGGGCGGGGGGAGGTCGGGGAGAAGGAAGAACCAAGGGAAACTGAGGGAGGAAGGGGGGAAGGAAAGGGGGAGGGAGGGAAGGGGAAGGAGAAAGAGACAGAGATAGAAAGAGATCCTGCATTAGATAAAGTCAGCTCAGTTTCTTGCCTACAGGACTCTCCAGGACTTTAATATACTGCAAAGGAGTTTATGCAATGTTTCCCTAATGCTTTGGACCCCAGAGCACACCTGGGAAGCATGGCATCTTGCTGGGACTCACAGAACTCTCCTAGGGACATACTATCTTACCCCATGCTGCCTCTTACTCGTTAGAATGCTGCAGAACACTTAACTTCTTTGGATTTGAAACTCCTTGACTTTCATGCAAATACAATTAATTGATTTTCAATGCAACTGGTTTCAGACCAATTTTGAGGGTCCTTTAAAAAAGCCAAGGAGGGAACAGTACTCAGTTCCCTTTCAAGTTCTCTAACTTGGGAACAGAGTATCTTGGGACGTTGACCACTTGACTTAAAGTTCACCATTTGACTTAGGAAATGCAACTTGAGATCTTCCAACAATAGAGCCCCTGCCCTCACCGGCAAGCTTTATGATCAAATGACGGTAACTAACATGATAAAATAATGTTATTAGATGAGGAAAAAAAGATTTGTTTCCTACTCAATTTCATACATATGAAATTCAAATCTGTTTAATTTGTACAAACTGAAATATTGTCATGAACTGGTTTTTGTTTTATTTTTTGTTCATTGCCATGTTCAACCTGACAGATCATCTTCAAACTAATTTCACACACATATATGAACAAAACCTGCAAAAAATTTGGCTCCCATGTGAGCTGTCCCCCAAACCCCTCACCAGAACAGCTGCACAAGGCTAACACTTCCAACCACGGCATACCATTCGGTTTAGTAATCCTTGGCGCACTTGACATTGAGATAATTTAGCAGCCTATTAAAATGGCCCCCCCCACTCCTACTTTTTAAAGGTGTTTGTTTGGTTCCACATAAACGGCCATTAAGATGTTGAAAACCCCCATCTTTGAGGTGTGTTGAGCCCTGATGAATCTCTTTTATTGTAAAAGGACTGAATTGTAAAGGTCACCATGCACCAACCAGTCCAGTTTCTCTAAAATAGTGCCTCACTCAACAGATCATTTCATGCTTTCTATCGGTATATTCACTTCTTTTACACTACATTTTTAAAAAAGCGATGAATTATTTTCAACAAGATCATAAAACCTATTTAATCCTGTCATGGAAAACGAAAGACAAACTGGCAATGTGAAAGGTCTTATGGTAAAACTTGCAAAATATATTTTTAAACAATTTATGTATAGGCCTTGATGTGTCTAAACATCCAGAAACATAAGAGAAATCTCTTTCCAGGACCTCTTTAAAACCCAGCCAGTCGCCCCTCCCTTTGGTTGCTTTTTTCTTGGTGTTCTCATTTCATGTGAAAACATTTGCTCCAGGTCCTAACCCTCAACTATCCCATGAGTATGTGAATTACAGATTCTTGCACATCTGAAGTGCTTTCTTGCGGCTTTTTTTGGTTTTGCTTTGTTTTGTTTATCCTACACAACTTCCTTCCTTCCTTCCTACTCTTTGCTCCCCAGGGCTTTTAGAGATAGGCTAACCACTAATCATGTCCTCCTGCAGCAGTGACAGGAGAGCAGATCCAGGCTCCTCCCTCCGCTCCTGGCCAGAGGATGGAAGGAGTAGTGGCCATCTTTAACAACGCTGCTATTCACAGCCTGGAGATCTGGGAAACGTCCATGAATGCAGACAGCCAAATTAGCTGCTGCTTAAGTAACACACAGCTGCTCTGCTCTTCAGGGAGCGTTGCTGCCTCCCAGAAGGCAACACCCTTGCACGTTTTAGCCTCTGCAGATGGCCTTCCATTAGGTTGTCCCCACCCAAGACGGTCACTCTCAGAGCGTCCCACAAACACAGGGCAAGTTCTTAGGAGCCACTCAAATGCTCCCCTCCCACTGTGTTCTTCTCAAGGGCCATTTGGATTCCAGGGGCCACCGCTAACCATAATAACGGTCATTCTTTCCATTTCTTGCCTTCCTCTTGTAAGTGGAGAGTTTACAAACTCCATTGTCTCATTTGTCAAGTTCTGATCTAAATCTGGGGCCTCGGACTAGAGTGAACACCTGCTAGGCAAAAACTAAGCCTGCTGAGGTTAAAAAAAAAAATCCCAACTTGATAAACGCTAAAAGTGTGACAAGTTCCTCTGGATCTAAATGCCTGTGGCCAACAGTCCGTTCGCTTTTCATTCCCAGAGCTTCCATTTAGTTTTCTTCACGGGAATGGTTTGGTATAAACAGAAGCGCAAGCTCTCATGGGGCACTTCATATCAAAGCGCTTTTCAAATGGCACTTAGGACGCCAGCCACTCCGGGCTGGGGGCACTCAACTCGCTGAGTTAAATTAAGGCACACGCAAAACAAGGGCTTGACCCAAGGCCTGTGAGTGATGGGCCGGGTGGAGACAGGCTCCGAAGCCGGTCAAGGCTTTGAGGGACAAGCATCGCACAGAACCATCACCGGCTGTTGGAGACACGAGGGTTGTGGAGCCAGGAGATGCCTGGGTTCGACTGCGGCTCTACAACTTCCTAGCTCTGAGTCCTTTGAGTCCTTTGTTCCTCTTACTTTACCTCATTAGTCTCGGTTTTGTTCTTATCTATTAAGTGAAGATAATAACTCCTACTTGCATTAAATGAGAATGATGGTAAAATGCTTAAGGTACAGTGCCTGACACTGAATGGGTACTCAATGGTGACCATTACAGCTTTCCGTTGTGTCCTCATACTTGTTATTGCTCCCTGTGTGGCTTTCTTAATTAACGTAGGGCCTTATGACCTCAGTTGGCTCCGCCCACAGAAAGTCAAGGAACTTTAAAAGTTCGATAAGCACTTAAGATGCATTCTTCTTCTCCAAAAGATAGTAAACCAAGGCAGGAAAATGGACGCCCTTTCCAAAAGGGGTTTGAAACAAAGGCCTTTTGAAACGGATGAGCCTGGCACTTTCCTTTGTGAGTAAAATTAAGGTACAATAATGAAGGAAGCTGATTTCCTCAAGGCACACAGTGGGAGCCCTGGAACGGAAACCCCAGGAGTACCAAGAGTCCCTGGTGGCTACATGTTAGGTGGGGAAAGCCTTTGCCTTCATGCTCTTAGAAAACTCCCAGTTAAATGAAACCTCTGGACAAACATACCAAGATTTTTATCATTTAGTCTGTAGCTTAATTCTTACAGTTTCTGACTCATGTTTTTCCAAGTGCAAAAGACCCCTTCTAAGAGTGTCACCTCAATTTCTGGAAGCAGGGCCAGTTATCTGCATTGTAATTAGCTCAAGAGATGTGCGGGCACCCCATAGTTTGAGAACCACTGGCCTGAATGCTGCTGGAAATGCTAGGAGAGGAAGGGGTGAAGGCGGGGGAGACAGAACACCACGGAGACTCAGAATTCTCTTAGTCTAAGTGGAAATAGTTTACACCGATATTGTCACAAATCCAAGATATCTGGGGTAAATGGTTTCCTCATTTTTCCTCCATAAATCAATGTAGATATTCTTGGCAAGCTCTGCTCCTCTGCAGGGTGGGCAGCTGCGAGTCAAGTGAGGGCTTTATCTCCTCCTCTTCTCCTGACCTTGCCTTCCTGCCTTTTGCAGATGCAATTCTTTCCCTGTCTGCCTCACAGCTAATTATTTTAGCAGACAAGCTCAGAGCCTGATGAAAACAGGATATATTCTTGAAAGTAATAACTACACTGAAATTTAGTGGGAAAAGTCCCTCCTTTGGTCCCAGTTTCTTAATAAAATCAGCTAGTGGAGTGAGCTGCTATTTGGCTTAGTTTGCCTGTTAGCAAATCATGCCTTCTGAGTTTAAGGTACTCTTTCGTATTTCATTTTATGCTAACTTGGGAGCAGCAAAGGTTTTTGTGATCTGGGCCATATTCAAAAGTTTTCCAGTCTCAATGATTCAATGGAAGGGTCGGGGGATAGGACTGCCATAAATCCAAACCTCTTTAGACTCTTAAAACATGGGAATTTCATTACATAAATCTCTCTCTTCACATATTTGTTCAAAAAAACCACAAATACAACAAAACAAAGAAAACTTTCATTTAGAGTGTTCAAGGAAGCCTTTATTGTTTTTAAAGTGCCTGAGAGAGGATTTTTGTTGGCTCACACCAAAAATCTTAGCTTCTTTTCAATGGTCTGAACAGAAAAAAAAAAAATGTTAAGGCACAAAAGAGTACTACAAGTATGAAATAGCAAACATAAAGATCATTTTCATCCAGTCTTTTCTGAGATTTGTAGAATTAACCAAAGCTAAAGAAATAAACATATAAAATTGTCACATTGGCTAGGTGCAGCAGCTCACATGTATAATCCCAGCACTTTGGGAGGCAGAGGTGGGCGGGTCCCTTGAAGCCAGGAGTTCAAGACCAGCCTAGGCAACATAGCAAGACCTCTGTCTCTATTAAAAAAAAAAAAAAAAAAAAAATTGTTTTAAATTAGTTGTATGTGGTGCATGCCTATAGTCCTAGCCACTCAGGAGGCTGAGGCAGGACTGCTTGAGCCTAGGGATTCGAGATTACAGTGATTGGGCCACTGCACTCCAGCCGGGGCTACAGAGCAAGACCCTGTCTCTAAAAATAAAATAAGTCATATCAGTTAAAAAAGAGTAGTAAAGATAGGAGATAGTTTTCCTAGTACCACCTATACCTTGTGTGCTTGAGAAACACAAACAATAAACACTAATGTCCTCAAAATACACATTATGAATTGTACTCTGCATTAGGGGACCTTGTCAGTTTTGATGTCATAAGAAATGTTTTGATAGCAGTTATTAAAATTAAGTGTGGACTATTGGTCACTGAAAACAGTTAAACACTTCCACTTTTGGACAAATTTCAGGTCAACATTCAGAACTAACGAGGCTTCTAAACATCTGATATGCATTTTAGCTAACCGTACCAGCAGAGATGGCACTTAAAGGGCTTGATGACATTTGTTGTATACTCTAGACTAATGTGAGAAATTTAAGGGATGCTTTCATGGTGAAAACAGTAAGAATGGATAAACAGGCAAACAAATAGCAAGAAAATGTATCTAGCACGAACTGCACACTCTCCATCTAGATGCAACTGTAAAGCTCACTTGTATGAGCTATAGAGTTAAATTCAGGAGATAAAACTTACTTCTTGCTCACCTAGAAGATCCATTAAGTTTCTCCTTAGAGAAGGTTCCTGCACTGAAAACTAACCACCCTGTAGATGTACTTATCTGCAGCTGGTTACTTAATTTCAATATATAGTATACATAAAATATGTATTTACTATACAGTATATGGTCATTTATAGTTTACTGTATACTTAAATACATAGCACATATATTTACAGGTTGAGCAACCCTAATCTGAAAATCCAAAATCTGAAATGCTCCAATGAGCATTTCCTTTGAGCATCATGTCGGTGCTCAAAAAGTTTCAGATTTTGGAGCATTTCGGATTTGGATTAGGGATAATCAAACTCTAACACACAGCAGTGGCGTGGGCCCCCTGCCCCAGCCTTTCAAATCACTGGCTCAGTTTATCCTTGCCTAAAAGAGTAAATGTAGGGGTAAATTCTTTTCTCTAGCAACTATCAACTAAAATAATTCCACACACTTCCAAATTTTGGAACCAACTGGGTTTACACTTTTGAAAAACCAGTCAAAAGACTTGAAGGAACTATATATAGGTGGTCTCCAAGTTGCAGCCCACGTTTGTTTGTAAGTCAGTTCCATGAACTTGAAACATGTGTGTCCTCTCCAGAAGGAAAGCTACATCTGGCAGGTGGGTTTGTTGGCCAGACGACAAATCATTTTCATCTATCAAGTGGCTGACTTGTAGCTGCACTAGCTCGAGTTCAGGGAGCTGCGAACCCTGCAAGTCAGAAGTGAAGAGAAAGCTTCTCTAAAAGGAATGTTGAAATAAGCAGTTTGCTCTGGTTGTATCACCATTTCCAGCACCCAACTCTCATTTACCTGGGCCCCTAAAAAGTAAGCTTGCTCTAAAAACTGCATTTTCCTCAAGAGTCTGCCAATTTTCTCCAATGCACTCCTTAGGCCAAAGTTACAGACCTTCCCTTCACTTAAATCACGAAGAGCTGCTAATCTTCCCTAGGTGTCATGTGAGTCACTGGACTTCCTTTTAATCCACACAAATGTGTCAATGGCTGGTGGTGCTTTAACCCCCAGAACTTGCATTTGGAGTCAAGGGTGTTTACCGCACACTTAACCGAAGATTCACTGGGGGGAGGAGGGGTGGAGGTCAGCACGCTGCTAATCAGCTCTGGGACTTGGTCTCCAAGTGCTTCCCGTTTCCCTTCTGCACCCAGCCACTAAAAGCTGAGTTTTCTGCAGAAGAAGAGGCAAAAGGGCGGGGGCGAGTGTGGGCCTGGAGGAGTGGTTCACACTTTGGAGCCTGATGGTCCTCTTAGCATCCTACAGCAGGAGTGCGAGCTTTGGGGGCACAGCTGGAAAACAGGCAAGCCCGCAGGCCCCAGATGCAGTAGGTCCAGAGTCGGGTTCAGAGGCCTGCATTTTTAACACACGCTCCACGTGATTTTGACCTCACGCTGAAAAAAGACACTTGGGCAAATAATTTGCCTATTTAAAGATTTTTTAAATACTCTAGTTACATCACCTCCTATAGGATACTTAACACACGTGATTTCATTTTAGAGTCTCCTTTAAAATTCCAAATTGTGTCAGCAGAGAACAAATGCTGAATGTATCTGCTTGAATTCCATAAACGGCTAAGTAAAAACAAAACAAACAAGCAAAATAGCCCACTTAATTGAGCCTTTGAATTAAACTCCTTTGAATTGCAGTCACCATAGTTTTAGGTTCCAAAATTTAGGTTCTACTCCTTCCTTTTCAATAGTTCTTAAATCAAACTTAACTAATGCTAGAAGCTTTCAAATGCAGATCTAAGTTAGAAAGAAATAATCCCACACACATTTGGAGGTAGATTGAAGGTTTCGAATCAAGGGGTCAAATATGTATTATCAATTTACTTTTGACATTTAAGCCTTGGTTAAGGCCCAAATTTCTTACTCTTTAAAATACTAAGTCGTCACAAAATATGAAAATAAGAGCAGTTAATTAAAGTAACTCACTCAGGAAACCCTTGGATTTGGTTTTCTAAAGTAAGATAGACCTCTAAATTTTCTTGTGCATAATTTAGACATGCCGAAAAATAAAGTCCTAACCCCTACAGAATATCAAGTACCCATTTAACAAAATGATCAAATTAATATTGTGGTATATCTTAACTTCAGAATTTTCTTAACTAATTTCTTAAAACCTTTGATAATAATACCTTTGCATTAAAATATAATTACACTCTTCTATGCACAGAATTCTTTTTCTTTTTTTGAGACAGAGTCTTACTCTGTTGCCCAGGCTAGAATGCTGTGGCATCAGCCTAGCTCACACCAACCTCAAACTCCTCGGCTCAAGCAATCCTCCTGCCTCAGCCTCTCGAGTAGCTGGGAATATAGGCATGCACCACTACAGCCGGCTAGTTTTTGTTTGTTTGTTTGTTTCTATTTTTAATTGCCCGGCTAATTTTTTCTATTTTTAGTAGGGATGGAGTCTCACTCTTGCTCAGGCTGGTCTCAAACTCCTGACCTCGAGAGATCCTCCTGCCTCAGCCTCCCAGAGTGCTAGGATTACAGGCATGAGCCACCATGCCCAGCCTGCACAGAATTCTTATTCTTGAGAGTTGGGGGCCCTCTTTGTCAAACCCCTGTTCAAAGAAGAGAAAAGCAGCTCACTAGAGTTTTCTTTTTATTAATCTTTAAAAAAGTGTTCATCAGGCAAAAGCTCAATTTGATGTTCTTAAAAGTCTACCCTGGGCTTTGAAAGCCTATACACTTCCCAAACCCAAACCTTTCTACTGGCCCATGAAAGTGTAGCTAAAATATTTTCTAGTTCTCTTATTCTTACTTCAAGTATTTCATGGAAAATTATACACAAAGTCTTTTCCAGACTTTCCTTCTTCCTCTGGTGGGTGGGAGGAGTTGAGGGAGTAGATATGAAAGAGACAGGAACTCCCCATTCTGCCAAAAGGAAGAGAGAAATCATTTGAATTCCCCCTACTCAGTTAGATATTTAAGTGAAAGTATGGTTGTGAAAACCATTGAAATTTATGTATTAGCTGCCTTATTTTCATCTCCCTTAACTCATTTGTTTCTATTCTATGACTAAGGTTACTTGCAATATAGTGGTTAAAGTCACTAATTGTAGCCTTTTGCAAGGTTTCACACACACAGGCATGCTTTCCCAGGTCTTTCTTCTCATCTCCTCCACTTACCTCTGATGTAGCATTTTCAGTATTTGAAGAGGCCAAGGAATTTGAGCCAGAGAAAAAAAGTGACCCTACAAACTGCTGCACTGTGGGTAGTTGGCCAATTAGCCACAGGTTAAGTTTAATGCGAAAACATTTAGCATGTTAAATATCGAGCTAAAATAAATCCTTGAGTTTCTGGTTCACTTGAGTTGGATACTCTCTTTGAAGGTTCTAAAATTAGTACAGTTAATAAACTCATTCAGTTGTGCAGTGGTCAAAGACGGTAGGTGGAGATAAAAAATGAAGAGCACCAAGACATCAACAATGACACTATGCAGCGCCCAGTATTTTCTTCCTCCTTCACGTAGCTGTCACCACATTCCTTTTTTTTTTTAGAAGGAAAGAGTTGTTTACTAATTTGCTGACAAATGAGGTTGGCAGACTCCTGTCTCAGAGTACCAATGCCCTGCCTCTGAGCAGAAGTTCAGAGCTTTTAAAGGCTCTGATTAATCCCATACTCCCATCTTCGGCTAAAACAACATCATGACTTCGACCCTGCCACACAAAGAACAAAGGACACTCTCCTGCCCCTCCCGACCACTGACCTGAGGCAGGGATGTAGGTTTTAGTTCTCAAAAAGGGCAAGGAGGTTTTGAAGAGATAGAAAACATTTTTACCCTTTTCAGGCCATTCCCTCTGTTACATATTCCCCACTGTCAATTTTTACCCTTCCGCATCTCTGGGAGGGGGGCGATGCAGTGATCAAGCTACTTCCTGCTGAACTGCGGTGATATTTTAGATGGAAGGTTTACACTTACTTATGTCATACAAAGTTTTGGCAGTAGATTTGCAGCCACAGATGACCAGCCGAAAAAGGGCATAAGCAACAACTCTAACCGTGAGGGCTGACATGGCGAGATGGAGGGTACCTGATAAGAGAGATTTTACCCCACTTCATATCTAACACACCAGTAGGTGCATCCTGTCACCTTGCACATAATGTCTAATACAGGGCTGGGTAAGAAAGAAACATGGGACAGAGCTATTAGTTGCACGTTGTAGGAGGTCTGAGAGACCGGCTTCTGCAAATTCAGAAATCATGTACAGAAATACTTGCACCAAACCAGGTTTAGGATAACACACCCAGCAGCAAGACAGATCAACAGAAGAGGCGACAGCCCGGGAAAATCCTCACCAAGGAGTTGTCCCTCCATCCTATAGACAAAACCAAAAAGGATTAGCAAAAATACCGACATTTTAATTTTTTCTCCCGTTTTCTCAAACAGATACTTTAGATCTCTTAAGGCTGGCCCCTCCACTGGGGGCGACACCTCTTTGCTCAGGTATGATGGACCCAAGGTTTTACTTCTGACAATTTTAACGAGGTGTGGTTGTTAGAGGCACTTCATAGGGTCCCTTTCACTTTTCTGTTTCCAACTGGGACAGGGACCTGAAAGAGGCCAATTCGTGTATAGTGGTTGGCACCTGACCCACTCATTTGACATATTGTTTTATTCTACTTCCTTTACTTGCGGTTATATTATCATACTTACCTTGGGGTGTTAGGAAGGGTCTCATAAACTATTTTTTAGGGGATTAATTTAACCCTGCTTCTACAGGGCTACCCTTATCCAGAGGAGGGTAAGCAGCCACACCCTATCTCACTTTAGATGGGTTTCTTGCATCAATTCCAGGATGTATGTAATTTCTGTTATAGATGTAGGGCTTTGCTTACTTGTTGGGTTATCTCTGCTACAAAGGAGGGTCCATCATCACTCTTGTGAAATGTCCAGGGCTCTACGGAGTGTGCTCCTGGGTCCTGTTGACAATGGGTGCCTGCTGACGTCCTTGCTGGAGGAGGAGGAGCTGTTGAGCTGTCTCTGTAGCTGCCTGTCCACGGCGTCCATCACCAGAATGCCATTCCCTATCTGCTCTGCTCTTTCCCTGGACCGCTGATGCCCGTTATCCTGTCATCCTCTGAGGCCTGTTCCTGCTCTATGCTGGCATATGTGTGTAAGAACTCAGCAAAGGACCCGTCTCAGGCCAGCAGCTCCTGGTAGGAGCCCATCTTGGAACTTCTCTTTGTTTGGGTAGGGCAATCTCTACCCAGCCTGAAAAGGTATCTACCGATACAAGCCTAGGCATCAGAGTGAAACTGTCAATCATTAAAAGGGGAGATTCCCCACATGGGCTCTCTTTGTGGTGGGTCACCTTTCTGTCCTTGGACCGCCCCAAATACATAAACAGTTGCAAATGGGGCCTCTCAAATGAGGTCCCACCAAATCCATCAAGGCATCACGCTCCCAATGTTTGTATTCATGCAAGTGCCTCATTAGAGGCCGAGCCAAAGCTTTGAGTAGGAGAATGAGCCCGTGAGAATTCTGTCTCCATTTAGCTGCACCATTCCCAACTGTCAGAGCCTCAGTCTTTAGTTTCAAAGGGGATCTAAATGTAGCCGGGATATCAAGGCGCCAAAGAACAGATCACCTCCAGCAGCCTCCTCAGTAGCTCTGCCAGTGGCCTGATTTCTTTTTGTCATGGTGGCCACCCATTTGGGCTCAGCCATGGCCTGTATTAGGGCCATTATTTTGGTGGCATACTTAATATCCTTACTCACTTTTGGTAGCTTTCGTCTTGCCCATGCGTAACAATGTGCAGGCTTGCTGAGCCTGAACTTCAAAGTGCAACGGCAGCCTCCTGTATACTTCACCAGGCCCTGGTATTTATCCAGCAGGAGCTTGGTGGCATCCCCCACCCAGAGGTGAGCTTCTGCTGCTTCCGAAACAACCCCTGGTGGTCCTGCTGCTCGCCCAGGTCCGCCCCCTGGGCCCACTGTGATGAGTTTTTCAGCCGCTGCTTGTCTACAGCTGCCTCACTGCCACCTGGCCCCTCCCCCACCACCCCCTGCCTGGCTCACAGAGCACCAGGTGCAGCTGGTGCCAGGGATGGGGTGGCAGCTGGGAAAAGGGGTCCCCAGACCGCTTCTGTTCACACAGCTAGTGCCAATCAAATCCCTGTCAATTTTGCCCAGGGCTCCTGTGGGGATATTTGGAGGCAGGGAGCTCGAGGCCCCCTCCTTTGCCATCTGAGACCCAGACTTAAAAAAAAAAAAAAACTATTTGCTCTCCTGGAGGCTTCCTGCCACCTGGAGTCCTTTGCAATTTGGGACTATGTTCCTTTCAAGGCCCTTCTTTAGAAAACGTCAGTCCAGGGCAGCTTTTTAGCCCTTTCCTTTTGACTGTCTCAAAGGATCCTGCTGGCTGTTCTTGCATTCAATCCCTCTATCTGATACTGCGTAAATTGCCCTGCTACGGCTAGGGGTTCCCTCTGGCCCAAATTGAGCTTACTGCCAGGAGAGATCATTCTGAACCCCAAGTCATAATTTACTGGGCATGGGACTGAAGAGTTGGTTCAGGCAGCACCCACTGCCCCGCCCCTCCCATAGTGCCAAGAGGGCGGCGGCAACCCACGTGCGCCAATCCTCCCTCCTGCCGGGTCCACCCCCAGGCTGTGGCCCCGCCCAGCAACCTGCCCTGGCCGGCTGCAGGGGTTCCAGCGAGGGACAGGAGGACCTCAATTACCAAAATCATACAAACACAGATCATTTTGTATACCATAAACAATGAGTTTATATCAAGCAGAGAGCTTGAGGCTCAACATTTTAACTCTATAGCGGCCGGTTGACCATTTGAGCTCTGAATTTTAAAAGAACAGCTCAGAATAAACCACGGACCATCAATCACCACTTTTCCTCACACTCCAGACAAGTGTTATCACAATAATTTTTAGACATAGGTACAAAAACTCACCAGACAAAAACTCAAAATCAAACACAAATAATATACGGAATTCCCAACACAAACAATCTAACATGCCACGGCCTATCAATCAAATGGGAATTTTCATTTAACAGCCACTTCCCCTCACACTCTAGCCTGTACACTGGATTACAATATCATTCTCTTTACACATAGGTTCATAGCGGTAAGTTAAACATTCAGCTAAAGTTTTCCCCAAAGGACTTTGAGATGGAGCTTCCTTATGTTGCAAAAAAAACTCACAAATAACAGACAGACAATACAGGGGATACAAAAATGCCAGGGCCTATCAAACAAATGGGAATCCTAAGGGGACAAACGCCACCCCAAATGGCACCTCAGATGGTACCTCAAATGCCCTACCACCAGGCTGGAAGGTTCACAAATGGGAATCCCAAGGGGATAACCACCACCGCAGATGGCTGACAGATTTAAAACCCTCCCCAAATAGGTGGCCATATCCACCGCCCTACCCCGTTCTCTAGCCCTTCAACAGATGCCCTCACAGGGTTGGAAGGTTCAAAACCCTCCCCAAATGGGCGCCCTATTTCCCCCTTTCCATGGGAACCACAAATGAGCTCCGAATTCAAACCAAGTTCCCTAGTTCCACTCAATTTCATGACTTCTACCCCAAAAGGTGTCTCAAAAACAAATGCCCTGATAGGGCCCCAAATGCATGCCCTGCTGCAGGGCTAGAGGGTTCAAAACCCTCCCCAAAATGGGTGGAAACAGGGTCTCGGCATGCACACCGGGGAACTTACCAAACAAACGGCCGAGGCTGTCTGGATGTTTCTAGATCCATTTCCTTCTCCTCAACTCAGTTCAGGTTGCGGGGAGCTGCGTCTACTTTGGGGAGACAGAGATGGGAGTCCCCTGGAGCTTACACAGGCTCCCGCAGCTGCTGGGGCCATCCCTTGCTCTCTCACCTTGAAAAGAAGTCGCTCCTACCTGCAGAGACCCACAGCTTTGACCCGGGGTTGCTCCCTGCCTCAGTCAGCAGTCATGGGGTGCCATTCCACCAGCGCGCCAATGGGCACCCACCGAGGGATGACAAATTCTATTAACAAAAGTTCAGCACTTGTCCCTGAGGCTGCATCAGAAGAATGAGGACAAGTGGTTTGAAGTGAAGGAAAGAGGAGTTTATTAATTTGCCGGCAAATGAGGAGACTGGCAGACTCCCATCTCAAAGTACCAATGTCCTCCACCACATTCTTCTTCTTGCAACTGCGAAGAGACTAGATGAAAGACATCAGAGGCCACCCTCCGGATGTCTTGAGGGACTCTGGCCATGAAGGGGACAATGAGGTTCCAGTATAGAAGTTAATGAAGAAGGAAAGGCAAAAATACTCTTGTCTCCTCCCTAGCCCTCATTCTCAAACCTAGTATAAAAGTAAGAAAGGGTCAGTTAAATATATTTTCATCCTTTATTTTGTTAAAAATAGCATGCCTAAAAGTATGAAGATGAGTTGAAATGTCCTTGAAAAGAGCCATGTTACATACAGGTCTTTCTAGTATTCCTAATTCTGTGAAGGCCACCTTAAAACTTCTGGGAAACAAAACAGTCTTTTGGAAGAAAAAAATTTCTAATGTAGTCATCTTTTGCTTTTATTTCTAGTTTTTAAAAAACGTATTTAGAATCATACCAGAAATAATGAGTTGCTCTGCCAATAAGGGAACACTGAAGTGAACCTGACCTAACAACTAGTATAAAGTTGTCAATCCATTTTGCATCATTGAAAATAAAACACAAACAATAAGAAAATGAAACTAAAGACAAAAACTGTTAAGAAAAACAAAGACAAGATTACTTTGAAAAATTTGATTTTATTTTATGAATCAAAAAGTATATTCATGTTAAATTTAGCATGTTTAGCTTTCCAATGATCTCTCAAAATACATTCCAGATATTAACAGTGCTCAGAACTGTGTAAAAGTTAACATCCAATACCATGTTTTAAAGAAAAAAGTTTAAATGTAGGACCTATTTCTAACAAACCCTTCTCAAAAGTCAAGGCATTGGCAATTCCAATTTAAAAATAAAAGCATTTTAATTATTGGAAATTTAACAATGGTCTCAAGAGCTAAAAACCAGATCTCTTTTAAAAGAGAAATTTTTTTAATTTCTGAGGGATTCATTCCTGGCAACAACTCCAATTAAACACAATACTCCACCCAATTCCCAAATTATTAAGTGCATTATTTTACCTTGGAACAGGAAAATTATAAAACGAAGTTTCTAAATTATAATATATATTAATACACCATATTAACTGTGATTTTTGCTAGCAGAATTATGAAATAAAAAACAAATTCTACACTCAAGGGACAAATGATAAATGCTCTTTCACTGTTTTATGAAAGAGTCCATCCAATTCTTTGTTGTTTTCTACTTATTTTAAAATCATGACCAAAGGCCAAGAGTCTATCTATTTCCCCAAACTGAACAGCCAGTAGGTACTAGTCCCACATGTGTGTCCTTTAAAAAGCCCAGTATTCAAAAGGCTGGGGGTATTTATAAGAACATGATTTAGGAACACTTTAGAATTCTAAAGTGACTCTGAGATCCACATTCCCCAAAGCTAGTAGACATTATTCATTGGCTATTCACGTGTACTGAAGCATGTCCAGCATGCAGGCAAACTTATTTGTTCAAATTGAGGTAAAGCAAACAAAAAATTCTTAATATTAACATAAGCTGCATAACTAAAACTAACTTTTTGTTGCTTATTTCATATAAACAAATTAAATTTTTTCACAGAAGCCACTCAAGCCAATAATTTCTCTGATTTCATCACCCTCCAAAAATTAAGCCATTTCTTTCAAAGCTATTATTAGTAAAAAATGTTTTGAAATGAAGGAAAACATTTTTTCCAGAACCTGCATTTTGTACTTAGTGTGATATAATTTCTCATTATTTTACTTTTTACACTTAGAAAGACGAATACATGGGTACTATTCGATATTTTTTCAGACACCAATCAATACCGACAGGATTCATAAATAGGATTTTCTGACACAGGCAGGAAAGTCTGCTAACATTTACAAAATACCAACTACTCTTCTTTCAAGCATAAAAGATGGCTGAGAATTAACATTTATGATTGTTTTTCAGTACAAATTTAAATCTTGATTTTCTTTTGCCATCATTTTAAATAATCAAATTTTATTCCACTTCCAGGTTTCAAACCAAACCAAAAGAAAACCTAATAAAAATTACCCAACTGGCAACAAGTCCCATATTCCAATGTTATTGTTAACTCAACAATTAGAATAACCTACTGCCAGTCATTTATAAGTACCTGCTTGTTTTATTAAATAAACACTGTTCAGTTATATAAAAGAATAATCTATAAGAATGGTACTTGGCACCGGGTTGCCTTAATGATTCTGGAATAAACAGAAGCATTTAGAAAACACCATTCTTAAGCACTTTTAAAATTGTAATTTGAATTACCAAAAGCATTTTTAAACATTACTTTTCCATTGATAGATTCTAGGGAGTCTAGTCCCAGCCAACATGTTTGATTTTAAAAAACAAATAAATCCCTAAGCCACATGGTAATGGAATACTACACTTGCCTTTTATATCATATGGAAACCGTTCCAGGCAGACCAAAAGTAGAAGAAAACCAGCCAAATCAAAGTATTGTAAATAAAGTTCATCTTAGGTACCCCAGAGAGAAAACCTCAAAAATCAAAATCAAAAGACCACCCACTGCCCCTCCCCACACAAAAACCCACCCAAAACACTTTATTTAGTTCTGAACCTAACATTTCCCTAAGATGTTAATAGGAGAAACTTTAAGGTACTGAAAGCTGCAGCAGTAACTGTTGAAAGAGCCACACTACAGAGGAAATGCCCTAAAGGGTTCAGAGGCTGCCCACCCATCCCTAACCACCCCCCACCCCACTAATATGTAAAAGCTCCTGTTAAAGTTTTTTCTTATGCTAATAAAGGCATACCACCTAGTGTGCTAAAGACTAAAACTAGCAGCATTAGAGCAGTAAAGTGAAAATAGGAAGCCTACAGGAATGATCTAAATGCCTACTTAGAAGAAACAAAGCTGCAGACAGGACCCTTTGCCCTCTTGTTCTTTGTAGGAAAGTGGTTGAATTAAACAGTCAGATTTACCCACATTAACAAAAATTTAACAAAGCTTCCCAAAGACACCAGAATAAAACTTGACCTTCCCAGTCAAAGGGCACAGAGAGGCCTCTTCCATGTCCTGGAGTTGAATGAGTTCAAAGATTGGCAATAAAAGAAAAAAGAAAGTGTTAGGGGTATGTTGGGAATAAGCTTTGGAGTCTATCGAACAGTCACACCAAGTTTCTCCAGCACACGGACACCCTTTTCTTGGTACTCCTGTCGGGTCATCCAAAAGTTGTCTTTGTCTTTCATGATATCTGCTAGAACAGCACCACCCAGGAATACCATGTGCTTTCTGCGGGGTGGGTCTTCAATGCGGATCTTAAATTTCTAGAGAAAGAGAGGATAATAAAATGCCACATGTGCATAGTGCTTTCTGCTTTATGAAAATGATTTTTTCATATAGTTTCCCACCGAATCTCACAATAGTCCTGTGATATAAGCAGGATAGCAGGATTTGGTAGCTGAGGTACAGAGCCATTTAGTAATTTGCCCAAAGCTCAGTTAGGAGACCACATATCCATCCCAGTGAGTTTGGAACAGTCCTGATTTACACCTGTTGTCCCATCATTATTATTAGCAGTATCCCTATTCACTCTCAAGTGTCCCAGTTTGATGGATAAATTACGGGACTGATGATTCTACTGACAGCCCAAGTAACAGTGTGTAGATTATAGCCAGGTTTTCTCACCCACTTCCAGATGATCACACGGGCAAGTCACTTAACTGTCAAATGAAGTCCAGATAAGAAGACTTGGATATCAACATCATCTCTCCCCAAGTAAAAAAAAAAAAAAAAAAAAAAAGACTTGGATAATTTCTTAAAGGTCTAGCTATGATTCTAGTCCAATGCAATAGAGTAAAATTGAAGTTTTTTCTTCTAAGCAAAGCTCACTTTCTATTGTCTCAAACTCAAATGAAATGTTCCCAAAATAAACAAGGCCAAATATGGTCAAAATAAATCATGGGGATGTTGGAGAAAATGAACACAGTAACCAAAATTAAAGACAACTGGGAAAAGTTTTATACTCTGTAGCTACTATTAATTATCTAGAAAGGACACAGTAATCTGTAAGAGAGGTCAACATCTGAAAAGAGAAACCTTCAAATGACATAGCAGTTTTTATTTACAGTGTCACAGATCCTGCAAAAAAGACTCAAAGCTATATGCCATTCTAAATTATTTGTCTTTTTTGTCACATAAGTAAACTGCAAGAATCTGATAATCTATGGCAAAGAAAAACCTCATTTTACTTATTAATAATTCTGAGACTAACCTACTGTTTTAATTGCTCTAGTTACTTTTTTGCTCTTAGGTAGGGCTCTGCAAACTTTTTTTATAAAGGGCCAAAAAGTAAATACTTGAGGCTTCGTGGGTCTCTCTGGCAACTACCCAACCCTACCTGTAGCTAGAAGGCAGCTATAGACATTATGTGACAATAGGCAACACCATGTAAACAGATGGGCCTGGCTGGGTTCCAATAAAATGTTATTTACAAAATCAGCCAGTTTTGGCAAAGGGGCTGTAGTTTGCCCAACCCTGCTCTAAGGGAAACTTCGCTAGCCCCTGAAGACACTGCTTCCCCTGTACATTTTTCAACTGGTTACTGTTTCTCACACTACCTTCCTAACCCTGGAGGTTTGGTAATAGAAGTTCCTGCTCTTCATTGCTGCTTCTATCTCCTTCCTCCCCAACACTCCACAGCCCCTCTGAAACTCATTCTATCAGACTATTCCATCTACCACTCCTCCTTGCTGAAGTCATCTGCAGACATCTATAGATTTACAGGTTATTTCTTCTCATACCTATCCTTGGTTTGTGCCTGCACATGTTCTCTCCACCACTTCTTGCCATCATCCTTAGTGACTTCGTCCTTCTCTCCCTCTCATACTCATTTGGCAAAACAACTTACTAACTTTCTACTTTGCACCGGCTCTCAAGCAGCTGAACAAGATAGGAAAAAAAAATTCAACATCTTGCTTTAAATTTACCTTTAACCTGAAGTAAGCCCTTAGTGCTGCTTGGCAAGCCTACTACATTTCTCTATTCTCTCTTCCACTCTCCAAGACAACCGTTTCCACATCCTCCTCTCTTTTAACCTCTACCACCTCTTCCCTCCTCTCATAGCTTCCTAACTGGTCTTTCTTTGTTCCCTCCTCCCCCAAAAGTCTATCCCCCATACCAAACTTAATGATCCTTTAAAAAACCATGTCGGATCCTATCATTTCTCTACTCAAAACCCTCCCAAGACGTTCCATCGCACTAGGAGTAAAGCCAATCCCTTTTACCATGGTTAAACAAGACCTGCCTCCCTGCTACTTTCTGACCTTATCTCCCATCCCTCTCCCTTGCTAACTCTGCTCTAGCCACACTGGCACACTCCCACCAACTTGGGGCTTTTGCACTGCTGCTGCAAGATTCTTCCCCCAGATAGTCACAAGGCTCACTCCCCCTCACTTGATTGAGATCTCTGTTCAAAAGTCACCTCATGAGAAGCCTTTCCTGACCAGTTTATGAAGGAGCATGTGACTTCTCCAACCACTACTATTTTCTAGCTCTTTACTTTTCTTCACAGCACTTATTATTACAGATACATTATTTACACTAAAATCAGGGATTTGGGTTTTGTCCACTACTGTTTTGTCCCCAGCACCAAGACCAATGTTTGGCACCCAGGAGTTCAAAAAATGTTTGCTGAATAAATGATTACCTGAGACGTACACATAATTTAAAGTCAAACTCAATAAAATCAGAAAAATGAGTGAAGTACTTAGCATGGCTGCTTTCCAGTCTTTATGTTGTTTAATGTATGTGAGCACATACTCAACTTAATTTCAACAATTTAAGTCATATAAGAAAGATGTAACATTACTATCTCCAAAATATACAGTACTCTGTAGTATGTAACCTCATGATCTAAAACAGTTGATTAAAGTCAGTGACATAAAGTTCAGAGATTGATCCAGGATTAAATGACTCTTGCTTGAGTACATATCGTATGCTTCACATAGTCCAGAGCTCAGGGGAGAGTTTGGGATGTCAAAGAAACATCAACTATTATATACCAGTTTAAAAATTTCTTTCTGCTGTACATATCAACAGCTACCAATTAAAGTCAGTTTCAAGAGCTATGACAATCACTGGGATGTGACAGAACTGAAGACATGATTTTTTACAATCTGGGGAGAAAAGACACATGCAACAAGTAGCCAAAAAATAACCTAAAATCAGAAATATGAAATAGCCCAAGTGTAGTACTAAAGGCTGATTAAATATCCAAAAAGTTACAAAAACCCCCACAAAAAACAAAAAACCCCAAGTAGGGCATTCATTTCTCCATAGTAAAGTAGGTTCTTTCCATGTACTTGGAGGCACCTATGATTCCATGTTGGTTGGTAAAGATGAACCAGAACGTTTGGCTCTGGCCTACCTGTCTCCATCCACTGAATACAGAACCACCATTCTGGGACAGAGCTTACCTTGAACCATTTACTTCGACCTATCTCTTACAGGGTGCACTTGATTACAGTAGGAATTTGTTTAGGAAGACTTCTTGCTCCCTCTGGTGGTTGTCAAGATTCACAAGCTACTTTTCAGGGTTTTAAGAATGTTAATATAGTTGGATTACTGATACTTACAGAAAGTTTTTCCACATCTCCCTTTAAAACTCGTTCTAAATAGAGCTGTTTAAGTTCTCGTTCCAACCTCGATGGCAGGCCAGGATACATAGTAGACCCTCCAGAAAGCACAATGTGTTTATAGAATTCAGATCTAAAAAGGCACAATGGTTATTTATTTGGGATTTCAGATTAGGAAAATGGTATCTCAGGGTTACTGTTATTTGTATCAGCCTCAGGGGGTTGCTGGAAGAATTAAATAAAATTCCATATGTAAACCACAGGACTGAATGTTTGCTGTTACTACTATTGTAAGATAACAATCCCTCTTTACATATAAAATCTTTTCATGGCCAGGCATGGTGGCTCACGCATGTAATCCTAGCACTCTGGGAGGCCGAGGTGGGCGGATCATTTGAGCTCAGGAGTTCGAGACCAGCCTGAGCAAGAGTGAGACCCCATCTCTACTAAAAATAGAAAGAAATTATATGGACAACTAAAATATATATATACAAAAAATTAGCCGGGCATGGTGGCGCATGCCTGTAGTCCCAGCTACTCGGGAGGCTGAGGCAGTAGGATCGCTTAAGCCCAGGAGTTTGAGGTTGCTGTGCCACGGCACTCACTCTAGCCCGGGCAACAGAGTGAGACTCTGTCTCAAAAAAAAAAAAAAAAAAGAAAAAAAAAAAAAATCTTTTCATAATTTCAATGAAAATATTTCTAAAAGCACATGATACGATTTCTTACGAATATAACTGAGTCTTTGTATAACCAAGATTTCCATTACAAACTTCTAATATTTGGACTATGTTATCAACAGTGCTCCCCTGGAGCCACTGAGATGTGGTTGTTTACTATCATTAGCTAAATTCTACTGTGCTTCAGGTTTTTGCATTGTAATTTTTCCATTTGTCTTTTGTAGTTTGTCTTTTGCTCCTTTGCCTTGAGGCTGTCTGCTATTAGTTTTTGGCTAGATATGTTTTTGCTTCTTATAGCAGTCCCTTCTTTCTTTTTTAAATATGCTATTGGCTATGATACCAGATAATCAAATCGAAAATAACTGCATATGTAGTAAAAGTAATAGAATCTGAGTGAGGGTCTGAGGAACACTTCTCACATAAAGTTTGGAAACTGAGTCACATCCATTTTGGCCTCATTCAAACTGGCTTCTATCTTGCTTCTAGACTCTCAATAGCTAAGGCTACTGCAAGTCTAGCTTCTAGAAGAGCACTGTCTTTGTATTTAATTGCCAAAGCATGCATTTCAAATGTAGCAAAAGCCAAGCAGCTAAAGTACAGCTACATGAGATATGTACACACAGGCATTTATATGTATGCTTTCAATATGCAGAACACACAAAATTTGAGTTGTGCCACTTTCCAATGCAAGCTCTGTGGATAATGTACTAAATCTAACTCTTATGCTTTAGAAATGCCAAAACTTTAGTCATCACCAATAGGCATGCACTTTAAAATACAATTTGCTGTTAATGATCATTAAATCAAGGGACAAAAAACATCTACCTAATCCCTACCATGAGAGTTTACCATAATTAACAAAGGTTAGATTTCTGATCATCTTCCAGTAGGTTTGTAGCTTGTTACAAGCCAACTGCTATTTTTATTAATTCCTATTATTATCCTGGCTCCCCAGGCACTCCATTAAAATTAATTAACTGGTTATTTAATTCAGGGTTAAACAAACAAATGCTTTACAAAATACTTCTGGGTGAATTCCTCTATAACCTGGGTGGAAGAGAGAGCTTTCTAACTATGACTCAAGCTCCAGATGCAATGAAAGATAAGATTGTAAATCTTTTTATATGACTAAATAAAAACAAGTTTTTGCATAGCTAAAAACAACATGAGCAAAAGACAAATGGCAAGTTGGGAAAAAATATCTGCAACAGATATCAAGATGCTAAAAGAAAGAATTTTTTAAAATTAAGAAAAAACACAAAACAACTATAGAACAGGCAAAAGCCATGAAGACACAATTCACAAAAAAAAAAAAAAAATTTATATATATATATATAAAATGTCCCTTCAACATATAAAACTATGTTCAACTTCACTCTTAATGAGAGAAATGAAAATTTAAAACTACACTGAGATACCTTCTCACTCATCAGATTGGTAGAAAAAAAAAAATGGTACAACTAAGTCCCATAGAGGGAAATTTGGCAATATTTAACAAAAAATACTTGCATTTACACTAAACTAAAAAGCTTCTGCATAGCAAAGTAATCAACAGAATGAAAAGACAACCTACAGAATGGGAGAAAATATTTGCAAACCATACATCTGTTAAGGGGTTAGTAACCAAAATATACATATAAAGAACTCAAACAACTCAGTAGCAAGAAAACAAATAACCCAATTACTATTAATAGATGGGTAAAGGACCTAAATAGACATTTCTCAAAAGATGACATACAAATGGCCAAAAGGTATATGAAAAAATGCTCAACATCCCTAATCATCAAGGAAATGCAAATTAAACCACAATGAGATGTCACTTCACACCTGTCAGAATGACTATTATCAAAAGGAGGACTGATAATGTGGAAAAAAGGGAACCCCTATATGCTGTCGGTGGGAATGTAAATTGGTATAGCTATTATGGAAAACAGAATGGAATTTCTGCAAAAAATAGAACTACCATATGATCCAGCAATCCCACTACTGGCTATATATATCCAAAGGATTTGAAATCAGTATCACTATACAAGAGAGTATCTTTGTTCTTAGGAAACACAAACTAGTAGAGAACTGATACATTCAACCTATTCTCAAATGGTTCAGGAAAAAATAGAGAAAGATAAAGCAAATATATAGAACATTAAACTTAGTAAAATGGTGAAACTGGATAAAGGGTATACATGAGTTTTCTATATTATTCTTGCAACTTTTCTGTAAATTTGAAATTATTTCAAAATAAGTTTAAAGTGGCCTCTGAGACACAAGGATGTAATATATGTTGTTCAACATCTAGTACCACCCTATCAAAAAATTATTTTGCCTTATCTATTAAAAAACATTAATGAAATAGACAACGTGGTCCAACTACTTAATTCCATCTATTTCTGGTAAATAACTTTGAAGCCACCGTTTCTAATGTACCTGGTATCAATATCGGCCGCTTGGATCGTGTTAAAAAGCAATTCAGCAACACCAACTCCCTCAACATTGATCAAGTGAGGCTGAAATAAAGCTTCTGGTGCTTCAAATCGCTCTCCCCCAACTTTGATAATGCGTCCATCCGGGAGCTAGAAACCAAAATAACCAGGTACTAGTCAGCAAAAGATTAAAATTTCCCAGTGTACTCCAGAACACTAATGCTTTAAAACACATCTGTTGTGTAACCAAATCATTATCAACAACAATTTGTCTTAAAATGTATTTTGAAGGAAAAAAGGTAAAATAAAGCTACATACAGATAACTGTTATTATCATCATGCTCTGTTCTGTTTTTTAAAATGGTATGCCATGCCGCAAATATCAGGAATTTCTTAGAGACATCATTAACACATGTTCTATCTGTGTGTGCAGCAAAGCACAAACAAGTGGACAACTATTACACTCTGATTATTGCTGATATGTGTTAATGACACTTGTTTTATAATTTTAACACATTTGTGATTTTATGGATATTTCTGCCATGTAGAATAGACATATTAAACATTTTTAATAATTTTCTTTCACCAAATAGTTACTCTGTGAACCTATTTCTTTGCCATCAAAATACTTTAATACATGTGTGCTACTTCTAACAGAAATCATTTAATCCAAAAAATGTTTTATGATCAAAGAAGTTTAAGGAACACTGATCTAGACTACTATTAGGCAATTCTGTTGTACCCTATAGGTCCTGATAAATTTTAAGTAACTGATAAATATAATTTAAGCAAATAAGATTTAAACAACAGATAGGTATCATAACAACATGACATTGCACAGAAAGCTCTTACTATGGACAGCATGTTCATATTTAATTAAATGAGAAACGTTAAGTAGAAACTCCCTCTCATACAACCTCACAATTCACTGGATTAACCTAAGTAATAAACATGCCTACGTATGCTGGCATTTGACACACTGCTGTATGAAATAACAGAATTAGTTTTACATTAACATTTCTAACAGTGTATTCATAATAATGATTATAATAATTATATTTAGATTCCAAATTTGCCTTTCCAAATGACAAAATACTACAAAGCAAATTCCTAGAACACTCCATGTTTGCTGTAATTGTTTACAGATATGTAAAAAGCAATCACATTTTGTAAAAACTCCAGAATTATCTTTTTATAAATTCTATCAGGTTTCTTAAAAAAAGGATACCAATCCAAACATTTTACCCTTATTAAAAAAAAACCCTCAGGTGAATTCACATAAAAATCACCCAGAAAAACTTCACATAGCATATCTTCTTAGCAAAACCTCTTTACCTATACATTTCAAACCTCTCTGACGGCATGGCATCTTTCCATGCTCTGTCGGCCAGCATGGGGTCAAGTTTTCCAACTACCTTAATGAACTGTTAAAACTACCTATAGGCATCCTGGATCTTTGCACCAAATCCTACCCTATGCTGTGTTTGTCCACTCTTGTCCCTCTTCACCTACTCATCAGTTTATAATTTTATACTTGTACATATTTCTGTAACCTACCTCAAAGTTCTTTGAGAAAGGAAGGAAGAAATAAATAAAATATGTTTTACATTTCTACTTCCCTCATCTT
The DNA here is from genome assembly GCF_041146395.1 of Eulemur rufifrons. Lineage (NCBI taxonomy): Eukaryota > Metazoa > Chordata > Mammalia > Primates > Lemuridae > Eulemur > Eulemur rufifrons. The sequence continues at coordinate 64,721,520 of NC_091001.1, forward strand.
TTGTCTTCTGTCACTTTATTCCAAATAAGTCAGGTAGATGGAAATCTAGAGAAACTGTCAAGCAGATTTCAAGAAAGAATCTCCAGGGCAAATCTGGAGTTACAAAGTGGGTTTTATTAAGTGTTTGGATCAGTATCTTTAAAAAAAAATTACAAAAATTTGTAATTACTTTAAAAATGACTGTTTTGGGCCAGGCGCGGTGGCTCACGCCTGTAATCCTAGCACTCTGGGAGGCCGAGGTGGGAGGATCACTCGAGGTCAGGAGTTTGAGACCAGCCTGAGCAAGAGTGAGACCCCGTATCTACTAAAAATAGAAAGAAATTATATGGACAACTAAAAATATATATAGAAAAAATTAGCTGGGCGTGGTGGTGCATGCCTGTAGTCCCAGCTACTCGGGAGGCTGAGGCAGGAGGATTGCTTGAGCCCAGGAGTTTGAGGTTGCTGTGAGCTAGGCTGACACCACAGCACTCTAGCCTGGGCAACAGAGTGAGACTGTCTCACAAAAAAAAAAAAAAAAAGAAAAAGACTGTTTTGCACATATTTGTGAATAGGTAGAGCTAACATCGATCATGTGGTTTAAGAATACTTGTTTTTATTGCCTATTATTCTATTTCATTTCAGTAACAATTAGATCAAAGATGAGACATGGAAGTATTATCCTTTATACTCAGATGAATAGGCTTAAGATGGTAATTCATTAAAAATTCAGGTAGGATCAAGTCCTCTGGTGTTATAAACTATAACTTAGTTCTAAATCTCCATAGTTACAATTTCAAGTTAACATTTATTTTGAACATTTCATTTAGAAAATATAAGTCAGGAAACGCTGCCACCTACCGAATTAGTAAAGCTAGATTCTAGGACAATCCTTCCAAAGTATGACTAGTCCCATGAAATTCTGTAAAATCCAGTAGTCTAGTAAGTTTGAGTAACAGGCATATTGTATTCTCATAGTTGTGTACACATTAGTACATCAGAAGCTCTGAGAAGTTCTCCATTAAAGTGAAATCGACTGTCTCCCAAACTTATTTAACAATGTAACCCTTTTTTTATGAAACTTATTAACATCTCAGGGAAATAACATTCTGTAAAACATATGCTGAGAAATACCATTCTAGATACTAGAATCTCAAATTAACATCTTATATTTAATTACATCCTTGTGTAGAAAGTAATTTATGATTTTTGTCTTACAAGTGTCCTGAAATAATTAAATTATAGAATCTTAATGGAGAAATGAAAAGTCACACATACACATATTAGAACAACCCAAAACAAAGATACTGGGATACCAAAAATCATGGCCGCCCATTTTTAAACACATATATATATTATACACTCAAAATACTTACTGTATAAGATTCAACTAATACTGTGGTTTCTAAGGCCAGTTTCTGCTCTTGCTCAATATTATAGCCCACATAACATAGTTTTTCTTTAATCATGCGAACTGTTTCAAAATCAGCAGAATGGTTGAAGGCATATCCTCGCAACAGAAGCAGCTGGTACAAAAAAATGGCAGTAAGTTCATAATAGATCTGAATGAGTTCTACTCTGCAAAAGCTATTAATGCTTACTAAATGTGTCATATCTATAAATACAATGAGCAGTGGATCTTCAGCTCCTACTGAATATTTCAGAAGTAGGATTTTACCTTCCATAAAAGGATTTATATTTCAGTTTCACAAAGAGTAGCAGAATTAACAGTTCATGAATAAATAAAACAAAGTAGAAAAGCCAGTTTTTAGAATACTGTATGAGTACTCATGTTTAGATAATTTTGATAATCAAAAGTATATTACTGAATATTTTAGTACTTATTCCTGTAGTCTGCAACTTGCCCCTATAATCAATGCTGTGTTTATGCAATGTCCCTAGGGCTTAGAAAGTTTTAATCTTAGTCCCTAGTACTGTGTCTGGCACATATTAGAAGGGCAATAGGATTGTTAAATAAACGAATAAGAGAACTATTAGGATATTCAAAGGTATAATCTCTAATATTGTATTTCTTAAATGCTAGAAATTATTACAATTTTAAAAGCATCCTGCTCAGAGAAAAAAAGATAATATGTATCACAAATACAACTGGACTTTTCAAATAAAAACTTAATAAATCTCCTAATCTTTGTGTTTATGTTCAAAAGAAGACCCCCAGAAACTCTGTTGGCTACCCTCAGAATTTTGGCCTAGAATATTATAATTCTCATTAACTTAATCTTCTCACGTGATAAGGATTACTCTAAATGAGACCGAAGGAACCCAATGTCAAGGCGAAGGCAACACAACTCAATTTACTGTACATACAGGGTTTCTTAGCAGCAGCACCACTGACATTTTAGACCATATAATTCCTTGTGGAGCTGGTCCTGTTCATTGGGGAATGTTTACAGCATCCCTATTCAGTTGTGACAACCAAAAATGTGTCCACACATTGCCAATATCCTTTAGGGGGCCTCAAAATGTCCCTGATTGAGAACCGCTGACCTAGAGAGAATATACTATGAAAATATTCTAAACTTTTTTTTAATATTAAAAAAAATTACATGTCACCAAGTAGAGGCCTATGTACTTTTTCCAGCAATGTTTTAAAGAAAATTCTAACTACTTACATTCAGAAGTAAACTTTAAAATAGTAAGCACTAAAAATGGATATAACCCATAAAAACTACTAGACATCGGGCCGGGTGCGGTGGCTCACGTGTGCAATCCTAGCACTCTGGGAGGCCAAGGCAGGAGTATCACCCGAGCTTAGGAGTTCGAGACCAGCCTGAGCAAGAGTGAGACCCTGTCTCTACTAAAAATAGAAAGAAATTAGCTGGACAACTAAAATATACATATAGAAAAAATTAGCAGGGCATGGTGGCGCATGCTTGTAGTCCCAGCTACTCTGGAGGCTGAGGCAGAAGGATTGCTTGAGCCCAGGAGTTTGAGGTTGCTGTGAGCTAGGCTGACGCCACAGCACTCTAGCCCGGGCAACAGAGTGAGACTCTGTCTCAAAAAAAGATAAATAAATAAATAAAAAACTACTAGACATTAAAGTCTGGCACATTTGGGCCCTGTTTATCTCAAATATCATTAATTTGCTATCACTGTATTTTATGGGAAAGAACAAGAAAAGGTAACCCAACCAAGATTATGGTTTAGAGAACATAATCTATTCAAAGAAAGGGTTTTTGGCAGAAAAGGCTGCCTAAGCTGTCCAAGAAAGGTTCAGGTTCTCTTCCATCTTTGAAATACCTGTCTATTTTTCAGTAATAACAAATATAATTATTTAATTCTCATTAGCATATGAGATTATGCATGTAAATCTTGTATGGATTTTTATATGCATAATGGGGTAATTGGGTTAGTTCTCTAATGGTGGATTGATTAGAATCCTAAAATGATACACTCAATTTTGTGTTAATTCAGTAAACTAACTACAACATCTAACCTCTATGATATTTTCCTTTCACTTACCTTGATAAGATATCTGGTAATATCCCTCCCAGCAATATCCAGTCTCCTGGTAAGGTGAGGGAGAGAAAAGCCTTCATACACTGGGCAGATGTGAGTTACACCATCTCCAGAGTCTACCACTACACCAGTCAATAAACCTGCATAAAAATCAGATTTTAAATAAAAAGCCAAATCAAAAACTTAACCAACTAGAAAGGTCTAGAAGCCACAATTTCTTTATTATTTACTATTTTGCAGTTTGTTTCTAATACACAGATACTAAAGTGAGTGTTCTCTCTTGAGACTTTTAGTCTAATCATGTGCTACCCAAAGGAGATGAGAACAGACCCTGAGATGTAGGACTGAAAAACAGAACATCTTCTTAAAGCTCAGTACAAGTCTTCATTTTTCTTTCCAACTTGATCACTGACTTCCCTTGAAGTGAAATTTTCTAAAGCATCTTGAGTAATTTTTATGAAAACCACAGTGAAAAGTGAGTATTGCACAAAGTTACAAAGTTGATAAGTGAATTTGCTGAAATTATCTAGTTCTCAATTATTACTTTTGTCACATAGTATATGCAAAACTCTGTGTTGTTTTGGAAAATTGCCTACTGATACTAGTCAGCTAGAAATCTAAGAATAATTAATCTCAGCTAGCCAAAGCATCACTTCAGTTACTCACCTGAAACCAGAAAGGCAATGTCAGCTAAACCTTATGACAGAAGTACAGCAAAAAACAAATAAATAAAAATAAACAAAAGAATAGCAAAGAAGCTGCCTTGCCTTGTTTCCCATGCATGTTATTTAAAACTAGAAGCGTCCACAAAAAGTTAAATGTTCTACTTTTTGCACCAGGATTAATTTAAGGTGGGGGGGGAACTTTTTTAACTTATTTCCTAACAGAAAAAAATTATTTTAACCAGATACACATTATCTATAAAACTTAAATATTATTTATTTTCCCATCCCTGAAGAGGCTCCCTCCCCTTCTCTTTCTTATTAATACAAATTTGAAATTTGCAGGCACTGTAGTATCTAATTGTAATGATTTGCCTTTGGATACATTTATTCAAACCATGTCTTTTTTTTTTTTTTTTTGAGACAGAGTCTCACTTTGTTGCCCAGGCTAGAGTGAGTGCTGTGGCGTCAGCCTAGCTCACAGCAACCTCAAACTCCTGGGCTCAAGCGATCCTCCTGCCTCAGCCTCCCGAGTAGCTGGGACTACAGACATGCGCCACTATGCCCGGCTAATTTTTCTATATATATATTTTTAGTTGTCCATATAATTTCTTTCTATTTTTAGTAGAGACGGGGTCTTGGTCTTGCTCAGGCTGGTCTCGAACTCCTGACCTTGAGCGATCCACCCGCCTCGGCCTCCCAGAGTGCTAGGATTACAGGCGTGAGCCACCGCGCCCGGCCCAAACCATGTCTTTTTTAAGTTGATATAATTTGTCTTTCCTTGATTTATGCTGTAAGCCTCATAAACCTCAAATACTGCCTTTTAATGTTATAATCTTTTAAATAAAAGACTTTCCATTGCAAAAGAAAAAAAAGATGAATCCACATCATCATCATTAACTTCCAGTAATACCAACTAAAGCAGGATTTACATTTTATTTCTCAAACGGCCCTTCCTACCAACCTCACCTTATTTCTACCATTCCTATCAGGTCACATACTGGCTTTTCCCTGAACATACTTGACTCATTTCCAATGCCACACCCTTTAGTCACTGGATTATCCCTTCTTTCCACTTTAAGTCCTACAGTTTCTTTAAAGCTCAACTGGATTCTTACCTTTTTGTTTATAGGTAAACCACCCTGACCACTCTAGCCTCCAACCCAGATTCCCAAATTCCAGTTATTCCCTCAATCCTATCTGTACCATGCAGCCAAACACACCCTCCTAAATCACCATGTCACTTCTTTTATTCAAAAACCTTCTACAGTTCTGAATGCTTCTTCCTATTTTTATTTACTTATTTTTTTACTGATAGCACTAGTTACCATGTTTAGAAGGAATAAAATTTTACTGTGGACTTGGAGTTAATCTGGTTAGTATCACTGAACTATTATTATTTCTCAAAATTAAGGAGTCAATAGTTAAACAAAATAGCTAAATGTCCGGAATTGAGAGAGGGTATCTTCTCATTGGACAAAAATAAATTTATGAATATTGCTAGAAAAATCTGTTAGCATCAATTTTATTCAAATAAAATTCATTTCTGCAGAACTGTCTCACTTCCACCCTGCAAACTGGAACTCTTATTACAGGTTTTAAGCTTAGACTAAAAAATTTTAATATATAATTTTCCAAAATACTTTATAAAATATTTTTAAAATTATTTTTTTAAAAATGAAAATAAAATTACCTAGATGCAAATAAGCACTCCCTCCCACCTGGTAAAGTAACAAGTGAGTTGTGATTCCTCCTTCAAAGGAAAAATTACTCATAGCTGACTATCATCTCCTTAAGGGCAAAGATACCAGGTCTAGCTTACTGTTATTACCATATCCTCTGTACTAAACAGAATGCAAAGCACATGTTATGTTTGGTGAAAGAAAAAAAGCTGCTTTAAAAATTTAACTCCTTCTTTTCCAGAAGAGCTTTTGGAAGAAAAGAAAAAAAAAATTTAACTCCCCTAAGTGTTTTTCTTTTCTTTTTTTGAGACAGAGTCTCACTCTGTTGCCTGGGCTAGAGTGTCGTGGCGTCAAGCTCACAGCAACCGCAAACTCCTGGGCTTAAGAAATTCTTCTGCCTCAGCCTCCTGAGTAGCTGGGACCACAGGCATGTGCCACCATGCCTGGCTAATTTTTTCTATATGTATTTTTAGTTGTCCATATAATTTCCTTCTATTTTTAGTAGAGATGGGGGGTCTCACTCTTGCTCAAGCTGGTCTCGAACTCCTGACCTCGAGTGATCCTCCCGCCTCGGCCTCCCAGAGTGCTAGGATTACAGGCGTGAGCCACCACGCCCGGCCAGTATTTTCTAAGTATCTATAGGTAATACTAAAGATATTTTTAAAACCCAATAGCTATTTACTCAAGTAATATAGAACTAAAGATATTCCAAAATTCATTATGTTTTTACAAGGTATTTTTTGCTAATCCATGTGTAGAATCAGAACCATAATATAAAATTGTTAAAGTTATAAAATAAGCAACCAAAGCAAAAGGATATATCATTTCTAAGTATCATGTCATATACGTACTTAAGCAGTGAGACTTAATTCAGGTATCAGCTTCATCAGAAAGCTGCTCTGACATGCTGAATCAAAATTATGCTTCTGTATATTTCTTTCTTTTTCACAAGTTCCTTCTGGGTATCTTTACACTTCAAACACCTAAAAGACTACCTGGTACATATTTGACAGCCCCATAAATTCTCCCTAAGTTCCTGCTGAATTTATAAGACCATCAAAAAATATAAAGAGCTCTCCCTACCTGGCCAATATTTTATTCCCAACAGATAGTTGCTAATGATAATGCCAAGAGAACATAGTAGTCTCTTACATTAAAGCCACCTCAAAAGTTGGAAATACACTCCCAAATGTCTACCTTCTCCCTATTAATCTATTATATACTTGACAAGCATTATTTTTGCTAATGTTTTTGGATCACTTTTTTTTTTTCTTTTACTCAAGCCAATCTTCAGGCCAAATTCTGTTTATTTTTTATTGTATTAAAATTAAAATAGCCTAAAAGAGAGAACATTCTATTTTTTAAAAAAGAAATTTTTTTAATCTTTAATCTTTTTTTAGTCTTTTTAAATCTTAAATCCTTCATTGTTTAGTAAAGCAAATAAAAATGTGTATGAAATCTTAATTTTAGAAACTAAAAGTATTTCAAATTGTGGTATACATATATATATATATATAAAAAACATACTTTTCTGGGATTTATAACTTATTGCAATATCAAATTTCTATGACATGACATGCACTTAATAAATGTTTGCTGAATTGATTTTTCTAGCAGTTAAGCTTCACCTACCTTGAGCATACAAAGTCAGAACTGCCTGGATGGCTACATACACACCCGAAAACTGGTAAGTTTCAAACATTACCTAAAAATAAAGAGAGAAAGGGGAAAAAAATGGTATTTAGAATGTTACATGATAAATATCTATATGCTTTCTTCGTGGTCACAGAGCAGATTAGTTGCCTGAAATAGAATCAAAAGGAACTGAAAGAGTCCTCTGTTCTCATCAGCTCCTCTTGCCTTTAAGTCCTGCTGTCAGAGAGCTCTAATTCTGAGGACAGATTTTTGGATACACACTTCATAAGTGCTATAAAGCAAAGATTTCAGAGTGTATTAGTTAATGGTTAATTAGTGCAAAAGAAAGCTTTCTGCATTTGAACAAGACTTTCCTAACTGATGTCATTTAAGGGAACTACCTTTTAATTCAAAGGCAAAATACAGAAATTGCTTAACTACTGAGCCTTTCAACTGCTCTCCTCCAATCTGGGCTAACACTGTGGCTCTACCCTCAGCAGTTAACAAAAAAAAGGAAGTAAAATGGGAAGAAAATTAATGGTTAATTCCAAATTGTTGGCAGATACAGAAAGTGCTTAGTTGCTGAGCCAACAACCCTCCCTACTGTAACTTCCCTCCTCGCTGAAATACCCCAGAGAGAGGAGGAGTTCCCTTGTGCCCTCACTGGTCAAACCCATGCTCATTCTCTGTAAACCAGGTCAGCTGGGAACGTCCTGCAAGATGTTTTTTGGTGATTTCTACTGAGCACTCCTTGACTGGTAGGGATGCCTATCACTCTGAATATGTAGATATCAACATTACAACTGACCACAATGACAATTATATAGAATTTAAATTTTACAACTCTGAAACACATACTCATCAGTTAAGCAATTAGCTATTCTGACTAGTATTCCACCAACCTTTCTTCCCCCCTCCACAGGGTATGAAAATGGAAGAGAATGATTAATACATATACGGCACATAACAACTTGAAAGTCTGTTAATGAGATTAAAGTAGGACATTATCAATCATAGCCAAATTTACATTCACAATTAAGAGTATTAAAATATGAACCATAAGAAATGACATGGATTCTGTAACTAAAACTATGACCTAAAATTTTCAAAACACTTAATACAAACACTGACTTTTGGCTGGGCACGGTGGCTCACACCTGTAATCCTAGCACTCTGGGAGGCTGAGGCGGCAGGCTCGCTCCAGGTCAGGAGTTCGAGACCAGCCTGAGCAAGAGCGAGACACTCCCCCCCCCCCCCCCCCCCCCCCCGTCTCTACTAAAAAATAGAAAGAAATTAGCCGGACAACTAAAAATATATAGAAAAAATTAGCCAGGCATGGTGGCACATGCCTGTAGTCCCAACTACCGGGGAGGCTGAGGCAGGAGGATTGCTTGAGCCCAGGGGTTTGAGGTTGCTGTGAGCTAGGCAACAGAGTAAGACAAAAACAAAACAACAGAGTAAGACAAAAAAACAAAACAAACAAACAAACAAAAAAAAAACCACTGACTTTTAATTTAGACTTTGAAAATATTGTCTAATAATAATTTCTTCTAAACCCTTTTCAAAATTTCCATTAACACCTAAACATATTTATATAGAACAACATATTTACATTAAGTAGTGACTGGAAAGCTACTAAAATATAGAAAGTTATCAAAAGTTTCTACCTCGTATACAATAAAATGAAAGAGCATCTTTAAAAAATTACTTATCTAAACTATTAAGAAGGAAGCCCTCTTGCTCTTCTTAACTGTTTACCTCATTTGCCTCTTCAATCTCCTCCTGCTGGCTCTTCTTCTCTCTCTGGCCCTTGTCCTCTCACCACTGTCTACTCTTCTCTTCTCTGGTGAACTCTATCATCTATATTCTGGTGACTGTCAAGTTTGTATCTCCAGTCTTTTCTCCTGAACTTGATCTTATATATATAACTATGTATTTGACATTTCTGCTTGGATGTCTAATGAGGACCACCAAACTTAACATGCCCAAAATTGAAGTTCTGATCATTCCCTCAAACTCTGTTCCACTTTTCTCAGTTTTTCCCCCCAACTCAGTTGACAGTAACTCCATTCCCCAGTTTCTCAAGCCAAAACCTTTAGGGTCATTCCTGACTATCCCCTTCTCTATTATCCATATCTAATGCATGAGAAAATTCTTTGGCATGCATTAGGACCTTCAAAATAGACCTGCAATCTGCTCCTTTCGTACTACTTCTACCTACTGCTACCCCCAATGCTTACCATTATTATCTTTTGCCTAAATAATTGACAAGTTCTCCAAACTACTCTATCTTCCACTTTGCCTCCCTATGGTATACTCAACTCACAACAGCAATCAAAGAAACCTAAACCAGCATGTCCCTTCCCTGCAACAGTCCTTCATTTCACTCAGAGTAAATGCCTAGCTCCCGTAAGGCCCTATCGTTACTTATCCAACCTCATCTTCTGTTAGTCTCCTCTCAACCACACTGGGTTCCTTGCCGATTCTCTAACATGCCAGGCTTGTTTGCTCTTCCCCATATATCTTGGCTAACTCTCTTGACCTATTTTTGTTTAAACATCACCTTCTCACAACCTATGTACAACTGCAACCTCTCACTCCCCTTGCCCCGCTCTATTTTTTTTCCTTTAGCATCCACAGTTGACCCTTGACCAACACGAGTTTGAAATGTGTAGGTTCACTTATACACAGATTTTTTTTCAGTAAATCTCTCCTTCCTGCCCTTCCAACTCCTCCACTTCTTCCACCTCTGCCATCCCCGAGACAGCAAAACCAACCCCTCTTTGTCTTCTTCCTCAGCCTACTCAACATGAAGACAATGAGGATGAAGACCTTTATGATGGTCTACTTTGACTTAATGAATAATATTTTCTCTTCCTTATAACTTTCTTAATATTTGCTTTTCTCTAGCTTACTTTATTGTAAGAATACAGTATAGAATACATATAACATACAAAATATGTGTTGACTATGTTATCTGTAAGGCATAGTCAACAACAGGCTACTAGTTAAGTATTTAAGAGGTAGTTAAGTATTGAAGAGATAGCTAAGTTTGCACTGGGGTGGGGGAGAGTAGGTGCCTTTAACCCCTGTGTTGCTCAAAGGTCAACTGTATTACCTTCTAACAAATCATTAACCCACTTAATTAAAAACTCAATTAACTTAATTAACTCACTAAATTAAAAACTTATTTTGTCTATTTTCCCCTCCTAGAATATAAGTTCCATGACAGAAGGATTTTGTTTTGTTTACTGATATATTCTACTTATAAAAATGACTAGCATATAGTATATGTGCTCAATAAATAGGATTTAAAAGAAAACAATTATTTTATTCCTTTTATCCATAGCAACAATAAGAAAAAAGAAAGAATTTTTGATTTAACATTACATAACAGAAACACACATATGCATAGTCCATCTAAAAACTTACCTCTACAATCTTCTCTCTGTTTTTGGTTGGGTTCATAGGGGGTTCTGTGAGTAAGATTTTACAATTTCTGGTGTCTATGTTAAGTTTCTCTGGTCCAAATGTATAGTCCCACAGGTGTTTCATGTCATCCCAATTTCGTACTATGCCATTTTCCATAGGGTAGTTAACTTCTAACATTGAGCGTAATTCACTTGCCTCATCACCAACCATAAGATCCTAGAAAGTTATATCAAAGTTTTAGACCAAATTTTTGCATAAAATTATATTCATTCCCATGGTATTTCAGAAAACTTGGGAATAATTAATTTTAATCTTTCTGGCACTTTCAGATAAAGTTTTTATTCCACAAATTAAAAATCTTTTCTATCAAGAACAATGACTTGCAAAGTTTAATCACGGATAATAAATTTTTATGTACAATGTGGTTTAAATCAATAAATTGACCTTACCTTTAACACATATGTTTCCAAAAGAAGAGCATAAGCACAAATAAACCCCACATTTTCATATTTTGGAGGGTTTTGTATGAGGTTTCATCTGTTTCTTTTGCTCAAATGTTCAAAAAATAAGGCCTGTGATATGTGAAATAGTACATCAGGGAAAAAAAAAACTTGCAGGAAAATGCTCAATGCATGCAGCACATTTCTTTGTACTAAATATAAAAATGATAAATGTAAGTACTATAAAGCATAATGAAAGAAGCAAAAAAATAAAATGATTGCTTTATTACACTATATGTACCAACATAAATTTCATAAATTTCTACCTACATATGGAATTAGAATATATTAAGTTTCCACATATGCGTAGCCAAGATCAATGAGAATTTGTAGAGATATAAAAAATTAAGACATAGGGAAACAACTCATTCTTTAAAAGTATCTCATTAGCAACATTTTCAATCTTAAAATTTAATATTGAAAAACCATGCTATCACACATGAAGTGTAATACTCACAAGTCTTATCTCTAATGAGAGCATACTTAAGATGACCCACATTTGAAAAGTAACACTTAGTATTTATAAGGCTAATTATGTCCTAGAACTTAAACTTATTTTGTTGCCAAATGTGTCTGTCTTGAAAATAAAAAAAAAAAAAAAAGAAAGAAAAAAATTCTCATTTTCAAAAACAGCTAGTTAAGATGTTAAATAATATTCATTTTAGCCGGGCACAGTGGCTCATGCCTGTAATCCTAGCACTCTGGGAGGCCAAGGAGAGCGGCTTGTTTGAGCTCAGGAGTTCGAGATCAGCCTGAGCAATAGCAAGACCCCACCTCTACTAAAAATAGAAAGAAATGATCTGGACAGCTAAAAATATATACAGAAAAATTAGCCAGGCATGGCAGTGTGAATGCCTGTAGTCCCAGCTACTCAGGAGGCTGAAGCAGAAGGATTGCTTGAGCCCGGGAATTTGAGGTTGCTATGAGCTAGACTGACGCCACGGCACTCTAGCCCAGGCAACAGAGTGAGACTCTGACTCAAAAAAAAAAAAATAATAATAATAATATTTATTTCTACATGTGCAGATTATTCAACTTAAAAATCTAGAATCAGAAAAAGCCATTTGCTACTTAAGTGTGCTATTTAAGTTTAAAGTATGGGGAAAGGAAAAAAAGCAGCAGCAAAATTAACATGAGATGTCTTAAAAAAGAGGGTTGAAAAAATATATACATTGAGTTTTAAACTTTTTTTTTCTGAGACAGGGTCATGCTCTGTTGCCCAGGTAGGAGGTCAGTGGCATCATCAGAGCGCACTGCAACCTCAAACTCCTGGGCTCAAGCGATCCTCCTGCCTCAGCCTCCTAAGTAGCTGGGACTACAAGTGCATGCCATCACAATGGCTTTTTATTTATTTTTTATTTTTTGGTAGAGATGGGGTCTTGCTATATTGCTCAGGCTGGTCTCAAACTTCTGGCCTCAAGAGATCCTTCTGTCTCTGCTTCCCAAAGTGCTAGAATTACAGGTGTGAGCCACTGTGCCCAGCTGAGTTTTAGACTTTTAAAAAACAAATAAAAAAAATTTTTAAAAAAAGATCAGAGGTAAAACCAGAGTGAGTACCCTATTAAAAAAACAAATAGATTTCTGGAAAATCCACTGAAAGCAACACGAAAAAGGAAAACAAAGTTAAAGCAGATGCTAGAAATGTTCACTAAAATTTTCTGTTGTGACTGATCTCTTATGAAGCTAATTTACTACAACTTATTACTCAAATTTCTTAAATATTAACTGTTTAGGATCTTCTATGAGGAATATGTAAAAATCTGTATTTATGAACTCTAGTTAATGACATGTATATGTTGAAGTATTCAGAAAGAAGTATACTGATATATGCAATTTACTTTGAAATACATCAAAAAACAAGATGCACTGAGGGAGGGATAGATGGACAGATATGTGATAAATCAGTATAGTATATATTAATGTCAGAATCTAGGTGATACATATATAGGTTTCACTGCTAAATTCTTTCAACATTGTTGTGCATTCTAAATATTGCTTAATAAAATGTTAGGTGAAAAATCTATACCTGCAAAAGTACATATACCACTTTTGGTCATTAACAAATCTAATTTAATACCCAATTTTGTTACTTTTCTCCATATCGTAGTGTTGTACTAGATAACAGATTAGATAATTAGATAGTTATATAATCAATATTATTTCAACCAATTTACAATAAGTCTAATCTGATTTCAACAGACTATTTACTTTTTATTCTGTGTAAGAATAGGGGCATTACCTGATCCAATGCCAACTCAAAATATTAATGAAAGCCTCATGTATCTACTTCTAGGACGATATATACTACAAAGGATTAATTAAAAGAAACATCTGGCATTGAGTATTCTTACCTTCCTCTGAACAAAGAAAATGAAAGAAAAGTATTAACTTATTTAAGAAGCACAAAATTTCTTGAGACTGAAGCTATCTAATTAAAAAATTTACCACATCTAAAATTTTAATCAAAAAATCCTAGAACCTATGATCTTCCCCAGTTTCAACTTCCAAAGCCCCAAAATGCTAAGAGTGTTATATAACTTGCCCTCATCACTCAGAAACAAGTTATAAGTGATCAGATCAGGCCTTAGGTTTTTACTAATATCACCTGCCCCACTACTGGACCACAAGCCTAAACCATCACCTATTATTACCTGAAAGAATGAAAAATCACAGTAACTGCCTGAAATGCTATTTCAAAGGCACACTTCACAAAAAGCGGGTAGTATAGATAAATTTGTCAAGAATCATTTTGAACAATGTCATCTCAAATTAGAAAATAGAGCAAACACAAATGTAAAACCAAAATTAAATCCCTAGAAGGAAATTCCATTAAAAATTTTTGTTAAATTAGGCCTACACTGTTCTCTGCAAGTACACCCTTTTTGTAATTTCCTTAAGATATTAAGACAAATGCATCTTTTATTTAGAATAAATATAAGAATTTAAATGTTTTTGTTTATTCAAAGGAAGACCTTGCAAAGTCACTGTTACTAGTTAAAATATATCACATCATTAGAAATGATTGATATTAATTTTTGTCAGATCTTCTTACAAACAATATTAAAAACAAACTTGAAAATACCTTCTACACAAGCACTCAGACCACCACACAAAAGAGTCAAATGTCTGGAATGGGTCCAGCAACCTTCTAGTAGAAAAAAAAAATGGCGCTACACAATGGTATTTATTTGGGGGGGAGGAGAATCTGTTGTTTGTGGAAAAGTTTTACAGGTGTTTTACCTTTTTCTTATTTATCCGTAGTTTGTCAAATCTGCTCATCAATAAGGATGATAGGGAAACAAGTCACTCTTATTTATTCTTCTTTTTCTAGCATATTAAAGTTTTACTCAGTTTACTAAGTACACATATGATACTGTACTGGATGCAAATATATACACAGGCTAAGATAGGTAATGTTCAATTTAACACCAGTCAATAAAGGGCATTTATCCAAATGTAACAAACTTCCCCAATTTTCTGAATCACACATATCCTATATGAATAAAGCCATTTGGTTTCTAGTATTATGCACAACACATTCCATTTTAATAACATTCATCTACAAGAAAAATAAGGAAAACAATTCAAAACTATGTTAGTAATTAGTTCTTGTTTGGTCCATTGTATGCAATCAGGAAAGTATAGGACTTAATTAGTTGCTACCAAACTGAAGCAATGAAAAAGATTAAAAATCAAAGTACTTAAAATAAAAATATGGAATTACCCCCCCAATACTAAAGGGACACAAAACAACAACTACTGTCCCACCAAGCAAAAGTGGAAAACAAACAGAGAGCATGTGTGTAACCTCACTTACCATCTTTTTGTTATTCTACTTCAACGGGTCAAGAAAGGTGAAGAGAGAGAAGGTAGAAGTAAGAGTCAGAAAAGGCCTAAATAAAATCCTCACTGAAATTTTTAAACATACAAGCAATAGAGACAAATTAGGTTGAGGTCAGATGCAGTATTACCATATTTTATGGAGTTAATAATTAGGGCCAAATTAACATGGACAGTTATTCCTGAATGAAAATTAATTCATTAAACGATTTAAATTTCCATTTCTTTTAGTCTACCACCACATTTTAGCTAATGAGACACAAAATGTACAAGTCAAACTACTAAGCACAGAAACTCCAAAAAGTTTAATTCATTACTGAATTTAAGAACGTTAATTAAGAAAAATAAATAATAACAGCAAAGGTATAGCTGAATAGGTAGAGAGTTAGATAGTTCAGGGTTGTTTTTCCAAGCTCTTGTACTCAAGTTAAATTTGACACAGATCTCTTTTACTGTTTTCTACTGGAAGAACAATTTAACTTGGGGGCTTAAAAGACTGTAGAGTGAATAGGACTGAGCCAGTAGAACACAGAATGACAAACCATACAAGCAAATGCTACCGGAGAATTCCTTGGCAAAAATGTCTTATTAGAATATTGACAAGGTTGATTTGTATCACTTGGCCTTAAAAAGAAAGTGGTGTAAAGAGATGTGCAATTATTTGTGCCTATGTTGGAGAATAAAAATGGCTATACATGATATAGCTTCATACCCCAAACACGTTATCGTCCGTAAGTACATAAAAAGCCATTTTTCTTTGAAAACCTAACACGAAATAAAAAGTATTACCTCCAACTTCATTAAGCAGTTTATCCTACTATCAGCTAAATTTCAAGTTGAAGTTCATTTAAGATAGAATTCTATCAGAATGAAAGGAGTTCACAAAAAAATAAATTCCATAAATTTCCCAAAAGACCCTTAAAAAAATTATAGTGTCCCACTTTATTTTTTTGTAATGCAACAAAGGCCAGAATAATTAATTCACTACTTTAAGTCTTTAAAAAACTAGTACAGAACCTAAGTTTCAGTGTCTATTTTTATTCTTTGTGTAACTCAATTCTCTAGTCCCAACTGCAGAGAGCTAAGTAGCAAATCTCTACCACCTATTAGCACCTTCCTAGGTATCTCAAACAAATGTTCCAAAGAGGTAGCACCCTAACTCATTTCAAATGACTCATAAATTTATAGTTCACTGAAGTCTTGCCAAAGACTGTCCAGATAGGACCAACAATGCTAACTTATTCACAAATAATTCACTATAAAAGCCCCTAAATTCTAATGCATTCTGTGTAACTTGCTCCCTAGGCCACTTGAAGAATTTAAAGTCAATTGGTGACCACTGTTCTTTTGATTTTTCTATTTCTTTCATTCTTCTAAAATAATGTAATTCCTACATGATCTCTGATCCCCTTAATAAGGGAGAAAAATCCATCACCCTTAATGTAGAACCTTTCATGTTAAATACAGCGAGTAGGCAATGCAAGCTTTCCCTCCTCTCTTTATATGGTAAGGTAGATGAGTGCAAGGCCAAATATAGACTTGCATGGCTTCCTTCTGCACATTATGGAAATCAGTTATATTAGTGAAAAGAGGAACCAATTGAGATTTACATCCTGTGTTTTCCTGCCTAGCTATATAAAAAAGTAGGGGGGTCAGGGCACAAAAACATAGAAAGAAAAAGTCTAAGGTCCCAAAGAGACACTAACATATAATGACAAATATATGCAATTGAAAGACATAAAAATATCAGGCTGATTTCTTTTAAAAATTAATAGGACTTTGAGTCACTAATACAGTGTTTCCTGTCAATGTAAAAAACTTAAGTATTTTACTCCAAAGAGTAATGGCATCACGCCACACATAAACAAAATCAAATGAAATTAGCTTTGGTTCTTGTGCTCTTATTCAGATGTTAATATAAATTTAAAACATGAGAAATTTTGCTCTCCCCCTTTGCTTTTCATGACATCATATTTTAAAACTACTTAAAAGAACTGTTAAACTACAGTTAAAAGAACACCTTACATGTCTTGATTATCATTTATCAATAAATAAAATATTACCTTGATTTCAATATTTCCCACTTTGGTGGTTGATCTGATAATAGGTCTTCCAACCAAAGCTGGGAAGATGTGTTCTGGAAAGTTAGAGCCTGCATATCCACACTTCACAAACTGGAAAGAAACAGAAAAAGTAGGTTAGTGTCAAGGTGTTTAGTATATTTATTTAAAAACGGTATCTGAAAAATACCACTTTGCATTTATGCAGTATTTTAAAAGTAGCCAACTATTGCATCATCTCCTTTTACTTTCTCCCCCGCTCCCCAATGGAATATATTAAGTATTGATCCTTTCACTTCTTTCATGGCACTGATTACTCCCAGAGTTTATGTTTATTTACTGCTTAATTAGTGCCTAAGTCCCCCCACTAGAGCGAAAGCCCCACAAGAGCAGGAAGCTAAGCAGTTTGTGCTGAAGCCCGATACCTAAGAGGCCCTGCCTGGCACACAGTGGTCACTCAAAAAGTATTTGAGGGCTGGACAAACTCACTGAACAAATGCTAAGTGTTTTTAAAAAGAAAAATGCTAGAAAATTAACACAACTAAAGTTTCAATTCTAAAGTAAGATTTCATTCATCTTGGCAAATCACTTAAGCAATCTCATTTTCCAGAATCGGAAAACCAAATGGCATTTGGACCAACATCATCATATTATGAAAATAAACATCTATTAGGCTTTTTGGCTATTTACATTTTTATATTTAGTAATACCACGTAACATAATTTCATATTCAGATAGTGTACTTCTCCGAGGAAAGCATATCATTGATTCTGACAATACTTCCATTTTGTGCGTAAGAAACAGATATTCTAGGAGATTTAACAACTACAGTAAAACTTAAAATGAAACCAAGGCTTTTTAATTCTCATATCAATAATACAGTCTGTTTAGTAAGAACAGACATTGCAAGGAAAAGGCAATTAAAACTTTCAGAGCAGGAGGAGGAAGTTACATAAGGAAATGCAATCATACTCTCTACCCCCTTTAACAATATAAGCTATGCTATACAAGGATTTTTGTGTTTACTGATGAATCCCAAGTACCTAGAACGGTGTCTGGCACGTAATTAAGTATGCATTAAGTAATTGACCAACAAATATTATAAGTTTTGCTGTTGACAGCGTGACACTATGATTATTTTAAAATATAAATGTATTTAGTATTCAGAAAAAGTCTATTTTTCTATGGCTCTGGGCATCATACATTCTTAGAAGAATTAAGGATGAAAACAGTACCTGAGTCTGATGCTGTACCTGAATGTGATACATGACTGTAATAACACAAAGGTCGACAGAAAATATTAATGTACCTCTTGATGGAAAGCAACTATGGACAAGAAACTGTTTTGTTTGATATGGTAAAACTTAGCAACATATTGAACTCACTGACTTTTGACCAGCCCTCCAAAATATAAAAATTTGATATTTTCAAAGATCTCTACAGCAACCTCGTTGGAAATGTTGATGAACCACATTTAATTATAAATAGCCTAGAACATCCTGCCATCCAGAATTTCACTTGTCTTTTAAAAACAGAGCTTTTTAAATATGTTAAAGTCATGACAAACAGATTAAGCTTTTATGAAAAATCATCCGAAATTAGGAATTTTCACATTCCCAATATCACCTGAATTCCTATCCTCTCACCTCATGTTTACACTTGGAAACTACATAAAATATACTATTCAGATATGTTTTCTTCCAAACCCACAAAACCATGCCCTACTCAGTTTACCGTTGAGCCACCAAGGCTAGGTCACTTTTCAGGTATAGCTACCCATTTCTAAAAGTATAATACAATCCTTATTGGATTACTTTTCATGGCTGAAGTTAGTGTGATGTGATGGCATATGCAATAGTGCAATAGATAACCTATTAATACATGCTCATATCTACCACCTCATTGACAGTGGTTGACGATGAAGAATTAGAATATATTTCCCACCCCAAAGGAGCATTAAACAGAATTCAAGAGCACTAGGTCATTTTTTCCCTCAATATCTTCTCAAATAATTTATTAATGTGACCTGGAATGACTTGGAGGAACAATTACCTTGAAAGAAAAGATTAATACCTTTTTTGGCATATTCAAACTAAAGGGAAAAAAAGAAAACCTCCCACTCTTCTCTCCCAAATCACAAA
This sequence comes from Eulemur rufifrons, assembly GCF_041146395.1. Classification (NCBI taxonomy): domain Eukaryota; kingdom Metazoa; phylum Chordata; class Mammalia; order Primates; family Lemuridae; genus Eulemur; species Eulemur rufifrons. The sequence continues at coordinate 64,740,931 of NC_091001.1, forward strand.
CTCTCTTTTGTTCTTAACTCAAAATCCAGATCACTTGATATGAACTGAAATGATATGGAAAGGTAGAGAACGTGTTCTCATCATTATCCCAACCCTACCCAAATTTCTATATAAATAAAATCTGTCACGATCACCAGCCTAATGTCAGTTACTCATAATTTATGCAAATATCCCAAATATAGGAAGTAAATACTATTTGAATATTCAATCCTTATGTTACCTTAAAGTACTGAACAGATATGGACATTGAGTGGGTTAAAAGAATCCATTTATTAGGCTGAAAATGCTCACTGATATGGCTATAAATATTCTCAAAGAAAATTACAGAATGAATGAAAAGAGAATCTACAGTTTTTAAGGGCCATTTTCAGAATACTAAATGTAAATAAATGATTTTATTACATGAGAAATCATAACACAAGATGAAGGTGGACGGAGGAACCTAGGATGAGGGATAAAGTCAAATCCTAGTGCAGCGACGAGGCTGCTAGGTTGGCATGTCATCCCTCTCATCCAGAGCCACACACACTGGACACACACAACATGGCAAAGCAGTAATTGTATTCCTCAATTTCTGATTGTAATTGTTCGAATGAGTAGGTCATATCTTAAAATTGTTTCAGTATATTTTAAGCAACAAACCATTTGCCAAGTACCTAAAGTTAGAAGACAAAAATTGAGATCCCTGAAACTATAAAAAACAATTGTAAACCCACTATTACTGCTTTAAAAAGAAATAAAAATTTGGCTTTCAATTCAAATTAAAGATATCACTTATTAATAAAACTATGTATTCTTCTTAAGCAGCTTATTCGAAGCAGATACTGTCATGCAATCCAGTACTAGCATTCTTATAGGACACGTATTAGATATTCTGTCAAAATAGCAAAAACTGCACTATTTCACATTACTTCAAATGTGAAAGCATTAACAGTTATAACAAGAACCAAAATAATTCATTTTCAACATAAAACTAATCCACAGTCTATTCCTTTCTTGCAAAAAAAATCCCAATATTTTTAAAAATCTAACGACAAAATACAAAGAAAATATTCTTTTCTAAACCATTCTTTTGGTATCAGTTTAATTCTTGAAATTCCTCCCCCATGCCAATCATTTTAAGACCTGGTGACTTAGTTCTCTCATTGTGTGCAATAAGGCTGTGTTTAAGAAATAGATTTTACCATATATAGTTTCCTCTTCATAGCACTGTGGTTTAAACTAGCTCCCTTACTTCCCACTGAGTCATCAAATGGTAAGAACATGAACAGTACAATGTTCTTTTAAGCAAAAATGAAAAATTTCATCTACATCTGCTCTAAAAGTACCTTTTTCCCATCAAAAAAAATAAAGTGGGGTGTATATAGCCTCGTTGGGCTTATTTAATTTGCATTTTCCCCTTACAAATTTTATCTGATGGTATTGATGTGTTTATTAATTTACCTAGTGACTTTTCTCATCTTTGATAAAGCAGGCCACTATAAACTACAAATGTCTATACAAACTATAAATGAAAATATAATTAAGCTTCTCTGTATGACTAGACCTTATTAAGCATTGTGCCAGCAACATAGTACACACTGGGAAAATCTTCATTTTGTTGATGAACTAACTCACTGCTGATGAAATCATCCAAATTTGGTTTCCGGATACATAACACATCACACATCTCCATATATTCAAGTACCTAGGTCACTTTCAGTGTCTCAATTTTAGAAGGTAGGTTTAAATGGTTAAGGGCCAGAAGTGCATAAATTTTTGGAATCAGGTGAGTTTTCCTCCTCTAGACCACTCTAAAGAGACACTGGTTGAGTTGAGAAAAAATGAGAAAATGGAGCAGGACCAACATCTGGCATGTGATCATAAGAATGACTTACTCTTAGAGCATTCAATTTTGGGCCTGATAGAGGGGTTAAAAAAAGAAAAAATCATCAACTTCTCAAATAGCCCGTAACTTTAAAACCTAAAGCATGTTAAGGAGCAAATGAAAATACTTTAGGGTAACAAACAATTTCTATGAATTTTTGAAAATTAAGTCTGAATATCTTCTTTAATATTTAATTGTAAAAGAATCATTGTAACATCAGGTACCTCAATAAAATCAAGACGACTATGTCAAGAAGTATAAACTGTAGGAAATAGAATACAGAATCTAAGTGGTTTCTAGTCCTCCACATTTTCAGAAACATCAAAGCATTCCTGACCGTTTTGTGATTCACATATTATATCAGAGCTGTTTCTTCATTTGAAACCAATCATATCTATAGAAAATCTGGATAAAATTTAAAAGCAACTAGGAGAGTAACAGCATAAATTTGTATTTGAATTAACTATACTCTTCAAAAAAATAAATGAACTATACTTTTTCATTTGTGTCATAGTAACTGATCTTTTGTCTTAAAAAACAGTATTTTAAAATTATGAATTAGTTTCACATTACCTCCCCACCCACGCCTCCCTAAGTCCACCTTCCCCCTGAAAAAAATAAAATTATGGATTAGACTGAAGGCTAATCAATAATATATTATCGTCAGCTCTTTAGTATTAGCTAAACTAACAAAATAGTAACATAAAAATTTGCTTAAGAAGGCCGGGCGCGGTGGCTCACGCCTGTAATCCTAGCACTCTGGGAGGCCGAGGTGGGCGGATCGTTTGAGCTCAGGAGTTCGAGACCAGCCTGAGCAAGAGCGAGACCCCATCTCTACTAAAAATAGAAAGAAATTATATGGACAGCTAAAAATATATATAGAAAAAATTAGCCGGGCATGGTGGTGTATGCCTGTAGTCCCAGCTACTCGGGAGGCTGAGACAGGAGGATCCCTTGAGCTCAGGAGTTTGAGGTTGCTGTGAGCTAGGCTGACACCACGGCACTCACTCTAGCCTGGGCAACAAAGTGAGACTCTGTCTCAAAAAAAAAAAAAAAAAAAAAAAATTGCTTAAGTTAACATTCCTATTCTAATTGAATATCAATAAACCTCATATATACAATACAGGGCTCATTACCTATAACCCCTTAAGAGAAGGAATCCATTAAAATAGAACTGGCTTGAGTTTCTCTTAGGGAATTTTATTTTTTTAACTTTTGTTTTTAGAGACAGTGTCTCACTCTCTTCCCCAGGCCGGAATGCAGTGGCATGATCATAGCTCATTGCAGCTTCTAACTCCTGGACTCAAGCAATCCTCCTGCCTCAGCCTCTGGAGTAGCTGGGACTACAGGTGCATATCACCACCCCTAATTTAAAAAAAAATTTTTTTTTTGTAGAAACAGGGTAAATGAAATATATGTTTATCATTAATTTAGATTAAATATAGCTTAACAATATATGCTTTGTTAAAAACAAAACTACAATTTTCCCGTAATTCAGAAAGGTCATGAAATCCTCTCCCATTTATCCCTTGTCTCATAAGTAACCACTATGAAATGAACATTTCTTATGTATCCCTCCAAAACTTTCATATATAGATACAAGTTTATATCTTTAATAAAGAACATACACATAAATGGAATCATTCTAGAAGGTTTTTTAACTTAATAAATCTTAGATATGTTTCCACAGCAGTGGATCTACATTTTTTAAAGCATTACACTTTGAATAAATGTCCCATTATATGACAACACTCTTTTTATTCTAGTCCATTTTTAACAAAGTTCAGATGAAGCTATTATTATTGTTTGTAAAAGTCTGTAACAAATTCAATCAAGTGCAGCATTATGACAGCGAGTACCAGCTCTTTTTTCCCCTGAACAGTCCAGTTTCCAAAGTGTCTTAAAGTTCAAGTAAAATCTACTTTAATTCATATGTCACATTTATGGGAGAAGGGAGAAAAGTCACAAATGTTGCAACACCACAATGGTTAGAATCACTATAGAACTCATCCAAAAGAAGTAACAGATCTGTCTTCTAATTTGCTGACTTTGCTGTCCAAAATACATTTCTTAAAAATGGAAGGGGGGGGTGGCTTTTGAAAGAAACAACTTTCAAATAGTTTCTAAATCACAGCTTTAGTCAAATTTTTACTATTTTTGAATCTTAAAAACTAACATTATCTGTATTCTGAATCTAAGGGGGAAAAAGGGGCTTGCAGGGGGGACCAAAACTGATTAACTTCCCCCAAGGTGAGTGGAATTAACACTGAGGGCTTGCTGGGGTCCTAGGTTTCCCAAAATCATACAATGGAATATGCTGGTCTCTGCGGGCCTGCACCTGGGCCAAACTACCAGCAGGCAGAACAAAAAAGTAAATGATGTGCTGCCGATCTGGGCTCTCCTTCCCTTGAAAAAACAAACAAAAACCCTATAAACCCTCAACAGACACTGAGAGAGGCCTGAGGCCCATTGCATGACAGCACTTCCCCTTTTTAAAGTAAACCCGTTTCCTGTCTCCCGTTCCGTATCTTCAACTATACAGGAAGAGGAAGGCCTCTAGGTCTTTCTCCTCTTTACACACCAGCGACCCGGGGAAATAGAGCTCCTATCTAAACACACAAATCGCTCCGGGCACTGTGGCAAAAGTAGCCCAGGCTCGGGCACCCCGGCCCTGGACGGTCAGCAAGTGGGATATGCATCCAGCGCCAGTCTCGCTTGCCGACCTGACCCGGAGGGCTGCGGAGGTGGTGGGCTTTGGGGATGGCAGGCTCCGGGAACATCAGGGCCCGGCCCGCTCTCCCCACCCACACGCCCCGCGGAGGTGGGAAGTGCCGCCCTGCGCCCCTTCGCCCCGAGGTGCAGCCCAGGGCGCGGAGGGCCCGCGCGGCCCCCGCACGTCCCCTCCCGGCCTGTGGCGGCCGCGGCCTCCTCGCCGGGCGCTTACCCCGGTGCCGTTGTCGCACACCACCACTTTCCTGCCCTGGCTGTCCATCGTCCGCCGGGGGAGAGCCGCCGCCACCGCACAACCTACACCGCCGCCGCCCGGCCCTTTTCTCTTCCTCCTCCTCCCTCTCCGCGGCCCCTCCTTCAGCCCAACTTTCTTCCCTGAACCGGAAGTTGGCGGCGTTCCGCCCGCCACTTAATACTCGGCCTGTGCGGAAGGGGTGGGACGGGAGGTAGGAAGCCGCGACTGGCAGCGGTGAGGTCCAATAAAAAACGGAGGAGTATCGAGGCCCCGCCCGCGGCCCCAGCTCCCGCTCTGCCGTCACGGCCACCGCCCACCGGGGTTCTTCCTCACAGCTTCTGGTTCCCGGCGCTTAGGCCGGCGCTAATGGCGGCCGGTGTCGCGGGCGCTGCGCCCTTCTCCCTAAGGTATGGCAGGAGTTAAGTAAGGGCGCCGCTTAACGGACTGCAGAAAACGCAGGCAGGTGAAGGACACTGGGTCTGCCGCGAGGTGGCAGTGGAATGTGGCAGGGAAGCCAGCCGGGAGGGCGGGAAGCAAATCTAGAGGTCCTTGCCGACCCCAACATTGAACATGGCTTGATGTATCATTGCGTCTAGGCGTTTTCAGTGGACAGAGCTGGGATGGATACACACACGTTTGTTTGAAATCACGCGTTTATTCGATACCTCCAATTCCAGCCCAACCCTTCTGTGCCCAAGTTGCTCTGTGGTCAGGTGAGCGAGAGCGGATATCTACGTTTCCGGGCTCATTGCTCACCGCTGCCTTCTTATAGCAGCCCCCTGTTGCTTCACACCTTTTCAATATATGTGCCTATTTGAACCCAGAGTCTCGGCTTTGAAATCAGACAATCCTACTTTCAAATCTGGCCCAGCCACTCAAGGGTTTTGTGATTTGGGCATACCCTTGTCTGGGCATGGGAATAATAACCTATGCCTCTGTGGGTTGTTATGAGGATAAATTCTGTGCGTAGCGTAGATGTTAATTAAGTGGTAGCTATTTATTATTCTATACTTTTGATCCTATTCTGTCTGTAATGCCACAATTTTTTTTCTTTTTTATCATTTGGCAGATTTCTACTCATGCTCTAAAGCCCACTTTGTCACATCTCTGAAGACTTTGCTCATATCCTCAAGATGCTCTTTACTCCCTTTCTTTGCTATTAATTTACCATGAACATATGAATAAGATTATTGTGCTTATTACACTCAAGGAATGTTTATTGGATGTGTGACATTAAAACTTCAAATTAAAAATGCCATTATTTTTGAGAGATGAGAACTAGAATTTTGCCTTCCACATGGCTGTACACATACAACTAGAATAAAACTTGGATCATGAACCCCCAATCCAGTATTCTTTCTATAATCTAGCTGCCTCTCAGTTTTCACTTTTTTCTTTTATTAGAACAGTGGTTTTCAAACCTTTCTGAAAGCATAGAGTGCTTTATTCAAATTTAATCTTATATGGAACCCCAACACATGTGATACATAAAAATGAAGCTGCCATAGATGTGGTTGGAAATTTGAAGGGCTAGGATAGGTAGGAGGTCTTGGAGGAACATTTCTTCTCTTCACCTGCTTTAACAGTCCTTGAGGTACTTCAGCCTGCAGAACAATCTATTCATAAATTGTTTGGGTATAGAGTCCATATCTTACTTTTGTGGGCCCAGTACCTATCACTGTGCAGTTTTTCTGGAAGTACATTAAATTGGACTCAGCAAGTTGAACTCAAGCATTTCTGTGTTCTTTTACTTTTTCTCTTTGTGGAATTAAATTGATTACTGATTTTTATTTTTGAGAAATAACATTGTTTTCTTCTGATTATAAAAACAATATATGCAGATGATAGAAAATGCTGACATCTTTTCAGTATACTAATGAAAATGCAGCACAACTCTTTGATCTTGCAAATTAAGATAAATAATAACGTTATTGGTAACTGGCTTCTGCCTTCTACACCAGGTGTATCCTGGTCATTTCACTTTCTTCATAATAATGTGACCCTACATTTTAGACAATTGAATATTTTGGGGGGCCTTCAATTCTAACCTTCTGGTAAGATTTTATATATATTATTCCACACAAAACCTTTGCTAGGTAGATATCCCCATTTTATCTATTTTGAGAAAGTGGGGGCTTTAAAAAATTAAGTCTAGCAAGGTCATTGGATATATTGATATGGAAATCAGTTGTATTTCTATATACCATCAGTAAAGAATCTGAAAATGAAATTAAGAAAACAATTCCATTCACAAGAGCATAAAAAAATAAAATAAACTTAATGAAAGCAACATAAGACCTACATTGAAAACTACAAAACATTGCTGACAGCCAGGCATTGTAACTGATGCCTATAATCCCACCACTTTGGGAGGGAGAAGCAGGAGGATTGCTTAGGGTAGGGAGTTCAAGACCAGCCTGGACAACATAGTGAGACCCTGTCCCTGCAACAAATAAAAAAAATTAGCCAGATGTATGTTACATGCGTATAGTTCCAGCTACTCGGGAGGGTAAGGTGGGAGTTTCGCTTGAGCCCAGGAGTTTGAGGTTACAGTGAGCAATGAGTGGGCAAATGCATTCTAGCAGAATGATATGCTGTCTCTAAAAAAATATAAAATTGCTGAGAGAAATCAAAGATCTAGATAAATACACCATGTTCATGAACTGAATACTCTCCAAATTGATCTATAGATTCAGTATAATCCCTATTAAAATGCCAGCAGGCTTTTTTTCTTTTTTAGAAATTGACAAGTTTGATCCTAAAATTTATATAAAATGCAAAGCAACCAGAATCGATAAAATGATTTTGAAACAGAAAAAGGTGGACTTCCACTACCTGGTTTCAAAACTTAAAAAGCTACAGTAATGAAGACAGTGTGATATTGGCATAGAGATAGAGATATAGATCAGTGGAACAGTATAAATACTTAAGAAATAAACCCTTACATTATGGTCAATTGATTTTTCAAGATGGTGCCGAAAGAATTCAATGGGAGAAGGGTAATTCTTTTCAACAAATGATGTGGGAGGAGGGAAAAAAAACCTTTGACCTTTACTTCACATTGTACACAAAAATTAATTTAAATGGAAAAGATTTGTACCCTGAACAAAGAACACTTAACAACTTAATAAGAAGACAAATTACCTAATTTAAAAATGGGTTATTTTACTAAAGAAGTAAATTTACTAAATTACCTAATTTAAAAATGAGTTATTTTACTAAAGAAGTTATTTTACTAAAAAAATAGTTATTTTACTAAAGAAGATTTATGAATGGCTGTGTTCAAAATTATTAATCATTAAGGAAATGCAAATTGAAAGCATAAGATACCACTACATACCCACTAGAATGGCTATAATCAAAAAGACAGAAGATAAGTTTGGTAAGGATGTGAAAAAATGAACCCTCATACATTCTTGGTAAGAATGTAAAATGGTACAGCCAATTTGGAAAGCAGTTTGACAATTTTTCAAAAAATTAAGCTTAAAATAACCACATAACCCAGCAATTCCACTCCTAGGTATATGCCCAAGAGAAATGAAAACATGTTCACAGACTTCTACACAAATGTTTGTAGTGAGATTACTCATAATAGGCAAAAAGTGGAAACAATCCAAATGTCCATCAATTTGTGAATGAGTAAGCAATATGTGTCATATCCATACAATAGAGCATTATTTGGCAATAAAAATGAACCAATACATGCTGTAACATGGATGAACCTAAAAACCATACCAGATGCAAAAGACTGTCTGTTTTGTGATTCCATTGAAATTTCTAGAAAAAGCAAATTGTAGATACAAAAAGCAGATCAGTGATTGCTGTGGCTGGAGCTGGGAGCCAGATTTGGCTGCAAATGGGCATGAAACAACTTTATAGGTTGATGGAATTCTGAAACTAGATTTTGGTAATGGTTGCACAACTGTATAAATTTACTAAAAATCATTAAACTGCACACTTATAATAGGTAAATTTTTAAATATATAAATTACATCTTGTAACTTCAACAAAGTTGTTAAAAAATTTTTGTTACCTGCCCAAATTTACCTATCACGTAGCAGAACCAGGATTAGACACAGGTGTGCCTAACTCTAAAGCCTGAGCTCTGTTTATTAAGAGTTTTTGGAAACTCCATAGCTGTCATGAAAACCTTAGTCATTTCTAAACCAAGTCAGCCTACTCAGGAATGACTTTCTTAGAGGAATTCTAGCATCTCACTTGGACCTGATTTAGTTTCTGTGCGGTTATTTCTCTCTCTGTTTTCTAAGTTAATGAGCACAAAGTCACCTTAGGGATGTTTTGGGTAGCACTTGTAATTCACTCCAAAAATGTTCACTCGTTTTAGAAACTGACAGTGTTACCACATATATGTTACACCTTATTCTGTATCTGAAGAATTCAGGAAGGGGATAACCATATGATTTATTTGATTCTACTTAATTATTTGGTTTTAAAGGTCCTAAGCCAAAAGATATGTATAATACTTACACTAGAAAAACACTTCTCTATTTTGTCAATTATCTAACCTCTTCCAAGTTATTCTGATTTATGTTGCTAAGATAAATATTTATATTAGCAAACAGTATTAGACCAAGTTAGTTGGAAGCAATTTAACCCATTGAAAGTGTTTAAGATACCATGACACTTCACTCCTAAACTCTGTAGCATGCATCTCCTACGTGTAAGTGCAGTCTCCTACAAAACCACAGTATCATCATCACATCTAAGAAAAATTAGTAATAACTCCATAGCGTCTAAAATCCAGTCTGTATTTCCAAAGATGTCCCTAAAATGTTTGTAGCTGTTTTTCCTCCAAACCAAGATACAACCAGGGTTCATATATTGCTTTTGTTGTTAAGTCTCTAGTTTAGTCTCTTAATCTATAATAGTCCTATCATTTTTTTTCTATCTCATTGACTATTTAAAGAGTGCAAGACATTTGGTTTGTAGAAATGTTCTATGTTCTGGATTTGTCTGATTCACTCCTCATAATTACATTTTAAAGTGATATTTATAGATAATGATAGTATGGCATTTGGTAGTACTATAGACAATTTGAGTGTGTTACATGGACATTCTTTGCTTTTGAGAATTAAAAATTCACATTATTTTGACATCAAAACCAAGTACAGTTCCTTCTGAAACTGCGTGTGAAGTAAAAAAAAAAAACAAAAAAAAAAAAACAAGTACAGATCTTAAGATACTATAAATACGCTAGTGTCCCAATTTAGATCCAGCCTAGGATGATTACAATTGTTATGCAAAAAAGTATGAATGTGTGATGTATGATTTGGGATCTATGCTTGGGAAAGAGAATAAATATGAAAGTAAATAAATTTAACAAAACATTTACTATCCAGTTTCCTAACTTTGTTTAGACTCTTACCTGCTTTTAGATGCTCTGTCTACATAATTACATCTCAGGATAGGAGGAAAATAATTCTGAAGAATTATTGTATATTTTATAACTTAATAGCTTTAAATTATTTTTAATGTCATAATCACTATTTTTACCTTTTATTGTAGAAATTTTAAATGCACATAAAAATAAAACATATAGTGTAATGAAGAGCATGAAACCATCACCTATTTTCAGCAGCCGTCAGCTTTCTGCCATTCTCGTATCATCTATCTCCCTCCACCTACAGTTTTTGTTGCTGTTTTTGTTGTTTGCTGGAGTATAAAGCATATCTGGGGCATTGTTCCTTTTCTCTTTTAAATATTTCAGTTTGTGTTTCTAGCAGATAAAAGGCTTTTTTGTCTTGTTAATCGATATATTCTTGTTATACATATGTTAGGGGTACAGGTGATATTTTGATCCATGTGGATAACATGTAATTGAGATATCCATCACCTCAAACATCTATCTTTGTGTTGGGGACAATACATTTCTTCTCCTCTAGCTATTTTGAAATACACAATAAGTTATTATTAACTATAATTTCCCTGCTGTACTATTGAATACTATAACTTATTCCTTCTAACCGTATTTTACCCATTAACCAACTTCTTTTCATTCCTCCACCCCCTTCCTTTCCCTGCCTCTGGTAACCACCATTCTACTCATTACCTCCATGAGATCCACTTTTTTAGCTCTCACATATGAGTGAAAACGTGACATTTCTCTTTCTGTGCCTGGCTTATTCCATTTAACATAATGCCTCCAATTCCATTCATGTTGCTGCAAATGACAGGATTTCATTCTTTTTTATGACTGAGTAGTATTCCATTGTGTATCTATACCATATTTTCTTTATCCATTCATCCATTGATAGATACTTAGGTTGAATCCGCATCTTAGTTACTGTGAATGGTGCTGCAATTAAAATGGTAGTGCAGATATTCTTCCATATACTAATGAATTTCCTTTTTTTGGATATATACCCAGCAATGGGATTGCCAGATCATATGGTAGTTCTACAGATAAAGACTTGTTTTTTTAAGAGACAGGCTCTTGCTGTGTTGCCCAGGCTGGAGTACAGTGGCTCTGTCATAGCTCACTGTTACCTCAAACTCCTGGGCTCAAGTAATCCTCCTGCCTCAGCCTTCCGAGTAGCTGGGACTACATGCAGCCATACCTGGCTAATTTTTAAACTTTTTGTAGAGATGAGGTCTCCTTATGTTGCCCAGGCTGGTCTCAAACTGCTGGCCTCAAGCAATCCTCTTGTCTCGGCCTCTCAAAGTGAGATAAAGACATTTTAAAAACAATTACAATACCATTATTATAGCCAACAAAATTAACAGATTTTCTTATTATTTAATACTCAATCCATGCTCAATTTTCCCTAATTGTCTCAAAAATATCTTTACATTTTTTTTTTTCAATAAGGATCTAACTAAGGTTCACAATTGCATTTGGTTGATATGTCTCTTAAGATTAGTTTAATTTATATCACTTTCCTCCCTTTTTTATGCCATTTTTTTGTTGTTGAAGACTGGATCATTTGTCCTGTAGAATTTCTCACTTTCTGGATTTAGCTAATCATATCTGAGCGGTGTCGTTTTTCTTATTCCTCTAGCCTTCATATTTTTTTATAAACTAGTAGTTAGATCTAGAAGCTTGATTAAGTTTAGGTTCAATTATTTTCACAACTGTATTCATATCATAGGCTGTGGCATGAATAATACTTAATTACATCATAGTTGAAGGAATATAATGTCTGGGTGTCCCATGTTTGGTGATGTTAAAATTATTCAGTGGATTCTGATGTTATCAGAAAATCTATTATAGAGTTCCCCATAAACTTGTCACTTAATAGTTTTGGCAGCCAATAATGATTGTTGCCTGATTGGACCAAGAAACATGATCAAGTACAATTTGCCTGACTCATAAATTCTCATATGCAAAACTGATAGATTTTGCTTCCAAATAGAAGAGTGATAGTTTTGAAGCTAGTAAACTAGTTAATGATTTTTAAATGATTTTTAAAAATCAAAAAACGTACCTCAGGCCAGGCCCAGTGGCTGACGTCTGTAATCCCAGCACTCTGGGAGGCTGAGGCGGGAGGATTGCTTGAAGCTTAGGAGTTCGAGACCAGCCTGAGCAAGATCAAAACCCAGTTTCTACTAAAAATAAAAAAATTACCTGGGCGTGGTGGCATGCACTGGAGTCCCAGCTACTGGGGAGACTGAGACAGGAGGATTGCCTGAGCCTAGGAGTTTGAGGTTGCAGTGAGCTATAATGATGCCACTGCACTCTATCCAGGATGACAGAGTGAGACTCTGTCTCAGGAAAAAAACCCACTTAGGCACTTAGTGTGTACTATACAAATTAAAGTTTTAGTTGGCATTTAAGTTGTGATATTCCTCATTCTCTCCTCCCTCCACCATCTCACGCCATTACAAAAGCTAACTCAAAATGGATCAAAGACCTAAATATAAGAGCTGAAACCATAAACTCTTAGAAGGAAACATAGGTATAAATTTTCATGGTCTAGGATTAGGCAATGATTTTTTAGATAGAAGACCAAAATCAGAATAGCAAAAAAAAAAAAAAAAAAAAAAAGATAAATTGGACTTAATCTAAATTTTAAATGTTTGTGCTATAAAAGATACCATCAAGACAGTGAAAATACAGCTCACAGTGAGAAAATATCTGCAAATCATATATCCAATAAGGGTCGCGTACGTAGAGTATATGAAGAACTCTTAAAACTCAATAATCTGTTGCTTCTCACTGTTGCTGAGGCTGGTCTTGAACTCTTGAGCTCAAGCGATCCTCCCACCTTGGCCTCCCAGAGTTCTAGGATTACAGGCATGAGCTACCACAACCGGCAGAAAATTGATATTTGACTGTGGTATTGTTACCGAAAACTCAGCCACTTGTCCATGAGGCCAAAGAAGAACGAGGACAAGCGGTTTGAGGAGGAAGGAAAGAGAGTTTACTTTGCCTGCAAAGGAGGAAATATGGTAGACCTTCTCATCTCAAAACCCCAAATTTCCTGAACATTCGCAGAAATACAGAGTTTTTAAAGGATGGGTTCTCAGCTTCAGGCAATTACTGTTGAACTACAGATGATAATTTTGATCATCCCGTCTCCTGAAGACAATCTCCTGACCTCCACCCAGGATCTCCCTTTACCAGGTCCGGCTGGGCCATCTCCTGTTGCACAGATAAACAAAAGACGCTGCCCCTCCCAACCACTGGCCTGAAACAGGGATGCAGGCTTTAGTTCTCAAAAAGGAGTGGAAGATGTTTTAAAGAGACAAAGTATTTTTGCCATTTTTTCCCCTAGGCCATTCCCTCTGTTACATATTCCCCACTGTCAATATTTCCCTTCCATATCTATGGAGGGAGGGGTGACTACTCTGTTACAGTATCTGAACAGAAGGATAGAACTATTCCATGCAGAGAGAGCCTGGAGAATTCTATCTCTTTTTTAACAGCAGTAGGGCTCTGACCCGACAAGGCATTGTTTTGAAGCCCACAAATATGTGTAGAACACCATATTTTCTTCAGCAGCACTTTTACAAACTTGCAACTTTGTTATATATGTTGTTACCTAAACTCAGCCACTTACTGTTGATTCATTTAGGCTTTTATTTCCAAGTTTAATTTTTTGTTCTTGAAGCTTGCTGACCCAATGTGCTCTCTGACAGTTGAACAATGACTCCCCTGTTGTATAAGTTTTATTGTAAGTTGTATAATAGGTCTACACTATAATAAAATGTGTATCACTCATATAACATATATAAAAGTAAATGTGCTTGCTTTGGCAGCACATATACTAAAATTGGAATGATACAGAGAAGATTAGCATGGCCCCTAAAATAATTAATAATAAATAAATAAAAGTAAACATACGATGTCTGTCTGGAAAGTATCCAGCCATTGTTAATATAACAAGAATGGTTACATGGCAGGATACTTTCTGGACTGACCTTGTATATCCAATATAACATATATATGATAAAACTTATGGCCATAGGATCTATTACACAATTATATATCATTTTTATTGTTCTCAGAATTTGACTTTTAGTAGCTGACTTTTCAATAACTCTCCAGTGCCCCTAAATAGTTTATAAAATAGCTAAGTTTGTGTTTTTCTTTTCATGTGATTTAGGGGAAAATATCATGCCTGACAACAGTATCCAACATCAAAATGTAAGCTCTGACCTCCAAGTGATCTGTTATCACAAAATAAAAGGGAATGATCAGAGCAATAGCAAATGCTTAAATTTGAGAATCACAGGGACTATCTGAATAAGATGCATAAAATTTGATTAAATTCAGACTTTACATATATTTAATCTAAATAAGATGTTCTATTAGCCTCAATTTTATGATTAAAATCTGATGTTAGTAATTTGCTATTGAAAAGAAAACAAACACAAGACTTGTGAGGACAGTGATACATTTAAATCTAATGAAAAATTAAAAAGGAATAATATTCCATGGCCAAGTCCCCAAAAAGCAGCATCTGGAACAGAAGGAGCTTTTTCACAAGCTGTTTCAGGCCTTGAAGCTTAATAAAGAAATCTAAAATAAAAACATGTGAATTATGGAAATAAAAATAGAGCCTAGTAAGACTAAGCTCAGGCCCTGCCTTTTCTATTGGCCTGGAGGCCTAAGGTCTGTCTCTTCTAACTCCCCAGGGTTACTTCTTTTTTAAAAAATTAATACACAATAATTGTACATATTTATGTGGTATATGTGATATTTTGATACATGCATAGAATGTGTAATGATCAAATCAGGGTCATTAGGATATCCATCACCTCAGTTATCATTTCTTTGTATTAGGAACATTCCAAATCTTCTCTTCTAGCTATTTTTAAAATATACAATAAATTATTGTTAACTAAAATCACCCTAATGTGCTATCAAACACTAGACTATATTTCTTCTCTCTAACTGTATTTTTGTACACGTTAACCAACCTCTCTTCGTCTCCTCCTTCCTGCTAACCATCCCTCTGGTAACCACCATTCTACTCTCTACCTCCTTAAGATCAACTTTTTTATTAATAGCTCCCACATATGAGTAAGTACATTCAATATTTGTCTTTCTGTGCCTGGCTTATTCACTTAACATGATGTCCTCCAGGCTCATCCATTTTGCTGCAAATGATAGGATTTCATTCTTTTGTATGACTGAATAATATTTCATTGTGTATATATACATTTATCCATTGACAGAAACTTAGGTTGATTCTGTATCTTAGCTATTGTGAATAGTGCTACAATGGACATGGGAATGCGGATATCTCTCTGACATACTGATTTCTTTTCTTTTGGACATATACCTAGCAGTGGGATTGCTGGATCATATAGTATTTCTATTTTTAGTTTTTTGAGGAATGTTCATACTGTTTTCCATAATGGCTGTACTAATTTATGTTCCCACCAATAGCATACTTCAGTCCCCTGTTCTCCACATCCTCACCAGGATGTGTTATTTTAGTCTTTTTGATAGTAGCCCGTGTAACTGGGGTAAGATGATATCTCATGGTGGTATTGATTTGCATTTTCCTGATGATTAGTGATGTTGAGAATTTTTTCATAAAGCTGTTGGCCATTTGTGTGTCTACTTTTGAGAAATGTTTATTCAGATCATTTGTAAATCAGATTATTTGGGGTTTTGCTGTTGAGTTGTTTGAATTCCTTATATATTCTGGTTATTAATCTCTTGTTGAATGGACAGTTTGCAAATATTTTGCCCCATTCTATAGGTTGTTTCTGCACTCTGTTGACTATTTCCTTTGCTGTGCAGAAGGTTTTTAGCTTGATATAATCCCATTTGTCTATTTTTGCTTTAGTTGCCTGCGCTTTTGAGGTCTTACCCAAAAAATCTTTGCCAAGATCAATGTCCTGGAGCATTTCCCCAAAGTTTTATTCTAGTAATGTCATAGTTTCAGGTCTTACATTTAAGTCTTTAATCCATTTAGAGTTAATTTTTTATATCGTGAGAGATAGGGGTCTAGTTTCCTTCTCCTACATATGGGTATCTAATTTTTCCAGCACCATCCCAGGTTGCTTCTTATTTGTGTGATAGTCTTTATGAGTCCAGTTGAGATCTTCATGTACAACTTCAGATGAAGCTGTGAGCCTTCTGTAAACTCTAACTCACTTCCTAGTCCTGACTCTCAGATAAGGTAAACAGCAGAGGAGTTAGCAGGGAGTTAACTCTCTTGGTCACTGCTAAAGCAACACAGCAGTTTAGTCCAGTGCTTTCCAGTCTTTTCACCACAAGGATCCCATTGAATACATTTTGCTGCTTAATGTTGGCTATTTTTCTGAACTCTTGCCAGGCAGAGTATATACTCTGTATGTTCAGCATGTGTAGATGATAGTCATCTGACATGTGCCTCCAATAACTGTCATGGTATACCCTGAAATAATCAGTATCACTATTGTTTTGTGGAATATTGGAAGCCTTCAGATGCCCATGACCACCTGCAGATTTATTACAGCCCCCTTATTTTAAAGATGAATAGACTGAGGTGCAGAGAGGTTAAGTGATGGAATAATGAATGTAGTGGAAAGCATACTGAACCATGAATTAGAAGACCTGGGATCTAGTCTTCAATTTAACAGTACTTAGCTTTGTGATACTGGTCAGACTTTTTAAACTTTTCTTACTTTATACAATTCTGTTTGATTTTTGCTCCCCGCCATAAATGTATTACTCTTTTAATCTTTAAGGGTATTATTTTACAAAGTACAGTTATGACATTGAAAATTGTGTTCTTATATTTTATTGGTGCAGTACTAACCAGGTTGTCCATTAAGATTATCAGATATTCTCACCTTATACACTTGTTCCTTCCTTATTCCTTTTCTATCTGTTTGCTTTTTCTCCTTGATGATCAGAATAAGACTTACCAGGTTCAGCCCCATGATTTGCATTAACATTTCTGGAAATACTGTCGATTATATTTGTTTAGGAACACATAGATAATTGACACATTACACATGAATTGACTTCCCATTGTAAATTATGCATACAAATGATTAGCTCCTAAAAGAATGTTGTCATTGACAATAAACTGCTCATCTTCAATGCCCTAGAAACCTCATTATGCTAAAGTATAATATTAGAGACCTGTCGCATAATTTTGGCAACATGACACCCTCACTTTTCACGTAGTACAGAGAACTTGAGTTTTCCTTTGAACATCTGGTTGAGATTTAATCTTGGAATGTAAACTTGCCACAGAAAAACAGGTAGACCTGTTCAAACCTGTTTGGGTGTCTTAAGAATAAATGATTGCTTTTTACTCTTTGGTTAAGATTATGGGGCAAGGATATTTTCCATTGTTGCTTTGGTTTGGCAATGACATTAACGTAGAAAAAGACTTTGTTAAGCATTATAGGTGTTTTCATAAATTTTGAGGACCTCAAAGAAAAGAGTTTACTAGGGACTTGCTCGTATCGACTGTACAACATTTATTTATTTTATTTATTTAGTTTTTGAGACAGAGTCTCACTCGGTTGCTCATGCTTGAGTGCCATGGCGTCAGCCTAGCTCACAGCAACCTCAAACTCCTGGGCTCAAGCAATCCTTCTGCCTGAGCCTCCCAAGTAGCTGGGACTACAGGCATGCACCACCATGCCTGTAGTCATATATAATTTTTTCTATATATTTTTAGTTGTCCAGGTAATTTCTTTCTATTTTTAGTAGAGACGGGGGTCTCGCTCTTGCTCAGGCTGGTCTCAAACCCCTGACCTCGAGCAATCCTCCTGCCTTGGCCTCCCAGGGTGCTAGGATTATAGGCGTGAGCCACCCCACCCGGCCTTCGACTGTATGACTTGGAAGTATAATCTACTACTCATGTAGGAAGCATGGAATGAGATCACCAAGCATGTTATAGCATGACACCATCCCTGAAAATAAGTACTAGTCCATTTACTGCAGCTTAAATGGAATCAGTCTAAATAAATTAAGCACTAAAGAAAATAATAAAGTCTATTCCCAGTAGTAACAGTAAAAGTAGCTACTATTTATTGAGGAATTTTTTGTCACACATTGTACTAAACATTTAAAATATGTTATCTAATTTAACTAAGTCCTCACGATAATCCTATTAGGTTAGTACTATTTTACAAGTAATAGAAGTGAAGCTACGAGAGATTAAAATCACCTACCTAAAATCACACACTTGGCAGGAACACCAGGATTAAAACCTAAGTCTGATTCAAAGTCTGAGTTCTCTTCATGATAAAATACTACTTCTGTTTTTTATTCTGTGCTTTTTTGTTTTGGTTAATAATTACATAAATAATACATGACTTCATTCTCTCTTTAAAATATAGGACATTACATACAGATGCACTTCAAGTCCCTTTTCCTCCCATCATCCCGCCCAGTTTCCTCTCACCTTTCCCAGAAGTATTATTGCTTTAAGTTTTGATAGGTTTTTACATATCATTTTTTAAATGCCCATTAGATGTGTATATAACAATGTTCAACATTATTAGCCATTATGGAAATGCAAATTAAAACCACAATGAGATATTGCTATATACCTATTAGAATATTAGACTGGCTAAAATTTTAAAATATAATAATACCAGGCCGGGCGCGGTGGCTCACGCCTGTAATCCTAGCACTCTGGGAGGCCGAGGTGGGCGGATCGTTTGAGCTCAGGAGTTCGAGACCAGCCTGAGCAAGAGCGAGACCCCACCTCTACTAAAAATAGAAAGAAATTATATGGACAGCTAAAAATATATATAGAAAAAATTAGCCGGGCATGGTGGCGCATGCCTGTAGTCCCAGCTACTCGGGAGGCTGAGACAGGAGGATCGCTTGAGCTCAGGAGTTTGAGGTTGCTGTGAGCTAGGCTGACGCCACGGCACTCACTCTAGCCTGGGCAACAGAGTGAGACTCTGTCTCAAAAAAAAAAAAAAATAATAATAATACCAAATGCTGATGCAGAAACGATCTCTCACACATTGCTGGTCAGAATGTAAAATGATACACTTAGTCTGGAAAACACTCTCAGTGTCTTATAAAACTGATCATTCACTTACCATCCAACCCAACAACTGTATGCTTGGGCATTTACCCCAGAGAAATGGAAACATCCATTCACACAGAAAACGATATATGAATGTTCATAACAGTTTTATTTGCAGTAACCAAAAGCTGGAAACAACTAGTTTTTGTTGTTTAATTAATGGATGGTTAAACAAAGTGTGATGCATTCATCCCATGGAATACTATACAGCAATAAAAAGAAACAAACTATTGATACTCTATTGATATACACAACTTGAATAGGTCTCAAAGGAATTACGACGAGTTTAAAAAATCCCTAATCTTAAAAGGTTACATACTGTATATGATTCCATTTCTTTCTGTTTTTTTCTTTTTTTTTTTGAGATAGAGTCTCACTCTGTTGCCCGGGCTAGAGTGAGTGCCATGGCGTCAGCCTAGCTCACAGCAACCTCAAACTCCTGGGCTCAAGCGATCCTACTGCCTCAGCCTCCCGAGTAGCTGGGACTACAGGCATGCGCCACCATGCCCGGCTAATTTTTTCTATATATATATTTTAGTTGGCCATATAATTTCTTTCTATTTTTAGTAGAGACGGGGTCTCGCTCTTGCTCAGGCTGGTCTCGAACTCCTGACCTCAAGCTATCCACCCGCCTCGGCCTCCCAGAGTGCTAGGATTACAGGCGTGAGCCACCGCGCCCGGCCTCTTTCTGTTTTTTCTTTTTCTCTTCTTTCTTTCTCTTCCTTTCTTCCTCTCTCTCTGCCTGCCTCCCTCCCTCCCTCCCTCTCTCTCTCTGTCTCTCTCCTTCCTTCCTTTCTTCCTTTCTTTCCATCTTTCTGTCTTTCTTTCTTTCTCTCTCAAGATCTCACTCTGTTCCCCAGGCTAGAACCAGGCTTGAATGTAGTGGTGTCATCCTAGTGCACTGCAACCTCAAACTCCTGGGCTCAAGTGATCTTCCTGCCTCAGCCTCCTAAGTAGCTGGGTCTATGGTCATGCACCACCAGACCCAGCTAATTTCTCTGTTTCTCATAGAGAGAGGGTCTTGCTATGTTGTTTAGGCTGGTCTCAAACTCCTGGCCTCAAGCAATCGTCCTGCCTCAGCCTCCAAAAGTGCTGGGATTACAGATGTGAGCCACCACACCCAGCCTATAATTCCATTTCTATAATATTCTTGAAGTGACAAAATTATAGAGATGGAAAACAGATGAGTGGTTGCCAGGCATTAGATAAGTGCAGGGGAGCAGGATGGGTATAACTGTGAAGGGGTGGCATGAGGGATCTTTATGGTGACGAAGCAGTTCTGTATCTTGATTGTGGTGGTGGTTATACAAATCTATACATACGATAAAATTACACAGAAATACACACACAAATGAGTGCATATAAAATTGGTGAAATAGGAATAACTTTGTGGATTGTATCAATGTCAATTTCCTGGTTTTGACATTGAAGTATACTTATATGTTATCATTGGGGGAAACTAAATGAAGGGTACATAGGACATCCCTGTACTATTTTTTTTCGATTCCTGTTAGTATAATTATTTAAAAATTAAAAAGTCAAATGCAAAAATATTCATTAAATACATATATATTCCTGTATAAAATTTACAGTATTGATTGTTCTAAGTGTCTTTTCTGTAAATAGTATCCTTCTGATGATGTCATCCTGCAATCTTATTTGCTCACTCAACATTCTGTTTTTGGGATCCATCCAAACTAATACATAGAAACATAATTTCTGTAACTACTGCAAAGGATTCTGTAATATGACTATGTCACATTTTATTTATCCCTTCCCCAACTTATAAATACTTAGATGTTTTCCTATTACAAAGCTTGTTGTGATGAATATCCTTGTATGTGGTTCATTGTGCACATTTGCAAGAGTTTTTCTAGTGTAGTGTTTCCCATAATTAGAACTAATAAAAATACTAGCTGTCAGTGTTTCTTGAGCATTGGCTATAATATTATTATGATTGGTAAGGACATTGAGAAGTTAGCTAACTTGCCAAAAGTCTCACAGCCAGTCAAAACCATCCTGGTTAACTCCAGTGTCTGCATTCTTAACCACTGCAGTGCACAGCTGCCTCCAGCACTGGTATCTGAAGCTGTTTCACCACCCACAAGTTCACAAGTTGTCATTACAAAGGAGGACAGGCTAGAAAAGTGCAATGGGACATTACCTTTTACCAACCATATCATACTATTTTCTCATTTTGAGTTTGTATTCAGTTAAAATCTTCTGGTCTTCCCAGAATGTTTATCCGGGTGTCCTCAATCTGTACTTTGCAATTTAAACCTTTTTTTTTTTTTTTTTGAGACAGAGTCTCACTCTGTTGCCTAGGCTAAAGTGCCATGGCGTCAGCCTAGCTCACAGCAACCTCAAACTCCTGGACTCAAGCAATCCTCCTGCCTCAGGTTCCTGAGTAGCTGGAACTACAGGCATGCACCACCATGCCCGGCTAATTTTTTCTATATATTTTTTTAGTTGTTTGGCTAATTTCTTTCTATTTTTAGTAGAGATGGGGTCTCGCTCTTACTCAGGCTGGTCTCGAACTCCTGAGCTCAAACGATCCTCCCACGTCGGCCTCCCAGAGTGCTAGGATTACAGGCGTGAGCCACCGCGCCTGGCCTGAAATTTAATCTTTAAGCCTAAAATAGGGTCTTTTAAAATTTATTCTGGTTAATTTGATCTTACTGGTTTGAAACTGTAATTCCTACATATTGAGATAAACATTTATTTTAAACACAAGGGTATTCAGAGCATTACCTGTAAAGTATTCCTGCCAAAAATGTTGAACCAGAATTGAATTGTGCTTTTAGAGTTAACTTCCATTTAGAGGAGATGAAAGGGGTAGAGGAATAAGTTAAATGATATCACAGGGAGCTGGGTGCAGGGACTCACTCCTATAATCCTAGCACTTTAGGAGGCCAGAGGATTGCTCGAGGCCAGGAGTCCAAGACCAACCTGAGCAACACAGCGAGACCTCATCTCTGTGAAAAATAGAAAAAATTGACTAGGCATGGTGGCAAGCACCTGTAGTCCCAGCTACTTGGGAGGCTGAGGCAGGAGGATCACTTGAGTCCTGGAATTTGAGGTTGCAGTGATCTATGATGACCCCACTGCACTCCAGCCTGGGCCACAAGCAAGACCCTATCTCAAAAACAAAAACAAACAAAAAAACTCCAAAAAAACATGATACCACAGGTAAGCAAACTGACGCATTCATAATGTAGAATATTCTACAGGACAATTAACACAGCTTTTTGCAACAAATCAATGCCATGGACAAAGTGTACGCGTGTGTGTGTGTGTGTGTGTGTGTGTGTGTGTAGGGGGAAATTTTTTCTAAATAAAAAGAAACTTAAGAAACAAAACAACCAATTGTAATGAGTAGACCTTAACTTTAAAAAAAAGACATTTTGAGACAATTGTAGAAGTAGGTTTATGGGGATTCGATTATATAAGAGGATACGAAGGGATTTTTGTTAATTTTGGTAAGTACTATAAAGGCATTGTGATTATGTCAGAAAATACCCATTTTTAAAAGAGATTCTTACCAAAGTATTTGTAGGTGACATGCTATGATGTCTCAATTTGCTTTAAAATACTCCAGGGGAAAAAAGGATAGATTCAGCAAATGGAGCAAAATCTTGATAATCACTGAATCTGGGAGATAAATATATTAGGAGTTCATGTACTCTTATTTTTAAATATACATTTTAATCTGTTTAACATATTCAATAATAAACTTCAAAGTATTTTTATTATAAAAGTAATAGAAAACATGGTAGGGGGAGGGTTTGGAAGCTTAGAAAAGTAAAAGAAAAAATAAAGCTCATAGCCCTATCCTTTACCCACTGTTAAAATTTAGGTGCATTTTCTCCCAGTATTTTTCTATGTGTGTTTTGATTTGATTTTTGTGATTGAGATGAAATCTGTATATCATTTTATATCCCATTTTTCCCCCTTACATATGTAAACATTTTAAAATATCATCAGTTTTCTTAAGCATCATATTTAGTGAACATGGTACTGAAAAGTAACCCAGTTTTTTTTAAAAATTCCTTTTACTTTAAAAAAATATTTTTATTGAGTAATAATTTATGTAGACTATACTGCATTCATTTAAAGCGTACAATTTTATTAATTTCAAAATGGTATTCTTGAAGTATATTTTATCTTATGTTAATATAGCAACTCTAGCCTTCATATGCTATTGTTTGAATAATTTTTTCTTCCATTTATTTTCAACATTTCTGCACCTTTATTTATTTTTAATTTTTATTTGTCAATTAAACGAATAAAAATTGCATATACTTATGGTGTACAACATGATATTTTGAAATATATATACATTGTGCAATGGCTAAGTCAAGCTAATTAACATATGTATTACCACACATATTTATCATTTACTATGAAGCCACTGTCATAGGCTTCAAAAAGCTAGAATACTTATAATCTACTTTCTTAGGAATTTTTAAGTATATGATACATTGTTACTAACTTTAATCACCATGTTGTACCATAGATCTCTTGAACTTATTCCTCTTGTTTGTAATTTTTGTGTCCTTTGATGAACATCTCCCTGGTCCCCCACCTCCCTCCAGCCCCTGGTAACCAATATTCTACTCTTGTGCTTCTATGAGTTTGACTTTTTGAGATTTCACATATAAGTGAAATCATGTGGTATTTGTTTATAAGAGGATTCTAACAAGTAACTGGCTTAATTAAATTAAATTAAACTGGTTTAATAAAAATATGGAATTTGTTGACTCACGTAGCTGAAAAGCTTAGGAGTAGACTTTAAGAATAGTGTGATCAGGGACTCAAATAATGACACCAGGACCCAGTCTCTTTCTCCATCTCATGGTTACATTTCCACTGTGTTGGGCTTTAACTTTGAGGTAGTAAGATGATGTCAGCAATTCTCCATCCTGTATCATTCTAGGTTCAAAGTTAGTTGAAAAGAAGTCTTTTCCCATGACTCATTATGATTAGGCAAATTTGGTCAAATGACTTTCCCTGAACAAATCAGTGTGACCAGGAGAAAAAAAATTCTAATAGTCTGCTGGTCCTGGTCACATGCTCAATTCTTGATGGGGAAAAGATATCCATTTGCTCCATGTGGACCAAAAACAGAATTCATAACAGGAAATCACAGTGCTGTTACCAAAAGAAGGGAAAATGGATGTGTGCTGGACAACCACAAAGCCACAGGAAGACACTATAGTGTAATAATTATATGTATCATTTAGGACTTTTTCTGATGCAAGTAATGAAAAACATTTAACTCTGTTTTTAAATAGTAGAGAAAGTGACATCTAGTCACGATGGCAAAAAATAAATAAATAAATAAATAGTAGAGAAAGGAATTGATTGGCTCCCATAACTGAAAAGTCCAGGGAAATAAATTTTCAGGCATCTCTGGATGTAGGACATACAAAATGTCATCTCTGCATTGTGCTCAGTTTCCACCTGATGACTCCTAGCAGTTCTAGGATCCACTGCTCCCTCCCCAACACCCCACCTGGTGATACTTAAATGATTGCAGCAGCGATTTTCTAAATATTTTCTGCTGCAAGTCCGGGGTAGGGTGGGGGGCGGCGGGGAAGAGCTTCTTTCTTCCAACAGCCAAATAGAAGTCCTGATCCTCACTCACTCTTATTGGCCAGATTTGGGCAACATGCTTATCACTGGACCAACCACTACAGCCAAGGGGATGGGAGTTGCTTATTGATTTAGGGAATAGCCTTAGCACTCAAATCTAAGGACTGAAAACAAAAAAGACATAGCTCTCTGAGGGTGTTCTGGCACGCTGTTTTCCCAGAAAAATGGTGAATGGATGCTAGGAAACAAAAGCAATAATTGTCCACCACACATGAATGCTTTGTAGACACTGTCACACGTGATTATCCTCGGGTAACTATTACCTTGTAATTATTACTGACTTGTTTAGTGTTACTTTGAGTAACACTTTCAATTCACCAAAAATGGTAGTATTTAAAAAATGCCTCACTACAAGTTGAGAGCCACTGTCCTATGGTTGGTTTAAGTTGGCATATTAGTTGATATAGTCAATCCCCTATCTGTCTCTCACCACCCCCACATGACTTTTTTTTTTTTTTTTTGAGACAGAGTCTAACTTTGTTGCCCAGGCTAGAGTGAGTGCCATGGCGTCAGCCTAGCTCACAGCAACCTCAAACTCCTGGGCTCAAGCGATCCTCCTGCCTCAGCCTCCCAAGTAGCTGGGACTACAGGCACACGCCACCATGCCCAGCTAATTTTTTCTATATATATTTTAGTTGTCCATATAGTTTCTTTCTATTTTTTTAGTAGAGACAGGGTCTCGCTCTTGCTCAGGCTGGTCTCGAACTCCTGACCTTGAGCGATCCACCCGCCTCGGCCTCCCAGAGTGCTAGGATTACAGGCGTGAGCCACCGTGCCCGGCCCACATGACTTTTAATACTGTCTACAAGTGGCTAGTCTTTCAGTATTTCATCTGTTCTTCAAAATTTCTCAAATTACTGTCAGCAGTTCCATGATCATGTCTGCCAAGGTTTTTTTAAAGTACAATACAGTGTAGTTTGTTGTGACACTTGAATTCTGCTGTCATGGGCTTTAATTTCATCTTAGGGTTATACATTTTAGCAGCAGCCATTTACTCCTTGCTCATGATGTAGCTGCTACAAAATTTGAGGGGCATATATACCGAGGGATCCCATCCCCAGCTCCAAGGGAGGGCTCTGATTGGTTTAATTCAATCAGGATAATTCCATCTCCCTTGCAACAGTCATTGGTTTAGGTAACCTAAATAAAAGCCAGTTTTATGGGATTGACTGACCACTAGATTTGGGTCAAGATTGGTCTAATGAGGGGACAAATTTTTGTTTGATGATTAAAGAAATCCCATTCTCTTTCTTCTTCTAGATGGTATTATATCCCTAACTTCATTGAATTTATAGTGTAATTTGTTTATTTTTTTTACAATGATGCCCATGATGGTATAGTGTAGTTTAGAGATAAGATATTAACATATGAAAAATCAAGTAGTTGC
Organism: Eulemur rufifrons; assembly: GCF_041146395.1. Taxonomy (NCBI): domain Eukaryota; kingdom Metazoa; phylum Chordata; class Mammalia; order Primates; family Lemuridae; genus Eulemur; species Eulemur rufifrons. The sequence goes on from NC_091001.1 coordinate 64,767,267, forward strand.
CCCAGAGCATCTCCTCTAATGGATTCTTACCCTCCTCTGATTGAGCTGCATGCCCTGCTCCTATGTCAATGTAGATGGTGATCATGAAAGAAGCCTCCATTATCCATGGGGTAATGTAATTTCATCTCAATTCCATTACCAATATATTTGAGCAATACATTGATAGTTCTGTCATCAGAAGCTCATACAGCAGTGTATGTGTGCATGTGTGTGTGTGTATGTGCGTGTAGCTGTATCACTATATCATTGTAAGTCACTTGAGTATTATGGATCAAAATATAATAATGATTTATTTCTATTAGCAAGGTTGGAAGTTTTTATAGATAGAACTTTAGGAAATAAGGAAGAACATGTGCAAAGATTTAACTGCTAAAGATTGCTCTTAAAAGTGTTTCTAGAAATGTTTTATAACAACATTGCAGTAAGCATCTTTTGTGTACATAATTCTTAGGACATAAATTCCCAGAAGCAGAATTGCTTTACATACACATCTTTAAGGCCTTTGCTCTGCACTACAAGCACCTTAGCTGTCTAATTTTCTTGCCTCCGCTCTCTCTCCCCCTCCATTCTGTCTTATGTTGGTAAATTTGTCTCCCTAAAACCCTGTGCTCATCATTTTGCTTCCCTGCTAAAAACCCTTCCTTTCTCCCTGAAGCCCAGTTCCTTGCCCTGACATCTGAGGACTCCCACAATCTGAGTCTTCCCTAGATTTCTAGTCTTTTCTGGCACCACTCCCCTGCACGAACCTTCCATTATAACTCAATTCATCTACTCTATCCCCCATTATGCCTTGTAATTCCCCATCTTTGCAATTTGGTTCAATTTATTACTCCCATAATAAAGGAAGTGTTGGAATTAGGAATGAGTAATTTAGTTTGTCACAACCTCTGTGAACCTTTCCCTCACCTGCTTTCCTCCACCTCAACCCAAATTGTTGAGTTGTCCTACTCCAGTGCTAAAAATATCCAAGTGTATGTGCTGACACTCCCTGTCTTCCTGTTTAGCCCCTCACCCTGCTCTCTTCTTTTTATTATGTTTCGTGCCTCTCCACTTGATGCCTCTGAGTTCCTGTGTGGAGAGAAAAGCATTTACAGTGCCAAGAGCGTGCCTTTCTCTCATTTTCAATAATTACCTTCCCAGAGCCCATTAATCAGAACATGTTTTCCCATCTTTCTAGGCTCATTTTGTCATTGCTTTTCTGCTTTTCCACGCGTTCTTTATAGACTTTACAGCTGTTTCTGATGCTGGAGTACCCTGGCCTCAAAATAACAAAGACCTAAACCTCAGTGAAAGAATTAGCATCCAGTGGGATGAATTGAGAAGATGATGTAAAATAACTACAAAAGATTTAAAGAGAGAGAGAGAGAGAGAGAGAAATATCATTTGCTTCATAAGGTTTTTCCAACATTTTGTTTCTAGAGCACATTATAAAAGAAAGCATACATAACTTCTCAAATGTCATTAGACTTAGGGGAACTGACATAAATAAGGTTAAAATAAAAAGGCTTATATAAAAAGTACAGCCAAATTGTTAACAACTCTGAAATTACAATTGCTAATGATAAAGAAGGGGTTTAGAAATAAAAACACATAATTTAGTTAGAGAATTTAGATCAAATCAAAGGAGACATACATGTAATTCTCAGCCAGACACAGATTTTTTAAAAGATATCCTTAACTTCATTTGGCTGACTGGAGTTCTTATTTCCATTAAGAAGCAACTTCAAAGATAAAACAAATGAGAAAAATTAGACTTTTTTATGCATGATAGATTTTTCTGAGAGTAGATTCAAATGATGGAGCCTATTATGTTCTTTTTTAGCAACTAGAATCATTTTTCGTATTATATCAATTTTAATAATCTAAATTTATATACATAGATAATAAAATAATTCTCTTTTTTCTATTTCTTTGTTTATGAAATTGTATTTGAAGTGAAAAGGACTTTGAATCGAATATAGTGACTTACAAAGACATAAAAATGTGATTTTGTATCAAAAAGGAAGGAGAGAAAATGATCAAGTAGAGAAATACCATTATCAATATTTTTAATATTTTCATTGTTCAAACATTTTACATGATTAAATAATTTTTCAAAGCCTCTCATAGTCTTTTAGGTAAAGTTACCTGCAAGCACTGTTTTCTTTGTTATTTTGAATTATCATTTCATCAATTTCCTTTTGGAAATTTGTAACTCATTTGCTTCTTTTTTAAAAAAGAACTTTATTGAGATATAATTAGCATACCATAAAATTCATCCATTTAAAGTATATAATTCAATGGCTTTTAGTACATTCATAGAGTTAGGCAACCACTACCAAAATCATTTTTAGAATACTTTATCCCACCAAAAAGAAACCCATACCCATTAGCCATCACACCCAATTCCTCCAGACCTGGGAACCACCCATCTACTTTCTGTTTCTTTGGATTTACCCGTTCTGAATATTTTATATAAATGGAATCATATATTACATTGTCCTTTGTGACTGACTTTCTTCACCTAGTGTAATGTTTTCAAGGCTCATCCATGTTGTAGTATGTATCAGTACTTTGTTTCTTTTCATTGCTAAATAATATCCTGTTATGGACATACCACATTTTATTTGTCCATTTACCAGTTGGACATTTGGCGCATTTCCATTTTTTTTTGCTATTATGAATAATGTTGCTAAGAACATTTATGTACAAGTTTTAGTATAAGCGTGTGTTTTTATTTCTCATTTCTCTTAGATATATATCCAGGAGTGGAATTGCTAGATCTGGCCCAAGATATTTTTTAATATAGGACATTTATTTAATATACTTAATATAGCTATAAATATAGCTATAAATTTCCCTCTGAGGACTACTTTAGCTAAATTTTATATGTTTTGATATGTTTTATTTTCATTTTCATTCATCGCAAACTATTTTATAGTTTCCTTTGTGATTTATTCTTTGACCAATTGATTCTTTAGGAATGTGTTGTTTGATTTTCATATATTTGTGAGTGTCCCAAATTTCTATTTCATTCCTTCATGGCCAGGGAACATACTTTTGTATTATTTTAAAATCAAGGCTGAGAGTGGTGGTTCATGCCTATAATATCAGCACTTTGGGAGACCAAGGCAGGAGAATCACTTGAGTTTGGTACCAGCCTGGGCAACATAGCGAGCCCCATCTCCACAAAAAATTTAAACATTAGCCAGGTGTGGTGGTGTGTGGTGGTGTGTGCCTGTAGTCCCAGCTAATTGGGAGGCTGAGGTGGTAGGACTGCTTGAGTCTGGGAGTTGGAAGTTACAGACTTGTACTAACTCAGTTCCACTGAGACAGAGAAACATTACTCCTATATATCTCTACCTGCTCTTTCCCCTTTTTGGACTATTACTCTCATATATATTATGTCTATATATGATAAAACTCAAAATATGTTATTATAATTATAACTTTACATATTTTTATGTGTAGTAAAGAAGGTAAGAGAAGAAAAGAGAGAGCAGGTGTATGTTTATAGAGTTTATTTTATTAACCTTCTTATTTACTATTACTGGTCTCTTCATTTGTTTCTGTGGATTGAAGTCACCATCTGGTGCAATTTTCTTACTCCATAAAGTTTGACTCCCACCATCTACTTTGCGCTGCTATTGTCAAACATAATACATTTCTACATGTTATAGGTCAAACAATATAATTACATACATATCGTTTTACACAATTGCTTTAAAATCAGTTAAGAGACGGAGAAGAAATATAAATTTATCCTTTTTAAATAATTACCTTTATCAGTACTCTTTGTTTTTATTTTTTTCATGTGCATTTGAATTACTGTCTGGAGTCACTTGCTTTCAGTCTGAAAACCGTCCTTTAATGTTTCTTATAAGGAGAGTCTGCTAACAATGAATTCTCAGTTTTTGTTTATCTTTTTGTTTTTTTGTTTTTTGAGACAGAGTCTTGCTCTGTTGCCCGGGTTAGAGTGCCGTGGTGTCAGCATAGCTCACAGCAACCTCAAACTCCTGGGCACGAGCAATCTTCCTGCCTCAGCCTCCCGAGTAGGTGGGACCACAGGCATGTACCACCATGCCTGGATAATTTTTTCTTTTCTTTCTTTTTTTTTTTTTTTTTTTAGTTTCTCAGCTAATTTTTTTCTATTTTTAGTAGAGATGAGTCTCACTCTTGCTGAGGTTGGTCTCAAACTCTGATCCTGCCTTGGCCTCCCACAGTGCTAGGATTACAGGCATGAGCCACCATGCCCGGCCTATCTTTTTGAAAGAGAGTTTTGCTGGATATAAGATTCTTGGGTGACACTTTCAACAATTTGAACATGTCATTCCACTGCCTTCTGACTTCCTTTATTTCGGATGAGAAGTTGCTTGGTTTTTTTTGTTTTGTTTTGACACAGACTCTCGCTCTGTCACTGGGGCTAGAGTGCTGTGGCATCAGCCGAGTTTACAGCAACCTCCAACTCCTGGGCTCAAGCGATCCTCCTGCCTCAGCCTCCCAAATAGCTGTGACTACAGGCACATGCTACCCCACCTGGCTAATTTTTTCTGTTTTTAGTAGACACAGAGTCTCGCTCTTTCTCAGGCTGGTCTCAAACTCCTGAGCTTAAGGGATCCTCCCGCCTCGGCCTCCCAGAGTGCTAGAATTACAGGTGTGACCTGCTATGCTTGGCCGAGAAGTTGGTTGTTAATCATTCTTCTAGTTGCTTTTTATTGTTGTTATTGCTTTCAAGATTTTTTCTTTGTTTTTCAGCAATTTTACTACTAGGTGTTTGGATATGGATCTCTTTATATTTATCCTACTTGGAGTTCATTGCGCTTTTTGGATGTGAAAAGTTTTTTGTTTGTTTTTTTTTTTTTGCTATTATTTATTTAAATAAGCATTCTGGCCCTTAGTTTCCCTCTTGTCCTTCTTGAAATCCAATAATTCAAATATTTCCTTTTTTGATGCTATACCATAAATCCCGTAAGTTTTCTTCATTCCTTTTCATTTTTTTCTTTTTTCCCCTGACCATATATTTTCAAATAATCTGTCTTAGAATTCATGGATTCTTTCTTTTGCTTGATCAATTATTTTATGGGTTCCCTTTATTGCATTTTTCATTTCATTCAGTGTATTTATCAGCCCCAGTGTTTTGTGTTTGTTCTTTTGTTTGTTTGTTTTAGTATTTTCAGTCTCTGTTAAATTTCTCATTTTGATCATTGGTTGTTTTTAGGATTTCATTATTTTATTTTATATTTTCTATTATTTTTAGTGATGAGGTCTCACTCTTTCACTCTGTTGCCCAGGCTGAAGTGCTGTGGCACACTCATAGCTCACTGCGGTCTCAAATTCCTGGGCTCAAGTGATCCTCCCACCTTAGCCTCCTGAGTAGCTGAGTCTATAGGCATATACCACTACGCCTAGCTAATTTTTAAATTTTTTTTTTTTTTTTTTTAGAGACAGGGTCTTGCTATGTTGCCCAGGCTAATTTTGAACTCCTGGCCTCAAATGTTCCTCCTGCCTTGGCTTCCCAAAATTACTGGAATTACAGGTGTGAGTTACTGCACACAGCATTGTTTTCCTTATTTCATTGAATTGCTTCTCTGTATTTGCTGAGCTTCCTGGTTTTGAATTATTTGTTTGGCAGTTAATAAATCTGTTGAGGGTTAGAGTTAAGACATGAGAACCCCAGGAGTGGGATAGGACTTTACCAAAGAGCAACCTGTGGACATGTCAGTTCACTGAGCAAAAGCTGCTCAACCTTAAGGAGGACATTCCACCAATCAGGTATGTCTGCAAATGAACCCTGCCTTGAAGCCTGAGGGCCACAGCCTGGATGTCTGCAAACGGATCTGGGGTCCCAAAGGTGGAGAGAATGATCAAAGGATGTCAGCTCAGCAGATTAAGAGCAGTTTGGTATCTAAGCCTGAAGCAATGTTCCTATCTCTCTCCTGACTTCATGTCTCAGTAGATGAGGAACTAGATAAAGTAGAAAGAAGTATGGGATCTCTTTGTTACCATTTAGATTATACGTTTTACTGTTGACTTATGATTTTATCTTTAACTTGCCTATGCTTAGCTAGTTTATTGTTACTTTGGGGGATCTTGAAACTTAAACTCATGGTATGTACATGTAAATCGGTGACTGATAATAATTGTTTGCTGAAAGAATACATACTGATGTGGGACTTCACTTGTGGCCTCCTGGCACACGGGAATGCTGGAGGACCCTTGATTTCCCCATCACTTTAATCTGTACTTTGTCTCTGCCTCTTTTATTTCCAGTCTCTTGTGACATTCCTGCCTGGGACCTGATTTGTTGGGAGAGTCGAGAACTCCGGCATAAATCTTCATTACTTTAGGGTCAGTTACTGTTGCTTTATTTTGTTTCTTTGGTGATGTCATGTTTCCCTGATTATTCTTGATCCTTGTAGTTATGCATTGGTATCTATGCACTTAAAGAAGCAGAGACTTATTGCAGTCTTTGCAGACTGGCTTTGCCTGAGAAAGCCTTTCACCGGCTTGCTACTGGAGTCCTCAGGCAAGCTGGCGTGGGGCCTGGGTCAGCCCATGAATATGCTTGGTAGCTGGGTCTGGGGGTTAGGCCTGGAGATTGGATCCACTGGGGTGGACCTGTTGATTGGCATGAAGCCTGGTTCCACAGGGGCTGACATAGCACTGGAGTCAGCCTTGAGCCCAAGGGATAGGATGGCTCATACTGGGATGGGCTTGGTTCCTGGGCCTACAAGGGTGGTCCTAGAACCTTAGTCTGTAGGGACCAGCCTGGTACTGGCATCTTCTGGGGTTGGCCTGGACTCTGAGTCTCCTGGAGCAGGCCTGCACACTGGGGCCAGTGGACATTGAGGCCATAGGGACCAGCCTAGAGCCTGGTGCTGGGGCACATATACAGCCTGGATACACAGGGGGCAGTCTAGAGTCTTGGATTGTGAGTGCTAGCCTGATGTGATCAGGGCTGGCCTGGAGCCTGGGTCCATGGGTGCCATTCTGGAGGTTGGGTGGGCAGGTACTCGCCTGGAGGCTAGGTCCGTGAGGACTAGCCTGAGTCCTGGAGCCTTAGTGGCCTGAGTCCTGGAGTCTTAGGGACCAGCCTGTAAACCTGGGTCCATGACAGTGGTCTTGGAGTCTGGGTTGGGGGAGCTGGCTCAGCACTGAGTTCTACTAGGATGGGCTTGTACCCTATATCTGCTGGAGTGTGGGGCTGCATGGACCAACCTGGCACTGGGCAGGCCTAGAGCCTGTGTCCATGGGTATTATCCTGGTACCTGAGGCCAGGGCTGCTGATCTGGCACTAGGGTGGGCCTTAAGTCTGATGCTGTGTGGGTGAACTGGCCCTGGACTGGTCTGGAATCTGGAGCAGGCCTGGAGCCTGGAGCTATAGGAGCTAGCCTGGCACTGGGTGGGCCTAGAACCTGTATCTGCAGGGAAGAGACATAGAGGCTGGGTCCTTGGGTGCTGGCCTGATGACTAGGGCTGTGGGGGCTGGCTTGGTGATTGAATCTTCCAAGCAGGCCTGAAGCCTGGGGCTGTAGGATCTGACCTGGCACTGGGGGAAGCCTAGAGTCTCAGTCTGTAGTTACTATCCTAGAATCTGGGGCCTTATCACTGCATTTTACTGGGGTACGCCTGGTGTTGGGGGTCCAAGGCTAAGTTGGGTGCTCACTTCCCTCACTTCCCTTTCCTTCCTCTAAATAGAGGGTATCTCCATGCTGTGCTAACTGGGGTTGGAGAAGGGGTGATACAGGTAATATAAAACTATCCTTCCTGCTCTCTTCAGTGTGTCTGTTCTTATTTCAGTCAGCATCCAGGTGTTATCATCTTTCACCTGGTGTCATTAGCTCTTGTGAAGGCATTTTCATGCATGGATAGCTGTTCAAATTGATGTTTCTATGGAGAATGAGTGCTGGAACATCCTATTCTGCCATCTTGCTGATGTCCACACTCCCTTTCTTCATAGAAGGGCAAGATGTTTGAGCAGGTGAGAGGAACAAGAGCATAGGGCACTGTCCTGAAGCCCATGTGGATGCCCTCCAAAGAATCTCTTTGTATTGAACTGTATGAAATGTGAATTAGTAGCAACCACAATCAATTTACTTTAATGAACTATTAGTTATATCCTTACTTTTTAGTCTTTATCTTGAGGATTTAGCCTTTAGTAGCACAGGCACATACAGAAGAAGGGAAAGAGTATTTCTTCATAATCTTGGAAAACATACAAACTATACTAATTCTTACTTTCCTGAACATTGGCCAACAATTAATAATTCAGGACATCCAAATACAGACAGCACCAAAAACATATTTGACCACTCTCCTGTTTAAAAATGTAAAGCATGTTAAAGTAGAGGTGGCAGAATTTGTTTCATGTGGAGTGTGAGAGAAAATAGAAGGATGATTTGATGGCTCTCGGCCTGAGCAACTAGAAGAATGAAGTTGCCATAAAGTGAAGCAAGCAATTCTGCAGGGGCTGCACATTTTGGGAAAGGGGCTTATCAGGGATATTTTTGAAATTAATATTTCAGACTAGAGTCTTAATCACAACTCTACACTCTTACCTCATTTGAACCTTCTGCCTGTCTCCCAGCTCTGACCTGCTTCAGGCTGGGAGGCCAACAGTGGGGAAAAGGGCATGGTCAGCTTCTGGGTCTCTTCTCCACTGTGGTTGTCCTCTTCCCCAGCCTTACCACATCTTCAGCTCCTCTTCTGGGACAGGAAGGGAGAGAAAAATTGTGCTGACTGTCACTCTGTGAAAGTGCCCTCTAGGAGATGGAGATCCCAGGGCTGATCCCTCCCCGAGGCCCTCAGAAATCCCTGTGTTAGGTTCTCTGGTGACAGGTCCCCAGACTCTGGCAATGCCCTCCTCTGACTGCCATTTTTTACTGTTCCCTGTTGTCTTTTAGGCCACCCCGCTGTTGGGATCCCATGGTCTCTCCAAGGAAGGATCCAGGAGGGACCCAGGATCCACATTTGGTCCATGAAAACCGCCCATGCTTTGTCCTGTCCTCAGAGGGAGTATAGTCCACATCTAGTGAAGCCCTCTCTACTCTGCCATCACTGGCCACTTTGGGCTAGAGAATTTTTTTAGAACTTATCTGTGTGTCACACATACTCCTAGGAACTCAGGTCAAACTCTCCAAGAGATTCTGTTGAGGTCCCCTCTATTGATTGACTAAGGTGAGAGGACATACACACCAGAATATAATATGAAACAAAACAAAAAACTGGGCCGGGCGTGGTGGCTCACGCCTGTAATCCTAGCACTCTGGGAGGCTGAGGTGGGTGGATTGTTTGAGCTCAGGAGTTTGAGACCAGCCTGAGCAAGAGCGAGACCCTATGTCTACTAAGAATGGAAAGAAATTATCTGGCCAACTAAAATGTATATATAGAAAAAATTAGCCGGGCATGGTGGCGCATGCCTGTAGTCCCAGCTACTCGGGAGGCTGAGGCAGTAGGATCGTTTAAGCCCAGGAGTTTGAGGTTGCTGTGAGCTAGGCTGACGCCACGGCACTCACTCTAGCCCAGGCAACAAAGTGAGACTCTGTCTCAAAAAAAAAAAAAAAAAACATTGCTGAAAACATCAAGTTGTGATATAAAAATAAATAAATAAATAAAATAAAATAAAATAAAAATAAAAAAACCCCAAAACTAACAATACCAAGTGTTAGCAAATATGTGAAACAAATTATCATATACTGCTGGTGGGAATGCCTCTTTGGAAAATCTTTGGCAGAATTTACTTAAAGTGACCTGGTAATTTCATACCCAGTGATATACTCACCACACACACACACACACACACACACACACTTTTTAAATGGAATTTTTAAAAAAAGAATGAACTACTATCATAATATGGGTAAATTTCACAGGCATGTATTAAGTCAAGGAGGCAAAATACAAGAGTTCATACTGCTTGATTCCATTTATATGACATTCAAGAACAAGCAAAACAAATCTATGCTGTTAGAAGTCAGGATAGTGGCATAAGTAGTGAGTGGGTGAGAGAGGTTTCTGGGAGGTCTACTGGAATATTCTATATTTTAATCTAGGTGATGATTATTTTCATAATGTAATGGGTTTATACATTTCTAAAGTTTAATATATATGTACATTTAATATATTTGTGCATTTTATTACATGTATGTTATACTTCACTAAGAAAGTACAAACAAAACTTAATGGAGAAACTTGTTTTCTCCCACCTATTTATGCATTGCATTTTCATTATTTGATAACATGAGCCAGGGATTTTTTACAAAGGGTGCTTTAGCTGTGAGGACTTTTTGAGCCAAAAACTGGCAGAGATGTTTCAAAAAGTGAAAATGTACGTCTAAGTAAAAATAATCCTCTTCTTTTGCTGCCTGTGACTAGTTCTTGCAGTGCTTTTCAGAGTTCCACTTAATCCAGCCATTTGGCTTGCTGGGCTTCTACCAGAATTTACCAGCAGGGGTCAGCCTGTACAAAACTCAGAAGCTTGAGCCGTCTGTGAATTGGAACTTTCTTTCCCAGTTCAATCAAGCCGTCCGGGCCTTTCAGTTTTCTCACTTCATGTCTCCAGCCACACTTTCCTCTGCTCTGTTACCACCACCCACTCCTGTGATCACAACATAGACCAGAAACTTCACTGCCTTCCTCACTCACTCAAACACCCTCTCCTTTCCTTCCATGTTCTCAAATAAGCCTCCAGCAACACTTTCACCTTACCAAGCCATTCAGTCCAATGACCTGCTATTTTCTGTCCATCTTGCAGTCTCCTCCTCTCTTCACTGTCCCCATCTCTCTCTCTCTTTCTCTCTGTTTTTCCTTTTAGAGATGAGGTCTCTCGTCTCTCTCTGTCACCCAGGCTAGAGTGCAGTGGTGTGATCATAGCTCACTGTAGCCTCAAACTCCTTGGCTTAAGTGATCCTCCTGCCTCAGCCTCCCAAGTAGCTGGGAATACAGACAGACACCACAAAGTCTAGCTGATATTTTTTATTTTTTTAGAGATGGGTCTCGCTATGTTGCCCAGGCTGGTCTCAAACCCTTGACCTCAAACGATCCTCTTGCCTCAGCCTCCCAAGTTGATAGGATTCCATGCCAGGCTTGTCCCTATCTCTTATATAAGCAGTACCAAGCACTTTCTAGGTTCCTAGTAGACCCTCAGTAAGTGTTTGTTTTTTTTTTTTTTGTTTTTTTTTTTTTTTTGAGACAGAGTCTCACTCTGTTGCCCGGGCTAGAGTGAGTGCCGTGGCGTCAGTCTAGCTCACAGCAACCTCAAACTCCTGGACTTAAGCGATCCTATTGCCTCAGCCTCCCGAGTAGCTGGGACTACAGGCATGCACCACCATGCCCGGCTAATTTTTTGTATATATATATTTTAGTTGTCTATATAATTTCTTTCTATTTTTAGTAGAGACGGGGTCTCACTCTTGCTCAGGCTGGTCTCGAACTCCTGACCTCGAGCGATCCACCCGCCTCGGCCTCCCAGAGTGCTAGGATTACAGGCGTGAGCCACCGCGCCCGGCCAGTAAGTGTTTGTTGAATTAGAATATCAGTCTAGACTTTGACTTCACCAAGACAGGAGATAGGTATGGTGCCCTTTATTGCTTTAGAAAGATAATAATTATCTTCCATTTCCCACTGGAGGTAAAAAAAAAAAAAATCATAACAGCAATTTATATTTGTATAGTATTTGTCTTTTCAAAGTAATTTAATATCATTATCATAATAATAAAGATATGTAAAAATAGGTTACATAGATAAGTGTTATATAAGTGTTATTCCCATTTGATAGATGAAAAAGGTAAGGCACAAAGAGAGTTGAGTTGACTAAAATGTCAGAGTAAGGACTAAAGCCAATGCCTCTAGCCTACCCATTTGTATCTTTTTTTTTTTTTAGACAAGGTCTCCCTCTGTGGCCCAGACCAGAGTGCATTAACCTCATCACAGCTCACTGCAGCCTCAAACTCCTGGGCTCAAGCGATCCTCCTGCCTCAGCCTCCAGAGTAGCTGGGACTACAGGTGCACACCATCACGCCAGGATAACTTTTCTATTTTTTTGTAGAGATGGGGTCTCACTTTTGCTCAGACTGGTCTCAAACTCCTGACCTCAAGCAGTCCTCCTGCCTTGGCCTCCCAAAGTGCTAGGATTATAGGCGTGAGCCACTATGCTCAACCCATTTGTGCATCTTAACTAATATATGTAAATGTTCTTGTCTCTTGATCAAACTTGGAGTTGAGAGGATAGCTTAATAGCTAAATATTCAGAGCCTAGGGACAGACTGTAAAGGTTCCAAACTCAGCTCCACCTCTTAACTTGCTGTGTGATGTTGCACAAGTTACTTAACTTCCCTGACCTTTAGTTTCTCCACTTTTAAAGTAGGAATAACAAACCTATTTGAGGGGGTTGTAGTGAGGTTATAAAGATATATATCTTTATATCTTTAAAATCTCATTACTATATTTAAAGATGATATAAAGATATATAAATACATATGTGTTTATATATCTTCATATATATGAAGATACACACCCACACAATGCTGAGCATGGTACATGGAAAGCACTCAATCAAAGTGAGTTATTATTTGTGGAAGTCTTTTGAGAATAATGATTATGTTTCACATTCTTCTGTAACTCTAACAATTAGCACAATGCCTTTTACAGTGATGTTTAATACAAATGTCTGAGACAACCTTCTGGCAACATTGGGATTTCTGTTTTCTTGAATTTATCCTTATCTGTGAATACTGTGGCCTTGAGGAGTGAAAAAAGAAGTGTAATACGTACTTGATGTGACCATTCTCATGAGTACACCCTTTAAGACCTGATAATTAGGAGCAGACTCGTAGACGCCTGTTCTGTATTAGTTCTCTCATTTTAGAGTCCATTTTCCTGTTCTTCCTTGAAAAGTGTAATTGATATAATTTGCCTCAAACCCTTTATTCTGGAATGGGTTATGTACCATGGCATGGCAGTTACTGTGAATTGCCTCAATAAAGCATTGAACATTAATGAGGTAATCTCCACTTTCATAGGATAGGATAGAAAATTATACAGTAAGATGCAAACTAGGTAGGCCAGTTCTCTTTAAAGAAGTTTATCAGAATGGACAAACCACATGCCATTTGAGAATCCCTTTTTGCAGGACAAAGTGATAATTTAAAATAAACCTACAAGAGAGAAGTAAATGTCATAGCATTTTATTTAATATGCTTCATCCTTTTAAAAACACCTTATGTTGTAATAAAAATTTGTTTAAAAGTACAATAAAAGCATTCTTCCTTATTCCATTTACTTTATAGAATTCAGTAAACTATTAGCAGCATAGAACAGAATGGTCTCCATTTCAATGTTCAAGGATCCAAAGTAATGAGACTTTCTTTTTTTTTTTTTTTTTTGAGACAGAGTCTCACTCTGTTGCCTGGGCTAGAGTGAGTGCCGTGGCGTCAGTCTAGCTCACAGCAACCTCAAACTCCTGGGCTTAAGCGATCCTATTGCCTCAGCCTCCCGAGTAGCTGGGACTACAGGCATGCGCCACCATGCCCGGCTAATTTTTTTGTATATATGTATTTTAGGTGTCCATATAATTTCTTTCTATTTTTTTTTTTAGTAGAGACGGGGTCTCGCTCTTGCTCAGGCTGGTCTCGAACTCCCGACCTCGAGCGATCCACCCGCCTCGGCCTCCCAGAGTGCTAGGATTACAGGCGTGAGCCACCGCGCCCGGCCACGAGACTTTCAGTTTTAGTTGAAAATCTACAAAGTTTTTGCTTGTACCCATAGTCCATTTTTTAGAAATATTTGATTCTTTCCTTTTATTTAGTTTTCAAAATAATGAATTGGTTCTCTAGCATTCTGCAAAGATGATCAATGAGATTTTGTAAAGTATAATTTTAGACTTAATATTTATACATATTTAATGTATTTTAATTTATTATGGCTATAATAATGGAATAGTTGGGTTATTGGTAAGTGCATGTTTATGAGAAACTGACAAATCAATAAGAAAAATTCTATAGGCAGTCCTACAGAAGAATAGCAGAAAAACTTGAACAGATGTTGCAAAAGAAGAGACCCAAATGGTCAGTAAATACGCAAACTCATGTTCAATTTCTTCATTTATCAGGAGAAAGCAAATTAAAATTATAATGTGATATATTATAAAATTACAGTGCAATATATTACATACCCACCAGAGTAAGTTAAAAAGATGGAAAATGCCAAGCATTGATGAGAAAATGGAACCACCAGAAAGAACTCTCATACACTGCTGCTGTTGAGCAATAGGTATCAGACATACAAAAGTGCTTTCTTTGTGATTTTATTTACATAAAGTACAAAAGCCAGTCAAAACCAATCTATGAGTTTAAAGTCAGCATAAAGGTTATCTCTGTGCAGGGGTGGGGGAGAGGGTAGTGATTAAAAGGGAACCTGAGAAAGATTTTAGAACAGTGGTAATGTACTGTTTCTGGATCTGGGTGCTGATGACACAGTTGGGTTCAGTTCATGACAATTCACCAAGTTCTATACTTATGATGTGTGCACTTTTATGTATGTATAGTATACCTCAATAAAAAGTTTTTTAAAACCCTACAATGCGATACTACTACATGCCCACCAGAATGGCTAAAATAAAAGACACAAAATATAATTGTCCCTTTGTATCTGTGGAGAACTGGTCCCAGGACTTCCCTTGGGTACCAAAATCCGCAGATGCTCAAGTATCATTTTATATCAGTACCATTTTATATATATGTAAATATATAGTACTTACATATAAGCTATACACATTCTCTATAATTTTAATCATCTCTAGATGTCTTATTATACCCAATGCAAGTAAATGCTATGTAAATAGTTGTTATACTATTTTTTGTATTATTTTTTATTGTTTTTTTTTCCAAATATTTTCCATCTGGGGTTGGTTGAATCCATGGATGTGGAACTCACAGATACAGAGGGCTGACCGTACTAAGTATTGGTGAAGATATACAGCAATAAGAATGTACATAGCTACAATGCCTTTGGAAAACTGGCCGTATCTACTAACACTAAAAATATATATACATATGTGTATATGTACATGTAATTTTATTTATATAAAATTGTATATCAGGTATACATGTCCATAGAAATGATTATATATGGTTTAAGAATGTTCCAAGCAGCAATATCCATAAATAACCTGAACTAGAAACTGCCCACATGTCCATCAATGGTAGAATGGATAAATAAATTATGGTATACACACATGGTGAAATGCTATGTATCAATGAGAATGAATAAACTACAGCTTCATGCAACAACATAGATAACCTTCACAAACTTAAAGTTGAGAAACTAGGTATCAAAACATATGATTCCGTTAATATAAAGTTTGAAAATAGGCAAAACTAATCTACCATGTCAGAAGAGAGGATATGACTGACTATGCGACTGGTACAGGTGATAAGTGGACTCCTGGGGTTGTGACAATGTTCTGTTTTATGATCTGTGAGTATTACACAAGTGTGAACTTTGAGGAAATTAGAATTTCCAAGCAGAATAGCAATGGCCTGTACTGTGCACTTTTCTGCATGTATATTTCAACAAAAATTCACATTAAAAATGCCCCCAGATCTGAGATCCAATCTGATTTAAACATTACTCAAATGCGATCCTGTTTCTTTGGGTCACTTTTTTCTTCTTCTTTTTTTTTTTTTTTCCTTTCTCTTTCAGAGTTATCAGAAAGATCATTATACTATCAAAAAGGGAAGTTCTTTGTTGCTCCTTGCAGCACTGTGAACATAATGTACACGTATGTTCTATAACAGTCCAGTGACACGGCATTGAGCTACATCATCAGTGAGTAATAGCTAACTAGTTTGAAAAATAGACTAAAATGCAGGGTTTCAGTAGCATGTGGCTTTTACCCGAGTTAGATAAATCATTAACCCAGGCACTCTGTGGTCCCGGGTATTTGACTAACCTTAAAAACCAAGCCAGGGAGCAGAAGTAAAGAGGCCGTGGCTGCCTTCCTCCCTGAAGGAACCGGGGAAGAGACGAAGCCGGTGAGAAGTTCCAAGCACCACATATCCCCAGGCCAGCTTTGGTTCTGGTCTTTTCTCTGATCTATAAGGGAGGAGATACCTTCAAGGAAGGATTTTAAATGACTGTAAGGAGTCCAACTAACATATCCTTTCCCCCCTCAGTCAACCCATGAGAACATTTCAGGAGAGTTGGAATGGGCTGTTGGTTTATCTACTACCAAATGGTAAGAAATAATCTCATGAAAGTTCACATTTTATCTTTTTTCAAAATGAACTTTTCCCTTTTCTGCCTCCACTGCCGCCATGGCACCCCTGAAAAAGCTTGTGGCGAAGCGGGGCAAAAAAAGAAGCAGGTTCTGAAGTTTACTTTTTTTTTTCCCCAGCTCATTAGGGGGTTACAAAAGTTCAGGCTATATATATTGCCCATGCCTCCCCATCCCCCCGAGTCTGAGCTTCAATTGTGTCCATTCCCTGGACAGTGCACATTGCACTCATCATGTAGATGTGCACCCATTCCGCCCCCTCCCCCCCTGAGAACTTCAAGTGTGTCCATTCCCTAGGCAATGCACATCGCACTCATCAAGTAGGTATACACCCATCCCTTCCCCCCAGCCCCCACCTCTGTCCGATACCCAATTGGTGTTATTCCCAAATGTGCACTCAGGGAAACCAGTTTGCTGGTGAGTACATGTGGTGCTTATTTTTCCATTCTTGGGATACTTCACTTAATAGAATGGGTTCCAATTCTCTCCAGGAGAACCAAAGAGATGCCATATCGCCATTATTTCTAATAGCTGAGTAATATTCCATGGTATACATATACCACATTTTGCTAATCCATTCATGAATTGATGGGCATTTGGGTTGTTTCCACATTGAAGTTTACTTTTGATTGCAGCCACCCTGCAGAATATGGAATCATGGATGCTGCTCATTTTGAGCAGTTTTTGCAAGAGAGAATCAAAGTGAATGGAAAAGCTGGGAATCTCAAGGGAGGGGTTGTGACCATTGAGAGGAGCAGGAGCAAAATCACTGTCACTTTTTTTTTTTTTTTTTTTTTTTTTTGAGACAGAGTCTCACTTTGTTGCCCAGGCTAGAGTGAGTGCCATGGCGTCAGCTTAGCTCACAGCAACCTCAGACTCCTGGGCTTAAGCGATCCTACAGCCTCAGCCTCCCGAGTGGTTGGGACTACAGGCATGCGCCACCATGCTCGGCTAATTTTTTCTATATATATTTTAGTTGGCCAGATAATTTCTTTCTATTTTTAGTAGAGACGGGGTCTCGCTCTTGCTCAGGCTGGTCTTGAACTCCTGGCCTTGAGCGATCCACCCGCCTCGGCCTCCCAAAGTGCTAGGATTACAGGCGTGAGCCACCACGCCTGGCCCACTGTCACTTTTAAGGTGCCTTTTTCTAACAGGCATTTGAAATATCTCACTGAAAAATATTTGAAGAAGAATAATCTACGTGACTGGTTTTGTGTAGTTGCTAACAGCAAAGAGAGTTATGAATTACCTTACTTCCAAGTTAGCCAGGACGAAGATGAGGATTAAAATTCATTTACCTGGAATGTTTTGTATGAGTTCTTGAATAAAACTTAGGAACCAAAAAAAGAAAAAAACAGAACTTTTCCCTCTCGTGCCCGACAGCAATTTCTGCATCAAGCAATGTGTTTGTCAGCAGCGGCAATTAATAAAATGGATCATTTAGCGATGCGAGCTTACTCAGCCAGGAGGGGGCGAGCAGGAACAGTAAGCGTAGATTTTGCTTGTCTGGTATCTGCTGTCTGTATCCCATTTGTGGCTGCCAGATTAAACTGCCTGAAGTGAGTTAGGGTGAGACTTCCTCAAAGACTTTGAGCTGCTCTCCACTGCTTAATAAGTTAAGTGCAAAGTCTGTACTCTCAGAAATTTAAACTTAGCTCAAGATAACTACAGTGTATTTTGGTCCCTGTTGCAAAAGTATGAAATCAGATACTGTAGATTGTGTGTCATGGGGGCAATAGCAAGTTTCTTGTTTAGCGACCTCATTTCCTCCATCTCCTGGCCGTTGTCAGAGTACATTGCTCTTGAGGGAGGATCTGACGAGAGCAAAGCAAAGAGAGCTTTGCATTGGTAAGTGCTGCATGCCCCAAATGGCTTGCTTGGGTATTTCAACTTAAGCAATTATTTCCAGCTATTTCAGTACTCATCCTTAGGCCTTGTTATATCCTGGAAAGTAACTAGAATATTTTCAAGGACTACCACATTTTTCAAGTACCACTGGAAAAAAAGTCACAGATTAACAGTCCTCATCCTGAGTGCTCCTGTTGTCCCAGCCACTTGGGAGGCTGCTGCAGGCGGATCGCTTGAGCCCAGGATTTTAAGTCCAGTCTGGGCAACTTAGAGAGATCTCGTCTCTAAAAAATAAAATAAAAATGCATATAAAAATCCCCACCTGATTTCATTTTATAAAATGGTTACTATTTTTCTACTGCCTGCTAACAAAGTAGCAATGAGAGGCTAGCTGCTGGACTAATTATTTTTAATGGTATACACATTTCTTTTTCATCAACTGTATTTGAAAAGTCTGAAGACAAAACTGGCTCCAACTTAGTTTTCCAACCTCATCTCTTCTATATGGGAAACTCCCTATCCACTCTAGGGTATTTTTATATGTTCCATGCAGTGACTGATATGGTACTTTAACAAATAAATCTAAATACACAAAATAAAACATTAGAAGAAAATATGAGAGAGTATCTGTATAACCTTGGGGTAGGGAGATCTTAAGTAAGACAGAAAACCCAGACAAGTTAAAGAGAAAAGTAGACGTGTTTGACTACATAAAAATTATTTTTTTTTGCAAGGCAAAAGATACCATAAACAACGTGAAAAAAAAAAAGTTTGCAATAAATATAACAGAATATGGTAAACACCCTAATAAACAGAATCCTAAAATTATTAAACAAAGGACAACACAATAGAAAAATGGACCAGTAATACGAAAAGGAAATTCATAGAAGAGGAAATAGAAGAAGGTGCTCAGTCTCGCTAGGAATCAGGAAAATGCAATGAATTCACAGATAGAAATATATTCATGTAGGCCAGGTGCAGTGGCTCATGCCTGTAATCTCAGTGCTTTGGAAGGCCAAGGCTGGAGGATTGCTTGTGGCCAGGAAGAGTTCAAGACCAGCCTGGGCAACATAGTGACAACTCGTCTCTAAAACAATTCCAGTGGATATGGGGTTATAAAAAGAAAAAGAAAGAAAAAGAAATTAGTGGTGGCACACTCCTGGCATCCCAGCTACTTGGGAGGCTAAGGCAGGAGGATCACTAGAGCTCAGGAGTTCAGGGTTACAATGAGCCATGATCATGCCACTGCACTCCAACCTGGGCAACAGAGCTAGACTCTGTCTCAAAAAAAAAAAAAAAGGAAAGGAGCAAGGGAGGTGGAACCCAATTAATGTCAGGTCACCTGTCCCTGCAGGGCTGCTTACAAAATGGACATGTGGGCCTTTACAAAAAACCAAATGTTTTCAAATCTGCTCTAGATGCTTTGTTACTAGGGAAGAGCCTGAGAGAAAGGGCAAATGTCTCCATGGAACAGCAGCAAGGAGAACTCAATATGTGGCCCAAACAAGGAAGAAAGTGTGCGTCTGACAAAGTTAGTTCATTCACTTATTCAGCCACTCAACCAGCATAAACTCCAGGCTCTATGCTGGGGGTCAAGCACATGGCTGTAATGGAAGCACAAAAACCCTCAGGCAAGCCATCTCCTGGGGCCAAGTCCTCCCCTGGGTGGGTGCTGCCACTTCAGAGGAAGGATGAGGCTGAGAAGGCTGTGCCCCCTCCAAATCTGCCTCCCACCCCTCCTCAGCCCACTAACAGTAACAACACTTTCGCTGTCCTGGCAATTCTCTACCTTCTGCCCACAGGGCTTGGCTTCTCCCATGCTCCCATCACCCCCACTGCTCCCCAACTACTGGGATAACCCTCAAACCACAATAATCTGGAACAGTCCACATCCCGGGCTGAATTTTACAAATAACCCTACAGGAGTGAGGCTGGGGTGGTTTGTAGGACTGGAAGAAGCAGGCAGTGGAGGTGTGCCAGGCAGGGTGGGAGGAGGAGCACAAACCCTCCAATGCCCGTCCTCCCCAGACGGCAGTATTGTGAAGTGGTTAACATCCTGGTACCAAAGGTCCAGATTGCCTGGGCTCAACATGGCTTTTCCACTTGAGGACCTGAGTGACCTCAGACAGGTCTTTAACCTCTCTGTACCTGTTTCCTCTTCCATAAAGCTGGAGGAATAGTTATTTCATGAGGTTTTATTGTGAGAAATAAAGCCCTCAGAACAGCAGCTCAGACACAGTAAGCACTCTATGTGTTAGCTACAAGTATTATTTGGGGGACCCTCTGCCGCTAGGACAGTCAAGATAGGCCTGCTCAATTCTCTCAGTTCAATTCTACAGCTCTATTCCTGGTGGCCCGTGGGTAGCTCTTGGACAAAGCTCAACATAATCTCCCAAGACTAACAACCGTTTTTAGCGACAACAGTTTAAATTCATGTTAAGTGGAAAAAGGAAGTCTGCGTCAAAAGAACAAATCTGCAAAGGTTTCCCCAGCCCAATTGGGTTAGATAACCTCTGAGGTTATTATGCAGAGTGGTTTCATTCCTCTTTTCTAAATGTCTTGCTTCCAGACTAGGCCCAGGGACCTGCCACTGCATTACAGAGCCCATTTCAGTGCCTTTCTTTCCAAAAAGATGCATCCCTTGGCAACCCTCCTAGAATGTGGAAGCAGCTCATTTTAAAATAGAACGCTTTTTTCTTTGCTCCTTCTACACTTAGTAGACAGTATACCAAGTGGAAAAATAGTCATCGTAGTCCTTCCTCTCATTTTCTTCCCTTCTCTCTGCCCTTCCGCTTTTCTTCTGGGTCTATTTTCTTCCCCTTTTCTCTTTTTTATTTCTACTTCCTTTAATCCCTCCCTATGGCTCAGAATGGAGCTGATATTGTTCTGGACTTGATACTGTTCTGAATCTAGGCAGGTCTGGAAAATGGTAGCTTCTCTTCTGAACTTGGTGCTTGGCTGGAAAATGAGATAGGGGAGGTTGTTGGGCAAAGAACTGGAGGTGAAGATAGAAGGGACTGTCTCTGGGGAAGGGTTTAGAGATGCTCCCCAAGCTGATTAGTTCTTTACTGGAGAAATGGCTCTCTGGCCTCCCACAAGTGGCCACACTTAGTTTCTCTGAGACTGAGAATAAAATGCATAATGCTGGACCTAAGCATTCCCTTGGTTTTCAATCCAGTGTCTTTTTTCTCGGTGTTTCTAGCTATAGCCAACGTCGACTATTTTTATTATTTATTATAAAGTGCTTGTCTAATGTTGGTACCATGTATGATTTATTTTGTTGGTTGTTATTTCCTGAGTCACAAAGGGAGGGGGGGTTCCAGAGTTCAGGAAGCCCAGGAATGAATGAGATTTGCTTGACTGCTTAGCAACCTCCTGTCTAACAATTAATCTTTTCAGAGTTATGCCCAAGGACCAGGTACATGGTAGGAGTTTGCTCTGAAGCTACAGATATCCTGTTTATCTCAGCCATGGTTAGACTATGAATAATGCTTAAAGGCAAAGAAAATGTTTTTTGTTCTCAACCAAAAATATTGTTTAAGTAGATGTGAGTAGCACCTTAAAAAAAAGGTTAGCTTTGTGATTAAAAAAAAAAATGAAAATTGTCATTCCTAATTTCCTAAATTAGCCTCTGAATTCCATTGGTTTGTTTTGAGTTAGTTTTGAAAACTGAACTCAGTTTTTTGCCAATTCATACAGCAATGTTATAACTTGGCCTCTTCATCTTTTAAGGAGTCTTTGCCCCTGGGTTTATTAGGTTGCTTATTTAAAACAATCAAAAGCAGCTATTTGGCCCTGCCAGGGTGGCTCACGCCTGTAATCCTAGCACTTTGGGAGGCCAAGGTGGGAGGATCTCTTGAGAACAGGAGTTGGAGACCAGCCTGAGCAAGAGCAAGACCTTATCTCTACAAAAAAAGAAAAATTAGCCAGATGTGGTGGCACAGGCCTGTAGTCCCAGCTTCTCCTCCTGAGAATCGCTTAAGCCCAGGAGCTTGAGGTTGCAGTGAGCTGTGATGACGCCACTGCACTCTAGCCCAGGTGACAGAGGGAGACCTTGTCTCTCACACACACAAAAAGAGGTATTTGATTCCTTTCATAATTACCCAAGTCTTAAGAAGACCAAAGAAAAAATAGTCTGCTCCACAAGTGTGAAGAAGAAACTCTGAAGTTAGAAGAACAATTTGTGTGAATGTCTTTTATATCTGCCTTTTTACATTTGGGTAAATTTAAACAATCAGAAGAGAATGTCCACCAGCTAGACATTATAGCTACATTCTTGGTTTTCTCCTCCCTTAGTGGTTTCTCCTTCTAGGTTCTTCCTCCTCTCCCAGACCTTTTACTCTTGGGGTGCCCCAGGGCTCCTCTCGTGGCCCTGGTCACTATCTGCACTCATCCCCCCTCTTATCTCATTCAGTCTTGTGACTCCACATTCCTTCCAGGAATGCAGGAGTGTTCAGGAGTGAAGCAACAAGATGTTTCCAATTCTGAAATGGTTTGGTTAAACAAATAAACTAAAAGCATGTATAAATAGAGAAATATAGAGCTAATATGGCAAAATGTTAATAATTGTTGGCTGGGAGCAGTGGCTCACGCTGGTAATCCTAGCACTCTAAGAGGCCGAGGCGGGAGGATCACTTGAGCTCAGGAGTTCAAGACCAGTCTGAGCAAGAGTGAGACCCCATCTCTACTAAAAAAATAGAAAAAGTTAGCCTGGCATGGTGGTGTGCACCTGTAATCCCAGGTACTTGGGAGGCTGAAGCAGGAGGCTTGCTTGAGTCCAGGAGTTGGAGGTTGCTGTAAGTTAGGCTGATGCCACTGCACTCTAGCCTAGGCAACAGAGTGAGACTCTCTCTCAAAAACAAACAAACAAGCAAACAAACAAAAAAACCAACTGTTGAATGGTGGTAGAAGGTATATGTACCATAATAAATATATGTACGTTTCTGTGTGTTTGAAAATGTTTGTGTTAAAAGGATGGAAGGAAGTAAATAAATGTTTTCTACGTACTTACAACTCCCGAATTATGTCTCCCACCCAGATTGTCTTCTGAACTCCACACTCATATATCCAGCTGCCCACTGACTTCCCCATTTGGAATCAAAGTAATATACCCAAAACTGAACTCCTGATCTGCCCACCTCCAAGCGTGCTCCATCAGCAGCTTCGCACGTCAATGACTGACTCCATTTTTTATAGTTGTTCGGGCCCAAAACCTTGGAGTCACTTTGACTCTTCTCTTTCTCTCCCTGCTCACATCCCACCCACCTGGAAATCCTGTTTTTTTCTGTCTGCAGAACACATCCAGAATGTGGTCCCTTTTCGCCACTGCCACTCTGCAGCCTAGGCTGAACCATGACCAGCCCTGGCTGAACCATGACCAGCCCTGGCCTGGGTCATTACAGTGGGCTTCCAACTGTCTCCCTGTTTCTGCCTTGCCCTCTTCTGTTTGTTCTCAGCAGAGGAGCCCGAGAGACCCTTTTAAAATGAAAGTCAAATTGAGTTTC
This sequence comes from Eulemur rufifrons, assembly GCF_041146395.1. Lineage (NCBI taxonomy): Eukaryota > Metazoa > Chordata > Mammalia > Primates > Lemuridae > Eulemur > Eulemur rufifrons. The sequence continues at coordinate 64,790,871 of NC_091001.1, forward strand.
TTCTCTGCTCAAAAGCTGTCTCACTGGCTGAACAAGGAAAGAGTAGAAGCTGAAATCCTTCCACAGCCCCAGGCCCTGCCTGACCTGCTTGCATTTCCCTCCTGGCTCACTATGCTCCAGTCACTCTTGTTTCTGGAATAAGCCACAATGCTCCTGCTTTCCTGGGACTCTGTACCAGGTGTTACTGCTTCCTGGAATGCTCCTCCTCCAACCATTTGCACCTTTTTCAAGTCTTTGCTTGAAGTTACTTCTCAACAAAGCCTACCCTTAAGATGGCAACCTGCTTCTCCACACATGCTGGATCCATCTGCCTTCCCCCCCATTTCCCTATAGCACTCACCACCTGCTAACACACTTCCTGATTTCCTTATTTGTTATGTTTATTGTCTGTCTCCTCCATTTGAATATCAGTCTGGTAAGGATAGGGATGTTTTGCTTGCTGTTACATGCCATGTGCCTAGAACGGTGCCTGGCCCAATATGAGGCCTGGCATGCAATAAATAATTCTGGAATGAATGCATTGAATGAATAGTCACACCTTGGTTGTATCTCTTAAGCAAAAGAATCTATAATGAGAATTTAATAGGCCAGAAATTAAACTTAACTCAAAATTCTTTTTTTTTTTTTTTAACAGAAAATATTGTTTGTACCCAGACTGGGACCAATTCCACAGGAGGAGTCATTCCACTCTCAGAGGTGTAAAACATTGCCCAAAGGTATTCTTCTGCAACACCAAAACAGTGCTTGGAGCCAAGCCTCCAGGCTGGCTCTTCCAACAGTGCAGCACCATCACATGCATCTCAACAGCCTGGAGAGCTGACAACTGCTGGATAAAATTTTTAAATCCAGAATCCTGAGCTACACTTTCCTTTCACTCCAGTTTGTTCTTTATTTTTTTTTACAACAGTTGAACTAAGCTGTTTATGAATGGCCTCTTCTATGAATGATTTCATTGTTCTTTTTATTCGGTATGTTGCAATTCTTGGAACTCATCAATGTTCAGCTGTTTCATTGATTTCACTTAGCACTTCCTTAAAGTGAAATGACATGACTCAATATATGAGAGTCAGCGTGGGCTAAAGTCAGAAGAAGAATAATCTCTGTGTGGACTGGCAGAATTTGAACAAGTGCCCTGTGTGATATGAAGATGCACCTTTAATATCCACTCTCTTTAAAATGCACCCCACATCCTCTATATTCAATGGCAAGCCAGGTTCTTCCTAAATATTATTCGTCACTTATGCCAGTATGAAAATTTTCCTTTTGCTAATACAATAGATTTCCCCCAACCTTCCTTGGCTGATTTTGTAAATTGCAGAACCAGAATTATCATTATGCTCCCAGGAAGAGCTATTTATGTATGCACCGCAATTCTTTTCCACACTAATTCTGCTACTAAAAATAGTCTATTCTAGAAGATGGCTCCTTTTTTTTCTGGCTTGACCATATTCATAGACATGTTAAATGCCTTCCGTAGTGTCTCACAATAAATGTCATAGTTTTAAATGGATGAAAAACCCAATGGTTAATAAGTTCATCTTATCCTTTTTACTCCCTGTCTTCCCTTTTCTGTTAGGGCATGAAAATTGGTGAATTCAGAAAGAAAAGGTAACTAATATAAGGCACTAAATGGAAATGAACTGTACAGAAGTTGAATAGAGAATTAAAAAAAAAGGTCGGAGACCCGAAAGAGAATGATAGAGCGTGAAAGAGGGAACGATAGAGCTAACATGGCCGAGCGTTAACAATCGGTGGATCTGAGCAAAGAGTATCTGGGAGCTCTTTGTACAATTCTTGCAGCTTCTCTGTAAGTTTGAAATTATTTCAAAAGAAATAGTTAAAAACAAAACTGATCCCTTTTGGCTAAGTATTAGTGAAAAAGGCATCAACATCTCACAGCAGCTGGGGATACAAAGATGAATAACATATGGATCTCATCCACGTTTTGGCCACAGTCTGAAAGGGGAAGAGAGACAGGTAAGGGTCTTGAGATAATAAAGTGGGGATCCTTGGTTTCAGCTTCCACTGTGGCACTAGAGAATAGAAACCAGAGTACCAACATTAAGTTGAAGCTAATAGTCCCTTCCCCGCATGTGGACTTTACAAAGGGAATGAAGAAAATAACCTGTCTTGCAATTTTTAGATTCCTCAGTCCGATCGAGGATATAGAAAGAGGATAGGGCCCAACTCCTGACAGAGAAGAGCTGGAATGCTACCTTTTTAATCCCATGCTTGAGGGACACTCCAACAGGATACCTTGGTGAGCTGAATATGTTTCTTCAGAGGAAACAAACAGAAAACAAAAAATAATATGTCAGACAAACTCTAATATATTATTAAATGTAAATGATCTAAATACTCCAGCTGAAACACAGAACTTGGTGGAGTGGATAAAATGCAAAAATGCATGACCCAGCTATATTCTGTCCACAAGGAATTCACTTCAAATATTACTATATACGTAGGTTAAAATTTATTTCTTCCTATTGAGAGGTGGCAAGCTCAGGCCTGAGAAACATCAAGCATACCATGGAACAAGGTTTGATTCCTGTGCTGGAGAATCCAGTTGGGGACCTCGGTACTGCTTTGGTGGTGGCTTCAAGAGAGTGTCCTGCATTGAAATCAGGCTGCATTCCCTGTGTCTGTCCCATAGGACTGACTGCCTAGAACAAAAAGAGGCTGGAGGGGGACCCAGAGGCTGAGGGGCTGAGGAAGGAGGTGCATAGGACTCTTCAGAAGAGCAACACATCCTCCTGGTCAAAAAATGACAAGGACGGGGCCCATTTACTTCTTCCCCAGACTCCACCCTGGCAAGGAGAGAAACTGGTGGCAGCAAGGAGGAATGAAGTGAGCAAGGATAAAGCAGAAAGGAAAACATGTAAGTCCTCCTTCCCACATGTAAGTCCTCCCCCCAAGTAGGGGGAAGATAAACCCTGGTTCAGGTTCCGAGTTTTAATTATTAGAGGAGATGGGACATTCTGATTTCTGCATTGAGACCATATTATATTTGCCACTTATATTGACTGTAGTCAAAGCAAGCATAAGACTATCTATTTTGTAAGCATGAGCAGAGGTATCGTGGGCCAATTGGAATTTTCAACTAGTGCAGGAAAAGAGAAACTCCACTTAATAAAAATGATGACATATTTATGGATATTGATAATATTAAAGAATTATGATTAACTTTTAAAAGAGTGACAGTAGTACTGTAGTTATGTTTTCAAACAGAGTTCTTATTATGTAGAGGTAGATCCTGAAGTATTTATAGATGAGATGAGATGAAGTCTGTATTTGCTTCTGAATAAATGGGTGAGGGCATAGATGAACAATTGTGGCCGTAACTTGAGGATTGTTGAAGCTGGGTGATGGGAACACGGAGATTAATCATGCTATTCTATTTTTATATATGTTGAAAATTTCTGTTATATAAAGTTATAGAAAAAGGGCAGTGGAAGAAAGAAAGAAAGTTGATTTTGATCACAATCTAGGTATGATGCTTGCTCAACCTACTGGTTCCATGGGCAAATTAAACACGTGGTGCTAAGGGCTATAATACAACAACAATTGGGGGACATGACCCGAAATGAAGAACACCTAGTATAGGAGAGTCAAAAATGCTTTACATAGGAGGAGTATATGTTTGGGGGCTAGAAAGTTAACTAGGAGTTGCTAGATCAAAAGTAGGGGAAGACATTCACTGATGGAAAGAGTCATCATGGAAGGCATAGAATTGTGAAGGGACATGGCATGTTCAGGGCATGGTGATAAGCCTAGTGTGCCCAGAGTGAAAGACATACAGGGTGCAGAGTGGGGAAATAATGGAGTGGGAAAGATGGGGCAGGCTTTGAAAAGCCTTGTACAGTGCTGAGGAGTTGACCTTGAATCCTGTGTGTGTTAGGTAGAAGAGCATCTGCAAAGATTTTCAAACGAGAAAGCTACATGATTTCAATTTTAGAAAGAAAGACCCAGTGGAAAATGTCCCACTGGGCAGGTGAGCCTGGTGTCAGGGACACCCCTAGGGAAATTGTTGCTGCAACGCAGTGCACATACGAAAGTGGATAATGGAGCCAAATAGAGGCTTTTCAAAGCTCTTGGCATTTTTAAATCCTGTCTTCCAAATTATCCTTTCTCCTTGACTTTCATAACCATCCCAATCACTCCTCACTAGAAAATTCACCTAAACTCTCAAGCCACTTAACAACAAAGACAGAACATAGAAAATCCGGAAGCTTAAAGAAGAAGATAGGAACTAGGTAAACCACCTGTTGGACACCTCTCTCATCTGCCTTGGCACTAATATACTACCAGGGACTAGGCATTTAGTAATCACTTTTTTGAGCAGCCGTACATTATTATGTTTTCTGATAGAATGCAAGGAGATACCAGTATCACATATGATATAGTCTAGCCACAAATGTTTAATTGGAACCCATTAAGTATTTGGATCTAATTTACAGTTTATAGGAAATATAGTTGAACCTCGAACAACATGGAGGTTAAGGGCACTGATCCGCTATGCAGTTGAAAATTTGTGAATAACTTTTGACTCCCCCAAAACTTAACTACTAATCATCTACTATTGACCAGAGCCTTACCAATAACATAAATGATCAATTAACACATATTTTATATATTATATGTATTATGTACTGTATTCTTACAATAAAGTGAGCTAGAGAAAAGAAAATGTTATTAAGAAAATCATAACGAAGAGAAAATATGTTTACTATTCATTAAGTAGAAGTGGATCATCATAAAGATCTTCATCCTCATTGTCTTTACATTGAGTCGGCTGAGGAGGAAGAGAAAAAGAAGGGGTTGGTCTTATTATCTCAGGGGTACCAGAGGCAGAAGAAAATCCATGTATAAGTAGACCCGTGCAGTTCAAATCCATGTTGTTCAAGGGTCAACTGTACAGGGGATAGAGGATCAGGTTCATATACACAAACAAGCAATCAGAAACAAATAGATGATACGATAATTGACCTAGTCTCTTCTATAAGTCAGTGTCATGCACCAACAAACTAGACTGGATGAAAACAGATTTAAGGGACCAGGTACAGTGGCTCACGCCTGGAATCTCAGCATTTTGGGGCCAAGGCAGGAGGATCACTTAAGGCCAGGAGGTTGTGGCCAGCCTGGGCAACATAATGAGACCCCCATCTCTACAAAAAATGGAAATTAGCTGGGCATGGTGATGTGTGCCTATAGACCCAGGTACATCTAAGGCTGAGGCAGGAGGAGTGCTTGAGCCCAGAAGTTTGAGGTTGCAATGAGCTATGATTGCACCACTGGACTCCAGCCTGGGTGACAGAGTGATACTGTCTCTAAAAAAAAAAAAGAGAGAGAGAGAGATTTAAGGGACAGAATAATCAGACATAGTGGAAATCCTGGACTGAATCTTCTTGAACAAACCAAATAATAAGAACAGTTTGGGATCTGGGTACTAAATGAGATAAAATTTATTAAAACGGAAAGATGGAGAACAGACTGAAAAAAAACGCAGGTCACAAAATAGTATGTATAATATAAACTAATCTTGATTAAACATTACAAAGAAATATCTAGAGGGATATGCACTAATGTGATAATCTCTTTATGTTTGCTTATCTGTATTTCAATTTTTTCCTGCATATACTGCATCTGTAATAATTAGATCATTTTTAAAATGTCAAAAAATTCAATGGTCTGGACACAGCTCCATTTCATCTCCAAATCCTATGCTTTCTCACAGTTATTCCCTATAATAAAATAATACTGCCACAAAAAGAGACCTCATTTAATTGGCTTAATTGTGAAAGGAATGAATATATAACATTCCTAAGTTAGTTATTCATGAATGTTGCATCAAATGATATTTAATAGTGTACAGTCAGCTTATGCACACAATTCTACTTGTGCTTTACTCTATGGTCCAGTGTTTTGTTCACTGTTAGGCAATTGTAACTATTCAATAAATACTTGTTGATTGTTATACATAGGAAAAGTGAGGTTAGATTTGATTCTTCTTTTCCATCAGCACTACAGTTAGCAGGCAGAGTCATGGGTTTCTGTCCTCATTTTCATTTTATTCTGTGGTTGCGGCAGCTGACCCAGTTAACTACTGCTTCCTGATTTTAAAGTAAGGATATGCACGCATTGGTGCTATTGCTATTTGTTCTTCGAATGGTTTCGTGGAGTGGAAGTGGCAGTGGACTTGGATCTAGCCTGCTTGAATCCCAGTCCCTAACAGCTTAGTTGCTCACATATTTGAGACCAAAAAAGCAAGTTCAGATGACATCTAGGGTTGCTCCCAGCTCCAAAATTTCATAATCCTAAAACATGATTTTCTTATTTTTTTCCCAAAATGAGATTCTCAAAGCCAAAACAAACAAACATCAAAACCTGTATATATTGGGGACTTTTAGCCAGTAGCAATTTGTATGAATGGCATCCCATGATTGGCATATGATGACTATATCAAGTAAAGAGATTAAAACCAGAAATTTTTATTATTTTTTTTATTTTCAGAACAAATGAAAGCATTAACTTGCCTCTAGTTCTGCTGATGATCCAGTAGATTCCAAAATAACTACCGGCTCACGCTGACTTTTAATAAGCTTGGCTATATAAGATGCCCTATTACATCACAATGAAAGACTAGTTTATAATTCAGGTTAGATAATGTTAACAAATGTAAGATAACTTTCTGTTATTTTCATGGGCTTTGGGATCAGGATAACTTGCATTCAAATGACAGTTTTGGCATTTTCTGCTTCATTTTCCAAACCTACTATTAAATTTTTCAGTTTTACTTTTTTTTTTCATTTCCACGACCATTCTCTGAATGATGTTTTTTATGTTTTTGTTTTCCTAGTAGCATCCTGTTCTTATTTCATGGTGGCTGACTGCCTTCTTCCTGCATTATCTCTGTTTCCCACATGTTGCTTTCTTCTCTTTCCTTGTCCTGGTCCACATCGTTGACATTAGAAGCTTCCCTCTGATGTCTGTTAATCCTTAGGTGGCTGCTCTTATTCTAGATTGTGTCAACTGATCTTTTGTTGTTGAGTTGTAGGGGTTCATTATATGTTCTAGATATGGAACCTCATCAGATAGCTGATCTGTAATATTTTTCTCCTATTCTGTAGGTTGCCTTTTTACCTTCTTTTTGAAAATGTTTTTTATTGTTATATAATTATACACATTTAGGGGTACATGTGATATTTTGATACACACATACAACATGTAATGATCAAATCAGGGTCATTAGGATATCCATCACCCCAAAGATTTATCATTTCTTTGTGTTGGGATCACTTTCTTAATAGTTTCGTTAGACATAAAAGATGTTAACTTTAATAAAGTCCAATTTATAGATTTTTCTCGTTGATAGCTTGTGCTTTTGGTGTTATGCCTGAGAAATCACTGCCTAATATAGGGTCATGAAAATCTACGTTTATGTTTTCTTCTAAGAGTTTTAGGTCTTTGATCCAGCTTGAGTTAATTTTTGTGTAGGGTGTGAAGTAGAGGTCCAATTATTTTCTTTTGCATGTGGGTTTACAGTTGTCCCAGCACCACTTGTTGAAGACATTATACTTTCCTCATTGAATGGTTTTGGCACCCTTGTTGAAAATCAATTGACCACAGATGTATTTCTGGACTTCAATTCTATTCCATTGATCTATATATCTATCTTTATGTCAGTACCACATTGGCCTGAGTTTTGTAGAAAGTTTTAAAATCAGAAAGTATGAGTCTGCCAACTTTTTTTTTCTTTTACAAATTGTTTTAGCTATTTGGGTTTCCTTGAAATTCCATGTGAATTTTAGGATGAGCTTTTCCATTTCTGCAAAAAGGTCACTGAGATTTTGATAGGGATTGTGTTAAATATGTAGATTATTTTGGGGAATGTTCGTATCTCAACAATGCTGTATTAAGTTTTCCAATCCATAAACACAGGATGTCTTTTCATTTATTTAGGTCTCCTTTAATTTCTTTCAGCAACGTTTTGTAGTTTTCAGTGTACAAGTCTTACACCTCCTTGGTGAAATTTATTCCTAAGTATTTTATTCTTTCTGATCCTGTTGTAAATGCAATTTTTTCTTAATTTTTGGATTATTCATTGCTAGCTTTTGGAAATATATATAATATAATTTGTGTGTTAATATTGTATCTTGTAATTTTGCTGAATTAATTTATTGACTAATAGTCTTTTAATGGATTCTTTAGGATTTTCTACATATCGGGGTATCTGCAAATAGAGATCATTTTACTTCTTCCTTTCCAATTTGAATGCCTCATATTTCTTTTTCTTTCCTAATTGTTCCGACTAAAGCTTCCTCTTTTTTTTTTTTTTCAAGACAGGGTCTCACTCTGTCTCACTTTGTTGCCTGGGCTGGAGTGCAGGGGTGCCATGATAGCTCACTGCAAGCTCAAAGTCCTAGGCTCAAGAGATGCTCCTGCCTCAACCTCCTGAGTAGCTTGGACTACAGGTGTGCACCACCACACTTGAATAGGTTTGGTTTGGTTTGGTTTGGTTTTTTTTTTTTTTTTTTTTTTTTCCTTGAGACAGAGTCTCACTCTGTTGCCCGGACTAGAGTGCCGTGGCGTCAGCCTAGCTCACAGCAACCTCAAACTCAAGCTATCCTCCTGTCTCAGCCTCTCGTGTAGCTGGGATTACAGGCATAAGCCACCATGCCTGGCTAGTTATTTCTGTATATATATTTAGTTGTCCATATAATTTCTTTCCATTTTTAGTAGAGACGGGGGTCTCGCTCTTGCTCGGGCTGGTCTCGAACTCCTGAGCTCAAATGATCCACCCGCCTCAGCCTCCCAGAGTGCTAGGATCACAGGCGTGAGCCACCGCGCCCAGCCGGGTTTATGTCTTTAAAAAGAAAACCCCTTTACTTTGTATTGCTGTATTTACTTTGTTGTTTTAATGGGTAAAAGTATTTGCCATCTTTCCCAAAAACACTGACTGAAATTAATAGGTTTTGTGCTATTTGTTGTTTGTTGTTCCTGACTCAAGCACTCACACCTAATTCAGTTCTCAAGACTTTCGGAGTTTGGAATTGCCTGAATTTTCTCTTTAATAATCCAAGGACACCACTGACATGACCTACCAGCCCTGACATATGTTGTAGTAGGCTGTCCCTTAGGAACACCAGAGCTATACAGCAATGTGGAAGGAGTTAGTCACCGGCTAGTAGGAACCTCCTCACTCACTGTATTTGTGCTCTTTTTGCAGTTCTGCACCACAAAATAAACTCTAATTCCAAACACTGCTTGTAAAGTAGCCCTGTCCTTCCACTAATCCTGTGGAAAAAGTCCTTGGCTCTAGTCTTGTTCATTGGAAAACTGTGGCACCAAGTAGCCACTAAAAGGCATTCAGTGGAGCCATATTTGCATACAGGACTTCTGCTTGGGCCTGGGAATCACCAGTTCCCCTGGTCTCGGGGGACAAGCTCCAAACTCTGGCTGCATGTGAGAGTTATCTACAGAACTTAAAAAAAAAAAAAAAGGCTGATCCCTAGTCCTCACTCCAGACCCATTAATTCAGAATATCTGGGGATGAAATGCAGACAGGGGTATTTTTTTTTTTTTTTTTTTTTTTTCAGTTCCCCTGTGATTCTCAAGTGCACCAGAGTTAAGAGCTCTGTCTTAGTTGGTGTTCTGGAGGGAAGTGCTTGGCTGATGCTTTTGGGGGTCTCTCTGGAGCTTGTTAAGGTAGCTCCTCCTCTGGGTGGGGCCAAGCCAGAGGAACCCAGGCTGCCTCACTTCAACCCTGAGAGCTTTGGAAATGAGCAACAAAATCCATATATATTTATTCTTCTGAGGAAATTGTTTGACAAATGCATGTTATTTTAAGGACATGTCCCTTGAGTGTGGCAAGTAATGCTTAGAAATTATACAGCGTTCCTGGCTTCATCTTATGACCTTGAGCAGGTGTATAACATCTCTTAGCCTCAGTTTCCTCATCTATAGAAAAGGGAATAACAATATCATAGTGGTCAGTGAAGGTGAGGTGGGGCGGGGCACGGGACTGCATCCGACTGCTCAGGTCGGGAGCTTCCAGGGAATGTCAGGATCTGTGCATACGGTGCGGCTCCCCGCCCTGCCCCGGGGCAGGTGTTGGGGAATGAACTCAACCCTGTGAGCCTCGCCTTGGCCCAAAGGCAGAACAGAATTCCCTAAGAAAAGCCAGTAGTTCAAATATATATATATATCAATCATAGTGGTCAATAAATAACGGTTCCTCTAGTTTTTAAATAATAAAAATAAAATAAGAGGCAAAAATAAGAGCCTAAAAATGGTACTGTCAAGGTAAAAGATAACACTGAAAAGCTGCACTGTGTGTGGCAGGAATGTAGCAAGCACGGTGTTGCAAAACAGTGTTTTGCAAACTTTAATGTTCCAACAAATCACCTGGGGACTGTGTTAGCATGCAGATTCTGATTCAATAGGTCTGGGGTAGGCCTAAGAGTCTGGATTTCTCATAAGCCCCCAGGTGGTGCCAATGCTGTTGGTCTGGAGACCACAGTTTAAAGAGCAAAGCAGAGGGCATGTCAGCCATAACATCTGCCTTACCCAACAACCCCCCTTGTAGCTGAAACTGACCCTTGTCCTCTATAGTCTTCCATTCTGAACTTTTGTGAAGAGTGGGAAGGGGAGGATACTGGTTGGCCCCACAGTGGGCTTCTGACCCAAGGAGAGCTCCTCCCTAGGCTGATGGCTGGGCTTCAAAATACAAGATGGCATTCTGAGATTTAGAAAAATAAATAAAAAATACAAGATGGCAGCTGGGCATGGTGGCTAAAAAAATACAATAAAATAAAAAGAAGCATATTTTCTTCTCTGAAGCAGGTTAGAGAAAAAAAGATAGGCCGGGCGCGGTGGCTCAAGCCTGTAATCCTAGCACTCTGGGAGGCCGAGGTGGGCGGATCGTTTGAGCTCAGGAGTTCGAGACCAGCCTGAGCAAGAGCGAGACCCCATCTCTACTAAAAATAGAAAGAAATTATATGGACAGCTAAAAATATATATAGAAAAAATTAGCCGGGCATGGTGGCGCATGCCTGTAGTCCCAGCTACTCGGGAGGCTGAGACAGGAGGATCCCTTGAGCTCAGGAGTTTGAGGTTGCTGTGAGCTAGGCTGACACCACGGCACTCAATCTAGCCTGGGCAACAGAGTGAGACTCTGTCTCAAAAAAAAAAAAAAAAAAAAAGATAAATAATAGTAGTAGCAGTAAAAAAATAATCAATAATAACAAAAAAGACCAAAAAAAGAAAAAAAAAAGAGTTTTTTAAAAAAGGCAAAATACAAGATGGCAGATCTGAAAGAGACTGTGGTAATTATCTGAGCCACTCAGCACAGGAATTTGCACCAAAGCACAGGGCAGGCCCCAAGGGCAGTGCCTATAACTCCCAAGGGACCAGATGGGCTCAATAGCTCCATTCTGTGTGTCTAAAACATTCCCTCCTGTTTTCTTCACATAGTCTGGATACATCCACTCATTCATTCATTCGACAGCTGTGTATTGGATACTTACTCTACTCCAGGCAGGGTTCTGGGCTCCAGAGATACAGCAAAATAAGGCCCGTCGTCTCAGGAAGTTGGCTTTCTAGTGAAAGACTGCTTAACAAATTGGTGAGCTAAATTAAATGCAAAAGGGATCCCACCAGAGGGCCTCCAGGGTCAATCTGCTACATTCTGCTGAACACTAGGAATGTGTTAACTAAGTTAAGGGAGTTGTTGTAGAAGAGATTGTGTGTCAACATATATCAGAAGAGTTAGACAAATTCATGTATGATGGAATCATAACTGCCTTTAATGTATGAATTATGTATGCATTCATGTTACAAAGAAAGTGGGAGATACATGAAGATACTCTCTAATTTTTTGCAATTATATTTTAGAGGCCATCTATCTTTAGACAACATTATCTGAAAATGGTTTGGGATAAGTTATTGGCCCCTACTTTAATGCTGAGCATTGTTTAAGTACCATTGTAGCATACAAAAGAAAGATAGTCACATATTTATGTTGAATGTGTGAACTCATAAGAAAGACAAGTCTTTTTCTATGGCATTTAGGTAGCAAAATGACAAAACCATGCATATATCAGACCTGCAGCATTTTTAGCAGTTGTTTATAAAGTAATAGTTAATGCATAAAGTGGAACAACTAAAAGTATTTAGCGTTCTGATGGTCCAAACCTGTCCTCATTTCCTACAGAAGGAAGCAGTAAAGCACAGCAGTTAAGAACATAGATTTTAGGCCGGGCGCGGTGGCTCACGCCTGTAATCCTAGCACTCTGGGAGGCCGAGGCGGGTGGATCGCTCAAGGTCAGGAGTTCGAGACCAGCCTGAGTAAGAGCGAGACCCCGTCTCTACTAAAAATAGAAAGAAATTATATGGACAACTAAAATATATATAGGAAAAAATTAGCCGGGCATGGTGGCACGTGCCTGTAGTCCCAGCTACTCGGGAGGCTGAGGCAGTAGGATCGCTTAAGCCCAGGAGTTTGAGGTTGCTGTGAGCTAGGCTGACACCACGGCACTCAATCTAGCCTGGGCAACAGAGTGAGACTCTGTCTCAAAAAAAAAAAAAAAAAAGAACATAGATTTTAGAGTCAAATATATTTGAGTTCTATTCCCAGCTCTGCCTCTTTGGAGCCATGTGGCTTTGGGAAGTTACTTAACCTCTCTGAGCCTTGGTTTCCTCATCTGTAAAATGGAATAATACCACCTTCACAGGATTATTATAGGAGTTAAAAAAACAATCTATGTGTAATTCAGTATTTACTGGCTTTTGTGAATTGCTGTATTCATTAAAAGAGACCCTTATCCCCTTCCCTCCACTCCAGAGTGACCTTGCATTACTCTTGGGGACAAAAAAAAGGAGTGCTTCATAGTGCCTATCATGACACCCTACTGCCTGCATCTTTTCCAGATTTGGGTCCCTTTTGTCCACAGCTGCTGTCTGTGGCCTCGTGGTGGTATGCCTTGATTCCCTACCCCCAACCCATGGTCTCTGGATACTCTCAATGCTTCGAGGTCTTGGAGTCCAAAATAAGTGCTGGGGTAAACAGAAGTGGGAGAAAGGGAGCTCTTCTTCTTCCTTCTCTATTATTGACAGGTCTTTCAAAGCCCTCAGGGCTGTAATCCCAGCACTTTGGGATGCTGGGGCAGAAGGATTGCTTGAGGCCAGGAGTTCCAGACCAGTCTGGGGAACGTAGCATAGACCCTATCTCCACAAAAATTAAAAAACTAGCCACGTGTGGTGGCATATGCCTATAACCCCAGCTACTCCAGAGGCTTAGGTAGGAGCATTGCTTGAGTCCAAGAGTTTGAGGCTGCTGTGAGCTATGATCATGCCATCACTGCACTGCAGCCTGGGCAATAGAGCAAGACCCTGTCCCTAAAAACAAACAAGCAGAAAGGCCCCTCTTGAATAGTTTCATCAACTTCTGCCTCTAACTCTCACTAGTGAGCTCCAAGGCAGTCCAAGGGCCTGGCATGGTGGCTCACACCTGTAATCCTAGCACTGTGGGAGACCAAGGCAGGAGGATCGATCAAGGTCAGGAGTTTGAGACCAGCTTGAGTAAGAGCGAGACCTCGTCTCTACTAAAAATAGAAAGAAATGATCTGGACAGCTAAAAATATATATAGAAAAAAAAAATTAGCCGGGCATGGTGACACATGCCTGTAGTCCCAGCTACTTGGGAGGCTGAGGCAGTAGGATTGCTTGAGCCCAGGAGTTTGAGGTTGCTGTGAGCTTGATGCCACGGCACTCTAGTCCGGGCAACAGAGCGAGACTCTGTCTCAAAAACAAACAAACAAAAACAAAAACCAAAGGCAGTCCAAGGAATGAGGTGGGTGCTGGTATCCTTCTATTTCATTCCATTCTCCAATTCCTTATCTAAGCCTCTCTCCCTTCCCAGACTTCCTCTCTGCATTCTCCGCTTCAAAATAAAAGCACCCTCATATACAAATGCATACAGGCTAACTGATACTGACCTGGTGTGGGGGATGCATGCTGGAAGAAGGGTGTCTCTACCATCTACAGTAACCAGATAACAAATGCCTTGGTTTATATGGAAGTGTTTAGATATTGATTGCACTTCATCCCACATATGACACTCTTTTCCAACTTTAATTTAATTGAATAGTATAGCGTATAATTTTGTACATGGTGTACTCTACGAGAGACACTCAATTTTTTCTGTTACCAACAGAACAAATCAATTTCACAGATACAGTGTCAAATTTTTATTAATAGGATTTCGTACAAAGAAAAGAAATGGGGTGCCACTTCCACTTTGCTTTCCCAGTGGATGACAGAAACAATATTAATTCTCAACTCTTAATGATCTGAATGACTTTTGAGGGTAATGAACTGAATTCGAGGTTGGGACTCTGAGAAGAAAGAGAATAGAAAGGGCTAATTCCTTCTTCTGAATGTCGGAATGAGCTCAGTGAGTTCCTGTGGGATTGACTTACCTCAGCAAATGGGTTCCAGGGCTCACTGAAATTGTTACAGTGGCTAATTATGTACCCAGCAGGACATCTGGAAACTGAGCCAACCAAATTCCAAGCACTAGTGGACATGTCTATGCATATCACAGAGAATAGAGCTTTGGGCGAATGAGATATTAAGGCTGCATGTTTTTATGTACATAGAGTATTTAGATATTGCTGAATGTTTGATTTTTTTTATTGTGGTAAAATATATAAGACATAAATTTACCATTTGAACCATTAAGTGTACAGTTCAGTGGCATTAGGGACATTCCCATTGTTATGTAAACCATCACCACTATCCATGTCTAGAACTTTTTCATCATCCCAAAGAGAAACTATCCCCATTAAATGATAACTTCCTATTCCCTCCTCACTCTAGCCCCTGGTAATCACTATTCTACTTTAGTCTTTATGAATTTAACCATCCAGGTACCTCATATCAGTGGAATCATGCAATATTTGTTCTATTATGCATCTATTCTATTATGATTAGCTCACTTCATTTAGCATACCTTGAAGGTTCATCCATGTTGGAGTATATGTCAGAATTTCATTCCTTCTTAAAGTTGAATAATATTCCGTTGTACGTGTATACCACATTTTCTTTCTGCATTCTTCCAATGCTGTACATTTAGTTTGATCTCACCTTTTGGCTGTTATGAATAATGCTGCTATGGACACGGGCACAGGGCAAGCTGAAAGGCACATTTCTGACCCATGGAACACTTTTCGGGTATCACAAAGCACTTGGAAAATAACTCTTGCATGAGGAAATTCAAAAGAAGTCAAATAAATTTCCCAAGCTAATATAGAGTTATTATAATAAAGGAAAAATTAAAGATAATATATTACAAATCTAAAATATAAGAAATTATTGGACATGTTAGAAAAATAGCAAGAAATGGCATTGTATATTTCATAAATGGGTAGAAGAATGCAAACTTGTTGGCCTACGCACCATATAGTTCAAAAATAGGTGTTTGCTCTTGGCTGCCTGTCTGATTTAATAATTCCATTTGTATGGTCAGAAGATGGGCATGGGGGGTAACTTTGATCAAATTATAGTATTCCTTCAATGAAAGAATCTTGTCTTTTCCTTTCCATATAAATTCTACTTCTCAGCTGCAGCTTTTGATCTTGAGGTATAAACTGAATTGAGTTTGGAAATATATTTAGAACAAATCCACTAAAACAGTGGTTTTACTGGAGAACTGTCTGAATCATTTGGCAATATCTGGAGACAGTTTCGGTTGTCACAACTAGGGAGGTGCTACTGGCACCTAGTGAATAGAGGCCAGGATGCTGCTAAATATCCTACAATGCACAGGACAGCCCCCACAAGAAAGAATTATTCTGCCCAAAATGTCAGTAGAGCCACTGTTGAAAAATTCTGAACTAAATGAACAAAGTAAATTGAGCAAGAACAATCAACCCAGAAAGAATTGGTATTTGAAATCCCTTGATCACAATGAGACAGTATTTCCAGTTCTCATAAAGGTGCTCATAAATATTGAGTGCTCATAAGGGGCTCCAATATTTTCTTTCCTTCCTTCCTTCCTCTCTCTCTCTGTCTTTGTCTCTCTGTATCTCTGTCTATGTGTGTCTCACTCTCTTTCCTTTCTTCCTATTTTCTTTTCTTCCTTCTTCCTTATTTCTTTTTTCTCCTCTTTCTTTCATTTTGTAATGACATGAAGGAAACTTATCTACCATCCTCTGCTCATTTTGGAGTTTTATCATTATTTATTTATTTAGAGACAGGGTCTTGCTCTGTCACCTGGGCTAGAGTGCAGTGGTGTCATCAGAGCTCACTGCAACCTCAAACTCCTGGGCTCAAGTGATCCTCCGGCCTCAGCCTCCCAAGTAGCTGGGAGTACAGGTGTGCTTCACCATGCTTGGCTAATTTTTGTAATTTTTGTATTTTTTATAGAGATGGAAGTCTTGCTCTTGCTCAGGCTGGTTTCGAACTCTCAGCCTTAAGCGATCCTCCCTCCTCAGTCTCCCAAAATGCTAGGAGTACAGGCGTAAACCACTGTGCCGGACCTCATCATTATTTTAAAGTATTAAGAAATATAAAGGGGGAGGGGGTTTCAGATTGGAATTCAGGCAGCCTGAAACCAGTCCTACTCCCTTGAAGTAGAAAATATTGAACATGTAATCGCAGACATTTGCTGGCCATCCATTTCTTCCTCTCACAAATGGGCAGGGCCAGTTTTCATCATGGGCTCTGCTCACCTTTACTCGGTGTTCACAGCTGGCTTCACTTCTGATTGGTTCATGCCTCATTTAGACTTGGTGCCCAAGATGAATATTTTTATTATTACCACAAAAAGTGGACATAA
The DNA here is from genome assembly GCF_041146395.1 of Eulemur rufifrons. Classification (NCBI taxonomy): domain Eukaryota; kingdom Metazoa; phylum Chordata; class Mammalia; order Primates; family Lemuridae; genus Eulemur; species Eulemur rufifrons. The sequence continues at coordinate 64,807,708 of NC_091001.1, forward strand.
TATCTGTACTGCCCACCCCAAAGAAGTTAGGAGGATCTTGTACAGTAACTGAAAATACTTACAAAAGAATAACAACCGTATAAATGTAAAATCCTAAGGAATGGAAGGGTATGAAAATACTAAAGGTGACAACCCAAAGAGCAAAATGTTCATGACCCCATCTGGGGGCTTGGGGTGAGGTTATTTTTAATTTGTTTTGGTTTTTCGAGCTAAGTTTTTGGTTTTGCTACCATTTAATTTGAGAGGAAGAAAACAAAGGCCATGATGCCCTTGAATTTTATCTCAGAGTAGTTCAAATCCCTTTTTGGTCACAGGAGAGCAAATTATGACAGAAAAGAAAAAAAATCTTCTAAATAATTGGGTCATCATGGTTTGGATCCATGTGAGTTCTTCTGGGACAAGATTTAATCACTTCATAAATTGCATGTGTTGATTGTGTTATAAATAATAATCCTGCGTGCCTCATTAAGACCCAAATGCATGCTCTTATGTGAAACTCATTCCTTTTCTTGCCAGCCTGACTAGATGCATTGTCCTTGGAGTTCTGTCTTGGGAAGCAGGTGCACCTGGCTCAATATTACACAGGTGCCAGGTGTCTCAAGAACAGTGAATTTATATGCTCATCAGTTTTGACAACCTTGCTCTAGATTAATTATCCAGGCTTCTCTCCTTAACTGGTGGATCAATTAATGAAAATTACCGTATAGGAAAAGTAGCTTGCCTCCTGAGACTTGGAACAATGTCTAACTCTATATTTAAGACTTGGGAAAGAGTTTTACAAAAGGCAAGCCTGTCCTAATTTCTTCTAAACATTTAAAATATACTTACTTAGAATGAGCCAACTTTTTTTAATGCAACAATGGAAAATAAAACATAGAATTTAAATGGATTTTCTTTTAATAATACAGATTGTACTAAGGAATTCCCACCTTTCTATAGTGGTTCATTTACAAAAGACCCATTTATAATGAAGTTGGACAACGTGACATTTGCCTTCCAAAGACAGCCTCCTAAGGCAGTGCTCTTAAGACGAGCTTCACTGACTAGTACCAGTCATCAAACCGTTTGTCACCTGTCCATGACAATATAAGCACAGAAATTGAGAGTAACCAGCTAGGAAGCTTTATAGCAATCCAAGTGCGCGATTATTTTTCTAGTACTTCATTTTCATTTCATTTGACAATAGTGTCAGTTCATGTTGGGTTGGAAATTTAGAAAGCTGGTCCTTCTCTGAGAAAGTTTGAGAAGTGCTGTTGTAGGGAGTTCTTTCAACACTGTACCATCCTCTCCAAGTATGATGGTCCTTGCAGTTTTCTTTTTTAGGCAACAGAAAAATGCTGTTCTGTCCTTAGCTGCTCTACTTTAAAGAGTAAAGACACACAACAGCCAATGTTTTCACCTGTAAATTTCAGCTCCTATGACAGAGAACCAATTTCCTGCTGCCCTTCTAGTCTCCTTAATCCTTTCTAAATAGAACTGATCTCCTTCCAGATCTTGTGCAATACCGAAGCAGGCCCGGTGTGAGGTGTTTGTAATACTGTTTGGGCCCCGTGTTTACAGGAGTGCTAGGGAGGAATATCTTCCCTCTCTGGTGCCTCCGCATTCCTCAATTGTTGTTATCACTCTTGCATCACAGACAAGTTAGGTTAGCTGGGATGTGAAGGAACCTATAATAAGCTATGAGGTGATCTTCCTTTTTCACAGTGGGCCTAGATTGTGAAAGAAGCAGTGCTGATTTAGGCACCTTAACAAGCACATATAGGAGCCTCTCAGGGATCTAGGGGTCCTTTGGCAAGCAACACAACATCTGATTAATTGATAGGCTTAGAATGCCTTTTGTATACATATATGTATACAAATATGTGTGTGTGTGTGTGCGTGTGTGTATTTGGAGACATAGTCTCACTCTCTACCCAGGTTAGAGAGCATGGTGTCAGCCCAGCTCACAGCAACCTCCAACTCCTGGGGTCCAATGATCCTCCTGCTTCAACTTCCTGAGTGGCTGGGACATGCCATCATGCCCGGCTAATTTTTTTCTATTTTCAGTAGAGACAGGGTCTTGCTTTTGCTCAGGCTGGCCTTGAGCCCCTGACCTCAAGTGATCCTCCTGCCTCGGCCTCCTAGGGTGCTAAGATTACAGGTGTGAGCCACCTCGCCCGGCCTGGATAATTCTCCTTAATACTAATTTTCCTCTAACCTCTCCAGTTCTTCCTTTTCAATATTCTACGTGGGTTTCTTTTTCTCTTCCCTCCCTTAAATAATGGTGTTCTTCTGGGTTCTGTCAAGCATTACTTTAGGTTCTCTCTTTTCACTCCTCTCAGTCTTCCTCTGTAATTGTCTAATTAACCACCACTAATCCTTTACACTGCCTGTTCCTAACTCCCCTCTTTCAGAGCACTTATCACAATTCTAACAAACAATTCATGGTATAATTAGCCATTTAATGTCTGTCTTTTCCATTAGATTGTAAATTCCATGACAGAGGGATTATGTCTGTCTTCTTCACTTCTGTAATCCTAAATAAGTATTTGTTTAATAAATAAATGAGTGGATGAGTGAGTACCTGAATGAAGGAATAAACAGATGGTTAGATGGTGATCTCATCATCTGTCTTAGTCCATTTTCTGTTGCTCATAGCAGAATACATGAAACTAGGTAATTTACAAGAAACCGAATTTATTTCTTACATTATGGTTCTGGTGGCTGGGAAGTCCAAGGTTGAAGGAGGGCATCTGTTGAGGACCTTCTTGCTGGTTGGGACTCTGCAGAGTCCTGAGGCTGCGTGGGCCATCACATGGCAAGGAATGTGAACATGCTAGCTCAGGTCTCTCTTCCTCTACTTATGAAGCCACCAGTCCCACTCCATGGTAACCCATCAATCCACTACCTATGAAAGGATTAGTCCATTAGACCCAATCACCTCTTAAAGTCCTCACCTCTTAATACTGCCACATTGGGGATTAAATTTCAACATGAATTTTGAAGGGGACAAATATTCAAACCACAGCTCCTTTCATGGCATTACTTTTCATCAGAATATTGATGACTATAAAAAGGTATATTGCCAATTCTCTTTCTCTTTTGTGGCTGAATAACAAAATGATATTCAGGGAAAGTCTCCTGTTACGTTCCAAACACAATTGTTAGAATATCAGAATTCTATGGAGATACTTTCTAAAGTATGCAAACTGTCAACAAAGGGGGCATACAATTTGGCTATTGCTTGAACTAGGAGATAGCATGCTACTGCCCACAAAGTGTTGGGAAACAACTCTCCATGAGAGACATGGGTCTCTCATGTTTTTGCATGTATTCTAAGTAGAGGCACAGAGTTTTGCTCTGTGCTATCTTTTCAAGGATAATATGAATATAACCTTGGAAGATGGAGATAACATCTCCCTCCAGAGCAGAAGATAGGTTTACTTGCTGTCCAGGATAGTAAAGATAGTGTCACCCTCTTGGGTGAAAGTTGGGCGATGGGTTTGCCTGCAGCCCACTATAAAAACTAGAGATTCCTAAGCTAGTGTTTCTCTCCTGTAATGCAATCCTCCACGTGTGCAGGCATCACCTGGACCTTGTTGTGTCAGGAAATTGGAGTCAGGGAATCAATGCAAGAATATGATGATTCTCTGGCTACTGCTATTGCTGTGAGTAATAAACCATCCTTTGTCACGGTTTTGTCTTTGGTCAGTATCCATAAAACTGTGTCAGACTAGCCAGGTTGCAAGTAGGATAAAATCTCAAATCCTTCACAGTTCTTGACACAAAGCAACTACTTATTAACATTCATATTAATTGTTTGGTGATCAAGAAGGAAATATTTTAAGCATCTTACATCTTATAACTGGTTGTCACTTATATATAGGTGCATTATAGTGTTTTAGTTAGAAAATTGGGAGTTTTGGGTTGATGTGTATTAATTATACACTTTTCCCTTTAAATAATACAAAATAGCCTCTCAGTTTGGGTTTTCACACAGAGTTTCTACTTTTCAGGAGAGCTTGTCTGGTATTGAGTGGGAGATACCTGTGCATTTGTCCATACTTACTGGTACGTTGGTTTGGAAGTACATTAACTCATTCTCTCAAGCGTAGACTTAGCATTGCCAACTACCAACCCAAGGGCAAGAATTACGCATTTTACTCTTTTGCATTCCTCCCATCTTTCCTATACGGCTTGGTACAAGCTTTTGTCCAAATATAATCACTACGCCAATACCATACATCGACTATGCTTTCTAAAGATTGCAGCAAGGTGGCTCACACCTGTAATCCTAGCACTCTGGGAGGCCGAGGCGGGAGGATCGTTTGAGCTCAGGAGTTTGAGACCAGCCTGCCCAAGAGTGAGAGCCCATCTCCACTAAAAATAGTAAAAATTAGCCGAGCGTGGTGGTGCCTGTAGTCCCTGCTACTCAAGAGGCTGAGGCAAGAGGATCACTTGAGCCCAGGAGTTTGAGGTTGCTATAAGCTAGGCTGACACCACGACACTCTAGCCCAGGCAACAGAGTGAGACTCTGTCTCAAAAAAATAAAACAAATTTTAAAAAAATTAAAAAAAAATAAAGATTGCAGCAATGTTTTCTCCCACCAACATACTTTTGTGTAATGTGACATTGTCCCTCCCTTTTCAAGAGGTACAGTCTACTTTTTTGTCCCTTTGAATCTGGGAAGGCCCTAAGACTGCTCTGACCAATAGAATATGGCAGAAGTAACACTGCGGAAGTTCCAGGCATAATCCTGTACTGGCTTGGCAGGTTTTGCTCCTGCTTCTTGCAATGCTTGCTTTTGGGCTGCTTCCTCTGAGAATTCAGCCTTCATGTTGTGAGACGACCAGGCCACATGGAGAAGCCACATGTAGCTGATCTGGATATCAGCCCCAGGTGTGCTCTTGGCCAACACTAAGCTTCAACTGCCAGACAAATGAATGAGCCATCTTGGCCATTTAATCTAGTTGAGCTTTCCGATAACTGCACGTCCAGTTGGCAATTAATTGCAATTGCATGAGAGACGCTGAGCAAGAATTGCTAAACTGAACCCAGTTAACCCACAAAACCATAAAAAATTGTTGTTTTAAGTTACTTTATTTTGGAGTAGCTTGTCACACAGCCATAGATAACCAGAACAAAAAGGTTCCTGAATAAAGAATTATACTTGAGCATGTAGTTTTAAACTTATCCTCATATACTTAGAATCCTTAAAAGCAAGGCCTGACATGATGGTTTACGACTGTAATCCTAGTACTTTAGGAGGACAGGGAGGGAGGATCACTTGAGCCCAGGAGTTCAAGACCAGTCTGGACAACATAGTAAGACCCTATCTCTAAAATAATAATAATAATCAGTCAGGTGTTGTAGCAGGCACCTATAGTCCCAGCTACTCTGGAGGCTGAGGCAGGAGGATCACTTGAGCCAGGAGTTTGAGGCTGCAGTGAGCTATGATCCCATCACTGCATTGGATGACAGACCAAGACTGTCTCAGAAAAAAACAAACAAACCCAAAACTTTAAAGGCAAGAAGCCAGTTTTACTCAAAATCCAGCATGGCAGCTTGTACCTTGTAGACATTATTTAAGTGTTTTTGTAAATAAATAAATGATTATATATAAAACTACAATCACTATAAAGCACATATCTCAAACCCAAAATTAAAAAAAAAAAATGTTTTGGTTACTTTCTAACCAGGCACTTAGAAATAATTCTTCTTCCTTAATTTAAATTTATCTAGTTTCTTCTTGCTTCCTCTTGGGCATGGCCAGATCTCCAGACCAGAATCCAGACAACCTGTTTGACCACAAGTTTGAGCTCATGTAGGAGGATATTCTAGAACTGGTTTTGCCCTTGTTGGGCAACAAACAGTTTGCATCTGATGTTATTTATTATGGTAGCCCAGCATGGAGGCTTATTCATCATTGTTTTTAAGGGGTCGATAATGTTGATCATAATTCTGGGGATACGATCTTCAGATATCAGACATAAAGTGTTTTCTTGTCTCAAAATATGGTCACTCGGAAGCATGGCAGTGGACAGCAATGCTCTCTACCTACCCATTAGCCTTCACAGTGTGCCTCTTCTCTTTCACTCCCTGTGTTCCAGCCTTGCGGATCCTTCAGGCCCTTAAATACACCATGTTTCTTCACAGCACAGGACCTTTGCACATGCTATCTTAACCTCCCACTCCCACCTCTCCAATCCTTCATCTAGCCAAACTCATCATTTTGCCTCAGTTCAAACACAAGTTCCTCAAAGATGCTTTTTCTGACCTCTGCAGAATTGGTAAAGTGCCCCAGTTATAAGCTCACATAACACCCTATTTTTCCCTACAGGATATTTTGTAATTTTAATGACATATCCTTACTCGTGTACTTACTTTATTTCTCCTAAGGCACACATTTTTGACCTGTTTATGAGACAATCTCCATAGCTCACTCTACACATTTACATGACTTACTGTTTTACTTCCATCATCAACATAACTTTACTATTCCAGGAAACCCTTACCCAGGAAGCTAAACGTTGCAAATAACTTTATTGTTGATTCCAGGAACTTCTAGAAAGATGCATCAGCTCTTTGTTTTATTTATTTATTTATTTTTGAGACAGAATCTCACTCTGTTGCCTGGGCTAGAGTGCCGTGGCGTCAGCGTAGCTCACAGCAACCTCAAACTCCTGGGCTCAAGCAATCCTCCTGTCTCAGCTTCCCGAGTAGCTGGGACTACAGGCATGCGCCACCATGCCCGGCTAATTTTTCTATATATATTTTAGCTGTCCATATAATTTCTTTCTATTTTTAGTAGAGACGAGGGTCTCACTCTTGCTCAGGTTGGTCTCGAACTCCTGAGCTCAAACAATCCTCCCGCCTCGGCCTCCCAGAGTGCTAGGATTACAGGCATGAGGCACCGCGCCCGGCCAGCTCTTTAAAATAAAGCATCAGGGCCGGGCACAGTGGCTCACGCCTGTAATCCTAGCACTCTGGGAAGCTGAGGCGGGTGGATCGCTCGAGGTCAGGAGTTTGAGACTCAGCCTGAGCAAGAGCGAGACCCCGTCTCTACTAAAAATAGAAAGAAATTATCTGGCCAACTAAAATATATATAGAAAAAAAATTAGCCAGGCATGGTGGCGCATGCCTGTAGTACCAGCTACTCGGGAGGCTGAGGCAGTAGGATTGCTTAAGCCCAGGAGTTTGAGGTTGCTGTGAGCTAGGCTGATGCCATGGCACTCACTCTAGCCAGGGCAACAAAGCGACACTCTGTCTCAAAAAAAAAAATAAAAAAATAAAGCATCAGATGACAACTTATATGCCAAGATTCTTTGAACCCCTTGCCTCAAATTTCTGTGTCTACCAATCCTAACTTATTATATCATGATTCTTATCCAATGTCAACCAAGACTTCCCTCTCCCCTCATTAAAAGACCCACATTAGACCAGACTTTTAAAGTTCACTAAATAGCCCAATCTTGCCCTTATATCCAAAATGCTGCAAAACTGTTTAGCTTGTGCTTTCCCTTACATAACAAGCAATAAACTGAATTTTGTCTTAGTAACATGTTGCTTTGGTGATATTTTGGGGAAGGTGTTTTTGATACTAACAGCTAATCAATGTATATGTTTAATGTGATACACATTGAATTTGAAAATCCCTAAATAGGTCTCAGAACCATCACAAATACCCTGGGCTTGAGGTGACAAAGAGATCAACTAGCTAACCTAGACCTGTTTCACAGCATACCTCAAACTGTACCCAACTCTCACCCACCTACCTGATCTCAGTTAATTAGGACACATTCATTAAGTACATATTTCTGTCCTGAAAAGCTGCTATTAAACTGATGGTAGAAATCAATGATGGTCTAAGGCTTAAGTAAATATAGTAATTGATTGATAGATCTCTCTCATGAGAATTTACATTCTCTTGAGAGCGCAGACCTGGTCAGTTTGATCACTAGTATATCTCCATGTCAGAACAGAATAGGTGCTTAATACACAATTATTGAATGAATGAGTGGATCTATGAATAGATGAAAGATCAAGATGGATTTCATGCAGTATGCAAACGCAACTCTTACTGGTAAGACTTCCTGGCTGGGCCTCTTGTGACAAAGTGAATAGGAAAAAATAACTCCACTTTCTCACCCTTCCAGTCTAACCCAATTCCAGAGATCATCACTCAACATATCGGATTTCACATGGTGCTCTGATGGTGATTTCATATTGTCACATAGTTGCCTATGCACTAGTTCAGGATTTTGATTTGCTCAGCCTTATGTGGTATCGCCATTAGGTGAAATGGAGCTTGTCCACAGGGTTGCCATTGTTTGAGAAGGGAGTGAAAATGAGTTCCTTAGGGCACATAACATATTGCTATGGCTTGGCTGATTGACCAAAGTCAGTTGACACTTGAGTAACTCATGAGGAAGGCTGTGGTGCCGCACCCACAGGTGGTGCCACAGCAGCAGCAATCCACCTTAACAAGAGCCATTATTGAGATTTATCAATCAAAGGTTTGGTTGATACAAGCCTGTCACTGTTACATGCATATTAGAATACAAGTGACCAGAGGACTGCGACTATTTTTTAGGGTTTATTTAGAAACTTCACTAATGCAACATTTCCTACGCACTTAAAACATCTTAAACACTGTGTAAAGTGCTCTAAGATATATGGATTTTTTTTTTTAAGGGACAGGATCTCACAATTTAAGGGCACGATCACAGTGCACTGCAGCCTCAAACTCCTGGCCTCAATTGATCCTCCTGCTTCAGGCTCCCAGGTGGCTGGGACTACAAGTACACACCACTGTGCCCCTCTGATATGTGCATATTTTTAAAAAGGTTCTTAAAGAGCCTTTGTCTTAAATATATTCTATTATGGAGAATGATGACCAATGTCCATAGGTTCAATATAATTGACTAAGTATAATATTTATTAAAATATATTTATTGATTTTACAAATAAATCAAAAAGTAGATATTCATAGAAGATATATTATGGGCTAAGCCCTGGAGACACAAAGAAGTGTTAAATCCTCAAGAGGCCTACACAGAAGGCTGATTAACAATACTCATGCCCACAGAGTGGCAAGATACTCAGTAGTGTGATAGAGGAAGTTCAGAGGAGAGAGGAATCATTTCCCACTAGATGTACTTCAGGGCTAGATTCTGAAGCAAAGGGAGTTTACTTTTTTTTTTTTTTAAAGATAGAGTCTTGCTCTGTCGCCCAGGCTGGAGTGCAGTGGCCCAAGCATAGCTCACTATAGCCTTGAACTCCTGGGCTCAAGTGATCCTCCTGCCTCAGCCTCCCAAGTATCTGGGACTACAGGCGCACACCACCATGCCCAGCTAATTTTTTAATTTTTTTGTAGGGACAAAGTCTTCTTATGGTGCCCAGGCTGGTCTCGAACTCCTGGCCTGAAATGATAATCTACCCCCACCTCAGCCTCCCAAAGTGCTGGGATTATAGGCATGAGCCACTGTGCCCAGCTGACAGTTTCCATAGCAGTCACTTCCACAAACATCAGCTTTATTTAATCATCTCTAAAAATGTACAGGACAATGATGGCAATGATCTCTGCCCTTAAAGGTACAAATATTACACTTATAACAATTAGAAAACAATAGAAGATGTTAGGTAAGAAAATACTGAACTGCATATGATCAGGTGTGGTTCAGCTCTTGCTGGCTAGCAGATTTCCAGAAGAGAGTTGGCTCCAGGAACTGAGTCCAAAAGCTGTCCTGATTGGCTGGGATCAGGTAGGTGGGTGAGAGCTGGATAAGGTTGGAGGTATGCTCTGGAATAGGAACAGATTGGCTGGCTGAGGTCTATGTCACCCTGAACCCAGAGTATCTGGAATGGTTCTGAAACCTATGTAGGAAATTTTTTACCCGACACATCTGTGGCCTGGCCTGCCTATTGCTGAACACCACGGTGGCCTTGGCAGCACCCTGACCTCATAAGGAATATTTCAAACTGGAGAAAACTCCATGGGAGGTGGGAGTCAGGGAGCTAGGTGTTCAGATAGAAGCTCTTTTCGAAGGATTGAGGGCCTGGAGATCGATATCCATGGTCAGCACTGCACACTTTAGCCAATCCCTTCTTTTGCCTTTCTTCCTGCTGATCACCCCTGGATGGACAGGAAATTCTTATCTGTTAGGCTACAGTGCACTGTTCCTCTTCCTGGAAGATGGATTGATTTATTTTTGGCTGAGGAAATAGTAAAAATATTTATGTTATCCTAGAGCTTACTAGCATGTCAGTTTGTGTCCTGAGGAGCCTATACATTAATATATTGGATATCTATTAAGTTATAAAGTACTATGCTAAATGCTGGTGGGAAAGGTCACAGGTTTCATAAGGTGTGCTCTCTGCTCTCAAGGAGCCTGTAGTCTAGCTAGAAAAATAAAACATATGCATATAAAATTATAACTAATAGTAAGCAATGCTGTCCATTAGAACTTTCTGTAATAGTGGAAATGTTCTATAAATCTACACTGCCTAACATGGTAGCTGCTAGCCACATGTGGCTGTTAAGCATTTGACACATGGATAGTGCAACTGAATTGAATTTGTAACTTAATTTTAAATAACTTAAATAGCCACATAGCTTCCAAATTGGACAGCTTAGTACAAGGCATTCCATGAACACTACAAAGAAGGACTGAGGTAGGTCAGAAAGGATTAAGATCACCTACTTCAGGTTGATGTAGACAAGAAGGGCTTCCATGAAGGAAAGAATTGTGTCCTTAGGGATATGTGGGATTCTGAAAAGTAGAAGATAGTACTAGCTTCTGGGAATTGTCAGGGTGCTTTTGGGGGGACCAGAGAGTAAATACTGAACAGAGTCCTCTTGTGGTTTTCACTTCATCTATTGTGTTAAAAAGATGATTGGGCCTGATAAGGCAATTATCTCTCCTTAGTGCATCTTTATACTTCATTTCCAGGGGCCTGAGCAAGTAAACTTAGGGGCAATGGGAAGAGTGCTGCCCTGGGAGTCATGACACACGGTCATTAACTCATCCATGGGGCTTAGTTTTCCTGTCAAAAGACTCAAAGGTTGTGTAGTAAATGTTCTCCAAGTTTCTGTCCTCCCCCAGTGTTCTCTGATTCCCACCACATTCTAGCAATACAGGGCGGGGCAGCCCAGTGCCCACCCAGCATGAAGTCTCGCTGAAGGTGGAGACGGGGCTCAATGGGAGGGATATAGGGATGCAACAGGCTGCATCCTCTTGTTGGGGCTCAGAAAGTGATACCCCCAAATATGGCGCTTTGACATATTAAACTGAATAAGCCTCATGCTCTCTCTGACCTTCCCCTGCTTTCTCCTTTATCTGCCTAACATTCAGACCCATCCAAAGGGTCAATTATGTTTTTTCTTCCCCTCCCCGTAAGACCAAGAATGTAACCACACCTAAACAGACCCTTTCACAAGACAGCGTACATATTACTCTCTGTTCCCAGATCTATTCATTCTCCTTAGTAATCCCCTCAATGGAATTCCTCTCCTCTCCCCTCCCACAGCCTGTTTTGCCAGGATGGTAGATAAATTTCTGAACCTTGTTGAGGGGGTGGATAATCACTCTGTGGTTCTCCCTGTGTATGCGTTAAATAAATTTGTGTGCCTTTTCTACAATTAATCTGCCTTTTGTAAGTTGATTTTCCAGTGAAACTTCAGAGGGAGAATGGGACATTTCCCATGTCCCCTACACTCTCTACCTTTCTGTTTTGGAGGGAGAAAGCAGAGTTTAAGAAGAGACAGCCTCATCTCTAGAGCATCTCTCACCCCTGAGGCAACAGAAAATCTGTTACAGCTTGGGAAAGGTAAAGCAGGGTGGAAAATACCAGTAAACAGAAGTGGGAATTAGTTTAAGCTGTGTTGAGAGTGTATGCTTGGGGTAATGTTAAGTAGGGGAGGGGTATCTGGTTCTAGGAAATTCGGGTCCTGGAAACATTTTCCAACTTCACTATTTCTCCTAAGATTTTTCACCACTGCTCCCCACTATCTATTATCCATAGATCAAATGTGGTACTTTAGTTATTGAAACAAAGGGTTGTTTTCTCACACAATCATGGACATCTTAAATCCAAGGTTCTGTCTTGACAAAGACTCTCTCCTTGACCAAACTCTAGTCAGGCTCCTTTAAGCCCTCTTTTCCAGCAGCCCTCAATCTTGGCCTATAAAAACTGCAGACTATGAGCACCAGTGATTTCTTTCACTCCGCCGGCCCCCCGCCCACACACACACACACACTCATAGACTTGAGCAAACAGAGCAAACGCCAGCATGGTGTCTAACAGCTCAAGGCTGCATCCTTAGGAAGACCCCAGGCCCCCTTAAAGTGCCTACCTTAGAAAGTTCTACCCTGCTGCGAGAATTTACTGCCTTGTTCCAGCCAAAACCTGCAGATGGGTAGATAGGGCCCAGAATCCTTAGAGCAGTTACTTTAGAACAGCAGTCCCCAACCTTTTTGGCACCAGAGATGGGTTTCATGGAAGACAATTTTTCCACGGACAGGGGGAGGCGGAGCTCAAGTGGTGATGGGTGGCCGTGTTCCTAACAAGCCACAGACAGGTGGTGGGGGGGTGTTTGTGTTTGGGGATCCCAGCTTCAGAAAGTTTGCAATTATAAATCTCTTTTCTTCCCTTTGAGATGTAAATTTACCATGTGGAATAGTTTCTTTAAGGACCTGAGAGCCTCCCTTTGAAAGGCAAGCATTCAAGGAGGTAACTCTTGCTCTCAGCCCCATGGGCACCTTGCTCTAAATTGCACCACTCCTCCTGTCATAAAGACCCAAAAAATTTGCTTCTCCTCCAGACAAGTGCCAGTGAACAAACCTAGGTGGCATAGTTGCATGGACCAACCCCCCTTAGTACCCCCACTCAGTGCCTTTCCCTCAGCACACTGCAGCCTTCAAAACATCCCCTGCCTTTGTCTTCCACGGAGTTGAGTTCAGCTCACGCTGGGCCCTCTGTTCTACCGCAATAGTTATTACAGAATAAAGTCTGTCCTTACCACTTTAGTGCCCGGCTTCAATTACCTTTGACAGTTTTGTCTTTTGTGCCGATTCAGAAGGGGAACAATTTCTGGTAGTTCTAGGACTTTCACACTAGGGCAGCTCTAATGTGACCTCAAACCACATGGCATGCTTGTCTTCCTCCTTCTCCACCCCACTTCAAGGGCTTCCTCGCCTGTTCTCTGACTGTTGGGGCCTTGGTTCCCTTGCTGGCAGGAAAGCTGGATATCTCTGGGTTATCTTTAGCTCCTCCCTTTTCTTCATGCCTTCAGATTCTATCTCCTGGTCTCTGGAATCTCCCCTCCTTCCATTCTTGATGCAGTTGCCCTAGGTCAGGACACATCATCTCTTGCCTAAAGGAATCTAATTACTTTTTTACTAATCTTCTCCACATAGCTCCAGAGTTGCTCCTTCTAAAACATTCAGCTGATCCTCTCACATTGCTTCCTTCTCATTACCTTTCCTGGCTCTCCACTGCCCGCTGAAGAGAGTCTAAACTTCTTAACAGGCATTGTGGGCTCCTGGTGATCTCACCTTAACCTAAACTTCTCTCACTTCATCTCCCATGGAACCTGTCATCGCTAATTCTTAAACACATGCATTTTCACACTGTGAAAATGTGGTTTTGCTCATATTCTCTTTTTTTTTTTTAGACAGAGTCTTGCTCTGTTGCCTGGGCTAGAGTGCCATGGCATCAGCCAGCTCACAGCAACCTCAAACTCCTGGGCTCAAGCAATTCTTCTGCCTCAGCCTCCCAAGTAGCTGGGAATACAGGCATGCGCCACCATATCTGGCTAATTTTTTCTACATATTTTTAGTTGTCCAGCTAATTTTTTTGTATTTTTAGTAAGGACAGGGTCTCGCTCTTGTTTAGGCTAGTCTTGAACTCCTGACCGCCTCGGCCTCCCAGAGTGCTAGGATTACAGGCGTGAGCCACCGCGCCCAGCCCTGATTGAAATTTTATTCTTTTTCAAGGCCTATCTCAAATACCACCTCCTTCATGAAAGTTTTCCCAATTGTTTTGAGTTGGAATTGTTTCTTTCCTCTGTTTTTCCACCTGATATCATTTTTTTTAAATATCACATTCATAATTGAGGTATAAGTTATATAGAGTTACCCCTTTTTGGTGTATAGTTCTATGAGATTTGACACACACGTAGTTGAGTAACTAACCATCACCACAGTGAAGATATAGGATATTTTCACCAAACCAAAAGTTCCCTTGTGTCTCTTTGTAGACAGTTCCCTCCTCCCAGTCCTAGTTTCTGGCAATCACTGATCTGATTTCCGTTTCTGTGCAGTTTGTATGATTTTAATAGATTTTTACATTTTCTCCTATAGGCCTTGTCTGTGTTCTCATCTCTCTCCCACTGGATTGCAATCTCTTTGAAGACTGACAGGTGTAATCATTCATCTTTGTATTCTTCATTGTTTAAGCACAAGTACCAAATACATTTATTATGTGTCAGGTCATAAATATTTGATAAAAGAAAGGAGATCAAGGAAGAGGAGGGACAGAAGGAAGGAAGGGAGGGAGGGAGGGAAGAAAAAAAAGAAAGAAAGAACGAGCCAGTGAACAAATGGGCAAACAGCCCTAGGAGAGTTCTAATTCAACAATAGGACAGTTAACAAGACTCATATGCTAGTTTAGTGAATTATTCTGAGTTACTTAAACTTTATTTTATTTTATTTTAATTTTTTTCTTTTCTTCTTTTTCACTGTGTCTTAGTAATTACTTAAACTTTAAAAGTAGCTACTTCTAAACACCTAAACATTAAATATATTAAGGTTTAAATCAGCAAAAAATTTTGAAAGTATTATTTTTAACTACTTTAGGTTTGGGAAGGAAGTTTTAATGTAAATGACACATAAATTGTAAGCTGCCTCTGATCTCCTTGCATATTTCAACACCATAAGTAAGACATGAGGCTTCCTGTCCTTGGTACACTTAAAACTTCCAGGAAAGTTGAGGTAAGTAGGTGTTGGGGCTCAGGACACACCACCCCAAATATGACTGCAGGAGACCAGAATATGCCATCCCAAAATATACTTCTTTGGCATATTTTGAGCTGATTATTCTAAGAAACTGCAGACACTGGAGTAACTCTGAAAACCTGTTCTTTTGTAAAATAAATTTACATCTATAAAGTAAATCTACATTAATAATGTTTCTGTATCAGAAAAAGGGCTGCTGTAGACAACTGTTATTACCTGGGAGATTATTCATCTGCTTGGCAAGACAGCCTTTGTTCATCATGCATTTCTCCTCTTGCCCTCCTGTGTCTTACCACAGCCACCCTCAACGTCTCAGGCCCCTATTCCTTTCTGTAGCTCAGGATGCTGAATAAGCTTCAATTGTCTGACCCTTCTTATTTTATAGGACTCCCATACATAATAATTAAATATGGTTTTTCTCCTGTTAATCTGTCTTATGCTAATTTAATTCATAGTCCAGCCAGGGAACCTAGAAAGGTGGAGGGAAGCCATTTTGTTGCTCTCAAACAGAGAAAAGTAATTAACATTTAGCAAGTGCCCAAAAGTCATTGTATTATATGGTTTACATTCTGTTTATTTAATTCTAACAACTATCCTCTCACATAGATTAAAAGGTGTTAGGGGGTAATTCTGTGCTGGGAAATAAAGTTGTTAGAGGAAGTTGGAGGGTAATCCTCCAAGGACAGGGACAGATTAAAAATTGTATTTTTGGCTCAGAATGAGTTCTTGGACACTTCTGAGTTTTTATTCTGTGAAATCACAATAAGCCAGAAGAGTCATGGGCTTTAGAGTCCAGGGTAATAAACACTATTTGGTGTCTTATTTCTGATCCATACAGGGTCCTCCTGGGGTGGTGACCATATTCATTTCAGAAGTCAACATATGAAGAAACTCTTGTGTACTGTTTGATGAGGTTGTCAACTAACACACATGTTGTAATTTGGGGGTTAAGGGGTATAGTTAGTATGTGGGTAAAAATGAGAACTGCCTTCTTTCTATTTTTTGGTGTCATAGAAACTCAAAGTGATTTTGCAATCAGTCTGGGGAAATAATTTTCTTAGTTCTTAGAACAAGTTGGAAGATAAACTTTGGGCAATGTATTATACTATGCCCTTTGTAATTAAATAATCCAAGATAATGTGTTAAAGTTCAGTGAAGATTTAAATTCCTGAGCTGATTAAAGAGAACAGTTAAGACTGTAAGGTTTTTAAAAAATGAGTTAATATTACTCCCGGAGTATTGTAGGCATTATATAGTGATGAATTGCATGTCTTTATCGATTAGTACTTTCCCATCTTGCAGAACGTCTCAGAACTAAGTAACAACTAAAAATAAGGCAGTACAATTTAACTTGAAGGCTGGGACCAGAGCAGGAAGGCTCAGATTTTAGGCTGACTCTGGCTTGTGTCCCACCCACAGAACGTGGAGCCAATGAAGGTTGTGGGATCATGATGGAAGTGCAGTTTCAGGAAGAAACATCTGATAGTGTGTGCAAATGGGTAGGGGACGAGAAGAAATGGAGGGTACTGCAATACCCAGGCTGAGGTGATAAAAGAGGGGTTGAAATAGGAATGGTAGGAAATCAAAAAAGAAAATGGTAGTGCGCCCGGCCAACACTGGACAATGACTGAACCCAAGTGGGGTTGGGTGAGTGAAGAGAACTGAACGAACGGCTTCAAGTACAGTCAAGTCCTTGACTTCCCTTCTGTCCTTTGAGCGCACATCCTCCGACCAGCGGGGTTAACGTAAGCCTCAAGCAGATCAGGACAGCAAACGCCGCACGGGTGGCAGGACCCGCCAGACGTTCCCTTCAGCCCCTTTCCCTCTCCGCCCCCGCCCTCCGGCTGTCTCTCCGGTTCTGACCACTCCCTCCAGTCCCCTGATCTCCCCCAACCCCCACCCTCTTCGGCTGCCCGCACCGCCCTCTGCCCCTCCTCTCCCCTCCCCCTCCCCCCTGGGGCGCTGACTCGTCCGGCTGCCACGTCTCACTGATGACATCACCAGGGGCGCTCGGCCTCAGCCAATCCGCTAGGGGGAGTCCGAGCGAAGTCCTAGCCAGCAAGTCAGTAGGGAGGGGAGCAGGGAGGGGCGGAGGGTGGTGGGGTGAGGGAGTGGGGAATGGGGCGGGCGACAACCCCTCAAGTACGCATGCCCTAGAGACGCGGGGCTTGGCGGGAACCCGAGTCCCGGCCTCTGCGCCACCCCGTCTGTCCTCAGCTCGCATAGCCGTCCTCGCGACTCTCTTTCCCGACATGCCATGCGCCGCGGCCGCCCTCTGGGCCATGTAAAGGCCCCTCGGTCTAAGGCTTCCCTATTTCCTGGTTCGCCGGCGGCCATTTTGGGTGGAAGCGATAGCTGAGTGGCGGCGGCTGCTGATTGTGTTCTAAGGGGACGGAGTGGGGGAAGACGTTTGCTCTCCCGGAACAGCCTATCTCATTCCTTTCCTTCGATTACCCGTGGCGCGGAGAGTCAGGGCGGCGGCTGCGGCAGCAAGGGCGGCGGTGGCGGCGGCGGCAGCTGCAGTGACATGTCCAGCATGAATCCCGAATAGTGAGTGCAGGAGAGCACCGGTCGGCTGGGTCCGTGGGCCAGCTTGGGGAAGCTTAAAGGGGACAAGGAGGGCTGGGGCGCGGTTGGGGGCTTTGGCTAGGGTGAGGCACGGGTGATGGGGCAGAAGAGGCTGGCGGCCGGGAGTCGGGCCCCATTGTCTGACGCGGAGGGGCGGCCGGGGGGAGGGGTCGGGCCGGAGGGGTGAGCCGCCCGGGCCTGGACCCGGTCAGGTTGGAGGGCCTGGGTGCAGGGTCAGTGCGGAGGAACAGTCTGCTGAGGGGATTGGGGCGCTTGAGAGTCGGGTGGTGGGGTGGTGTGTATGGGTAGCTTCTCTCGGAAGCATTGACTTTTGAAGAAGGACTTGTTTTTAAGGGGAGGGGATGTGGTGGGACAGCTCTCCTAGAGGGCACTGTCAGACCCTGCGCCCGCACTCTGCGGAGCTGTCAGGATCGTCAGGGTGGAAACCAGCTTTACTTGTACATACTGAGCTTGTTGGCTCTCTCTCCTTCCACCGTCCCCGTCAGGTTTCAGGTAATATGGACGCTTTTCGGGACTGCGTGGGATTGAGGGGAATGAGTAGATGGTGAGAAACGTTTTAAATTTTCTAGTTCACTTTTTTAATAGTCTCTTGGAAGAGTTCTTAAGAACTCGCCAGGTCCATTACCCTCCTAAAAACCTGGGCATTTGTGAGAAGGTTTTTTTTTTTTTTTTTTAGAGGACACTTAAGTCATTTTGTCTTCTGTAGGTCAAGAAAAAATAAAACAACTAAAACCAAGGAATGTTTTTCTGATACTACCAAATAAAAGGAAGATTGCTGTCAAGTTGCAGGAGAAACGAGTGGGACCTATGATATAGTCTGTAGGTTTTGGATTACCTACTTGACTGCTTGCAGATAGGGAATGAGGTTCCATGACGTGTCATGAAAAGTTAATGCATTTCTTTCTCTTGCTTACTCCAGAAGTCACCACAGCAGATGTGACACACCTGGCACCTTTCCTGGGAACTGGTGTTCACTTTCCTTGGGAAGACTTTCTTGGGCTTTCCTTCATGGCCCTTTAAAAAATCCTCCTACGGCTTACATATAAATTAACAAATAAATGGAGGAGATTGAATTGGTATTCCTCTTCAGTGTCAGAAGCCTTTGAGGGATGGGGGAATTTTTTTAAGGGAAAAATCAGTATTTGTCCCCAAAATTGAGTTTATTTGCTGCTTTTGTCAATTACTTCTAGATATTTCCCCCTAAAAGGTCCACCCATCAGTTTAGCTGACTGTCATGTGTGTGTCACATGGCTCTTGCAAAATGCATTCTTACTTCAAGTTTTGTAATACTGTGGTTTGATGCTGAAGTCTTTTGTACTGAACAGAAACCGTAGTGTTTTATTAGAATTTTGTATACTTTAAGAAGCTGAGGGTAGTTTTCTTAGAGTGACATATTTACTGTGTTGACTTTTTTTTTTTTTTTATCAAGGGCTCCAAGGACGAATTTGGTTTTGCATAGTTGAGCAGAGTTGAACTTGAGGTTATTAATTTAGTAGTTTTCCTGGCAACAATAAAGAACATGGATTTGCTGCTTTATAGAGGTTTGTAAACCTCTGCTGTTCAGGGAGTTTCCTATATTTGCTATTTATAATTTAGTACTGCAAATAGATCTTGAAGATTAGTTGAACAGAACTTTGACAAGTTACTCAGCCTCTGAATTTGTTTCTCCATTTGTAAAGCAGACTAATAGGAGTCATTATTCCTATCAGGGTAGTGGGGAGATCAAATGTATGTAAAAAAAAAATTTGGTATCCATTACAGATGGAAAAGTAAAAAAAAAAAAAAATTTGGAAAACTAAGAGCAGTCTTTAGTTGGTATACATCATTTGCATGTAAGGCATTCTAGCAACGCTAGGATTTAGGGATATAATCCTTACCCTCAAGGAGCTTATGATGGAATATAGAAAATAGATTTTTATACATATCAAACACCAGTAGATATAGCAAGTTTCGGATGTGTAGCATGGATCAAAGTAACAGGATTTCAGGAGGATGGCGGGTTGTGGTTGGCTGTTTGGATTTTGGAAGACTTTCTAGGAAAGAGAACTGTCAGGGAATTATTAGCAGTTAGATTTGGAGGAGCAGAAGGTAGCAAGGAGGATTTTTCAAGGGGGAGAAGGGAGAGGAATGGCTAATAAATGACAGTAATTCTTAAGTAAATATAGTGTCAAATTAGCGTTTCTTTTGAGAACTCTATAGATTAATGACCTCAACAGGATCAAACCCAGGAATAGATTTTATGTTTTTTCTGGCATTGACTACACAAGTATCTGGCCTACTGTATTTGTATTCTAGACTGTCTAGTAAAATAATCCAGGAATTTGGGAAAACCTTTCCAAAAGTGTTAGTGAAAATTACTTAGGGTGAGAGGAGGTGGTGGATATTTTATTAGTGAAGATCATAAGAGCAACCAGATTATTAGCAATCTTACTTTAGCAGTTTCTTTTGTCTTTAATGAAGTTTGTTGTCATTGTAAAAGTAATTAGAAAATTTGGAAGAGGAAAGAAAGTAGTTCTTTAGCGTTTTATCACCCAGGTACAAGTTCATTTTCTTTAACATGTTGTCCTAAACTTTAAAATCTTATACTTTCTCTTAAATTAAAACTTTTAATGGTTGAGTGCTTTTCCTGATACCAGTATGTTGTCTTAGTAACTAATGAATGGTATATTAGCTAATGTTTATGAGTGTACCCCAGATTTTTCTTAACTTGGCTTTGGTTTATCACTACTGATTTATCTTGTTCCTTTTAGAAGCTTAAAATCTGCCTAAATTTGGTAATGAAAATGGGATCTTGACAAGAGAAAAGGTTTGGTTCTCTCAGATGGATTAGGATTTTTTAGATTTACATTAATGACATAAGATTACCTGTTGGTAGCTTTATTACTGAATGCTTTTACTTTATGATTTTTAAGTTGTAAGCTTTTGGTTTAGGTGTGAAGAGCCAAATATATCAATAATGATTAAATTTTAAGCTGTCCCTTTGATTGCTTTCCATGTTAATTGGACTGATTTGGGAGAAATGACAAGTCAAGTTTATCTTTAAGGTAGAAATTAAGGGTACTAACTTTTTTGCTTTTCAACTACAAACAAAAAGCAATTGGAAGTGTAAGCTGAACAGTAGAAAAAGTAGATGAAAAGGGTCAAAGCTTTCTTTTTTCTGGAGATCTGAAGAAAGATTTTGATTTTCTGAGCTAGGTGATGAAGCAGGCAGTGATTATTTCAACACACTAGTTAAGAGATACTTAACATTATTTTCATACCAGAAACATTTTTCATAATCCATTGGCTTCTAGTGGATTTTTCTATAGTGTCAAGAAAATCATTTTAGCTGCTTTGTCTTTAAGGAAAGTATTAAGAATAAAGCATGTGTACCTATCTTGAATATACCAGTTTACTATCGTAGAAAGAAATACAGTAGTCTACTTGGATCAAGTGTAATTCTTTAATGTAGAAAAATTTTAAAGGAATTACCTTGTTTTTAGCCACCTCCCTCTCCACCCCCCCCAAATACAGCTCCAGAGTCTCAAAATTTTATCAGTCTTTCAAACTTTGCTCTTCTGTTATAGTAGACTCAAGCAACATTTGAATTTTTTCTTTGTTGAGCACTGTCAGGTCTTTTTTTTTTTTTAACTTGTTTTAAAGTAAAAGCAAATTAATTAGTTTTGTTATCTGACTGTATAATTAAATTAATATCATTACTTTCATACTGTTTTTTGTTAGAGTTTTGTATTAGAAGAGAAGCAGAAATCAATTAAAAGTAAGGGTTTTTTGGGGGAGTTGGTTGTCTTCATGACTTGCTGGTGGTGATTTTAAAAACTCAGAAGAGTTTAAAGAAACATAATTAGTATTCTCATTGTCTAGAATATGAGGGTTTTTTTTTTTGAACCTCAAAGTTCAAAGATAAAAAAATAAAAAAAATAGAATATGAGTTTTTTACATCTGTAGAAGATCAACATCTGTAATTCTTTGGGTAATTTTAAGTTTCCAGTAGCTGTGTAGAATCCACAAAATACATCTTAAGAGTTTTGTATGAATGGAATGATCTTGTAGGACCATCTAAAGATACAAACTAAAATTTTGCATTTTAAAATTTCCCTTTTCATCATAATTAATTTAAAAGGAGGGATATTAACCATCAAATCTTAGGTTTTGTTTTTGTTTTAATGTTGTATTAAAGATGGAAGAGCTTCAAGTGTTCTCTCCAGTTGGCTTTTAAAGAGAATTTTGCTTTCTGAGTAATTTTATTTCTTAGATATTTTGGTAGCAATCTTAAGAATTCTGGAAGCAATCTGAATAATTTACCACATTCTAACATCTTATTATGTTCACATCCTATTAGCAATCTTTTGGCTATGTGTATGTGTGTGTGTTTTTTCTCCCTGGTAGTTTTAACTGTACCTGTTTGATAGTTTCACTATTTGTAGTTGTACTAGTTTTATTTTTGACAGTATAGAATAGTTTTCTTTTGCTAAAGGTATCTAATCTTACTTCCCTCCTAATAATGAACATATTTAGGGTAAAACAAAATGCTTTTTAAGGTTTTGAGATTTTAGAAATTTCCTAATAAACTACCAGTGTCTTAAGATGAAGAAAAACCTGAAAATGGGTGTAGAGCGTAGCTCAGATATGTAACTTATCAGCTTTTTAACCACTCTTTGTCAGAACTACTTTGGAGTTTTAGTAAGAGGTTTAGGCAAAATGCCCACATTTTTTTTCCTATCCTTAGAAGGAGAGGGAGGGGGGTGGTCATACTGTCACTGTTTTCCTGTAGAAGGTGGGGCTGAGATTGCTGCTTTGATATCTGAAATAGAATATAGGGAAGAAAACCTAGGTCCTTGCTTTTCTTTGGAACCACCCTGAAAGTGTTTCAGATTATAAAAGGGTAATGATGGAATGATGTTTGGGAAAAAATGGTCCTGAGACCCTGAGGAGCCAGAGAACTAAGTGTTAGTTTGTTGGCTGACTTAACCATGTGAGAAATAGGGTCCAGAAGAAGTAGGAAATGAAGTTTTCTTTGGTATTTTTGTGACTGGTTGACTCAGTTCATCAAAACATCCTGCCTTATTAAATCTGAGGTTGTGATAGGTTCTAGTTAAGTTCTGTGCTTGTAGATTGGTAATCATGACAGGTAGTGTTATTTGTGCATGTCTTTATTCACAAGGGAAGACTATTCATTGAAAATAATCACTTTAATAATAGCTACTATTTAATGAGTCCTTACTCTGTGCCAGCCACTTGGCTATGGTCTTTACGTATAGAGTATTTTATGCAGTGTGCACCTCAAACTAATTGAGCTTTAAAAATGAAACTGAGTGAATTATGTAATTGAAGTTTTCCAAAAACAATGATGAATTTAACTTCTCTGAATGTATTTCCTTTGCATAATAATGGTACTTAGTAAAATTATGCTTTGTCCTTTCCACTCTGCCTATAGATATTTTCCAGTAGCTTGATTTAGGACAGTTATTTTAAACCCATTTTGGTTTAATGGACCTGATACCTATGTGCATACATACTCAAGATCTTTTGCATAGAGTTGCAAAAAGTTCACACCCTTGACTGTTCCTGAACTTCAAATTAAGAATGCCTGATTTGGAAATTGAAAACAGAAAAAGGAATGTTCATTATCATTATCAATATTAAAATGTGGAAACCTGAGAGTGACAAAAAAGTTTAAATCTGGTATCCTGAACTAATTTGAATTTTAAAATGTGGGGATGGTTTGGGCATGACTTTCTTTTAATCATTTAGTCCTCCCTCCCTCCCCCTCTCTTTTTTGTATGCTTACCTTTCTGTTTCTCATATTACTGACGTTAAGTGTTTCCAAGAGTTTTGAAACAAAGGCATAGTAAAGTTCGTGGAACATCAGCATTCACATTAAGAACAATAGGTAATCCGTGTAATATCTTTACTACCTTAAAATTCGTATAGATATTGTTAGTATATATGCCTAGTCAAGTGTAATTATAGCCTTACTTAAGGAGATTAGATGGAATTTATAAAAATAGTTGAATAGCTAAATTTATAAAAGACCATTTGAAACAACTTTGTGAAATATATAATGTGGATGATTATGAGTGCTTTATTTGTAGATTGGTGGCTAGCACCTGCCCTGATGAAGAGCAGTTGGATTCTTTACTTACTAAAGCTAATGAAGTCCAAACTCCAGATTAGGCATTTTCACCAGGCTTTTTTGAGCTGAGCTAATTTATTCTCTACTAACACAAGTGTTCTAAATTAATTTAAGCAGTGAATCACACTTTTCTTTGTGTTTGGTCAGGCCTTGGGTGCTAGTTCATAAATGGTTTAGTTTTTATATGTAGGACTTAACATATTCACTGACATTTTTAATCATCTGCATATATAAAATATATCATTGGGGGAATGTGTTATGATAAAAAGAACATTTGGAGTTGGAAACCTGAGGTTTATATTCAGACTGCTGCTTACCTCATAGAAGTCATTTACAATGTTAAGCCTGTTTCTTTAGCTATAAAATGCAGTTAAAACCTACTAAATGCTTAGTCTCCAGAGTAAATTGTACAGTTACACGTAGACGATACTTGACATGAGTAGTCTAGTAAAGGATGTTAGAATAATGTGTAAATGGCAGGTGGTTTTATTTTTAATGTTTTTCTCACGCATTTAATCATCACGCATTTATCTCTTTTTCTACCTTAAAAATTTTTTCAATACATATTTTTAAAAAGTCTTCCATTGGCTAGATATACATATGTACATACGTATACATACAGCTAACTCACCTTGGAATAAAGCTTGGTAAAGAAAATTGCTTTTTCTGTATCATCAGAATATTCTGGAAATTGAGTTCTTTTTCTGTTTTCCTTTTTGTTGTTTATTTTATTTTTTTTATTTATTTTTTTTTCCATTTTTTTTTTTTAATTTCATCTTATTGTTATGGGGGATACAGAATTGCAGGTTACATACGTTGCCCATGTACCGCCTTTCCCCCCAAGTCAGAGCTCCAGGCGTGTCCGTTCCCCAGGTAGTGCGCATTGCACCCATCATGTAGGTATATGTCCCTCCCCCCCCACCCCCCCTTCCCGAGTCAGCACCTTCAAGTGTTACCATTCCCCAAAGTTGTTGTTTATTTTAAAGTACAAGACCAGGTGAAGTGGCTCACACTTGTAATGCCAGCACTTTGGGAAGCCGAGACAGGAGGTTCATTTGAGACCAGGTGTTCAAGACTAGCCTGAGCAACATAACGAACGAGACTTCATCCCTATAAAAAATAGAAAAATTAGCTGGGTATGGTGGTACACACACAGACTCCCAGGTACTAGGGAGTTTGAGCCCAGGAATTTGAAGTGCAGTGAACTATGATGATGCCACTGCACTCTAGCCTTGGCAACAGAGAGAGACTGTGTCTCCAAAAATATATAATAATAATAATAAATAAAAAAGTAGAAAACATGGACTCTGTTCCAGGTGCTTACAAATTAGTTGAGAAAATGACTCATGTTAAGACCAGCATAATCAATATAACAGTTAATACAAGTTAAATATTGTGATATGTTAAAAGAATAGGGTGGCATGATAGTGCAAAAGATTTGAAGAAGGGGCCTGTGGTTTCTGTTATTTATAGAAAGTTTGTTGTGTTGATTTAACTGGAGAGGAATGGAGCGCCAAGGAGGACTCTTCAGAATCCTTGATGCTTGTCTTGGAGTGAGGTCAGCAACAGACAGTTTGAGTTCCTACCACCGGCCAGAAAGTTTAATGTACATGGTTTCTCTTAATTCCTCATAGTCCTTTGAAGAAAATGTCCTAGTGTTACAGATGCATAAACAGGCAGAAAAGAGTTAAATGACCTGCCCAAGGGCATTCAGAGTAAGCAGCAGAATTGGAATTTTAACTCAAGGACCTGTGATTTCACAGTCCAAGTATGCTGTTTCCACTTTACTACATGTGGTTACTTCTAAGAATTTAAAATTTAAATAAGTAATTAGGCCACAAACATTTTTGTGGTCAGTAACTTTAAAGGTTCGTGATAACATCTTTAAAAAGACCTCTCTTAAGGGTTTTTAAGGTACATGTTATGTATGAATGGGCCTTTGATTTTAGCCTTCACATCTTGTTGGGTTGATATTTAAAGCTTCACTAGGGTTGAGGTTAATTGTATCCATTCTCAATTTTTCTGTTCTCCTGACTTCTCTTATACTTGGGGCCTTAGAAGTCATGGGTGTCTTTTTATTAAAAACAAAGCAAATGAAGCAGAGAAATTGCCTTCTCTTACTATAGAGGAGACATTTGCTGCCGATGATATTTTATGTGTTACTAGGCTTTGGAAGTTGTGACTGGTATGGTCATATTAATAGTACTTATAACTATTAGCTAGTAATTTTTAAACTTTCACTTTAGATAATATGGGTAAACTCCTGTGATCCTTTGTCACTCATCATATGAACAGCAGCCTTGGATGAATAGCTTCAAAGTTTCTGTAAATTTACCTCATCGTTTGGAGGGAGGAAGGTAACATCATAATTGTCACTTACTGTGCTCCTATAATGTGCCAGGCACTGTGCTAGATTTTTTAGAGACATTATTTCTAATCTTGACAAGAAGGCTAATTGACTGGTAGTGGGTGCTAATTGAACCTTTTTATAGGTGAAGCTCATAGTTGTGAGTGACTTGTGCCAAGATCTTGTAAGTAGTATGTGATAAAGCCTGAATTCAAATACAGGTCTTTCCAGCTCCAAAACCCATGCAGGCTTTGAGAGGTAAAGAGGTAGAGAAAGTTTACACCCCCGCCTTGGTGCATTTTTCAGCAAATATTTATTGTATATTGATTTAAGACTGTCTAATTTTTTGTCCTCTTGCATCACTTGCCACTTCCTTCGGCACTACCAAAGTTTTCCTCATTTCCAGAATTTCAGCTTTGAATTTTTGGTACACCGTTCTAAACAAACTAAAATGGAACCCAGAAAATTAATCTATTGTCTCTAAATAGCAAAGAAAAACATGCAATTTTAGTGGTTGAATGTGGAGGCAGTTTTTTAAAAAATTGCTTAGCTACTAACTTAAATTTGGAGAAAAAAACTTGCGCTAAGATTCTTGGTAATTAGTTATTTTGACCATGTGTTTTGATTGACAAGCTGCTTTTGTTTGAAACTGAAAGTTTATTTAGTTTTAAATATTTAATTATAAAAGTAATATGTGCTCATTATAAAATTCACACAGTATAGAAGCACATGCAGTAACTAAAAGGTCTTACCTCTTGTTTCCAGCAAGGGGTAACTGTTACAGCTGGAAGGTCAATTTTGAATTACGTTCTGTGAAGTGTACTTAAAGAGAGTGAAGGAGAAAAGCCGATGTCAGACACAATCATTGTGAAATTTTTATTAATCATTCCATACCCCAGAGGCTATTAGTATGTAGTTTACTTATTTATTTATTTTTTTGAGACAGAGTCTCACTCTGTTGCCCAGGCTAGAGTGCCGTGGCATCAGCCTAGCTCACAGCAACCTCAAACTCCTGGGCTCAAGCAATCCTCCTGCCTCAGCCTCCCAAGTAGGTGAGACCACAGGCATGCGCCACCACACCTGGCTAGTTTTTTCTATATATTTTTAGTTGTCCAGCTAATTTCTTTCTGTTTTTTTTAGTAGAGATGGGGTCTCGCTCTTGCTCAGGCTGGTCTCGAACTCCTGAGCTCAAACGATCCACCTGCCTCGGCCTCCCAAGTGCTAGGATTACAGACTTGAACCACTGCGCCCGGCCAGTATGTAGTTTAATAGTCTTGATAATTTTCATGTTAAAGTTTATTTGGCCACTCCGTCATTATGTCATAATTATGATTTTTTAAAAAATTTGATAATTGAGCTTAGTTTTATGTGTTTTTAAGTATGACATAAGAAGCTAAAGTAACATGATTCCTGTCTTGGTCTGTTTTGTGCTCTATAATAGAATGACACATACTGGCAGTTTATAAGTTTATTTGGCTCATGGTTCTGAAAGCTGGGAAATCCAAGAGCATGACTCTGGCCTTTGTGGGGCCTTATCCTGAGAAGGTGGAAGGGCAGGTGAGCATGAGACAGAAAAAGAGGGTGCTGAACTCACTTTTATAACTAACCCACTCTTGGGATTAATCATTCATGAGGGCAGAGCCTTGTGACTTAATCACCTCTTATTAAGCCTTTCCTAACATTGTTACATTGGGGATTAATTTTCTAACACATGAACTTTGGGGGGACACATTTAAACCATAACAATTCCTGTCATGTGGGTGAATCCAATCTAGACGAAAGAGAATGAATTTAGTTTCCATTGAACATTTTTCGTTTTGTTTTTTTTTTTCCTTTTTTCTTTTTTGAGACAAGGTCTCACTCTGATGCCCAGGCTATAGTACAGTGACATCATTATAGGTCATTGCAACCTCAAACTCATGGGCTCCAGAGATCCTTCTGCCTCAGCCTTCTGAGTAGCTGAGACTACAAGTATGTGCCACCACACCTGACTAATCATTGAACTTTTTAAAATACCAGGCATTTTCTTGAAAATACCAGGTTTATATTACAGCTCACATTATGAAATTCGTATTTTTGGAGTACTGTTTGTATAAAAACAACTATACACTAGAGTCCTCTGCTGTTATACTTTTTTCTTCCCTGGTATATGTCTACAGAGGGTGGAATGTTGAAAGGTGTGCTAGTGTCTTAAAGTATTCATTGACATGTGAATCTTGTCTGATAATCTAGATTTTATTTCACGAAAGAAGAAAATTTATTCTCATTTAATTCAAAAAGTTGACTTCATGTACTTGTGGCTATATTGGGAGTATCCTCCATTGCTATTTGTTTACAGCCTTGACCTTCTCTACCTATCTAGAAATCATTTGTGTTATGAAAGATGTGCTGAACAAATTTACAGGGTGATAAGTCATTGAATAAAACCCTCTGATTAAAATTTTTTCATCACCTCATGACTGGGCATGGTGGCTTATGCCTGTAATGACATCACTTTGGGAGGACTGCCGAGGCGTGAGGAATGCTTGAGTCCAGGAGTTTGAGACCTCATCTCTACAAAAAGTAGAAAAGATTAGCTGGGCATGGTGGTGCTTACCTGTGGTTCCAGTTACTTGGGAGGCTGAGGTGGGAGGATCACTTGAGCCCAGAAAGTTGAGGTTACAGTAAACTATGATTGGGCCACTGCACTGCAGCCTGGGCGACAGAAAAACCTTCTCTCTAAAAAAAGAAAACAAATTTTTTCCTCCTCTCAAATAACATTTTTTCCCTGGTTATAAAAGTAATAGAAGCTTACTGTAGACTATTAAAAAGTTATAAAGAAGAAAATATCAATGATAATCTTATAATCTAGAAGTGCCCATTTTTTCAAATCTTTTTTTAATGTATGCAAAAAAAGTTTTTTAAAGACAAAAATGGGATTATATTAAACAATGTTCTATAACCCTTTCATGTAACTGTCTTTTTTGAGGTTTTAGAATTCTTAGCAATTTAGATTCAGAAACAAGCTGAATCATCTCCTACTTCATACGTTAGGCAAGAAAAGCATTTTACCTAAATAGAATTTTGAACCTAAAATCTGTCTTACTTATATTTTAAAGAATATTGTTCCATGCTCTCACAATAGTGACTTTTTTAAAGGTATAGTGAACATTAGTGTTTGCATGCAAAAGTGGCACAGGTAGATATATGTACTTCAGTAAATATCAGGATTATGTTCAGATCATAAATAATGGAAATAGAACTCTAAACTGAAAGTTGGAACAAGGGTTTTGTGATGGACCCTCTCACAGATTTGTAATAGAATGTATAGTTCATTTTTTCCTTCATCTGTTAAGCAAAAGACCATTCTAATATGTTAGCAAAAACCACATATACCATCATTGATCATTCAACTTCATGAAAACTGGGTAGAATAAAACTCATCCTTACTGAACTCCATTGCTTTTATTTACTGTTTGAATCTCCAATGTTGCTAGAGTAGAAGAGGAGTTGACTTATAGGAAAAACTGATAGCCAAAATAATTTTTCTCTTGTTACTGTCTTTGTTGCCCCACTTACCCACTTGTTAAAGACTACTTTTAATTTCCCTCAACCTACTCCTTTCCATTCAAGCCTTAATCTATGCCATTCTCACTTTAACTGTTTTAGCTTTTTGGCTGGTCTGAGTGCAGTGGTGTTTACAACTAATGGATCACAACCAGTTATAGATTCCTTTGTTCGTTCTCCACTCCCACTGCTTCACTTGACTAGCTTTAAAAAAAAATATATGTATGTGTGTACATATGTGTGTGTGTGTGTGTGTGTGTGTGTATATATATATATATATAAAAGACATATAAAGTATCATGGTATTATAAATTCAAGAAGTTCAAAAAAGTTTTTGCTGATGGTAATACTACTTGTGCCTCAAGCAACTTTAAGGTGGTTTTTTTTTAAATTTCAGCATGATTTATGATGAGATATAACTTGAGAAAACATAAAATGTCTCTTATAGTTATGTTTAAGAAATACAATGAGCTAGCTTTTTGAAATGATTGTTGTTTATACCTATTTCGCCAATTTCCTCAGTTTTTTTTTTAACTTTTTTATTTTGAACTAAATTGAGATTTACTGAAGAGTTGTAAAAATAGTGTAGAGAGTTCCTGTGTACCCTTCACTTGGCTTCCCTTAATATGTTGCATACATGGTATATTTATCCAAATTAAGAAATAAACATTGATACATTATTAACTATAGACTTTATTCCAATTTTTCTACTAATGTACTTTTTCTGTTTGGATGTAATCCAGGATATCATATCATATGTAGTTGTTATGTTAGCTACCTTCAATCTGTGATGGTTTCTCAGTCTTTCCTTTTTCGTGATCTTGACACTTTTGAAGAGTGTTGATAGATACCGTGGAATGTCCCTCAGTTTGCCTTTGTTCGATGTTTTCTCACGATTACACTGAGGTTATGAATTTTGGGGAAGATAGTGCAGAAGTCAGTGGCCTACTCATCACATCATATTAGGTCATACTGGTGATTGACTTATTACTGGAACATTACTGGTGATGTTCACCTTGACCACTTAAGGTGGTGTCTCTTAGGTTTTTTGACTGTAAAGTTATGATTTTTCCCTTTGTACACTATTTATTAAAAAATCAAGCATAGATTAAGGCTTGAATGGAAAGGAGTAGGTTGAGGGAAATTAAAAGTAGTCTTTAACAAGTGGGTAAGTGGGGCAACAAAGACAGTAACAAGAGAAAAATTATTTTGGCTATCAGTTTTTCCTATAAGTCAACTCCTCTTCTACTCTAGCAACATTGGAGATTCAAACAGTAAATAAAAGCAATGGAGTTCAGTAAGGATGAGTTTTATTCTACCCAGTTTTCATGAAGTTGAATGATCAATGATGGTATATGTGGTTTTTGCTAACATATTAGAATGGTCTTTTGCTTAACAGATGAAGGAAAAAATGAACTATACATTCTATTACAAATCTGTGAGAGGGTCCATCACAAAACCCTTGTTCCAACTTTCAGTTTAGAGTTCTATTTCCATTATTTATGATCTGAACATAATCCTGATATTTACTATGTACAGCCCACACTCAAAGGGAAGGGAATTAAACTCTATCTCCTAGGGGGCAGGAGTATTCATAGAATTTGTGGGGATATCTTAAAACCACCAGAGTAGTATTTTGGGGGACATACTTTGAGGCCACGCAGATATACTATTTCTCCTGAGTTTCACTCACTAGTTTTAGTATTCATCAGATCTTTCCTGCAGCAGTTATTAATATGGTGATCTGGTGATTTTCTATTTCTCTTATTCCTTCTACATGTATTGATGGAATCCAGTGAGGAAGATTGGTCTCTTCTCTCCCATTTATTTATTTAATCATTTATACTAGTATGAACTCATGGGTATTTATTCTTTAAATTATAATCTAATATATGGTTATTTGCTTTGTGGCTCAAATTGTTTTGGCTTGGCCATTGAGAGAACTTTCAGGTTGGCTCCCATGCCCTTTTAACATGCCATGCCCTCATCCATTTTTTTCGCCTTAGTATTTTGCCAAAAATGTTAATTAAAGGATGGCATAGATTTTCTTCGGCTGTAACTCATAATGAAAGAGACTCAATAAAAAATGCAAAACTAAAATGTTCTGTGATCTCTTAGCATGTGCTTTGTAAAAGGCACAGTGCTAGATCCTTGAATACACAGATGAATAAGTCAGTTTACCTTCCGCACCCATAGATAGTTATGTCAAACATAAGAATTGGGAAAAATAGACTTCAAACTTCTCAGGGGTAGAAGGTATGAAGTGTCATAGTAAATTAAATTTAAAAAGCTGGAGGAATTTCTGAATTGGAAACGGTGGATAGGATTTACCAGAATAATTTAGGAGGGCGGTGATTAAAATTATAAATCTTTTATTTTATTTTATTTTATTTTTTTTATTTTATTTTTTTTTTTTTTGAGACAGAGTCTCACTCTGTTGCCCAGGCTAGAGTGAGTGCCGTGGCGTCAGCCTAGCTCACAGCAACCTCAAACTCCTGAGCTCAAGCGATCCTCCTGTCTCAGCCTCCCGAGTAGCTGGGACTACAGGCATGCGCCACCATGCCCGGCTAATTTTTTCTATATATATTTTTAGCTGTCCATATAATTTCTTTCTATTTTTAGTAGAGGTGGGGTCTCGCTTTTGCTCAGGCTGGTCTCGAACTCCTGAGCTCAAACGATCCGCCCACCTCGGCCTCCCAGAGTGCTAGGATTACAGGCGTGAGCCACCGCGCCCGGCCTTAAAATTATAAATCTTTATGGATTTCTAAACTAGCATGATACGATTTTTTCATTTAAGTCAATTATATTGTAGGCTGACAACTTAATGATCCAAATTCTGAGAAATAAAGAATAAATACATTTAAAGTGTTACCATTTGCTAAATTAGTCTTGGCCCATTGTACCAAAATTCTGCCCTTTGCTCTGTAATTTTAGATTTGCATATTTTCTATCAACATTTTTATTGTGTTTTATTTTATAAATGGTAGTTACAGAAAAATATGTAAGTAAACTCTGAATTTAAAATGTCCCAATGCAGGTAACTTGCTATTTATTGATCACACTATACAGGTGTGTATATTTGATAAGGGGAGGTAAGGATTATGAGTTTGATTTTGTTTGCCTTTTTCCATCACGTAACTATTGTCCTGTTAATGAAGCTGATGACTTGTTTGGGAGACAGCAAATGGTCTTCTTTTGCAAAGATTGTCTTGTACAGAGTACTCAACTTTTATAATGGTTTTGAACCTCAAATTATTAGAAACGCATAAATGTTCAAAAATGGCAATACTGTATTTGTGAAATTTAAAAAGAATGTAGTAGTTGAGAAGGGTGATTTTCAAAAGTTGCCTGTTAATTTCTTTAAACTGTAATGTAACTTGAACACAGGAAGGATTCATGTTTTTTTTTTCCCCAGCCTTATGGTTGCTCTAGAATAAAGTAGAGCAGTGGTCTTTATGGTAATGATACCTCAGTTAATATCTGTGGCCCAGTACAGCCAATTATTATAACAAGTTTCAATACAGCTGATTCAGGAGATGTTCTTTTAGTGTTTACTGCGTGCCTGGCACTGCCTCAGGGAGATTGACAAATTGAGACCATTTATTGTGTTAACTTCTGTTTAAGTATCAACCTACTGTAGTAGTATCAATGCTGTGATATTCTTGCTAACTTAAATACATGTAAATTCTTAACATGTAATTAAGGATTTATTTGGTTTAACTAATGAGGAACCTATTGGTAAGAACTAAAGTCAGTCAACTAACTGAACTGCCTAATAGAAATTGTTTGCTATTAGGTATCAGTCATTTATTAAGGGTAATATTCTACAATAAAAATCCTTTTTTAGTTTAAAATCTCAACCTAGAAAGGCTATTTATTATTTAGATCATTCTATGCTTCAGTCCCTTCTCCTGATTGACTTGTTTAAAAGCTTTTTATTTTCTTCTGTGACCTGTATTTTGCTGCTTACTGGCACTTAGGATTTTTTTTTTTATCCTTTTCTTTAGATGTGATTAAGGACAATAGGTATACTATGGTAATTTGGTAAAACCAAAACAATGTTTATCACTGTGTAAACCTGGGTAACAGTTTACCTAGACTGGAGCTGGTGACAGGACCCCAAAACATTGCAGCTTGTTCTTTCTGGCAAGCACCACCTACTGGCAGGGAGGTCAATTTGCATGCCCTTTACAACATTTACTGACTCAATCATACAGGGTGTAGTTGAGTCTCACCCACAAGTATGACTTACTGCCTCAGATTAAACTGGGTGTGCCATTATCTAATCAAAAAATGCAAAGATAAGAAACAAAAGCTGCTCTAGATGAGGAGGAATCAGTGAAAGATCTCTGGATACATGAAAAATCAGAATGAAAGGACATCTCCAAAAGAAAAAAAGTCGATACCAATGGAAATGAACCAAAAGGAGAACATTGAAATGACTGATAAAGAATTTGGAATGTGAATTGTAAGGAAGGTCAGTGAAATACAAGAGAAAATAGAAGCCCAACAGAAAGAAATCACAAAAACAATGCAGGTAATGAATGAAAAATTCACTAAAGAAATCGAATAATTAAAAAAAAATCAAGCAGACCTTCTGGAAATGAAAATTCATTCAAGGAAATATGAAACACTGTGAAAAGCCTTAAGAGTAGGCTAGATCAAGCAGAAGAAAGAATCTCAGAGCTAAAAGACAACACCTTGGAATTAAACAAGTTAGTCAGAGAACAGAGAGATAAGAGAAACAAAGCCTAGAAGAAATATGGGATTATGTAAAGAGGCTTAACATAAGAATCATAGGCGTCCCTGAGAATGAAGAAGAAACTAATACAAGGGCTGGAAAACCTATTTGAGGGAATACTTGGAAAATTTCCCAGGTCTTGCTAGAAATCTCGACATCCAGGTACTAAAAGCTCAACGGACTCCTGGGAGAGTAGTCACCAAAAGGCAGCTACCACAACATATAGTCATCAGACTGGCCAAAGTTAACACAAAAGAGGAACTCCTACGAACCATAAGGCTAAAGTATCAGGTGACTTACAAAGGAAAACCCGCCAGACTAACTGCAGACTTTTCAACTGTGATCTTATAAGCCAGAATAGAGTGGAGTCCCATTCTCAGTCTTCTCAAACAGAACAATGGCCAGCCTAGAATTTTGTATCCTACAAAACTAAGTTTCCTACATGAGGAAGAAATAAAGACTTTCTCAGAGAAGCAAACATTAGGGGAATTTGTTAAGACCAGACCTGCCCTGCAGGAAGTACTCAGATCTGCATTATACACTGATCAGCACAGTAGACACCTACCAATGTAAAACCATCCAAAAGCTAAAGTTCAGAGCCTAGATACCACAGTGGCTCAAGAGGTAACACAAAGCAATAAAGTTCTACACAGCAGGTTGAACAGAAATCCACCCACTTAGCAAATCTTTCAATAACTTGCCTCTGAATAGACATAGTCTGGCTGAATGGATAAAAAAATAAAAGCCAAGTATCTGCTGTCTCCAGGATATTCACCTAATCCACAAGGACTCATTCAGACTCAAGATGAAGGGATGGAAAACAATATTCCATGCAAATGGAAACCAAAAGAAAGCTGGTGTAGCCATTCCCTTATCAGATAACACAGACTTCAAATCAATAAAATTAAAGAAAGACAAAGATGGTCTATATAATGGTGAAGGAAACAATTCAACAAGAAGACGTAACAATCTTAAATATGCACCTAACACAAGTACACCCAGATTTATAAAGCAAATCATATTTGATCTAAACAAAATGATAAACAGCAGCATTATAATAGCTGGGGACTTCAACACCCCACTGATAGACAGAATGGGACAGATCCTCCAAACAGAAAATAAACAAAGGGCTTAAACAGTACTCTAGAACAAATGGTCCTAACAGTCATTTACACAATATTCTTCCCCAAAACTACTGAATATACGTTCTTCTCATCAGCTCACAGAACATTCTCTAAGATTGATGACATCCTAGGCCACAAAACGTGTCTCAGCAAATTTAAAAAATAGAAATTATGCCATGCATCTTCTCAGACCACAGTGGAATAAAATTAGAAATCAATTCCAACAGAAACACTCAATTCTACACAAAGTCATGGAAATTAAACAACCTACTGCTGAATGATTATTGGGTCAAGGAGGAAATTAAGGTGGAAATCAAAAGATTCTTCAAACTAAATGACAAAGGGAACACAAGTTACCAAAATCTGTGGGATTCTGCAAAAGCAGTCTTAAGAGGAAAATTCATAGACTTAATGCCTATGTCCAAAAGACAGAAAGATTACAAATCAACAATCTAATGAATCTTCTCAACAAATTGGAGAAGGAAGAACAAACCAATCCCAAACCCAGCAGAAGGAAAGAAATAACTAAAGTCAGAACAGAACTAAATGAAATTGATTCCAAAAGAATTATACAGAAGATAAATAAAAGAAAAAGTTGGTTCTTTGAAAAGATGAACAAAATCAACAGTCCTCTCTCTAGGCTAACCAGAGACAGAAAAGAAAGGTCCCCAATAAGCTTAATCAGAAATGAAAAAGGAGATATTATAACTGATACCACAGAAATACAAAATATCATCTCTGAATACTATAAAAATCTCTATGCACATAAACTTGAAAGCATTGAGGAAATGGACAAATTCCTGGAAACACACAACCTCCCTAGGCTCAATCAGGAAAAAACAGAACTGAACAGACCAATATCAAGTAATGAAATTGAAGCAGCAATAAAAAATCTTCCAGCAAAAAAAGTCCCAGACCAGATGGTTTCACAGCTGAATTTTACCAGACCGTCAAAGAACTGGTACTCTATACTGCAGAAATTATTTCGTAACATTGAGAAGGAAGGAATCCTCCCCAACTCATTCCATGAAGCCAGTATTACCTTGATACCAAAGCCAGGAAAGGACACACCACAAAAGGAAAACTACACACCAATATCCCTCCTGCATATAGATGTAAAAATTCAATAAAATCCTAGCAAACTGAATTCCACTGTACATGAAAAAGGTAATCCACCACAATCAGGTGGGCTTCATCCCAGAGATCCAAGGATGATTCAACACACACAAATCTATAAATGTGATTCACTACATAAATAGGAGCAAAACAAAGACCATATGATCATCTCCATAGACTCAGGAAAAGCATTTGATAAAATTCAGTACCCTTTTGTGATAAGAACTCTTAACAAAACAGGCACAGGTAAAATATACCTCAAAGTTACAAAAGCCACATATGACAGACTCACAGACAGCATCATACTGCATGGGGAAAATTGAGAGCATTCCTGCTTAGAACTGGCACCAGACAAGGTTGCCCACTGTCACCACTTCTATTCCATGATGAGAATTGTAATCTAAATTTAAATTGAGTAACATTTGGATTTCACCATAATTAGGTAGCATTTTTGAGAAACTAAATCACAAAGAACAAAACTGAAAATTATATATCTTCTAGAAAAACAATATATAAATTCTAATTTTTTTTTGTCCTTTTGAAATTGCTCAAAAGAAAACATAGAACTGGTTGAAGTTGGGAAGGATATATGAGGGATTTCTTTGGAGATCCTGGGCAAACAATCTGTTGTCCCAGGTCCATGAAGGAATCCCTGGAGATGGTTTTTGAGTTAGGTCTGGCAATGGTTGATATATTTATACATAAACAGAGCCTAGTTTTCAGTGTTTCTGAAAAATGCTTTAATACAAGCTTAGAATGTTGGTAAAGTTCTGTGCTTGTATAAATAGCCTTTGATTTTACCACATTTCTAGTGTAAAATATTTATGATGAGGGCTTTCAGAAGTTAAGGGATCTTTTTTTTGAGGGGAGAATTCCAGCTGGATGCTAGGATAGGATTGTAAAAGTCCGTTCATTGGAGGATCGCTGTGAAATAATTAATTGATCTTGGAATTTGAAGGAGAAACTAACATTTCATTGGCAAGAACAACAGAAAGTTAACTTTCTGTATTCTAATACTGTGGAAGAGTGGGATTTCTTTAGCATATGTCTCTTGTGCTCTCCTAGAATGCATATCACTTATGCTTCCTTTCATTGTTTCATAGTAAGTGAACACAGATCATGGGTGGCATGGCCTCTCTCAACTTTTATATAATTCTGTCTAGTTCAGTGATCTATCAAGAGGGCTGTTGTTGGGTACAGTTTTAGCTTTTCTTAAGTCATACACAAGCTTTTCAGGAGTTGTAGTCTTCAAAGTAGGTTGTTCTTGGCTGTATTTTTGTTGTTGTAGAACTTACAGTGCAATATGGTTTTATTAATGTGATTTTCTTTTTCTTTTTACAGTGATTATTTATTCAAGTTACTTCTGATTGGCGACTCTGGGGTTGGAAAGTCTTGCCTCCTCCTTAGGTTTGCAGTAAGTTGAAATGCCTTTATAATTATTTGTATAAAAAATGCCATGTTTTCTAGGTAGACAAACAATTAAACAATTTTATTTAGAATAAGTAATTCTTCCAGAGTTTATATATTTAAAGCCTCTAAATATACATCCCAAGTGATATCTTGGATTGTTAAATTAAAAAAATGTTATTGCTCTTAAAAGAAATTCAGCAAAGTGTGGTTATAAAGTCAGGGTGTCTTAATACTTTAGGTAGAGGTCAAACAGTGGTTCATTCCAAAATAGGTAGCAAAGTAAAGGGGAAATAGTTTGCCTGTGTTGGAGGTGACTTGATGAAAAGAAATTTTCAGGTTAAACTTTAGTAGCATAAAAAGAAAAAGCAGGGCCTGGTACAAACTTTGAAGGACAGTGGCATGGGATTTACCATACTGAAACTGACAGACTTTTGACCTAATGGAATTCACAATCCTTCACAGTCTTTATCAGCTGCCTCAAATTTTGCATGTTTCCCTTCTTACTGTCTAGATCATTGGTTCTCAGAGCATGGACCAAAGTCCCCTGGGGGTTACCAAGACTCTCTCAGGTGGTCCATGAGGTCAAGACTATTATCCTAATAATATTAAGGCATTAGTATTCACTAAGTAAATATTTACTTAGTAATATACTAATACAAAAGAAATTTGCCTTTTCATTTTCACTCTGTTGACATTTGCTCTGGTATAAAAGCAATGGTGAGTAAAACTACTTCTGGCGCCTTAGTATACATAAGTGCAGTGCTAAGCCCCAAATGGTGCTCAAAGTCATGGTATTCTTGACCTCTGTGCACTCACAGGAACACATACACAAAGCCATTTCACTTGAGAATATCCTTGACAAAATAGTAAAAATTATTATTTTTTTTTAAAAAAAATTTTGATCCTGGGCCGGGCGCGGTGGCTCACGC
Source organism: Eulemur rufifrons (assembly GCF_041146395.1). Taxonomy (NCBI): domain Eukaryota; kingdom Metazoa; phylum Chordata; class Mammalia; order Primates; family Lemuridae; genus Eulemur; species Eulemur rufifrons. The sequence continues at coordinate 64,846,639 of NC_091001.1, forward strand.
CTGTAATCCTAGCACTCTGGGAGGCCGAGGCGGGTGGATCGCTCAAGGTCAGGAGTTCGAGACCAGCCTGAGCAAGAGCGAGACCCCGTCTCTACTAAAAATAGAAAGAAATTATCTGGCCAACTAAAATATATATAGAAAAAAATTAGCCGGGCATGGTGGCACATGCCTGTAGTCCCAGCTACTCGGGAGGCTGAGGCAGTAGGATTGCTTAAGCCCAGGAGTCTGAGGTTGCTGTGAGCTAGGCTGACGCCACGGCACTCACTCTAGCCCGGGCAACAAAGCGACACTCTGTCTCAAAAAAAAAAAAAAATTTTGATCCTTGAGTATTTATTTTATTTATTTATTTTTGACAGAGTCTCACTCTGTTGCCTGGGCTAGAGTGCCATGGCGTCAGCTTGGCTCACAGCAACCTTAAACTCCTGGGCTCAAGCAATCCTCCTGCCTCAGCCTCCCAAGTAGCTGAGACTACAGGCATGTGCCACCATGCCCAGCTAATTTTTTCTATATATTTTTTGGTTGTCCAGCTAATTTTCTTTCTATTTTTAGTAGAGACGGAGTCTCACTCTTGCTCAGGCTGGTCTCGAACTCCTGAGTTCAAACGATCCACCTGCCTCAGCCTCCCAGAGTGCTAGGATTGTAGGCGTGAGCCACCGCACCCAGCCCTTTAGTATTCTTTTAAAAGGATTCTGTGTGAAGAAATAGGAGGTACACATAAAGCACTTTTTACTGCATCCTGCATAGTTGCAAGCTGAACTAGCTGTTTTTTCCCCATGGAATACCTTTTTTTTTTTTTTAACTTCAAAGAATAGCTAACAGATAAAATATTGTTATGCAGAATTGGGTATTTGGCAGACATTTTTTCAGATGAACTGAGACTTTCAAGGAAAATAGGTGAAAAGTATTTGTTGCCTATAATAAAATTTAAGCTTTCAAGGGAAAATTAGAATTTTTAAAAACTTATATTTCACCATATTTCACCACTATGTTTGATAGTGTCCCAAATACTTATGTGACTTTTCTGATGAGAAGAATGGCAGTATTAATGGAGGTCATTTAAAAAATATTAAGTAATATATAATTTCTTTTTATATAATGGTTAGAAACAAGCCTGTAGAAGTACTGGAATAAAACATAGGTGGCTCTTTAATCTTGGTGGTATGAAGGTATTTCCTAAAATAGAAAAAGGAAGAAAGGAAATATTGATAAATTTGATTGGATTAAAATTAATTTGTCAAGTGCATAAAACTGTAAGAAAACAAATGGTGCTAGCCAAAATATGTATGTGAGAGTGTTGATATTCTCAATAAGAAAAGAATGATTGTCCTAGTGGAAATAGCAATTGCCAATAAACATGAAAAAAGAGTTAAACTTTATTTGTAATTAAAGGACTTTAAGTTAGAATCATATATCACTTAATTTTTAATAATTGGTAAATATTAAAATTGAGAATAATTCTTAGAATTAAATCAGCAGTTATAGCAGGAGGTGGGAAGACATTGCTTGATGAAGTAGCTTAAGGTGTTTGTGCCTTCAGAGTATCCTTTCTGGCATGCCCATTGATCTAAGTCAGGTATTCAGTACTGCCTACATAATAAAATAACCTGGGAAGTATTTAGCAAATACTGATGCCCATACCCTCAAAACAGAGACATTTTGGTGAAAGCTATAATAAAGAAATGTATGGTAAGCTTTGGGAGCACAGAGGAAAGAATCTTAACTATTGGCCAAGGAGTTGGAGAAGTTGTTTGAGCAATCAATATTTCCTGAACCAAAATTGAAGAATGCTCGAGCAAAGAATTGCCACGTGACCCAGGGCCTGAGGAGTTAGGGTTATACAGAATGAGAGTCTGAGAATTTTGGGCAGAAGGAATTGTATGTGTAATGGCTCAGGCATGGGAGTAGGGGTTACTTAAGGATTTACAGGAATTCAGTATTTCTAACCAAGCATCTGGCATGTAGAAGTGCTAAATAAATGTTTATTGTATTCATTTTGTTCTCTACTACGTTCTGTAGTACCTGATACTCAATTACAAAATAAATAACTTTTAGAAAATGAATACTTAGTAACAGTAAGGAGCATTTTGTCAAATTGCATTCAGTGCCTTGAAAGTGTATATTCTTTTACCCAGTGATTCTCAATATGCAGAAATGTGAGCATGTGAGGATAAGTCAATATAGTAACTTAATAATCACTTGAAACTCTCTGATTACATTTTACAGGTTTTTTTTTTTGTTTTTTTTTTTTTTTTTAAGAGATAGGGTCTTGCTCTGTCACCCCGGCTGGAGTACAGTGGCACAATCATAGCTCACTGCAGCCTCCAACTCCTGGGCTCATGTGATCCTCCTGCCTCAGCCTTCTGAGTAGCTGGGACTACAGGCACACATCACCACACCCAGCTAATTTTTCTGTTTTTTGTAGAGACAGGAGTCTTGCTCTGTTGCCCAAGTTGGTCTCAAAGTCCTGGTGATCTCCCACCTTGGCCTCCCTGAGTGCTGGGATTATAGACGTGAGCCACTGTGCCTGGCCTACAGTTTTCTTTAGAGATCTTTTTTGTTTTAATTTAATGCATGAATTAGATTTAGTGTTACCAAGACTTACTCATACTATTTTCATGTAACCCTTTTTTTCCTTTCTTTTTGCTGGAGTGTTGTAATGCAGATCTCAAACATGTTTCCTCCCTATCTACTTCAGTAGGCATTTCTAAAAACTGAATATTTTCTTATGACAGTGCCATTGTCAACCTAAAAAATTTTATAAATTCCTGATTGTCTCAGAAGTGCTCTCTTGCTTTTGGTTTAAATCAGGGTCCAGATATAGTCCACACATTCCACTTGGTTGTTTTGTTGTTTAGTCTTTTTTTTTTTTTTTTTTTTTTTTGAAGCCTAGAGCACCCAGTATTTCCAGGCCATCTCCAAGTACTAAACAGCCCCAACCCTGATTAGCTTCCAAGATTAGACGAGATTGGGCGTGTTTGGGGGGTGGTATGGCCATAAACTATCGGTCCTTTAACTTAGAGTTTTATACCTCCCCTTTTTTATTTGTGCGTTTTTTGTGTCATTGGCTTTTTGCAGAAGGTGGGGCATTTGTCTTGTAGGTTGCCCAACATTCTAGATTTATCATTTTGCTTTCTTGTGGTACAAACTTATTCCTTTATCCCTCTTTCTGTAATAGAAGGAAGGCCTAGAGCTGTGCTGTCCATATGGTAGCCACTAGCTCTACATGGCTCTTCAAATGTAAATTAATTAAAATTGAAGAAACAAAAAATTAAGTTTCTTATCTCATAAGCCACATGAGGCTAGTGGCTACCATATTGGCTAGCACAGCCTATGGAACTTATGATTGCAGAAAGTTCTGTTTGACAGTTCTTTTATTAGGCATTATTAAATTTAATTCCATTTTTGTTGGCAGAATACTTCCTAGGTAGTGCTTTGTAGTTCAAATAATGATAGTCTGGTCTCTCCATTTATGTATCTTTTTACAAGAAACAACTTAAAGAAAAATACAAGTTTCATTTCCATTCTGAGTAAAATGTCATGACAGATACTTGAGAGAAACAGGCATAATTTTAAAAGTTTAACATTGGGTTAAAAAGTTGACAAGAAACATATGTTCACAGGGAAAGTTGTGCACAAATGTTCATAGCAATATTATTCATAATAGCCAAAAGTTGAAACAAAACCCACATCAAATGTCCATCAACTTATGAATGGATAAACAAAAATGTGTCATATTTGTACATTGTGTTATTATTCAGCTATAAAAAAGAACAAAGTATTGATACATGTTGCAACGTGGATGAACCTTGAAAACATTATGCTAAGTGAAAGAAGCCAGGCATTGTATGATTCCACTTAATATGAAATGTCCAGGATAGGCACATCCATAGAGACAGAAAGTAGATTAGTGTTGCCAGAGTCTGAGGGGGAAAATGGGGAGTGGACGCTAATGATTATTGGGTTCTTTTTGTGTTGATGAAAATGTTCTGGTTATAGTTCACAACCCTGTGACTATACTAAGAACCACTGAATTGTACACTTTAAAATGGTGAGTTCTATGTTAATATGCATTATATCTCAATTTTTAAAACTCGTAACTAGGAAATAAAATTAACTTCTAAAACAATCCCTAAGTGGAGTAAAATGATTGTTGCTTTGTGGTGAATAAATTGGGTGGGTGGAGGGTAAGAATTTTGCTGATTAACAATTAGAAAAATCATTCATAATTATTGAAATTATAACACCTTTTTCTATATGATGTATGTAAAGAATTTGCCAAGAGATGTTTAGACACAATAAAGAATGGCTGTTGAAAAAGATTTTAAGGAAAGAAGAAACTACTGTTAAGTAGTCAATGCTTTGTAATCAGAACATGAATTATTGAGTACTGAAGCAGGATGTAGTGGCTGTTTTCAGCATGTTATGCTTCATAAACTTTGTTTATAAACTTTGTAGATAAAACTAAACATTATATTTTAAAATTTACTCTGTTGAACATTAACTATTTTCCCCTTCAGGATGATACGTATACAGAAAGCTACATCAGCACAATTGGTGTGGATTTCAAAATAAGAACTATAGAGTTAGATGGGAAAACGATCAAGCTTCAAATAGTAAGTGATTTTTGGCTAGAAATAATTTTGGAAATTGGCAAATTTGGAATCTATTATTTGTTTTGTATATTTAATATGCTAACAAAATCAAATATAAAGCATTTTAAGAATCATGCACCTATGATAGATTGGTAGAGTAAGAAGTGTTTAGGGCCAGGTGCAGTGGCTCACTGAGGCCTGTAATGGCTGTAATCCTAGCATTCTGGGAGGCCAAGGTGGGAGGATTGGTTGAGGCCAGGAGTTTGAGAACAACCTGGGCGACATAGTGAAACCCTGTCTCTACAAAAAGTAGAAAAATTAGCTAAGAGTGGTGGTGTGCACCTATAGTCCCAGCTATTTAGGAGGCTGAAGCAAGAGGATCGGCTTGTGCCCAGGACTGGAAGTTGCAGTGAGCTACAGTAATGCCACTCCATTCTAGCCAGGGGGACAGGGTGGACCTCTGTGTCAAAAAAAAAAAAAAAATTTGTTTAGATTAAAAATAATTTTTCTAAGATTGCTTTCCTCATTGAATTTTCTATTGATAAAGCAGAGAAATTCATGTTTTAAGTTAAACTTGGTCCAAGTCTCTTTTTACCAGTGGAGGTCTTAAGTTCAAGTTTACTTTGTCCTACAGTGAAAGTATTATAGACTGTTTTTTATATGTATTTTACTGTGCTGAGCACTGGGGAACATTAAAGAAAACCTAGGAGAGGTTCTTTTGTGGCTTAGTTGAAGGGAAGTATTCATTATATTTAGTCTTATTGTAAGTATTTTTATTAGGTAGTATGTACCAGCTCTGTGGAAACAGAATTTTTTGAGGAAGGAACTTAGCTGTTCTAACATGTTCATTTTACTGCTCGAGAAATGGGTGCTGAAAGATTTACTAACTTCCCTACAGTTACTGGCAGAACCAAATGACTCATAGCTCTGTACCTTCACTATTTTGTGTCCCTGCACCATCCCATCCCCCTTATCCATCTTTGCATCCCTAGGCCCCCAGTTAACTATAGGCAATTGAAGTAGTTCAGTTGTATCTTTTTTTTTTTTTTTTTTTTGAAACAGTTTTATTCTGTTGCTTAGGCAAGGATGCAGTGGTGTTATCATAGCTCACTGCAACCTCAAACTCCTGAGCTCAAGTGCTCCTCCTGCCTCTGCCTCCCGAGTAGCTGGGACTACAGGTGCACACCACCACACCTAGCTAATTTTCCTGTTTTTTATGGAGATGTGGTCTCCAACGAACTCCTGGCCTCAAGCAGTCTTCCTGCCTCAGCCTCCTGGGTAGCTAGGACTACAGGTGTGCGCCACCACACCCAGCTAATTTTTTTTTTTAAATTTTTCGTATGGGTGAGCATCTTGCTATGTTGACAAGGCTGGTCTTGAACTCCTGGCTTCAAATGATCCTCCCATTCCTCCTGCCTCATCCTTCCAAAGTGCTGGGATTTATAGGTGTGAGCCACGATGCAGGCCTACAAACAGTTTTTTTTTTTTAAAGAGGTCATTGGCTAGGAGTTATTTTAACAAAAATTCTCATTGCTTTTCTTAAAACCAAGGCTTTTTAAATCTAAAAATTGAGGTTGCTTCATGGTATTTTTAACAATTAGTTTTTTCTTAAACCTAGAACTTTAATGTAATAATGTAAGCATTTGTTTTTCGTGTCTGAGCCTAAATGGTTGAAGTGTGGTAAATTGCTCTTAAAATGAATTTTATTAAAAGTATTTGGAATCATCTTCCTTGTTTTCCCTAGGATTAACATAATGCCTGTCTGAAATGGCTGAAGTGTTGCCTTGACTGGTAGTTACCCAAATTAGGTCCTTTTAGTCCTTTCTGTGATGGTGAAATGTACTAGCAAGTGAGTTTGTCTTAAGTGTAAGAGTACTGTGTTCAAGGGGCTTTAGGCCAGGAGCTTTCCTAATGAAGTCAGCCTGTCCCTGCATTCATACTGACTGCCCTAACACAGTGTTAAGGGTTGTAGGGAATGTGAACAGTATGAGAGAGTAGTTCCTGCTCTCAAAGAGCTTATAATTTTGGTATCATTACTGCAAGCTTAATTGTAGTTACTGTCTTCTTTCTGGACTTTTAGATATTTGACAGTTATGATGCATTTTAGTAGTGTGAACATTGAGGGCTAATGTTTCCATGTTAAATCCTGATGATCTCTATAACTATGAAACCTAAACTATTTTCCTTCTTCCTGCACTTTCCTCCAATGCTATTTTAATGGAATTGTTTGGATTTCTTGATTGTTTTCTAATAGTGGGACACAGCGGGCCAAGAAAGATTTCGAACAATCACCTCCAGTTATTACAGAGGAGCCCATGGCATTATAGTTGTGTATGATGTGACAGATCAGGTAAGTTCCAAGAAGAGATTGTTTCAGTGACAAGGCAGGAAGTTATTAAACAGATTCATTTCATTTGCCTATAAGCCCTCATTATTTTTATGGCAGAAAACTTTGTCCACCCCCAAATATAAATGGGAATCATGTTAAAACATTTGTTTTATTTTCCTTTAGTAATAGAAAATTAGTAATTAGTTTTATATTTGCTTTCAAGGTACTCTGGTTGTATTTATTATCAACAAAATAACTTTGATCATGTAGCCAAGACACTAACATATATAGGCAAGAATTTGTAGGGAATTGCAGGTTGTTTTGGTTTATACTGTGTTCTTGGCGATACAGGAATTTGCCTATCATAATTGCCAAAAATAGAATTAGAGGTCTCTGCCTGTGGAGGATATGGTTCAGAAATAAAGGATTTAAATAGGATGAGCTATAGGAGGATTTTAGTAGGAGAGTGAGTATCTGAAGATTAGCAGTGAGAGAGGGCAGGGAGATGTAGAGAAGTACTGGGACAGTGTGGTCCAAGTGTAAAACTAACTGTTCTTTGGATCTGAAACAGCTGATTTCAGGGTCCCTTTTTTTTCTATAAAGAAAAGGATAAAAGGTAAACTTTGAAAATGGAAATTTATTTTTCTCGTAGCAAATGTTACCTCTCACCTCAGCTATGAAATCGTAGCTAATTAGGAGGTAACTTACACATGTAGACATTTAGATTCAGTGCCGTTGGAAGCATTGGGTGGGTGATACCAATAGGAGAAAAAATGATGCTAATTGTAAAAGTCTCTAGTCATTACCATGAAATATTTGAAAATTTTCCTCCACTATATATGAACGTGGTAAAGAAAACAAGTACCTTTATTAAATAACAACTCTAGTAATAACATTTAATAGGTCATCTTATTCATAAACCAAAATTTTTTCTAATTTCAAAACCAGGTTTTATAGTACATTTAGATTGCATCTTTCAAAATAATTGGGTTTGCCTGAGTTGTAGTTTAATATTAAGCTATATTTCCATTTTAAGTGAGGTATTTTCATCGCCAAGCCTTCAATTTCTCGTTTGTCATTCATTAGATATTTGTAGTCATTTTAATACATTAGTTTACTCCTTTCCTAGCACTACAGTTGTATTGTATCTAGAGTTGTCTCACTAGTCCTTCTTTTTCATCTGTTAGGTCAAGAAGGATGCTTCTCTTTATCGTTTGCTTCAGTAGAGCAGTTGTGCCCAGAACTGTATTATTATACTTAAAATGTTTGTCTTTTTAGGAGTCCTTCAATAATGTTAAACAGTGGCTGCAGGAAATAGATCGTTATGCCAGTGAAAACGTCAACAAGTTGTTGGTAGGGAACAAATGTGATCTCACCACAAAGAAAGTAGTAGACTACACAACAGCAAAGGTATGTTTAAAGTTTGATTTTCAAACTGAATTTGAAGGTGTTGAATTTTAATTATGTATGGGTGTAGAGTCATACTATGGCCACAACCACAATAACTTTTAAAAATATGTGCAGCACTAGAATACTTTGACAGTGACAATTTGTGTAGTGCCTGTTTGGATCCTGTGAATTTAGTCCTTCCTCAATCTCCATTATAGATGGTAGCAATACACTAAGTGAAAAAGATTTTTCAATGTTCATTGTGCCTTTATTATTCTCTTAGGAATTTGCTGATTCCCTTGGAATTCCATTTTTGGAAACCAGTGCTAAGAACGCAACGAATGTAGAACAGTCTTTCATGACAATGGCAGCTGAGATTAAAAAGCGAATGGGTCCTGGAGCAACAGCTGGTGGCGCAGAGAAGTCCAATGTTAAAATTCAGAGCACTCCGGTCAAGCAGTCAGGTGGAGGTTGCTGCTAAAATTTGCCTCCGTCCTTTTCTCACAGCAATGAATTTGCAATCTGAACCCAAGTGAAAAAACAAAATTGCCTGAATTGTACTGTATGTAGCTGCACTACAACAGATTCTTACCGTCTCCACAAAGGTCAGAGATTGTAAATGGTCAATACTGACTTTTTTTTTATTCCCTTGACTCAAGACAGCTAACTTCATTTTCAGAACTGTTTTAAACCTTTGTGTGCTGGTTTATAAAATAATGTGTGTAATCTTTGTTGCTTTCCTGATATCAGACTGTTTCCCGTGGTTGGTTAGAATATATTTTGTTTTGATGTTTATATTGGCATGTTTAGATGTCGGGTTTAGTCTTCTGAAGATGAAGTTCAGCCATTTTGTATCAAACAGCACAACTGGTGTCTGTCACTTTCCATGCATAAAGTTTAGTGAGATGTTATATGTAAGATCTGATTTGCTAGTTCTTCCTTGTAGAGTTATAAATGGAAAGATTACACTATCTGATTAATAGTTTCTTCATACTCTGCATATAATTTGTGGCTGCAGAATATTGTAATTTGTTGCACACTATGTAACAAAACAACTGAAGATATGTTTAATAAATATTGTACTTATTGGAAGTAATATCAACTGTATGGTGATAAGTATTGTTTTAATTCTTATGGTTAAAGGGAAATAGAGCCTTGCATTATATTTAAGAACAGCCATTTGTGTGTGCAACCAAGGCATTCTAGACCTATCTTAGAGCAGTATCCAATATTTGCTTTTCTAGATAATATACCCAGTAAACAACCTAGGGAGGCTTCTGTGCCGAGTAGGGATTTAACCAACTCTAGCAGTTCAGGGAGCTCAAATTGTATGGAAAAAACAAGTTTAGAATATATGCTATCTCCGATCCTTCTCAAACCATTTGAAATGGCTTCATTTATCAACATTTCGATGATTCATCTGTGGTAGAGGTGGAAAGCAGCACCTTTTCTAATTAGCAAACGATCAGACTAATATGTGCTAATGTTTCTTCCATGCTTTCAGTTGTCAACAGTTTTGTCCTCCACAATTATATAATTTATGTTGGAGGAGTTAAGCATTGAAGTAGAAAGCAGGAAATTTAATTGCCCTAATTTTGGAGATTATATCTCTAAAATTTAACTCAAAACATGAATGCTGGGTAGGAATAAGTGAGGGAAAAATATTTATTTCAGTGAAATTTTGCATGTGTGAGAATTTTGTTAAATAGGACCTTCAAGATCCTAGGGTTTGTTTTTATTGCGGGAAGAACTAATCTGCTAAATCTGGCATTTTAAGGTGATGGAGGTCAAAGATTGTTTCCTTAGGTTGAAGTAGTGGCCAAAATAGTCTTCACACATGGGCTTGGGATGTGGCTGCTGACAACACGTTTTATTGTGGCTTCCTTAATTTAATGATAAAATTTAAGCTAAAAACAAGCCAAAAATTACAGATTATTTTTTTTTATTTTTCACTAAACAGGCAATTGAAATACATGGTACAAAAATAAGTGGTAAGATTATTGTAAAATGAAATGGACAGAATATTCAATTTAATTTTCCATCTATGAGAATTTCACAATAAAATCATAGTTTACTTTGTATTATAGATGTGCTTGTTGGATCTATTTATCCTCACATAAGGCAACTAACAAATTCCTGAAGTTACCAATAGTTACTTGGGTGATCTTTTTTTTAATATTTTAGATGTTTTGGGTTTTTTGGCCTTAATACAGCATAAAGGGGGAGAGAATTCAGAAACTATTTTCTAAAGTAGTTAAATGATACAAAACAAATGTTAGACAACGTGATGCTGTGCACTTCAGTTTTATACAGCAGAAATCCAAACTGTAGGCTTATTCTTAGAAAGTGAGCAGAAAACATTATATGAACTTAAGATGTGAGCATATTTACAGACTTAGTTTGGAAAATTCTACAGTGTTCTTTCTCCCATGGCAGTCAAGATTGGGAATTAGCACAACATACTTTAGCATGCCTCACAATTTGCTTTTATGTATATGCCAATAAATGCAGTTTTAAAAAAAATATATTACCATTTCTATTCCCATTTTCAAGTACAAACATTTCAAGGCGATTACGGACTTTAATAATCTGTTCATTTAATAAAGGGAATTATCGCTTGTCACGTTTTAAATATAAGTGGCTGCTGTTAATTAGCTTACATAGTAAAGAGTGTAATTCTAAACCTAAGCAGTTGTGAGCCCTGAGAAATCCTTACAGAATGATAGCCATTATTGATCTGAGCAGTAACTTCTGTTCTTTGACCTTGGACTGAAATTTCCTTTAGCATGTATGTTGCCATTCCAGCATATCTTACATCAAAACTTTGTGTTCCCACTTAAGCTTCAAGATAGCCCTGTATTGACATCATCTTCTATTTGCTGATAAGCTTAGCTATGGCTCTATAAGAACCCAGGTCTTGAAATTGCTGATCTAGCTTTTAGTACTGCCACCTCCCCGTGGACTCAAATTCCATTAATTTTAAGGGGCTACTAAGAACTTTTATTCTAGTGTGGCACCACAGTGCACCAGCCAGCCATCCTACTTGAATCTAACCCAGCCATATTAGCTCATGGAAATGCTGCTGGCAGCATCTTACTAGGCCGAAACAGTTTCAGCTTGAGTTTTAAAAGGAGGTCTTAAACTTCTTAAAGCATGACTAATACAATTAACAGTTGCGCTGATATTCTTCAGTGGTATTCACAGCCAGATTCATAGTACCCTTTAGTCACATTTTAAAAGAGACTGAACAAAAATATCTTAGATCATCTCTAGGTAAGGTAGCATTTTCTTGGGAAACAGGGTATTCGAAAATAAAATGTTCTGTGAAAATTCCTGTTAATTGAAGCTGATTATAATTAAGTTGATAGGAATAGAATGTCACATTTTGCATTCAACTGGTATAATATTGGCCACTTTCTGTAGTTTTCTTCAATTTTTATGCTAATATTAATTTGAAACTTACTTTCATACTTGTCAAATACTAGTAAATAGGTTTAATTCTTAAGGGCTGTTTATTCTGTAACATACGCAGTGGAAAAACATGTTCCAATTTATAGCAGCATCAAAGAGGATTTTGATTTAAGGACAGAGGCTATTAGACATATCTGCCTTTTTAACCAGTTCCAAGTTTTTAAGAATGTTATACATACATGCATATAATTGATAACTTATATCAATTATGTGATAACAGGACTTTAGTTCCATTATGGTGTGCTTTCTACCAAGGAAAGGCCCAGATAAGATAGAACTTATTTAAATGCTTTTCTGTAGAATCTGTGGTTACCAGCAATAACTGATTTTGCTTCAAAAAAAGCTATAGAATCATGTTTTAAATGGTTGATCACAGATTTCTCCTCCCTCCCACCCCCTTATCTAACAAGGTACTTATGGGCAAACTCCCAAGCAACAAAGAATCCTCTTTTTCTTGTCACTATTGACAGCTTTCTGTACTGAACCAGGCTGTATGATCCTGTCCATTCCCTCCCCTGACCCTGGACTACTCTTCCAAGGGAGAGTAGGAGTGGAGGGATGAATCCTCCCAGAGGTACCCTTAAGCTTGATAATTAGCTCCAGAGCCATGTTGAAGCAGATGGCAGGACCCCATCCCTGACACATTTTAAGATACTAGTGGTTAGGCAGGAAGGTGCAGACCTAAGCCCTGAAGATACAAAGTAATTTGTAGAGGTTCTAACTCATTTACTCCTTTTCTTCTGCAGACAGGGTTAAAGTACTTTTTATCTAACAATCTTCAAAGAGAGATTTACAAACCTAGGTTTAGTTTTATGATAAGGTCCAAGTTTTCACCAACCATTCACTTTTTTCATTCTCTTGGGTCCTGTTTTATGTAAGTATTTGGAACCCTGTTTCTCAAACCAGCCCTCTGTACATGATCTCAGCAGGTGGAATAGTTGAGATTTATCTCTTTAGTTCTTTTTTAAACTGGAGGGGGAGGCAAGACTTTTAAGTCTTATTTTATCAAAAACTGCAAAGCCACATGCTCTTTGTAGAGAAGCACCAAAAGGAAAACCTTAGTGTGGAAGGATTCATTGTAAATAAAAATAGTAACTCAATAGCCCTCACTTCAAGAAAAAAAGGCATTTTAAAGCTAGCATACTAGAGTTAAGTTTCCCCCTTGACTTCAGTGTTGAGTGGCTCTTACAGGGACTTCTTGAAAGTTTTTCTCATCACCCAGCATTTGGCCGACAGACTGCATCTCTGCCCGAGAAGATGCCTGCAAGAGAAAGAGAAACATTCGTCACAGGCATAACATTACAGAGGAAGGAGTGACAACAGCAGTCACCTGCATTCATTTTAGAACTAAGATGACTACTCAAGATTGCTTTGATGCAAATATAAGAGTAGGTATGTCCCTGCTCTTGACGTACCTACAGTGAGTTATCACCTAGAAAATCTTCTTCTGTTAAATTTACATTTATCTCTATATTTTATATATATATAAATTTCTATATATATATATATTTTTTAATTTCAGATTATGTAGGTACAAATGTTTTGGTTACATTTTTTTTTTTGTGCCATTTGAGTCAAAGTGTGCCCATCCCCCAGATAGCATGCGTTGCACCCATTAGGTGTGAATTTTCCCCTTCCCCCTCCCACCTGCTTGATTTCTGATGAATTTCTATATGTGCATAGTGTTGATTAGTTCCAATTTAATGGTGAGTACAGGTGGTTATTTCTATTCTTTCTGCCCCAATACAGGAATCACCTAGAAAATCTTCTGTAAGTTAAGCACTATGAACAGTCTGCTGTAGGAGAGGACATTTCAGAGAACGTACAGTCGAGTCGTGGAATTCTGAAGAGCACTGACAGTAGCAACCCTATAGAGGCTGCCAGCCCCCTCCTGCTGTCCTAGCTCTTCTTTCCCATCTTTCTATTAGACTGTCCTGAGGGGGCAAAAGGAAGTTGTACTACTTGTTAAGTCTCCAAGGCACGTTACCCCCTCCATCCCCCTGGCCCCCTAGCTCTTTTGGAAGGGACTGGTATGGGAAATTGTAGAGACCCTTTGTGCCGGGGGTTGAGGTAGATGAAGAGTTATTGGTAATTACGGGTTTCTGTGGGCATTTGGTACTGTCAAAGGTGCTTGGAGATGGAACACCAAATGAGGGGGGCAGGAAGAGCCTGCAGGATGGGGACGGCCTGATCATGGCCCCATGTTGGAGAAGTGTACACATGCCGAAATAAAGTAGGTATAGGTAAGTCTTGCTGCTGTTGTCTTAGGGTAGTGGTGGCGAGACTGCCATAGAAATGGAAGCATGGGGGACCCTCATGTTCAGCAGGTGTGAAACTGAGTAACAGAAAACACCACAATGAGCTTTTGTTACCACAAGAAGACCAGCAACTCCTTTTTCAGTACCACTGGCTGTCCTGTTCCAGCATCTCATTTGTTTCATTAATTCTTGGCCCAATAAGCTTCTGTACCCTAAGGAGCACTAGGGTTGGAAGGCAGCTTTTCTTCTTGGGTTCCTCTACTTACCAGGTTAAACCCCTTCACATGGGCACTGCTCTGCTGCCATGGGCTTTTTGTCAGGGATGAGGGTGCAACCAGCCAGCATGTCCAGAGACGCCAAGATAGAGTCATACAGGCGATCTGCATGGCTCTCCAGCTCACCAGACTGCTTCGCGATCTTCCCAAGGACATCCTTTAAAACTAACAATGAGGTTCAAAGCAGTTAGACCGAAAAACCCATGCAAGTGGTGCCAAGTAAGCATTTTCAAAAGAACGTACAAGGGTATAGCATTTTGCACAAAAAGGGACATGGCGGTGGTTTCAGAACGTACACCTTTTCAAACAGTGACTCTCCTGGGCTTTCTGTTGCACTGACTTCTGACTAAAGCTGAGGAAAGAACTCACTGGCGTCACTTTGGAATTATATAATTCATAGAAAGGCACGCAGATATGGTTCTCCCATAACAGGTATTTGACTTTAGAGGTAAGACACAGGGCATATCCAGATCTGTCCGGCATAAGGCTTAAATGACAAAACATGCCAAGATTGAGATGTTGTCCCCTGCCACTGGATCCTATTAACTTCTGTTGGCTGGGCGGGGGGGGGGGGGAGGGGGGGGACTGTCGTATCACATATGGGTGGTCTGGTAATGTATTTGGGAATGCTTGTGAACCCTTTTTTGTGGATCCTACCTTTACAGATTTAAAAAGAAAATGACCTGAGAACAGGCAAAGACAAGACTGTTAGTAAGGCCAAGATTCCATTCCTACACTGTCAGAAGTGTTCATGTGAGGAAGGGATGGGCTTCACAGCAGGCTTAATTTTTTCTCTTTTAAAAAATTTATTTCTTTTGTTAAACACAAAGGCTGCCTTAGCTTCCTGCGCCTTTATCAGCTGTGTTAACACTCTCCCTAGTTTCCTCCCACAGCTGCAACATCTGCCAGCAGGAAGGGAAACGGGAAGCTGCCTATCTGCAGACAATGCTGACTTGGAAGGGTGGAAGGAGAAGGAACACAGGCTGGCTGTGCTGAGATCGGCCCCTAGGGAAGCCACATCAGTGCCATGTCATCAGAGCAGAGTGCTGTCCTGACAACTCAGGAGAGCTGGCAAGGCGTGACAGAGGAACGCAGCCAGAGTGCAGTAAAGCTTGGCTATGAGGGTGGCTGGGCTGGGTTCTCCCCCCTCCACCTTCATCAGACCTTTGCCCCAGGCTTCCTGTGAGTTGCCAATGGATTTCAGGGAACATTTATTTTTGACTGTTGGAATATTTGGTTGGGACCAAGTAAAAGAGAAGCTGGGAAGGAATGAAATGGACATGTTTGTGTGCTGGCTCTACTGATCTGACAGTGTGCTCCTGGAGAAAGAAAGTAAATTGTGCACCTAGCCAGAGAGAGAGTGTGAAGTGTCCAGGAGAACTTGTGATTTTCACAAAACAGCCAAGTTCCTGATTATTCCAGGTACAGGACAGGGCAGGGCACTGTGTAAATCTGACAGAGCCTGGATAGAAAGAAACCTGAAAAACCACAGAAAACCCAGTCTCATTTTATCCAATAAAATACCTCTAGATCCTTTTTGAGAGAAAGGCAAAATAGGATGTTCTTATTACAGATTAAGCACTAAAAAGTATTACTGAACTGATTTTTAAATGAAGGTAAAAACCTATAGCTTTTAAAAGGCCTGCTTTCACATGTGGCCTCAGTGGAGGGAGGAGATTCCTGGGATTTGAGCTCTTTTCTCGTCTTTCTCAGGCCTCTGCACCTCCAGACACTGTGGCAGCAGTGGGGAACCAGCGTACAGGGGCTCAGCCAGGCTGCCATTCCTTGTGTGGCAAGATGAGAGTAATGATGTCATGTATCCATCTCACAAGCCCGTGATTAAATGAGAAAAACTGATGTGCCCACTTCGTCAACACAGCATCTGGCCCATGGAAAATGTTCAGCAGAATGCTGATGTGATTATAAGTTGCAAAGGTGCCTGGCACATGTAATTTGTGCCCTAATAAAAAGCCTAAAATTCGTGCAAGAGAACACCAGAAGAGCCCAAAGGCCTGAAGAGGGCAGGGGATTGCAAAGGGCTCACCTAATACACACCGGACACTCACTCACCTGCTGGAAACCCTTCAGTAGTCCCTCTCCATCAAAACCCTTCTGTCCTAGCCTGAGCAAGTGTGAGACCCCGCCTCTACTAAAAGAAAGAAATTAACTGGACAACTAAAAATATATAGAAAAAATTAGCTGGGCATGGTGGCGCATGCCTGTAGTCCCAGCTACTTGGGAGGCTGAGGCAGGAGGATTGCTTGAGCTCATGAGTTTGAGGTTGCTGTGAGCTAGGCTGACACCACAGCACTCTAGCCCAGGCAACAGAGTGAGACTCTGTTTCAAAAAACAAAAAACAAAACAAAAAAAACCCTTCTGTCTATTCACAGTTCTCAACCCTGGCGATTTTTCTTCCCAAGGTACATTTGGCAATGTCTGGAAGCATTTTGGGTTACAACTGTGGGGAAGGGGAAGATTTACTGGCTTCTAGTGGGGCCAGGGATGCTGCTAAACATCCCTCACTGCATAGGGCAACCCCCCATAAGAAAGGATTACGTGACCAATACAGCAATAGTACTGAGGCTGAGAAACCCTGTCCTATACCATCTCCCACCAGGAAAGTACCTCCTCACTGCCTTAAGCTCCCAGGGCCTGCTCAGCTTTGCTTATGTTGCTGGATTCCAGGGTAAATCCTACGTCACTCCAAAACACAAACTGAGGCATAATACAGACGGGCTCTCTTAGCATTTGGTTGTATAAAGTCTAACAGGTAATTAGGGGCTGCTTCTGGGGGTCCATCAGTTCAAGGGTTTAATCTAGCAACCTCCGCTAGCTCATCCTTCGTATCATATCCTCACCCCTCTGCCTCATAGAGACAACGAGGAACATAAATCCTCGGGCATACTTTTTTTTTTTTTTTTTTGAGACAGAGTCTCACTCTGTTGCCCAGGCTAGAGTGAGTGCCGTGGCGTCAGCCTAGCTCACAGCAACCTCAAACTCCTGAGCTCAAGCGATCCTCCTGTCTCAGCCTCCCGAGTAGCTGGGACTACAGGCATGCGACACCATGCCCGGCTAATTTTTTCTAGATATATTTTTAGCTGTCCATATAATTTCTTTCTATTTTTAGTAGGGATGGGGTCTCGCTCTTGCTCAGGCTGGTCTCGAACTCCTGAGCTCAAACGATCCGCCCACCTCGGGCTCCCAGAGTGCTAGGATTACAGGCGTGAGCCACCGCGCCCGGCCTCGGGCATACTCTTGAGGTGTAATTTTGCACTTTCCTATACTGGGAGCCCATCCTATAAAATGGGCATAAGCTTGATTTGTATGCCAGTGCCACCAATCTGTCATCAGTTCACTACTTCATTCAATCTATTCCTTGAGAGTAGACTAACTGTCCTCAAATCCTTCTGATAAATACAATCCTTTTCTGAAACAAAGCCTTCCCAAAGCAGAACACAGAGCAGATATCCAGAGAGGAGTTCACGCTGAGCTGGGTAAGGTAGGGAACCACTTAAGGATACCCACTGAATACTCCAGGCACGAACTAAGGACTGCTGGATTAAAGCCAGGATTCCCACCTAAAGCACCACTAGAAAAATATAGAAGGAGAAACAAAAGAGTCATTCTTGCAGGCTTGATGCCTAATTTCTTATGGGCTTACTTTTATAACTACAGCTGCCTCTTCATGGGTTAGCAGGGGCAGGGGCAGCTAGGCAGTGGGAATCTATGGCAGTGGGGCCGTGGGGGAAGGGGGTCTGACAATATTGGCTCCTTACCAGGAACAGCGTGGGTCTCTGGGCCTGCTGCTGAGAGAGACAGAGCTCTGGCTAAATTAAAAACCTCACACATCTCACCTGGGGTGTTATCCAACAGGCACTGAAGAAGAATCTCTCCCTTCTGTAGGACACTCTCCGTCAGGGACTGATGTTCATCTATATCTTTCTTAAATTGCTTAAAGCGTATCAGAAAAAGAAAAAAAAATAAGCTTCATTTATTATGATTTTTGTAAAAGTTATTCAAAATGAGCACCATGCAGGGTAGCTTGATTCTCCTAATGTGAAAGATTTCACCCCACCTGGTCTGCAGAATTCCCCCAGTAAACGGCAATAGTTTTACCTTCAGCCCCTTTGCGTACAAGTAGACAGAATCAGTGTTTTGTTTTGTTTTTCTGTTTAGTATGACATCAGAAGAGTTTTCTTTCCCCTGTCAGAGGCTGGCTCATGAACAGCTTGGAGTCAGTTTCCTTCTAGTGCCCTCACCTCATAGGGCTCCCTTAAATTCCTAAGGGTATGGGATTCTCCAAATAAACTGTATTCCATTCTAATGGGCCTGATAAAGCAGAACCAGGAGAGATCTGCCATTCAACTGACCACCACGGCTGCCTCCACCTCGGCTCCTCCCCAGTGTCTTCAAGCTGTGCAGTCCTCCAGGGTAACCCGGAAGCTGCGAGTCTTCCAAACAGCTCATTTGTTTTCCCTCATGGCTACCAAGCCTTGTAGCTGATTGGTTCCGATGCTCCTTTAGCAGCTAAGAAGTGTGAAGTCAATCAATCCATGACTACCTTTACCCCAGGGCGCAGAACTTGGTGTTTAACATTTTGAAGTGATAGTTTTACTGTTTGATTTACTATTTCCTTATCTCAGTTTTCCTTTGCCCTGATAACTATACTTATTATTTCATTCTCTGGTACTCTATGTGGTTTATATGCTGCCTCAACCCCACTATGTTATTAGGACAAAATACCAATACATGAGAAAATGAGTCACAGTTAAAATATGTAAATACATACACATTTGCTTATAGTAGGCCTCGATCTAAGCACAAGTCAAGGTAGCTCTTATGTATGCATGAGCCATGCACCATTCTGTGTGGGAAAGGAGTTGACAGTATAGTCCCACTTTGTGACACAGTTAAATGGGTGACCCAAGAGGCCTAGGCCTCATTGACCTGTAGGAGTAACTCCCAGCCCAGATCTCAGCTTTACTCACAAAGCAAGATGACTGTTTTTGGCTAACTTGGAAGCTGAGGCACCGATGGATGGGATGAGGAATAAATGGAGGGAATAGAGTTACTCTATTTGCACCTGGTCTGGCAGGCTAGAAAGGCCATCGAGGTGAGTCCAGTGGGTCAGGTTCCTCTCCCTGCAGTGGTACACTGGCCCTGCACCTCCTGCGGGTAGGCCCTGCACAGCTACGTGCACACTTGCAGTCTGCACATAGGACCCTCGGACTCAGCCATCTTTTCCTTCCTTCAGCTCACTCTGGGTAAGGACCTCATGGCAACCTCTTCACATTGCAGGAAACAACATTCCCACTAGGGTGGAGAAGTTGGCCTGGCCCACCCAGGCCAGGGAAGGTTCCTCCCCTAAGTTTTAGTTGGCTCCAAGTTGGAAAACAAAGGCCCTCTCTCCAGTCTCCAGCTGGGGTGTGGTCCCAGTGAGGCCATGAGTCAGCTTGGCCCCAGCTGTGCAGCCCTGGCTCATGCAGATGTATTAATAAATCACGCCCTCTTCTGCTTGGTCAGGTTATAAGGTCGCAGAAATTCAAAAGAACTGTCCTAGAAAACCCCTTGTAGACTACCATCAGGCTCAGACCACATTTATCACCTCTGCTACTTCATGAAGACATTAGAAAGACTTGGCTATCCAGATATGCTAGAAATCAGTCAGTAGTTCAGCAAAGGTTAACATTATACTTAGGGGTAACAACTATATAATTTAGCCTCCAAATCTGGATACTTCTGAAAATGAAAGAGGATTACTATTAATAATTATGCCAGGATAATAGGCACAAACTAGGACCTATCTATAGTCACCCTAAATATACTTAATCTAGGATCAAGTTAACAAAAATCAACAAAGAATTATTTTTTAAAATAACAGAAGCTTCATGAAAATGAAGCCAAAAAGGGAGCAAAACCTGCCCAAACACATACACAAACAAGCAAATTGGTGTCAGATTGTTGTTTAAATACTATCAAAATTCCCGATTGTATATGTTAAAGTATTAATACACTTTCAGTTCACATCCTTAAATAGCAGTGCAGTCCAACAGAACTTTCTGTGATGATGACAGTGTTCTATATATCTGCACTGGTCAGCGTGGTAGCCTCTAGACAAACGTGGTGGCTGAGCACTAGGAATATGGCTAGTGCAACTGAAAAATCTGAATTGTAATGTCACCTAATTTAAATAGCCACACGTAACTAGTGGCTCCGTAACAGTGCAGGTCTGTACTTAGAATCTCTGAGATAATAGCAAAATTACATTGCAAATCACCCTGAAATATTTTTGATTCAAGATAAATATAATTTATTTTCTCAAAATCCTATTTGGCCTGGGAAATAACTCATGCATTTTACAAAGTTTTTAGCATTAAGCATTTGAAAGGCCTCTAATTAGATTTCGGGTATAACGGTCAACTGAACTACAATATACCAGGCATCAATTATTTGAGATTTTACTTTGTAATCAAGCAACTTAGCCACAAGTCTCATAAGTGAACAAGCCAAAGCCAGGACCACATATTACCCGGTAAAGCTGCAGAGAAGACTTGAGACCTGTAAGGTTGGACCTTGGTGGAGTCCCATGGTCAGTAACGTCTGCGACATTATATAGCCAGCGGATCAGCTCTTCCAGCTGACAGCAAAATGTCTGTGGAGACAAATAAAAGAACACATGGTGGTACTGACTGAACTGCTATTTACGTTATCAAAAGGCTAAAAATATCAGAACTCTGCGAGATGCACTGTGCATCTTTCCAGAGCTTTCCCTCACCAAGGCATTGGTCTCTCTCCTATCCCCACCCCACAACTCTAGACCACCCTCTGCCAGGACAATGAAAAGTCCCACTTGGTTCTGTCTCCTCTCAGCCTGATGTGACACCAAAAATGACAGGCTGAGAAAACCTAGCCCTGCAGTTGGGAATGGAACAGCCCAGAAGAGGCACGCCTGCTACAGAAACCAATTCTTCAGTCAGGACCATTACTATCAAAGTATTTCTGTGGAAAAAGTGAATGTAAAATAAATGACTAAAATCATGACTAACCTGAACCCATAGCCAAAATCAACTTTACCTCACGGTATCTCAATCTTTCTTTTAACACAAAAGAAGAGTATATGATAACATTTGTCCTGTTGCTTCACAGGACAAATAAAATCCACGTGACATCTGGGAAGGGTAAAGCCCTCTTAGAGTGCTAGGACATGTGCGTGGCGTCGGCTCACGGCACCTGCCATGCTGCAGTGCTGATGCGGCCTCTGAGCTCACGGGGAAGGCAGGGCGGTGGGATGCTCGCACTGTGAGGAGAGGCACCCCTGAACCTTCAGCACGTGTCTGGGACTGCACGAAGCCCTAAACATGAATTTTTTTACTTAATCTACACAACATCCCAAAGAGGCAGGGCTCCACATTTTACAAAAGAGCAAACACAAGAGACTGAGCCCAAATTCCAAAGACAAAAGCGCCATGATTCCAATTCAGATGTCTAATTCTGACAACCTTCTTCCATGCAGTATTAACTATGCCTCCAGATATTAATAGGTGGTCCACAAAAGGAGGGTCAGTGGCCAGAAGTCTAGGAAACAGTACAGCTAATGTCCCTAACTCTGCAGAGTTACACCACTTTGGCAAATGAAGCTCCCAGAAGTCCTGCAGTCAAGAAAGCTGCTTACCTTTGTTTAGCCCAGTGTTTCCTAAGGGCATCTGTGCTCAGATCCCTTTTGTGCAAAACACCTCTGAGTTGGGAAGCAGCCAGGGGTAGTGGTTAAGAGGTCAGGCTCTGCAGAAAGTCTCCTCTGCATGGGTCTGACTCCTGCTCGAGCCCTTGCTAATTATAAGTCAGCAAGTTACTTAACCTCTCTCTGCATTTTTCTCCACTTATATGAGAATGATAGTACTTATCTGGTGAGAGTTTTGAGAACCCAATAAGGTACAGCACAGTGCCTGGCACATAAAACGTGCTCAATCAACATTAGCATGTTCTATTATGCAGTAAATCAGGGGAAGAAGAGACGAGAAACCCACACACAGAGCCTCTTCACGTTGGATGTCTTTACCTTCACACACTGCACCAGCGACTCTTTTCCCTGTTCTCCTCTCCTGGGAAGCTGCCCTTCAGCACCTGGGTCTGAGCATGGCCACCGGTCCGACATAGCTGGCAAGGAGGGGTGTGTTTTCAACAGTCCAGAGGAGACCCCGAGGGCCTGGCTGCTCACTAGACTGCCTTCCCCTGCAGAGTCCTGGGCACGGACAAAGGAACGCAGGAAACAGTGGCTCTGGCCCTCAGTATCCCCAGACTTTCGCAGGGCAGCCCGGGGGGGAAGCTGGCTTTGGCTGCAGTCCGATGGGAAGGAAGCTGGCCCATCACTGTCTGACACCTCCAGGGAGCTCTGCCCTTTGGCAGCCCCGGTGGGCAGGGTAACCAAGGTGGGAATGGATCCTAGATACGCAACCAAACTAGAAACCTGTGTCAGCCGAGCGGGCAGGGCGAGGTACTCGTCGTCACTTTCCACCTCCTCTTCAGCTTTCCATCTAGCCTCTGTATAGGCAGGGTGCTGGACACTCTGGCTGGCCTTCTCCCTCTCTGGCCTAGACGAAGGCCACCCTCTGTCCCGTTTCCTCAGCTGCGGAGAGCCCACCTCAGGACGCTTGCCCATGGGTAGCCAGTCCTGTGCACCCCTCAAGGATGGCTCTCTGCTCTCCCAGGTAGCATCCCTACTGCCTGGGGCTCTGGGGGTAGATGCCAGCTGGCTCCAAGATGCCAAGCCCATGCTGCCCTGCTTTTGGGGTACTCCAGAGGGCCGCCGTTTAAAGTCTGGCTCTCTCGGCCCAGAAAATGGCAGGGCAGTGGCTTCTGCTGGTGGGCAATTGGGGGACACATTAGTGGGTGATTTGAGGGTGCTTGCTGGGGAGACAGAAAAACTATCCAGGTCTACACCCGAGTCCTGTAGGACAGGGTCAGTCCGCACGCAGCTATCAAGGTGCTTTGGGAGCTGAGGCCCAGGCCTCAGTGGGTAAGTATAGTCGAGCAGGTCTTCATACTCTTTGTTTGGGTTCCAGAGAGGGGATTGGCGGTCAGGTGAAGGAGGCAGAGAATCCGGCAGCACACAGGCCCAGTACTCAGCCTGGAAGGAGAGGTGCCTCCGGCCTAGCCCAGTAGCATCACCCCCAGAGGACATAGGCTGTGGTGACCACTGGAGCTGAGGCCCTAGCCCCGACACAGAGGGGGATCCCTGGGGGACGACCAGCTCCAGGGAGGAGGAGACCTTGGCCAGAGAGCAACTCTGGGGCTCCACCTTCTCTTGGCGATCCTGGAGACTGCTGCCCGTGGAGGAGGCCGAGATGCTGCAGCTGGAACGCTGAGGGGCAGCGGCACCTGGGCTCACCATGGACTTCGGCTGTGATGAGAAAGGGAACCCTGAGCTGTGAGGCCGCCGGCTGAGGTCTAGCACCTGGGGCGAATCAACCGGGGACAGATTATCCTCGGTGTCAGCATCGTGTCCTGAGCAAAGAGCTGTAGTTCCGGGAAGTCTAAGAGTCTGAGGTAGCTCCCCAGGGGCACAAAGCTTGGTCTCCTCCATCTGTAAAGATAAGAGGGACGAAAAGGCACTCAGGTGAAAATAATCAAACCAAATGTCTCTCTTAGATGACAACCCAGGAGTTTCCTTTTTGGCCCAGGGGGTATTCAGGAAAAATCTCAAAACGAAAAGTCTGCCACCCAAGGCAAGAATCTGACCCTGAGTGTGTGCTGCCAGCGGCAGCACGGAGACTCGGCCTGCTCTGGGAGCAGAGCTGTCCTCCCTACGCTGACCCTGTCACTGGCCTTCTCAAAGTTCTTCCTCCACAGATGCCCAGTTTGTGGGACAGCTCCATCACGCTGAAGCTGGAATACACTGCTAAAGCTTTGAGAAGCGCGTTCCATCGCTAACAGGAGACATCCAAAGCCAGTAGGCCCCACCCTGCTCGGCTCCCACGTCAGTGTAACTGAACACTCATCGCAGCTTCTTTACTGTGGACTTTATCTGCGTGATGGAGAACTCACCCCTGAGGGAGGCAGGACAGCACTGTGGTTAAGGGCACTGGCTTTGGAACCAGACAGACCTGATGTCAACCTCTGCCTCTGCCACCTTCCAGATTTACAACTTG
The DNA here is from genome assembly GCF_041146395.1 of Eulemur rufifrons. Classification (NCBI taxonomy): domain Eukaryota; kingdom Metazoa; phylum Chordata; class Mammalia; order Primates; family Lemuridae; genus Eulemur; species Eulemur rufifrons. The sequence continues at coordinate 64,871,098 of NC_091001.1, forward strand.
AGCTTCACTTCCCTCCCCTGTAAAATGGGGATGGTAACAGCAGCCCTCCTCAGGAGGTAAGGACTGAATGAGCTCACGTATGAAAGGCACATGGTAAGAACTCAACAAACAGGCATCATGACCATAAGCATCAGACTCATACTCATGGAATGGCCCATCCCTGGGTCTGCTTATTTGCTTCCTGCCTCACAGGTGCCAGGGCCTCCCACCGCCCCTTGTTTCTCGGCAAGTGGGGCCCAGCCTCTGTCCTCTCCCAGTCCCACTCAGAGCCTCCTCATAGACAGCGCTCCATGAGGGGAGTAGTGCAGCGGCCAAGGCCACAATGACACCCAGGAGATCAAAGCCATTCCCAGGAAAGGCCTTGGCAAGCAGAACAGGGCTGGGAGGGACAGATCATTCAGGTCACCCTCCCACTTACACTGAGGGCCTGAAAGATTCGGTGATTTGCCTGGAGCCACAGAACCTAACAGGAGTCCCCGTGTGACTCCCACTAGGAGAGGCTGTCTGGCAGTAAAGGAGGCCCAAAAAGTTCTCTCTAACCAGGGACAGTGCTGCCGACCACAAGGGCTCCAAGGCTCTGACAGGTCCCCTGGACTCTCCTTTCCCAAGTCTCCTCAGGGTCCCCCTGAAGCCTTCAGATCACCAAGTCAGAAATAGGACGGGGCTCCCTTTGTCAGAGCTCCCCTGGTCTAGCCCTCTGGGTAGCAGACTCTTGGTCATACAAGCCCGGTTCTCAAAAGGTCACCAGTCACACCCCTGAGTATAGGAGATGCTGTGGACAGACCCCCTGCTGGCCCCAAGGCCCAGCTCTCCAAGTGAGCCTGTAACACAGAAATCATCATACCCAGGCTCCCCAATTCCTCACCCTGCACAGTAGCAGGAGGCAAGACGGTGAGGAAACAGTGGAACAAACTCCCAAAGGACAGCACTCGGTCAATACACAGTACCTTTGCCTTCGAACCTACCTGACTTCCCACAGAGCACAAAAGGTCTCCAGTCCCCATGTTGGCAGGATGATGCAGGCGATGAGGGGCAGGCTTAAGCCCATTGGCCACCAGCTCCTTGTTGGCATCACTGGCCTGTGGCTGGTAGGCTGCCAAGGGGTCACCAGGGTCAGCCCCAGCCCAGCAGGCAGGGGCATGTGGCCCCTCTGCCCCCCACACAGGGCAGATGGGTCTTCCCTCAGCTTCCGGGTGTGGGGGCTGCTCCCTGCTCACAGGCCCTGGAGTATCCCCCTCTCGCTCCCCGCAGCTCCATCTCCTGTAGGACTGGGCCTTCGCGCCTGCAGATGCTTCCACCTCTGCCTTTTCTTCACCCAGGGCCATTGAGACTCCCTAGGTCAGGGTTCCCCTAAGGCTTTCGGCTTCCTATAAAACAGGAAAAGGGAAGAGAAAAATATAAAAGTTCTACATCTGTGTCCAGGAAACCTTGCTGTTTAATGATTAAGGCAAACATTTATTTTTTTTTTTGTCAAATAAAAAAGGAAACAAATGGTGGCTACTTCCTCAGAGGAACACTGAGGTCTGACTTTTCCTTCACCCAAGACCATTCCAGAGGGGAAGCAGAAGCACATCATTTTGTCCTCTGCTTTTATAGTGGCTTGGACCATCCCCACCAGCAGGCATCCAGGAGGGTCAGTAGAAGTCCAAATCAGAGTCAAGGCCTGGGCCCCGACTCACCTTTTTGCCCTATCACTTTGGCCCAACCCGCTGGGTAAGAGGCCTTGCTGGGCCCTCCCATGCGCAGCCCCACAGTGGTTCTGTTGTCCCAACAGCCCTGGCAGCAGATGGCTCAGGCCTGGCTCTCACTGTCCTACCCCTGAGAACAGCAGGTCAGGGCATGCCCAAACCTGGAAGGACGCTCCCCACAATGTGTGGCTCTGCCTGGCAGAGGAGGCAGGATGCTCTCAAAGCAGAGAAACCACACCGAGGCTGTGGAACAGGTGGGGGCTTCTCATTCCAAGGATGGCCAGTGACCAGAGAGAAAACTCAGCAACTCTCCTCAGGCTAGCCTGGGCTATGCCGGGCCCGGTGACTGAGGGAAGCGTAGAAGGCCAGGTGGGTAAGGGTGGTAGGTGTGACACAGCATGTGTGCACGCGAGACGGAGGGCAGCAGGTAAGAGAGCACAAGGGCAGGGGAGGGAGAGATTTGGGAGCTGATCTGCAGATAGAACCTTTCAATACAGAGCTTCAGGGATAACAGAGGGAGACTACCTCGGCCTAAGTATGCCAGCAAGAGCTGCTGCCGGGAGGACTGGCAGGATGGGGCGGGGGGCCGAAACGCTGGCAGAAGGAAGTCCAACGCCAGGAGGATTTGGAAGGGGAGGTGAGGAGTGCACTGTACCAACCTCAAAGCTCAAACCTGGACAGAAATAGCCTCATTTCCTCGGAGACAGGAAGCAAAGTGATGGTAAGAGGTGGTGCTGGTGGCAGCAGGGGATCCTGCAAAGAGGGAGGTGACTATGGCTGTGGGCCATCCTGCTTGGCTCACCAGAAACACAACCAGGGCAGGCAATGCAGTGCCCTGAGACCGCCCCATACTGGAATACGAGAGGTCCTAGTCTACCCTGCCTGCTGGGCATACGAGGCTCCAGCCCTATTCAGAGGGGACCCTAGGGAAGAGCAAGCACTTCACAGGTACTCTTGTTTAATTTTTTACAACCACCAGATAGGGCAGGAACTAATCAGAAGAACAATTTTTTTTTTAACAGGTAATATATGGCTCAAATATAAAATGCACTAAAGGCAGAAGTCTCCCTGCGCCCCTGACCCCCACTAAAAGGAGCCAATGTCTGCAGAGTATTTACAACAGAGCCTGGTGAGGTGCATGCTAAGTGTTGGCTACTATCATCAGTGTCATGGCGGGTGTTGATAGAATCAGTGTAACAGGACACCTTACAAGGAAGTAACAAAGGAGCCAAACAGAAGGATAAAAAGCAGCCAATTTCTCACATAAATCAAACAAAATATTTACTATTTAGATACTCCCACAAAACAGGTAAACCGTCTTACTAGTTTCTGCACATGACTTTTGTCTATCAATACATATGCAAACAGAAATATCTGTTTTCGTCCTCCAACCCCCTTTTTACATAAAGGTAGCAAACTGTATAGGAATACACTGTTCAGGACCTTGTTTTTTTTTTTTTTTTTTTGAGACAGGGTCTCACTCTGTCTCCCAGGCTGGAGTATAGTGGTGTGATCACAGCTCACTGCAGCCTTGAACTCCTCGCTCAAGAGATTTTCCCACCTCAGCCTCCTGAGTAGCTGGGACTACAGGTGTACACCACATCTGGCTAATTTTTAAAATTTTTTGTAAAGACAGGGTCTCACTATGTTGCCCACACTGGTCTCAAGCAATCCTTCCACCTCAACCTCCTGAAGTACTAGGATCTCAGGCGTGAGCCACCATGCCCAGCTCTTTTCTTCTTTTTTTTTTTTAAACACAGAATATCTTGGAAATCATTTCTTAGCAATACAGCAGGTCCTCGAATAACATCATTTGTCCAACATCATTTCGTTACAATATTGATGAAAAAACGGATTCCTGGCCAGGGCCACCATGTGGAGTCTGCCTGGTCTCCCCGAGTCTGCATGGGTTTTCTCCAGGTACTCGGGCTTCCTCCTACCTCCTAAAGCTGTGCACACTAGGTGAACTGGCTTGTCCCAATCTGAATGAGTGTTGGTGGGTGTGAGTGAGTGTGCCCTCAATGGGACAGTGTCCTGGCCAGGGTCAGCTCCTGCCCCTGCACCCTGAACTGCTGGGATAGGCTCTGGCTACCTGTGACCCTGAACTAGAAGAACTGGGTAAATAATTGTTTTACTTGTTTTTATTCATCTTTCTTAAATGTAATGTGTAGCTTATATTTATCTCAATGTTTAATATTAGAAGTGTTTTGGGTTTTCATTTAGAAGTCTGGTGATGTTTTTGAGATCAGAAATATGCTGTAGAACATAACTCTCATTTATGTCAATTAGCCTATCACAAAACTGGTTTTGTTACGTGTCCTTTTGCATAGCACAGAGCTGCAGTTTCCAAGAACCTATCTATAATGACAAGTGAGGACTTACTCTACACAGAGAACTTCCTTTCTTTTTCATCACTGCCCAGTGCTATGTGTCAGTGTAAGGATGCATTCTAGTTTATTTCACCAATCTCTTAATAGTGGATATTTGGGTTATCCCCAATCTTTTGCTATTACAAACAATACTATGATAAATAACCATGCACACACACATAGGTGTTGGCATATTCACAGCATAAACTGTATTAGTAGAACCGCTGAGGCTAAGGGTACCCACTGGCATGCTTTCGCCACATTACTGCCAACAGGCCCTTACTGGGTGGTATCAGTCTCAGATCCCACCAGCACATGTGAGTGCCATGTTCCCATGGGAGCGAAGGTCTCTAATGCTCACTTCACAAATGGGGTGACAATGGCTCTGAGAGTCAATTCCAGGACTATCCAACTCCAGAACTCATGCTCTTTATGAATCAACTAGAGAACAAGTTATAAAACAGATAAGACACAAAGCAGAAGAGGGAGAAGACTGGTAGAAGGACAAAGAGAAGAGTGACTAAGTCCTGCTGAGACAGATATCTTCATGGAGCCACATCCTCATCTTGTGGCTCTTTAAGAAAGAACACATAAGACATTTACAGGACAGCTGTGTTTTCACAACTATGGGAATAAGCTGAGCCCATGACCTGGAAAAAGTAGGGTGAAGGCTGAATCTAGCTCACAACTCCCAACTGCTACTTCTTGCTCCATTCCTAAAAACTTTCTCAATGGCCAGAGCTCCCCCACCTCCCTTACTATAGGGTATAGTCTTGAGACAGGTGTTGGAATAAGAGGATGCTGGGTCAAGAATGGGCTGTAAACAAATTATTTTTGTTGTTGCTTTTTAAAGAGATGGGGTCTCACTATGTTGCCCAGACTGGTCTGGAACTCCTGGGCTCAAGTGATCCTCCCACCTCAGCTTCCCAAGTACAAGTACAAGCCACTGCACCTAGCTTATCTCTGTTTTGATGATGTATCTGTAAAAAAGAAGGTATCCACTTATCCTGGAGGGTTGGAGAGTGGTGAGCTATTATTAATAACCTATTTAGGAGATAGCCCTAAGTAACTTTCAAAGATACACACAAACCTAAACTAGGGTAACAGCGTGGCCAGAGGCCCTTTAGCAACCAGGTAAGAGGGTCTGAAATCCAATGATTTTCTTGGAAACGGTACTTCTGAAAAGACAGAGTATAGGTGGCTATTTTCTCAGTGTAGATAAGCAGTCCCTTCAAAAACTTTTTAATCTGCCTGATAAATCATGTTTTTCCCCTGCACTACACAACTTCATGATGAGAACTAGGACAGACACATGAAAAATAAGAATAGAAACCAGTTTATAGTAATGTACTGTAAATTGTATATAATGTTACTGAATACAAAGAAAGGAGAAATCAACTAGGATAAAGATAATCAGGGAAAACTACTTGAAGTAATGACTGCAGATGAACCATTCTTTTAAAAACATCATGTTGAAGAACACACTCACCCAGGCTATGGTAAATGCACAAGTTTTGGATTCCTAGGGTTCAATCCTGTCTGCATTTGCCAGGTGGGCATCTGTATCACCACATGAAGGTCTGGGCTTCATTTCCATAGACTCTAGATTTTACACAGCACTCCTTCTAACCCTTTGGGGGTGGGGTGGGGTGGGGTGGGGGGTTCTGCTTGGGTCCTTCTAATGAGACACAGCTTATCCTTCTCAGCCTGATGAGACACTCAGACTGGTGAACCTGTGTTGAACCAACACTGTCTCCCAGGTCATTAGCCTGAAACAACCTACTAATGTGGGGCCTCCCTGCACACATTTTAGTGTTCCTGGAGGATAGCAGCTTCAGGATGGGGCAGAGGCCTCCGCCGGGATCCTCCCTAATGAGGGAAATACCAGGAGGTTGGACTGAATGACAGGAGGCATCAGAAGACAGACAATAAACAATGAACTCAACCCTCCCCCCCTGAGAAATGTCTGTCCACACCAAAACGGCCCTGTCCTTTGTCCACACCAAGAGACAAGCCATGTAAGCTTCAGGACATTCTAGGGACCACCTGAATACAGCTATTAAAATTCTCCATTGGCTTCCAGAACCTGCAGAGGCTGTGTGATCCACCAGATATAATTTAGAGCAATGTGGGCTTGGCTTACTCTTGCCCTACAGTAAAAATATGCTCACGAATCACGGATGTGGTAACATTAACTCTGTGAGCCCAGATATCTGGCCCTTCTTGGTATCTGCTGCATCACCCTCAGGCACTCCTGTCATAGCTGCTGGGCTTCCACCCACTCACTCCTGTCCAGGGTGGCGATGTTCCGCTCTTGACTAAACTATTCAAGTACACCAACCAGGGAGCTATCCTCCTCTGAATGCCCCCCCCCCCCAAAAAAAAAAAGCTTTCCCAGGATTCTTTAAGTCATGAGCTCCCTTTGAAACAATCTTGTTTATACCAACTTTGCCCCGGAAGCTGTTTTGCAAGCTGTTTTGCAAGCGGCTCTCTACATGAGCACAAAGACAGCCACTGGTGCCAGCCAAGGAGTCCAGGTACTGCTTGACAGAGCTAACCCTACCAGTTCAGGGGCCAAAACCTTAAAACTTGTTTTCACAGGAGGCCACAAGAAGAAACGGTAAATTCCATGAAGACATAGTGGCACAACCTGGCCAGAGAATCAGACAAAGAGGGTTTCCATGTTGCCCTTTCTCCAGGAACATGAAACAACCAGGGGATGTTAGGATCCAGCATGGTCAGGTTGCTGGAAGGCCCGTAGGGGAACTAGACTCACTGGAGAAAGGAGCTTAAAGGAAGAGGCCAATAAAAGGTGGGCGGCAGCATGAAAGGGGGTAAAGATGCCTGTGGGGGAGGCTGACACAGGGGCAGCCACAAGAGGTGGGTGGGAGCCAGGAAAACTGTGGCTGGAGGTTTGAGACTGGGAGGCTAGTGGCAAAGAGCAACTACCCTTCCACCTGCTCCTTCCCTGGCAGAAGGCCCCTTGCAGCCCCTCAGTCCTCCAGGCCAGGCCATCTTTCCCTGTGAGGTAGGTCACCCTGGGCACTTTGTCCCCCTTCTTTGTAGGTGAAATCAGAGTGACGCGAAAAGGAAGAACAGACTCAAAGCTACGGAGGGGTAGACTGCCTTGGCTTGGCAATAGGCTGAGGCCAGCCCCAGGATTCTCCGCCCCTAGTAGCTCCTTTTCTTTCCCCACCCCAGGGCGGCTTCTCTAAGTTTTGCTTAGAGTCAACAGGAGTGCCCCAGGGCCCTAGGGGGAGCCAGTGGGTCCCTCTAGGTCAATGTGGTGGAGAGGGCTGTGAGCCAGGCTGCTTGGCTGTCTGTCCCCACTTTCTCACTCGCTCACCTGCGAGCCGACTGACTAGGACCACCAGACAGCCTCTCAACAAGACCAGTCTTCCTACTCATTGTAAGAGGTCTTTATTTATTTATTTAGAGATAAGGTCTCGCTCTGTCGCCCAGGCTGACGAGCAGCCCACTTCAGTTATGATCGAAATCCTGGCCTCAACCAAACCTCCTGCCTCAGCCTCCCAAGTAGCTGGGACTACAGGCGTGTGCCACCATGCCCAGCTAATGTGAAATGTCTTTAGATGGTCTTTAAAGAGAGGCAACTGCATATCCACAGGTGCCTGGTTGAGCTTCCAGCCACCCCTGCCCTCAACCCCAAGCTCTGTGGCCTCCTCAGAAGTCAGCAGAGTGTCCCTGTCCAACAAAGCTCAAAGTACAAGGATGCTGAGGACTGAACGAGTCAATCAACTCTACCCTTTTTCCCACCAAAGAGCAAAACAGAAAAATAGCTACCCTGTAACAAAAGTTACTCCTACTGTCAGAGGAAGCTGTACCTGGACCACATGCTCCCAATTCCACAGGCCACTGCTTTTACTGTACTGACAGTTTTTAGTTTTCTGTGAGGCTATCAGGCTACGTGTATGAAGACTGATAAGAATCTTATTGATTCTCTGCACAGATAAAACTATTAAGAATGTCACTCACTGTACCATACTGTCCTCTTTGGAGAACCCACAGGAGAAGAATTCTCTAACCTCAATAACAGAAACAGCTCTTTTCACTGAGCAGCCAGTCTGTTTTTAAAGGTATTGGCAAAACGGATAAAAATTTTCCTCTTTGCTTTGGCTGCTAGGAAGCTCAGCGCCAAACATGCAGCCCCACCTAGATAAAATGTGTAGGACAGAGAGGCACTCACCTTTTGTGCTAATCTCTCCCTTGACTTCTCTTCATTTTCTTTCATCCTATCTGCCTCAATTGCTTTTACTAAAAACCTTGTGGCCAGGCATGGTGGCTCACGCCTATAATCCTAGCACTCTGAGAGGCCAAGGCAGGAGGACTGCTTGAGCTCAGGAGTTTGAGACCAGCCTGAGCAAGAGTGAGACCCCATCTCTAACAAAAATATAAAAATTAACTGGGTGTCATGGTGTGTGCCTATAGTCTCAGCTACTTGGGAGGCTGAGGCAGGATGATCACTTGAGCCCAGGAGTTTGAGGTTGCTGTGAGCTAGGCTGACATCACGGCACACTACTCAGGGCAACAGAGTGAAACACTATCTCAAAAAAATAAAATAAATAAAAACGTTAAAACACCAGAAGTATCTTGGAAAGATTCCTGTAATCATTTTTTGGGGAAGAGGACAGACGAATTGTTAAGAGCAGAATAAAATAACAGAGAAAAACTCCTAGTATGGCTTCAGTAGCACATATACTAAAATTGGAACGATATGGAGAAGATTAGCATAGCCTCTGTGCAAGGATGACACACAAGTTTGTGAAGCAGTCCATATATATTTTTTTTAATTTTAGAAAAAGAGAAAAAAACTCCTAAACCCAAGATTTTATTCCAATACCATAAGAAAATAAAACCCATCTACCTAGTACTTCTAAAAAGCAACCACAGATACTTAAGTTAGTAGTGTGATACATGATCAGTGGTATCCACATCACCTTCTTGGAAATGCAGATTCTCAGGCCCTGCCCCAGAGCCTTGGAATCAGAATCTGTGTTTAAGCAGTATCTCCAGATGAGTTGGTAAGCACAATGTTTCAGAACCACTACACTGGTAAGTAAGACTGGTTAAGCATACTAAAAAGGAACTGTTAATATACTAGCTTTACAACAATTCCTTAGGCATCTATGATATGCCAGACCCACAGGAGAAGGAAATTTATGGTCCTTGTCCTCACAGACTTTGCAACAGGACACTAGAAAAGGCTCACACCTTGTGGCAGGTTTTTAATGGCTAATTACAGAATGTCACAGCTGCAAGGGAGTCCTCAGAAGGAATAGTATTCCCTAGAAAACATTCAGGATTCATTGTGACTTACTAAAAACAGAATCCCAGACCTGAATTTCTCCTGTGTCAGTTATAAGTGAGGAGGAGAAAAGTATTTGTTTTCCAAACTCCAAATAATTTATGAGAAATTGACAAGCCAAGCAATGCTTACAGCTGGAAGGAAATATACAACTTAGCCTGTTTCCCGTGACCAGAAAGCGGTACAGGAAAATCTGGAAGTGAGGCAATATCCCCCAGGGGTTGTATCTGACACCTCTAGATCTGGCAAACAGGTCTAAAGCCAAGAGGAAGACTTTTTCCACTTTTCTCAATGTTTGTGAGCCACTTTAAAGACAGGAGACAGTTTCTTTATGAAAACAGATATAAGAAGCATCCACATCCACAAGCTCAGCCTTTCTGTGGCTGAACCAATCATCCTAAAGATTTTTTGTCAGCCACATCAGGCCTCATCTGTTATGCTGCTCTGCTCTTACCTGACCATTTCAAGTAACAGACCCCCATTCAGAGTGTATCAAATACCACTGTAATTCTTGGCCAAACTGTTATTTGCCACCTAATAAATCTTTAGCGAGTGGTAAGACCCTAGATGCAGAAAGAGACAATCTTCTATGGAATACTTCTGCAGTGGGAGGAGAATCAGTAAAGGCTTAAAGGATTTTTTAAAATCAAGGATCAAATAAGGCCCAAATGGCAGACAGACTCTGAAGGTTCAAGTACTATAATGATATTTAGTATTGCTGAGTCTGTTCAAGAATCTGTTTATTTTTATCTTAACAACTGCTAATAGCTACTGAACATTTTCTTTGTGCCAGGAACTAAGTTAAGCACTTTATGTCAATATTTTATTTAATCCTCATAACACCTGGTGTAGGTACTATTACTACTCTCCTTTTAAGGATGAGGGAACTAAGGCACAGAGAAGTTAAATAATTTAATCAGAGTAACATGGCACAGCTGAAATTTGACTTAGCTTGAGCCCAGCTGCCTTCCTAACCTGTAAGAATAATTGACCCAAGAAGTTAAAGGAATAAACTGTTTTGTCAATTTTGGGCCACTATGCCAATTTTTTTTTTTGTTTTGTTTTCTTTTGGCGTCCTTCCATCATCAAGTGCCTTCTACGTTCCAAGTATTGTGCCAGGGGCTGGAGAAACCACAATACAGTGTGATGTATAAAAATAGAGGTAGCCATAGGCAGGAGTGATTATCAATTCTAGGGTGGGGAAGGGCTTTAAAAAGCTTTCCAGAAGAGGTGAAACTGAGTTCCTTGCTCTTTTCTGTACTGAATGGCCCACAGCTGACCCAGGTGTTGGGAAGGGCAAGGAGGTTAACAGAGTGAAAAATGGTGACCTCTACTTCTTTTAACCAAGCCCAAAGTAAACTGACCCAACACTCTCTGTCAGGCACTTTAACAACATCCTTCACAGCCTAGATCGGAGAACTGCTAGGGTATTTACAAACGCTACTTCCCTTCGTGCCCTGCCTCTGAGCCTCAAGAGGTCCAATCTGCCCTGGCACTGGCAGGTTTCCGCTCATTTTTATTGCAAACAATACGCCGAACCCAACCTAATAATTATAAAGCGCCTGGAACAGCTTTTGAAATTCTCCCCTGGGCTGCTGAGAACTGTTCTATTCATGACAGTTATAAAAGGTAACCCTTCTGGGCAAAAAAAAAAAAAAAAAAAAGTGAGACATTTGCTTCTCCTCCGCATCTGGGGGCTTCTGCGTTCACGCCGGTAAGGTGGCGTCATTCGTCTCACTCTTTCCCGTAGGAACGACCTGAGCTGCGTTGGCCCCAACGGGGGAGCAGGGTAAACGATGGCAGAGGCCTAAGGGAGAGTGATTTTCCCCGCGGCCCAGGCCGACCGGCGGCGCACCTAAGTGGGGCGAGATGCATGGACACGCGCGCTCCCTCGCCACGCCCGGGCCTCCCCAAGCCCGGCCTGTCTCCTCAGCCGAGACCGCACATGCCGTTCGGCCCGCAAAATGGAGGCGAAGGCACGAGGCGCTCCCACCCCAGGAAGCCTTTGTGCCCTCCCCCGCGGGGACACGAGGCGCGGCGGCCCACAAGACTACTACCCAGAGGACAGACCCGGAGGCGGAGGGGGCCGGGCCGCGCGCGGGTCTGGCCGGGGCCGCTGCCCCCGGCGCCGTGAACACCCCGACACCGCGTCCGCGCACCAGCCACGGCCTACTTACCGCACCGCGAACGGCTCGCACGTCCCGAGCGAGCCCAGCAGCCCCATGCGGCGGCCCCGAGGTGGGGGTCCCAAGCGGCAGGCACTGCCCTCCCGCCGGAGCCCAGAACGCTCGGGACAGCATCGAGCGCCGGCCACGCCCTTCGGACCCGCCTCTTGTCTCTCCGCGGAGGACGGGCGCAGCCAATCCCAGCCCTCAGTCCGAAGGCTCGACCAATACGCGGCCCACTACTGAAAGAAGAGCCCACCCTTGCGTCGTCTTGGCCTATGGGAGGCCGGGTCTTCTTCGGCGTCGTCCGCCCTCGCTTTGGGCGCTCCAACCTCAGGTTCTCCCCTTGGGTCGAGTTGGGTTGTGCGAGGCCGCGCAGTCCTGGGGCGGGCGCAGAAAAGGTCGGGCCAGGGGCTCTTTCCTTTCCTTCCTCCGCGCCCGGAGTCATGCATTAGTTCATTCATTTGGCGCTGGGCGCAGGGATGCGCTCGCGGCGCGGCGCTGGCGGGGAGGCGGGTCCGCAGCCTGCCACCATGCTCTGTTTACATTCGCGTCTCCACAGCCCGGCCGCGTGACCAAGCCCGAGCAGGTGCGGCGGGGCGGGCGGCTGGGGACAGCTTCAGGCAGGAGGTGGGACTGAGGCGCGGAAAGGGTGGGAAGCGTGTAGGTAAACGAACCGAGAGCTGCTTGGCGGCTCTCTGACGGCCTGGACTGATGGGAAATTGGTGCTGGAGTCCGAGGGGCAGAGGGAGCCACCCTGTGGGGGGCCGTGATGCACACCCGTCCCCGCCAGCCATGAGACGTAGTTTGATGACGCGGCTCTTTGGCTTTTACTGCTCAGCGGAACCCGGAGGCATAGAGGAACTGCCACTAGGCTGGCGTGGGGAGGGGCACATTGTAACCTACGTCAGACCCCTTCCTCCCTTCTGATAATTTTCTCTTCGCAGCACTTTGAGCAGTCTGGCTTCCACTGAGTGCCCCATCAGTTCATAAAACAAGTCTGTAAATGTCTGAACCCCAGCTGTGGGCAGGGTATACATTCTTTCCCATGGAGCTCCTGGGCCCAAGATAGTTGAGGCGATAAGGACTTGTTGGGTTTTCCCAAACCTGTCAGGACAGCTCAGAGGTTTTGTCTAACCCAAGAGTCACAAACGTTTGACAGTAAGAGCAGCAACTAGCTCACAGATTGTTTTGTTTGGGCAGCCCATAGGTTTTATTTATTTGCTTTTGGTTTTCTACAAGAATTTAAATCCCACAGGCACCACTGTGCATTAATAGCTAGCCTTCCACATTTGTTACCTACCTACCTGAAGACATATTGTTTGTGACCCTTGATCCTCTCTGTATTCACGGAAGACTTCCAGGGGAGTCACCAAATCCCACAGCTGAGACCTAGGTCTTTCCCAGCCCAGACATCCTGCTAGACAGAGAACTGGACCAAGTCCAAACAGGCAACCAGGTCAGGCAGAGAACCAGGGTACCAGATCCAAATGAAAGGAACTTGAAAGAAAAATCAAGGCCAATTGAATAAAAAGTCAAAAAGCCAAGGAGGGTGGCTTGAGATAAGCAGACTGTGAGCAGAGAGTAGTAATTCTGAAGTCGACAAAAGACAAGCACATTACATTCTCTGTGTGTCAAGTCCCAGGTCAAATCCACCCACCTTCATCAAGCCCTCCCTGATATCCTCAGCCAGATGTGTGCTTGTCCATCCTTTGAACCCCTGTAGCACTCTACTTTTCCCATGGCCTTTTAACATCTTCTACCTTGTATGGTTTTCTCCTCTATAAGAGAGGGGATAGAATGGATGAGTTCCGAGGTTCCTTTCAGCTCTGACATTCTGTAATTTTGTGTTGTGAGCATTTTTTGTGTTTGCCTGACAATCTTTCCTTTGAGGAATTGTCTGCAATCCCCTAGATCAGATGGTTCTTTAGAACCACACCTCTCTGGCCTCCCAAGGTGGGATGGGTGTGGAGAAGGGGAAGCATGGTGCCCAAGCCTGGCCAACTGGGGTCTCCCTTCTCTTCCTTAGATATGTCCCTAGGGAAGGACATGTGACCCAGCCTGGGATGATCTGAGCCCTTGTCGGGGATTTTAGAGAATGAGGCTGGGAGAGTGAGGCTCTTTCTTTTCTCTAATGTCTCTAAGCTTGGGCAAGATAAGCCTGGAACCGTGTGTGGTTATACTCCTTGCACCAGAAAATTTAATTAAAAATTTTGGCCGGCCCTTGGCTTTTTGTTGCTTGGCAGCCGCCTAGGCCGTGTGTCAGGGGAGGCGGGACTTGAGTTGCAGCTGTGCGAGGACCAGCCTTCCTCCCCTCTTGTCCCCATCCTCAGTCATCATTTTTAATCTATGGTGACACATTAGTTGTCTAGTTCATAATGAATGTAGTTTAAGTCTGACATCATTCCTGTTGCCCTGAAATTTGAACCTTAGTGTTATTCTCATTGAAAATTGCCTTAGAATTGGCTAAACTCTTTCCCCAGTGATACGGACTGTTTTAAATGACCAGATTTAGTACCAGTTTCTTAGTTATATAAAGCTTTAAATGAAAACATTTTTTTCATATTTTTGACTAATTAGGCACCTATACTAATACTTATTATATTAAATACTTTTTAGTGGAGGAGTTTTGGTTTTTTATAAGTAGAATTTAGTGAAATAATGTTTGGTGTAATTTGGAAGTTACAAAATCTTGAAATTGCATTTAATGTTTTTCTCTCAGTAGTTTTCCTTGTGAAATTTGCAATGAGCTTTTTCTTCCTGTTTACACATGAGAAATAAGATCTTATTAATTGTGGGAAAATTGATTAATGTCAAAGAAATAAATAAGTCCTTCTATCTGTTGCAGCTTATTGTTTCATGAAATGAATAACCTACACAGGCAAAATGTTAAGATTTAAAAAAATTCTTCATTAAATTAAAAATTTTATGTTATTAAAGTAATACACTCACAAATTGTTTTTAAAAAATCACATTATGCTAAGACACTTATAAGACAAAGACTCTTACTTCCCATTCAACCCCCTTAGTCTCCTTTATGAGAAGCAACTTCAAATTTTTAGCTTTCTCTTCTGTTTTCTTAAGTATTGTGCTGTTATTTATTGATTTATGAATTTGAGACCTATCTGTTGATTTCTAGTTATTGTTGATGAAGATTTAGTCCTATATTATGGCCCTTTTCCCATTTTCACTCATCTACCTAATATATTCTATAATTTTCATCATTTAGTTTGATAGACAGTATTTCTTCTTCTATTTTTTTTTTTAATTTTATTTATTTATTTATTTATTTTTGAGACAGAGTCTCGCTCTGTTGCCCAGGCTAGAGTGAGTGCCGTGGTGTCAGCCTAGCTCACAGCAGCCTCAAACTCCTGGGCTCAAGCAATCCTCCTGCCTCAGCCTCCCGAGTAGCTGGCGCGTGCCACCATGTCCACCTTATAGCTATCTATTTGTATAAGGGGGTGCACTTGCAAATGTGATAAAATGTTAATAATCAATGATTTTGTGGTTGGCAGCCTCTAAGATGGCATTCAGTGAATCCTGACCTTCTCTCCTGGAATTAATACCTTTGTGTAATCTCTTTCCCTCGAGTATGGGCTGGATTTAGAGACTGGCTTCTAACAGACAGCATGTGGGATGTTACTTCTGTGATTGGGTTACAAAAAGACTGTGGCTTCCATCTTGGATGTTTTCTCCCTTACTTGCTCACATGGAAGCTGGCTGCCATCTTGTGAACTGCCCTATGGAGAAGAGGCCCATCTGCAAGGAACCAAGAGAGGCCTCCAGCCAACAGCCAGTGAGGAACTGAAACCGTCAGTCCAGGAGCCTATGAGGAACTGAATCCTGCCAACAACAACGTGAGTGAGCTTGGAAGCAGACCTTTCCCAACTGAAGCCTTCATGCAAGGCTGCAGCACCCTTGACACCTTGGCTGTAGCCTGTGAGAGACCAGAGGACTGAGTTAAGCAGTGCCGGGGCTCCTGACCCACAGAAACTGTGGCATGATAAATGCTGCTTCCATTAAGCTGCTATGTTTTAGAGTAGTTTGTTTTGCAGTAACTATTTCACTAAGTAAAGGCTATATCCATTGTACTCTTTCAACTTTTCTGTAGAGTTGCAGTTTTTCTCCCTACCGGGAGAGTCTGGCTAGCACACTGCTGCTGCTGGCACCATCGCCACTGCATGCTAATGCTGCCATTGCTGCCATTTGATGCTGTTGCAGTAAATTATTTCTTTTTTCTTTTTTTATTTTAAAGGCTACTCAAGTGAAGCAGTGGGAGTGGAGAAAGAAGGAATCTCTAAATGGTTGTGCTCAATTAGTTATCAACACCTCTGCACTCGGACCTGCCCAATAAATTATTTCTTAACTGACCGAGTGTCTGATTCGCTAGCTTGTGCCCAAGCTCCAGCTTCCAGGGTGTGGGGCCGGAAAGTAACTGACCCTCTCAGCTTCCATCGAGGGAATTGTGGCCCTGCCTTCTGCCAGGCACATAATGGGGGATTCCCTTCAAATAAGAAGGTTATTCAGACACTGGGTAGACCAAAAGAAAGAAAGAAAGGAAAAGAGAAAGAGAGAGAGAGTAATGAAAAGAAGAAAGGAAAAGAAAAAAGAAGAAAGTAGAAATGGAGGGAAGAGAGAGAAGAGAAAAGAAGAGAAACATCTACTGTATTTTTTTCTATTCCTCTACTCCCAGCTGCCTGGAAAACCCACTGCTGTAAAAGAGGATTAGATCAACAGAGTTCCTGACCTAAGTCTTGGAAACACATCATGGGAGGTCAACTATTACCTCTTTCTATCTCTGCTTTTACCCTCCTGCCATTATCAACCACCTCTGTCTGTGTCTCTTTAAAGCCCCAGGAAAGATAATCAGATTGTTGGCTGTTCACTGTTTAACAGAGGGCATTCTTTTTGGTCAGAACTTTCACTCCAAGCTCCTTCAGAAGATCTAGATTGGCCAATAGCTTGGATGCCCTTGGGATCAGGACTCCCTCCAATCCATTCATTTGCCTGTGAGGTGGTACCAAACATAGCAACTTCTGCAAAAGAGCCCCTAGGTTAGGGACTTCTGCAGACATTTTGAATCTTTCATAAGGGGACAGAATAGAGGAATGAACTTTATTTGGACCTTATCTCCCTACCTCATTCACAGAATGAGACTTGTGCAGAGGAAGCTGACTTCGGGTGAAGACAGTGAGTTGATTTGGGGCATGAAAGTGAAAGTGAGATTCCCAGGTGGTGCTGCTGCCATGTGGCCTGTTGGAGACATGGAGCTGAAGTTAGGAAGTCAGGGCTGGAGATGAAGATGGGATGGTTGGTCCTACGGATGCAATACTTAAAGCTACAGATAGGGGAGAGATTTCCATGGGCATGGAAGAGAGTGCAAAGCTGGAAAAGCCAAGTGCAGTTGCTGTAATGTTATCTATTCATTCAACCATTTTCACCAGAACTTTGGAAATTTGCATCTGGAATAACTGGGTAAAGTAAATGGGTTTTGCCAACTATATGGTACCAGGCCGCATCAGCATCTGCGTGCAACCTGCAGACTTCATGTCTAAAATGCTAATTTTATGACATTGTCTCATCAATAAGCTTCTTAAAGTAGGATAATTTTTGGAGCTGCAAATGTAGGACTTCCCCTTATATTTCCTCCTTTCCCCTCCTCAAGCAGGTAGTAGGCTTTGTTTTACTTTCCTCTGGGGAGGTTTATGGCAGGCTGAAAGCAGAAGTTGCCTGCAAAACACTTCTTTTCCTGGCTTTGTTTTCAAAAGCCTAAACCCCCTGAGGTGCCTTAGTGTACAGGAGGCAAAGGAGACAGGAAATCTGAGCAGGCAGTTGTGGATTTGCCCCAGGTTGAATGATTGTTTCAGGCTAGGGGAGAGGTCCACAGTCCTGCAAGAGCTAATGCCCTTTTCTCTGACAACACCCCAGAGGGGTGGCCAGACCTCAGAGAACGGCCATGAGGTTCCCAGCCTCACCAAATAGCCATAGGTCCCAAGGGTGGCATGAAAGCTAGTGTGCTATTAGAACTGAGGGAACCAGGTTCATTGGGACACTGGTGGCCTTGGCAATGACCAGTGATGACCCATAACTGCAGGGTCTTCCTGGGATCTCCAAGGATGGCCTGAGGGAGAAAATCTTAGACGTTTGGAGTAGAAATTAAGTTGATTTAAATAATCTATCCCTCGATGGAAACTTTTTAAGTTGTAAGGAATGAATATACTTCAGTAATACTGCCCGACCGTCTTTGTGCATACAGCTTTCTTATACACAGGATTTTTAAAAGTAGATTCACAGAAGTAGAATTACTGATTGAAAGGGTATACAAATTTTTAAGGCTTTTGATACATACAGCCTAAATGCCCTATGGATGGATTATGCCTTTTCCAATTTGGATTTTAAAACTAGAACCCTGTCTCCAGTGGGGTAGGGTGGGCTGGAAGACACACTGGTACCCTATTAGGAAGCTATTGCAATATTTCATATGAGATATGAGGAAGAGCCAAAATGAGATTGTGGCAGTGGGGAAAGAGAGGAAGGGAGATTCCAGTATCACTGGGGAGATGATGTCAGCAAGCCATCTCTGCATATGACTGAAGTAGTGACGAAGAAGCAACAATAAAAATCCCGTTACTAATTTCCAGCTTGAAAATCTGAGTAGATAAAAATCCTATCAACTAAGAGGCAGTGTGGTTTTATGGCAAGTACCTGTATTGTGGATCTAATTGATCTAGTTCAAATTACAGCTCTCCCAACTAATTAGCTGTGTGGCCTTGGGCAAGTTGTTGAAACTCTCTGAGCCCATATACCTAGATCTCCTTATTTGTGAAAAGGTATAGTAACATTTTGACTCCTGGGTTACTGTAAAGTTTAATTGTGAAAATGTTTTTTAACCACCTGGTCCACTGTGGCATTGAAGAAATTAATAAAAGCAAATAATACAGACATAAGAGGAGTCCAGAAGGATAAAGAATATAGTTGGTTTGAAATCCATTACATTTATTCTTTTTTTCTCCTCAGAATCCATTGTGTTTAAGATGCATGAAATAGACTTTATCTTATTCTTTTATTTTTTAAGAGACTAAAGGTATGAGAGGGTTGAGGAAACAGGAAGTGGTGATCCCACTGCCCCTGGGAGCAGGACCATAGAGGCAGTGGTGCAGTTCTCCAGTATGACCACAAGGTGGAGTCATTTTGATTCAAAGAGACTTTAACTTGGGGTAGGAGTGCCGTATTCCATCTGCAAATTGTCCACTGAGCACCTTCTCTGTGCTAGACTCTGCCTTCCAAAAGCTCCCTGACTTGTAAGGCTGGAGGCTGGAGCTTGGTTGGAGAGCAGTCCGTTTTTCTTTATATCACTGTATGGTTTTAGGCCTTGACCTGATCAGGAAAGTTTCTTTCCAGGATGGTCACTGGTATATTCAGAAAGCAGGGCCCCAGGTATTTACTGTAGTATCAGGACCAGTGCCAGAGTCACTTGCACATTTGGGTTTCTTAAGAGCCGGAGTACTTTTCTATTTCTGAAAATGCACTTAATAAAAAGGAAACATTTAACAGAACTCAGGAGATTTCTTGGGGCCTTGGAGCAAAGCTCTTCTCCACCTCCCTTTATTTTTTTTTTTTTAATGAAGACGTTGACACATTTAAAAAGGACAAAAGCAGGCCAAGTCTGTGATCACAGCACTCTGGGAGGCAGACATTGGAGGATCACTTGAGCTCAGGAGTTTGAGTCCAGCCTGCAAGAGTGAGACCCCGTCTCTACTAAAAGTAGAAAAAATAGCTGGGCATGGTGGTGTGTGCCTGTAGTCCCAGCTACTTGGGAGGCTGAGGAAGGAGGCAGGAGGATTGCCTGAGCTCAGGCATTTGTAGTTGCAGTGAGCTATGATGATGCCGCTGCACTCCAGTCTGGGTGACAGAGTGAGACTCTGTCTTAAAAAAAAAAAAAAAAAAGACAAAGCTGACTGAAGGCCCAGATCTCTGCAGAGAGTGTTAGGGAACAGTAAACCTCTCCTATCCAGAGAAAATAAGGAGCCTTATTACCAGGAATTCCACTGCTGTCAGCCATTATTAGTCTAACTGTATATTGAACAAGCAGGACTTGTGAGTTATAATACTAACAGCAACTTTAGTTTTAAATCCCATAATCCCTTTAGAGGGGTCAGTAATTCATCCCCTTCACCTGCATTAAACTCAGCAAGCCCGATGATTTTTCTGGCCACTTTTAAGTAAAAATAGGTCATCACTTTAAATCATAAACACAGGCTCAATTTAGCCTTTATAATATCAGTCCTAGGTGAACAGAAGTCCAAACATAATTTTAAGCCTTCTCCCTGCGAGGGCCTGCTATGGGATGTGGGCGTGTGTGGGAAGGTGTAATCTATCTTCTCCTGCCCCCAGCTCCAGACCTAGGCCCTTTCACCCCAACTTTCTAATCCTGTTTTTGGATCCCTTAGGATTATAGCCTGAGGAGGTGAGAGTGGGACGCCAGGAACATTTTTACCTATTGGTACCATAGGAAGATGGCTTCATGTTCTCCAGGCCTGGAGAGTTTTAAAAGGTGTTTAAAGTCAATTTTCTCAGAGAATTCTCTTTTGAGAACACTAAAACTGCTGTTTTCACCTGAGTTCCCTTACTCTGTACTCCAGCAGTTCCTCTGCTCTCTCCAACCGTCCCTAAGAATCCATTTCAACCTCAACCTTTTGGCTGAGTTCCATTGCTCCTCTAGATGGCCCTACTGGTGGTTGTCTAAGACAACCTCTGTGGCTCCATTTCTCACACCCCTACCCCAGTGTGGCTTGAATCACGTCCATGAGACTCAGACACTGGGAGTGCGGCCCCCCCAGCAGCAGCTCTTCACTCTCCTTCCAAAGCAGCTCAGCAGTCCGCCTCTTGCCTCTAAGTTTTCTGAGTTGGAGCAAGACAGTCATCTGCCCTGCCCCCATCACGGTAGGGGACACACACCCACTTCTTCAAGGGCCCTGGTTGAAGCCCCTCTCACTTAGCCTGGGTGAAGGTGGTCACTGCCTTTGGTCAGAGGCCAGTCAGGAGACAGAAACCACATCAATTATTTTAATCGAGAGAATTTAACATAAAGATTTGTTAACTAGGTGTTGAAAAACAGAAAAGGCCCAAAATAACACTAAGGTATCCGTGGAGGTGGCAACTGCAGGAAGCAGCTACATCCCCTAGGGCCGGGAGCACAAGGACAAGCAGTTGGAATTATTTAAACGTAGAGGCTTGTGGGAGGGGCCTGCAGAGCGGAGAGTCAGACCTCTGAGAAGAGGGTGCCAGCCCGCTGGTGCTGGATGCCCTTCAGGTGTAATTAGGTGGGATCATTGAGTGGTGGAAAAACTAAATTGGAATCAACTGCTGCTGCCACGACGAACTGCTGCTGCCAAAGTGAAGGAGCATTGCCAGGGCGACGGTGACAGGAACAGGCTGCAGGCAGGAGGGGGAAAGCTCCTCTTCCTCCTCCAGCCCCGAGAGCTCCCTCTATTGGCCCCTATTGGCAGAGCCTAAAAGGAGCCTCTGGCAAGGGAGAAATGTGGTTTGTGGGGTCCAGGTCCCAGAATCATAAAGCTGAGCACAGAGTGTGCATTTGAAGCTGAGAGATCATAGCTTAATAGCTGGCACACCTCTTCTTTATTTCTCTCAAGAAATGCTCCAACAATCCTCTCCTCATTTCCAAAAACCAGTACTCTTTAATACCCTCAATCTGGATAACAGATTTGTCTAACAGATCGCAGCCCTCTACTTTGAAAATCCTGCAGATAGTCTAATTCACAACTCACATTAGTATACAAAATATACTGCATCTAGGTGCTTCCGTTAAAACTTCTAATTTAATATTTGTTACTATAGTAATCACTAACTTAATGGGCATTTATTATGTACCAGACAGTGCTAAGCAATTTACATATTAATGATTCTCATTTAATCTCACCAATGGTTTTATTATTATCATCAAATACTATTTTTGGTATTCATGTGCTTTTATTATCCCCATTTTACAGATGAGGAAACTGAGGTGCATAGGGGTGAAATAATTTGCTTTAAGGCCACACAACTGGCAAGTGAGAAAGCTAAGGTTTGCACACAAGCAATCTGGTTCCACAGCCTGCATTCTTAACCACTACATTAGACTATATTATAGACTGAATTTATGTGTCCTCCCAAAATCCCTATGTTGAAGCCCTAACCCCCAGTATGGCTGTTATTTAGAGTAATGAAGTTAAGGTTAAATGAAGTCATAAGGGTGGGGCCCTGATCTGATAGAATTAGTGTCCCCACCCCGCACCTCCTGCACTGAGGAAGGGCCATGTGAGCACATAGTGAGAAGGTGCCTTGTCTGCAACCCAAGGGGAGAGCCTTCCCCAGACACCAACGCAGCTGGTACCTTGATCTTGAACTTCCCAGCCTCCAGAACTGTGAGAAAATTAATTTCTGTTGTTTAAGCCACCCAGTCTGTCATATTTTGTTATAGCAGCCCGAGGAGACTAATGAAAACTATTAATAGTAATTTTATTGTGTAATTTCAGTTCATTGGTTTCTAAGGGAATAATTATATTGAAAACAATACATAAATGATAGTAGGCCCCAACTAAATTTTGTTTCCGTTCTATTTTGATGGGTAGACTATTTCCTTCCAATGCTGGAAGTGGACAGTTGTGTCACCACTGGGAGAAAGGGAGCGTGAGACGAGGTTATATCCAGAACTTAGGACAGTTCATCCGAAGCCCCCGGCTTCCTCGGCCCTAGGAATAGCCTGCAGGTGTGCTATTGTTACTGTGGTCATTACAGTCGGGGCGGCCATTTAGTGCCTCCTGGGAGGACATAATAAATGGAAATGGCTTAGCCTGGGCAGGGGAGAGACTTCGCAGGGTCCAGGGTCTCATGGCAGCCAGTCAGCCCAGGTCTGCAGGTGAGTCCCGCATAGCCTCTTCCTCCTGCCTTGTGGTAACTGATTTTTCATGACATCAAGTTAATCACAATTACATACACAGCCACTATACACTCCCAGGACCTCAAAAGAACCATAAAGAAAATAATAATTATGAGCAAGACAATTCAGCTTTTCATGGCTCTTCATTGCCAATTCCATGAGTCCCCAACTCTTCCACCTGCAGTTCTAGGACCTCCAGTATATGAACCCAACTTTCCAGAATCTTCTCCTTTTACTTCTCTACATGGCCCACATGCTGCAGTCAACTGCCTGCTCACTGATCCCTAAATGGGCTCCTGATTTGCCACCTTTGCCTTTGTTCCCTATTTCTGGAAAGTTCTTTCTCCACTTCTGCTTGTTGAAGTCTCAGTCATGCTTGAAGACTCATTACATCTGTGAGGGCTGTTTATGTTTTGAGTGACACTCGAACAATAAAGGGAATCCGTTGGCTCCTACCCTGAGAAATAGAGATATCTATCTTCAGGCGGTGTCTGATCCGACAGCTCGGACAGCACCGTGAGTGGCCTGGTTTTACTCCACTTTTCTATTCCATCTTTTGCAGTGTCGGGTTGTGTCTGACACCCGCCGATGGCTCCCTTACCCCTCCCCGAGCAGTGGCGGGTGTGCCCCGTATCTTCCTTTTGCCTCTTTATTTAGGTCTCTACTCTTCTCCAGCCTGCCCAGTGCCCTTGGAGGCTACCCTGGAGTTCATCAGTGGGCTCCCTTGCCCTCTGCTATCCACTTGGGTTTAGCCACTGAGGAGCACCACATGAGCTCAGCAGATGGTTGGGGTATTTATTAAACCTCTGTCTACCATGGGGCACACGACGACCTGCCTTCGTTCCTTACCTGTGAGGTGACAGTCTCCATACAGCTCTCTCGATCTCTGCATTCCAGTAACCACCCTCTGTAGGCCTAGGGCTGTCCTGGCACCAAGATACTTCACTATTCCTTAAGTTTTCCCTACACCATGCTCACACCTTTGTAAAGAGTCCATTTATTAGTTGCTCCTCAAATTGCCTGATTTGAGTGTGCTGCTTCCTGCTGGGACCTTGACTGATGTAGGAATCCCAAATCACACATCTTCACACCACACTGCTCAGGGCGAAGGGAGAGGTTTCTCTTTTGGCTGTTTTAACAGGAGAGAGGGGGCCGGGCGCGGTGGCTCACGCCTGTAATCCTAGCACTCTGGGAGGCCGAGGCGGGTGGATCACTCAAGGTCAGGAGTTCGAGACCAGCCTGAACAAGAGCGAGACCCCGTCTCTACTAAAAATAGAAAGAAATTATCTGGCCAACTAAAATATATATAGAAAAAATTAGCCGGGCATGGTGGCGCATGCCTGTAGTCCCAGCTACTCGGGAGGCTGAGGCAGTAGGATTGCTTGAGCCCAGGAGTTTGAGGTTGCTTGTGGGCTAGGCTGACGCCACGGCACTCACTCTAGCCAGGGCAACAAAGCGACACTCTGTCTCAAAAAAAAAAAAAAAAAAAAAAAAAAAAACAGGAGAGAGGGAAAGCTTCTTGCCCACGAGCCCAGCAAACATCTTCATTCTCCTTGCCTTGGTTGTCTTACCCACCATCACTGTGGGGTGGTGGTAGTAGGAATGGGAATGTGCTGATCTGCCTAAACTAGTAAGAGACTCCCCAGTGCTGGGGGTGGGGTCATGTCACCCCAAACCCCATGACTGAAACATGCAAGGGGTGATTCCCCCAAACAAAATTAAGGTGCAGCAGTCCCAGATGGAAGAAGGAGGGAATGCCACACACTCCCCAGAGGGCCATCTCCTTCTCTGAAGCTTGTCCTTATTTTCCCAACTGGATACAATGCAATGGGCAAGAAGATAGGTGTTGTCCTGCTGTCATGGAGCTTACAGTGTAGCTGGGGAAGTAATTAAGTACACAAATAAAGATGATTACACATCATATTGAGTGCTAGGAAGGAAACAAATGAGGTGCTGAGAGAAGACAATACGGATCAACTATTTCAGATCATGTGACCAGGGAAGGCTCCTCTGAGGAGGCGACGTTAAGCTGAGGCTGGAAAGATGCAACAAGTGAAGGGGAGGACTGGAACTCCTGATGGGCACAGCTTGAGAATGGATGAGAACCAGCAGTGGAGGAACGTAGGCGAGGCCAGTGTGGCTGGAGTGAGGTGAGGAAAGGGAGAGCCTCCTGCATGAGGCAGGAGAGGCAGGCAGACTTCCTAGACCTGGGTTTGGATTCCATCTGGGTACAAAGAGAGGATTAAGGGGTGAGACTTAATCTGATTTCTGTGTTAAGATCACTCTAGAAATAGGGGCACTCATTTGCAAGATGCTGCATTGTCAAGGTGACAGATGGCAAAGACCTAGACAGGGTGCCCGCTGTGGAGATGTATTTTAGAGGTGGAATCAGCGTAACTGACAGATGGATGGGATGGGGCAGGTGGCAGGTAAAGAAGAGTGTAGAGTGATTCCTCAGTTGCTGGTCTGTCTTGAGTCGTGGTGATGGGGCTGGGGTGGGAATTGGAAGGTCAGTGGCCTGAGGCCACCCAGCATCCCTGGGTCCAAATGGCGAGTTCCAACAAAAGAGTCTGATGGCTGCCCTTGAGTCAGGTGCCACCTGGCACTGAGAGAGGGGAGGGACCAGTGTACTAGGGCCTGCCTGAATTTGTTTCAGCCTAAAAGAAAGGAGAAAATAAGCATATGAATAAGTAGAACACAAAGCATTATAAGGTCTGGAGTAGATGCTATCTGGGGCATCATCCTAGCCCCCAGCTGTTGCCCTTTCTCTAGAACCCGCTCCACCCGCCCTGGGGTAGGGGCCAGCTACAGTGGATGGCAGAAAGATTCTGCTATAAAAAACATACAAACAAATAAACAAAAAAAGAACAACAACAACAACAGGAGAAAGAGGTGGAGTATGTCAGTAGGCACATCCCTGGTTCTGCACCCAAAGAATTTACAATCCCCAAATGACTTTTGTGATATTACACCTGCCTTGATTTCTCATTTATTCCAAGTTACCTCATCATTTACTTTGTTAATCTGCAGTGTTTTTTCCCCTTATTGTTAAGAGTAGCTTTAAAAAATGGTTTTCAAGTTACTTTTTGTGTGTATTTAAATTTTCTGCCTACTTGGTGATCCCTCTGCATCCATGGAAACTTCTCCATGAATCCTTGTTTGTGAACCAGACAGGGTATTCTGGGACACTAGTGTCTCCTAATTTACTGGTGTAATTATAGCTCTATCTCTGTGCTAGCTAGAGATACAGAAATATAGGAATGATAGAGATATGAAATTCATCTATTTTCTCCTTCCATCTTAAAGATTATTCACTGCTTTTCAGCTTGATGACCTTGGACAAATTACTTAACTTTCAATTTCTCCATTTATAAAATAGCAATTATAATAGTGCCAACCTCACTGGGTTGTTCTGAGGATTAAGTGGGATAATCTGTATAAACCACTTACCACAGTGCCTGGCACTTAGTAAACCAAGCACTCAATCACAGTTGGCAGCTATCCACGTAAAAAGGAATGAAGAATATCTCTAAATACTACCATGGTGGTGGGGCATGGTGGCTCATACCTGTAATCCCAGCACTTTGGGAGGCCTAGGTGGGAGGATCACTTGAAGCCAGGAGTTTGAGACCAGCCTGAACAACATAGCAGGACCCCGTCTTTACAAAATATAAGAAAAGATTAGCCAGATGTGGTAGTGCACACCTGTAGTCCCAGATACTCAAGAGGCTCAGGCAGGAGGATCGCTGAAGCCCAAGAGTTGGAGGCTGCAGTGGTGCCAGCCACCCATCTGGCTAATTTTTCTATTTTTTTGTAGCGATGGCGTCTCCCTGTGTTGTTCAGGCTGGTCTCAAACTCCTGGCTTCAAGCAATTCTCCTACCTTGACCTCCTGAAGTGCTGGGATTATAGGCGTGAGTCATCACCCACCTTGCTCAGCTTGTTCTTCTATATGAACTATACCACTGGGGAACCAAATAGAAGATGAAGGGTTCTCTCGCTCTCGCTCTTTCTTTTTTTTAGTGGTGGGTTGCCCCAGCTGGAGTCTGTTACCCAGTCTGGATTCGAACTCCTAGACTCATCATCTCACCTCCGCCTCCTGTTTTCTCTTTAAGTGCTGTACAAGGAATGATGGAATTAACTGTCACTGTTTTACAATCCTTAACGTATTAGAGCAGTGGTCCCCAATCTTTTTGGCACCAGGGACCAGTTTCGTGGAAGAGAATTTTTCCACAGACCAGGGTGGGGGGATGGTTTTGGGATGATTCAAGTGCATTACATTTATTTTGCAGTCAGACCTCTCTGCTGATAATCTGTATTTGTAGCTGCTCCACAGTGCTAGTCACCACCTCAGCTCCCCCTCAGATCAGCAGGCATTAGATTCTCATAAGGAGCAACCTAGATCCCTCGCATGCGCAGTTTACAGTAGGGTTTGCACTGCTATGAGAGTCTAATGCCACCGCTGATCTTACAGGAGGTGCAGCTTAGGCAGGGATGCAAGTGATGGGGAGCAGCTATAATTACAGATGACCCTTCCCGCTGGCTTTCCCACTGCTCACCTCCTGCTGTGCAGCCTGGTTCCTAACAGGCCCCAGATCAGTACCAGTCTGTAGCCCCAGGGGTTGGGGACTGCAGTGTTAAAGGCATAGCATCAATAGCTGTTGTCATAACAAAAAGAGAGACAACCAGATACGAAAAGCCTCCTGCTAGAACACATTAATACCCATGAAGTAGTCTTGCAAAAACATTGAACTTGGATGGAAACGAGCTTCTAGTTTCAACAACCACATTATAGGCATTCAAAGGAGAAGAGAGAGGAACACATTAGATGATACCACCATCGAGTTGTAATCAGCAAAATCTATACTGTGGGATATTCTCCAGGCCAAATGCCCTGCTGAATTCAACAAATCTCAATGAAAAAAATTTAAAAGTGGGTGGGGGAAATATATGGACTAAGAGACATATCAATCGATTGCAGATCCTAATTCAAATCAACTCTTTAAAAGTTACAACTTTATTAAGCATTGGAGATTTGAATTCTGAGTAGATATTTGATTATATTAAAGAATTATCATTAATGTTTTTGGATATGATAATAGAATTTGGAGGATTTTTTTAAAAGTCCTTTTCCTGTTAGAGATATATAATGAGATATTTATGGATAAAATTATATGATGTCTGGGATTTGCTTCAAAATAGTGCAGGAGGGGGATGTGGATGGGTACACATGGAGTGGGATTGAGCAGTGGGTGACAGATCCTGCACATAAAGGTTCTTTATGTTATTTTGCTTACTTTTGTGTGTATTTTTAAATTTCCCTAATAAAAAGTTAAAAAAAGAAAAAAAAGAAGAAAAAAATGTGAGGGAGCAATAATAATAATAATCCAATTAGCAATTATCCCCTGTATACCCAAACCCTCGTCTCCTGGGGAACCCATTAACGTAAGAAGATTCACACTAGCAGTCCATTTGGCCAGTCAAGACTCAGTTTTCAGACTATACCTTAATAGAACTTTTCAGGTACATTTATAATAGCTTCCTGTTAATTATTCAGACAATTTAAAATGACCCCTTTAAGTTAAATGCTAATTGTTTTGATGAGACTTTTTTCTAAAATGTCTTAAATCACTTCCTGCCAGAGGAAATTGAGTAGTAACATCTTATCTGTTTTTGTTTTTTTAATTGTGCGACTCAGAGTCATTGTTATGAAACCTCAGGCACTGTCCCCAGCTGTACTCCAGCCCTGGGGGCTATTTCATTATCTGGAGTTATTAGTGCTAATTCAGAAGCTCAGAGGCTTTTATTCTCTTCTAGGCGGTGACTGCCCATTTCCTCCCTTCCTGCTGCTGTCAGCTTGTCTGCGTCCCTGTCCCTCCCCCGACTGTGCTCTATTCTCCGCTCTCCCATTCACACCTCTCCTCGCAGCCTAACAAGGTGCCCTGCACACAGTAAGCGCTCAATAACCATTTATTGAGTCGGATTAAACCCGGGAAGACTGGAAGTTTGCCAGAGGAAACAAAATAATTAAGCTTGTTAATTCATTAACCTTAAGTTTAGACACATCCCTTAAGCTCCTGAGTATAGTTTGGGAATTCATTCATACCTGAGTTCCAAATGCTTGAGGTTGTCAGGACTCTGGCTGCTGAATTAAATGGGGGGATGGCTCTATTGTATATTAAAATGTGTGTTTGCGGGCACGAATAATTGCTGCTAATTTGTGCAGCAGGAAGAATAAAAGTAGCAAATTGATAATTTCTACTTCTATAATGAAGACTATGTACCCCCAAGATGTGTACAATTGTTATATATCAATTTTTTTTTTTTTTTTTTTTTTTTGAGACAGAGTCTCACTCTATTGCCCAGGCTAGAGTGAGTGCCGGGGCGTCAGCCTAGCTCACAGCAACCTCAAACTCCTGAGCTCAAGCGATTCTCCTGTCTCAGCCTCCCGAGTAGCTGGGACTACAGGCATGCACCACAACGCCCGGCTAATTTTTTCTATATATATATATTTTTTAGCTGTCCATATAATTTCTTTCTATTTTTAGTAGAGATGGGGTTTCGCTCTTGCTCAGGCTGGTCTCGAACTCCTGATCTCAAACGATCCGCCCGCCTCGGCCTCCCAGAGTGCTAGGATTACAGGCGTGAGCCACCACGCCTGGCCTATATCAATTTTAAAAAAAGAGAATAGCCCTCGATTACCTTAAATACAACCCCTACCTTCATTGTAGCATACCAGGGTATGAAAGTATTATTTATGAAATTCAAAGCTACTTGTTGAAATTCAAACACATTTTTATAAAAGAAGACATATTTTGACTAAAACAGAATTAGGTAAATTGAGTGGAAGCAAAAAAAAAAAAAAAAAACCATAATCTTTTTTTTTTAAACACCAAACCAGATCCAGGACATAATCTTAATTAATTAATTTTTATTCTAATCCCATGACATATTAACACAATCTTAATTTAATTGGCCTTTCCAACTAAAACATTTTAACTATGTTTAAAAACTACTAAAGGTAAACTAGGAGATACACCTTAAGTGCAGCTTTCGTAGGCACTTAATTATTTCTCACTAAATATAGTTTGGCTCAGGAACAAGACTTTGGAGTCATCCTAGATTCCTCTTGGTCTCTTCTCAAATCCAGTCCACCTGTAAATCCTGCTAGTTCCATAATACCTTCATCTCAGCACCTCCACTGCTGTGCCCCATCCAGGTCACCACTGTCCCTCCCCTGAGCTTTGTGTTAGCCTCTTATCTGGTCTCCTGCTTCCCCCACTGTCAGTTCTGCATCCAGTTGCCGGAGCGATTATTGATAGGAGAGCAGTTTCATCACCTCTCTTCCTTGCTCAGTACCTCCTGGTGGCTCCCATGACACACAAGTCCTCATGTTGGTCCCCTGGCCCCTGCCTGCCTCCACACTCCTCCCCCTCAGTCACTCTGCTCCAATCACATGGGCCTCCTTTCTGTCCTTTAAACACACAATAAATATTTCTTCAATGAATGAATGAGTTCTATAATAATTATAGTCAATTACAATTTGTACAGGCTGTGTGCTAGCCTCGCCCAGCCCAGCCCAGCCCAGAGATGCTCTCTTACCCAGCTGGCATCAACTGCTGGTTCTCACGCCTTACTAGGTATCAGAATCATCTGGAGGACTTGTTAAAACTCACATGGTCCGGGATGGCCTAAAGATTTACATTTCTAAGTTTCTGGGTGACGCTAGTCCGGGCATATACTTTGGCCTAAAGATTCTAGCGTGGAAGACCAATTGACCATTCTGGGCAGAAATTTGGCAAATTTTGGCCTGCTATGCCTGTATGCCTCCAAGGGTGAAAAGATTCATTGCAGGCATATTTGGTGGGGGGGAAAACCCTGGACTGCCTTTTTTGACATTTAGCCACAGGGGGGCCCCCTAGCTCCAGTAATTCCTTCCTCAGGACCCCCTCCCCCCCGCCCCCCCCCCCCCCAGTTAAAACACCTTTTGTTATTTGGAGAAGTTCCAGGCCATTTCTCTTAAAAAAAAAAAAAAAAAAATTAGCTCTAAGACCAGGAGTTTGCTATTTACAAAAGGGCAGGTGCCCCATGAGAAATGGTGGTGGTTTTCTCAGCAATGTAAGACTGTGTGCTCTGTTGGAAGTCACTAGTCTCAGATGGAAATGACACAGGAAAGTAGGAGACGACATTACATCAGAAGATGGAAGGAGGTTTCCTTTTAGCCCACAAGAAGGGATCATACCCAGGACAAACTTCCACCCCTGTGTAGCCCATGACGCCATGCACACAATGGACACTCCATAAGCCCTGACCCCAAAGCCTACTCCAAACTCCTGTCACTGTGGTGGAGAGAAGAGGACCTTTCCTTCAGCTCCTAGCTGCACCTCTCCAGCATCTTCACCTCACTCCCAGATAAGGGGGCTGGGGACCAGCAGGAGTGAGTGACAAGGATAGGGACGAAGGGCCTAGCAATGCTGCCTTCCTGGGCTGTCACACCTGGCCTGGTGTTGGAACCTGAGAAGGGCAGCCGGGCTGGCAGCTGACAGCTAAAGTGGGGAGTGCTGGAGAGCTGGCCCAGGGGAGGCAGCTCGAGTGGGCCCCACCTGTGGGTCCTCCCTCTTCATCCCTCCCCACTTGCTCTCGTGCTTCTCTTTCTCTGTGGAGTGAAGCCCAATGTCTTACATTAACAGAGCCTGGAAAATGCATCCAAGTGAGAATGTACAAAGGTTAAACACAGCCTTCCATATTATAAGGGTGCTCGCTCCACTCCCAGAAAGATAATGGCGACTATAAAATTCCTAATGACTCTTTGTTCATTAGCCATATTCTTCAGTAACACAGTCTTAGCAGTTTAAACATCTTCACATGTGAAGAGGCTGTAGATCTTTTTTCTCAATGAGGTTTTATTGAGGCAATAGAGCGACTGCTTTTGGGTACTACGTAATTTTAATCTTTGTTTCAGTTTAAGGTTTTGAGACCTTTGCTTCTTATCACAAATATCATTAATTTCTCAGTTTTCCACTCATTAGAGAGAGAGAGTACAGGGCAAGTGCAATTAAAAACTCAAATAGCTGTAAAACGAATTTTGCTCAACAAGGATGGTGACAACATAGAACCAAACTCACTG
Source organism: Eulemur rufifrons (assembly GCF_041146395.1). Lineage (NCBI taxonomy): Eukaryota > Metazoa > Chordata > Mammalia > Primates > Lemuridae > Eulemur > Eulemur rufifrons. Next base: position 64,902,707 of record NC_091001.1, read on the forward strand.
GCTGGTAGGCAGGAGCACTGTGAGAGGGTTTGAAATATTCATTCATTCACAACAGCCTGCATTTGTCATGTAATGGGCACCTGGGGAAACCCAGACCTTGTGTGGAATGGGGCAGGCATCCCGTGAGCAGGAGCTGTGGCAGACCCCGAAGAGTGGCCACTCAGGGGCCCATCTAACTCCTGTCAGGAAGGTGTACCTACCTGAGCTAGAAGGCTGAGACCTAGAAAGTGCTTTCCCAGACGTCCTCGTAGGTCTGCCAAGCAGAGCACCTGTGTGAAACCCAGGCTGCACCGGGGAAGGTGGACACGGGCAATACAGGATAGAGCTACACTGGGAGAGCAGATTGGAGTAGCTCTGGGGGAGGGTCCACTGCCTGGTTCCTAGTGTCACGGGTGTGGGGCGGTGGGCGGCAGCAGCAGAACTGCTGTCAGAACAGTTCTAGAGCTCTTATCTGTATGGTTCCTGGCTATTAGTGACCCACCTGTTTTTCTCTCTCTCTCAGAAATTCTGTATGCTCTTTAATAATACCCTGTACTCAATGCTTTTCTGCTTTTGGTAACTAGAGTAGATGCTGTTGTCTGTAACTTGGACCTCTTACTCAGAGAGTGCTCTAACCAAATCAGAGATATTCGGCATGTGCTCAAGATGTGTCTTGACAGTATTCTCTCCAAATCCCCTGCAGCTGTGAAAGTCTGTTGCACTTTCTTCCAGTGCTTGTGCACAGGTTTGACTCCTTTCTCTGTTGGCCCTGATGGTTACCAGCCAGAGGGTGATACCTGACTGCTGGTTTGTACCCTCTGTTCCCTCATCCAGTTCCCAAAAGGTATTCAGGTTGACATCCAGCCTGAAACTCTTCCTTGGCACTTTCGTGTCACCTCTAGCACTGTCATTTGCATGTTTTGTGCCTACTGTTACCATGAGAACACAAACACCATGGAGAAGTAAACATGTCAGCTTGCATGACCAGAGCGGAAGCACACAGCACAAGCGTGCGGTGACACAGAGTTCACAGTGCAGCCCGCCACGGGAGCTCTCGCAGGCCGAAAGCGCGGGATCCTACTTGCCCTAGGGGCTATTGGGTGTTGTAAAAAATCTGTGTTGACTCTATCCTTTAATACTGTAATTTCTCATGTGAGCAGTTCTATCAGCTTTGCTAGAACAATACAAAGTGTGGTATACCTGCTTTTATTGTACAAAAGGGCAGATAGCAGGAAGTTTGACTATAGGAAGTTGAAAGCCACCTGGAGATACTTTGTGTAAATAACACTAACTAGACAGGGGGAGAAGGCACCTGTGCTAAGAAAGGGGCGTGACGGGGCAGCCCGGTGGTTTGCAGCCTCGGCTGTGCATTAGAATCACCTGCGACTCTAAAATGCCAATATCCAGGCCCAAACCCAGACCAGTCTTTGTGGGTGGGGAGGCTGGTGTTTTTTTTAAGCATGGGGGATTCTAATGAGGCTTCAAGGTTGAGAACCACTGGGTAGAGCTTTCTACTCTGCCCTATTTAGGCTCATGAGTGTGGCTTTTTCTCCTCTTTCCAGTGTTGTCTGAGGCTTCAGACAAAGTAACCACATAGGTTTTCCTAGTTAGTAGCATTCCTGACTGGAGACAAGCTTCCCATTCAAAGACTGTCTCTCCTAAAAGAATTCAGGTACTTCCAGACGAAATTCAGGTTGGAGGATCTTTGATTCTTAGTGGAAACATGGATAGTCAGCAAGGTGAAAAATGTAAACAATGATTCTGTAATCATCCACTTCATAAAAACCAGGGTCTGAATTGCATTGCAGTTTTGTCTAGGGCAAGATCACCTCCTTGGCAGACACAGTACAAACAAGAGCAGATTTCTCCTCAGATGAGCTCATCTGTGGCTACTCTAGTTAGAGATTTTGGGGCAATTACCTAGAATGGAGTTTTCTAGCAAAGACTCTGAGCCAAGGGTGCCCACAGGTGCTGATGGTTCTAGCTCTTTGGTTCTCAAACATTGACATGCCCAAGAATGGGCTGGGAGCTTGTTAAATGCGGAGTTCCTAGGCCTGCCACAGCGCTGCTGACCCAGCCACTCTCAGCCTTGGCTGCACATTGAAATCCCCTGGGCAGCTTTAGAAATTCTGGAGCTTGAGTCCCCCCAGCCTCCACCAGAAATTTTGCTTATTTGCTTTGGATATGGCCTGGGCCTGGGGATTTTCCAAAGTTCCCACAGTAGTCTACTATGCAGCCAGGCCTGGGAACCACTGGCAAGAAAAATGCCACTGTGGACTTTTATTCCTATTTTCCTTTTCTTCTTGGAAAGTCTTTTTTCCTGAGTTTCTTTCACATTCCATCAGCAGTGGAGCAGAAGAGTAGAACTCGGGGACCATCTAGTCCCTCAGTTTGCAGGAAGGCAAACCGACCACCCAAGGCCACAGGCCTATCCAGTCAGCCCCTGGGTGCAGCCTCCTCCCTCTCTCATTGTCCTGCCACCATTGTTGCCTGCTAGGAAACAGAGGGAATTTTGTATGAGGCAAAATGCTACAAAACATTAGAAATAAGGAATAATATAATAATATTATATTATTCGGTCCTTTAAAGATCTTTAAAAGTCTCCATCGATTTGTAACTTCATACTGTCTTCCATATTTGTAAAGTGATGCTGGTTTCCTAGGGGCAATTACTTATGTTCCCAGCAAGCCACAGATGGCTAAAAATGGGTGTGCTCTTGTCCCTGACTCACTCTCAGGGACAGATTGGATTTGGATTCTGATGGACGGGCTGAGCTTCCAGGGAAGTATTTTAGCCGTTGACTGTTGCTTTTCTTTCCTAAATCTCCGTGAATATGTATACATCAGATATCTTGTGTGTATCAGGCTAATGTCTTTCAATGCCTACTAGCAAAGTGGGAATTGGTCAGATCAAGGGTTCCTAGACAAGAGACTTCTCAGCTAGCAATTTATTGAGGAAAAGGCCCTGATATGCCCACTTTCCTTGTGTGTAGGGGTGTGGGGGTAGGTGCTGCTAAAGAGGGCTGTTCCCCTGGGGAGCCTTGCAAGGGGATGAATATGTGTATAGATATCCTCAGACTCATCAATGCCTTGCCAGTGTTTCAGTGCGCCATTTTGTAGAAGAGAGTTCATTTTATGGAGAACAAACTGCTAACAGGAAAACCACCCATGCATTTCTGCTGTTAGAAATTATCTGGACAACTAAAAATATATAGAAAAAATTAGCTGGGCATGGTGGCGCATGCCTGTAGTCCCAACTACTCGGGAGGCTGAGGCAGAAGGATTGCTTGAGCCTGGGAGTTTGAGGTTGCTGTGAGCTAGGCTGATGCCAGGGCACTCTAGCCAGGGCAAAAAGAGCAAGACTCTGTCTCCAAAAAAAAAAAAAAGAATTCAGAAGTGGAGCATCTTGGTGGTTCTGCTCAACATTGCAGTCCAGATGACTGTTGGGGCTGTAGTCATCTGAAGGCTTCACTGGTCCTGGAGAATCTGTTTCCGAGATGATGTACTCACATGACTGGTGAGTTGACGTTGACTCTTGACAGACGCTTCAGTTCCTCCCCATGATGACCTCTTTGTAAGAATGCTTGAGTGTCCTCTCAACATGGCTGCTGGCTTCCTCCAGAGTGAGATCCACGAGTGAGCAAGGCAGAAGCCCTAATGTCTTTTATGACCTAACTGTGAAAGTCACACATCCTCATTTCCACAATATCCCATTGTTTACACAAATCAGGCCTGTTTGGTGTGTATATTAATAGAAACTAGACAAAGCATGAATACTAGCAGGCAGGGATCATTGGGGGCCATCTTGGAGGCCTCCTCAGATATGTGCTTTAGTTTATCTCCCAGCTAGTTAAAATTTCAGCTAGCCAACCAACAAACCTCAGGCCATTTTCCTTGTCCAGAACATTCATTGTCCTAGAATTGGGATGGCTGAGCCTTCTTTCCTGAGTTGAACATTACAGTGTAGTTTATACTTGGCTTTCACCAAACAATACCAGTGGCAAATGTGTCAGGAGAGTGGGGAAATATGATATAATCTTTAGAGCTGGAGTTGGCAGACTTATTCCATAAAGGACAAGATAGTAAATTACTTAGGCTTTCTGGGACAAGAGGCAAAATCAAGGATATCATGTAGGTTTTTATACAACAAATGAGAAAACTCCTGCCCTGTCTTGCCCTGCACCATTTGCCTGGGGTGGGCCATCCCCAGTGATGGTCACACCTGACACCCTGTTGTCATCAGTTGGAGACATTCTCAGGACAAAGAGAATGGCCTGATGGGGAAGGGCTTGACCTGGGCCACTGGCCAGAGAAGTGAGGCAATTCACAGAGTTGCTGACTTCTAGCCTGAGATTCGGCTGCTGGAATCTCAACTGAAGTTGCCAACACTGAAGTCCCCAACACATAGGTGGTGGTGACAACACAGGCCCTGGGCAGGGTGAGTGTAGCCACCAACCAGGAAGGCTGGTGCTGGGGGGAACAGGGGCCAGGGCTACATATGACTTTCATGGGCCTTGGCACTTAGGCCTTCATGGACCCTTCCTCCGTTAAAGAATGTTAAAAGTTCTATTTTATAACTGTGCTAGTATAAAGACAACTATAATCACTGCTAGGTTATGTTATTTTTCTTCTGATTTTAAAATAAATTATTTTCACAGGCTCCTAAAAGCATTGTGGGCCCTAGGCCCTGTGAGTACTGTACCTTGTGGGTAAGTCGGCCCTGCCTGGGTGGAGGGACACACCGAAGCGTGGTCTCTGTGGCTCACACCGCTAGTATGCTGGAGCAGTGCCCACGGCCATACAACAACAGGCAGAGGGTACCTTTGGCCTGTGGGCCGTAGTTTGCTGACCCTTGCTCTAGATGACCAAGGTGCAGTTAGCTGAGAGAATTTGAGGTGGGGGGTCACAGGACACCTGAGAAAAGACATGGTCATCCAAAGTCAGCAGTAACCACTACAGAGAGTTAGACCTGCCAGGTGCTAATTAACCACCCCCTCTCCTGTTTTTTTTTTCCTTCTCACGTATGGAAAAGTACATAAAACATAAGTGTACAGCTTGATGAATTATCACAAAGCAAACACTCATCCAGCTGGAGAAGTAAAACATTGCCAGCACTTCCAGAGGCCCTTCTCGTTCCTCCCAATCACTATCCTCTCCCTCTACCTGAAGAAACCTACTAAACTGACTTCTACGCTCTGGGTAGAAGTTTGTTGGGTTTTGACCTGGTATAAGCAGAATAATACTGCATATAACACTGCACTCTTTGGCATCTGGCCTCATTCATCCCTGGCCATTGTTGTGCTTTGTTTCTGGAATAACTGAATGGAGTGAGCTACCACCTTGGAGCCACTCTTTTGTGATGAGATTGGTTCTCTTAAAGGGGCTTGGCTGGAGGTGGAAGGCCTGTGAAGTGTCATTGCATTGATGTTACAAAGTGCCTAGCAATGAACCCAGATGCCTTGTTAGAGGAAGGCCACAGATGGAAAAATCATGACTGGTGAGACTGATTAAGAAAGTTCCTCTTGACTGCAACACCGTTGTCTCTGAAACTTATTACCCATACTTATTAACAGGAAAAAAAAATTATAAGGAAGACAGATTCAACATGCTTTATGTTCGAGTTTGACTCAAAGCTTTTAACTGCAGCTTTCCCCAGGAGTTCAGGGCTGCCACGTTGCAAGCTCGAAGGCTGCATACTGCTCAGGTCCTGGAAGTGTCATCCACACAGAACTCAGTGTGAATGGTACCCCATGGAACTGCACGATGTTGCAGCCCCACCAGTGTTAACACAACCAGTTGCCTGGATCTCGACTACATTTTAACTTAGCATGTGGTCTAGATTTATGGACGTTCATTAGTTATATGTGTTTACACTAAAGGCTCTTCTGATTAGTTAAGTGTTCAGGTTAATCCATTGACCAGAATTTTTTTTTTTTGGTCCAACTCCTTATGAAAAAAAAACTTTCTGAATAGATGTAGAATAGAACAGGCTAAAATGATTAAACCTGTATTTGATGATTAAGAGGATCTTAGCTTACAAGGTACCCTTTGGGTGTGTGTGGGGAGAATGGGGTGTAGTGGGAAAGTAGACAGTGGCTACATTTTGAACATCAGTTCTCTTTATCTGGGGTATATCTATAAAAGGAAAAGATGTTATGATCCTATTTATGTGAAATGTCCAGAATGGGCAAAGCCATAAAGACAGAAAGTAGATTAGTGGTTTCTTTTGGGGGTGATGAAAATCTTTTGGAATTGGATTGTTGTGATGGTTGCACAACTCTGTGCATATACTAAAAACCACTGAATCATATACATTAAAAAGATGGATTTTATGGTGTGTAGATTAAATCTCAATAAAGCTATTCTTTTAACAAAAAAAGTGAAGAGACACAGAATCTTTACTGACTTCAGGCTACCCCTGGAGATATTTCTTCAAAGAAGGGAGACTTCTGAGCTTTATGCATGGTTTTCTTTTCCCGTAAAGGCAGAGCTTGGGGACAGTTGTACCCTGGGCCTAGTTTACCTGTTATAAACCACACTAAGAATCCCAAGGATGTCATTTCAGTCTCATGTCTTGCACTAAATAATCCTAAATCTACTAAAAATCCAGCCCAACACTCTTTGATATATCTCTCCGAAGATAAATAATTCAGGTTTGAGAATCTGATTTGAGAAATTTAAGGATACTCAGTTCCAACTCTCTGAAAAGATGAAAAACCAGTGGGGACTCATGGCTGTCTTCCTTTGAGAGGAAAAAATTTTATTTAAAGTGACTTAAGGCTGGGCGCAGTGGCTCACGCCTGTAATCCTAGCACTCTGGGAGGCCGAGGTGGGCGGATCGTTTGAGCTCAGGAGTTCGAGACCAGCCTGAGCAAGAGTGAGACCCCATCTCTACTAAAAATAGAAAGAAATTATATGGACAGCTAAAAATATATAGAGAAAAAATTAGCCGGGCATGGTGGTGCATGCCTGTAGTCCCAGCTACTCGGGAGGCTGAGACAGGAGGATCCCTTGAGCTCAGGAGTTTGAGGTTGCTGTGAGCTATGCTGACGCCACGGCACTCACTCTAGCCTGGGCAACAGAGCGAGACTCTGTCTCAAATAAATAAATAAATAAATAAATAAATAAAGTGACTTAAGATTCTCCCTCTTGCTATATACTCTCTCACTCACTGAGAGCCCCAAGTAACAGGGCCTGCAAGGCAAGGGCCCTGAGATTGGAAGGTAGACCAGAACGCAAACACCCAGGCCTGTCTATGCCTTCCCTGAGTGTGGGCTGAGAGTCAATCCGTGTCTAGAAGAAGGAGTTGTCTGCATCCTGGATTGCAAGTTGGAAGGATATAGCTAAAGAGAGAAAATAGTGAATGGAAAGCTTCTTTTGTGAGAAAAGGACATTCAAGTGTATCCTGAAAATTGTTTAACAAGCCTGCTTCCTTTTAAGCAGTTGTCCAAACATTTTTAGAACCAAATGTTCACAACGGATACACTCCTTACTGTACAGGCAGGGATGGGCAGAGGGGCCCACAAGTTGAGACAGGTCTTCCTCTGTCTCTCCAAGAGGCAAAGGGATCAAATGCATGCATGCCACTTGTTGGGTCCAGCAGGCTGCTTGGGAACCTTTCCAGCCACTGTGTCTGATTTGAGAGCAAACACCAACACTGCACATTCCCATATGGCAGGTGCTTTTCTGAGTACTTCGTATATACTAACTCATCTAATCCTTACAGTAGCCTATGCCATTGCTGCAATTATTCTTCCCATTTTGAATATCAGAGTGAGGCACAGAGAGGTTATCGTGCCCAGGGTCACACAGCAAGCAAGTGGCAGAGCTGGGACCGGAACCCAGACAGCCCATGTTCCTCCTCACTACACCATCTCTGGGGTTTGCTGACGTAATTTAAAGTTCCTTGGCGCAGGCTCAAGTGGCCCACCAGATCAGCGCTCCTTCTGGTCACCTGGGAAGAGGTGGCTGGAGCGTGTGGAATTGCTTCTCTTGATTTGGTTACATGGAAAAGCTGAATCACCGAGTACTGATCCCAACCTCCTAACTCTCTCCACAGAAGCAAATCAAGGCAGCCACACTCGAGGGTAGGAATCCAAACCATTGTTCCTAACAGGCTCCATTAGGCCCCTGATCTGTGCAAACTCTCTCCTCATCCTTTGAACATTGCCCAACAATTAAAACCGTTTCCTGTATTATATGAAGAGCTGGAAATGTCCGGGTCAGAGTGGGATCTGTTTCTTCAGAGGCCCCGGAGTCCGGAAACCAATGCTTCCAATGTGAGCATGCAGGATAATCCTGTGATTAGAGGCTTTCAGATCCCCTAATTGTGCTGGAATGTGGTGTTGTTGAAAACGGGATTACATAAAAGTGGGCTGGGTGTTCTGGTGGCCATGGTAGAGGCAGGGGCAGCTGCTATGTTTCAGGGACTGCCCCAGTGATTCTGTGGCCTGGGGCATTCGTCCTTGTTATTCCTGCTTGGTACTTGGCCGACAGTACATGCTTAGTTACGGCCTGTCGACCTAGATGTTCTGACAAACGTAACTTTATGGAGGTAGGTGGCAAAACTGCACACTTTTTGCAAGAGCCCTGCTAGTATGGAGTGGGAAGCCCTAAGCAGCCTGACATTCCCCGGTCGCAAGCTGGTGGCCACAGAAGGATCAGTGACATCAGCCCCTGCAGCAGGGTTGCCCACCAAAGCATACCTGTCCTGCCTCAGGGGCTCATCATGCCCATGAAAGGAGCAAGAAAAACAATCCCTTCAGTCATCCACAAGCCGTCCGCTGGAAGAGCAATAGCTCCATCAGCATGTGCCACTTCAAACACAAGAAAGAACAAGGAACTGCAGATCCCAACAGAAATACTGCATTCATTTTCGAGGACTGAGCTATGTTTTAAGGCAAGTGTCACACATACAAAACAGTCAAAGATGAACGGTATTTGAACAGTATTAATGACAACATGTTAGAAAGAGAATGGCAGAGGAGACGTTTCCAAACAATGAGAAGTGCGATTTTCCCCAGTCGGTTGCTGCTGGGCTGCTGACTCCTCTGTGTACTGAAAACCAGGGAGAGACAGGGCGCCTTCTCTCTCCTCTTCTTGCTTCCCAGGGGAAGAGTGATCTGACTGTCACACGGAAGCACCCATCTCCAGACTGCGGCACTCTTCCTACTTCAGGGCCCGGCCGGGATATGGGGTGGTCAGCAATGAGTCTTACTGTCCTGTCTACTTTCTACACTTTGTGAAATTCATCTTTAGAAATGGGAAAAGCAAGGTACCAAAGACATACAACTTGTAGTTAAATTCACCTCTATCCAAACTCAAACTTGCTCGGATTGGAGCCGAAACTATGCACACACACCCATATGTGTGTATAAATATACACATATGTATTTTGTGTGTATATATTTAAAGATATACATATGTGTGTTTATGTATACATACACATATATATGGAAGAAGAAAAAAAGATTTCCTGAAGTCTGAAAAATAGCGAATGTTCATTTGCAGTGTGGAATCAAACAATGTGATCGCTTCCCCTTTGACAACAGAAGGGTATAATTAGCAACAAGCTCCAGACAGAGGGTGAAAGTTTCCAGGCACCTTTGCTCATTCCTGGTCACTCCTGGCTTCGCAGGAGACTGGAGTGGCTGAGCTGGTTTACGGAGAGCTGGGCCTTCCCACTGGCTGGGTCAACTCTGTGCCCTGGGGCTCTTCCCCCCCCCCCCCCCCCCCCCCCCCCCGCTTCTGTGCAGGCACTGCCCCCAGTTTTAAAATGAGGGGCACTTGACTGTCTCTGTCCCATCTGCCCAGGCTCATCACGACGGTGCACACAGAGCAAAGGTGTGTACCCCGTTTGTAGGGCCCACGACAACAGAGAAAGCGACGGAATGAATGAGGCTGAACATCGAAGACGTTAATGGCCTGTTGTGGGGTGGCAGAAACAGTGCCTGAGTCTGGGAGTCACCTCGAAGTCAGGTACCTGGAAATGTGGTAGAAGGTGGGGTAGCTAATTCATTAAAACTTGAAGGACATCAGGAAGAGGCTACATTTGATGATATCAAGTACAAAGAGAACAAATGGCATGATGAAAGTTCCAATGCACAAAGACAACAAAGCCCTGCTCATAAACTCGATCTTCACCAGGAAAGCTGTCACTTAGGTAACAGAAGAGCACACGGTGTCAGCACTGAATACCTAAGAAGCGAAATGGTTGTTTTTCACAGATTTACAGAGTTTGCCTCACCAAACCCCTCTGAGGTAGGTAAGAGGCAGACGACGCTAGCCCCATTTCACAAATTGAGTAAAGTGAGGCCCAGGACCTGCGACAGGTCACACCATGGATGCGCAGCAATGGCTGCAGTCAGACAGCAGGGTCTTAGGTCTTCCCTCTTGCTGGCAACACCCTGTCTTCTCTGTGAAAGCCCCTCACCTGGATCGGAACTGAGTCAGCAGGTAACTACGGGAACGTGGACTGTTTTGCTGATCATTTTAGACTTTGATGTACTGGCAAGAAAGGGATCTATCTGTGGAAGTCAGCCAAAGCCTGGGAACCTAGGAATGGGGTTGCTCTATCCCAATTAGCACATGGGTTTATTTGGGGGGGGGAGGGTGTTGTTTTTGCTGCAACACAGCATTTTAGGGAATTAAAATAATAGACTGATAAACCAACAAGGGTCCTGGATGTGATGACTACATCACACCTCTCCAGAGGAGGAGACCCTGCTTTGGCCTGTCACCAAATCAGGGAGAATGGAGATGAAGCTGCAGTGTTGTCAGAGGCCCAGGCCCTGGAAGCAGAAAAGTGCCCCAGGGCTGGGATGAAAACAGGGACGTTTGTGTGTGTGCCTCTGTCCTAACTAGGGCTCACACACACACACACACACACATCACACACGTGCACACACACACACACATCACACACGTGCACACACACACACATCACACACGTGCACACACACACACATCACACACGTGCACACACACACACACACACACCCCCGCAGGCTGCACTCTCCTTTGTTTGACCTCAGAATTTACATTGCTTACTTAAGGCTACTGACCAGAGACCCCGGCAGTGCAAATGCCTCCCCGGAATATTTCTAACTTGACACTGTGCCATGCCTCTGGTCCCCCAGCATCCCGCGAAGCCCACACACCTAGCTGTAGCACAAACTTTTTAAACACCTGAGTCTCAGCTCAGCAAATTCCAGCCACAGCTAAGAATTTGGGAATTTTTCTAATCACTACAACTCGAGGCAGTACAACAGGACTGTGAACCCCCTTGGCTTGCCCAGAAAGCACCAGCTGCAGAGCTGATGGGGCGGTGAAGCATACACCTGCATTTTTCCAAGCTTTAACCAGGACCCCAGAAGCCTGTTCTTTCCCAAGCCTGGCAGCTCAAGGGGGTGTGTCCAAGCAGAGTCCTGGTGTGCACACACTTGCACCTGCACGTGGATCAAGCCAAATGTCAGTGTCCTGGTCCTCGGTCACCAGTTCCCACTGGGGAACCAGTTTACGTGCTCAGAGGTAATCCTCAGACCGGTGACGGGCCAAAGCATTGCTCGGGAGGCTAAATTGTCAGCGAGGGCAGTGCCCTGTGTCCATGTCCTGCGGCTGCGCTACCAGGGCGGGGCACCCCTGCTGGCGGGCGAGCCCAGAGCCCAGCCCCGTCACAGAACTGACTCCTTGGATTCCAGTTCTGGGACGCTGGCTGCAGGGACAACGGGGTTCTGGTGTGTCACCAAGGGCGACGTCTCCTCCTCAGACTTGCAGTTGGGGATGGCTTCCACTTTCACTTCACTCAGTTCCTGCTCCCCTTTCTTCATCGTCTTCTGATTCAGGTGGTGGAGGATGCCTGCGCCCAGGGCGTCCCCTTCCACATTCACCACCGTGGTGGTCCGGTCCCTGGCGAGGAAAGAAGAAGGCAGGTGTCACAGCCAGCACAGCCGGCAGCTGCAGGGGGAGCGGCCCTGTCCCGGGCAGCCGGGACACCATGGAAAGGTTGGGACTGTGTGCGCTTCCAAGCGCATAAGGCTTTACTTTAAATTGATTTTCTCTGAATGTCTTTTATTCTTATAAAAGCCATACACTCTCATTGTAGAAAACGTGGAGAAAAGAGAAGTATAAAGAAGCAACAAGTCACTCACCCATAGTCTGCAACTCTGAGTGAATCAGTATTAACATTCGATCTGTTTTGCATGTATTTTATATGCAATAGATGCCATCATATAAAACTTCCACATATTGGGATAATAGCGTAGACACGGTTTTGTGTCTAGTTTTTCTTCCACTCAGCATTACATTTCCCTTGTTTTTCTCATTTCAACACTGCTTCACTACTGGATATTAATCTTCATATGCGTTCCAAGGCTGTCGGCAACCACCACCTCACAGAAAAATAGCACTGTCCCTTCTAGAAGCTTACTTGTCTTGCTACAGATTAGCCCAACAGCCACCCTGGGTCCCTGGAGCTCAGAGAAAGTGCTGTGCCCGCCGTGAAGCAAGGGGAAAACATGTGGTCTTCCCTAAGGGCGGTGGGGAGCCGAAGCCCCACAGAGGGCAGTTGGCTGTGGAATCAGAGGCCACGGTGGCTGCAGGGCCTTCAGGTCTGTACTGGGCAGCCGGCTTGGTGCCCTATTTCCCTATTCCTGGCCAAGCACCTCTTGGTGCCCCTTCTCCATGCACGGGAGGCAGCTGGGTGGGGAAGGAGACAGGGCCACTGTCACGGCTCTGGTCCTGCCCAGCCAGCCAGCTCAGGAACAGACTTCCCTCCGACGAGGGGTCTGGACAATGCGAGCGTCTGCTGCACACTTCACCCTCATTGCTCTCAGGAGCCCTCGGGATTCTGAGAAGCCTGTTTAAGTGGGGAAAACTGCCATTTCCAGCCACGGTGGGCAGGTCCGTGAGCCCCGTGCCAGGCACTTGTGTTCAGGTCCTCTCATGCCTGGCTGTGACCACCCTGGCCAGGAGTGTCTGTCTTCACTGATGTTTACTGAATGCTTTACCACGTGCTCGATATTCTGTGTGCTGTGCCTGTGCCGGCTCAGGCAATCTTCACCACAGCCCAGGTGTCGTTTCTATTAGCATTCTCATCGTACAGATGAGCAGACCAAATGCAGAACAGTCCACGTTACACGACTCCCGGATGGCAAAGCTGGGATTTGAACCCAGGCACCTGGGCTCCAGGGCTCATTTTCTTACCCACATGCTCTACTGTCTCAACATTAGAATCTCAGCTGGCTTTCCCTATAAAACAGGTATTATTTACACCTGCCAAAGGTATCACGCAACCCAAGGAATCAATGCCCAGAAACTGTTCTGTGTTTGGAGAAGGCGGTCTGGATCACACCTCCTTCCCTGACTCCTCCTCGGCTGAGCCCGAGCCCAAGCCACTCACATGACCATTGGTCATCTTCTCTGCCTGCACAGAAACCACTCCTCGGACATTTCCAGGCCAGGGACAATCATTCCTGAAGGACCACTGCTCCAACGGCTTATTAATCCTATGCTGCCAACAACTCCGTACACCCCTGTGCCCCCTGGGCCTGTGCCGAGAGCCTCGTCCTCGTATCCTCACTTTGCTGGATGCTATAGGCAAGTTCTTGGCAATGACATCTCATGGCCATTTGTGGATGTTCATGGGCATTTGACTCTCATGTTGTTTAATTTTTCCTAGCTCCAAATCTTGCCTTGGCTGCTCAGCTGCAGGGCCCTTTACAAGGCAGGGAGTGATTTTAAGTTTCTCTGCATGCCCCTGACCTGGCAGTATCAAGCTTTTGGGAACTCAATACAGACTTTTTCTGGTGTCCTTAGGACTTGCTACTTACACAATCCAGTCCACAGCCAGGATCAGAGAGAGGTCGTGAGTGGGCAGCCCAATGGCCTCCAGGATAATTGCGATGGTGAGGACCCCCCCAGCTGGCACACCCGCTGCTCCAACACTGGACGCTGTGGCGGTCACTCTAGGGGACAGGAAAGCAGGACAGCCATTAACACAGAGCATGGAGTGGGCACAGAGAAAAGCAGACCATGGCAGCCAGAGCTTGCACACTGAAAACCACACCACCACAGCTTCTGCCTGGGAGAGGCGCTCCACTGTCTTCAAGTAACGAGTCTCTACTGTTTTTTTACAAACAAAACATCGAGTTGCGGTGAGATTGGTTTTTAAAAGGAAATCACAAGAAAACCCTCAAGTTTTGAGCCAGGAAAGAATAAGGAACTTACAGAATGGTGAAGATCTGCCCTGCGTTCAACTCCACGTTGTTGAGCTGGGCGATGAACACGGCGGCCACGCACTGGAAGATGGCCGCTCCGTCCATGTTCACAGTGGCCCCGATGGGGAGGATAAACCTGCTGATCCTCTTGTCTACACCGTTGTTTTCTTCAATGCACTTCATCATGGAGGGAAGAGTTGCTGAGCTAGACATGGGAAAAACAAACAGCCAGACGTGAGAACGGTCCCTCCCGGCCAGGCTAACATGACTCATCTCATCTCTGGAACAGCAATTAGTATGCCTCATTTCTGGCTTTCTTCTCCTGAAATAAGGGGAAAAGCAGAACTGTTTCAAAGTTTCTGTCACAACCTGAGCATTTGGCAACTCCCGAAGTATTCAAAATACGACTCCCTGGATTTACTTGTTATGTTATTTACTTGGATTCACCTGTTCCAAATTTCTCAAGACCTATGCATTGCCTCTTGGTAAAAATGTTCCCAAGGACAAAGAACTATGTACTCTATATGTGCATCTCCTCTCTTGAATGCTCTCCCCTCAAAAAAGTAAAAGGTAAACGATGTTTTTTTTTTCTTTTAGGCCAAGAAGCAGAAGTGGCTCTGCGAGTCTGGAGGGAATAAGGGAGGGAGGAGATAACCGTAAGAACAGCACCTGCTCCCTCCAGCTGGCTCTGCAGGCTCCGAGGAGGTTAGCTGGGCTGGCGCAGCTGAGAAATAGGTTTGTTTGTTTTCGCCAAGGCCAGAGACGCTTCCCTCCCTAATTCTTTTTTACCACCACCTCCTTGTCACATAAATAGCCATCCAGAACAGGAGGAAGTGAGCAGTGGAGAGGCAAAAACCACATGTGCTGCCGTTCTTTGAAAGTTTTCTTTAACTTGTTTGGAAAGACCAGTGTTTTCCTGAAGGATGTCCAGTGAGTAACAAGGTGTATCTTTTGTGCTAAATTAGATAATCCCACAGTATAGTGGACCTCTAGGGCGCTACACACACATCCCTCACCATGGCGCCTTGGCCTTATTTTCTAATTCACACTTCCAGACAAGGAGAATTGGGCATGAGCCATTCTAGAAACTTCCCCACAATGTGTTTTCTTGTGTTAGGTGGGCTGTGCCTTTTACTCAGGCAAAGGTCTTCCTAATTAGGGCAGAGACCCAGAGCTGAGATAGTTAATGATCTGACTGATCGCTGAGTAGCAAGAAGAGGGAGAAGTGAATGAAGTGACCTCCATGGATCAGGAGATGAAGCAGAAACCCACCCCAGAGGGATATGGAAAGGCTGTGGGGCTGGTAATTAAAAAAAAAAAAAAAAAAAAATCACATGAGGCCGGGCATGGTGGTGCGTGCCTGTAATTTCAGCTACTAGGGAGGCTGAGGTGGGAGGATTGCTTGAGCCCAGGAGTTGGATACCAGCCTGGGCAACATAGCAAGACTCCTGTCTCTGAAAAAGAGGGAAAAAAAAGAGAGAGAGAGAGAGAGAGAGATATCAATTTAGAGTTTACAAGGAATTAAAATATGTTGAGATGCTGATTGTGCATCTACCACTGGGCTCACCTGGTTCCATATTAATATGGTTGGAGCAGCTAACGGTACCCAAAACCCACTCACCTGGAACAGGTAGCAAATGCTGTTGCAAATGGTGTGAGGAGGCCCAGGAGGAATCTGAATGGGTTTTTTCGTGTGAAAACAAAATAAATAAGTGGCAGAACAATTCCTCCATGAATAACGTGGCCCAATATAGATGCAAAGATGTATTTCCCCAGGCTGGTCACCAGCACGATGATGTCCTTCATTTCCACAATCTTGCTTCCAACCAGGGACATGATGCCCACAGGTACGTACCTAGGGCATAAGCACAGGGCACTCGTCGGTAAGGGTGAAGAGGCTGAGGTTGGGAGATACAGGCCCTTCCTGAAGCAGAATGCAGGGACTTTGAACTAGGCCACTTTCATCTCTCCCTAGGATAACCCTGAGGAACAGAAATACCATCCGCATTTTACAGCCCGTGAGACTGAGTAAAACGAAGATGATCACTCACCATGGGTAATAGAGTCAGGACCAGAATCCAGACTTCTTTCCCCTTGGGTATAGTATGTTCTTAACAGACGGATGCTACCCACCACATGGACTCCCAGGTGGCAAGGCAAGGCACTCAAGATCAAAGCCTCTGGGACTGTGAGCTTGACTTTTGGCTTTGCTCAAGCTTGTTCTGAGAACTTAGAAACACAAAAGACTAGTACCTATTTCACAGAATTGCAATGATACAAAATGGAGCCAAAGCTGAGACTTTGGTGAAGTTTTAAATTCTTTGTGGTTTGGAAAACATGATCCCGTGGGAAAAAGTCACTAACAATGACACCCTGGGAACACTCCTGGAACGTGAAGATTTTTTTAAAGGCAGGCTGGGAAGGAATGAATCGTGGGAGCTACAAAGAACAAAAGTCAGTTGTTTTGAATTTAATATAAATTCAGGAAGAATTTTATAACCATTGACTTTATTTGTAAATTTTAATTATATAGGCAATAATGTCATATAGTTCAAACTTCCAGGGGTACAAAAGGGTGAATAATGTGAAGTCTCCCTCTCGCCTCTGTCTCCCAACCCCCAGTTTTTCCCTCCTTGGAGACAGCCAATGTCATTGGTTTCTTGGGTTTTCTTTCTAGAGATATTCTAAGCAGTATTAACAATTTTAAATCCCAAAGTAACACATGAACACATTCTCCTTTCAAAAAATTAAAATATTACAGATTAGACCAACATCCTTTTAGGCACCATCCTCAAGCCAAGGCCCTTCTCAGATAACCACTCCTACTTTCTATGTATTTAGACATGTAGGTATGTATTTACATCTGTATGTTTATTTTTCACCCTATATTATGTCTTTGAGATATTTTCATATCAATACATAGAAATCTACCCTATAAACCCTAAAATATACATAACATAAAATTTATCATTTTAACCATTTTAAGTGTATAGTTCAATGGCATTAAGTATATTCATATTGTTGTGCAACGATTACCACCATCCAATGCCAGAATTTTCCATCATCCCAAACTGGAACTCTGTACTCATTAAACAATAATCTCTCAGTCCCCTTCTCCCTAGCTCCTGGTAACCACTATCCTACTTTTTGTCTCTATCAACCTGACCATTCTGGGTACACAAAAGTGGAATCATGCAGTATTTGTCCTTCTGTGTCTGGGTTATTTCACTTAGGATAATGTCTTCAAGGTTCATCCGCATTGTAGCATGTGTCAGAATTGCTTTCCTTTTTAAGGCTGCGTAATATTCCATTGTATGCATATATTACATTTTTTAAATCTATTCATCCACTGATAGATACTTGGATACTTTTACCTCATTATTTTTATTTATTTATTTTTATTTTTTATTTTTTTGAGACAGAGTCTTGCTTTGTTGCCCGGGCTAGAGTGAGTGCCGTGGCATCAGCCTAGCTCACAGCAACCTCAAACTCCTTGGCTTAAGCGATCCTACTGCCTCAGCCTCCTGAGTAGCTGGGACTACAGGCATGCGCCACCATGCCCGGCTAATTTTTTCTATATGTATTTTAGTTGGCCAGATAATTTCTTTCTATTTTTAGTAGAGATGGGGTCTCACTCTTGCTCAGGCTGGTCTCGAACTCCTGACCTCAAGCGATCTACCCTCCTCAGCCTCCTAGAGTGCTAGGATTACAGGTGTGAGCCACTGTGCCCGGCCAACCTCATTATTTTTAAATAATTGTCTTCAGAATAGAAATATCATAGGTTATTTTGTCATTGTCCTGCTGGTGGATGTTTAAATTGTTTCCATCATTACAGACAACACTGCAAACTGCCTCTGTGCCCACATGCTTGTGTTTTCTAGGGAGGGACGCCAAGAAGTGGACCCGCTGAGTTATGGGGTTTGCACACTTTAAATTTCAGTCGATACTGCCCAGTTGTTCTCCAAAGTGACTGTTCCAAATCACATTTCCACCAGCAGTCCAGGAGAATAATCCTCCCTCTGTACCAGTGATTCTCATCCAGGGATGATTTTGCCCCCAGGAGACATCTGGCCATGTCTGGAAGATAGCTTTAATTATCACAATTTTAGGGGAACAGTGCTACTGGCCTCTATTAGGCAGAAACCATGATGCTGCTAAATATCCTACAGTGCACAAGACAGCCGTCCACGACAAACATTGATCAGCCCCAAATGTCAGAAGTGCCTTACCTTTATCAATGCCTGATAAAATCAAATTCTCATTTCCCTGATTTCTAATGGGTTTGAGCATCTCTTATAATGTTTACTGTTCATTCAGGTTTTCTCTTTTCTGAATTGCCTGCTCACATACTTTGTCCATTTTCTAGGAGTTTATTCAGTCTTTTTTCTTTTTCAGTAATCAGAACTCTTTATTTCTATGTATATAGTATGTAAATATATATATACACACAAATTTTTTTCAATAAGTGTCTTGACTCTTAACTTTGTTCAAAGTATCTTTTGTATGCAGACTTCTTATATTTTGATGTGGTCAAATTTAGCAGGTTTTGATGACTTTTGCTTTTTATTATTATTTTTTACTTTTTAATTTTTTTTGAGACAGAGTCTCACTGTCACCCAGGCTAGAGTGCTGTTTTGTCAGCCTAACTCACAGCAACCTTAAACTCCTGGGCTCAAGTGATCCTCCTGCCTCAGCCTCCCAAGCAGCTGGGACCACAGGTGTGAGCCATGACACCTGGCCGATTTTTCTATTTTTTGTAGAGATAGGGTCTGGCTCTTGCTCAGGCTGGTCTCAAACTCCTGAGCTCAAGCAATCCTCCTGTCTCGGCCTCCCAGAGTGCTAGGATTACAGGTGTGAGCCACTGCGCCTGGCCTGGCTTTTACTTTTTATATCTCCTTTAGGAAAACTTTCCCTGCCCCTATATTTTCTTCTGATATTTTTACAGGATTCCCCTCTTTCTTTCCTTTCTTCCTTCCTCCTGGTTAGTTTAATCCAGGAGTTAGCAGTGTGGATTTTTGCAAATAAAGTTTTGGAACATAGCCATGCTCATCCATGTTCAAATTGCTTATGGGTGCTTTCCTCCTACAGTGGCAGAGCTGGGTCGTCACAATACAGACCATATGGCTTGCCAAGCTTGCTGACCCTGAGTCTACTCCATCTAGAAGTTATTTCTGTGAATAGTGTAGGGTAGGCAGGTGCTTTGGTTTTGGAGCAGATAATCAGTGAAGGAAAGAAAGCAGAAAGAGATACTGCTGAAGATTCCTCCCACACTTGGTTGAGATCCCTTAACCAGTTAAAGCATTTAAAACACCAATTCTGTGTAATATTAACATGTACCTTCTCCCCCTGCAGTTAGATACACAGCAGGACCTGACTTACCAAATACCTGCTTGCGTGATCAGTACATCTAATTGGAAGAATGACTAAATTGGTTTCCAGAATGAAAACAAATGTCCTAACATGGGAATATCACTTTCTTTCCTTTAGTCAAACTTTAGGATTTTAAACTAAAAAAAAAAAAAAAAAAAAAAAGCCAAGAAAAGAACTTGACATCTGACAAAAACCCTTTTTCCTTTCCAAAAAAAAAAAAATCTTTCCCTACAACTACAGTCATAAGTAAGTGGTATGTTTGCAATGATAGAGTCAGGCTTTGGAAGTTCGGGGTTAAGTGAGAGAAACACCACTGGTGGAGGCTCTACACTTGGCCTCCCACTCAATTTCAAACCTCTTAAAATCAGTCCAGCTGTGGCTGGGCGCAGTTGCTCATGCCTATAATGCTAGCACTCTGGGAGGCCGAGGTGGGAGGATCGCTTGAGCTTAGGAGTTCGAGACCAGCCTGAGCAAGAGCGAGACCCCGTCTCTACTAAAAAAATAGAAAGAAATTATCTGGACAACTAAAAAATATATAGAAAAAATTAGCCAGGCATGGTGGCGCATGCCTGTAGTCCTAGCTACTAGGGAGGCTGAGGCAGGAGGATCACTCAAGCCCAGGAGTTTGAGGTTGCTGTGAGCGAGGCTGATGCCACGGCACTCTAGCTCGGGCAACAGAGTAAGACTCTGTCTCAAAAAATAAAATCAGTCCAGCTGTCACCCAACTCCATCTGAGAGAGAAAAGTTCGGGTATCTTTAAGGGTTGAAAATAAGGAAAATGCTTCATGCATGAAAGGAAAAACTAGTTTTTAACAACCAATGGTTAGAAGCTGAAAGCCACAGGAGTCTGCTTTGGGTCAAACAGCAAGATAAAGCTATGAGGGACTGCTACTAGAATTGATAAGATTTCTGAGAAGCTGCTTTGAGGGAGCTGGTCAGATTTTTACCTTTTAGCCAGGAATCAATCAAATGGTTTTTACTGAACAATCATCCTTTCACTGATATTACACAAAGAAACATCTATGAATTAAAAGCCTACTAAAAGAAGAGCATTCCACGTTTGTATATGCGTGGCGTAAAGAGGGACTTGTCCTCCATGCTGTGAAATACTAAGTAAAGGGTCCCTTTGAAGGTTGAAGTTTATCATTTTAAGATAAGCGAGCCTTATTTTATGTAGCAGATAGCAAACTGATGGGATTCATTGCCCCACAAGATGATATATGGACATCCCATATGACACAGGCTGATGTAGGAACCCATAAATTGATCACAGTGATAAACCCACCAAGAGGTCAGTGTGGGCACTAAGGATGTGACTGGTAACATGCATGCCTGATTCTCTGAGATCCTGGACAAGAGGAGAAACCGTCTCCACTTCCATTGTCCCCTGTACCAAGACTGGCCTGTGGTGCATCAACCTCATACAGAGCTCTGGGCCAGGTGGCCCACAGGGGTGACCTAGAATGGAAAAGCTGGGTTCCTTTCTGGATGGCAGGAGAAGTGAGAGGGAGAGTAGATGGCGGGACAGCACTCACCACATAATCCACGACACCAGCACCATCGTCGCCTCGTTGAAGGCATTGAAGAAACGGATGAGGTCTTCCCCTTCAGAGCCTAGTTTCTTTAGGGCCACTCCTAACACCAGCGCAAAAAGGACCAATCCTAAAATGTTCATCCCTTCAATCTCGGTGCTAATGGGGACCTGCAGGATCAGAGGGGATAGAATGGTCCAGGTTTACAACATCAGTGATAATTGAAGATGTATTTGCTTCGTGTTTCCACCAGACTGAAACACTGTGACAAGAACGAGAAGAGGCTTACTTATATTTTCTTTAACTTATAGCAATTTCACAAATAAAAGGGTAGGAAACTTAAGGGAAGATGGAGTCTGAGGATATGGAGAGTCAACAAGCAAAACTTTCACCTAGTTGTTAACTCTAAAAGCTGTTCAAAAATGGCATAGGTTAAAATGTACAGTAGTGAGCTCCCTGTCACTGGATATATTCAAGTAGGGGTTGGACAACTACCTCAAAGAATGGCTTTTAAAGGAAGAGCTGGTTGGTAAAAAGTTCTTCGGATCATAAATCATGATTGCAACTTTGTTTCCTAAATGTCAACAGATTTTTTTGCTGTTAGGCCCACAAAGTCACCTCCTCGCTGACAAACTTCACAAAAGACTTTCAGGATCAACATAGTCTTTTTCAGTATATTCTTTCCTAAATCCCTGACTTGAAATATATAGGTACAATGTATTCTTTATGTTTCCCAGCAATGCTGAATCTCATTACTGCAACCATATATTAGAAAAATACTTTATCCTATCAAAACATGTTATGAAATTCCAAACAGGAAACATACACCAGCATGGTAAAAACAGAAAGAGCGGCTGGGCGCGGTGGCTCACGCCTGTAATCCTAGCACTCTGGGAGGCCGAGGCGGGAGGATCGCTTGAGCTCAGGAGTTCGAGACCAGCCTGAGCAAGAGAGAGACCCCTGTCTCTACTAAAAAAATAGAAAGAAATTAGCTGGACAACTAAAAATATATAGAAAAAATTAGCCAGGCATGGTGGCGCATGCCTGTAGTCCCAGCTACTCGGGCGGCTGAGGCAGGAGAATCACTTAAGCCCAGGAATTGGAGATTGCTGTGAGCTAGGCTGACGCCACAGCACTCTAGTCTGGGCAACAGAGTGAAACTCTGTCTCAAAAAAAAAAAAAGAAAAGAAAAAAACAGAGCATTTTTACCATAGATCTGAGTTCTAGACCTGGCTCTGGGATTAACTAACTTCTCTGAGCTTCAGGTTCTTCACCTGCAAGATGAAGTGAATTGGAACTAAATTAGTAGCTTTCAACTCTTTTTTTTTTTTTTTTTTAATGTAGAACTTCTCCTTCAATCAAAGAAAGGCTGGTAGAACTCAGAGCCCTTCAGCCCTGGGGGTGGAGAGGGGTATGTGTGGGGGTGGGAAGAGGCCAGAAGTGCGTCCTTCCTCCCGTGACAGCCCTGTAGCCCAGCATGGAAATCACTGGACTCAGTAATCCTTGAGGTCCCCCATCTCTTGCAGCTCAATCATGAAGGCTGGAACCTAGCTCAGTATCTGGCAAACAACAGGTACTCAAAACTACCACAAATTTCTTTTTAAAGTCTTTTAGAAAAATCTTTCCTAATTTCTAAATTACCTAGGAGACACCGAGGTAGCAGGTATGATCCACATGAAATGTACTGAAATCCATGAATTCATGTATTAAAAACTGAGGGGTAGCTTCTCATTTCCTTCCAACTTTTAATCGTGAAAAATTTCACATATAACAGAAAAATTGAAATATAGAATGATGATCACCATATGTGGCACTTTTGCTTATATTGATATATATTACTTATAGAGGAGTAGCAGTAATAGCAATTAAGGAGCATCAGCTTTGGAGCCTTTCACTACCTAGCTCTGTAAGTTTAGGTAAGTTACTTAACCTCTCTGTGCCTCAGTTTTCCATCTATAAATTGGAGATGATAACACTAGCTAATATTAATATATAAAGTTGTTATGAAGATTAAATATGTTACTATATGTAAAGTACTTAGACTGTGTCTGGCAAATGACAATAAGAATTAGCCATTATTATATTAATGGAATGTTTTGTTGGAGATCATTCTAGGCTTACTCTATCTGGAGTGTGTTCTTACAATGTTACAGTAATCCCAAAGATAATAAGACTTCTGAATATCACTGTTCTCTCCCAGGACTTGGCCTATTGAAGCTGGGTACAGTGAGTGTAGCTGAAAGAGCTGGGAGAGAGAGAAGACTTAGTGCTTGCTCTACTATTTAGTATGCAAAAGTACTCGAGAAGTCAACAAATACTAGGATTCTACAATCTGGATGGCTAACACTTGGATCTTGGGGCTGTCAACTTCACTTTTTGTCCATGTCCTGAGTGTTTACTGGAATTAAGGGTCAAGATTCAATGCAACCTTGGCCGGGCGCGGTGGCTCACGCCTGTAATCCTAGCACTCTGGGAGGCCAAGGCAGGAGGATCGCGAGGCAGGAGGATCACTCAAGGTCAGGAGTTCAAGACCAGCCTGAGCAAGAGTGAGACCTCGTCTCTCCTAAGAAATTAGCTGGACAACTAAAAATATACAGAAAAAATTAGCCGGGCATGGTGGCACATGCCTGTAGTCCCAGCTACATGCCTGTAGTCCCAGCTACTCGGGAGGCTGAGGCAGAAGGATTGCTTGAGCCCAGGAGTTTGAGGTTGCTGTGAGCTAGCCTGGTGCCACGGCACTCTAGCCCAGGCAACAGAGCAAGACTCTGTCTCAAAAAAAAAAAAAAAGATTCAACACAACCAGAGAATTCAACTACTAATCAAAAGTTGGTTTTATTAGGCCTATAACTCCAAGGTGTGGCGTTCAAGGTCAGTCAATTCCAGATAAGGAACTGACTCTCTGACTTGAAGGCAATGGCAATAATTTTTCCAATGAAATGACTCCCTTTCTGTAGAGACAGGTGCTGGCAGGTGGGTTTAGAGCAAGATGTGCTAGACTGTAACACACCTGGTACTGCGTGGGGCTAGGGGACTACAGACGCAACCAGAACTGCATCCTGAGCTGTGCCTCTTGCTACTGCACCTTGGCATATTCTGTTCCCACTGCCTAAATCACTCCTGCCCCAGGTCTCCCCACAGCTCCTCCCTCACCTTATCAAAGGCCTCCCTAACCACCCTGCTAAAATAGCACCCATCACCATCACCTAACACACACACACACACACACACACACACTCTTTCTCTGTGTACTTGCCCTGCTTTAATTTTCTTCCTAGTGCCTATCACCAGCTAACATATACTTATTCATTATATGGTTCCCTCCACTAGGTGAGCTCTGTAAGACAGGGCTTTGTCTATATCGATATATTGAGCACTACTATAGTCTAGCACCTAGGAAGGACACTTAGCAGTTGCCAAATAACTCACTTTTTAACAAATTTATGATTCAATTAAAGCCTAGGAGATATATATCCATGGCAGGTTATCACAGGGGACCAAAGTAGGCATGGAAAATAGAGCCATGGTTTAGAGCTGGGGCCTTTCCACATGTCCTTGGGCTTCTGGGTCTCTGACTTCTTACTCTGTTACCAACATCTCATCCTTGGGGACAAGGACCACTGCTGTTATGCCTTCACACAATCTTACAGCCACAGGGTTTATGAAAGCCTAGAACCAGCAAGGACACACTGCTCCTCTCTTTCTTGAACTCTGACTCCTTGCGTTCCCGGGTTAAACTTACAGTGGGAGCAAGGCTATGTCAGCTGAGGCAGATGCTCACAGGACACTGGCATTTCCAGTGGGGAATTCAGAGCAGCCAATAAATGCCAGGGGTGTCAAACTTAAAGTTACTGCAAAGACAATTAGTATTCTAGGATTTACTCATCATTCTTGGTTTCAAATATTCTTGATCAACCTTGGAAAACCATCATTTCAAGTAACTTGTAGTGGGGACGATATATCCTACCTAGTCAGGTTGTCTTAAGGCTCAAATGAGATGACATTAGAGGGCATCTGTGCCATGCAGGTGACATGCAGAGGTGAGCCACTTATGTGGAGAGTGGACCTAGCTGACACTCACATCCCAGTTAGCCCAGCTGTGGAATCCAGGGCTTGTCAGAAGGGGCCGGATAGACTTCCAGCCACCCGCTCTGGCCAGAGTGTGGGAAGTGACACCTATCCTCTAAAATCAAGGACCACTGATTCAATCAGCATTGGTGGACAGGGGAGATAACATTCCCTAGGCAAGTTTTGGAACATGTGGGGGTACTTTTGTTGCCATAATGATTGTGGTGTCTCACTGGGAAATAGTAGGCAGGGTGCTAAGAATGCCAAATGTCCTAAAATGTTCAGGCATCCACGTGCCTACTTTGCTACACTCCCAGCCTTCTGAGCCCCCCATCAGATATTCATATGGGGGGAAATCTGTTTATAATGATCTGAGCTAGAGCTAACTCCATTTTACCCATAAATAGTTTTTCTCTGCATAGTTTTAATATTTACTGGATTTTCCAAGAATAGTCAGTTAATCTAAACTGAAGGCAGACTTTATTTTGCTCTGAACTTTACCAAATGTTATTTGCCATTTTAGAAAATTGTGTCACCAACAGCCAAGTCCCAGTAATAGCCAAGTCACTAGTATAACACGTGATGTCAATCTGTATTGTAGCTGTTGCATTCAGGGTGATTCTAAATTCATATACAAAAATATTTATTATTAATAATATATTTACTATTTAATATAATAATAAAATTAAAAGCATTTAATATAATTTATATATTTAATATTAATACATTTAATATATTATTGTTTACTATATTATTTTTGCACTTATTTCAAAATGTGCAAAAAAGAAAGCAAAAAAAGTGCCAACAATATTCACTTGAATTCTGTCTTACTGCTTTTCAATCCAAATGTATTCTTTCTAAGTAGATGCAAATACCTGGAAACTTCATTATGTCTTCTAGTATGGTTGTACCTTTACATGGCGAAATATGGATTATGTTATTATAAATCATTTTTGTTTTTCTCTTATGTTGATCTTTTTTAAAAAGTTACATATGCGGGGGTAGGTTAAACCACCTGTTGATTACTTTCAAGATAGTAGAAGGGGTGTTATAAAATGTTTTACGGATCCTCTGAGGATCCTAGTGCTGCCAAGTGCTGCATTTGGCCATGTTGGTAAATAACTGAAGGAGCAAATCTAGCTCGCGCGCTTCAAAAAGCCCATTTGAACCCCAAAGTTTTCAACCCAGCTGAGAAAAAGACACATCTTGTATGCTCTTTCAATTAAGAAACATTAGTAGCTTTTTACACATTTTTCACAAATGATCTTATAAAGAGCTTTACCTTTTCTTGGGTTATGTTTCCAAAGCTGGTGTTGTGGGTCACCACTTTATAATCGGTTGCATACTGTGATCAAGAGGAAGGAAAACCACTGTTAGTGTGCAGGTGAAGACCCACCCAGAGGACCAAGGGCATTGCTGGGCCTCTTGCTACTTCCATCATTATTTACACTGAGTGTTCTGGGCAGTCCTCACTTGGTTGGCTTGACAAGGGCCTCTGAGAACCGTACAAAAGTTACATTAAAACCAAGGCAGCATGTACTTCAAGAGGCCTCTCTGGGTTATTTAGGGTCCCAAAGAAACAGGGAGAATTTCCTTATGTTCCTTGGGCAATGGTTTGGAGGACAAGGTCTACACAATTTTAGCTGGTAGTCTGCTATTGCAAACAGCCTGATACCTCATATTATTTGAATAACCCTGCCAGTAATTCCATAATGTGAAAATTCACTTTTCAATGTGTCATTTTATTTTCATTCATTTATTTATGCTCTTTGTTCCAGAGCTTATTTGGGCATGACTGCTTTTTAGCATCTGTTTCCAATCTGTCTTGAGCCTCCACTCTGCAAAGCCAGGAATGTGAGGCAAGGTGGTATTTCCTGGCTAAGTCTTTTGGGAGACTCGCTTATCAGAAGTGAGACATCTCTCCAACTTTGGTCCTGTGGTTGATTTCACACACTTCTGCATAGGGCACACACGTGTCTTTCTGTGGCAGGTCGAGCTGTCGAGTGGAATCTGTTAGAACACAGTCCTTCCTGACCCCTTCTAAGGGCACCTGGCCCTGAGCTGTCAGGCAGAACCCACTAGGACCTCCAGACTCGAAGGCCTGCTTTGTGCCTGCCTTTGATGAGCTCTGGCTTCTCTCAACTTTGATTAATCAAGCTGTCCCATGATCAGGGTGGCTGGGAAATAAACCCCACTCCACTCCCTCAGGGACAGGCACTGAAAGCCCCGTAAATCTACTTTTTCCTCCTACCTCACATTATATATACAAGTCCCTCCTGTGCTTATACACAGATAAAAAAAAAAAACAAAAACAAAAATGAGAGGTTTTAAGTAGAAACAGAAAACTTTGACTTGTAAAAAGCAATCCGATTAGACCATATAATCTAGAACTTTATATTCCTTGTCTGTGTAAAGAATGGCCACAGGAATGTTACTTGCATCATTATTAAAAATAGGGAAAAACCAGAAACAACATGAATGTCCATCAACAGGGACTAATAAGAGGAAAATTATGTAATGCTCATAATTTTCTATGGCCTTAACATTATGTGGAAGGGTATTTACTGACATGAGAAAATTGAAGCAGTATGTATGGTATGTGTACATACTAACAATATGTATATGTTTCTTTTAAAAATGCTGTGTATACATGCCCAGAAAAAAACATATCTGAAGAAGGTATACCGAAATGTCAATAATGAGTCGCTCTAGATAGTGATTATGGGTAATTTTTGTTTTCTTACACTTTTTTGTATTTTGATTTTTTTTTGCAATGTGATCATATTACCTCTATAATCAGGAAGAAGAAAGATAAAAGTGTATGTTTTAAAATTCCACAATATTTAAGACATCCCCAAAATGTGATTTGAGGGTATTTCTTAGGTGATGTAAAAAAAAAATTGGGAACCAGTGGGACATTTTAGCAAGTTTTGTTTGTTCATTATTGTTTGTTTGTTGCTTTGTTTTTTTTTTTTTACTCCAGGTACCCATCTATAACAATTTAGGCCAATATTATCAAGTTTTGCTAACAACATTATCCCTCCCTGTTCTACCTTGCCTAACTCTATAGTAGTAATTTATACATCTCCCACATCAAAGTTTCATATTTTTAGCAAAGCATCAAGCCTTACCGTCCGGAAAGCTGCAACCACAAGATTTGAGGGAACCAAGTTTCTGTTGGAAAAGAAAGCATTTTGTCAGTGTTCTTAAAATTCAGTGTGCAAAGTGTCTGCTTCGAGATGTCCACTCCTAACAGCCTAACACGATGTTCTCTCTCTCTCTCCGACCCCAGCGATACTGTGGTCTTTTGCTCGATCTAAGAACCCAGCTGTGCTGTGAGTGCACCAATTCCCATCCTCGTCTCCTTCATGGTACCCTTGATATTAGGCACTGTGATCAACCAAACCATGGAACAGCATCGCTCCTTCCACCTAGAGGTTGAGCCCCACTGTAGTGGTTTTCACTGTTGAGTGGTACTGCCCACTAGTGAAATCCAAGGAAGTTTTTGTTGCAATAATTGAGAGGCATTCCTGGAATTGTGGGGGGAGTATTTGGGGAAGTGCTAGGTGCCAGACATTTGTCCTGCAAAGTGCAGCAAACGGCCTGTACAATGAATCATCTCAAGGCCCTCACAGTTTTCCAATGTTTTGCATGACAAACAGGTAGATAACCTTATTTATAGTCACCTGAGCCCAGAGTAACTCCAAAACAAGGAGTTGGTTATTTGTTTGTTTGTTTGTTTTGCACAATCTGAACATACACTGAATTTCTTAGAAATGCAACTACTGTGTAAATTACGGGGTGTTTTTTTGTTTTGTTTTGTTCAGAACATTTCCAAGGATTGTTCATCTTCCTGGAAAATCATACTACCAATGACAAATTGTAGGATCTGAGTCCTTAATTCCACACCCCAGTATCAAGCATCAGTCTGCATTTATAGCTATCTCATTTGTGATGATTCTAAATTCAGGGGCAAGCATCCAACCATTTTGTTTTAGAGCATTTACATATTGAATCACATTGTTTTTATTATATTATTTCCCTTTTGTCTTTTCTATTACAGTTAAGTCATATTGATGTTTTAAAATTATGTGGGCAGGTAAATTTTTTTTTTTTTTTTTTTTTTTTCTGAGATAGAGTCTTGCTCTGTTGCCCAGGCTAGAGTGCCAGGGCATCAGCTTAGCTCACAGCAACCTCACACTCCTGGGCTCAAGTGAGCCTCCTACCTCAGCCTCCCGAGTAGCTGGGACTACAGGTGCACACCACCATGCCCGGCTAATTTTTTTTCTATTTTTTTTTAGCAGAGACGGGGTCTCACTCTTGCTCAGGGTACAAGGGCAAGTAAATTCTATTCAAGGATTTCATTTTAGAATGAAGGATATTATAAAACATTTGTTATAAAAGGAGAGCAATATAGCTGATTGATGCCAACATGCACATCATTTTTATTAAGGGTCACCTTTGGGTCAGCTTCTGTGTGGGATACTGGTTTTGATATTCAAGAAATTATATGCCAGCTGACAGTACATTTGTTTTACCTACTTCCTGCAAGAAGAGTAAGTCTAAAAGAACAAAAGAGTTTGAATTACCCTTTATAACGTATTCCAGACTTATCCACTAATTCTTACTTCTGTGGTTGGGTTGTTCACCTAGCACTAGAATCTCCAGGCAACTATTTGCAGTGCATTGGGTTTCAGAGGTAGGCCTGGCTGCAACCCAGCTTGGCAGGCAGAGTCTAAGATGGCCTCCTGGCATTCGCACCTTTGTGTCAACCCTTGAGTGTGGGTGAGGCCTCTGACTTGCTTCTAATCAACAGAATGCAGCAAAGGTGATGGGTTGTCACATCCATGATTTGGTTACATAAAATTGTAGCTTCCATCTTGCTAGCCAACTCTTCTTATTGTCTTCTGGGCTTGCACACTTTGATGGAAAGTTATGTTGGAAAGGCCCACATGACAAGAAACCGTGGGTGGCTTCCAGCCAATAGCCAACAAGGAACTAGCACTCCCAGCCCAAATTCAAGGAAATGAGCTCTGCCAACAACCACATGACCTTAGCAGTGAATCCCTCCTCAGCTGAGCCTTGAAATGAGACCCCAGCCCTAGCTGACACCTTCACTGCAGCCTTGTAAGAGACTCAGAAACAAAAGAGCTAACTAAGCTGTGCCAGGATTCCTGACCCCAGAGAAACTGTGGGATAACAAATGTGTGGGATTTAAAGCTGCTAAATTTGTGGTAATTTGTTACGTAGCAATAGATAACTAAAACACCAGCCAACAAGGTTAATGAGAAGCAAAAGTGACTTCATTAAAACATTTGCGGTGCTCTCACAGGTTTGCCAGCATTTAGAGGCTGCAGCACAGCCTCTCCCAACCTTGTCTATAAAACCTGAATTGCTTTTAACGTACTTAGAGAATACCGGCAAGCGCATGCCTGCATTGAAGCAGAAAAAAGTAATCTTTAACTGAATTAATTGTTGCAAAATTGTGGTCAGAAATTTGACCCTTATCACAGGTATAGTCACTTTTAAAAAAGGTAGAAATAGACTAGCAACTTGTAATTGGCTAGTTTTTAAGTTGTAGATGAATAGAAACTTACATTTGCTTATCATTTCCATTACAAAGCAACTTCCTTACATATTTCAATCTTGTGGGCTAGGTTTGATATCTCATTTCCATTTGCTATACTAGTCAGAAACAGAAAGGGGCCCTATGCCAAGGTTTCTTTGTTCAATATCCACCACATGACGACTCTCAGTAGTTCCCAGACCAAGCTGGCCTCAGGTTCTCTCTCCATGAGGATGGGGAAGTTAAGAAAACAGCTGGGTTACAAGCTTTACACCTTCCCCACAGGGAACAATTTCTCCTGCAAAAATCTTGCATCCTTTAGGTATTAGCTGTTTCCTCAACTGGCATAAGCACCGCCTTTCCCACCACCTCGAAACGCACTCTCTTCCAAGGAGCACAACACTGTTTAAATCCTCCTATCTGTCCTGCCTGGGTCTCTTTATCATGAGAAATAACCCGGTACCACCTCACCCAGAACAAACCATGACCTTAACCCAGAGCTTCCAGTAGCCACTTGCACACTGACCTGTTTTCAGACTGTCTACAATATCTAGTCTACAAATCTAGTGGGAACAGGAGGGTACAGAAAATACTAGAGGCAAAACGGCAACCCCTGCCCCCCTGACCAAATCAAGTTGTTAAGAACACAATGTGCTTTGATAGTTTCTGACAGAGTTAAACATATACTTACCCACAACAAGTTAAACATGCACTTCCCATATGACCCAGCAATTCCAATCCTGGATACTTACCCAAGAGAAACGAAAATTTGTCTGCAAAAAGGACCTGTAGGCATTCATGATAGCCAGAAACCCAAACGTCCATCAACAGAAGAATGGATAAACAGATTATGATAAATCCATACAATGAAATACCACTTGGCAATAAAAAGGAACCAAGTCATATACACAACAACATGGATGATCTCAGCCACACTGTGCTGAGCAAAAGAAGACAAAGAAAAGTACATACCAAATGATTCCATTGATACAAAACTCTAGGAAAAGCAAAACTAACTTATCGTGATAAAGAGCAGATCAGCTGCCTGGGGCCAGGGATGGAGAAGGAGGGTTGCTGAGAAGAGTCACGGGTGATGGAAATGTTCAGTATCTTATTTTTTTTTTCTTTTCAACAGATAATATGCCTGCAGTTGTTCAGTGTCTTGACTGTGGTGGTAGTTAAACGAGTTATCCATTTGTCAAAACTCATTGAACTGTACACCTAAAATGGGTACATTTTATTGTATGTAAATCATACCTCAAAAATTTTTTTTTTTTTTTTTTTTTTTTGAAGCAGAGTCTCACTCTGTTGCCCGGGCTAGAGTGAGTGCCGTGGCGTCAGCCTAGCTCACAGCAACCTCAAACTCCTGGGCTTAAGCAATCCTACTGCCTCAGCCTCCCGAGTAGCTGGGACTACAGGCATGCGTCACCATGCCCGGCTAATTTTTTTGTGTATATATATTTTAGTTGTCCATATAATTTCTTTCTATTTTTAGTAGAGACGGGGGTCTCGCTCTTGCTCAGGCTGGTCTCGAACTCCTGACCTCCAGCGATCCACCCGCCTCGGCCTCCCAGAGTGCTAGGATTACAGGCGTGAGCCACCGCGCCCGGCCAAAAATTTTTTTAAAAGTTTAAAAGATTCAGTGGTAACAAATAGAGATTTTCTAACCAAAAAAATCCATTCATTCAATGGGGTGACTGAGCTTTGTTTAGATTATATAGCTCCATTCTCAGCTACCAGTCCCTAGGAAGGACTCCCCCAGGGGCAGCGAGCTGGGGCAGCCACAGAAAACATCCTCCTTTCACTCAGTGCCTCTGGCTGCCACGGGCAGGAGCAACAGAAGTTCCCTTCTGCTGTCACCAAGGGTAAGGGGCTGAGGCTGCCTGTGTAAAGCAAAACATTTCTCTGTTCTCTTCTTTGGCTTTCAAACTGATGCTATGGGAAACTCTGGCTCTTTCCTACTCCCGAGCTCTCTTGGATTCTAGGATCCGTCTTGCTTCCCAGAACTCCGTCTTCAGGCACTTTTCCCAAGTCCTCACATTCACACAGTTAACTTCGTGGGCTTTCAAAATGAGGGACATTGAGCTGGAAGGATTTTCAAGGTGACCCAGTTCCAGCCCCTCTTAGCACATGGACACACCCGTGCCCAGTCCCTGAGCTGACACATCTCCCAGCTCTGCTCCATCCACACCAGCACTGTCCACTAGAAATTGATTTATTCATGTTGAATCCCATAATTGGTCTCCAGGATAAACTAGTTAAATTTAAATAGCCACATGTAGCTAGTGTCCATCATACACAGAGATGGAGAGTTTTGAAGCCCAGAGCCTGGAATTCAGGAAGACCCAACAGTCTTTCAATGCTCGCCTCTGCATGTCACCCAATGTCACTGGGCATTAGGGCACTTCTAACCACTGAGCTCCTCATCTTATTCAAGTTTGCAAGTGTTTCCTTTGTCTGTTGTTTGATCCTGAGATATCTACTTGACTTACAACATGTGCATTAAGCCAAAGTTCCTCAAACGTGAGTAGGCCATGAAATCAATTTATTGGCTTTAGCAAGTATTTAATAAAAGATGAAATACATTAAACAAAATATCAGCATGTATCACATTTACAATATTGTTTGATGGAACTTGTGTTTCAGTTTGTGTTTGTGGTGGTGTATGTGTGTGGATGCCATAATGTAAAATGTATTTCTTATTGTAGGTCAAAGTAAAAAACGTGGGAAACCTCAAAGATTATACTGCTATTAATATATCTAGAAACCCAAGTCAGACCGCATTGGGAGAGAAGAAATGAACAAGCCTTTCCAGTACTATAAGACTCTTTGGATACATTATTTAAAACAAACAGAAAAACTGGTATGAGCCAAGGCTGAGCTGGCAATGTAGAACTGGTGTTGGAGGCACTGCACAGACTCACGCAGCTCACACAATGGCAAACTTCAAAAATGTTCCTTCTTTATGCATCTGATACTGTTTGTTCTTCTGATCCTATTGTCAAGGGTGGTAGGCGTTTCCCTGTTCTATATGAGAAGAATGTAAAACAATTTACTTTTGCTTAGAAATATTTCCTTTTAAGTTCAAAAACTCTTTACCAAATCTATGAACATTTCAAAGACTCTTCAGAACAGGATATGGCACAGTATGTATACCTGATAAATATTTATTATCTCTACTGTTTATTGTTAGAGCCAGTTAGCAGGAACATACCCCTTCAGATCTCGGTACCCCCTACAGGGCTACAAGCCGAGGGGGCTGGGGATGGTGGGCTCACACTCTGATGAGTAGGGGTGGGGGTGGGGATTAATCTACCCCCTTTTTTAAGGCCTACATCCAACTTTGGATTCCAGCCTGAAGGAGTAGGGCTGGACCCCTGGTGTAGGGAATTTTGGGGGGAAATCAGGTTAAGAATGCACTCATTCTCTGTATCAAGTAGCTCTCAGCTGTCCCTGAGATGCTGGGACACACTAGAATATAGCAAGGGACTCAAATATTAACTCATTTAATCCTCATAACAATTCTAGGTAGTACATCTTATTAGTCCCATTTTACAGATAAGGACACTGAGACACAGAGAGGCCAAAGACTTGTCCACATACAGCTAGTAAGTGGTAGAGCTGGGATGCAAATGCAGGTAGTTGGCTTTAGTGTCTGCTCTTAATCACCACCCAAGCCGCCTACCTGGGTTTATGCCCTGTTCAGCCTCAAAACTATTCAGATGCTCTCCTCGGAGGTAGAGGGAATGGTCAAGAGTTAAAAACTTTATTTTTTTAATTATAAGCTGCTATTTTTTTCCTTTAGTGACTAGTTAGGCTGAGAAACCTCTGTTAATTTGGATCCTTCTTAGATGAGCTAAGAGTCTTTTTCTTGCCCCTACAGAAGAGAGAGACACAGGCATAGTTAAGACAACCTGCCATAGTCAATATTTATTTATTTATTTTGGAGACAGAGTCTTGCTTTGTCACCCAGGTTAGAGTGCAGTGGCATCATCATAGCTCACTGCAACCTCAGACCCCTGGCCTCCAGAGATCCTCCTGCTTTAGCCTCCCTAGTAGCTGGGACTACAGGCACATGCCACCACGCCCAGCTAATTTTTCTATTTTTTGTAGAGACAGGGTCTCGTTCTTGCTCAGGCTGGTCTCAAACTCCTGGCCTCAAGCAATTCTCCCATCTCAGCCTCCCAAAGTGCTAGGATTACTGGCATGAGCCACCACACTCAGCCCATAGTCAATATTTAAAAGAAATTATTCACAACTTACTCCCTTGACTTTGCCATCTAGGGGCTAATATTACACCCCAGTCTCTGATAGGTTTCTTTGCACCTGCTCAAGAAATGTGTTCTTTGCAGCTTGAGAGACATCACACATATTCACTCCAGTCCTTGGGAAGGAAAGTCTATCACACGTCCCTCTGTGAAGGAAAAGTTTCAGAGCACTGTTTCCTATTAAGAAAATGAGCACAAGGGGAAAAAAAATCTAAAAAACCTAAGAAATCAGGCAGTAGACAAAATCCTACTTGTATTTACAATGTACATGGCAGCAACCTGCTATACTACTGCAAAAGACAGTGGCCCAGGGCTGCCAGTGCAGACAGGAACCCTGGGCCCAGGTGCTGTCCCTACCTGCTTTCTTGGCAGTTAAGCCTCTGGTTCTTTAAAAAATAAATTAGAGCTCTATTCTGCTGCAACAAGAGGTCCGGTCGTCATCTGTGGAGTATGTGTCTTGCTCTGTAAACCTATATCTTGTTCTTGCCCTATAATCCTATCTTGCTCCCACTCAATAAATATCACCTCATGCTTACCTTAAAAAAAAAAAAACAAAAAAACCCCACAATAAATTAGAAATCATGGCAGAGAGACCCTGTGGGAGTTCTGGAGCCACTCTACCACCAGGAAAGGGATGGACTTTAGCACAAGGCCTTAGCAGCAGCTATGCTGACTCATCAGAGACTTTTTCCACTCTTTCAGGTGTTTAAGTTCTGGGTAGTTACCAGGCAAGGGCCTGCTGGATAACTTGAGGTGTTTACTAGAAGAGTCTCATTTCAAACATGTGCCCACAGGCAGAAGGGACTAGGCCCTGCCTTTTCCAAAGAATATGCCCAGAGTCACATGAAATTAGCATCCATGAGGTTTTCTTTCTTTCTTTTTTTTTTTTTTTTCCTTTTTTAAATAGAAACAGGTGTCTCTCGCTCTTGCTCAGGCTGGTCTCAAACTCCTGAGCTCAAGCGATCCTCCCGCCTCAGCCTCCCCAGAGTGCTAGGATTACAGGTGTGAGCCAACTCGCCCGGCCCATGAGGTTTTTTTTTTTTTTTCTTTTTAAAAATTTGTTTTTTCATTTTTATATTCTTTCTTTCTTTCTTTTTTTTTTTTTTTCTTTTATGGCCAGCTGGAAACTTCTGTACCATGAGGTTTTCTTAAAGGAAGTAATTTGACCACAGAGACTACCCAGACCCCGGAAGTATTTCCAGGTTGCTCAAAATCCAGTTTCCTCTCATAAGCTGCTAAGCATAAAGCCAAATCCGAACAGGACACACACACTTTCCTTCATTTAAGGAGCTCAGTCTCAACCCTTGGTTGGAGGAAGTGGGCATTTACCTGACACAGTCATATGCTTACCTGGTTCCTCTTTTGGCCCAGGGAAAATAGTTCTGAGACAGTTGCACTAGACTAGGAATGTGATATTATTACTATGGCACGTTGACTTGAGGGGAAGACAATAGGAGAAATAGAGAGAGCCCTAAACTGTGGGGCGGTTAGTTCTTCTAATCCCTCTTTTGATAAGCCACTGCATGACCTTGAGCAAATCGCTTAATCTCTCTCTCAGTTTCCTCAGTCGTAAAATAGGATATACCACCTGCCCCACCTTTATCCGTGAGCTGCTGGACTGAATGGAATTGGCTAGGAAAGCATTAGGAAACACTACCTATTCCCAGCAAGCCACGACAAAGCTTCTCTTAGCCCTCCCAGGCAAGCATAGCCCAAGTCATTGAAAAGTTGCACCTACAATGACTGCTAAGCTATGACACTGGGTCACATTCACTTCAGAAGCAGGAGCTGAAGGGGCTTGGATCTAAAGCTAGAAAACCCTTCTTGGGCAGGGTGTATTGAGGTAACCCGCCCTACCCCCACCCCCTCCCTCTGCAGGAGATAAAAGAATAATATTGAGGCTCTCTATGGGTTGCCACCAGCAAGCAGAGTTGAATATCCACATTCCCTCGCTGGACCACAAATCCCTGCAAAAAAAAGAATCCTTTAACCTCCTAATTGCCTTCCCTCCCGGCAAGAGCTGACTGATATCCTGAAGGTAATAAGTCAAAGGTGCTCTCAACGTCAGTAGATTTCTTTTTTTCAGTACCTGCCTAAACGTCTCCAAACCTAAAAAAATCTCTAAAGACTCCAAACATCAAGCTGCCAGACGCGGGACAAAGGCTGAGATTCCATCAAAGTCCTAATAGGTCACGCCCACCTGCCCTTTTGGCAAAAAACTTTTGGTCCCTCTCATCAGAGTTTTTTTTTTTTTCAATACAGATGTCCTGGATTTTTTTGTTTGGTTGTTTTAAATGAGCAATTTCTCTCTTAAGTGGCAGACAGTCATCACATTTTCCAGAGGGAGAAATGGAAACAGTGGAAAAGGCAATTAATTCAGTTTGTCCAGGGTTTGCTGTTTTTCACAGCCTCAGCAATGAGGAACTTTGCCTCAGTGACTCAAGACAAAACATACCTCCGAAGCTCGGAATCCAGAATTATCAGAAGCCTAGAGGGGGAGCCTCTGGGACTTCTCACTCAACTGACACAAGTGGTTACATCAGTAAATACCTCCAGGCTGCAGTTTTCCCATCTGTGAACTTCGTGCTGAGAAACCAAGAAAAATTGATGCTTTGGGTAATTCTAGAAACTACACTACATCATCTCAAGGGATGAAATGCAACTTCTAACAGTCACAAAAAGCAGGCAAAGCTAAGTGAAGATGCTCCTCTCTCCCTTCCCTCTAGAACTCACACCTTCCCACAAAGAAAGGCCTTGGAAACACGATACTCTGCAGAGGTCCTGACTGGGGTGAACAGCAAACTGTCCTAATCCCCCAGGAGAGGCATATTTCTGGTCGACAGGCCCCACACAACTAACCCAGCCAGGCTATCCTTGGATCCACTGACAGCTCTTCAGAAAATTGCCAGCTTCCTTCGCAGCCCAAGGGTTCAGACAGAGAAAGCCACCGAATGCAAGCAGGATGGCCCAACAGGCAAAATTTAACCAATGTTCCCAGAAGCTTTCGGGCACCTAGGGGAGGAAATGGGGTGAAGATACTGGGATATGGTCGGAACATTTTTACCCGGAGGGCAGCACGAGCGTATAGGAGTGAAGTACAGGTGGGACGGCTGACTTCCCTAACACGCCTACCTAACCGTAGGACCGGTTCTCGCTAAAAGATGTGGCCCTGCTCTTTCGATTGTCCGCTGTACCCCAGCTGTTTGCCAAGGTGTGGTCAGCATGCAAAGACTCCAGACGTTATTTTTATATTTTAAAAATGCCACCAGCAGCCAACTAAGAATTAACTCTTAGGAGTATATGAGTGTATGTGTGTATGAACTGGAGATGCATTGGAGAGCTGGCATCTCCCCTGAGCCCTGGGCGAGGTGGAGTGCGTTACCTGGCCAAGTCGAGGAAAGAGTCCACCGTCTCCTTGGGAACTGGAGGAGGCCCCGAATCCTCTAGCCCCAGGTCGCTGGATTGAAGGGTCTGCGCACCGGACCCCGGCTTGATGATGAACGCCAAAGCGACGGCAAGCGCTGAGGCACCCAGTGTGGTGAGCCCAAAGTAGGCGACGGCGATGCCGCCCAGACGCCCGAGGGAGCTGGCGTCCAGAGAGGCGGCGCCCGACACCAGGCTGCAGACCACCAGCGGCAGGATGATCATGCGCAGCATGCGGAGCAGCATATCGCCAGGGAAGGCCAGGTAGGTGATCTGCGTGCGGCTCAGCCCGACCCCGCGCAGCGCCGCGCCCAGGCCCGCGCCTGCCAGCACCCCCGACACGGTGAGCAGCACCAGCGCGTGGCGCCGCAGGAAGCCGGCGCAGCGCCGCGCGCGTCCCGCCGCGGTCCCCGGCGCGCTGGGCGCCCCCGCAGGCCCGGCCTGGGCGCTGTCGAGGTAACCGTTGGTCTCGCTGCTCTTCTCCATGGCTGGGCTCGCCGCTCCGAGCTGGAGGCAGGGGATTTGGACTCTGGAAGGAGACCGGGCTCCCAAAGAATGGATCGGACGGAGCTGGTGAGGTCTGCCAGCCGCGCCCCCCAGGTTCTGGGAAGCGTCCCCGGGGAATCTACCGGCCTGGCCCCGGAGCAGGTGCGAGAAGGGCGAGGAGAGGCGCAGGAGTGTGGGTTGGAGCCCCGGGAGGAATGGGTCGCGCCGCGCCCAGCCTTTCCAGAGCAGCCACCGGCTGAAGATGATGCAACGCGGGAGCCGCGAGGGAGGACGCTCCTGGGAGGAGGGAGCCGGGAGAGGTCCGAGCCCGCCCCCTTCACACCCACCACCCCGCCCCCCGCGGCTTTGGCCAATCAGAGCCCGGGAGCCGCCGCCGCCGCCAGCCTCGCGCCCCAGCGCTGGCGACGGGCGCCGAATGAGTGGCTGCCGGGCGGGAGGCTCTGCCCCCGGCCGCGGGGGCGCCCGGGGAGCCAGCCAATCCCGACGCCAGCAGCCGCCTCCCGGCCCAGCTAACGGAGGCCGGCTCCAGGGCGGCCGCGGGGAGGCGCGGCCCGAAGGACGGCCGGGGCTCGTTGGTGCCTCCCGGGCCGGCTGGGGTCTGGGCCCTCGTAGTCGGAGGGCCCGGGAGAATGTGGAACTCGGCGACGTTCCTCATCCTGGGGATTGGGGGAGAAGAAGGCTTCCCTCCAGAGCTGGGGCTTTGGCGCTCTGAGAGGTCGCCGGCCTCTCCACCGAAGGGACTGCGCGCGATGGGGGGGCCCAGGCAATCTTTCCGCCGCGTCCCTCCGGCGTAGAATTCTTTCCTCGAGGGGTCCTGTGGGGTTTCGTGCGGTAAAGCACGCCATGGTGCCGAGTGCAGGCTCAGCCCGAGACAAAGGAAGGATGGGTGGATGGATGAATGAATGAGTGAGAAAAGCCTTATCACACGCTCTTTAAGGGTTCTAAGTAAGCTTTATCCGAAGTGAAAGGGGACTTGTGATGGCACCAAACCCAGCGCCCGGGCGATGCCACCGCCCGCACCTGGGCGCGCTCCTCGGCGTGTGGTCTGGCGGATGGGGGATGGGGACTGGGTCTCGGGCAGTTGTGTGCAGTA
The DNA here is from genome assembly GCF_041146395.1 of Eulemur rufifrons. Taxonomy (NCBI): domain Eukaryota; kingdom Metazoa; phylum Chordata; class Mammalia; order Primates; family Lemuridae; genus Eulemur; species Eulemur rufifrons. The sequence goes on from NC_091001.1 coordinate 64,942,725, forward strand.
TGCGCGCTGAAGACGCAAAAACTCTTCTAGAAGAAACAGAGCTCTCACGCCACTACTTCCAGTTGGTTTCTGCCACGTAACCTCAGCTGAAACACGCGATTTTAACCTCTTCCATTCCCGGGCCCCAGCCCTGGCGCGAAAGCAGCGCAGTCCCCGGTTTGGCCCTCCTGAAAGGTGGTTCCTTATTGTACACGTTCTTTTGCTTTCCTCCTTTATTTAATATCTGCTCTGGCCACAGCATATGTAAGGGAAGCCTCTGCAGAGTTTGTTTTACTGTGTCACACGTATTGTATTTTCACATTTTCTCGTTCTGCTTTTGAAAGAAAGTGTTCTTTGAAGGCTTCTGTGAAGGGGAAGTCTTCTTAAGTGTGGCTAACCTGAATTGAGAAGGACGGCGATTTCCTATTGACTTCTTGCTGAAAAGGAGTCATCTTAAAACATGTCATGACGGATGTTTGTGCAAATCAAAATGCCTTCATAAGGAAGCTTAAGGAGCTGTCCAAATTTTGAGACAGTGAGGAGTTCATTACTTGAAGCCAGGAGGCTATTGGCTGTAGCTTGTAAGGGGGTTGGTTTGTTTGTGTGGGAGGGAGGAGGTAGTGTCAGGTGAAGAACTGTACATAGTTTTATCTGGTTTTCCAGAATGCAGTTTATTTCTCTGTGTGCACGGAAGAAAGAGTAATTCCTACAGACACACGCTCTATTTTGCCAATCAGCCCCTCCCTTTGTTTTGACTACTGCTTTTATGCAAAAGACACTCAAATCATGTTCCAGAAACGCCTTTCCAACTGCTTTATATCTCCACCTGAATGTCCTGCAGACAGCCCAACTCAACCTGTTCAAAACCAAAGTCATGGTTGCCTCCATCAGGTCCACTCATCCTCCTCCTCCTCCCCTAGTTCTGTTAAAACATCACTGACCCAGTCACCTCTGTGCAAAACTTCAAAGTGACCTTTGATTCTTCCCTGGGCAGTGTCTTCTGTCATCTGATTGCTTGCCAAGTCCCACAGGCATTCCTTTGGAAACATTTATCACACCTACCCCTCCCATCCATTTCCACTGCTACCATACTGGCTCAGTTCTTATGTCCTCACTTCTTTTCTGGGCTACTGAAATGTTCTCTGAATTAGTCTTCCCACCTCCAGTGCTCCCCTTGTTCCATCCTGTATTTTGCCTTGCCCAGTCTAATCTTCCTAATGAGTAACATACATTTTAGGATTAAGTTCACCTTTTATGTAGCAGGAAAAAAGAAGGAGCAATGAGGGTGTGCCTTCTCCCTGTAAGAAAGAACACTTTCCAAAAGTTGCACGCATTCTTTCCCTTATATTTCATTAACTAGAATTTAGTTAAGTGATCACACCTAGCCGCAAGAAAAGTTAGGAAATGTAATTTTTATTTTGCACAGACATGCACCCAGTTAAAAATTGGGGCTTATGTTACTACAGAAGAATAGTATTGGAAGACAACTTTTTCTCATCACTTCCTGTTCAAAAGCCTTCAGTGGCTCCCACTGCATTAGGAATGTGTTCCTCATCCTGACATTCAAGGCCTTCCATGATCTTGGCCTCAGCTCACTCTCCAGCCTTGTGCCCTCAGTGCACCCAACAAAAACAGGACCATGTGCTATTCCCACATTTTGGGTTTTTTTTTTGCCTCTCCATCCAGTCCCAGTTCAGATATCACTCTCTTCCCACAGGCTTTCTGAATTCCCTTTGCTCTAGCTCTGCTTGCTGCCCACAGCTTTTTGTGCTGTTTCTGTGCACCCCAGAGCTGCATTAATACTTAACCCTCTATTGGGAGTGGGGAACTCCCTGAACTATTGGATGTAAGGGTAGTGCACTGTGGGAGAGCAGTGTTTGGGGGCACCTTCCTACTTGTGAGACAAACCAAGAAACAGGTGTCTTCTCCTGTCCTCAGCAACAGTTGGTGATACTACCATATCTCTCTATGAAAGAGTTTCACTTTCTGCCTTCTTTCTTTCTCTTTTTTTTTTTTTTTTTTTTTTGAAACAGGGTCTTGCTTTATTTCCCAGGCTAGAGTGCAGTGGCATCATCATAGCTCACTGTAACCTCAAACTCCTGGGCTCAAGCAATCCTCCTGCCTCAGCTTGCAAGTAACTGAGACTACAGGCGTGTGCCCCCATGCCCAGCTAATTTTTTTACTTTTTGTAGAGATGAGGTCTCACTGTGTTGCCCAGGCTGGTCTCAAACTCCTGGCTTCAAGCTATGCTCCTGCCTCGCCTCCCAAAGTGTTGTAATTACAGGCGTGAGCCACCACACCTGACCTCTCTCTTTTTTCTTAATCCCTCTCCTTTTGCTCTTTTATAACATTTTTTTCTTTTCATAAATTTATGTGCCTCCTGTTTGTAGGTTTTTAGCGCAAAAAAAAGAAAAGAAAAGAAAAGATTCCTGTATCAGACACCGACCTCCACAATGTTAATATGTATTCTCTTTGGGTTCTAGATAGATATAAGTACCAAATTATAGAAATGCTTTGGCCGGGTGCGGTGGCTCACACCTATAATCCTAGCACTCTGGGAGGCCGAGGTGGGAGGATTGCTTGAGGTCAGGAGTTCAAGACCAGCCTGAGCAATAGTGATAGCCCTGTTTCTACTAAAAATAGAAAACATTAGCCAAGCAACTAAAAATAGAAACAAACAAAAAAATTAGCAGGGGGGTGGTGGGGAGCTCCTGCCTCAGGTGACTGAGGCAGGAGGATCACTTGAGTCCAGGAGTTTGAGGTTGCTGTGAGCTAGGCTGACACCACAGCACTCTAGCCCGGGCAACAGAGTGAGCCCAACTGCCTCACAGCCTAAACAAGAGCACCCCAGTCAACACACAGACCCATGAGTGAGAAAAATAAATGCTTGTTGAAACCCCCTGAATTTTAGAGTTGTGTTGTGCTGCATCATTGTGGCAATAGCTGAGCGATACAAATGCTGTCTTCAAAATCTGTTCCAATTATCTATTACTGCATAACAAATCGTCTCAAACCATACTGGCATAAAACAACCACCACCCCCAAACAGAGTGGCACAAAACGACAACCATTTTCTTATGCTTATAATTTTGTAGCCCAGAAATTCAGACAGGTTGTAGCAAGGGGTCTCATCTCTGCTCCACAATGACTGAAACCTCAGCTGGGGTGGCTTAATGGTTGGCGATGGCTGAGACAGCTCACCTGGAGTCCTATGCCTGTGGCCTAGGCTTTGACTGTCCCCTGGGATCCTTGGTTCTTTCCCACATCTCATCTGTTGAGGCTGGAATGTCTAAGATGGCTTTCATTCACATGACTAGCACCTGGGCTGGTAGTGTTGGAATAGCTGGGGCTGGCTTGGCATCTCTCTCTCTCCCTCTCTCACTTTCTCGCCTCCCTCCGATATGGCTAGCTTGGGCTTCCTCACAATATGGCAATCAAAGTGAAGTCAAACCTCTTACATAGTTGCTGACATCCCCCAGAGTGAGTGTTATAAGAAATGTAGGCAGAAGCTGCAAGACTTCTGACATAGCCTCAGAAAGTCCCAGAACAGGGAGGCCAAGGTGGGTGGATCGCTCAAGGTCAGGAGTTCGAGACCAGCCTGAGCAAAAGCGAGACCTCATCTCTACTACAAATAGAAAGAAATTATCTGGCAAACTAAAATATATATAGAAAAAAAAAAATTAGCCAGGCATGGTGGCGCATGCCTGTAGTCCCAGCTACTCAGGAGGCTGAGGCAGTAGGATTACTTAAGCCCAGGAATTTGAGGTTGCTGTGAGCTAGGCTGATGCCACGGCACTCACTCTAGCCTGGGCAACAAAGCAAGACTCTGTCTCAAAAAAAATAAAAAAATAAAAATAAATAAAGTCCCAGAACATTACTTCTTTCACATTCTGCTAGTCAAGGAAGATGCTAAGGCCAGCCCAAATTTGAAGGAGGAGAACTAGACTCCACCACTCAATGGGGAGAGTAGCAAAGAATTTTCAGCCATCTTTAATCCACAGTAACATTCCTGCTTAAATGCTTATGTGTTGTACGCCAGAGCAGCAACACTACTTCCAGAAGTGTCCTAGTTCTGGGCCCCCCCCCTTTTTTTTTTTTTACACTCCTTCCCCTCCCTATCTGACATCTCTTTAGATGATGCTATTTGAAAGTTCCTTTGGGCAGTCTCTTCATTAAATGGTGCTGGGAAAACTGGATATCTAAATGCAAAAGGATGAAATTAAACTCTCATCTCACACCATACACAAAAATCAACTCAAAATGGATTAAAGACTTAAATATAAGACCTGAAACTGTAAAGCTAGTAGAGGAAAATATAGGGAGGGCCTTTTGTTACAACAGAGGGGTCTGTTCATCGTTCTGTGGCAAAGGTGTCTTGCTCTTACTTTGTAAACCTATATCTCGTTCTTGCTCTGTAAACCTACCATGTCCTTCCTCAATAAACTTCGTTTCGTGCTTAAAAAAAAAAAAAAAGAAAAGAAAATATAGGGAAATAGCTCCATGAGCTCTGTATTGGCAATGATTTTTTTTTTGGATGTGACTGCAAAAGTACAGGCAACAAAAGCAAAAATAGACAAATGGGATGATATCAAACTAAAAAGCTTCTGCACAGCAATGAAAACTATTAACGGAGTAAAGAGACAACCTACAGAATGGGAGAATATATTTGTAAGCCATACATCTGTTAAGGGATCACTAACCAAAATATATAAGAAACCCAACTCAATAGCAAGAAAAAAAATAACCTGATTAAAAAATGGGCAAAGGACTTGAATAGACATTTCTCAAAAGAAGACATACAAATGGCCAGAAAGTATATAAAAAATGCTCAACATCACTAGTTATCAGGGAAATGCAAGTTAAAACCATAGGGAGACACCACCTTATACCTGTCAGAATGGCTAAGATAAAAAGATGAGAGATAAGTGTTGGTGAAGATGTGGAGAAAAGAGAATCCCTGTATACTATTGGTGGGAATGAAAACTAGTACAGCCATTATGGAAAACAGTATGGAAGTTCCTCAAAAAATTAAAAATACAACTACCATACAATCCAGCAATCGCACTCCTGGGTATATATCCAAAAGATTTGAAATCAATGTGTCTAAGAAATGTTTGCATGCTCATATTCATTGCAGCATTATTCACAATAACCAAAACATGGAAATCAACCTAAGTGTTCATTAAAGGATGAATGGACAAAGAAAATGTGGTACATATACACATTGGAATACTATTCAGCCTTAGAAAAGAAGGAAATCCCATCATTGAGGCAACATGAATGAACCTGGAGGATGTTATGTTAAGTCAGACACAGAAAGACAAATACTGCATGATCTCACTTATATGTGGAATCTAAAAAAGTTGGAACACACAGCAACGGTGAGTAGAATGGTGATTACCAGGGGCTAGGGGCTGGGGGGATTGGGGAGATGTTGGTCAAAGGACACAAAATTCCAGTTGAACAGGAGGAATAAATTCAAGAGATCTATTGTACATCTTGGGGACTGTCATTAATAACAATATTGTATACTTGAAAATTGCTGAAGAAGTAGATTTTCAGTGTTCACACCATAAAATAAGTATGTGAGGTAATATATACGTAAAATAGTTTGATTTAGCCACTCCACAATGTATATATGTATCAAAACATCATGTTGTACACCATAAATCTATACAATTTTTACTTGTCAACTGAAAAAATAAAGAAAAGAAAAAAAAACTTTCTTTGGCATCATTTAGTCATTTTCTTAAAACCGTGACTGCATCATCCATCACAAAGAAAGAATCCATTTCCCTCATCAAAGAAAGGGCTATGGATTTCTTACTTATAAAGTGGTAACAGTGATTTAATCTCTACCTTGTCAAAGTGACTGTTTTTCACTCCCGATATGTATTTGAGAATAGTTTGTGTTATACTCACATGCTGGCTTCTGCTAGCAAAGAAGTTATCTCAGTTCTATCTTCACGTCTGATGACTATTACATATTTTCCACGTTATCTCACTAGAATGACTGGTAGTAGCATCGCTGGAATCATATAGCATGTCATGAATGAACTGAGAAAAGAAAATTGTATCCCTTACTCATAGGTAAATTTGGATTCCAGAGTACTTCTTTACCTTAACTAAGAGACACCAGATGGTTTAATCAATAATTATATTAAAAAGGTTAAATGTCAGTTAAGTTGTTCCCATGTCAGAAAAACATAGGTTGTAGAAAGTACAATGTGATTAAAAAAAAAAAGAATATTTGCTTTTCAGATAGATCAGATTACTTAGCAAACAGAGCAAGCAAAGTCAAAATCTAAAATAATAAATAAATTCGTTTTCTTCCATGGTGGACACCTTGTACACAGTGGCATACTGGCATCAAAATACTGGTGACTTTGTAATCAATAATCCTTCCTCTGGGCTCCCCTTGGTATCATCTCTACCTGCCAAAAAGAAAAAAAAGAGAGAGAGAAAAGGGACCATAAAGATGCCCGTAGAACCAAAAGGTCAGGCCCAGGCTCAGATAAACAATTTGAGTCAATATTAAAAAGGGAATTTGGTCAGAGTGGAGGTAAAAGGCAGAACAACACAGAAATGAGCCGTCTGTTTCTACAGTTTTAGAGATCAGCTAAAGATATATTAACTGATATTTTCTTCTTCTTCTTTTTTTTTTTTTTGTCAAGAAACTTTTGTTTCTTAACCTTAAACCTTAGTAAGATATTTTCTTCTTAGGACTGGTGAAATAGGCACACCAAAAGACGTGAGTTAAAAGATGGGAATGTGAGTTAGGTTGGTGTCTGCATCTGTGGGTGGCGGTTCTAGGTGTAGGGATTTACTTCAACAACACAGGCACATGTTTACTGAGCTGCTTGCTGAGAATCAATCACTCTGCGAGGCCCATCGGGTGAATACAAAAAGGGGAGTAAGAATTCCTTCAGTTAGTGGGCTTAAATGCATATTCTTAATCCTGGAAGAGAGCCTAGGAACCTGCATTTCAACAAGCCACCCCCCCCACCCCCCATTATTTAATCAAGATGTATTTATAAGGGCATTGAATTAACAGAGTTTAGGATTAAAGAGACGTCCAAGATAAGGTCTAGGGCTAGTCCTCAAAGCCCCTGTCAATCAAGTCCTTCTTACTAAAGGCAGTGCTAAGAGGCAAGAAGCAGGTGGGATTAGAGAGGTGGGGGCTTGGAGAGAGTAGAGAAGAAGTGAGTATCCATTAGACTGAGCTATGGTTCTCACAAGAATTTATTGTGCTTGGCACAGGAATTCACTGAAATGGATTAAAGTCTATTTGAAGGAAAAGATAGGGACTCCTGAAAAGATAACTAACCTTACAAGAAGGGCTCAGAGGTCCCCAAACTAGACTCTCATCAGAGTCACCTAGAGTTTGAAAAGGACAGATTTCAGAACTCCACGTTGGAAATTTTGTTTTTGTAGCTCTGGGGTAGGACCCAGGCATCTATAATATATACTTTTAATTCTTCCCAGTTAATAGGTTAAGGAGATATAACAACCAAATGCAATGGAATCTGGATTAAAGGAAAACTAAAGGATAATTTTGAGACACTTAGGGAAAATTTCTTGTGGACTGTATGTTGAACTTCATGTTGAGTCTTTTCAAGTGTGGCGATGGTGTTCTGATACTAGGACCATGGTCTCATTCCTGAGAGACTGCGGAGAAGCATTTAGGGATGAAATGTCTTGGTGTCTGCTCACCACACCACTCGTGTGTAGCCTGGCAAAGGGGAAGTGCGCATAAATATAAAGAGGGCGCCGTGGCAGGGGAGGCAAGATGTTGATAGCTGGTAAAACTAGATGAGGATCATGTGGGTGTTCTCTGTTTTGTTCTTGAAACTTTTCTGTAGGTTTAGAAATTTTCAAAATTATAAAACATTAATTTTTTAAATAAAAACAAATAATGGGGCATAAAAACCCCTCCACGTTTGATTTTGTCACACAGCAGAGTTGCACAATCTCAGCAGAAAGGTGCATATTATAGAAGCTTGGAGCAGTGAGAGGTTACTGTGGCCCAGAACTGTGTTTCTTCACTCATTTTCTGCAAGGACACACATGACAGATGATGCTTACACACGGCGCCTACAGCCGCGGGAGGACCCAGGGTTAGATGTAATTCCTGGCCACTGACCTGTAACGCAACAGGTTTTCCTCCCGCTTAAGAATGTTAACTTGCAGGTAAATGATGTTATCACAGGGCTAACTTTGAATTCATTCAAGTTTGTTTAAAAAATGATAATGTCCTAACTTCTGTACTTTTGTGTGGAAGGGGTTTGAAAATTCAATAAATCATGCTGATGTACAAAGAAAATGTAGACTCTGCTATCTGTAACTGATCTAATCTTTGTCATGGGCAGTCATGACACTGGGTCATTGCACAAAGGAGAAAATGACTTTAACTCAGCAGTGAATGTAGTGGACGTCTTTTCCAGTTTAAAGACCTTATGTGGATAGCTAGACTTAGAGTGTTTTGGTAAATACATAGCATTTCAGACTTCCTCTCTACCAGTAAGTGACTCTACAATGATGTGATCATAGAAAATTGTAAGGGCAGTTACGATTTTTTTTTAAATTGAGAAAAAGTGGTGCTTTACTTATAAGAAAAATGCATGGGTATTGTGATGGATTATGAAAATAGTCCCATTCTTCACGGCTTTCTATGTCCCAACCCTCTGTCATATTACTTTTCAGGGCCTTCCAAGTCTAAATTTGGGCTCAACCACGTGATCCTCTCAGCTAAGGGATGAGGCGAGCAGAGGTTTGAAATGGGCTCACATTGAGCTTTGGTCCTGCACCTGTGCTGTTGCCATGAGACCATGCCTGCGCCAACCCACTGGAGGAAAAGAGACACACGGATCTCAGCTGGGTCCCCCAGTCATCATAGTGGAGGTCATCCCAGATCAACTGCCAACCAGTCAATCCCTGGATATGGGAGCAAGTCTACCAAAGATCAGCAGAACTTTCTAGTTCCCACCCCCTACCTCCTCCAAAACACTTACAACAGTATGCCATGGAGGTTTTGTGGCTTCTTAGTTACTGTGTTGGTCCAAGTCCTTCAAGAAGCAGATGCCAGATGGGACAAAATGTGCAAAGAGTTTGTTAGGGAAATTCCTATGTGACAGAAACTGGAGAGGGAGCTGTGGGCTAGGAGAGCTGTCAGAGGGCAATGCAAGTCTGACCCAGAGTGAAGGAAGGAGTCCAAGAAAGGTGTAGCAAAGCCATTGGGAAACCGTAGGCCAAAGGCGTCCATCAGAGGAGTCTTGTGCCTCCTAGGAACAGATTTGCCTTAGCATTCCCATTGGCTGGGAGCAACCTGTGGGAAACAGGGCCTTGGCATATAAACATGGCAATGGATTTCAGAGCGTGCTAATTGGTCAATTAGACTAATGAGTTTGCAGGATGCTTTCTCATGGCTGCCACAGTTACACAACATTATTGTGGTAAGACTTAACTGATACAGACATGAGACTACTTGCTATAGAACAGGAATTCTTAGTATGGGCAGTGTGGACTCCTAGGGGGCATTTTGGAAATGTTTGGGGGCATTTCTTGGCTGTCGTAATGATTGCTAGACATCCTGCAACTCACTGGACCATCCTGCACAACAAATCTTCCTGTGCCCTTCATGAATTCCCAATGTCCTGCATGATATCCACAAGGAAAATAATCTGTTTAAAATTATCTGAGCCAAGGGCCAGGCATGGTGGCTCATGCCTGTAACCCTAGCACTCTGGGAGGCCAAGGTGGGCGGATCGTTTGAGCTCAGGAGTTCGAGACCAGCCTGAGCAAGAGCAAGACTCTGTCTCTACTAAAAAAATAGAAAGAAATTAGCTGGACAACTAAAAAATTTGTATATAAAAAATTAGCTGGGCATGGTGGCACATGCCTATATTCCCAGCTACTCAGGAGGCTGAGGCAGGAGGATCACTTGAGCCCAGGAGTTTGAGGTTGCTGTGAGCTAGGCTGACGCCACAGCACTCTAGCCCAGGCAACAGACTGAGACTCTGTCTCAAAAAAAAAAAAAAAAAAATTCAAAAATTATCTGAGGGCCGGGCGCGGTGGCTCACGCCTGTAATCCTAGCACTCTGGGAGGCCGAGGCGGGTGGATTGCTCAAGGTCAGGAGTCCGAGACCAGCCTGAGCAAGAGTGAGACCCCGTCTCTACTAAAAATAGAAAGAAATTATACGGACAACTAAAAATATATATAGAAAAATTAGCCGGGCATAGTGGCGCATGCCTGTAGTCCCCGCTACTCGGGAGGCTGAGGCAGTAGGATCGCTTAAGCCGAGGAGTCTGAGGTTGCTGTGAGCTAAGCTGATGCCACGGCACTCACTCTAGCCTGGGCAACAAAGTGAGACTCTGTCTCAAAAAAAAAAAAAAAAAAAAATTATCTGAGCCAGGAAACTGATTCTGTTTTACAAAGAAACATGAAATATTTCTTACTCAATATGAATATGCACTGGATTTCTAGGATTGCAATTGCTTTGTTTCAAACTTTACTAAGTGTTGGTCACCCCTTTTAGGAAATCATGCCACCAAGCCTCACTACTTGTGGTATTTGAATCACCAATACAGTGCTGCTGAGGCAGTCTACATTTGTGACTGTGATTATCATGTGCAATGAGCAAGCATCTGGCTATTTTGTCACACCCCCCTCCCTGCACGATCATTTGCAGGCACTGACAAAGAAACACATTTCGTTATATTGATTTTCCTGAAATTATGTGGTGGGTAGGCTGCATTACTTATGAACTTTGTTTTTTGGTTTTTTTTTTTTTTGAGACAGAGTCTCACTCTGTTGCCCAGGCTAGAGTGAGTGCCGTGGCATCAGCCTAGCTCACAGCAACTTCAAACTCCTGAGCTCAAGCGATTCTCCTGTCTCAGCCTCCCAAGTAGCTGGGACTACAGGCATGCACTACTATGCCCGGCTAATTTTTTCTATATATATTTTTAGCTGTCCATATAATTTCTTTCTATTTTTAGTAGAGATGGGGTCTCGCTCTTGCTCAGGCTGGTCTCGAACTCCTGAGCTCAAACGATCCGCCCACCTTGGCCTCCCAGAGTGCTAGGATTACAGGCGTGAGCCACCGCGCCTGGCCTTGAACTTTGTTTTAGGAGGAAAGAAGGTGCTAGGTGTGACGTGGTGCAGGACCACTCCTGTAGAATGAGGGCCAGACAGTTACACAGGATTATAAAAGAGAAGAGAAATGTATACCCGTGTTCACAGCAGCATTGTTCACAGCAGCCAAAAGATGGAAGCAATGCAGGTGTGCGTTGACAGACGAATGGATGAACAAAACGCGGTCTATGCACACACCTCCCTCCGGAGCCCAGGCTCACACTGAGCTTCACTCCCTCATCTCAGGACTGGCCCCCAGATGTGTGGGGAGACGTCCCAGCCTCAGCCCTGCAGGCCTGTCCTCTGCAGTCCTAGTCTCTAATAACACCCCCTCTGCCCTTTTGCTCCCCTGTCCTAGAGGTGGCAGCTGCCCCTTTCAGTGGTTAACCTCTGTTTACTTCAGCAATTCCCTTTTGCTTTCCCTCCCTGATACCTAACACCTTTGTAATCAATTACTTGTATTATATTTCTTCTGTTGAAAATTCCTGGTGTGGTTTCTATTTTCCTATCTGGACCCTGACTAATGACACCTCTTAAAAACATACATCTCTCGGTCCAGAAGTAACGTTGCCTCCACCTGTATGCAAAGGGAAGAATCTGATATGGATCCCTTAGCAGCTGGATTTTGGTCTCTACTATTATTTTCTATTAAAAGGAACCAGGGATCCTTGGAGAGTGGCTGATTCTGTGATTCTATGTTTGGGGCAGAGAAAGTAGAAATGGGTTAGAAAATCTCATTGTGAAAAGCGAACATTTCTGGGACTGTTGGCCAAATTGTGTGACAACTTTAGCACTAAAAAGAAAAAAAAACTATTTCTGTGCAAAAATGTGAGTATATAACAATACTAAAAAGGAGCAACTAAAATGTAGTACATCAAAGGAAAAGCAATTATGAGTTTTCAAAAATGTTTGCAGAAAATACTCTCTATGCTAATGCACGTAAGTTCCATCATTAAAAACCAGACAATAGCAATTCAGCTTCACCCAACAAATACTTACTTGGGACAAGATCATCCTGGAAAGAGAACACTGATCCTGTGTCCCAGTCCCAAATAGTAATTCATGTATTTATTAATTCAACAAGTGATTTCAATAAATATTTACAGAGTGCCTATTATGTGCACTGTTCCAGGTACCTGGAATACAATAGTGAAAAAAATATATTTAATACAAAAATACCTGTCCTTGTGGAGTTTACATTTTAGCTAAGAGAGGTCAGCATGCAATAAGCCTAATAAAGTAGTAGATAATGCAATAGGTCAGAGGGTGGTAAATGCTATGGAAAAAAGAAATTGAGTGGGAGGTCCAGAGATGGAAAGTTTGTGGGACTCAGGGTAGGTCCCATTGGGAAGGTGAGATTTGAACAAAAGCTTGGAGGAGGTGAGGAAATTAATCAAATGGGTATCTAGGGAAAGAATATTCCAGGCACAGAGAATAGGTAGACCTAACCTGGAAATGTGCTTGGTGTGTTCCAGGAATGGCAAAGAGGCCAGTGTGACTGGAGTGAAATGAGTAAATGGGAGAATAATAGGCGCTGTGGTCAGAGAAGTATTGAGAGGACCTTGTGGGTCTTGTGCAGACTTTGGCTTTTATTGAGAGTGGAGTGGAGACCTGCTGCAGAGCTCTGGGTCTGCTTGGCTGACTCACAAAGAATGACCACAGGGGCATATAAGAGTAGAAACAGGGCGGCTTGTCAGGAGGCTATTATAATCACCCAAGGGAGAGAGAAAGGCAACTTAGGTCAGGGTGGTAGCACAGGAGATGGTGAGAAATGGTCATTTCTGAATGCATTTGGGAGGTAGAGATGAAGGATTGGATATAGCATGTGAGAGAAGGATGCTAGAGACGAGGATGGCTCCAAGGGTTGGGGCCTGAGCAATTAGAAGGATGGAGACGACATGCAGCTGGGATGGGGAAGGTAGAGTGGAGCAGGGGGTTTTGTGGGGTGAGGGGAGAAACTCAATTGTGGACGTGTTAGGTTTGAAATGTCTACCTAGCCATCCAAATGGAGATATTGAGTCAGCGTTTGAGATCTGTTTCTAGAGTTGAGGAGAGGGGTCTGGGCTGATATTAGTCAGGATGGGTGTGGCTGTGCTGCAGTAACAACTGCTAAATCTCACTGGATTAACACAGTGACAGTTTCTTTCTTAGTGTAGTTCTGCTTCCTGTCATTTCCCCTCAGGGTACAGCCTAATAGAGGCTCTACTATCTGGACTATTGCTAAGGCAAGAGGAAGAAAAGAACTAGAGTCTCACTACAACAATGAAGTGCTTTCACTTTGAGGTGGCCCCTAATCTCCGTTCACTTTTTTTTTTTTTTCTTTTTGGCCAAAGTAAGCCACATGGCCACAAATAACTTCAAGGGGGTGAGGAAGTATAGTTCTCCCACATGCCCGGAAAGGGAAGACCAGAAATATGGGTGAGCCATACTAATGCCTACTAGAGCTGGAGATATACAGTAGGAAGTCGTTGGCACATAGATGGTGTTTAAAGGCACAGGCCTGGATGAAATGGCCAGGAAGTGAGTGTAGATAAAGAAAACAGGAAGTTCAAGGGCTGAGTCCTGGCCACTTTCAATATACAGAGTTCATAAACTCAGTTGATATAACAAGCCCAAGATGGCAATTCTGTTCCCTTGGTTATGTGAGTAATTCGTAACTCTGGGATGAAGGAATAAATCAATAGCATTGATACCTTAAGTGTAAATTATGCATTATAAATATAATAACAAGTTTTTAAAATTCTGTACTGCTTACATATGTTTTTTGTTTATAATGCTTTAAGTGATTAAGAAAATCTGATTTATTTATTAAATTTGTAAATCTACGTTACTAGATTTATGAGTCACTTGAGTAACTAGGAAGATTTTACTTCTTCAATTTGTGAGTTTACTGTTTGGTGTTTGAAGTTCTTAGGAGAATTCAGATAGTTTATATTTGTGACTGTGGTTTGAAATCTCTAAAGGAATTTAATTAATCAGGTTTGTAAATGTGTTAAATATTTAGGGAGAAATTAATCTATCAAATGTATAAGCTTTTTGAGGATAAATCAAAAGTGAAAGTGAGTATTTTTTATTTTAACACAAAAATTACTAGATCTATAAATAAATAAAATCTACATGTTGAGTTTAAAGGCCTTAGAAAACAAATGGGGTTTATAGGTTTACAAGCTAATTGGATATTAATGACCACATAGCATCTAGCATTCTTTTCCATATACAATAGCGTTCCATGGATGCTGAAAAGCCCACCCATCCATCCTTATTCTCATCTTCCTTATGATGGCATGGGAAGGGCACCTGGTAACCTGTGGTGATGCAGGGATCCTTGGGCACTTGCTGCTCCATCTCCCAGGGCTGTCTCAGGGCTGATGTTCACCCCTCCTGGTGGTCCATAGCTGTCACTGTTCTGATTGGCCTGGCCTTCATCCTGATGGATGCAAGTCTTTTCTGATAGGCTGGGACTGAACTAATTATTAAATGTTTTGAATATTGTTGGTTATTTTAGATCGTGGTCATGTCCCATGCCATTTCCTTTGGTCTCAAAGTCATCACATTTGGAAGTTCTTTATCCTGACTTGAGGTCTCCTCTAGACAACCAAGTATGCCAGTACCCCTGAGTCTGCTCATGGTTGTGTGGGAAATTCTGGATCTCCTGCCCTTGTGGAGATCAATGAATCAACAGTGAGGTCCTTTTTGCCAGCACCCAGTTTCATTCATTCTCTTGTCCTCAGCACCTTGCCAGACACTACTGATGATATAGAGATTTGTGGAACAGCGTGGCAGTGGCATAGGCGTTTTATGAATAGCATGGCCGTATAGAGTATTGGTTTGTTGAATGGTATAGCAGTACAGAGTATGTGATTGGTGTAGCAGTATGGTTTAGCGGTTTGTTGAATGATGTAGCAGTATGGTGTAGAGGCTGGTTGAATGGTGCAGCAGTGTGATATCAAGGTTTTTTGATGGCTTAGCAGTATGGTACAGTTTGTTGAATGGTGCAACAGTATGAAGTTGTGGTTTGTTGAATGATGCAACAGCCTGTTGTAGAGGTTTATTGAATTATGTAGCAGTATGGTATGGTGGTTTATTGAATGGTTTTGCAATATGGAGTGAAAAGTCAGATGTGTTTCTATCCTTTTCTGCCACTTATTAGCTGTGTGATCTTGGGAAAATTACTTAACCTTTCTGTGCCTCATTTTACACTGTTAACAATCTCATAGTGTTGCTGAGAATCAAATGAGCTATGCACCATAAAATAATTAGAACCGTTTCTGATACATTATGAAATGCTTAATAAATGTTAACTAAAGCAATAATTATGTGACATACTTTCATTACTATTTTGTATGGTCTGACACATTAATGTGTCAGAATAAAGAAAAAAACCACTCCGAATCCAATTTCCATCCAAGAAAAAGAATGTAAATTCTTATTCATGATATGTTTGAATAATGCAGGGAAAAATCCAAGCAAAACCTTGCCATGTAACTGGGGAAGGTTAGATATTTTCTGGTGAATTTTTCAGATCTAATTCTTGTTTCCCTTTTTCCTTTCCCTCCTGTTTTGGCGCTTACTGCTGCTGCTGAGTGCGGGGGAGTGAGTCACATTCTGCAGGAAGGCACTTGCATCAGAGAGGGAGTTGGAAATCTGAGCTGCAACCATGAAAGGTCATCGCTAGTTGACAGGAAGAGGACTGGGCATTTGTCCCTGCTTTGGCAGCTGACCTTGGCCCTTGGCAAGCATCCCCGGTGGGTTTGGCAAGTGGCAGAAGTGGGCAGGTCATCCTGACTGCCCTCCACCCCGCTCCCTCCTCCCACCCAGGGCCAGTGTGAAGGTCACACGTCTCTCTTTTGAGTCATCCCTGTGTTTAGTCTGCTCAAGTCCAAACTCACTGGGAACATCGGCTGTGTGAGCTGGAGCCAGATCCGCTTCTTGACAGAAAAGGCAAAGGGACCCCTTTAGCAATACATGAGAAACGGTTAAATCCGCATGGAGGCGAGAGGGCCACCAACAGCGCTGTGGTGAGAATGGCACTTTACTGCCACGGTTTTCCTCCCCCAAACCCACAACCCCCGTCTAGTCATGAGAAAAACAGCAGACAAATCCCAACAGAGGGACATCGTGCAAAACACATGTCCTGTATAACGCAGAACTCTCCGGTGGCCAAAAACAAGGAAAATCTGAGACACTGTCACACCCAAGAGGAGCCTGAGAAGACAGGGTGACTAACACAGTGTGGGATCCTGGATGGGAAGCTGGAACAGAAAAGGACATTAGGTAAAAACTAAGGAAATATGAATAACATGCAGACTTTAGTTAACACTAATAATGTGTTAATATTGGCTCATTAATTGAGGCAA
Organism: Eulemur rufifrons; assembly: GCF_041146395.1. NCBI lineage: Eukaryota > Metazoa > Chordata > Mammalia > Primates > Lemuridae > Eulemur > Eulemur rufifrons. The sequence goes on from NC_091001.1 coordinate 64,959,192, forward strand.
ACGTACCATACTAAGGAAAGATGTTAATAACAGGGAAATGTGAGTGTGGGTATGAGAACTCTTTGTGTTATTCTAGCAATTTGTATGTAAATCTAAGACTATTCTAAAATAAAAAAGTTTACTTTTAAAATTCTTCAGAAGAGACCTCTGTGTACAACACCTTGGCCTGTTAACCATGCTTGTCTCTGGAAGTAGAAAGGGGGTGGGGTGGGGTGCTGCCGCCTGGAGCCGCTGCCTGTGCAAGATCAGGGGTCGGAGGGACCCGGGAGACCGAGATGGGCCGGACTTGCCCTTGCTGAGCTGACAGTGCGTCGGGAAAGGCCTTTGGAACTTCCACATCGTTTGAATTTTTCTCAATGAACAGGAACTACTTTTCATAATCTGATTTTTTTATGAATAAAACCCCCCCCCAGAAAACGGAATAAACGTGATAAAGAGTAAGTTCTCCTTATAAATGTTAACCTGGGTTTCCTGGGACACACTGACACCTCTTCTTGAACTGTGATTTTTAAGCATTTTTTTAGGTCTAGACTAGAGATCTATCAGTTTGGAATGCTGTTTCCCAAACTTACTTAACCTTTGCCATGGAATACACTGAAAATAATAAACGACAGAACATCAGCAGACATGTATATGCTATATTAAAAGCTTGTATTAAAGAAGGCAGGGGAAAAGATGAATTTCCTTAGAGAAAAAAGTGAAGGCAAATATATTTTATTTCACACGTTCTTATAAAACTTTAAAAAGGTTTTTAAAATATAATTTATGTCTTTTATATATTTGTGTTTTAAATTTTTAAAAATATATTTTGGCTTTATATGCTTAGGTTTTAAATATTTCATGTCTTTTTATATTTATTTATTTATTTCTTCCAAAAGCTCTTCTGGAATTTCATCTTTTTAAAATGAGCTATCTCTATTTTGGAAACAGCATCATCATGGCCAAGGGTCTATACTTTTAGCGCAGCGTGCTGGGAAAAGTCCACCTCACCCAGATACACTGTGGCAAAGGGAAGAAGAATGAGAGCTGTATGCCGTGTGATATTTGTGTCCTCTTAAATTAAGCAGCTTCAAATAGTGTTCATTGTTTCATCCTGGGCAATTTACATCCAGATTTTTCTTTCCTTTTAGAATATTACAGGTCAATTGCTTGTCTTCCCTTTAAAGTATTTTAAATTTGTGTTGGTTTGGATAGCATTTAGAACACCAAGACCCTTCTTTTCATTTAAAGCTTTCTTATTTTAGCCATAGATCTAAGGAGAACAAGTTAGTGTTGTGTGACTGTTTACTATTCAATATAGGCCGGGCGTGGTGGCTCACGCCTGTAATCCTAGCACTCTGGGAGGCCGAGGCTGGTGGATTGCTTGAGGTCAGGGGTTCGAGACCCTCCTGAGCAAAAGAGCAAGACCCTGTCTCTACTAAGAATGAAAGAAATTAGCCGGGTAACCAAAAATAGGAAAAAAATTAGCCAGGCCTGGTGGCATGCTCCTGTAGTCCTAGCTACTGGGGAGGCTGAGACAGGAGGATTGCTTGAGCCCAGGAGTCTGAGGTTGCTGTGAGCTAGGCTGATGCCACAGCATTCTAGCCTGGGCAACAGAGTGAGACTCTGTCTCAAAAAAAAAAAAAAAAAAAAAAAAATTTAATATACATCGCTTAATATCATTTACATATGCTGAAATTATGTGACAAGGTATATGACATTTATGGTAGTAAATCAATAGATGATGTACATGGTTATACATTAGGCTTACATGGGCTGCATGTAACAGGAATCTGACCACAATGGCTTAACTAAATAAGCGTGTTTGTTTTCCTATGATAAACAATTTGGGGGTGAGCAGTCCAGGACTGGAGCAGTGATCTGTGATGCTATCAAGGACCCCAGATTCATCTGTATTCCTGGATCACCATCCTTAGCATGTGGCTTTTGTCCTCATAGTCACAAGTTGGCTGCTGCACCTCCAGGTGTCAAGTCTGTGTCTCAAACAGGAGGAAAGAAGACAAGGATAAAAGGTAAAGGGTGCAAAAAACATCTTTCTGAAAGCTGATTTAGTAGATGTCCCTTACATCTCACTGGCCAAAACTCAGTTACATAGCCACCACTAGCTGCAAAGCAGCAAAGAAAAACTAGTCTTGTAGCTGGGCCCTTGGGTACCCTGAACAAAACCGTGATTCTTCTGGTAAGGAAGGCGGGGAGAGTGGGTGATGTGTAGGAGCTTATCAGGGCTGCCACCATCAGCTTATAGGCCAGCTGGTAAATGCTGCGCCTGCCTCAAAGTACAGAGCAAATGTCCTCCAGGGACAGTTCCAGCTCTTTCTGTTAAAGGCAGATTATTACATAATTAAAAATAACAATATTCGTTGACTCAATTTTTTACATATGTGCCTTTATAGAATAAATTTTGGTAGGAAAAAAATAGCATCAGTATCAATTATTTCCATGGAATACATATTAAATTTCTTCAGAGCACAGTTTAGGAAACTCTGGCCTAAGCTATAGAAATAACCTATTCCAAATGACAGCTATATTTTACACTGAGAAAAACCAAAACTTACTTCAAGTTTTTCTTAAATAATATACTCTCTTAGGTTAAAAAATTTAATTTAATTTGAAATGTATACTGATATAAATATCAGTATAATATCTATTGTGTCCTACTTAGAACTACTAATTTTTTTCATTTCCAAATTCCAAATGGGTAAGTAGTAATACATTGTACACTTCCTGGATAACGCTTTTCAAAACAATAATGAAAACTTCTTTTTTTTTTTTTTTTTTTTTTTTTTTTTGAGACAGAGTCTCACTCTGTTGCCCAGGCTAGAGTGAGTGCCGTGGCGTCAGCCTAGCTCACAGCAACCTCAAACTCCTGAGCTCAAGCGATCCTCCTGTCTCAGCCTCCCGAGTAGCTGGGACTACAGGCATGCGCCACCATGCCCGGCTAATTTTTTCTATATATATTTTTAGCTGTCCATATAATTTCTTTCTATTTTTAGTAGAGGTGGGGTCTCGCTCTTGCTCAGGCTGGTCTCGAACTCCTGAGCTCAAACGATCCGCCCACCTCGGCCTCCCAGAGTGCTAGGATTACAGGCGTGAGCCACCGCGCCCGGCCATGAAAACTTCTTAATCTGAAACTTTTTAGTATCTGCTTTCTTGTTTTGGCATTCTCACATCATTTTCAACAGCATGTAATTGGACCTGAGAACAAAAATGGCAACTTGGAATGTATTTCTTTTCCTCATTGATGACTTAGGTTTACAGCTGAAGGCCTCTCCCTGCCACTGTCCTAGAGTTTTCACTCTCTTTACCTACATTGGCCCACATCCTGAGTGAAATTAATCCTCTTTTTCTACACTCAATTATAAACAACTTCATTTTTAAGTGTAAAAATAATGCTTGTTACTTACCAAAACAATACAAGCTTTTTGTTTGTTTGTTTTCTTTTTTTGAGACAGCGTTTCCCTCTGTTGCCCAGGTTAGAGTGCCATGGCATCATCATAGCTCAATGCAACCTCAAACTCCTGGGCTCAAGCAATCCTCCTGCCTCAGCCTCCTGAGTAGCTAGGACTATTTTCAGTAGAGACAGGATTTTGCTCTTCCTCAGGCTGGTCTGGAACTCCTGACCTCAAGCAATCCTCCTGCCTCAGCTTCCCAGAATTACAAGCTTATTGTAAAAGAAAAAACAATAAAAACATCACAAACATTTATATCTTATCTAGCACAAGTCCCATCTCATAGATAAATGTTAACATTATTTATATTCTTGCAGAGTTTTTCAATGCATTATTTTATGTATATTTAATATGTAAAAATATATACATAGAAGATGTTGTTGGCTGTCTATACAACATCTACTCTTGCTCTTTTCTAAACAATCCCATTTTGTTCAGGAAATACAAGCCATTTCCCATGCCAAGGGTTGGCTTAAGTAAGGACACATGATGCAATTCTGCCCACTGAGACTTGAGAATGAGCCAGCTGCAGTCTTCTGGGTAAGATCCCTCACATGGCCAAGCAGAGGCAGCCTCTCTTCCTCCACTGGGTGTTGCCTTATTTGAAGTGGATGCCCAGAACCACTGCAGCCATGTGTGTCTATGAGAGTGAGCCCAGGAACCTTGCTGACATGTTGAATATATGGACTTCTTGTAAGGGCATAATGGCAGATGGCTTCATTATAAGTTGGGGTTTTCTGTGTTTTGCAGCTGAAGACATCTTAATTGGTAGACTATCTACTTCCTTCATTATTGTAGAAATGGAATCACACTATCTAGGTTGATCTTCTTGTCCACGTTTGCATGGGGCTTTCCAGGTCTTTTTTTTTTTTTTTTTTTGAGACAGAGTCTCACTCTGTTGCCCAGGCTAGAGTGAGTGCCGTGGCGTCAGCCTAGCTCACAGCAACCTCAAACTCCTGAGCTCAAGCGATCCTCCTGTCTCAGCCTCCCAAGTGGCTGGGACTACAGGCATGTGCCACCATGCCCGGCTAATTTTTTCTATATATATTTTTAGCTGTCCATATAATTTCTTTCTATTTTTAGTAGAGGTGGGGTCTCGCTCTTGCTCAGGCTGGTCTCGAACTCCTGAGCTCAAACGATCCGCCCACCTCGGCCTCCCAGAGTGCTAGGATTACAGGCGTGAGCCACCGCGCCCGGCCTCCGGGTCTTAAAACTGAAAGTCCCATATCTCAGAAACTCCTTAGGTCCTAGAAAACCTGGACCGTTGGTCACTTCAACATTATAGGTACTTCGGCAACTTTTCTTCACTTAGTATATCTTGCATGTCTTTCCATATTAATATATAAACAACTATATTGTTAGTTTGGGGGCTACATGGATGGCTCATTTTTACTAATATGTTTTTTTAAATTAAACTAACCTATTCTTTGTGTCAGTAATATTGTTCCCTGTTGATTTTAAAAGAATTATGTCAGTGCTCAGTTCTCAACTCTTTTTTTCATTGCTTTTAAGATTTTATAACAAAATGATCTTTGAGTAGGCAAACAAATCCATAAAATAAACAAGAATCACGCAGAGGCGTGTTTTAACATGTCGCTTGCTCGTCAGCCTCCCTTGAGGGAACTATTGTGTGCCTTTCCTACATCTGAGTCTGCTGGTCACTTTCTTGTTCATTTGTTCTGTACTCATGGGCTGTGGGTTTGAAAGGAGAATTTGGTGATGTCACCAGAAAGGGTCCCCAGTCCTGCATTTCACACCAAACGAATGTTTCCAATCTTCCACACTTGAAATGAATTTGCTGGAATCTAGGTCTTCCCTAATTTTGAAGCATAAGGTAGCAGAACAAACCAATTTTCTGGGGAATGATTAGATCAAGAACATTTTGTTCTGTGTCAGAAAATTTTCCAAATTACCCTTGAAAGACATCTTTCTTTTGGGAAGTTGAATAATATATCAGTTAGGATCATTTTTACCATAAGAAATAGAAAATCCATTGCAGATTGGCTTTAAGATAAGAATTTTTATTATTTCTCATAAAAAGAAGTCTGGAGGTGGGGGTAGTTCTGGGATTACCTCGGAAGTTCAATGACACCACAAGGACCCAGGTCCTCATCATCTTTCTGCTCTGCCATGTTCAGCGACTAGCTCTTGTTTTCCAGCTTGTCCCTCATGGTTACAAGATGGCTGCAGCATCACATAGAATGGCACCCCAAGAGAGGAAAAGGAAATGTCCCTATCATCTATTCCTTTTTGAAAGTGAGGGAAACCTTCCCAGAAATACCCTTGCAGACTTCTTTCTTACCTCATTTGCCCTAATCCCATCCATGTCTTTGTCCAAACAATCACTCAGAAACCCAGGAATGAGACAACTGTGACAGGCTCAGACCAATCAAGAACCATCCCTGTCTCGCTTAGAAAACATCCGAACATGGCCGCTGGGAGGAGGGGGAACAAAACCAAGTGATGGGGAGGGAAGTACCAGGTGAGGGGGCATGGGACTGTTGGGTGGGCAACCAATAGTATCTGCCAAAGATAGGAGAGCTCCCCAAACTTTATAGGGTTATATTTAGGGAATCGGGGACTCTCTCAAGAGGTGTTTCAGTAATATTATGGTTTATGGTTTTGGTTTAAATGGGATTACTAGGAAGTTTTTCTGTAAAACATTATTTTGGCTTGGTTGTTAATTTTTTTAAAACACACACACACTAAGTAGCAGAAGCATCTCTCTAAGCCTCGATTTCCTTATCTGTAAAATGGGCTTAGCAAAGCTATCCTCTAAGACAGGGGCCCCCAACCTATGGTGAGCTGTATAATTATTTCATTATATATTACAAGGGAATAATAATAGAACTAAAGTGCACAATAAATGTAATGTGCTTGAATCATCCTGAAACCATCCCTCCCCCTGCCACCCGCCAGTCTGTGGGAAAATTGTCTTCCATGAAAACAGTCCCTGGTGCCAAAAAGTTGGGGACTGCTGCTTTAAGGGTTCTGAGAGACTGGAAATGATGCACAAATGCTCTTAGAACAGTTCCTGACACTCAGTGAGCTTTGTGTAAATATTTGTTACTCTAATTTTTGATACAATTCCAAAATAAATTATCTGGTTTCCTAATCTGCACCAAATCAGACAAAAATAACTCGTTAGAAAACATATAATGGCGTACAGGCATCCCATTGTTTTCAAATTCATTCTGAAAGACGGCTGGCAAGCACACCTCCTGGCAATCTCGACTTTTTCACAGACGCCAAAGAATGAGTGCAGCTGGGGTCCAGTGAGGGTCGTGTTACTGTTCCCCTCCACTTTGCTTCACTGTATTTTCTACATTTTTTTTAAATAAAATATTTCTCTTAAAGGGCTTGTCATAAAAAAGGGACTATGGTAGGCTGAATAATGGTCCCCAAATATGTTGAGCCCTAATCCCCAGAACCTGTGAACATACGTTACCTCATATGACACACGGAGTCACAGCTCTGGATGAAAGCAGTTGCTCATCAGCTCACCTTAAAATAGGAGGAGCATCCCGGATTGCCCAGGTGGGCCCAGTGCCATCACCGCGGTCCTTAAATGTGGCAGAGGGAGACAGAAGACTCAGTGTCAGCGTGATGTGATGTATGGAAGACTAGCCTGGCCATTGCCCACTTTGAAACTAGAAAGGGGCCACGGGCAAGGATGCAGGCACCTGCAGAAGCTGTAAAAGGTAAGAAAATGGATCTGCCCTAGAGCTTCCAGAAAGGAATGCAGCCCAGCCAACTTCTTGATTTTAGTTCAGTAAGACCCATCTTGGACTTCTATTTGGACTTCTGACCCCAGACCGAGTAATATAAGATAATAAGATAATAAATTTGTGGGTTTTTTTTAATTCCACTATTTGGGCAACAAATTGTGTTGTTTTAAGCCACTACGTTAGTGTTAGTTTGTTAGAGCAGCAATAGAAAACTAATACAGGCAAAGAATGTAATTTCAACCCTGGCAAAAATGACATTTAGGAGCCCCAAATACCTTTTTGTATCAAACCTTGTCAAACAAAAAGACACTTGTTGCACAGCTGTTATTATGGGGCTGGGGTCGGTGGGATCAAACCTCACCTTTACATCAGGACCCAGGGGTCTGTTGTGGTCCTGAAAATACATCTACAATGAAAAGGAATAAACAAGGCCAGGTATAGTGGCTTATGCCTGTAATACTAGCACTCTGGGAGGCCAAGGCGGGAGGATCCCTTAAGCTCAGGAGTTTGAGACCACCCTGAGCAAGAGTGAGACCCCATCTCTACTAAAAATAGAAAAATTAGCCAGGCATGGTGGCACATGCCTGTAGTCCCAGCTACTCGGGAGGCTGAGGCAGGAGGATCACTTGAGCCCAGGAGTTTGAGGTTGCAATGAGCTACGATAACACCACTGCACTCTAGCGAGGGTGACAGAGAGAGACTCTGCCTCAAATTAAAAAAAAAAAAGGAATAAACAGGATGTCACTATTTTATTGAAATGTGGCCACACAATGGGATAAAAGCCAGGTGGATTAGCCAGATGGCTTAAAGGAAAGAGGAAATGATAGCTGGTGGATATCAACAAAGGAGGAAACAGTAAAATGGTAAGCATAAATAAAGGAAAATGATTTCTGAACTCATAGTATTTTGGGGTCATTTAGTTAAAGGGAAAATAGGCTTAATATCTCACCCACTGTATTTATAGCATGGGATGTTCAAGGTGATGCATCTGCATCAAGAAGGGGTTGGGTAGGTTTCTTATGGTATATTTAAGATGGCAAGAAGATAGGCAAGACATTTTTAAAATAATTGTTTCTTTGTAAGCTTTAGGTCTTTAAAAGGAGTAAACTTCAATTTTCCAAATTACATCTCACGTCACATCCCCTCCTCAAGTGAGAGACAAATGAGGCCTGGCAGTGCAGGGGTTGGGTTTGTGGTTCCATACTTGACTGGGTTCAGTCTAGTCTGGGGTCCTGGCTTCAGTCCTAGTGCTCGGTGGGCCTTCCAGACACCTGTGTGGCTACCTGACCCAGGTAAATGGAGGCCTGTCCAGTGGTGGGGGATTTTGTGCCTGAATAGAGAGAAATCCTCACATTTTGTTCCCTTCATACAAACTGTTATCATTAACAATATCAGACTTCTCTGAGAATGAGATGTGATTCTAAGCAGATCGTTGTGTTGACCAGGCATTATATTTCTTTACTTAGCAGCTGTAAATGCCAGTGGGATTCTTAGCCAATATGTTTCTACATTCCTTTGCTGATATTTCAGTTCTTAGCTCCTCTGAGAAGTTTCCACAAAACCATCCTTTTAAACTTTTTCAACTATTATCCTATTATAATTCATAATAATTTAAGATGATTTGGATAAACGTCCCTCTTAACTTATTTTTCTTTGTTATTTAATTATCTTATCACATTCATTATATCATGTTGACATCTACAGAGTCCCCTAAAACAGCAAATCCTTAATCATTTTTCCAGTGTGTTCCACATATCAAAGCTAATAATAATAATGACTAGCTTTCACTGGGGCCTTACGATGTGCAAGGCACCAAGTTTTATATGACTTAATTTCCCCAGCAATTTTATGGGATAGACACCTTCAAGATCATCCTACAAGTGAGAAAACTCTGTCTTGGAGAAATAATGAACTTGTTCAAATCACACAGCTAGTAGATGGCACATCCAGGATTTAAATCTAACCCACGTGACTCCAGATCCAAACTTTTAAGCACTCCTGCTAACATGCAGAACTTATCTGGGAACTTATGAACACCAGCAAGCTACAGTGGCTGGGCTAAATCCAGCCCTACTACCATCTAGTGGAGACCGCTGCAGCCAGCTAGCATTGTATCTCCGCTGCCCCTGTCCCACTTCTGCTCTCAGAATCTGTCTCCTTGGCCAGTGGCCACGCCTTCCCGCTGCCATCTAGGGCCAGCTGATCACCACCTATGTGCTGGGGACTCTACTGTTGGGCACCGAGCTGTAGAATCCCATTCCAGGAGTTGATGACTCAGCAAGTTGCCTCACCTCCAGTGAGGTCCCCTAGGTGACAAGACCACCCTCTCTGAGAGGCAGGAATCTAGGTGTAAAACTAACAGGGCAGCTGCCCCCACACCTCTCCCACTGGCAGGTTCCTCCCCTTGGGCCAGAGCTCTTCCTCCCAAGAATCCATGCGCTGAACTGGCCAGTGGGCACAAAGCTTCTCACCACCTGGGATGGCCCAGCCCAGGCAGACCAGGAAGGGTGAGGCAAGAATTATCTCACTTGCCAGGTGAGTACCTATACAACATCCTCAAGTTTGCCTCATGGTCCCGAAGCCTAAATTATTTGCTATCTGGGCCTTTACAAAAAATTTACCTACCCCTGCTGTGCACCAAACCATGGAAGTTCTGGCATTTCAACTCATTGAACGAGGGCCACTTTTCGATCCAGGTTTCGGTCAACCAACCGAGTGAGCTGTTTAAGCTATTCCTAGACCTTCAAGCTAACACTGAATCTGGAGTCTCTGTATATTGAACCCATATCAATAAATTCAACCCGATCCAATTTTATACTCCTTCCACCCTGATCCCATACCCTTAAGATCCATTTCCACACATATCCCTCGATTTCTGTTAATATAAATTGGCAAAATTATGCAATTCTCTTGATGTGTATTATACTTCCTCATGAATCATAGGGGCTTTCGGTTACTCAAATTGAGTTACAGATCTAGGAAGGAGAGAGGTGGTGGCAGTAGGTCCTTCGGAGGATCATTACACGATCTTCAGAAAAGGGGGGATTAACCTCCTCAGATGATGGAAGAGCTGCTTCTGTTGGCAAAGAAGGCTGAGCAGAATTTGGGGTTCAAGGCCCCACCTTCATTAGAACCTGCCCATATATCCCCATCCCAGTTCTCAGGGCCCCATTTTAACTAATTCAATTTGCATTGTAATTCAGCCACCCACTGGATTAGACTTTAATTTAGTTTTTCTGTGGCTACAGGAGATTAGGGCTTCTTTTAGGGCAGTCATTGGAACTTCCAGGTCCTTAATGTGGACCTTGAGCTGGGAATTTGAAGTCCCAAATTCATTATTTTCTTTCCCTACATTCTCCAGCCCAATGAGAAGCACATACGCCTCATTTTCATTAAAATGATCCATAGCATCAAATACTTGGTCACCCAGAGCCTAGCCTTCTACAGACAATTAAAGGCATCTAAAAGCAATAATTTTACATAACTGTCTTGCCACTGCAGGCTATAAAGCACAGTACTCACTTTATCTCTGGAAATAGGTTCACTGATGCTTTTGAATCTAATCAGATCAGAAAACCCATTCTGGATAAGCCAGAACTGCTTCAGAGAAATCACCCTTAAAATTCTGCTACTGTGGAACCACTTTTGAGTACCAGATTTTTTTTTTTTATTGCCATGATTGACCTTTCAGTGGGAGAATTCTCCCAGCTGAGTTTAAATTCACAGCTAGCAGGCTCCAGACACCAGCACAGACTGAGCATCATTTGGTAAGTCTGATCCAGGAAGGCCTTCTCTTTGTTTATCCTCCTTCCCCAGAACACCTTGAGCTTCTCCTGTAGACTTTGACTATGTAATTGAGTCTAAATTCTGAAAATACTGGGTTCTGGGGAGATCATTTTGCCTGGGAACATTTTTTAAAGCCCCAAGTGTTAATGGGTGTTGCTGTAATAAGCACCTGTGTCCTATTAACTTCTGAGGTTGTAACCACACTCATTTTTGGGAGAGACATCTGAGCCTGGAGTTATTGAAGAAATCTCAGCTTTATCCTGGCATTGAGGGTCTCCCTGGGGGACTCTGAGCTGAATTTAAAATCGAGTACTGATTTATTTAAATTTTAATTTTATTTAAGAAATTTGAACTGTAATTCACAGGGCAAGATAATCTGATTTTGGACTCTACTTCCATGAGACATTAACTTATAATTTTGGGGCTTTGGGTTCATTGGACTGAATTAAATTAACTTATTTTTAGGATTTTAATTTCCCGCTGGGAATTTGATAATGGTAGGGATGTTTATACTCAAATTTGGACCCTCTCTATTTGTCAGAATTTTATTAGAGCATCTTTTAGTTATCTAATTCATTGCAGGGCCAATGATGGGAAATATTAGACAGTGTGGCTGGATGTAATTTTAGAATAAAATTCTAAATTATTCTATAAAAATAGAGTAAGCCTTGGTACAATTTGACCTTAGAGCATGTGACAAATTGTATATTATAAAAATGGCCCCACAGTAAAATAAACTATACACAAAGGGACAAATATTGTAGGATTTCACTTTTACAAGGTACCTAGAATAGTCAAATGCATAGAGACAGAAAGTAGAATGGTGGTTGCCAGGGGTTGGGGTTAGGAGGAATTGGAGTTGTTGAGTGGGGACAGAGTTTCAACTGGGGAAGGTAAAAAGTTCCGGAGAGAGATAGCGGTGATGGTGCACAATGTGAATGTACCATTTAAAATGGTTAAAATGGTAAACTTTATGTGTATTTTGTCACAATTAAAAAATGGGGGAAAATGGCCCCACAGCACTATTTCCGGTCCCACATGCTCTTCCAAAACCTTGCCACTCTCCCACTGAGAGCAGTCTCTCTTCCCAACAGAGGACAGCAGAAGTGATGCTGTGCGAATTCTGAGACTTGGTTATAAAAGATGATACAGCTGCTGCCTGTTCTTTGTGTATTTCAACATGTGCCTTGGGAGCCCTGAGCTATGCCAAAGCCACTCTAGAGGCAGGAGAGACCGTGTGGGGAGGTCACGTAGAGATAGGAAACCCCAGGAAGCCCAGCGGTGGGGGTCTTCCTAGCTCAGATGCCAGGCACTGAGTGAGGAAGACTGCGATGACGCCAGCCCCGGCCACTGTCTGAGAGACAACTGCATGAGACACCCCAAGTGAGAACTGCCTGCTGAGCCCAGTCAACCCCAGAACTGTGAGAGATAATAATAATAATAGATTGTTGTTTTCTGATGCTAAATTTGGTGTAGTTTATTATGTAGCAACAGATCACTGGAACGCAGTCAATTTAAGTAATGTTTTTACCCGATCCATTCATTCTTGGGGTCATCTCACCCCAAGAGCCTTCTTGGGGTAAAATGCACACTGTCTACTAGCGGTCCCAGGACACGCAGAGGACCGTTCAGTATCAGACGGTGGGAGCAACAACATCTAGGCTGTTTGCCATTGCATCCTCCCCGATGGGGACTGCCACATGCTTAACTGATGGCACACTTGATAGAGGAACCCAATGCACTGGGAGAACAAACAGGTGATGCTGTGGGGGGGACATTGTCCCCCCTCCTTTTATTTCGTATCGAAACATGTCCCTTGGGCCCCACTCCTGGCCTTTGTCCCTCCCCTCCCTTCAGTCTTCTTCTCGGAAGTGACATCTGGTAAATGAGTCTGAGAGAATGATCTGGGCATGCTGGCCCCAGCCCCTCCTCCCTCCTTTCGGGATGCTCTGGGTGACATCTCTACTGTGCAGTCTAAAGCATTCCTCCTGCTGAGCCCGGGATTGGGGAGTGTCTAATTCAGAAGTTAAGCCTTTGTAAGCCCACTTGGCTGTAGACCTTAGCCTTGTTATTTTAACAACTTTAGAAATAATAAAAGTGATATTTTAATTTCCATCTGCCAGACGCCAGTGTCTATTTCCAATAGTTCAAAACTCAGTAGGAGGTGAAAGGATGCGATTTCTTTGGCTTCCTAACTACATTAATTTCTGTTTATGTTTCAAAAATTTTCCCTGTCCTTTAAGACCCAGATGAAAGGCCATCCCTCATCCCCTTCCCCTGGAAGTAGACGTGACCTGTCCTTGCTCCAGCCTCTCTCTGTCTTTCTTTGTCTCCTTTTTCAATTGCTTGTCACATCTGACTTTAAAGTTATCACTATCATATAGCACAGGTTGTTTTCAACTTTAATGACTGGGCTTTAAAACAATCTATGTGTAGAACGTAAAAAGGAACCCAGGTAGTGTGACTTCAGAGCCTGTACTCTAATCACTACTGTGTACTCCCTTTCCCGCTGAATGAGTTTAATCTCTGTCTTATTACAATCTATCACTATCTTGTGTATTTACTTGTTTACTTATTTAGTGCTCATGTCCCTCACTGGAATATTAGCTCCATGGGGGCAGGGATCTATGATTCATTGCTGAATCTTCTGTGGCCAGAACAGTGCCTGCTACATAATAAATGCCCAATAACTAATTGTCAAAGAAATGAAGGTGATGTCTCGCTTGGTAGCACTATTTGACTTGGATGTGGGAAGCTGGCTTTGGAAGGTTTTATTACCGTATGCCAGATATTGCAGTACCTCCCTGTGGCACCCTCTGCCCCATGCATGCATTTTGTTCAGGTCAAGAGCAACCGTGTGACTTGCTTTGATCTATGAACTGTGAATGGAAGTGACTGTGTCTTTAAAAGCTGGCAGCACATGATTCTCCACATTCTTTTTCCCCTGCCACATGATTGGCAATGCTCAGAGATGAAGGCTGCTCCACCATCTTGAGGCCTGGAGTGAGGACAACGTGAGAGAAGAGCTGAGCTGACCCTTGATGAACAGGTGGCTTGAGTGTGAAATAAAGCTTTGTTGTGAGTCACTGAGGCTCAGGGGGTCGGGGGGACGTTAATTACTGTAGCATGCCCTTGACTGATGACATTCTTCACTGACCTGCCATCTAAGATGCAGGAGCCACGTGACTCTTGGAGAAGCTCCTTCTTAGCTTGGAGAAATAAATTTCCAGCTCTTTCTCTCTCCCAAATCTCCTCTTCTCAAATGCAAAATGGAAATCACATGGGTGTGGATCCAGGCATAAAGCTATTTTGGGTGTATAGCAAAAGAATATTAAGTTGAAGCAATTGTCAACACAGTTTCTCAAACAACAGCCACAATCTTTATAATGAACACAGGTTTAACATGGAACCCTCAAGTAACCACGATTTTTCCCTAAACTCTAATATTATGACAAAGAAGCAGCAAGTCACCCAACAATAAACTCAATTAGAAATACAACGAAAACCAGCAAACCCCAAAGCCCTCTCAGAGGGCTGGTGTATGGCGCCACCACAGCTCATGCTCAGAAACTGCAATGAGTGCTCAAGCTTTGCATCATGAAGGACCCTGATTAAGAAAATGGTAGGATGTTCTGGAGACAGACTGTGGTGATGGTTCACACCAAGGTGAATGTATTTGACACTGCAGAAGTGTACGCTTAAAAATGGCTGTAATGGTAAATTTTGTGTTATGGGTATTTTACCACACACTCGAAGAGTCACCTGCTTTGTCTGTTTGGTGTGCGTTCATTATTCTTGGTGGGCTACTTAAGACTCTTTGGTCGCAAGTTACAGACCCAGTGTCAGCTAGTTTGGACAAAACAGAAAAATCTTAAGGATCCTGGGGTATGTCAGGACCCAGGGGCAGGAATGCTAAGAGATCTCAGGAAGGACTAGAATAGAGAACTGGAAGGCCATTTGCACTCTTCCTTGTCTCTGCTTTTCTTTGTGATGCTATTCATCCTCACTGTCCCTGTAGCTTGGTTTCATCTCTCTGGTTCACAGGATGGAATAAGCTTGCTGCCTCCTCCTCCCCACAGCTCCCAGTGTATCGGATGTTGCAATCCTATGTTGAGGATAACTTGTGGTCTCTCACTCCCATCCCACATTCCCAAGAAAGGGGAGCTGATTGGCACGTCCTGGGGTGGGTGACCTCCCTGCTGGTGCAAATGTGGCCGATTCTGAGAGGGGAGTGGCTGGGCATGATCATCAAACAGTGCCTTGAAATTTGGGATTACCCATCTCATTAGACCAGATAATGTTCTCTCATGCTCTTGGCACACAGTTATATTCAGTTTCATGAACATAAGAAAATATATGATGATGGCCGGGCGCGGTGGCTCACGCCTGTAATCCTAGCACTCTGGGAGGCCGAGGTGGGCGGATCGTTTGAGCTCAGGAGTTCGAGACCAGCCTGAGCAAGAGCGAGACCCCATCTCTACTAAAAATAGAAAGAAATTATATAGACAGCTAAATATATATATAGAAAAAATTAGCCGGGCATGGTGGCGCATGCCTGTAGTCCCAGCTACTCGGGAGGCTGAGGCAGGAGGATTGCTTGAGCACAGGAGTTTGAGGTTGCTGTGAGCTAGGCTGACGTCACGGCACTCACTCTAGCCTGGGCAACAGAGTGAGACTCTGTCTCAAAAAAAAAAAAAAATTAAAAAAAAAAAAAAAGAAAGAAAATATATGATGATAAGAATTACATGGTTGCTAGGTGAGTCAGGGTCATGTCCTCTCCTCCTGTCTCGCCAAAGTCTCCATCTTGGGAGAGCTGTTACTTCACTCACAGCGGTAGAGGATGTGGAGACTTTGTGTAGTGCTGTGTCTCCACCCAGTCCTCTGCCAGCCTCCAGCTCTGAAGGGAGCACAGGAGGTGCCCCGTGTTTGACCACCAAGTGCTCCGTAGGCCTTGGCCCACAGCCCTGGCCACCTGCCCCACTGTCACAGACTCCCAGGGACCCTGCAAGGCACTGGAAGACTTGCATGTGGTAAAGGGGGTCCTTCCCATTTCAGCTTTGTCCCGTGTGTCCCCCATGTTACCTTTTGGCCAAGGAGATACTCTCTTCACCTCCCTCAGAGGACTTTGTTCTCTGGACCCCCACAGGCCCTTCCCTGTGGCGCTTCCCTCAATGCCTCCGATGTGCCCGGAGATCGCAGAGTCATGTGTACCCACAGTCCGGTTTAACAGGTATAGATTTGCTTCACAACATTCAGGGATGAGAAACATTGTATTTCTCCTTCACAAAAATCAAATCAATCCACCCAACTGTGAGCGCCTGCCTGCCAGCTCATGGGAAGCCCGATGCCAATGCAGCCATCACTGGAGCTGGCCCCGTCTCCGTGGGACCGGACGGGAATCCTAGAGTTGACATGGCGCCAGGACGCTGTGGGGAGCCTGATCCTTGGCCCGGGGAACAGTCGCTGGTGCAGTTGCTCCCCGCCAGCTGCTGCCCTGGCTCGTAAGGACCCTCCTAACAGGTCTTGAGGCCCCCAGGGCTCTGAGGGGGGTGTGTGCAGGCCTCCATTGCCATGGTGCCCCTTCCCCACCAGGGTCCTCCGTCTCTGGAGTCCTTTTCTTTCCTTTGGACAGGTCAGACCCACCCTCTAATTTTTAGCCTCACCTCCCCCCTCTGTGTCCTTTGAGAACTGGGCTTTATAAAACAAGTCAATTAGTTGTCCCCTGAGGCAGGAGAAGCTCCTACTACCAGGACATAGGCATGGGGGTGTGTGGAGTGGTGGGTATGATTTATTCCTCTTGGTGGCCTTGAAAACCAGACGCCATTGATGTCTTCATCAGGAGAGGCTGCCACGACCACCGATTTGCAGCGCCTCGCAGTTTCCCACCCTGGCAAGGAGAGGACAGCAGCGACTCAGATCACAGACCACGGACTTGGAACAGGAAGGCCCCTCCACGCTACCTCACCCCCAGAAGTCGCACTGACAGTGGCAGTGTCAGGGTGAGGACCCCCCCCCCCACACACACACTATGCAGCTTCCTATGGGAAATGGTGAGCACAGGAACTTTTTGACAAAGTAAAAGTATCCTAAGAATGAATGCAATGCATTCTTTATGATGGTTATTTATAACAATTAAGTACCAAATCAGTGTTATTTTATTTCTTAAATTTATTTTACTGGCGCAAGAACATTTAACATGAGATCTACTCTCTCAAATTTTTTTTTTTTTTTTTGAGACAGGTTCTCACTCTGTCACCAGGGGTAGAGTGCAATGGTGTCATCATAGCTCACAGCAACCTCAAATTCATGGGCCCAGAGATCTTCCTGCCTCAGCCTCCTGAGTAACTGGGACTATAGGCAAGTGCCACCATGCCCAGCTAATTTTTCTACTTTTTGTAGAGACAGGGTCTTGCTCTTGCTCAGGCTGGTCTCAAACTCCTGGCCTCAAACCATCCTCCCGCCTTAGCCTCCCAGAGTTCTAGGATTATAGGTGTGAGCCACCGTGCCCAGGATACCCTCTTAAATTTTTAAGTGTACAATACATTATTGTTTAACACATTTGTTTTAACACATAAATAAAGGAGAGGCATTACATGGTACATACAGCCTTCCCCAGGAGACAAAAGACTTGAGCTTTCAGAATTTCTATTATAACCTCAAGCTCCAACTCCTCTACATTGTAAGCCCACAGAGGTCAGTGTCCCAGGTCTTTTTTTTTTTTTTTTTTTTGTTGAGACAGAGTCTCACTTTGTTGCCCAGGCTAGAGTGAGTGCCGTGGCGTCAGCTTAGCTCACAGCAACCTCAGACTCCTGGGCTTAAGCGATCCTACTGCCTCAGCCTCCCGAGTAGCTGGGACTACAGGCATGTGCCACTATGCCCGGCTAATTTTTTCTATATATATATTTAGCTGTCTATATAATTTCTTTCTATTTTTAGTAGAGATGGGGTCTCGCTCTTGCTCAGGCTGGTCTCGAACTCCTGAGCTCAAACGATCCGCCCACCTCGGCCTCCCAGAATGCTAGGATTACAGGCGTGAGCCACCGCGCCCGGCCTGTGTCCCAGGTCTTAATCACCTCTGTCCTGCCACCCTCAGACACAACAGGCCTCCATGATGGTTCAGTGAATCTACTTCTTTCTGCTCCTGGTTATTCATTTAAGCCCGCAAGTGAACATACAGATAAAGTCTTTGCCTGACATTTCCCTGTGGACCTGTGAAGAGAAAGCACTTGTGATATTTTGCATCTGAAGTGAGGCCAGGGTGGCACAACTGCCACCTGAGAATTGTGTGAACAAATGGTTGGGTATGTTTGTTAGCCCTCCAGGGAGTGGGAACTGGCTCCTGAAATGAGTCTAGTGAGCCTAGACGGGGCCGGCATTGAGGCCAGCATCTATCTGTCCAGTGGACAATGTTCCTCCCGGAGAGAGCCACTCTTTCTCTCCAGCTAGATACTGGTTAGCATCTGAACTCTCACTCTCCAAACATTTGCTATAAAGACTTGGCAACATTTTCACTCAAAATTTGCTGTGTGAATCAAAACACTCTATTATAATCTGTTCTCTAACTACTTTCAGGATTCTGGCGGGACGGTAGAGGATGTGCTATGGACGCATCTCAGCTCTCTACCTGGGAGAAGCACATCTCATGCCTACGTTATCCTTACATATTGTAAAGATGTCTTGTAAAAAAGTTGAAAAGCCTGTGAATAAAGTAGTAGAGCCCAAGAGGCCTAAAAGAAGCCCCTATAAATTAGAAGAAAAGTTGAAAAGTGATAAAGTGTATTGTAAGAGGCGAAAATGTAAGAGACGTGAACACAGTCATGCACATGTCCCTTGTGTTGTGTGTGCAATTATTTCCGTGCATTTTATGCATTCATGTTGGATCTTTAGCAAATGATTTTATTATTTTTGTATTGTATCGTGATGGAGAGTTGAAATGTAATTCATACCTTATATTAATAACTCAATCCATTATATTGTGTCTTGCACACAAAGGTAACCACTCATGATTTCATTAAATGTTAAATAATTAGGTAATTGTTAAATGATTTATAACAGTGGTTCTTAGACGCTAGCAAGCATCAGCAGCTCTCGGAGGTCTTGCTAAAACTCAGATTGCTGGACCCCATCCCAGACTTTCTGCTTCTATAGGTTTAAGGTAGGGTCTGAGAATTTGCATTTTTAACAAGTTCCCAGGTAATGCGGACACTGCTGATTCTGGGTCAATTTTGGGAATCACTGATTTCTTATTATTCAGAGCTCCATGGTGGAGTGTTACATAAATATCTGAGTGTTTTGGTAGCTGAGAGGACATTGGTTGGTGTTTTTGGATAGGTTGGCAATGCATTATCATTTTCCCCATTTTAACTAATGAATTATAGACACTTGCTACCCTAAACTTTGCTATCCAGCATATTTTTAGGAGCAGATTCAGTTCAGTAATTCATTATGCCTGTGCTGCCAACTCGAGGCTTCCTAGGGAGTTTGTTGCGAGCCTCAAACTCCCAAATCATGTCGGAAGCCACCTTCTCACGCAGCAGGCCCACACTCAGCATCTGAACACTTTCCGAAGGATGGGCCGAGCTGGGGAGAGAACAGCAGCCTGAAAGGGATTCCCAGCCCTGCGAGGAAAAGACAGAAAAGCCCCTGCATTGACGGCAGCACTAAAAAGCCCTTTCATTGCTAGTGGAAACAGTTCGGAGAATGTGGGCTGGGAGCCTGGAGCTGGGAAGGCCAGAGCTGTGGGCAAGTTATTAAGTGTCCTGGAAAGACCCCACTGGGCAATTTAGGGAGTCCCTGGCCCCGCTGTTGGATGGCATTGCTAGAAGGGACTGAAGGGCCATCAGGACCTCCACTGCAGATTGCTGCCACTGGGAGAACCGTGTTTTCCTGGCCAACAGCAGACCAGAGAAAAAGAGAGAAAGGAAAACATGAAACTTGAGAGAGCCATTTTCAGCTTTAAGGATGTCAAATGGGGATTTAAACATTATAGAGAAATGAAGCAGGGTAGGGAGGCTTTATTTGCTCAGGAGTCAGGAATCCTCTCCTCTCTTACCCCAGGATCATTTTTCAGAATTTACCACCTGCTTTGTGAGTCAGGTCTGGAGACTAAGGTTTCCTCTTGGCATGAAAACAGAATATGGGCACATTGAGGCTTTCCCATTCTGTGAGATGAGCTAGACAGAGGCTCCAGGAAGTGAGATCCAGGCTGTTCCACTTCTGCTGGGTCTCCTTAAAGGTTGCGATGTTCACTCAGAGGTTCCTTTCACACGTATTGGTTCTTGGTCTGCCCATTTGGAAACGGGGTTAGGAATGCCTGTCTTACCCATTGGCATGAGGGTGCAGTGGGGATCAATATGCTTTGAAAGATGCACAAATTAATTATTAGAATATTGGTAAAGAATGGAAGTTTGTGTTTTGAGATCATTTGTAAGGAGTTCCTAATTCCATGAAGGTGGGAATTTGTCTGATTTTTCACTGATATCCCTAGTGCTTAGAACAATGATGACACACAGTAGGCACTCAAAAAAAGTTTGTTGAATGAATCAATGGGAGAAAACATGTAGAATTATAGATTTCACAACTGGAGGGGTTCTTAGAGATCATCTCAAATCTTGACTTATAACTCCCAGCAAGGTTTATACTCCTCCCAAGCTTTTATAGCTTCAAGGGTCAAAAAGTGCACAGGTCTCCCAGATGGAGCTGACCCAAGTCTCACATTCAGTTTCTCTACCACTTTGTAGTGACATGAAACTAATTTTGAAAAAAATGTAAGCTCTAATTATTGGCTCTTTTTTTGGCAAGGAAACAAAGAAAACATTCCTGTCCAGCTCTGAGCATAACGTGTTTGGTCCTATTCTACTTTTTAAAAGTAATAAAACAAAACCCAAAAAACTTTCTTGGCAACCTATGTTCTCATTTCTGGTTCATGGAGCAGTCAGAAAACACCTGTCATCTGCGAATCCCTTCTCAGGCACAGCCAGAACCTGAGTGTGGGCTACACCCGTTTGGCTTCCCAAAGGCTTCTTGAACATCTTTTTTTTTTTTTTTTTTTTTTTTTTGAGACAGAGTCTCACTCTGTTGCCCAGGCTAGAGTGAGTGCCGTGGCGTCAGCCTAGCTCACAGCAACCTCAAACTCCTGAGCTCAAGCGATCCTCCTGTCTCAGCCTCCCGAGTAGCTGGGACTACAGGCATGCACCACCATGCCCGGCTAATATTTTTTATATATATTTTTAGCTGTCCATATAATTTCTTTCTATTTTTAGTAGAGATGGGGTCTCGCTCTTGCTCAGGCTGGTCTCGAACTCCTGAGCTCAAACGATCCGCCCACCTCGGCCTCCCAGAGTGCTGGGATTACAGGCGTGAGCCACCGCGCCCGGCCTTGAACATCTTGAATACCACCTCCCCCCTGCCCTGCCCCTCCCCAGCCAGCAGGCCACCTCTCTGCTAGAGCAATCTGCTTGACAGTCATCAATCAGGAAGGACTTTGGAGGTCTTGTGGTCCCTTTGCTACAGAGGTTACCTGGCTTGCCATGGTAGCCTGGCAAGGACATTTCATAGAAAGGACACTGCTTGTCACCTGATTCTGGACACCCTTCAGACCACAGGGCCTGTCATGAGTGGGGAAACCCAGCAGGCTGTGGCTTAACGGCAGGGGAAGTTGCACATCTTCCTGTGTGGGCTCTCACTCCTGGTCCTTTCGCCTGTTGTAGTGGAGAGCCAATGTCTCTTTGTGTTACCATCCCTGGATGCTCTGGCCTATCCTGAACTCTCCCTGGCTCTTTGCTCAGCATTTGAGCTTTTGTGATGGGGCTCCTGGGTATGTTTGTGCGATCAGAAGAGAAGGTGCAGAAAGATATTTGTCAAACTGTTAACAGTGGTTACATCAGGCGGTGGGGTTGGAGTCGGGCAAATGGAGATGATTAACTTTTCCTTAATCTACCTCTGTGTTGCTTGACTTGTTTTAACCCGCATGTATTACACATGCAGCTTTTAAAAATCCAATAAAGTTAAAAAGCAACTTGCAGAAGGATGCATAGAGTGTGATATCATGCACATAAAACCACAAACTAACATAAACAATACATAGTATGTTTTGTGCTGTGTATTGTTTTGGGGTCTTTACCTAGGGGTCTAATGAAAGCCTACACCCTGCCAGAAGACTACACGCCAACTGGGAAGAGCTATTAGGAAGAGAGGTGGAAGGAGGTTGAAGGACGCAACTCAACTAAATCCATGACATTTTGTTTCAAACACACACACACACACACACACACACACACAGAGCCTCAAAGCAAATATGGCAAAAGATTAATGTTGATTGGAGCAGGCGATGGGTACTTGGGTGACTGTTATATTATTCTCCGTACTTGTCTATATGTTTGAAATATTTCAGAAGCTAAAAAATTAACTACAATAAAGGGAAAAAAACAATAAAGCCAACTGAATTGACCTTATTTGTAACTTATCATCTTATACAACACCCTGTACATACTCCAGGTATAAGGAAGGGGTGAAGGAGAGGAGGGAAGGAGGAAGGAAGAATCGAATGAGTTTTGGAGAGCTGCTTTGCTTTTCTGACCTTCCTTACCCTCCCACAGGGTTTTGTGCAGCAATAAGCATGGGAAAGAGGCAACATTAATGTCCTCTGGATACAAGGATGGATGGATGGTTGGATGGAAGGATGGACAGACAGGTGGATGGACGGATAACCCAGCGAACCAACAGCTGCCGGGTTCTCAGCACAGGTGGGAATCTACTCTCATCGCGAAGGCTCACAGAGGCCACCTCTGCAGCTGCGGGCTGCTCACTCCTCACCACCGGAGGTAACTCGATGCGTTCGTGGAATTAGGCTCCTGTGCATCGGGCTGTCAGACTGCAAGTACCTACACGTGATAATGAGGAGGTAGAACACAAAGAGCACCTACTGCCCATTAGCACCGGTACCCCAAGGTACCCTGGCATCATTCCCCAGCCCTGAGTTGAGACCTGCAGCTGTGGCTGCGGAGACCCAAGGGGACAGTGGCTCCCCCGCTCTAGGGGGCCAGGAAGTAATAATAAACTATGGGACCATTTCATCTGAATCACCTCGATTTTTTTCTCAAAAAAAAAAAAAAAAAAAAAAAAAAACACTTGGGAAATAGTGAGCAGGGCAAATGTTCTTCATTTTACGCCTTTACTTGTGATGTGTATCCTGGACCTAGGGAGATGAGGGCCTGTCCAGGGTCAGAGCTAAGGACATGTGTCCGGGCTCAGAGAGCAGAGCAGAGCTCGCCCATCAGCCAGCACAGGTGGGCTCTAAAAGGCAGCCTGGTGGACAAGCGCCAGCTGGTATTTGCTGGGCTCTTACTATGCTCTCGGAGCTGTACACCTTTCAGCTATTATTTAATTCTTATAGCGGCCTATGAGTTAGGGGATCATGTGGCTGGAATGTCAGGTGTGCGTAGGAATGCATTAAAAATGGCTGGATATGGTGGGTCACTCCTGTAATCCTAGCACTCTGGGAGGCCAAGGCGGGAGGATTGCTTGAGCTCAGGAGTTTGAGGCCAGCCTGAGCAAGAGCGAGACCCCGTCTTAAAAAAAAAAAAAAATTAAAAAAAAAAAAAAAAGTAAAGAAAAGAAACTGCAGAGGTCCGTGACCCATCCATGGAGTAAGAGGGGATTATCAGGCTTTTTGTAGGACAGTGACGTGACCTGGTTTGTGTTTTGGAGAATGGATTGGAGGAGGAAGAGCAGAGGGTGAGAGAGGAGGTTGGTGCTATGATTGGGCATGAGGGATGGTGGCCAGGACCAGTGCTGGGGCCTTGGGCGAGGACAGGGGAAATGCCCCCAGGTCTGGGAGAGAAGCGGCATGGAGGACCACTGGAGAAGGGAGCCAGATGGGAGGCAGCTGCCCTACAAGGAAGAAAACACCGCAAATGGGAGTCTCCCTTAGACTCTGCCACCAGCTAGCCTTGGGACCTTGGGCAAGTCATGTCATCTCTCTGGGACTCAGTTTCCACTTTTGTAAAATGGGGGGGTGGAATGCAGCCTCTCCTGCTGTAATGACTGTGGGTCTTTTGTACATTTCTGTCGCTCTAGGGGCGAGGAGGGCCTGAACCATGGCACGGTGCTCGGCACCACCAGGAAAGCCGGCAGAACTGCAGACGTGGCAGGGAGCGGTGGGCACGCGGAGCCAGTTGGCATCGCAGCAAGCAGAACGGCAACGCCAAGGCAGAGAGCAGGCCGAGGCTGCCGAGGCTCGCCAGCGTGGGCAAGATGCGGCAGTCCCCGCCGCAGGGCTCCAGCGGGCATGGGCCGTGCCAGTCCATGAACCGCATCCACTCTTTACATAACTGCCATTACAGCATCACGTTTTCACAGTCGGGCAGTGCCAGGCCTCTGATCAAATGGCTTTCGCAATCCTCACTGTCAAGTTCAAGCTTGGGCTAGGGAGCAGGAAAGAGCAAACAGTAAGGCAGCCTCAAAATTGCCTCAACCTTCCAGCTCAGTGTCCTTGTGTGTAACGAGTGTGGTGGAATCTTGTAAAGGTCCCTCTGTGGTTAGAACTCCACCTTCGAAATCACTCCACGCTGGGGCCCCTCTTCCTCTGATCTTGAACTCCTGGCTACACTTCCCCTGTACTGCCTGGAATTAGAAATGGGCAGGGCCATGGTGTGCAGAGGCTGAGCTCTAGGACTGGCTGCATTCAAACTTGACACCTTTTTATGCAATTTAATACTCTTTCCAGCTGCACAGCTGTTGTAAGTGACTTAACTCTCTGTGCCTCAGTCTCCTCGGGTCTGGTGGAGAGAGTGTGGTGAGCCTGTTGTGGCTCTATTCACGGGGGATGACAATGCTCCCTACTTTGCTGTTAGGAACATTAGTGAGCAAATACGAGCAAAACCTGTAGCAAAGCTGTGCGCGCCCAATGTGCTGATGGCCATTATCACATCATGCACTCAGCCAGCAGGGCATACTGAGTGCCAGGTGCCAGGCAAGGCCCAGGGGATAAGGTACTCACCAGTCAGCCTGACAGGCAGGGCCCTGCCCTCGCCGAGCTGCTCTCTGGAGGGCGGCAGCCACGTTAACCAGTTCGTGCCTTCCCCAGGGAAGCAGGAGGTGCTGAAGAGCCTACAGGAGGGGCGCCCGCCCCGAGGCCAGGGGTCGCAGCCTCGAGGCTTCCCTTGCCATTGAGACTGCTCTCCCCTGGTCTGGAAAGAGCTTCCCCAGGTAGCCCATGACTCACCCCTTGTGTTATCCAGGACCTGCTCAACTGTTGCCTCCCCAAGGAGCTTCCCTGATCTTTCCATCTAGAACAATCCCCACCCCACCTCCTTTATTATTCTATACCCTCATCCTGCTTTATTCTCTGCATAGCACTTGCATTCTCTACCGCTATTTTGTGGACCTGTCTTGAAAAATACATTTATTGGCCCTTTACCCACCATGGAGTGAGTGCGACGAAAGCGGGGACTGGATCTGCCCATTTATTCTCTCTGCGTCCCCAGCGTGTGACCGCCTGGGCCACGGGAGCCGTTGACACGTGTCTCTGATGCATGAAGTGACTGCTAAGCTGGATCGTGAAGGGTGAACAGAGGTTGGCCAGGGAAGGGGTCAGGGAGAGAAGAGAGAACCTTCCAGACCAAGGAATCAGCATGCACAAAGACCAGCGGAGGAGAGCAGAGCGTGGCAGCCAGTGACGCAACACGATGAGCATGTTCGTGTGGGTCTTCTGGGAAGCAGAGCCAATGAGGGATTAGGCATGGAGAGATTTATTCAGAGAAAATTCCTGTAAAGGATAGAGGGCAGGAGCAGGCCGGCAGGGTGGGCTTTCTAACCAGGACACGGGCCTGCCTCTGCGGGAGGAGCTGGGGAAGGGAGGATGAGGGCCAGGGAGGTCTCAGACTGCAGCTGAAAGCTTTGGCCAGGCGCATGAGAAGTTTCTGAGCCGAAGGTGTCCCTCAGAGGAATCCCCCACCAGGCAGGAGCCAGGGCCATGCTACACTCAGGGGACACTTGGCTCTGGAGAGAGCGCAGTGAAGGATCCAGAGGGTGGGGGCTGCGGCTGTCGGTCACTCTGCTCCCTGCAGCAGGCGAGCTCAGTGGTGCAAGCAGGGAGGGCCAGGAGAAGTGCCGAGAGGTAGGTCTGCAGAGCTAAGCAGTGTCCGTCAGGCCCTGTTAAAGAGCTGGACTTTATCCTGAGGGCCTCGAGGTGAAAGGGCATGGTTTTGTTTAGGGGAAACAGAATGACTTGATTTGCACGTCAGGAGGAACACTTTGGCTATCGTGTAGAAAATGGGAATCAAAACCTGTTAGAAGTCTAGACCAGTCTTCTAGCTGTTGGGGTTTTAGGAGTCAAAGCATGGTGTCCTTTTTTTGTTCCCATTCTTGTTCTGAAGCAGGTTGAAAAATAGACACTGGAGACTTATAGTGGAGGTCAAACATCGCCTTCATTCCTGAGAGAGCAGTTGGAGAAGGTGGTTTAGTCGTGGGGCCCAAATGGGTTTCCAAGCACTCCCTGCCCAGTTGCTCCCACCAGTTGAGGCCTTGAGCAGCTGCCCAGGCATCCGTCTGGGCCTCCTCTGAGCATCACCACCTTGCTCTGGCCCAGCGACAGGAGGGCAAGAAGAGGCTGAGGCCCCAGCACTCACTATGATCTTTTCATTGCTTGGCTCCACCAGTGGGGAAACACGGGCCTGGGGAGGCCATGGGGGTTAGTCCTAGAAGCATGAGGGGAGGAAACCCATGTTCTCCACTGTCACCGGGGAGAGGTGATGGTGGCCCAGCCAGGTTGGTGGTGTTGGAGTTGGGGGAGGAAAACAGAGAGGAGAATGGACGGGACTCAGCCATTAGCTGGGTGGTGCGGGTGATGGCTCTGTGTGCTCCCAGAAGGGCCGAGGCTGAGGCCCAGGTGTCTGACAGGGGAGGCAGTGGTGGCCATGCAGTCCCACTTCCAGTCTACTTCTGGCTCATGAGGTGCCTTCGCGAGAATTAGGAAAAGGGCCCAGCCAGCTGGGCGGATGCAGCCGTTGCCAAGGTGACAGCCTGTGAGTGGCATGAGCTGGATCCCATCTCCACATGCCTCCAGGCTGGGCAGGGGCCTGGACACCATCGGCTTAAACAGGAAGCTGGGGGCCAGCTGGTGAGCTGAGTCTTAAACATGCTGGGCTTGAGATGTCTGAAAATAACGTGAAATTGAGTCTCTGTTTCTTTTTATTATTATTGTTATTGTTAGGGAGAAGTTCAGGTAACATAAAATTAGCCATTTTGAAGCATACAGTTCAGTGGTATTGAATACATTCCCAATGTTGTGCAACCAACACTTCCATTTGGTTCCCAAACAATTGCGTCACCCACAAAGGAGACCCCGTACCCAATAAGCAGTCACTGCTCCCACCCCTCAGCCCCAGGCGACCACTAATCTGCTGTCGGACTTTATGGATTTACCTGTTCTGAATATTTCATATAAGTGGAATCCTACAATGTGTGACCTCTTGTGCCTGATTATTTTCATGTAGCATTTGTTTGTTTGTTTCTTTTTAAGACTGGGGAGATGGGAAGGCCCTAGAAGAGAAGGGAGGCACAGGAGAGGAGGAGGCAGCTGACCGAAGGCATCCTTGACAACGTGCTGGAGAGGGCAGGGGGAAAGGCCGCACACCGCAGTGGGGGACACCTCTTGCCGAGGGAGCAGGAGGGAGATGGGGCAGATGCATGCAAGATTGTCATTATGGGTTTGGTGGCCGTCGAGGGGATTCCATCTCACGGTTTCTATTTTCTCTTGAAATAAGAGGTCGGCCACCACTGAGAGGGAGAGGAGAGGTAGTGGTATTGTAGGTTTGAAGAGAATGAAGGTAGTAATCTTGCCAGGGAAATAGAGGAGTTTTTCCAATCAATGTTGAGGGGCCCCGGGGGAGGTTGGGGCCAGTGAATTTTCAGTAAGGTTAATCTGTGGTGTGATCTGGTTTTATCTGCAGTTCTCAGTAGCCTGGAGGGGAGTGATGTTTCCATGTAAACACTTGGAGCTGTGGCAGCCATCCTGTGACTATGAGGACACAAGTCATTACACCAAGGATGGTTGATGTCCCTCAGGCTGTTCTGCACACAGTAGTGAGGATGCCCCTGTTCATAAGTCAGAACTCGTTGGTCCTGTACTCAGATCCCTCTGCTGGCTTTCTGCCTCTTCAAAGATCAAATTCCAAGTCTTCACTTTAGTCCTTAAATCCCCACGTAATCTGGCTCCCTGCTGCCTCACTGCTCTCATCCTTCTCCTCTCCCCCTGCCTCCCTCCACACCAGCCTCTGGCTTTCTTGCTGATCCTTGAATATTTCCAGCATGTTCCAGCCCGAAGGCCTGTGCCCTGGCTGCTCTGCCCTGCCTGGGATGCTCTCAGCCCCAATGCCTGGCTTGTTCACTCATTTTCTTTAGTTCTCTGCTCAAATTTCAACTCATCAGAGAGGCATTCTCTGGCCGCCTTCTTTTTACATGCACCCCATCTTCATCTCTCTATCCCTCTCTCCTCCTTTCTTGTTTTTCAGAGCACATCTTAGCACCTCACACCTGGGGGACTTACTGTTTCCTTGTTTGTACTCACACACACTCTCACACGCACGTGCTCACACATGCACACTCACACCCGCGCACAGACCTGAGCTGCCTGAGAGCAGCACCCTGTTCATTCCCTGGCACCTAGATCGGTGCCTGGCACCTAGCAGGTATTCAACAAACCCGTATTGAATGAAGTAACTAAAAGGAAAAGCCAGGGTCTTTGATGATACTATTGAGTCACTGAACTGACCCTGGAGCCACGCAGGCCCAGACTTCTTGTCTTAGGAGAGAGTTGCCAACTGCCAGGACGTGGGGGAGTGACCATGGCTGAGGCAGAAGGGGCAGGGCACAGGCGCCAGCGATGTCCATCCCTGCCGCCCTGGGCAGGGCCTGCTCACTTCACCATGGCCTGGAAGCCCCACAGAGAAAGTGAAACCGAAAATCTAGCTCTTAACCTCGGCACCTCACCTCTGTGGCAGCCCATGTGCTTGGTTTCAGCAAAAGAGAAGTCTCACACTTCTCCAGCTAAGGCAAACCTGGTCGGGGCCGGGCTTGGTGGCTCACGCCTGTAATCCTAGCACTCTGGGAGGCTGAGGCAGGAGGATTGCTCGAGGTCTGGAGTTCGAGACCAGCCTGAACAAGAGCGAGACCCCCATCTCTACTAAAAATAGAAAAAAATTATCTGGCCAACTAAAGATATATATAGAAAAAATTAGCTGGGTATGGTGGCGCATGCCTGTAGTCCCAGCTACTTGGGAGGCTGAGGCAAGAGGATCGCTTGAGCTCAGGAGTTTGAGGTTGCTGTGAGCTAGGCTGATGCCACAGCACTCTAGCCCGGGCAACAGAGCGAGACTTGTCTCAAAAAAAAAAAAAAAAAAAAAAAAGACAAACGTGGTATTTTCCCCAAGTTTGTCACACTGAATAGATCTGGGATTTCCCCCAGTTAGAAACTGGGTACAGTTTCAAGTAACAGGCACCTGAAAATAGTGGCTTAAACAAATTAGGGGTTTAAATTTCCCAGCATCACAAGCCTACACTAGAGGTGTGTGGGTCGGGGCAGCTGTAGCCCCCCTCACGTTCTCGGCCACCCTGGCTCCCTCCGTCCCTCCCTCTCCCTCCCCTGAGCAGGTGGCCTTCATTCTCATGCTCTGAGATGACTGCACACCCTCCAGCATTTTGTCCCCAATCCCAGGAGGAAGGGCGTGAAGGGTAGCGGATAAAAGCCACATGCCAGCAAAGCTTTCTCAGAAAGCCCCCTCAGCACTTTAATTTGCATCTCACTAGGCAGAACTATGTCACATAGTCACCCCAGCTGCAAGACAACCACGCACCTGTCACCCCAAGCAAAGCCAGGGTTCTGTTAGTGAGGGGAGAGGGTAAGGTTTTCAAACCTTAGCATGTGTCAACATCACCTGGAGGGCTTGTTCAAACTGAGGTTTTGCCTCTCCTCTCAGTTTACTCCCTCACCGGTTTCCCAATTGATGCTGGTGACCAAGGACCATACTTTGAAAACTTCCGACAACCAGCATTGTCTGCTACCCAGCTTCCATCACCTGGAATGTAGAAATATGCAGAGTGGGGTGAGTTGGCCACTAAACACTGACTGGCTTCTTTTGAGGGTGGTCGCCATTGCCTTTTAGGGACAACCTCAGTGTGGCTAATGTCTCATCTTGTGTGGCTGTGCCCTCCCCACAATCCTCCCAACTTCTTCTGTAGCCCACACAAGAAATTGGCTTCAGACTCCTCTGGCTGAGCTATGAGCGTGTTTGCATAGACCACTGGCTCCAACTCCCAGGTGCCCAGAGAAGTCAGGGCTGGGTCGCGCCCTGCACACCTCTTCTGAGAGGCTCCAAGCTGCCCTCTGACATAGAGAAGCGCTGTTTCCTGTCGCAGGTGTGTGTAGACTTCATTGCCACCTGTTGCCATAAGCTTCTAAGGACACGTGCCGAGTGGATGTCTAAGTGTCCTGCTGTAAGAAAAGCCTCCCGTGCACAAAGGTGCCCACCTGTGCTGCTGACGAAGAGGACATTATTTTATTAAATTGAGGCATAATTCATTTACCATAAAAGTCACCTTTAAAAATATACAATTCAATAGGGTTTTTTTTTTTTTTTAGACAGAGTCTCGCTCTGTTGCCCAGCCTAGAGTGCCGTGGTGTCAGCCTAGCTCACAGCAACCTCAAACTCCTGAGCTCAAGGGATCCTCCTGTCTCAGCCTCCCGAGTAGCTGGGACTACAGGCATGCACCACCATGCCCGGCTAAGTTTTTCTATATAGATTTTTAGCTGTCCAAATCATTTCTTTCTATTTTTAGTAGAGACAGGGTCTCACTCTTGCTCAGGTTGGTCTCTAACTCCTGAAATTGAGTGATCCTCCTGCCTTGGCCTCCCAGAGTGCTAGGATTACAGGCATGAGCCTGTGCCCGGTCTCAATGGGGTTTTAAAAAGTATATTCATGTCCTTTAACATCTGTTTTGCTTTTTTCTCCCAAATTTTCTTGCAAAATCTGAAAATGGTGTAGGATGGAATAAATAAACATTTTTTAAAAAATTTAAGTTATTGATGGAGCTCTACAATCATCACTACTAATTCCAGAACATTTTCATTACCTCCTAAAGAAACCCCATGTCCTTTAGCCAACACCACCAGGCCCTCATTCCCCAGACGAGCCCCTGACACTCAATGTCCTGTCTCTATGGACCTGCCTATTCTGGATATTTCATAGAAATGTGGTCTTTTGTGTCCAGCTTCTTTCACTTGATAACATGCTTTCAAGGTTTATCCATGGTGTAGTAGGTATCAGTACTTCAGTCTTTAGTCTTTATTCTTTTTTTAAAGACAGGATCTCACTCTGTTGCCCAATGCAATGTCTATTTACAGGTACAAGCAGGCTACAGAGCACTGCAGCCTTGAACTCCTGTGCTCAAACCATCCTCCTGGCTCAGTCTCCCAAGTAGCTGGAACTACAGGCATGCACCACCACGCCCAGCTAATTTTAATATTTTTTTTGTAGAGATGAGGGTCTTGCTATGTTGCCCAGGCTGATCTCAAATTCTTGGCCTCAACTGATCCTCCCACCTTGGCTTCCCAAAGTGCTGGGATTATAGGCATGAGCCACAGTGCCCAGCCTGATGATGTTATTTTGAAGAATATGACTGGAGGGTGCCCCTGAGAGCTGTCTCCAAATATTTGAGGGCTTATCATTTACAACGGAGGACTTATACGTTGCTAGGGTTGTGGACCCAAAGTTAGAAGGCCCTGCTGATCATCAGCAGGTCAGACAGAAGGTCAGCACTCCTGTGTGCTCAGCACTGCAGAAGTTAAATCGTTAAGCTCTTACTATGTGCCAGACTCTTTGCTAAGTGGCAGGGATAGAATAGATCCCAAGCTCCTAGCAATTTTAGAAGGTATACCTTTTTATCCCATTGTAGAGGCAAGGAAATTGAGGCTCACCCAGGTTAAATCTCTTGGTCTGGTCAAGGTCACACTGAATAGATCTGGGATTTGGACCCAACTCTGCTTGACTCTAAAGCCAGTGCACTTAACCATGACACTCAACTATTGTGAAGGATGTAGAAGTACAGGATATGAGGCTTGGTTTCAAACAAGAGGGCACTTCAGTTGTAGGGGCAAGCCTAAAATGCATGAAATAATGGTGCATTAAAGGGAAATGGTGTATAATTACTGAAGCGTGTAGTGGTACCAGTCTTGGAGTGAGCAGGAGTCTGTATCAGTCAGGATTGATTAAATTATACTTTAGGAACAAATAATCTCAATATCACAGTGCTTTAAAGGAAGAAAGATTTACTTCTCACTCATGCCACATGTCCACGAGGGGACAGCAAGGGTGCTCTGCTCATCACCGCCACTCAGAGACCCAAGCTAATGGAGCTGCCCTGTCTCAGATGCTGCTGGCTGCTTTGCCAGAATGAGAAAGATTGTAATAGCTGGTGCATGATTCATCAGTTTCTGCCTGGCAGTGACATACCCAGCGCCACTCACTTTTACTCACCCGTGCAAGTGATGTAGCCACACCCAACTTCACTGGGCAGAATGTATTAATATAATCCCACCATGTGCCAGGTGGAGCACTAAAAATATTTGGTGAACTACACTAACAACTCCCACCAAGTTCGTAGACAGAATCATGTAAGACTCAAGGGCGTGGAGCACCAATTCAAGCCAACGCCCAGAATAAAGTTTCCATTTTTACGTAGAAAAATCTAGGCTTGCAAATAAATGGGTCAGTGAACCCCCCCTAGGAAGCTCCGTGGAATAAAGGACATTTATTCATTATTCTGTCAACACCAAGAGACAGTGCCCCTTGCATGGGACGAGCAAGGACCACGCCGGTTCCACGTCACGGTGGGAGCCCTCATCCATTGACTTGCCTGGTGTTTTTTCCTTAGCATGATATTTTCAGATGAAAAAGTTCTTGTCTCTAGCAGCAACCCAGTTAGTTCTCTTTGATCATTTTTGCAGTGTGTGCCTCCCATCGCATCAGAGTTGGACAAAGACCCAGGAAGCCAGGCCTGGAGGAAAGGCTGCCCAAGTCACAACCCACGTGCTGCTGCTGGACCCAGGGCTCCCCTGCCATCTCCAGCCTGCTCTCCTGGTCGACCAGCACTCCCTGGGAAAGGCTAGTGGAGCACACATGGCCCTGAGTAGCAGAAGAGAGACTGAAGGGAAACAGACAATGATTTTTTCTAAAAAACCTGATAATTATTATATATACCTGTGTTTCTCAACTTTTTAAAAACAATGTCGTTACATCAACGTAAAAATATCAGGGGTCATCCCTGACCCAAGATTCTGATACGTTGAGAAACACCTCTTTTGTCTGTGTATAACCACTTGCCAAAAATATTTTATTGAATTTTACTTTCTGTACTTTTGTTATAAAAATAAAAATTTCTAAATATAGGCAAATGTTATAAAAGTGAATCGTTCTTTTAAAACATCCATGTTCTTGTGCACCAGCAAGCATGTTACTCCTGTGGGATAGAAGCCCCAGCTGAGACTCTATGAGCTCCAGCATAGATTCTGATGAAGGGATGAGACAGCATTTTGGTTCAGAGCAAATATTTGGAGCCCAGCAAACACCGGTTCAAATCCAGATGCTGCCATTCACTAAACATGCTGCCTTGAGCAACTTCCATAATCTTTCCAGGCCTTATTTTCTTCATCTGTACAATGGGAACAACAGGTACAGCACTGTCCATTCCGTGGGGGTCACCAGGAGAAACCAGATGAAGTGGTGCACATGGAACATCTAGCACCAAGCACATAACACTCAGCAAATGGCGGCCGCATCGTGATTGGCTGACCAAAATAGAACACAACCAGTGGCCATATGGAACTGAGAATTTTCACAACGTATAATACTATTTTTACATCTAACTTTCTTTGCACTTCTCTGCTTCCTCTTTTTAAAAAGACCTCCCATCCACTTGTGTTTTTTTTTTTTTTTTTTTTTTGGAAGGAGATGACCATAGATCAAACAGGGCTTACGAGCTCTTTAGTGAAAGACAGCCAAACCATTAAAGTACTATTTGAACAGAGGAAGTCACAGAATGATGGAATGGTAGATCCATAGGACTGTAAGGGACCTCATATCTGCCACTCTTATCTGAGTGATGAAGAAACTGAGACCCAGAGAGGTGAAGGAGCATCCTCAGTCCCATAGCTGGTGGTATAGTCTATGTGAATGGCGCCTTTTAGAGTTGTGCAGCACCCAGCCACCACCTGCATGGCCTTGTGGCTGGACACCTCCTCCTGGCCACAGTGATGGATTAAGGTGGGCCAATGAGAGGGCATCTCAAGGCTTCTGGGCATATTGGTCCAGCAAGTCCCACTCTTTTCCCACTCCCTGAAATACTGCAGCCCAAGCAGCTGATGCTGTCTTGCAGCCACAAGGGGAGAGGCTGCCTGAGGAGAGAGGTAACCTAGAGATGAGAGATGGAGGAAGAGATACAGAATCTAGATAGCTTTGTTCAGTCCCTATAATCCAACCATGCCTGAACGTGGATCTACCTTTCAAAGGTAAACTGCTTTATGTTTGTTTGTTTGAGCAAGCTGCTGTCAGATGTTTTGTCACTTGCTTATCTTGTTATAATTAATAGAGGAGTTCAAAGAGCTATAAATGTCTAAGGGAACAAGACTTCAGATCACAAAAGCCTTCCTGAACAAAGGACAGTCTGAAAAGAAGAATGGGATGCAGGCCATCTGGGAAGGGAGCTGGGAAGGGAGAGACACTCAGCAAAGGAAAAGCGCTTGAACAAAGTCCTGAGAGAGGAAAGCCTGGTGCTATGGACTGAATGTTTTTGCCCCTACCCCAGCCAAATCCGTATGTTGAAGCCTAATTCCCAATGTGACGGTATAGGAGGTGGGGCCTTTGGAAGGCAACTAGGTCATGAGGGGGAGGCCCTTATGAGTGGGATTAGTGCCTTTATCAAAAGACAGGAGAGAGCTTTCTTTCTATGTTCTTCGCCATGTGAGGACACAACAAGAAAATGGCCATCTGCAAACCAGAAAGAGGTCCCTCACCAGAACCGACCACACCAGCACTGTGATCCCAGACTTCACAGGCTCCGGCACTGTGAGAAATAGATTTCTGTTGTCTAAGCCACCCAGTCTATACTATCATGTTATAGCAGCCCCAACTGACGGAGACACCTGGGGCAGGAGGTGTTTGGGAATCATATTTAAGTCAAATTTGGCTAGAATGTTGGGCCTGAAGGGAGTAATGGGAGTTAGGATTGAAGGTACAGGTGCCTACCGGTCTGTGAGTTTGTTTTTTTGTGCCGTGGGTAACAAGGGACTGGGTTTCAGGACGAATTCAGCAGGAGAGGAGGAAGATGAGAATGAACGGAGAGAACTGGTTGGGGGCTATTAGTAATTGTTGAAGCAAGAGAGAGCTCATGGCTTCTAGGGTGACCTACTGGCCTGGTTTGCCCAGGACTGAGGGGTTTCCTAGGATGTGGGAATTTCAGTGCTAAAGCTGGACAGTTCTTGGGAAACTGGGATGGCTGATCGCCCTAAAACATCTTCCAAGACCACAGAGGAGGAGATAAATAGGCATGTAAAAATAACATGAATGAAAAAATAGAAAATAGTCTGAACACATCTAAACTTCTGTGTTTTTCTCTAGAAAAAAGTTAAAATAATATCTCTTTGAGACTCAAACCATCGGTGACACTTCTCTCTACTTCCTGATTGCTGTCATCCAACATCCTTGTGCCTGGACCCCATTAGTACTAGGAACCTGTCACCTCTAAATTCCCAAGATCCTACATCCCACTTTAACCAAAACCGTTCATATTTTAAGCACTCTTTTGTCCATCAGAACCCCCCAGTCTCATAGAACCCTCCAATGCCTTCATCGTTCCCCTTTCTTCCTTCTGTCTTGGTGATATTTTCATAGCTGCATGTGTTTTCTATCTAGCCAAGACCACCTAATCAATCATTTCACACTACTTGGTCAATATCATATCTTACTGTCCTCTGCACTTGGCAAAACTTTGGACTTTGGACCAATTCCATGATCTATCCCCCTTCTGCACAAAGAGAAACCATAGATGGACTCTCAACTGCCCACCAATGCTTCTCTATGTTCTCTCCACTTCCCCATACAACTCTTTAAGCCCCAGCTACACCACTGAACTAGCTGTGTAACCTTGGGCAAGTTGGTTGATCTCTCTGGTTCACAGTTTTCTCTCCTGAAAAGTGAGATATTGTGAGGATTAACTGAGTTAATGTGCATAAAACATTTAGCACAGGGCTTGGTATGTAATAAGCACCTCATAAATGTCAGCTTTTACTTGTGCTATGATTTTCACTGTGCGTTTGGAGGGGTTGAACCAGTGTGTCAAGCACTAATAGGTCACAGTGATGTCGTGT
Organism: Eulemur rufifrons; assembly: GCF_041146395.1. NCBI lineage: Eukaryota > Metazoa > Chordata > Mammalia > Primates > Lemuridae > Eulemur > Eulemur rufifrons. Next base: position 64,995,575 of record NC_091001.1, read on the forward strand.
CTAACAAATCAATTGCACAGGACACCAATTTGTGCAAAATTTTACTTTTGCAAAGATTTGAATAGGCATTTCACTGAAGAAGATGTACAGATAGCAAATAAGCTCATGAAATGATGCTCAGCGTCATTAGTCATTAGAGAACGCAAATTAAAACCACAATGATATACCACTACACATATAGTAGCATGTCTAAAGTTAAAAATACTGATCATACCAAATTTTGGTGAGGATTTGGGGGAACTAGAATTCTCATACCTTCTAATGGGAATGAAAAATGTTTGAAAAAACAGTGTTACAGTTTCTTTTTTTTTTTTTTTTTTTTTTTACTATTTCTTAAAATGCTAAATATACACCTAGCTATTCCACTCCTAGGTGTTTACCCAAGAGACAAGAAAGCATATGTCCACATAAAAATGTGTACACACATGTTTGTAGCAGCTTTATCTACAATAGCCCCAAACTGGAAACAGCCTAAATATCCCTTAACAGAGACACGGATGGATAAACAATTTGCAGTGTATTCATACCAAGAATATAGTCCTCAATAACAGAAAGGAAGGAACTACTGATACAATACAACAAAATAGATGAATCACAGAATTATGTGGGGTGAATGAAGCCAGGCAAAAAGAAGACATATTGTATAACCCTATTTATTTAAAATTCTAGAAAATGTAAACCAATTTATGATGACAGTAGGCAGATCAGTTATTGCCTGGGAAATGAGCAGGAGAGGGGAGAAGGGCAGGAGTGAGAAATTGCAAATGGGCTTCAGAAAACTTTTGGGAGTGATAGATACATCAGCTATCTTGATTGCGGTGATGTTTTCATAGGTGCATACGTATGTCAAAACTGAATTGCACACTTCAAATATATGCAATGTATTGTATGTTAATTATACCTCAACAAAGCTATTAAAAAATTACTTTTGTATACTAAGAGTCTCAGCTCTTAGGAACATCAGTGACAAAAATGGAAACCTAGCTGCTTGGATGTGAAATGCATGTTACCATATTTCATAAACATCTCAAATTAGTGAAATAACCTAAAAGGATTTGACTCAAAATCAATAACAGTATGAATAAATGTATCAATATTATTTGGAAGATATATGTTGGAGCTTATTATTTTATAGTTACATCCAGAATAATAAACGATTAAGGCACATATAAATATTTTCTAGTGCTAAATATTTGTCCCTTGAGCAGTCTTGAGTGGATTGTTAACAATTCCAAATAATAATGATCCATTAGTTTAACTACAAGCCTAGGACTGAAAGAAATATATCTCAAAAAGGAAAAAAAAATGAAACAAGCAAATGTCCACAAGAGCAGTTAGCACCAATTTAGGAAAATGAAGTTGAGGACAATCTAGGACTCCTCAGAGGGAAGCCGGCTCCTGGGGCTTTCTCCCCGCATTCTGGCTGGGCTGCTGAAGGGGCTTCGTGTGGAAGGCAAGCTCTTCCCTTGGTCCAGTCCAGCATTACACACAGAGCGGCAGCCTCTGATGGGCTCCTGGCCACGTGAGAGAAATGGTAAGTAGATGGCTACTAAGAGGTTGGTTTTCCCCAAAGGAGAAATTGTGCCAAACGGCAGTGGGAGAAGGCGGCAGCCAGCCAGGAGGCAGAGACCATGCCCACCATAAAGGAAAACAGCAAAAAGGGAAACATACCCGGGTCACAGTGCCTGAGGGCTTTCAAATGCCACCTGGAACTGATAAATATTTCCCACAGAAGAAGAAAGGCAGCGGGACAGTTGAGGCAAGTCGCTAGCCCCGTGGCCGAGGGTCTGCCCGGCCTGCCCATGCCTCAGTTTCCTTGCCTGTCAAATGAAACTGTAATGCCCACCTCTTGGGGTTGCTGAGATGCTAAAAATTGCTAGGAGCCCTGAAAGTGCTTTGGAAAAGCAAAAATATTTTATCCACATAAGATATGCCATGAAAATCAGCACCATCTGGGGGCCTATCAGAAATCAGAGAGAATTGGAGAAATTAAGTCTCTATCAGATTTCTCAATACTTTTTAAACAATATCCTACCAACCAAGAAGATTATGCTAAGCTTTCATTTCTGCCTGTGGTGTTATGAAAACAAATAGCTATTTGTCTAATTTCCCAATTATATAAACTCCTGCCTCCCTTGAGATCTCAATTTGTTCCCCGTGCCCCACCCTCACTGTGTGTTTAAGGAGATGGCAGTCTAACTGAGTTGTGGTTGGTTTTGAGATCTGACTGGAAACTCTCGGTCCTACCCGGTTCCTTACCCTTCTCTGTCACCCTACTCCCCAGAGCTGAAATCCCAGCGTCCTACCTCTGGGCCCAGCCAACCCCGGACTCTCAGGCCTTCCCAGAGGCCCACTGTGTCTCCAGTGTCTGCCTGTTCCAGCATCCTGAATGCTAGTGCAGTTTGCAAGCGAATCCCTATGTGATCCTTGTTCCTGAGTCTCAGTCATTATAACCTGCCCATAAGCTCCAGTCGCTTAGAATGGGAGTCCTACCTTGCCCTTTTCAAACATGTTCATTTCCCCTGTCCCTGCTGCAGGAGTCTCCCCCACCAAATTCCGCCCGAGTGTCCGGGCTGTTGTCCTTTGTGTGCAGACATGTCTGGTGAGCTGACCTGCGATGACCTCTGGATAAAGCAGCATTTCCCAACCTCAGCACTGTTGACATTTTAGTTGGGATGATTCTTTGTTGGGGGTGTGGGGCTGTCCTGTGCATTGCAGCGTCCCTGGTCTCTACCCACTAGATGCCAGTAGCACCCCTCCCCCAAGTGGTGACGACCCCAAATGTCTTCAGACATTGCCATCGTTGCCCCTGACTGTGAATCACTGCTGTGAAACTTCCTCTGAGAGCCCCCATTGCTGCCTCCTGCAGACCCTGTAACTCTGGGTGGGAGTCCCTTGTCACCCCTGAATACCTCCACCTCTGATTGGTCGGCACAGCCTTGGAGACTGATTGGCTGGCCTTACGCTCTAGGGGACATTTGTTGAATTTTTGGCTGCCCAGCCTCTGAACCCCCTTCCTGGGCTTGGGACAATTCTATTCAACATGGGTGACAGTCAACGATCACTGCTGAGGTCAGGCACTGTCTCGCAGCTTCCCTTGTAGTTAGGGCTCAGCCGACTGGATGCACCGGCCTCGTACTTCAAATGCATGAGGAATCTAGTCTGGCTGTGGCGAGGAGTGGCCACCACATCCAGGCCCGGTGGGCAGTGATGCCAGAGCAAGCTGCCTCCAGAGTGGTGACGTGCGCCCTGGTTCTGTGACCTCCCTTCTTCTTTCCCATTTTGCAGACCCAGTTCTGTCTTCCTGTCGTTCTGTGGCTACCCGATATCCTCTCCGTAAGTTTCTTTCTGCCTGACTCAGCCAGTGCCGGTGTCTGTGGTTGTAGGTGGTTAAGGATCCTCACCTCTGCTTCACCCACCCCTGCTGGTGGGTCTGATCCCAGGACCAGCCCACCAGCCCCGGGTCCCACCCCCCTGAATATCTCCTCTCTTCTCTCAGTCGACCTTCCTGCCCAGCCAGGTCCTCAGAGGACGGAAATGCCTCTCTGTTCCAACTGTGTGTGAACTATCTGTTTTGTTCCAACTATCCACGTCCATCTGCTTTCTAGACACAGGCAGCCCCCAACGCACGAGCGCCTGGTGTCCCAGGGAGCGTCCACTCAGCGTCAAGACCGGACTGTGGGCTGCGGCAAAAACTTCTGGAAGAGCTTTGTCTGTCCAATTAGTGTGGAATTTTAGACTGTGGTCTTAATTCCACAAAAATTAGAAAATGAAATATGATGAAAATGAAAACAGCGCCCAGAGGTAACCGACTTGTTCTGAAGGCCACAGGCCTGCTTGGTGGTGAGTCTGGAGCAGGAACCAACTGCAGGCTCCCAGACGGGCCACCTGCCTTCCCGAGCCCTCGTGGAGCCACCGGGACCGGCAGACAGTTCAGCTACAATGAGAGTTAAGGGTGAGCCAGGCCAGAAAAACCGACCGGGTTTAAATTCTGGCAAGAACGGAGACGGGGACTCGGCTAAGGTCTCCCTTTGTTTGCGGCTGACCGGGCCGGCAGGCACTGTGGGTGGTTCTGTTGCACACGGCAGGGCATGAGCAATATTTGTCACTGGCGGTTGAAGGGAAGGTGAGGAGACACGAGTCCCTAGACCACGCTCCTCAGCCACTATCTCTGTAGGCACTAAATGACCTGGCCCAAATGCTGAGCTCTGAGACCTTGGAGTTTTGAGATAAACACAAGGCTGACTCTAGTGGCCCGGGGGGGTCTAGGTTTCTTTCTAGAAACATGTGAGTCTCCAGCGGCCTTTCAGGGAAGCCGCTGGGTTTTGTAACTGAGAGATCACAGGGGCAGCGGCTACTTGAAAGGCTTCAAGAACAAAATCAATACAGGCCCTGCTAGCCAAGATGTCCCAGCAAGCTTTAGCTGTTTGCTGCTGCTGACTCGGAGAGTTGAGAGGGGTCCCAGCTGCCTTTGGGGGAGGGGGAGGCTGCTGGCAAAGCCTGTGCAGTAGCCACTCAAGAAAGATCCCAGGAGAGGGGTCGAATCTTTCTCAGACCTGAGGTCAATGGCCTCAACACAAAGTAATACTAATAGACGAGCAGTAAAATTAGCTTCCTACGGGGCTACTGCGTGGCTACCAATCACCAGGCATCACGCACGGTTACAGTATGAACTTCCACAAGCCCGTGGAAGCCAAGGGGAAGGTCGTGCGGCTTGCCAAGGTCACCCGGCTGGAGGAGCTGAGAGCCGGGATTCCAGCCCAGTGTGCTGCGCTGCGGGGCCGTCTCCTTCCACCCCACACGGCCGGCTCCCGACGAGGACAGAACGTGACTCCATGAAGGCAAAGTAAGTACGTCTTAGGTTCCCAAGAACAGATTTAATACATTCTGCTGTGTTAATAAAAACTTTCTTTCTCGCCTTAGAAAACTGGCTCTGTTCACGCCAGCCACAGCCAGCCCCTGCCGATGGCTAATCAGGTTCTCCCAAAGATACTCCCACACCCCAAGTCTGGGGGGAGGTCTGTGCCTCCCTCCCCGTAGCAGATCGACTATCATCCCTAGAGGGAATAAAATGGAGAGATGAGTATTTAGCTATATATTTTCTTTATGAGCCGCTACCAGATTTGGCTTAGACCCAGCCTAATTTCTCCCAGGACCTGTGGCACAGGGACAGCACATTCATTCACGTCACCTTGAAAAGGGTGTAACAGTTTTAAATTGCGTCAGGTTGTCCATTGGAGTTAAACTTCATTTCTCCAAGGCCCTCAAAATACTGCACAACAAAGCAGTAGCAGAACCATAGGTAGGGTATGAGCCCATTTCTGCAAAAATACAACCTCTACATAAATTCACGTGTATTCATAGGAAACGGTCAGAGAGCATGCTCAGTAAGCTGCTAGCAGTGGTTAGCTCAGGGGAGAGGGCTCAAAGCTCTGTGTTGTGTCTGTGGAAAGGGCCCTTATATTTTTCCTTTCTATACTTCTATATTGTTTGATATTTCTAGAACAACGTAAATTATTTTTAAATTTATTTTTATTTACACAGAGTAAAATTCACTCTCTCTGGTGGTGTACAGCTCTGCAAGTTTTAACAAATGCAGAGAATTGTTTAACCAGTACCACTACTGGGATTCACTAAAGTTCCGTCACCTGAAAAAAAATTCCTTTATAGTCCACCCTTCTCTACCCAACCCCTGGCAACCACTGATATGCCTTTTGCAGAATGTCACACAAATGGGATCTTACAGTATGTAGCCTTTTGATTATTGTGAGATTCATCCATGTTGTTGCATGTATCAGTAGTTCGTTCCTTTGTTGTTGCTGAGTGGTAGTCTATTGTATAAATATGTCACGGTTTGTGTTTACCCATTCACAACTTGAAAGACATTTGGTTTGTTCACAATTTTTGACAAATATGAATAAAGCGACTACCAACATTCATGTACAGGTTTTTATATGAACACAATTTATGTACAGGTTTTTACATGAACACAATTTATTTTGGGTAAATACCTAGGTGTAAGATTGCTGGGTTATGTACTAAGTGCATCTTTAACTTTATAAGGAATTGTCAAACTGGTTTCCAAAGTGTCTGTGCAAGTTTGCATTCTATAGAAAGTATGAGAGGGCCAGCGGTTCTGCATCCCCTTCAGAACTTGAACTGGGTATGGTAAGGTTTTTTGAGTGTGGCCATTTTGACAGGTGTGCCTATCTCATTGTGATTTTAATTTGCATTTCCCCTAATGACTAATGGTGTTGAACATCACTTCAGGTGCTTATTTTCTATCTTTTTTTGATAAAGTGTCTTTGGAACATTTTTTACTTTGTTGTTTTGTTATTATTGAGTTACATTATTATTTTTAAGAACTTTGTTGTTATAATTGATGTACAATAAACTGCACACATTTAAAATGCACAGTTGGAAAGTTTGACATAAGCATACACTCATAAAACCATTGCCACAATCAAGATAATGAACACACCCACTGCTCCCTGAAAAGCTTCCTCATGCCCCTTTATGATCAGTCCTTCCTTCTTCACCCTTCCCCCATCACTCTGTCCCCAGGCAACCAGTGATCTGCTTTCTGACACCATGAAGGAGTGTGCATTTTCTAGAATTTTATATGAATGAAATGATACAGTATGTATTCCTTTTGCCTGGCTTCTTTCACACAATTGTTATTCCCCTGGAACTTGTTGTTTTGCAATTCATCCACACCATTGAATGTATCCACAGTTCATGCCTTTTTTATTGCTGAGAGTATTCTGTTGAATGGAAACACCTCAATTTATTCATCCATTCACTTGGTGGTAGACATTTGGGTTGTTTTCAGTTTTCAGCCATTACAAATAAAGCTGCTATGAACATTCATGGACAAGTCTTGCGTGGGCATATATTTTCACTTGTCTTGGGTAAATACAGTGACGACCTAGGAGTGCAATGGCTAGGTTATATAGTATGCACATGTTTGTCGTTTTAAGAAACTGTTTTCAAAGTAGTTGTGCCATTTCACATTACTATCTTCACTAATAAAGTGATTTTTAAAACATGGTCTTACTGGTATTTGCTGATCTCTGCATATAAACCATACGCACTTTCCTCAGCTCCAGAGCTTGCGGCAGAGTTGGGGGAGAGCTGAATCTTCTCCACGATGAAGGGAAAGAGTCGGAGATGGTGGTGTTGGGCAGGGTCCCTGGAGAGGGCCAGGAGTCTGGACACTGGTGGCAGAAACGCAGACAGTAAAAAAGTCCAGTGACTGTGTGGCCACTGATGTGTTGGGAAGAACAGCAGCGGCTCCTGTGAGATTGCGTGGCCGCATGGGGCGTGGCTGTGATACAGAAACACCCCTCCTCAGTCTCCACCATGAAATCCAGCGAAGTCTTTACGGCTTTTTCATGAGTGAATTCTGTGGGCAGTGTTTCCTGAACTTCAGATAAGCATTTATTCTATAACTTATTATTTTTCTCTAAATCCACTCACCTCACTTTTATCAAATTCATTTCATTTTCATCTCAACCTTTAAAAGATAACTATTTTTTTAAAAAAGCTACTTGAATTTAAAACATTAGCTTCTAGATCCCCACACTCACCTTGGAGGCCGCCAGTGGGCTCGCTGCACTCTCTGGGAAACTGTTTTAGAGAAACTCAAAGAAGGCCCGGAGCCCACCGGCTGCACGCAAGGCCTGCCACACACGTGTGCTTCTGCATCCGTGTGCTTTCTCCGGTAGGAGCACGTGCGCTCCCGTGGGCCCATCAGGCGAAGCCTGCGATTTTGCAGCTCACAAAAGCGTGGTGTTGAGCCTGGCACTTCACGAGCAGTGCACACAGCCTTTTTGAAAGCACGGCCAAGCTCACCAGTCCTGACCAGGCAGAATGGGATCAGTGCCATGTAGGCAGGGACCCCGGTGCCCAAGGAGCTCAGAGAAGGGACCCAGTCTCCTCCCCTTCGAGTTCCAATCAGTCCATACCAACCACCAGGGGTCCCATCTGAGTCGTCTGCACTCCCTCTGACATGTCCAACGCCCCCCTCAAAATCATACAGACCCCTGCTGTTTCCACCTATTTCTGGGAGAAAGTGACCCTGCTTTGGACTGGCGACGTCAGGCAAAGAGAGTGATCTCTGCAGATTTGGTGCCCAAAGTGGAACTCAGCAGAGCTTCGAGAGTCTTGATCACCTTTCTAGGGACAGAGCAAGAATTATGAGTTAAAAAGCTTAGAGGGACGGGGGTCTTCACCTGGGAATGACCCTGGCCCCCAGCCTTGCAGCCACCTTTCCTGTCCACGCTGGACTCCAGACTGCGGAGTACCCAGACATGCCCTAGGGGTGCTTAGGAGGTTCCTGAGAGTGCTGAGGGTGTCACCATGGGGGGCTGGAATAGCTCTCTTTGGAGTGGTGGCCTTCTCTTGAACTAGGAGTATATAATTTGTTCCAGGAGCTTCTGAGAGTTTAGAGCTGTGGTTCTCAAAGGGTGGTCCCTGGCCCAGCAGCCTCAGGGTCACCTGGGAACTTGCTTGAAATGCAAATTAGCAGGCCACCCCAGACCTCTCACTGATCTGAAACTCTGGGAGTGGGGCCCAACAATCAGGCCCCCAGGTGACTGTGAAGTAGGCTAAAGTCTGAGAAACTGTAGAAACAGACTCCTCAAAAACATCCCCACCCCAACCCCAGTCACCTCATTCTCTCTCTCTCTCAGACACACACACACACACACACACACACACACACACAACTGGCCAGCAAAGGGCGGTCGCTTGACTGTGTGGGAAGAGGAACACAAGTCATTCAGCAGCTGATTTAGAAAATCCTCAACTTCCCTCGCCCCAGCTCTCCAACAGCAGCTCCTGCTTCCACGACGACTTTCACACAGTCCTTATTCAACTCTTTGTGCAGCCCTTACTTTTGCATTCCGACTGGGCACAAAGCTGGGGCCTGTTTTTCCATTATCTGCCAGATGAATGCTTGGACAGCGTCCGGGCTGCTCGGTCGTGCTCGGTAATCCGAAACAGAGACGCCGGACGGCTCCGGGCAAATTCTGGCTTCCCGCGGGGACGCCAAGGACGTTAGGGGCACAGCGCCACCCTGTGGCGGAGAGGGGAAGGGCCATTCTTGGCCGGCCGTCTGCGTTGGGTCTCAAGGTTTAGAGCTGCCAGGGACGTTAAACCGCATGGAATCCAGAAATATTATAACAAAACCGCCATTTAAAGAGCACTTACTATGTGTTAGGTAAGCACCGTGATCATTGTTTTATCTTGTTATAGCTTCAGATTTTCCCATGGGGGTAGATACTATTTTACCAATAAGGAAATTGTGACCCAGAACTGTTAAAGAATGTGCCTAAGGTCACACAGCTAATAAGAGAAAGAGCCAGGCTACGAATCTGTGGAGTGTGGCCACAGAGACCACACAATCAGCCACCACCTTCCAGTCACCTACTCAGTGGAGAATGCACCTCACAAAGGGGCTTCTCAAACTCACACGTGCAGGAAGCACCGGGGACCTTGTTGAAATCCAGATTGTGATCCAGCAGATCTGGGGTGGGGTCCAAGACCCTGCGTGTCTAAGGGCTCTCAGGTGTGGCCGATGCAGCAGGTGCATGGACGATGCTTTGGAGGCCCAGAGCAGCTGTCCAGCTGCTTTCTGAGATGGCAGCAGTGCTCTAGCTCTAGCCATGCACTGCCACTGGGCACAGGTGGTTACGCAGCACGTCAAACTGGCTACTGCAACAGAGAAACTCAATCTTAATTGTAGCTCATTTAAATTAATTTGAATTTAAATAGCTGCCTACAGCGAGTGGCTTCCATCCTGGACAGCAGTGAGGTCTGTCTTGTGGGGGGCTCAGGCTGGCTTTGAAGTGGCTTGTCTTACAAGAGCCAGAATTCCAGGGCAGGTTAAAGCGGGACTGCAGGTTAACAGATTTTTAGAGTCATTAGAGATAATATACTCCAGCATTGGTGTTTTACATATGAGGAGACTGGGTTCCAGGGTGGCCAAGTGACTTGTCCCAGAGGGACAGAGCTGCTCCTGGCAGAGGGAAGGCTGCGGGCTTGGGACAGCATTCTTCCCTCCATACCACACTTTGTTGTGGGCCCACTGGCCTTGAGAAGAAAAACGTATAATATGTTCCCAACTTTTGAAAATCCTCTGTGAACACAATGTAGCTAGTATATTGAAATCAAATGCTATTTATTGGTTTATACAATGTTTGAGGCAGTTAACCAAGTTTAAGAGTTATCCAATTTCCTGAGGAAATTCACTGACTTTTTACAATATTTGCAAGACCTGGATCACACAAAAAGAATCACCTCCTTTTCTGGGATGTTTTGCAAGGCCGTGTGTCTGACAAAACCAAAATTAAGAACAGGCCCAGTTCAGGCCTCACTGGTGTGTAGCTGGAGTCTTACTGCACGGACTTCAGTTGATACAGGTGCACCAGGCACTGAGGGTAACAAGATGACTGAACAGGTTGTCCTTCATCACATCGGAATGAGAGACTTGCTTGATTGATCATTTAAGACATTTTTTTCTGGTTGTAAAGCAATATACGTACATTATATAGAATTTGACAGTTGCAGAAAAAGTATTGTATTAGTTATTTATTGCTGTGTAACAAATTATCTCTAAAACCTAGCAGCTCAAAACAACAAACATTTGTTATCTCACAGTTACTAGAAGCAGCTTAGCTGGGTGTGTCTGACTCAGGGACTCTCAGACATTGCCAGGGCTGCTGTCATCTGAAGGCTGGACCGAGGCTGCAGGATCTGCTTCTAAGCTCACTCATGTAGCTGTTGGCAGGAGGCCACAGGTGGGGCCTTTTGAAGGGCTGCTCAGGACGGCCACAGGTGGGGCCTTTTGAAGGGCTGCTCAGGACAAAGTTTCCCCAAAGAACAGATGATGCGAGAGAAAGCACCCAAGATGGAAGCCACAGCTTTCTGTGCCCTCAATAGGAAGTGACAAGCCAGCACATCTGCTGGATTCCACTGGTCATACAGACTGGCCCTGTCACAGTGTGGTAGAGGCCCGAGAAGGGTGTGAACACCAGGGGGTGGGCTTGCCGAGGACCGTTTTAGAAGCTGCTGTCACACATCCAAACAAGGAAATAAAAACTGACCTGGAGCCTCACTCTTCATAAATAATCACTGTAACATTGGGAGGTAGGTAGTTCCTTATACATATTTACATGCATGTGCGGCACACTTTTTTACTCTTAATCTGTACATTCTCTGTATTTTTTTCTCCACCTTTCTTTTCAGGTGGAAATCCAGACCTTCTTTAACCTCCTTTCCCCTGTGGAAAAGGTACACTCAGTTTTTATTATTTCAATGGATAAAAACACTCAGTTTTTATTATTTTAATGGATATCTTAAATTTCAAACATGTATACATGACATCACAAAATATAAAGTGAATCACTGTCTTTATTCCCTTCCTACACAATTCAATGGCATTCAACTATTATCTCAGATCATCACCTTCCCATCTTATATATTATTGTTATCCAGTGTTTTAGTCCCATCTCATTTTTATATCCCCTAACTTAGCTTTATAATATGTTTTTTAGGATTACCCAGCGGTGTCTTCACTCACCATTGCTTCTTGCATCCCAAATCGAGATGAAGTCTTGGCTCTGGACTTGGTACCTGGTGGTTTCTCTTTCCTTTTTCCTTTTTTTTCCCTGAAAGTTCAGCATTTCTAGGAGTTGTAGTAGGAGAATTTTCAAGTCATCTGGTTTCCATATTGCTGGTATTCCTATATTCAAGTATTTTAGCAACACTGATATACTTCTTCCTGTTGAAAACTTAACCCCATTGAAGAAGTGCATGTACTGAAAGGGGCGGGTGGGAATGAGGTCTCAAGGTGGCCGAGACTTAGGGATGAAGCGGGGAAGGAGGGGTGGCAGGACTTCAGGGGTGACACTTCAGAGGGTGCTTCTGAGGAAGTGTGTCTCCAGGCCCACCGGGACTCTTGCGCCCCAGCCTGACACCAGAGCCCACTGGGCCCCTGTGGACTAGAACAAGGCTGTATCAGTGGGGCCAGAGTCACAGGAGCACCCCAGTGTTTCGCTGGGGTGGGCCAGGACCGACTGCGGCAATAGGAAACCCTAAAAATAACTGAAGGTAAATTCTCACCAGAATCAGTGAGGGCTCAGAGGCAGAATTAAGTTGATGAAAAGGAAATAAAGGAATTAAATATGTCTTGCTTATATAGTTTGTGGATGGATTCATATCTGCTACACACACGCACACACACACAGGCACTTTTAAAACTGTCATCCGTAGTCATAGTTTGCATCCAGCTTCTTTCACTTAGCTTATGTTACGGACGTGATGCAATGTCATTATCTGTACTTCCCATGTTCATAAAGTATTTTATTATGTAGGTCGCCACATGTTGCGTATGTCCTGCTTCACCGGCTGGGAGCAGAAACTACTCCCAGAAGCCATCCCGAGAAGCCCTCTCTGCCCTCCCGGGGAGCCCTAGGCCCTCTCTGGCCCTCAGGCCTCACCCCAGACGCTGCTCAGCCCCGCGGACCGGCCAGTGCTGGGAACGCTCACCCGGAGGCCAGAGCAGGGACACTGCTCCTCCTCCAGGAGGCTGGTGCTTCTTGGCTGCCACAAGATGTCACCAGCAGCTTGGCAGGTGGGTGCGTTTCCTGTCCTCAGGGACCCAGGCTGTTTCCTCAACCCTACAATGGAGCTATTAGTTACCATGTACAGGTTTTGTGAACATTAAAGAAAAAAGGGAAAAAATGGTTAAAATTATTGCATTAATAGTAATCATTGGGGCTGGCCACCGTAGTCTCCTTCTCCCCCTCTGGAAACACGTTGCACTTGCACTTCCCACCCTCTTAATGAGCTCTGGAAGCCAAAGAACAGTAAGTGGAAGTGACAGGGTCACCTCCAGGTGGCAGTCTCTGCAGCCAATTCACAACTTGCCACCCTTCCCTCCTTCCTGTCACCGTTGCTGTCCCCATCGCAGATGGTGGTCACTTCATCTGCCTGGGCCCCTGAGTAAGAACATGGGACACAGTCCCCAGCCACCCCAGGAAGGACATGTAGAATGAATACAAAATAAATCTTCATTGTTTTTCTATTTTGTTTTATTTTTTTAGAGACAGGGTCTTACTCTGTCACCCAGGCTGGAGTGCAGTGGAGCCATCCCAGCTCACTGCAGCTTTGAACTCCTGGGCTCAAGCGATCCTCCCACCTCAGCCTCCTGCAGTGCTAGGATTACAGACGTGATCCACAGCACCCAGCTGGGGAGAAAAGATTTTTTTACTCATCACAAAGTTCACGGGTGAGGCACCTACAGTAGAAGACAAACAAGAGAAAAGCATACAAATTTATTTATTTAATAATATCAGTTTTATGTGACACGGGAGACTTCAGAAATGAAGACCCAAGAAACAGAGAAAACTTGTATTTTTATAGATAGTCCTGCAGAAGCATGATTGGAGGACAGAAGGGTATGATCTAATGGTAATAAACCAGGGCCTTAGCAAGGCATGTTTGTCCAGATTCTTCATTGTGTGCCTGTGCCTTCGGAGATAAGGACATTCCTTCCCTTGGGTGTAGGAAGGGCATCTCTGGAATGAAGGTTTTCTTCAGAGGAAGGTCAGAGAATTCTTTTATGACCTGCTTCAGGGGAGAAGGGTGAGGGGAAGGTGAGCGTGACCTTCCCGCTTCTGCTGTTTTCTTTTATCCTAAGCTACCATATTTTGGGGTAGCATGTCCTGAACCCCATCAATACCAACTCAGCAATAAAATATAATTTTTAATACTCTTTATGGAGAATGGGATGCAATTCTGGGTGACAATGTACTTCTTGGACATGAGCAGAGACATGGCATTGCTGTGACCTATAATGTCTTTTCCTTTATGAGTATGTCAGAATTTCCCCAGTTACAATGAACTGGCTCTGTGTTTGCTTTCTAAGGTTACTCAGCACACCTAGGTCCTAACTGCTAGGGGCAAGGGTTCTAGTTCAAACCAGTGAGCATGAGACAGCAGATTCCTCTAGTTTACTTCCCATGTTTGTACTTTCCCTTCTTCTGACTTCTGGAGGAGTCCAGCAGGTTCCAGGGAAGCCAATTCCACACCGAGCTCCAGGGCTGGAGCCTCGGGTGTAAGCTCATCCCCCCGCCCTGCCCACGGGGAGCATGGACAGGTGATCATTACTCTAGTTCAGCTAGAGTGAGCCTTACAGCTGTGGCCAGGAACTCTGGGGGGTGCAGTCTTTCCCAGAAGGCACGGTGTGTAAACATGAATCTGAATTCCCACCTAATTTGCGACCATGATCAAAATCAAAGGAAATCTTAGAGAACCGGAAACTTGATCATACCACACTTGACCCCTACCTTGAGATCTTTTGAGTTACATACACCTATAAGTTCCCTTTTACTGTTAAAGCCCATATGGAATGGGTTTTCTGCTACTTTAAACACCTTACAGAAACGAAATGTATTATTATTATCCCCTTTATGAATCAGGAACAGAGGGACTAAGTCACTTGCCCGTACAGAGCTAATATGTATAGGAGCCAGGATTCAATCCCAGCTAATTCAACTCAGAAATTATCCTGATTAATGTTAACATGTGATTTGCATTGATATCAAATGCTATGTTTTCACAGATTTCATAAGTTTCATCTGCAATTCTCCCCGTATATGTTACCTTATAAACACCATAAGTATGAACAGAGCTAAGCAGAAAGGAATCAATGCATATAAGAATTTTGTTCTAGGGCCGGGCGCGGTGGCTCACGCCTGTAATCCTAGCACTCTGGGAGGCCGAGGCGGGTGGATTGCTCAAGGTCAGGAGTTTGAGACCAGCCTGAGCGAGACCCCGTCTCTACTAAAAATAGAAAGACATTATATGGACAACTAAAAATCTATATAGAAAAAATTAGCCGGGCATGGTGGCACATGCCTGTAGTCCCAGCTACTCGGGAGGCTGAGGCAGTAGGATCGCTTAAGCCAAGGAGTCTGAGGTTGCTGTGAGCTAAGCTGACGCCACGGCACTCACTCTAGCCTGGGCAACAAAGTGAGACTCTGTCTCAACAAAAAAAAAAAAAAAAAAAAAAGAATTTTGTTCTAATCTGTGTGTCTCCTTTAAGGAGCTACTCCATTCCAGGAAAACACAGCTGGTACCACATGAAAAGGACCCCTCATCACCACATATACCAAAAATTAGAAGATCAGGAATTTGAAAGTCAGCATCATTGCCTCCCATCTGGCACCCTGACCCTTCTCCCACCCCCGTCTTTCCACCTTTCACACCCTCTCCTCCTTCCTCCAGCTCAACACCAGATCCAGTCTCTCTGCCTCAGCCCAGTTTGCCTCCTGGTCATGCTTGCGGGTTTTCTCTCTGACTCAGCACATTCCTGGGCAACCCTGGACAACAATCCGGCCTTCTGAGGCCTGGACTTCACCGTCCCATCTGTGGTCTTCTCAAGTAGCCCACCCCAACCCTATGTGGCCCACCCTCAAGGCATGGACTTGTGTAATAGTCTCCCTTTCTCCAAAATACTTTTGCAAACCCTCATGCATATGGAAAACAAACACCGGGAGGAAATAGAGATGATGAGTGTGGACAATTCATTTGAAAAATTAGGGCAGATAAAAAAGAATGAAATCATGTCTTTCATAGCAACATGGAGGGAACTGGAAGTCATTATCTTAAGTGAAAGAAGCCAGGCACGGAAAGTCAAATATCACATGTTCTCACTTATAAGTGGGTGCCAAAAAATGTATACACATGGAAGTAGAGAGTGGAATGATAGTCAGTGGAGCCTCAGAAGGGCGACGGAGGGGGACAGGTGATGAGAAATTAGCTTATAGGTACAGCGTACATTATCCAAGTGATGGGTGCCCTAGAAGCCCTGACTCAACCACTATGCAATCTATGCATGTAACAAAATTGCACGTGTACTCCATAAATTTGTACAAATAAAAAAATTTTTTTAAAGAAAAGAAAAGTTGGGACAGAAAAGAGAAAATTTAGATTGGGCTATACTTGGAAGGGATGTGGCATGGGGTGGTAGAAGTTGCTTGTTGCATACCATATCTATTCTCCCTTCTGCTACAGTAATAGAGTTTCTGTTTTATCCGGGTACCAGAATAATGGCTCCATTTCCCAGCCTTCTTTGTGGCTGGGCATGGCCATGTTGGTAAATCCTGGCCCGTTGGGATGTGCATGGAAGTCATACCCTATGTGGAAGGGCTCCCCGTCTCCCCAGCCCTCTTTCCACATTCTGTTAGCAGGAGTGTGAGTTACCACGGACTATGCACGCAAGGCCACCCCCAGGAATGGTGGAGCGAGGAGACCTAAGAAGCTGAGGTCCCTGAGACTACAGAGCTGCCCTGCCAGCCCTGGGCTGCTTATGTGAGAAACAACTAAACTTTCACCTTGTTAAGCTTTTTAAGCGGGTTTGGTTATTTGGGGTCTATATAGCAGTCAAACTTGCTTCTTCATTAATACACGTGGAAAGAAGTTTTTTCACTTTTTTGTTTTTAATGAATTTTGAGCCTGTTCCAATGTTGATTGGAAGAAACCAGGAGAAAGAGAGGTTGAAAATACAGAGTGATCCGGAATGATGGTTAGCACCAGGGTCCTGAGAAGACGAGAGAAAAGAGGGCCCAGAGCCCAGTCGGAAGGGCCTGCCATGGTGGCAGGAGGGACACGCTCCACTTGCACAGGAGGATCGGCAAAGCGGAGAGCTGGAGGCAGGACACTTGAGATTTGGTGGCAGGAAGCTGAAGCAGTTCCTGCCTCGTGGCTTCTCTTTTCTCAGCAAAGCAGGAGATGAGGTCCTTTATGGAGAAATAAACCTGGAGCAGCAGTGAGCCTGGGAGAGTTTATGTAAGTGTTCAGAGGTGGGAGCGTGGCTGGGGCAGCCTTTCCATGGCTGTCTGTGTTTGTGTTGTCTAAGGGCACAAGAGCTAAAAACCAGACACTGACAATTTCACTCCAAGTACCACACAAGGCCATCCCTGAATAAGATTTGCAAGTAAAGTTTTTTCTATGATTTTGATCATTAAAAATAAGGATATAAAACAGGTTGAGGGCCTTATTCAATACATCTAATTTATCCAAAAGCTTCAACCTAAAATATATTTATTGTCTGCAGTTATCAAATTATGATAGGTCTATTTTGATTTTTAAAAAATCGGGATAACTGAGACCCAAATAGAACACCTGCATGTTGCCATTTCACTTGTGAATTAGGCGTGGTCAGACACCATGCTCAGCTTTTCACATGGCTTAGCTCTCCATCCCATGAAATGGGTATTTTCGTCCTTATTTTAAAGATGAAGAAACTGAAACCCAGAAAGATTGAATAACTTGCTTCAAATCATACAGTTATTAAAGGACCAAAATTTGAGCAAGGTAGTTCTTTTTTTTTTTTTTTTTTTTTTTTTTTTGAGACAAAGTCTCGCTCTGTTGCCCGGGCTAGAGTGAGTGCCGTGGCATCAGCCTAGCTCACAGCAACCTCAAACTCCTGGGCTCAAGCAATCCTCCAGCCTCAGCCTCCCAAGTAGCTGGGACTACAGGCATGTGCCACCATGCCTGGCTAATTTTTTCTCTATATATTTTTAGATGTCCATATAATTTCTTTCTATTTTTAGTAGAGATGGGGTTTCGCTCTTGCTCAGGCTGGTCTCGAACTCCTGAGCTCAAACAATCCGCCCGCCTCAGCCTCCCAGAGTGCTAGGATTAGAGGTGTGAGCCACCTCGTCCGGCCCATACACCATACTTATTTAGAGTGCCATCCCTGGGGACTGTCCCCAGAACAGGATGCCGAGCACGGAGAGAAGGGGTTTCAGGGAGCAGTCTCTCCTGGGCTGCCGGCCATGTTGTGTGCTGTCTCTCAGAACTCCTCCAGCTCCATTGAGTGTCTGACTCCTGGGCCTTCTGACCCCAGCAGTGCCAGGGCAGGTCCCCAAAGGATGGCCCCACGGTGGGGAATCAGCTGTCATAGAAGCCGTCACTAGATCTCCCACCGACGCAATCATTTTCCAGGTAATGGAGTTGCAATTAATGCAACTTGCTAGCCAGCTCCTCTCAGATTGTCACTTGGTTTGGTAAGTCTGTTGCTTGTTGTCATACCCCGGCAGAAAAGGCCACTTCTCTGTAATCAGATTGTAGAGGCCACAGGGGCTCTTCTGCAACAGGAAACAAGCTCTTTCCAGAGTGTTAATTTTATTTGTTGTACATTTTAGCAGATTAAGCACTTAGGGTTGGCATTTTAAAAATATTTCTTCTTTGGGCCAAAGGGGTATTTTAATAAAGCTAAATTCTTTGCATAAAGCTTCTCCAAATCCCTGACTAATTAATTCCTCAGGAAGCAGCACGTGGCTCACGATTCCTGGCAGCCCCTTTTTATAACAAGAACACCAGGGGGAGAGTGCCAACAACAGCACAGGGACCCAAATGGTGACCCTGTGACTGAATGGACTCACAGGGTGGTTTTCTGGGGACATTTCACATGAGAATCCAGATTTCTTACTCTTTTGGGGAAAGTGGGCAACGTAGCAAGTCTGGGTTTGGATTCTCACAAGACAATAAAGAACAGCTGCTACCTTCTGAGGGGCTGGGCGAAATCCCGTTCTGCCAAAGTTGCCAATGCGCCTATTTTCTTACACTTGCCCAGGGTATCATTGTTGGAGACTGATTCACTTATTCATGTCACCTGCCTGGCCCTCCGGTTTGAATTGGCTCCCTCTGGAGTGGTGTGAGGCTCTATGGGAACGTCTCTTGCACCTTCCCTGCAGACAGCAAGATCCTGGAAGACAAAAGGCACAGCCATTTCACTTCCGCTCTTGCCACCACTAAACACGGGCTCTCGATAAATGCGGAGTGGAAGGATGAATGACTAAACGAGCAGCTACTTGTATGTGCAGTGTGTGCCAGGCATGGCGCTAGGCACCAAAAGGGCCACAAAGGTATGACAAGCCATGGTATCAAGGAGTTTATAGCATTGTGTGAGAGAGAAAAAGCCTACATGGGGAAAGGGGTGCGTGTGTGTGTGTGTGTGTGTGTGTGCGTGTGTGTGTGACTGGTACTTGGAGCGAACGTGATGCGTAACTATCAAAAGGACGACTTCACCTGCCCCTGGCGGAGACTGCAGCAGAGCTGTGCACTGTCGCGTCACCCTCAGGACACGGCAGTCTCATAGTCCTCGGCCCCTTTAAGGAACAGCCACTGTCTCCTTTCAGGAGAATGTCCAGTGCTATATAAAAATCAAAACTTTGAACTTGATTTGGTGTCACATGTTCCTCCATCTCCCCAGCTGCCTGAGAAGGGAGGTGGGTGGCGCTTTTTCTCTCGCTCCCATCCCACTCCTTTTCCCACCAGCAGGCTAACAAGGCCCTGACCATAGGGAGAAAGGATAAAATCATGAGGCGGTGCCTTTGTCTAGAGACATCGGGGTATTCTGGACGAGAGGTAGGTAAAGGTGACATTCGTGATCATGAGTGCTCTGGGTGGTCCTCAGAGATCCCCAAGCTGGGGGCTTAGCAGCAGTTCCCAGGACACTGCCCTGTGGAACCACGGGCATCTGGAGTTCTCCCACTCCCTCTGAGCTGAGGTGCCTCACAGCCCCTACCACCCTGGCCATATTGGGGGGATTTAAGATGTCCCCACGACAGTTGCCTTGGAGACTTTCTGTTGGTCCACAAGAAACAACAGGGCTCCCCTCGCTCTACCCTTGGTGGAGGGCATGTCCTTCCCTCACTCTGCCTGGCTTCAGGCTGCTTCAGCTGTCTCCAGCTGGTCCCCAGAGTCCCCCACCTGCAGAGAACTTGTGTCAAGCTCTAAAGTGGCCACTGGGCCAGGCGCGGTGGTGCACGCCTGTAATCCTAGCACTCGGGGAGGCCGAGCCGGGTGGATCGTTTGAGCTCAGGAGTTCGAGACCAGCCTGAGCAAGAGCAAGATCCCATCTCTACTAAAAATAGAAAGAAATGATCTGGACAGCTAAAAATATATATAGAAAAATTAGCCGGGCATGGTGGTGCATGCCTGTAGTCCCAGCTACTCGGGAGGCTGAGGCAGGAGGATTGCTTGAGCCCAGGAGCTGGAGGTTGCTGTGAGCTAGGCTGATGCCATGGCACTTTAGCCTGGGCAACAGAGTGAGACTCTGTCTCAAAATAAATAAATAAATAAATAAAGTGGCCCCTGAAACCCAGGCTCTCTAGACTCCATGGGGAGGAAGTGACACCCCCATTTGATTCCTCATTTTTTCCTCTAGGCTTTCAGCACAGCTCTCTCTGAAGAAATCATCTGAAAATCCCCTCAACCATTCCATAGTCCCCAAGGTGACCAGGGATGGGAGGACCAAGAGTCCTGAATCCTATACTCTCCATTTGATGAGCTTCCTAAACTCACTTAGGGATCTGATATCTCTTTAACAAAAAAATTATAAAAAGTGAGGCAGAGAAATCCCCATTTTTTACATCCTGTTTTAATAAATAACAGATGCCCTTAGAAGAGGACAGACAGGCTGGGCGCAGTGGCTCACGCCTGTAATCCTAGCACTCTGGGAGGCTGAGGCAGGTGGATCGCTCGAGGTCAGGAGTTCGAGACCAGCCTGAGCAAGAGTGAGACCCTATCTCTACTAAAACTAGAAAGAAATGATCTGGACAGCTAAAAATATATATAGAAAAAATTAGCTGGGCATGGTGGCACATGCCTATAGTCCCAGCTACTCAGGAGGCTGAGGCAGGAGGATTGCTTGAGCCCAGGAGTTTGAGGTTGCTGTGAGCTAGGCTGATGCCATGGCACTCTAGCCTGGGCAACAGAGTGAGACTCTGTCTCAGAAAAAAAAAAAAGAAGAAGAAGAAGAAGACAGACAAACACTCCTGTGGGGGGTTAAAGGAGCATAAAATCTCTTCCAGTGTAGGGAGTGAACAACGGAAGACTTCCTGGAGGAAGTGGCCTTTGAGCTGGGCCTTGGCCATGTGGAAGTCGGGGATGAGAGTATTCCGAGCGAAGAAAGCATAGGGGAGACCCACAGACAGGAATTGTGCCATATCTATACTGTCTTAGTCAGGGACATTTCCACTGCCAGAAATAGACACTCAAATTACTTTAAAAAGAGAGAGAGAGAGAGAGAGAGAGAGAGAGAGAATTGAAAGGGTTCCTATGAATACCTCCAGAATTATGCTTCTCAAAATGCAATCCTTGGGCCAAAAGCATCAGCACCCAGGAACTTGTTAGAAATGCAAATTCTCAGATCTCACCTTAGAGCCTTTGGATCAGGAAAGAAACCCCAGGGCTGAGGTGTTCGGACAGGCTCTCCTGGTGATTGCCATCCACAAAGAAGCTTGAGAACCTCTGCGATGGAGTATTTCTGGAAAGATATGCAAAGAACTGACAACTGAGGTTATTTATAGGGAGGAAATGGGGCTACTGGTGCACAGGCAAGGGGAAGTGGGGGATTTCTGCCATTGTACCACGTGCATACATTACCTATTCAGAAATTAATAAAGCAACATGTTTAATCTCCTGTCCTTCCCCATCCACTTCTCTCCTACCCCATAGCTGCTCCAGGACCTCCCTCCTCAAACAGCCATCTCTTCCTTAGGCAAGCTGGTTTTCTGTTCTCCCTTCCCCATTCTTCTGTTGCTCTGCCTTTGTTACCAGATCTGCTGAGCTTCCTAAAGAAAGTGGAAGAGGAGAGAAGAGAGATCCGGCTGGTGGTTACAGAATTCTGCCTGGGGAGCTGGCGGTGGGCAGAAGTCTATGAATTCAACCTTGATAATAATTTCAGCTGAGTCTACCTACACTAAGGAATTGAGAAGAAGCCTGTCTCCATCCCCTTTTCAGTTGTCAAATATGCTTTGTCTCCCTCTTTTGTCGTGCTTTTGTTTCTGTTTCACTCTCATCCTTCCCCAGCCCTGAGAAGCCTCAACTCTAAGCCTCACTCCAGCCATGTAGAGACCATGGAGAGGTTTGGCCAGTGTCTAGAAGATGGAAGTGCTGTGAAGCAGGAGCAAGAGGAGCCTCCTAGCAGGTTACCCATGCCCAGAGACAGCCGCATGGAAATGGACAGGGCTGCCAGGATGCATGTCCAAGGAAGTAGGGGGCAAATGCCCCTGGTGCCACAACTCCTCCAAGGCAGACCTGGTGAGTGCCCCTCACCCTGTGGTTTGAGACTGAGTTTACAGACACCACTTCAATCCAAGGAATTGAATGTAGTGATGTGCTGGTAAGTTAACTATCAAAAACAAACAAACAACAATGAAAAACCCCTGATTTATAGTGTTTGCCAATTCTTGTGGTGTAAATACTAAAAGCCAATTTCAAGCTACCAATGTAAAGTCGCTGAAACCAAAGTTAAGAAGAGATCCACATAATAGAGGGCATAATTACTGGGCTTCATAGAGAAATCTGCTAAACCACATGCACCCCTGGGGGTCCAGAAATCAGCTGTTGCTCAGGACTGTACTACATGGTGCCAGGTGAGCACCCTCTAGGAGGAAGCCAACATCTGTGTGTCACCTTCCACTCTTGCAAATAGCATGAGTCAAGCCTTTTCTCTAAGAGCTTGTGACTAACATTTGTTAAATTTTGCATTAATTGGGCCAGCTTACTTATTGATTTTTCTGAGAGCTGCAAAATAAATAAGGATTTATTATGGTTTTTCCTCCTCTAGGATCAGTGAGTCATGAAGGATCAGAAGAGAGGTCCCTTGTAGAAAGCTGAGCAGTGCTTACACATGTCATGATATCAGCCAAATAGGCACGTAATTTTTAATAATATTCCTAACCATCGACATTTATAACATGACTACTTTCTGCCACGCTGCATGTTAAGTGTTTTACACATGTGGTCCCTTCCAGCCCTCTCAACAGCCCTGCATTGTGGGAGGAAAGTAACCTGTATTTGATCACTGATTGTAACATGCGACATTATTTTATGCTCCTCTAAGAAAGAAAAAAAAAGCCAATTAATTGACACAAGAGTTCCTTAGCATTTAGAATTTTATTTTATACCTACTGAAACAGCTCTTTTAGATTTACTTAAACAGAGATGTTTACCATACATCACTCTTGTGCATAGATAAAAGGAAAAATGCAAGTAAAATAAATTGGTGAAGATATTCCCCAAACTTCCTCCCATTTAGGGCCCACTCTCTCAATCACTCTGACTCAGTTGTTGAGATCTGAGTTTTCCCTGCAGAGCTGTCCTCTGTGGCAAGAGCATGGGTGACACAGCACTGCCTAGAACAGGCTCCACTATTGTCTCTGGGGTTTTCTCCAGGCAACTATCAGCCAATCTGCAAGTTTTGATGCAAACACTCAGGCAAGAACAACTAGTCACAACCGCTGCTAACCTGACAGATGCTTTAAGACACATCCATCTTAGAGATGTTCAGATGTGAAAAAAGGTGTATCTTAGAGTCCCTGAAAGACGGTAGCACTCACTTTAATTATTCCCGTCTTAGAGGTGAGGCTTAGAAGGGTTTAATAACTTGCCCAGGTTAACCCTCACTAATAATTGGCAGAACTAGGATTTGAACTCCATCCACTTGACTCCCTCTGACAGTGTCCTGGGTTGGGAGGACATGTTTGGGCCAGTGCCCGATGGAGGGAACAGGAGAAGCAGGACAACAAACTGTCTCATGCTGGCCTAAAGCAGAGACAATCCACGTGGTTTCCCACAAAAGAGCAGAGGGAAAAGGACGGCTATTTTCATGGCTATGGGGCAGATTTAATCACAATGAGATACCGCTTCACAGCTTTAGGATGGCTATAATAAAAAGCCAAAAAGAAAGAAAAGAAGGAAAAAGAACAACAGCAAGTGTTGGCAGGGATATGGTGAAATTGGAGCCTTCATATGTGGCTGGTGGGAATGTAAAATGGTGCAGCTACGTGGACAACAGCTTGGCAGCTCCTCAGAAGGTTAAACACAGAGTTCTCATATGACCCAGCAGTTCCACTCCTAGGTATATACCTGAAAGAACTGAAAATCCACGCCACACGGACCCTTGCATATGCACGTCTTATATTAATAGGAGCATTATTTATAATAGCTAAAAAGAGGAACCAACTCAAATGTCATGAACAGATGAGTGAATAAACAAAGTGTGGTATATCCAGACCACAGACTATTATTTAGCCATAAAAAGGAATGGCCAGCCTGAGCAAGGGCAAGACCCCATCTCTATAAAAAAGAAAAAGGAAAAGAAAAAGAAAAAGAAAAAGAAAAAGAAAAAATTAGCCAGGCGTGGTGGTGCGCACCTGTAGTCCCAGCTACTCAGGAGGCTGAGGCAGGAGGATTGCCTGAGCCCAGGAGTTAGAGGCTGCAGTGAGCCATGATGACGCCACTGCACTCCAGCCTGGGCAACAGAGTAAGACCTTGTCTAAAAAAAAAAAAAAAAAAAAAAAAAAAAAAGGGATGGGAGTACTGACACAAGCTACTACGTGGAGGAACTTTGAAAACATTCTAAGTGAAAGAAGCCAGAAACAAAATACCACATATTGTATAATTCCATTTATATGAAATGTCCAGAATAAGCAAATCTATAGAGACAGAAAGTAGACCAGTGGTTGCCAGGGGTAGGAATGGGGACACACTGCTTGCTCTGGCTGGAATATGTGTATCCCCCTGAATTCACATGTCGGGACCTAACACCCAATACGATAGCATTAAGAGGTGGGGCCTTTGGGGAAGTGATTAATTTATGAGCGTTCTGCCCTCATGAACCGATCAGTGCCCTTACAAAAGAGGTCGAAGGGAGTGCCCTGGTCCCTTTTGCCCTCTTGCTCTTCTGCTGTATGAGGTGCCATCTGGGAAGCGGAGGGCAGCCCTCACCAGACACGGATCTGCTGGCGCCTTGATCTTAGACTTCCCAGCCTCCAGAACTGTGAGGAATAAATTTCCATTATTTATGAATTACCCAGTCTTGGATATTTTGTTACAGCAGTGGGAATGTACTAGGACACTGCTAATATAAGTACAGAGTTTCTTTTTAGGGTGTTGAAAATATTCTGGAACTAAATAGTGATGATGGTTGTACGACATTATTAATATACTAAAAACCACTGAGTTATACACTTTAAAGTGGTAATTTTATGTTATGAGAATAATATTTCAATTTTTAAAAATCACACAGAAAGAACTGATATACTTCTCCATCCACGCTTTTTTAGGATAATAAAAACATAGCTTGTCGCCTGTCAAATGGGAAACACTGATGTGGACTGACCTTGTTGGCAGGGGCGGAACAAGGGCTGAGCTTTTAAAATTCGCATTGTGTGGGATTTACAAGGACCTCATGAAAGCTGTATTTGTTTCCATGTCCTTACCTCCAGTCACTTGCTGTATTTTGATAATGCTCTAAATTACAGGACCCTGAACTGGCCTTTAATTCCAGAGTGCTGTGCTGGGGCTTGCTGGCAAACACCACAGAATTATGGGAGCCACTAATGAAATACAGCATCGTTGTATCTCTTCTCCAGTGGCAGCTTTTAAAACGCAATTAGAACCATGCAAGATATTTATTTAGAATTTTATCTCATTTATTCATTCCATCTCCAAATGAGCGTTGTACTTCCAGCTGCTTTTTACTCCTTCACACAGGTATTTTCTCATTTTTAATCCACTCTTTTCTTCTCTCTTAGACTCCAGGGAGCCAGAATGTCAGCAGCCTGGGGCGCTGACATCTTAAAGGTTTTCTCCGATCCTGCGCCCTGCTCTTCCCAGGCGCGGATGGAGGGAGGAAGAATGGACACAAGTGATCATGTCGCAGTCCAAGCTAAAGTTCTCCTGGGCGCCTAACCATTACCTACAGGAAAACAGCCCGACTCCCAAGAGGACTAAATGACATGGTCCCCACCTTCCAGGAATTTATAATCCACTAGTGGGAGGAGACAAATCCGTATCCAGCAGTGTCCTCCTTATCTGTGGTTCCGCCACCTGCAGTCTCAGTTACCCGTGGTCAACCGAGGTCCAAAAATATTACACACAATAAGACCTTTTGCAAGAGGAGAGAGAAAGACAGGGACCACATTCACATAATTTTTATACAGTATATTGTTATAATTGTTCTATTTTAGTCTTAGTTATTGTTGTTAATCTCTTACTGTGCCTAATTTATAAATTAAACTGTATCATAAGTATGTATGTATGGGCAAAAAGCTTAGCATATGTAGAGTTTGGTACCATCTGCAGTTTCAGGCATCCACTGGGGTCTTGGAACATGTCCCACGCAGGTAAGGGAGGACCACTGCGCCCAGGAGGGCGAGGAGGAAAGCTGGCCATTTGTAACTCACCTGCCTCTTGGGGACAGAAGACTGTGCCCAGCGGAGGTCTTTGATGGAGCCAGCTGTGTGAGGTTGGGGAAAGGAGCTGGAAAGGCTGAATTTTTCTCTACCATGAAGGGAGAAAAAAAAATTGGAGCTCCCCAATAACCTTGGAGGGAGGGAATCCAGCAAAGTGGGGAGGAAGAGGAAGGAGAATGAGCAGACGAGAGGCGGGACTGCGACATGAGCCCGCCCACCGCCCACGTCACAGCAGAGCCCACCTGGTCAGGACTGTCCGCGGGAGGGGCTATTTCTGTGGAAACCAAGGAAGGACTAAAATTCACACCCCTACCCCCATGAGTGGGCAGATTGAAAGAAATCACTCTTAGCAGTGGAAATCCAAGAGCAGAAAGGGCCATGAGAAATGAAAGCCACTTCCCTGTCCCCAAAATTTAGTTGAAATGGGGGGGTGGCTTTTAGATTTCCATTGACTTTGGATTATATGCATTTGTTGGAGTTGGATGGACATCAACAAGATTTCACATAGATCTCAAGGGAAAAGAAACCGCCCTCTGACACCTGAGTTACAGTATAAAGCAGAGTGAGATAAGTGAGAAACACCTTCCAGTGACGATGATGAGGAAGATGACGATGGCAGTGGTGATAGAGACACAGAGCTGTGTCCTTGGCCCTCCCCCCACCCCCCGCCACAGTCTTGTTGTTGGACGAACCCTTGGAGTCACCTACGCTGAAGGATGTTCTAGGACAGTGCTCTGGGAAACTCCCTCTGTGCCTGCTGGAAGGATGTCGTTAAGGATGTTGGTTAGCACTGGGGGTTGAAAAGACCACGATGAAGAATTAAATCACTATATGTTTAGACAAGATCTGCTGACTCCAGGGAATAGGCCAGGCCACATTTTCTAGTGGGGGTGTTTTTGAAGGAGGTAGAGCACGTGTGGGCAGCTCTCTCTGCTCTCTCTTCTTTCCAGGAGACCACACCATGTGCTGACTCTTCCCCAAAGCCAGCTCACCTATGTCTTCCTTCCAGTGTGGGGGTCCTCTCTTCCTCCCGGCAGCAGGCGGAAGCAGCAGAATCAGCTGCAGGCACTGGGGGAAGCACACGGCCTCACCCTGCCCTGCTGGGGATCCACCAGGTCCGGTTCCCCAGATCGTAAGTGGTGAGATCAGAGACCCCCAGGGTGGTGGCTGTGAAACAGAGCACACTTCCCAGGCTGCTTAGTCAGAAGCCACTTAGCCTTACAGAGTTACAAAAAGGATGGAATCAAAATCCATCTTCCTGGAGTTCTCTGCACTGGAGTCGGGGGCCCAGGCCTCAGGTAATAGTGTTATGGATGCTACATGCCATTTGCCCTTTAGAGCCTTCCTGGCACATATATTCCTTGGGAGCCTCATGGGGATAAACTACTTGTGTTCAAGTCCCATTTCCTAGTTGGTTGTGTGGCCTTGGAAAAATTACTTCACCTCTCAGTGCCTCAGTTTCTTCATCAGTAAAATGGGAATAAAGTCATTGTGTTAATGAGTCTATACATGTACAGCACTTTTGGCCACAGTTGGTTCATGGCTATCACTAAGTTAACGTTAGCTGTTGTGTCTCCCACCTAAGCTCAGTCCCCCCAGGGACCTGACACTGTCAGTGTCCCACTGTCAGTGGGACTGTCCCTTTTCCTCTCAGCAATAGTCCTGTCATGGTGGGCAGCACCCCTGTTCATCCAGCTGAGCAAGCCACAAACCTAGAGGTCACCCTGACACTCCCCTTCCCCTTCCACCAAACCATCATCACAGCTCATCAGCCTTACTAACTTCCTTCAAATCCCAGATCTGTTTTCCTCTCCTTCTCTATGACCTCTCATCTGAACTACCCCAGTTGGCCCAAAACTACAACCACTCCAGCCACTACCTATTTCCACCCTGTAGCCAGAGGGATGCTTTGAAATACAGACCTGGTCTTAACACACTGGACTCTCCCAGCTTAAACCTCTTAATGACTTCCCACTTTTCTTGGTGTGAAAACCAAAATCCTAACACCATGCAGATTGAGTCTATTAGGATGATTTTACCCCTGGGGATCAGAAAGGCCTAATAAACCAAGTTCAACATACAGGCAGTTGATTAGCTCCCTAACGGGTAGACAGGAATAGGGCAGGCTTCAGGCATTGTATGATCAGGGCTCTAGCGCCACATTCTTCTATTCTCTTAGCTCTGCTTTCCCCGCTAGGTGCCAGCTTTATCCACAGCCCAGCTAACTTTCTTTTGATCAGTATCAAATGAGATACTGCCACAGAAAAAAAAAGAACATCTTGCCCAGCCATGGACTAAAATTCCCTTCTGTCAGCTTGAGTGAGCCATTTGAGCCCACGTGCCTATTCCCCACCAAAAAATTCTTAGTGGCATGTCATGCACCGAGTCCTTCCATTCCCTGCCCTGGGTGGGAAATGGGTCCTTTAGTACAAAAACATTGAAAACATGCTAAAATATAAAATTGGCATTAAAAACAGAAAGTTTTGCTCTAACGATGTCAACTCTGAAGAATATGAAAGAGCCAACTATCAAACTCAATGCTCCCCACTGTCTTTGTTGGTGGATCTAGGACCAGAGGTCCCAGGGCCTTGACCTTATGGTAATGGGCAGCAGGAGCAGAGGGCTGGAGCATTGAGGAAGGAGGATGGGACTCCAGGACTTGCTGGCCTCCTAGGACACTGACTGGATGGGATGGAAAAAATAAGAAAATGCTGCTGTAGCATCTTCTGCACCCTGGCTGGGTTCTCAATTTGCTAATTGTTTTCTTTCTGAAAATGGACTTAGTGTTACCAAACCGAACCTGAGTCCACTCACCCAGGGCAGCAAAGCCAAACACTGACACCAAGATTTGCAGCGAGAGAAGGAAAGGCATTTATTGCAAGGCACCAAGCAAGGAGAATGGGCAACTAACACGTAAGACTCGAGCTCCCCAGTGGTCTACAAACAAGGCTTTTTAAAGGCAGGGGTACATTCCAGGAAAGCAGAGGTTACAGGCAAAATCATAAACCAATACTGGAGGTTATACATTGGTTTGGCCCCAAAAGGCAGGATATCTTGAAGTGGCGGCTTACGGGTCATAGGTGGATTCAGAGATTCTTTGATTTGGGATTCGTTAAGGAAGCAAGACCTTGTCTAAACACTTAGGGTCAGAGGAAAGGGATGTTAAGGTTTGGCCTATGATGTGATTTTCTCCAGACCCCTCAGGAAGAAATTTAGAACAAAGAATGGTGGTCAGAGTTCCTCCCTTGGCTCCCCCTTATCTGAGGTCATGTTCCACTTGGTGGGGAAAAACAACTCAAGAACATATGTGAAGATGTTGTCTTTCAGTTTACATAGGGAGCCAAAACACCTTGTGACTCTGACTTGCTTGGGAGACTATTGTTATTATCTTCTTGCCTATCAGGTTGCTCACTCACTTTTCAAGGTGCCTGGAATTTCCCTTGAAGGGACTCAAGATTTTTCCTTTACTTCTAGGCCTGGAGGAGCCTGGCAGGCCCCTGAGAGAGGTCCTTGCTCCATCTCGGTAGCCAGCACTAGAATGGAGAGTGGCAATTTGTATGTGGATGTTCACAGCAGCACTATTCACAACAGCCGAAAGACAAAAACAGCCCAAATGTCCCTCTATGGAAGAGTGGATAAACAAACTGTGGTATATACATGCAATAGAATATTATTCATTATTTCAGGAATGAAACTGTAACGCACTTGTTGAATAAAAATTATAGGGGCTATTGTTTTAGACCAAGCTGCTGCACTGGTCTTAACAACCAGACTAAAAATAAAAACAGAGTCACCTACGCTAAAGCTCCATATCGCCAAACCAAATTAAGTTTTATCTGACTTTTGGAGAAATCAGGAGAAAGAGATAACAGCCATTTTCCAAACAGGCCAGTTTCAGTCCTCAATCAGCATGATGATGAAGTTCCCTCTGCTCTAAGCCTGATGTAACCTGATGTTAACTAATCAGTTATTTTTCCATTGTTCTCTCCCCACCTTAAAAGGAAAATAACTCTGAAAAGTAACTAATCTGCTTTCTCTGCCCTCCTCTGCTTATAAAGCCAAGCTTTTATCCTCAGTTCATTGGAACACTTATTCTATTTTATGCAATAAAGTGTTTCCCAATTCTAGAACTGTAAATAAAGCTAATTGAAATTTTTAAACTAAATTTGTTGTAACTTTGTCTCTTTTTGTGTATGTGTGTGACAGGTTCTTGCTATGTGGCCCAGGTTGTCCTTGAACTCGTGGACTCAAGTTTGACATGTGTTACAACATGGGTGAACCTTAAAGATATGATAAGTGAAATAAGCCATACATGAAAGGATAAATATTGTATGATTTTACTTATATATGAGTTACCTAAAGTGTCAAATTCACAGAGACAGAAAGTAGAAGGGTGGTTGCCAAGGGCTGGGGTGGCCGGGGGCAGAGTGGGGAGTTATGTTTACAGTTTCAGAGTATGGGATGATTACAAAGTTCTGGAGACGGATGGTGGCAGTGTTTCCACAACAATGGGAATGAACCTAATGCCACTGAATTGTATAGTTAAAAAATGGTTAAAATTTTATATTATGTATATTTTACAATAAACAAAAAGATCAGCCCAGTACCTGTAGTCCCAGCTTCTCTGGAGGCTGAGGGAGGACGAGTGCTTGAGCCCAGGAGTTCCAGGCTGCAGTGAGCCATGGTTGCACCTATGAATAACCACTGCACTCCAGCCTGGGCATCATAGTGAGACCCTGTCTTTTAAAAAAAAGAAAAGCGACTTAGCGGGCATTGAGGAAACAGCAAAGGAGTGACAAATGTCTCAAAGAATAATTAGTGCTGGATTGGTCTATCTGGATTACAGACATTTTTAGTGATATACTTTCATTTTGACGCAATGATGATGATGACCATGACAGGGATAAGGCGCCCCCCTCTCCAGCCCTACACAGGCTAATCCCAGCAAACCGCCCCCCCATTCCCCCGCTCCATCCCTCTGAATCACTGCAGGCTTTCTGTGAGGTGGCTTGGGTCTGCTCTCTGCGAGAAGGAGGCCGGGGAGTGTCTGGAGGGAGAAGAGGTGCAGAGGGGAGTTTCCTTTGGGCAGGCAGGAAAACAGTGTGAGGAAACTGAGCTGTTCTTACTCTTTCAGTGGAAAATGTCCCTTTCGGTCCTCTTTTTCCAAGAGTTGTTCCCTCCCCACCTGGTATTGCCAGAGGGATGATAGAGCAGCTGTCGCCAGTTGGGTCTGACTCATTAGTTTATCATCTCTCCCCACCCCTCTCCCCAACCCCCCCTCCAAACCCACCCCCCTGAAAATGCCTGAGCACAGTCTACTATTTTAAGAACTGAATTCCTTGTCGGCATGGCAACTTCAAGGCTGTACCTCTTGTCAGTGGCTGCCTGGATGGAAGAAAAGCCACCTTTTACCAGGGCTCCAGCCAGCCTACGGCAGAGGTCAGACCCAGCCAGAGAGCAGACATGTGTCTCTGTCACATATTCTTCTTTGTGTGTTTGCTTGCTTTACAACCCTTTAAACCTGCAAAAAAAAAAAAAAAACAAAAAAAAAACCAAAACCAAAAAACACCACTTCTTAGCTTCCTGGTCATACAAAAATAGGTCATGATCATAGTTGGGTTTGTTTCTGATTTTGTTTTTGCATTACTGACATTTGGTTTTATTTAGGATTTAAAGAGAATGACAATATACTTTCATGTTAATGATTTAGCAAATAGTAATCCAAAATTTGAATTTTAATGCCTCAATTTCTGGTTAATACATTTATCTCACAAACTAAATATACAACAGAAAAATATCTTTAATGTTATTCATGGGCTGTCTTTTAAATTTGTGGAAGAAGTCTTGATCAAACAGTTCCCAAAACCATAGTGTACCCAACCTCTGCTGCAGGACAAAAGCAGTGGGTTTTAACACTTGCTGTACTTCTCACTGTGCAAGTTTGCAAGGTTGGGGAGGGAGAGGAGCCTTCAAGGGAAAAAGACAGGAAGGGGGTTGTAGAAGAAGGGCAACGAGATTAATTGATTTTTTTTTTTTTACTTCCCTCCAAATCCACACATTTTTATTATACTTTAAAGATTTATTGGCTGGGTGAGGTGGCTCACGCCTGTAATCCTAGCACTCTGGGAGGCTGAGGCAGGTGGATCGTTTGAGCTCAGGAGTTTGAGACCAGCCTGAGCAAGAGCGAGACCCCATCTCTACTAAAAATAGAAAGAAATTAGCTGGACAACTAAAAATATATAGAAAAAATTAGCCGGGCATGGTGGCGCATGGTTGCCCGGGCTAGACTGCCATGCTGTCACCCTAGCTGACAGCAACCTCCAACTCCTGCGCTCAAGCAATCCTCCTGCCTCAGCCTCCGGAGTAGCTGGGACTACAGGTGCACTCCACCACATCCGGCTAATTTTTTCTATTTTTAGTTGCCCAGCTAGTTTTTTTTTCTATTTTTAGTAGAGACAGGGTCTCACTCTTGCTCAGGCTGGTGTTCTTGAATTTTAGGGCTTGCTTTATTTTGTGTTGAGTAGGCCAAAGTGTTGATCTGCATATTCACTTTGAAGAATTCTGGGATTTTAGGAGGACTTACGCAGGTCCTGAGGTACTGATCTAACATTAGAATGCCGAAAGTATAACCAGTGACATACACTCCAGAAGAGCAGCTAATCCAGCCTAAGCCAAGAAGATTCAGCTAGTTGGGAGTCACTTTCCCAGCCCCTCTAAGGAGCTTGGTCCCATCGTAGAAAATCCACCAATCGCCAATGTCCAGGGTTACTTAATATATCGGATTATTTGCTATAGGACAAATCAGGAGGAGGAACTTTGGCTTCACGCTGCCTGGACTTAGGTTCAGTCCGCACCACGTGTATTTCTGCTGTAATGTGTCCTAGCACCTCCAGACAAGGCGGGTGAGGGGAACGATGCCCAGCACCCATAAAGCGCAGGCACAGAGGCAGGAGCGGCCTGGACTTAGTCATCAAGCGACAAATGTGCGCACAGAGACAGACAGAAGGCGGTGCAGGACCTAGACCGGTCCCCTAGTGGTGGGGCCCCAGCGCCCGGACCCCAGTCTCCTGGTGTTGGAGCCCGCCCCGCGCCTCCGGAGGAAGACTGCGCAGGAGAGGGACGGCCACCAGGGGGCGTGCGCGGCCGGAACCCGCGGGCTGCGGGAGGGAGCGCGGCTGCGGGAGACTCAGCCTTCCGTCTCCTCGCTATGTGTTCCCCGGCGAATAGCAATGACAGGGATCTCACCGGCAGCTGCTTACCTGTCCCCACCTCCTACAAAACCAGAAGTTCCATGAGCGCAGTGACTGTGTTTTAGTCGCCTTGCTTGCTCAGTTGCCCTATTCGAGGTTGTCTGAACCGAATCGAAGGGACCCGTTCTCACCCTGAGAGGGGGAGTGAGGCAGCCCCTCGCAGACTCCCTGGTCTCCGGACCCTGCAGCCTCTTAACGTTATCGAGGGCCTCAAAGAGCTTCTTGTGTAGGTGGGTTGTACCTCTCAATATTTACCAATATAGAAATTAAAACTGAGAATTTAAAAATATTTATTTACTTATTACAAAAATAAACCCATTACATGTTAACATAACACTTTTTGTTTAGAAAAATAACTGCATCTTCCAAGACAACAACAACAAAAAGGAAGAGATATGACACTATTTTACATTTCTGCAAATTTTAAAAATGTCTAGCTTAATAAAAAACAGATGAAATCTCATATCTGCTGCTGCATTTGGTCTGCTATGATCTGCCAAAGCACATAGCTTTGGGAAAAACTTTTCCACAAGTGCGGAAAAGGCAAATAACATCTCATAATGAAGAGTTTTGACCTTGCAGACCCCCCTACTCATTTTGATATTAAATAGAGTATAAATGGCATACAGTGTTACTTTTGGATAAGGATTGAATTGCTTTTTGTAAAAGAAAGGTTTGGTGAGGGCCGAGGGCTGAGGACCACATTGCCCACAAGTTCACGCACCAACAAGGATGTGACCTCCACTGCCAATGGTGCTAGAAAGCAGGGCCTCAGCAGGTGTAGACAATACATGTGTTGTGTGTCCATTCCCAGCCTGGGTGTAGGACTCTATCACAGCTGCCTGTTCACTGCCTGCTGTCCTGAACACAGCTGGTGGACCGTGGCCAGAGGCAGATGAAAAGGTTCATTTTCCTTGGGGAGGGTTTTGTTTTTCTGATTCAGATATTCTGCTGGCTTTGAAACCATTTTGTGAGTTCTTAGCAATCCAAATATATTTCACAACAATGGCTCCAACATCTCTGTGCCCCTAGGCCTGCTCTGGGGGTCTGTGCAGAATACCCCTGGGAATTAAGAGGCAATGTGGGAGAGTAGAGTAACAGGTCAGGAAAGTTTCTTCCCAGTTAATTCCCTCCCAGGGTACGAAACCTGAGTGATTTTCATAACCATCGGAGGGACTTCTCCAGAATACTAATGCCTGGTCCCACCTCAAATCAATCAGCAATTGACAGCCCCAGGTTTGGGGGCTGCTGGCCTCCTCTAAGTAGGAGGAGGTGTCATAGAGAGGCTTGTCTACTGACTTGACAAGGGACCTCCATCCCTTGGGCCCAGGAACAAGTTTTTAACCAATAGCCCAGCTAATTCTGACAGAGAGGGCCCAGGACAATCCCGTGCCGCAAGGTTTGTTGCAATCCATGTATCACAGCCCATGTGTTACAGTCCGTGTGTCACAGCCTGTGTGTTACAAAGTCACTTTAAGGCCCAGTTTGAAACCAGCACAATCTTAGTCTTCCCTCCTTCTCCTCTGAACAATCACACTCCCTCTTGGGAGCCTAAATTTAAATTCGTACGTTCCCAAGTCCCCTCTGATGAAGGTGAAAACCTTCCACCCTGATCCTAGAACTATGCACTCCAAGAAGATCCCTTTCTTCTCAAATTGCAACTGAGCCCTGCGTGAGTGCTGGCTGTGTCACCTTGGCCCCCCTGTTCACCCGGGAGCCTTCTCCCCACTTTTATATCATCCTTGTCAATCAGGCAACATCCGTCTTTCTACAGAGCCAAGCTAAAGGTCCACAGGGAAGAGAAGCAGACTTAACTCAGCTTTCTGCACGCCAGGAGCCTGCTCCCACCTTCTCCTAATTTTTTGGAGGGTACTTTAGTCCCCTCATGCCAGAAGGGGCTGCTCTCTCCTTTCACCCTACTTCCCGCCTCCAGCCTCTGGTTTTCTGGTTTTCTAGCAGGACTCCTGCGGGCCTGGCTCCCCAGGGAACAACCCCTGGGCCCCATGGTCTGCTCTGCAGCCTGCTGCCCTCCCCCTCTGCTTCTGCCTCTGGCTTTCACGTTCACATTTCCTCTGCAGGACACACATACCTGTGGCTATTAAGGGTGTGAACACCAACTCATTTCATGAAGTGCTTAAAACATCAAATTGTGATGAGTGGCTTCTTTTTCCAATTGTGTCCAGGCCACACACACTCAGGATGGAATTGGGCCTGTCTGTCCTTTGTGATCCCTGCTCAGCTCCATCCTTTTCTGTGGTCTGAACTCCATGGGAACTTTTAGCCAAATCTTTGCTGTCAGCTATGGAAGACTCAATTCTGGGAGAGACCAGGTGAAAATGATGAAGGTGCCCCAGTCAGGGCTATCTCCCAGGTGTGCTCACCACGGCTGCTCCCCACAACAATCTCATCCCAGTCTCTGGGGGTGGGCCCGGGCTCCTGGGGACTGCAGTGGCAGCAAGTTGAAGAGCACTGCCTTACTCTTGCTTCTTATGAACATCTCCTCCTCTGCCTTCCTGTCGGTTCACTTGGCTTGGAAACCATCCAGAAGAAGCCAGTGTAATCCAAGGAAAAGAGAAATTATCAGAATGACGTCTGTTTTCCTTCCTCCCTTCCTTCCTTCCTTCCTCCCCCCCCCTTTTTTCTTTCTTTCCTTTCTTTCTTTCATCAAACATTTATTGGGCACCTATATGCCAAGCCCTAGGCTAAATATTAGAGATACTACATTGGAAATAAAAGGTACAGGTCTCAGGAGGTGTAGTGGGGGCCCATTCATAACACTGATACTTACAGGGAGAGCTTAGCTGGTGCCCTTGGATCCCAGCCCATCTTGGTGGACTGGGGGGTGGGAGGGCTTACGAGCCACTGAGGATATTTGGGGGAATAAGTATTCATTCCCAGAAATATCACGTATGGGTAATTTCAGGTACAACATGGGTCCTGTGTCCTGTACTTTTTAAGCCCAGGCTCTTAAGTTCTTCACACTGTGGTTCATATGCTCTGTGGAAGGCAGCACTACCCATTTTACAGACAGAGGAACTGAAATGCAGAGAAATTAATCAGCTTGTCTAAATCTCTCAGGAAGAAGAGCTAGAAGCAAATCTCAGGTCTGTGTGATGTCAGAGTCCTTTTTGTGACAGCTAACCTGTCCCAGCTCTAGATAGGCAGGCTCCGATTGAGGTACTGGTAAAAACCGGCAGGGCCATTTCACTGGCACCTAGTGGGGTCCTGTAAATGCCAGATGCCACCAGCAGCGCTGGCAGCACAGGGCTGCCAGTGTCAGCAGTGGTGGGAGGGGGCTTTGGGGCAACTGGAGGTAGCATTGTGGCCTCAGCAGTCCTGGTGGCAGCCAAGCATCACCCCCTGCACACAATAGCTGACATCTATGGGACACTATGTGCTCCCATCCTTGGAACCCTACTGCCATCGGAAGAAGCAGCCAGGGCAGGCCAGCCTGCTGGATGACAGACACGTGGCCCCAGCACCCTTTCACCCCCGCTGACAGCCTGCCAACCACCAGATGTGTGCTGAGGCCATCTCAAACCACCCAGTGACCTGCCAGCTCACCACAGACACACAGTGGGCCCAGCAGAGCCAGGCTGGAAGAACCGCCCAGCCAACCCACAGAGTCCTGAGCAAATAAATGTTTATTGTTTTAAGCTACTGAGTCTAAGCCACTGGGTGGCTTGTTATGTGGCAATAGATAGCTGATGCAGCAGGAAACACCTCAAAGAGAAGGAAGATATGAAGTTGGAAGCACTCCCACCAGACAGTATGGATAAGTAGAAACCCTTTAGGCAGGAAAAAGAGAGTTTCAGAGGACAAAGGTGAGGGGTGGGGAAGAAACTGCCTGGATCTTTCAGAAACCCAGCACCCCCATTTCTTCTGGCTTCTGCTAGACGGAGTAGCAAAAGGAGAGAAATTCCGGCTAGACAGGGAGAAAGCTAAAAGCAGGGGTTCTCTGCTGACTTTAGGAAGAAAATCCCACCCAGTGGCTGCCGCTTGACAGATACAGTGGGGTTGTATGTGGGGCAGAGGGAGGACTTGAGAGACCCCCCGGATCTCCCTGGGATCCTGTGTGCCACGGAAGGGATCCAGATCCTGCCACCAGGCTACCGCAGTGATCCCGCCTAGGAATAAGACACTGTGAGCAGCAACTTGAGAATGAGAAGTGGAAAGATTGGAGACATATTTAGGATGTACAAGGGACAAGAAAATGCAAAGCCAACTGAAATGGACGGTATGGGTCACTGGGAGTGGGACATCTTAAAATAACACTGCTGTTCAGAGTACAAAAGGATGCCTGGGCAACCAATAATAGAAAAAAGAAGATTAAGCATTACTTATTAAATGTCCTCACCATATAATATGTACATACTATGGTATAATCACGCCTTTTTGGTGACGTTGGTGATTTTCCGATGTCACCTGCCATCTACCCTTGTTTTAAGGGTTACCCTTCCTTTAGGCATTCGAATTTTAAAAGGAATCGAAGCCTGCAGGTACAGAATGGATGCTGTATTAGTAGAATTTCAGGCATCCATTGAAAATGGAACAAGGGTTTTTCTTTTATGTTGTCTGTTTCCCTGGACTGTTGGTATCGGCGCAAGCCACGAAACCACAGAAAGCATTTCCCAGGACCTTGGCGTTGGACTCCTTTCATTCCCTTCCTCCCAAGGTGTCCCAGTGTTTCCCAGACGTGGGGGAGCGGGTGCCCCCAGCCGCCCGGAGAACGGGTGGGGGGTGGAGGCGGTTCGGGGGTCCCCCGCGCGGCCGCCAGGGGGCGCTGCTCCGCTGCCGGGCGCTCGGCGGCCGCCTGGGCGTGTGGCCTGGCGTGGGCATTTTTGTGTTGTTTAAATGCCAGCGTTTGCTGCTCACTCCTTTCCCAAACATGTTTCTAATTTACCCGGTATCTCTTCTACGTGGAAAACTTAAGGGGGAAAAATACACGCTTTACTTTAGTGCCAGGTTGGGCAAAAAGGGGTTTTGACACCAAATGCAGTTTTGTTCCTGAAACCTCCCGGACTGGGGCAGAGCCGCCAGGAAGGGCCCCCGGACCCCACTCCCGGGTTAGGACGGAGGCGCATGGAGACAAACACACCCGAACTTGGCCGCCCTGGAATTCTCTTGCGAAGAACCAGCAAGCCCGCAGGCTCTCCTCGCCTGAAAACGGGTTTCGTTTCTGGCCAGGCAGATTCAGGGCCCGTGCCCGAGGAGAGGGACGCTGCCGCGGAGCCGGCGCCCGGCGGAGGGGCCCACGCCGCGACCTCGAGCGAGCGCCCCGGCCCCGTCTGCGCGCCGTGCCCGGGCGGGGGCTTCCCCGGAGCGAGGTAGGGGCAGAGCAGAGCGAGAGTCCGGTCTGCCGGGGTTGGCGGGGACGCGGGTGCTAACAAGCCTGACAGCCACGAAAAGAAGTCTTCAGGGAAAAGACCTCAACGCCCGTTCGACTGCTGGGCGGCCTCTGGGGTGGGGTCCTGGGGGGAGTGTCTGATTGGCGGCTACTAGGTTCTGTTTTTCAGACCTGAAAAGAATCCCCTGTCGCCTGGGGAGATGTCTCAGTCACTTTTCTCCAGCAGGAAGCTGCTGCTTGTTGGAGCCTCCTGGGATGGGCAGAGTTAAAAAATCCTTTAACCCAGGATGCCTTGGGCCTTTTGTTCAGCCCTGACAATGGAGTTGGGTGGAGGGGGCTGGGAAGGCAAGAAGCTGGGATAGGGATGCATGCGTGCGGTGGAGGGCTGATGAAACTCGTGTTCAGTCACTGGGTGAATAAAAGCACTTTAGGGATATGTGTGTGTGTGTGCAGGGGGAAGGTGTGAGGGAGCCCAAGGGCACTGGGGCACCAGCTCGTTAACACGTGTGTATGAGTGTGCTAAGCAAATCTTTAATTACCCAGGGAGACCTTCCAAAACGGGAACTCAATATTGGTCCCTAAAAGGTTGGGTAATGGGTTTTTCTTGCATCTGGAATCCAAGGGGACCAATCTCTGGCTCCCTTGGGCTCCCAGATTCTTCTAGATGTCTTTGTCTTCTAAAATTCTGGGCTCCCACGGGAGAGCACTTAGTTAAGGACGCCCAGAAATGCATAGTCTTCAACCATATTAATCGTCCTGAAACCTTTGCTTTGAACATACCATGTCCTTGATCCGTAACCTTAGGCAGCACCCACTAACTCAGGCGACTTGGAGAGATGGCATTCAAACCTCCCCACCATGTGGAATTTTCTTCCTTCATTCCCCATGTGAATTCTCTCCTGTAGCCAGCCTGGCCCCTCATAGCCCCTTGGATATACTGTACCTTGAACTCTACAGCCTCTCTGTCTGCTACTGCCTTCCTAGGACACCCATTCCCATCTTCACAATCTAGCTAATTATATCCCTTCTCCATTCAGTTCTAGCATCAGCCAGTCAGTCAGCAAGCTCACTATGTGCAAGACATGTTCTAGGCCCTGGGAATACATCAGAGACTAAGACAAATACCTGCCATTAAGGATTTTATATTTTAATGGGAGGAACAGAGTAGACAAGTACTCTAAAAAAGTGATAGAGTTGGGTGTGTTTGTTTAGCTAGGAAGGCCTCTTTGAGGAGGTGGCATTTGGGACCTTATGGGTGGGAAGGAGGCAGTCCCTTGAAGATCTCAGAAGAGTGTTCCAAGCAGAAGGGAAAGTAAGGGCAAAGGCCCTGAGGCAGGAATGTGCTTGTTATGTTCAAGAGACACCGTGGAGGCCAATGTGGCTGGAGCAAGAGAACAAGGAGAATAAAGGGGCCTTGGGTACACGGGCAGGGACCAGGTGATCTGAGTCCTTATGGATCAAGGTGAGAAGTGTGGGTTTTATTTGGTTGCAAGAGGAACCCTCTGGAAGGCTTTAAGCTGGGGAGTGAAGAGATCTCATTATCTTTTAGGAAGATCCTCTGGCTACTGTGCAGAGTGTGGACTAGAGCTGAGGAAAACAGTTAAGACACTATTGCAGAAGTGCTGGCAACAAGAGATATAAAAAACAAACCAGGGTTGTGGCTGTGGAGATGGTAAGACATGATACTGGTTTCTGGACCAATTTTGGAGGTGGAGAAGACAGACTTACTGACGGTCTGACCTAGGACAGGAGAGAGGAGTAGAGGACGGTGCCTCCACTTTTAGGTTCACTGGGTAGATGGGTGCCAATGTTGGCAGTAGGCAGTGGATCACTAGTTCTGTTTGGGCCATGCCAAGACCTATCAGACATCAGGTAGATATGCGTAGACAGGTTTGAGTCTGGAGTTCAAGGGCATCCTACCTTCAGATTTAAATTTGAGAACCAGCATGTAGGTGGTATCCAAAGAAGCAGACCAGTATAATTCCACTTAGGGAGAGAGTAAAGAAAGAAGGTAGCAGAAAGCTAAGACTGAAGCCACTCTAACCTTTAGAGATCTGGCAGGGGAAAAGCCAGCAAAGGAGACTGAGAAAGACAGCTCCCTGATGTTGGAGGAAAACCAAAAGACTGTGATTACAAGGAAGTATTTTGAGATGTATCAACCTGCTATTGCTGGGTAACAAATAACCACAAAAATCTCAATGGCATAACAGTAAATATTTATTTTACTCACACAGCTGTGGGTCAGCTGGAGGTCAGCTAGATAAGGCTGACCTTGGCTGGGCAGCTCTAAGCTGTGGTTGGGTCTGCTCTGCATGCATGTCCCTTGTTCTCCTTGTACCAGGAGACCAGTTAGGGCACGTTTTTCTCCCATGGTGATAACAGGCACAGATAGGCAGCTGGAAACACGAAATGCCTCCTTCAGGCCTAGGTTGGGAACTGGCACTATGTCACTTCCTCCTACATTCCATTGGCCAAAAGAAGTCATGTAACCAAGCCCAAGGTCAAGGGGCAAGAAAGTATTGTAGATGCTACTTCTTGTGGGAAGGACTGCAAAGTCACACAGAAAGGGATATGGACAAAGCAAGGAGTGACAAGAATAAATAGGATCAATAAGTCAATCTTTCACAGAGGAAGTGGTCAAACATTTTCAATGCCCCTGGTGGGCCAGATGAGCAGAGAACACTGAACTGCCACTAATGTAACCTCAAGGTGTAGGTCATCGGCATTCCCGGGAAGAGTTATTACAACAGAAAGGTAGGGATAAAAACTGAGTTAGAGTGGGTGGAGGCAAGAATGGGAGGTGTGGAAGTGGAGATGTCAGTATATAGACAACTCAGGAACGTTCCTTCTGAAGAAAGGCAGAAAAACGGTACAGTGGCAAGAAGGGGACTCAAGGCTAAGGCGTTAGGGCTATTAAGCCCTGTTTTACTTCAATGGGAAGGCTCTAGTCCAGAGTAAGAAATTGATGATACGTAAAAGAAACAGAATTCTTGAGTTGGTCAAAGGGGATGGAGCCCAGGGCATGGCGCAGGGATCAGCCGCCGATGGGCAGGGAGCATGCAGAGCTGTAGGCATGCTGGTGGCTTTGGTGGTAGGAGGATCAGACGGTTGGTCTGATTGTACCTATTTTCTCTGTGAAGGCTGATCTCAGATTAGACTGAGGATGAAAGAGGAAGAGTGTTGAAAATACGCAGAGAGAAGAGAAAGTGTGAACTTATTGCACTATGGAGAGGAAAAGGAATTTTCTAAGACACTTTAGTAGGATTGTCCAGAAGTTCAAACGCCTGTTTGAAATCTATGGCCACAATGTGAAGTGAGCCCATCCAGAGTAGTTGGGTGATTTTCGTCAGTGGTGTTCAACTGCTCAGGTGCAGGTGTGAAGTAAGCTGTTGGA
This sequence comes from Eulemur rufifrons, assembly GCF_041146395.1. Taxonomy (NCBI): domain Eukaryota; kingdom Metazoa; phylum Chordata; class Mammalia; order Primates; family Lemuridae; genus Eulemur; species Eulemur rufifrons. The sequence goes on from NC_091001.1 coordinate 65,037,848, forward strand.
TTTAGCTGCAGCTGGATTTTCACCCAGTGACTACGATGGAGAGAGACCAGTGCAAGGAAGGTGAGAGTGTTTGCAAGGGGTATTTCACATGCTAGACCATAGACTCTCACTCAGCTGGCTGAGAATGAAGACTCGAGAGGGGAGAAATAGTGAAAAAAAAATAGAGCCCTGGATTGGAGGTCTCAGGTGGGACAATTGCTGAGTCCCAGGACTAAAATAAGTGAGCCGGAGGGCTGGCAGGTGATGGAAGCTTTGGATCTGAGAGTTTAGAGACGGTGTAGACATTCATGGTTCCAAGGTCTAAGATATGAGCAGGAAGCTGAGGTGAGGCGGGAGGAATACACTGCCAGGGCTAAGGAAGTCTAGGGACTTAGAGGCCAGCCTGTTGAATGGGTCATTAGCATAGATGCTGAGGTTGCCAAAAATGATGACAGAGAAGAAAGAATCCATGCTAAAATCAAAGGAGAGGGAAGTGACTGGGAGGGTGAGAGATGACACTAACTAGGAGGGGTGGTGGGCAGTAAGCTCCTGATGACATATATTCTAAAGGAGCAAGGTTGTTGAGATTTTTTTTTAATTTAAAATTTTTTCAATTTTAATTTTTTAATATTTTGTTTTTTAGAGTAGGTTCAGGTTCACAGCAGAATTGATTGGAAAATACAGAGTTTCCTGCCCGCCTCACAGGCCCAGTGTCCCCCACTGTCAGCACCCCTGACTGGCATTTGTTAGAATACATGAACCTACAGTGAGTGACAGACACATTGTTACCACCCAGAGTCCATAGTTTACATTGGTGTAAACTCTTGACGCTTTTACTTTACATGACTCTTGGTGTTGTCCATTCTATGGGTTTGGGCAAATGTATAGTGACACATACCCACCATCATACAATAGTGTCATACCTATTTGTTTCACTGCCCTAAGGAGCTGAGTTTTTGAAAGAGGAAGAAACAGTCTGGAAAGGTCAGTGGTGAGGAGGACATCTGCAGGCCCTGAGGGGCATGGCCCCAGGGAGGAAAGAGCCTGGACTGGAGAGGGCTATGCACAGCAGTGTCCTCGGGGAGTGAGGGTCCTGTCTCGGAGGAGACGGACAGTAGAGACCCGGGTAAGGCTTGGGCAGGCAGGCAGGGGTGGAGGCGGGGTTGGCTGGGGGATGCTCAGCAGTACATGTGGGGGTGGGGTGGCGGTGGATGGCGTGGAGGCGAGTGGCCCGTTGGCATGGTGGCATTGCGATCCCTGCCTGTTGGCCATCTGGGGGCAGGTGGCAGGCCCCGCGGGAGGTGTCGGGTAGCTACACCTGGCCGTGCGGTGGGAGCTTTCCAGATGACTTGGGGGATAACAGTCTTCCTTTTCCAGGAAGCCCTGTAACTTTGGTTGGTCGTGATTCTCAGGCCTTGTCCTTTACTTCCCCGTGTCTTCAGCGTTCTTCTGTGTGAACTTACTTCCTCACTTAGACGCAGATTTGGGCAGGAACCCCCGGCTTCACCGTTTTGGGCTCGCTCAAGTCCAGCACTTAACGTACAGCGTTTGTCGATTGAGTCGGATACAAATGCGGTCTGGTTTCCCTTCGCGGCCAGGAACCCCCCTCCCCGACCCCGTCACGGGGAGGGTGTCCCGCCCGCGTCCCCACCCCGCCGGGCCAGCTGCCGCGGCCGCCCCTCCCCGCCGCCGCCGCGCACTGGGCTCCGCGCGAGCCCGGGTAACCCGACGCCGCCGCTCTCCCCTCGCCCGGGCCGCGCGCCGCCCCCGGCCTCCCCCGGGGCCGCCCCCGCCAGGCGGGAGCCCGGGCGCCCGAGGCGAAGGGCCTGCCGGGCGCGCGAGTCCAGCCTGGCTCCCGGCCCGGCCCTGCCCTGCGGGCCGCCCTCCGTGCCGCGCCGTTTCCCGGCCGGCCCGCCCAGACACATCCTGCTCTCTGCCCAGCCAGGGAGGCCAGGCTGCGGCTCCAGCGGACCCGGGCGGTCACCCAGAGTGCCACGCCAGGGCAGGGCTTCTCGCCAGCCCAGGAGCCAGGACACTTGGCGGCTGGCCTCTGCTCCACGGTTTGACGGGCTGAGAGACCTTGGACAATCCTAGAACCTCTGCGCCTCAGTTTCCCTCATCTGCAGTTGAGGCTGGTACCTGTTCACCTCTGAGAGGGGTGATGCGAGGGCGAGGGCGGGGGTGTGAATGCCCCCCGCGATGCCCAGAGGACAAGGGCAAACCCAAGACCCAGTGGCTGTCAGCAGCTCCCCTGCAGCAGATGCAGAATTGCAGCTCCTCCCGCCCACCATGCAGGGAATTCCCTGGGTCCAAAGGAAGAGCCCAACAAGGGTACTTAGCTTTCCTTAACACCCCAGCACAGAGGCTTGTCCAGTAGCTTCCTCACTCCCAATGCAGAACTCAGTGGGCGGTTTTAGCAATTCTGGAGGAAGGAGGCTGAAAATAAATGCAGCGCTAGCAGAATGGAGCACAGGCAGGATACCTTTTCAACTACCTATTTTATCTCCCGCATACAGTACTTACTAGAGTGTAAGAAGTGTAAAGAGGAAATCCTCACCGACAAGGCCTTTTTTCTCCCCAAATGGTTGCAACTGCACATTCCTAACAGTTACCTTCCACAGGCTACAAATGCTCGTGTATTTATCAGCACCTTTGGTCAGGGTACCTAAAAGAAAAGCAAAGGAGTGCTCAGGAAATATATAGTCTCACAGAGGAGGGAGGAGGGGATGTCTTTACTAGGGCTGTATTATATTAACGTTCACAGCCTCCCCTGATGGCAGAGCATGGGTTGCCTATGGTGATGAGGACGCATGAGAGTCCCCGAGTTCTTCATTTCTGTGTCCATGTTCTGAACAGACTCCCAAATTGGCTCCTGGAACCTACAGCCATGGCTCAGGTTGCCAACCTTTTCTCCGCACTGGGCTGGCAACACTGTCACAGAGGTGAGCTGCTCTCTCTTCCCTGAGGCTTGAGCTCCAGGGCCTAACAGCCCCAGCAGACCGTTCATCATTCTGGATGAATCCAAACTGGGAGGTGACTGGGGAGTCCACGAAGGGGTCCTCCCTAAGCAGACAGAGGGAGAGGTACCCACCAGCCCAGGCCCAATGTTCTGTAGGTCTCCTGCGTTCTTTTGGTTCCAGATCGTTTCGGCCTTGCCAAGCTCTATGTGAAAGATCAGAACTTTCTGAAAATTTCTGGAAATTTCTAGCAGGAAAGCACCAAGTGCTGAGCAGGTCCCAGAGTGACTTAGAAACAGTTAGGGGCTGGGGCTGTGTGGGTTTGGCATTCTTGTCTTTGCTTGGCTTAGCAGACAGGCAGGAATCACTCGCTCTTAGAAGGCAGTGCCACCCAGGTGCTGGGCTGGGCCTGCAGTTAACCCAGGACACAGGGCTGAGGATGGAGACTAGAAGCCTCACCCCTACCCATGCACCAGGACAACACAAAGGCCTCCTCTCCTGGCCAAGCAGGAGGGGATGGGCTGACCGGGGAGGGCCGAGACTGTCACCCAGCACAGAGCCAGGCAGCTGCAAATGAAACACAGGCCCAGAAGGCTCAGACAGGCATTCAATCTTTTCCAGAGCCAAGAAATCCTGGCTAGAAACTTGACTACGGAGCGGGGAAAGGCACAGGGAAATACTTGAAACCAGGCGAGACCCCTGGTAATGCTGGACTCCTGACAGACAAGGAGCGGAGCCAACTGCTTTTTCCCGCCTGGCCCAAACACAAGAGCTGAGCTGGCCAGAGAGGACCCAGGGGAGGTGGTAGAGCAGCCTGGGAGGGACCCAGCAGGAAGAGGAAAGCAGGCAGCAAGGTCATTTTTACCCTGCTCAGACCCCAGAGTTCTCACACAGCAAGTCTGCAGAGGGGTCTACCCCTGGCTTCACATGTGGCCAAGGCCACTTGGACCACCAGAGGCTCACACAGAAATGCCAGCGTGGCAGTGAAGAGTCACCAACACCTCGGTGACCAGGCTGCACAGACCAGCTTCCAGCTGAGGAAGGGGAGTTCGCAGGAAAGATGTTGAGGGCAAGGCAGCCCCCGCCCCTGCTGTGGAGGGACTGACCTTGGCCCTGGAGCAAACCCAGTCCTTAAACCACGTGCTTAGGCTGCTTTTTGAAAATGAACTTGCACAGTAGCATGTTATGAGTAAAATTTATAAACCTACAAAGGAATGTTCTTTTATTCATATTACTTGTTATGTATGGAAGGGGCTTACTTTTTAAAAGTTCTAAAATTAAAGGAAAAAAGAGAAATCATCCTGTGTTGAGGATGGATTTGGTGTCTCAGTTCTCTTTATCCTTTGCTAGGTCTTTTTCTTTTAATTTTTTTTTGAGACAGAGTCTCACTCTGTTGCCCGGGCTAGAGTGCCATGGCATCAGCCTAGCTCACAGCAACCTCAAACTCCTGGGCTCAGGCAATCCTTCTGCCTCAGCCTCCCGAGTAGCTGGGACTACAGGCATGCACCACCATGCCTGGCTAATTTTTTGTATATATATTTTCAGTTGTCCAGATAATTTTTTTCTTTCTATTTTTATTCTTTTCTTTTTTTTTTTTTTTTTTTTTTTTTGAGACAGAGTCTCACTGTGTTGCTCAGGCTAGAGTGCCATGGCGTCAGCCTAGCTCACAGCAACCTCAAACTCCTGGGCTCAAGCAATCCTCCTGCCTCAGCCTCCCGAGTAGCTGGGACTACAGGCATGCGCCACCATGCCTGGCTAATTTTTTCTATATATATTTTTAGTTGTCCATATATTTTCTTTCTGTTTCTAGTAGAGACAGGGTCTCGCTCTTGCTCAGGCTGGTCTCGAACTCCTGAGCTCAAACGATCCAGCCGCCTCAGCCTCCCAGAGTGCTAGGATTACAGGCATGAGCCACCTCGCCCGGCCCCTTTGCTAGATCTTGAAGAAAATAAATAAATAAATAAAAAGAAATATGCCACAGTACGATAGCTTTTCTTTAAAAAAAAAAAAAGAAAGAAAGAAAGAAAAGCTTTTTTCTGAATATAAAAGTAGAACATGCTCTATAAAAAGAAATTCAGACCAAAAAATATATGTAAGAAGGGAACAAAAATCACCTATCATCCCACCACCAATGATAGCCCTGATATCATTTTTGTATATTTTTCCCATGCCATTTTCTATGTATGCAGATACTATTTTTTTTTTTTGGTAAGATAAAATTATTAACATAAGAATGTTCTCAGCCTTCTTCTTGCTCCTGGCCACTGAAGAAAATCCTTAATTGGCCTATTTGGTTTCCCTTCACTTATCTCTTCTAGAAAGAGGAAGAGTTACTAGTTGTAGAGGAAAACTAAGCTGATCTACATGATAAAGGAATGGCCTGGGACAAGAAAGAAGTCCAGGGTTGAGAAGTCTTAGGGACTGGAGTTCAGTAGGGTTCTCAGATTTTAGCACATTTCAGGCTCTGGAGAAGTTACAGAGCGCTAGATAATCGGACATGGAGGAGGGGGCTTTTGAGATGGGCTCATGTGGTTATGATCCAGAGCCCTTTAAATGTTCTTCTGGAGATGTGATTAAATAATAGAATTTATTTTGTATTAATTTTGGCCGTTAAACTATGCATTAAGTCTATAGAGAGATTGAACCACATGGTTCCATCCCCTCTGATTTGTAAGGGTTATGTTTTTTAAAAGATGAGGTCATGTTATATTTGCTTTATAGATCCTCTTTTTTAAAAATAAATTTCATGGTCAAGTCAATAAACGCAGATAGCTGTTAACCTTTTAAACAGCTGCATGGTGATCCTTAATTCGTCTTCAGCATAACGTATTTAACCCTTCCCATGTCAATGCCCATTTATGTTGTTTCCTGTCGACAGACAGGTACCCAGGAGCATCTTATGTGTACGTTTCTTAGCGCTCTTGCTGAATTTTCCCCTAGGATATATTCCTAAAAGCATAACTGCAGGGTCAAAAGATAAGAACATTCAAAATTTAGTGCAGTGCCAGTTTGCTCTCTGTAAAGCAAAATGAACACGACCACCTATAGGGCTGGGGTTCTTGAGTGTGGTAGTGCTGCTCGGGGAGGTAGGAGTGAGCATAGAACCATAGCGCATGGTGGGGAGAGGGGACGATCGTCCAGGGTAGAGGGCATGAAAGCCTAGCGAAGGGTCTATGGGGGATTAATACTGCTGCCCAGTGTTCTTACCGCTGGGGATTCGCTCCTTCTTCATTCCATAGTAACCCATTCAGCCCGTGAGCTGTGGGTGGTGCTGACCTCACACTTTGTCTCCCGCCCTCATGCTGGGCTGGCTGCAGGGGTGACCCCATGACTTGAGCCTGATCAGTCAGAGGACTTCACCTACCCTGGAGTCCCGGGTGACTGGTCTGAGATGTGTCTGTATATCTGCATGTGTCTACATGACCCACACCTGGAAGAAGTCTCCTCTCTTGTTTGGTCAGCATCACGTGACACCAGAACTGGCAGTGTCTCTCTCCCACACAAGAGGGCTACTGAGATGAACTTGGGCCCAAGAACTTGGGCCCATCCCTGACAGGGATGCCCAGCCCCACGATGTACCGTGTGTGAAGCCAGTGGCATTCATCCCTGACTTTTCAGGTACAGGAGCCCATACGTTTCTTTTTCTTTGTTTTTACCCCCAAATTGTCATTAGATTTTATTTTTTAAGTATTGGGGGTATTGTTTCCTCTCTTTTCTTTTTATTGAGATGAAATTTACATAACAAAATTAACCATTAACCATTTGAGTATGTGCAGTTCAGTGGCATTTACATTCGCAAGGCTGGCCAACCATCACTTCTATCCAGTTCAAGACATTTTCGTCATCCCAAAAGGAGACCCCATGCTCAGTAAGCAAGCACTTTCTATGCTCCTCTCCTGTCAAACCCTGGAAGCCACTAGTCTTCTTTCTGTCTCTATGGCTTTCCCTATTCTGGAAGTTTCATATCAATGGAATAATACAATATGGAACCTTTCGTGTCTGGACTCTCTCCCTTAGTGTAATGTTTTCAAGGTTCATCCGTGTTGTAGAATGTTTAAGTATTTCATTCCTTCTTAGGGCTGACTACTATTCCACTGTGTGGATATACCATCTTTTGTTTATCCATTCATCAGTTGATGGACATTAGGTTGTTACTACTTTTGGCTACTATGCATAAGGCAGCTATGAACATTCATGTACAAGTATTTGTTTGACTACTCATTCTCAGTTGTTTTGGGTATAGACCTAGAAGTGGAATTGCTAGGTCATATGGTAATTCTGAGTCCATACATTCCTTTTCTAGCTTAGAGTACAGTGGGTTTCTGTCCTGGGCAACCAAAGGAGTCATGACTTGCTCAGGCCTCGAAAGAGGCACCACCGTGGCCAAAGTGGGCAGCAGCGAGGTCAGGTTCTGCCTGGAGAGTGGGCAAGCAGCAGATACCTGGGAAGCAGAGCAGGGAGGAAGTCCATTCTCCAGTGGGAGTGCCAAATGACAAAGTGGAGTTTCCTGGGCAAGTAGCAGGGCCAAACTGGCAGGAAGATCCAGGGAGAAGAGGATCTTCAAGCAGTTCTTTGGCAACCCAGTCTGTGGGAGGAAACATCACTCTCCTTCCTCTCTTTCTTCCTCCCCTTCCTGCCAACGCCTGCACAGAGATGAGCCACCAGGGAGTAAGCTGGGTGGGAAAGAACATGTTTTCCTTTTTAAGTGAGAAGGGTTTTGATCCTTTTGTAGTTCATCAGCATGATGATTGGGTTTTCACGCTCATGTGTGAGATGTGCCTCCCTCAAACCTTGTTACGACATTGGCACATTACTCTTCTGACGTAAAACGAAAGAGAGAGAGAGAAGGAGGGAGGGATAGAGAGAGAGAGAGAGAGAGAGAGAGAAAGGTTTTGTTTTACTCTGTGCTCCCACACAGAGCTCTGCCAGGGATTGATTTCTCCATTCTGGTGAGCCAGGTCGACTATGTGAGGGTGGCCTGCCATCCTCAGGTATTTCTGCTCTGCCCAGGGCCCCAGGTGGAGCGAAGGCCCTGACTCAACTTAGACAAGAAATTGCTGGGCCTCTGCTCCTGTTCCTTCATTCCTGCTCTCCACCACTCTCTGCATCCCCGATGTTATCAGCTCATTTTGGGGAGAGCCAACCAGAACAACTGAAATCCATGTTTCTGCTCGCTCTAATCGAACACAGGTTGAGATTCTGTTCAGGGGCAGGTTTGCCTCCTCACTGTGGACTGTGCTACGGGGGGAAAGTGACTCTATTCTGTTCTCTTCAGTTGAGTGCCTTCTGTGTGTCATGCTGGGTCAGGTCCTAGGCAATGGGGGAAGAAGGGATGGGCAGGGGCATGGGATGTCAGGCACTAGAAAAATTGATAAAACAAGGCCCCTGACCCTGGGGAGTGTGCGACTTGGTGGAGGAGATAGAAGGTATGCAGAGGAAGCAACGGAAGCATAAAGGAGAACTGGGGAAATTACGAAGGTAGGGAAATTTTGGATCCCTCTAGTAAATATCTGTTTACTTAGTGTAATATATATTTTAATATATTAATCAAAGCAATATCTGTATACAGTTTAGGAGCTGAGGCCTCCTGCCAACAGCCAGCACCAACTTGCCAGTCACATGAGTGCACCCTCTTAGCGGGAATCCTCCAGCCTTGGTCAAGCCTTCAGACGACCCCAGCCTCAGCTGGCATCTTGACTACAACCTCGTAAGAGACCCTGAACTGGAACTATCAAACTAAGTTACTCCTGAATTACTGACCCACAGAAACTGTGTGAGATAATACATGTTTATTTGTAAGTGATTATGTTTCTCGGTTATTTATTATACAACAAGAGAGAACTAATGCATAATGTTTGCTATTATTTTCTTGGGTCAGTGTCCCTGAGCGGAGAAGCTGGGGAAGATGTCCTGACTGAGCAACGCTGTGAACAGGGTTTTTAAATTAAAAAAAAAAAAAAAAAAAAATTTTAAAGGCAGAGTCTCAGTCTATTGCCCAGGCTGGAATGCAGTGGCCTGATCATAGCTCGCTGTAACCTTGAACTCTTGGGCTCAAGTAATCCTCCTGCCTCAGACTCCTAAGTAGCTGGGACTACAGGAACATGCCACCATGCTCAGCTAATTTTATTTTTTTGTTGTTTTCTTGGTAGAGACACGGTTTTGCTATGTTGCCCAGGCTGGTCCTGAACTCCTGGCCTCAAGTGATCCTCCTGCCTCAGCCTCCCAACATGCTGGGATTATAAATGTCCACCGCACCCAGCCTGTGAGCAGTGTTAATAACTAGGACCACCTTGTTCCTGGGTTGTTTATAACACGATAGGCTAAGGATCTTCTGGCCAAGTTACACAAAGCTTCCTTCGAAATGAGAAGTTTCACACCAATGTGAACTGTGCTTCACAAGTCAGTGGTCTTGGAAACAGATACCTGGGTGGCAGACTTTGCTCACAGATGACCTTCAGTGCTCAGGTAACAAACGTCAAAATGGGAGTTATGGGGCTGTTGATCTAACACAGTTCCCACGGCTGAGGATTGATTGAACACTTTCATTAGCAAAAGCAGGCCCCAGCCACAGGTCCATTTGGGTCTGGCCTATGTTGCCAGAGTGTGGAAGCTCAGGCCTTCCCACAGAAACAAGGTAAAAACCTCTGCAGTGTTTCCCAGCAAAACGGGCTTCTTGCCCTGCCACCAGGCACTGGGCAGAGCCGCGGGGCACAGGACAGCGGCATTTCATCAGCTCATGTGAGCTCATGTCCAAGAAGTCCCCACCCTCCCCCCACCCCCCGCCCCCGCTCAGTACCTGAGATTCTGGGAAATCAGCTCTATTTTCAGTCTCTGGGTTTTCCTTGTCACTGGGAGCAGCGAGCTCCTCGGAAACATGTCGCCACAGGGAGCTACGAAAGAGGAAGATGAAACAAGACCCACACAGCCCCAAGAAGACAGTTCTCGACTGCAGACTCTGGAAACCTTTCTCAAAAATCCTCTCAGCAGTCGCCCCTTGGAGACAGCGACGGTCTCTTTGGGATTCTTTTGGTAGTTCTTCTCCCAGTGACTGAATAGTCAACCAGTTTGCGTCTCTGTCTTTTTAAGAAATTTGATATAAAACACTTCAGGAGTGTTTTAACACTTCTGCATTTTTTGCAGTTTGTTCCTTTCTTTTCTGGTTTTGCTGCTTAGAGACAGATATTCCACAATATCTACCTCCCTGTGGCTATAAAGGGAAGCAGTTGAGAAATGACCACTTTCCAATTTTCCCACACCCCTTGGGAAGAAAGGACATAACAGTTGGGTTTGGACTTTTTAAGGACTAAGTGTGTACAAGTCTTCCCTCCTCCAACAGAGGCTCATAGATAGTAAAGGAAACAAATCCAGCCAACTGGTTTCTTACAAGCCTTCCTTAAGCACTTGATGAAGGAGGCTTTTTGGATTAACCATTAATATTGACTTCCAATTCCCAAAGGAAATCGAACATTTCCGTGTGCTGCCTGGAGGGTATATGAGGAAACTGATGTTGCAAAAGTTAAACCTGGGTTTCTTAGAAATAACCACAGCTTGTGTGGAGGGGTTTCCTTGGCCTCCACTCATGTCCTCCTTGAGTGGACAATGTCAGTGCCATAGCTGAAGAGTCACTGCTTTGGTGACTGTCCTCCTGCCAAGGGCTTTAACCCACCTTCCATTGACTCCCATTTCTTTCTGCATAGAAAGAATCTAGCGTCTTGCCTTCCCTCTCTCAGTGCCCTAGGACTGTCTGGTGAGTGACATCAAAGGATCATCCCTTAGTTCCTGTCACCTAGGAGCCCATGTATGTTTAAAAACAGAAAGAAACCTCCCCAAAGTGCTGCTTGCAGGTTGAAAAGTTGGATGGATTCCAACTAGAGCACCACCTCCCTAACCCCACACACTTTTAAGTGACTAAAGGCTGAGGAATGTTAGGGGTTTATCACAGAACATTCTGATCCTTTTGTCAGAGTGAAAGCTCTTTGGAGCAATTGACCACACAGAGATTCGACCAGAATGGATACACAAGCAGAAGCACCCCGGGGGTGCGCTGAGGGGGCTGTTTCTCCCTGAACATGCAGTCTACGCACCGATAGGTTCTAATGCAGTTAGAAGAAATAAGGCAATTACATAAAGTTCCTAGCCAGGGTCCCGCATCCATAGTAAGTCTGTCAGTTAGTTCTTTCTTTTTCTTTTTTTTTAGCTTTTTTTTTTTTTTCTTTTAACTAGGAGAAGTATCAACTGGAAAGTGAGCTCTTTCTATTTAACAAAACTTCCCTGAAGTTAGTGGCTTAAAACAACAACCACTATTTAGCTCACAGTTCTGCAGTTTGGCATATTTGACTGGCTCACTCGTGCTCTGAAGTCGCTGCCTGACGGGCTGGGGGCTGGCTGGTCTAGGATGACCTCAGCTGAGGCAGCTCTTCTGTGCCCCACGTGGCACCTCCTTCTCCCGCAGGCCAGCCCGGGCCTGTTCACACGAGTTCCCAGAGACAGAAGTAGGCAAGAGGCTCAGAACTGTACAAACAAAGTCCGCGGTGTCCCATTGGCCAGAGCGAGTCACTAGGGCAGCCCCAGTTCAGCGAGAGGAGAGATAGCCCGCCTCCCTTGACGGGGGTGCAGAGTCATTTTGCAAAGGGGTGAGCACATGGGAGTGGTGAAGGATTGTGGCCATTTTTGTAATCTACTACTGTAGGTACCAATACATTCCATAAGTGTGTATAGTTTTTCAACATTTCCCAAAGGAAATTATATTGACATGTTAGTTGACAAGCCTAGAGTGAAAAGATACATGGGAAAGCAAGACCATCAGACTGGTAAAGTATCTTTGCTAATGTGCTTGCTCCCCCAACAGCCCACCCCGCAGAGGTCCCTCCCCTGACCCATCCCTACTCCCTGTTCCCTTTCATGTGAGATCCTGGCTGAGCCTTAGCCCAGGACTTGAGTCCTGCCCTCAGGACACCAGCATCTGGTTAGGAGCCTTTCTCCATCTCCTGGCTCCCTGGATCTAGCAATCCTGTTCCCCTGTGAGCTACTCGACTTTTCAATGGAGTCATTTCAGACTCTCTGGGAGGAATGGAAGCTCTGCTCCAAGAGTCGGGGTTCATTACCCTGGTCTGGAATGTTTACCTCCCTCTTCCTTGGAAGTTCACTGTGGTTAGTAACATGGCCAGCATCCACGAGATCACCCTGTTCCTTGAGGTGGCTGGATACGTGGAGACAAGCATGAAGAAGCGCAGGCTCTGTCGCAATGTGTGCTGACTGGCTTCTGTCACATTTTCAGGTGAGGCAAATCTGCTTAGGGATTTCCCTTCAGGAGTGGGAACTGTAAACCCTTCCTTCTGAGTCCCACTCCACGTGCCATCACACTCAGGCACACAGTGCACTCGGGAGGGCTGCGTTGTTCTATTTCTTTAGCAGAGCAGACACTGCTGGCTTCTCATCTTCACACACAACGCCCTTTTCCACAGGCATCTTCTAGCTAGAGGTGAGCGTGTGACACTACACTGACCTATGAGAGGTAGGCAAAGTTAGCCCAGTGAGGCTTCTGAAAAATCTTGTTTTCCTGATTTAAAAAAAGGACGGACTGGCATGCCTTTTGCTGTTCCTTCTTCTTCCTGCCTGGAACATGGATGTGAGACCAGGAAGTACAGCAGCCACCTTGTGACCATGAGGACTGAAGTCACGAGCTGAGGAGGGTAGAACAGAATGAAAGCAGCAGCCTGGATGCCCGATGAGCAGCTGTATCATCCCTAGGGTCATGCAAATTAGCACAAGTCACTGTTGGTTGGGTTTTCTCTTGTTTGCAGCCAAACAAATTCTTTACTGATACGAGGGAGGGTACTTGTTGGTTCCAAAGGAAAGTGGATTCTTAGAAATGTAACTAAAAGTTGTGAATTTCTAAAGAAGTCCCAGGAATAGATCAATCAGAGGAATCATTGTCCATTCCAGGTAGGAGCTTCTACAGCAACTTGCTTGGAAGGAGAATAAATCAGCATCAAGGAGTTAAGATACCATCACCTGAATCATATTACTATATTTTATTGGATCTCAGCTGCTGTCTTCTGTAACATGTAGCATGATGTATTGCTGTGAAAGAAAAAATATGTTCTCAAGACATCACTGATTGTAAGATGCATCCACCCTGATTTCAGAGATTTTAAAATGTGAAAAAGGGGGGTGGGCATCTTAGAGTTGGCAAAATATGGCACATATTTGCTTCCTTGATTATTGCCTGTTGTACCCATTAGGCCAGAGACAGTATCTGCCTTGCTCTCTGCCAAGTCCCCCATATCTAGAATTGGGCCTGGCAGAGCAGACTCCATAAACATGTGTTAATGAATGAATCAGAGTCCTAGTCCTTGCTTTTCCAATAACTTCCCGGGCTACCCTGCTGGCCAAAGCATTTCCCTTTCTCTGTGCCTCATTTCCCTATAATCTAGCGTAACTGACCCTCACCAGGACAGATGAAATGAAAAGCCCCACGCAAAACACAAAGTAGATCCGCACTTCACCGTGGTGCAGACTCCCAGAGTCTCAGAGGGCAGGGAGGCCTCATTCTTCACCCTGGAAGTCTGTCTTTCCCCAGAGCCCAACTCCTTCTAAGGCTCTGCGATTAACCCTTTCCAAACAAGCTTTTCCAATACTCCGTTTGGGTTACTACAAGTGCTCCTTGCAAATGGTCTAGGGCCTAGGGAATATGCAAGATCCTCTGAGCAAAGAGATGGTGTTTTGTAACTTCCCTGAATTTGTCCAGGAAGGTGAAATGCCAGTATGTCACTGCCGCAAAATATTTCTAAGTAACATCAGCCTGCATCTGTCAGAGAGATAGTCTTGCCTCGCCAAAATCCCTGAGCTGGTGAGGAGCAGGGTTATGTGTGCTCTTTCTGCTAGACTAGAACTTTATTTTGAAATAATAAAAATAATAGCTCACACATAATGAGTGATGAACCCTTTGCATATGTGCCTTCATTTAGCCTTCAACATAACCATGTGGGGTAGGAAATATCATTATCTCCTTTTTACAAGTGGGGAAACTGAGGCACAGAGGTGTTAGGGCATAGTGGGTAGCATTCCTTGGCCTCAAACCCAGGTAGGGTAGAATCAAAGTTTATACTCTTGACTACTGTGCTCTACTACCTTGTAATTGCCTTATGCCAGACACCTGGCACTGAGGCTCAGCTGAGAATAAAGCCCAGTCTCTAGCCTGAAAGAGTTCATGCTCTGATGGAGAAGACAGAGCTGCCAGCAGAGATGGGTGCAAGGTGTCACAGGAAACTAAAGGAAAAAAGGCCCATGTCTGTAGGCAGTCAAGGAAGAGTTCATGGGGGAGGTGGTTTGAGTAGGGCATTGAAGGGAAAGTAGGAGTTTGCTAGGTAGGAAAAGTGGGGCAGGGCATCCCAGAGAGCAGAAGCTCCTTGGAGGCTGGATCTGGGAAGAAGGAGGAGGCAGAAGAGCTGGCGGAAAGCAGGACTCTATATTAGGGAAGGGGCCCCATGGGGAGTGAGTTTGCCTGCTTTGGTCAGGGAGTTTGAGAAGGATACAAGCAGTGGAGGAACAGGCTTGCTTCGCATTTTTGAAAGAGCTCTCAGTTGCATAGGGGGTGATTGTGGTGGGGAGAAAGAACTGAGTCCAAGTGGACTGTGAGCTCTATGTTCCCCCACCATGAGTGACATTGTGAAATGGGGAAGAGAAGGGTGGACTGACAAGGAGACCAGCTTTGGCTTCCAGTGTGGGAGGGGTGGACATTCCTGCTCACAGAACCCTCGCGCAGACCAGACGGGCCTTCCGCACATTCATGTGCAGTGACTTGAGGGTCTCTGGCAAGGTCTCTACTCCCACTTCTAAAACACCATCTCTCCGATGCCTGAAATTCCACTTCCAGAAATTATTCCTTTGGATTAAGCACTGATCTCTATTTTCCAGAACTTCTCATGTGTTTTCCAAAGTGGTTCTTTTACTTACGTTTTAAATGTCCAAAGTGACACATGCTTTTATAGAAAAAGAAAATATAAAAATATACTAGACATGTGCTTTATTTCTTCCCAACTATGGTTGAGATTCTGAGCATCGCTTGAAATAGAAAGTCACAGTCATGAGGTGCCAGGGCTGCCGTTTTAGGGCAGCCATTGTATGGGGCCATGTGCAAGCTGGAGTGAAGAGTGAGGAAAGCCGTCTGCTGGAGAAGAGACTGAGGTGGACACAAGCAGGAGACAGCAGAGACCATGGAAGTCCAGAGAGTGAGAAAGAGTTAGAGACAGAGGCTGCCTGGGGACTTTTCAGTCTCCTTGAGGCCACACTGTACTATCTACCATCAAGTTTCATGTGAATTCTAGTTTCCTAATAATAAGTCCCCCTACCTTTTAAATCTAAGCCACCTGGAGTAAGTTTCTGTTTCTTGCAGTTAACAGATCCCTCGCATAACTGCCCCGTAATTTCCTTTTTCACTTTCCAGGTTCCCTTTTTAAGAAATGCATACATCACTAATACTTAGGATAAATTACTTTCATCATCTTCTCTAGTGGAGGAAGTGAAGGAGGAGGCAGGCAGGAAACATGAGGTTCAGGGTAGAGGATGGAAAGTGGTTCTGAAAGTCATGCTCACAGCTGTACTCAGGCCCAGCCCAGCATGCAGACCACTCCCACTGCTCTTGGGTCTGCAGGGGCTGGCTATAAAATTCCTGGAGGGAGTTGTTCCAAAGCACAGAGGTATAACACAGAAGGTCAAGAATTACCTGGAAGTATATCTTCATTACCGGGATCTGTGGCCCATACCTAATTCTGCAAAAATTCAAGATGCTTATATTTTTCTCTAAGAGAGTGTGGAGTTTCTTTATTCAGTTGCACCAAAAACTTGCCATGTCACATGTGAGGAGTTTCTCCTTCCTTCTCATATCCCAGATTAATTAAAACTGTTAATTAATAAGAATAAAAACTCAGCCTTCTTAGTTACCTACCAAAATGAGTGGCTTTTTAAATGTCTGCCTGTCAGGAAGGGCATCAGAAATACCTACACCCACACAAAAAGCCTCCATAAGCAAGCACCAAAGCCATGCTTTTATTTAGTTGAACTTATTTATATTGTCAAATTGTTTAATTATATTGTTAAATAAAAATTATAGGAGGCCATTGTTTTGGACTAAGCTCCTGCAGTAGGCCCCGACAAACCAGACTAAAAATCAAAATGGAGTCACCCATGCTAAAGTTCCATGTCATCAAACCTGAACTAAGTTGTTATCTGGCCTTCAGAGGAATCAGGAAAGAGATAGTCAATTTCCCAAACACGCCAGATTCAATCTTCTGTCGGCATGATAATGAAGTTCCCCTTGCTTTAATCCTTTTTTTTTTTTTTTTCCCCTCACTCTATTGCCTGAGCTAGAGTGCTATGGCATCGGCCTAGCTCAGAGCAACCTCAAACTCCTGGGCTCAAGGAATCCTCCTGCCTCAACCTCCTGAGTAGCTAAGACTACAGGCGCTCACCACCACACTCTGCTAACTTTTTGCTTCTATTTTTAGTTGCCCAGATAATTTTTTCTATTTTTAGTAGAAACCAGGTCTCACTCTTGCTGAGGCTGGTCTCGAACTCCTGAGCTTAAGCAATCCTCCCTCCTCCACCTCCCAGAGTGCTAGGATTCCAGGCATGAGCCACCAGACCCGGCCTCCTTGCTTTA
This sequence comes from Eulemur rufifrons, assembly GCF_041146395.1. NCBI lineage: Eukaryota > Metazoa > Chordata > Mammalia > Primates > Lemuridae > Eulemur > Eulemur rufifrons. The sequence goes on from NC_091001.1 coordinate 65,054,447, forward strand.
ATCTTTACACAAAAAAGGTAGCCTGAAATAACCTGATATTAACTCATCAGTTATTTTTCTACTGTTCTGTCTCCCTGTCCTTGCATTAATAAAGAAAGTAACTTTGAAATAACCAATCTGCTTTTTGTTCTTGTTTCTGTTTTCTTCAGTCCTTTCTGTCTGTAAAACCAACCTCTTCTGCTCACTGGAACACTTGTTCTATTTTACAGAATGAAGTATTGCCTGGTTCCAGAATTGTGATAAAGCCAATTGAGATTTTTAAACTGAATTTGTTGTAATTTTGTCTTTTGACAATACCCTTTCTCATTCCACGAGGGACTTAAGGGGGCGCCCAACTTTATGTGTCATCAGTATCATCACTCCAAGCGTGCATTAAACATTGGCTATATGCAGTGGGCTAGAAATATAACAATGGCTAACATGCATTGAACATTTACTGGAGGAAGGCATTGTGCTGAGTGATTTACATGGATTAACTCAATCAGGCTGCGAGAGGTACTATCCTGTTTCATTGAATCAACAATACCACCTATTGTGAGTTACGCCAATAGGACTAAGAAAGAAAAAAGAATCTGCCAATTAACTGGAAGATTCGGTACCAATCAGGATATGCTACACTGTGAGGTCAAAACCTAGAACCCCCAATCTCAATGGCTAAAGAAGAAAGGTTTATGCTTCTCTCCCCTTAAATGCATCAGCTCTACACCATCTTTACTTTAGGATCAGGGCCACGAAACCGCCTCTGTCTGGAATTTTGCTGGCTGTCGGGGAGGATGGAAAAGAGCACGAGGTGAACCACAGTTGCCTTTTAAAGCTGCAGCCCAGGCTCAGCAGGCAGGATGTGGGCTCCGGCTGCAGAGAGGCACTGTAGGGGCACTGCAGCAAACAGCAGCCCACCCTCCCACTCCCAGATCAATTGAAGAATATATCCCGATTTGGGAGATATTAAAATGTGAAAAACTGCACATCCTGGAATTGATGAAACACGGAATTATCATCCCCAGTAAGCAGGTAAGGAATGGAAGCTTAGGTGGGTCATAAAATGTGCTCAAGATCTTAGGGTAGCAGAGCTGGGACTTCAAGCCAGGTATCGCTGACTCCACCTTTAATCACCCTGTTGCCAGGTGTGGCTGAAACAAGTCTTTACCAAGATAGTACGATCTGTCAGGTGCTGGGAAAACCTGGAGGCTCTCTATATTACTCTCCATTTATTAACCTTTTTATTTTTTTTAAATATTTATTAATTTACTTTTGAGACAAGGTCTTGCTCTGTTGCCCAGGCTGGAGTTCAGAGGTGTGAACATAGCTCACTGCAGCCTCCAATTCCTGGGCTCAAGTGATCCTCCCTCCTCAGCCTCCCAAGTATCTGGGACTACAGGCCCACATCACCATGCCCAGCAAATATTTTTTATTTTTCGTAGAGACAGGGGTCTCACTATGTTGCCCAGGCTGGTCTTGAACTCCTGGCCTCAAGCGATCCTCCTGCCTCAACCACCCTAAGTGCCGGGATTACAGGCATGAGCCACCATGCCTGGCCTATTAATCCTTTAAAATAAAAAACTTTTATTCAAACGTACTGAGTCAGCACTGCGCCAGGTGCAACACTGGAGGATAAGTCTCTGTGCTTAAACAAAATGGCCCAGGTCAGCCAGGGGCCAAAAGGAAAGAACCACAGGGGTCAGTTATTGGCTGTGGAGAGAAAGGAGTGTGCTCAGAGGGCAAGTACACGTGACCCCTTCCCATACTGGGCTGGCCCTGGCCGTAAATCCCATAAAGAGATGACTATTTACTCTAGGCAGAGGCCTGGTGGGTGCGGGTTGAGTGCCAAGAAGGGAGTGAGCTGGCTGTTGGAATGTGAGCGTGGGTGGGTGGGTGAGTAGAAGTGGCCACCGGCTTCCACTGAGTCACAGAGGGCTGGGTGGGGGAGGGCGGCGCGGCTCCACCTTGGTGCAGCAGGAGGAGGTAGGGCAGGAAGAGCCAGAGGGTGGGTGGGGCAGGGAGCCTCTGGGTGCAGCAGATCCCGCTGCAAACAAGCCTTTGATACAAGCATTGCCCAGGGAAAGCCACCGGGGTCCAGGTGGCCATCCTGAAGGCTCTTCTGGGCGTGTAAATCGGGGTTTCCATGAGAATATCCAGAACCCCTGCCTTTGCCTGGTTTGAAATTCAGAAGCTGCCGGCTGGGTACAGATACAATTCTCAAAAGTAGAGATTTGGGGTCCTTTAGAGGCCACTCCTCCCAGAGGGAGGGTCTCAACGGTGAGCAAGTCTTCAAACGATTGAAGATGGGGAATAAGAGAAGCTGAGGGTTAGAAGGAAGTGGGAAGAATAAAACGGGTTGGAGGAGAATGTGGACAAAACACAAACGTTAAACAGAACCAGCAGCAGGATGGGATCCTCGGTTAGCCACAGCGTGGTCTGAGTGTGCAGTTCCAGCTCTGCAGTATAAAATGGGGAGGGCATGTGTGCCGAGGCCAGCACTCTGTCGTGGGCAGGCGGGGTGGGCTTCTGCTGAGCCTGGGGGACCCCTGGGAAAGGATTCACCCAGGTTGCTGTGCCTAGCTGGCTCTGGCCTCCACCTGCACCCTCCCAGAGCCCCCTCCGGGACTGTCTGGCCACCATCCCTGCTCAAGTCTCTCTAGAGCTTTCTCTTGTCCTCCTCTTCACCTGAGACACCCTCTCCATCCTGCGAGACCACCCTCCTGAATCACCCAGCCCTTGCTGAGCAAACGCCGCTGTACGTTCTGTTCGGGACCTTTTAGCTACACAGCGTGGGGAACTGACCTGCCCTGGCTAAATGGAAAAAGGAGGGAGTGTATTGTCTCGTGTGACTTATCTGAAGAAAGTGACAAGCTAGAGGTGGCTGTGGGGAGCCTGGCAGACCAGAGACTCCAACTCCATCTGTCTGTCTGTCCCTGCCTGTGTCTCCCAGTGTGTTTTTTTCTTTCTTTCTCTCAAGCTCACTGCCCGAGAAGGCCAGAACATGGCCTTGGGCCACTCCTAGGTTGTCCCCTTACCACCTTGTAACTTCTGGCTGGCAGCTTTAGAGCGAGCACCTCAAGGAGGGACTCTGATTGGCTCGTCGCAACCCACCTGGGCCCCCAGCAGTGAAGTCTGAGTAGAACGTGGAGGGGTCGTGCTGGGAGGACCAGGGCGATCGGAGCCACACACATACCAGCACATCGTTTGTGATCGTTGCCTGCCTTAGTTAATGTTAGGCCTCAATTATACAGTGAAGGCCTCAAAAGCAGGTGTTCTCTCCTGTGCTTGTCTTGGCGTCCCCCAATAAGCAAGCCCTCAATACAGGTTTGCTGACTGGTTGATTAACTATTAGACAAACAGGCCCGGGCAGGACCACTAATCACTAAAAATACACCTATCTGTGAAGCTCTGAGTGGACCCAGAATCCTCGAGATCTTCCAGGCTCTTTGGAAATCCAGAGTAGTAAGAGGAAATCCAGGCCTCTTGGTGCTGAGCTGCCATTAAGAATGAAGGACAGGCAGAGGCAGCTCACACAGGGAGGTCTCTGCACCTTCCCACCAAGGATCCCGACCCTCAGGGCTGTGAAGGGGATGGCGGCAGCACCTGGCTTAGCAGAGCTGATGCTGAAAGTGTATCTTAGGAGACAGTCAGTGGGTTACAATTTGTCATGGAACATGTCCGTCTGAGGGGTGATCCTTTCCGTGCCTTTCAGCTTTGGAATCGCTCGTTTCCTGCCCTGACAGCGCGGGGTTGCCCAGCAGAGCCTCCTGGGTTCCGAGCCAGCTCTCCCCATGGCCTTCCTCTGGGCTCTCTCTCCTGAGAGCCGTCTGCAGATTCTAAAGCAGGGTGGGTTACACTCACTCCTCAGTCTGTGCGCATTTATTGATTAATCTGCCAGTCGATACGTACTTAGTGAGCATCTGTTGTATCAGTCGTTGTACTGGGAGCTGAGAGGACCCCTGAGAAGTGTAAAACTGGGCCCACTCTCAGGGAGCTACATCTACACGGGGAGATCCCTGAAGAGAGACGGTTCTGGACTGGGGGGTCTAAAGGTTCCCTGGGACATTGATATTATGTTATTGAACTAGGTTCTAGAACGAGGTGATTGAGTTTGGGCCAGGCCTGATGGATGAGTGGGGTCTGGCTATCTATTAGGTGTTGGGGGAGGAGGGTGGGAGACATTACAGGTACAGGGACTGTCAAGGAGGTTTGAAGTACAAGGTGTGTTCTAGCATCAGCATGCTTAGCCCGAGCAGAGGATTTTTATAAAGAAATGATAGAAGATTTTCTGCAATATTGGTTAGAACTAATGAGTATGTAATGTATCCCATGGGCAGAAGAGAGCCAGTGAAAAATTTGAACAGCTAAGGAACTAAAATTGAAGAGTTTTTTTTTTTTTTTTTTTTTTTTTTTTTTTTGTTGAGACAGAGTCTCACTTTGTTGCCCAGGCTAGAGTGAGTGCCGTGGCATCAGCTTAGCTCACAGCAACCTCAAACTCCTGGGCTCAAGTGATCCTACTGCCTCAGCCTCCTGAGTAGCTGGGACTACAGGCATGCGCCACTATGCCCGGCTAATTTTTTCTATATAGATTTTTAGGTGTCCATATAATGTCTTTCTATTTTTAGTAGAGACGGGGTCTCGCTCAGGCTGGTCTCGAACTCCTGACCTTGAGCGATCCACCCGCCTCGGCCTCCCAGAGTGCTAGGATTACAGGCGTGAGCCACCGCGCCCAGCCCTAAAATTGAAGAGTTTTTACAATAATGTTCATATCCCACTCGCCCACTGCTGCCTTTGTCATGGACACTGTTGATTTTAGACTCGGTAACCATTACCAGTTCTTTCTTCCTAACAGAACTCCAATTTTGTTCAAGATCTCTTCCTCCCCCATGCAGCCGTGTGCCCAGAGGGAAGCTGGCCCCACCCCCACACTCAGAGGGGTCTAACTGGTCTATCTTGCGGATGATGGGTTCTAGAACAAGCATGTGACCCAGTTCTGGCCAATGAGAGGTGAAGGAAAGTCCACTAGGGGATTTCAGAGGACAATGTCCCTGTTTCTAAGAGAAACTCATTTTAAAAAGATGGTTTTTCTTCTTACTCTGTACATTGTCATGTCTGGAGGTGGCTATTTTGCTGCTAGTCTGAAGATGAAGTCACCAATGAAGGTAGCAGAACTGAGAGACAAAAAGAACTGGATTCTTTGATTGTATTGTTGAACCATGAAATCAACCATCCTGAAACCCACTCTTTCTGCTATGCAACATAACACATTTCTGTATCGTTTAAGCTAATTTGAGTCAGGGTTTTCTGTTACTTGTAGCCCGAAGCATCCACATTGCTGTCCTCCCAACTCTTGAAATCCTTTTCTTACCATTAAGCCCACTCTCTAGTGAACTCATTGGAAACTCTAGTTCTATGAGCCTTCCTGTTTCTCCAGTTCTATCAATCATTTCCTGTCCTTAATGTCCTTCATGCCATTGTAGAATCCTTGCACAGTAGTTCTTCTCACCCCTGTCCTGCCAGCTCCCTCCAATCCTCACTTCCCATGACCCCAGCACACTCACCCCTGAAATTCCCAGCCATGGTGCCATCCAATTCTGCCTTCACTGCTTCTACCCTTGAATTATGGTTACAAACTACTGTCCAGTTGTTTCTGAGACCAAGCAGCTTCTTGGGATTCCATACTTGTAGTGCTAAAACTGGGACTGTCCTGGGTGAACTGGGACTGTGAGTGACCCTATCCTGAGCTGGTGAGGATGCTGGGGACAGTGCCCAACAATGTGATCAATGGCCGGTACCAATGTATAGTCTCCAATCTCCAACGGAGCTCATCCCTATTTGGCAATCCTATTACCAAGCACTATTTGTCCCCGTCACCTCAGTGGTGGTTACAAGTCTTCACCGGGGCTTTCAAAATGCCTACTCAGCTCCCACTCCACTCTTTTTGCCACTGACTTCCAATATCACCAAGAAAGCAGAAGCTATCGGCTATCATCAACCTCCTTGCTCTCCTGCACTCTCACTCAGCATGCATCTCCTTTCTTGCTGCTTAGAGGAAGCCTTTCCCTACTTCTCCTAAACAATCATCAGAAATCCAGACTCCATCCCTTCCTGCCCTCCACATCCACCTCTGGCTATCACCCTCTCCCCATCCCTTCCCTGACAAGCGACCTGCAATACAAGTCTCATTTGCTGTCTGTTCCTAACTCTCCCTTCAGCCTGGACTCTGCCCCTACCACTGCTCTTGCTGGGCTCTCCAAGGACCTGTCAGTGGACTCAGGCCATGGGCTGGCTGCTCAGTGTGGCCCTACTGACCAACCCTCCTCCTCAGAGCCCAATCCTCCATTGATGTCACTTCCCTACTTCCCCTCCCATCTCTGCCTGCTCCTGCTCAGTTTCCTCTTAGGGCTCCTCTTCCTGTGTCTGCAGTGTAAATGCTGGTGTTTCCTCCCTCTCTCCTTCTCAACTGTACACGCTTTTCTTGGACGATTTCAGCTATAACCATGGTTTCCACTATTACCAAATCCTGACAACTCCTTAATCATTATGTAATTTTAGCTAAGACTTTTCTTCTATGCTTTGACCTATATTTGCTCTGAAGCCTCAGTGTGATTGTTAAGGTCCGTGGTTTTGGAGTTAGACAGATCTAGGTTTGAGTCCTGGATCTACCACCCATTAGCTGTGTGACTTTGGTCAGGTGCTTAATCTCTGTGCTTCAGTTTCCTCAGTTATAAACTGGAGATCATAATGTGCTTACCTTATGCAGCTGCTGAGAAGATTAAATGAGACTATGTGCAGTGCTTAGTACAGTGCCTGACTCACAGTGACAATCAGTGAGGTTATTTCCATGGCATTCTGTTGCCTATTACTCATCTTTTTTTAAAAAAGCTTTTATTTCCTGAACAGCCAGGCACTAAACAATTTACATTATTTAATCCTAAAAAACACACAAAAATTTTTATTTAAAGACATGGGATAGGTGTTGTATTTTCTTTTTACAGGTGAAGAAACAAGCTGAGAGATGGAGCATCTGTGTAAGGTCCTACAGCCTGGCAGTGGCCAAGCTTGGCTTTGAACAGAGTTTAAGGCCAAAGTCCTTCTTCTACACCGCTACAATAACCCCATCTCTCAACATATTCGACAATCAAATTCCATTCTCTTTTCATGTTCCACATCTGCTCTTCTGCTTAAAATCCCATTTTGCGGGAAGGATGTTGGCAAAAACTAACCCTCCAGGGGAGAGGAGGGTATGGAGGGGTAGGTGGTGCTGGACTCTGCTCCCAGCTCTAGAGCCCCTACCCCGTCCGACCCCTCACCAAGGGCCAGCAGAGGCCCCTCCCAAACCGCTCCCCATCCTCTTCTCTCCACCCACTGCTCTTGTCCTCCTGCAGTCCCTCCAGATCTTTCAACTGGATGTTTGCCAAGCTCCTAATTGGTCTTCCTGCTGGGCCAGCACCTAGTACGATGTCAATAAATAATTGTTAAGGACTCTGGCTGACCCTAGCCTTGCGCCCCAAATTCACTCTGTGTTCTGCTGCTGGAGCGACATTGCTAACTATGTTCATTTCGTGCTCCTAAAGGTCTCCAAGAGTCCCCATTTCCTGCAGAACAAAATGTTAGGGAGATTCAGGCAAAAAAGAAGTCCAATGTGAAAGGTTTGTCGGACCCTTGGAGGAAAGGGAATTCCCAAGGTTTGATCCTCTGGGTCTGTGGCCTGAGGTTCAAGCAAGATCCATCCTCCAACAGCAAATGTTGGATTGAGAACATACAGGCACTTCCAGGTCTACTTTCTTTTTCCCAGCTGCCTCCCGCTCCTCAGCCCGTTGTCCCATCTTCCCAGTAGGGGGCAGTGGCGAGCAAAAGGTGTTGCCATAGGATGGGGCTGGTGACCTGGCTTCTGGGCTGGGTATCCAGTTCCCTGGGCAGATGTCCGAAGAAAACACTCTGGCCACACAATTGGTCTTTCATTAGCATCTTTTCTGGCAGTCGCAGGCAGAATTTAGGACTGCAACGACTGGAAACTGAATTCTTTTTCCCCTCTCTTTCTTGGCTCCTCCTGCCTCTGGGGCCAGGAGAGTCCGGGCGAAGTGGAGGGTTGGCACACCGGTTCTGCGCGGGGCCGCAGGCTGTGCGGCACCCGCGGGACGCTGTAGTGCTAGTCACTCCTGCGGCCTCCCGGCGGGCCCCGCCCCGTGACTCACCCTGCTCCGGCCCCGCCGCGCAGCCGGGTGGGAGGCCCGGAGAGGAGCCCCGCCGCGCCGTGCTGGGTGTGCCCCTGAAGTGGCACGTGCACTGCTAATTCCTGGGGTGGTGCGGGGCGCGCCCGGGGTGTGTAGCCCGAACTGGACTCGCAGCCTCCCTCGGCCTCCTTTGGATGGCTTGGATGGCTGCAGTCCGCGTCCCAGGCTTGGAGCCGTTCCCTCGGCCCACAGCTGGAGAAAACACAGACACGTGGAACGCGAGCGGGAAGCGATGGGCACAAAGAGCTGCTGTCTTCTGCAGCCATTCTCTTCCTGGAACACCATGAGACAAAAGGAAAGGGGTCTTCTCAGTTAATCACCGTGGCAGTGTTGCTGGGGGGCGGGGCCCTAAACTGTTGGGGACGGGTAAGAATACCAAACAAAGGAAAAGTCCAACGGTGTTATCCTACTTGCCATTTATCCCAGGGTAGTGACTGAATTAGTGGGCCCTACCCCAGTCAGACCTGTGGGTTGCCACCTACTTGCCCTAAGTCCTTGACTGTTTTAAAATTGATAAACATGTTTCTTATTCCCCTGAATTCTAGAGACTTAGAGGTAGAGAAACCTTAGCGAGTACTCACAATTCACCACCTTTTCTTTTCTGTTCTTTTTTTTTTTTTTTTTTTTTTTTGCCAGGGTCTCCCTCTGTGGCCCAGGCTAGATTGCAGTGGCATCATCATAGCTCACAGCAACCTCAAACTCCTGGGCTTAAGTGATCCTCCTGCCTCAGCCTCCCAAATAGCTGGGACTACAGGCACACTCCACCATAGCAAGCTAATTTTTTCTATTTTTGGTAGAGAGGGGTCTCACTCCTGCTCAGGCTTGTCTCAAATTCTTGACCTCAAGCAATCAATCCTCCCACTTCAGCCTCTCAAAGTGCTGGGATTACAGGTGTGAGCCGTTAGGCCGGCCCACAGCCTTCATTTTAATGAAGAGACCTGGACGGCTAGGTGACTTGAGTAGGCTGTGCTGTTCTTGCTGTTAGCGAATGATGAGTCACGCTTGGAACCCAAGCCCCCAACACCCCTTAAACCTACTGGCAGATGAACATCCTGTCCTAACCTCGGGCCTGGTGCAGGGCTGATGGACAGGATGCGTGGCCCATGATCAAAGCAGCTGGTGTGAGGGAAGCATTCATCCAATGAATAGGGTGTCTTGGGTTAAGAACTTTATGCAGAAAAAATTTTGTGTTTCAATGGAAAACTATGTATCATTTATAGCACACCCCTCAGGGCCATGAGATTCTAGCCCTGGTCATTGTGTTTAAGCTATTTTGCAACTCTGTAAATTGTAGGTAATTGATAGATACAAAATTCTGTTCTGTCTGACAGAGATTTGGCTTCTTCCCACCCCTTCCCAAGGGCAATGGAAAAAAACCCACTTTTGTCCTCATTTGCAATTCGACTTAATATTCCTTTATTGCATATAAATCTGTTGTTTTTTCCTTTGAACCAGTGATAACACCTATCTGCCTGCTTCCATCATATCATTTGAGCAACATAAATTCTTTAACACTTGTTCTTCTTTTAAAATATTTTTATGGAAGTTGCAATTTTACCTTTTAACAATGTCATACCTCGTCTACTAGGCCCAGCCATCCCACCATGTGGTGTGGTGAGTGGCTGCTGGATGCATCTGTCTCTGTGTCCACATGAATCCAACCAGAGCTACTCTTGGCCGGCTTTGCTGGAGAGACAGCGTGTCCAAGGATGGCAGCTAGGGCTGGCCCAGGGTGGCTGACCTGGGCCCCACAGCCCCATGCCATGGATTAGTGTTCCTCTTTTGACACTTTCAAAAACTAAGCCAGGGAAGTCGTCCTACCCCCTCTGAGAGCAGGAGGCCAGCTTGGAAGGCAGCCTGCTGGCCAGGCCCTGGAGGCAAGGCTCACGTGGGCAGGGAGGCAGGCTGACTAGATGCCTCTTGGTTCCTTTATCCTTAGTTTGAATTTCTGTCCCTGTCTTTTTTTCTCATGCGTTGTTAGTTATTGAAGCTAACAGAAGTATTTGTCTGCTGCACCAAAAATAAAAGGGGGAAAGTGAGAAGGGAATGTGAGGGAAAGGGACAAACAGGGAAACAGGGAAGCAGTGAGGGAGGGAAACAAGGGGTAGGGGGAAGAGAACTGTCTTAGTCAATTCTTGTTGCTGTAAAGGAACACCTGAGGCTGGGTAACTTATTAAAAAAAAAAAAAAAGAGGTTCATTTGGCTTATAGTTCTGCTGGCTGGAAGACTGGGCATCTGGTGAAAGCCTCAGGCTGCTTCCACTCATGGCAGAGGGGACAGGGAGCCAGCGGTGCAGAGATCACATGGTGAGAGAGGAAGCACGAGAGAGAGAGGGGAGGTGCCAGCTCTTTTTAACAACCAGATCTTCCCAGAACTAATAGAGTAAGAACTCATTGGTTACCCCAAGGACTGCACCAAGCCATTCATGAGGGATCCAGCCCCGGACCCAAACCCTCCCATTAGGTCCCACCTCCGGCACTAGGGGTCAAATTTCAACATGAGGTGAGGGAGACAAACATCCAAACTACAGCAAAAACAAACTAGAGTAGTCTTGCCACCAATATTTTCTGGGCTACACAAAATGATCTACGGACACAGCGTTAAATAACACAGTGACAAGGCTCTCCCTTGGCACTTGTGATTATGTGAAGAAGACAGCCTCAGTTTGGTGCTACTCTGTCTTCAACACCTCTTTTAACTTTCCCTATCTTCTCTCCTAACCAAGGATGAGTAGGCCTCAGGCTCAGGGCTTTCAGTCAGCAAGAGTATCCAGCAGAATTTAACACCATTGCTCTGTTTTCATCGTATTCATCTTATTGTTTTATAATATGTCCTCCTAGTTATAGCAAGGGATACTGGTTTTCCACTGATTAAAAAGTTTCTTTTTGACCTGCTTCGTTTCTGATCTGGGCCCGTCCACCCTTCTTAGGCAACCTGGTGGTCCCCCACTCCCAGGAGGTCACCATGTTGGTGCTGAACTTAGTGCGGACACCCAATCAGCATAGCACACTACAGCCCAGAACTCCTGGGCTCAAGCAGATCCTCCCACCTCAGCCTCCCGGGTAGCTGGGACTATAGGCACATGCCTCTGTGCCCAGCAAAAAGTTTATTTTTATTTTTTTGAGACAGAGTCTCCCTCTGTCACCCTGGCTAGAGTGTAGTGGTACCATCATGGCTCATTGCAACCTTTAACTCCTGGGCTCAAGCAATCCTCCTGCATCAGCTACCTGGGTAGGTGGGACTACAGGCATGCACCACCACACCTGGCTAATTGTGCTATTTTTGTAGAGATGGGGTCTCACTCTTGCTCAGGCTGGTCTCAAACTCCTGACTTCAAGCGATCCTCCCACCTTGGCATCCCAGAGTGCTAGGATTACAGGTGTGATCTACTGTACCCAGCCCAAAACATTTATTTATAAAATAATATTATTTAAAGTAGAGTCAAGAGAAAAAAGTCATTGGATGTAAATAAGTAATATTAGGATATGTAAAAATCATGGTGGTGGCACAAAATTGGGGACTGAAGTTGAAAAGGAAGAAGGCAAAGAAGGAGAAAGATAGCAGTAAGAATGAGAGATGAGAAACCAAGGAAACCGTGTCAGGGAGCCGGGGACACCCTAAGGGAAGGACTTACTGTAAAGGGAGAAAGACGGAAGAGGGTCTGGCTTTGATATTTGGAGCCTAAGGAGAGGATTGGATGATTTGACAGTGCCATTGGTGCTGTTTCAAATGTACACTGACTGCGTACAGGACTTTGGGCAGTTGTTCAGGAAAACTGGAAGTGGTTTAGGGTGGCTCTCACCTCTCAGAAAGAAAAAGGGGGCTTTGCCACGGGCCACCCTGTGGATGCTCTCTACACTTTCTGCCATTAACAGCTGCTTAAGTAGATATCACTTCGTTTTTTCTTTCTTCATTGGTATTCATTGGATACTTCTAAATGTCTAATTGCAAGAACTCATTCTAATAAGCTTGAATTTTCATGTTGGGGTATGAATTAGTGTCCAATAACTCAGAGCCTGTCTGCTTCCCACTTAATTTAGAGATATGCTGATTGGTGCAAGCCTTTTGATGCCAAAAAAAAAAAAAAAAAAAAATCTCTCATTTCTGAAGCTTTCAAGCCAAGCTCATTGAAAAAATATGGCCATAAATACTTATTCCAACAGCTCCCCAGACCATCATCACAAAGCTTTTACACTGCATTTACTAGGAGCTCCCCAGCCCAGCCCAAATCATCTGACTCCTATTCCTCATGGGTCGTTGGAAATGTCCATGTCCTCCCACCACCTGCCTCACTGAAACCACCTTCCTTGCACTGCTGGGCCAGCAGTCCATGTGTCCAGATGCCAGGTTGAAGCTGTGGGCCTCGATTTCCTACAGTTGTAAACCTCTGGCTTCCTGGCTTACCACAGGCTGATGCTCTGGCCAGAGGCATTGAAGGTTGAAGCTTTGGCCTGTTGGCTTTCACTGTGGGCGGCCCTTGCTGCTGGGGTTAGGCTGTCTGGGCAGAACTTGTGGGCCACTGGGTGGTGGCCTACAGCGTGGATTGGTACAGTGGAATTGTGAAGGAGAGTAGGGAGGGAGGTCCTGGAGGGACATAAGGTACTTCCCCCCACCCCATGAATTGCCCTATAATCCCTGGGGTTCACTGAGTCCACAGAAGCCAGCCTTGCTTTCCAAGGCCAGGCACAGACCAGCCACTAGCCAGCCCCCGCAAGGGTGTGCTGCGAGGCCCCCACTTGTGTTTCCCAGCTCTGGCCACATATGAAAGCCAACTGGGGAACTTTAGAAATAATGATGCCTGAGCTGCACCCCAGACAATCGGAATCTAGAGTCTCTGGAGGGTATGCTTGGCCACTGGTATTTTTAAATTAAGGTTTAACTTAGATGTAGCAAAATGCACAAATCTTAAGTATACAGCTACATGAATGTTTGCATGTGTATCTACCTAAGTAACTACCACCTAGATCAAGATGTGGAACACTCCTCGTCCCTCTGAAGGCTCCTTTCTGCAGTGTATCTATCTAGGTATCTATATGTTAAAAGAAAAACTTTTTTTGTTTTGTTTTTATATGTATATATATATATATATATATTTTTTTTTTTTGAGACAGAGTCTCGCTCTATTGCCCAGGCTAGAGTGCTGTAGAGTCAGCCTAGCTCACAGCAACCTCAAACTCCTGGGCTCAAGCAATCCTTCTGCCTCAGCCTCCCAGGTAGCTGGGCCTACAGGCATGTGCCACCCATGCCTGGCTGATTTTTTTTTTTTATATATATTTTTAGTTGTCCATATAATTTCTTTCTATTCTTTTAGTAGAGACGGGGTCTCGCTCTTGCTCAGGCTGGTCTCGAACTCCTGAGCTCAAACGATCCTCCCGCCTCGGCCTCCCAGACTGCTAGGATTACAGGTGTGAGCCACTGTGCCCGGCCTGTTTTATTTTTCTTTCCAAATCGCTTCTCACCTGAGAAAAGGAAAACTTTAGACAAATTAAATTTAACCAGAGTTTAATTGAGCGAATAACAATTCATAAATGGGGCAGCCCCCCTACAATAAGAATAAGTTTAGAGAGACTCCAGCACTGCCTCGTGGTCAGAGAGGATTTATGGACAGAAAAAGAAAAGTGACGTAGAGAAAAAGGAAAGTGATGTACAAAAAACAGAAGTGAGATACAAAAACAGCTGGCTTGGTTACAGCTTGGTGTTTGCTTTATTTGAACAGGGTTTGAACAGTTGGCTGCCCTTGATTGGCGGAAACTTGGTGGTTGGTACAAGAGTAGGCAACAGTCTGTATACATGCAGTTCAGTTACAGTTCACTATGGGTGGAGGAATCTTTAGGCCGAACTTAAAACACGAGAAGACAGCTTTAGGCCAAACTTCATTTAACATACGTATATTAATGTATTTGTGTGTGTGTGTATTTATTTATTTATTGGTGATGAAGGGGAGGAAAAAAAATCTTTTTCCACTCATCTTAGCTTCTCTGACACCCTGTGAATTAGACCAACAAAAGACGGGATTAAGCCGGGTGCAGGGGCTCACGCCTGTAATCCTAGCACTTGGGAGGCTGAGGAGGGTGGATCGGTTGAGCTCAGGAGTTTGAGACCAGCCTGAGCAAGAGCGAGACCCCGTCTCTACTAAAAATAGAAAGAAATTATATGGACAGCTAAAAATATATATAGAAAAATTAGCCAGGCATGGTGGTGCATGCCTGTAGTCCCAGCTACTCGGGAGGCTGAGGCAGTAGGATCGCTTGAGCCCAGGAGTTTGAGGTTGCTGTGAGCTAGGCTGATGCCACGGCACTCTAGCCCAGGCAACAGAGCAAGACTCTGTCTCAAAAAAAAAAAAAAAAAAAAAAAAAAGATGGATTAAAAAAAGAAAAACAAACAAGTTTATTAATATGTGCATCCTGCTTACACAATGGAGCACTCAGGGATGAGTAAGAACTCAGAGGTGTGGTTAGAACCTGGGTTTATATAGCATCTTAGCAAAAGAACAATAAATTATTAGAGAAGTAACAAGACAAAGGGAAAGAACTTTGAATTTTTAGGACGGCAAATTGTGGGAAGGCAAATATATAGGGAACTAATGGAAGATAAGGGCTCATTAGTAAGGTTTGTTATGCATATTCCTCCTGTAGATTTGCCTCCCATGTCTAAGTTCTGTCCTTCCTGGTAGAAAGGGAGGGGGAACACCTTTGCAAACTTATGTCCTGCTTTTAGGCAAATGGGGGAGGGCAGAGAGCTTTTCTTGTATCTGTGTCTCTCCAAAAGCCTTCAGCTCAGAATAATCCTTACGCCAAAGTGGCATGTTTGGGGGTGGCACGCTCTGATCCTCCAGTGCTGTCAGGACGTTTCAGATCAAGAGCAGGGGAAGCCAGCACCTCTTCTTTGAACTTTTCCAGTTTTCCTAATTCCAGGAAACTCGTATCAAGCACCCTGGGTCCAATTCTTGTGTCAGTAAAGTACCCACGACTCCAGGATGATTCTCCTCTAGTATCTTCACTACTATCATTTAGAATACATAGCTTGAAGATGAGTGAGTGATGGGTTCAGAAAGTCAGAACATTTTTTTTTTTCTTTTTAAATTTTAAACTTAACAAGTCTTACTCAGAAGGTCCAGCACTTTTGTTTTAAAAGAAGATGTTCTTGTCACCTCCTTTTTAATTTAGGGTCCTAACCCAACAAGAAAAGTTCCATATTACCTCCTTGATATTGTGTGTGTGTACGGTTAAAATACATATAACACAAAATTTGTCATTTTAACCATTTTTACGTGTACAATTCAGTGGCATTAACTATATTCACACTGTTGTGCAACCATCCTCACCATCCATCCAGAGAACGTTTTTATTATCCTAAACTGAAACTATGTACCCATTAAACAATAACTTTCCACTCTCCCTTTTCCCCAGCCCTTGGCAACAATGATTCTACTTGAGTCTCTAAGAATTTGACTGTTCTAGGTACCTCATATAAGTGAAATCATAACAATATTTGTCCTTTTGTGTCTGGCTTATTTCACTTAGCATAATGTCTTCAATGTTCATCCAGGTCGTAGCATGTGTCAGAATTTCCTTCCTTTTTAAGGATGAAATAATGTTCCATTGTATGTGTATACCACATTTTCTTTATCCATTCATCTGTTGATGGACACTTAGGTTATTTCCACCTTTTGGCTATTGTGAATAATACTGTTGGAAAGATTGATGCACAGGTAGCTACAAGTGCTGCAGCATCTGGATTTTTCAGACGCTCCTCTGCTGATTTTAACATGCAGCAGGGTTGAGACACCCTCTTCTGGAGGTTCGTGCCCTGTCCCGGTTCTCAAAGCCAGGCTTCCTTGTGGGGCAGCTGGGGAAGCCTCAAAGTGCCATCAGGGTTCCTGATTGATCCCACACCACTGCCCAGTGCTGCCTCCCTGGAGATGGGCCCTGTTGGTGTCCTTGCCATCCTTCTAATCAGCCACCTCAGCAACCTTGAGGTCTGGGAAGTTCCTGGGCCTCTTTTCAAATTTGCCCCTCTCTTCCTTGAGACCAACTATGCATATCAAACATGGTAGACAGGTTGCTACCAAAGATCTTGCTTTATCCTTTCCCCCAGGGCAGGGAGCACCTCTTAGCCTGCACATTACATGACCAAGAGGGCCACTCCAGGTATTGTTACAGAACAAATAAAATCTTGGCAGGCCAGGTGGGGCATGCCTACAGGCCCGGCTACTTGCCAGGCTGAGGTGAGAGGATCCCTTGAGCCCAGGCTGGGCAATAGCTCAAGACCCCACCTCTAAAACAAAACGACAACAACAAAAAAAGGTTCCAAGATAACTTTCTGCCTCAACCAAGTCCTGAAAGCTGTTGACAGCCCTTAAATTATTGCTTCCTTACCTAAAAAATATCAGTTTTGTTTATGCAGGCTTATACAGGCTCTGGCCTGGTGTCTGAACCTGAACCATGCACAGAGTGGCATCGGCAGAGACTACTTGGGTGCCCAAGGGCCACTGCACCGTGTGGGCTAGGGACAGGCCCATTTCACCCCACCCTAAGGGGTACACGGCATGGCTCACTGGGTAGTGAGGCCCATGGGGGTGAAGGCTGCAAGCTGGCGTGTCTAAGGCTGGCAGCCCAAGATCCCACGGTTGATGCCCCTGGCCAGCATCAGCTTCCTCGCGGACTTTGGCAGAAACGGCAGTGCCAGTGCTCACTTGGCTTTAAGGGCCAAGGCATCTGTGTGCACCACTGGGGCCTCCTAAAATCAGGGTAGGAGGCCAAGGTTCTGGGTTGTGCAAGTGGGAGCGTAGGCCAAGGAAATTGGAGTTTTTATTGTTAGTGGAGTTCTATTAGCACCTCCGGGCAGAAGAGGCCTTGGAAAATTCTAACTCCCAGATGCCAATCAACAAATAGCGAGACTGATTCTTAGGAGTAGTTTCAAATCTGTCCATTTTGCAGAGCTACAGCCAGTTCAGTTTAAGTCTGACACTCTGCTGGGAGTGCTGATGTGGAACACAGTGCTCAGGATCCTGATAGCAAGCCCAGCCTCTGGAGGCGGGGTGTACCGGAACGTACTGGTAAGCCCTAGGACAAGGAGCTAGAATTATGAACATGACTTTCCAGCCTTCTGGTTTTCATGAAGCAGTTCTTGTCCTCAGGACTGAAGCTGATAGACAGCAAGAGTCCAGCTAATTAGGTCTGCCTGTTAGTGGCCAGAACTGCTCAAGTATTTCTGGGGCCACTGCCTTCTCTAGATCTCATCAAGGTCAAGGTCTTCTCTAACACAGGGGCATAGGGAAAACTTCCCCTTTGCCTTCATTTGCTGAAAGTCAGCTGACAAAAAGGCCACGTGTGTTGATGGACTTCGGTCTTTCTACCTGCAATATGAGCTTAGCCAATAAGAAGTCGGGAAGGGACCAGAGGTAATTGTTTTCTTCTTTGGTGAGTCTGGACTTTAGGTAGAGAAGGGAACTTTAGAGAACAACTTCATCCTTTGCTTTGGGACAGACAGAGGCTCAAGAGACAGGGATGGGCACAGTGGAGGTCAGAGAGACCTTGAGTATCTTCTCAGCCCAGTATGTCAAAGCACTACACTTTGGGGTACAGTTTCTGAGCCCCAACACATTTAATAATGGCCATTCAGCCAGACAGCCAGGAGTGGCTGCCTTCTCTTCATCAGAGTGGGAGCTGGTGCTCTGAAGATGGAGGTGGGAATGGGGCCTGGACAACCTGTCCTAGAAAGGGGTGTCAGAGACTCCCAAACCTGCTTACAGTCATCTTCCCCATGCCAGGCTCTGCTCCCCAACAAACTTCCGTGCAAGTCACTCTCCTATACCTTGAGGAGTACAGAAAACAATAATGCTACAAGAAGTTTGTCTTGTCATCTGGTAGGGGAGAGAATCATGCATGTAGGATAAGGAATCAGTGCCCCAAACAGAGTATGAGCAGAGAATGCACAGTTCTGTTCACAGAAGTAATCCTCAAGCTGTGTGCAGTGCAGTTAAGGTAGCCTTACTATTTTTGTACAACTTTGGTATTATTTTAAGTAATAGCAGGAACTAACTTTATTAGGGTCAGATTTGTGCTAAACACTTTGAATGCATTGTTCTGTTTAGTTGCTATGACAACACTTTCCCCTTTTTACAAATGGGGAAACTGATCCTCAGAGAAGTTAAATGCTATTCCTAGGCTGGGCGAGATGGCTCACACCTGGAATCCTAGCACTCTGGGAGGCCGAGGTAGAAGGATCACTTGAGCTCAGGAGTTCAACACCAGTCTGAGCAAGAGCGTGACCCTGTCTCTGCTAAAAATAGAAAAATTAGCCAGGCATGGTGGCGTGCGCCTGTAGTTCCAGCTACTTAGGAGGCTGAGGCACAAGGATGGCTTGAGTCCAGGAGTTGGAGGTTGCAGTGAGCTATGATGACACCACTGTACTCTAACCGTGGCAACAGAGTGAGACTCTGTCTCAAAAAAAAAAAAAAAAAAAAAAAGCCATTCCTAAGGTGGTCCACCTGGTAAGAGGTGGAGCCAGAATTTTAACCCAGTCTGGTCCCACCCTGAGCTTGGCTGTTAATGTGATGCTATGCTGGACGCCCACACGCATCTGCAGGCACGTGAAAGGAAGTTCTGAAGAAGTGGCTCCGGATTTTGGTGCTGGTGCTACCCAGCTCTGTGGCCTCACACCGGTACTTTGCTTCTCAAGGCTTTGGTTTCCTCTTCACTTGTGTTAATAGCTGGGCCAAATGCTTACAAATGTGCCTTCCATTTCTAAAGATTCTCTCAAATCTAGGATTGTCAGGTTCCTAAAATGAAATCATCTCATGCTCGCCCTTTTTAATGCCTGAATCCAAAAGAGCAGTTCCAAGGCAAATAGGGTGCAATTGCATCCAGTCACTCTCTGACTTCTGGGGAGGCTTCTAAAAAGCGTGGGGTGTGGTGACAGGGCTGGGAGAGGGGACATGGGGGCAGAGGAGCCACAACTCTGTTTGCAAGGAACTCACCAAACTTACTCTACTATTTACACAGCACGTATCAGGATAGACTACTATGTCAAACAGCCCCAAAATTGCACTGGCTTAACCCAAGAAAAGCTTAGTTCTCACTTAGGAACAGTCCAACCCCAGTGTCCTGGTGTGTGGCTGTCCTCCAAGGGGCTTGTCAGGAACCCGGCTCCTTCTATCTCGTGGTGCTGCTTGTCTCTCTTGTCCTCAGAATACTTTACTTCTGGTTAGAGAAATTTTCTAGGGTGCAGGAAAGGGGCATCCTTTACTCCTCTCCTGTTCCACTGGCCAGAATTGGTCCATGGTCCTGTCCCACCTGACTTCGAAGGAGAAACTGGGAAGTGTAGTCTCACTTTGTGTCCAAGGGAAGCTGACTTTGCTGGACATATGGAAGTCTGTATAAAGCCCCTAAATAGTGGAGTCAATCTCAGAGAAGAGGGAGCTTACCCTACCAGTTATGGACTCTCCACAGTGAACTCTCTGGCTTGTTGAGAACACATTTTCCCACCATAACTGTTCATAGTACTAACCTGAGTGTCACTTGGTGAGAATAAAATGACCGCCCCCCTTCCTTCCTTGGTTCTCTAAAAGAAGGTAATAGAACTTTCTTAAAGAGTATGAAGACTTTCTTCAGTGTCTTTTTCCTGGGGTCAAAGGTAAAAATAATATCTTCCCATCACAATCTCATTTAATTCTGAATGACCACCCTGTGATATGGGTGCATCACTACCTCTACTTGTCAGATGAAGACGTTAAGCTACCTTCTCAAGCTACGTTGCCACAACACTTTTCCATGTACTGTGGGTGGGAGGATCAAAGATCATTTTCAATTGGCAAAAAGTTAGGATCAGGGCTACTTAAAAGCCATTCATAGTTATTTCTTTTAAGGGAATTGGCAAAAAGTTAGGATCAGGGCTACTTAAAAGGCATTCACCGTTATTTCTTTTAAGGGCCACTACAAATGCACCGATAGGGATCTTGTCTAATGGAGACAAATCTTAGACTTTCTTTAACAAATACCTAAAGCACACTTGAAATTTGTAAGTAAGCCTGTTATTTGGAAATGGATGAAACAAAAAGGTTTGAGAACAATCCTCTTAATTAAGTTAAACTCCCTCTTGCAATCTCTTCTAATGATTAACTTATTAGAAAAATCCTTTTGTTGACCAACAGTGTAAATGTAAAGTTTGCTTAATCATTCAATAATATTGATTGAGGCCATTTTGAGGTTTTTGTCTGAAGAGTAATTAGTTTTTAACACTCCAATTTGCAGCATTCAAATTCTTTAAGTTGCTTCCTCCCCTCAACTTTAAAATCTTTTGCTAAATTTCAAAAGTAAAATATCTTTATTCAGGCTGGGTGCAGTGGCTCATACCTGTAATCCTAGTAGTCTGGGAGGCCAAGGCTGGAGGATCACTTGAGCTTGTCAGGAGTTCAAGACCAGCATGAGCAAAAGCGAGACCCCCTATCTCTACTAAAAATAGTAAAATTAGCCAGGTTTGGTGGCGTGTGCCTGTAGTCCCAGCTACTCGGGAGGCTGATGCAAGAGGATCACTTGAGCCCAGGAATTTGAGGCTGCAGTGAGCTACGATGACGCCACTGTTCTCTAGCCTGGGCAACAGAGTGAGACTCTGTCTCAAACAAACAAACAAACAAACAAAATATTTATTCAATGAATAAAGTTAGCTGGGCACTAACTGGGTGCAGTGCACTGTGTGGGCTCTGGGGAAGCAGGAGGTTTTTGCAGTGGAGGTGGGGTCTGGGGGTCTCTCAAATGAAAGAAGGTAGGTGAGAGATGAGGCCAGGAAAGAGGTGCTCAGAATTAGAAGAAGGTTAAGGCAATGCCTGATCTAGAGCAGGTACCAATATAATGTCTGAGGCATGAATGAATGCTGTATTGGGGAAGGAAAAAACCTTTATCCTCTACTCTTTTAGGTTCAGGACTGAGGGCCTGCAAATAAACTGACAGATTAACATGAGAAAAAAAAAAAAGAATTATTTGATATGCATCCAGGGGGCCACACAGTAATGAAGTGAAAATTCCAGAAAGACAGTCAGACCAGAAGGCTCATATACCAATCTAACAAAGGGTGATATATTTGTCAAGAAGTAATAAGACAAAGGAAAAGGGCTTTGAGCTTCTATTGGTGGTGAATTTGGGGAAGGTAAACAGATGGGAAACTAATGGATGAGGGTTACTTAGTCAAGTGTGTTTGTGCAGGCCCATCTCAATGCTGACTTTCCAACTTCTTTATGGCCATAGAACTCTCTTGGGGGAGATTTATGGGAGATTTATGGAAGTCCTCACTTCTCAGAAGTTTCTGATCTTGGTCAGATAAAGGAAGCCAGAGGAAGGCTTCTTTGTGCATCTGTTGATTCTCAATGGTGTTCAGCTCAAAATAATCCATATACCAAAGTGACATATGTGGGGGCAGTATATTCTGGTCCCCTTCAGCTGCAACAGGTGCTAAAGGAAGAAAACTCCTTTGCCAGTCTCTCTTGGGAGAATAACTCAGCTTTCCATAGAATGCCCCTTCACTGACCTGCCTTGATTGAACCTCGCTGCCCCAGGATGAGAAAGCTTTTCTTATATCTGGCAATGCCCACTCTTACCTTGGCCTCACATCACCAGAGAGCACAGCAGAAAGATGTGGAGAGCAGAGGGCACAGCATCATACATGCATCAAACACAAGCATGCGGATGAGTCTTTGGAGAGAGTGGGTAGCCCCCTAGGGCAGGGGCAGTAGCCAAGGATGGGTGGCAGGGGAACATGGCTGGAGCTCTCATTTCTAAAAGAAACCATGGTTAAAAAGTTATTTTTGAAGACCTTTGCTTAGGATTCCAAATAGCACATACCAGAGAGCCTCCCAAGAACTCCTAACCTAGGTATGCAGAGGAGAGGTTCAACTGGGGCCCATCATCTTATGGTGGAAGAATCAGCTACCTCAGGAGAGATGCCTGCACCTTGGAAGTCTTGCGGGCATTGGGCTCAATGGTTCCCAAGATGCTCACCTTTTGTTGAAAGAGATAACAGCTTCCAGTGGGTAATGAGAAGATCAGACCCTTCTTAGTGGAGCTTGGTGTAGCACGCACTGGCTTCTTTATCAAGAGATATCTATGTGGTGTTGATATTGCCACTTAACTTCCTTTTCAAATACCAGAATCAATAATGGCCACTTTCCAGCAGTTGGGCGGGTTCATAATTAAGCCTGGAGGTGACTCTAAAGGAAGGAGTCGGGCCAACCTGGATTCAAATCCTGACTTCGGAACTTCCTAGGTATAGTAGATTGAAGATGGCTGCAAACTCTTTTTTGTTTTTTTTTTTTTTGAGACAGAGTCTCGCTCTGTTGCCCAGGCTAGAGTGCCATGGCGTCAGCCTAGCTCACAACAACCTCAAACTTCTGGGCTCAAGCAATCCTTCTGCGTCAGCCTCCCGAGTAGCTGGGACTATAGGCATGTGCCACCATGCCTGGCTAATTTTTTTTTCTATATATATTTTTAGCTGTCCAGCTAATTTCTTTCTATTTTTAGTAGAGACGGGGTCTCGCTTTTGCTCAGGCTGGTCTTGGACTCCTGACCTGGAGCGATCCTCCTGCCTCAGCCTCCCAGAGTGCTAGGATTACAGGCGTGAGCCACCGCGCCTGGCCCTCATGTGATGTTTTGATACAGACATATGATGTGTATTAATCAAATCAAGGTAATTGTGGTATCCATCAACCCAGGCATTTATCATTTCTTTGTAGTAGGAACATTCCAATTCTATTCTTTTAGTTATTTAAAGTATATTTATTGTTCTGTATACTTTGTTGTGCTATCAAATATTGTTCATTCTGTCTAAGTATCTAACTATATTTTGGCTGCAAACTCTTTCTCGTGCCTCTCCCATTGAGAGGTGGAGTCTGTTCCCCTCTCCTTTAATCTGGGCTAGGCCTGTGGTTCACTGTGACCAGTAGGATACAGCAGAAGTGACGCTGGGACAAAAGAAGGTTTGCAGCTTCTGCCCGTCTCTCTCAGAATGCTTCGGGACACTCCCTCTTGGAGCACAACTGTCATGGTGGGGGTGGGGGGAGCTACATGTGGACACTCAGGTGACAGCCCCAGGCAGCATTTATTCAACCAACTTGTGCTTGGCCATCTAGCTCACTGGAGCCTTCATTTGACCCCAGCCACAGCCGACATCAACTGCGTAAGAGAAACCAAGTGAGAAGCACCCGACTGGGCTCCATCACCCACAGAATCATAAGTGACGATGGTAAAATGTTGATTGAAACCACCGTGCACTGTGGTATGTAAAGTGTATGATCTCAGGTGAGATACTTAACCACTCTGAGGCTTAGTTTTCTTCTGTAAAATGGGCAAAATAATGGTATGTGCTTTCTAGAGTTACCGTGATATGAATTAATAATGATGGACATGCCTAGTGTAGTGCCTGGTATACAGCAGGCCTTCAGTATGTGCCAGGCTCCTCCCTGCTCTTCCTCTGGGAAGGTCTATGTCCCAGGTGTGAGTGGCTCTTGGCTGCTGCCCTGAACTCCCTGGCAGACACGCAGCTTCCTCAAGGGGAATCTTATGGTCACATTTGAAAATGGGGTTGGAGAGCATTTGATTTTTCTTTCTGGGGCAATCTGTTATCCCCTTAGGAAAAATATCATACCTTGTATCAGGAAAATTATATTGTTTTTTCTTTCTCCTCAATTAGAAAAGTAAAAGAATTAAGTCTCTTCTTCCTTTTTTTTTTGAAATAAGAATATGCTTGCTCACACTGAACAGTGCCGGCACGAAATGAAACAACTTCCCTTCTGTTTCGCAGCCGGCAGGTTCTCCTCAACACCCCAGTCCCGGGGAGCTGCAGATTGCACAACGGGCAGACTTTATTGAACAGACGAACAACTGTGGCTTAATCTGTTTGGGGGGAAAAAAAAGGTCCTGAAGCAATTGATAAACAAGAGGCTGAGGTCAGTGTGAAGGAAAAGTAAATGAGGCCAGATTGGGGACGTTGAAACTTAAGCCTCTTTCATCCTGAATTGGGCATATGAGTAATTGTCAGGACTAATCCTGCTGAGAAAGGGACAGAGAACCTCTTGGATTGCCTGATACTGGAGTTACGTTTTTTTTTAATTCAAAGTTATTATTTTTTTGGAAAATTTTATAGGAGCATAACATAGAAAAGTGCACAAATCATAAATACAGATGTATAAGCCTTCACAAACTGAGCACATTGTGAAATCAGCACCCAGGTCAAGAAACAGTTTGGCTACATCCCAGGAGCCCCCTACGTTCCCCCCAAACAAGGAGAATCACTACCCTGACTTGTAACCCAGTTGTTATTTTTAACAGCTCACACACATTCATCTGTGTTCCTCTACAGACATTCTATGCACATTCAGGAATAGGCATATGCTGTGATTTTATACAAATGTAGTAAAATGCATTTTAAACATCCTATACCACATTACCCAGACTGTTGTGCCTCTTGCTTTTTTCACATTTATCTTGATCATTCCATACCAACAGGTAGAAAGCAGACAAGTTTCTTTAGTGGTTACATAGTATTCTGTTGTCTGAATGAACCACAATTTATTTATTAATCATTTTATTCAAAAGCAAAGAGGTTGTGTCCAATTTTTTTGGAGCCGGCTTTTAAAGGTATATATTCTTGAGGTAACTTTGTTGTCCTTTGTTTAAGGTGGCCACTAGGCATTGCTCTCTGGAGGCCCTTAAAAATGCTGCCAATTCTTACTCCGTTCTGAAATGCGACGGGTGTGGTGCCACCTGGGGTGGTCGCTTATTTTATTCTCTCATCCTGTTAGGACTCAGTTGTTCCATGTTTGAATATGTAACCAGGAAGTGGAAATAATGTCCCTGACACCCCCACTTCCTTTTCTGGCAAATCGGTGTCCGGTAAATGAATCCAACTACTTTCACCCACCCGCTTCCCTTAGCCAGATGCTTACTCCGCATTGTCCTGGCTCAGAGCTGGAAATTTCAGAAGATGGACCCCAAGAGCTCTTCCTGGCAGGACTAGTTGGAGGAACTATTCCTTGTCTTGATGAAACCAAGCCCTCTCTTTGTGCCCGCCTTTTCCTCCTTTCTTGGGTTCTTCTTGTCCTTCACCTCCAACCCCAGCCCTGGTCTTGCCTCTCCCCGTCTGAACTCGGTCTCAGAATCGCCTGGGCTTAGTGTGAGTGCAAGTCAGGGCCTACTTCCTTCTTCCGGTGGCCTTGCCCTTTACATTTCACATCCACCATAATCACACAACGCGAGGCTCTGTCTCCGTAAGACTTCTGGGTTTCCTGGCAGCAGGAACAGTTACATATCTTGGGTGGGGGCAATCTCCTCACCTCCCTTCACTGGCAGAATGAGAGGACAGGGAGGAATAGCAAAGATTCTGTGGCTTTCCGTGGTCCACACAACATGCGTTAACTCATGCAATCCTCAGAACAGCCCCGGGCAGTAGGTACTGGTGGGATCCCCATTTTAGGGTGGGACGCTGAGAGCAGAGGTACTGGGCACTTGGCTGAGGTCCGCCGGCTGGGAAGCAGCAGAGCTGGGCTCTGATCCAGGCAGCGTGGCCGCAGAGCCAGAGTGCCTTGTGCCTGGCCTGTCTGGTGCTCAGCAAGTGTCTGTTTCCTCCTCTCCCTGTCCCCAGTTTCTTAGCCCCTTAAGGGCAGAAAGTCCCCACACCTCTGATTGTGCACATACGTCTCTCTCACACAAACACTAGCGTACACAGAAGGCTTGTGGTAAAGTCCCCTTAATGGAGAGGGCAGAGGAATGATATCCATTCAAGCAAAAAAAACTCAGTTTTTGTTTTCTGGCCACGTCCTGTCTGGTTATTAAAGTTTCCTCTGATTTCTCTCTACCTGGGTTCTCACCCAATCATCGAAGTGCCACCCAACTGCTACTTTTTGGTTTTTTTGACTCAAACCCACTTCTGGCTGCTAGTACTTATTCTCAGATGTTGTCCCAGAAATGTGCGGGCCCCTGCCTCTGTCTGGGGTGGCCCCAACCCCAGCTTCCTCTGCTCTAGATGCCCCACCCGACCCCAGGTCCAGGCTCCCAGAGCAAACCTCTGCTCTGCCTCGGCTGGGCCTTCCCACAGCATGAGCCCCAGCACCGAGAAGTGACAGGAACTGTGCCCAGAGGAACTGGAGGAGGCGGCATCCAAGATCAGCATCTTGTCAGAATGCATTCGCACGTAGGTGGATTTTGAACTCAAACAGGTCTAAGCAGTTCCGCTGTCCGTCCATGTAATAACTGTTTATGGAGCATTAGTCCAAACACTGGAGGATGGTCATGGGCTGATACAGCCTGGAGAAGTATCTCTCGGTTTGGGCCGAGATCTGCACTTCCTGTGCCAGACCCTGTGGGAAGAGCCTGGGGTCAGGGTGGTCTTGCCGACAGAAGTGGACACGTGCCTTGCAGACAGAGTAACGCTTTTGGATGCATTTACCCATCCAACAATTCTATAGAGCACTTGTTATGAGCCAGTCATTGTGCTGGGCACAGAGGACAAAGATGAATAATTAACTAGGCCCTGCCCTCAAGAAGCCCCCAGTTAGTTTTAATAGTCATTATTCACATTTCATATCTGGCCACGTAAAGTCTAAGGATGTTAACCACTATGTCTGCCAGTAAATAAGGCTTTTTTCCCCAAAAAATATTGCTCCGAAAAGAAGGAGATACTTTGTCTTTGAATCTTTGCAATGTCTCTCATATTACACCAACGCTTTCTAAATTACTTTATATTTAACAACCAGGGTACAGTTTGGGGAAGACATTAGCCTAAAATCACCTCAATTAATGTTAGTTTTGGATGCTTAGGGAGATCGTTGACTCAGTACAAAAGGAGGTGAGATCTAACACAGATTTGTTCCTTATTCCTGGGGGTGAGACTTCACATTTGCAATGCGGGCAGCTGCTGTAAACAAGCCTTTTATGATTACCTTAAAAAGCAGTACAGCCCGTGGTTACGGTGGAGAGACCAGTGAAAACACAAACTGACTAATGCTATGCGAATGGGCACTTTGTGGTTTGGGCTAAAATTTCCAGGGGCAGCATCTACACAGAGTCCAGGAGGCTCTCCAGCCATCCAGATGGAAGCGAGGACACCTTCAAAGTGGCTTGAATGATAATGAGGATGCCGATGACCAAGAGGCACACGAAGAATTTGAATAGATTTGTTGTATGAAACCCGAGAGCGGAAAAAAGCAGTAGTTATAAATTAATTGATTTATTATATAAATTATATTAAACATGCATGTATAACTAAGTTTATACATGTAATAAGCAGATCGTAATTTCATCCATGTCACCAAAAGTTTTATATGCTCAAGTTGACCAAAATATTATGGGAGGATTTACCCATTGGAAAATTCAGGGCTGCCTCATATTTGGTGCCAACTGCTATTTGGGCATATGTGGGCCCTTTGCCCAAAGTCAAACACGTGAGAGGGGGAGAGGCGGGTTTGTCTGACCCACCCATGCTCTCTCCTTGATTCCTCATTTAGACCAGATTTCATAAAATCTAACACAATGGATTCATACCCCATTGTTGACTTCATTCCATTTCAACTCAGAGCATTTACTGAGCCGCCAATAAAAGGGAGGAATTGTTTCTCAAGTCTGTAAATCATTTTTAGTACTGAACTAAGAAAGAAGAGACTGACTTTTAACTGGCGACGAAGGGAAAAGAGTGGTTTTGACTAAGAGCAGCACTGGATTTGGGTGTTGCAGGACATTCGTCCTGTCAGGCAATGCGTCTTCCATGCCCTCTTGCTACTTCCTGAGAAGGATTTAAAATGCCTGAAACCTCAGCCCCAGTAGAATGATCACAGGGAGCAAATAAACGTGCAGTTTCCCTTTGTCAGCTTTCCAATAATAAACAAACAAACCCCATTAGTCTCTTTGGGTGACAGGATTTTGCTTTTTTCTTTATGCTTTGCAGTATCATGTGAATTTTCTATGTGGGCATGTATTATCTTCAATCAGGAAAAAAATCAGTAAACATTCATTTTTGAAAACACACAACTATTAGGCTACAGAATTTCGCTTGCCGGATTTGCACTGAGCCCACCTCACATTTAACCTCTTTCCTTATCATCAATCCAGGCCAAGGAAGCCAAAGCATCTGCCTTGGGTGCACCTCTCGGGGCCTACCTGCCACCCACACCACCTTCCCCCAGGACGCCCAGAGAACAGCACATGGAGGAGAAAGAACAGCAAGATGCCGCGATGTTTAATTTTATGTGTCAACTTGACTGGATCGGGAGTGCCCAGCTATCTGGCTGAGCATCATTTCTGGGTGTGTCTGCGAGGGTGTTTCCAGGTGAGATCAGCATTGGAACCCGGGGACTCAGTAAGGCAGCCTGCCCTCCCCGGTGCGGCACAATCCAATCCATGGAGACACTAGAGAACAAAAGGCGGAGGAAAAGAGAATCCACCTCCCCCCTTTTTTTCCTGCTTGAGCTGGGACATAAATCTCCTGTCCTGAGACTGAGACTCATGCCATCGGCTCTCCTGGTTCTCAGGCCTTCTAACTCGGATTGAATTACACGACCTGCTTTCCCGGGTCTCCGGCTGGCAGATGGCAGGTCGTGGGACTCCTCAGCCTCCACAAGCACAGGAGTCGTTTCTCATAATAAATCTTTTTTTATATATACACATGCACATTTATCTTTCTTTCTATATGATATAAACAAATAGGAGATATATATATGGATGGATTAGAAAGGCAGAACTCTGTTTTTGTTTTGTTTTGTTTGTTTTTGTTTCTTATTTAACAAGTCCTGCCCAGAATGTCCAGCACCTTTCTGTAAAAAGCAGGTGTTCTTGTCACTTACTTTATCCATTCAGAAGCCTCAGCTGTGCCTAACACAACAAGAAAAGTCCCATATTACCTCCCTATTATTCCTTTTTTTTCTTTTTTGAGACAGTCTCACTCTGTCACCCTGGCTGGAGTACAGTGGTGTACTCCTAGCTCACAGCAACCTCAAAGTCCTGGGGTCAAGGGATCCTCCTGCCTCAGCCTCCTGAGTAGCTGGGACTATAGGGTACATGCCATAATACCTAGCTAATTTTTCCATTTTTTTGTAGAGATGGGGTCTTGCTCTTGCTCAGGCTGGTCTTGAACTCCTGATCTCAAGTGATCCTCTTGCCTCGGTGTCCCAGAGTCCTAGGATTATTCTGAATAAAAATAATAACCAAAAGTTTTATAAAGCTTTTCCAGGGCACCACTAGACCTTGTGATCCATGTAGATGGCACCCCCTGGAGTTGTGCAGTGCAGTTTATATGATATATATTTTATTTTTATATGATATATATAATGTAAACCTATGGATTCTGTTTCTTTGGTGAACCCTGACTAGTACAGATGTCAAAAAGAACTTGAGCTGTGTCTTTTTGCTGTATGTATTCAATATTATTATGTCTCTCCCTGAGATTCCCCCTTTGAACAGGTTCTTGCAGATACACCAAATCCCTAAAAGTTCTGTGAAATAAAGTGGGAGATGCTGCATGCCTCAGAGCACGCTGCGAGACCTCTCTGAGCTGGAGTTTGCTCATCTGAAGATGAGTGGTTGGATCCAAGGGTGAAAGGAGAAGGAGCAAGGCCTGGGGTGACAGACAGGGCTGCATTCAAATCCCAGCTGCCTATCACTGGGCAAGAAGCTGGGGCTTGGTTTCTTCATCTGCAAGCCGGAGATAAAAGCCCCGTCTTGCAGTGGCTAGAATCTTGTGAAGATTAAATATAATGTATACTCTATACTGTGTAGTATATACTGGTCCATCGTATGTGCTAAACAAATGGTAGTAATGGTTGTTATGATAATTACTACTACATATGTGAAAGGGCCTGCTTTTCTTACAACAAAACCATAAGGCCCAGGGCTGCCAGCTGGGCTGTGCGAACAGCACTGCACAGCTCCAGAGGGTGCCGTCCACGCGGGTCACAGTGTCTAGTGGTGCCCTGGAAAAGCTCTATAAAACTCTTAGATATTGCTTTTATTAAGAATAATAGAGAAGGACTATAGGACTTTTCTTGTTGTGTCAGGCACAGCTGAGTCTTCTAAACTGATAAAATAGGTGACAAGAACACCTCCTTTTTATAGAAAGGTGCTGGACATTCTGGGCAGGACTTGTTAAATAAAAAACAAAAACAGCAAACAAAACCAAACCAGAGTTCTGCCTTTCTGAGGCCAAAGCCCACTCACTTTCAAGCAATTCATTCTACACGTTAGCAGTGAAAATACGAGGCAGAGAGCTGTCCTGGAGTCCTGGGTATTTCTCTTCCCCTCAAGCCTCGTGGCCCATGAGGTAGACCCAGAGTGCCTGCCACGGGGTTCCTGCAGGTGCCAGCTGCCCCTGCTCTCGATGGCCGCGCCAGGGGAGTGCCATGGAGGAAGGAGCCTGTGACCCGCCGAGGGCCTTGGAGGGTCGGCAGAATGGGGCCGGAATGGACATGTGGAAAAAGAGTCAGTTTGGGTTGTCTTCAAATTTCTTTTAAGGGCAGGAGATCTGCCTGCCAGGGCAGATGACCACAGGGCTAGGGGATTGGGCGGCATATCACCCTATTACAAAAGCAGTAGCCAAGGTGGGGTTCAGGTGGTGGGCTGCAAGGGTACAGCCCCTGCCAAGGAGCAAGTAGTGCCTGCCCTGTGCCTCCCTCCTGGGTTTCTAAAAAGCAAACAAAGCATGAGGGGTCATGTGGGCCACTTCACAGTGACTCTTTACAATGGTCCCTGTCAGACAGGCAGTTTCTGCCCTTCAGCCATCTTTGTTCCCCACACCCCATCCTGGAGGAGTCAGAGGCTGGATAAGGAACAGAAAATTAGGATAGAAAAAAAGGTGAAACTATAGGATTTCCAAGCCTGGGCGGGAAAATAATCTTTAAACTGAATGAGAGAGTGAGGGTTTGGTGATGTTTGCGCGGGTAGGGGACTCTTGATTAATTTCTGAGTGAGCTGGAAAAGCTGTCGGACTGGTGCTTTTGATATCCCCCAGTGGTGGGGACCCAACATAGCAGGTGTGAGAAAACCATTTCCAGATTTCAGCCCACGGCCTGGCTTGATGAACCGGGGTAGTGACCCTGGTGATTGACAAGGCTGCTTCTGGCCTCTCCCTCTCTAGGTTCTTTTCCTCCGGGCCCAGGCCAGGAAAGCCTGCCCACAGCTGCACGTTCTGCTCTAAGCACCTGCCTCCTGGGTTGGCGTCAGCTTCACGTCTCTCCAGCTAAAATGAATGTCCCTTGAAGACAGGGGCTGTTTCTCCTCATCTTTAGCCCTTAGCACGAAGGCTATTAAAGGTTTACTGCTGAAGAGGAGAAAAGGCCTTAGGCATCGGCGTCAAGGTGTGCAGAAGGTGGGGGGTGCGAACAATGGAGGACACAATACGCAAGGTTCATGCTCGTCGGGGCCCTTCGTATCCAAGAAGGCATGCACTCTGTGTTGCTAGACCTCAGGAATAAAGAAAACCGTGCACTTTTGTCATAATCTCTCCAAACCCACACTTCTCTGACTTTTAAGAATTCAATTTGAAACTTAACAGAACTATAATAAAAGCTAAGTTTACCTGGCCTTCTCTTAACGGGAACTCTTGGGTTTACTACACATCTACTTTGCATGAAGATGTCTGTCACTCCTAGTGATGGCCCGAGATCCGAGGCACTGAAAGATTCTGAAGTCCTCAAGTCCTGGTCATCTCAGAAAGTCTGAGGGGCACAGCAGTCAAAAGTGGGCATGAAGTATATTTCTGCACATAAAGTCTTCCAATGGTTGCTCTTTTTTTTTTTTTTTTTTTGAGACAGGATCTCACTTTGTGCCTTGGGCCAGAGTACAGTAGTGTCATCACAGCTCACTGCAACCCCTAATTCCTGGGCTCAAGCAATCCTCCTGCCTCAGCCTCCCAAGTAGCTGGGACTACAGGTGCACGCCACCACAACCAGCTAATTTTTAATTTTTTTTTGTAGAAACAGGGTCTCGCTATGTTGCCCAGGCTGGTCTCAAACTCCTGGCCTCAAGCAATCCTCTTGCCTCCACCTCCCAAACCACTGAGATTACAGTCATGAGCCACCACTCCTGGCCCTGCTCTTTATCGGCCCAAATAATTGATTAACATGAACATCCCATTCCCCAATCATGTCAGCTAATACATATTTATCATATCTGGTGGTCAGGCTCATCTATGAGAGGAATGGAGAGAGAAAATTTCCTTCCTCCATTGCTCAAGTAAATCTTCGTGCCAAATAAATCTCTCCAGGGCAGACTTCAGATGAATGATGTTCAAGTTGAAGCAAAGTGATGAATCTACAGGAAGACATATGCCCTTTCTTTATATACATTTATAGACGGATGTCTCAGGAACTCAAGAAAATGCCGTCTTTTCCCCAGAAATACCAACTCCCCTGCAGTTTCTTGGCAGTTCACAATCAGAGTGCACTGGGGAGATTGAATTATTTTATTTCAAATCGTAGAAACACACTGTTCTCAGAAAACTGCTCAAGTCTGAGTGTCAGCTTGTCTGATCATTTTTGGTTGTCCCAGCTGTGCAATAAATGTTGGTTTATCCTTTTGGACATTATAGAGATGCTAAATCCAGAGCCAATGTCCACCCAGAAGTTTTGAGTTTATTTGAATAACATTCTTATGCCTACAGGAAAATGAATGTCCACAGTGATGTGTAGGAAATTGTTAAATCTTGAGAGGCAGGATGGGGGGTTGTAGGGAGAAGAGTTAGGAAAAAAAAAGAAAAAGAAAAAGAAAACCCAGGGAGGTCATCTCAGAGAATTAGGAAATCCCAATCTTTTATAAGCCTCAAATCTTTCCGGGATTCCATCTGGCTTTCATTTCTAACCCCTCGTCTTCTAACAAAGAGAATAAAGATGGTTTTAAAACTAAATGTGAGCCCTTCCAGAAAAAAGACTGAACAACAGTTTCTCTCTTCCCCTCTTTAGCCTGGTAGCAGAATTTTCTTTTGCACTATTAAAAATGGCGTGGGCCACCTTTTCTCTAAAAACACATGAAGCTGATGCATAACTCTTTTCCAAATAATTAATCTTTCCAGTGGAATCTTTCAAAGCCCCACATTTCCTGTTATTTTATACAACTGCAATTTGTAACTGGAGCTCCTGCCCACTGTTCCACGGGCAAGACGCCAAATCCACTACATTTCACCTACCGAGGTGCCCCGCACAAATAATCCCTAACCACAAGTTAAACAGTTAGGTCCTGTTCTAGCTGAAAAGAAAAGCCAAAGGAACAAAAGACTTTTGACACACTTCTGTGTTAAAATCTTAGTGGATGCTCACAATATTTTATTTTCCAGCGTCCACATTTGGAAGTATCCCATTATGCCACGATACAAGGTTTTTCAAAAACGGATTGGTTCTTGTGTTAAGCTAATATTTTCGAGTCATAAAAATGACACCCTCTTAGTTATCTGGAAGCTGTGGTGGTTGTACCAGACCGACCTCATTTGTTTCTTGTCCATGAGCTGGAAGGTCAGAGCCAATGTTGGCTGAAAGGTAAGGTGAGGAAGCAGGATTTGGGGGGATGGTGAGTGACCCCCTCCCTTCTTCCCCCTGCATTTCCCCTCTTCCCTGTACCCACTTGTCTCTCCTCTAAGTTGCCCATGGACTGAAGTTCTCTCAAATTACTAAGTTGAGAGCTTGTTCTATCTCAAATCCTTTCCACTCTCCGTAAACACCTCCCTGCCCCCATCTCACATTTCTGCATATGACCGGCCTCCTATTTTTCAAAAATTGATGCCATTGAATCAGACCCTCACCTTCCTGCGGCAGCCCCACCCTCCCTGGCGCCATCCCCACTTCCTTCCTCCCATCCTGCCCGAGGTCAGGCCCTGCACCTTCATTCTGGATTCCAGCCCCTGCTGCCTTCTCTGGAGCCTCCCTCTGTGAAGTGTCTCCTCTCCCCCATATTCCCAACACTTCCCTGACACCGAATCCTTCCCGTTTAGTTCAAACGTGCTTATGTCTCTCTTAAGACAAAACAAAAGCACCTCTTTCAGCCTACAGCCCCTTCCCGCTACTATTCTTTCTTCTCCCCTTCCAGTGAAACTTCTCGAATGGGTTGTCTATGCTCCTCTTCTTTTTCATCAGTCCCTGCACTGCTCAGCCCCACCACTTTGGCTAAAATAACTAATGACCACCATGTTGCTAGAAAGAACTCCATCCTAACGTCCCCTGGCCTCTCTGGAACACTCCCTGCTGAACACCTGCTCTCTGGGCCTCAGGGACTGGAAGCCCTTCTCGTTTTCCTCCAACCTCTTTGCCTGCTCTTTCTTTTTCTCCTTTGCAGACCCATTTTTCTCTACAGAAAATTTATGCAGAGCCATTTAATGCAGAGCCATTAAATGTTTACGTTGCTTAAGCTTCCTTCCCTCACTCTACATGCAATCCCTACCACCCACATCCACCGCTCCAGTAACCAGACTCCCATATTCAGTTGCCTACGCAACTAGCTGGGCTTTTCATAGGCACAGTCCAAACCCCAAGTCAGGTTCTTTACTCCCATACTTGGTTCTTTACCTCAGATTCCTATCTCAGCAAGTGACGCCACCATCTGCTGGGTTGCTCAGGTCAGAAACCCAGGCATCTTGATACATGTCCCTGTGTGTCAAATTCAACCTATCCCTCAGCCCTGGCAATTTTACCTCCAGAAGTTTCTCCTATCCAGTCTCTCTCTCCATCTCCACATCTACCCCCAACCCTGAACACCATCCTCTCTCTTCTGGACCATGGTAGTACTCTCCCAACCCGTCTGCCGACATCCGTCCTCAGTCCTCTCTAAGCAGTCGTCCACAATGCTGCCAGGCCACGTATGGCACTCTGTTGCCTGGGATCCTTTAATGGCATGTTGGACACAAACTCTGTGTGCCTTTTCCTTCTTCCTCTCCCAGCTGACATTGCACCTGCCCTTCCACTTCCAGGTTGGGATGAAATGCCACACCCCGGGCATGACCATCCCGGAAGCACATGGGAGTTAGCCCCTGTAGAATGAAACATGAACAATGGGCAATGCAAGATGAGAGAATACCAGGCGGATGAATCACTCCTTCCTTTCTCCCTGCTAAGAATTGCTCTGAGATAAGGTTTTCCTTGTAAACTTTCTGTAGAAGTCCCGTGTGCTGAATAAACATACCTAGTAACCACCCCGCTGTGTTTCCCTGTGGCTGCAGCTCGCTGTGACACGCCAACCAGAGATGACACACAGCATTACACAGCATTGCGCTGCTCCACGTCTCCCCTTGCCTCGCCTCCCTTCTCTCCACCCTCACTGTCCTGGGCTTTCACCTCCCAAGAAAGTGTCACCACTTTGGTCTTAACTCCGACTTTACTTTCTAGAGGTCCCAGGCAAGACAAATGCTTCAAATAAAGACCACAGTATCTATCCAAGGCTCCCCAAGGACTTGTTCCTGCCTACTTCGCTAGCCTCTGGTATCCTTACTGATCGCTTTCCTGTCTATCCCCAACTGCAGTTGAGAGTTCTTTGCTCCTGCCAAGTCCTCACATGCCAGAAAGTTAATTTGGAAAACGCTTCCTCTTCTCCACCCCATGGCTTCACCTGGCTAACTCCCTCCCAGATCTCAGTCTCTGTGTTACTTCCTTCACCTCCTTTGGAAACCTTCCCAGCACTTTCCCTCCTCCCCGTTCCCTCCTCCCAAGTCTCCTAAGTTACCTTTGTTGGGTGCTCTGTGCTGGACGTCATCATTTGAGTAGTGCCTGGCCCTCCCACACTGACTGTAAACTGGGTGAGAGCAGGGACAGTGCCTGCTTTTCTCTCCTCTGTGCATCTCCAGCATCCAGCAAGGGAGCTGAACGCTCAGCAAACACATCTGAGTAAATGAACCCATGGAGACCGACTATTGTTTTATAGTCGGAGACGCTAAGATCAAATAGATTAAGAGATTCATTGAAGATCAGATAGGGAGCTAGTGAGTGGTAGAGCTGAGCTCAGCTGTACTTTCTATCTTCTTTTTAAATTAAGAATCATCCTTCTCAATTCTGGAAAAGACAGATAACAGACAGATCAATGAAACGGAATGGAGAATCCAGAAATAGACCTAAATACCTGCTTCAATGTATCAAAAGTGCTCAGCCTCATTCATAATAAAAGAAATGCAAATTAAAAATAGGAAGTTGCACTTTTTTATCTTTCTGATTGGCAAAATTCATAAAGTTTGGTAACTGCCTCTCTTGATGAGTGCGCTCAACAGTAAGGTGCCAAATATATGAGAGTGAAGACGTGAGTGTTTATGGAGTGTGTACATTGTCTTCCTTCGTGGAGGGCAGTTTGACAATAGCTATTTGATTGCAATAAGTACCCAATCACAAGAGCACATGCTCTCTGCAATTCAACCCAGCAGTTCAACTTTTAGGTATTTATCCTGTATATATATTTGCCCAGGTGGGAGATAGTGAATGTACAAAGTTATTTATTGCAGCATTATTTGTAATAGAAAAAGATTTAATGTGCATCATTTAGGGACTGGTTAAGTAAATTATGTTATTTTCTTTTATTTACTTATTTTATTTTTTGTTTACCTCTCCCATCACACCTCTCTTGTTATTTTCATACAGTGAAATATTTCATATTTGTAAAAAAGACTGAGGCTGTTCTATTTTTTGAATTCCATATTCCTATATATAGAATGTTCCATTCTCCTATATA
Source organism: Eulemur rufifrons (assembly GCF_041146395.1). Classification (NCBI taxonomy): domain Eukaryota; kingdom Metazoa; phylum Chordata; class Mammalia; order Primates; family Lemuridae; genus Eulemur; species Eulemur rufifrons. The sequence continues at coordinate 65,091,330 of NC_091001.1, forward strand.
CAGAATATCCCATATTCCTATCATAGGAATATTCCATATTCCTTCCTATGTTTTCCATATTCTATACTCATATAGAACCCTCTCCAAGATATATTGTTAAGTAAAAAACAAAAAAACAAGGTGCATGGTAGTTATGTCATATGCTACCATGTGGGCTAAAAATGAACATGACTATAAATAAAACCAGTTGGATTGTAAACTCAACTCAGTGAGGGCAGTGCCTTCATATATTAATAGTTTGTCTTTCTTACATTGTACAGCCAATATTTTAATTAATGTTAATTAAATGTTTCAATTAATATTTGTTGGTTAATTTCAATAACAAGAAATGTCCTAAGTGATAGGGGAAAGTGAGTCAAAGGACCAACAGACAAATAATCATTGTTTATACTTGTTAGTCAATTGGGTAAAATACTATCAAAGGAGGAAGGGCCATCTGACACCCAGCATGATGGTTTTAGGTCATCTGCAGGTTTTTTGTTATTCCTCACAAATCAGTTAGCTGTTCCCACAGGAATTGAAGAGCTGTGTGCTCTTGATTGTGTCAACTCCTTTCTACCTCAACCAGGAAAGAAAAGATGTGCTCTGAAGCTTGGCCTGCCCAAAGCTTACTGAGATCACGTCTCTGTTATTCTTACGTCCGCACTACTGGATTAACCCGATTTCTCACTCATATACCACATCAGGAAAATCAAATTAAAAGATGCTTATGTGTTGGCAGAGAGCTTTGCTCATGCTAAAGAAACAGGTATGATTTGATTAAAGCCAGGGTTTTATTTTGCTGCCTGCATGTTCTTTTGGAAGAAGTATGGCTCTATAGCTTAGACCTCGGAAGAAATAACTGTGAAATCTGGCTGCTGCCAAAGTAAATATCTGCATGTTTTCCTGTCAAAATGCTCAGTGTGTGAGCTCGCTGTGCCTCAGTGGGGACGTTACTGCCACGGAGGTGCTTACGTTATATCTTTCTTGATTTGAAGGCTTTTTTTCCTGAATAGTAGACAAGTGTGTCAATACAAAAGATGTTTTCTAGTGTAACAAAGGCACAATGATATTTATAATATCAAGAAGCTGTTGTTTTCTTATCCTGAAAGCACTATATTAAAGGCAGTAAGAGTCTCACTAGAGAAGGGGCAATGAGTTCTTTGCGGGACTAGTCTTGACTCTTTGGCTTCATGTCAGATAGACAGGTCGGTAGGGTGGGCGTTGTCTTAACTAAGGAAAGGTTTGGAATAAAGACTGCATTTCCAAGCCTCTCTTGCAGCTACGTGTGGCTGAGTGTTGATAGGTAAGTGATGTTGTTGTATAGGTTGTTCAAGGATTAAAGGAAGGTGAATCTGCTGGGATGAACCCTTTTTTTATCCTTCAGGGTTTGATGGTCTGTGTTAGAATGCTGGAATAATACTGAGATGAACAAGACATGGTCCCTATCCTTGGGGCATTCATAATTAATCACACATTGGAGGTATAGAACTACCACAATGCAGAAAGGGAATTAATGCAAAAGGGAATTAATTCTGAACGAAGGAAACTTGGAAGGCTCCACAAGAGGATACTATGTAAATTGGCCTTTAAAGAATGAATTATAACAGCAATAACTCAGATTTATTGGGGACCTGCCATGTTCCAGGCCGTGTATGCAATGCCTTACAGGCGTTATGTCATTTATTCTACATGGTAATCCCGTGAGGTGGGTACTGTTACCCTACTTCACAGATGAAGGGACTGAGGGACAGTGAGGTTAAATGACTTGCCTGGACTAGAGAGCTAGGAAGTGGCTGACCTCCCCTAAGTTGGAGCTCATCTGAAGGGCTCTGCTGCCTGTGACTGAAGTAGTTAGAGAGGTGGGAAGAAAAGCACGTGCCACCGGCTTTGATCACACAGTTCAGTAGCGGTCAGTGCACACAATTCACTCCAGACGGGCTGTCAGGGAGAATGTAGTAATTTCTAAAGTGTGCTGGAGTATGAACATCAGTCTCTTGATATGCTCGTCAAAGAAAAACATTAAAAGATGTACATGTACAGTAACATAGTAAAGGTTCTGAGAAGGTGCATGGTAAAGAAACGAACCTAATTTTATGGAAACTAGGGTTTCTCAAACTTATTTGGCCACAACAATCTTTTTTTCTACTTTGCATTATGAAAATTGAACATAAATAAAACTGGAGACTATAAGAATATTTATGTTCTCATCACCCAGCTTCGACAACCATCACGATCCTGTCCTATTTGTTTAATCTGTGGTTACTTTTCAGACAGCATGTGATCCTACCCTCACGTACTTTAGTACGCATCTCTAAAAAAGAGGGAGATTTTCTTACATAAAGTGTCATTATCACACCTATCAAGATTTAAATGGTTCCTTAATATGATTTAGTGCCCAGTTTATATTCAAAGTCCCTGATTATCTAAAAGAATCAGAACTCCTTTTTTTTTTTTTTTCTTTTTTTTGTAAAGACCTTTAGAACTCTCTGCTTACCCTATTGATTCAATCTTGAATCTTGATTCAAATGCTGGTACCAAGCAATCACATATTAGAAAAACTTGCAACTGTTGATAGTTATTTTCTAGGTCACTATTAAAGAGATAAAGCCCCGCCATGGTTTGACTATGTCTCTCAAAGTTCACGTATGTTGGCAACTTGATCCCCAAGGCAGCAGTGTTGAGAGGTGGGGGCTAATGGAAGGTGTCTGGGTCATGGGGGCACCTCCCTCAAGGATTAATTAATGCCATTATCTCAGGAGTGGGTTCCTTATAAAAGGACAAGTTCACCTCCCTCCCCCTTTAGCCTTCTGCCATGGGATGATGCAGCAAGAAGGGCCTCACAAGATGCTCGTCCCTCTGTCTTGGAGTTCCCAGCCTCTAGAACTGTGAGCCAATGAATTTCTGTTCATTACAAATTACCCAGTCTGAGGCATTCTGTTACAGGAGCACAGAACAGACCCAGACGATCCCTCCTAATAATTTAGCTTGAAACACGTTAAGTACATACTGAGTCTTTCATCCTCAAGATGTCTCTTGGCTAATGAAGAAACTAACAAAACTAAAAACTGGATCGTACAATCTTTTTTTGTTTTCATTTGAATTTCCAAACAGAATCAAAGTAGAATCTTTTTAGCATCCCAAGAATATGTATTCTGGGGAACACATTTTGGGAAACCTTGATTTAGACAAAACAACCAGTTGAAAGAAAGCTTCACTTTCCATGGCCATTTTGGTATTTAATAGCTACAGCTTTCCACTCTGATTATGCAGGTTTTTCTTTTTCAAAATCATCACACTCTAAAAGGAAGAGCTTTGTAATCAGTCCTGGTTGTGACTCCTAGTACATCTATGAAATCAACACACACACACACACACACACACACACCTGCAAATCTTAAAACAGAGAAGCATAGTTGTAAAGTTAAAATCAGGACAAAACCATCTGAGACAAGTGACTAGGTTATTCAAGATTTATTTGAAGGAGATTAATCTAAAAGAGATACTTGCAGTATTAATCTGCACAGTGACAAAGTGACAAACCATGTAGCACAACAGCAATTTGGTTCTATCAGAGCAGCTAAAATAAACACTCGTACCAGTACATTGCCAATGGTATTCTCTAAATTAAAGAACAGAAGAAATGATTTCATTAATTGATGCTTCAGTGGCTAGCTAAATATTTACACACCCCACAAAGCACTGTACTCAAAATTTACAGTAGCAAAGCAGCCTGCAGCCACCAAAATATTGATTGAGTCATAAAAACTCAAGGTTATTAACCCAAATTTCTTATTGCTTTGTGTAAAAGTAATTGTGAGGCCAGGGAATGCAATTTCTGAGACAATTACCAGGAATGGGGACTTTAATGACTTTGTCTTATTGTTTTGCATAAATAAATAGTAGCTGCCTAATCCAGGATACTGGATGAGTTTCCTTCCACACCTCAGTGTTAATCAAAAGCATTTCTCATCATGAGCCCAGGTGATTCTTTACTTACAGTTAGACGTGTACACATTCCAAATTTGAAATTTGTGTTCCTGAAGGAGTACACAACCTCAGGCAAACATCAGTATCTGATGTCAGCTGTAAAGTTGTGGGAAGGAAAACAAACGTAAGTGTAAGCCATCAAACAATGAAATGTATCTCTATTACCAAAGCCCTACATAGTCATTGGCTGGTTTGACACTGCAAGCAGGAACTCTAGTCAGCTTCGAGGTTAGCTAGGGAAGGTGTTGGGTGATTTTGTACTTACGTAGTATGTTTGCTGTGGGAACCAGGCTGGCCTTTCTCCACATAACTCCGGGCCTAGCCAGGTGGGGCCTAGTTAATTGCTGCAAGACAGGATGGACAAGAAGGAGTCAGGGCCTCAGAGCAGATTTTCCACCCAGAGAGGGGAGGCTCTAGGGAGACAAAGCCAGCTAAAGGGGCAGTGAAGGTAGAGCTTGGCATCTGGTGGGTACAGTGACAGATCAACTTTGGTCATGCCAGCTGTCAGCATTAGGCAGCTCCACACAGAGCAGTGGTGGTCTTCCAACAGGCAAAGTGTGGCAATCAGTAATCCTGGAGGTGGTGATATGCAGAAACCCAGGAAGACAGTTGCAGGTCAGCAGGATCCAGGACCCAGGCACTGGCTGTAGGGAGGATTTACAGGTGGGTAGAGATCTAGATCATCAGAACAAGACTGAAGCACAATGTCTTAGCTTGGGATAACCTAGCTGCCGTCACAAAGAGACAATATGACATGGTTTAACTAATACAGAATTTCACTCCTCTCTCATGCAACACTGCAAAACAGGAAGGACACTCCATGAGGTGCTCCAGGCACCCAGGAACCCCTCCTCCCTCTGCATACAGCTTACATCTTCATGTCCAAGATTGTCGATCCAGTTGTCCCCTCCTCTCAATCACACTGGCCTGCCAACACCACGTGGAGTCTCAGCCTCTGGGAAATAGAACATGGGGGGCAGGAAACTTTATGTCATGGCCTGAATGTTTGTGGCCCCCCAAATTCAGATGTTGAAATTCTAATCCCCAAGGTGATGGCATTAGGAGGTGGGGCCTTTGAGAGGTGATTAAGTCATGGGGGGGGGGAGTCCTTATGAATGGAATTAATGTCCTTATAAAAGAGGCTGGAGAGAGACCCCTCACCCCTTCCACCATCTTGAGGACACACGCCAGACACAGAATCTGCTAGTGCCTTGATCTTGGACTTCCCAGCTTCCAGAACTGTGAGAAATAAATTTCTGTTGTTTATAAGCCACCCAGTTTATGGTACAATATTTTGTTATAGTAGTCTGAATGGACCAAAATATTTTATTTTGAAACTCAGGAAGCAGAAGTTACACACATTGATTCTACTCATTCTACTAGTCACATGGCTGCTCCTAGTTATAAGGGAAGCTAGGAAATGCAGTCTCCACATATGCGGTTGTATGTCCAGCTAAAATTCAAGGAGGAAGGTTGTATCAGTTTCCTGGGGCTACTATAACAAATTACCAGAAACTTGGTGACTTAAAACAATAGAAATTTGTTCTCTTACAATTCTAGAGGCCAGACATTCAAAATCAGTACCACTGGGCCAAAACCGAGGTTTTGTGAGGGTTGTACTCCCGCTAGAAACTCTAGGGGAGAATCTCCTCCTTGCCTCTTTCAACTTCTGGTTGCTGCCAGCATTCCTTGGTTTGTGGCCACATCACTCCGATCTCTGCCTCTGTGGTCACATTGCCTTCTCTTCTGTCTGTGTAATCTCCATCTACCTCCCTCTTGTAAAGATATATGTGATTGCATTTTTAGGGCTCATCTAGATATCCAGGATAATCTCCTCCTCTGAAGATCCTTAACTTAAGTATATCTGCAAAAATATTTTTTTTCTAAATAAGGCAACATTTATAGGTCCCAGGGATTAGGACTTGGTATGTTTTGGGGGGGGGGTCATTATTCAGCCTGCCATGGGTACTCAATTACTAAGAGGAAGAAGGAGAGCATGGCCTCTGCAACGCTGGCAATAAGAATCAGGACTCTCTGGTCACGGCAGTGAGCCTCACCCCATGCTGAGTACCAAAGACAGTCTCCAGCTCTTTAGATTTCCCCAGTTTGGTTCTGTAATAGATCGTCATGGAGCCTGGGGGCAGGGGTAGGCTCCAGCTGGGGCGGAGTCAGTCAGGTGGCCCTGCCATGGGGAAAGGAGGGCCACTAAGCAAAGGGAGCTGGCAAGCCAGTAGTCTGTCCCTTATAAACAGTGTCACCCACAGTGAGAAAGCTCAGTGAGTGTTACCCAAGGACACACGTGAGGTTCTTGAACCAATAAGTACGTACAGAGCCCTTTGCAAAGTCCTGTGGGCAGGTCACAGCCCCTTGAGACAGAAAGGATGCCTTCAACCCCACATCCCTTTCCCTCTTCACCCCCACCCCTCAAAAATACCAAATGGCAGCTGCTTGTTAGTGAAATGGAGAAATCCCCTTTCACCCACCTCCCCAATACCACTCCCTGGAATTAACCACTGTTAAGTTTGAGCCTTCCTGATTTTTCTTTATTTGTTTATAAACATACATACACAGAAGAAAATATAGGGGTTTCTTTTTGCATAAATGGGATCATGCCATACATGTATTTTATTAATTTGCTTAATAATATAGACATAGTTGCTTGCCAATAATAGTAATAAATTTAATATCACAATATGCCAGGCAAGATGCTAAGCACTTTATGTGATTTTATTTTATGTCACCCTCCCAACCACCTTATTAGCATTAGGTAGGTACTACTATTTTTTCCCCTTAAAGATGACAAAACAGTCACAGAGTGCTTAAGTGACTTGCCCAAGGTTACAAGGTTGGCGAGTGGCAGAGTTAGGATTTGAACCTGGGTTGCTGCAACCTGGACCTCAGTGTCCAACTTCCTTTGCTATTTGTTAAGTTTCTGCCATAGACATCCTTGTAAGTCCTTGTCACACAGCTCTTCCACTGGGGACCTCATCAGCTGTTGCACCAGATAAATTCAACGTTTGCATCACCACCTCTTAGACCTCCCTGGAAACCGGCGTGGTCTCCCTGGCTCCGGAACTGCTTGCTGTCTTGTTGAGCACTTGGCCCCAGCTGCCCCAGCTGGCTGTGCTAGGAAGGAGCCCTCGATTCCAGTCCAGCGGTTGCACCTGCTCTGCTCCCAGCTCCTTGCCCAAATCTCTGCCTGCGGATCTGTGATCTGAAGCCCTAGTGAGTTTGGCCAAGCATCTGTCATCCCTGCTCAGATAAGCCAACCTTGCTGGCACCTTCTTCCTGAAAATCACGTCGTAATGGTGATCTTTGACTCTTCCCTTGGGCTCCGAGTGGACACTGCTCCCCATGTCTTTGTAAGCCTTTGTAATCATCAGTGAAAGTTTTTGTAGTCTAGACAGTCTAGAGCAGGTGGCAAGGACCTGGTGAGAACTCTGCTCCCCTTCTGGGGCTGTGACCATGAAAACAGGTGTATGAGAAGGGCCCGTGCCCCTTCCTGTCTGCTCCTCCCACTGTCCCCCTTGCCTCCTTCCTACCACTGACATGTTCTCCTGCGCACATGCAGGTGAAAATGGCTGATAACGTGGGACCCTTAGCTCACAGTCTTGAGTCGCGATCAGGCAGAACAAGCGCTCTGACGTGAGAGTGAACAGCCACTGAGCAAGGTCAGACACAGATGCTGGCAGTGGTCGTGGAGTAAGGGACGTTCTCTTCAGAGAATTTGAAGCTGTTGGGTGCAAGCTGGACTTGGGAGGCCAAAGGCTCTGCCTGAGGCAGGACCAGAGGAATCACTCTGAAGCGCCGGGATGAAGGGCCCCAAAGCCTCGTCTCTCCTTGGTGCAGCTGCTCCTGGTGAGCCCTGCTCCTGCCAGGCCCTCCCCAAAGCTGGCCTTCCTGGCCTGTCCCGTCGCCATCCTCGCTCTCTGACCTAGTTGCAGCAGGAATTCCCTCAGGCCCCACCAGCCTAAGGGTAGAAAAAGAGAAGAAAGCAAAGGGGTCTCTAGGTGTCACTAGGACACTGGCCACGAAGAAACACCAGGATCTCGGGATGTAGCCCAAGCAAAGGTTCCAGTGGGCTTCTTGAGGACCTGTGGGCCCTTCTGCCTGCTCCCTCCCTGAGCCTGGGCCCTGCCATCCCTCTGCACTGCCCTCCCTTGGTGATGACACCATGAGCAGCAGGCGGCAGAGCAGGCACCTCCAGGCCCTCAGTGGGGCTGCCCACCCAGCCGGCCTCCCTTGCTCCTCCCTCCAGGCCTTGCAGAGCGAGAAGGGGCTGCCCCGTGTGGCAGCCTGGCCCGGGCCCTGCCTGGACCTATGCTCTTCCCACAGGTCAGCAGTAACCTGGGTGTCCTGTGGGTCCTCCCAGCCCCCCAGTGGCCTGTGTGTGCTGGGCTTAAACATTCATTTCCACACCCAGGTAACCCAAAGCCTGGGCCAGCGTCGCCCAGAGTTCCTGGGGCTGATAATTTCAGGATTGGCTCCACCTTTGGGCTCTGTGGCTGCTATCTCTATTACAACCACCACTGGTCAAACCAGATGAAAAGCTCAGATCTTCACTCATGTCCACAAAGAGGCCTCTCACGCAAGCATTTCACGGGCTTAGTCAACTTTTCTGAAGGTGCGAGCACCATGGGAGAAGTCCCGTGTTAAAGCCCACAGCCTTTCGTTATCGGACTAGCTCTCCGCTCGTCTTCCTTCCCCCTTTTCTCTTGGACCAAAGCGAGTCTTCTCCCTGTTGTGGGTAAGCTATTTAATGTCCACTTTTGGTAGCAGAAACATGCTCTTGGGGTCACCCTCTACCCCAAGCATTTATCAAAGTATTTCTCCCAAACAAACATGAAGCTCTCCCTAACAGGTGTGGTGAATAAAGATTTCTGCATTACATTACGCTTCCCACTCCTGGACTCTAGAGACGGGGGAGCAAGGAAGAGCCTGCTCCTTCCGCCCAGGACTGTCAGCTGCCTGATGCAGTCGCTCGAACTGTGGTTCTCACAGTGGACCCTGGGACCAGCAGCTTCACCTGGGAACTTGAGAGAGATGAGGGGTCTCCGACTCCATGCCCGGCCTGCTGGATCCGAATCGCTGGGCCGGGACCCTGCACTGTGGCTGAGCAGCCCTCCAGGGGGGTCCAATGCACACTCCAGTTTGAGAACCATTGTCCCAGGACTCTTTCTGATTCTCTCACTCTTCTGGGAGGAAACAGGTCCACTTCCTTCTCATCACAACAAGACTGAGGTTTCTCCTGGGTAGTTGTGTTGTGTCACTTTAGATAAGGTACTGTGGTCAACCCTTGCTAGCCGACACTGAGCTCTGTCTTGGGTCATGAACCAAACTTTTTATTATCTGTCATGAGAAGCCAGCTGTCCACCAAAGATAAGGAGTAGGAAAGAAACTTAAAGTGTTGCTCCTCTCGGGGGTACTATTGTCTTAAGAGGCCAAGAAAACCAAGTATGGACTCTCAGGCTTCTGGTAGAGGAAGGGTTTAGGGGAGGCAGCATGGTTTTACTGGCTCTCTTGAAACCACTGTGTTGAGAGGGTCCCCTTGTGGAGAAGAAGGGGACCAAGGCTGCATGACGCCTCATGCTGAAGTCAGACTTCTGGTGACCACAACCTTCCGGAACACGGAATGCACTGGAGTGGGAGGCAGGGGCCAATCACAAAGGGCCTTGAAAGCCATTTCTAGAAGTTGGACTTTGGGGGAGCCATGAAAGGCTTGTAGATTTAGGAATGACATGCCCAGATTTGAATGTGGGGGACGGATCTGGCTTCCTTGCAAAGAATGGATTGGAGTGGGCTGGGTGGGGTCAGGGACAGTGAGTTCTTGGAAACCAGTTAGAGGAACAGATGAAAGAAATTCAACAGCAGCTAGAATTAGGGCATTGGCGGCACCGATGGGGAGACGTGAACAGATCAATATGGAGGGGAGAAAGAGAAGGAAGGACACACATATATAACACTTCTGTGTGCTAGGTACCGTCCCAGGCCCTGGATGTTTAAAACTTACGACAACCTTGTAAGGTCTGTACTGTAATAATCCTCATTTTACATATGAGGAAACTGAGACACAGAGAAGCTAAGTAATGTGCCCAAATAGTTTCTGATTGGATAAAAGTATGAGAGAGAGGGAGGACAGAGTGAAGGAGAGAGCACACTTGGTCTTGGATATCAGTACTGGGTGGATATTGGTTCCTTTTCTTGAGATGGTAGGTGGTAGAAGCAGGTTTTTCAGGGAGGGAGATAATGAGTTCTCCCTTGGTCTTGTTGGGTTCTAGAGGAGGAGATATCCAGCCATATGTCCTGTAGGTTCTCTTTTAAAGAAGCCAGTATGATGCCATTTAAACATTTTTATCAGAAAGCATTGTGATGAAAAATATTCAGGTGTGTTGCCGGGGTGGGTTTCAGTGATATGGAATTACTGACGTGGATTATTTTTAGGACTCCAGGGTTCAGCCTAGCTTTGGGATTTTTATCCCTAAATCTTGAAAGATAAAGCCTCTGTCTTTCCATGAATCGCCACCACCTCGGAGCATCTAATTGTCTTGTTTTGCATGGAAAGCCACTTATTTGGAAAAAGATTCTTCACTCAGGAGACCAGAATGAATCAAGTAAATATGTGTTCAGACGGTTTCTAAAAATCTGTAGTTTAACCCAAGAGACCAGAAAGGTTCCTATGTCCTAGGTAAACAGCCATTAAGTGGTATATTAAAATGTATACTATGTACCTGATTGATCCACAGGGTAATTAGGCATTTTAGGAATATTTTAAAACATGTGTTCTACATCCCTCACCACTGTTTCAATCCATCAAGTAACTGTATCCTTAGAACGTGTGTTCCGCATGGTAAGAGCCATTTTATAAACCCTCGTTAAACGGAGCTACACTAAAGGGCGTCCACTGCAGCCATTTTTCAAAAGTGTCTGTGCCAACCAAACGCAGGCAAAGGAAGACAAAACCATAGAGGTAAATCGTCCACCGTGGGCCCTCCCTCCCTGGGGTGACCCTGGACTGTGAAGAGCAAACTTCAGGGCTCACTTGGACACTTTCCAGAGTTAGAATAGAAGATGTCAGTAAAAGGAAAAAGGGAGAGGGGTTATAGCACAGGTACAGGTTATAGCCCCAAGGGAAAAATTCACACTTCCCTGCAGAGAATGAAAAGCAGGTGTTCTCTTGGCTGGTTGGCAATCGAGAAGGGCCGGGCCAGAGTCCAGCTCTCCCTGGTGTGCTGCGTTGGCCAAGGAGTTGGAGCAGAGGAGGTGAGCTGGGCACCCGGGGGTTGGGGGGGGGCATGCAACAGAAGCAGCAGTGGCAGGACACCCCGGACAAACCTCAGAGAGGAGTGTAGCTATGGCCCCGAGGCCAGGGGGCTCTCCTGGCGCCCTGCCTGCATTATCAACACCTGCCAAAGCCTCAGAGCGCTCTTGGCCTCATGCTGTTCTCAAAGAGGCAGCAATGTATAAAGCACTTTATTTTCCCAGTGTTTCAGCCTCTCTTTAGTATTCGTAAAGTGCTGTTTGCATGTTAACTCTTGCAAGCTGTAAGGGAGCAAGGATTCACTAAGCATGCCTTTTTCTTAGTCTGACAGTCTCTCTAAGCCCTTGAGCATTAAATATAAGCAATTTAAACTTCTTCTAAACTTCATGGACTCGGTGGAAAAGGGAGGTTAGGAGCTTTCTGAGCCAGGGTGGCATCAGCTGTACCTTAAAGGCCAGAAGAAGTACACAAGAGAGAAAAGGGGCTTAGGAACGGAAGATCCCACCTGGAAGGACTGTGCTGTGAGCAGGTGAAAAAAATAAAGTGATTCGCCAGAGATTAAATACACCCGGCAAGCTTGAGGGAGAAGCAAAGAAAAAAAAGTAGGCAAACAGGAAGGTGAATAATAGGGAGGAGCTGAGAGGAAGTAATAATTGGAGGGGAATTTTTGAAAAAGGGAGGAAAGGAAGAGTGAAACTTTCACAGGAAAAGCCAGGCGGTGTCAGAGTATGGGATTTTGTGGGGTGGATCAGTGATTTGCTCACTTGAGACAACTTTTTCTCCATGTATAAAGAGGAAAATTCATTCTGCTGGGAAAGATGGTAGCACCCCTCTTGTTTTATTTGTGGTATTCTAACAGCTCACAGCAGTGGCTATTATCTGGGACCTGGGGAATTCTTTTGACGGTATTTTTGGACACAGTCCTAATCAGTGTTAAAGTATGACACAGAAGCATTCTTCCGATGTTTAATGTCTAAAGTCATTGACGCTGCTGGACAAGGAAGGAAACGAGTTGCGTGCAATGCCCGAGTGGATCTTGGCAACTGTCTTGCAACCTTCAGAAATAACCGTGACCTCAGAACCTGCAGCAGGTAAGGCTGCCGGGTGGCCTTGGGCTTTATAGTGGGTCACATATTCATTACCAGCAACACTGTAGCTGCACTGGATGAGGGCTCGTGGGCTCCCCCACTTCATCCTCTGCTAGGCATCATTTAATGAGCACATACTATGTACAGCATTGCCATGGATATTTTGCATTCCTCATGTCTGAGTTTTACAACCTTGCAAGGTAGGCTTTATCTATTTCAATTCACAAAGAAAGGAATCTAGCATGATCTCGGCCCCATAAGTGCCTGTACCCTTCAGTGCTGCCTGCATAGCTACTGAGGGGTGATATCCTTGCTGAACTGCTTTTCTGTGCTCATTCTCCATAGGACACCAGCTCGCCATCCATGCAGACTGTACTCCTCTCAGGGTATAAGCAGGTCAGCAAGTTTTGGGTAAATAGGAGAGAAAATAAAAGCTCTGAGAGGTCGGGTCCAGGACCCTAGAAAGACGATCCAGACTCTCCAAGGTCCACTTGGTCATCTGCCACACGTCTGAGTCCTGCTAGGTGTTTTAAGGGACATGAGGGAATCTCTGTGTCCAAGGGGTTTATGGTCTTATTCAGGAAACAGTCATGAAAAATCAGTCAATCAACAACTGTTTATTAAACATTTGTTCAACCACGTGCTGGGTAAGGTCTGTTCTAGACCCTGGGATAGAGGAGTGAACAGGAAAGCGAGCAGGAAAATCCCTGCCCTTGCGGAGCTTATAGTCTCATGGCGCAGAGAAGAAATAACTAAAATATATAGCGTGTTAGACAGCAATAGGGTAAAGAGAAGTATAAAGAGGGAAGGAGGATAGGGATTGAGGGAGGTTTTTACATTTTTAAACCAGGTAGTCCAGGAAGGCCTCCACGAAGAGGTAACAGCTGAGCAAGATCTGGGGAGAGATTGCAGGTGAGGGAATGGAAGGTGCAAAGAAAACCTGGGACAGCTGTGCACTGGGGTGTGGTGAGCTGGTGACCTGCGGAGCAGAGGAAGCCACTGAGAGGGTGGTGGGGACGTGGCAGCGCCAGAGCAGGTAGGGCCTGTAGATCCTTGTAGGAATGGAGGCTTTCCCAGGGAAGAAACAAGAAGGCATTGCAAGGTTTTTAGTGGAGGAAGAAGATGATTCTAATTTTTTAATCAGCTCACAGCTACTGTGTTGAGAGTTGACTATACTATAGTTCTATAGGAGAGCAAGGGCTGATGCAGAAAGATCAGTTAGGAGGCTCTAGAAAGGAGAACTATTATGAGGGATCAGCTCACACAGCTGTGGAGGCTGAAAAGTCCCATGATCTGCAATCAACAAGCTGGAGGCTCAGGAAAGACTTTGTGTAGATCCATCCCAAGCCCAGAGGCCCAAGAACCAGGAGCACAGAAGTTTAAAGGCAGAAGATGGATGTCCCAGCTCAACAGGAGCAAATTCTCCTCTCCTCTACCTTTTTGTTCTCTTCAGGCCCTCAATGGATTGGATGGTGCCCAGCCACATTAGTGAGGGTGATCTTTATTCTGTCCATGGATTCAAATGCTCATCTCTTCTGGAAACACCCTCATGGACACATCAAGAAATAATGTTTTACCAGCTAACTGGGCATCCCTTAGCCTAGTCAAGTTACACAGAAAATTAGCCATCACAGAAAGTAATCCAGATTTCCAGTCCTCCTTCCTTCCTCCCCATCCTCTAATCCATCACTAAGACTTAGTGATTCTGCCTAGAGCTCCCCCTTGCCATTCTTTTTGCCAGTGACTTCTGGCCGAAGCCCATGATTTGTCAATGGGAAAACTGCCAAGCTCCTGGGGAGAGTCTCCTTGCCCCTCATCTCCCATCCCCAAGCTTTCCTCCACATCACAGCCATTGTAATTGCCTTAAATACAGGTCAGATAGCACTTCTCTAGACAACTCTGCTGTGCCAGATGCTGGGGACATCAAAACATGGTAAAGAGATGATCCTGTGCTTAAAGAACTCACAGTTCAGTGGGAGAAAAACACAGAGGCGATGACCTGCAGCACCAGGTGAGCTGAGCACCAGTCTCTGCTAAGCACTGGGAGTATGCAATGAGCCCTTTAGCAAGGCCACGGGTAGAGATGGGAGATTATGTTATGCTTGGGCCTTAATGATGAGAAACAGTTCCTTGATGGAAAAGAAAAGAAGGGAATTTGAGGCAGGAAGAACAACATGGGTCCATTTATCTCAGCCCAGGAAAAGATCTGACCCTCTTCTGGTACACTGGGTGGCAGCGGGTGGTGGGGGAGGTCCATCTCTCAGCACTAGACTCACACTAGCCAAGCTCACAGTGACTGATGTAAACTGTTCAACTTAAGGCTTTTTTTTTTTTTAATTTCCTTTTTTTAGACAGTTTTAGCTTTACAGCAAAATTGAATGGAAGGTACAGAGATTTCCCATCTGTCCCTGTCCCCACACATGCACAGTCTTACACACTGTCAATATCCTGTGGTATATTTGTTACAATCAGATAGCCTACATTGACACATCAGTATTATGCAAAGTCCATAGTTTACACTGGGTTAACTCTTGGTGTTGTACATTCTATGGGTTTGGAAAAATGTATAATGGCATGCATCCACCATTGTATCATACAGAATAGTTTCCCTGCCCTAAAAATCCTCTGCGCTCTGCCTATTCATTCATTCCTTCCCCGAACCCTTGACAACCACTCATCTTTTAGCTGTCTCCCTAGTTTTGCCTTATTCTATTAACAGAATGTCATATAGTTGAAATCATTTAGTATGTAGCCTTTTCAGATTGTCTTATTCCACTGCCACTTAGTAATGTGCATTTAAACTTCTTCTATGTCTTTTCATGGCTTGGTAGCCCATTTTTTTCTTTAGCACTAAATAAGATTCCATTGTCTGGACGTACCACAGTTTATCCATTCACCTACTAAAGGACAGCTTGGTTGCTTCTGAGTGTTGGCAACTTTGAAGAGCTTCTCTCACTGAAGTCTCCATGTAACTCCAGAGGCTATCTTGCTGGCTGCTAAGAGCTAAGGAGAGAAATAAAAATTAGAATGTCTTATTATCCTCAGAGAAGGTTTCCCAGATTGCCCTCTCTATAATGAGTCTCCCCTCCTGTATTAGTTTGCTCAATCTGCCATAACAAAATCCATAGACTGGGTGGCTTGAACAACAGACATTTATTTCCTCACAATCATGGAGCTTGGAAGTCTGAGATCAGGGTGCCAGCATGGTAGGATTCTTATGAGGCCTCTCCTTCTGGCTGGTAGGCACTTGCTCACCTGGCCTCTTTTGTGTGCCTACTTGGGGAGAGAGAGAGCGAGGGAGGGAGGGAGAGAGTGAGACAGCTCTCTGGTCTCTTCTTATAAGGGCACTAATCCCAGCCTTGAGGCTCTACCCTCGTGATCTAATTACCTCCCAAAAGCCCCATCTCCAAATACCATCACACTGGGGGTTAAGGCTTCAATATATGAATTTTGGGAGGAAGTAAACATTCAATCCATAACACCTCCCAACACACCATTCTTTATTTCAGCTCCTTGTTGGCTTTCTTTATAACACATCATCACTTGGCATTGTTCTCTCAGTTGACTTGGTTTGTGTCTGTCGCCCCAGCTAGGATAACAGCCTAGCGAGGGCAGAGACACTGTTTCTCCTATTGTCGTGTCTCCATCTCCCAGGACAACACCTGTGGCATATGATAGGTGATCAGTAACATTTACTGATTGAATTTAAAGAATGAATGAGTGAATGAATGAATGATTTCTCAGACATAGTCCTCACTCGCATCATAGGTTAAGGAACCAGCTGGGTCTGGGCCTTTGTCTCCACGTCTGTTCTCTCTGCACCAATGTCTGCCGGACACTTGCCACAGTCTCACCATTTCCCCTGCTCCTCTTCGTCAATCTTAACACCACTTCTCTTGGTTTTACTGTTTTTAGTCCATACCATACGATTACTCATGGTTGTTCTAATAATTCAGTGTCTTTTTTCTGTTCATGACACATTTTCAAATTCCTGAAAATCTGGTTGTGCAATGGAGGAGATCAAAAGGTTCAAAACCAGACTAAATAAGTAAGCAGTGGTTTCAAAGTAATGTCTCACATTACCTACAAAAGGATCTCCAGTTCCCATGGTGGAATCATCAGCTTACTTCCCTGGCCCCACATTTGCATACATCTATCCATGTTCTAGTATTAGGTGTAACTTCTTTAGTATTTAATGTATCGGCAGCAAGTAGGACACAGCTCTATAGCAAGCTGCAATACTCCCTGGCTAACACTGTTGTAGTGATTATATGTTACCTTGCAGCAAAAATACATTTTATAGATTATTCTAAACTTGTTCGCCAATCTGTTTAGGGTTTGCAGCCCACCTCTTGCATGTCACTGTACTAGTCTATTGACTGTTCGTCTTCCCATACTCAACGTGAGCCAAACAAAAGAGCTACTGTTGACATATACAGGTGTTCTGTTTCCTCTATTAAATTTGTATCTCTCTATAAAGTGAGGGTAAGTAATTCTCAGTAGGTGTATACAGTGTTTTGGTTTCTATTGAGTAAGCAAGCAGAGCTTGTTTTATTGTGCCTCATTTTATTGTGCTCTGCAGATATTACAGTTTTTTTACACGTTGAAGGTTTGTGGCCAACCCTGCATTGGCAAGTCTATCAGTGTCATTTTTCCAACAGTATGTGCTCACTTCGTGTCTCTGTGTCACATTTTGGTAACTCTCACAATATTTCAAATTTATTATTGTTATATCTGTTATGGTGAGTTATGATCAGTGATCTTTGATGTTGCTGTTGTGATTGTTTTGGGGCACCACAACCCATGCCCATTTGAGATGGCAAACTTAATCAATAAGTGTTGTGTGTGTTCTCACTACTCCTCTGACCAGCCCCATCTCTCTCCCTCTCCTCAGGCCTCCCTATTTTTGAGCCACAACAATATTGAAATTAAGCCAATTAATACCTCTACAATTGTGTCAAAGTGTTTAAGTGAAAGGAAGAGTCACACATCTCTCATTTCAAATTAAAAACTAGAAATGATTACATTTAGTGAGGAATACATGTCAAAAGCCGATTTAGGCCAAAAGCTAGGCCTCTTGCACCAAACAGATAAGTTGTGATGGAAAAGTCCATGAAAAGAAATTAAAAGTGCTCTTCCAGTGAACACATGCATGATAAGAAAGTGGAACAGCCTTACTGTTCATATGGAGAAAGTTTTAGTGGTCTGGATAGAAGATCAAACCAGACACAACATTCCCTTAAGCCAAAGCCTAATCCAGAGCAAGGACCTAACTCTCTTCAATGCTGTGAAGGCTGACAGAGGTGAGGAAGCTGCAGAAGAGAAGTCTGAAGCTAGCAGAGGTTGGTTCAGAAGGTCTAAGGAAAGAAGCCGTCTCCATAACATAAAAGTACAAAGTGAAGCAGCAAGTGCTGATACAGATGCTGCAGTAAGTTATCCAGAATATCCAGCCAAGATAATTGATGAAGGTGGCTGCATTAAACAACAGATTTTCAATGTAGATAAAACAGCCTACTACTGGAAGAAGATGCCATCTAAGACTTTGATAGCTAGAAAGGAGAGGAAGTCAATGCCTGGCTTTGAAGTTTCAAAGGACAGATGGACTCTCTTGTTAGGGGCTAATGCAGCTGGTGACTTTCAGTTCAAGCCAATGCTTATTTACCTTCCTGAAAATCCTAGAACCCTTAAGAATTATCCTAGATCTACTTTGCCTGTGCTCTATAAATGGAACAACAAAGCCTGGATGACAGCACATCTGTTTGGAGCACAGTTTACTGAATATTTTAAACCCACTGTTGAGACCTACTGCTCAGGAAAAAAAAAAAAAAAATCCTTTAAAAATATTACTGATCATTGGCAATGCACCTGGTCACCCAAGAGCTCTGATGGAGATGTACAGAAGATTAATGTTGTTTTCATGCCTGCTAACACAACATCCATTCTGTAGACCATGGATCAAGGAGTAAATTCAACTTGCAAGTCTTATTATTTAAGAAATACATTTTGTAAGGCTATGACTGTCATAGATGGTGATTCCTCTGATGAATCTGAGCAAAGTAAATTGAAAACCTTCTGGAAAGAATTTGCCATTCTAGATGCCATTAAGAACATTCGTGATTCAAAACATCAACATTAGCAGGTGTTTGAAAGAAGCTGATTCCAACCCTCATGGATGAATTTGAGGGGTTCAAGACTTCAGTGGAGGAAGTAACTGCACATGTGGCGGAAACAGCAAGAGAACTAGAATTAGAAGTGGAACCTGAAGATGTGACTGAATTGCTGCAATCTCATGATAAAACTTGAATGGATGAGTAAAAAAAGTGGTTTCTTGAGATTGAATCTACTCCTGGTGAAGATATAGTGAACATTGTTAGAATGATGACAAAGGATTTAGAATATTACATGAACTTATTTGATAAAGCAGTGGCAGTGTTTGATAAGATTGCCTCTAATTTTGAAAGAAGTTCTACTGTGGGTCAAATGCTATCAAACAGCATTACATGCTATAGAGACATCTTTTCATGAAAAGAAGAGTCAATCAATATGGCAAATTTCACTGTTGTCTTATCTTAAGAAATTGCCATAACCACCCCAATCTGCAGAAACCATCACCTGATCAGTCAGCAGCCATCAGCATTGAGGCAAGACCCTCTACCAGCAAAAAAATTGTGACTTGCTGAATGCTCAGATGATCGTTAGCATTTTTTAGCAATAAAGCATTTTTAATTAAGGTATGTACTTTGTTTCTTTTAGACATAATGCTATTGCACACTTAACAGACTGCAGTATAGTATAAACATAACTTTTATATGCACTGGGAAACCAAAATATTCATGGGACTCGTTTTATTGCGGTGGTCTAGAACCAAACCCACAATATCTCAGAAGTACACCTGTATTTCTCTGTAAGGCAGAGCTGGGTATTTCTAGCTGTGTGAGTAGGAAAGGGTGGATAAGGTGAACCAAGAGTGATCCGAACTGTCCCTGGCAAAAGCAGGAACTGTACCAAGAACAGGCACAACTGATGGACACCAGTGGCCACACACAATAATCAGAGCAAAACAAGATTAAAAATCAAGATCAACCAAGAGTCCAGAAGAGCTCCCTGCACAGACCCAACCCACTGGCTGTCTCCTAGGAAACTGATCCCCTGATGGCCCTTTAATTATAACGGAGCTGGAACCAAGAAGACACAAGGAAAGAAACAGTCAACTAAGCAAGACATTCTGTGGTCAAGACATGATGGACATCAGGGCAGAGCAAGAAGATCCCTGAGCAGAAGTTCAAAGTGGAGAAGGGTAAGAAACAAAGTAGAGGAGGACAGGGTTATATTGTATATAGGTTAGATTGCTGAGAACAGGCAGCTGCTGAGTACGAATTACCAGACAGGAAGAATTATACAAGAGTTATTAAGCGGAAAGAAAGCGAAAGTAGTTCCAGATATTTGGGCTCCGATATTTATTCATTCAGTCTTTCATTTAAGACAGGGTCTTGCTCTGTCCTACAGGCTGGAGTGCAGTGGTGTCATCATAGCTCAATGTAACCTCAAATTCCTGGGCTCGACCAATCCTCACACCGCCACCTCCTGAGTAGGGCTCTGACTTTTAACTAAGGATGATGTTGATGGCTGGGCTTCTGCACAGCTCCAAATGAAGATCCAGGGAGTCTGAGGCTGGGCAGTGGGTACCACTTATCCTGGGTCTATCCCACATTACCAATATTTTGTTCTTCAAATGTATTGACATTTAGTAGTGCTTCCTACATGCTCCAGCCTCCTCCCCCTCTTCCCACTTCTTCTCACTTATCTATAATTTTACAACTTGGGAGATTGTCCACTAAGAAAAATGGGCTAAGGGGAGATTAAAATGACAATAGCAAAAAAAAAAACAACTCATATTTTTCTGTGGATTTCAATTAACACTATGAAAGCACCATCTCCTACTACCATTAATTATCAAGAATTAACTATAGTATGATGGGAAAATTGAAACAATTACAGATATAAATATAGATACATATGTATACATCTCAAATTTAATATTGAGAAGAGGTCATTAGATAAAGAAAGGTTTATTATTACCAGATATTTCAGAGTTATTTTACCATGGAAAAAAATGTAAAATTGTATACATTGAGATCCATAAATGCTCAGGAAGCCTAAATAAAAATTACTTTAGTTATGGAAAGCTAAAATGTAAGTTATTTTAAATAATATACAGACAAATGGATGGATTACGGTAGAAACCAGAAGTAGGAGACTTAGATAGCTATTTGCGTTATCTATTTAAACCAAAAGAAAGATTTCACTCACTCATCACTAATTAGGTAGTATAGACAGTCAAAGTAGGGAATTGAGGCCAAAATACTGACACTGTGACCCAGCCTTTCTAAATTATTGGTATTCATCAAGCCAAAGTTACTAATCTCCCTCTTGTGTTATGCTGGTCACAGGAAAAAATGGATTCAATTTCAAAACCAGGTCACCACGTCAACAGTTTTGAAATCAATTTTTATAATTTAATGGCTGATTTCCTCACAGTTCACCAAAACACCAGCTCTTGACCTATTTATTTCTTTCATTTAGTTATAATAAAAGGCTATAGAGAGTCCTGAACCTAGTCTACTCTTTTAAGTGAG
The DNA here is from genome assembly GCF_041146395.1 of Eulemur rufifrons. NCBI lineage: Eukaryota > Metazoa > Chordata > Mammalia > Primates > Lemuridae > Eulemur > Eulemur rufifrons. The sequence continues at coordinate 65,112,281 of NC_091001.1, forward strand.
TAAAATGGGGTTTATTTTAAAAACGCTTTGATTATTCCACACAACTATCCACAGTTCAGAGATGTGGCCCTAGTTGAACACCATTCATTTATTTTCTATGTGGACATTTTTTTGCATAGACATTTAGAGTTAAAGGGATCTTAGAAATAAACTAGTCTGTATCAACAGGGCTTCAGGGTTGCAAGTGACAGAACACAAACTTGTTCCAGCTTAGGTAGAAAGGGTGGATAAATTGCAAAAACATCTGAGTGTCCAACTTAACCACAGTCAAGGCAAGGGTACGTGTGGGTGTCAGAAACACCTGATCCCAATGCCACCAGAATGACTTGTCTCTGGTCTCTATGTTTCTCTGCACGTTAGCTTCTTAGACTTCACATGGTGAAAACAGGGCTGCCAAATGATCCTAAGCCGCACTGTACCCACTGTATACAGACTCACCACCAACAGAGGTGCTGACTCTTTCCTCAGTACCAGTTTAAAAAAAAAAAAAAGTCCTAAGGAAGGACTCTGATTGGCCCAGCTTGAGTCAAGTGCTGGCTCATGGACTGATCAACTGTGGCCAGGGAGGTGGAGTCATGTAAGAAAATCGTGGTCCTACTAGTTGAGGGCCAGAAAGAAACACTTCCCAGAAGAAGGGAGAAGACTCCCTTCCCCCTCCACAAAAAGTTCACCCTAACTCACCCCTAACTCACCCCTAACTCACCCCTAACTCACCCTAACTCACTTAAGCTCAAAGAAGTTAAGTGACTTACTCAAGGGTACAACTTGTACTTAACTCTTCTGGCACCTCGTCCAATGCTTGGCTCAGTCTCCCCACTGCTGGTCATCCTGGGAATCTTCATTTCAGGACCTTCAGCCAGAGGACAGGCAGAGGGTTGGCTGGAGTAGGGCAGGGAGGAATTAGGGTCATCATTTGCTGGAGTTCTGACTCCACCAGTCTTTCTGCTGTCTGGCTTTGCTTTCTTTTCTTATTGGGGGAATGTATACCCCAAGTGGGAATCCCCCTGTTGCCCTCCTTCCCTGGCACCCCCAGGGGGCTCACCCCATGTCAAGTTGGATGATTATCATAACACCTCACACTGAGAGTGCCCAACACTGTCAGTGTGCCCAGTGCTTTGTGTGCATTCCCTCATTTAACCCTCTCAACAGCCCTATGAAGGAGATAGTAGTAGCATTATTAACCCCATTTTGCAGATAAAAAAACTGAGGCACAGAGAGGTTATAGAGTTTGGAAGGGATGGAGGCAGGGTTCAAACACAGACAGCCTGGCTTCCAAGTCCTTGCTCTTAAATACTGCAATTCTATTTACTGCTCCTTCCTACATAAATACGTCCAGCCTGTGGCTGCCCGCACTAAGCCCTGGAAGGGTCTGGGACTCCTCAGATGCCTGCTGACCTAAGTGTTGGCTCATCTCTGCGCTGTTGCAACCTGGCTCTGATCGAAGTCCCTCCCACTACAACCCTGCTGCTCCCCACCCTGGTCTCTTGCCAGTGCAGCGCCTTGCTCCTGGCCTGCCTCATCACTGCTGACAGACGCTGCTGCTGCCTCTCCTGGTAATGGAGCTGCCCTCCTGCTGTTGGGAAGAGCCAGCTCTCCTGCTCCATGTGGATGGAGGCTTTGCTCCCCAAACTCGATGGCGGAGTTTAGGATAGTTTAAGGTCCTCTCATGGAAGCCTTGCTCTTCAGGTTTACAGATTCTCCTTAAAAAGACATGAATCAAATTCCAAAGGAACAAAGGTGATTGCCATGGTGCCCTCTTTGAAGACTTGTGTAGACACCCTGCCCCATAAACACAGACCTGGGCCCCTAAGTGATATACAAGTGAGGTATATATCAACTGTCCCTCACTTCAGGATAAGCTCCCAGGTCCTCATGGTTGGGGACAGCCTTTATCTCCTCCCCTTGATCAGAGGGATTCGTGGTATAGGCTCTGGAGGTAGGCCAGGCTTTGAATCCTAGTCTGCTGCCCACCTGCCTTGTGACCTTGGGCAAATAAGCCCTTAGTCACTACTCTGTGATTTTCTCATGTGTAAAATAAGGGTAATAATAGCTATCTCAAAGTCTTAGTGTAAAGATTAAATGAGATACTATGTTAAAGCTCATAACAGAGTGCCTAACATAAAATAAATTTCCATAAATGATAAAGATTATCATGTTAGACTCTTAACCCTGGGAGCTGGGGACCTGACCTTTGGACCCCCAAATCTTTACAATTTTTTGCAGGGTGTGAGGGTGGTTTATGGGAATAGGAGTGCTCCTGACCTATAGATTGCTTCAATCTAGGCCCTGGCTGGCAGAAAGCAAGTGTGGTAACTCAGGCAGGAGGAAGTGGCAGCAGGATGGAGGAGAGTCCCTCTAGCCCCAGCTGGTGCCCAGACTACACACCTGCCAGTTACCTCCACTCCCCTCTCTTCAGTCAGATGACTCTTCCTCTCCTCTGCATGTTGTTTTTGTTGCTGCTGGGTTTTTTGTGTGTGTGTGTGTGTGTGTGTGTGTGTGTCATGGCTGCTCCATGTTCATTTCTGTCTGGTATCACCTGCAGAGAAACATGCTCTGTGCTATGTCCAGGCTCCACCTAACCTGGGGTGGGGGGGGGGGGGGCAGCCCTGGCAAAGTAGACTGTCTTCTAGAAATTTGTAATAGTTACACAACCCCATACTCCTCTCACTCCAGCCACACCTCCATTCCCACCTCCAAATATTTGAGCCACAAAAGCTATGCTTTTTGTTAAAATTTTAACCATTCTTTTGCCTACTTTTTCTCAGGCCCCAAGTCTACAAGCAATTTCTGATTTGTGTGGTCTATAAAGAGCTGTGCTTTGTATCCTAGACCACACTCAGAGAAAAGAGCAAAGTGGTCAGATATTTCACAGGAGGGGACAAATGCAAAAAGATAACCAACAAGATGGCATTTCATGGGTGAATGAAAGATGCCAGTGTCCTGACTTTAAGTATTGTATGATCAAAATTTTGCTTTGAAAGAAGTGGAGGTTGTAAAATCCCTATTTAGAGAACTAATTTGAAAATACTTCCCCCCACCTTCTTTTCCTGGATGCCTTTTTTTTTTTTGAGACAGAATCTCACTCTGTTGCCCAGGCTAGAGTGAGTGCCATGGCGTCAGCCTAGCTCACAGCAACCTCAAACTCCTGAGCTCAAGGGATCCTCCTGTCTCAGCCTCCCGAGTAGCTGGGACTACAGGCATGCACTACCATGCCCGGCTAATTTTTTCTATATATATTTTTTAGCTGTCCATATAATTTCTTTCTATTTTTAGTAGAGATGGGGTCTCGATCTTCCTCAGGCTGGTCTCGAACTCCTGAGCTCAAACGATCCGCCCACCTTGGCCTCCCAGAGTGCTAGGATTACAGGCGTGAGCCACCGCGCCCGGCCCCTGCATGCCTTTTTATTGTAAGCAAGCACCCAAAACATCACAGAGGTTTGTGATTTCTTCACAAGAAATAGCTTGACCTATATATAAGTATAAAATCCCAGCAGGTCCTGACTCCCTGAGAGTGGAACCACAGCACATTTCCCTGAGATAAAATGCCATAAAATCCTGTTGGTTTTTGTTTTGTTTTGTTTTGCTGTTTTCGTTTTCTTTTTGTTTTTTCCAGGAACACTTGAGTCCTCAAGGGGACAGAACTTATCAGTAGGAAGAAAAAATCATGCAGGTGCTGTTACCTGTGACAATAAAACAAAGGAAAGAAGCAATTGGAGGGAACAAATTGTAAGAGAGATTGAAATAAAACCAGCACATAGAAAAGGGCAGGGGAACCCAAAGGAGGCGCCAATCACAAGGGAGAAAAGAATGCAGGACCAAAGGGACCAAAATTGTACATATGTAGGGGAGAGATACCTAGACAGGCCAAGCTGGAAGACCAGGCAGAGTGAGACAGGAATTGGGGTGAGGGAATCCCAGAACAATCTGTTTACAAAAAAGACGGGCCTATGGAAATTCCTAAAGTGACTTTAGAGATTCAGATCCAAAATAGAAAAGGACCCCAATACACAAGTCTGTGTGTATTTTAACCAACTGCTCTTGTTCTATCTAGATTAGAGGAAACTCTCCCTGGCCTTGAAGAGACACTTTTGAGATTTTAGATTTCAACGGACCTAAATTATCTTCCACGTGGCCCCGCGGCCGGCCCGCCCCAGACCGAGCCCTCGGGCGCGACGGGGACACCCGCGGGAACGCGGTTTGCGGGGCGCCCACTCGCAACTCCCTCGCATTGTCTGCCTGACCGGGTGTCTCCGCTTCCCGGGCTCGCTCGGGGTTTATTGTTCTCCCTTCGCCGCAAGGAGGAGGGGGACGGGGCGGGGGGCGGGGGTAGGCAGCCAGAGGATGCAGGCGGCGGCGATCGGCTGCCACCCGAGCAGGGACGCCTCGGTCCTTCTCGCCCCGCCCCTAGCTGAAGAGCCCGGGAGTGGGTCCAGAGCGACCCGAGTCGGCTCGGGGTGTGCAGGGGGCCCGTTCCCCTGCCGCCCGCCTCCTGCTCCTGGGAGGGACTCGGCTGCGGGCGGGCCGGGAGCAGGAAGCCAGGCGGGCGTCCCGGTGCCGCGCAGTGGCTCCCGCGGGCCGCCTGGGCGCTCTCGGCGGGGGAAGGGACGCTATGACGCACCCTCTCGGTATTAGAACACTTCGCCTTCTATTTATAGACACTCCTCCGACCGCAGACCCAGCTCGCCTTCGCCCTCTTTGCCTCCATGGAGAATGAAAAACCCTACCTAGAATGGAAGATGCTGATACACAATGATAAGGAAGAATTCTATCTTGTGCATCCCTTTACAATTCCAAGCATTAATTAATTGAAGGTCTAATGATCTCTTCTGGCCCAGGGAATTCCTGTTTTCTAAAGCTTTAAAACTCACACGGTTATATTTCACATCCTCCTAAATATGTCAAATAAATTTGTCTCTTGTGAGTTCCTGAAATATTAGCCAAGAATTTGCTCAAGCTGGGTAAGACGCAAACCCATTGAATTCGGGGAAAGGGTGTTTCTAGCTGGCTTTCTGTATTTGCTAAACCTCAGCAATTCTAAACATAGAATTTATTCGGGAGAGGGAGCATGCAAAGGAAAAATATTGCACATTTCAAACAAAAGCAAAGTTTGTCTTGGGGTTGTTGTTTTTTTAAATTGTGGCTTTTGGATACTGACTTTATGCTTTTAGATGTACACTATCCATGTAATTATAGGTGATTAAAAATAATTCTTACCTAGTCACATTAACATTTGCAGTAATTAAAACAGGGAATTTTTTAAAACTGTAATTTATTTCTCATAATTTGATTGTTTGTGCTGCAGTTAACACCAAAGAAGCAGCCTGATGATTATCTTTCATCTTGGTTTCTGTTCAGTTTCACTTTCTAAACTCCAGACACTCCAGAGACTACTGTCCTTTAGATTTATTAAGAAAAAGGCCTGAATATGCATATATAGATAAAGGTTTATCTTTAAAAGCCTAGCTAACTACAACTTGGTGACCATGCAGATAATTCTATGACCACAAAATGCAAATAGAGTAACATACAATGCGCCCTTCTTGCTAACTAACACCTAGTCTATGAAGAGGGGTGTCTGTAATAACAGTATTATGACATGGTTTTGCTGTGAAGAGTACTGTGCCCCAACACTGTATAAGTACTTAAAGAACAACCAATAGCAGTTGTTACAGTGCACTATAAAATACCCATTTGATGGTAGGACCCCGGTAAAAGACAATTTGGCAATAGCCATCACGTTTTAAAATGCACGTGCCATAGGACCCAGCAATTACATTTCTAAAAATTTCTGCTACAGTTAAAGTACACACATGTGAAGTCATTGGTTGTTGCAATGCTTGCATTAACAAAAGGTTAGAAACAATATAAATGTCCTACAATTACGGTACATCCGTATGGTGAACTATTATGTAGCCTTGAAGAAGATTAAAGCAACCCCTTTCTGTACTGATAGGGAAATATCTCCAAAATACACTAAGTGGAAAGAGAAAGGTGCAGAAACAATATAAACTACTATCATTGACATTAGAAAAATAAATATACATGTATGTATATTAACTTATGTGTGTATATATTCAAATATATATATATATATATATATATATGAAACTGGTAACAATGTTCACCTCCTAAGAGGTAACTGGGACGGTATGATGGGAGAGAAACTTATTTTCTGTTATCTGTCCTTTCGTATCTTTGAATTTTGTTCCATGAGTGTGTACCATCTATTTAAAACATTTTAAGCTAAAAATACTTTTAAATTTCTTTCTAAATTTACCCACATATGGTAGATCTCTCTTTAGTTTATAGATGAGTTAATCTTTAGAGGGAAATCCTCAGTTTCTTCTTTTGCTTGACCGTGAGGGCTGGAGGGCATACAGTAGGCACTCACTATTTGTAGAAGTTCTGTGTTTGGGATTATCCTTATTTTAGAGAAGTTTACTGAGAAACAAACAAACAAACAAATAAAAGCTAATCTCTCATCCTCATCACTCTTTTAACCTAGCTGGACCTAATCCATGAATCATCATAGAAATGTGTTGCCCAAAGGCTGCTAGAACTGTGCTCTCAGCATTTTTAAAGAAGGCACTCTGTTGTTCATATTTTTTTCTGTATTCTTGTGGCATGTTATGAATGGGAGTAATAGCAGAGTTAAAGGTCTATTGAGTAGCCATTATAGAATAATTGTTTGAAGAAATTTATAACTCATCCATTTTATATTGAACCAGACTGTAACTTAAAACAAAGTCCTGTTTATCAGAATTCATATTTCCTGTAGTGACTTTCTATTCTAGAGATGAAGTGGTTAGATTTCAAAATATTCCAGTGAGGTAATGTGTATAGAGTGCTTCTGCCTCTGTTACAAAAGTGAAGAGACACAAGCATTGAGATGGAAAAGGGGTGTTCACTGTAGCGGTCATGCCAGAAATAAGCCAAATGATTTATTTTCAATTCCATCGTGTTTCTTAGGTAAGTTTGTGTCGTTACTCTTTAATACAACAGGAATGAGTGCAGAATTGATGTTGCCAGAGTGGTTTCCTTCAGAGAACCCAGCACTAATGCCCTGTGATGGAGATGATGATGAAGACACAGAGGAAGAAGAGGTGGATGGATATCTTTGAACAAATAGGAATATTTCAGGTATAAATGTATATGAGTTAATGTGCATAGAACACTTTGCCAGAGTCTGGCAGATAAAAAAGAGCTCAAAATAGAATTATTATTGGAATAGGGAGAAGTTTACAGTAGTCTCTTGGGTCACAAGTTGTATTTAGGGTCACAGGGTCGGGCTGCCCACGGCTCAAGTTCCAGTTTCTTAGGAACCACAGTCCCTGTGCAAAGTTTTCCACCTTCAAGTACCATGAGAGTTAACCATTTTCATGATTTTTATTCTCTCTATGCTATGCTATTATTTATAGAGAGCTTTTTATTTTTTGAGAGAGTTTAAAACATTAATTTAGGCTAACTTTGCTCTCTACTGAGCTTAGCTTTGCTCTAAGTAATAATCATGGCTTTTAGGTGTCAGTGATATATATATTTAATATAATACTCATACATTAGAATAAAATATATTATGTGTGTGATATTAGAATAAGAAATGTCTGTAAACCTGCTGAAAGTATCTCATGGATCATGTTTGACCAGCTGGGATATAAGAAAGGAGAGATCACAGTGTAACTGTTTGACCTTGAAGATACTGCCGTAAGCTGAAGAGGACCCTGTAAGATACTTGGCAGCCACTTCTCCCCTTCAACATCCTAGATTTGGTTGGAGATGGCTGCCCGGAAGCTGGGAAAGCATGCTGTATACCTGCTGTTCACGCAACAAGGGAGACACTTTCAGAGCAGAAAGCTTTTCCAGCTCCTGGCCATGCGTGATTAGATCTGCTGTATATTCATGTACATCTGTGTATCTGTATTCTAGTGTATGCCTGCATTGGTGCTGGTCTCGGCTCAGACATAACCTTTCAGCTAAATATACTCCAGTCAGCTACTGAAGAACAGCAAGAATAAATTCTGTGGGTAGTGAAGAAGTCGGGTGTTTTCTAGGGAAGAGCCTGTTTGTCGGGCAAAACCTCAGGCTACTGAAGAGTGAGGCTGGGAGAAACCTTATCTTTTGGAACTGGCCTAAAATATATAGGCCTCTGTTATATCATGTATGCAAAACGAGTATATAAAATGAAAGTGTACAGTTTAAAAAATAATCATAAATGGACACTCCTGCCTACCACCCCACTTAAGGAATAGAGCATTTCTAGCCCCTTAGAAGCCACTGTGTGACCATTTCTGAATGCATTTGCCTCCCAGGCCCCCCCTCGGAAACTACTTTCCTGAATTTGGTCTTCCTTTATAGTTTTAATGCCTCTGTATGTATAACTGAACAATATGGTGTTTAATTTTGTCTGCTTCTGAACTATATATGGAAGGAATCTTTGGTGACTTGCTTTTTTTGCTCAACATTATCTTCTCTCATCCTGTCCCTTCCTTCCTCTTTCCATTGCAAACCTCCACAGTTCCCCTCTTGGATTCTTGTGTTTATCTCCTGACCAGACTCTCTGTTGACAGATTCTTCCCTCTAGAATTCATTGTGCAAACCATCACCAAATAGTCACCCTAAAAAGCAAAGTTGAATTAAAAATCATCTTCTAGAAGCACATGCAGTAGTATGAGAAATGTTTACCTTATACTGTTACATTTACAAATTTTGTACATATATATTTCAAATCATTTATGAACCAAAATTTTAACAGTGATTCTCTCTGGATAGTAAGATTATAGATAGTTTCATTTTTTCTTTGTGATTTTTCTGTATTTTTCAAGTTTTCAACAGAGTACAGGAAGCCTTGGAAATGAGATATAGGTCTTCCTTGCTTTTATTTTCCCACCTCCTGGGAGTTTCTGAGGTATGACCTGATAGGGAGATGGGAGTGTTAGACAAGATCAGAACTCAGAGCACTGTTTCTCAAAGACATATTAGTATCTAGAATCTCCAGCTTTCTCTTCCACCGCGAGACCAGAGCATCATTATCTTGTCCACAGCAAGTTGACCAATTCCTTCATCCAATCTTCCAGACATGGCCAGCATCCCAGAGGTGCCACTTGTGCAGTTGTACAGGGCATCACACTCCAAAGGGCCTAGATTTGGCTTAACACTCTGCTGTGCTGTCTTGAAAGGCTTAATTTTACTTTTTTTTTTTTTTTAAAAGACAGAGTCTCACTTTGTTGCCCAGGCTAGAGTGAGTGCCGTGGTGTCAGCCTAGCTCACAGCAACCTCAGACTCCTGGGCTCAAGCAGTCCTTCTGCCTCAGCCTCCCAAGTAGCTGGGACTACAGGCATGCGCCACCATACCCGCTAATTTTTTTTCTATGTATATTTTTAGTTGTCCAGCTAATTTGTTTCTATTTTTAGTAGAGATGGGGTCTCGCTCTTGCTCAGGCTGGTCTCGAACTCCTGAGCTCAAGCAATCCTCCCGCCTCGGCCTTCCAGAGTGCTGGGATTACAGGCGTGAGCCACCGCGCCTGGCCTTAATTTTACTTTTGAATCTATGGTTCGTAGGTGAAGTCCACTGGGGCAATGGAGCATAAGCAGAGGAGATTTGCATCAGATGTATGTCTGCTGTTCCTTGCTGCCCCGTGAGCACAGAATTCCAGTTGTCCCACAGTGCTTGAGAGTTCAGTGAGATGTAAGTGTGTTTCATCTTTGATTGAGTTGGTGGGAGTGCTGACAGCCAGAGAGGCCATGCTTTCCATTCAAACTAGAGCTTGTTTTGAATGTAGAAAAAAGGCAATGGCTTTCTAAGAAATGTGAATGACCAAGGAATGCTATCATACCCTTTCTTACTTGTGACATTTCCCTGTATTAGCTAATCATATGCTGAGCACGAAGACAGAAAGAATGTGAAATATAGGGCAACGCAGTTGAATGTAGAGTGTTGTTAAAATGTGTACATATGAAGAAGTGAAATAAAAACAGCTGAGTTACTTGTGCAGTGTTTACATTGTTCTGGTAAGAACAAAATACATAAGCACAGACAAACTAGGAAATATGAATTGGATAATTTCAGTGATTCCACATGTAAGAAATGGTCTTATATTTGCTTTGCAATAAAACTGGTATTACACAATATAAAAATAAGCAATAAAATTCAGGCTAATGATTTAAAATTTGAATTTTTGTTTTCTTAGAGTAACATTAAATAAATTTTAAAAACCACACCATGACAAGTTGAGAGATAGACTATGGAAGAAAGGGAAAATCTTTACATTCTAGTATTTTAACAGCACTTTTTTTTTTCCTGGACTCTACAAATTATGTAGCTGGCCTTGCTTCCATATCTATCATTTATATTGCATTGTAGCTTATGAAAGCTTATGCCTTTTCTCTAAAGCTATTGTCTCTGCTGTGTGTTCTTAAAGTTCATTTTGAAAACTGGAAGTCAAGAATTGACTCTCTTTTTTCTTTCTAAATCTCTGCTGTGCTATATATCTGTACCCCGAGGAAATGGACTAGGGTATGGGAAATGCAGGAAAACCACATTGGTTAATACCTTAGAATACTAACCCCCCCCCACACCCCCCATATTAAAAACAAAAACAGAACAAAATCTAGCAACTCTAAATTCCTTAAAGGCAAGGACTTTTTCTTCCTCCTGGGCTTACCATAATGCTTTCCTTATTTCTTGTAATAGGGACTTAATAGTTGTTTGTCCTTTTCCTCAATAGGTGTTTGTTCAATTAAACTTAAAACACTCTTTATGGTGTTTGATCAGTTCTCAGACACCATTAGAGGGTCCCTATTTTCTTATCCCATAAGTTGAAACTCTTAACCAGTCATGTAAGGCTCTGTAATCTGGGCTCAGTCTACTTTTCCAAATATATCTCCCAAGACTCCCTAGAACTCAGTAATTATTCAGCAAATATGGAATGACTGATCACACAGTTCCTAGGAGTTACAGAAACTACAGATGGATAAATCATTAGACCTTTTTAGGGTTAGGTGTATGAAATAGATGCAAGCTAACATTAAGGCCCCCGGATTGGGAGCTAGCGATGAGTGTTACAGACTCCACTTGGGAACCGTAAGAAATGTGATCCTGAGAACGGTCATCTCTGTAGGATCATATTGCGGCTTCTGCAGAATTCAGGGACCCAAAGCTAGTTGGACAGTTGCCTGCAGCTGCTGCTTAGTCCACTAGAAAGGGGTGTGGGCAGCTGGGCCTCACATCAGCTGCCTTTCTGCAGAGCTCCCTACCTGGGCTTGGGCAAGCTCCTGATATGGGAGTTTCAGGGCCATGAAATCGTAGCCATTACTAAGGGTCAGAATTTAGTATGCTAGTAATGAGCCATTAAGGAAAGCTTCAGGCAGAGGCAGGCTTTTAAAGCAGTATTATCAGAGCAGGGGTTATTCTAAGTGTACCTTTGTGGGAAATGATTGCATTTTCAATATGCCTTGGGGGTGGGGGGGATTCATAACCTAACAGGTCTGGAAAAAACTTTGAAAACCATCTCAAATCTTTTCAGAAAACTGTCCATCTATCCCAAAACCTTTTGGTAACTCCTTCACTGGTTTATCAATCCTGATTTTAGGTAGGTACTTCTAATATTTAACCTAAATCTCTACAGCTAATTCCATTTTTTATTTTGTGCTTCTCAACTTTAAAAGGCCTGTGTGTCTATTTTTTTTTGTTGTTGTTATTTTTTTTTTTCTCGCTTATTGCCCCTTTCCCCCCTGTGTGTCTATTGTTTGCTTAGTCACACAAAGCTGATATTACAATTACTGTTATTATTTCATCTTTATGGTTATTATTAGTACTGACTGCACCCTGAGAGGGACATAAGCAAACATATGTTTAGGTTGAGAACTGAGCTCTGATCTTTTTCTTTGCCCCCTGCCCCCCAAAAAATTCCTTTCTAGGGGAGCCTGGTGAGTCACGCCTACAAATGGTAAAAACTTAGTAAACAGGTTTTTATGATGTTGCTTACTTCCCAACCTGATTCTGGGTTAGCATCACATGAAACATAGACGGTCCTTAAACATTCCTTTCAGCTAATTCCTGGTCTTTTGAACAAAACCTAACTCTTTCAGCCAACTGTCGACTAAAGAATCCCTAAATCCACCTATGACTTGTAAGCCACCTGCTTTCAGGTGTCCTGCCCTTTTTTGGCCAAACCAATGTATGCCCTCCATGTATTGATTCTACCTATGATTCCTGTCTTCCTGAAATGTATAAAAATCAAACTGTAACCCAACTACAGCGAGTCCACTTGCTCAAGTCTTCTTGGACGTGCCTCCAGGCCATGGTCCTCAAATTTGGCTCAGAATAAACCTTCTTAAATTATTTTACAGAGTTTGTCTTCTTTTCCGTTGACAAGATTGGCACCCAGATGTGGGGCTCAGAAGAAAACTCAGGACCCCCGAAGGAGTAGCTCAAACTTGACACCAGGTACTGGCATCGTTCCTTTTGGGCCTCCCAACTCCGAGCTTTTCCTTTGGCGGAACTGGTAAGAACTCCTGAGCTCTGGACCTCTCATTTTTGGTTGAGGGTCTTGGTTTACTCTGAGCTGGTTCTTTTCGTAGGAATTGTTGTTTGGGATCCTAATTTAGAGTTGGAGGTGCATTCTAAAAGGTCTTCTCCATTTCTTTTCATCCTATAATTAATCTCAATTGGCTTTTCTGTGCATTTGCGAAAGACAAAACTGAACTGTCTTGTTTGTGGATAAATGAGAGACTGAGTTCCTCAGCTCTGAAGACAAGGGGCATTTTACTCCTCCAGCCGAAAGGCAGCCCTGGGTGACTAAAGTCCTGAGTGTGAGTTGCCTTGGGCAATTCCCTATAGGGAGCCCCCCCCCCCAACAAACTAATTAAAAGAAGGCTCATCCAGGAAATGCATATAAGAGCTGATCACTTGGTGTTTTGAGCCCTCTTGGAAGTACTAGACCCCCAAAGACAGCAATTGAGACATGTAAGAGGGTGGGACCAACGCAGTGAAACACCAAGGAGCTCCACCCACAATCAGCACACTCTGATCTATTACACTAAACCCTAGACTACAGTTCCGTTGCTTCTTCTTAAAAAAAAAAAGAAAAGAAAAGAACAGAAAAAAGAAGAGAAAGAAAATGGGAAACAAATCCATTAAAAATGAGGAAAGACAAGGAGAAGGACCAACACCCTTAGGGCCCCCCAATGGGTTTATGGCACCTCTACTTGCAAGAATTTGTGGAAATGGAAAGGTTCAAAGGCATGCCAGGTTCTCTAGGGCTCCAGCTGGTTATAGCCAATTCTTGTGCACAAGTTTTTACTAAAAGGGCAAATTACATCAAGGAAAATTTGGAGTTCAAATAGTTGACCTACCACGATAGAGTTAAAATGTCTTTTCTTTTCTGGCTACTCTAAAACCTGCTAACTTTTCTACTGTTTTTTGAGTAAACTCATTGTTTATGGTATCTCCAACTGAAAGGCTACCTGGAGATCTCACAACCAGTTCTAGCTAAAATGTAAACATTGAAAAAAAAAACCAAAAAAAAAAACTCATCTTAAACTGAAGGACAAAAAAGGGTAAAAGAGGTTTTTAAAAATCAAACTGCCATGGAAACCGCTTTACCGAAAACTTTGATCCATAGGCCTAATTAGATTACCTAGCAAGACAACTAAAGTTTGCCATGTGAACAAGTTCCAGTTTTGTTAGAAGAAGTTTGGATGCAGTTGTCTTTTACAGACTGGTGAGTTATGCTACCATCTCATGGCTAGAGTTCTGGGTAAAATGTGTGAGAGCTTTGTGTGCGTGGTGTGTGTGTGTGTGTGAGTATATACCTTTAGGTCGGTTTTGTATATGTCTATGTATTACATGTTTGTGCTTACGTGGTTCTAGACTGGCTTATAAATAAGGGAGGCTTATAAGTTAATTAAACAAACCCAAATGCTTTTTAGTTCATGTGAATTTACTAGTCTTTGGTAGATAAACTGGGTTATTTAAAAAAGGGCATTATTGATAAAGTAAGAGTAAAAATATTTTCAAAATTGTCAGCATACGTTTTTGCCTTGGTTTAACTGGACATTTTTATGTTCTTAAGGTTTCAGGGTTTGACACAAAGGTTACAAAACTATAAACTCAGCCAAAGACAAAATGATCTGTGTTTGTATAATTTTTGATAAGTAAGATAAATTTAATATTATTGGTCTAATAATAATAGCTAAATCTCCTGAGTTATCAACAAAAATACCTATGTGTTTAACTTTAAGATAAAAATGTAGATGTGTCTAAACAACAACAACAAAAAAATAATAAGTGTCAGCAAATTAGAATAAATAAAACAAGTAGATAGAGCACAAAACAGAACCTTAACCTTATGGTCAAAGGTTTATGAAAATATTTTGGTTTTGATCTTTTAAACCTAGCTGCAGATACAGTTTTTTCCACTGATTTCAATGTCTGTGGAAAGGTGCACAAAACATATTTCTAACTCACTCTATTATCTGATATTAACAGTACTGTTAGGGATTCAAAGCTGTCCTAGAAGTTGTAGTACAAGAGCTTAAATTGGAAGCTTTAGTTTTCTCTTGGTCTTATCCACTTTCTGCCCTACTCTTTATAAGCTAGCCAGTTATATGTACATTATGTTGCTATAACAAACTTTTTCTTAGGAAAAAATTCCTAAACTGTTAATTTTTGTATAGTAATTTATTTTAAGACAAAAAGTGAATGACTGTTAAAATCCAAAGAGAATATCAAAATAGTCTTACTCTTTAAAAATATTGCATGTACTCAAGTTTGCACCCAAGTTGAAAAAAAGATGTTTTGAGACATTTAGATTGTTTTTGAAACAATCTAAATTTTTAATCTTGATTCTCATGTAAAAAAATGTTACTACTTTGTGTCATTGTTTGAGATGCTAAAGATTGGTGCTGAAGGTTTTTTTCTTAGTCTAAAGTTAAGATATATCATGTTATGGGGCTCAGAAAACTATCCTAAAATGAAGGCCTCAAAAGTAAAAATTCTCTAAACTTGCTTTGTCCGCCTGCCTCTTGTACCAATTCTTTTCTGAAGTTAGCCAGAGATATTCCCTTCCCCAAGGCAGGTCATAAAGGCCAGAACCCCTTTTTCTGAAAACTACCCATAAAACCTAAAATTATTCTATGTAACAACTGGCCATAAAGTAATTATCTGACCTACTTTGTTTTACTGTAAAACCCCCATTCCAGAAAGGGCCCTACCCTGCACCCAGAAGGAAGAAATGCACACTCAGAGAGGACAAACAGAATCCAGACAGAAAGGCCTTGCTGGGTCCCCCACTCAGCCTGTTAGCATTAGTTCACACCCTTTTTGTCCAATCATATTTCCACACAACTGTCCATAACTTTAAACATAAAAATGGACAATTTCCCTGCACTTTTTGGGTGTTCATTCTGAAGGCATCCATGTATAAATTTGTAATTTTTTCTGCTATTAATTAATCTTCATGTCAGTAGATTTTCAGCAAATCTTTTTGGGAACAGTGGCCTTTGCTCTCTACAGTTTGACTAATCTTTGGGTGCCAGGGACACTTTCATCCCTACAATGTCAATAGATTTTGATTTGGGATGTGGTGTTTTGGAAGTATCTAATTAATTAACACCTTTAAGCAGGCTATATTCTAAAATATATAATATATCTATAAAATTTAGAAATGATGTTACATTGTTTAAAATAACAAGTCTTATTAAAATATTTATATTTGTTTTTCTTGGTAAGATTTATGAGTTTAAAAAAAATAATTAAAACTATATTTTGATCCCTGTTCTGTGCTATATATCTAATTTACAGGGTGTAAAGTGGTTAACAGAAAAATAACTTAAAATGATAATTGGAATCTAAGTGAACTGCTAAGGTAAATTAGATAAATTAGGTAAATATAAATGGGAAAATACAAATGAAATTTTCATATAATTTATGATCTTAAAGTCATGTTTTGTTAAGAGGATGATCATGAAATGTCTGAGTCATTTATAAAACGCTAAAACATTTTATTTAAGTGTAAGTTTATATACTTTGATATCTTATTTTAGGAGTGCTAATAAAGATTGGGGGCTGATGTCAGTTCAAAGTTATTTTAACTTCATAGATTTTTTCCTAAGTATTGACATTATGATTAATATATTGAATTAAAACTGCTAGAAAAAAAGAATCAATTCCATATGAAAATTAAGATTTATTTAAAATAAAAAGGTTATAAGACATAGAAATATTAATAGTTTTATTAAAAATATAATTTTATCTACTTTATTGGTTTTAAAACTGTTTTAAATTAAACAAGTAAATGATGATTAAAACTACGTGAATGTAAAAGTTCAAACAAAAATGAAGGTTATAAAAGGTATGTAAAAATCTTAACTTGGGGTCAAATTGATTAAAGTTAGATGGATTTGTTTATGAGACTTTATTAAAATTTGCTTTACCATTAATACACTAATGCAACAGAAAAATTGCTGTTCTCTTTTGAGCTAGATTTTCATATGATATTAATGAGAATAATAAACAATTTCTCCACCTTTTAAATAAATTGCCGAAAAAAGAAAAAAAAAAACAGAAGCAGATTTAGCTTGTCTCCTAATTTGCATATTAGGTCTTATGGTTTGGGAAACTGAGTCTCCTCTCCAATAGAGTAAGATTTTTGCTTTTAAAAATCTTTGAATTATCAGTTTGGCTAAATGAATTTTGTGGTGATCCTGTTTGGTGATCCTGCTTGGCAAGTGTTTTATGACAGACAATTCATGACTTCCTGTTTATTAAGTTTGCTTTCACTAAAATTTAAAAATAAGAATTCTAGTCAATGTATATATGTAATTTTGTCTACTTCAAAGGTTATGTAAAGAAAGGTTAAATCAAAATATGGACTTAGAAAGAAAGCAAAAACAAAATAGAAAGTAACTGTAAGAGAAAGGGATATAAGAAAGGCAGTAAGTGTGGAAATATATTTATGGTAAGAAAGGATCTTGTATGGAGTTTTGTCCTAAAATGACTGCTTATTTAGGAAATGGGAAAGTTAGGACAAAACAGAAAGTTTTAAGGCATGTTTTGTAGATGGTCTGTGCAGGTTGGGATAACATTTATAAAGGGAATTCATGAAGGAATTTTATATGTGATTCAGTTGGCTATAATTAAAAAGAAAAATTTTGGTCAAAGCAAAGTTTTCTTAAAATATTAATTTGCTCTTAATGAAATTACATGATATACTTATTTTGATTGTATAACCTGTTTCCTTTTCTAATTAAAAAAAATCACACAAACAGAAGGTTTTTCTTTACTTTTTCGGTTACTAGCCTAAAGGAAGCAAAGATTTTATGCTTTATTAAGATAATCCCTGTGTTGTCTTTATTAAGTTTGGACAAACTAGAAAAACTAAACTTTAAGGGTTAAGGTTTACACCCATATAACTTCCTATATCACCTTCAGAATCTTTTGATGACTATCTCTCTTGGTTAAATAAATGACCATTATTTCACAGTGGCTTGTGATTCTGTTTGAACAAATGTTTCAAGCCTTTTATATTTGACAAACTTTCCAAAACCCAAATTCTAAATCCAGCCTTGTGATCTCAAACTAACTCTTTAATCTATTAGGGCTGCTGGAAGTCTAAGAGAGACACATTTAGGCTTACTTGGTATGTACAGGAAGCATTGTCAAAATATGAAATGGTGTTTAGCATGTTATCAGTAATAATTATGGTTACTATGTTAAGTTGCCATATGCCACAAAAAACAATAACCAACTTTGTTTGTCAATTGTCTCTTTAACCATGGCTAGTCTAAGACTTTTGTCATCCACAGACAATTATTATTTTACTTTGATTCATCTCAGAAAGCAGGTCTTTAAACTGGCTGAGTCCAAAGTGTGCTTCTTCAAGGAAAGTCATGGAAAGGACTGACAAGTTCTCTTGAATACAGATTCCTGATAACTTTGGAGATTGTATACCATTGGACTAAAACAAAACAAACTTCCAGGACTTTAATTAGAAAGGTGATATGTCCATGAGTATCGCTAATTTAACCTCAAGACAGAGCAGAAATTAATTACGTGCGACTGAACTAAATTTTTATGACTTTCTATTTAAAACATTACTAATTCTCTTGCTTTGTTTTCCAAAGTCATGACAAGTTTTGAGTAAATAGCAAGTTTACCTGGTATCTCCAGGATTTAAAACTATTGAATCCCGCCTGGCCCAACCTGTTATTCACAGCCAACGCCCTGTTACTTCAAGCATCCTCCCTCTAGTCTATGGCAGGCACTATTGCAGAAGGGGGGGCGTGTGAGATTGTAAGGGTTGATTTGGAGGGATGGAATCAATTTAGGCCCTCCCGATTAAGAAGAGGGACACACAGAAGCCTAAAAAAAAAAAAATACTAACTGAAAAACTTTGTCTTTTCAGGCCACATGGTACAGATATCCATCCCAATCATAAAGAACATTTCCTGTTTCCCATAGACTTAGAACTTCCTGAGTATAATTGTTCTCAGTTATGGGGTTTTATGCAGAGGAGATATAACAAGTAATTTATCAGCCACCTTAGTACAAGTTACTAAAGAGACCAAAATATTGTGACACAAACAAAAGTCTCTGAATTCCTTAGCTTAAATAGTTAACAATGCTTATGTTTCCTATAAGTCTGCAACTAATCCCCCCCAAAATATAGTACTTCAACACTTGTAGAGAAACTAATTTTGTAGCCTTACCTTTGACATTTTGGTTTTTACTCTTATGTTGCCTAGAAGGTTTTAAGGGTTAATGAGTGCCTGTCTACCTCTAATCCATTGGGCCTAAAACACTTATTGCTGTATTATCATTATATATTTCTTGTAAATGCTATACCAGATACAGGAAAAGGAGAAAAACCCAATCAAAGACCCGGATCATGAGAGCTTACAGAATAGATCTGGTCCAGGACATTTTAAGACTGAACCTTAGGCCTGACTCTCTCTGCCTCCTTAGCAATTGGCTATCAAATCAGGTCGAGTCATGTCCTTCCCCTAAGATACGACATTACCAATATTAAAATGATCCTCACCAACACTGGATGACCAAATAGACAACTCTAGGAATGAGCCCTCCTATCTCTGTGGGACCTCCTGCTGGTTGTTGGCCTGCACACGCATTCCATGGAATGATCTTTGGCCAACAGGGGGAACTGAGGACTGAACTCTGATCTTTTTCTTTGCCCGCCCCCCACCAAAAAATTCCTTTCTAAGGGGGCCTGGTGAGTCACACCTACAAATGATAAAAACTCAGTAAACAGGTTTCTATGATGTTGTTTACTTCCCAACCTGATTCTGGTATAGCATCACATGAAAGATACAAGACCCTTAAACATTCCTTTCAGCTGATTCCTGGTTGTCTGGACAAAACCTAACTCTTTCAGCCAACTGTCAACTAAAGAATCTCTAAATCCACCTATGACTTGTAAGCCACCCACTTCAAGATGTCCTGCCCTTTTGGGGCCAAACCAATATATGCCCTCCACGTACTGATTTTATTATTCTACCTGTTATTCCTGTCTCCCTGAAAATGTATAAAAATCAAACTGTAACCCAACCACAGTGAGTCCACTTGCCCAAGCCTACCTGGGTGTGGCTCCAGGCCCTGGTCCTCAAATTTGGCTCAGAATAAACCTCCTTAAATTATTTTACAGAGTTTGTCTTCTTTTCCATTGACAAGGTCAGTCTTGAAATCTTTTTTTTTTTTTTTTTTTTTTTTAATAGAGGCAGAGTCTCACTATGTTACTCAGGCTGGTCTCGAACTCCTAGACTCAAGGGATCCTCCTACCTTGGCCTCCCAAAGTGTTGAGATTACAGGTGTGAGCCACTGCGCCCTTGAAACTTTAAAATCCAGAAATGTTTGGGTGTTTCTAACTTGGAAATTGGGAAGTGGGCAGATGTGAATAGCAGGAGGCAGGATTGTTTTCTATATCTTGGACGGTAGCCCACTCCTCAAGAGCCATCACTCCTCTCCCACTCAACCTGGAAAGGACACTTATAATCTGATAAATGTCTATTAAACATGCAAAGGGGGAGCAAGGAGGTGACGGGAGATGCCATGGTGGTAGACATGTGGGGGCCTGCAGAATAAAAGCTGTGGGGGATGGGGGCTGCATGACAACCTGCTACAACCTCATGTGAGAACTGTAAGAAAATATTTGAGTCAGAAGTGAGTTGTAACAGCACCTACCTTATTCTTCCCTCAAAGTGTCCCAGGTAAGAGCAGAAATGAAAAACACAGAGATGTACCCTATGATGAAAGATATCCAAAACTGTTATGTGATCCTGTTCTTCTTCTTACCTTTTTTCCACTCATAAAACATTTAGAAAATTTTTCCCTGTTGCAAAATGTACTTAGTGCATTACTTCCAACAGCTGCATGTTATTCCATAGCATCTACTACATTTTTTCTTACTGTTATTTGCATTTATTTGCATCTACTGCATTTTACTTGCCCATTGCAATGGTGATGTATATACTAAGGTTGCCTCCAATATGTGGGTACCTCCAATATGCTGCTGTGATGAACAACATCAATTGTGCCCACTTATGAACTGTGCAGGAGTTTCTTAGGGTTATTTATTCCCAGGAGTGTTAACTAATGGGTCATCAGGAAAAGTACATTCTATATTTCATTAAATATTGCCAGTTAATGCTCCAAAATAGTTATACCAGGACTTAAGTCCCAATAGCAAAGCATGAGGGTTCATGTATCCTCCCATCCTAGGCAACCCTTGGTATTATCTGACATTCACATTTTTGCCTGTTTAATAGATGTAAAGAGGTGTCTTCTTTTAATGTACATTTATCTGATTATAAGTGAGGTTGGATATCTCTTCATCTACTTGTTAGTCTCTCAAGGTTCCCCTCTGTAAATTTGCCTGTTAATATCCTTTGGCTATTTTTCTATTGCATTTCCTGTTTTTTTCCTCAGCAATTTGCAGGAATTCCTAGTACTGTATATTCTAGATAATAATCTTTTGTTGGTTTTAGGCTTTGGAAATACCTTCCAATCAATCAACTTTCTCTTAACTTGTCTATGATGTTCTTCATTGAACAGAAAACTTTAATTTTGATGTCATCAAGTTCACCATAATTTTGGTTTTATGGTTTATGCTTTTAGAGTGTTGTTTAAGAAGTCCTTTTCTATCCTAACGTTACAAAGCTATTCTATTCTTAATTTCTATTAGCTTTATAGTTTTACCTCTTACTTTTAGGTTTTTTAAATTCATCTACAGGGAAATGCAAATCAAAACCATAATGAGATATCACTTAACTCCAGTGAGAATGGCCTTTATCAAAAAGTCCCAAAACAATACATGTTGGCGTGGATGAAGAGAGACAGGAACACTCATACACTGCTGGTGGGACTGTAAACTAGTGCAACCCCTGTGGAAAGCAATGTGGAGATACCTTAAACAGATTCAAGTAGACCTACCATTCGATCCAGCAATCCCATTATTGGGCATCTACCCAGAAGAACAAAAGTCATTCTATAAAAAAGACACCTGCACCCGAATGTTTATAGCAGCACAATTCACAATTGCAAAGATGTGGAAACAACCCAAATGCCCATCAATTCATGAATGGATTAGCAAAATGTGGTATATGTATACCATGGAATATTACTCAGCTATTAGAAATAATGGCGATATGGCATCTCTTTGGTTCTCCTGGAGAGAGTTGGAACCCATTCTATTAAGTGAAGTATCCCAAGAATGGAAAAATAAGCACCACATGTACTCACCAGCAAACTGGTTTCCCTGAGTGCACATTTGGGAATAACACCAATTGGATATCGGACAGAGGTGGGGGTTGGGGGGAAGGGATGGGTGTATACCTACTTGATGAGTGCGATGCGCACTGCCTGGGGAACAGACACGCTTGAAGTTCTGACTGGGGGGGGATGGGAGGGGAGGGGTTGGGTGCATACCTACATGAGTGCAATGTGCACTGTCTAGGGAATGGACACACTTGAAGCTCAGACTCGGGGGGATGGGGAGGCATGGGCAATATATATATAACCTGAACTTTTGTACCCCCATAATGAGCTGAAATAAAAAAAAAATTCATCTAGAGCTCACCTTTGCATATGATATGATATGGACTCGATTTCATACTTTTTTGTAGTAAAACAATTTTTCCAACATTATCTATGAAACCAAATCTCTGTGTTAGATTGGATATTGTTCCCAATTCTTCATGTGCTCCTGGCTATAGAATTACACATCATACCCTTTGCCCTGTGAGTTTGCAGCACCTTCCACCTTTGATACTCTACTTGGCCATATGACTTGTTTGGCCAATGGAATGTTAGTGGATAGGATGGGAGAAGAGGCATTAAATGTGTTTGAGTGATTTGACTTCACCTCTTAGGCTTCTGTTGTTTGCCAGAATGAGACACACAGTGAAGACTTGAACCTGACCTACACCCTAGAGCCAAGTCCAGCTGAATTCGTCTGAGCCCAACCAAGTCTTGAGGAGCCCAGGTGAGATTCAGCTGAATCTCAGTTCTCATACCGACCCCTGAGGGAGAAAAACAAATGGCTGCTATAAACCACTGATATTTTGGGATTGTCATTTATATAGTAGTATTATTGCAGCAGCAAGCAATAACTGACTATCTCAACATGCTTTCCTTATGGATTATGGTATTAATATCACATACCACGTTCTCATAGGAAAATGGTTTATTTCTGAGTTCTCTATTCTGTTCTGCTGTTCTATATGTCTTGTACTGTACCTTATAATGTGTCTTAATAATCTGGGAGGGCAAATCTCTCTTATCTGATTTTCTCTCTCAAAAATTATCAGATTATAATTGAATTTGGTCTTCCATATGCATTTTAGAATAAATTCCTCAAATCCTGCTACAAGTTTGATTTGTATTGTTTAGGAATAAATTTAGAGATAATGGATATCTTAATAATGTTACATCATCCTATTCATAAACATTATATATCCCTCTATTTGGGTCTCCTTTGAAGTCCTTTAATGGAGTTAAAATTTTGTTCCGTAAAGATTTTGTGTACTTTTTTAGGTTAATTCCTGGCGACTTTATAGTTTTATTGCTATTGTAGATAGTATCTTATTTTCCAATTTGTTAGTGCTAGTGTGAAGGAATACTTTTGGTTTTCATGAATTGATTTTGTTTTGGGGAATCTTGCTGTATAAGTTGGGATTAGGTTTGGCTAGAAATAACGCAAACACATAAACATAAAGTAACAGTGTCATGATGAGATGGAGGTTCATTCAAGAAATTTAAAAAGATTGGTGGTAGACACTTCAGAGCTGGTATTGGTATAGCAGGAGCTCTGCCATGTGTGGCTTTCCTATCCATGGTTAGCTCATGGTCTAAAATGACTGCTGAAGCTCCAGCCATTATGTCTGTGTTCCAGCTGACAGGAAAAAAGGTGAGGACACACCTTCTTTCTTTAAGGATACATGCACCACTTCTGCTTATAACCCATTGCCTGGAACATGGCAATGTTTAGCTGCAAGGGAAGCTAGCAAATGTTGTCTTTATTCTGGTCAGACATATGCCCTGCTAAAAAATCTAGTACTATGGAAGAAGGGGAGAGTGGTGTCTCTTGTCACCTTGCCGAACCCTCCCATAATTTGTAATAGCTTGTTGTTTCTATTGGGTGTTTTATGTGGTTGATCACATTACTGCAAACAACCCCACTTTTGTTTCCTTGCTTCTGATTCTTATATTTAATTGCCTCTTTTTTTAAAAAAATATTACTCTGTCAGCCAGGACATTCAGTATCATGTTATATAGTAGTGGCAGCCTTGTTTTGATCTCAAGCTTACTTCAAATGTGTTTAAAGTTAATTCACTAAGCAATTTACTTCCCATACATTTGTGGTCCTTTATAAAGTTAAGTAAATTTCCTTCTGTTCCTAATTTTATGAAAATTTTTTATCACTGATAAGTGATACACTCTCATAGTCTTTTTGAGATAAATTCCATTGATAGGTTTTTCTGATATTAAATCATACTTGAATTTCTGGAATAAACTCTACTTGATTTATGTTTTCATGATAGATAACTAAATATTAAATAGGTGGCTAGACAGATAAATGTACTCTAAGTGAAAGACACGGAAATGAGTTTTAAGTTTTCTCCTAGCTCACTGGAGTAAGCATGTTGGATTTGGTTGATGAATATTTTATCTATAATTTTTGCATATATGTGTATAAGTGAAATGGGCCTATTCTGGACTGTCCTTTTTCAGATTTAGGATATAATTCTGCTGTGTGTGTATGTGTGTGTGTGTGTTTTTCCTCTGCTTCCCCTTGCACACAATGACTTTTTTCTTCATTTGTTTTGTAATTTGGATTGTGAACTCATGTTTGCCTAGGCTTTATATGTGGGAATTCTATAGGTCTGGGTTCAATCATTTACCCTTGACAAGAGGATTTGCTTTTTTTTTTTTTTTTTTGAGACAAGGTCTTACTCTATTGCCTGGGCTAGAGTGCAGTGGTGTTATTGTAGCTGACTGCAACCTCAAACTCCTGGGCTCCAGCTATCCTCCTCCCTCAGCCTCCAGAGTTGCTGCGACTACAGGAGCACACTACCACACCTGGCTAATTTTTCAATTTTTTGTAGATATGGGGTCTGGCTCTTGCTCAGGCTGGTCTTGAACTCCTGAGCTCAAGCAATCCTCCTACCTCGGCTTCCCAGAGTGGTAGGATTACAGGCTTGAGCCACTGCTTCTGGCTGAGGATTTGCTTTTCTTCCTGGGCCATGTGGGTAGTATATAGTCAAACCTGTTTTATAAGGAGCTTAAATTGAAAAGATCACCTACAACCATAAAAATATCTAAATAACAATAAAAAGGAAATCTTTTATTATCACATATTACTTGTTTTTTTATTTTAGATTTTAACAAATTATACATATAATTCATAATCATAACAGATAAGAAATAGAGATAAGTAAAAGGAAAACTAGACAGAAATGAGCCAAATCCTGCTTATTTCTGACAAACACACTTAAAGTTTCCCTAGACATTTCCTTGGGTTCCTATTTAAATGTTGCATGTGTGCATTTTTGAACCTCTCAAATAGGTTGTAAGCCATGTGAAACAACAAAAATCTCATATAGTACTTAAAAAAAAACCATCACAGTCTTAGTACATCACTAGTCTCTTAGTACATCTTTAGTGTGGAAGAAAAATGACAGTAACACTATAAATATACTATTTGTATGTTGAAATTTGCATTTTGAAATGTGGCTCCCACATAGGAAAAATTCTCTCTCTGTGCTCTTTGAGATCATAAACTAGTAAGCATTTCACATATTATAGATTCACATATAACATCAATTATAGTGATTTTTTAGGCTTATAAAATTTTGATTTGACTTTCTCACACTTTTCATTGGTGTAGCTATGAGCTATGTCCACGTCATTTATGAAAGACTATTCGCCAATTTCTTCCATTTAGAGACTACCCTTTCCCCACCAAGGCATGTGTACAAGAAATACAGAAAAGGAAGTGATCACAAAAATGAGAAACAGAAGATATAGGGGAGAGAGGAAATAGATATATGTGAGAAAGGAGAAGGAAGAAAGGAAGGAATAAATAGGGGTTCTCAAATCAAATATTTATTTTAGTATTTTAATATTTTAAAAATTTAGTATTTATTCAAGTCACCTGAATATTTGTTTTAAAAAGCAGATATCCAGGTACAGCCTGCAGAGATGATGATTCAGTAGGTCTGAGAGCAGACCCAGGAATCTAGGTGGGCCTGGGACAACTCTTTAAGAAATACTGGAATAGGGAGAGCACAGAATTAGAAAGTGACACATGGTGGGGTTTGGAGGCATGCCAATAACAATTGACAAAGAGGCAACTTCTGCCACAGGATGCTAACCCTGGGTATTTGGAGAGCCTCTGAAAGATGGTAGTATACATCTAGACTCAAAATCTTTTTCTGTGTTATTAGTACCCACTATGGAATGTAAAATAATACTCTGACCAATTACATTCACCTGAGTCATAAAATGACCTCACAGTGAAAAATTTTTTTTAAAAAGGCGGGGGGCAGGAGCTTTGTAAAATGTGGCATTAGCACATTCTTAAATGTAGTACAATAACCCACATTAGAAATGGAGCAGGTATTTCCCATATGAGGGATCTAGTTTGTTTAGCTTATCACAGGGTGACCTGGCTAAAGGAACACTGTCCACCTTCTGCAAATCTCTATGTCCTGGGGTGAGGACACTGGCCTTCTAGCACTGCATAATTCCAAAGGAGTTTCAACACATTGAGCATCAACACATACCTATACAAGCTATGTGCAGCAAGAAGTTTCTGGCACAGCTTATTTTTGTAAGTGGACTTAGGACTTTAGAAAGAAATCATGGAGTAGGGCTAAAGTCCGAGAGAGAAGGTGTCAGGCTGTGTGTCATAACTAAGCCCAGGGGAAGGATCTGTATCCCAAAAAGACAATAACCAAGGAGAACCACAATATGATTAGAGTAAACCTTTGTGTTCACTTAGTATCTCTCTTCTGATTTCCAGACCACTGTAGGTTTCAACTATATGAAAAAAATAAAATGATCTTGCTCACTTCAAGACCCTAAATTAATCCTAGGTCTCGTTAGTTTATGGAAAATGGATGTTTAGTGTTCTGAGTGGATTTTAATAGAGACGCAATGTCTGATTTGCCTTTCCTTGATTTCTTGACAGGAAGCAACTGTCTTAAGTCTCAAATAACGTGCAGAAATGCACATCGTGGGGAAGAGGGTGGGTTTTTGCCAGTGTATTTGCTTTAGTGAACATCCCTATTAGGGTTTATTCGTGATTACAGTTACAGCACTCCCAAGTACAAGGGTGTGGAAAGGGTTAAGGTCTGTAAAATGATTACTGGACAGTAGCCAAGAAATTGAGAAAAGCCATAACTCCTGGTAGTCAGCAGTGGGAAGATGTAGTAGTGGGCGCTCCCAAGCATTGCCTTAAGGGTTCAAGGTGAGCAAGTGGGAGAAAGAGCGGCGCGGGAGGGAGGGTGGAGGAAGCTAAGGTCTATACGTGCATTTACAACTTCGCTGATGCCAGGTTAAGAAGTGCCTTCTCCAGAAACTCAAAGAAACGGTATGTATTCAGGAGCTGTTTCAACCTGTCCACACCCTACCCTGACTTCCCCAGAATTCAGGCAAGCAAGGGGACAAATGTCATCGCCAAGCCTCCCCTCTCTGGCTTCCAGCCTCTCAGATCCCAGAGCACAGCTCCGCCGGATTTCAAACGGAGCTGTCTCCAAGAGTAGGCACTGCGTGGACGCGGGGCCAAGTTCTGATCTGATTCTCTCCCAACCTGCCTGTCCTCCGGAAGTGGGGTTTGGAGGCAGGGGCTCCCCGGTAGCGCCAGGCAGAGGCTGAGCAGCAGCAGCAGCAGCAGCAGCAGCCTGCAGGCTGAGTAAAAAGCCAGCCTCCGCCGCCGCCTCCTCCTGCCGGCGCGGAGTCGGCAGCACAGCCAGTCCCTGTCGCTGTCACGCAGCCAGCAGCGCGGCTCGCGCCCCCCCCTCCCCCGCGCGGCCCCGGCCCTCACACTGTTATTTGCGTGACTGACCCGAGCCGGGCGGGAGGGAAGGCCCGGCAGGGAGGGGGAGGGCGTGCTACCGCCCGCTCCTGCCCCTCGGGCTGGCTGCGGCAGCCTTCTCCTCCTCATTGGTCACACGCCTGCGTCCATCACCTCCACTCTGCGCTCCGATTGGCAGAAGGCGCACTTCTGGAGCGAGGAGGGCAGAGAGACTCCGCTGGTCTCCGGCGCCTCGTCTTTCCCTCCACCCCCCAACTTCAACGTCCACCCACCTCTCCCCACCCCCCCCACTCCACTTCCCCCCGCCCCGTTCGCGGCAGTGTCCTTAGAAGACTCATTGGGCCAGGGGGGAAGCCAGCCGCCTATCGAGCCGGGCCACCATTGGCCGATGCCCACGCCCGTCGGAACAGCGGGCCTCGCCATTGGGTGTTCCGCTGCGCTCCCGCCCCCTCGGCGCCTCGCCCTCCCGTCACCGCCTCCCCTCTCGGCTCTCCCTCGGCCCCCTTACCCCGCCCGTCCCCGCCGCTTCTCCCCTGTCCAGCTGGGCGGGGACTGCTGTACGACTCTGTAAAGTCTGTGAGTCACTGCACAACCCATCAATCCAATTAAATGTCTTGAGCGAGCCGAGCAGGCGGTGCTGCTGCCCGCCGCCGCTCGCCCCGCCGCGGCCGCCCTGCTCGCAGCGCCCCTCTGATCCATGGCTGTCTGTCTGTACTTGTTACGGTGTAACATCCTCCTCCTCCTCCTTCTCCTCCTCCTCGGGAGCCGCTGCAACTTCCCCTCAGCCAGCCTCCTCCTCTGCTTGGGGACTGCAAAGGCATGGGATAGACCCAGAGCCACTTCTCTCTGTCTCCCCTACAGCCCTCGCTCAATTCCCTTCCTTTAAATTAAAGTCTGTTCCTCGCTCCTCGTCGTTTTAGAGATTTATTTGATTGTCTGTTATTTCCCCTGATTTTATTTTCCCTCCCTGGGGCAAGGGCTCATAGGGTCCGGTGGGTTTATTTTAGAGAGGAGGCGCTCCACCCTCCCACCTCCTCCGTTTCTCCCCCTCCCTTGTCGGCCGTGACTTGGTTTCCCTGCTTCTCTCCGCTCCCACCCCTCGAACTCACCGTCCTGCACGCGAGTGACGCACCAGACACCCCCCGCCCACAGCCCAGACGTCCCCTCCCTCGCTGCCACCCCGACCCGTCTCGGAGCTGGACCAGGTGCCGACTTCTTCGCAGAGGGGTGAGTACCGTGTTGGGTTTTGGGGGGAATCTGGGAAAATGTGGTGGCCGGTCCACTTTTGGGGCGGGCAGGGATCAGGTTGTGGGCTGGAGGTTCCTGGTCCGGCGTGGATTTGAGGTGGCGACTCCCTCCCTCCCTCGCTCCCTCTTCCCCCGCCCCTCGACTCCTTATTCACCAGCTTTGCTGTATTTCTAGGTATTGCCAGACTTCCACCAGCGGGGCATTATAAAGCTTATAAAATAATTGGTAATGGCATGCTTTCCGTCTTTAGGATGCTAAGTGAGTGGTAATAGTCGGCATTGTGATCTGATGGGCTCTATGACCTGCAAAAAGTGTAAAACGGCTGATGGGTGCATTTTCCTCTAAATCAAAGTTAAACTTTTATTCAATAAAGGCAAAGCAAAAGGTATCTTTAATTTGAATGCATGGTGATAGAGCAACGGAAGACAGGTTGCCTAGAGGCATCGCTTAGTATTTTCATTTTAAGATAGTTTTATGGGTTCCCTTTTGAAAAAAATAACAATTCAGGATTAAAGGTTATGAAGTCTTTGAACCTGTTGGAGGAAAGCAAGGTAAGATGGAAATCCTGTTTGACACTTCATCTTTCGCTCACCTCTGTTCTAGGGAGACATTACAACACAGAATTTTTTATTTCTCAGTCACTACACACAGTGGAGTATGTTAAGGATACCAGAGAAATATGGCTTATTTTTCTTTCGAGATCCATCTTTTGTGTACTTGATTGCTCTTTAAACAATGTCATTTACAGAATGTTGTAAAATTTTAATTTGGTGTT
Source organism: Eulemur rufifrons (assembly GCF_041146395.1). NCBI lineage: Eukaryota > Metazoa > Chordata > Mammalia > Primates > Lemuridae > Eulemur > Eulemur rufifrons. The sequence goes on from NC_091001.1 coordinate 65,141,851, forward strand.
TTGGTTGTCAGTACTTCAAAAGTGCAAATACTTGCCCATATATGCTTTATGAGAATGTTGCCTTATGCATCTTTAGTATTTAGTTTGAGATAAAAGTAAAAATTAGGAGAAATAGTTGCTCTGAATTGGCTTCCGAGGTTGCTTTTTAGAATTCAGCTGTTTTAAGATGTTATTACTCTTTTTGAATCAAGTTCTGGGCTAGTTGTCCACAAGATTCAAATTAGGCCAAAGCAAACATGTTTTGAAATATTAAAGTACAGGAAAGGCCTCTTAGTAGTTCATTCTCTCCTTCTTTTTCAGACTAACCAGAATAAGTTGTTACTAAATTTAATTTTAAAGAATAGACTGTTCCTGTGCTGAAATCTGCCAAGTTGCTACAGAAAGATTTCTTTTTAAAGAGCAGAAATGTGTTTATGATTAGCCCAAAGTAGTAAAGTTGAAAAGTGACTTAAATGTAAATGTTGTCTTAAAGAAATGCTTGTCATAAGTCCCAAAACCTTTCAAAGTGTTTCAGGAAGACTTATACAAAGCCTTTTTAAATTGTTTAATAAATTTTATCACGTGACCCTTTTCTTGAGTGTAAGACTGAATCACTGAAAGGCCTCATTGCACAGGGGAGCCATGCTGCCTGAGTTTGACTCTTACCACCTTCCCTCACTGGCTGTGTGACCTTGGGCGAGTTTCTCACCTGCCTATATGGGGTTTTGCCTGTAAATGGGGAGGACAACTTCTCAAGGGATGTAAGGATGAATGAGTGTACTTGTCACAGAGCGCTCCTTGTTAACTGCCCCATCATCACTGCCAGTCTCATAGAGGGTGTCTAGTATAGTGGTCAAGAGTGGGGCCCCTGGAACCAGATTCTTTCTATAGGTTCAAGTCCCAGCTTTTCCTCTTGTTGTCTTTGTGACTGGTCAAGTTAGCCTCAGATTCCTCATCTGTAAAATGGAAATAATAGTTGCACCTAATTCATAGGGTTATTATGAGGACAGAATGAGTTAATATATGCAAAGATCTTTACTAGTGTTTGGTACATCTTTTCAAGTTTAACTCTGATAGGTTCCTTATATATCTTGAAATATAGGTGACTGTATTTTTAGAAGTAGGTTTGTAAAGAATCATTGCTATCAATAAAATAAGGAGAATTTTTATCCATATTTGCCTGATGTTTTATGGGGTTTACACTTTCAAACTAGAGTTTATATGAGCCTTTAAGAAATTTAGTTACTGAGTTGAGTTGACCCCTCTTTCATTTAAACTTGCATAATAGAATGTATATACTTTTATTGCAAGTATAACACATAACACACATTTGCTGTTTGTAGTTTTCTCCCCTATTAAACAGAAAGCTCTTTGAGGGTAAGAATAGTATTTCATTCATAATTTAATCTCCAGTGCCTAGCAGAGTACCTGGTACATAAAGAAGATTAATGAATGCTTGTGGAATTAATTAAGTAATGTTATTCTCAAGTTGTTTCTGTGTAGTTGAATGAACATTATAAGTGATATTGTGGAGAGTACTATTATTTGTATTGTTGAATTGAATTTTCACTTTCTCTCTTATTATTTTTGCAAATAGAGAATAACTGAGGGGAATTACAGTATAATTTACCTTTTACTATGAAATGATTTTTCATTTTGAAGATTAACTAGAAAACAGGCTGAAAAGTAGTTGTCTAATATCTTTTTTTTTTTTTTTTAACTGTTCTTTTTTTTTTTGAGACAGAGTCTCACTCTGTTGCCCAGGCTAGAGTGAGTGCCATGGCGTCAGCCTAGCTCACAGCAACCTCAAACTCCTGAGCTGAAGGGATCCTCTTGTCTCAGCCTCCCAAGTAGCTGGGACTACAGGCATGTGCCACCATGCCCGGCTAATTTTTTCTATATATATTTTTAGCTGTCTATATAATTTCTTTCTATTTTTAGTAGAGATGGGGGTCTCGCTCTTGCTCAGGCTGGTCTCGAACTCCTGAGCTCAAACGATCCGCCCACCTCGGCCTCCCAGAGTGCTAGGATTACAGGCGTGAGCCACCACGCCCGGCCTAATATCTTATTTTGATATCTGACATATCCATTTTTTAATCATTACAACTTTCTGACTCTGACTTTTTGTCATCAAGTTGGATGTTGTCATTAATCAATATGAATTATACAAATTAAATTTGGAATGTCCCAAATGTTAATATGATATTACTATCTGCTTCAGAATTAATAATAATAAAGAGAATTTATCAACCTAACACTATGAAAATAAAATGGTATGATTTCCTTAGGGATCAAAGCCTTATTTCTCTTTCCATTTGAGAGTGAAGCTCTTCCTCTTGAGCAGTCTTAATAAATAATTAGCTATTGAAATAGCTGCACTAAATAATGTGATAGGAATCATAAAGGAATTATATGTAATTAGTAAATAAAACATTTAACCACACACTTAATAGGTGTTACACAATTGGAGAATTTTTTTTAAAAAAATAAACAAAATTGATGGGCCCTACCACCTGCTTCATTTATAGACTCATTCTATTGTACTTGTCAGTAAACTCCAGTTTAATTACTGTGCCTCTGAAGTGATCAACTGCCAAAATTATCTTTCGTGAGCAATCCTTAGTAACAAAATCTGAATACTAATCTACTCAAAAGAGTTACAGTGTTCCATAATATTGTTAAAACTTTTCAAATATGTATATGAAATATCTATTACACTGTGGGAAATTTTGTGTACATAGTCCTTCATTGAAGCAAATCATCAGTTACCCAGTTTTGTTGAATATATTACATTCTTGTTCGCTAAAACAATTAATTCTGAAAACTTGACCCTTTTTTTGTTCACATACTTTTAAAGCAGCTAATCTAAAGTGAGACTTTTATTTTATTTTATTTTTTTATTTTTTCAGACTCATGACTGGCACATAATAGAGACTTTTAAAAGTAATAATGTATAGGCACTTGGAAACTACACTTAAGTGTTGGTCTGCAAGATGGAAGAAGGTCTTTTATTTTTCACTTGACACATTTTAGCATGACATTTATTCCGTAGCTCACATCTCTTAACCTTTTTTGTGAAGACATTTGGGTATTTGTTAGTATTTTATAGACATATACAATATCTCCAACTTTTAAAACAGCAATGTTTGTTGTAAAGAATTATTTGTAAAGAAGAGCAAGGAGTAGAAATAAACTTTGAGGCGTGTGATATCTACCTTGTCTTCTGACATTAGGAAAATGGATAACTACCCATAAACTCTTGTCAGTCATCAAAAAGAGAGGAAAATAATATGTGCATTATATAATGACATAAACTCGGAATTAAAGTCCATGGAGTTTTACACTGAGTGATGCTACAGATTGGCACGTGACCTTGAGTTTTACCCTTCACCACCACTCTCCATAAGTGAAGGCAGTTACCCTGTGCTCACTCACAGAGGAAGTTGTGGAGTCAGATGTAATAACTTTTTAAAAGCATTTGAGAAGGACAAAATGCAAGCAAATACAAAGTAAACATTGGCATTCAGAAATGAATGTTTGTTCATCATTATTTTAAAATTATGACCTTTCAGATTTTTTATCTTAAGGGCATTTTTCCTTTTAATTTTACATTTGAAGAGACTTCTTATTGGTATGTTCACAAAAATGTATAAGATAACTTTTAAAGGAGCAAGGAACTTTAATTGAATGGGCGTTTAAATGTTTTTTTTTTTTTTTTTTTTTTTGAGACAGAGTCTCGCTTTGTTGCCCGGGCTAGAGTGAGTGCCGTGGCATCAGTCTAGCTCACAGCAACCTCAAACTCCTGGGCTTAAGCGATCCTACTGCCTCAGCCTCCCAAGTAGCTGGGACTACAGGCATGCGCCACCATGCCCAGCTAATTTTTTGTATATATATATTTTAGTTGTCCATATAATTTCTTTCTATTTTTAGTAGAGATGGGGTCTCGCTCTTGCTCAGGCTGGTCTCGAACTCCTGACCTCGAGTGATCCACCCGCCTCGGCCTCCCAGAGTGCTAGGATTACAGGCGTGAGCCACCGCGCCCGGCCACGTTTAAATGTTAATGCTGAATTTTCCTGAGTTGTAGCAGATGTTGATATTTTAAGAACAAACTTTAGATATCTGAGAGAGAATACATTTTATTAAGTTAAAGTTTGTAAAACTTGTACTTGCATTGCAGGAAAAAATGTTCAGACTTATCAGATTCCATTAGAAGCATATTCAAAGAGAAAAAATAATCATATTATCTACTTCTGAATTTCAAAAAGGTTGACTAAAGGCCCCCTCTTTATACTCATTTATTTTGTACCTTGAAGGCAGTGAAATATACATATTTCGGAATATAGTGGCTTAGAGGCTTTAGTTTATTCTAGTTAATTTTTTATGTAAGAAGGTGAGTAAAGGCTTGTGTGGAAAGGCTGCATTTTAAGAAACTACTTTATTTCCCCCCTTGTCCCTAAAAATGAGTTAGGAGTTTTTAAAATTTAAAAGTCAAAACCTTAGAGTTATCACATTCTGTAAATTTCTTTGATTTCAGTTTTAATTCTCTCTGATTAATAGCAGAATTGTCACAAACTCATGATGTCACTTTTCTAAGTGGAAATGAAATTCTAGTGTACTCAGAATAAGAACTGTTAAAACAAATAAGGCATGTAAAAAATATTTATTCTAACTGATATTAGCAATAATAAATAGTAATTCTCAAATATGAGGTTTCCAAGCAGAAAGCAACTTTTAAAAATATATTGTCCTTTTGTCCGTACTGTTCAAGAGCCAACCCACAGAAACTTAGAACAATCTGATTTCTTTTTGGATTTTGAATTTAAAGTCCCCATTAATGTTTATAACATTTTATGTGGTGGTATGTATAACTCTTTAGTATTGTTTACTTTTAATATATTAAATAAAATGACCAAAGTAGTCCACCTTTAATTTAAATTATATCTATTTTTGACAACCATCTTCTTTTTGTTATAAAATTGTTTTTCAATTTTCTTAATATTTCCCCATGAGTTTATCTTTTCTTTTAATGCAGCGTCTTTCTTATTTTGTCCTGTCTCCTTTCCAGGAATCACTGGAATTCTTTTTCCTTGATCATAGCAGGGTTTTTTGTTTGTTTGTTTATTTTGTTTTTTAGCTCCCTTTGTGTTTGCCTCTGTATAAAGTATGGAATAAGGGTTTTCATTTATTTCGGTCTGCTTTATGAAACTGATGGAAAGACTTTCTATGGAGAGAATTTGCTTTGCCTTATCTCAAAAGATGAGCTCTGTATCTTATCTACACAAAACTTAAGGGGCCACTTCATAACCTGAGACCAAGTTTTAGCTTATGTGAGGTGGTGACAATGGAAAACCGTAGCATGTTTATTATTTACTGATTTTCTGTTAATCTGTTTTATGTGAGGAGACCCACGGAATTTTTTCTGTCCGTGTTACCTTGAAACGTCTCAGACACACAAACTTTGTTTTTCTCCATGCCTGGTGCTCTGGAGAGCTTTGGGAACTTTTGGGATGACCACTTGCCACCTGAACACGTGGGGAGTGGCTCACCTAAGAGCATCACATTAGATAGGATGAGCAGCTCCCTTGTTTTGTTTCGTTTTTAATGCCTTCAAACTAGTGGAACATCGGACCATGTCCACTGTGAGGTTTTCTGGGTCAGAATGATGAATGGTTCCTAGTGAAGTAACCATCAGCTTTATTGTCTGCCATGGCTTCAACTCAAACAAAATGTATCCCTTTGCGTTAACTCTTGTTATGATTTTGAGAGTGCTCTTTACCCAGAAAAAACAAAGAGTATGCAAATAAATATGTATTTTTAAAAATAAAAGATTTACATAAAAATCTTGTGAACAAAAAGTTTTCCTAAGTACCAAAATCCATTGATCTGGAGAAAATGTTTAATAGTTTTTCAAAATACCTGACGTTATTCAGACACCAATAGGAGAAAACCTTTAAATTTGATTAAACAAAATGAATCCTCTTTTTGATTTAGAAAACAATCCATTGTTACTTTTTTTTTTTTTTTTTTTTTGTTGAGACAGAGTCTCACTTTGTTGCCCAGGCTAGAGTGAGTGCCGTGGCGTCAGCTTAGCTCACAGCAGCCTCAGACTCCTCGGCTTAAGCGATCCTACTGCCTCAGCCTCCCGAGTAGCTGGGACTACAGGCATGCGCCACCATGCCCGGCTAATTTTTTCTATATAGATTTTTAGTTGTCCATATAATGTCTTTCCATTTTTTTAGTAGAGACGGGGTCTCGCTCAGGCTGGTCTCGAACTCCTGACCTTGAGCAATCCACCCGCCTCGGCCTCCCAGAGTGCTAGGATTACAGGCGTGAGCCACCACGCCCGGCCCATTGTTACTTTTTATTTAAACAATCCAAATATAAAATTAGATACACTGTATTTTGGAGTTGATTAAATTAGAGACTTTCTAGAAATTAGACTTTATAAAATCTATGCCACATAGAAGAAGTTTGATTTTTTTTTTTTTGTACACCTGTATCCTATTTTTGGCTTCCATTCCTTTACTCATTGAGGTGACTCAACAGGTATTTATTGAGTACTTACTATGGGCCAGCGACTCTTATTAGGCATATATGATATAGCTGTGAAGAAGAGAGATATTCCTGCCTTTGTGCAAATTATATTCCAAACTATTTTAGGGTGTATAGAGCTTGTTATCTACTATTTGGAGTAGTCATAATTAAACATTGTGCATATCATGGCCTGAAAAAAATAAGAGTTCTTTATATGGATTTTATCCTTTTGACTTGGTATAAAAGGAATTCTAAATCCTAAAACAAAATTCTGCTTTGAGTAGACAACTTTTATTTGATTTTGATTGAAATATTCAAAAACAATAATGTTGTTGGTATTTCCAACAGAAATCATGAATCGTACTCATTTTTGAACCCTGGAAGACCTTCTAGTGGACATGGTCTGAAATTTCTCCTAGGTTTTCTTTATACTTTTTAAGTTGTTTTCTCCTGTTCCTTTGTGTTTTGGGTGACAGATCCTGAAAAAAATGGGTAACGCTGAAAATTGTACAATGGAAATGTACTCATCTCTGCTCTATTGCACAATTAAAAGAAAATCTTAAAAGTTTGCTTTGTCTAGTGTACATGAAGAACTTAATTTTTTGTCTCTATGATTGTACCATATAATTTCCTAAACAAATAAAGCCCTTAGTGTTCATTTCCATCTCAAATATATCTAAGTGTTTATGCAGTACAAATAATATTAATGCACTATAATATAACGTAAGGACTTTCATTAATTATTTTATTCATAAATATTTAATACATGTCCCAAGTGCTTAGGGGTATCAGAGACTAGTAACAAGGCATGGCATCTGCCTATGATGGTATTCACGGTCCAGTTGGTGACAAAAGATCTCCACGTGAAAATTAAATCTCTTGTATTAGGCAATATGTGAATTAGCTTAATGGGAAGACTAATGGAGGCTACCACAGTAAGCCTAGTCCAAGTTAAGTGGACTTGTTGTCTAGAAGTTCTGGGTGGTCTTTCTGGGAATCCATCCTTCCTTTTAAGTCTGGGCAAAGTTGATTAGCAGGCCTTCTTTGTGCCCTGGACGCCTAAGGGTATAATAGCCTTCACTGTGGCTTCTGTCGTGGCTCAGCAAGGAAGGGGAGGAAAAGGAATGGAGCACACATCTAGTGTTTATTCCGGTCACTAGCTGTCCCCTTGGGAAGCAAAAACTGCACCTGAGAATAGAATATATGGGCCAGCATGGATACTTTTAGGTTCTTGAGAATAAAGATTGTTCAGTAGCTTTGGGAAGCCTGTTGTATCAGTGAGGGTCCTGCGGATGAGGGGAGCTCCCTGAAAAAATGGAAGAAGCACTGGAAGGGGAGGAAAGAAGTGGAGTTGGAGGCTTTTGACAGTTATTAAAGACACTTTCTTCCTCACTTTTGCCTCAGGCAGCCCTGCCTACAAGATGAGTATACTCCGGGCCTAATATGACAAATTTAGGAAGTCTGCACATGTTGCTAAAGTATGTAGATATAATCTTTCTAAGTGGTTTTGCTTTGGAATTAACTGAAATTCCTGATGTGTGTGTTTAAATTCTCAAATATAATGCTGTGTGACTATGACTTTTGTTTTTGTTTCTTGGATATTTGGAAATATTAAGAATCTCTTTGTTTTTAGAATACAGGTATTAAAATATTTGTTTATTTGGACCTAAGTCTGAGATAGGATAATACAATGTATGCTTGTCTCTTAGATTTAAATTAGGGTGAAAAAATCCAAAGCTTCATGTTTATTTTGTCTGTTAATGAAAGTATTTGGATAGTTGTATGGAAATGTCCTTTTTTTTTTTTTTTTTAATAACAATCTCTATGAAGTGCTTCTTTCCCTGAAAACTCTATTTCTTTAGAACCATCACCACTCAATCTATTTGATTCAAAAGGCCACCTAGGGTAGTTATGTTAATTATCTTGACTGCTGTGATGATTTCAAGGGTGTGTACTTACGTCAAAGCTTATCAAATTGTACTTTTTAAATACATGCACTTATTGAATATCAATAAAACTTCTAAGAAAGCTACCTAGTTTGTAAGGTATATTTTCAAGATAAAATCCCTATTATAAGAATTATATTTTTAAAGTTTATCATTTATTTTTTATTTCTTTATTTTATCTACTCTTTATTCACCTGTATCCCATACCCCAGACACCTACATTTCAAGTAAGAAAGAAAAATAGAACTGAGGAGGCCCTTGTGCCAGCTGAAATGTAGATACAGGACCTTAGAGAGCTTTTTTCCATTTGTAAGACTCACTGGAGTATCTTTAAGTAATTTGCACAAATTTGAATTTGGAGAATTGGAGTTGGGTATTCTTTAAGGAATCCTTTCCTGATAGTTTAACAGATTATGACTCATCTTTGGCAAGGAGTAAAGAGCATGAGTTTTGTTAAGGCTTTCCCCCCGCCCCTTCTTTTTTAAGAGATAAATGGCTTAATGCTTCTCCTTAAATATTGTTCCTTTTTAATTTTTTCATTTTTGTAAATTAAATTTTGGTAGAATGGGCCATAGACTCTCTGAATAGATTTGTTTAGGGAAAAACTAAGTCTATTCCATTCTTATTACCGCCATGGTCTTGAGCACAGCACAGACAGCTTAGTATATGTTTGTTAAGTGATGGTTTAATATTAGTTGAGTATTCTTTATGTTATCCAGTGTATGCTTCAGGGAAATTTCTTTATTGTTGGAATTAATGCCTATGTTAATTCCAATAATTGCCAAAAATGTTGGCAATTTTTCATGAATAAAAACAGTCTAGAAACTTTATCAGAGTTATCTTTCTGGGGTTGGGACTCTCAGGGTGTTAATGAGTTGTGATTTGGAAGCTCAAGCTCTTTCTACCACACCAGCAGTACATGTGCCCAGGCCACAACCCAGGGTGAGGCCCTGGCTTCAGTATGTTAAAAGTCCCCAGGTTGTTGTAATGTGCAACCACACCACTCTCCACAATGCTGTCTCCTGCCCTATCTCCCACACCAAAGCTTTCTATTGTAGAACTTTTCAAATATGTAGAAAACCTGGAAGAATAATTTGACAAAGACCCATATTCCCTCTGCTTAGATTGAGTAATTATTAACCTTTAGCTGTATTTGTTTTATGACTCTCTCCCTCCCTCTTTCCTGTATGTATACTTTTTCTGTAGCAAGTGAAAGTAAATTCCGACATGCATCTCCTGAGTATAAGGGCATACTCCTATAAAACCACAATACCATTACCGCACCTAAGAAAATTAGTAATAACTTGGAATACTTTTCAAAAGTTTGATTCATTTATTAAAAGCATATGAATCCATATTCCACTAAAAATTAAATGCACGTGAAGTGAGAAGTTCTGCAGAACTCTGGAAATTTTGGGTAAAGATGTGTTTCTTCTTTGTGTTTGCAAGTGAAGCCACTACTTCAAATTTTTCTATGAGGTAAATGGCTTTTATGTGCGGCGAGGCGAGATCCTTTCTGGCTCTAACATCGCATGATCATATCATGAGGAGAAACATTTATCAAAGTTTATGCCACATGTGGTTTAGTGGAAAAAGCTCAGTTTCGAGCCGGAATGATGTTGGTTCAAATACTTGCTCTGCCACTTAACTACAGGTGACCTTGGGGAAGTTAAATTCTTGTTATCAGTTAAGATGCTTTTAGAAACTGCCCTCAAGCTTGCTGGAATCATCAGGAAATTTATTATCTCACAACAAATTCAGAGGTAGGGCAGGCTTCGGGGTCGGTTAGTTCAGGTTCATAGCATCTTTCTGCTGTGCGAGGCTCCTTGTTGGCGCCAACTTCTGTTTTGACTCCTTTCTTCGGCTGGTTCATATCCATACATTACAGTATTCAGAGGAAGTCAGAAACCTCTTCACAGGTGTGCACTGTCAGTTTCCCTGTCTGATTGGGCTTCTCTGCCCACCCTTGGACCGATAGCTATTTTCAGAAGAGCATTCTGCCCTGACTGGCTTGGACTAACCTGTATTCCCCCTAGAGCTGGGGCTCTCTTAGGAAGAGGAAGGGAGGAATGGGCGTTGGATATGCCTCTAACAGTGTTTATTACTCCTCTCTAAGCCTCCATTTTCTTTGCTGTAAAATGGGAACACTGATATCTACCTCTATGATTATTACTGATATGAAATAGGTAAAGCTCCAATCCACGGAGCAGCAAAATAAAATATTAAAAGAAAAAAAGAGAAAAAAATTAAAAAATGATAATAGTAAAAAAATAAAATAGGTAAAGCTACAAACACAAAGCTGATGTTTAGTAAATGCTAATTTCTATTCTTTCTTCTCACCTTTCCATCTTATAGAAAAATCCAGTCTTCCTTTGACATCGCCACCCTCCATACTGGTAAGATGTGTCAGTGACTCTCCCTTAGCTGATCTCGTATCTGTCCGCTAACCTCAGTATCTAGGACACAGCCTTTGATGTGAGCTTTGCAAATTGTTCAGATACTTTCCATTAACCTATCTTGGTCCATCTTACTTTTTCTTATACATTTCAACTTCACTTTATATTATTCCAAAGCTAGGGAAGGAAGACTGTCAACAGTGTCTACATATTTATCAAGATCCAGATCAAATGTGAACAAAAATCTCTTCCACTTTACTGTCCATAAGAACAACAGAGTTGTAATAGATTTGCCCCCTTTATTAAAATTAAAGCACCATGACCCATGAAAAGGTCAGCAAGATGAAATGCTATTGGAAATACAGTACTTTATTTGTCCAGGATAGACCAGGTCTTTGATATTTGGGGAAAATCTAGGCTTACCACAGTAGTTTAACTGCTCTAGTTTCTCTGGAACTTCCTTTCTAAAATATATTGTGTTTAATTTAGCGGCAAATCTTTTTTGGATTGTTGGGTCTTGAACCCTCTCACATCCAATGTGAGAGAGTCATCTTCCAAAGACATGTTTTCTAATACTATGTGTGTGAACAATGGAGGGTCTTTGTTCAGGCATGCCCTTTTCAAAACAGGGAGAGAAGGATTGTCATCTTTTTTCCCCTATGGCATTTCTAAAGCACTCCTGAAACACCTGTGATGTCTTTCAAAATTGTCACAACCCAATTACATGGAAAGATCTTCACCTTTTTGGGGGTGATTTTCTTCTAAAATAATAGGATCACTCTTGAAGGGGAGCTGTTGATCCTTCTTGAGTCCTCTAAGTGGAATGTTTAATTCCTGCTACCCTCCATGGCAAGGGAATAGAAGAAAGGTGGAGTCTGGTGTCTCTCTTGACTCGAAAGATGCTGAACCGTCTCTTGTCCCTTTTCAGTTACAATTCTTTTCAGTTTGTCTTTAATTTTTAGATTTAGTGTTGATGAGGTATCTATTGATTTGTTAAGCTCTGTGAATGCTAAAAATTCTTACTCAAATTTTGAATGGTTCCATCCACAACTCAAAGCTTCTGCTGGCGTGAATCGTTTCAGCCAGAGAGATGTTTTTTAAAGGAACATTTTAAGTGTGTGTTGATGTTTCTTATACATCTCAAATGAAGGTTCTGCAAACATTCAATTGTAATGCAACACAATGAAAGCAAAACTCTGAAATAAATTGTAATTTTATTAAAGAAGCCAGAGAAGGAACACTGTGGCTATAATTTTAGTTAGAAGTACTAGAGTTTTGAGAACAAGAAAAGTTTGAAATTTGAATTGCATTTCCTTGTGCTATTGGTTATGTTTAAGAAGGATAAAATATGATCATAACTTGTGAAGCTTGGTTTCGTTTGAGCAGCTTTTTAATTTTAATGCCTTGCAGAAAAGTTTTCTGGACAAGATCCCCTTTGCTGCGTAACAAATGCTTTCACTGTTTAGCTAAGGTTTGCTACTAATGGCTCAGAGGCTGAAATGAAAAGTGAAATGGCTGTTGTTCCCCTCCAATAACTGGATTTTATTTTTATTTCCACTACCCAGTGTTATAAAAAGAAAAGAAAGCAAAGATCAAGATCCAAAAGCTCAAACTAAAATTTAATTTCCTAACTAGAATAAGGCTGGCTTTGCCATGATGTGAAAAGTCCTATGTAGGAACCATTTGTTCATAGCTACACAGTTAACCGTACTGATGGCTGGGATTAGTGGTCGGATCAGGATGTATTCTTATCTTCAAACAATCAAGCAGGTAAAAAGCAATCAAGACTAAGCGATTAGACTGACTTAACTTTTTATTTCCCCTTGCAAGAAGTGTTTCCACTATGCATCTTGCCCCTACTTCTTAGTCCACCTGAGAAAATGAAACAAAAGTCTAAGTGACAGTGGATTGGAGGGCAACAAAGAGTACAGAGTGTGTTATCTGCTTCTTATTACTGAAGATTCGTACTCAAATCATAGAGTAATTGCCAGAGCTTTGTCTTTGCTTTCTTGATTCCATCATTCCTGTGTTCTGTCTTGAAGCTTCTTCTGGGCAAGGTCTACACCCTCAAATTGTGCGCAGTGGATTCTGAGGGCAAACTGCTTTTGTCCCAGGTTATTTATTCTTTTCATTTTTCTCTAAAAGAATTCTTGTTCTGACTGAAAATTGCAGCATGACCTATGAAAAATTGTTGACCAGCTGAGAAAAATATATTTATAGTAACTTTTAAAAGAATTATTTGGAAAAGAGATTATACTTGGAGAATATTTGTTATTACTTCTGAAAGATCCAAATAACCTGGGGAAATGTTAGGGCCATGAGTCCATTTTGCCATTCACATAGCACCAAGTTCTGTGCTATGTGACTGATACTTTACTGGTCAACTTGAGTTTTAAGAATCACTTTTTTTTAAATTGTAGTTGAAGAAAAACAAAGGATAGTTTGAGGGTACTGTTGGAACTGTATTATGTTTGAAAATTTTGGTTGTCAGAAAATTTGTCTATAATTTGGCAGAGTCCCTAGACACAAAGTTAGTTTTATGGTGGACCAAGTCATGGAGTCATCTTTCCTACTTGTGGTCCAGGGACACTCTGGTCTTCTCAGCACTGTTGTATATCACTGCAACGATAGTCATATATTATCACTAACATAGTGACTATTAGTGGTAAGTTCACTAGATTGACATGCGTCATGAACTTTTGGTTTTTTGCAGTACTTATGCATCCTGAGAACAATATGATGAAAACGGAAGCATTTTGTATTTGGCCTAATTTAGGATTACCAATAGAGTTATAATATAGAATTACAATGGAGTTATAAAGGCATTTGACCACTCCTTTTTTCTGTTTTGCTCTCACATGATGACTGGACAGGGAGATGGGCAAAGAAGACTTATATAAAAGAGCTCACTTTCATGATGCAAGAGAGGTGCTTGTTGCCACCACTTTTTGTTTGTGTAATCTATGAATCATTTCATATGGCTTCTGACCTAGGTTCTGGTGCCCTTGGTTTCACCTCTTTTGGATGACTGTGACTTTTTTTTTTTTTTTGAGATGGGGTCTCACTTTGTTGCCCCGGCTAGAGTGCAATGGCATCATCATAGCTCACTGCAACCTCAAACTCCTGGGCTCAAGCAATCTGCCTACCTCAGCCTCCCAAGTAGCTGGGACTATAGGCATACTCCAGCATGCCTGGCTAATTTAAAAAAAATTTTTTTGTAGAGATGGGGTCTCAATATGTTGCTCAGGTTGGTCTTGAACTCCTATTCCTCGAGTGATCCTCCCACTTTGGCCTCCCAAAGTGCTGGGATTACAGGAATGAGACACCGTACCTGCCGTGTGACTTTTATTATTGAATAATTATATGAACAAGAAGGTTTTTCTGAAAAATGGATTTTCTATTTCCTAAAATAAAGTGGAGGTCTTTTCTTTGGTTCTTCTGCTTCATCCTATGTTAGTCATTTGTATACTTATAGTCATTGTTGGTGTGAGCATTACTCTTTTTTTTTTTTCAGACAAGGTCTCACTGTGTCGCCCAGGCTGGAGTACAGTGGTTTCATCATGGCTCACTGCTACTTCAAACTCCTGGGCTCAAGCGACCCTCCTGCCTCAGCCTCCCGAGAATCTGGGACTATAGGTGTGCACCACCATGCTTAGCTAATTTTTGTATTTTTTGTAGAGACGGCATCTCGCTCTTGCTCAGGCTGGTCGTGAACTCCTGGCCTCCTGGCCTCAAGCAGTCCTCCCACTAGAGCCTCCCAGAGTGCTAGGATTACAGGAGTGAGCCACTGTGCATGGCTGAGAATTACTCTTTTTTAAAAGCTTTCAAATTGTTTTTCAGACCCAGTTGTTGGCATTCTGGCTAGCAATATCCCTACCGCTTACCTTAGGAATACAAAATAAGATGCACTTTGGAATATTTAACTCTTAACTTTTGAATACAGGAAGCAGGTATCAGTACAAACTCATTACACCATTATATGATGAGAAAAAATATAGGCATTTTTATGACTAAGAAAAAGTTTTTGGCAAAGAAAAGTTCTGTCCTGTTCAGTAAGTTACTGAAATGGAACCGAATCTTCTTTTATTAGGTATGTCTTTGAAGTTGAAATGACTCAATGCTTACAGTCACCCATGAGCCTTAGTGTAGTGAGTTCTTGGAACCCTTTGTGCTCCCCAGGAGGCAGTTTATGCAGCAGATGTGTAGTGAGCAAGTATATTATGAATTTTCTTAATAGCATACCATAGAGCAGATGATGTTTTGGTATACCGGAGTGCAGCAAGCAGTTAAGCCATGAGGCGTCAAGTGGAAACCCAGGCACTTGCCAATCCAGTTATAAATTTCTACTCTTCACATGTCACCCTGTTTTCTCTGTGTGCATTTATAATTGCTTTTAGTGATCCTGTCAATTTGACAAACAGAAAGGGTAACAAAAATAAAGTCTAAATAGGCAATTTTAGAATTTTAAGTTAAGTTGGATGGGGGAAATATTAAGAATGAAGGTTACCATCCATTTGGTTTCTCTTACTGTTCCTCTTGCTGATTGCCTTGACTGACAAGTTGACTGCTTTACTTTATGTAAAGTTTTATTCCTTTTAAAGATGAAGTTCATGAACTTTGTACTGGCATAGGATGTGTGTGAAACTCTGCTCTAATCCTTTGCTCTGTTCAGTCAATAAAATTTCTGCACATTTAAAACATCCCTAGCTGTAAGACTGTTAATGCACCTACCTGCCGCCATTTTGTTACCATTGTTTCACGTTGTCATTGACTTGTGTGTTCAAGGTGTCCTTTACCACATGTAGGAGTGAAGCTGGGAACAGCTGTTTTCAAGTACAATCTAAAACTACTTCTGTATTTTTCTGTAAAGGTTTTTTGACATCCTTTTTGGCACTCGTGTTAAGGAGGAACCCAGGGATGGCCCTTCAGGTTTCCTGATGTGTTTAAGAATATTGGCCAAAGTTACATGTTGGAACCAACCCTGGAAAAGTTGAACCGGTGCCATATTTTTCATGCTGTTTTGTCTAACTGTAAAATGAAGGAAGTGCTAATAACACTTCCTACTTTTTTAGCACGTTTTCCTCCCCAGCTCTCAAAGGAGTTGGCCAATATCAGGCTTCATTCCCAGCCCATGTTTCTATTCTTTTCTAACTCCCGTAATGTGATGTTGCACAAAACTCTCACTTGTTATCTTCCTTTTTCTTTTATGTTCCCCTAAAGACTGGAAAATTATATTTGCTATTATCATCCCCATTTCTAAGATGCCGAGAATAAGGTACCTCTTGGCTACGTATTTGACCTACGATTATACATAAACCGCCTCAGAGCCAGAAACAGAACTTGGGATTCTTCCGCAGTGTCGTTTTATTTCTGAGCCATAGTTTCTCTCCTTTTCAGCTACACTTACAACAGGACCAGAGAAACACATTTCCAGGTACCAAAAATATTTCCCATGTCTCTTCTTCAGTGTTCCAGTGTTAGGATTTACACTAGATTTATTGCCTGAAGTAAAGTTTCATTGCCAGTTATAAACATGATCTGCTCCTGTATTATTTCTGATTTGACTGCCATCCCAGGGATAGTTGAAGAAAGATTATAATGAATGCAGCCCCTATTTTCTTTTTGCCCTTCTAAATTTGATTTAGCAGGTTGTTTTTGGCCAAGAAATTTCATGAATGAGCAAATGTTAATAAGCCAGCTTTTTTTTTTCCTTTATAGTAATAAACCTAACAAAGTATCTTCCCAAAGTGGATTCAGTTAGAGTATGTTAATACTTGGGTGAGTACTTCCTGAATGTATAGGAGGAAGCAACTCCAACTACTCTGAAAATGAGTTGTTCCTGTAAAACTCGGTTACTGCAGTCTGAATATGTTTTATGCTTTGAAATACATCGTCATAGTTCTTTTTGTTAGTGAATGTTTGTAGAACTTGAGGAGGGTTCTGTAAAAACTAAAAGAATTGCCTGTTCTGCTTTCAAAATGTTTTTTAAAAATTAAGGATGAAGTTTCTGAGTGACAGTACCCCCCCCCCCCCCCAGAGTAACAAAAGTGAAAGTTGTTTTTTGATCAATTTTGCGTAGTCTTGTTAGTGAAAACGTAAGACCCAAAGTGCATGCTGGTGTGCATACGCTCTGCAGTTTCCTTGTTTTGGTGCCCCTGCACGTGAACCGGTGCGTGCGCACACACGCCACACATAAAGAGTCCATTCTTGCTCACATGCAGCCAAAGGAGGCTGGCCACTGCGGGTCTCGGGCTCAGTGGAAGTTGGCAGCCTTTCTTCTCCTGTAAACAACAGCCTGACGTCACCCCATGCAGTGGCGATAGCGGACCCACTTCGGAGATTCTCAGTTGGCAGAACTGTGGAAGGCCTGGCTTTGATCATCTTCAGTCACACTTGAGTAAATGCAATGCAGAGAAATTTGTTAATGTCAGAAGTACTGGGGTAGCCCTTTAAAACCGTTTTTAAAGTACTTTTCCTTGAACTTTCACATGTAATCCTACCAACAAACCTGTGTGATCAGCAAGAGAATTGTGGTTATTCCTATTTTAGAAAGGCACTAACTCAAGTCCAGAGAATTAAAAAGTTAGTAAGTGGTGGTGGAGAGACTGAAGTTTAGGCTTTTCAAACCCACTATGTTAAATAACTTCTTTAGAATAGTAGTTGTTAATTGTCTCTTCTGTTCCTTCCATCCCATCTAATGTATGGGATAATGATGTATGAGTTTTTTCCAGTCAAGACATCTGTCATTAAAATCAGATACAGTCTTGCTGCATTTGAGAACTCCTACGGTAACCCACTCCCCAGCCTCTGAGAGAGCCTTTGAAATATCTAGCCTAAGTCTACACTCAGCAGTGTAATTGGAAAGATTTATTAACAAGATGATCCTGTTGCTCATTTGGCCTCTGAAAGCTACATAAAGTTGAGAGGATGAGTGATCGTAATTCTTTTGTGTTGTTAACTGCAAGAGACAAAATCAACATGAAAGGACTGCTTTATTAGTTAGAAATCAAAATTTTATAGGGGAGAAGGAGAGAGTTGAACAGCCACTGGTTAAAATATAACTTATTTGTTATATAAAATAGTTGTCTTTCTCATGTGTCCACTTCTAGTTTATTTTCAGGCAGTTATAAAAAGTGGAAAAAAGCCAGTTACCTTCCACGATTTATATAGTTGCACATATGATTTGGAAATACTTTAGATTGCAGGTAGTCCTTGATTTTCTGTTTGTGACTCTGAGTTTTTCAAGGTGACATTAAGAATAAACAGGAGGCCGGGCGCGGTGGCTCACGCCTGTAATCCTAGCACTCTGGGAGGCCGAGGTGGGCGGATCGTTTGAGCTCAGGAGTTCGAGACCAGCCTGAGCAAGAGCGAGACCCCATCTCTACTAAAAATAGAAAGAAATTATATGGACAGCTAAAATATATATATAGAAAAAATTAGCCGGGCATGGTGGTGCATGCCTGTAGTCCCAGCTACTCGGGAGGCTGAGACAGGAGGATCGCTTGAGCCCAGGAGTTTGAGGTTGCTGTGAGCTAGGCTGACGCCACGGCACTCACTCTAGCCTGGGCAACAGAGTGAGACTCTGTCTCAAAAAAAAAAAAAAAAAAAAAAAAAAAAAGAATAAACAGGAAGGGTGCTTAGATACATGTGGATTATCCACAGTAAATTACGTGGACCTTAACTTCTCTGCTGAATACCCAGAACTCAGGAGCTAGCTCACCTGATTTTGAAGTATATGTTTAGGGGATGCAAATCAATGTTAATTTTAGCTTAACACTGACAGAAAATATGTTAAAATCCTGTACATTAAAAAAGCAAATATAGTTTTTTCAAAAAAACTGCATTTTAAAAATGCACTTTGGCACATAGTAGGCACTCAAAAATCAATTTTAAATAAAGCTGTGATGATCAGAAGTTAACTATATTAGTGATCTCAATATGCTAGCATCTGTACAATAGTAGACTAAAATATGCCCAAGGAAAAAAGCCCCATTTTGGGTGAAAGAATGTATCTTACTGAATAACTTAAAATAAACCAAAAGGGCTGTTTATTTTGCTTTTAATTTCATTAAATGGAAAAAAGGTTTTGCCTTTAAAAGATGATACTACGTTTTAAAATTACAGCAGGCTGAAGGAATAGAGGTGAAGTTCATAAAACCTGCTTTAACAAAGAAAACAAGTCACTGCCTTCTCACCATCTTTCTTGTCTTTCTGTGAGTGACAAGGAATAAGGAACAAGTAACAGCTACCAGCCAAAGCCTCTCACTTCTGTTCTGCAGCAAAGTCTCAACGTCTGGGGCTGCCGTGGGAGTGGGGCGGCCCATCAGGGCACTGTGCAGGCTGTGTGGGGAGCTGCCATGCAGGGAGCAGCCATGCAGGAGCCCAGGCAGGGAGCATCCTGTGCAGTGCAGTGAGCGCGCCCGCCCTGAGGAATGCAGTGCAGAAAGCCACCAGCCCAGTGCAGTGTGCACACCAGGCCGGGTCTTCCCCAGCACTGCCCTTGGGGGAAACCCACACCCACTTTTTACAGGAATGGCAGCAGGGGGTCTGCCCAAACCAGCTTTAAGTTAAAAAAAAAAAAAAAGAAAAGAAAACTAAACTAAACTGTCCTAGCTTATCATCTAAGAGGCAGTGGAGTTTCTCATCACTGCATAAGATTGTTTGTAATTGTAAACAAATAGTAGTTAGATAACTGAAGTCAGTGGTAGACCAGTTGGAGAAAGAAGCTGGGCTTAGATTTTCACTCTTAAGTAAGTTATCTTGCTTATCCCTCTCCCACCCCACCTCACTGGATATAATATGAGCAGAAAAAGTAAAATTTTAGTTTTAATCCTTCAGGAAAGCATTAGTTTTTATTCGAACACTTCAGAGTTTTTTGAAAAATACCATTCTGGCAGATTTGTTCCAAGTAGTAATACCACCTAGATTTGTATGGTGCATTGCAGTTTTATAAGTGCTCTCATGAGATTGTCCCGTTTAACACCCACAGCCACAACCACCTTATGACATGTTTTCTTTCCCATTTTATAAACGAAGAAACAATGCTGAGAGTTTACAGCCTGTGGAAGGGCACACAGCTGTAATGCAGTAGAGCCCTCCTGTTCCCCTGTTCCCAACATCTACCTTCCTGGTCTTCCCCACCTCTCACTCTCATATTTGCACAGAAAACCACAGTCCAAAAATCTAGCTGAGTGATCATTTCATGTTGCTCACAATGAGAACATATATATCATCAAAGGACAGCTTCTTGATTGACTTAGAAGTTAATAATTGAATAAAAGAAGAGAAGCCTTGTTATTTCTTATTTAGGATCATGCCGAATGAACCTTAGCAACTGTTGAGTTTTAATATAATGTTTTTAATCTAGAGTAAAGCCCTTCATAAAGAAAGTGAAACTCCAGTTAATTGCAAATAATAGGGCCTAGTTCCTCAAACTCAGACCAGTGTGTTCTTTCTTTTAAAGGGTACCTCCTTCAACAGCAGCTACAGTTCTTGTCCCGGGAGCTAATTTGACTTGAACTCCTAGCAGACATTCCTCAGTATATTTCCTGTGCAAAGGCCTGTGTGGAACTGGCTCTGCAGGAGTTTAGGATCTAGTAGGGGTAGATCCTAATCCAGGAGAAAATGCACCTAGTGCTAAGTGTTCAGGATTTAAAAGACTAAGAATGTCATAGATAACTCAAATTTGGCCTCAGTCCTCTGGAAACATTTATGTAGAAACTCTTTTTGTGTGTTCTTATGTGACCTCCTATTTGTATGCAAAATGACAACTATGGCCACTTTGAAACCTTTAGAATAATGCCACCTATCTCTGAGAAGCTGAAATATAAAAAGGTTAAAAGCAAACCAAATTGTGATTGTTAGCACCAGATTTCTCTTTAGGCATCGTCCCTAGAAGTTTTAACTGAGAGAAGAATCACATTACTCATGCCTTGTTATAAAAGCTCTGCTGATAACTTTGAACTCCTTGAAATACATTTTCTAAGAGCTGATGGCGAGCAAGCCGCATGCTTTGTGGCCTTCTGTGAGCGGTGGTCAGCTGAGAACCTGGAGAGCCTTTCTGAATGCACCCCTGATAATCTGGGCAGTCTCCAACTCAAGCTGAATTGATAGGGAATGAAGAATTGATCAGAATAATCATTATATAAAGGTGATCACTTTGCCGACAAACATTCACAGAATGCCTTTATAGACTCAACTTGCATCAGAATTAAACTTGTCTTTCTCAGTAGTTGCTTTTGAAGCTGAACAAACTTCATTGTGTAAATGGGTCAGTTTCTACAGTATTTTGCATGAAATGTTCAGGTATATACAAAGGCAGTTGTATTGTAAATTTCAAGGGCAAACTAGCCTCTAGTAAAGCAGGTAACGGAAGAAGCTATGTTATATTCTTAGAGGAAGAGAAGTTTCTCTTTAATTTAAAAAGCTGCATTCAATTTCCTAGTCTCTTGGCTTGGATCATAATCACCTCTGTCAGCTCCTGTTTTTGCTTTTTTAGCCAGACTCTTCATTCTCTCATGTTTCTGCCTGTCAGTCAGCAGTATTTGGTTATAATCAGGTGATCTTGCCCTCACTCAGTTCTCCAGGGCCTAAGAACTTGATAGAATGATTTTGGGTTAGGTTTAAAAAAAATAAATAGGAGCCTGTTTTGTTTTGTTTTGTTTTGTTTTTTTAGGAACCCTTTTAACAAAGAGCTATGCAGTACCAGACGTGTAATGTGTCTCAACGGCTTCCAATCCGGCCAGCAATAGAGGCAAAATATTATAAATGGTACATACATGAACTTTGCCAAAGAGGCTTTGAGGGTCCCACCTCCACTTACCATGTTTACCCCAAAATGTTCTTTATTTCATTATAGTAGTGAAGACCAAAGTTGAATTCCAATAATAATCTTTTTATATTTGTAGTTTTTAAATGAATTGTGCCCGTTTTCCCTCTTACATGATAAATGGGCTCGGGAGGGAGGAATTTCATGGATTAGTGGAAGAACCTGTTTGTTATTCATTGGGATTGAAATTTTCAATTCATCACCTCAGTCCCCAAGACTTCAGGAGAAAAACAGGCATTGCATGTCTATTTGATTGAATGTGTTGGAAATCTATCAAAGTAACTTAAGAGAAAACAGACACTTATTGGCTTACAGGATCTAAGAAAAGGTTAGGCCACCAAACTATAGAAAGGGCAGTAACACAGGCCAGGACTCTCTCCGTATTTCATCTCTGCCTCTTTCTGCATGTTCATTTTATTCCTTCTCATAGCAGACCATTTCTCCACATGGCTGGAAACATGGCCACCAGCAGTTTATACTATAGCTTCTGTCGCTGAAAAGTTCTCTGGGTGCTGGGTTAAAAAAAAAATCATAAGCAAGGAAGTCATCAGATCAATATGGTCGGGTGTCTATCCCTGGAACCCTCAGCAGGGGTCAGGGAGGAGGGGGTCATGTAGAGATATGGTGACATGTGTGTTTGCCCATATGACTGTAACTGGCTGGGTGGGTACTTCCCAGGATAAACGATGGTTTAATTCCCCAGCATGTATGCCCACTACAGTGTGCCAGCCTAGTGCCTTTCCAATGTTTGGGCAGAAACCCACAGTAAGAAATGCATTTTGCGTTGAGGCACACATATATACACAGGTTTAATTGAAAAACAGTTTCTTGAAACAAAACTCACCATCACTGTGTGCAAGGCATTCTGATATTTTCTGTTATATTCCATGGTAGTTCATTTTTACAATGCTGCTTATAACCTGCCTAATTTACTTCTGTAATTTGAAAAATACTGTGCTAGACATTAAAAGTAGCAGGTAAGTTTATGTGTCAACAGACATTTGGGTATGGATATTTATTGAGTTTTGTTGAACAATGTAGAAAGATGCCAGTGACTCGGAGGGTGACAAATATGACGTGAATTCCCTTTCCAGTTCCCAAGGTGGATATTACAGCAGCTTTCCCACTGAGGAATATTCTGGAGCCACTCCCCGGCCCTTTGTAAAGTCAAGTAAGTTAAAACAAGTGCCATATGGTTATTAGCTGCACTTCCCTCTGTTTTGGTTTTACCTTTTGCTGAGAAGTACTGAAATCCTGTAGACCTAGAAAATTTCCCAAAGTGCTTTCAGTTCTCTCTGAAAACAAAACATCAACACAGCTTTCTTGAAAGCTTTCTTGTGGCAGCAGGAAGGGCAGTTTTCCTGGTCATTGTAATGCCATGAAAGGATGGATGATTCCTTTACCTATGGGGGAAGCAGTTGAAGAACTCTTAAGTCTCTGATTTTTTATCTTCTGTTGAAACATTTGAACCCCTAGCCTTCTATCTCTTAAGTTGCATTGAAAGATTCAGATGGAAACTTAATAACAGTAGTCCAGAATGACTCCTGAATGAGAGACATATGAAAATGCAGAGAAGAGTGGTAAAGTTTGTTACTGTAGTCAGAAGCCCAGAGATCCTAAATAGCTGATATGCATATAATGCCATGGATCCAACTGTGAACTGTAAAGCAATAAAACTTTTAGAATATATGGGGAATATAGAGTTAGGAATAGAGAAACATTTCATAAGCAAGACACAAAAAGTTCTGACCGTAAGGGAAAAGATGGATAAATTTGACTACTGTTGTTGAACTTCTATTCACTAAAAGACAGATTGAGAAAAGTATTTAGAACATATATAACAATAGATAAATGGCTCATATTCAGAATATATAAAGAACTGCTGGTGGGAGTGTAGGTTGGTACAATCATGTTTGGCAGTGTCTAGTGAAGCTGGAGATAAGACACCGTACCATCCAGCAGGTTTACTTCTAGCTTTATATTCTGAAGCAGCCGTTCCTCAAACCTTTTGATCTCACTTTACACTTGATCTCCTTTACACTTTTAAAAAGTGTTGAGGACCTCAAAAAACTTTTGTTTGAGTGGATTATATCTATTGATATCTACCATATTATATAATTGAAAATTTTTAAAATATTCATTAAAAAAGCTCCTTACATGTTAACATAGTATATGTTTAATGAAATTTTACCAAAACATAAAAAAATTAATGGAAAAAGTGGCATTGTTTTACAATTTTGTAAATCAATTTAATGTATGGCTTAATAGAATACAGCTGGATTCTCGTATCTGCTTTTGCATTCAAGCTGTTGTGATGTGTTGTTTTCTTGACATATACAAAGAAAATGTGGCCTCACACAGATATGTAGTTGGAAAAAGGAGTATTTTAATAGCCTTTCAAATAATTGTGGACATTCCTCTTGGTTACTCAACTAAAACTTGACAAATGGTGGTTTGAAAGGTTGGTGGCAGTGTGAAATCTGAATCCATATCAGTGAACTTTTAATTATTGTTACATTAAAATCTTTGGTTTACCTTGCATGTTGAATAGGTTTTTACTCTTGCATTATTTTGTGTTTAATAATATACATTGATTATTTGGAAAATGTTGGTTTACTGAGTTATATAGATCTTTCCATTGTTGACACATTTCATTATACAATCTTAAAATATCACATTCTTTAATTTCACCACTGATCTCATCAGAAAAGTGTTTAAGTATTGGGAAGCTGTCATGCTCATAGTGGCAGATGCATTTTCCAAAACTAATTTTCACTTGAAAGCCAGAATTTTATCACTGGCACCAAAACTGTCGATTGTTTTTCTCCAAGTGATAGGTTCATTTGTCTGCCAGATACTCAAGTCTGAATAACCATAGTTTGTCTGTCATTCCTTCAAGTAATAATGGTGTCCCATGATAAAAGCAGTCCTGCCGGCTCAAAGGCAAATTACTGCTCAATGCTTTTCATCCATGTAACCTTCCTACCTGGTATGCAGCAGAAGTGCTTTCTATGTGCTCTCCCATTTTGTCACACAGAATATTAAAAAGACATGTACTCAAGGGTAGAGATTTAGTAAAAGGAGTGCATCTACTGCCTCACCAAGGACATTTTAAAGTGAAACTGGCATATTTTCTTTAGTGTGTAGAGGTGGGGAATACGATGACTGCCATGGGATTTGGTGCTACTGCTTTTGTTCATGCACCAGCAGTGCTACCCACCTAAATGTCAACAGTGAAAAAGGCAAGTAATAGCTTAGAAATATGAAAATGAGGCCGGGTGCGGTGGCTCACCCCTGTAATCCTAGCACTCTGGGAAGCCGAGGTGGGTGGATCCTTTTAGCTCAGGAGTTCGAGACCCCGTCTCTACTAAAAATGGAAAGAAATTAGCTGAACAACTAAAAATATATAGAAAAAAGTAGCTGGGCATGGTGGCGCATGCCTGTAGTCCCAGCTACTCGAGAGGCTGAGGCAAGAGGATTACTTCAGCCCAGGAGTTTGAGGTTGCTGTGAGCTAGGCTGATGCCACAGCACTCTAGCCTGGGCAACAGAGTGAGACTCTGTCTCAAAAAAAAAAAAAAAAAAGAAAGAAAGAAAGAAAATGAGGCCGGTGCGGTGGCTCACCCCTGTAATCCTAGCACTCTGGGAGGCGAGGCGGGAAGATTGCTAGAGCTCAGGAGTTTAAGACCAGCCTGAGCAAGAGTGAGACCTCCCGTCTCTACAAAAAAATAGAAAAATTAGCTGGGTGTGGTGGCGTGCGCCTGTTGCCCCAGCTACTCAGGAGGCTGAGGCAGGAGGATCGCTTGAGTATCGTTTGAGGTTGCAGTGAGCTTTGATGACGCCACTGCACTCTAGCCGGGGTGACAGAGCAAGACTCTGTCTTCAAAAAAAAAGAATTATTATGAAAATGGTTTTAACTTTTTGGACCCCCTGAAAGAATCTAGAGATCCCCAGGGGTCTCGTTCCCTTCCCCCAAAGGCTGCGCTTGGAACCAATACCCTAGAGCGGCAGTCCCCAACATTTTTGGCATCAGGGACCGGTTTCATAGAAGATAATTTTTCTGCTGATGGGGGTGGGGGTGGGAGGAGCAGGGCTCTGCAGCCCGGTCCCTAACAGGCCGAGGACTGGTACTGGGGGTTGGGGACCGCAGCCCTAGAGCAGCATGCACAGCTCTTGTGCACCAGGATATGTGCATGCAAGTGGAGGTGAGGCGCAGGGGTCTGACCTAGGAGGAGTAGTGGCTGGGGCAGAGAGTGCTTCTGGAATACTGATAGTGTACCCAGGTGGGGGCATTTGTTCTAGAATAGGGGAATCTGTCCATTTATATTTATGTACTTTTTTAAAAAGTCTGTATAACTTTTAAGTTTTTTTTTTTTTTTTTTTTTTTTTTTAGCAAAGCCCGGGCTTTAAGTTTTTAAACTGTATTGTTAGCCTCTGGTTTAGTGAGGTAAACGGTGTTGAGAAGGAAAGAACCATCCTCTGATGCTTCCCTCTTTGTAATGTATGTGGGATTTATTTGTTGAGCCTTTTCTGCTTTTTGGGCTGTGGTTCCTTTGGTTATATTGTAATTGAGGTAGGAATTTAAGTACTTTTATGTACCTTTCCCCCTTATAGTTGCTGACATGACTAAAGCAGTGAAAATTATGAAGAGTAAACTTTTTTAAAAAATCAAAAACTTTATATCATACTTAGTTACTTGAGATTTAAGAAACTTACCATAGAAATTATTCCCATATCATTATTTTCTGGAAGGGAAACAAAATGAAAAGTGACAAGGAAGAACACAAGTACAAAATAAAACCATTTCCAATTTCCTCAAATAACCTTGCTGTTTGTTATTAAATCATAAAACTATGGTGGCTTTGTAAATGAGATAAGAAATAATAGTAATAAGATTTTGGCGCTACTGTATTATTTATGGTCATGCTTTTAGAATTTTAGAACACTTTCACTTTAGTTGTCTCATTTTATCTCTATAACACTGTGAATTTAGCATAACAAGTACTAATATTTCCATTTCATAGATAAGAAGAGTGAGGCACAGAAAAGATCAATGACTTACATATAAACTAATTCAGTAGCAGAGCCAGGACTAGTCTAGATTTCATGACGCCCAGAATTTGCTTTTCCCACAAAGCTATTTTAATTGTAAGCAATTAAAGATAGTCACCAAAATGTGGACATTTTTGTCCCTGCCTCGTTGGTCGTCTTGCTGCAAGCCAGGCTCTCCCACTTGTAGACAGGAACGTCAGTCTGTTCTATATGTGCATCAGCATCATCTACTGTGCTTCCTTACAATCACAGACTTGGAATGAAAACGTTTAGAGGATAACAAAGGCTAAATTAAATTTCACTTTTGTCTGTTAGAAACTGAGTTCTTTGAGATGTGCATTCCATGCTATAAGCATAGCCATCAACATGAACTCAGCTGCCTTAAGTGAGAGGAGTATTTATTCTATTTATCAGCTGTCAAGATGACTGGAAAGTGGTGGAGTTGGGCTGTGGATAAAAGCGATTGACTTTCAGATGTAGCTGATGTCCCAATAGGAACATACTCCTGTTCTCTGGCATTGGTTCACACACTCCGGGTTTGTGTGGTGTGCAAGAGTGTATGCACTAAGAGAAAAGAATTATTACAGCTTGGTTGCAACAGATTAGGCAAAGATTTCCTGGGCTCTGCAGTGTACGTGGCACGGCGTCCTCACAGAACTCAGTCTGATTGAAACGGACATGTAAGTTCCTCATGAAAGCGGTTAAGAATCTCTGGCAACAGAGTGAAGTAATTAGAAAATAAATTAAGGCTCTTTTTATAGTTTGTCCAGGCTAATCTTATTTTTTTAAAGTAAGATTTACCTTTTAAAGTAAGATTTAACATTTGTTAAATGTTGGTGTCTCTGAATAAATAAAAACATTTTTGGATATCATGGGCTTTGTATTTCACAACTAGAATCCAGATTTGGTAACACTTTTCTCGTTAAATCCTAGCAGGATATTATTTGTAAGACGTAATACTTAATCCAAGTATTTCACAAGTGAAATATAACAGAAATCTAATAAATGAATCCGCTAATTGCATTTTTCCTGATGCATTTCAAATAGGGCAGTCTCTAATTATAAGCAACCTCTACATACAAATGGCTGCTGTGCTTGCCCCAGTTTTCCCCTTCTAACCAGGCCCAGATGCTGCTGCCACAGAAGGCATTGTCAGTGCTTGTAGAGAATCAGAGGGTCAGAGTAGGGGAAGGAGGAGAAGTTACGGAGACCGTAGCCAGGGGAGCAGACCCCAGGAATAGAGCCCATGTGGACCTATTGTGGTGCTTTCCTGCTCTCCTGTTTGCTTTGGAGAGTTCTTTTTCTTATTTATCCTTGTCGAGTGCCACTGAACAGAGTAACAAGTTTGGGGTAACAAGTGTTGTCTTTAACGTATGTCAAAGAGGTTAAGAGCATGAGCTTTGGAGTGTGACACTTCAGACTTGAAATTGGGCGTTGCCACCTCCCAGCTGTGTGACCTTTGGGCAGGTTGCTTCACCTCGCCTGTCAAATCTATTTTGTCTTCTGTGAATGGGGATAATTGTACCTAGCTCCCAGAGTTGCTCTAAGGATTAAATTAAGATTTGTGTACATACAGTGTACATAACCCCATGCCTAGGACCTAGTAAGCTCTTAGTAGGCGGTAGCTCTTATATGTGCAAACAGCTAAAAGGTTTATTAATGATCTGTATAGCATAAATTATTTTTATGACAGTGCTTTATTCCAAATATCTAATTGAGCTCTACTCCCTGGAGGAACTGACATTTTGAAAGGGGTGGGATGGTAGGAGACTTTTAGCACAAAGATGCTAGGGAAAGTGGCAGATCAAGATGGGGAATGAAGGAGAATTATAACATCATATGGAACTGGGAAACAGGGAGGGGAATTGTAGAAGGTAGGAGTGAGTGCGTTCTTCCTGCAGTTGAACCCCACATACTCGTTGCTAGGACCCCAAACTCAGTCCAGGACTGCTACTACTGTATCTGCCCTCTGGCCGTACATTCAATCACCTGTAGAGCGTAAAACAGACACCCATGCTTGGGTCCTGCCCCAGTCCCTCAAATCTCAATCTCTAGGGGGGTGAGCAGCAGCACCTGAGGTTACTGAACGTGCAGGCAGGGTGGGGAAGCACTTGAGCTATGTATGGCTTGAGTACACTTGTCAAGGCCAGCCTGAAACCTGCCCATTCCAACTTCAGACAAATGGGAAAACACACATACACACACACACACACACACACACACACGCATACACACATGTGGAGTCCTAACCTCACCAAAACTTAGTTTTTCTTTGATTCAACAGTCATGAGGAGTGCAGGAAGAGATGCTATTTTCAATGTTTTTAAGGTGGAGAGATAAGATTTTTTCACAAATAACTATAAAATTTCCAAGATATCGCGAATGCTGAATAGAGGTACAAATTAGGATGACAGTTTGGAGGAAGGACAAAGTATCTCATCAGTGCTAGCAGGGAAGGCTTTTAGAAGGAAGTGCCATTCAAACTGGACCTTAAGGGGCAGATGGGGTTTTGGACAGTGAGGATGAAGAGGGGAAAGGCACGGCAGAGAGACGGAATGTCCAGAGGAAAGCCTTGGCGATGGCAGAGTCTGAGGCTCCTGTAGGAAGGAGTTCCTTGTGCTGGGTGGGTGAAGCAGAGAGTTAAGGGAGAAATTCTACATATAAAAGGGAAGACAGTAGACAGACCAGATGGGAGAGATGAAGAGTTCATGCTGAGGAATGTGGCAAGTTAGTGCAGGTCTTGAAAAGGAGGGTGACGTGGATAGAGCTGTCTTTTAGGAAGCTGAATGTGACGGTAAACGGAGGGGTTGGGGTAGAGGACTGGAAGCGGATATGTTTTCAGGGCCATATGTCTTTTCTGAAGAAAAGCGGCTGTGTGAAGGAGTGAGGGAACAGTGCGTGCTGAACAATGAACAATGGTGGTTGGGGTGACATGGTGAGGATGGGAAACGGGAGAGGAGGCGGCTGCATCCGAGGAGAGGACGCGCATTCTTTCATTCGACCTGCTGTTGCCCAATATCTGCATATTATTCTTTAAGATCTATGTTGGCCCATTTCAAACCACTGTTTGGGTTATTCCTGGAAATGCAAAGATCTAGAAAAAACCTGCAACAGTTTTTTGAAAACTACCTTTTGGTTTTCCTGAGAATGTTTTTCTGGAACTGAGTCTAGACTAGTGGTAAAATTGTTTAAGACGAGGTGTTTCCATTGCAACCTGCTCATAACTGCTGATTCCTCCCCGATTGTTTCTAAAATCCTGGCAATAGGAAGACTTCCCTGGAAAACCATTTTCAGCTCTTCCCTGAATCTCATTTTCCCTTTGTCAGGCCTTCTTTATCTAATGGCCTAGATAAAATGAACTCTTTGGGAGAATCTGAGTGCATTTCCACTTATAAGCACAGAGACATACTTTATTTAGAAATAGGAAGAGTTTTGCTGTAAGCCAATCCGCACGGCTGCAGAACTCTCATATCCAGAAATGAAGCAAGGAGTGTGGCTGTGGGAACGCCTCCCTGCCTTTGCCTGGAGTAGCCCTGGACTTGGAGGCTTGGGAAGGGATAACGATTTATCTTCTTTCCAGTTAATTAAAATAAATGTTAAGGGTGAGAAGAATGGCCACTGTTAGTGCTGCCTCAGAAATGAGACTAATTAGGCAGAACCATACATGGTAGAAGTTACAGTCAGTGAGGTTAGGGGTAGGGAGGTAGCTTTCCCTTTGGAAGTTTCCTCCACTTTTAAAGAAATTGAAAAATTTCTTACAGATATAAAGATGATAAAAAGACAGTAGAACAACATCATTTAGACATTATTATTTAAAACTTTTATTTTAAAAATGACACTCATTCACAACCATTGAACAACTATGTTTTT
The DNA here is from genome assembly GCF_041146395.1 of Eulemur rufifrons. NCBI lineage: Eukaryota > Metazoa > Chordata > Mammalia > Primates > Lemuridae > Eulemur > Eulemur rufifrons. The sequence goes on from NC_091001.1 coordinate 65,172,454, forward strand.
AGTCCCAATACTGATAAAGGCAGAACTACTATTTTTATATTTGCCATTTGCTTTATTCCATGAATGTATATATTTTTTTCCTTTTTAACAGATTCTATGGAAGCAGAGTATGTATGTTTTTATACAGGTATAAATAACATTGATATATCCCAGAATAAGCACTTAAAATATAATAATTTTCTTATATTTCTATAGTTTTATATTAGAAATTTATTAATATTATAAATACTCTATTATGTTTATAAATCATTATTTATCAAGCAGTTCCTGAATGCTAGATTATTTTTTTTCTTATTTTTAGGTACTAGAGAAATGCTGCCTTGTGTAGCCTCTATGTGTGCTTTTTGCTTGTATTCAGTTATTTCCCTAGAATAGATTCCTAGGAGTGGATTTATTGAGTCAAGGATATAATATCTCTATGGCATTTGTCTTAGTTCCTTTCTGAAAATGAATGCTTTATCTGCTCAACACTCTAATGATAATAAACATAGAAACTGGCCGGGCGCGGTGGCTCACGCCTGTAATCCTAGCACTTTGGGAGGCCGAGGTGGGAGGATCGCTCGAGGTCAGGAGTTCGAGACCAGCCTGAGCAAGAGCGAGACCTCGTCTCTACTAAAAAAAAAAAAAAAGAAAGAAAGAAATGATCTGGACAGCTAAAAATATATATAGGAAAAAATTAGCTGGGCATGGTGGCCCATGCCTGTGGTCCCAGGCACTCGGGAGGCTGAGGCAGAGGGATCGCTTGAGCCCAGGAGTTTGAGGTTGCTGTGAGCTAGGCTGATGCCACGGCACTGTAGCCTGGGCAACAGAGCAAGACTCTGTCTCCAAAAAAAAACAAAAACATAGAAACCATGAAGCTTTCTTATTTTACCATAATTTTGATTTTAGTTTTTTAATCCCAAATTGACAAAAACTGTTATTCCCTTAAATTTAGCATCTCATAAATGCATAGACATCTACAATTTAAATTAAAAATAAATTCAATTTATGAATTTATAAATATCTAAACAAGCTATGTCCTTTATTATATTTTAAAAATCCACATTGTCTTCTCTTTTCTTCATTATTTCCAGGAAGTTTATATTACTAGTTTGTTAAAGCTATAAATCCCTATAAAATTTTAATTTTTCTTTTTTTAACAATATACTAGGTGAAATCAATCATATTTACATATCTAGTATGTCTCAGAATTTTCTATGTAAAATCTGATGTTTGTACATACACATATATATGTGTCTTTTGTTAATTTTAAAAAGGAACAACCTGGCCGGGCGCGGTGGCTCACACCTGTAATCCTAGCACTCTGGGAGGCCGAGGCGGGTGGATCGCTCGAGGTCAGGAGTTCGAGACCAGCCTGAGCAAGAGCGAGACCCCCATCTCTACTAAAAATAGAAAGAAATTATCTGGCCAACTAAAAATATATATAGAAAAAAATTAGCTGGGCATGGTGGCACATGCCTGTAGTCCCAGCTACTCGGGAGGCTGAAGCAGTAGGATTGCTTAAGCCCAGGAGTTTGAGGTTGCTGTGAGCTAGGCTGACGCCATGGCACTCACTCTAGCCAGGGTAACAAAGTGACACTCTGTCTCAAAAAAAAAAAAAAAAGGGAACAACCTGATTTTTATTTGAGCCAGTATATGTAGATCTGGAGCACTAAAGTACAATTTTCTACAGGCTGTAAGTTTTTTGTGTTCAGGTGGGTCTTTTTCCAAGGATTTATTTTTCTGTGTGTCTGATATATAGCTTTGTTAAGACTAAAATAAGGTTTGTGGCTTAGAATAGTCTTCTAGCCAGTTGGTCTCTGCTATACTTTTCTTTCTCCTCTAGTCTGTCCTATTCATTACTCTCAGATTAATTTTTGTAAAACACTGGTTACTGAAAAACCTCACTGAAAAACCTTAATTTACTCCCCATTTCTAGATGAATTGAGCATAAATTTTTCACCTTGGTACTTACAACTGACAACAAAACATGCCTTTGCAGCAGGCCCATGAGAACCACTGAAGGGGAGATCACGTAGATCTACCTAGTCAGAAACCTCTAGGGGTAGGACCCCCTGGAATCTCTCTCTCTTTTTAAAGCTCTTGCACTGGGAACAGGTAGACACAGGCTCACATCCTGGCTTTGCCACTTCTAGCTCAGTCATTTCTAGCATGGGTGCAGGCCTTTCTATGCCTAGGCTTCTTCCTTCAAATAATATCTTATGAGAATAATTGCGATTATGCATATAATAATAATTGGCACAGGGTAAGCACTGAACAAATGTCGGTTGCTACTGTTTCATAGAGATAGTAGTAGTAATAAAAGTCACAAGCTTCACGTTTAGGCAAATGGGGGCCCAAATCACAACTCTGTTCCTCCTTTCTCTAGATCTTACCCAAATTGCCTCATTCTTTGACCCTCAGCTTCCTAATCTACAAATAGGGCTAATAATTATTTGATATAAAATGTAAGGTAATAGCATATTGCTACATAGTAGGCATAAAATAATAGCAAATGTTTTAATATGTGCCAGGCACTGTCCTAATTTCTTTATGTTTTAACTATTCTTCTCGTCAACCTTGTGAGATGGTATCACTATTATCATTATTTTGCAGATAAAGAAACTAAGACACACAGAAGTTAAGTGACTTGCTCAAGGTCACACAGCTAAAAAGCCATGGACTAAGCCAGTCCTCAGACTCCACAGCCCACTCTTACCTGCCATGCTGTGCTTCTTTTCCAAATTGTATTATATAAATATTGAATTACTTTATTTCCACACCTCCGCCCCTATCAACACTAGCTCTCTTAGGACTGTGGGTAATTCTTCTTATCCCCTGCAGCACCTGGCGAGCACTTCATATGTAGAAGACACTTAACAAATATTAAGATGTACTGAAGTGAGAATAATTATTAATAAACATATCCATTTCTCACATCTGGTCACAAGTGAACTACTACAGGTTGAGTATCCCTCATGTGAAATGCTTGGGAACAAAAGTATTTCAGATTTCAGATTTTTTTGGATTTTGGAATATTTGCATTATATTTACTAGTCAGACATCCCAAATCTGAAATGCTACAATGAGCATTTCCTTCGAATGTCCTGTTGACACTCAAAAAGTTTCAGATTTTGGAGCATTTCGGATTTTGGATTTTGGGTTTGGGATGTTCATTCTATATTGGCTTTCCCCTTCTAGGCAGCTGTCTTCTGGCAGACCATCTTCCAGCCTCAAATTAGAGGACTCCGACTTGTCACTTAGCTGCTTTTAGGAGCCTCTTCCCTCTGAGCTTTGAAAGTCTGTCTCCCGAGGGAGGGGAGGAGGGGAAGACAGGAGTCTGGGTCACAGGATATGGTAGGAACTCTCTGGAAGTACCAGGCATCTGGAAGGCAGCCTGCTCAGCTGTGATGGAAGGTAAGAGGCCAGGCCAGGAAACAGCTCTCTCAGGGGAGGCAGGTTTAGCCTCTGTCCATGTTACTCTTCCCTTGTGACTGAGCTGGGAAGAAGCCTCACCTCCTGGGCGCTATTATAGTTAACCCTGCAGACCTCATCATTTTAGAGAGATGTTGTATTCATTTCCCAAAAGCATGATCCTGTTTGATTTGCTGTTTTCAAGGGGTCATTTCTGAGCCGACTGTCTCCTCTGACCTCTTCTTTATTCTACTTGTATCATGAGAGTGTCAATCATGTTCTCTTTTCATGCTGTTACACATACTTCTATGGATTTCACACTTACTCCTTAAAAGAACCTTTTATTCTAGTTTTCTCCAAAGGAGAAATTTAGGTGTACATTTTCCTTTATTTTATTACTTATATTCTGAAAATTTGGAAATTTAATCAGAATTTCCATCTTCCTCAGTAATCTGAAATTCTGTATTACAGTTGTGATTATCTTTCTTTGATATTAAAATTTTGATTTTTTATAACACTGTTGCATTTCTTCTTATTACCACATGAATATATATTCATTGTAGAAAACTATGTAAACATGCAGAAAAGAATACGTTAAAAATTTAAAACTATGCTGCATTTTGTTCCTTAGTCATACTCACTTTTAACGTTTTGATAAATGTCCTTATATTTTTTCAATGAACACACACACCTTTCTTCCATAAAATTAGAATCCAGTTATACATACTGTATCTTAATTTTCTTTTATTGTGTGATTTACAAGTATTGTTCTTTGACTTGTTTAAAAAAAATAGAAATGAATGAAAAGCAGATTTTGTATACGTTGGTGACAATCAACATTAGGCATTTATTACGAATGCATTTCTCAGGACCTAGGCAGACTTTCCAAGCTCCGTTTAGAAGTTTATCTCAGTAGCAAGAGTGACTAAAAGAAAATGAGCTTGACAGGGAATTTCGAGGTGGTTCCCTCTGTGGATAGCAGGCGCTGGCCTTCACCCTGCCATTTGAGTCCCGCTACTGAAAACAAAGCTGGCTTTGGGCTGTGTACTACTACATGTGGTATTTGATTCTATATGCCTTGGTTTTCCACATGCCTTGCCAAATTGGTTTCCTGACCATGACCTTGTAGTTCAGCGTTTCCCCTTCCCTCCACCCGTTTCCTGCCTTTACTTTTGATCATCAGAATCTTTTTTCACACGAGTCCCATGGTAGTAGTGTAGCAGTCAGATCCACAGTCGGGAGACCCCACCCTTGGTCTCTAGAAATTCTTCTTGGAAAACTACATTTTACAGAGCTGCACTCCATCACTGTAATATGACACCACCACACAATATAACAATGTCTTTTTCTTACTATTTTTAATAGCAGATTTTGGAATAGGGAAACATTTTTTCTTCATAAATCCTGGCATGACATTGCTCTTAAGGAGTGTTTTCAACTCCTACCTGCATGCCTGTGACTCCTGCATCTCTCCAGCCCTCGCCTCTCCCCTCTGCTCCAGTTCTGTATTTCTGTATACTTTTAGGACATCTTTGGTTAACTCAGCCTTCTTAAATGGACTTCGTTATCTTACATGCAAACCTGTTTCAACTGCCTATTTTTTTCTTTCCTGTGGAACTCAGTAAATACTCTTTTTACTCTGCTGGAGTGTTATTCGAACTAATAAGAGAAAACAGTAAGGTGACCAGATGCAAAATAAGTATACACAAGTCAGCAGCTTTCCTATATATCATGAGTGATCATTTTGAAAATGTAAGGAAATAAAGTCCCAGTCATCATAGCAATTACAATTATAATTGTGTAATTACAATTATAAAATAATTGTATAATTGTATAATTACAATTATAAAATACCCCAAGACAAAAAATTTAATAATAATTCTATAAAACATATATTACCAAAAAAAATTTTGTTGAAAGACTAACTTCATAGACAAACATATATTCCTAGAAGGGAAAATACCAATTCTCCCCAAAGGGATCTATTGATTCAGCCCAATTCCAACCAAAAGTCCCCATGGAATTTTAATAGAATTTGATAAGCTGATTCCAAGGTTCCTCAAAATTTGAATAAAGAAGAATGAGAGGAATATAGTCCTACCAGCTATAAAAGCATGCCTTAAATCTAAAACATTATGGCATTGTCACAAGAAGAGACAAATAGATCATTGAAACAGATACAATATATGATACATGCAGCATTTAAAATCCGAGAGAAGAGGAGGGACTGTTCAGTAAATTGGAGAGGACGAAGAGAACATTGCCAAGGCCTTCGGGTGAGAGAGCATGTTTGGTGCTCTCTAGGAGCAAGAAATGCCTATGCCTGGAGAGCAGGAGTGGGGCAGTGGAGAGGTGATGTTAACGAGGCAGGGGAGGGTCACCTCTCATGTGCCTTCTAAAGAGTGTGGACTTCTATTCAAGTGCTGTATTCATCCCCCAATTAGTAAAACTATTCTCTTATATTTTCTTCAATGTTCTTTTATACTTTTTAAAAATTACATTTAGATCTTTATTTGGAATTTATACTTTTCATGACGAGGTAAGGATGCACCTTTCATTTTTCCTCACTAAATAGCCTTTTGTCCCAACTCTATTAGTTGAATCCTCTCCCACTGATTTTAAATGCGGCTCTAAATGTCATCATATATAAAATTATGTTTCTGGACTCTATTCTGTCCATAAATCTGTCTCTTCTTGTGTCTTTGTTAAATGCTCTGCCTTGCATGGTCTTAAGCAGCTGCCTGGCATAATCAGATTTTCATTTGTAGAGCAATTGCCCTGGCCAGTTAGGATTCTGTTCCAGTAAAATTCAAGTAAGAGATCCTCTCAGCCTGAACTGAATGCAGCGCATGGGGTGGAGTGGGCAGACCTGGGTGCTTGCTGGCATGTGGTGGGTTTGTAAGGAGGAGGAGATGAGGATGCAGCCTGGCTTCTGACTTGGGAAACTGGGTGGATGGTGATGCTGCCTTCCACTGAGAGAGAGGACGTGGACCAGGTTTGAGGAGAGGCGTGGAGAAGAGAATGAGTTCCGTTTTAGACATGTTGAATTTCAAATACTCATAGGACTTCTCAGAGGAGAGGTAGAGTTAGGCATTTGAGGTTGTAAATCTGATAATCTCGTTAAGGATCTGGGTGGAGATGTACTCCTGAGGCATCAGCATGTAGCCCACAGTTGACATCACAGAAGTGGATGAGAGTACAGGGAGAGCATATGACTAGGTGGGGACAACATCCTGAGGAATACCTGAGGGAGAAGAGCCTCCACAAGAGACCGAGAAGGGAAAAAAAGTGAATATAGACAACTCGTTACGAATTTTGGCTGCAAAGAAAAGAGAAATGTAAAAAAGACAATATGTAGAGTTGAACAGTTTTCTGAGTTATTTTTTTGAAGATGAGAAAGGCCTCAACATTCTTAGGTATTAATGAGAAGGATCCACAAGAGGGAAAGGAAATAATTGGATAGGTCCTGGTCCCCAGGGAAGCTGAAAACAAGAGCCCCAGAGGGGTCGAGGTGCAGAGAAAGTGCATGTCTAGGGGGCTTTGTGAGATTGGGATCTAGTTGAGAGTCTGATGTCTTCTATTTTCTCCGTGAAGTAAGAGCAAGGTTTTCTGTTGCAAACAAAGAGATGTGGTAGAACAAGGGGTTTGAGGAAAATGCAGAAAGTTTGAAGTAGCTGCTGTGGAAAATGGAGAGAAGGGCAACTAGCACAGTATGATGATTTTGGACAGATGGAATTTGAATTCCAGAGAGATAACATCTATGTAAGGTGAGGGTCTGAAGCTGAGACTTGAGTTCAAGATTAGATACGAAGATCTGGATTGTTAAAAACCTTAGATTAATGGTTGAGTGGAAAATCAACAATTGACAGAGCACAGGAATCAGAGAAAGAGACTCCAGACAAGGATATTGAAGATGAACAATAGGAGAAACAGAAATATCCAGCAAGTGTGATATCATGGCAGCCAAGAATTCCAAATAGAAGGAGTGAGGTAATGAGCAGAGTCAAAGGTTGTAGAGTAGTGTTCTTGACCTTGCTGCATATGAGAATCACTCGGGGAGCTTTAGGCAAGGACCCATGCCTCTGCAAACCCAAGGCCAGTTAGACTGGAATGTGTGGATGGGGTCCTGGCATCAGTATTTTTCTTTGTTACAAAATTCTAATTTGTAGCCAAAGTTGAGAATCACTGTGTGTGTGTGTGTGTGTATGTGTGTGTATGTGTGAGAGAGAGAGACAGAGACAGAGACAGAGAAAATGAAGTGATTGGATCTGGCAAGCAGGACATCAGTGGCTTTTGAGAGAGCAGTTTCAGTAAAGTGGGGACTGGATTCCAATTTATAGCAGGAGGGGCCGAATGAAGATACAGGGTTTTGTGGTGAGAGTGAAGTAAATGGAGAGAGTTCATGCTGCACACCCCCCATCTTCCTATAAAGTTAAATGTTATCATCAACTGCTAACTGTGAGTAGGGTGTGTGTCTATTTGAGACTTTGTGGAGAGTGGGGGAAAATGAGGAGATGCTGTGAGGAATACAAGAGACTGCACGGCCACAGTGATGGCCTGGAAGAGCATGACTTGCCTTCTGTAATTACGTGGCCTCTATCACTCACTGTTACTGGAGAAATGTGTAGCGCTGATGCACTCAGTGGAGTTGCTTCTAAGGACTGAGATAGATTCTGAACTTAGCATGTAAGGCAAAAACTGCATTTGGTCAAAATTGCTCTTATAAATCTCTTAGGAAGGTGCACAGTGGGGACTGACATTCCATCTCCACAGAGAGCCAGTTTTCCCCGGCAGCAGTGCGATAATCTTCAATTGAGCACCAGATGAAATAGTTGACTTGTATACAACTAATGCTATATGAAAAATGTGACTCTTAACACTAAAGCCACACTCAGCTTAATTAAATAGTCTCATTAAGGAGAAGTACTCGGGTCATTAAGGAGGGGTACTTAAGTACTGAAATCAACTGAGGGTGCAAAAGAATTACTTTTCCATCTCTGTCCTCGTAGGCATACAATGAGTAAAACGAGGAATGGCATATACTACCTAAATTGTTATTTTTCAGTATTCCTTTTTTTAATTTGAGCACATATAATTGAGTTTGAGTGAATTAAATGCATGATGATGCAGCTCACACCACTGTATTTTTATTTCTTCTTGCCCAAAATTATCTTTGAGAGAGTATAATGCAGTAGTTAACAGCACGGACCCTGGGTCAGACCACCCGGGTTTAAATCACATCAGCATCACTCACAATCTATGTGACTTTGGTCATGTTACTTAAACTCTCTCCTTTCCTCCAGTCCCCATCTATAAAGTCAGCATGAAAATAGTATCTAACCTCATAGGTTTGTTGTAAGGACGAATTAAGTTAGTATGTGTAAAGCACTCAATACCGTTAGAAGTTATTGTTAGTTATAGTAATGGTGTGTGCTGAATCATAAGTGTGATATGATGTAAGACTACAACTTACACCACAAGGTCAAACTTTTACTAGAGCTCAGCTGTGGCCCAGTAGATGATCTTGACTTTCAAATCAAGGACCAGATGAAAGAGCTGCTGACAAAGTTTAGACATTTTACTGCAAAAAAAGGAGGGGGAGGCTTATTTATGATTTTTAAAAAATTGAGCCTGCCCAATTTGAGCCTGCGCAAAGCTCAGATCAAAACAAATACACCTATCAAGACATAAAATCCTAGTCTTTGGACTAAGATAAATGGTAAATACATTGGGATGTGGTAGATTCCTAGCAAATGTAAGTTATATGAATTGTCTCTGCCAAAGTCAACGGTGCTGGATGTGTTAAAGGCAGACTCTTTTAGGTGAAGTGATATGATGAGTTTGTCAGATTTTAGGCCTCGTGATTTTTTTGTAAAAAGAGACAGAGACATTTGTTTTAAAAGAGCATCCCTATTGAAAAGGGGGAATGAATTGAAGTCTGATGGTGTGTTGATGAAATTAAAGGATGGCTAAAAATGGAGTGATAAAGTGGTGAAAAGAAAGCTTCATTTAGATGGGGGGGGCACCAATACATCTGAGAAGAGGTTAGTTTTTAGTACGGCTTTTTGTATTTGGATTTTGGAATGGTCTCTTTCAAATTTATAGTAATTACTGGCATAAACTTCTCATTACCACTTCTTTGAAGTATATCTGTCATGTTTGCAAAGATTTTTTTTTCAGAACAAAATCTGCAGCTGATAAACATGTCCACATTTAGAAATTGTCTATTTGAAAAAAAAAAAAAGCCTCACACTTTAGCTCAGAAAATAAATAATTAGATTAAGCCTCTGAGCTCTGAAACAATTGTACCATATAACTTTATGGATAATATTTAACTAGTGCTTAGTTTAGCACCTCAAAGAATTAAAATTCATTATTTGTTACTTTTTTTTAAAAAGTTAGAACAATAATGAGTGGAATAATAAATGCCTTAAAATTTAAGTTTAGTTTGGTTAGTTCCATGGCTATCACCCAGCATTAGAGTACTAGAATCATCTATGCCCCATAACCATAGCTAATATTTATTGAGCATTCTTTGTGCCAGGATCTGTTCTAAGTGCTTTATATATATTAGCTTATTTAATCATTACAAGTCTATGAAGTAGGTCTTATTGTTTCCCCTGTTTTATAGATGAAGAAACTGAGGCATAGAGCAGTTAAGTAACTTGCCCAAGACTCCATGGCTAGTATGTGGCAGAGCCAAGATTTATATTCCTACCATCTGCCTCCATGGCCTTAACCACTAGGCTAGACTGCCTATACTTGAGTATGTAAATTCTGAGTTGGAACTTAACATGCTTGGATTCCCATATATCTTAATTTTTAAAGAAGTGGGGAGAATTTAACTTGGACTTATTGTACTAGTTATGATACCCTGTAGAGAAGTTTTTGTTTCAAAGGTAGAATTCTTGAGAATTTAAATACCTCTGAATATTACGGGCCATTGAAACAAGACTTTCACATACACTGGTTGTACTAGATTGTACTAAATTTACTGTACTAGATTGACAGCTTGTATTACGTTCCCCCTTCCCTGTATCAGTCTTGCCTTTTCATAGTACATGCCAAGCATTTTACTTACTACTTTTAAAATTGATCATATGTCTGAGGATTTTGGGATAAGTAGTGGGTGAGTATGTTTGAGTTTATAACAAAATAAGAGATATTATAGTGGTTTTGGAAAAAGAATTCCATTGCATTTTGGATGTTTTTCAAGTGTAGCTTTTCTGACTGTTGAGAATTGATGCAACAGCCATCTGAACAACTCTTGATGGCCTTGGTTCATTCCCTCATAGTTCCTCATATACCTTTGCTTTTTGTGTTAAATTCCGAAGAGCATCATTTACAAGACAAAACAAGTTATTTTCTCAGGATGTTTCATGTGGGTTGCTGATCTAGCTTAGGCCTTTCCCTTGGGTCTTACATCTCTGGAATAAAAAAAGGGGATTTTATTCCCTCTTAGGTCAATTTTGTAAATTTTTAGGCTTATATTGACATAATGAAAAGATTAAAATTATCTTATGTCTTAACTGACTCCATATTAAATTTAATTCTTTTGGAAATTGCACTAATTCTGTGTATGTGCGTGTGTGTGTATGGTTTTCATTATGATTTTGTCTGATTATAAAGATAATATATGTTTATGCAAGAGATTTAAATGCCCCCAGCTCGCCACTCAGAATCCACTGGCATCATTTTAATGAATAAGCTACTAGACCCCACCCTCCCCCAGGGATATATAGAAGTAAATAACTTGACATAAACAAAATCATATTGTAGATGTTGTTTTGCTTTCTATTATTTTCAGTCATGGAGATCTTTCCATGTCAATATAGACTGTCTTTTTAAATAGTAGATAGTATGCCAGTGTGATGGATGTATAATAATTTATTCAACAAACCATTATTTGTCTTGTTTTTTATTTGTACTTTTGTTAGCAGAGTGCTGCTGGGAATGTTATGTAAACTTACATATTTGGACATTTTCCCATTTTTTTCCATAGGATAAATTCATAGATATGGGCTTGCTGAGTCTAGCAGAAGGTAACTTGATTACTTCTGTAAAGTTGAGCGAGAGGATAGCCATATCTGTAGGAGGTTAAGTACATTAAAATATTTTCTCATATTGCCAGTTTACTTCCCAGTGTCTGTACCGGTGTGTGCTTCTATGAACAGTTCATGAGACAGTCTGTTTTGTTATACTCAATTTCTTTTTCCTAATTTGATTCACTCATTTACTTAATAACTGAGTGCCTACTACATGCCAGGTACTAGGGTTTTAATGGTAGATAATACAGAAATGATTTTTGCTTTCCCATGTTTTGGAAGGCTGTATCTTTCTGTTTTGTTTTACTTTACTCTCATTTTTTTCTTCTCATTACTTTCAATATTTTTATGTATATATTGACTATTAGTCTTCGTTTGTGAATTATATATTCATATACTCATTTTTCTATAATTTATTTTTTCTTGTTACTATTTTTAAATTGTTATGTACTCAGATGTAGCTTTCTAGGCAGGCCTTCTCTACTTTAAGATCATAAAATTGTTTGCCCATTAGACTAGCCAGGGTTCTTGGTTGCAAAATCAGGAAGCTAACTATGGTCTACTTAAACCAAAAATGGTATCAGATGCTCCCAGCATTGTCAGGAAGGCTGGAAACAAGGAGTCAAGGGAGCTGGGTAGCTTGCATCAAAATAAGGCCGCACGACAGGGATAGGCTGGTAAGACCTTCCCTGTCCCTGAACTTGCTGCTGCTCAAATGATAGTATCAGGAATATAGTTTCCCCACTTTTCTTCATTTTTTTTCCCTGTGGTTTCTTCATTCTTAGATGCAGTGTCCCCATGTGGTTGCAAAGACAGCTAGAATCGACAGTCTCACAGTTTTAGCATCCCAGGCAGAAAGAGGGCACTTCCTCCCCAATAGTTTGTGCAAAGTCTTGGCCTTGAATCTCATTGGCCTGTCCTGGGACGTGTATGTATCTATGAACCAATCACTGTGGCAAGGAGGATGGATTGCTTTGATTTGCCAGGCCTAGGTCATTCGCCCATCCCTGGTGCTGAGAATGAAATCATTTGGACTGAGAAAAAAGGGAGGGTGGTCCTCAAAGAAAAGTAGGGTGCTGTTATGGGAGAATGGGAAATAGATGCAACCAAAGAAGTAGATAGCCTCTGTGATCATGGTATGTGACATTTTAAATATTTGACTGGATTCCGCATTCTTTCAGTAAAGCAGAATGCCACTTTGCAATTTACTATTTCAGAAAATTAAAATGCCTTTTTATAATCCATTCCTTCTCACTATATATCAGTTACTAGGTAGAAGAAATATTAAAATCCCAATAAGGAAAGTAAGTTTCACTTTTGAATCAATTATCCTGAATTAAAGCAAGCTGTATACAGGAATAAAGAGTTGCTTCTTTTTTATTGTATACATGGAACATGGATTATTTTTCTTTTTTTTTAATTTTTAAAATTTTTTTGCATTGTTTTTGTTGGGATAGAGTCTCCCTCTGTCGCCCTGGGTAGAGTGCAGTGGCATCATTGTAGCTCACTGCAACCTCCAGCTCCAGGGCTCAAGAGATCCTTCTGTCTCAGCCTCCCAGGGTACCACACCTGGCTGGGTTTTTTTTTTTTTTCCTTACTTTTTGGTAGAGCAGGGGTCTTACTTTTGTTCAGGATAGTCCTGAGCTCAAGCAACCCTCCCGCCTTGGCCTCCCGGAGTGGTAGGATTACAGGTGTGAGCCACAGCACCGAGCCCATGGATTTTTAAATTTGCAAGATTCATGCATGCTGAAGATGTATATTTTACTAAAGGACTATATATTAGTGAATCTTATATAGTGTTATAGACACGTTTAGAGGTCTAGATAGTAGCATACACTAGGAAAGCCAAAAACATAAAACGAAAAGAAAAAACAAAACACCAACCCCTCGGTCACGTGAGATAAAAAAGTCACTGCTATGTGTTACAAGACAGTCCTGCAGTCATTCAAAACTGTTTCCCCATTTGAGTCACTACTTGCTCAATACATTTTCTCTCATGAATGTCGGCAATATGTCCTTTAGCAAACAGAAGAATATCAAAAAACAAGGTAGTGTAGTGAAACAAACATGGGTTTTAGAGTTAGACAAACTTGAATTTCAATCTGATCTTAAAGATTGTGACCTTAGGGCTGGGCTTAGCTCTGTAATCCTAGCACTCTGGGAGGCCAAGGTGGGAGGATTACGTGAGGGGTTGAAACCAGCCTGAGCAAGAGCAAGACCCCATCTCTACAAAAAAAATAGAAAAATTAGCCAGGCATAGTAATGTTTGCGTGTAGTCCCAACTATTGGGAAGGCTGAAGCAGGAGGATCGCTTGAGCCCAGGAGTTTGAGGTTGCAGTGAGCTATGATGATGTCACTGTGCTCTAGCCAGGGTGACAGAGTGAGACCCCGTCTCAAAAAAAAAAAAAAAAAAGAAAGAAAGAAAGAATATGACCTTCATGTGTCTCTCCATCTGCCCATCTGAAACGTACCTCATGAGTTTAAGGATTAAATGATGTTATTTATGTAACTATAGGATAACTATTACCATTGTTATATAATTTGGAATTACTATTTAGAGGAAAAGTAATATTCTTTTGGAAGATCAGTTGTGCCAGTTAGTATATTCTGAGACAGTCGCGTCTGTAAGAGAAGTATGACACATTTCCAAATGTGTACTGAGAATTTTCTTTCCTGTCTGCAGTTTTGGTGTAGCTGTGATAAGCCTATGGGGTGAAAAGGTTAATTTACCAAAGGTAGGCTGTGATATGCTAGCTGGGACTATTCCACAGCCTTCCAGGATCTGTGAGAAATGGCGCTTTCTATACATTTTCAGGTGTAAGAGGGAGCAGCAGTGGCTCAAAGTGCCTGGTCCCTGCACAGCCATCTTACCCCTAGGAATTGACTCAATCTGTGGAGTGAGCCAAATCCAGTCAGCAGTGTTTGAACTCTGGGCCACACTTTAATTTGATTAACACTTTCTCTTGGCCGGGTGTGGTGGCTCACGCCTGTAATCCTAGCACTCTGGGAGGCCGAGGCGGGTGGATCGCTCAAGGTCAGGAGTTCGAGACCAGCCTGAGCAAGAGCGAGACCCCGTCTCTACTAAAAATAGAAAGAAATTATATGGCCAACTAAAATATATATATAGAAAAAATTAGCCGGGTATGGTGGCGCATGCCTGTAGTCCCAGCTACTCGGGAGGCTGAGGCAGTAGGATTGCTTGAGCCCAGGAGTTTGAGGTTGCTGTGAGCTAGGCTGACGCCATGGCACTCACTCTAGCCAGGGCAACAAAGCGATACTCTGTCTAAAAAAAAAAAAAAAAACACTTTCTCTTATTGATGGTCTTGTTTTGGCACTTTGCAACTGAATGATTTAAACAAAGGCTTTATCCATTGGGCAAAGCAGATATTTGTTGTCTAACTACAGAGTTTAACGTTGAATAATTTTATGACAGACCACATTTGGCATGCCTAGTTATTCAGGGAATTTTCAAAGAACCGTAGAGGGACTTTTTAGTCACACATCCTCTCCGTTCTTAGTCATCTACTCCTTTTATGGTAGTCATTAGCAAATATCTCTCAACCTCTTCTGTAATGTTTAACAGGCAGCGTAAGCTCTCTGTGGTGTTGGTTGTACTGAGCTCTGTGTATTTAATTATGAGACAGTCAGATTATACTTGTGAAAACATAAACTAAATGTTGGTATATTCTCCACATGGTTTCTTTTTACAAAACCACAGTTGTTAATACACACATTAAACTATTTCAAAATCACTAATTAAAAGATTTTTCTGATACATACTTTTTGGATATTATCTTTTCTCTCCTCCAGGTGTACCACTTAGTTAAAGTGTCATTGATTACATTCAGAATTAAGGAACAAGAGAAATGAAAGTCAGTGTGATTAGTTGTTTTGCTTTAATGCACAGGAAAACAGACATTTTTACATTCTAGGTAGTCAAGTCGTAGCACCTTCTACATTTATCTGCTTGACCGCAATGGCCTGGTCAAATTCCAGTGTTGCACAACTGCATTCTACCTTCCCTCATACCTAGTAAATCCAATTGTTTGCCTGGTACCTATTCCACTTAACTTTTAAAGACTGTTTATAGGCTGTGCTCTTACAAACGTAGACCAGAAGCACCACTTGTCACCTTTTCTAAAAATTTGATAATTTTCACTCCAACTCCTTCGAATCCTGCTACTTTCTCCCCATACTCATAGACACATTTCCCCAAATATGTTCAGTAGTGTTTCTTTTTCATACACCCAAAAGACATTGGGCACACAGCTTGAAAGCAACACTAGGTGTATTAATTAATTAAGGTAAGAAAAAAAGGATTTTGAAAAGTATGGGTTGATGACTCAGGTAATGGGTAGGCCCTTCCTCCTGATCGCCAGTAATGTATTACAAAGCACTCTTCTAAATGTCTTGCAGGCCCTGACTCAGCATATCCGGTGTTAAACTTGTTCTCTCTCCCCAGCCCCTAGCTTAAATTCTCTATCTCCTGTCACGGCATCTCTCTCCATCCTTTAGTCATCTAAACTGGAACCCCAGCTCTCTTCGTCACACTCCACAGCCGATCCCCTCAGCCCTTGGGAGAGGGGGGCCGTGGATCCTGGGCTGCCTCTGTCCCTAGTGGGCTCCCCCAGTCCCCAGGGGGCTCCAGCAACAAGCAGGTGCATCTATTCACTGTAGTATGCTGTACAAATATTATTTTCTCTGTATGCTATAATGTGAAAAAGTTTGGAAAGTATTGCTCTGCAGTATAAAATACACACTCCCCTGAAGGCTGTGCCAGAAATGACCCCAACTGACTTCTGGCTTTATCCCCCGTCAGCCCACCCAGTGCATTTTCTGTTATAACCTCATCAAAAAATTCTCAGTACCCTAAACACACTTTGCCATTTCATTCTCCTGTCTTAATTAGGTCATTTTGTGGTTGCTTTTCCCTGTTCCTGCATGGTGAAATTTTATTCATCCTTCATCCTTTAAGCACAACCCAAGTGTTATCTCTTTCTTGGCCTCAGTAGGCAGACTTAATGGTGTTTCCTTTTGTGAGTCCAGCGTTTATGCTTTTAACCACTATGCTATGTGAGCCAGTAAATCTGTATTGCTCTGGAATTCTATTGCCCGGATTTAGATCTCAGCTGTGTAGCAGTTGAATGACTTTGGGTAATTGTGTAAACTTTCAAGTACTCAGTTTCCTTATTTGTAAAATGGATATAATAACAGTCTCTAATTTGTGGGGTTGCTACAAGGATTAAGTAACAGATAATGGTATTTAGTGTTCAGTAAATGTTATCTTACCATGATTATTTGAACTCCTGAATATTTGGAAAATAAACTTCTTGTGTGCCCTTTGCTGGGTTGTAAACTCCTTGGGAGAGAGGGCTGTCTCATTCATTTTGTCCAACATCTCTGATAGTGTTTGGCACTATTTTTAGTATCCGTATTAGTAGTAAGAACTCTACAGATCTTCTTATGCTCCAGGCACTGTTCTAGAACTTTATTAATATTATCTCTCGCAGATACCCTCACAACAGCCCTATGAGGGAGATACTGTTTGTCTGTTTAACTGATGAGGAAACTGAGGCATAGAAAGGTTAAGTACCAGCTAGGCGTGGTGGCTCACGCCTGTAATCCTAGCACTCTGGGAGGCCGAGGCGGGAAGATCACTCGAGGTCAGGAGTTCGAGACCAGCCTGAGCAAGAGCAAGACCCCATCTCTACTAAACATAGAAAGAAATTAGCCAAACAACTAAAAATAGAAAAAATTAGCCAGGCATGGTGGCGCATGCCTGTAGTCCCAGCTATTCGGGAGGCTGAGGCAGAAGGATTGCTTAAGTCTAAGAGTTTGAGGTTGCTGTGAGCTAGGCTAACACCACAGCACTCTAGCCCAGCCAACAGAGTGAGATTCTGTCCCCAGAAAAAAAAAAGAAAGGGTAAGTACCTTGTCTAAGCCCTCAAAGCTAGTTAAGAAGAGAAACCAGAATTTGAACCCAAGCAGCCTGACAACAGATTCCAGGCTATGAAACAACCACATTAGGCTATCTCATACGTAGTAGGTGCTTAATAAATATCTGTTGGAACAAATAAGTGAACGAGATTCAGATAAATAGGCATGTGGGACAGAGTGCTAGGAAATGGTCTTATTGAAAGAGATGCAGGTAAGAAGTAAAGAAATTATCAAGAGATAGACTAAATGAGTAAGAGAAAACATTGATAGCAGTAGTAACACCAGGGGGTAATCAGCAGTAGTGAAACTGGGCGGCTGGTCATTGGCAGAAGTATAAAAACCTATTTTCTGAGTTGGAATGCTTCTAGATTGCAAAAAGTAGCTTTATACCTCAGATTAGCTCAGTTTACACCCAAATAAAATATATTATGATGAGGATTTCTTTTTCTATCACAATAGAGTAATTGGTAGTGGTCTTTCCCTCCTGCCTCAAATAACTAGAAAACTGGACAAAATGTGTGAAAGAACTATTTCAAACACTAGATAACAGGCAGTGTGCACTGGGATCTCTGAGAGAGGGGAATGGGCCAAGTCCTGGTGTCACTATAGGCTTCTGCCCAGAGGCACTGCTTGTCCACCATGTAGCTGTGCTGAGGAAAGAGAGATTAGAGGCCAGTGAGGCCGAAGAGACTGGGATTTGTGAGGCTACGTGCCAGAGAGGCTTGAGCTATGCAGAAAAAGAGCTTCAGACATCTGTGTAGGGGTTCCTTGAGTCAGTTCCTGAATACTAAGCTATGCATGCCTACAGTTAAACTCCACATGGCTGGATATGTTGGTGGTCCCCAGATCACCCTCAGTTTGATGACTTACTTGGAGGACTCAGAGAATATAGTCATATCTCTGGCTAAGATTTATTACAATGAAAGGATACAAAGCAAAAAAAAAAAAAAAAAAAAAAACCACAAACAAAACAGCAAAGGCATGAAATGAAGTCTAGAGGAAACCAGGCACTAACTTGGTTCCAAGAGTCCCCTCCTGGTAGAGCCATATAGGATGTGCTTAATTTCCTTAGCAATGGGTTGTGACAACACATGTGAAATGTTGTCCACCAGAGAAGCTCATTGAAGACTCAGTGCCAGGATTTTTATTAGAAGCTTGTCACATAGGCACATTCTGCCTGGCACACACCAAAATTCTAGATTTTCACAAAGAAAGCAAATGTTCAGCATAAACCATATTGTTTATAGGAACAGTTTAGGGACAGTGAGCCACTCTTATCAGTTAGGGTGTTGAGAACTCTCCTGAAATCCAAGTTCCCAGATGTCAGCCAGGGGCCAACCTTGTAAGCAGGCCTTTCAGAATATAACAATTGGGCCTGCTATGTTAACTTTTTTCTGAACACTGGGCAAAGAATTGGGAGAGACCCCAGAGGACATTTGATAATTTATGGAGACATTTTATATTGTCACAACTGAGAAGTGCTACTGATGTACTGGGTAGAAGCCAGGAATGCTGCTAAATACTCTGCATTCCATAGAATAGCCCCGCACTTTCAACCAAGAAATGTGTGGCCCCAAATGTCAGTAGTGTCAAGGTGGAGAAACCTTTGTGTAGACCCACCCTAACAGAAATTTAAAAACAAGTCTGGAAAGGATCAAGTTGATTTGCAGGTGACTTAAATGCTAATCAAAACAAAATCAGCACTTTATACAGAAAGACAATAAAATCAAGACACTTAACAATGCAACATTTATAACGTCCAGCATCTAATAAAAAATTACTAGACATGTGAAGAAGCAGGGAATGTGATCTATAACCAGGAGGGGAAAAAAATGGTCAATATAAGAAGGACTACAAACTACTAAGATGATTAATTAGTGGTTATTATCAATGTGATCAAGGATTTAAAATAAAACATGAACATAAATAAGGGTAGAAATGGAAGATATTTAAAAACTAGAACTTCTAGAGCTGAAAAATACGATGTCTGATATGAAAACTTCACTGGATGGAATTCATAGCAGATTAGAAATTGCAGAAAAAAAGGATCAGTGAATTTGAAGATCTACCAACAGAAACTATCCAATATGAAGCAAGGAGAAAAATAACTGCAAAAAAGATAAAAAAATGAACAGAGCCCCAGTGACCTGTGAGACAGTATGAAATGGTCTAGTATACAAACAATTGAAGTTATAAGAGTGGAGAAAAAAAGAAAAAAGAAAAAAAATTAGACAAAATAAAGGCCCCAAATGCCCATTTTATGAAAACTATAAGCCCATAGACTCCAGAAGCTAAATGAACTTGAAGCAGAATAAACACAAAGAAAACCATACCAAGGCATATCAGAACCAAATTGATGAAAGCCAATGATAATGACAAAAATAGTAAAATAAGCCAGAATCAAATACATGTACATATAGAGAATTAAAAATGAGAATGCCATAGACTCCCTATCAGAAACCATAAAGCAGAAGACAATGGAATAACATCTTTAAGATGCTGAAGGAGAAGACAGCCAATATAAAACTATGTACCAGATGAAAATATCCTTCAAAAATGAAGACAGAACAAAGACCTTTTAAAACTAATAAAAGCTGAGAGAATTCATGGCCAACAGACCTGCACACCAAGAAATGTAATGGGAAAATTTTCAGGCTGAAGAAAAAAGATCCCAGATAGAAGCAGATATACACAAAAGAATAAAGAACACTGGAAATAGTCACTATGTGGGTAAATAGAAAAGATTTCTTTCCCCATTAAAAATTTTTTAAACTCTTTAAACAACATGGACTGTTGAAAGTAAACATAAAAATACTGTATCGTAGGGTTTATAACTTATGTAGAAGTAAAATGTATGACACTAGTAGTACCAAGAATGGTTCTTGCAGTATGTGTGAAGTAATCTAATATTATTTGAAGGTACAGGTTGAGTATCCTTTATCCAAAATGCTTGGGACCAGAAGTGTTTGGGATTGGGGATGTTTTTATATTTTGGAATATTTGCAGTGTGCTTACCAATTGCATTTCCCTAATCTGAAATCCAAACTCTGAAATGCTTCAATGAACATTTCCTTTGAGTATCATATTGGCACTCAAAAAGTTTTGGATTTTGGATTCAAAAAATTTTGAATTTTGAATTTTTGGATTAGGGATGCTCAACCTGTATACTGTGTTCAATTAAAAATGCATGTCATAAATACTAATAAAGAAATAAAGAGGTATATCTAATGCACAAATTGAAAAGATAAATGAAATAGTAAAGTATTCAGCCCCAAAGAAGGGAGGGAAAAAGGGAAAATGGGACAAAGAATAGATGAGATAAATAAAAACCAAATATCAAGGTGATAGGCTTGAGCCTACCCATATCAATAATTACAGTAAGTATAAATGGTTTAACCTATCTGTGTAAAGGAGTCTGGTGGAAAAAATAAACTATATGTGCTATCTACAAGCAGGGCCCAACTATATCCCATGTGCAATTGTATGTTATCTATGCACTTAAAATATAAAGACATAGATTAAAACTAAAAGGATAAAGAAACATAAATCATGCAAACACTAATCAAAAGGAAGCTGTAGTGGCTATATCAATATCAGACAAAGTAGATTCAGAACAAGAAATATTACCAGTGTTAAAGAAGACATTTCATAATGATTGTGGTGATTTTATAGTATGTGTTCAAATTGTTTGATTTTTCTTTACGATACGGAGCCTAATTCTTCTCCCCTTGAATGTGGATTAGACTTTATAACTCACCAGTAGAATATGGTGGGAGAGATAAAAGATAGTGTGGCTTCCAGCTTGGTTGTTCTTTATTCAGTCATTAGCTCTGGGAGAGGTCAGCTGTCATGTCATGAAGAGAGGTCCAATAGTGGTCCAATAGAGAAACTGAGACCTCTAAACAAGAGCCTTGTGTGTTAGCCGTCCTGGGAGCAGATCCTACAGCCCCAGTCAAGCCTTCAGATAACTGCAGCCCCAGTTGACATGTTAATGGTCACCTCATGAGACTCCCTGAGCCAGACTACCCAGCTAATCTACCCCTAAATTTCTGACCCTTAGAATCAGTGTGAGATAAGTCTTTGTTGTTTTAAGCTGCTAAATTTTAGAGTAATTTGTTACACAGCAGTAGCTAGCTAATAGAGTGATAAAACGGTCAATTCATCAAGAAGACATGCAAATCTTAAATCTGTGTGGACTTAACAGCTTCAAAATATGTAATGCAAACCTGACAGAACTAAAAACAGAAATAGATAAATCCATAATTAAGTAGAAGATTTCATCATTCCTCGCTCAGAATTGATAGAACAAATAGGCAAAAAATCAGAAAGGAATTGGAATTCTTGAAAAACATCATCAACATACCTGACTGAATTGATTTTTACAGAATACTCTATCTACCCAGTAGTGGCAGAATACCTATTCTTTTCAAGTGCATATGGAACATTCACCAAAACGGGCCATATTCTGCCCTATAGAAAAAGTCTCAGCAAATTTAAAAAGATTGAAATCATGGAGAGTGTGTGTTGTGACCACAGTAGAATCACACTAGAAATCAGTAACAGAAATATATCTAAGAAATTCTTCAAATATTTGGAAATTAAACTTCACACTTTTACAATAAGACATACTTTAAAGAAGATATCACAGGGGAAAATAGAAAATATTTTGAACTCAACGAAAATGAAATCATAACATATCAAAATTTGTGGGATGCTGTTAAAGCAGTGCTTGAGGGAAATTTATAATTTTAAATGCTTATACTAGAAAAGAAAAAAAGATCCAAAATCAATGATTTAAGTTTTTACCTTTAAAAACTAGAAAAAGAAGAGCAAATTAAAACCAAAGTGAGTAGAAGGAAGAAACTAATAAAGAAAAATCTATAAAATAGAAAAAGGGCAACCAATACCAAAAAAATCTATGAAACCAAAAATTGGTTCTTTGCAAAGAACAATACAATTGAATAAATGAGTTTTCCTTTTTGCATCCTTAAACACAATACATTGTTAAAATGACTTTTTGAAAACCAAAAACCTGAATTCTTAATTGTGCATTGAAATACACGGCTTTGTTTTGAGATCTGGATATTGAGCTGTAGTAAAACTTTTTTAAGCAAGTGTCAGTTACAGGTTTAGTTATGAATATTGTATGTATTTTTGTCCAAATATTTCAGAAAGTTTACTCTGAAAGATAGTTATACTGATGGACAAATAGTGTTTCGAAAAAAAACCCTACAATTTCTGTATTCCCTATTTTGTCTTCAGTTTTGAACAAACGTATGTAAAGCACACAATGAAAAGTCTGAAATCAAGAGCAATAATATAAATTTTAGGAAAATCCAGTTAAAGACGTTGAAAAACATATATTGGGCACTTACAGATTCCATTTGTAAGAAACGCATTCTTGTAGTACACAGTATTTACTTCGAGGTGGTGTTCAGATACTATTGGTTATAAAAAAATTACTTGCTAAAAGAAATAAAACTGTACAGAGACCAAACCACAAAAATACCAAATGATCATGTACAATTTTAATAATTGATCTCTTCAGTTGTCAAACCCATTGATAAATAATCTGTGCCACTATCTGTAATGTTATTCACAGTGACAGACTCTTGTAATAAAAATGATATGAAGTAAATGTGTATGTATAAGGAATAATTTTGTTCTTAATGAACACGATCTCAAATATTCAGCTTGTAAGATAATAAATTACTTAATTGTACTGTTCAGTAAATACTGAATACAAGCCTGAGGAAAAAGTAAAATTCATTAAAATTCTCTTAATCGCTAGGATATTTGGTCAATTTATATCCTTCCTTGCTGATTCACTCTCTGATTATTTAGTTCATAGGCTATACAGATTTCCTGTTTGCTTATAAAATCTTAGACTCAAATAACATAAGCCAGCCCCCTCATTCAGTTTCCTTTTGCTTTTCATCTTTTGAAACACTTCACTGATTATGAGCCTCCCAGATACAGGAAGAAATACTTAAAACTAAACCAGTCAGTTCTGCTATATTCTAATAGTGTTTTTAAGAGATTTCTTCATGTAGGGGGTGAGAGTGGAGGTGGAGGAAGGATATGCAATGATAAAACAACGATAGAACAATGATTAGGATTTTAGGATGATAGGTGGAATTCAATTTCAAATTCTAATTTGTAGCTTTGTTTAGTCACCTCATATTAATAATTTGTAATAAGCTTGTCCACCTGCTTTTCAAGAATAGTTTCTTTCTATTTTTGATTATCTTCCTTCTGAAGTATGAATTTTCACCCCAGGCTAAACATTTCAAGTTACTAAACTAATAGGGTAGACACAAAGAAAACTTTATAAGGATTCATGTTCTGAGGGAATTTTGCTGGTTTGATTAGATAGGGTGCAATGCTCAGAAAGAAGGAGACTTTTGTCTGGCCTAGAGAAGAACCAGTTTTAAGGATAGGAGTATCTTTCTTTGTGCCTGTTGTACAGTTTCAGCTACCAGGAATTCTGGCTGTGAATCCCAGGGATTAAGTGTGACAGAGTAATTGTTACACCCATTATTGTTGGGTATTGTTTGCACTCTTGTTTCCTATATGCATGTCCTCCTTCCACATTTCTGGGGTTTGCTGTATTTGACAGCTGTGCAATCAGTGGTATTTTTATAGATCAACATAAATTGAAGGTGCTATAGCTGTAACTCTGTTTTCTGTAGTTTTCTCTCTTTTTACTCTCTAGTATGAGGATTTGTTTTTGTTTGTTTGGAGCTGTATTTAGAAAGTAGCAGGAAATAAAACACCAGGCACATTTGAATTCTAAGATTTATTGTTGCAGAAGGTAAGGTCTAAAGCCATCACAAATTATCAGAGAGATGTAAAATGAATTGTGACCATCTGTACTCGCTCTGCTTTTTTTTTTTATTTGTTATAATGAGTGCTTCCCTTTTCTGAGTTCGACTTCTCAACTTGCGATTTCCCTTTTCCTTATTATTATTCTAAGATGTCTCTTTCTAGGCTAGGCAGTTCTTAATTATTTCTTCTGAGAACTGGGTCTTTCCTATTTTCTTTTTTTTTTAAAGGCATGACCTTTCTAGAATCTCACTTTTCTTACCAAAGTTTATTTGGCAGATAGCATTTTTAAATGAATATTATGAAATCTGTAGTAAATTTTCCAATAAAAAGTTTCCTATCATAGTGGGCACTGAATAAATATATGTTGATTAATTAAATGAATTCTTATGCTTAGCTTTAATTCAGAATTGAGAAATGCCAGATTATCAGAGTCCCCAGAAAGGGATCAATTAATCCCAGCAGACTAAAGACAAAGATCGCATGTTCCCAATGGTTTGTAATTCTGCAGAGACTGACAAAAGTGAACCCTTGGTTACTGGGTCACATTGCATAAGAAGAGGAGTGTAAACTCTATTCATTCAACAAAATGTATTTAATACCTGGGATAAGCTAGGCACTGTCTGGTGTTGGGATATGGTGATAAACAGGGTAGAAGTTGTCCCTATCTTCATGATGCTTGCCTTCCAGGTTCCCTGAGAAAGTGATCCTTAGCTAGAGGCAGCCATTTCTCATCTGATTCCCTTTTGCTTTTCCCTTTTATTTCTCAAACCAAGTCCAGGAGTTTTCTTTCTTACATTCCATCTCAGTAAACCTGTTAAAATTTTTTCTCTGCTGTATTTGAGGTTTTTTTTTTTTTTTTTTTTTTTTGAGACAGAGTCTCACGCTGTTGCCCGGGCTAGAGTGCCGTGGCATCAGCCTAGCTCACAGCAACCTCAAACTCCTGGGCTCAAGCTATCCTTCTGCCTCAGCCTCCTGAGTAGCTGGGACTACAGGCATGTACCACCATGCCTGGCTAATTTTTTCTATATTATTTTTTTAGTTGTCTGGTTAATTTCTTTCTATTTTTAGTAGAGGCAGGGTCTCTTGCTCAGGCTGGTCTCAAACTCCTGACCTCAAGCGATCCTCCCGCCTTGGCCTCCCAGAGTGCTAGGATTACAGGCATGAGCCATTGCTCCTGGCCAATATTTGAGTTTTAAAAACATAAATTTGGGCCGGGCGCGGTGGCTCACGCCTGTAATCCTAGCACTCTGGGAGGCCGAGGCGGGTGGATCGCTCGAGGTCAGGAGTTCGAGACCAGCCTGAGCAAGAGTGAGACCCCGTCTCTACTAAAAAATAGAAAGAAATTATATGGACAACTAAAATATATATATACAAAAAAAATTAGCCGGGCACGGTGGCTCATGCCTGTAGTCCCAGCTACTTGGGAGGATGAGGCAGTAGGATCGCTTAAGCCCAGGAGTTTGAGGTTGCTGTGAGCTAGGCTGACGCCACGGCACTCACTCTAGCCCGGGCAACAGAGTGAGACTCTGTCTCAAAAAAAAAAAAAAAACATAAATTTGAAGAAAACAAAAAACAGTTCTCTGTGCAAGAGAGAGTCTACTTAGCTATTGGAATGACCAAAGTATGAGTATTTAAGTTACCAATACTTAAACATTTCTAATTCTGAATATTTAGAAATTTGCTTATTTTTATTGCTACTTTGTGAATTTTATAACATTTTATACATCTCACAGATAGAATTACATCCTGAGTTATATAATCAAAATGTTATTTTT
The DNA here is from genome assembly GCF_041146395.1 of Eulemur rufifrons. Taxonomy (NCBI): domain Eukaryota; kingdom Metazoa; phylum Chordata; class Mammalia; order Primates; family Lemuridae; genus Eulemur; species Eulemur rufifrons. The sequence goes on from NC_091001.1 coordinate 65,198,432, forward strand.
TGTCTTGACAGAAAAGAGTAAGAAATCTTTATGGCTATATAGAATAGATTATTACTTTGAAATGAAATCATTAGTCCCAAAAGATTTAAATAAAATTAGTTATTTGGGTACTTTCAAAGACTGATTTGCTAGTATCCAAATTATAGCTATAAACAAAGCTATTTTCATAGTTTGGATAATGTATTCCTTTTGTTTTCATATAATCACTACCTACAAGTATGTATAAAAGCTACAAAATAATGAAATGTACGTGTGCCTTTTAAGGATTATGATTTGTTATTGATATTTATATTTTGTAATATCCATATTCATTATCTATCACTACATAACAAATTATCTCAAAATTTAGCAGCTTAAAACAATAAGCATTTATTATCTCGGTTTCTGGGAGTCAAGAATCCAAGTGCACCCAAGTTGGGTGCCTCTGCTACACGATGTCTCAGTGTCAGGCAGGGCTGCAGTCTCATATGAAGGTTCGAGTGAGGGAGGATCTAATTCTAAGCTCACTCACGTGGTTGGGGGCAGGATTCCGTTCCTCATAGGCCGTTGGAATGAAGGCCTTAGTCCCTCATGGCCGTTGGATGGCATTCCTTGACACACGGACTTCTGTCTAGAGCAGCTCATGGCAGCTGGCTTTCATCAGAGCAGGCAAGCAAGAAACGGTGAGCAAGATGGAAGCCACACGGTGTTTTTGTAAACCTAATCTTAATAGTGACAGCCCATGACCTTTGCTGTATCTCTTTGTTAGAAGTGAGTCACTAGGGCAGCCTCTACTCGAGGAAAACGAACTTCACAAGGGTGTGAATACCAGGAGGCAGGTACCACTGGGGCCATCTTAGAGGCTGCCTATCGCAACATTCCTCTCAGAAGTTTCTAGATAACATATATTTTAACTTGGAATTCATTTGTTTACTAAGAATGTTATGTTATCCCTTGAAAATATTAGTGATACTCAAAGATAAAATAGGTAAAGGATTGAGGAACAATAAACCAGAACTATTATCATATCACGTTCTATCTTGTTGCTCCACTGTCCCTGGAGCATGGCCTTTGTCCAGATGCTTCAGCTCCTATTACAACAAACACTGGAAGGTGAAACAGGGGCTGAGGGGGAGATAGGCACAACCCAGAAGTGGCAGCTGTCACTTCAGCTCAGATCCCATTTGCCAGGACATAGTTACGTGGCCACATCCAGCTACAGAAGAGGCTGGGAAATTTAGGCTTTGGTTGGGCAGTCATGGACTCAACTCAAAATTACATTATTATGGAAGAAAGGGAGTCTGTGGATTGGGGAGAAAGCTAGAAGTCTCTGCCCAAGGCTGCCAGCAGCATTAAAATAGATATCACACGGCCATGCACTAATGCATTTTATTCAGAGGTGAGTAAAATCATGTCCTCATTCAGAGCCTCTTACTCTTACTTAGACAGAATTCTTATTAGCTTGGTTATAAGGCTTCCTATACCACTGCAGATTAAGAGGCAGTGTAGTGAGGGGCAGGCATCTTGACAGCTGCAAAAATTGAGAGTAGAATGTCCGATAACAAATAAGGACATACAAAAGGCTGAGGCAAAAGCTAAGCTGGCAGTTCAGAGGAATTTGATATGAGGGGCAAACAGTTCTGTGAATTCTGGTAGCCCTGAGGCATTGCCCATTTAACATTACCACATAGTAAGATACTTAGACTTAGCAATGACGATCCAGAGTCTTCCACTGTAGTTAAAAGAGAAAACATTTTGGCACTCTAAAAGACGTAAGCTTCATCAATTATCTGGAAGATGCATTTATATGAAACATTCTCTAAAAATGATTCTGTCAAATAAAGGAGTAGCCTCCCTGCTCTCGATACTTTTCACCTTTATCTAATTACCACCACATTATTTGTATAGGAAAATGCTTTCTGAAGTCCATTTCTGGAGTCTAGGATGATATATTGTCTCAGAGGGTTTGACGCTAGTAATTTCTTTGTTTTTAAAGAAAGTATTTATTATATTCACCAATCCCCAAATATTTCAAATTGTAAAAACAGAGCAATTATTCCCCATTCCCACCTCACCATCCTATAAAGAGTATAGAACTTTCTGGCTGCCCAGAAAGTATTGTTGTAGGTATAGGATTGCCAAAAAGTTTCCTAGTTGTCATATTTTTTAAGCTAACTGGCATCCCAGCTAGTATTGCAATCCTGATACATTAGCCCTGAATGTTCTTTCCCATTTCTTCATCTGGCAAAGCTTTAGTCATTTAAGACCCAGGGACATTACAAAATAAATTATATTATATGTGTAAAGCCCTATCAATAAAAGGAAAAATTGATAAATTAAACCATCAAAGTTAAAAAGTTTGCTCTATGAAAGACCATGTTAATAGGATGAAAAGATAAGCTATAGACTTGGGGAAAATATTTTTAAACCTTATATCTGAGAAAGGACTAGTATGTAGGATATATAAAGAACTCTCAACACTCACTAATAAAAACAACCATGCAATCCAATTAAAAAATGGGTAAAGGGTATGGAGAGACATCTCCCCAAAGGGGATATACTTATACAAAAAGAGGTTCAACATCATTAGGGAAATGCAAATTAAAACTGCAAAATACATGCACAACCCAGCAATTGCACACCTGGGCATTTATTCCAGAGAAATAAAAACTTAAGTTTATACAACAACCTGTACTCTAATGTTTGTAGCAGCTTTATTTGTAATAGCCCCAAACTGGAATCAACCCAGGAGCCCTTCAATGAGTGGATGGTTAAAAAAACTATGGTACATTCAGCACTACTCACCAATGAAAAGGAACCAGCTAATGGTTCATATTACAACGTGGATGAATTGTGCTGAGTGAAAAAAGCCAGTCCCAAAAGGTTGCATACTGTATGATTCCAGGTACACGGTGTTTTAAATGACAAACTAGAAATAGAGAACAGATTAGTGGTTTCTGGGAGTTAATGGGGAAGGGGGAGTGGGAGGGTGGGTAGTGAGTATGGCTATAAAGAGACAACACAAGGGATTTGTGTGGTGATGACAAAGTTCTGTATCTTGTCTATATTAATGTCAACATCCTGTACTTTTCAAGATGTTACCCTTGGAGGAAACTGAGTAAAGGGTGCAAAGTATCTCTCAGGATTGTTTCTTGCAACTGCATATGAAAATACATTTATCTCAAAATAAAAGGGTTACTTTAAAAAATTAAGAACTTCCTAAAACTCCACTGGGCTATGAGCTCCACGAGGGAAGGATATTTGTTTTTCCCCAGCAGTTAATACAGTGCCTCACTCATACAAGATGCTTGCAAAATGTTTGTGGTTTGCCTTAAGTGAGAGAGGCTGAACATTTGACTGTAACCATATTAAGCACCCATAACTGACTGTACTTCCCCAAATGAAGGGCATCTCTTTGTTTAGCCATTCATTTAAAAACTATCTACTGAGCACCTATCTTATGGTAGACATGGTTCCAAGTGCTAGTGTCTTAGTCAGTTTGGGCTACTATGACAAATTACCATGGACTGGGTAACAATAAACATTTATTTCTCATAGTTCTCGGGGCCGAAATGTGAGATCAGGGTTCTAGCATGGTCAGGTTCTTGGTGAAGTCCCTCTTCACGGTTATGTCCTCACATGGCCTTTTCCTTGGTTGGAGCACGTGGAGAGATCTTGGGTCTCTTTCTCTTTCTGTAAGGGCACTAATTCCATCATGGGTGCTCCACCCTTATGACCTTGTCTAAATCTAATTACCTCCCAAAGGCCCACATCCAGATATCATCACCCTGGGAATTAGGGCTTCAACATATGAATGTATAGGGGCTACAAACGTTCCGTCCACAGCAGCTAGAACGGGGCCAGGGGCAAGCCCTGGCTTTCATAGAACTTAAGGTTGAACTGGGGCAGAAGACGATAAACATAATACATAAATTATACAGTATGTTAGGAGGTGATAAGTGCTATGGAAACAAATTTTAAAGCAGTGTTTAGGGCTTGAGTATATGGAAAGGACTGCAAGAGTGGGTGGGTTGCAGTTTTAAACAGGGTTTGAAGACAAAGGGTGTCATTTGAACCGAATCTTGAAGGAAGTGAGGGAGAAAATCATACAGACATGCAGATATGTATGGAGAGAGAAAGTTGCAGGCAGAAGGAACAGCTGGTGTAAAGGGTTTGAGGTAGAACATGTCTAGCATGTTCCAGGACTAGTGAGGACGTGAAGCCAGTGTTGGTGGAACAAGAACGAGTGAGGGAGAGTAGTTTGGTGATGAGGTTAGAGGGACAATGAGGGCATGGATTGTAGAAGCCTTTTAGCTTCTGTTCTGAGTGAATGGGGAGCCACTGGAGGATTGAGTGTGGAGCAGTGGCCTGACAGCTAACATTTTTAAAAGGATCACTCTGGCTGCTGTGTTAAGAGTAGACAGTAGAGGAGCACACATAAAATCAGGAAGAGAACTTAGAAGCTATTTCAGTACAACATGTCTAAGAGGTGAGGGTGATTTTGGGCTGGGTGGTAGCACTAGAATCCTGAGAAGTGACCCATGTGTGTTTAGGTTTTGAGGCAGAGCCAGCAGCATTTCCTACCAGACTGAAGGTGAGGAATCGATGGTAACTCCAAGGCTTTGGAGCTGAGGACTCGAACAAATGGTGTTGCCATTAACTGAAGTGGAGAAAACTGCAGAGGGACAGACAGCTTTGGGGAAGTTGAGGAATGCATGTTGAATTTGAGACATTTACGTGGAGATGTTGAGGACAGTTGGAGATTCAAGTCTGAAGTTCAGAGGAGAGGAATACAGGTGGGAGATGTAAAATTGGAAGTTGTCAGCATTTGTATGGTATTTAAAGTTGTGAACTAGATAAGATTTCCAAGGGAAGAGTATGGTGAAGAAGCCCAGGGACCGTGCCTGGGGTATACTTTAGTATTTAGAGGCCAGGGAGAGGAATCAGCTGAGAAAGAGAGCCATGCTAGTGAGAGAGGAAGAAACTTCTCAGCGTCCTGGAAGACATGTGAACAAAGTATTTCCTGAAGGAGGTCAGGTCAGGTAAGGTCTGAGAATTGACCATCGAATTTAGCAATGTGGAGGCAATTGGTGACATCCACATATGAGAGAAAGAATTTTAGTTGCTAAGCTAATTTGTGGCTCATTACAAGGACATAATTAAGTTTTAATTATGATTTAAAAAAATTTTTTTTAAAGATCTATTTTTTAATTCCTCAAAAAGTTAAACGTAAGGCCGGGCATGGGGTGGTTCACACATGTAATCCTAGCACTTTGGGAGGCCAAGGCAGCAGGATCGCTTCAGGCCAAGAGTTTGAGACCAGCCTGAGTGAGAGTGAGACCTCATCTCTACAGAAGATTTAAAAAATTAGCTGGGCATGGTGGCACGCTCCTGGAGTCCCAGCTACTTGGGAGGCTGAGGCAGGAGAATCGCTTGAGCCCAGGAGTTTGAAGTTGCTGTGAGCTATAATAATGCCACTGCTCTCTAGCCCAGGTGACAGAGTGAGACCCTGTCTCAAAAAAAAATAAAAAAATAAAAAAAATAAAAAGCTAAGCATAGAATTACTGTTATGATCCAGCAATTCTACTTCTAGGTGTATCCCCAAAAGAATTGAAAACAGGAACTCAAACAGATACATACTTGTGTGCCAGTGTTCATGGCAGCATTATTCACAACAGCCAAAAGATGGAAACAACCCAAATGTCTATCAACAGAGGAATGGGTAAACAAAATGTGGTATATACCTACAGCAGAATATTAGCCTTAGAAAAGAGTGAAATTCTGATGCATGGTACAACACGTGTCAACTTGGAAAATAGGTGAAATAAACCAGACACAAAAGAACAAATATTGTATGATTCCATTTATATCAGCTACCCAGAATAGTCAAATTCTTATGTATAATAGCAGTTACCAGAGGCTGGGGGCAGGAGAGAATGGAGAATTATTGTTTAATGGGTACAGAGTTTCTGTTTGTGGTGATGAAAAAGTTCCAGAAATGAATAATGGTGATGGTTGTGCAACATTGTGAAAGAACTCAATGCCACTGAATTGTACGCTTAAAAAAGGTTAAAAATGGTAAGTGTAAATACCACAATAAAAAAGAGTATAGGATGCAGGTAAAACACTGTCTGAAGGGAAATTGATAACATATATTAGAACTAAAATCAATGGATATGCAAAAGAAAAGCTTTCACTGATTGCTAATCTAGGAACTAAGTTTGCTTTAGGCATCATCTGTGACTTGGCTTTTCCTTGTAGATTCTTTCCTACGTATTTGTTACACTCCTTTCTGAAAGGTTCAAGCCTTAGCCATTGCAGTTAAAGAAAACAGCATCCCCTTATAGAGGTCATTATCATCAGAAGGGCGGGAGAAAAGTCAGTTACTACAGAGTGATCCGATTAATTATAATTTTTGGAAAAGAGTACATCTTTTAAATTATACATTTAAAAAATTATATGCATGTGCATACACACACACACCCATTCAGGAAAACCGTTCTCTCTCTCATATGATGGTTCTTGAAAATAATGTTCCTTGAACGCACATGTAAATAATTCTGCTAAAACCAGTGTTACTGATAATTGTACAGAGCTGATATGGAGAAAACCTTGAGTACTGGAAGGTTTTGTGGTACGGCATATTTAATAACCGTGACAACTCAAGAATTTTAAGCAGACTCGCCTCCTTGTCTGGGATCTGTCAGCAGCATTGTGTCTCTACTGGCAAGCCCCTAAATGTACTGCTTCAGCCAAAACCATGCTAATGATGGCCTACCAGATTTTTACAGGATATTTTTAAGTCTCGATATTCTCAGGATTTAAAAAATACTTTCCCCTATTTCTTTCAAAAGCTGCCACTCTAAGATATGTAGCAAATTTTTTTTTTTTTTCAAAAAAAGGTCTAAAATTGCTTTACAGCCTTGATGAAACAAAGACTGGTGTGTTGGTGTGGCTGCTTTTGTATGATTTCCGAGGTGAATTTAGATGGCTGGAAGATAGATGGGTGCCAGATGCAGTTTGACATAGATTCAGGCAGCTGCTCCTGGGCTAGGTTTCATTAGCTGGTAAGTGCGCCAGCAGAAGCAGCAGAGCGAGGCCCCAAATGCCAAAATGACAGTGAGAACAGTGGAACAATACAATATTCACCAAGTGATTTTAATCTCGGAGATTAAATGTCACCCAATCAGTTTCCAGGTTTTAAAAGACCAACTCGTATGAAGCCATTAGAGGGCCCAAGTCTTTGTCCATTGGAGGAAAAAAGTTTTGCTTTTCTTTTTTTTTTTTTTTTTATGGGGGAGGGAGGTTAGTTTTAAAACCAAAGAAATCTGTAATATACAATTCAAAATCTTGTCAACCTCCCCAACACCCATACCACAGTAAAAGAAGCGTATTCATTCTTGCAGCCAGGCAAATATTCCTCAATAAATGGAACAATGTTTGTTTGTTTATCTATCTTTCTTAAAATGAAAGTCTTGGAAGAGCTTTCCTGGGGCCTCTTCCAGCTTTAAAGTCCTCCCTCCCCCACCACAGCCACACCCATTCTCTTCCAAGGAAAGGCAGAAGTCTCAGCACAGAGAGAGTATACTTGTTTTTGAGACCTTAGGATCTGCATAGCTAGTGGTGAGTAAATATGCACCCAACCACATAATTGTGAACTTTTTAAAAAAAAGTTCCTATAAAGGATTTTTGCTCCAGCTACTTGTGGGGTCATAAGTAATCATGAAACTGTCTCCAGAACTCCCCATACTTGATTTCAACTCACGTGTTTTCTCAACTGAGAAGAGGAACCTTTATTTAGTATATTATTTACACGTACTAAACTTATCTTTGCTTTTCTGAAAAGAGCGTTATGATCTAATTCATCAGTGATGCAACCATTTCATGTGAAGTAATTTTTTCATCAAAATTAACACTAAATAAATAATTATTGGACATATACATATTTGCAAACTGTAAATCTAACCAGTCACTGCTTTTCTTGTGTAGTCTTAGGAGAAGCTAATGCATCACTTTCGATAGCTCTGAGGCATTACACGGTATTTTTTTCTCCTCCAAATGTGCGTGTGCTCAGCTCTCTTAATAACAATGGGAGTTGTATATGTGCTCAGAGAAGAATAGCTTCCTTTGTGTTTTAGTATTTTTAGTATTTTGCTTAGTAATAATGTTGTAATACTACTTTTTAAAAAAGTCTATAGAATGGTTAAAAATTTGGAAATAAGCTCTGATTGAATTAGAAACTCTATACATTCAAGAGCAAATTATAATGTTAATTAATGGCTATATGATACCCTCCTGAGTTTGACTATATTCTGGGCTTAAATATATTGCATACATGTTCTCCAAAATTTTAATTTTCCTTGGGGGGCAGAGCTACCCATCTGTGAATTTATGTTTGAATTTACAGGGAATATCTTAGGTGACATGGTTTGACTTCATTTAAATCTTTGGGAGATGTTCCATAGTGATCAAACCTCCCTCTCCCTTCTTTTGTCCCTCCCTTCCTCTTTTGGTCTGGCACTGGCAGCTTGACCACCTTGACCTAAATATTGAGTCCTGTCTTTCGTTTGACTGCACATACTACTCGCAAAGGCCGTGCTTGCAAACCACTTGATAAGCGGCGAGTGTTGGCTTAGAGAAGAGTCTGCTAGGTTCAGCATACTGCTAGGTCCAGTTTTGGTGAACCTGACTAGACTCAGATTGCATTTCTTTTCAACAGCCTTTAAAAGCCTATCTAACCTTTCTTAATCCTGAATTTATGTAATTCCTTGGGTCAGTTTTACTTCTGTTTCTACCAGGGGTCTGGCCCTTCTCTATCTTAAAAAAGATATTGTGAAAAGAGTGTCATTGTGGGGCCCTTTACCCCCAAAGTTGCCCCCCTGCTCAGCAAGAGCCTGAGCGCTGTCTGCCTCACAGGGCTGCGGGGAGGGGTGCGGGAGGCAGCGTAGGTGATACAGCTAGGGTAGTACTTGGCACAAGAGTTCGTTCCATGCTTCCATATTCTATATTTCTTCCCGTGACCTTATGCAATATTCTCAGGAAAAATTCTCATTTAGTCTTTGTGAGAAAAGTTAATATGTGTAGAAAGCATATGAAGATCCTCAAAGAAAAGTGCTGTCAGTCCAGGATGCCATTGTAGTTATTATATTAATTACCAACCAATACAAAACCATTTCAATTGTTAATAGTCATTTGACATCTTAATTCATTTTTTTCCACAGTAAAATCATAAATTTAAGTCACAGTCTTTTACCACTTATGGCAAATTCTATTAACTATCTATGCTGTATCTATTCCCCCAGTTCTCCCATTTTGTTTTAAGGCAACACTGATTTTATTTGGGGTAGCTTTGTACTAAGCTAAAAAATGTGATGTCCTGTTACCCTTATAGCTGAGGTGGCTATGTTCTCACTCTGTTCTGGCCTGCTGGGGTAGATATATCCCTTTTGAATAAAAAGACAAAGCCTCACAAAGACAATGCTTTTGACTTTATTCTTACCTGGAATGTGGATGAAAAATCTGATGGATAGCACCCTTCTTATGACCTTGAGGACAATGAGGATTGTGGAACAGGTACCTTTGAGCCACTTTCTGGTCCTGGACTGCCTAGCCCCAGATTTCTAATTTTGTGTGAAAAAATAAAAGTTTAAGCTAATGTTAGTCTGTATTTCTTTACTGATAGCCAAATGTAAATCCTGATATACCATTCAAGCCCTATAATCCATCTGCCTGGGGCCAAAGGAAATATTTGTGTCTGTGATTGCACCAATATTTTTCAGAGCAACTCAAAGACTGAGATTTGAGTTTCAGTTGCACCGTGGTACAATGGGTACTAATTAAAGAAAGATGAGTACGTCTACTCCAAATGAGGCTTAAAGCTCTCTATATTTTTTGTGTACAGTCTATGTTTCTTTGGGTTTATTTGCCAAACATTATTGCCTTTTTTTTTTTGTACAGGGGCTCACTGTGTTGCCCAGGCTGGCCTCGAACTCCCGGGATCAAGCGATTCTGCCGCCTCAGCCTCCCAAGTAGATGGGACTTACAGGCTCATTGCTGGCATTTTTTTTTTTTTTTTTAAGGTGGAAAAAGAAAGTATTGTAGCCCAACTATAAAAATGAAAGTAGGAAGAGGTATGCCGGTTGCTCCTGCCACTTGTATTATAAAGCTATTGAAGAAAGTAGCTGATCTTTCCTAGTCTTTATTATGTTTTCCCATCAGAATATAATTAAAGCAAGGGGATAAGGAGGAGGGAATCACAGATAATTAACAATCTAGAGGTTTAATACTCTTTTAGTTAATTTGTGAGAGAATCTTTTCTTAAGCTTAGCCTAGGGCCTGACACAGTGGGCATTCGATAAATGTTAGACAAAGGAAAAAAAAGTGGTGTCAGTTTTATATTGAATTGCAGGGACAAAGGTGTATTTTGAATGCTAGTCAGATGATAAAATTCATTCAGTAAAAATGTCTTTTTCCTGTACTCCAGTCTGACCTAATGCCTTAAGTGAGTGAGTGGAGCTTCATCTACTCTTTGGTGCGCTATAATGTGTACCCCCAAGCCTTACCTGGGCTCCATCACAGCTGCATCCCCACACTGTGGGATGAACAAGGGCGCTCTCCTTCCAACACCGGCGACCACCGGCACAGCACTGAATTCCGTGAGCGTTATGTGAGTAATTATTAACAAAAACAGCCACCGCTCTTTGTCATTTTCAGAGGCTGCGCTGACGTCTTTACATACATTATCTCATTTAATCCTCACAGTCACACCATGCTGCAGGTCCGGGTTCTGTCCCCGTTTTACAGATGAGGAAATTGAGACTTAAGCAAATTGCCTGAAGTCAACCAACACATGGTCAAGCTAGAACTTGAAACCCTGTCTATCCCAGGACTATTTGACTCCAAAGACAGTGTTTTTAGACATGTTGGAAAATGTTGATTGTAATTTGTTAAGTTACATGTTAAATAGTCTCAGAATACTCTATATTTTGTGCTTTGGTTTCTCTGCAAAGGAACCACAAGGTAGTGGTATAAAAGAGGCTAAACTCATAGGGAAGACTTTTTTTTTTTTTAATGATAATTTTGGTTTTATTTGTTATTCACAATGGCAATAACAAGGGAAGACTTTTTTAACTGTTAATGTAGAAAAGCTGATTCTGACTAAGGGTGCCTTTATGTAATCCTTTTTTACTTCAGTCTCTTGGCGTGCCTGTGCTCCCTCGGGTGGGCAGGGGTGGGTCAGAGTGGACGAGAGTGCTTTGCTGGAGCTGTTCGCAGTGCGTGGTCGGGGCGGAAGCACATGAATGCAGGTGGCGCAAGTGCAGCCTCACTTCCGATGGGCACAGTCCTGAGCTGCACGACTGCGGCAGCCTTGGATGAATCATGGCATTTTAGGCCCCGCATGTGTCGTCAACATATGTGGTTTGAAATAGCATGGAAGCATCGTAGTTCTCTAGAAATATAAATAAAAGTAAAATAAACCGTTGGAATACCTGCAGTTCTTCATAGAGCAACAAATGCTCCTGAAATCTGTACATTTTGAGCTTTTTGTTTTTAGAGCTAATGCCTTTGTTTACTAGCTAAGACCATCTTAGCATTTTCTATTTAAGTGTTTAAGATTCAGTCATAAAATTTCACTCTAAGCTAAAGCTATTTGTAGAAACTTAGTGTATGGGCACATTAAAAAGAAAGAATTAGGGTGTATTAAAATATATATATTAAAGTCTTTCTGATTTGTGCTGCTTCGTAGATAGATAAATAGAACACCATACTTAAAATTTTTTCCCATCTGAGTTTGTTTTTAGAAATGTGCTTTGGCAAAGACCCTTCATTAGACAGTTAAGTGATATTTACAATAATGTAAATTCAAAAATGAAAACTAGATCTTGAATCAGAAGATCTGGGTTCCAGTCTAGGCTTTGCTGTCTGTTGGTTGTGGCATCTTGAGCAAGTTTTCTCTGAGCCTCACTCAATTCCTCAAGTGAGAACAGTAGAATACTACAGAACAGTAGCTGGCTCTTGGGGGTCTTGGGGATCAGGCATCAAAGAAGATGATGATGTCAACATGCTTTATAATCTGTAAATGCTATACAATTTTTAAAAGTACTGTAATTATCTAAGTTTAATGGTGTAGTATTTTTTTTTTTTTTTTGAGACAGAGTCTCACTCTGTTGCCCTGGCTGGAGTGCCGTGGCGTCAGCCCAGCTCACAGCAACCTCAAACTCCTGGGCTCAAATGATCCTACTGCCTCAGCCTCCCAAGTAGCTGGGACTATAGGCATGTGCCACCATGCCTGGCTAATTATATATATATATATATATACACACACATATATATATATGTATTTTTTTTTTTTTTTTAGTTGTGCATATAATTTCCTTCTATTTTTAGTAGAGATGGGGTCTCGCTCTTGCTCAGGCTGGTCTCCAACTCCTGAGCTCAAATAATCCGCCCGCCTCGGCCTCCCAGAGTGCTAGGATTACAGGCATGAGCCACCGCGCCCGGCCAGTGGTGTAGTATTGTGTACTTCACAGCCAGCAGATAGGCCAGTCTATCGCCATCCTTTATCCATGAAAGTGACAATGTCGATTTTGATCTCCCAAACAACACAGATTTTTAAATTTTTTTTAGCAACACATTTATTGAGCTCCTATAATGTGTGAGCACTTCCTTCAGCAGAAGTTACGTGTAGATTTACAACAGCCATTGTTTACACAGTGACTTATCATTTATGTAGCATACGAACGTTCTGTACATGTGAATTTTATAGACACCTGAAGTTTATCTTTTTAAGTCCCTAAAATTCTTTAACATAAGTTTGTTTGAAAAAAATCTTGCTCTGTGTCTTTATTGTTGGTGGTGTTACCAACATATTTTTTCCATGGACAGCATTGAGCATAATGCTACCTTTTCATCACAATTCAGGATCACTTGGATTGCTAAGGTATGTTGAAATAGAGTTCCTTTAGGGTGGGTCTTGTCAGAGGCATGGTGCTATTTGCCCTTACTTTAAATGGTCCCAGATCAGTAAATTTTTTGAACTCTTGTTTCAACATTTTTTAATTGTCCCCTTCTATTCTAGTTGTTAGCTGTGGTTCTGTTTGTTTTATTTTGTTGCTACTATCATATGCTTGCCTCTTTTAATTCTTTCTCCCTTCTAAATTTTCATTTACAATCTGTGGTTTGGGGAAAAGGCCAAATATATTTAATCTTTAGGCACTCAGGGAATACATGCTAATGTATGAGGTTTGGGACATGAATTTTGTGATATCTTCTTTTCTCTCAAGGATTTATTAATATTTTTTTTACTTTGTAAGTTCTGAGTAACCAGAGTCTTGCTAGATAAATTGTTTGTCCAACACCACCATTTGCAGTCTGCATCAGTTTCCTCTACTAATCACCAATGATACTTGCATAGCTCTTTGCCAGTTATAAAGTGCTTGCATGTACATTGCCTGCCTTTATCTTCACATGATCATGAGAGATAGGCAGGACATATATTATTTTTGTATTTTATAGATAAGAAAACTCAGGCATAGTTGGTGGTTATTCAGTGGATCTTAGCCAGGGGTTGTAGCTGAATCTCCCAGGGAAGTTTGTTCACTTTGACATGCCTACTGCCTAGGCCTGGATATCCCAACTCATGCCTACCAGAGAAAAGATTCCTTCCCAGGGCTTCCAGCCATCTTCCCCCGATTAGCCAGACCTGCATCACCTGGCCACCTCCAGCTGCACAGGAGGCTGGACAGCAAGAAACCTCGAGTGATATCTCAAAACATTATCCTGTCCTCCTACTGGGAAACTTGTGTGCCCCCCAACCCCTAACACTTTCTTCTCATCTAGCTGTTGTCGCCCTCCTACAAGGTGGCCATTTAGCGCCAGGTCCTTGTACCTTTTAAAATCATCTCGTGTATCACCAGTGGCTCCCTCATTTTGAAAAAAAATGCATTATCTCATTAATCTTTATAACTCCATGGGATGGGTAATATTTTCCCTTCTTTTACAGGGAGAATTAGAGATTGAGAAATGTGCCCAAGGTTCATAAGTGGAAAGCTCATAAGTGGCAGATCTACCTTAACCATAAAGCTCAAGCTCTTAACCATGACACCAACCCAGTGATTCTCCATTACTTAGTGTTGGTAGCACACTTTCAAATGTCAGAATTTTTGGCACACTTGAGATTAAAAACTCAAAGCAACCCTGAACAGATCATCAATCATTACAATCCAGTCACCATCATTGTAGGGTTTTGAGAGAGTGGCATGACCTGACTGTTGTTTTCATGGGATCACCGGACGCTGTATTGAGAACACAGAGTTAGGAGTCAAGGGTATGACAATAATCGCTTCCCATCTGATTCAGAGTAAAAGCCGAGGTCATTGCACTGGCTTATGAGGCAGGCCCTCCCCAACCTGCCACCTCTCCTCGCTGTACCTCCCCCACCACACATGCACTCCTCTCCTCCGTATTGATATCCTCGAGCCCGCAGGCGTGCTCCCCACTTGGGCCTGCTTGCACTTGCTGTTCCGCTGCCATGAGCACTCTTCTGCCAGGCGGCTGCTTGGCTTGCATTCCTCACCTCCTTCAGGTCTTTACTTAAATGTCACCTTCTTGGCCAGGCGTGTTGGCTCACTCCTGTAGTCCTAGAACTCTGGGAGGCTGAGGTGGGAGGATCATTTGAGCTCAAGAGTTCGACACCAGCCTGAGCAAGAGCAAGACCCTATCTCTACTAAAAATAGCAAAAAAATTATCTGGGCAACTAAAAATAGAAAAAATTAGCCAGGCGTTGTGGTGCTCCCCTACAGTCATAGCTATTTGGGAGACTGAGGCAGGAGGATCACTTGAGCCCAGGAGTTTGAGGTTGCTGTGAGCCAGAGTGACGACACGGCACTGTAGACTAGACAACAGAGCGAGACTCTGTCTCAAAAAAAAAAAAAAAAGTCACCTCAGCACAGCTGCTTTTTAACCACCTCTTTAAACCTATAGCTCATCACCCCACACATGTACACCCAAGCATGCATTCCCCATCCTTTTTCCCTGTTATATTTTTCCTGTGCCACTTAATTTCTAATATACCATGTCATTTACTAATTTATTCGGTTTTCCCTCTTTGTCCCCACTGGAATGTAAGATCCGTGAAAACAGGAATTTGTGTGTTTTGTTTGCAGCTGTATTCCCTGCTCCTAAAACTTAGGATACAGTAGGTATTTAATAAACATTTGTTGAATGAATATGTTATTTATGTATGGCTCTGATTAGCACTATGGGGTAAATTCCTAGAAATGAAATTAGCACATTACAAGATGTAGATATTTAAAAAATGATACACATGAACTTAAACCCTGTCCTTCCCAAGGTTGAATCAATTTATACTCCCATCAGTAGCTACAAGACAGCGACTCAATCATAGCTCGCTGTAACCTCAAACTCCTGGGATCAAGCAATCCTCCCACTTCAACCTCCTAAGCAGTTGGTACTGCAGGCACATGCCACCACAACCCGGATAATTGTTTAAATTTTTTTTTTCAAAGATGGAATCTCGCTATGTTGCCCAGGCTGGTCTCAAACCCTTGGGCCCAAGCGATCCTCCCAAAGTGCTAGGATTACAGGTATGAGCCACCACTGCACCTGGCCTGATTAAGTGAATTTGTATTTATTTTTTCATTCATTTCTTCCTTTGGTAATGATTAGCTTGTGTCTTTTGCTCATTTTTTAAATTTAGTTTTAGTGTTTTCTAATTTAGTATTGATGTTTTACTAAGGTCCTTTTCAAAGTTTTCAATTCTGAGTAATTTATATATATATATTTTTGCCAGGATCCAATTCTTAATTGTTGTAACATGTTAATATATTTTAATATCTTCTTTTTATTTTCTCCTCATTTGCTGGTTATTCTAAATAAGTTTTAGGATCATTCTGTCAAGTTCTAGAATAGATGGGAAGTTAACTTCCTAAAATGGAAAGTCAGATCATGCCACTCTCTCATGGAAAATCTTTTGATGACTCCTCACAGCCTTCAGAATATAAAGGCCACACTCCTTAATGTCACCTCCAAAGCCTTCCTAGACCTACCCTAGCCAAGCTCTCTAGTCTTATGTTATTCCTGCTCCCTGCTTAAAATTTATACTTCCAATCTGCATCCATATCATACACTATTTCTCACCTCTCCGTCTGCCCTTTATGACCTTGATCATGACCTTGATTAATTCCTGTTAACTCTAAAAATCTATTACCACCTCCTGGCCTATTTTCACACTGACCAGGATCTGTGGCCACTGACGTGTGTCCATTGTCACCTTGTGTATGTCTCTGCCACCACACAGCCCATTGCATAACGGTGATGAGTTCATCTTTCCAGTGAACTCGGTGGGAGCATCGCTTGTTCATTTTGTATTTCTAGTACCTACTATACTACCTGTCATACAGTAGGTGGTGTGGATGGATTAGAGGAGAATATTCAAGACTGGAAATAGGGAGATAGATTGTTGCAGTAATCACAGTGAAAGATAACTAGGGTCTTGACTGGGGCAGTGGTGGGAGAAATGGGATATATTTGGAAAATATTTAAGAGAGAAAATTGACATTGGCTTTGTGTCTGGATGAATGTGAGGATAAGAGAGAGAGAATATATTTTAAATTTTAGATTTCCAACTTAGACACCAAGTGGATGTTAGTGCCTTAACCATATTTAGACATTTAGGAGGAGGGGCAGATTTAAGGAGAATGTGACGAGGACAATTTTAGATGTGTTGTGAGATGGAGATGCCTTTTTGATACCCAGTGGAGATGTCTAAGAGGAAGTGGGATGTACACAGGTTAATTATATGCTTTTATTGTTCGAAGCAGGACCTTTTTGAGATGGAAACAGGTGCTGTTAATAATTGTGCCAGGACAACAAGCATAAGCCAGGAATGACACTGAGTAACTGGGCCGTATGTTCTTCCTATACGGAAAGATCAGATCTGAAGCTCAGAGAGAAAGGTCGGAACATAGTTAATGATTTGTGAATCGTTAGCATATAGGTGCCCTGAAAGGATGTAAAGTTGCCTCAGAAGAGTTTATAGGACAAGAAGAAGAGAAAAGGGGGAAGACAAAACCATAGGGAACACTAACATTTACATAGTGATAATCAAATGGGAAAATTTTTTTCAAAGCACTCATGTCCCTAAATTTTCCTGAAGATTCTGATATCCTAACTAA
The DNA here is from genome assembly GCF_041146395.1 of Eulemur rufifrons. Lineage (NCBI taxonomy): Eukaryota > Metazoa > Chordata > Mammalia > Primates > Lemuridae > Eulemur > Eulemur rufifrons. The sequence continues at coordinate 65,215,606 of NC_091001.1, forward strand.
CCATTCCCACATTCCCTTCACCCCCCCCCCCCCCCACCAACCATCCCTATCTCCCACCCCACCCCACCCCAGGTACTTTTTTGGCCCCAAACTGCAGCCGGAAGTGATTTTTTTAAAAGACTAAAACTATAGGTTTATAGGGAGGGCAGAGGAAGAGCAGCCAACAAAGGAAACTACAAGTGGCCAGAGAGATAAGAACCAGGAGACTATAGTTCAACTTGAAAGAAACAGTTGGAGGTGGTCAGTAATATCAAATGCTGCAGGGAGGCTGAGTAGTAGGAGGAACTGAGAACTGTCCATTGACTCTGGCATTTAGGAGGCACTGTTGCCCTTTTCTGGAGGGGCCAGTACAGTTGTCCTGCAGTAGGAAGAGGAAGTAGGAGGAAGAATAAAGTTGTGAAGGGTGGACAGGAGAAGCCACCAGCATTCCTGCAGCATTGAAGTGGGGAGGCTTGTATCTTGTTTTAAAAATGAAGATAAAGCACATTGAGTCTGATTTAAGGAGCCAGTAGAGAGGGCAAGGCAAGAGAGGGAAGAAATACCAAATTGATGTCATATTTAAGCTTTTTTGCTGAGTCCCACTCTCCATCAAGAGTACCTGTGCTGTATTACAGTTGCATCCCATCAATCCATTCCAGTAGGAGTCACTTTGACTTTGAAAACCACCATCCAGATGTCTTTCTATTTGGTTGGCTTGGGATTAAATATTTCTTCCTCTCTTTCTAAAGACTCAGATGGGAGCCTTTGAAGAGAATATAAATTTGTCTTCTAGTTGCATTGACTTGCTGAAATGTCACTGGTGAAGTGTTGATAACCCATCATTCTAGACTTATGGGTTAGTATGATGCATCCTTCTTGATAGATTTAGAGGCAAACATATGTTTGTAGGCAAACATATTTCTTTAGAACATATATATGTGTGTTTACATGGTATCAGATGTATTAGATGGAAAAGTGAGTTTTTAAACCAAAAATTAATTGTTTTTCCTTGGAAGTTCCATTAAGAAAAAAGATGTTATAATAGAAACTGTTCTGTTTTCTGATCTGCTATCTCATAGTCAGAAGTTAGTTGTAAGGTTAACTTTCTCAGAGAGACGATGGCAAGGACACCCGCAAAAGGAAAAGAAATGTTTAATTGCTCTGCAAAGGCCCCAACATGCTCTGAAAAGTAAAGATTTCAGGCTTAATGTGCATGGAACAAAAGGCCGTTGTGAGCTGTGTACAAGAGTTGGTGAGAGTTTGTATTCTGCCCCTTTTTTCTGTGGGAGTTATTTCCTGTTGTTGACTAGAGTTCTTTATTTAGAACCACCTAGCTTCAGAATGCCTGCTAGCTTGCAGAAAAGTGTATGCTTAAAACATAGGCTTATTTCAAGACAATCTCTTTGAAAAAAGTCACACAACGCATGCACTGAGACCACATCATGTTCTCAAAGGTCAGGATCCCCAATGCCAATAGACACAATAAGAAAGAGCCAAAATGCGTTTTGTGTAGCAGTTGGTGGTCACCTGAGTGCCTAGTGAAAAATATTTTGTGGGGAAAGTGTATTTCCATTTTTCATTTTTTTAAAAAATAAGATTTCACTTTTTAGTGTTAAATGAGTTGTTTGGCATATTAAGGAATTAACTACAAGCCTTCCATATTTTGTGAGGAAACTTTTATCCTTTTTAGCATGATAGAAGTTAGTCTAGCAGGTGAGAAATATACCCAAAACATAGGCTTTAAACCAATTGTCCTCCTATACCTACTCTATGAGCTGGGCTTCCTGTTTAAGAACTTTAGGTTATTTTAGCATTATCAGTGGATTTTACAGTCTAATATTAAGAGAGTGAGGGAAGAAGGATAGTATATCAAACTGAGTGAGAGGAATAAATTGTTTATTACTGAAATTATGGGGAACAAATGAATGCTTAAAATACAAATATTGTCTAATATTTATTAATGGATACTAAAAATTGTAGGAAAAAAATCTTACAAAGTTTTATTTCATGGGAGCCATAAGGAAGAAAGAAAAGAAAATACATTTCTTTAACCTAATAAATTCTGAAACAATAAATTAAAATCGTTTATTACAATATATTTTTTTGCTTTTGATACTTTTTAAAAAGAAATCAAACATTCTAGATAAAATAGAAGCCACCTATGTGTCTCTCTCTGATTCTTTTACCCCCTCGCTTTATCAGAGGTAACTACTTTCCTAAATGGTCTTTATCTCTAATATATTAATATTCCCTGTAACTGCATACATATATATCTATAAACTATAGACAGCAATGTTTTATATCTTTAAAATATTTTATATAAATGGTATTATATTGTATATACTTTACAACTTGCTTTATTTTACTCAACATTATGTTTTTGAGGTTTAACAGTATGTTTTGAAATCAACATTATGTTGATATATGTACCTTTAGTTCTTTTTAGCTACTGTAGCTTTCAAGTGTATCAGTTAATTCTTGGTGAACCTTAAGGTCGCTTCCAGTAGTTTGCTATTACAGGCAATGCTGCCACAAGGATTCTTCTTCTGTGTCTCCATGGGGATAAAAACAAGAGTTTCTCTAGATTCTAGACTTAGCCCCTCTCATCCAGAATTCCTCAGGAGAATTCTCCTTAATACCCTAATATCCATTGTAGGTAATGAATCAACTTCTGCCCTGTAAGTCTAGAATGGTTCAGTATTGGGCTGGAACTAGAGATTGATAGCAGCTCCTAGTAACGAATGTGCTAATCTCTTCCTAACTCTTGAGTTCAGTTGGGAGGCTTGAAATACCCATGGTGTGGTATTTACACCACAGAAATCAGCAAATGCGACAAATAAGAGCTTCCTTCCCCCCACCCCCCCAACAGCTGGTTTTTAAACATTTGCCAGTATAATACTGATTTTAACTTTATACCATCCTTGGAAGAACTGAGGAAATAGTCTCTTGAATCATTTTCTGTAGGGCTCATCTTTTCATGAAACCTCAGTTGAGAAAGATTGCAGGTTGTGTGGGCATCTCCAACTTTGCTAGATAATGCCGGATTATGTCTAGAGTGGTCATACTAACTTACATACCCACGAGTGGTTTATGAGAGTTCTTTTTTTACCTACATTCTCATCAATATTTGTTATTGTCAGACTTTAGTTTCTGTCAGTTTGATAGCTATGAACTATCTCTTTATACTATGCCTTTTTCTGATTATTAATGAGGTGGAGTATCTTTTCACATGTTTATTGAGCATTTGAGTTTCCTCTTACCCATTTCAGTTGAGTTCATGTGTCTTTTTAAAAACTGACTCAGAGTAGTTCTTTATTAATTCTGAATACTAATCTTTTGTTGATTCCATGAATCACATTTATCATTTGACAGTCTTTAGCTTGCCTTTAACTTGTTTATAGTATATGTTAAGGGATGCTTAATGTTAATGTAATCAAAGTTATTGATCTTTTTCCTTATGGTTTGTGCATTGGATGTCTTGTTTTTAACAGTTTGGATCTCTACAGGAAACAGAATTCCACTGAAATGATTCAACTAAAGAGACCTTAATAAAAGGACATTTTACAGAGACATGACAAAAGTTGAGGCATAGAAGACCAACAATAGTTGGAAACTGTTTTTATCCTTATGCCCGAAGGGGGAAGAGGAGGAAATGGTGACACTGGAACCGGGAGGGAGTTGGCCTCCCAGAGAAGGGGGCGACTGCTGAAGCTGTGGTCATGGAGGGATGGGTACTACCAGGTAGGGGCCCAGAGCAGGAGGGAGCAGGGAAGAAATGCCCCACCTCTCGCCCTTCTGACCCACTGATCTTCTGGTGCCTTCTTTGTCTGAATCTAATTGGAGCTAGTTAGCAAAGGAGCTTGGATGAGGCAGTCTCTTGAGGTCAGGATTTCAAGGCATGAAGCCAAACAGAGGCAAGTGGAGGGTGCATCTCAGGAGATGAACAAAAATCAGCACACATTCCCTTATCCTAAAGCCATAAACATATGTTCCTATATTCTCTCCTAAAAGTTTTAAAGTTTTGTTTTATATATTTAGATTTTAGTCCACCTGAAAGGTATGTTTTGGTAAATATTAGGCACCTAATTTTATTTTTCAGGCAGGTAACCACGTGATTCTGAGCTGTTTGTTGAATAGTCCATTCTTTCCCTGCTGATCTATGATCTTATTTATGTCATATATTACACTTCCGTAGATGTGTGGGTATATTTCTGCATCTTCAATTCTGTTCTATTGATCTATTTATCTATACCTATGCCAACACCACCCTGTTTTAATTACTAGAGCTTTATAGTAAGCTCTAATATCTAATAGGATGCAGCCCCCATCTTGTTCTTTAAACTTATTACAGCTATCCTTGGACCTTTTCTACTCCAAATAAATTTTAGGATTAGTTTGCCAAGTTCCATGGGGGGGATAAATATTGGGATTTAAATTGCATTTAATTTGTTATGAGTTTGGGGGAAAACTGGCATTTATATAGCATTAAGTATTGTCCATAAAATGATATGGGCACCTCCCTCCTTAATTCTGATCTTTTCATCTGATGAACTTTTGAAAAGGTGTTTATTTTCTCACTTTTCATTGTTGGCTTTAATGTGAAAATAGTAATTCTGGAATCTTTATTCTCACAGCTGTTAATTTTTATCATTAAAACCAAATGCATGATGTCCAACAGTTTTAAAGTGGCAATATATCAGAATGGACTGAAAATGAATATCTGATTAATAAAAAATTTTTATACCTTTTTGTAAACTGTGCTGAAATTACCAGTATTAGTCCCACAAAAGCTTTTTTCTGCAGCTGAGTACTGGATTTTGCTGCACTCAGTGTAATGAGGCCAAATGAATCGCTGCAGTTATAATCAGGGAATCCGGCACGTTTTGAGTGAGATTTTTGACTCAATGTGACTCTTTCAGATGTATGTTTTCTTTTAATGAATCATCTTTAGGGACGATTAAATACATGCATTGTCTGAGCAGTTTCAAGATCGTAGAGTGTACGTTTATTTGTAAGAGAACAGAACAGCAGTGGGCGTCAATGCTACAGATGATATTCTTAGGGTATTTGCTACCATCCACTCGCCTTTCTAAATTTGGTGTTACAGATTCAACTTCTGTTTTTAAAAAGGGAAGTTGCATATAGATCATTCACACTATTATTTTCTCCCTAAAGCCAGTTTCTCTGATAACTGCCCATGTAAGGAGTTTCATATAACCTAAACGTGACTTCTCTAAGACAACAGTTTTGAAACAAATATTACCTAGCAAGATTAAATCTTTGTTCAGTATTTAAAGTGTGTTTAAAAAAAAATTAGTTACACAAGTGTACTAATGTGGTGGTGGTGTCTGTCTGAGCTGCCTGCTTTATTTTCTTCCTATTTGACTTTGTACATTTCTGAAATTTTAGAAATAAAAATTTATGAGTTTAAAAATAGACATTTTTTTCAATTTAAAGCAAAGGACTATTATTAGACAGTTGGATAATTTTGAAGTCTTGCTTATTCTGGCAACAGGTCTCTAAAAGACAATTCTACATCGATGACTAAAAGAAAAGGTAAATTCTATACTGTCTTGGCAAGTTGTTACCTACCTCTCCTTTAGAAAACTAATAAAAATTCAAAGTGGCAACGAGCTGATTCATTTTTAGTTGTATACTGTGTTTACATGTAACTGTTTCCTCTGTTCACATGTTTATTTTCTAATGATACACATAGCCTGAACTTAAAAGCATTTCCTGGGCACCTATACACATTAAAGCCTTGAATTTTTTTAACTTCTCAAAGTAGAATTTTTGTAGCTGGGACTTCTAAACAATGGTAAATATATTGTTTACATTACAAAAATCACCATACTTTTCTTAAAGGTCCTCTTTACCCAATCAAAGGTGGTTTAAAGGTATATAATTCTAAATAGTTTCTACAATAGACATAAGAATACATGTACCAGAAAATAGGATTTAGTCTAGCCAGTGATATAAATTTGTTTGATTTTGAAACATAAAGACATCTGGCATCAGAGTAACACTTTTGAAAAAAAAAAAATTTTTCCTATTATTTTACTAAGTTTTCCTCATAATTAATATTGGTTGATTATATTCATAACATGTTTGACTATTGTTACATTTTTGTATTTTATGAACAAAAGAGTGTGAATGTGACAGTAGTAAATGGTTGTTTGAACCATTCAGGCAGTCATTTGAATATGTGGATAGGCAAGTCTTTTTTTTTTTAATTTATCTCAAGGTTGATGGCCTAAGCATATGTTTTGGTTCTCTCTAGCCTCTACTTTATCCATAAATATAAATTGCTGCTGTGTTTTAACATATGATTTAACTGGGACTTTGAATTCTTAAATTAAGTAGGAAGAGAAAAAAAATCTTCGTTAAAAAGTACAAAATGGTGGAATTATAGCAATAATTTGGTGTTTACCTGCAAGGTTGTCCCGGACATAGTGAACCTGTATAGATGAACTCTTAGCACCATACACTTTCTGAGGAAATTTTTAGCAGGAAAGATTAACCTCTTCTTGAGTTTGTGAGGTTGGTGTAAGCTCTCCAGCATTTCCTAAGTTATTCATTCATTCAGTGATACTTACTGAATGCCTGATGTGTCAGGTACTGTTCTAGAGGCTAGAGAAAGAGTGATAAACAAGAATGGCAGTTTTACGAACCATATTGGAAATGAGTAAGAGGCTAGACGGTGTGAGAAGTTTATTTCTTTTTTGTTGTGGTGGTTGTGGGTTGTTAATTCTGTGGGTTAAAATGTGGTGCTACCAAGGCTAAGGGCAGGCAGGGTTGGAGTTTTTTGTGTAAGAAATAGAATTGTTGTTATTCCATGGCCCTAACGTAGGGATGGAGCTAAGTGGCATCCAGTTCCCTGCACAGCACTGCCCTCGTGTTGGTCTCTACACGGTGACTCTGTATTTCCTGGCTGTAAACCACCTGCCATTCTTGAGAAGTTCATACTCTTCTCAAGACACTCAGCACTCCTGGATTCTACAAAAAATGTCAGTGAATGTTAGATCATGCAGCCTCCAGACTTTCTCTGTCCTTGAGAATCAGCTTGATAAACTGAAGAGTTCAGTTGGTAGGTCCTTCTCGAGCCTCTGTTTATTCCTCTGTGAGATATGGGTGGTGGTTCTTGTCCGGCACAGAGAAGGTGTCATGAAGAGCAAACAAGTGTATCCATATGAAGGTACCTTGTCAATTGTCCTGCTGCTGTACAAAGGAACGTTGGGGAGGAGGGGCATTCCAGACTTCACAGCGTGGTGACTTGAACCCTAATGAGTAACAAATCCAGGAGAATAGGAAGAGGACTGCTCAAATCCATCTTCTGGACATGAAAAGTAATTCAAAGAATATATCCTATTGAAGAGAGCACGTTATCACTATTTGTATTTGTAGTCCTTTCATTTAGATGTGTAAATGCGAACTTGGTTTTTTATTCTTCCAGGCAAGCTGGGCAAATTACAAAACATTTTATCTCATTTGAGCCCTAAAACTCCTCTATGAGGATAGTCACTGTTTCATAGACTCCGAGATCTAGGAAGGGCCTCCAGAAATCTTTGAGTCCAAGCTTTTTTTTTTTTTTTTTTGCCAGGTGCATAAACAGGTTTGGTGAAGCCGGGGTTCTGATTCCGCCTCCCTGTTGGCTGTGACTGAGGAGCTAGACTCAAAATCACGTGGCTCCACAACCCAGTGCTCTTTTTACCAGAACTAGTGCTGTTCCTAAATCTGTGATGTAGTAGATTAAGAAACGGAAAAGTCATAGATTAATCCTAGTTAAGTAATTAATTTGTGTAAGATTTTCAAACTCCTAATCCAGGACTCTTCATCACACCAAACTAGTTCCCAGGACAAGAGAGGTCTGGAGGCTGTGCAGTTTCTAACATTCATTGAAATTTTCCGTGAAAGCCAAAAGTGCCGAATGCCTTGAGGAGCGTCTGAACTCCTCAAGAATGACAGATGGTTTATAGACACGAGGAAACACAGAGTCAGTGTGTAGAGACCAACAGGTAGTGCTATATATATCAGGAACCGGGGCCGAGGGGAGATGTGTGTGAGAAGCAACCACCAGGCTTCGTGGAGTAGCATCCCAGCAGGAACACTGGAGTTTTCGGAGTCACCAAGAAAGGGCTTTTGCATTTCAGTGGACTTCACAAGTTTTTGAAGATTTCAATGGAAAATAGTAGCAAATGGAATAGGAAGGAAGCTCATACCCAACAGAAGCCATCTTCTCCAGTAATGGTTAGAGGGGACTAATCAAAAAAGCTAGAAAAAACAAAATGGTTTTAAAAGCATTTTCTTTAAATATTGCCACATTAAGATTGTATTTCAAGTTAAGATTTAAATATTGTCAGATTGTTAGAAGATAAAAAAGGTGTATCTCTAACAGACAAATGAAACCTCCCTCAGAACATAAGGGGTGGTGATTGCAAAGCAGTCGGTAACAATATGGAAAGCTTTGCAACAGCAGTCCTTTGCTGCAGTTGTAGTTCTACTTGTATAAATTGTGACTTCAGGGAGGAGCAGCAGAAAAAAGCCTGACAAAAGTAGGTGGAAGAAGTGATGGACAAAAGTTTGCAGAAGTGGATGAGTTCACTTGCTCCTTTGATAGAATGAAGTTTAAATTACTAGTGGCTGAAAAGGACTGAACCTATCGTGCCATCTTCGTGAGAGCAGTTTTCCAAATCATTGTATCCTATATCAATTCCTTGATAGGTGATGTGGCTTCCAGAACTTTATTCTGAAGATTTATTCCAAGTTTTTAGTCATCTGAATGGTAGGTCCACAGTTAGGAGCTCTCTTTTATCCATGAAAAGATTATTTAGCCCAGCTGGCTCTCTACAATTTGTTTAATAACTGAAACATTTATCTTTTTTGGCCATAAAACCAAGACCAATACTTGCAAGGTATATAGATGGATGATTATCACTAGTATTTCAGGTGGAACCTGAAAGATAAAATATAATGCAGGTGAAAGAAAAATTAACTTAAGTTCAGAACCTGTTTTAAAGTCTTTGTTTCTTAGTTTTATATATCCAGCTTGTCCCTTGTTTCTTTGGTGCGTGCTAATTAAGTGCTAAAAGTAGCCTTCAGTTAGTGCAGTAGTGTACTGTCTGCAAGACATGAGGGCATAGAAGCTTTCAAAAGAGAAGCAGTGAAGTGTAAACTAGTACCCAGAACTACAAAGTGATGCTGAGAAATACCTCTCTGAAATTAAACTCATGAGCATTTTCTAAATTTTACTATCACAGTTCTAGACTTACAAAAGGACTATTTCTTTTCTCCCTAAACAGATATGTTCCTGATAGTTAAATGTGGATGACTAGCCTAATTTCTTACAACCGTTCTAAAGTTATGTTATATGAAATTGAGAGGGAGAAACTCTAAATTCTGGATGAGGCCCTGAGAGTAAGATTGTTTACGTGGGCTTTTAAATGTCCCAAAGGGTGAAAACCAAACTTATATGTTCACTAAGCATTTCTTGTTTATTTGCTAGAATAAATAATAATTTTTTTTTAAAAAAAATCATGCCATTGTGTACTGAAGGGAGTTGACTTCAAAAGTGTAGGGAGGTACTTTTCTGGGGAGCATATTTTTTTTTTAAAAAAGTGCAAGTCCTCATAGATTTGAATTTCCAGGCCTGGGTGGGGTTGCTGCTCTGGCCTGTGTGTGACTCAGCCTGGGTTGGGGGTGAAGGAGGGAGGGAAGGGTTAACCACCTGGTGTTGGACCACATCAGCAGCTGTTGAAGCTGCCACTTCACGCTTTGACTTCTGGGTCAAAGACGCCAGATTCTATAAGTGGGGGAAGTGGGAGTTGTGTGTAATATGTGCGTTGATAAGATAGTACTGCCTTCAAAAGTATAAAGAGGTGATAACCATTTTACCCCAAAACTCAGGTTCCTCTCCTAAGAACTCAAACCTTTACTGAGCATGCAGAGAATATGCACTTTATGGAGTTTAGCAGAATCATGTGTCCATCCTGGAGACACAAAAATTGTCACATTGATTTTAATCCTTATCTTTTGTACAGGAACACTGCATTTGGTAATCCATTTGCTAGAAAATATCCAGGTGTCCCAAAAATTCTGCAATTCTAACTTTCTGCTTGCTTCAATTCATGAATAGCAGTTTAAATTCATTTTAAATTCAACAGAGCTAATGCCTCTGGCCTTCGCTACAAAGATATTACAGGAAGAGATTATTGCAGCATCTATTTCAATGGCTTTTCCTTACTTAAAGTGAGCACTGAAAGTATAAGTGAGTGGGTGGTTAGGAAACTGTTAGTAGTTAATGTCGTCTCTAAAATGCAAAACTCTGGAAATGAAAAATATCTTGGCTTCATAGCAAAATGTTTGAATGCTCTGCCACTCAGGCACAAACTGAGCAAGACCTGCAGAGGGCTGTTGAGCACTGCTTCCATGATATCTAATTTTGAAAGCCACTGTAATGAAACTTTCCAAAGATATCCACAAATAATGAGCTTTTGGCTTTGGTTATACTTAAACATCTGTATAAGATTTTAATTACACTTAGGGTCCAGTAAAATCCTTTTCCTTTCCCCTTAAAGATAAAACAAGAAACATTGTCTCCTCTACCAACATTTTATCCCAAGTTTAATTTCGATAAGATCATCAATTTGATTGATAACAAACCATTACAGAACAGTTTGAAGAGGTCTAAATTTGTCTGATGTTAACGACTTATAATCACCTTTATGTTGGGTCTTAAAGCTTTATTATCCTTAAATACAACTAGTATACTGGACCATCAAACGCCAAAGTGATCTGAGATAATATTGACGAGGGTGGCAGCCAAAATTTTAAGGTACCTCAATTACTCTTTTAACATCTTTACACTGAATGTGCATGTAATTTTAAAAATAATCATTAATTTTCCATCGGAGCTGTCTCTCTGGCCTCTTTTCCTAGCGCTCTTAAATTCTCACCATTTGGGCATACACACGTCCTCTTCCAACTAGTATGAATTTCCCTGCTAAATTTAAGTAGTTCAAAGCATAAGCTTTCTTACAGGGAGGGGAAAGGCTATCAACATTAAACTTGCGGGCAGAGGACGGCGCCTCCGACCCCCTGCGTCTCCAAGCCTGGCTTCTCTCCCGTTGGCTTCCGGGTCTGCGCCGCGGCTCAGGCTGCCACGAAGGACGCAACTCGGTCCTGTCCGGCTCTGAAAGTGTTGTTGACTTGATGTCCCATTCGAGCGTTGGGCTGGTGCCACCAAGCGCAAGGGACTTTTCTGCCCCAGGCTCACAGCTAGAGCCCTCACCCTGTCATTCGGACATCTCTGCGGGCCGCGGTGCGTCCCGAGACGGGGGCGTCGGGGAGTGTCCCGCAGCGGACGCTTGCTCCAGGACCCCGCAGGCGGCGTGGATGCAGCGCCCGAGGGTCGGATCTTCGCCCCGCGTCCCCCGCGGGGACCCTGCCCGCCGGGCTGACCGGCCCCACGTTGCCGAATAGCTCAGATGCTTGTCATATTTGCGGTCGCGCGACTCAGCGGGCTGTGCGCGCACTGCACTCGCCGCCGCCTTTGTCACTGGCCGCTTCGTCATTTGCTGAGTATTTTCTAGAGTGTGTGTGTGTGTGTGTGTGTGTGTGTGTGCGTGCGTGCTGGGAGGGGGTGATTGGTGGTAGTTGTCGCCCTCTCGCTGGAGTGTCTCCTTTCTCTCTCCCTTCCTCTTTAAGCCATTCCTTAAGAGAAAATAAAGGGCGCGCCGGCCGGAGAGGGAGCTGTGGGCGGCGCTGCCACCCCGCATCTCCCGTGCTCCGCCAGCCCCTTCCTGCTCCTCCGCGGCCGCGGCCCGGCTCCGCGTATATCGCCTCCCGGGGCCGCCGGGGCGGGGGCGGGGCGGGCCGCGGGAGGGGCGGGGCCGCGGGGGCGGGACCGGCGGGCGGGGCCTCCGGAGCCGGGGCCGGGAGCTCGCGGGAGGCTCGCTGGCCGCACGTCACTACTGCACGGCGAGCGCTGGAGCACGAGCTGCCGCTCGCTCGGTCAGGGCGCCCCCTCCGCCCGCCTCCCGCTTCCTCCTCCTCCGCCGCCTGCCGCCTCCTCCACCATTGTATAATGCTCCGGGCGCGCAGGCAGAGGACGGCCGAGTCTTAGCTTCGGTCTTGCCTCCCGCCCGCTCCCCGGCGCCACCCTCGGGCCCCCGGAGCGGGGCACTCCGCATGGAGCGGGAATAGCTTGAGGAGTGGGCGGAAACCCCTCCTGATGCGTTAGTTCCCAGGTGGAGCTGCATGTGGTAAGTTCGCCCGGCACCGGGCTGCAGGGGATCGCGGGGCTCCGGGTGGGCGGGGGACGGTGCTGGGACTCGGCCAGGGTCGGGAGAGCCCGGAGGGCGGAGGAGGGGCCGGGCGCCTCCGCGAGGGGGACTCGGGCTGGAGCAGGTACGGGAGCAGCGGTCTCGCCCGCCGCCTCCCGGCCCTGCCCCCTCAGACCCCCGCGGCCAGGCCGGGGACCCCCGGCGTCCGCGGGCAGACCTGCTGGGGGAAGGGCTGGGCGGGCAGCCTTGGACCGGGGTCAGGAGGGGGTCGGGAGCTAATGAGAGCCGAGCCTTGGGGCGGAGGGAGCTTGGAGCTGTCGCCTTTTACAGCTGGGATGTGTGTGCCTGTTGTGTCGGTTGTGTTGTGAACGTGCGAGACTTTTTTTTAAAGGCTCGGATTGCTGGCGCGAAGGCTGCTTCACTTTTGAGTTCCGTGGCCGGGTTTGCATCCAACTTGCTATGGTGTGTTTTTATAAGTTTTTCGGTGTTTTTGTTAAAAAAAAAAAACCCTCTCCACTCTGCTTTCGTCCATGCCCGAGTGAATTGATTTTGGATTTATATGTATATTAGACTTAACGTCTCGTTGGTTTTAAGTTAAGAATCTACAAGTCATCTTCGTGGTAACCTCCTATGACGGAAAGGGAGGGGGGCTGAGGGGAGCCAGCTGTCCCAAGCCCTAGACTTTGTACTAGTAAGACAGGGGGTGTCGTCAGAGGGCCATTGCATCGAGAGCAAATAAGTTCTTATTTTTTTCTTGGCCGTAAATTATCTTACCTTCAGCATAAGTGGTAGTAATAGATTGAGATGGGAGCAGAGTTTTAGATTTAGTTTTAAGTTTCACAAAAAGATCAGATATAGTTTGTCTTAGAATAACTTTTTGCTTGTAAGCTGGGCAGTTTCAGGAGGTAGAAAGTAAGTTTTCACAGGCACGGAATGGGCCTGGGCAATCGGCAGGGTGAGACCTCCAGCCTCACTCTACAGCAGTTTTTATTTGAATCGAATTGGGCAGCCCCATTTGGTTTTCAGGAGGAGAGTAAATGTTTTCGAGCTTTGTTCATGAAATATGCTTTTTGATTTCCCAATATATGTTAAGAAATATCCATAATGTGTGTAAAGAGCCTAGAAGTTGTAGTCACCAGTAGGATTACTGAGGCCCTCAGTGTTCAAAGTAGCTTTTTTAATTAGGGACTAGTCCCTGACAAGAGTGAAGTTGGCTTTGGGCTCTACTCAACCCCTGGAGGACTGTCCACCTGAGAGCCTCGGTTGTTTTGCTGGGTGGGGGGGGCTTAGTTGCTTCGCTCAGCAGAAGGCATGTTTCACCCTGGCAGCTCTCATCCCTCCCCCTTTTTATAGCAATCTATTCTGATAGGAGAGTGTGCTAGGGTGTTCTGTGAGGATGAAAATACCCATCCTAAGATCCCAACTTCTGGCATGAGCAAGAATAATAGCTTGTTGGTGGATCTCTGCTTTCCTGTTCATTTTATCAATTTCTTCATTTAAAAAAGGGCACAAATGTTTGAACATTTTCCTTTAGCTTCATTGACTTACTTAGAGGTATTAAATGTTAATTTGAAATTGTTTATGTTGTTCACCAAGTTCCGAACCCTTTAAAATAATTTTTACTAATTTCCCATCTCCTTACTAAAATGTGCATAACCGTGTTGCTCTCGGGTGAGAAATCTTATGAAATGGATTTGACAGTGTGCCCCCCCCCCTTTTTTTTGAACACCGGGCTCTGTTCCTTCCTTCATTAAGACAGGTAGGGGAGAAGACTCAACAGGCTATGCTGCCAACCAAGTGCACAACAGGAGGTGTCCTAGGGAACAGTTTTATTGTCAGGTGAATGTCACAGCTTCTTAGGGAACAGCCGCTCAGGCTTGTTTTCCTTAAAGAACTGAGAGAAGGATGTTAACTCAGATTTAGAAAATCTTTACACTCCTAATCACTGAATTGTCCCCTTTTAAAAACTTTTTTATTTAATTGAAAAGCTAAAATATAAATTATACCCAGTTGCTATACACTGAATTATTGTTAATAATGAGCATAATAAAATAGCATACATTTTGATATTTTGAAACTCATTCAAATTTGTGTGGCGACTGATAGCTTATGACATCTGCTATTTTAAACAGTGCTCAAATAGAATAAAAGTTACTACAACACTACTTTTAGAAATGTGCACACACAAAACAGGTGAAATAGAAAAGGTACAAGGGGGGTTGAAGATGTCAGAATGCAAATATATCAAACTATTTTTCTATCAGTCAATAAAGTATCGTTCTACAAATTATCAGTATCCAACTATACTACAAGTTTACCCTCACTCAAAATATTTTACACTTTAGTGACTAAGAAAGGTAAAAGCTACAAGAGAAACTTTTAGAGGTTTCTTTTGCTATGGTTTCTTGTTAAAGAGCACTGATAAAAGTATGAAGCTTTATTTTATATTTCACTTATATCAGAATCAAAACCACTTTGTCAATATTATACGTAGATAAAAATACGTATAGATAACAGTATTTAGGAGTGTGAACTTTAATCACTTGTAGAATTTTTAAAACTTTGCGGTGATTGTGCTCGCTTCGGCAGCACATATACTAAAATTGGAACGATACAGAGAAGATTGGCATGGCCCCTGCGCAAGGATGACACGATAAAAAAAAAATTAAAAAAATAAAAAACAAAAAACTTTGCGGTGAAAGAAATTTTGTATTTACTGTCATGGCCTATCCTATAGGAGATAGCTCTAGTTGCAGTAGGTGGGGAAGAGAAGAGAAAGGGAGGGAATGGGCGGGGAGAAAAGGGGGGCGGGCGAGTGAGCAAACTGTCTCTGATTACTGAGTCCAAAGATCAGATGTATACTAAAGGCACCAGAGGGCAAGCTCCAGTTTAAGTGAAAATAGCCTCACAATAAGGGCAACACTAGCTCTCATAGGTCCTTCCATTAATTAATACTGACGAGCAGAACATGAAAATCTAAAAATGCTATGGCCACTACTTGTGCACAAATCATGTATTTTCTACCTACCATTAATAATTATTCTTTAAACAATTGATAGAAACCCACAAGGTACGACTCCTGTTTAAGAAGTGTGTGGATATTTAGTTTAGTTTTAATATTTTTGAAGGAAACATCTACTAAAATTGGTGTATCTTTTAAAATAATTATTGTCTCAAATGGCCAAGCATTTGGTATTAAAGGCAAACTTCTGCCCTGTGTGCAGATGCTGGGAAACCCTTATGAACAGAACTGTCCCCTGGAGCGTCCATCACTCATTGTGTGGAGCAGTGTCTTTCTCCATTAGCACTGTGTGGCAGTTCATTCTTTGTATGAATCTGTGAATGGCATATGTCAGCCCAATAAGACGACATTCCTATTCTGGGTAATAAATAGAAGCCTTGTTTTTTTTTTATTGAAGATCACGGGACAAACAAACCATGGTTGGCTGTCTAAAAATTTTCTTTGAAATACAAATAAAAATTTCAAAATAAAACCATCACAATATCTTTTAAAATACATGATTCCTAATAGGACAAAACAGATACTTAGAATCTCAACAAGCATTGCACACACCCTTTCTAAAATTTTGGTCTCTCTGTGGTCTGAGGGATCCTAAAGCCGGGAAGACCGATTTGTCTTTTCTTTGGATCCGCTGTCCCTCATCTGAACTTAATTGGAAATACCTGCCCGGATTCACATGAAGCAGACACCACGATTTGACTGATGGATTTTAGAAATATAACTTAGGATCACCTAAGCCATATTCTGCACCCATTGCAGTTTTGGGCCCAGAATGGAGTTGGCATCTGCGCTCTGGCCTCCTCTTACACTTGCATGCTGTCTGGCCAGAGCTGGCCCTGCCTTCCAGCAGGGACTGGGCAGGACGAGGGGTGAGTGTGCCTGGCCCCCAAAGCCTGGCGTGGAGAGTGGACTGAGCTGTGTGGGTGTGTGGGGTGGGGGCTGGAGGGAGGAGAGTGGAGGACAGATCTGGAGCAGCTGTGCAACTGCTACAGCAGGTCTGACTAGTTTGAGGTGCCCAAAGGCAGCTTTGTTTCTCTCCTAACTCCAGGTAGCAGCAAACTTAAGTTCTTAAACCTCATTCACGTCTGCATTACCGTCTTTTTATCACTTTGCAAAACCCTGTATCTTTGCAGAGTTACTAATTAATTCTAAGTTTTTTTCCTTTAAAAAGTTTCATAGGCAGTTAACTGAAAAGAAGCAGCTAATCCAAGCATATTTATGCTTCTAAGGAGTTTCACATAGAATAGTGAAGGGGAAGGGTGAAGGCTTTATATGGACGTGATGTATGTATATATTATATTTACCCATGCGTACACACGCACACTCATGTTTACGGTGGGCTCAGTGAACCTGTTGAACAAAAGTAAAATGTACACTCGAATATACCATGGTCAAAATACTTAAATAAGCAGAAATGCTTTGCTGTGGATCAACCTGTAGCCCTTTGCCCTCTTCTGCTCTGGCCTGCTGCTTATCTTTCCACACCACACACAGCAGCTCCTGGGGTTTGGAGCAGGCCTGCTGGAGTACACCACCCCTGTGTTTAGAAGCATTACTGGGGTTAAATGTAGGGAATCTGAAAGTCCCAAGGTCATCTCTACACCAGAATAAATTTGCATAAAATCCTAGTCATGCTAATGAGATAATGAGGGGGCAACTGTTTTGAACAGATCTGCCCTGAGTGGTTATCCCATTTTATTATAGGTGATACACATTTGCTTCAGATTTCCTTCCTTTTCTAAGGGGTCATCTCCCCGTGCATGTGTATTTCTTCCATGTCTTCCATGCTGTCAGAGAAGACCAATCTGGCTGAGGAATTTGGGTGCTATGATCTGCAGCAGAAGAAGAATTTTTGCTCTGCCTCTCTGCTTATCAGGAAATTGGTGATAGCCTTTCCTGAACAGTTTTTAAGACAGACTAATTTATTTATTTATTTATTTTTTTTTAAGAGAGAGTCTTGCTCTGTCACCCCGGCTAGAGTGTAGTGGCATTATAGCTCACAGTAACCTCAGACTGGCCTCAAGTGATCCTCCTACCTTAGCCTCCCAAGTAGCTGGCACTACAGGCGTGGCTGTAGTGCCTACCACGCCTGGCTAAGTTTTCTATATTTTGTAGAGATGGGGTTTTGCTCTTGTTCAGGCTGGTCTCAAATTCCTGGCCTCAAGCAGTCCTCCTGCCTCGGCCTCTCTGAGTGCTAGGATTATAGGCATGAGCCACTGTACCTGGCCAAGACAGATTAATTTTTTTAAAAATAGTTTTACCATGTCTCCAAAAGTTTCTACATGTCCAGAAGTGTAAGATAGGTTTCACCTGGTAATGATTCTTGGAGTCTGACAGTAGTTGGTCTAAAAATTCAAAATGTGATTCCTTGGGTGACTCCTGCCTCCTTCCAAAGCTCCCAAAGATAGGTAGGATGAGTAGAATGTTAGGGGGTGGCAAGCTGGGTGGGTTGCAGGAAGGCTTTCCATAAAGATCATTGAAAGTAATTGAAGTATTAAGAAGTATTTTCCCTAGAAAATAAATATTTATTACATTTAGTGTGGTACTGTGATTATTTTTATTGTATTTAACTAAATGACTTTGCCTAAAGTTCAATGAGTCATTCATTATCAATGCACAGCAGTCCTTGGGAAGAAACACATTTTATCTCAAAATAGTCCCAAAGCAGTTATTTAAAAGACAAAAATAAAAATGGCTACCCTGTGTACAAAGTATCATTCACTACCCTCAAGTTTAGTTTGTATCCTCATTGCCCTGTATGAATTATTCAAGGATATGATATAAAGGTTAAATTGTCTTTGTAAAACCTTATCATGAGCCTACCTAATTCTTAGGGACATCTAAAATAAACATTTCCAAATATGTAGATTACTTACATGGGACAGGTATTTTACACATTAGAATAGTTATTTCCTCCCCTTTACATGTCTCATAAGTATATTTCCATTATCTTAGACCTCAAATTTCTTAGCTCATATCATGTTGTAGAAATGTGATATTTTTCTCTTAAAGAATTCAGGTTTACGCCATACAATACAATGTTCAGTTTTACTTAGTAAATAAAAAAATAACATTTCTCTGGTTTTCTCTTTATGTAGAAATTAAAAGATGATATATGTTCTGTATTTGTAAGGAATATTTTAAGTGATTTTTCATAATAATAAAGCATCCAAATTTTGAAAGCATGACTAGTTTTAAATTTTTAACTTTTAAGAAACACTTCCATAAACACACTTCCTGAGGTAGCATACTTTTTATTCATTCCTTAGTTTTATTCAGTGGCAAGCAGTTGGCTAATTAATAAAACCTAGAAGGCAACCTTTGGTTTTAACTAAGATGCAATTTTATGTTTTACAAAATTATTCTAAAAAATTACATTTACCTGTTTTAGTGTGACTTTTATATATCTCTTTTTTAAACAAAAACTCTCATGTATTTTTGGCAAAGCCTTTGGTTTCTACCTACCCTAGACCTTCCCCTCCCTCCCCCCACATTGTTCATTAAGGGTCTCTAGCGTGAGGGGAAAAACAAGGTATCTTTGGGGAAAAGATGCTACAGGAGGGTTGAAACCAGAATCTCGTCCAAGCAATTATAAATACAGCAGAAAAAAATATTTTCATTATGCAAGGGAATGGGGGGTTGGGCAAGGCTGGCTGGCCTTTACTAGCACACAATCTTACGGGAAAGAGAGTTGAATCTGAAAATTCTTTCTTTCCCTTAATGAGATTTTAGATTCAAAATGCTACAATGTACTCCTGACTCCAAATTATTCTGAAACAACATAATTTAAATGATTATAATATATATAAAAATAATGTTTATAGTTTCCAATTTTCAGATGGGAGGAAGATTGATGATAATAGTTCATCTGTTGTGAACATTGTTGTTGAACATACAACATCACATAACCTGAACTTGTAACTTGAATAGAGTGAATTCCAGCAAGTAGTTATTATACAATGAACTTGCTTCATCCCTAAGGTTATCTGAGTTACATTTTACAATCAGATGGCTCCTCCCCAGTGTCCTTTATGAAGAGTTTTCCCAAATAACTGCCTGAAGCAGTATCTGTTCAGTATGGAGGTAATTTATGGTTAAGAAGCAGTAGTAGGATTACTAAAGGCTTCTATGATAGTAAAATTCTTAGTGCTAAACTTACTGAGACTCACTGTGTTATTGGGAGTCCATGTTAGTACCCCCACTGGAAATTCTGAACTCTTGGCTTCTCCAAGTTCACATCTCATGACTTGGGTTTGTGTTGGTTGTGTGTATGTTCTTCAGGAATCCTCCAGGGATTTTAACCATGGTTTTGAAACATCAGTGCTACTTACATACAGGCAACAACCTCTCCTATACACAGTATTTCCAGAGTTTGAACGATAGTATATTTAGTTTGGGCTTGGCAAGGCTCCCAGCTGCTTGCATTGTCCTGTGGATACCTAAATTTGGGGACAATCTTGGAAATGTGTATACTCTGAGAGATCTGTAGGTAGATTGCCCTGAAAAAGCAGACATCAGGGGTGCCTTGTTACTCTGCGCCGCCCCCTTGTGGCTGGATGTGACATGGCTGTATTTCAGAGTTAAAGGAGTTCCAACTTGCATTGGGCTTGCTTGTTTACGTAGAGCATTAATAACTTTCTTCTGTGTTAAAAAAAAAAACCTATCATGTTAATATAATAGTTGTCACTCAGGGTGTGAATAATTTATTGTGCTTATTTGGTATTTTTGAATTTGCAGAATTTAAAAAATATGTATTGGTGTGTTATGGTTTTTCACTTTTTATTATGGAAAATTACAAACATACTCAAAAGTAAAAGGAAGAGTACAATGCACCACCTTGTACTTATCACCTAGCTTGTTGATCTTGTTTCATCTACGTGGCTAGTTTTATTCCAGAGTATTTTAAAGCAAATTCCAGGCATCATATCATCCTGAATATGTTTTTGTCAAACTTAAGAAACTTTAATTCTACTCAGCCGTATACTTTAAGTGTGCCATTCCCAAATAAACCTTTTTTCTTTATAAATTTTTAAAGAATAAACCTTTTATCTTTACAAATTAAAAAAACTTTTTAAAAATAAAATTAAAAAAATTTAAGTGTGCCATGCTTTTAGCCAGAATCCTTAGGTAAAATGAAAGAATTGTCAGCATTTCCATCCTCCTTGGAAGGAGGTGACTGGTGTCCTTAGCTTCGTAAGAGTTGGGACTGAAACCTAAAATTCCCAGCTGGAGGAGGAACCAATAAGAAAGGCTATTAGAAACATTTTGTACTACTTGACCTTTATATTCTAAAAAACCTATTTTTCTTTCCAGATGTTTATTAACAAGGCAATAATTTATTCTAAAGAAATGTTTGCTTGAAACATTCCCTCCCAGAATTTGACTGTATTTTACTTACTAACTGCAGTTGTCAGCATTTTAAATTTTTCTTTCCTTTCTCTAGAAAAGATTATGTTTGTCAAACCATCAGTATTAGAAACTGTCTGTAATTTAATAGAAGCGTGTAAAATCCTGAAAGGGAAAGCTAGAATTTTTAAAAATGTGGACTTTAGAAAACAACCCCAAACCTTAAAAGTTGTTGTTAGAGGTTGACTTCTTGGCAGAATTTAGGTTTATCTCCAGGCTTCAAAACGCTGTCAAGAAAGCCAGGAGGATTGTTCCTGTGGGTCTTCGTGCAGTGTAAGGTCTGATCTGGAACAAACAGCGGCGCCGACCGCCCAGTGCATAGCAGGGGAGAGCCCGGAGGAGGCACCGAGAACAGTGGTATCGGGTTACAGGTTCAGAATATCGCAGGGCGCTGGTGACTGGCTTGATCTAGTGACTGGCTTTATAATTACATTGCTGATTTGTTAGGGGAGGCTTTGTCTTACTTACCAATTAGCATGGATGTTACTGCAGGGACCTCAGAAATCCTGGATGAGCTTTGGTGTTAAAAAAAAAAAAAAAAAGGCTTCCCAATCCAAGCAGCTTTAGGGGTTCTGTTAGGAACACTCTTCCTTGTCTTCTGGGAGTCCTTACCCTGTCTGTAAATAAGCCATGGGGAGGCTCTCTCTCTGTTGGAATTTTGCCCCTATTCCTGCCACTCCTCTGGGCCAGAGGCAGTTGCTTTGGGGTCTGAGGTCTACCTCTGGCGTGTGGCTACCCCGGCAGCTCCCTCCCCGCACCCTGCTGGAGGGGGATGGTCACTCCTCCTGTGCCAGCTGCAGGCCAGGACACTAGGGCCAGCTGAGGGCTCGCCTATTTCTTTGAGCTTCCCTTTCTGACCTGCCAGCGTCACCAACTACCCGTCCTTCTCCAGGCAGCCTTTTTGTTCTTGCTGTTCTTGTTACTTGGGGGAGAAGGGTGTTAAAAGCTGAGGCGTTGTCAGAGTTCGTTAGTCCAGGGTGTTTTTAGGTGTAATATTTTAAGTGTAGTAAGTTGTCTAGGCAGAGGTGGCCCCTTCGTGGCAGTAGGCTGGGGCTTCCCCTTCCTGCTTGGGGAGTCGCCCTGTCTACGTGACAGCAGCCTGGGGGGACGGCTCCGGAAGGTCTCTGCTGCTGGGCCCCCGGCTGGTGGGAGGTGTCCTTTTGTCTTGAACGGAGGCTCTCCATGTGGACCACCTCAAAAGCAGGCTCCAAAACGCATCCTAAGGCAAGTGTATGGAGTGAAGCGAGGAGAAAGGTGAATATTCTGCGTTTCAGAAATTATCTCAGAGCAATTTCTGGCCCAACTTTGATCCAGACTCTTTTCAACTCAGAAGTCCGTCACACACACAATTAATTTTGCCAGGGGCACTCCTTTCTTCTTCCACGACCCCCAAAAGAAACTGAAAGGGGGGTGTGTTTCCACTTAAAGGCTGTGGGTTTCAGTGGCACAAGATGTCAAAGGGAGGGAACAGCCTCTGCTAGCCTTCTCGGGAGACGCTCGCCACACCTCTTCTCCTTGCTGCTTCTTCCTGCTAAGGAGGACACATCACTGCTCTGAATTGTTGGCATTAATTATGGGTTTTAGAGTCAGCATTGGACTCTTGAGCAACCGGTGGTCACACCAGTAGTCATGCAGGGGTGGGGAATCGGCAGCATCAAGGCCACAAAGCCCTCGGGATCCCCAAGTGCGGGTCCTCGACTGAATCCAAACTTCGCAGAACAAATCCCTTTATTAAAAGGATTCGTTCTGTAAAATTTGGATTCAGTCAGAAGGCAGCACTCAAGGATCCAGAAGGCCACACGTGGCCTTTAGGGCCACTGGTTCCCCACCCCTGCCAGGGGTACAGCTTCTTAAAGCTCCCTTTTCCTTGGGAGCTTTTAACTAATATTTTAAAAATGTTTTTGTTGAAGTATAGCACACATATGGAGATGGGCAAGATCCTAAGTGCACAGGCCAGTGACTTACCACAAAACAAATCCCTGGGTGTATTCTCCACCCAGGTGAAGAAATATTAATAGAACATGACCGGCTCTCCAAAAGCCTCGTGCTCCACCAGCGACTACCCTAACCCAGCTGCAGACACCATGGTTTAGCTTTGCCTTGTTAACTGAGTTTTAAAACAGCATGTCACTGAATTGTGAAGCCTGCTACACTCCTGAAAAGGGAAATCACAGAATTTCTAGTTCTTACTTACTAGTTCAAAAGGAACTTGGATCAAGCTCTTGAAAATTTGCCTTGAGGTGTTTGTCTTCTGAGGAAACTCTTGGTAACATTTATTACTTTTCTTTTCAATTAAAATTTATATTTTTTAAATGAGACAGGGTCTCCAACTCTGGACCTCAAGCGATCATGCCTCCCAAGTAGCTGGGATTGCAGGCACACACCACGCACCCAGCCAGCATTTGTTACTTTTGAGCATCTGCCCTGACAGATTATATTAAATAGCTTTTGAGGTTAGGTCCTTCCTAATGAAAAGCTGCACAATTGAAAGCTGGGTTTGGCATATAGAGTTTTATTCAATATTAAACTCCAGAAGAGAAGTTTTTATTTATATAGCTACCAATGAGTTTCGTTCTTTATTTTTGAAACTTAGTTTGCTGCAGTTAATAGTTGCTGAAATTTATTTTAAGAAAACCAGAATGCTAGGAATTTGTTTCTAAGAAGTTTATTAGGGAGGCAGGGTGTCTTATTTCAAACCTTCTATTAGGAGCCAATGAATTGGAATAGAAAAGTGGCCATGGTTAGTTTGAGGCCCCTTAGGGTGGGCAGAAGAGGGAGGGAGCACCCCTCCATTCCTCATGTGGGGGTCTCTAACCCACCCCTGAAGCTCGGGGTCCCTTTGGGTCTTTGTTTGAAAAATTGGGTAGAAGGCATGGGTTTTGGGCTTGGGTCTTCACAAGTGGGGTGTCAGAGCCCAGGGGTCCCTAGGGGCGGCCTCGGAAGCAAGGGAGTCACAAGCACCTCCTTTCAGTGAGCTCCAGGCCACCCCCGGGCAGGGACCATGGAACCCCCTTTCCTGAAGTTACCTAGAAGCCCTTAATGAGCTCCTGCAACTGCTTCATCTTCTAGTTGCGGCCTGGTGAGGCCTTTTGAAAGGTCACGTGCCTCTCCTGTGGCTGCTTAAAGAGCTATTGTTACTGTATCTTAGAGTGCCTGAGGAAATAGAGGCTTCTGAGGAGCTGGGCTGACCCTGGCCTTGGGCAGCCTGCACCAGGCCCTGAGAGGCAGGGAGGGGCCGGGGCATCTGGCTTCTTGCCCTCAGGTTCTTGAGGGCATGTCCTTGAGGACATGTCTCCTCTTTTCTTCTTTAAATCCTGCCCTGCTTAAGGAAGTGGTTGTTACACAAAGCCCTGAGAGTGAGAGTTCTCACCACCCTCCCTCTTTCTAGGAGCTGGAGGCCTCTTCTGATCACGCTAATCTATTGTTACTGCAGTGTGTTAAGCAAGCTGGGAAAACTTTTAAGTGAAAATGTGAAGTCAGTTTTATCATGTTTCATTTTATTCCTTTCTACAACAATTAAGATAGAATGAGGATTAAAAATCAGGATTGTGTGCATTTTTCAATCTTACTGGGGGGTGTGGATTCAATTTTGTCTCATAATATGAAATAGAGAAACGAAGGCAAACCTGCTTTGAGCGATACTCCATGGGGGGTCCTTATTCACACATTTGAAGTACATCCAAGATTTGATTTGTGTGTCTGCTCCTGCTCACAGATTTTGCTTACACTAGGCCTCCACCCTCCCCTTCCAGGCAGCATTACAGATGTCTTATCAGGCTTTCCCTAAATCATTAGGATTAGCACACACCTACCACCAGCTGGATCTTTCTAATTGGAAATTTGGTGCTTCTCACATTGATACCTCTCTGAAAGTATCTCCACCCGATCTCTTTCAGCCGTGGGAATTCTGCTAAATGCCCATAGTATTGCATGGCCTGTGTGCTTTTTAAATGTATGAGTTCTGTAGATTTAGTGATTATTTCTAGAAAAATGTGTTATTGAAAAACTTGTTTTATTCTGGTAAAAAGTCTTAGAAAGACAGTTCTAGGCCGGGCAGAGTGGCTCACGCCTGTAATCCTAGCACTCTGAGAGGCCGAGGCAGGAGGATTGCTTGAGCTCAGGAGTTGAGAACCAGCCTGAGCAAGAGCAAGCCCCCGTCTCTACTAAAAATAGAAAGAAATTAGCCAAACAACTAAAAATAGAAAAAATTAGCCGGGCATGGTGGCGCGTGCCTGTAGTCCCAGCTACCCGGGAGGCTGAGGCAGGAGGATCGCTTGAGCCCAGGAGTTTGAGGCTAGCCCAGGCAAGAGAGTGAGACTCTGTCTCAAAAAAAAAAAAAAAAAAGACAGTTCTACATTGGTAACTAAAAGAAAAGTCTACACCATCTTGCCTAAATGTTACCTCTCTTCCAGAAAACCAATAAAAATTCAAAGTGGCAATGAGCTTACTAATTTGTTTTCAGTTGGATTTTGGTTGACATTTTGGGACAGAGCTTAAGCTTTCTGCGATGAGGCGCCATCTTGTTTTTGCTCCCCCCTGCCCAGTCCTTCCTGGCCTTCAGAAAAACACAACAAAAATAATTACTAGAAGCAGAGCGTGGTGGCTCATGCCTGTAATCCTAGCACTCTGGAAGGCCCAGGCCGGCAGATTGTTTGAGTTCAGGAGTTCGAGACCAGCCTGACCAAGAGCGAGACCCCGTCTCTACTAAAAATAGAAAGAAATTATATGGACAACTAAAATATATATAGAAAAAATTAGCTGGGCATGGTGGCGCATGCCTGTAGTCCCAGCTACTCGGGAGGCTGAGGCAGTAGGATCGCTTAAGCCCAGGAGTTTGAGGTTGCTGTGAGCTAGGCTGACGCCATGGCACTCTAGCCCAGGCAACAGAGTGAGACTCTGTCTCAAAAAAATAATAATAATAATTACTAGAAAAGTAAAATTAAAATACAAAGGTATAGAAAATAGAAGATTGATTTTAAAAATTAGATTTACAGACAGTTACCCTGTAAGTTTGCACAAGTTTCTAAATAATACAATATCCCTACTTAGCTCATTATGGACCTGTAACAGTTCACAGACTGGCACCATCTGTGGGCCACACTTTTAGAAATACTGTTTTAGACTATGCATATGTGTATTTGTGTACTCACACGCATGTGCAAATGTGGTGCCATGATCACATAACATAGATCATATAACAACTTTATATGAAAATTAAATGCACTTAGAATTAAATGCACTTAGTAAGCTCTTTAGCCAATAGTGAAATTTTTCTGTAAGTATCTAAATGCTCAAAATGTAAGCAAATACAAATAGTATAATTGTGAATATAATTATGTGTTTCAAAATCCAGTTGTCCGGTAACCCTTCTGATGCATCAAGTAGTAAGTGTTTTGCAATGTGAAATGAAACCACCTCCCCCTTCTGATTCATTCTGAAGTTTAAATGGGCACAAATACTTGAGATAGGAAATGTTCTATGCAAAGTAGATATATAATTGAAACTTTTAGCACTAAACAGTAGGAAATATGCTTGTCACATGAAGTATTAGATAAGTCACTTGTTACTATCATACTTTCCTTGCCTTGGAGAAGAGTTAATTACAGGCATGGTCTTTGGTCCTAGTGATTGACAGCCATTCTCTTAGTGTTTACAAAATGAGAGGAAATGTTTCATACAAGTAACTCCACATTCTTTGGGAGTATTAACAAATCTCGGGCTGATTCTGATGTTGATAGGTTGCAGCCTTCTTCCTCCATCTCTTCTGGAGACTGAGGCCATGAAGTCAGTCACCCTAAGTAGGACTTGTGTGCCAGGCTCTGTGGCCACCTGTACATCTGTCTTGAGGGACAGCATTACCTCCTTTCTAATAAAGTATTGGAAGAAAGTTGTGTGAAGTTTATATTCCATTTAGCCTTGTTCCTTTGATGAGTCTTGAAATTCAGAGTGGTGATACGGTGTAGGAGGGAGGTATTTGGCCTCTTGAAGACCAGACTGTATTCATGCGTGACTCCCCGCTGTGCGTGGAAGCGTGCCTGAGGCAGCGTAGATGTGGAGTACGTTAATAAAGGATTGTATGAGACGTGATCAGTCAGCTGAAGCAATTCAGTAAAAGGTAAGTAGTGTTTAGAAGAAAAATTGGATAACTGCATAGCAATTGCTTGTATATGAAGATATCAGAAAGAGTGAGCCACGTTGAGAATAGGATTAACGTGTGTGTGAGTGGCATAGAGGGAGCGAGGAAGCAAGCATGGGCCTGGCTTAATTAGAACCATGTATCCTGGTCTGAACAGCAAAGGACAATTTCTTGATTAAATGGTTAGAAAGTGAGGTCTGTGAGGCAAAGGCTAATGGACTTGAGATTGTTATGTTTAGACGGTAGAAGTTCTGAAAGTAAGTGATGACAATGTAACATGACCTTGGAGAGTTGGAAGGAGCACGCTCCAGAAGGTGACAACCAGCTGAAGATCAGTATTCACTAAGGCCAGAGCAAGAGAGGACACAGCCTGGGCCGTGAACGTAGGCGAGATGGGGCAGTTCTCCACTGCAATTTTAAAATTCAACCTATTACCAGATTCCCAAGGTGTGAGACCTGAGGTCATTGTTTCTTGA
The DNA here is from genome assembly GCF_041146395.1 of Eulemur rufifrons. Taxonomy (NCBI): domain Eukaryota; kingdom Metazoa; phylum Chordata; class Mammalia; order Primates; family Lemuridae; genus Eulemur; species Eulemur rufifrons. The sequence continues at coordinate 65,242,906 of NC_091001.1, forward strand.
GAATACATATGTATCTCTGGAATCACAGTAGATATTTTGTTATGAAATGTCTCAAGTATCCAAACAACAATGCTTATATTCAGAGCAAATTACTTTAAAAGTAATCCAGTTGCATTCAGACATAACTGTGATGAATTGAGCCAAGGAAAAACTTAGGCTGGGAAATACACATTCCTCCACTTGATTCTAGAATGAAAAGCAGTGGTGGCTCAGTCACTGTGGTCATTTAACACAGGCCAAGTGCTTCGCCACATGTCACCAAACAGGCAGAAAGACTCCATGCATAATGAGGAAGGAAAAAGCGTTTTGAAAGCACACACAGCTCTACCAAAATTATACATGTTCCCCCTTCTTTAACTTGGTTCTTTTAATCCTTCAAGATGTGTTCAAGCTATAATTCATGACACCTGTATCTGTTTAGGTCATAGCATTGTAAGTATTTTCTTGGGTTTTAAAAATAAATCCATTTGGGGGAGGGAAATTGAACCTGCATGTGAATGCAAGCACATGAGCTGAGAAAGTCAAAATCACGGTTTCCATGGCAACTCTTAACTTGTCTGTGTCGTACACATTTCTCAAGAAATACATTCACCAGACTACCTAGTGATAAAAATTGTTCCACAGGCATACAAAGGTAGATTTGCTAATTCTCTCTTCTTCTAAAAGGTGTCCCCTACCCCCCAATTAATCTGTCTGCTCTTCTCTAAAACCCTGGGCAAGAAACTGAAGTCCGAGTCCTGAATTCTTTCTTTTTTTGGTAGAAATCAGCTTTCGTGTGATTAATGCTATTTCCTCCGTCTCTCCTTTGCAGATATATGTTGGGTAAAGGAGGAAAACGGAAGTTTGATGAGCATGAAGATGGGCTGGAAGGCAAAATCGTGTCTGCCTCTGACGGTCCATCCAAGGTGTCTTACACCTTACAGCGCCAGACTATCTTCAACATTTCCCTTATGAAACTCTATAACCACAGGCCCCTGACAGAGCCCAGCTTGCAAAAGACCGTTTTAATTAACAACATGTTGAGGCGGATCCAGGAGGAACTCAAACAGGAAGGCAGCCTGAGGCCTGCGTTCACCCCCTCCTCCCAGCCCACTGAGGAGCTGAGTGACAGCTACCAGGAGGCCCCACCTGCCTTCAGCCACCTCGGGTCCCCTCCCGCCCACCCCTGCGACCTCGGAAGCACTACACCCCTGGAGGCCTGCCTCACCCCGGCCTCACTCCTCGAGGATGACGATGACACTTTTTGCACTTCCCAGGCCGTGCAGCCCACGGCTCCCACCAAACTCTCACCTCCAGCCCTCCCGCCAGAAAAGGACAGTTTCTCCTCTGCCTTGGACGAGATCGAGGAGCTCTGTCCCACATCTACCTCCACAGAGGCCACAGCAGCAGCGACTGACAGCTCCAAAGGGACCTCCATCGAGTCCAGCATCCAGAAACCCGAGGGGCCCCAAGAGAACCGCACGGACGACTCAAAACTGATAGACTCTCTGCCTGGGAATTTCGAAATAACAACGTCCACGGGTTTCCTGACAGACTTGACCCTGGACGACATCCTGTTTGCCGACATTGATACGTCCATGTATGATTTTGACCCCTGCACATCCTCGTCAGGGACAGCCTCAAAAATGGCTCCCGTGTCAGCCGACGACCTCCTCAAAACTCTGGCTCCTTACAGCAGCCAGCCCGTCACCCCGAGTCAGCCTTTCAAAATGGACCTCACAGAGCTGGACCACATCATGGAGGTGCTCGTTGGGTCCTAAGACCCAGGGCGATCGTGCCCGCCCAGACCCTGGGGCGTTCCCACAACCTGACAGTTCTCCGCACTGTGCATGCACCCTTGCTTGCCTTTTTCAGAGAAAAAAGAAAATTTTACAAAAGGATCACACTAGTTTTTGCTTTGAGCAGAGTTGGAGTGCCTTCATACAAGTATGACCACTTTTAATATGCTTTTTTGAGTGGTTCCTCAGAGACCTACTACCCTGGTATAGGAAAGAATACATTTGAAGACAATGTTGCTATGTTGAATGACAAAAATAAACCGTTCAAGTGAAGCACAAGGATTAAGTTGGAAAAGCTGTAAATTGCATGTGCATATTTGTCTATTTTTTCTATAAGTTTTATTGCAAGAGGTAAAGAAGAAAAAAATATATATATATAATTTAGATAATCTCAGTACCTTTTTTGGCATTTTTGCCCTGTATAGGTTGACTTGGCAATTCAGCCTTTTTAGAGGCATTAACTACTCCTCGTAAGTGTTGCATTTACATGGCTGTTTAGAAAACTGCTGCCCAAATTTATTTTATATTTTTGTACAGATTCTGCAGTTTATGATATTGTTTTTCTAAAAACAAATGCTGTTTATACATATGAGATAGCTATTTTGATAGGATTTGCTCACATAGTTCCTGCAAACTTCAGATGTACAAGTTGCACTTGTACTTTTATAGAGTTGTAATGTTTTATATGTGTATGGTGCAAGAGAAAATTGGATCAAATCAATCTGCAGTTGATGTCCCCAAATGCAAACACACCACGGGCACATACATGCACACACATAACACACACAGCGCTTTAAGAAAGGGCCAGGTGATATCACACCCAAATTTCACAAGCACTGACCCCCTGGCACAAACACCCGCCAGTACTGTGACTTCCAAAGCCAGAGCCACGTCTGCTCATCAAACTTGCATTAAGCAGCTGGTGGAGATGGCCACAGAGCTTGGGGTTTAAGTGATGGTTCTCCTTAGCTCCCTTTTTTAAAGGGAAGGCTACCAGTCTTACTTTAGAGTGTATTTATGCCAAGTTTGCTCTTTTAATTGTTTTTATTTTTTTAAGTGAAAACCTAGATCTTTCCTTTTTGGCATAATTTTTATGAAGACCTGAAATTTTACATCTGAATACAATTTTGTGATAAGCAACCAACCTCTTCATGGAACTAAGCCCTCTTGCAATGCTTAGGGCTCCTAAAGAAGAAAATCTCCCCAGAAGGCATCCATCATGTTGCTAAATTGTCTTTTGCAGCTTCCCTTCCCTAGAGCTTTTGTTCTCTCTGTTGCTAAGAGCTAAAAATGGCATCTTTGTGATCACCACAGTGAGCTCTGCTCACCTCGGCTGGCCCGGGATGCACTCTTACAATATCCATGACTCTTGAACCTGGAGTTCCTCACCTTACGTGACGGCTTCCCATCTGGTTGCTTTCTTAAATCAACTGCTTTAACTACACTTTACAAGGCTGTTTTACCCAAAAACACACACAGGATTTTCTATGCATGTTTCCCCCTCCCCCCGCCTCCTACCCCCAGGACACACTTGAGAAGTAGCTTTTTATTCCTAGCTGTGTACATTTAATTTTAAAATGTTTGCAATGTATCATGCTTGTTGCCGAAGTTGTTTATGGCCTTTTCGTTTCAGTTTTTTCTTTCTTCCAATGGTACTTTAGCTGTTGAGTGCAGGTTACAACCTATATTGTTATGCAGATGGCTTCTTTAGGAATAACTTTTATATTTATTTAAAAATTTTAAATTATGGGATTTTGTTTTTTGTTGTTGTTGTTGTCTTTGTTGTTGGTCATTTGTCAATATTCAGTCACCAATTCTGCTCACTTCTTGCCATGGATAAAATTGGGTCTTTCTGGCTAATTAAAAAAGACAACTTTATAAAATGGCACTTTAAACAAGCCATAGTTTTATTTTTATAATGCACATGGCAAAGCAAATACGTTTGTGATGAAGGAACTGCTCATCGAAGCAAAAGATTCATATGTGATATGATAAAATCTTTCTACATTCTAATGTACTTTTTTACCCCACTTGAATGTGTTTTAATGGCTAATTATCAACTCGGTAGAGCAGTGAGAAACTGATCAAATTGCACTTGTTCTCCTACAAGCAACCTCCACACAGACACCTCTGAGTGCTACAGATGTGTCGTTTCCTTTGATAGGACCAGGGACCATGTAATCAAGGTGAGGGTTGTAGATGCTTCCAGTGTCACTGTGCCTGTCCATTTTAAGAGCTTCCCTTTCTTGTAGAGAACAAGTCTGCCCAGACTCCATGCTTTTTATAACTGGAGGACCCGGCGAATCGCCCATGCTGCACACGTCTGCATACGTACACACATACAATGGTGTTGATTATTCCGAACAATAACCGGGTAAAGCAGTTGATTTGCCATTGTTAAAACTGATTTACAGTAACTTAGAACAACTGTACTTTCGTTGGATTAGCAAATCCTGTGTTTAAACAAATCCCATATGTTGGGCAACAGTTCAAATAAGCACAGAGAAGTGTTGCCCAAACTTGGTTCTCTGACTCTCATGTATTTGTAAGGCTGGGCTTCAAAATCAAAACAAAACCCCCCAACAACAGCAGGCAAATGCTTTTTAACTCTGACACCCTTGCTGTAAATTCTTGATTCAAAGTCTAACGAGAAGGACATGGAAGATTAGTGGCCGATTTTCAGAAAGCAAAACTGTCAAGGGTTCACATTGTCTTTGTGTCCTATTCTTACAAAGTGATGTCCCAACAAGGAAGGGTAGGAGCCAGAGGTGGGATCTCCAAGTCCCAGTGTGAGTACGGGATGTGCTTCCAGATGCCACCTGGCAGCAGTGCCTTCCCCTCTGTAAAAGATGTTGCGTGGCATCCAGAGCCAGGCAGGCAGCTTGAGGTGCCTTCATGAGAAAGACGTGCTGGGGGCTGGGGCTGGGAGAGGACAATTATTGACAGTGATGTGCAATGAAGTGACAAGATGAGAGCAGAATCATAAGAGCTTTGAATTTGAAGTGATTTTTTTTTCCCATAAGTTATTTATTCCTTTTTCTGTGTAAATATATTTATTTTACTGTGGAGCTCTAACAACATCTGGATCGTAACATGTGCAGAATGTATGGTAGGAATGTATTCTCTTGTAGGAATGTAAATCTGTATTAAAAGGGGGTCCGTGCCAGGACCCCTGGGTCTTCTCATCGTATGCACAGTCCACATTCATTTTTACTCTCTTCTCTAATATGGGTCTATTTGAAATATGCAAAAGGTATGGACGAGGAATGTTTTAATACCTCCAAATTTTTGAGAAAATCAAGCATCAAAGGGTTGATATTTTTAAAAGTTTTTTTAGTAGCACTTTCTCTGGATGACAGAAGGGGCAACCCCACGGGCACCCTCGTTCATACCAAAGGGTGAGAAATGGCCTGAGCCGCCTCTGCACCTCTCGAGTGTCTTGATCAATTGAGCTTTCTGTCGCCGTAGCCCCTTGGAGTGCCCCAACTGCCCCGAGGTCAATCAAGGAAAATTTATCAACTAAATAAGCTCCAAAGAGCCAAAGTATCAACTTACAGATCGTTTTTAAAGCTTAAATGTATTAACCACCTATGCGGTAAACAATGAATTATGAATACCGCAGGGCAGCCTTCTTAAATAACAAATGTTAAAAAAAAAAAAAAAGAGAGAGACTCTATACTTTGTGCAGCGATTGTTATTCCACTCTATATGAATTGTCTTAATTTGAAAACCTTGCTGTTACAAATTGGACCTTTATACATTTCTGAAAATATTGGAAAGAGCATATTTAACCTGTTCTGGCTGTAAATGGTTAACTTCCTGTAACTGCCCTGCACCTGGAGGCGTAGAGTTGTGTGCGTCCTGCTTATGTACAATTGTTTTCAGTGTTTCTAAGAATGAGTCTGAATGGTTCTTTAAAATTAGCCAGGATCAAATGCTATTGCAGACAAAGCCAATAAAAATGTTGGACTTCCTTTGAGGATAACAAGTTTGGAAGAGAAGTGCAGGCCATATGTGCGAATGACCGCGATTGTGAAAAAGGTGTACATAGTGCCGTGTTTGGTGCATGGTTTTTGAGGAGGGCTTCTTGTCAAAAAGGAGGCATAACCTTTCCCCCACAGACCTGAGAGCTGTGCCTTTTCTATGCAATGTTACAGATGTTACATCGGAACCCTGATGGCTGTATTCACATGTAGGTTTGGGCTGTAATCAAAACAATTGGACAGATTAAATGTACATGGAAATGAGCAGTCTTACTTTTGTAGTTTTATATTATACAATAAACAATTAAAAGATGAGAGAGGCGTGCTCGCAGTTTTCTTTTGACCGGAGCACAGCGCGGCAGTTCGCTCGTGTTAAGCAACAGTCCTGCGGCAGCAACAGCGGCCTCTGCTGGGGTTGGTGCTGTTGGGCCTGGTGAACCTTCCTGCTCACAGGAACCGTCTTTCTCTCCTGGTTCTCCCCCTGCCTCTTGGACCCTTCCTGACCTCCTTTTTCTCACATCTGTGCCCCAGCTCTCCCTAAAACATTGTTTTTTCAAGGGTTTGGCCTGTGACCAGCTCTCCGGCAAGCCTCCACTCATTCTACGGCTTGCTCCCCCAAGGGCATCTGACCCCCTGGGATTCTCAAAACGATTTCCAGCCCCTGCCTCTCTCCTGAGCTGATGCTCATATCTGCCATCTCACACATAGCGTGTCTCACACCATCTCGTTTCCCGAGGGGGCTGGGCTGCAGGCTGGTGGGCCTCAGCTCTCTTCTCCCACATTCGGCTCAGCTGCCCACACGCACGGGCTGGGCTCCGGCCCCAGCCACTTTGTTCCCTCTGCCATCTCCTCCCCGTCCTCACCACAACTTCCCCAACTCAGTCCCTCCCTCACAACTTCCCCAACTCAGTCCCTCCCTCCTGCCGCCAGCGGTTGTACCTGCTCCCTAATGAGTCTTTCTGCCACAGTTGTCTCCAACATCCCTGACTCTAGAGTTGACGTGCTAAAATGCCAGTGGTTCCTCTGATTGTCCCACATCCTCCGTAAGTGCCCCCTGGCTGTGCGATCTGGAGCCTCCCCCGGCTGTGTCCCAGGGGCTGACGGGGGAGATCCTGTGCAGCCCCCTTGGCTGCTGGACCGTCTTTGATGGGGTCATCAGATCCAGACTCGCCTGCCCAACTGGAGAGGGAAGGGGCTGGTTTGTGAGAGACCTGGGAAGTGAGGATTCCGTTGAATCAGCAGTGGGATGGGTGGGGCAGTGTTGGGAAGGTGTTAGGGTTTTACTGTGGCCCTCCAAAAAGGTTCCAGTACTGCAGAATGTGACCTTAATTTGTAAATAGGATCTTTACAGAGAAAATCAAGTTAAAATGAGGTTATTAAGTTAAAATGAGCCCTAATTCAATATGACTAAAGACCTTATGAAAAAATTTTGACACAGGGAGAATGCCATGTGAAATCAAAAGCAGAGATTGGGGCGATCGGCAAACCAAGGAACCGGCAAACCGCTGGAAACAAGGGGAGAGGCACGAAGCAGATTCTTCTTACAGCCCTCAAAGGAACCAACCCGCCAATGCCTCAGTCTGGGACTTCTAGCCTCTAGAAAAATAAATGTCCAGGCCACCCAGTTTGGGGAACTTGGTTACAGCAGCCCTGGCAAACTGAAACGGAGCGCTTTCCAGACAGCCCCGTGGAGACACTCAGGCAACTAGAGATGCTCAGTAGAGTGGTTCGTATCACAAATTATGAGCATCTGCTATTAACTAATGATAGAACTTTGGCAAATCATTGAATCTCTATTTCTGAGGATGAGATAAAGTCATAGCTCCTAAAGCTCTTTGAAAATGTCAATGGTATAATAAAAATGCAAGTATGAATGTGAGGTCTATCCTCATGCCTAGAACTGTACCTGGCACATAGTAGGCACTTGTAGATGTTTGTCAAATTAAAAGAAGAAAAAAAAATATTCTGTAGTTAACCCTTCTGTACAGAATGAGAGAAGCACAGCACTCCACCTCTCCCTCGCCTGGGTCCAAGGTTCACTCCGTCCTCACCACCTCGAACGGACGTGCCCCGTTCCCTGCACACACCAGCACCCTGCGTCTGTGTGCACTTGGGTGTGCCTTGCGCCTTCTGCGTGGAGAAACTCTACCATCGTTTCAAGGCCAAGCTCAAATGCCTGTCAATGAAGCCTTCTCTGCATCCCCCCCCCACCCCCCGTCAAAACTAACCTCTTCTCCTGAGCTCCTGTAGGGCTCTGTACCTGGGCAAACACGCACATAGCAAGTGCTGCCGAATCTTCAGATTAGCCCATCGTGTTTCCTCCGTAGCCTTTGCTCTCCTTAAGAGCAGCAATCTGTGTTGTTTATCTTCGCCAGAGGTCGGCAAACTGCGACCCGCAGGCCAAATCCTGCCCACTGTCTGTTTTTGTAAGTAAAGTATTTATGGGACCTGGCTGTGCTCATGTATCTGTGTGTCGCCTATGGCTGCTGTCGTGCTACTGTGGCAAAGACTATGTGGTCCTCTAAGGCTAAAATATTTGCTCTTTGGCCCTGTACAGAAATAGTTTGCGGCCGGGCGCGGTGGCTCACGCCTGTAATCCTAGCACTCTGGGAGGCCGAGGTGGGCGGATCGTTTGAGCTCAGGAGTTCGAGACCAGCCTGAGCAAGAGCGAGACCCCATCTCTACTAAAAATAGAAAGAAATGATAAGGACAGCTAAAAATATATATTAAAAAAAAATTAGCCGGGCATGGTGGTGCATGCCTGTAGTCCCAGCTACTTGGGAGGCTGAGACAGGAGGATCCCTTGAGCTCAGGAGTTTGAGGTTGCTGTGAGCTAGGCTGACGCCACGGCACTCACTCTAGCCTGGGCAACAGAGTGAGACTCTGTCTCAAAAAAAAAATAAAATAAAAATAAAAATAAAATAAAATAAAAAAAAGAAATAGTTTGCCAAATCCTGATCTTTGCAACCCTCACACAATACTTAGGACAGTGGCCGTAGATGGGACAGGCTCAGGGCTTCCACCGTCTGCGGGCATACTCCCCTGGGAAGATGACTGCAGTACAGGAGCCAGGAGAGTCCTGGGGGCCAGAGGGGCCAGAGCACTCAGGAAAGTCACGCGAGAATGGACATCTCCTGTGGGCAAGGCTAAACCCCAGGTCTCCACTCTCAGTGTGGTGCTTTAGGTTAAGTCTTAAGGCAAAACAGGAATATCTTAATGCTGAAAGCATGTTTGCAGGGAGGCAACCATGACCTCTAATACCATGCATGTCCTGATGGTCAGCTATTTATTTACAGAGAATACTGCGCTGCGTGCTTACAAGCCAATCCAGGGTCCCGGATTCTCTATTGCCTCTTCCATCTTTGCTGTTAATGTCCTTTTGTTCCTCTTGGAAGGGAATCTTTGACTAAATCAGGACTAACAGTCCCCAGGGTTACCGCTTACCGAGCACTCACATGTACCAGACACAGCTATGTACTGGTGTGCATGGTCGCAAGAACTATTTTCTGTTTTTTTTTTTTGACCACCCCCACTTTACAGAGGTGGGAGTCCAGGCTCAGAGAAATTAGGCAACTTTCTAAAGGTCACACAGCTGGTAAGTGGCAGAGCTGGGATTGCAGCCTGGGTCTCTCTGACTCCTGTGACACCTTTAGCAAACTCCTTGCCTACAGCCTGGAAGCTGAGCAAGGTGAAGGAGTCAGGAGGCCATGTTCTAACCTGAGCTTTACGTCTATCCCTTGCCTGACCTTGCATAAGTGACTTCACCTCTCTTCCTAGGGCATTGGCCTGAGGAGCAGGAGCAAGAAGACGTCCTGGTGGGGTCAGCAGTGAGCCAAGAGGTAGGATAGCTCTGCAGGGCTGAATGCCCCTAGGCTCTCTTGTCATGGCTCTGTGTGGCCTTGGGCCAGTCACTTCCCCTCTCTGGGAGTCAGTAGCAAAAGAAGGATGCGGGATACACATGCCTGCCACGCTCTGAGCTGGGGCTTTCCCTGGCAGCACACTAGAATCACGGGCGGACCTGGGCGTGTAGTCCAGGCCTTGAGGATTTTTATGAAAGCTCTGGGAGGGAGGAGAGCCACTACTCTAAGGATGCCAGCCTTCGAGGCTTCTGGGATGGTGTGGCCGTGTGCATGACCGGGGAGGCACACATGCTGGCATTGTCCCTGGAGCTGGGAACCCCCTCCACAGCAGGCTGGTGGCCCCAGCCCCACAGCCACCAGGCAGCCTCCCCTCCTTCGTCCCTCCCCTCCCAGGCAGGACAGCCTGAGCTGCCAGCTGCTAGCAAGGCCTATTGTTCAGCAGTGACAAGAAATGGCTGCAGAGCACAGGCTGGAGGCAGAGGGGGAGGGGTGGGGCGAGCTGGGAAATGTCTCCCAACACCAGCTTCCCTGGGGGATTTGGCCTGCCTGCCTGGGAGAAGTCTGGCAGTCTGTCCCCTCCCTGCTTAGGGTCTAACAGACTTCTTTTTTCCCCCTAGTTGTCTTCTCAGGACGTGATTGCGGGTGGAAGCGTGTGGCACTGTTTGTGTGTCAGTGCAGGGAGTCAGGCTGCCTGCAGAAAAGGATTTATGGTCACTCGTCTCCCAGCTGAGTGCCTGAGTGCGGTGCCAGGTGGCCGAGCGCGTTTGAAACGGTGTTGCAAGCTGGTCCGATCCAGACTCTTGTGCCGAACGGGCTTCCTCGGGCCTGGAGAGGCGGCAGCGGTGCTGACGGTGATGATCCCGGAGGTCTGTGTATAGCTTAGTGGCACAAGATACACGTCACACACACATTCGCTTTATTTGATTCTGGTGATGATTCTGGAGGGAGTTCGGGCCCGGGGGGCCCTTCTTGGGCCTGAGGAAACTGAGGTGCAGGGAGGGGCACAAAGTGACTAAGTGTAGCCCCAAACTCTGGACCCTCCCTTTGTTACCCTGGGGGGAGTGGGGGAGGCTTCAGGGCTTAAAGAAACTGGCCAGAAATCTATTTATGAAGAAATAAAGCTCCTAGCAAGCCGAGGAGCCGAAGTCACGTATTCTCTTGACGCTTTGTAACAGGGGCTTGGTGGGAAGAGAAGCTATTCAGAGTTTTGGCGCTGTCCTGTCCGTCCCTGAGACCCCACCTCCCCCCCCACCCCGCCCCTGGCCCAAACACACAGCCCAGACGGAGTTGAGGGGGCAGGAGTGGGTTACCTGGGGGCCACCGCCCTCCCCATGGCGCTGCCTACACAGTCCGCCTCACAGACTCAGGCACTTGCTGTGTTAACCCGGCTTTGAGAAATCCCGGGTCCCCGTCCCGCCAGACTGCTGCCCCTAAGCCATGCCGGTGCAGCAATTCTGCAGCCACCAAGCTGCCCCTTACCTCCCAGTCTCTGACTCTGTCTCTGTTTCTCCCTTCCCCTACTTTGCGGTCAGTCTTTCTGTGTGTCTCTGCACGCTTTGCTGGCCCAGAGCAGCCGAGCCTGACCTCGGGAGCTGGATGTCACAGGTCCCTGCCCTCCCGAGGCCTTGGTTCTCCAGGGCGGTCTGGTGTGCTTGGCTCCAGCTCCTGGGCTTTGAGGCAGGCCTGGTGGGGTTGGGCGGCTGTGGGCTCAGGCTCATGGAGGTCTGGGGACCTCCGAGTCCCTTCCTGGGGGGCTCACCCACTGGTCCAGGGCCTCAGTGCTGCGTCCTGGTGTCCCCATCTGGGCTGTCCAGCCCCCCTTGGGCTCAGCTGGGGTAGAGGTTGTCCATCTCTGTTTTCCAGGTTAACCTGAGCATTTCCGACTGGAGTGTCTAGTTGGCCTGCAGGTGTGGATGCAGTCAAGGCAGACAGCCCTCCTGGCTGGCCCAGCTGGGGGCACCGGCTCCTAGGGCAGGTAGGCTCTGAGGAGGGACAGGTGTGTCTGCCGCGGAGGAGGATGGAAGCCTGTGGTGCCGGCGAGGAGGGGGCTGCAGGGTTCTGAGTCATTTGCTCTAAGTGATCTGCAATCAGAAGAGGTGGTGTGGGCAGGGGACTCCGAGCCAGGGCTGGGGACCTGTGCCCTCAGGGAGACTGGGCGGGGGAGACTACCTTTGTAAAGCACATTCTCTTTACAGAAAGTGTGGGCCCTGGGCTGGGCCCTCTCTGATCACCTCTCTCTAATCCAGAAAAGGAAATTAACGCCCAGAAGGGTTAGGCCAGTTGTCCAAGGCAGTGAAGGAGCTCAGGAAATTTCACCCCAAAATATGACTCCTTGGTATTAACAGTACTTTGAATTAAAGGCCTTTAGGCTGGGCGCGGTGGCTCACGCCTGTAATCCCAGCACTCTGGGAGGCTGAGGCGGGAGGATCGCTTGGCTCAAGAGTTCTAGACCAGCCTGAACAAGAGCGAGACCCTGTCTCTACTAAAAATAGAAAAATTAGCCGAGTGTGGTGGCGTACCTGTAGTCTCAGCTACTCGAGAGGCTGAGGCAGGAGGATCGCTTGAACTCAGGAGTTTGAGGTTGCAGTGAGCCATGATGATGGCACTGCACTCTAACCTGGGTGACAGAGCAAGACTCTCAAAAAAGAGAGAGAGAGAGGATCTTTGGAAGCAAAAAGGGCTCATACCCACTGAGGTGGGTCCCTGTGGGTCATAACAGAGAACTTGTGTCTGATGGCCAGTAGCAGCAGGAAGACCAGCTGGGATGGCCCTGGATTGGGACACCCCTATGACACAACTATGCTTTACTGGCTCACTCCCCCGTGTTCCCCCTCACAGTCGGTGGCACCACGATGCTCCTAAGCATGATGCCCAAATCCCTGGAGTCATTCTTGACTCTCCCCTTTCCCACCTGCACCTACTCCGTCAGCAAACCCTGCTTATTCTGCCTTCCAGACAGATTCGAGATCCACTGCCACCTCACCGTCCCCATTGCCATTGCCATCCAGATGGTCTCCCTGCTCCCATCCTTGTTTGGATTTCTGTCCTCAACAGAGTACCCAGAGAGATACGGGAAATACACATTAGTCGTGTGCTTCCAAATACGAGCACCTGGGGACCTTGTGAAAATGCAGATTCAAATTCAGCAGGTTTGGGATGGGGCGGGAGCCTGCATGTCCAGCAGGCGTCAGGCAATGGTGGACCAACTGTTAGATGTGTCACTCCCGTGCCCCAACCTCTCTCCACTGGCTTTTTGGAATTAAAATCCATAATTCTTGTCGTGGCCTTTGTGGCCCCAGCTGCTTGTCCCACCCTACATCTCCCGTCTGCCCCACCACTTCATCCCAGGCCACCGGCCTTCTTGCTGTTTCCTCCTCTTGGCCTCTGCACCTCCTGCTCCCTCTGCCTGGCTCCTCCTCCCCCTCTTCCGTATGTCTCTCTGCGTTTATTTGATGATTGTGTCTCTCTCACTGCGTTGTAGAGCCGGGGAGGACTAGAATGTGTGTGTGTGGTTGGGGGCAGGGGCTGTGTCCCCAGTGCCTGGCAGAGAGGCAGGCCCTTGGGAACCACTGCTGAAGGAAGGAACAAAGGACTAGATCCTGCCAGGCGCTGGGGTCAGGACGGAGCAAGGCAGATCTGGCGCCTGCCCTCTGTCACCTATAGCCTTGTTCCCCAACAGGACAGGGTGTGGGACTGGGTCGTGGTGGGTGTTTCCTGACCTCTTCCTGTGTCTGCCGTGGGCTGAGGGTTTTCCATGAATTACCTCATTTAAGCTTCACTCCCGGCCAGTGAGGTGGGCTTTGTCATCACCAACTTCCCATGGGAGGGTGGCCTCTTGGGCTGCCCCACAGTTTCTAGGGCTCCCCTCTCTGTGCCCCTGGGTCAGTGGTCTGACTTCCCTGCCCTGTCCTGCCCAGAGCCAAAGCGTGGGCAGCCTGCAGGGAGGAGAAGCATCTAGCACCCGCCCTGGCCCTGGGTGCTTGGACAATCCAGCTCCCACCCCACCAGGGACACTGGTGAGGGTTGGGAGGGGTGAGAAAAGGGAGGTGCGGATAGTTGATCGAGATTAATGGTTTGTGTGCTGGTCTTGTGAGAGCTAGTTCCCTTTCCCAAAAGCAGTTTTGTGCAGTTAGCCTGAGCCACCCCCCACCCTAAGTGGTTCTCTGGGCTCCAGGTGCACCCTCCAGGCCTTCTGCTAGGGAGAGGAAAGAGTATGCTGGCTGTTGGTGCCGAGAGGGGCTGCCTGGCCCTGCCCTGAAGGAGAGGGGAGTGGACTGGAATCTCTTTAAAAGTACTTTTACATTTCTTTATTAATAGACTGATCTAAAAGACATTTTTAGATGTACAGAAAAATTGCAAAAATGTACAGAGTTCCCATAGACCCTCCTCCCCAGCCCCCAAGTTTACTGTATTATTAACATTTTGCATTTGTGTGTGGTATTTGTTACAGTTGATGAGCCCATATTGATACATTATTATTAACTGAAGTCCATAGTTCACATCAGAGTTCACTTTGGGTACTGTACATTCTATGGGTTTTGACAAATGTGTAATGATATGTATCCACAGTCACAGTATCATCCCTGAAATCCCGTGTTCCACCTGTCCATCCCTCATCCCTCCCCAGGAATCTGGGCAACCTCTGATCTTTTTACTGTTTCCATAGTTTTGCCTTTTCCAGAATGTCATATACTTTAAATCATACAGTGTTTAGCCTTTTCAGACTGGCTTCTTTCACTTAGCAATACATGTTTAAGATTCCACCATGTCTTTTCATGACTCAATAGCTTGATAGCTTTTTAGGCCTGAATGATAATCCATTGTTTGGGTGAACCACCATTTATTTATCCTTCTCCCACTGAGGACACTTTGGTTGCTTCCAAGTTTTGGCAATTTTATGAAGAAAGGTAATATAAACATTTATGTGCAGGGTTTTGCGTGGACATTTGGGTAAATACCTAAGAGGATGATTGTGGGATTATATGGTAAGAATGTTTTTAGCTTTGCAAGAAACTGCCAAACTGCCTTCCAAGTGACTGTACCATTTTGCATTCCCAAAACAGGACGCTCCTTCAGCAATGATGAGTGTCCTATTGCTCCTCATCCACGTCCCCGTTTGGCCTGTTGTCAGTGTTTTGGATTTTAGCCATCATAATAGGTGTGTAGTAGTATCCCATTGTTATTCTAATTTGCAAATCCCTAATGACATATTACCTTGAGCATCTTTTCATATGTTTATTTGCCATCTGTATGCCTTCAGTGAAGTGTCCGTTCAGATCTTTGCCCAGTTTTAATTGAACTGTTTGTTTTCTTATTGTTAAAGTGTTCTTTGTGTATTTTGGATACCAGTTCTTTGTCAGATATACATTTTGAAAATATTTTCTCCCAGTCTGTGGCTTGTATTTTCATTCACTTAACAATGTCTTTTGCAGAAATGTTTTTAATTTTAATGAAGTCCAACTTATTAATGTTTTTCTTTCATGGATTGTATTTTTTGTGTTATATTTAAAAAGTCATCACCAAATCCAAGGTCACCTAGATTTTCTCCTATATCATCTTCTAGAATTTTTATAGTTTTGCATTTTACATTTAGGTCTATGATCCATTTTGAGTTTATTTTTGTGAAGACATAAGGCCTGTGTCTAGATTCATTTGTGTGTGTGCGTGTGTGTGTGTCCATTTGTTGAAAAGACTATCTTTTCTCTATGGAACTGCCTTTGCTCTTTTGTCAAAGATTAATTGAACTATATTTCTGTCAGCCTATTTCTGGGCTATCTATTCTGTTCCATTGATCTATTTGTTTATTCTTTTTTTAATACCATGTTATCTTAATCATAGTAGTAGTATCAGTCCTCTGACTTTGTTTTCTCCTTCAATTTTGTGTTAGCTACTCTTGGTCTTTTGTCTTTCCACATAAACTTTAGAATCACTTTGCCAATATCCACAAAATAGCTCGCTGGGATTTTGTTTGTGATTATATTAAATGTATAGATCAAGTTGAAAAGAACTGATATCCAAACAATATTGAGACTTGCTATCCACAAACATGGAATATTTCTCCACTTATTTAGATCTTCATTGATTTCTTTCACAAGCATTTTGTAGTTTTCCTCATATAGATTTTGTACATGTTTCATTAGACTTATACCACAGTATTTCTTATTTGGAGGTGCTAATGTAAATGGTGTTGTGTCTTTAATTTCAAATTCCAAAACGTTCAACATTTTAACATTCCAAACATGAATCAGTTTACTTCCTGAACTTCTAAAGTTATTTTTCCCACTGATTGTAAACTCTCAACTCCTTCCCTGACCAGGCCTCCCCTCCAACCTCATTTTTTCCCATGTGCTCCCTCACTCAGGACGCCGTCACTGCACTAGCCTTTCTGACCTGAGACCACCACTCCGAGCTCAGTCCTGCCTCAGTGCTTTTGCACTTGCTGTACCCTTCACCTCTATCCTTGTATTACATTGAACTTCTGGAATTACTAGTTTTATAGACCAAAAAAGGTTCCACATCAGTGATGACGTGGGGCTCTACCTACTATGTCTCAATCCTTGTTACCCTCCAAGTCTCAGCTGAAATGTCACCTCCATAGAGAGGCCTTCTCTGACCACCCAATCCCAACCAGGCACGTCACTCTGTTTCTTTCCTCCAGCATTTATCACCATCTAAACTCATCTCATTTATACATCTGCCTCCTTGATTCTTAGCTGTATTCCTTCCTCTACCACATGAACCTCCTGACACTAGGGACATGGTCTTGGTCGACAAGGCCCTCAGAGACCAGATGGGCTGGGGGCCCAGACACTTGTTCCACCCCCCTCCACTCCAAACTTGACCAGTGTCGTATATCCAACTGGCTCTCTGGCCAGGAATGGAGCCTGATTTACCTGACATAGAACAATAGGGAAGCATGATATTTCTGCCCCTGAGTGTTGAGGACTAAATTCAAAACTTCCATGATCATGTGGTTGAATAGTACCAGGGATTGTTCAAAAAAAGATGCTGTTGGAGGCAGAGGGGACTGGGTGAGGACCAGCTCTGCCCCAGAAACACCCATTTGCTTCCTTAGCTACCACCTCCTCCAGCCTGTCCCCTGCTCAACAACAGAAGAGCTTTCCTACACCCACCGTGCTACTCCAGCTCCTACTCAGATCCATACCTCTGGTGGCTCCCTATTGCCATAGGAAAGAGTCAAACCCTTTCCCATGCCTTCGGGGCCAGCCCCTGCTCTGTCCTGCCGCTCCAACTTCTCCTGGAGTCCTTCCTCTCTCCTTAGTCCAATGAACCCTGCCCATCCTCTGGAGCTCAGATTAAGCCCCACCTCCTCTGGGAATGTTCCCCGTCAGCCTACAATACAGGCTCCTGTGCACCTCCTGTCAGAGTCCTGGTTAGCTTGCTCGGCTCACAGGGTTTCTTTGAGGATTTCCAGGGCCTGTGTCAGAGCTCAGGCTCTGAAAGAATAGGGACTGAGTCCAGAGACTGAGCATCAGCTTGTGAGTGTGACTTCTTAGAAGGGGAAAGAGGGGAGACCAAGGGGCCTCCTAGCCAGAGAGGACCTCTGTGGACCGAGGCTCCTCCTTGGTGGGCAGCTCAGAGAAGTGGAGCGTGGTACCCTCAGAGGGAATCTGTGCAGCACTTCCTCCTCCCCTCCCTCCTCCTCCCCCAGGGTGGAGACAGCCGGGTTGACTCAAGTGGCAGGAAAAATGTCCCCCCCCTCCAAGCTGCTACACATCTGTGCCCAGACAAAGCCAGCTATTAATCCTTGCCTTTGTATGAGTGTTTGGGTGTTGAATTCCACTTGGATCTGCTGGCTTTTGGAAGGGGAGATTGGAGGGGATTTAGTGGAAACAAAAGGAACCCACTGAGGGGAATGGCTTGTGGGGGGGGGGGTTGGGGGTTGTGAAGAGGAGCTAAGAAACCCAAGTGCATTCACTCTTAGCCTGGCAAGGGCTCCTGGGAGCCCAACTTCAGCCGGAGCTGAACAGGGCTCCCACATTCCCAGGGTCTGAGTCACAAAAAGGGGCCACTCCCCAGGAGAAAAACACCTACTTTGCAGGGCCTGGCAGGGTCCTGCCTTCGGCTCCAGATGCTGCCTGGGGCAAAGCCTGACAGGGCCTGGGCACTGCCCCTTTCAGACAGGGAGATCCCATTGCCCGGGGGAGTCCAAGGGTGGGAGACAGCAGGAAATAGGGACTAGGAAGAAGTCCA
Source organism: Eulemur rufifrons (assembly GCF_041146395.1). Taxonomy (NCBI): domain Eukaryota; kingdom Metazoa; phylum Chordata; class Mammalia; order Primates; family Lemuridae; genus Eulemur; species Eulemur rufifrons. The sequence continues at coordinate 65,260,741 of NC_091001.1, forward strand.
GAGTGCTGGCGACTGAGTCCAGACCAGAAAGAGAGCCTCAAAGCCACCAGGAGTCCCCAGCTGAGTCCAACTTGGCAATAAGGCCAGAAGGCCTGAGGAAGGATGGACGCTCGAGGACTGAGTTTGGGCTCTCAGGAAGAGTTCTTGGGTACCTGGTCCCAGGCAAGAGCTCCATGTCCATGTCCAGGGTATAATCACACAAGTTCTATCTCTGGCTCAAGCACCAGACACTTGGAATAGCCCAGGACAGGGTCACAGTGTGTGTGTGTGTGTGTGTGCGCGCGTGTCCCAAGCAAGCAACTCTGAGGCGAAGACCTGCCAGTTGGGCAGGTGTTATTTGATTAACGTACTTAGCAGAAGCTCTGGTCTAGTTACCAGATTGCTAGGAGAGCAGCCTGGGGTGTGAACTGAAACACCCTGATCTGCCCCTCCTACTTTGTTAATTTCATTTAAAAAATGAGATTCCCCATCTGTAGGGGCTCGACTCTAAGACTCACAGAGTTGTCAAGTCACACCAAGTACAAATGATTTTAACTCTGTGGGTGTGGAGATACACACACACCCAAAGCTTCCTCCCCCTTTCCCCACCTTATCTGACATGTGTGGTTTTATCATTCATTCATTCACTAAATAGTTGGCTGAACTATTCCCCTGCAGGGCCCGGTCTAGTTTAGCTGCTGGGCAGCAAAAGCAAAATGTGGTTGCCTACTGACACTTGTGTGTTTAACTAAGCTTCTGGGCTTATTTAACTGTTTTCTTTTTCTTTTCCTTTTGTTTTTTGAGACAGAGTCTCGCTCTGTTGCCCAGGCTAGAGTGCCGTGGCGTCAGCCTAGCTCACTGCAACCTCAAACTCCTGGGCTCAAGTGATCCTCCTGCCTCAGCCTCCCGAGTAGCTGGGACTACAGGCATGTGCCGCCACCACCGGCTAATTTTTTCTATGTTTAGTTAATTTTTTTTCTGTTTTTATTATAGTAGAGATGAGGGTCTTGCTCTTGCCCAGACTGGTCTCAAACTCCTGACCTCAAGCAATCCTCCCTCTTTAGCCTCCCAGAGTACTAGGATTACAGATGTGAGACACTGCGCCCGGCCAACTGTTTTCTAATCAGTTGTAGCACATCCAGGATGTTTTATTCTCTCTCTACCCTAATTAACTCTAGAAATAAAAGAGTACACTAGAGGCCTTCATTCATTCACCCCCTCACTGATTCAGGTGAGGGGGAGGCAAGGCTGGCCCTAACTTTCTTTCTTGGTCTTTCGGAGAAGGAATTTGGGAATCAACCTGCTGCTGTGAAGGCTTCCTCCTCCCAACACTGCTTCTGAGGACCTGGCTCCAGACAGCCCCACTCTGGAGGTGGGAGAAAATAGGCGGGCCAGTTCCTGCCCCTGGGACTATGGCCTCCTCTGAGTCAGGGCTACGCACACCTCATCTGGCTCCCAGAAGACCATAAAGCCACTTCTGTTCCCAAGATTGTCAGGGGGCCTCTGCACTGTTGCTGAGATGCCTCCCTGGGCCTGGGTGACTCTGCACCTGGTGGAGACCTTGCTCTGCACTGAAGAGCCGTGACCTTGGTGGGCAGCTTCCCCTCTGGGCTGACAGTGAGGGGCTTGGAGGCACGGAGGTGGGCGTTGAGAGGATCAGTGAGTGTAGTGGATTAGAATCTCCAACTCCCACATCCTTGCAAAGCGCAGGGGGCTGTGAGCAGTGGCAAGTTCAGAGGAGTGGGCAGCTCTGACCCATCACCAGGTGGGCTGTGACAAATGGAATTACTGTGGGAGGAAGGGCCAAGAGGTGCAACAGGATGTTGATGGGATGGTGTGACTGGGCAAATGGGGAAGGGGCTGGGGTTAGAAGCCCTAATCAAGTGGCCTCCCAGGTAACAGGTGCAGGCACAGAGTCCAGGAAGGCCCTTCTGGAATCCATGGCTCTGGGGCTTGGCTGCTGTCTCCACCTTCCCTCCCAGCATGGCCCCTGGTGGGCTTGGTGAGGGTCCAAACCATCACTGTTCATGGGCTCTCCATGTCCATCTGCCCACCCCTTGGGCAGGGAAGGGTCTGGCTTCCCACATCAAAAATGATCAGAGTAGCATTTATGGAGTGTTATGTGTTAGGCAACGTGCTAAGTCCTTTACATCGCACTGTCTCTGTAAAGCCTCATAAGTCAGTACTATTACTATTCCCATTTTATAGCTGTGCACACGGAGGCTTAGAGAGGTTAAGAGCCTGACACAAAGTCACATGGCTAAATGGAGCTGGAGCCAGGACTTCAGAGGCCAGGCTCTTCTCAGACGGAGATCTCTCAGACTCCTGGATCGTCTTTTTTTTTCCCCAGTTCCACTTCCCTCAGCCTTTCCCAGACTAATTATGTAGAAAAGGCCTGGAAGAGGAGGAAAAATCCAGTTTGAGCCTGAATTTTGGCTACTTGGTCAAAGGTGAGCCACAGAAATCCAGAGAGTGGATGGTCAGGGGATTATCTGGGAATTTCATTGCTCCAAGAAGAAAACAGATTAGCAAACTCTGTTCTGGAAAGTAAGTAAAATTTTTTAATTAAAAATATATTTTTTTCCTTTTTGACAAAACAAGTACAGTGTGTCGTTTGTAGGGAAAAGCTAGAAAATACAGAGAAGCAAAAGTAAAAATATAAAACACCTTTGTACTACACACACGTAATTAGGCTAAAACCTTACATATATTTTTGCAAACTCTTTCCCAAACACACACACACGTACTTTTCATAGTCTTTATTCTTTTTAAAAGCAAAAATATTATTATTTGGAAACTGCTTTGTTTCACTCAATAATTTATCTGAGCAGCTTCTCGTGTGAGGATATATTTATCCACTGTGTCATATCCAGTGGCTGTGTGGCAGCCTATTTTATGGCTGCATTGTAAGTCATTGAACTATTCTCCTAATGCGAGATATTTAGGAATTGCCAATTTTTTGTTCCTGATCTGATTAACAACTCTAGTTAAATCTCAGTACATCCTTATTTATTCAGAGATCCTTAATGTGAAATTGATGGGTCAGAAGGTGTATGCATGTTGCCCCGCTGCCCTCGGGAAAGACTAACCATTTAGTCTCAGAAACAGTGTTTGAGACTCTCACCCCCAACCCCCAACACACACACAAACACTGTTGTTATTCCTGAGAATATTCTTTCATTAGGAAAAAAAAGGTTGACAATTTGATACATGAAATGCTATCTCATTATTGTTTTATTTAGCATTTCTTTAATTATTAATTGGGGTCAACAGGTTTTCATGTGCCTATTAGCCATTTTTATTTTGTCTTTGTGAATTGCCTATTCATGTCCTTTGTCCATTTTCTATTGGATATTCTTTTTAACACAGTTGTCTTATTTTAGGTGAGTAGTTCTTAGCCCTGGAATATTAGAATCACCTGGGAGACTTAAAAAAAATCCATAGAAAGAAAGAAGACAGAAAGAAAGAAAAGAGAGACAGAGTCCCATCCCAGGGTAAATAGTTGTTGGGCCCTGGGCATCAGTATTTTTTTAAGCGTTCTTGAGCTTCTAACTTGCAGGCATGGTTGAGAACCACTATTACAAATTAAATTTCTCCCACTGCCTGGCTCCAAATGCTTTCATTGCAGAATCTATTCTCATTTCTTTGACACCCAGTGTTTTCGTGCGGGCAGCAGGACTGTGAAGCAACACAACACCCTCCTCCCCAATTCTGTAAATCCCTTGGAGGAGGCCGGAGTTTCAGGAAAGAGGGTAAGACAGATGCTGCGGTCAGGCCCCCTGCCAGGTGGATTGGAAGAAAATGAAAAGAGCTTGCTCAGGCAATGAGACCTTCCCCTTAGGTCGTGTGAGCTCTCAGTGGAGGGGAGAGAACTGGGGTCCGAGGGAACATTCGCCTCTCTGTTGCCGCCGCCTTCAGCTACACAGCATTCTTGCCCTCTCTGGGTCTTCCTGGCTGAAGATGAGCATTTTATCTGAGGCAGCTCCTCTCCTTTCAGACGTCTGCATGAGGAGGAGGAGTTTGGGCCCAAGGAATTAAGTCCTTCAGCAGAGAACCTGCCAAGGTGTGGAGGGATCCCTGGGTGGTGCTTCTAGTTCTCTGGAGGGGTTTCTGACATTCTCAAACTTGTTTGAATTCACTGCCATTAAAACGCAAAAGATTGGCCTGGCGCGGTGGACCTCTGCAAGACCTCTGCAGTCCCCGACCTGAAGGGACACTGAGCCAGCCTGCGGGATCCTAGGGACCTTCCTGACTGAATTCATCCCGGCCTGTCCCCCAGGAGGAGCCCTCGCCCTGCCCTAGGGTGGAACAGAAGAGTAAAGGGAGAAGAACAGATCTTTTGCAGGTTCTTTTTTTTTTTTTTTTGAGACAGAGTCTTGCTCTGTTGCCCGGGCTAGAGTGACATGGCGTCAGCCTAGCTCACAGCAACCTCAAACTCCCGGGCTCAAGTGATCCTCCTGCCTCAGCCTCCCAAGTAGCTGAGACTACAGGCATGCACCACCATGCCCAGCTAATTTTTTTATCTATGTATTTTAAGTTGTCCAGCTAATTTCTTTCTGTTTTTAAGTAGAGACGGGGGTCTCGCTCTTGCTCAGGCTGGTCTCGAAATCCTGACCTTGAGCGATCCTCCCACCTTGGCCTCCCAGAGTGCTAGGATTACAGGTGCGAGCCACCGCGCCCGGCCTGTAAATTTAGTTTTTATTGAGCACGTACTTTGTGCCAGGGACCCCATGCTTTGTCTTCATTACCTCATTAATTGCTCACAGAAACCTTTTGTTATCTCCTTTTAGAGAGGAGGAAAGCAGGACCAGTTCAGCCTAACTTGCCCAAAGCCACCGGGCCTTGGGGAGCAGAACTGGGACTCTGACCACACCCTGCTTTACTGCTGGAGTTTTGTATCATATACAAGGAGTCCTGTCCAGAAAGTGTCCAGCCCTGGATACATGGACACAATGGCTGGACACTTTCCGGCCAGCCCTTGTACACTGACCCTCTCCTAGGTGCCTGCCCACAAGAGGCACGTCTCCTGGGCCCCCACCGCCCTTGCTCCTCACCCTGGCCCCTCTTCCACCCTGCCTCACACTGACTTTTCTGGCTTCCTCTTATCGCCTTTGACCTTGAGTCCCCCCAGGGCAGAAAATGCGTCTTTGTATCTTTTTATTTTTTTTTTTGAGACAGAGTCTCACTCTGTTGCCTGGGCTAATTGCCGTGGCGTCAGCCTAGCTCACAGCTCCAACTCCTGGGCTCAAGAGATCCTCCTTCTTTAGCCTCCCAAGTAGCTGGGACAACAGGCAGGCGCCACCACGCCTGGCTAATTTTTTTCTATTTTTAGTTGCCCAGCTAATTTCTTTCTATTTTTAGTAGAGACAGGATCTCGCTCTTGCTCAGGCTGGTCTCGAACTCATGACCTCAAGCGATCCTCCCGCCTTGGCCTCCCAGAGTGCTAGGATTGCAGACATGAGCCACCACACTCAGCTTATCTTGATATCTTACTCATCTTTGAGTTTGGCACAATGCTTAGAACATTGTAAGTTCTTAAATTATTATTTTTTCATTCAAAAGAAACACATGCTCATTCTAGAAAAAATGGAAAACAAACAAACAAAAACAAAGCAGAAAACAAATATCACCTATGAACCTACCTCCCAAAGAAAATGATTGTTAATATTTTGGCAAATTTCCTTCTAGTCCTTTTTAAAAAATATATTTTTCCTTAGACAAATAATATGTGTTTTGCATAAAGTAGGCATCAGGCAATGTCATTTTCTATGCTGCTTTTCACCTCATATCACGAGCAATTTTCCATGTCCTTAGAAATTCTTTGAAAATGGGATTTTTTGGTGGCTGCTGATTGTGCTCTCATGTGACTGGGCTCTTTTTAAACCATCCCATACTGTTGTTCATTTAAGGCTCTCTGATTATTCCCATAAGAGAAACTCTCAAAGTGGAACTGTTGGGACAAAGAGAAGGGGTATTTCCAAGGCTCTTGACACAGCACAACTGGCCCTGAACAGACCCCTGCTCTATCAAGCCCTCTCCCAGCCTCCCCACCCAGGGCACCCACAGACCAGCCAGAAAGCCCCATCCTCTGGGGCCCCCTCTCATTCCCCTGGGTTAAGGGCAGTGTGGCTCAAAAGTGGTTGGCTGCAAAATGGACTTCCAATAGTTCTTAACCCACCAGGGCCACTAGGTTAGCTTTCTCTGTCACAAGGTTAACAGCAGCGACTTGGGCCTCAGGAGATGGGACACATTACAGAGTTGTGTATGTGTCAAATTTTGTTGTAAATATTGTGTAAAAATATTAAGGAATATTCTGGGAAAAACACAAAAAGTCCTGGCCACATCTTTTTAATCTTTCCACATTTTTCTAGGTTGGAAAAGTAGTCTCTTCCTATGAAATGACAATAACCTTTAATGAACTATAGGTCGGTATTTGCAGGTGTATCCCAAACCTTCCAGGACTGATTTTCACTCAGCCTATAAATGCCATCCGTAGAGCAGTGGCCCAGGGTTCCCCAGCAGACACTGGCTATGTGAGCCACACCAGGTGCTGTAAGCCCAAGCCCCTCGAGGTCATCAGCAATAGAGTCAGAGTGCTTTTCCAGTTCCACTGTAAACAACTTGGAGTTTAATCTAAACAGATGCTAAGTGGATCAATTCTTTGAGGAAATTTGTGTCAATTTCCAAGTCACTCTTGGTCATCATCCAGGAAAGAATTTCTATTAAAGAACCGCAGGGCTGCCTGTAGGAGCAATTCTGCCAGTCTTACCAATCAGTACTCAGCAGGACACCCTGCCATTTGTGGGAACAAAGGATCCCTGGCCCCAAGGAGCTCAGGCGACTCTCCCACCCAGGAGCTGGAGGCGGCCGTGGGGGGCTCCCCAGCAGAGGTTCTCCAACTGCCGTGGGCTCGCCTGGAGGGGCTCAGAAACGCGGCTTGCTGGGTGCAGAGGTTCTGATCCAGTGCGTCTGGGGTGGCTAGAGAGTTTCCATTTCTAACGCGTTCCCGGGAGATGTGGCTGCCGGTCCCAGGACCGCACTTTGAAGAGCGCTGGCCCAGGAGGTCAGAGGGAGTGACCGCCAGGGACAGCGCCCCCGGGGAGCTGGCGCCGGGCCCAGATGGAGGGTGGCGGCGGGGGCGGGCGCGCCAGGCGGAGGGGCGGTCTGCACCGCGGTGCCCGGGGCGCGGCCGCAGGACCTGGGGAGCACGACAGGGAAGCAGCCAGAGGCCGGAAGCTCGGGCGCCCGGGGCGGTTGGCGGCGCGGGGCTGGAGGGCAAGGCCGCCGCGCGCTCCGACGCCCCGGCCCAGCCGCCCCAGCCGGTTCGGGCTGCCCACGGGGAGCGGCCGACAGCGAAGCGCGGAGAGGGCGCCTCGGAGGCGCCCGGGTGGACTTCGCAGAGGGAAGGGGCGGAAGCCCCCCCAGATCACACCGGGCTCCAGCGGCACCGCCCGCACCCCACCACAGGCCCGCAGACCCAGCTGGTCATCCCCGTCGGGTCCCCAGTCCTCGTGTGCCCCCCGGGACAGAGGGAGCGCTGGGAACCCACCCGCCAGGACAAAGGCGCGAGGAGGGGACCGTCAGCAGAGGCCTGCCACCCCCTTCCTTCCGGAGTGTCGGGGTTCATTAGGTCCCTGCCTCTCAAACCCTTCTTCCCCAGCTTCCTGTCACTGGAGCACAGGGCTCTTGTCCTTGATCACAAGAGACAAAAGGCTTCAAGTGCACACACTACCCTGCTCCCCGCACACTCAGAGAGCACTGGCCACAGGTTCTGTCCCCAGCGCTGCTCCTCACAGCTGGTGACCTTTAACGGCGCACTGCACCTCCCTGGCCTCAGGTTCTCCTTCTGTAAAGCAACTGGGTTGGATGCGGATGGCTCTGAGACTCCTTCCAGCTCAACTGTCCACCTTAAAGGTGGAAGTGACAGAGAGCTGGGGTTAAAGACAGCCCGGGGTTATGAGGTGGGTGGGGGAGAGGAAGACAAGAGGCAGGGGAGGGGGTCGTTGAGGACCCCTTTGCCAGCCTAGCCTCCCAGTCCTGGCCCCCAAGAGCAAACTGGCAGAGCCCTGAGCGCTATACCACGGAAGGCCCCCACGGGAATCCCCTCACTTGCTGGGTGTGTGGGTTGCAGAAATAGGTTTGCCAGAGAACGAGGGAAGGAACAGGAAGGAACGTGCAGGCCTGACTGGAAAATCCAGCTGGGCAGGAGACAGCCCTGGCTGTACCTCACACTGGAGGCTGAAGCTTTGCTCGGCTCTGCACCCATGTCACTTGAGGCTGCTGGACCCCAGGAAGCCCCGTCCAGGGAAGTGACTGCCATTGGGCTGGGACCTCCTGAGCAGAAAGTCTAGTAGCTTTTAGCTTTGGGACCTTACACATATGCTGCCAAGACTGTATGCCAATGACATTATTTGCAACTTAAATCCACTTTCTTATAGATTTACTCAGTGCATTCAAAGATGCTGGTTCTTAATTAGCAAGCTTGGCGGCAGCTTCCAACACTTTAACCCAAAGGCCTTTGTGTCCTCTGCAGCCCACCCCTTCCCCCCTCAGCAGAAAGGGAAGCTCCCACAAAATGTCCAGATGGTTCAGAGAAGCATTTAAGACTGTATGTTGCAAGTGGCAGAAATGCCCCTCCAAGTAGTTTAAAGACATAGGGGGATGTGTGTGTGTGTGTATGTAATATAAGTAATAATTTTTTTCTTTTTTCTTTCTTTCTTTTTTTTTTTTTTTGCTCAAAGAATCTAGGTAAATAACTAGTAGGAAGAACAGGAATGTGGTTGGGCCCTGAATACTATAGGACTCTCCAGTAACAACTGCTAAGCTTAAAAACATAAAGTCTCACCGCAAGTTTTCTACAAAGTTTTAGTTCAAGGTTGACCAATCCTGTGGTCAAGAAGTCAGAGTGCTGTGATTGGAGGAGTCTGAGCCAGGTGCCCACTTCTGAACCAATCATCGGGGCCCAGGGGCTGGTCCATGTTCCATTTACCACGTGGCTTCCACACCTACTGGGTTCTGGGAAGTGGAGGTGGGCAGACAGTTCCAGGGGTCTCAACAAGAATACAGGGTACCTCAGTGTGGAGGAAGAACGTGCAAACCACACAGAACGTTGGAGAAAGGGCTGGCCCTGAAGGACTGGCCACCTGGGAATTTGACCAGTTCAACAGAAGCATCCGAGGCCATGTGTGTTGTGGTGCAGGTTGCACACCGTAGCTCCGGGGCTGCCGTTTGTACTGTCGACCCTGTGGAGGCGTCCCCTGCAGTTGTGCAGTCCACAGTGTGCGTGTGGCCTTGAAGCCATTTCATTATTACTCAGGACAAGCAGGCTGCTCGGTGATCTTTAGGAACATTAGAAACAGGGCTCCCTGAGGTACCTGCTCACACCTGACCTCCCTTGTAATCACCGGGTGTGGCTCCTGATGAGCAGGTCTCCACGTGGCCTGAGTCCTGGCACCTGTGGAGATTCCCTCTTTCCATGAGATGGAGGCCTCTCCTACAGAACGGTAAGCAGGCGGCTGGTGAATGAAAGTGCCACCCCTGTGAGTGATGCAGAATAAGGAATGAGAGCGGGTGTCAACCTTGAGACCCGGGCTCCTTCTCCACTTCTGGGACAATAAGCCACCTCTCCTGGGCTGGGGATCTGGAAGGAGGATTGGTGGCTCTCTGGCCCCCAGGAGCTCTCCCTCAGACGCACACGTCTGAGCTTCGGGGCCTTCCAAATTCCCACTGCCCCCTGCTTGACTCCTCCCCTGTCACCCCTGCCTAGGGTGACCTCTCGCCTCTCTGGATACCTCTGACTCTTCTTTGGCTCTCAGCCCTCACAGCAGGTGGTATGTAAAGCATGGGGTGATCTTGGGCAAGTTGTGCAACCTCAGTGTTATCACCTGTAGAATGGAGATAGCAATAGTAGATACTTCTGGTGGTCGTGAAGCTCAGATGAGATAACAGAGCTTAAAAGGTCCTATAGGCGCAGGGACCTGGAGCCAGATCTTCTGGGTTTAAATCTCATCTGCCATGTGCTTTTGGGTAAGTTACTTACCCTCTTTGTGCCTCAGTTTTATTATCTGTTCAAGGAGACGAGAATAATGAGAATACCCTAATTCATAGGATTGCTGGGAGATTATATGAGCTAATTCATGGAAAGCACCTTGAACAGTGCCTGGCACTTACTAAGTGCTAGGTTAAGAGCTAGCTATTATTATTGTTGTTCTTACAGGGCTTAACATTATGCTGTGTGTACGGAAAGCCCTCAAGAAATAACTTGGCCAAGAGTGGTGGCTCTTGCCTGTAATCCTAGCACTTTGGGAGGCTGAGGCAGGAGGATTGCCTGAGGTCATGTGTTCGAGACCAACCTGAACAAGAGCAAGACCCCTGTCTCTACAAAAAATAGAAAAATTAGCCAGGCCTGGTGATGCATGCCTGTAATCCCAGCTACTCAGGCAACTAAGGCAGGAGGATCGCCTGAGGCCAGGAGTTTAAGGTTGCAGTGAGCTATGATGATACCCCTGTACTCTAGCCAGGGTGACAAAGCAAGACCCTGTCTCAAAAAAAAAAAAAGAAAAAAAAAAAACCCAAAGAAATAATAACAAAACAAAAACAAAACAAAACCCTGACCTGCCATCTGGCATTGGCCTTGTCTCTTCAGTTAACCTAAACTTCTGGGTGAGGTGGGGGCACAGCGAGAGTTTGACACAACTGTATTGGTTCATATATCCCCAAAGCTGCCAGGTGTTATCTCTGTACTGTTCTTACCCTCCTTTTTGGGTTGGAGGGAGGATGTCACAGACTCTCTTGGGAAACCAATGAAAGCTCCAGACCCCATCCCCAGCAAGGTGATCAGAAGCAAATATTGACAACATACTACACACAGTTTCAGTGGGTTCCTGGACCCCCTGATGGCCAGGGTGAGAAGCCCTGCTTTAGATGATGCCCTGTGCCATATCTCACTTGGTGGTTTTTCCCAAATAAAACACAAGCTAGCCCCCTCCACTCATCAGCGGGTGGCACCCCAGCTTCCACCCTGGCTCCCAGAATTCCCCACTTCCTCTCCTGGGCCCCCAGGCTCAGTGCCCACTCCAAGCCACAGCCCTTGGCCAGGAGTTGACTGCAGCACCTGTTCAGCATTTGAGGGCTAAACAAGAAAATGGCAAAAAAAAAAAAAAAAAAAAAAACACATCAGACAAAAGAAATCATCCTCCAAGCCAAGTGTGCTAATTCACAGGGCCATACCTGCTGGGTGGGACTAAATGGTATTTATGGCCAAGCAGCCCTGGGCTCACCCTGAGTTGACTGACCCAGGAGTTGCCCAGAGTCTGGTGGAAAGGGCAGGGCGAGGCCTAAGGGCTGGAAGCTCAGATAACTTGCAGGGGGAGACTTTATTGTTGTTCTCAGATGATGTGGGTTTTTTTCCACTTAATATTAAGCATAGTTTCAGCACATGTTTCTGGGAAGATGAGAACCTCAAACAGTATCTGTTTACCTGGGGTCAATTATGGGCTTGGAGTTGGGCTCTTTGCTGTGGGGCCTTTTCATTCATTCATTCACTCACTCATTCATTCAAGGTTTATTAGGTGCTTTCTTTATACAAGAAGCTGTTCTAGGCACAGCAGTAACCAAGGCACCAACAGTCCCTGTCCTCATGAGGTTTACAGTCTTGGCAGGAGAGATCGAGAACACAAAATAAACAATAAATGTATGTTGGATGGTAATATGTGCTAGGAAGCAAAATACAGCAGGCAGCAGTCTAGAGAGGGTTGGGGGGCACGATTCAGCTAGTGGCCAGGAGAGGCTGCTTTTAGCAGAAGCCTGAGGAGGGAGGGAGGGAGCTGAGCAGAGGTCTGGGGAAGGTCCCAGTGAGGAAGGAGGGCCATCTACCAGGGGCCAGTCCTGGTTGGGTTGGGACAGCCAGCAGGAGTGATGGCCCCAGGGCTGGTTCCCACTGCTGGGCGTCTGGACGACAAGGTTGCTGTACACTGTCGCGCTTACAGGCTTTTATACTATTAGAGGAAGTATGGGGAACAGACGGACAAGCTAGATGACGCCAGGAGGAGATAATCAGATACAGCCAGAGTGTGGGACGTTCTACAAGACAACTGGCCTGATCTCTTCAAAAAAAAAAAAATCAATGTAATGAAAAATAAAAGGATGGAAGACTATTCTAGATTAAAAGAAACACACAACCAAGTAAATGGGCTGTGTACTCCTTGAGCAGACTCTTTGGGTTGAACAGGCAAGCTATGAAAGTCTTTTTAGGGACACTTGGAGGAATTCAGATGTACACTCCATTTCAAATGGTATTTGGAAATTATTTGGTAACTTTCTTAGGTGTGATAATGCTACTGAGGTTAGATAGAAAAATAATCCTTTATTTTGGATATGATGTTGGTGTGTGTGGGTGATGTGATGATGTCCATAATTTATTCTGAAAAATTTCAGCAAAATAAACAAGTAAATAAAACCTAAGCTATTTGAGGTTTGGGATGGCTCAAAGGAGGAGAATGAGATGCCCCAAGGAACACAGCGCACCTTCCTGGGTTTGGCCAGACACCAAATGCTTGGCAAACCCCAGGGTGTGCACTTCCTGTGTATTCAGGAAAGGAATGTGCACCAGCACCTAGTGCGTGGTAGGGGCCTGATAGACGTCGAGAGGATGAATGGTGGATAGTTTTTGTTGAGATTCACTTCCCAGGATGGACTCTGGCTAAGCACCCGCTCTCTACGTATTTACATCCCGCCCACCTTCAAGGCCATCACAAGAAAATTTAAAACAATGGGCCGAACATAAGACAATTAAAAATGTATGCAGATTGTCAAGGGTCACCTTCTATGGAAGTGCCTGGGAAAGCTCTCTGAGGGCTCCCTGGTGAATCTTGGCAGCATGGCCACCTCCCCAACCTGAGCCCCTCCCACACCTCCTGGCAGGGCCCCCTCGTGGAGCCTGTTTCTGCAGCCTCATCGTTCGTGTCAAGGGTAGATTGCTCATAATCGCTTGATCATGAACAGCTGGCTTGGTGGTCCCTAATTATTCCATTTAATCAGGTGCTGCATTTAAACACCCTTATACGCTAAAAAGCTCTCAAGTTAGGCAAGACACATTGTAGGTACTCAGTAAGAACTTGGTGTCCTAAATAATGCCTAGCTTTTATCGATCACTTACTATCTGCAAGCATCATGCTAAGTGTTTAACGTGAGTGGCATGGTCTGAATGTTTGTGTCCCCCCCCAGATTTATACGTTGAAACCTAATCCCCAATGTGGTGGTAGTAAGAGTTGGAGCATCTGAAGGTGATTAGGTCAGGAGGGTGGACCCCTCATGAATGGGATTAGTGCCGCTATAAAAGAGACCTGAGGGCACCTGTTTGCCTCTTCTTCCCCACGAGGATGCAGAGAGAAGGCACTGTCTTCGAAGCAGAGAGTGCGTCTTCACCAGGCACCGAATCTGCTGGCACCCTGATCTCGGATTTTGCAGATTCCAGAACTGTGAGCAATATGTTTCTGTTGTTTATAAATTACTAGTGCTAATGTAATTTGGTTATAGCAGCCCAAATGGACTAAGACAATGAATTATCTCTTTAACTCTCCTAAGAAAGCTGTTTTGGTATTTTTTTTGGTTTAGTTCGTATCCACATTTTACACCCTAGTCTGTGGTCTCACAACCAGGAAGTGGCAGTACCAGGATTCAAACTCTGGCTGCCTCCTCTGTGTCTGTTCCAAGAGCAATGTGCAGCCCACCTCTTCTGTGGCCCTGGAAGGCTCAGGGTTCCTCTTGTTCTGGGGCTGGTGCATGCTTGAGGACAGCAGCCTAGGAGAGCCTCGAGCTGCCAGGGCCCGAGAACTGCCTCACCCACAAAACACACTCCGGGTTTGTCTTCTATTCCCCACCAAGCCGCACGTTGAAATGATTATCTGAATAATAGCTCATGCTCTTTCTTTCATAATCCTTTAGAAGCATACAAAACAATGAAAACTCAGGCAGATTGACAAGTGTCACCTTTAATGGAAGTGCCTGGGAGGTCAGCCTGGCAGAGGTACATACTGTGGTGGCAGACACTCCCCTTCAGCGGGAAACTGGTCATGACTTCAAGCACCCTTGGCTTTCTTGTCCTCCCAGCGGGCCCGCAAGCATCTGCAGCTGCGCTAGATCACCTTTTCTTCTTTGCTCCGCTCTCCCTGCAGGGTCGCCCATCCATTTCCCTGTCGGTGGGGGCTGGTATTAGGTAAATACCAGCTGTCACTGGTGGGCTCTGGCCAGACTTTCTAGCCCTGAGTACATCCTTTCAACAGGTGTCTGGTGACACAGGGCCCATGTGGTCCTGTCTGCCTCACAGATGTTAGCTTCCAGCCACAAGACCAAAAAAAAAAAAAAAAAAAAAAAACCTGGGGTGGGAAAGAAGTGTCCAGATTTCACTGAAAATGAGGCTTTCTGAGGGCTGCTGACTAAGGAGTTTTCTTTCCCAACATCTGAAACAGCAAACAGATTGTAAATTAAGAGGGAATTACAAGATAGTAGCCGAAGGGAAGCAGCCGGCCCTGCCTTCTGAGTTGCAGCCACTGCGCTGCCAGGACACTGGTAGCCAAGAAAGGTGACTAAATAGGGTGGGGGAGAAGGGCTCAGGGTGCTGAGAGAAATAGGCTAATGGGAACAGTTCAGGCCTCTTCTCTGAGCCAAGGGAGAACATTTTATTCTGACAAGAGGTCTGTGCCGTTCTCTTGAGCCGGTGAATTAATGATTCCCACCCAGATCAAAGTTCAGGCTCCCGAGGCAACTCGGCAAAAATAAAGTGAAACCAGTTGCAACCTCGCGCAAACGGACGCTTCCCAGCACCAGAGAGTGCAGCGAGGGGCTGGACGCTCCTTAGGACACTTGCTTCTCGTCTCCCCGAGAGCAAAAATTCTGCTTTCAGTAAAATGTCTCCATTCAGCCGAGGGACTCGTTTTTTAGCTGCGGCCTGAATTTGTGATGAAAGGAGAGCCCGGAGTGGCTTGCTCTGGCAGTGAGCCTGCTGGATTGGGGGGTCTTTGGGCTGGAGGGGGGGTCTGGCCCCAGAGCTACAGAGTAGGAGCAACTCCCTGCCCTGCCAGCCCCGCCTCCAGCCCACAGCGAAGTCTTGCTCTGGGTGACAGGGAGAAAGAAAGGGCGAGGCAGACAGCACGCTGAAAGCTGAGGTGACGGGCAGGTTTCCCAAGGAGCCTGCCTTCAGGTGCCCCTGTGGTGTCACCAGAGTGCAATGACTCTGTTATGATGTCTGGTGATAGCCCCTTTCGGAGGGCTCAAGCTTTGTCTGAGGACCCAAGAACGTGGTCATCTGAGCCACACTTGGGCCTTGCTCAGGGACTCAGAGGCATCTTTACTGATTTCCTGTAATCACCCACTCAGGGCCCCTTGGAGGAGTGGTCAGGATGGATTCCAGGTTTGGGAGTCTGTCCCACAGGGACCGCCCGGGGGTGTGGCCGCACCAGCCGGTCACCCTGTATCCAGCCGGTTGCACAAGACAGGATTGAGGCAAAACCCAACAAAAACAAATAGCATTTGGCAAAATGGAAACCCGTGGGGTTGGTGTTTGGGGAGGTGGGGGGTTGCTTTAGAGCTCTAAGAATTGAGTCAGTGATGATAGGATATGATATTTTGGGGGAAAATTCAGATAAGGCTGAAGGTGAAGTACACAATATTTGCTGGTAAAGGCAAAGCGCAGATTCTGGAAGGGTCCCTGTCCATTTCACTGAGGGGTTCATACATGAACGATTTAGGAAGCAGCCAAGATGAAAGTCTGCCTGTGTGTCAGGCACTGTCCCGGGGACCCCGGGAACAAACATGAGCCAGACACAGTCCCTGCTGTCGGGAGCTCACAGTCTGGGGGAGGAAGACGAGCAAATCAGTCAGTTACTGGAAGCAAGGTGATGGGTGGCATAACAGCCCTCTCCTGCTGAGAGGTGGACACTCTGGGGGGTGTCCAGGCTCTGATCATCCGGACCTGGGTTCAAGACTCTGCTGCTGCCCGGCTCCGTGACCTTGGGGAAGTTATGGAACGTTCCAGTTTTGGTTTCCTCATCAGTAAAGCAGGGATAAGTACGGTTCACATACCTCTTAGGTTCATTTTGAGGATTAAGACAGAGAATGTATGTAAAGCCTAGCATGTGGCCCTCAGTAGCACACTTTATAGACATAAACTAGTTTTATTTTGAGTGTTAGGTGACTGGAGAGGTTTGCAAAGCACTCTGGGAGGCTGGAGAGCCAGCTCTGTCGCGTGTGGGTGGCCCAGACAGGCTCCTAGAGGAAATGAGACTGGCTAGCTGATCAGAAAGGGTTTTCCTGGGAGAGAACTAGCTGGGCCAGCCCCCAGCGGGCGTTTGGCAGCCAGCAAGGAGTTGGCCAGCCAGGTGGGAGCCCCTGTGCAGAGAGGAGGCAGATCCGGGTGTTGGGCAACATGCCAAGGAGTTAAGACTTTGTCCAGAGGGCAAGGGGGTGCCATGAAGGATTTTTTTCTATCAGGAAAAGAGCATTCTGTTGGCATAGTGGAAGATTAGATCGGAAGGACGAAAGGAGGAGGAAGGTCAGTGTGGAGGCAGTTACAATGATTGTGTAAGAGACACTGAAGGCCTGGAGAGCGAGGCAGAGGATATTTAGGAGGTGTGATTGACAGGACTCCAGACCAGTAGGATTAGGTGTGAGGAGGGAGCAGTGAATAAGGAGTGTGTGCAAATAGAGAAGGGCCTGCCAAGGCCAGGGGGCACAGTGGCATGGGGGATGGGAGGCCAGTGGGCACATGGATTTGTACTAAATAATGCACGTGCTTAATTTCAGGAGTGTCGGGACATCTAGGTGGGGATGGCCAGGGGGCCGTCAGAAATGTGGTGTGGAACTCGGGGGAGAGGCAAGGATGAGGTTCGGGATCAAGAATGTTTGTTAGCTGATTCTGCAGAGGAAATATTGGGTTGAAGACAAGAGAGAGCAGCCCCTTTTCTGAGAAAGACACGGTGCAGAAGACACCAGGTCTCCGCATTCACACGCCTTGACCCTTCCGATCTGTCGTGACCCTAGTCACTGACCCTCAGGAAAGAGACGGTGAGATGGGAGAGGGGCATGAGCTCTGGTCAAAAGACCCGCCGGAGGGGGAGAGAAAAAGGAGCTCAAGTCACCCTTCACAAGGTAATTCAGGGTTTAAATAAGGTGGCTATTATTTTGTTTCCTAAACCCTGGTTTTTGAAAACAGAAGGAAAGTAGTTCTTTAAAGAGGTAAATTTAAAATAAAATCATGTAAAATGATATGCAATATTATCCTCAGAGATAGTCCAGGCTGAAAAGATAACTGAAATGATGGATAATTGAAACAAAACAGATACCTTGAGGGCAACTTTAATATTCTGGAGGTCAGGCTAACTTTTTGACTTTCTGTCAGGAAGACAGCCATACACTCCCACCATCGGCCTTTATCTGCCTCCTCAATGACAGGATATTGACCTGGATGAATGATGATAAAAAATCGTTTACTGTATGCTTACTATGTGCCAGTGATGATATGGAATCTCCTCATTTAATCTCCCATCCCGAGAAGGTGTAATTTTATCTTCTACTTGTATCACCCTTATGCTTCTTTTGGAGAACTAGTCACAGAAATTTTTCTTTTTCTTCTTTCTCCCTTCTTCTCTCTCTCTCTTTTTCTTCTGAGATAGGGTCTCGCTGTGTTGCCGTGGCTGGTCTCAAATGCCTGGGCTCAAGTGATTCTCCTGCCTTGGCGTCCCAGTAGCTGGGATTATAGGCGCACCGCTGTGCCCAGTAGTCACAGAAATTTTCACACTGCATGAGGTTTTGGAGATCGTCTGTTGAAATGCTCAGATGGCCCAGGAGATGCCACAGGTGTAGTGTGACTAGATTTGACAAGGCTTCACTTGCTCCTATGATCTGTGGGCAAGATGAAGAAACGTGGGCATCTTCGTGTTGAGGAGCCATATCCAGGGTCTTCCTGGCACACTGGACAGGCGGTTGCAGAGATTTTTATTGGTCAACATTTATGTTGGTGATTTGGATTACGAAGGATATTTATTAACCTGTGGATGACAAAGCCGAGGAAGTCTCTATGCTAAATGGTGCAATGAAGATTTGATGAGACAGACAGGCTGAAGCAATGGTCTAAAGCTGACACAACGAAGTTGGAAAAGGATAAATGCAAAACTCTGCTTTTAGGTTCTAAATATTCAGTGACACCAGATGATTAAAAAAAAATGCCAGTTCGGGAGATAGGGGAGGAAGGCTGTTCACACAATGAGCTATGGCAACGCTGTTGCTGTCAACAGTAATGAAATTTTAGGCCACATTAAAAGAAGTGTCTGAAACAAACATTAGCCCCATGGCAGTGATGAGGTGGTATCTGGTCCAGTTTGGGGAGCACATTTTAAGAGGAACTTTGGCAAATGGATGACGTCCAGAGAAGAATGCAGTGTGTAAGAAAGGCCTGGAAACCATGTCATCATGGGAGGCTTGGTGGGAGGAGGAACATGATAGTGATCTTCAGATATTCATGGAAAAGAGACAGGAGTTAGCCCATGCGCTTGAGAGGGGATAACTTGAAGCAGTAGGAGGTCTTGGGAAACCAGGTTTCCACTCAGAGTCCTAACAGTCTGTGCTGCCAACCAAGCACACGTATGTGCACGTTGTGGGTTGGGGGACACTGCCTTGCAGGGTCTTGAGCCTGCATGGTGTCCCTGCAAACGTTCAGGCATAGGCTGAAGGCGGCCTATTCAGAGCAGAGATGCAGGAGTGTGTGAACAAAAAGGCCGAGAGTCAGGGAAACTGCCCCGGGTTATAGATGTATAAGGTTGTGCAAGCCAATTTCCTTATTTTCAATTTCTTCAGCTGTGAGAATTGAATCGTTTTTGGCTGCCAACTTTTGGTAGCAATGGAACCTTCTTATCAAATAAAATCTTCTGCAATTGCTCTTCCTAAATATATAAGTCCAATGTGTTACTATGGGACATCCCTTGCTGCAGTGCTCCTGGGAGTAGTTTAGAAAGCACTGGAACAGCTTATCTTCCAGCCCAAAAAGTCTATGATTCTCTAAGTTTTCTTCTTACCTTAGGTTTTTTTTTTTTTTTTTTTTTTGAGACAGAGTCTCACTCTGTTGCCCAGGCTAGAGTGAGTGCCGTGGCGTCAGCCTAGCTCACAGCAACCCCAAACTCCTGGGCTCAAGCGATCCTCCTGTCTCAGCCTCCCAAGTAGCTGGGACTACAGGCATGCACCACCATGCCCGGCTAATTTTTTCTATATATATTTTTAGCTGTCCATATAATTTCTTTCTATTTTTAGTAGAGATGGGGTCTCGCTCTTGCTCAGGCTGGTCTCGAACTCCTGAGCTCAAACGATCCACCCACCTCGGCCTCCCAGAGTGCTAGGATTACAGGCGTCAGCCACCGCGCCCAGCCCTTACCTTAGGTTTTGATTCTATAGATCCCAACACCCCCATTTTGTGGATGAAGAACCTGAGACTTAGAAAAGGGATTCATCCAAGATCTTACAGCTGGTTATTGGCAGAGCTGTGGTAACACAACTCCTAGTCTAATTTGGTGCTGCTCTCTGCTTCTACCCATGATTTGTCTTAGCATTTGTTCCCCCAAGGTCCCAGTAAATCCTACACTGCTCTCTGTAGATTCTTTTCCCTCTTGGAAAAGCACCAGGAAGGCAACAGATCTAGTCTGAGGCACTGCAGACTGAGACAATGATCCTGGAGTCATTTCTCTATGTATTACTTTATCTCAATGAAAAATGTTTCTATGGGCTGAGAAGTGAAAAATAGGTGTGGCCCAGACTTCTGGTTGCTTTACATTGTCTATTCTCTCTCTCTTCCTTAAAACTAGAAACCCTTACTTTTAGATGGCCACTCAGAATAAAGGTATTTCCCAGTCTTTTGCAGCTAGACAGGACGCTGCAACTAAGTTCTGGCTAATGGACTGTAATTGGAAATACTGTATATGCCTTTTAGAAAGTGTCCTTAATGGGAGGGAGAATCCCTTCCTTACCTTTCTTACCACAATGGCTGGAATGTAGGCTTGATGGCCATAACCTAACAGCTACCTTGGACCATGAGGTAGAAAACATGTGTTGAAAACTGGAATGACAAGACAGTTAAGAACGTCTGTCTCTGACCTTATGAAGGCCTCTTCCTAGCCCTAGACTGGTTTCTACCAGTTTTACAGGAGAGAAATAAATTTCTATTGTTTAAGCCACCATTACCATTTTCATCAACTCTGTCATTGGTTGTAAGACAGCATTATTTAACACATTGCTAAGAAAAAGAAACCACTGCCAATTAAACAGACAACCCATCCAATTGTATGACACATTCCAATTTCAGTGAAGTTAAAATGTGACAAAAGGATGAGTCTTATTACATGAAATGCAGTATTTTGGGTTTTTGTTACTCACAGCCATGCCTAATCCTGATTCAAGAAACATGAAGGAATGAAAAGATGATGAATTCTAAATAAAGAACACAGAAGGAAGAACAGTTTCTCTATAAAAAAATGACTCATAAAAATAGTAGTGATGTGACTCAACTTAGGAAAGTTTTCTCCTATACTTCCCAGTCTGGCTTGGATTAACTGGGGAGTTGTGTATGGCTGTTGGGACTTGGCCACCATGTGGCATGACACTCTGGGGATGAGTGAGCTGGTTTTAAGGTGTAAAGGACACAAAGCTGATTGTTAAACCAGTGTATGATTTGGCCCACTGGGGCTCCTACTCTTTAGTTTCTTCCCCTCCCAACTCTGCACGGTCTTCCTGGTTAACTTTGAGAAAGGTGGGTGGGAAGCTGCTGCCAGAGCAGTTGATAACCAAGACCAGCTTGCAGGTGACAGGCTTGCCCTTAGCTAAGATCCCAGGGAGATTCTCAGGGTTCTTCCCACCAGCCACAGCTATTGCTTTCTGGTAATAATTCGAACATGGTCAGGTGCAAAGCTGACAATATTTGGTCCTCAGTACTGGAGCACTGCCTTTAACCTATGACAATACAATATTACTGTACCTGTTGTGATTAAAACATCAAAGACCAATATGACAAACAAAAGGGAAGTCTGGTTTACCTAAAAGTGGTTATAAGATGAAACATCCATTCTGAGTCATTAAAACAAGGCCACTCCCACGAAGAGGGCCCACTTGATCATTTTAAAATAAAATTTCTGCATTATTATTTAAAGTGATCCCTTCTTCTATGACTGCTGCCCGAATCTGCTGGGCCCCAAGGAGCCTTCGGAGTGCTCACCAATGCCATGCTCTGACTGCCACTTACTGACCCTTCATGTGACAGTGTCTTATATCCAATATTATATCAACCCCCAGAGGTAGGATCATTCCCATTTTTATAGATAATTCAGGCTCAGAAGTTGATTAACTTTCTCATAACAACACAGCTAATAAGCAGGCTCCGAACTAGTGTTGGTACATTTAGTTGTAATGTTCTTTCTACAGAAGCAGCCCTTTAAGCAATTACTGAAACATGCAAAGTTCTCCTGAGGAATATTTTGAGTTATCTTCTTCTGTTCAAAAGGTTCACTGGGCCCTGGGAATTTGTGACTATTTTGAAGGAAAGACTCCCCTGAAAAAGACCAAAAAAAAAAAAAAATTTAGGAAAATGGCAGGGGATTGACTGGATAAGCATCTGGTCACTCCGGGCCATACTTCTATTGCACTCAGGCAAGCGTTCTAGTAGCCCACCTCTGTTGATGGAGGTGCAAACGAGTTCCATGGAACAGCCCCTAGTAGAGGAGGTGGACTATCGTCAGGCTGCCTGCCTATTCCTTAGGAAGTATGTCATGATTTTTGTTGAAGCGGTATCTAATATTTAAAATTACTTTTTAGAAATTTTCTGCTCACCTTCATCTAATGCTTATATTTCCTTGGAAAGAAAGAAATTCCCTACAAATCCCTATTTAACCTTGCTGATATTCTGATGAAGATACGTTATAATGAATCATGGGAATTTCTTTTATGATCTCACGTTCTATATAAAGACAGCTCAGCCACTAAAAGGTACTGATCCAACTCTTCTGGATCAGATTCTAATTCTTCCTGGTTTCAACAAAATAATAGAAGCCCTACCAAATGATTTCCTAATACTGAATAAAACTTCACATCCGAACTCATTACATTTTTCCTTAGATACAAAGACACCAGGCTAAATTTCTTTTAAATTATTTTATTTTTGTGTAAGCTAAAAGGAAATTTACACACTGAAATCTCAAAAGACCTTGGGCATGCACATTAACCTTGTTAGAGGTTCTTCTACATGTCTCTCTTTTTTCCATAGGAATTTCCCCAAACATTTAAAACCCATAGTTTTCACTGTATATACAGCCTAAACCATAGCAATCTATGATTATGTCATTTTACACTGTGCAAAATCCTCAAAAAATAGTGGTACAATAAAACAAAAAAATCAGTAACAAGTAAATTTCATTGTAAGACATTCATATAATTTGGTCCTTCTCCAAATCAAACTGATTTAAAACAGACACAATCTCTTTGAACCCCTCCAATCAAGTTCTGACAATGATCCATACCCTATAACAAAAGAGCAATCGATGAAGTACCTTGCTAAAGGTCAAACAGCACTATGCCAGATTGAAAAGATTAAAAAAGAGCCCAAAAATGTTAACAAAAGCCAGATCTGAAACAAACCCATCACACACAAAATTTAAAAAACTTAAACAAGGGTGCTGGAACTTATTTATGATAGCAAAAGTAATTCAACATATGGTATGAAAAATTAAGAGGACATTCAATGCAATCTGAAAAGACTGAAGGGGATTTCACAGACAGTGGAGATTTGAGTTTTTTTCTTTTTTTATTTCAAAAGTTTTGTAAGAAGGACACCACCAGTGTATTTCACAAAGACATAAATGTATACACCCCAGCAACACAAAAAGAATAAATCTTCAAAAATGTTCACCCCCGATTATTTACATTTTTCTAATATAAATTTAGGACTTCAGTATGTAAATAAATATACATTACTATGTATACCTTTCTAGTGCGGCTTACCAACACATCAGCTGAATTTGATTTTTTTTTTTTTTAATTAGAGCAGGTATGCTTTTGATGGTACGGAAGGGATGGAGGAAAGGAAAAGCAATTGAAACTGTCCAATTCACATCAGTCATCAGTCTGCTTTTTCTTGGGAGCTTGTGGAAGGTGTTAACGTGGCTGGGAACATCAACACCTTGGCATGCATGAACGTTAAGTCAGGAAGGCTAGCGATCACCTTGATGGCTTCTTCACTCAAGTGCTCTTCTCTTTTCGGTTTCCTATTGACAAAAAAGAGGAGTGTGTTAATGTGACTTTGAGGTAGATCAAATAGGAGAAAAGCCACTCTCAAGGTAGGCAGCAATCTGTGGGGACTTGTGTATTTTTTCCTTTGCTAGTTCCTGAATCTTGTAATACTTCTGTGTAGTATGCTTTCTATGCCAGATGCCAAATCTCTTACGAAGAGCAACACATGGCCTATTTATGTATGTTTATTAAAGCTAGGAGTGTAAATACAGATATTCACAGGTACACCTGTGTACCTTATGCACTTCCCTAGCCTTAAGGCTAGAGGCATCTACCCAGGCTTAATTTTAAAATGTTACCAAGCAGAAATATAATGCCAAAGCCCTAATAACACTCCGCCCAACTGGATTTCCCCCCTTCCCCTTGTGAAACTACCAAAATTACCTCAACATAAAACAAAATATGTCTGGGGGGGGGAGGCTTTATAAGTCATTTTAACCTCAGGCTTTCTTTATCCCCAATGGGGAATTCCAGGAGAGAAAGAGCAAAAACACCCCTCTCAGCCCCACTGGGATGCAGACAACAGGTCCAAAAGCAGCAGCACTAGGGCTGGTTGCTGGTGTTGGGCAGGAAGGAACTCTGGAGAAGGAAATCTCTAAATTCTATGGGTATTGCAGATGAAATGTATTTTATTACATTGGCTCCTGATATGAGAAATAAGTAGTTTGGTGCCTAGCACAGATATGAAAAATTCCTAGTGACCCAGGTTTTCTCAGCAGGTGAGCTGGAGAAAATGCCAAATGAGCCTCAAATGTGGCTCAAATTGAGCACAGGACTGCAATCCAAACTGAATTTTTTTCCAGGGTGTAAAATATATTGAAGGAATAGTTACAGTCATATAGATTATTAATTTTAGACCAAAGATCATTTAAAATTGTTCACTATAAAAAAGCCAATTCTCTTTTATAGTACAGAATAGTTGGTACTCTGTTAGATGTCACACAAGTTATTCTTCCACCTAAATGTTTCCTTTGCCCTTGGGATGAGGAGCAGGAACTCAGCAGCAAGAAAGGAGGGATAGATGCAGGCTTTTATATTACGCCTAGACTTCTCCGTTGTTAACACTTTTGAATCCAAGCTGAAATCAAAAGATTTTATAGAATGAATAAAAATCCAACAGACTTTTAGAACCAAAGTTCTTCAACAGGAAAACAGCTTTAGACCTATCAGCAGATCAGCCAACACTGAATTCAGTTCTAAGATTTATCAGAAGATGGCCGGGCGCGGTGGCTCACGCCTGTAATCCTAGCACTCTGGGAGGCCGAGGCGGGTGGATTGCTCGAGGTCAGGAGTTCGAGACCAGCCTGAGCAAGAGTGAGACCCCGTCTCTACTAAAAATAGAAAGAAATTATATGGACAACTAAAATATATATATACAAAAAATTAGCCCGGGCATGGTGGTGCATGCCTGTAGTCCCAGCTACTCGGAAGGCTGAGGCAGTAGGATCGCTTAAGCCCAGGAGTTTGAGGTTGCTGTGAGCTAGACTGACGCCACGGCACTCACTCTAGCCCGGGCAACAGAGTGAGACCCTGTCTCAAAAAAAAAAAAAGAAAAGATTTATCAGAAGAATGAAATAGAAATCCAAACTTTTTTTCTGATTAAAACCTACATTTTTAATTGCACTTAAATGGTGGCAAAACTATTAGGTGGATGTTTGATGGGAAATTGGATATCTACATCATTCCAAAGTAAAACCAGATAAATGACTTTCTAGTCTTGAAGTGAAAAACTGGAACTGTATAATGGAAAAAGCTGACTTCTCACCTATGGCCAGTCTTACCTTCACTAACGGAATCAACCAGATGTTATGGATCTTCTGATGCGATATTAACATCTATGATATATTTTAGCTAAAATGTTTACTCTGATTTCAGCAAGCCTTTAGATATAATTTCCAGTTTACAGGAAATTAGAGAAATAGAGAACATTGTAGATACTACTTGAAGGAGGCAAACAAATCTATAACATTTTAGGACATTCTACAGGACAACTAGACTGGTCTTTGTTTTAAAAAGCTAGTGTTTATTAAACCCAGAAAACAAAAGGTTTGGTGGAGATATGCTAGGTTAAAAGGTATTTAGGAGCCTTAATAGCTACATATAATATAGTCTTGGACTGAATATTGGTTTGTACAAAGCCAAGAGAAAGGACATTGTTGGAGAAATCTGAATACAGCCTGGGTAGTAGATGAAATGAAAACTTCCTGAAATTGACGGATGGAGATCACTGACTAAAAGAGTAGGCTCAATTCAGTATGGACTATAAAATCTCATTTTTGGTTTTAAAAAAACCATACATGTATATTTGCATAGGAAAAGATCTGAAAGAATATGTGCTAATGAATTATAGTGATCTGAATGGTAAGAATGTGATACTTCCATTTAAAATCTTGTATTTTCTAATTCTCTACAATATACCTTACTGCTTCTGCAATGATAAAAGGTTATTTAAAACAATAACAAAATTGCACCTAAATGGACTTCCTCTGCCTTGGAGTGCAGTTTAGGTATGGGAAAAGAGAGCAAGGAAGGAGTTTTTATCCAAAAAACAGTGAAGATTATTCTAGGGTTTTTACCAACTGCCTTATTTCGGAGGCACTACCTAGGGTCAATATGAAGTTGTATTTTAAAATAAAAATGAGTTTACATAGTTTACAGTTTGTGCATTTATCTGTATTCATTGTGCTTTGATGTGAGCTAGTCTTCTTAGAATATAAGTAAGCACTTGAGAATTTAAAGTAAAAAGTTATATCATGATCTTTTCTCAAAGACAAAGGCAGTGACCTAATTTTGATCTACATTCTAAGAAAGATTTTTCCTTTTTGTCAATGCAATACAATGGAGAGTCCAGAAATTAACATTTGTTTGTTAGTTTTTGTTTCTGATGAGCATGCCAAGACCTTTCAATGGGAGAAAGAACAGTCTTTTCAACAAACAGTGCTGGGACAACTGGATATCTACCTGCAAAAGAATGAGTGTGGACCCCTACCTCATACCATGTAGAAAATTAATTCAAAATGGATCAAAACCTTAATGTAAGAGTTTAAACTATCCAACTCTTAGAAGAAAATCTAGGTATAAATCTTTGTGACCCTGAAGTAGGCAATGGTTTCTTAGATATGACACCTAAATTACATGTAACAAAAGAAAAAATAGATCTATATAAATTAGATTTCATCAAAATTAAAAGCTTTTGTGCTTCAAAGGATACTATCAAGAAAGTGAAAAGACAAATCACAGAATAGGAGAAAATATTTGCAAATTATATATTTGATAAAGGTCTAGTATCTAGAATAAAGAAATCTTACAACTCAGCAATAAAAGACAAATTATCTAATTAAACAATAGGCAAAAGATATGAATAGACATTTCTCCAAAGAAGATATACAAATGGTCACTAAGCACATGAAAAGATGCTCAAGATTATTAGCTATCAGGAAAATTCACTGTCATTTTGATTTGCATTTCCCTACCCACTGGGATGGCTATTAACCAAAAAGACAATAACAAGTGTTGGTAAGAATATGGAAAAATTGGAATGCTCATACATCATTGATGGGAATGTAAAATGGTGCCATTGCTTTGGAAAAGTTTGGCAGTTCCTCAAGAAGTTAAACATAGAGTTACCATACGACCCAGCAATTCCACTCCCAAGAGAATTGAGAACATTTATCCACATAAAAACTTTGTACACAAATGTTCATAGCAACATTAATCAAAAGTCAAAATGACCCAAATTATGCAACGATTAATGGATAAGCAAAATGTGTTATTTCCACAAAATGAAGTATTATGTAGCCAAAAAAAGGAATTAAATACTGGTACATGCTACAACATGGACGAACTTGAAAACATAACACTAAGTGAAAGACGCCAGACACAAAAGGCTGCAGGATTGTAGGATTCCATTCATATGGAATAACCCAAATAGGCAAATGCATGGAGACAGAAAACAGATTAGTGGTTGCCAGGGAA
This sequence comes from Eulemur rufifrons, assembly GCF_041146395.1. Taxonomy (NCBI): domain Eukaryota; kingdom Metazoa; phylum Chordata; class Mammalia; order Primates; family Lemuridae; genus Eulemur; species Eulemur rufifrons. The sequence goes on from NC_091001.1 coordinate 65,288,011, forward strand.
AGGAAGGGATAGGAGGTGACTACTAATGGGGTACAGGGTTTCTCTCTGTGGTGATAAAAATGTTCTGGAATTAGTGATGATGGTTGTACAATCTTGTAAATATACTAAAACCAGTGAATTGTACACTTGAAGGGTGAATTTTATGACACAGGAATTATCTCAATAGAAAGGCCAAAAAAACCCTCTATTCCTTTTGGCACTAGTTCTTTGGCCTTTAATAAACTTCAGTTAGAGGTCTGAGGCTACTACAAGCTGCCCACCCACTGATTTACATTGGGAAGTTACTTTTTCTCCATATTAGTAAAGGTAAGCAAGAAGATGAAACTATTTTAAAACTAAGAACTTGCATTTCTTTAAAAAACTCAAAGTGAGAAGTCACTTTCACAACCTGTGTATTGGAAGAGAATCCTGTAAGTTCCCTTACATATTCAAAGGCATTTAGAAAACAGTACTGATTGTTGTTTGTTCCACCTCAAATTTCCTCTACCTTGACCACTGTTTCTTAACCCCTTCTTACCCTACAGTCCATCACAATGCTAGGCTATTTCACTCTATCGTTTGCATATTGTTAACAGCCAAGAACATTTTGCTTAGCTTTACTTTCTGCAGTTTGCTCAAAACAAAAAAATGAAACAAAACCTAAAAACAACCAAAACATTAGAAATGCTTTCTGAAGTTGTACATGGCGCCCATTTGTCTTTTCTCTGTACAGTTGAGAATCACTCATTGTGACATTTCACAGTATTTTAAGACTTTAAATACTAATTGTAAGACTCGTGGATATTTGCACTTTTTACCATTTTCAAATAACACTCATTTCCCAAAACAAAGTACAAAGTTGGCAACTTGTTCTCCTTTCCATTTATTTTGTTTTAAATATGATGATGGACAGATACAAGAGAGTAACTTAATATAGCTATGACATTGGCTCCAGGATAGACATTATAGTTTTAATTCATTCCCTAATAGTATAGAACAAGGGAAAAAATGAAAATAACTTCTTAAAGCAATAGAGGTTGGAAGAGTTCCCTAGTGCACAGCATGTTTCAAGGATGAGTTAAAAAATTAGGACAGCAGGCAAATTAACAATGTGGTTTAGAGCTCCTCCTAATGGCACAAAGTGAATTCTCAACATTGGGACTTTAAGCCTCCACTACAGTTCTTCGGTTAGGTCAGTGAAACTGTAGGGGAGAAAAGGTGAGGAAACAGTATGGTTGTCCCAGAAAGGATTGTCCTAAAAATAGCAGGGGAAAGCCCAAACAATAAAAGCATCAGTTTTCTTTTTTTAAAAGTCAAATATGCATTAGCTTTTAGTTAACATATGTAGAAAAAAATAGATGACAAATATGTATGAGAAGAGTTTCAATTTATTTGGAAAGAAAATAGAAAGCAAGAAAAAATCCACAACAGCTACATTTACAAGTAGGTTCATTTAATAGGCAGCTTTGGCAGTGGCAGGTAGCATACTACAATGGCACGGGACAATGAAAACAATGGGCAGAATCTGTGGACCAATAAGGATGTGCACACTACAAATCCATTCTAGGGAAAAGTTAACAATTATAAAATGAATAGATTTTCATAATTATAAATATTGATAATACCTGTTGAATGATATAAGCACACAAAGTTTAAAACACAATGTGATTATTCAAGCTAAAGTTTTAAGACAGATAAAAATTCATTAAAAGGCCGAGCATGATGGCTCATGCCTATAATCCTAGCACTCTGGGAGGCAGAGGCAGGAGGATTGCTTGAGCCCTGGAGTTCGAGACTAGCCTGCGCAAAAGAGAAACCCCATCTCTACCAAAAAGAAAAGAGAGGAAAAAAAAACAAACAAACAAAAAAAAACACCCAGCTGGGTGTTGCAGCATGCGCCTGTAGTCCCAGCTACCCAGGAAGCTGAGGCAGAAGGATCCCTTAGAGCCCAGGAGTTGGAGGTTGCAGTGAGCTACAGTGGTGCCACTGCACTCTACCCAGGGCAGCAGAGTGAGCCTCTGTCTCAACAAAAATGAACAAGGCAACTGAACACCCTCCTTCACAACCCCCCACCCCTTAAAATAATTGATTTAAAATAAATTATTTATAGGAGAAAAGTATTTCTTTAAATGGATATTTTTCTATAGAAGAATTGATTTTAAAGATAAATCTGAAATTAACATGATTAACTGGTTACTTATTGAGGAGAAAGAGCTATAATATTTCTCTCAAAGTGGGTAACTAATAGGTAATATTACCACTTTAAAATGCTGATGAATCACGGCTTTGGGACAGCAGAGTTGGCATGCCAATCAGCCAGTATTTGCTCTTGCACTAGTGACTTCCTGGTTTATAACGATTACCTTTCTGTTAGGAACTGGATGAGTCTTATGGTTAACATGTCAAAGCAATGGATTATACCGGTGCTTAATTATGTAAATCTAAATGTTTTCCTGCCCAAGTGGCTTCCTCCTCTCTGGTTCCAACACTGGGAGATAATAACTGCTTTTCTTTAAGCCATTCCTCTGAAAGGGGTCCTAGAAAGCTTGGTAAAGCAAGGCTTCACGTCCCAAATCAGAGGTCCACATCAGCAAAAATTCCCAAAGTGATGCCTATTTCCTACTCAGTCGTAGCCTGGAAGCACAAAGATTAGCCTGGGTAACTCTAAGAGTATGAAACTGGGTTCCCAAAGATGATCTCAGTAATTATGAAGAGAAAGGGGGAGTATTTCTGCAATGGCTTTATGATCACAGATCACAATATTTAATCAGAATTATTCTCTACAAAGTCGGGGAAAAAAAAAAAAGAAAACCGCATCTGTCAGCCCTTTCCAGTCTCTTATGAAATAGCTCTGCTCTAATAAAGTTCATAATTAAACATAATTTGGCACTATTTTCTGGGCTTAGGCATCTATCTGGCTTTTATAAATAAATACAAAGTGAATTTTAATACAATATATTGAAATACTGCCAACTTATGTGCTTTTTCCCTTTGGGCTGTTTTAACTTGGAATTCAAAATTACAGTACAATTAACACTAGCTGTTTACCTGGTAGATGTGCTTGTCTTCTCTACTGTGGACATGAGTCTCGCAAATGCATCAGTCACTTTGAGGCTTGAGGTGGAGATTTCCAGCTTAGAAGTTGTTAACTCATACAACTCTGGATCCACACCTTATAGTATAAAACAATAGTCAGTGATGGCAAGCTACAAAAATGGGCTACCCAATTAGCCACAATCCAAGATGCAAAAGGCAATGTTCTATAAACATCTGAGTCTTTTTTTTTTTTTTTTTAGACTAGTCAAGTGCAGTAGTGAGAAGGGGGGAAAGTAGTAGAACAAGGAGTTCAATCTGTAACTGACTGTGAACAATCAACTGAGGTAACTCACTAGCTTCGGACCAGCCAACATCTGAGTCTTTTACAAGCACAATATAGCCTTAGAACACTGTAAATATTGCATTTATTTTTTAATTATAAGCTCTACTTCTTAGAGTTTTTATAAAACAGGAAAATGCTTTTAAAATTCTACTTTGGAATAAATATATCCTTAATTAATCTAACATTTATGTAGCAGATGCTAACCAAATACTTCTAAAATTTATATCTGCTATAGAAAACTCCAATTTTGGATTAATTTGTGATAGAAAAGTTATCAATGTTTTATAATTAGAATGAACATAATTTACATATAATATCCCTAATTTTTAAACTGATTAATCTCATTTTTTGAACTTTCCCTCTTCCCCCACCTCCCTGACCATTTTTTTCCATTATTTTCTTCCACAGCAAAAGATGTGGAAGCTAATATAAAGTCTCAAATGTGGTATATGATTTGGTTAGTTTAAACACATTATGACTATCTAAGGACATGAACTATTACTCAAAGCATCAAATTATTACTAATTGGCAGGGCGCAGTGGCTCACGCCTGTAATCCTAGCACTCTGGGAGGCCGACGTGGGTGGATCGCTCAAGGTCAGGAGTTCGAGACTAGCCTGAGCAAGAGCAAGACCCCATCTCTACTAAAAATAGAAAGAAATTATCTGGCCAACTAAAAAATATATATAGAAAAAATTAGCCAGGCATGGTGGCGCATGCCTGTAGTCCCAGCTACTTGGGAGGCTGAGGCAGTAGGATCGTTTAAGCCCAGGAGTTTGAGGTTGCTGTGAGCTAGGCTGACACCACGGCACTCACTCTAGCCCGGGCAACAAAGCGAGACTCTGTCTCAAAAAAAAAAAAAAAAAAATTATTACTAGTCGTAAACATATACCACGTTGTTCTTTTCTTCAGGTAAGAGGTGGGGAGGGTAAAATATTTTCAGAAAAAGTAAATAAAAACACTACTTTCAGACAAAGTGAAAATTCTTGTCTCCAGGGTTAATTATATTTCTATAGTCCCGCATCTGAATAATCTGGTAGCCAATAGTTCAAATATCTTGTTAGAGTAAGATACTAAGATTTTTTAAAAGTTTCTAATCCTATATTCGCCTTGAGAAAATTACTAGAAAAAAGTTCATGAGCTTTAGGATATAATAGCAAAGGACTATAAGGAAGAATATCTTATAGCTTCTTTACTTTTTATTTATTTCTTTAAAAAAAAAAAGCTCTGCAAAATCAGCAGATAGTTTATATATAAATGAGTATATTTACATTAACAAGTTTCCTCCTTTTAGGGTATTTCAAGGTTAATAAGAAAAATCAGAAACTGACTTGCATTGCCAATTTTGCATATGTAACCATAGATCTCAGATGTTTACAGAAATCAAACAAGCAAAAGCGGCTTCCATAGTTACGAAGTCCAACAAGGGAGGAAGGCTATAGAAAATGTATGTTGACTCTCCCAAGTTCTTAGTATTTCATTAAGGTACAGTTTTAAAATATACTTAAAAAGGACTTTTCTTTGTAGTTCTATAACAAAAATATGAGTTACAATTAAAATGTAAAAAATTGTAGATGTTTGTAAAGGGACCAAACAAGCCCAAGGTACTTCCCTCCTCCACTGTTAAAGATTAGATTCCAAGCAACCACAACATTTAAGTGGATGTCTAATGTATAAGGCAGAATAAACAACTGTATTCTGACTGGCAACAGGAAAGTGCTAGTAAAAACTTAGTTAGGTTTATAAAATTCTGGCCACTTGGCTGTCAAACAGTAAAGTGGCAGATTAAAAAAAAACAACAACAAAAAAATCATATTCCCCTAGCCCCAAACAACTACCACTACACCAAAAAACCCCAAAACTATGGTTAAATTTTTCAAAAACAAGACTACTACTTACTATACACTAATAATTGAAGAGTAATTTTTTTAATGGAAGATTTGTGTTTTTTTTTTATAGGACCTTAATGAGGCATAGGTTAGTTACATAATTAAAGCTAGCCAACCAAGTTCTATGCCAACCTCCTAAGTCTCACACACAAAATAATTAAATAACCGCAAGCTAAGACAAAATGACTTTCCCAGAAACAAGTCAGAAAAAGTGCAAGCAAGTGGTGAAATGGAATACTAAGGAAGGTGTTGATACCTGTAGCTTGATGGTAAGTTTTAACAAAACCCAATAGCAATAAAAAGAAGCCAAAGCAAATATATAGTAATCAAATTTATATAGCAGCTAGAGCATATTAATGAAAATATTGAACAAAAATATTTAAAAGGTTCCAAAGTAATGAGAACTGCATTTGACCATGCTGATTTCACTTCCATTACAGCTCTAAGCTTCTGAAACCGCTTGCTCTTCTTGCAGCTGTGTACACTGAGCCTGATTATCAGGTCATTTCTGTACTTCTTTATATAGCCAGGTTATTTGTGCTCCTATGGATGGTTTTTAAATGAGTTTGAAATGTAACCAAAAATTAAATTTAAACCATATTTTTAGGCATCCAAAAGAAAAACAGTGACCTCATTTAAATTATAATACAGTTTATGACAAAACAAAGCTGAGCACAAACTTAAAATGAGAGCTTGATAATTAATTCTCGGGAATACAGTAGTAAGGAAAAGTGATATATATGTATTTGGTTATCTGTCCCCACACCCAATTAAGTATTATAAAATGTCAGACACCTAATTAGCTCACCTAGGTCATTCCATAGAGCAAATGTATTTAGAAGTAATTTAAGTATTAATAAATAGTAAAATATTTTGACATCAAAACCAGACACAGGTTGGCCTTTCATACGCTTGCAAAATCTTGAAAACAATGAAAATGGTAACCAGGGGCTTAGATTTGAGTAATCTAGTCATTCTATACCAAATGACCTTGGAACTTCCTTGCAGCAGAATCAGATCTCAAGAAAGGCATCCTGGGTCCCAGGCTTAGCCTTAGCTGACTCTGTTAGTCTCCCCCATCCATATCCCATCCCAGCTCCTAAATTGTTGGAAGTGGGTGGCAGCGTTATCTACTAGAATAGAACAAAACCAGCAAATTCTAAGGAATCGGGCTGGTTGTGAAACTCGCCATTGGTGGGGACAGAAAGGGATCCTCACTATGCATTCTGGGCATTAGCATCTATATAGCACCCCAACAGCTGTCTGGTGACCAATGGGGATGATTACCAGATCACAAGTTAGGATGACAGGGACTCATTAAAATCATATTAAATAAAATGTAAACATAAAAATGTCATTATAATTTTAATCTTTTATTTAGTTAGAAAATGACAAAGCACATTAGTCCTTTGGTCAGTGAACTGAACTTTCGCAGGACTGAACGTTAATTAACAGGCACTCCAGTAACTTTTAATGTCTAGCTTTTAGTATCTCACAGCAATTATTTTCTATCATTAACTTTTGTAACATTTTTTTCCATGGAAAACTAACAGTATACTTTTTATTTAAGAGCTACATAAAAACAGTAATAGTTCTATGTGGGACTATATAGCTAAGTGCTAGACTCCAACATTTTGGAACCTAATTATATATTTAGCAGCACTAATAAACAACTAATTGAATGCTAGAATTTGTAAAGGTTATATATCATTACAGGCACTATAATGTAAAGTCATCTTTGTGTACTAAAATATTCTTATATCTCTAAACTTTGTTTTCAAATGGCTTTATAGAGTATGCTTTAAAAAATAAGCATATAAAAATCACACTTTCCACTTAGAGGGAAAAAAACCAAACCCTGCCTTTGTCTAAGGACATTAGGGATATTTTATTCTTAGAAACTACTTTCTGCTTTAAATATTACACTCTGAGAAAATTTCCTTGAAATACATTTCACATAAGTCATTTTTTGTAGTTAGATACTAGAAAATAACAACAGATAGATGAAAGAAAAATATTAAAAAGACATTATAGAGAATACAATCTGTTTCCTTGTTTATAGGAAAGTCAAGCAATGTGGTCATGCTTTTAGTAAATAAACTAGAATTGTGGTTTTAACACTCTGCTGACCTGGGATTGTGGTGCTGCTGCTAGAGCTACTGTCATCCACGGGCCCAAAGAAATCAAGGTTCAGAAGAGTGGAACCTCCACTAGCTTGAAATTCAGTGACCGTGTTGGTAGGCAGCCACACAGAAGGTAAGCCAAGGGAGGAGGGGTTATGTGTAAAAAGGGGTAAGACACACACTTGAACATGCAGGTTATAATTAGTAATCATTGCACATTTTAAAAATCAACATTAAAACAATGTGTACAGTATTAGTTTTTCATTACTAAGGACATTTCTAAAGTAACAATTTAGTTCAATGTACATTTCCTCATGTACAATGTAAAGAATGTAACACTTAGTAAGGTTTTAGTTAGGAGTTCAGTTTCTTCAATCAAAACTGGAAGCCATACCAGAAAGACCAAAAGGAAAGTGTACCCGTTAAAGGGAAACAATACTTTAATCTCAACCCAACATTAAATCACTGTACATGCCCAAACCAATTCTTCACATTAGTAATGTTGGTTTCTCATTAATGATTTAAAAAAAAAAAAAAAAAAAGTAAGTTGTCAGTTTGGGGACACGCACCAATACGTTAACTTTGTTTAAAATAAAATAACATAATAAAGAATGTCATAGCTGCCCTACCCTGATGTGCAACCTCAAAGCTGTACTGTTCCCCTTTAACTCTGAAACAGTAATCAGAAATAGTATACATTTTTAAAGAAGTTGTTTGTTAATAAAAAGCACGATGATTTGACTGAAGACACCAGACAACAGCAAAAGGTGCATCCAGGCTTTCCTTCAGCACTATGTTATTCAATTGGATGCTTTCCAGATATCCCAGGACCCCCACTATAAGGAAAAGCTAAGAGTGTTTTAGACAATAGCAATGACAATTGCCATTTAGATGATGACAGGTGTTTTAGACAATGGCTCAAACAACTTAAGCATGAGGAGTAAGAGCAATTATATCTTAGGATCCACTTAAAACTTGTGGTGTCAACATGAGAAACTAGCATTGCGTATTATTTATTTTAAAGACTCCACATTACTGGAATAAGCTATTCCTGTTTCAGGATTTTCTTTTAAAGCCTTAAGTTAAACCAGTTATTTCTGGAACTGCCTATCAGCATTTGGAGATAAGTTTTAGAAAAGGATCACGAAAGTCATTCATTTTCTGTTTGCATATAAGTGCTCTATAAAATATTATTAAATCTAAAAACTACTGAGTCAATAAATATGAATCTATCTGCACATTGTTTTTGGTTAAATAGTTGTGCTTTGTGCTTCGAAGCAGCCTCTAATCACAAGACTTTGCATCCAAGAAAATCCCATAAATTAAAACTTCCAGGAAAAAATTGGTCCTAGCTAAAATATCATTTAAACTACCTAGATATTTGTAAAAAATAAACAAGCTTATTTTTGACTTAAGATAAAGAAACTAAAATTTTACCTAGCTACTACTACCTATATTTGGACATTATAGTAACAGCTGGTTTCTTGAGCAATTACTATTCAGAAAGAAAGCCTGAATTTCCAAAGATAAGAATAAGAAGTTATGTTCAAACAAAAAAAGGAAATCAGCAGAGAGAAGTTTGTCTGAACTTTGTAGCTTTCTTAACTCTAGCTCTGGTGCTAGAGGCTCTACGGAGAGACGTACCATCTAAAGGGTTAGTAAGGCCACTGCTACTCCAGTCAAACTGGACGGGTGGTAGAGACTCCTAGAGTTGAAAACCAAAAAATCAAAATTAATCAGTACAGGTTGTAGCAACTTAAAGAATCCTTTATAAAAAAAAAAAGAAAAGAAAAAGAAAAACTATTATAGCAAGACCATTAGGCAACAAAGTACCTAAAGACAAAACTGGGATACTTTACAATTTCAGAAGGTTACATGCAAATATTAACACAAACTGAAATTGCAAAATTTACAAATAGTACAGCTTATTGACATTAGAAAAGTTCTACCTAAGAAATGGAATTATCTTTACATTTTCAAACAAATTTATGAACTGATTCCATGTCAAGATTTCAATCTATTCTCAAATCAAGATTTAAACTGTTGGCTTGATCACAATTAAAATACTTAAAAACTTTACTGACTTTTTCCACTGAAGTGACTAAATTTATTTTAAATCACTAGCCACTTAAAATTTCTTAACAGATAATATAATGTAACAGAGAAGGTACCATACCGAAAGTGGGGAGATCTGGGTTATTCAAGACAGAATAACCACTAAGTAACTAGTAATATAACCTTTTACAGTTTAGTTAATTTAGCTGGACTCCTTACAAATAAAATGCAAAAGTTCAAATCCAAGGTTTCTGGTTCTTTATAATTTTTCAAATTTTGGAGGAAATATTGGGCCAATAAATGGGACCTACTTTTTTAAAGTGTTGATTGCAAATATTTTAATCAACTTCTCTAATTTAGAAATTACTTATCAGATATCAGAATTTAATTTTTGCATGTCAGTCTTATACAGGAGGCCCCATGCTAATCTTCTCTGTTGTGCCGATTTTAGTACATGTGCTGCCAAAGCAAGCGCAAGATCTATTTTGTAAAATAATACACAAAAAAGGATACTCAGAACTGATTCGACTATTCTAGATTTTTAAATTTCACAGTGCCAATCATATAAAGATAAAATAAATATAACATGGAAAGCACACAAAAACATTTTAAAAATGAGAATTCACACTTCATTTTAAGAATATTCTTACAAGAAAAAGTGTTGGGTTTTTTCCCTCTTGTTTTGGGGGTGGTATTGAAATAATTGTGTTTGATGAGACTTTTAATATCAACATGTTATTGTCCTTCTTTGGTATTGCTCACCATTGTGCTTTATTGTAAGGTAGGCACTATTGAAACTTTTTTTTTCTGGGTAGGCAGAGTAATTATTCCCTATAGGATGGGAGCATGGATTGGTTATTTTTGAAAGTCTAGTCCCATGATTTTATAACACTCTGGATAATTGGGATACCAATGATAGGCAAATTAATGTAAGTATTTAGTCTCTAGAAATCAGGCCCGGCCCAGCACAGAGGTTGTGACAGGGTAGGTATAAACCAAATAAAATGCTACTATTAGTTAGCAGGAGCCAGGGGTAAGGGATGGCTGGGTGGTGACTATTAGGGGTGTTCTTTGTGGTGATGGAAGAGTTCTGTGTCTTGATTGTGGTGGTTACATGAATCTACCCATGTGATAAAATGATATAGAACTGTATACACATATTATACCAATGTCATACTGCTGGTTTTTATATTGTACTCCAATATGTAAGATGTAACCATAGGGGAAACGTCTCTGTACTAGCTCTGCAATTTCCTCTGAACATATAATATTGCAGATGAAAGTTAAAAAAATGCTAGTGAAAACCTAGTTACAACCCACCTGCATGACTAATAAACATTTAGAAAAGATCTTCTTTAGCTGATCTCAGAAACAAACAAAAAGCTCTAAGCAGTCCAACAGATTGAACTTACTCTGCTTCTAGATCACTGACACCTGAATGGATGGACAAAATCTAGGTTTATGCAATAACAAAATTTCTGGATAAATGGAGCAAGTTTTTTCATTAACATGTCTATTTCAATGATGTCAAGTAGCTGGGTGCTTAGAAATATTTCAGTGATGTGCTGAAATTTTGGCTTCTTGTATAGGTGCATGGTATTTTGAAGACACAGCCAAAATTATAATGAGGTGTTAAGCATGAATGAGTCAACATTTAGTGGAAATGAAGAAGAAAAGCAGCAAAAAAAGGCTAACCAATGAAATTCACAAGTATGGTAACTCAAAGAGAAAGCACTAGAATGAAGCAACTTGAAGCAATGTGGTATCAATGATTACTGCAGAAACAAAAGCACTAAGGGGACAAGATCAAAACAAAAAGAACAAAAACATGGAGACTGGAGACAACAGACTCCAATTCTAGTCCTAGCTGTACCACTGATTTTGGGTAAGTCACTTAGCCCTTCCAAATATGTCATCTTACAAAAAGGGAGCATGGTATTAAATAATCATTTTTTCTTCAAGCTCTAAAATTCTGATTCACAACTAAAATAGTCACATAAAGAAAAGAAGTTGCTAGTGGTGACTAGGTAGATAACTGCTAGTCAGAGAGTTGACTCTACTCAGCACTGAATAAAGTGTGGTTAAAGTACTGATCTTATTAAGGTGGAGTCAGTAATAGCACCATGAATGGTGTGACTGAAATTCAATGGATAAAAGTAAAACAAGAAGAACACACAAATGGTATCATTACTGTTCTTTTACCCTTAAGATGACGTTTCAGGTAAAAGTATCTTAGAAAAAAGATCATTATGTTATTAAATTTCTAAATAAGAGATGCAATGGTTGTAATATTAATGAGTATAAACCAATTTGGAAGAAAAACAAAACAAACTCAATGGGTACCCAAACTGGGATAGAACAGATAGATCCAAAAGCATACATTCATAATGGGAATTACACAACTGTGCTAAGTTTGATAACTATTGTTTAATGATGTCAAAAACAAACCTAAGAAGAAGGTTTGGATGTTTTTTGGAAAAAACAACAAGGTATTGAACAAGGTCTTTCCTGACACAATTTGCTAAGCTTCTAGCACTAAAGGATATGGCTGTTTCTTCTGTAAAATATGGCTAGTGAGAAGATATAACAGTATTACTGCATGGCCAACAAATAAGATTATACATAATATTGTCCTTTGCCATATATATGGCATGAAAAAGAATAATGGTAAGAAATATCATTTTATATAAGGAGAATCTTTACATTTCAGATGTTTGCTAAGTATTTTAACCTAAGTCAGAGGTATGGAGCTAAGCAAGGATCATACAATTCCGTGATGGAGGTCAGGCATCTCAGTACAAAATTCTAAATTAACACATGTTTTTTATTAGGTCATCTGGACTACTCTACTTTTAGTCAAGTCCATAATGAAATTAGAAAGATGATAAGCTATGCAGTATGACTAGAATGAAATACATTATAGGACTGAATCAGCTAGGGACAAAAATGACAGGCAACAGCTAACTCTGATAAAATAAGCAATAGTTTATGGGGTTGTAACATGTGGAAGTGGTTGGATGGAGGAGGAAGAGAAGGAGGCGGCAAGCCGAACTAGCAACAAATGGTAACAGTAAGAACAGCTCCATTTTCAGTAATGTACCAAGCAGTTACTCAAATACTTTCTTATTCCTACAGTGTTAGGTATTAGGAATGTAGACTGAGGCAGAAGTGAAAATGTACACATAGATAGGGCAGGCCTGGGAAAGCAGCTGACTGCCAGAGGGTGTATATCTGGGCAATGAAAGGAGGGTAACTAAGGACAGAGTCTACCTGCTGAGACATCTTGCCCAGGCTACTTTGTCTGCAGCCCAACCATCAAGGCCAGGCATTGTATACCTCAGGCCTTCTTACCCACTAATTCAGTGCCAGTAACAAGCTGGCTTCAAAGTGATATTTAAGCTATGCTCAAGTATAAACCATAGTGGTACACAGAATTAATATTAGATGTTTCCTGAAACACACCTGAAAGGGTAGGACCGATGCTTTACACATTATTTTCTAAAGTATGTTCTTCAAAACACTAGTTCTACGGGTGTTACAACTCCCCGGTCCTCTGGTCCCCACAGAAAAAGGTCCTGTGGCCAAGTAAATTTGGAAATGAATTAAAATTAAATAGGGTTATTTACCTTAGGACTCTTCAGAGTCCTTAATGTGTGTTGTGAATCTCTAACAGTGGTTATGGGGATATGATATGAAGTATTTCTCAAAATTTACCCTGGGACCTTTTAGTGTCCAATAGAATACATATTTTGGGAAAGGCTGTTCAAACATACATTTTTGTGTTAGATACAACTGAAAATGATATTTAAGGTTAAGAAATGACAAACATGGCAAGAATATGTTTTAGAAATGGTAATGTTCACTTAAAAATACTAATCTTCTTAAAAAAACACATTTAACTAGCACTGAGTCAGTTTCTAACTTTATGTGGAAAGAGTAAGCAAACCAAAATGGCCCATTTCCTCCAGATAAAAGGTGAGAGGGAAGACTTTATATTAAACATATTGGACTGAAAAACATATTTATACTTAAATATGCCAAGGAGTTAAAGGATAAGAAAGGTAAGACAGCCTTTCCCCCCCCCAATCCATAGGCTGTTTTGTTAAAGGTCACATCATTTTCAAATTAAATAAGTTTTTTACTCAAACTCTCAAAAACAACAGTTTTCAAGGCAACAAACACATCTAACTTTCATGGCTTTATAAAATTTCACAGGATTTCAGGAAAAACATGCAATAGCAGACTTAAAGAGTTGGTATAAACGTAGTGTTTCCCATCTTGTTGAAAACCCAGCACTTACCAGATTTATGACAATAATTATGATCAAACAATGTTCAATGTTCAAACTGCAAAGGGGTTTAGAGATAACTGCTGCGAACTCTTCATTTTATAGGTCAAGAGAGTAAGGCCTGGACAGGTTTAAGAACTTACTTTTATAATCACCCAGTTCTCAAATTGTGCTTTCTCTTTTTGAAAATTAATTTGTTCATTATATTCCAAGAGATGTTCATTAACAACCAAAATCCTGTCCATCATCAAATCAAGTTTTAAAAATGTTTTAAAAACTAAAAGTTATATACACAGGAAAAAAATAGTATGTGTGGATGTATGTGTACAAACATATAATCACATCTATATACAGATGGATATTTTTACCTGGAATTGATCAGATGTACATGGGTTCATTTCTGGTGATATGGTGGCTGTCTGACCGATGGAAGCAATTTTTTCTGCAGCAGATAGTGGTTTCAATGGTTCCTTCGTGGGTTCTAACATACCCTGAAAAAGGTATATTGGCTATTAATTGGGGCGGGACGAGGGGAGGACAGAGATCAATCCATAAACTTTATAAAGGAACTATTCTTAATTTTATTTACTTTAGAAAAAAAAAAAAAGAGAGAGACAAGGTCTCACTATGTTGCCCAAGGTAGCACTGAACTCCTGGGCTCATGGGCTCCTCCCCACTCAGCCTCTTGAGTAGCTGGGACCCACCCGCCTATTCTTAAATTTTATTTACAGAAAATCTTATAGCACTACAATGGGAAACATTTCACAATAATACGTTTAGAATCAAAAGTTTCTGAAGCAAGAGCCTGTATTTTCAATCAGATGTTTTAAAGTACATAGTTATTACTGTCACACGAAAGCATAAGCACAACTTGGGATGGGGGTCCGGGGGAACACGACAATTTATCACATCCAAGCCCTAAGATTTGAGGATTAAATTCTTAACAATAGTACACATGAAAGGCTTTCATCTAGCAGCGAGAAAAATGAAAATAAGTTCAATACCGTATGTTGTATTACTACTATACAGGCTCACTAGTGTGCCCTTATGCAAGGAGACAAAACATTTGGTGAACGATTACTGTCTCAGCCAAGTTTTCTAATTTGAACTGTCAAACTGGTGCTTCTCAAAATTGTGGTCTCCAAACAGCAGCTTCAGCATCACCTTGTCAGATGTGCAAATTCTCAAGCCCTACCCTAGACTTACTGAATAAGAAACTCTGGGGATGTTGCTTAGCAATCGGTGTTTTAACAAGTTTTCCAAGTGATTCCGACGTACATTAAAGTTTGAGAGCCAGGGACTTAAATGATCATTTCAGGTATTCCTCCAGATGAGATCAAAAGATTACTGAACATCTCATATGTATAAAGCACCATGGGAAAAATTCAGGTGTAATTACAATTTGATATTAAAAAGAATTAAGTTTCTAAATGAAAGACATCACAAAGATGGAGGGGAGTTACATTTATATTCACTAAATAAACTGTGATATTAAAGCTTATAGAAATAGTAAAATTATTACTAAAGAAATGTTCTGGATTATACTGTATTTACCTATAACAAAAAAGAGTATAGGAATCATCCAGGTGTTTTTAAAGTGTGAGACAACCATTTATAAAAGGAGCAGAAACTGATTTTTAAAGAAAGCATAGAAAATTCCACAAAATGTTCCAATTCAAAATCAATAATTAGTGCTTATTCACGGAAAAAGTTTGTAGATTTAAAAAAAAGATCAAGTTCCACAGCAAATTCACTTTCACATGCATATAACGGGTTGTAAAATTTAAATTCTATACTAAGGATTCTTTTGTTATTTTTTTTTTCCTTCGTAAACATAGTATTTTTTCCTTATTTTCAAGTTATTGGTTATATTTTTAGTTTGATAGGACATTTTTATTCACCAATAACTCAAAGACACACCAAAAAACACAAACATCAAACTTTAAAATGTGACTGAGTCTTGATAAGGAACAGACTGAAAATGCCTCAGTTTTCCGGGACTACCTGGCATATCTGAAAAAACAAAATTCAACAAATTTAAAACATTAATGGAAGAACTATGGACCAATATGAGTCCTAGCTCATTTTCATTTACTATAATTTGGTATTTCCAAGCTTTTATATACATCCATAGCCTCAATATTCTATTACTTATAATTTATTTTAATCCAGTTATTAATTTTATCTAAAAGTTTAGAAAAGACAATCCTCCAAAGGTGCATTTTACAAAGAGTTATACACACATTACTAAGATAAAAAGTTTTAATCTAAAATAAAACAGTATCTGTAATTAATGGAATATAAAAAAAATTCCTGAAATCAAGACTTGAAGGGATTTATGAGCTCAAAAAAGGTATTATATTTATACCCTTAAGATTCCATGTCATGCTATGTAAGATGATTTTACAGAATAAATTCAGTAATGATAAATACATGCAGAGACATTTTTGTACTTACCAATCCTGCTGCATACATGGGCACTATAACAGGCTGCTTCTTATTGCCCGTAAAGAGCTACACACATGTTGGAGAGAAAGAACGTATATTTAGAGAATGATCTGTCATACAATGAAATAGTCTCCAAAATATATCTGCATTACTTTATTACATATATCATAAATGGTAAAGAAATTGTTTAATTGCCCATATTGTATTATATTTTTAATCTCCTAGTCCATTTCCTTCATTTTATAGTTAAGAAAAAACACTAAAACAAGAAATATCAATTGGGAAGTCAGCATATTCAAAATAAATATTTAAACCAATTAACATTTATTTTTCTGAGTAACTAGCTTAACACAGCTTGAACAGAACTGTAACAGAACTTAAAAACACCCATAGGTTGAATAAAGGATTTTTCAAAGTACTAACAAACTCACAATGTTTCTGGTGTCTATTCCCAAAGAGCACAAAAGCTTCTTGTTGCTATGGGAGCCGCCCCACTGATATCTCAAGCCATGTGCATCATGGATATCCTGTAGCTCGGTCCACACATCCAGCAGTTCCCTGTAAAGGCCATGATGAAGCCACCAACAGTAGTTACTTAACAGCTCTTACCATGAATTCTATTTATAATATGACATATATTCCAATTAATCTTATGTCTAACATGAGTAGATAATTATTATCTGAATGAAATCCAGATCACTTACGGTCATTAGAAAAGGAACTAAGTTAAACTCATATGAAACAATGTCAGTAATCAAGCGGAAATTTAGCCTGTGTGTTATTCTCATCTTATAAATCAAAAAAATTCAAAAGAAGAAATCACTCAACTACCATCTTAATAAAGCTATTTAATATTTGTTTTCTCCTTGAGTCTTAATCAACACACACACTTACAGCATATATATTATTTTGTATTCTTTTTTCAGATTTTAAGCATCGCCTAGTTAACATATGTATCTCTTTCAATGGTTGTGTAATGTTCTGTTAGGTCCACGCACCATCATTTATTTAGCCACAATCCCACAGTTCTAAATAAATTATTATTGTTTGGCTCCTATTATTAGTAAGGCAATGAATGTCTTCCTGTATTTAATTGTGTTGTTGTATAGTTCTATTATTTCCTTAGAACAGATCATGTGGAGACAGATTACTGGATCCAAGAGTATGAACTATCTGTATAACTACCATATTTTTAAAGAAACCACATCTAAACAGTTTTAAGGTGGCAAACTGTAAACCTTTTTGTTCCCTTCTCATCTCAGAAATCGCCCAAAACAAAAATCAAGAAGCAAAACCAGAATCTCCATCTTCAATGAAATTAAGGGATACTTAAAACCTTGTACCACAAATATTGAGGTCACAAAGAGGGACGAAGAAGTAGTAGCTGACTTATTAGCTAAATGGAAGAAGAGACCTGGACAAGGAGAGAAGGCTTTCAGAGGTGGAGATTAATAAAACGCAAAAGAACAGCCACAGATTATGAGTAACTTTGAAATTAAAATCAGAAAATCAATCTATACCCCCCAAAATCTAATCTAATTAATAGGAGTTCCAGAAAGAGAAAACAGAGACAATGGAGGGAAGGTAACTATCAAGGTAATAATACAAGAGAAATGCCCAATACTGAAGAACTGAAGAACAGACGCCTCCAGATTGAATGGTCCTACCTAGTGGTCAGTCCAATGAATGAAAAAAGATTTTTCCAATGAATGGAAAAAGATATTTCATTGTGAAGTTTCAGAATATCAGCAAAAAAGAGATCTTAAACTATAAATTTAATGTGAAAGTAGAATAAAAAAAAATTTACCTCCCATGTATCTTTTTTTCTCAGTAGGCTATTAGAGGATACGCTCTAACAAAATGGGATCCAAGTGAAAGGAAGTCCCAAAACAACATAAGCGTAAGAGGCCTAGACTGAAACCATTCTAGACGAGAATAGGACTAAGGTCGGGGGAGGTTTCCAGGAAAAAAATGGGAAGGACAGTCTTGATGGGCTTGACCACAAGGAAAATAGTGGTAGCAGGCTGTTGGAAGGTAGGGAAAGACTCAGTAAATGAAAAAGAAGGTCAATTATTAAGTCCAGGGAAAAGTTGTACTAGAAAGAAAAGAGTGGCTTAGAAGTGAACAATATGTATATGATTACAAAAATGAAAAATAACAAAACCAAAAACTGATATAAGTATATTGGGAAGATGAAGGGTGGAGAATAGCAGAAGTAAAATCTAAATTCTGATTTATCATTCTAGGAAGTCAAAAAAATATATATAACATTGACTAGAATATTGATTTGAAATATCAAAAGAAATAGTTCAAAAGGGAGTTTAAGTGTTTTAGCACAATGATTAAACTTTTAACACAATGATGTTTTTGAATCTTAATGTTTTAAGATAAACTTATAAATAGAACAGGTGAAACTAACAAAAACACACTGCTATCTGAAAACTGTCTAGTACTTACCCATTTTCAGGTAAGGCCTCTCTTGTTTTTACTGGCAAGGTGCTTGTTTCCAGCAAGTGCTTCAGGGAAGTAACTTCCTCTTCAGCATCAGGGACAAATACGGAAGGAAAACATGCTTCGAAAATTCGCTCCAGGCGGTTTAGTAAAGCTGTCTGCATCAAAACATCCCCCAAAAGTTTATTTTCATTGCATTTTAATAATCTCATAGTTTTATCACTAACACAAACACATACCCTGTCCACTACTGTAAAAGAGGGAGAGAAACCACTACTAAGGTACAAAAAACACTAAATGAAAGGAACGTAACTAGTCATAGAAAAATAGTTCTAAATGATTACTTTAAATAACCATGGTGATGATACAGTAGGTGACAAGTAACTACACACTAAATACCATACCTGGTACTTTACATGCATTATCTTACTTAATCCATTACAAAATTCTACAAAGAAGATATCATTGCCCAATTGTATAGTGAGAAAGCAATCTCAACGTTTGAATAATCTGCCCAAAGCAAGAACAAAACCCAACAAAAAACCAGACAGCATTCATATTTCTTCCATCACACTGGAATGTTTCTTACCACCACTCATGTACTCTAGATTTAGTAACAATGATATTGGATGCCTGTGACAAGTATTATGCTATTATAGCTGAACAGAACCCTCCTCTTGGACATAAACACTTGAATTTTGAAAGCATTTTTGAAATATTTTTGCTGCTAATAGTACAAACCAAAGTAGGAATGAAAATCTCAATTTTTACTGATAAGAAATTTGACAGCTCATTTCTCATTTTGCTTATCTATTATCTTCTAGAAATTCCATTTCTCTACTTTTCTTTGTAGCATGTATGTGTGTCTTTGAATAGAACACCACCTTCCCTCCAAGTAAAGCCTCCATATTCCCTAGAGTATTTTCACCAAGAACAAACAGATACATTTCTTGGTACTTTTATTAATTAAAACTTGTTGGATTTAGATTAACTTACATTTTTTCTGGGTACCATTAGGTTTATCATACATGTGCAACCTACAATAACATTTATTTCCATTTTCCTAGCTGCATTTCAGATACGTGTAAGATACTTTTCAACTCAGCCCAATTTACTATTTAAACATCAAGTAGGAATACAAATTGTTAGTAAGTTAAAGCCTGTTGGAAGATTAAATGTACCATTGAATCGATACCGAGTGTATAAGAAAAACGCCACATCATGGCAATACTTCCTGCCAAGTAAAAAAAAAAAAACAAGTTAACCCTTGATTTCTGTTGTATAGTATAGTCAGCAACCAGAAAAATGGAAAACAAGAGGAATATTTTCACAAACATTTTCCAAACCAAAATCTTTTGGAAGCTGTACCAGAACAAAAAACTTAAAACTGCATAATTAGTCTCAGGGTACTCTTCTGCTACCTCTACAACAGTTACTCTAACACCATCATTATATTCATCTATGTGATGTGGGAAAAGGTTCTCACTGTCAATTATGAACCCCAAAGTAAAGGGTAGACTCAAGATCCCAAGGCTTGTGAAACCTGAGTGCGCCAAGGGGACCCGGCACTTACTCGCTTCAACAGAGGGAATGGACAGATGTTACTTTTAAACGGATCAGATAACCACCTAATTGGAAACATGACGAGCTCGGGCTCCTCCTGGGTAGGGAAGGTAAACATCAACTCACATATGACCAAATTTTATTTCTCTGTAAATTAAATCCTTCTCGTATCCTCTTTGTTATCCTTTTAATGGGATAAAAAAATGTTCATCACAGGAAGAGACCCTAAGACACATTGAATCATTTGGGCTATATTACATTATATTAACTACCAGGTCTTAGATACAAATGAATGGAATGTACTCGATGAAAAGAAAGATTATATTAACCTAATCACCTCAATTTTTACTTCTTCCTCAACCTTTTCCCATGAAGGATATAAATTGAATGGAAATTTCTACAGAAAGTTTCACATATCTTTAGGATTGGATATTAAATTCGATTGCTTCAAATCCTTTGTTGAATGAGGTACAGCAGGGATCAGCCATCTTTTCCATAGAGAGCCAGACAATAAATATTTTAGGCTTTGCAGGCCATCTGTAAACAAGTAAGTGTGAGTGTGCTCCAGTGAAACTTTATTTACAAAAATGGGCCGCAGGACAGATTTGTCTCATGGGCCATGGTTGGTTTGTTGACCCATGAGGTAGAGCAATAAAGAAAGAAAAAGAAAAGAACTGCTAACAGCATTGCCGTCCACAAGGAGGGAACGCCTCAACAATTCAGCGAGAAAGCAACTAATACAATGAATAAAGATTTTGATTAAAATTAATGTTGCTCTGACATTTTACTTTTACAAGTATATCAATTTCCAGCTATCCACACCACCAGTTTGATGGTAACGGCATCCTATAAAAAGAGTTTCTCACTACTATCTTGTTCATGGTAATAAATAATGCCAATTTCATTTACTACAAGTTAATTCCAGTAAGTAAATGGCTGATATAATACTTCAATAGAGGGCTGTAGATCCAGGGGCTAAGACTCAGTCTCTGCATTTATAAACTGGAGATATCAGGTCTACCTCACAGGATGGATAACGAATTGCAGGATTAAATACTTGGCACCCAGTGTGTGTTTCAGAGGTGGCAGCTTTTACCATTACTACTGTTATTATACAGATGATATATAAAGACACAGTAGGCTGGGCGCGGTGGCTGACGCCTATAATCCTAGCACTCTGGGAAGCCAAGGCGGGTGGATCATTTGAATTCAGGAGTTTGAGACCAGCCTGAGCAAGAGCAAGACCCTGTCTCTACTAAAAACAATAGAAAGAAATTAGCTGGACAACTAAAAATATATACAAAAAAAATTAGCCAGGCATGGTGGCGCCTGCCTGTAGTTCCAGCTACTAGGGAGGCTGAGGCAGGAGGATTGCCTGAGCTCAGGAGTTTGAGGTTGCTGTGAGCTAGGCTGACACCACTGCACTGTAGCCTGAGCAACAGAGTGAGACTCTGTCTCAAAAAAAAAAAAAAAAGAAAGAAAGAATATAACTAATATAATTCTGAGAAGAAGAGAAGTCAAACAACCTACCACAAGAACAGTTTCTCTTGTGACCAGACAGGTTTCTTTCAAGAAACAGATTTTCCAAGCAGATTGTAATGAGACACTTGTTTTCTTTTTTAATCATTATTATTCTGAGTATAAAATTTGAGCACTTGAGATAAAAGGTGTATCAAAACTGTTACTGGCAAAGGTTTCAGGTTTCTTTGTTTTTCAGGGTTTCTTTTCTTGGGTAAATACATTAAATAATTTTAAAAGTTAAAATTATTAAAATTAACCTTTAAAATTATTTAATTTTAACTTCAATACTAGTTTAATATATGCAAATAAACTAAGACCATAGGAAAATTTAGCATCACATCAAAACTGGCCAGGTGTGGTGGCTCACACCTGTAATCCTAGCGCTTTGGTAGGCTGAGGTGGGAGGATTACTTGAGGCCAGGGGTTCAAGATCAACCTGGGCAACACAACGAGACTCCATCTCTTAAAAGAAAATTAGCCTGGCATGGTGGCACATGCCTGTAGTCCCAGCTACTCGGGAGGCTGAGGCTGAAGGATCATTTGCACCCACCCAGGAGTTCCAGTTTGCAGTGAGCTATGATGATGCCACTGCACTCTTCGCCAGGCAACAGAGCAAGACAAAACAAAACAAAAACTAGAGTCAATAAAGTAAAATATTAAACTTGGATTTATCCTAGTGTTTATGAGTCAAAAGGTCCTTTCTTTACATTACCCTGCTTAAATAAACTTCTGTTTCTATATAGAATATATCTAGCCACAATAGGAAGTCTACTCCTGGTTTTAATTAAATGGGGACACCCAATCTTTAAAATTCCTTATAGTTGATTAACTCAGAAACAAAACTGTGTAAAACAGTGACATTTATTAACATATTATAGTACATGTGGACTTGCATTGAATGTAAAATGCCAAAAAAATTATACTTTATTATTTGGAATTAGTGGTAAAGTTAGACTGGTTGAGCTCTAGTTTCCTTAGGCACACAGGGCAGCATACGTAAAGCAAACAATACAGTATAATACAGTTCAGGAAAGTGGGAGCCTAAAATGCAGCAAAAAAAACCAAAAAACAAAAACAAAAGATTTTCTCTGAAACATACTCATAGTGCAAAAGCCTGATATGGTGCATTACAGTTTTTGTTTAATGCTTACATAGTGCTTATCATGTATCAGGCATTATTTTAAATGTTTTACAAATACTAGTTCATTTGTTTCGTAAGAACCACATGAGAGAAGTAACAATATTTTCTCCATTTCCTGGCTGAGAAAAATGGAGCATAGAGAGGTCATTTTGCCCACGGTCACATGAATATTAAGTGGAGAGGCAGAATTCTTACCCACGAAGTACAGCATCAGAGTAGGTGCTCCTAACTACAATATTATGTTGTCATCAAAGCAGTGCTAAGTTTAATTTCTAAAAATTACAGAGCTTTGAGGGCAGGGACTATGTTTTATTCTTGATCTCTAGTATCTAGGTTCCTACATATAGTTGGTACATGAATGCTAACTAAATTAATGCTCACTGTATTAAAAAAAAAAAGTACTTCACTTTTATTTAAGACTGCAGGGGGCATAATTGTTCTACTTATGAAAGTATATCCTATTGTAAGCCATGTAAATCATTTTTTTTTTTTTTTTTTTTTTTGAGACAGAGTCTCGCTCTGTTGCCTGGGCTAGAGTGCTGTGGCGTCAGCCTAGCTCACAGCAACCTCAAACTCCTGGGCTTAAGCAATTCTCCTGCCTCAGCCTCCCGAGTAGCTGGAACTACAGGGATGCGCCACCATGCCCGCTAATTTTTTCTCTATATATTTTTAGCTGTCCAAATAATTTCTTTCTATTTTTAGTAGCGACGGGGTCTCACTCTTCTTGCTCAGGCTGGTCTCGAACTCCTGACCTCCAGCGATCCTCCCGCCTCAGCCTTCCAGAGTGCTAGGATTACAGGCATGAGCCACCGTGCCCGGCCCATGTACATCATTTTTATACATGGGCTGGCCATGTTTACATAACATAAGAAAACAACAACAGCTGAATGCCGTCTAAGTACCATACTATGCTTAATGTTCTACATGTATTACCTGATGAATCTTCTAAAACAAACTCTGCAAGATAAATATTATTGCCTCTGCATTACAGATGAAGAAACTAAAGCTCAGGGAGATTCAGGTAATTAAACACAGTCTGATTGCTGGTATAATGCACAGCAAGGATTTGATCCAAAGTCTGACTCCAAAGCCTATATTCTTTTCACCAAATCACAGTTTTTACCCACTTTTTGTGGTCTTTCAAACATTTCTAGCCATTAGATAAGGTATTCACCTGTTAACTTCTGAGGTGATGACTATACTTAAAAAAGCAAACGATTTCATCTAACACTACAATTCATAGTTTTCAACAAAGTTGTAAATTCTTACTAAAGAGTCAGTGCCACATTAAAAATGAATATGAGTGAAACAAGTACATACACACTTAGCATACTAAATATTTAGCTGAGGTTACAGTACTAAATGGCAAACTAAATAACGTAATATTTATGCCAATTACTTGAACCTTAAATGCTGTCAATCCCAAAGTACAAAAAGGAAAAATACTCCTCAGTTCTTCCTTGAATATGGAATAAGGAAACTGGTGGCTGGTTATACTAGCAGAATGCTAGTTTATATAACTCAGTCATGTCCTTCCATTCATACATGTGCCAAATTCTGAGCCTGGCAAACAGCAGCACATCTGGTCATTAAACATTTTAAGAACTAGGGCTTAGATAAATGTAGGGTTGAAAATCAAATGCTGCTCAAAGCAGGTGCCAGACTCCCTTTTTTTCTCTACCAGTGTCCAATGCTATGAAGCCAAGTAAAGGAGGTCTGCTATTTGCACAGAAGTGTACTTGTGCTCAGAAGAGCTCCTCCCTATCAAAGCCATTCTGAGAATGAGAACTAGCCCAAAGTAGGGGCTTTTGCTCTCAAAATAGCTTGATAGGTTGAGTATACTGCCAAGAGCCAGAACTAATGGTACTCTTACACAAATTCTGATTTGCCTCCCTATTACTTTCCACTGTTAACCGAAA
The DNA here is from genome assembly GCF_041146395.1 of Eulemur rufifrons. Classification (NCBI taxonomy): domain Eukaryota; kingdom Metazoa; phylum Chordata; class Mammalia; order Primates; family Lemuridae; genus Eulemur; species Eulemur rufifrons. The sequence goes on from NC_091001.1 coordinate 65,312,766, forward strand.
AATACAGTTGGCAACACTATTTCCTGCACTACTTGAAGACCATTTTCCAAGAAGTTTGTTTCTGAGGTTTTCCAGTAACAGCTGACATTTACTGAGCACTTACTATGTGACAGCGCAATGTGCTAAACACCTTCACATCCACAATTTCATTTATCCTCATAATGAGGGTTTTGAAGTAAGTACTATTATTATTCTCTAAATCTGAGGCTCAAGGAAGTTGCTAATGCAGGTCAGTTCAGAAACCTGGATCTAATCTAGAATTATGGCCTTGCTTTTAATCACTATTGTATACCCAGGGCTGGCTTACACAATAGAGACAGGGCCTATACTTTTAGGGGTCTATGAAAATGTTTTAATATGTAATGATAATATATTCATTTTTATGAGTCATAAAATAGAATTTGAAGCACCTCTTATGGAGAAAGAGCTCATGAAAGTCATAATGTGTCCTTCGCTATACCACATCTCCAAAGATACATAGGCTTTTATAGCTTTTCTCTATCTTTCCCAATTTTCTCATTTCTCATATTTATTTCCTATCAGGGTCCTTCATTACCTTGAAGGTCTCTATAATTGTTTTTATTATTATTTTGACACAGTCTTGCTCTGTTGTCCAGGCTGGAGTGCAGTGGCCTCATCACAGCTCACTGCAACCTCAAACTTCTGGGCTCAAGTGATCCTCCTGCCTTAGCCTCCTAAGTGGCTAGGACTACAGGCACACGCCACTACGCCCAGCTAATTTTCCTATTTTTTATAGAGATAGGGTCTCACTCTTGCTCAGGCTGGTCTTGAACTCCTGGCCTCAAGCGATCCTCTTGCCTCAGCCTCCCAAAGTGCTAAGATTATAGGCGTGAGCCACTTGGTGCCCGCCCTCTATAATTATTTTTATTCTCATCAAGTTAGATTTCTGGGAAAGCAAAAATTATTACCCAATGGTTTAATTCATCAATGGGGGCAAAACATCATGTATGAATTCACAACTTCTAATTCCCAGTTTTGCCATATCTTTATATCTGGGGGTAGAGGCATAAAGTCCTAGGGTATATAAGCAGCCATTTCATTTTACCTATTTGTGCAAACAAGCCATGTTATCTAATGTAGAGATTCCCAACTGGCATGTCTTAGTCATAAACAGGTTGTAAGTCTTCCAAAAATCTTGAAAACTCTGTGACATATGGTGTTCCCTCTTGTGATGGTTAATTTTATGGGTCAACTTGACTGGGCAACAGGGTGCCCAGGCATTTGGTCAAACATTATTCCGGTAGTGCTTGTAAGGATGTTTCTGGATGAGATTAACATTTGAATTGGTAGACTGACTAAAGCAGACTTTCCTCTCTAATTATGGGCGGGCCTTATCCAATCAATTAAAGACCTGAATAGAACAAAAAAGTTGAGTAAGAGGGAAATTCTGCCTGACTTTGGGTTGGCACATCAGTCTCTTCCTACCTTTGGACTCTGAAAAATCAGCTCTGCTTGGGTCTCAAGCCTGCTGGCTTTTGGACTGGAATTATACCATTGGCTCTCCTGGTTCTCAGGCCTTTGCACCCACTCTGGAACTACATCAGCTGTCTTGGATTTCCAGATTACTAATAGATTTTGGAACTTTTCAATCTCCAATAAATCTCTCTGTCTCTCCCTCTATCTACATACATACCCCATTGGTTCTGTTTCTCTGGAGAACCCTAACTAACATACCTCTATTTTATAAATGACTACATTGGGGTATAAAAAGATTAAGTATATTGCAAATCTTGTTCAGTTTACCAGAGGGGTGTGCATGACTAGCACCTAGGATCCCAGACTCTGGTTCTTATGCCACTCAAATGCATATCTCCTTTAAAATACAGCAGGCCCTCAAATAACATTGTTTTGTTGTAATGTTGATGAGGGAAAAAAACAATTCCTGGCAGGGGCCGCTATGTGAAGTTTACATATTCTCTCCATATCTGGATAGGTTTTCTCCAGATACTCTAGTTTCCTCTCACATCCCAAAGATGTACACGTTAGGTTCATTGGTGTGTCTAAATTGTCCCAGTCTGAGTGAGTGTGCCCTGCAATGGGATAGTGTCCTATCCAGGGTTGGTTCTGGCCTTGCACCCTGAGCTGCCGGGACAGGATCTGGCCACTTGCGACCTTAAACTGGATTAAGTGGGTTGCAAAAAAAGGAATGAATGAATACAAATTATCATAAAATAAAACTTTGTAAGGTCTATGATAATCATACAAATGCATGATAACAAACAATATGGTAGGAAAGCACTCAGCGAGCCTGCTAGATTTGTGACTGTTTTTGAACTACATGGTGGTAGGAGGTGCTTCTTACAATTTTCATTTTGCAAACAATTATTCCTTGGTCTAACCCACCACCACTACAACTGCCACCATTCACCGATTACCAAAAATTGGGTCATTATTTTATTTTACTTTTTTTAAATTAATCTTTCTTAAGTGTATGTATGCTCACATTTATTTCAATGCCTAATATTAGAAGTGTTTTGTGTCTTTATTTAGAAGTTTAGTGATGTTTTAGTGACCAGAAATAAGCTGTAGGAACTTAACTCTTATTTATATCAATTAGCCTATGGTAAAATAAGTTTTGTTATATGTTGTTTTGTTTCAAGTTGCAGTTTCCAAGATCCTATCGAAAGCATTAGGTGAGGACTTACTGTATCTTGTATTAAGGTAACTCTTAAAAATTCCTTCAACATATTTCCAGTTAGTTTTCCTTTCTTGCTTAGAAGCAGAAGTTGATTAATGTCAATGGTTTTAATATGGACAGGATTAGGTCTCACACTTAAGTAGAAGTTTAGAAGAAACATAAAATCCACTGGGTAATTTAAGCTTCCATTTAAGATGATACCTTATGCCTCACCACCATTAAATATTAAGTAAGATATCAAGTACAATCTACAACCGTATACTTATCAATTCCCAATTTTTAAGCTGTAAAAAAAGAGTAACCAATTGTAATATTCATCATGCTCTAAAAAGATGATTTGCCCTTTTTGCACAATTTCTGGATAAATTTTAATAAAGTATTTCTATTTTGAAATTAAGCATTAGAATGTCAAATTTTCTGAAAGAAAAATAGCAATAAATAAATAAATAAAGCTACCTAAATAAAGTAAGCAAGGACCTATAAGGTCAAAATCTTAAACCTTAATTTCCTTATTTTATTGCTTATAGAAGCAACAGTTGTGGCCGGGCGCGGTGGCTCACGCCTGTAATCCTAGCACTCTGGGAGGCCGAGGCGGGTGGATCGCTCGAGGTCAGGAGTTCGAGACCAGCCTGAGCAAGAGCGAGACCCCGTCTCTACTAAAAATAGAAAGACATTATATGAACAACTAAAAATCTATATAGAAAAAATTAGCCGGGCATAGTGGCGCATGCCTGTAGTCCCAGCTACTCGGGAGGCTGAGGCAGTAGGATCGCTTAAGCCGAGGAGTCTGAGGTTGCTGTGAGCTAAGCTAAGCCACGGCACTCACCCTAGCCTGGGCAACAAAGTGAGACTCTGTCTCAACAAAAAAAAAAAAAAAAAAAGAAGCAACAGTTGTAAGTTCAAATGTTCACCCACAGAAGGGAAAACCTGCACAAATTGTAGACAGATGATTTAATAAACGAAGGTGAAAAGGTAGGATTGGTTATATTCAGTTTGGGAATGCTGACTTTCTGATGAAAACACCAGTACCAACCTCAAAATAATACAAGTCAAAGGATTAGTGATTCTCTTCATTTTCCTTTTTGTGATACTCTTAATTTTTAAACCTTTCAAAACAAATCTTCAGCTAATAACATTTTCCAGTAGTATTATAAATTAGATGGCTACTATGAAAAAAAATGATTCATAGTCTCCTTTTCTATAGCCAATTAATATAAACAGATTAACTTACCAACTTCCTAAATTCTCAAATAACATGCAGAACAATATTTTAAAATTTTACAAAAGCTCAGGGTTAAATGTAATTGTTTACAACATTCATTCATTATCTCTTTTTACCATACATCTAAGAAAAAAGGCATCCTGGCTATTTCAATCAAGATTCCTTTCTGAAACATTAAAAGGCTAAGAAAGTAAAGAATTATTAAAATAACATACATAATGATCTTTTGAAAAAAATCGACTGCTTTGAAAGTAATAAGGGTTTTGGGATTGTTGTCATTTTGTTTTGTTTTAGATCTTAGCCCAAAAAGTGAAGGACAATTTTAACCTCTTTCCTATTTGTACAATGGAGATACCACTACTTGCCTTTTCTGTAATTTATAAGAATGTTAACAAGAGAATAAAATATACTAAACTCTGGGCTCTCAGAAAAAAATTATTCATTAAAAGAAGAAATCTATTTCTCAATAATGTTCATGTATAGCTTTTAAATCAAAGCTTGAACCCTCTGAGGCTTGCTGAACCCAAAGCTGAGAATTAATTTAAGAACATTTTATAAGTTTGAAAGATTTCTTCTTGGCTGACTTTTCCCTACCTAAGTAAGAAATTATTGAAATAAACCCAAGGAAGACATATTTATTAAAAATTTAAGATATCTTTTTGGTAGGCTAAAAAAAAGTGCCAAAAAAAAAAAAAATGGACCTGGACAATGTCACACACCAAATATAGTTGTAAGTGGAAGAAATCTGAAATGACAACTACACCATCTGTTTGACCCCACAAAACAAACGATTGTCCCTTATGTTCAACTGAATTAACTGAGTTCTGAATTCTAAGTCTCTCACAACATTCTGTCAAAGCACAATTTGGACAAAACCACTAGATAACATTCTGTTCAGGACACTAGTTGTATCAAGGTAAGATTCAACAGGAGTAAATCATTTCAAGTTTTACTGTTAAAAAAGTTAATGTTTACTGTTGTTAATATGTGAGGAGTTTTGTGCTGTCCTGAACATTGCAGCAACTAGAGGAAACGTTTTAAAAAGAAAAATATTAATAAATCTAATCCTCTCCAAAAGAACTATGTTAATGTACTTTTCCAGCAGAATCTGAAGGACAAGAAATGGCTGGCCACAAGTCTTTAAGAATAGCAGGATAAGAATGAAAGTCGTTGTTCAATCTTTATCCACTTCTGACTGAGTCACTTACTCAGCAGGGGCTTACCCATTTCCCTACCTCAACTTTCTTCCCAAACTTCTCCTTCTAGACCCTTCGGGCAGTTTCTCTTCCCCAACATCCACCTCCACATTCTGCTCATTTTGCATAACCCATTGAGCAAAAATTAAAGTCTGAGGCCTGAGCCAAACAAATCCCAGGAAGTCTTAATGTACATTTCCACAGTTTGTGTTTTAGTTTTACAAAAATAAAATCATACTACAAAATTTTTATTTTTCATTTTAAAATTCACTTTCGGCCGGGTGCGGTGGCTCACGCCTGTAATCCTAGCACTCTGGGAGGCCGAGGCGGGTAGATCGCTCGAGGTCAGGAGTTCGAGACCAGCCTGAGCAAGAGCGAGACCCCGTTTCTACTAAAAATAGAAAGAAATTATATGGACAACTAAAATATATATATATATACAAAAAATTAGCCAGGCATGGTGGCGCATGCCTGTAGTCCCAGCTACTCGGGAGGCTGAGGCAGTAGGATCGCTTAAGCCCAGGAGTTTGAGGTTGCTGTGAGCTACACTGACACCACAGCACTCACTCTAGCCCGGGCAACAAAGTGAGACTCTGTCTCAAAAAAAAAAAAAAAAAATTCACTTTCATTTTATCTTCACAAGAAGTATTTGAAGTAGATATTACCTTATTTTTGTATACAATTGAGTTCAGAGGTAACCTATCCAAAATTATGTAACTTTTACATGGCTGGGTCTCAAACTCAGATCTGTCAGATACCACAAAGCCCATGGGCTTTATTACCTCCTACATCCAGTTATTAAATTATACATAAATACCTCAATCAACTTGTATGATGCAGGAAATTCCTATTTGAAGTGGTCATACTTTAAAAAATTCATTATCTGATGATGTTAAAAGTTCTAAGACTACAAATTAAAGATCACCCAACACCAGTGTCACCCTATACTCTCGTGAGATGAAACTTAATAGGAAAAGGGAGAGTTAGGTCAAAACTAACAGTCCTCATTGAGCATTATAATTAGTTCACTTCTTGTTTAAAATTGCAAGTTTCTGCCTCAATAATAAATCACTCAATAGAATAATACACATTAGCCAAACCATGTAATAACTGAATTAGCATATTAAACTACTCAGACACCCAAAGTCAACTGAAAAGTGATTAACTGTGCACACCAAATGGCAATACCATAATTTCCCTAATATCTTAATGTATCAAAGGTATTAAAGCAATGATATATAATCATTTCAACTAACAAAGACTTTGAAAATATTTTTAATTGAAAATGATGTGTGTAGATGTTGATTTTATTCACTGTATCTTTAAAATAAGCCAGTGAACCAGGTGTTATATAAATCAATTATAAGTATAAAACAGTGATTTTCAAGGGAGTGCCCTCTTCCACGCCCCTGGAGTTGAAGAAATGTAAAATCTAGCAGAGGGTATAACTCTGGCCTGGGGAGCAACCTGGATATTAAGCTATAACTCTAGGGGCTAATTTAGGTCAAAATAAATCTTAATGAATCTTCCCTGAAAGAATCTGAACCAGAGAGGATAATGTACAAGAGCTAAGGAGTAAAAATATTCTGCCTGATACACCTACTCCCTAGGAAGAATAAACCTATGTGTGTATTTGCAAGAAATTTTAAGAAAATAAATACAACCACAGTAAGTCAACCTACAGCCATTACTTATCTTAGATCTAAACCTTAATTCATCTCATACTCTCACCCCAAGTCTTTTAGTAGCTGTTAAATTATGAGGTTCAAATCTGCTTTTTTTTCCTAATTCTTTTTCTATTTCTCAATTTACTATAGCCTTCACCACAGGATGAGGTTTCAAATTCTGCTTGCTTTCTCCTGTACGTCAATCTCTGAGGTCTTTGATGGACAAAATTAACAGATTTTTTTTCTCCCTGAAGCTTAAAAACTTCTAAATTTCAGCTTAACCTTTTTTACAATCACTGTAAAGGTAAAAGCGGAAGAATTACTGGAATAGTTAATTAGTTAAAAATCATTTTTTGCAAAAGTGCTATTTATAATCACCAAAAATCCAAGTTGATGAATTTCTATAAATATTAAAGAAATTCACTGAGATAAAGAAAAATCTTACCAAGCTTTACTAAAGGACTCTCTCTCTTTGTAGTTTCCCAAAGGGTTGTGAAAAAATGTAATCTACAAATCAGGCAAGCATTATATCATAATGAGATGAACAGGTACTCAGTTGAAAAAATATTTTTTGAAAAGCTGAATTAGAAGCCTCCACAGCAATTAATATCCCATATATAATAGAGAAAATTAGTAAATACCTGAACTGAAGTGGCTGATTCCTGCACATGGCCACTAGCAACCGCTCCTTTGGAAGTTGTTAAAGGGACACTGTGCATTTTGGGGGTTCCTGGAGTATCAATATTTTCATCTGTCCTATGTGACTGCCAGGCTTCCTTTCGATGATGAGATTCAGTAGCCTGCTGATCTCCAAAAGCAGCCCAAGAACAACTATCTTTTTGTTCATCCTCAAAAGCATGCCAATCTACAACTTGGCTAGGACCAGCCGAACTGAAGTCTGCAAAATCATCAGAGTCTTGAAAAGCATTGCAGTCATCTTGAATATTTGGCACAGAATCAAAATCTCCAAACTCACCTTCTTGCCCATTTTTCAGTTTTGAAACAGGTTCAGTGCCTGTTTCACTAGACTTTCTTGCCAACTGACATCCCTCTGATAAACTATCAGAAGTCTGTTTTAGGTCTGACTCGGTAAATATCATTTCCTCTTGGCAGGAAATAGCATTCATATTCCCAAATTCTCCAAAGTCATCACCTGCTTCACTAAAATGTGGAAAGTGCTCTGAGGACTCTTCAAAAGTGGCATCGCTCATTGAATCTTGAGTACTAGTAACAAAAGGTGGAGTTGTGCCACTGGCTGTGCCAAAGTCACCAAAATCATCCTCATTGGTATCATTGCAAGTCACAAAGTCGTTACTACTATCACCATTTTTTACACTTACAGAATCATCCAAAACATTTTCTTCTGTGAAATCAATGTTTGGGCTTTGGAAATCAGTAAACTTTCTACTTTCTTCTTTGGAAGAAACAACTTCATCATCAGCATCAGAAGTTTTAATAGAATCCATGCATAGGTCAGCACATTTAGAAGTAAATAAATCAAGTTTTTCTTCAGTTTTACATTGTTCTCTCTTAATGGCTTCTGAATCATCAGCTGAGTCTATCAAACTCCTAGCCTTTGATTGAACACTTGAATTTAAAAATTCATCCTGTTGCAGTGTTGGAAGGCCTTGTTTTTCAACACTGAAACCTCTGTTAGTCATTACACTGATTTCTGAAACACAAACCTGATCCTTTCCATCAGTGTCTCCTTTATTGTCAAAGCTTCTACCCAAAGACACTTCTTTTACAGAATTCAGTTCATTGACTCTGTAAATTTTATTGTTTTCCTGAATAGTTAGTGCTTCTCTATCATTTAAAACTGCATGTCCTATTTCTTCTAGTTGTATCCTTTCCTTTTTGGAAAATGTGGCAAAATCTGCAAATTCCTCAGCAGGGCTAGGTAGAGAGTCTAAATTATACTCAGTGCTATGAGTGCTAAGAGGCTTCCGTCCCTTTGAATCAGCTACATTGTCCAGATCATCTGTTCCCTGAGGATTTACAGTTTCCAACACTGCAAACCCATTTGTTAGAATCTCCAGACAAGGAGGCTTTTCACCATTGCAGCTCTCTAACTGCTTGTTTTGATGAACAACATTCATATCAGTTCTAAAATCTCCTGGAGAGAAACTTTCAGGTGTTCCAACATTCTGTCTCTGCTCCACTACTTTATTTAAATTTTCTGGACTTTCCATGCCATCAATGGAAGTATCTAAAGTTTTGGATGAAATTATTTCTTTGCTGGTGGTAGAAAGTAAAACATCAGACTGTCCTTTCACAGGAGTTGAAAGTTCAGCAGCGATGTCCTTATCATTACCATTTTTAATGGACTTAAAGCTTGTAAGGCTATCTACATTTTCTGAGAAATCATGAATTGGCATAAAGTGGTTTGAAGGAACAAACTCTTCCTTGGGGCGAGTATAATCTGGTGTATCAAAATCAACAAACCCTACACCAGAAGGGCTAACTTCTGAAAACCCACCAAATTCCCCAAATTCATCATCATCATCATCCTCTGCTCCATTGTCCAGTGGTGGTGGGGATGAAGAATACATTCGAATGATGTCTGGCTCCATTATTCAGCTGCTTTCAAATCATTAATTTACACCTGTAAAAAAGAAAAGATTTTTTTTTTTTTTTTTTTTTTTTTTGGAGGGGACAGATTACATAGAACAAGATCTTTCAAAATTCTCTCAAAGCTACTTTAAACAATGCAAATTTACACTGCTCTGTTTGTATCTTTTAAACTATTTTTCTTTTAGGTGAAATTACTTTACACAGCTATAATAACACTGGGGAAAAAAAAAATCTCTATTCTATTGTATGGTACCAAGGGCGTTGGTAGTACATTAATGAAATTTGGAGGTTCTGGAAAATTCAATACTTATGAAAGTACACCTATAAAATTCTCTCTAGGACACTTGGCTTGTTCTGTTCTCTTTCAAATTCAATGAGGACTCAGTGTTTGCCTTATGGATTTGTATGAGTTTTTAATAAATAAAAGACATGAAAATTAATAATAAACAAATTAATAACTGCTATATTTTCTTCATTTTGCTTTCCAATGTCTATTTGACCCAAATTAGCTTTTAATAACTTTTAATTTTGAAATAGTTTAAGACTCAAAAGAAGTTACAAAAATAGAAGAGATCTCATGTATATTCCACCTAGCTTCTCCCAATGGTAATGTAGTAAATAACCATAGTATATGGTTAAACCAGGAAACTGACGTCAGTACAATACTATTAAGTCAGGTAAAGACCTTGTTTGGATTTCACCGTGTGTGTGTGTGTGTGTGTGTGTGTGTGTGTAGTTTTATAAAATTTTATCACATGTATTGATTAATCATCACTACAACTAAGATAACAACTGTTCTATCAACACAAAGAACAGTTGTGTTCTCATGTTACCCCTTAATAGTTATCCTTCCCTAAACCCTAAATGGAATCTGTCTGGGTTATTCTGTTCCTCTGTGCTAAGGAGTCAAAAGTGCCACAAGTCAGACTTAACATTTAAAGCAAAGGGAAGACTAGCAACCAAAGTCCTAGAATAAAACCAGCCTATAAATAATGAATCGATACTTCTACAACTCACGGTTGCCAAGTTAGATATGCGAGGAAAACATTTACAAGAAAACCCAACCAGTTTTGCAAGCTAGAAAAAGTCACTTTCTTCCAATTCTCAGAATAAAATTTAAGATCTTGCAGTTTTAGATGAAGGTACCTTAGAAACCACATAATTTAATTTAGAGATGAGGAAAATGAAGCCCACTGATGAGTAACTTTCCCAAAGTTTGTTCATACAGATGCTTAGTAAAAAAATGGCTTTAAAATTTTAAAAAGGATCTTTGAGGTCAATGACTGGTTAGTCACTGAGAGTCATCTGAAAGAAATGAGCAAGTCGCAAAAAAAGTAAAAGAATCCATGGTAAAGAATCCATATATCTACTTCAAATTATCTTTCATATGAAATCAGCACCATAAAGAAGGAAATAACTGCTTTAGCTCTGAGATACTCTTCTGCTGATTTAAAAGACAAATATAAACCCTATTTTCTTCTCATCTAGTGTCCTGATGATCCCTTCTAAGGCTTACTGTACTGTACAAGGTAATTTAACCTCTAACAGTTTCCCTCTAATTATGAAGTTCCTATTATTCAAAAATACTCTGCAATTGTTAACGAGAGTGTGGGGAAAGGGACCCTTGCCCACACACGCTGCTGGTGGGAGTGTAAATTGTTACAAAGCTTCCAGAAGGTAATCTGGCCATACTATGCAAACTCCTTTTTAAAGAAATCTAAAATAAAATGCTCTAAAGGGATTATTTAAGCAAATTATACTACATCTCTACAATAGCATATTATGCAGCCATTAATTGCATGATTTCTTTTTCTAAAATTTAAAAGTATTCAGAACGATGAGGACGTGTTAAAAGGACACTAAAGCCAGCTTGAAGGTGCTGCTAGTAGCCAAATCAGGAACAATTTGAGCATCAAAATAAAGATAATAATGGATTATAACCCACTGAATAAAATAATAAACTGAGTCCTCATAAACATGTAAGTAGATAAAATGAAAGCTAGATGAGGAAGAGGATTATTTGCATAGTTTGAAAGTACCTCCCCATAATATACTTAATTACAAAGGGTAAAAGTGTAACTTTATAGTGTGAAGCCTGACACTACCTTAATCAAGCGATCAATGTGAATATCATCAGAACATTGAAATCATGCACCACCTGATGAGATGCAATCAGAATACAAGATCAGTTCTCAAATATTCCTGTCAAAAATATATAACTTGAATTCATGAGAAGACTTCAGACAAAATCAAATTGAGAGAAAGTCTACAAAATAATTGACTTGTAATCTTGAGAAGAATCAAGGTCATGAAAGTAAAGACTGAAGAACTGTTTCAGACTGAAGAATAAAGAGACATGACAAGTTAATGCAATACTTGTTCTCTACTGGATCCCCTTTCTATAAAAGTCATTGGGATGATTGTGACACTTGAATAGAGTACAAAGAATTAGATAGCAGCAATGTATGTATTGATGTTAATTTCTTGATTTTGGTGGTATTATCGTACTTCTGTAAGAATGTCCTTGATTATAGGAAACACACACTGAAATACTTCGTGACAGGGCATCAGGTTGGCAACATAGTCTCAAATTGTTTTAGAAAAAAGATTTTTATTGAACCTGCAACTTTTTATAAGTTGGTGATTATGTCAAAAAGAAAAAATTAAAAGCAAGAGATTTATATGTTTACATTTAAATATGCACATTTTAGAATAAATGTGTTACTTATACAATAACACCTTTTAAAAAACTGGTAAAATATACACAACAAAATTTACCATTTTAAGTGTATAGTTCAGTGGCAATAACTACATTCACATTGTTTAGTAACTACCACATCTATCTCAAGAAGTTTATCTTATCTCCTAACTATCAAAATATCTTCTGTACTCATTAAACGATAACTACCCATTCCCCTCTCCCTCCAGCTCCTGCAACCATCATTCTACTTTTTGTCTCTATGAATTTGACAACCCTAGGTACCTCATGTAAGTGGAATCACATTTGTCCTTTTTTGGCTGGCTTATTTCACTTAAGTCTTCAAAATTCATCCATGTTATACCATACATCAGAATTTCATTCATTTTTAAGGCTGAATAATATTCTATTGTATGTAAATACACAATTTGTTTATCCATTCACCTGCTGATGGACACTTGGGTTGTTTCCATCTTTTGACTATTGTGAATAATGCTGCCATGAACATGGGAGTATAACATATCTTATTTTAAAAACTTATTTTGAAATAACAGACTATAAGAAAGCTGCAAAAATAACATAGATTCCTGTGCATCCTTTAAATCCTTTAAACCAGCTTCCACAATGGTGACATTTTATATAGCTCTAATATCAAAATCGGAAATTGACAGTATTGGTACATTACTATTAACAGACGTTATTCAGTTTTTACCATTAAAAAAAAACTTGTATTTGTGTGTACAGTTCTGTTCAATTTTATCCCCTATACAGATTTGTGGAACTACCACCACTATCAAGATACAGAACTACTCCCATCTCCATCCCTGTCCCCTGGCAATAACTAATCTCTTCTCCCAGTTTTGTCAATTTAAAAGTGTTATGTAAATGAAATCATGAAGTATATAACCCTTGGAGGTTAACTATTTTTCATTCAGTATAATGCTCCTGAGGTCCATTCTGGTTGCTGCATGTATCAATAGGTCAGTCCTTTTTATTGCTGAGTAGTATTCCATTGTACAGATATATACAAGGTTGTTTATCCATTTACCCACTTAAGGACATTTTGGTTGTTTCTAGCATTTTCTATTTTAAATAGTGTATATATATATATATATATGGGTGCGTGTGTGTATTTGTGTATATATACCTAGTGTATGTGTGCATATATAATACTGATAAGCATATATATAATATATACTAATCATATACATATATAATAGTACATATAATAAGAATGCTATGAACATTCGGTTTTTGTGTGAACATAATTTTTCATTTCTCTGGGATAAATGCCCAAGAGTGCAACTGCTGGGTACCATGGTAAGTGCATGTTTAGTTTTGCAAAAAACTGCCGAACTATTTTCCAGAGTGGTTGCACCATTTTACATTCTCATAATACCTTATTTTTTTAAAAGCCATGTGTGATTTTTTTTTTTCTACCAGAATCTGTTCATGGTTAACCTATTGTTTTTTCAAAACCTCTCACTGATTGAAAAATGAAATCATTTATTGGTTCAAGGGCTATTTCAAACTCAGATGTTAATGAAAATACAAAGATCTGAGTTAGGAACTTTGTCACCAAAGCAACAACTCACAAAGTAGTTTTTCTTCCTGTTATACCTTGGCAAAGTACTTTATTTTCCCTTACAGGTGAGACAGGTTTATCAGCCTTCCAGACTAAAGACGAAGCATTTCTCAGAACTGAGTCACCTATTGATGAGAAGTACTTGGGCTACTGCATGTTCCTCTTCAGCAGGTCTTGGCTCTGGCTCAGCTCACCCTTCAGAAACCTAAGAGAGAGTACCACTGCTTCTAAGTTTCAGCCAACCAGCCACTGTGGAGGATGCTCAAAACTTTACAGAAAATTCCTCTATGCCCAGTCCAACTTAATTTAAAAGAAGCCTTATGTTAATTGAAGTATTACTTGTATAATGAATTTACAAATTAAGTTTAACTTAGATAATCCACTTTTTAATTTTTTAACACAGAAAATACAGGGTTTAAACAGCTGCTCCTACTTAACGGGGAAAAAAAAAAGGACGGATAAGCTACTTTAATACTATGCCTGGCACATAGCAAACTCAATAAATATTTCTTCATCCTTCTTAATAGACTACTTACTCCATCCACACCATAAGGAGTCCCAAACAGTTGCCTAATTTCTTTATAACCTGAACAAATATGTGTGTAGAGGATTGTATTCAACTTTCCACTTTTATGTCTGCTTATTCTAAGACCTTTTGGAGGGCAGTAAACAATGGGGCTAACGTACTGGCAGCCAGGGAACATTCAAGCCATAGTATACACAAATAGTTGACACGAGGGTCTCATGATCAGGTAGTAAACAGGGTATCCCAGAAGTAGTTAGAGCACAGAGACAGAATTTGTGCAGGCCTCCTGTACTTAGGAGATTTCACAACCTTGAGAAATCACATCCTTATAAGGATAGGAGAATATAGATGAATAGCAGTAATTAAAAGTTTAAGCCAAAGCAGACCTTCAGGGCTATAAACCAGGAAAATCAAAGGGGTCTGGCTTTGGGAATTCTGGTAGAAGAGGTCTGATACAAAGGGATCAGGGGAAAATCCTGAAGTCCAACAGCAATAAGCAGTGGAATCTGAGCACTGTGCCAGGGTGCCAGGGCATAGCAGTCAGGGTGACACTGAAGGTGATTCAGGATTAATCTTTCACCAAAAGAGAAGGTGCACTTGCTTAATGACTTCTAGCCACAAATCTAAAATGGTCATGGAAAAGAGGAGATGGTGAGTCTGTAGGTTGTGAGCTCTGGGGTTGAAAAGCAAGACGGACTTGGGAAGGCAGAGAAAAGAAAGAAGGAATGAGGCCAAAAATTATCTAAGACTATTTGGTCCTCTAAGAAAATCCTCTGAGAGGATTTTCAAACGACCAATAAACATATGAAAAGTCACCAGGGAAAAATGCACATTAAAATGACAAGATACCACTATATACCCACTAGGATGGCTAAAATTAAAACAAAATGATTCTATCCACAGCCACTTTTGGCAAGGATGTGGAGCAACTGCAGTTCTCATACTTTATTGGTGTGCGTGTAAACTGGTATATGTACTTGGAAAACTGTTTGACAATATCTACTAAAACCATACCAGACCTTCAGCACCTGGCACATTCCGTGCACTCAATAAATTATCAACTATCATCACATTTTAACTTTCACCAAGTCTGCGGCTCAAATCATAATCTACCTATAAGAAAATGTAAGTCAATGTTTGCTTAGTTAGCACAAACATTCATATGATTCTCTATATTTTAAAAGGTCACTGAAAGAATAAGTCACTTAAGAAAAATATTTGTAATCACATTAAAGATACATGAAGTTGTCTTTATTGCTTATTTTTGTAACCAACCCCTAGAAAATATAAAACTTAACTTATATAACTATAAATTCATAGGCTTGGCAGGGGGGAGGGGTCTGATAAACCAAATCTGAAGCCCAAGGTTGAAGGACTGAGACCACAGCCTCTAAACCAACTCAAGGGATCCACTATTGGTCTGTTAAAAGATAGAGGGTTTGAAATGAAATCCAGAAGTTCTCACCAGTATCTCAAAGTAAACTGGCTGTAGTTCCTATCCAGTTAAAGGAATGACCAAAAGAATAAAAGTTTATGAGAAGGTGCCTGATTAGAATAGAAAGGATTCTTCACATGTGGGAAATACATAGGGTATTCCCTACATACTCCTCTAAGAGATAGTTAATGCCTGCCACCCATCCTACCCTCCGTGATCCACACAGTCTAAAGGTCTTTGGGCTCACGTTTGGTGGTGGTGGTGATGGCAGTGGTAGTGTCTGTGTCTCTAAGTAAGAGACCCTCTAGGAATCTCCCCAGAATCAAACATTGAGAATTCCTTCTGACAAGTTAAAAGCTTACAGCCCACACTGCTCTCCCAGGAGAAACTCCCATTCTTTACAGAGCACCAGCCCAGCTGTATCAATGTACATCACTTTTCGAGGCCAGATAAATAGACCCCCAGATTATACAATCCAGCTTTACCCAGGACTTTTCACTCCAAGTTTACTTTTACAGGGACTAGGATATGAGGTGGAGGAGAACACAAGCAGGAAGGATGGTGATAAGAAAAGGGAAAAGAAAGAGAAACAACTATATCTGAAGTTATGCTATTGATTTCAAAAGTACAAACTACAGTAGCAAGGTATATTTAATGGATCACAAAAAATAATCACTACCTTTTTACTACAATATGTCTGAGGTTTATAATTAGTCACTCATTAAATAAATCACTTGGGTGAGTGAAGAAAAAAAAGAAAATCTCTATTTTTTCTTTAGAAAAATGTATGACAATGTTCGATAAACAATCAACAACATCAATTGACATCACAAATGTTGCCTGGTATTGCAGTAGTTCAAATTTTTCAAAATCTTTAATGTAATATTCTTATGAGAATTCTAAGGTAATGTCAAAATGTACTGTCAAGGAATCTGTCCAGCCTACAATTCTGCTTAAAAGTTATAAAGAAATAGAAGAAAGAGCCCTTCCTCTGAGCCACATGAAGATTTGGATTTTAACTTTCAGTTTCCTTTTTCTTCTTTTTTTTTTTTTGAGACAGAGTCTTGCTCTATCTCCTGGGCTAGAGTGTAGTGGGGTCATCATAGCTCCCTGCAACCTTAAACTCCTGGGCTCAAGCAATCCTCCTGCCTCAGCCTCCAGAGTAGCTGGGACTACAGGCGCATTCAGCCATGCCCAACTAATTTTTCTATTTTTTGTAGAGATGGGGTGTCTTGCTCTTACACAGGCTGGTCTTGAACTCGTGACCTTAAGCAACCCTCCCACCTCAGCCTTCCAAAGTGCTAGGATTACAGACCTGAGCCACCATACCTGGCCAAAGGTAAGTACGCTTTTGTTTTCAATATATCTAGATGTCATAGAAGTTTTCACAGCTCTAAAAAACCAAAAACCTACAAAAATGATCATTTTTCTTTTTGGGTGGTTTGTCCTCACATATTAGCTCAATAGAAGCTAACAAATACAGGGAGAGCCCCTAAATGTAGATACTTTTAGCAAAGAATTGAGAAAAGGGTTTTGTTGTTTCTTTGTTTTTTGGGACTATCATTCTCCTTTCAACAGAGGCTGCAAACTTTAAGGCTAAACTTCTGGAATCCCAGAGCTGAAATATTTTTAAAAGATCTCATGATTAACTTGCCAACTTAAAAACAAGATATCGGACATGCCCATTGTATGTCAGTATATCGTCAACTGCATATGATGAAGTATTATTTAAGACATTTGTTAAATAAATAGTATCGTCCATGTGTTTTTACTCCTTGGTTACACCAATGTCAATATTACAGTAATACTTATTGAGTGCCTACTATGTGCCAATATTATGTGAGGAGCATTCATAAATTATCTCATTTAGTCCTAATACTCTCATATGAGGTAGAAATTATCTTCATTTTACAGATAAAGAAATAAAAGCTTAAAGAGTTTAATCTCTCAAGTTAGCGTAACTAGTAAGTGGTAAATTAATGACAAGCTAATCAAATATTTGATAAGTGTCTTAAAATATTGCAGAAATGACACCAAATAGTAGAATTATAAATATTCTACCTAAAATATTTCTGAGTTATTCAGAAAAAGGTTTCTGAAACTTCCACAGTAATTTGGAAAGAGAAAGAAGATTTTTTACACGTTGAGAAAGTAGTATATATCCAACAAAAATGCCAAGAAGCAAATCTCTTGTTTCAAATATTAATGTACATAGTACCATATGTGAGCAAAAAATGAAAATAAGCAGCAAAGTATCTTTATTCCTAAGTTGATCACCCTTAAAAAGCCAGACTGCCAAGTGACAACAAAATTTCTTGTCTTCCTGGTTTTGATGTCATTAAGACTGATTCACGAAAGTACAAATATCATATACATAATGTTAATTACATGAGCAGCAACATACCTTCACCCTTTAAGCCCTAATCATCTTGTTAACCAGCAGTAAGAGTTACTTAATAGAAGGTGGTTTTCAAAAATTCCCATAAAAAGATTTTCTTTTACTGAACATTTTACCCTTCTACACAAATGCATATCATTTTATTTGTATTTGGATAACTTCATGTAAAAATTAAACAAGATAATTTTAAAAATTAGATTGTTTTACTTTTAACTTATCATATCAACTGACCATATTTGAGAGTTTACTAGCTATTTTTCCCAAAAGGTACTTCCACTCAAAAAAGAATAAATAACATTGGTTAACTATTGATAACAAGGGTAATGAAACTGAAGCAGCGAGGATAGATGCATTAGCCCTTGGAAAACAATTTTTTCCTCCGAGTACTTTCTGCTCCTATTGTACAGTAGCAAAATAAATTAGCCACTCTAATTTTCTATCCTCATATCCCTGAAACTTTACAATGAAAATAGAATCTAAAAGGCAGAAACTACATCGATTTCATGTCCCTTCACTAAGATCTTGCTCATATCCACAATCTTGTCTACAGATAATCCCTGGACCTTCTGTTCTTCTCAATTGCTTGCTCAGGGGCTTTTTGAATTTCTCCATCACTACTGATGCTTTCTCTTCAGCCCATAAAGGCTCAAGACTCTTCCATCCTCAAAACAAATCAGAACAGAACAAAACAAAAACCCTCTCTTCTATGCCCTTCCAGCTCTCCTCCTCATCACCAAGCTTCTCAAAAGGGACACATCTATTCATTATCTCCACTTCGTAGCCTCCCACGCACTCCTCAAACCAACACAATCTGGTTTGCAGCCTACCAATCCACTGAAACTGTTCCTGCAAGAGTTTCTTTACTTCAGCTGAAAAGACTGTAAATGTTGTGCAAGCACAGGCCTCTGTTGTTTACCACTCCATCCTCAGGGCCTGGCTCACGGGAGGGAGTGAATGAAATACATTCTCGTTGGGGCATTTATTCTACTAACCACTCTTGAATTGTACCCCATGCCACCCTCTCTTCAATTAGATTTCTATAACCCTACTTCTAGTCTCTTAGGGCTCCATCAAATAAGTTAGGAAATATCCAAGTTTAATCAAGGTAAATAAGTGGAATCTGAGGGAGACTGGCCGAAAATGTGATGAATGTGAAAGAAAACAAATCCAATCGTTTGTGCTGCAACATGTCTGAAGAAAAAATATGTTGACAGGACAGTACTTTATCTGCAAGCTGGGAAAAAAATACCCCCAGCTAAACAACAAAAATTTGTAGTGAGTTTTTAAAAGATCTGCTAACATGATTTTTTTTTTTTTTTTTTCTTGAGACAGAGTCTTACTCTGTTGCCCTGGGTAGAGTGCAGTTGCAACCTCAAGCTCCTGGGCTCAAGTGATTCTCCTGCCTCAGCCTCCAGAGTGGCTGGGACTACAGGCACGTGCCACCACACCCGGCTAATTTTTCTGTTTAGTAGAGATGGAGTCTCATTCTTGCTCAGGCTGGTATCTTGAACTCCTGAGCTTAAGCAATCTTCCCGCCTCTGCCTTCCACAGTGCCAGGATTATAGGCGTGAGCCACCGTGCCTGGCTAACATGAATATTTGCTTTGAAACAATTTCTCAGCATAATTGGAGGTGTCAGCTAGTGTCACCAGAGCATGATGCTACTCTGAATAGTCCAACAAAATTTCTCTTGCTCTCATTCTCTGCTCCCCAGCAACTTTATTCAGTACTTTATGAAAATTTTCCCACAGATGATTTTGCAATCAGCTGACAGTAACAGCTGACATACTTTAAAATAAATTTCTTGCTGTAAAGTTTTAAATTAGCATTTTGGTCAAGACTGATAAGTTAAACCTCAAGAGTCCACGATATTCCAAGGAAAAAACCCTCCAAAACCCAAAATAATAAACTACGGTGTGGACTTTCAAAACCAAAGACATCTCTCTAGTCTGTAACTAAAAATGTACACTTTTGTAGTTGCTCTTCCTGTCAGCACTGCTTTCTGTATTATAACCGGCTACTATGAGAGCCAACTCACCTTTTAGAGAAAGAAGTATCTTTCTCTAGAAAGGTTATAAAACTGCAACCAAATGCAGTTAGAATTATCTGAACTAATAAGTAAGCAATGTCATGCATAATCTGAAACTCACAAATGTGGATTTAAAATATGACCTACATAATAGCAGATTCACGTCACAAATTAAGTCTTTGCCAAGTGCTATTAGTTTTACTTTAATTTGTTCTCTGATCACCCAGCAATTAAGAGAAAAAGATGACCTAGAGGCATGTGAAGTGACAGAAGGAAACCAGACAATGAACCAGGCTTAAGAATAGTCATAAATGATCCACAGGCAATAACACACAATGATATTCTGGGGAAAATTATCATAAAACAAAAACTTTGAGTATCTGAAAAATCAAATATGAACACATTCCAAAATAGTAATCATGAATGTACATGTGTGAGGTATATACCGGTGATGCCAAAAGTAGGTCTACTTCTATCAACTCCATGAAAACTATGGAAAGAATTCTGTGGCAAACAGATTTCTGGTTGACTTTTTTTTTTTTTTTTTTTTGAGACAGAGTCTCACTCTGTTGCCTGGGCTAGCGTGCCAGGGCGTCTGCCTAGCTCACAGCAACCACAAACTCCTGGGCTCAAGCAATTCTTCTGCCTCAGCCTCCCGAATAGCTGGGACTTACAGGCATGTGCCACCATGCCCAGCTAATTTTTTCTATATATTTTTAGCTGTCCAGATCATTTCTTTCTATTTTTAGTAGAGACAGGGTCTCGTTCTTGCTCAGGCTGGTCTCGAACTCCTGACCTTGAGCAATCCTCCCGCCTCAGCCTCCCAGAATGCTAGGATTACAGGCGTGAGCCACCACGCCCGGCCATCTGGTTGACTTTTTAATGCTATTTTTGCTTGGTTTAAAGTTTTACTTTTTCCTCAGAGGTAGAAAGGCTAAAGGGTAAAAGGAAAAAAATATTAATAGATAACATTTATTATTTGCAACATACTAGATACCTTTAGTTAGAAATGATTTGAGAATTAGCTTGCCATATAAAGTAGAATTTTTCATACTTTTCCTGTGACCAACAGAAGAAATACATTTTAAATGATGACAACATTAAAAAAAAAAGTTTCACCAAACAGTATTTACCCTGGCTGTGTATTCTAATTTTTAGTTATATTTTATTTTTTCTTAAAAGCTGGTCATAACCCCCAAAATTGATTTTATAAACCAGAAATAGGTTCTAATCCAAAGTATAAAAAACTATTCTCATTCCTTCTGATCCAATTCCTTTAAATCCAATTATTGCTTCCAGTATACAAGAGGAAGGAACAGGGCTTGTTTTAAAACAAAGAACTCCTTCTTGATCTGGTACTTATAAGGACAAAACGCATTCTGAAACGATGCTATTTCAATGAACCAATTTGACAAAAATGAAATGTTGTTTTTCTCTTTTGGAATTTTTCATAAAAGTAATACATGAAAAATACTATTCATTTTTCTTCAAATTCATACTACCCTCAATTTAGGAAGCAAACCACTTTGAGGATAAATTTTTTTTTTTTAAACACACATATTACACAAAACAAATATTTTGGCAAATTCTAATGATTTTCACTTTCACTTCTTACACTTTTACCAATTGTTTAGGTTTGCTAACTTTTTTTGCGGAGTGTCTACAATGTAAAAGTTCTCTAAAAGATCCCATTGGTAGGAGTATATATGAACTCACATACCCTATGGCAATTTAGTAATATATCAAATATTTTAATACACATTTTTTTCGATTAAGCAATTTTATCTGCAAGGATATATCCTACAGATGCATCATGCAAGTATGCAAAGATATTGCCACAAAAATGTTAATTCCAGTATTGTGTGTTCTATTAAAAAAAAACTGAAACAATTTAAATATCTATCAATAAGGAAGTGGGTAAATAAAAAGATCAGCCATTAAAAATAAAGCTATCCATATATAACTCATAGGGGAAAGTGTCTAAAATACATTTTTAAGCAAAAAAGCATTTGGAAAGGCATTCTCTTTTGATTCTCCTCCTACTTATCATATCCAATCCTTTCTCCTTCAATGGATTGGCTTCCTCTGCTTGCCTCATAACTGTCAATGTTCTGCAGGCCTTGGCTTTTCTACATTCTTATCACTGAGAAATTTCGTCCCCCTTTTGTTTTTATGTTTATAATCCCAAACCTTATCTATCTGCAGGCTGCAAGACCTCCAGATCTGTCTGCCCAAATGCCTTTTAAAAACATCTCTACCTGGATGTCCCAGAGACATCTTTTTTTTTTTTTTTTTTTTTTTTTTTTGAGACAGAGTCTCACTCTGTTGCCCGGGCTAGAGTGAGTGCCGTGGCGTCAGTCTAGCTCACAGCAACCTCAAACTCCTGGGCTTAAGCGATCCTACTGCCTCAGCCTCCCGAGTAGCTGGGACTACAGGCATGCACCACCATGCCCGGCTAATTTTTTGTATATATATATTTTAGTTGTCCATATAATTTCTTTCTATTTTTAGTAGAGACGGGGTCTCACTCTTGCTCAGGCTGGTCTCGAACTCCTGACCTCGAGCGATCCACCCGCCTCGGCCTCCCAGAGTGCTAGGATTACAGGCGTGAGCCACCGCGCCCGGCCTTCAGAGACATCTTATATTCTCCAATTCCAGAACTGAAGTCAACTTTTACTCAAAAAGCAAACAGAAACTACTTGTTCCTATACAATATTCTGAATTCTAAGTCCAGAAATCTGATTGTTACTGCTGACTGCTCCCCCTTTACCACCCTGCTCCCACAAATTAAATCAACCACAAGGTTCTAACCCTTTAACATCTCTTACTGTACTTGTTTTAACACCTCATGACCAATACCTTATTTCAGGGCCTCTTTTTGGCCAGGATTACTGCAGCCAACATGGCTAAGATACTCCCACTTTGCTCCAGCCAGACAAAACCACCTCTGGTTCCTCCACTGGCACCATGTTACCTCCAAGTTGTCATACATGCCATTTCTTTTAATTTATTGTTCATATTTGTCCAGAGAATCCATTTACTAATCATTCAAAACTCTATTCAGTTTTCTGTGAAGGCTGGGTAAGTGAAATCACCTATGTTTATTGAATTACTATGTGATAGGTATTGTGCATGGTGCTTATTCATACACTATCCAGTTTAATCTCAAAAATCCATTTTAAGCTGGGTGCAGTTGATTACGCCTGTAATCCTAGCATTTTGGGAGGCCAAGGCGGGAGGACTGTTTGAGGTCAGGAGTTCAAGATCAGCCTGAGCAAGAACAAGAGCAAGATCCCATCTCTACAAAAAACAGAAAAATCAGCCGTGAGTGGTGGTTCACGTCTGCAGTACCAGCTACCCAGGAGGCTGAGGCAGGAGAATCCCTTGAGTCCAGCAGTTTGAGGTTGTAATGGGCTATGATGATGCCACTGCTCTCTAGCCAGGGGTGACAGAGTGAAACCCTGTCTCAAAAAAAAATCCCCAAAACCCATTTCACAGATGAAGAGATATGTGTTCATAGTCCCAGAAAAAGCATGAAAAAGTGGGGTTCTACCATTAAAGCCAGTGTTCTTTTCATTATGTCATGCTGTCTGAATTAACTTTCCTTCTTTAGATGCACCTCCTATTACATTTAATAAAGTGAATCACATTTGTTTCCATGTTTTTCTCCTATAGGAGGCTATACACCAATGGTTCTCAATTTTAGCTTTGTATTTTTTTTAATAGAATGGGTTGACCCAAACATCTGTAGTTTTAAAAGTTTCAAAGGTGATACCAATGGATTAACCCAGATTGAGAACCACTGTGTCAAGCTCCCAGAGAATATCATTGGACTTTATAACTGCATAATAACATAATAGCTCCATATTCTGAGTTTGGAACTGCTGAACTCATTGATACAGGTAAATCACTGCAATAGTACTTTTTCTCATAGAAAGTTTTCTCTTACTTATAATGATTTCACTGTGTAAGTATTAAAGACGTGTTGTACACATTTATCTGAGAATATCACTAAGAAATTTAACATTCTTAAGATTTCAAAAACAGGGAGTTCACAACATTAAATCTTTAGTATTTTTCTAAAAAATGAAACTTGAGGTCAGGTATGGTGGCTCATGCCCATAATCCCAGCACTTTGGGAGGCCAAGGGAGAAGGATTAAGACCAGCCTGGGCAATATGGTGAGACCCCGTGTATACCAAAAAAATTTTTTTAAAAATTAGCTGGGTGTGGTGGCATGTGCCTGTAGTCCTAGCTACTAGGGAGGCTGAGGCAAGAGGATCGCTTGAGGCCAGGAATTCAATGGTGCAATGAACTATGATCATGCAACTGCATTCCAGCCTGGGCAACAGAGAAAGATCTTGTCTCAAAAAACAACCCCCCCCCAAAAACATTTACTGCAACAATCCTTGAAACATTAAATAGGTATTTCAGACAGCTCTAGATGTGGGAAATTCCATTTTAGAAATATCTAATTACTACTTCCTACTAACCAGGAAGCTTCCGAAAAAATTTGTTTATTCCTTTTTGAAGCTTTACTTATAATTATGTATAAATTTAAATGTTATACAATTTTTAGAAATAAAAAACCATGCTTAAAAAATTAATCACAGCTAGGCACGGTCCATGCCTGTAGTTCCAGCTACTTGGGAGGCTGAGCTGGGATCGCTTGAGCCCAGGGGTTTGAGGCTACAGTGAGCTGTGATCAAGCCAGCAACCTGGGCAACAGACACCCTGACTCCAGAAAAAAAAAAAAATCATAGTTTCACTCGGCAGATGAAAATGAATATGCAAACAGAGGCAGCAACAAAAACAAACTTTCCTCTACTTCCAGAAAGAAATGTCACTGGGTAATCTGAACTTTTTATTTAGGTTTAACACTTGCACTGTGCTTCAGTTAAACTTCTGAAACCCAATGAGACAGAGAGCCATCATCTGCTGGCCCATTATGATATAGGAGAATAAATCTGAAATATGGAAAGGAGTAAGAGAAAATGGAGACTTATATAAGTAAAAAGTAATGAATATTCAAGTATTCTGTTTGGGCTTCAGGCAGGAGAAAATATGAATTTTTGATATCTGAAACTCTTGGATTTTTTTTTTAGGCATGAAGATACTATTAAAAATAGTAAAAAGTATAAAAAGAGTTCCATGTAAAAAGAGTTAAATTATCTCTTAGTAAATAAAACTTTTTATAAATAGCTACTAAAAACAAAAGCCTTAAGAAAAAAATCAATGCTTCAGGTTTTGAGTGTCACTGCAGCAGAAGCATTTTATCTGCCAGTATTCCAGGTCAACATTTTTACATCCATACATGATAAACAATTAAGATGAAAGATGATCATAGCAAAGCAGAAAATACTATAAAACATAAGTAATGACTCAGAAGAAAACACAAAAAAACCCACTTGAGAGGGTGGTTGAGGCAGAAATACTATTCATTTCACTCATTAAAAAGTACACAAGTATTAAAAATCCTACTCCTAGGACTTTTGCTTTGAAAAGTATCACATATCACTTAGAATGATTTAAAGAATAGCAAGTGATAAATAATTTATTAATCACTTAGGAATGATCTCCTTTATACCGAAACACACAATTATTTATTTAATATAAAAACTGAACCTATTAGCAATATAGAGTTTTTACATTTATTAAGTTAGGTATTTTATCTTTATTCTGCTCATGTAAATAGGGGCCTTCACTTCTATCTTACCTAACTGGCAAGTACTACTTATATAAATGAAAGTTTTTGGTATTTATATTGTATAACATCACATCACAAGAGAATTGGGGTAGACTGACCTTTTTCTTTCCAATTCTCATGTCTCTGTTCTTCTGTATTGATTTTATTACCTAATGCTTCCAATACCAAGTCTCATAGTAGCGGTGACAGTAGGCATCTAATATTTCCCCTTAATTAAGTTACTGACTTTTGGGTTGAGATATATATGTTTTATCATATTAAAAAATTTTTATCCAGTATTTTTATTTTCAGTTGCTTTGTTAAAAATAATCAGAAGGCCAGGCGCGGTGGCTCACATCTGTAATCCTAGCACTCTGGGAGGCCACAGCAGGTGGATCGTTTGAACTCAGGAGTTCGAGACCAGCCTGAGCAAGAGCGAGACCCCGCCTCTAATAAAAATAGAAAGAAATTATCTGGACAACTAAAAATATATAGAAAAAATTAGCTGGGCATGGTGGTGCATGCCTGTAGTCCCAGCTACATGGGAGGCTGAGGCAGAAGAATTGCTTGAGCCCAGGAGTTTGAGGTTGCTGTGAGCTAGGCTGACGCCAGGGCACTCTAGCCTGGGGAACAGAGTGAGACTCTCTCTCAAAACAAACAAAAAACACAATCAGAAATGCATTTTAAAATGCCTTTTCAATATTTATGGAGATAATTGCATAATTTTTCTTTTGATCTATTAATGTAGCAACAATACCAATACCTATTCATAATTGTCTCCAGCCCGTTTTGACAGTTAGGAAGCCCAGTTTATTTTCCACTGAAGCAAAAAAGTAAATGTTTCCAAAGAATCAAATAAGTAATCTGTGAGATTATCTACTTGATTATATACATGTCAAACAGTAAGTATTTAACCTACCTGATCTTACTCCTTACTTTCACTTTTACACAAACAGGCTTCAAAACATACTGAAATTTTCTCGTAAGTATTAAATACACTTAAATTAGAAGCATCCAGGTTTCATCCTTATTCAACTTTCCCTAAACAATCTCATCCACCTAAGGCTTATAATTACCATATTCTAGGACTCCTAGATTTATCTCTACAGCCCAGCAAAGCCAACTCTACTAGATAGACCTCTCTACCTGAATTCCTCAAAGACCTCAAACTGAGCTTACCAAGAACAGAGCTCAAGCTCTTCTTCCTTAAACCTGGTCATTTTCCAGGGCTCTCTAACTCAGTGAATGGCTCCACCATCCACCTAGTCACTAAGCCAGAAACTTAAGGAGCTTTGACAAAGTTCCTTACCCTCCACTATCTCTAAAAGATGATTTTACTTCACAAACCCCTCAATTCTGGAATATCTGTACCTCTTTTCAGCTCCTCTGACTCCACGCTGGTCTAAACTGCCATTATTATCTAAACTAGTCTCCCTAACTAGTCTTCAGTGATGTCCAACTCAAGCAATCTTTCTAAACTCAAATCTGATCGTATCAATCCCCTGCTTGCGATAAAGATTTAAATTAAAAAAACTTTAACAAAGCCCATAAGCCATTCCTATCTCTCTAGCCATAATTCTCCCTTCTCCCATTGTTTCCAGTGCTCTAGGCTAAGCCTTCTTTCAGTTTTTGAAAGGCAGACAATAACATTCCCTTGCACCACAGCGTCTTTGCATTTGCAGTCCCATTGCCTCACACATCCTTCAATTTTTAGGTGAGAGATCAATTCCTCAGGTAAGTTTCCTAATTTAACACCCTCCCCAAAGTCCTCCTACACATATTTCTTTCAGAGCATAAAAAGTGTAATAAGTTTGTAATCAAATGCTTATAAGTAAAAAATTGTGTATACTATGAAAAACACTGACAGATTTAAATGTAATATGTAATTTTTAAAAATCTATTTACTACTTTCTAAAACAGTGAAGTTAATCTTGTATTTCTTCCCCATCAAAAAAGAAGTCAGTGTCACGTTCTAGGGCAGTACTGTCCAACTGAAATGAAGCCATACATGCAATTTAAAATTTTCTAGGAGCCACATTAAAAAAGAAACAGATGAAATTTAATTTATTTTACTTAACCCAAAGTATCCAAAATATGTGATCAATGTAAAATATTGATATATTTCACATTAGTTTTTGAAATCTGCTGAGTATTTTACGCTTAAAGCACATCTTAATTTGGACCAGCTTCATTTCATGTGTGGCTACTGGCTAGTGTATTGGACAACACAGCTGCTGAAGATAAAATTGTATTTCTTGTACTTTAATAGCTTGCTAACAGAATCAGTTACTTTAAAAAGAGCATGGCATTAAGTAAGTTTAACCTCTTACCAAACAAGGACATATCTCAGGTTTTAATGCTCCAAAAACTTTAAATTATATTAATGCAAACATTCCACATTGCTGAAAAGCCTAAATCCAAAATAAAAATTCAGGTAATTTTAAAAACTGCATATTTACTGATCACCTGAGGAAATTACAGGGAGATGGGTACTCAAGCTGATAGGAATGATTTTATTATAATCTCTTGGAAAGCAATTGGCTTTCCCTTTGATTTAGTAACTCTACGTCTAAGACTTGATCCTACGGAAATAACCAAAAACAAGGTCAAAGATTTATGTACAAACTTGTTCACCAAGATGCTCTTCTATGATAGTAAAAACTGGAAAAACCCAATCAGTGGGTAATAGTCACCAGAGATAACTTGAACCTCACATGATGGCATTCTATATAGCCATTAAAAATCATGTTTTAAGGAACAGTTAATAACATGAGCAAATACTCACAATAGTTAAGTAAAAGAAAAATCTGTCAATAAGATTCATATGTGTATGTATGATGTACTCACATACTCATATATTCACATTTTTTAAAAAAACAAAACTGAAGGGAAATCAAAATGTTTTCTATTTGTATAGCATGATGACCAGTGATTTTTTTTCCTGTTATTCCTTTTAACACATATTTATTTAGTGCTAATTCATGCCAGGCATTAAAACAGATGGGTCCCTGCCATCATGGGACATGCCACTTTTGCTCTCACTTTTCCACATTTTTCTAAATTTTCTATATAAGCATTTACCTTTTCATAATTTTAATAACCAGAAAAACACAATATGGAGTGGATACTGATTTGGGTAAATCAACTGCAAGGGGAAATTTCTGGGTGAATTGGGGAAGAATTTGAATGTGGTCTTGAGTATTAGTGTAGATGACTAAACTAGCAGACTTAACAAAATAAAAAATCTAGAAAATAGTATGTGCACTTCACTCTGGTAAAAAGTACACACACACATATATAAATGTGTGGGGAAATATGATTATATAAACTGTTAACAGTGAGGGATCTGTTTTTTGAAAAAAATGGGGTTTTTTGCTTGTCTACATTCTGTGATGCTCCTGTAATATAAGACTTTTTTTTTTTTTGAGACAGAGTCTCACTCTATTGCCCAGGCTAGAGTGAGTGCTGTGGCATCAGCCTACCTCACAGCAACCTCAAATTCCTGGGCTCAAGCAATCCTCCTGCCTCAGCCTCCCGAGTAGCTGGGACTACAGGCATGTACCACCATGCCCGGCTAATTTTTTCTATATATATTTTTAGTTGTCCATATAATTTCTTTCTGTTTTTAGTAGAGACGGGGTCTCACTCTTGCTCAGGCTGGTCTCGAACTCCTGAGCTCAAACAATCCACCAGCCTCAGCCTCCCAGAGTGCTAGGATTACAGGGGTGAGCCACCGCGCCCAGCCAAGACTATTTTTAAAAATTAAAATATATATACATCCACTATTTTCGAGCATCTACTACATACAAAATTGTGCTCAGCTTTGTAAGGGGTAGAACTAAGTAAAAAGAGTCACAACCTTAAAGAAACTTACAATTAATTAGGAGGAATAATATAAGAGTAAAAGTAATACAAGACAAAATATAAACAACATATGAAATAAAATATGGCTACCAGGATTCTAAGAAAAAGATCACACTTGAATGGAAAGAGGAAAAATGGTGAAAATGAGAAAAAGATTCATGAAGGTGAAAATTTAAAACAAGAAGGATTTAATTGACAGAGGAATTGGTAGGCACTGAAGATAAAGCATGGGGCCACTGTCAAGGAACAGTAAGACACATAATAGAGTTTGGTTAGAACGTAGGATATACGAAGGGAGTAGGCAATAAGCTAGAAACATAGTTTGCGAGTGCCTTGAATTTTCAGAAGCGAGTGCCATTGTAAATTTGTTGAGTTTAGCAATGGGGGAATTAGTGGAAGTTCCAATTCAAAAAACTATTCTATCACCTCTCATCAGCTGCTGCTAACCAACTTGGTTAGAGCCACTACCATGTCTTTTTAGCTGTATCACCGTAACCACCTCCTAACTGTGTCTTTCTGCTTCCAGTCTTATAATCCTATAGTCTATTTTTTATACAGCAGCCAGACAGACCATTTTAAAACATAAGTTTATCTCACACCTTTACTCAAAAACTCTGTGATGGCTTCCCATCTCACACAGTAAAAAGCCTAAATCACTAGAATTTCTATAAAAACCCTACAAAACTGCCCTCTCACCCTCTAACTCTGATCACATCTCCTACTGCTCTTCTACTTGATCACTCTATTCCAGCCACACTGGACTTCTCTGCTACAATTCCTTGAACATTCCAGGCACACTTCTGCCTCTACCACTCACCCCCGTATTTGCCTCCCCTCCAAGTTCAAACCTTCTCTGACCCCACCCTACATAAATAGCAAGCCCTACCAACACACCTACTCCTGGCTCAAAGTACAAAAGTCAGCACTCTCCTATGCCCCAAAACTAACTCTATTTTTCTGATGATGATACTTAACATCATCTCCAGTCTTACTGTTGTTTTGCTTGTCTGTCCCAAACACACAAACAAACTGAAGCTCTAAGCAGGCAGATTTTTTTCTTATCCCCAGCACCTAGAACAGGGCCTTACATAGAGCAGGTGCTCAATCAATATTTGTAGTATTAATGAAAGGAAGAGGATAACATGGTGCTAGTAGATATTTAATTGAAATGGTTTATGGCATACTGTAAATATTTATATAAATAGAACCTACAGTGAATTTAATCTCATTTACTATGTAATTTCCCCCTGATAACTACTAACTAATGTAGTGCTTATAAATTAACCTTTAATTTATGAGCAATCTATCTTTGCAAGGTTTACCTATAAGTTAGTTATTTGGAATAAGGGTGGTAGTGACATGATAGGAAGGAATTGTAAATCTCTATTTTCCTCCTCTTTTCACTTCTCCCAAACCAATGAACAATGATTCCCCACTTCCTCCCTTCCTCCCCCCTGACGGGAATAGTTCCTGACCTTTTCCCTTTCCCAGGGAATAGGTTTAATCCACAGACCTATGAGCTGCTACCCTAGGGTAAGGTCAGAAATAGAAACTATGAGTGTGATACAGGGCTGTTGAGATGGTTGGCAGCAATAGAGAAGAGCTCAGGCCAGGCAAGTTAATTCAGAGGAACCTGGAGAAGGCAACAATTCTTTTTTTTTTTTTTTTTTTGAGACAGAGTCTCACTCTGTTGCCTGGGCTAGAGTGGTGCCATGGCATCACCCTAACTCACAGCAACCTCAAACTCCCAGGCTCAAGCAATCCTTCTATCTCAGCCTCCTGAGTAGCTGGGACTACAGGCATGTGTCACCATGCCCGGCTAATTTTTTCTATATATATTTTTAGTTGTCCAGCTAATTTCTTTCTATTTTTAGTAGAGACAGGGTCTCGTCTTGCTCAGGCTGGTCTTGAACTCCTAACCTTGAGCGATCCTCCAGCCTCAGACTCCCAGAGTGCTAGGATTACAGGAGTGAGCCACTGTGCCTGGCCCAACAATTCTTAATTCAATTATTTTTAACTTAGAAACTCCTTGTATTTTAAAAGGAAGTCAACACAAAATAACACTAAATCCTTTCCTGTCTTCTTTTTAAATATACAGTGCTGAAAGACAAAATGATGCGATGTGTTTTAAATACCTAAACTTTTTATTATGAAGGATTTCAAGCATACAACAAAGCTTAGAAAAAAGCCCTAAGGAATGAGCAAGTACCCACCATCTAGCTGTGTTAAATCTTAATCTCTTAGCAAATCTGCTTCATATTTTAAAGATAGTAAAATATTTATAAACCCAAAGTTCTCTCTAGATCTTTTATTCCTCTCCAGTTCTCCAGAGGTAACTTTTATTCTGACTTGGTATTTATCATTCCCACGCATGTTGTACTTTTGCTACATATTCCATAAATCACAGAAAATATATAATGTAGTTTTGCAAGTTTTAAAACTATATAAATGTTATCATATTCTGGTTCTCTCACTTACCAGCTGTTTGATCTTTGGCAAGTTACTCAATACCTTTGTGCCTCAGTTTCCTCTCTGAAAAATGGCGGATAATACTACCTACTACCCTATAGGGTTGTTGTGAGGATTAAATTAGTTAATATACTGCATATAAAGCATTTAGAAAAGTAATCTGGCTCATAGGAAGCAGTATATATATTAGTGTTAGCAATAATCATATAATGCTGTTAAAGGACCCATGATTGTGTATCTCTCTCTCTATATATACATATATTGATTCGGAAAGATTAATTACCAAAATGACATATAAATTTCATATAATGCCAGATATTTTCAAAATTGCAGAAAAACTAAAAATGAAGTTCAGGCTGGAAAGTTTCACTAGCCTACTTAAAGAGGAATTGAAAGTGCTAAGAATAGAGAGAAAAAATCTTCATTTTTAAATTTACAAATTATAGGTAACATTAAATTAGAATATAAACATTTTATTTAAATAACTTACGATGATTTAAAAATATCTAAATACTTAGCTCCCTCCTTTCATGAGATCTGGGGGAAGAGCTGGGAGACAAGGGGCAATCCCTCAATGAGATACTAGTTAAAGAGTAGTTGAGGAACTACTTTGCCTGTTGAGGAACACACTTTAGATTTCACACAAAACATCATTTGGTACTCAAATTTCACTATTTTACTGAACTAATTTGTCACTAACTGCGAGCACAACAAACTAAAATTTAAAATGATGTCTTATAATAGATTCACCTAGGTTATATGATTTTCATAAAGACAACTGGATTCTGCAAAATTTATCAATGCAGTTATGGACACATTATCTTTGTTTTGGTAAAGAATTATTTTTATAACAGTCTCTAAGTCAAAAGATCAAAAAACATCAAAACTTAAATGCCTTACATATTATGTGACTTCCAGTGAATTTCTTTCAGGAGTTTTTTTAAAGATTTAAAAATATGTATGTACTTTGAAGATCAATTAATATATCTAGTTTGATACATACAAAAACGAACTAGATCTAATGAGCATGTACTAGGTGTCATTTACTGGGCTAGATGTTTTACATAGGATCTGTCTTTTAATCCATGTGAAAATATCTTTATGGACAAAACTCAGACGACTACCACAGATAATCTGAACAAATATACTTCCGCAAAGTATTAAAAATGACTACAAAAGCCAACATTTAAACAGGTAAAGCATATAAAATGTAGGTAACTGTGCCAATTATGTTAACACAAGAGTATTGAAACATTTGTTGCCCCTAGGGTTTAGCATATATGTTTATGTCTAAGAGTTTAACTGAAAGCAACAATCAAATGTAACATCAACGACAAACGCTGTGTAGTTCCCTTTCTCTCCCCCTCCCCCAAAAAATCCTCGGAGGCGAATGTAGCCAGTAGAAGGAAGATTTATACCTTATGAAAAGTTCACAAATAAAGTTCTACTTTACTTCTCCTAAAGTGAGAACTTTCAAACAGAACCATTGCTTTTGTTCACTAACCCCCCGAAAATATTTACATGTATGAGTCAGTCAGTCCTTCCCTCAGTCCCAATAGAAGACTCAGTATAACTTGCATAAACCAAAAAGAAAAAAAAGAAAAAACTAGCGATTCCCACTACTTTCCTAATAGAGCAAGGACCCTACCAACGCTCACCCATACTCTGTCCCTGCCCCAAGCAAGACTCAGCACCTGCCAAACCAGGCGCTTAAATAATGGTACAACTTTTCCAACGCAATCTGGAGAGACGCAGATAATTTCTTGAAGAGTGCAAGAAGACGGCAGAAAAGACACTCTCAGTGCATAAGCTTTGGGGCCGTCTCCTCTCCCTGCTGGAGGATTCAAAATCCGCTTGCTTCAGAGACCCTTGGAAGCAGCACACTCCGGTCGCGGCCGGCCTTGGGCCTCAGCGAAGCAGGCAGTGTTTACACCTGTCACGAGGGAGGGGGAGGGAGAAAGAGGAAGCCCGAGCAAAGCCCCAAACTTCTTAACAGCTCCCGGGAGAAAGCGGCCGGCGTGGAGCTTTGGGCAGGTGGAAAAGAAGGGACAGGACGAACCGGCGATGGCCGCCGAGGGAACGGCTCACACTTGCCCGGCCGGTGCCCGGGATAGCAATGAGGTGGCCGTGCGCTTCGGGCGCCGCCAGCTGTATTCCCGCACCCGCCGCAGAAGATAGCAGAGCCTGAGCCCGGAGCCCGCAGGCCCGGCTCCTTCCTCGCAGCCCCCGGCTCCGCGGCGGGCAGGTGCTCCCGGCCCGGGTGAGAGTCTGGCTGGTGGGCCGGGCCCGGTCCCCGTACCCTCTTTCCCCCGAGCGGCTGGGGAGCGGAGCGGCGGCGCTTACCTGGCTCGTTCGGGGCGGCTGCGATGGGCATGGCTCAGGGGCCCGGGGAGGAACTGGCTCCCCGGGGAAGAACCGTCTGTTCCGACGCGGAACTGGTGAGAGCGGAAGGCCAGCTGCTCACAGCCCTGTCAGCGCAGCAGCGCCATGGACGCCCACCCGGAGTTTCGGCGCTGCCGCGGGACCCCCATCCCACTACCCTCCGCCCTCTTCCGCCGCCGCCGCCGCCTCCACCTCCTCCGCGGAGACCCCCCGCCCACTCCACACACTCTCCCATCATGCAGCGGGGGAACCGCTGCCGCCGACACGTCACTTCCGGGCGCAGGTGGCTAGGTCGGGACCGGGCGCTGGTGGGTGCTGGAGGGTGGGGGAGGACACTCCAGGGGAATTAGTGTCACAGAACGCTTACCCCTGCGCAGGCGCCGTCGCGCAGAGCCCCGGCCGCCATTTTGGGTGCGGGCAAGCTGCCCTTTCCTTTTACTTCCCTAAGAGTCTTCGAGCTGTGGGCGGATGGCTGACTTCCCGCACTCCGCCGCCGGCTGAGGCGGCGCTCCCGGCGACTGACAGGTGCTCCCATCAGCTGGTTAACGTTAACGTTCAGCTCAGGACCGAGTTAAGTCTCTCGCTCTCAAAATAAAATTGCAAAGGTTTGGAAGTACAGAACCATATCTTCACCAAAAACCTACAAAAGAGCATTCATCAGCTTGCCCTTTTCTCCCCGATAAACGACTTTTTCATTCACAAAGTTCCTTCCTCTTTTTTTATTTAAGCCGATAGAGGAAGAAGCTGATATTTAACGAATAACAAAGAAGAAATTGTGATAAATCGAATTTAAGATGGGAAAGCAACCGCCGAACTGACAGGTCGTCTTCGAGAGCAACAACAAAATAATCCGGAATTTGGCTCAAATGGAGACTGGTCGTTTTTCATAGATCCTTCGGGAGAATATCCAGTGAAGATAAAGAAATAAAATCCATTTCTGCATTCAAACGCATTTCTGTAACAGAGGTCATAACAGATTTTGTTTCCATTATCAGTCCTGAGCTGTTGGTCATTTGTGTTTTTATAACCTTTCTCCCTCCTTTATCGTGAATATCTGTTAGAACACTGGCCACTGTAAAAATCAGACTTCAAGGCTACAGGATTTTATTACTGTTTGGGATGATGAGCCGAGGGTCCTACCCTGCAAATGAGCTCTGCCGGTCCCTCATTCTGTCCATATTGCCAAACCTGGATCGGTAATTTGAATAATTCAAAATCGGTCCACAACAGCAAAGCTCCGCAGCTACGCAAAGAAAGAAGGATGGAAAACACCCTCTCAGCCACAGAAAAGTGTCCACCCATTTGAGTGGAGGAATTATACAAATTAGAGGAAAGATAAGGACAATAGCAGTTCATCATGGTTTATCCCGCCTCTGCAATGTTCTAGACAAATTAACTTGAAGTGCTAAAATAGACCTGCATTCCTCTCTTTACAACTTAATCGCTATAAGATATATGGAGACGGCATCACTTTAAATTGGAGTACCAACTGCTTTGTGGTGACGCTGGATTTTTTTGTTATTGCTCTGTCACTAAAGTAAGAAAAATCTATATTGCTTGTCAAATTTATTCCTATTGTATTTCGCCCCCTGCTGGTTTAGCTCGTGTGCTTGAGTATGTGTGTGTGCAGTGAAAAACTGGAAATGAATTGATTTTAGACGACCACATGCTTGTTTTCATTTGATAACTCTACTAAACAGAAAAATCAAAATAAGAAGATACGGCAAGATCATAAAGCAGACCCTACACTAGGAAAATATTTACACTAAAATAATGAATTTAAACATCAAAACATTAGAAAGAAAACCATGCTTTTGGGAAAATATCTTTCTGATTTCATAAAAAACATAAAATTAAAAAATGATGATTTTTGTCCAGTAAACGCATAAACCAATCCTATTCACTAAGGACAATTTAAAAATCAGCTTCCAACTTTGTAATATGGAATTTGAGAAGCTATTTGGCCAACTGCTTTTTGAGTGCAATCAACCAACCTGTAATTGGTAATCTCACATGTACTTCTGAAGACAGCATTCTTGTGCTTACAAAATTGTATTACAAAAGAAAAGTCTTTGAATGTTTTTAAGATGATAAATCTATGGGAAATATATAATTCATTGCATTTGGAGCCAATGATAGTATTATTTTTGTTTACCTTTAAAAAATTATGACCATAACTGCATTACCTAAGATTTGACATCAAGAAAAGAAAAAAAAACAACTACCAGTTATCATGTTTTATATTTACTTCTAGTTTTTTTCTCCTGTGCAGACTTTGTTTACAAAGTTGTGAACATAATGTAAATAGATTTTGTATCCTTTTTTTCAACTAATGTTATGTTGTAAGCATTTCCTACTATCATTTAACATCTTATAAAACCTTAATTGTATTGCCTGCATAGTAGTCTGTGGAATGGACATACTCTGATTTATCTATTACGCTAATGATAGACATTTTCCACTATTACAAATACTACTTTGAGGAACATTTTGCACATGTAGCTTCGTTAAATTTTTGGAAATTTTTCTCAATATAAAAATTACTGAGACAAAAGTCTATGAATGTTTAATTGGCACTTCATCATCTCATGTTATTTTCCAAAAGACTGTACCAATTTAGAATACCACCAGAAATATAGGAGTGTACTAATTTTACCACCTCCTCACCAGCAGTGGATAATAATTAAAAGGAGAAAAAAAAAGGTTGGACTAAAAAGTGAAAGGAACTTAATTCATATTTTATCATACAAGAAATCAACAAACATGCAAATGCAAAACCCCAGCAATGTGCTGTTCTGGAAAGGCAATATACATAGATCAGGGTCTATGAACAGTCTGTATTATCACTATGATTTTGTGTAAATTATTTAACCTCTCTTGATCTTAGTCTCCTTATAAGTGAAATGAGAGAGTACAACTAGATCACAGGTTCTCAACTCTCTTAGGATAGATAACTATTTGGCAATGTATCTCTTTGAAAACATGATCAAAGCTTTGGCCCTTTCTATAGAAAATGCTTATACCCACAGACACTCAAATTTCTCAGACATTCTAACACTCATAGAAAAGGGTCTATGAACCACAGTTTAAGAAATCTGCACCAGATGATCTCTAAGGTCCTTTCTGTATCTAAACATTTACTTAAGACTTTATTTTTTAACTTAGTGAACATATTCTGGCTACAAAAGTACTTTTTAGTGAATAAATAAATTGTGATATATTCATAGATTGAATACTAATGCATATATACTATTGAGCACTTAAACCAGAGCTATAGGTAATATGGTTAGATTATAAAAGCAATGAAAAATGAACAAAGTGTCAAAGTGGGTAAAATCTGCTGTGAATTTTACAATGTATGTGAATTTTAAAAATA
The DNA here is from genome assembly GCF_041146395.1 of Eulemur rufifrons. Taxonomy (NCBI): domain Eukaryota; kingdom Metazoa; phylum Chordata; class Mammalia; order Primates; family Lemuridae; genus Eulemur; species Eulemur rufifrons. The sequence goes on from NC_091001.1 coordinate 65,350,530, forward strand.
AACCAATACTTTGTGGACATACACTTTTATAGTAAAGTATAAAAATATAGATGGAAAGGATACATACCAAATTCATTAGAGGCTGATATGGGTCAAGAAGCACTAAAGAGGACTTCATCTATAACTGCAATGTTTTATATCTTAAAAAAAATAAAGATATTTTTTATATTTTTATAAAAGATATCTTTATAAAGATATAAAAGATATTTTTTATATCTTTATAAAAGCTGGGTGCTGTGGCTTGTGCCTGTACTCCTAGCTACTTGGGAGACTGAGGAAGGAGGATCTCTTGAGGCAAGGAGTTTGAGTCCAGGTTGGACAATGTAGCAAGACTCCATCTCTTTAAAAAAATGAAGCAAATGTAACAAATGATTTACATTTAATTTTAGGTGGAGGGTGTTTGTTATATAATTCTCTGACATGTTCTGTATTCTTTTCTTAAAAATGATTAAAAAATAACTCTTCCGCAACAATTAGTTTAAAACCATGAAATTGTGAACAGCATTCTAGTGATAATTCCTGATGTACTATAATGCTAATATCTCAGATTTACACAACTTTTCAAAGTGCTTTTTTTTTTTTTTTTTGAGACAGAGTCTCACTCTGTTGCCCAGGCTAGAGTGAGTGCCGTGGCGTCAGCCTAGCTCACAGCAACCTCAAACTCCTGAGCTCAAGCGATCCTCCTGTCTCAGCCTCCCGAGTAGCTGAGACTACAGGCATGTGCCACCATGCCCGGCTAATTTTTTCTATATATATTTTTAGCTGTCCATATAATTTCTTTCTATTTTTGGTAGAGATGGGGTCTCGCTCTTGCTCAGGCTGGTCTCGAACTCCTGAGCTCAAACGATCCGCCCACCTCGGCCTCCCAGAGTGCTAGGATTACAGGCGTGAGCCACCGCGCCCGGCCTCAAAGTGCTTTTAAGCATATTATCTCTTCTGATTTTCATACAGACCCCTTAGAGCTGATTAATACTATTTTACAGAACATGTGATCACAGATTTTGGGATCTGTACAAGGTTAAAAAGTTAGAGATGGAATGAGGATTACAGCCATGGTCTCCTAATTCACATAGTTTCCTGATTCTTTCCCCCATCCCATTTGGCCTTCCTACTTTATAGAATCGTAACATTATAACCTCTCTGTTTCCTCATAACTAAAGACAATTTATCTCATTTTGTCATATAATGCACTTTCTCCATTTTCTTCATGTTCGAATTATTTTCTAATGGAGTTTTTTTTCCTCACAATGAGCATGACTAATAAACTGAGTTAACTTTCACTATATTCTAAAATATTATTCATATAAAATTTGAGCCAATGAATAATTTGCTGAAAAAGTTTTGGCACCTTTAGAAATCATCTAGTCCAAGAGCAATCTCTTCCCCACCTCCCCCTCCAATTTAACAGATAAACTAATAATGCCCTAAAAAGTTAAATGACAATGATATCCTTAGTCATCCAATTTATAGAGAAGTAGGTACTAGAAACCAGTTTTCATGTTCCTAATCTAGAGTAACTTCTGTTTTCACCCCACATTATTTCATGTTTGTTACAATCTTTTTCACCAAAGCACATAAAAACCCAAAACTATTTGGGACCCAAATAAACTTGTTTTCTATATGGTCAGCTGGATGTGTCCATAATATAAGATGCACTGAAGATAAACATTCATATCGGATATAAATTAGATTGATCATTCACCAGTTTCCCAAAGCGTGATGAGCAACAGAAATTTTGTTTCTTAATCATTCCCACTAGTCTTTTTGGACTTGCTTATCAAGTTTATTGCATAAATAATGAAAATTATAATTTGATATTGTAGTACTTTCTTGACTACTGGATATCTAGAACTTTCTGGATAAATATTCAATATATCAGGGCAAATACTAAATATTTAAGTACTCAATATGTACTAATCTCTTAGGACATGATTAATTTTATTGGTAAAATTGGAGGGAGGGGTAGGAAAGAGACTGCTATTTGACTAGATGATTTCTAAAGGTGCTAGAACTTTTCCAGCAAAGTTTTCAAAGGCTCAAATTCTATACACAAAGGTCTATCAAATTCTATAGACCTTTTTTTTTTTTTTTTTGAGACAGAGTCTCGCTCTGTTACCCGGGCTAGAGTGAGTGCCGTGGCATCAGCCTAGCTCACAGCAACCTCAAACTCCTGGGCTTAAGCAATCCTCCTGCGTCAGCCTCCCGAGTAGCTGGGACTACAGGCACGCACTACCATGCCCGGCTAATTTTTTATATATATGGTTTTAGTTGGCCAGATAATTTCATTCTATTTTTAGTAGAGACGGGGTCTCGCTCTTGCTCAGGCTGGTCTCGAACTCCTGACCTCGAGCTATCCGCCCACCTCGGCCTCCCAGAGTGCTAGGATTACAGGCGTGAGCCACCGCGCCCGGCCTTATAGACCTTTTCAAGGCTGAAAATTTGGAGGATGGGTTCAGGTGGTAGGAATTGGCATAAATACACAGCATTTAAATCAAGAACCCCAAAGACATTTTCCAGGTATATTTAGATATATTCTTCTTTCATGTGAGGACATAGCATTCCACCCTTTTGGGGGTGCAGTAACAAGGTACCATCTTGGAAGCAGAGAGCAGCCCTCACCAAACAACGGAACCTGCCAGCACCTTGGTCTTGAACTTCCCAGGCTCCAGAACTGGATATGTAACCCATGGGCTTACTACAGTTGGAGAGATGTAGATGGAGTGTCCTCTTAAAGAGCTCTGCAGCCCAACTTTCTTCGTCATTCTAGTCTTCAAGCCTCTCTCCTAGCTCTGTGCAAAGCCTGGAAGGGTTCCTGATGTGCTGTCCTGATTGCAGAAATGGTTCCTCTATCAACCTGCTACATTGTGAAATTCAGCCTGATCAAATGGGGAAAACATAACCTTCTGAGCAACTTGTCTCCCTGGAGAAAAATCTCCTTATCATGGAGGAGACTGTCGGGCCTCCGGACAGTCAAGGGATGACTCTATTTCTACTTTTGTCCTGTATTTCAAGAAAAATAAAGGTGGAAACCTTGATGTGAGTCATGAAAAAAATATATATGTTAAATTGAATATATCATTAAAGTTAATTTCACCTGTTTCTTTTTTCTTTTAAAAAATATAGCTACTGAAAAATTTTAAATCGTATATGTGGCTCACATTATATTTCCATTGTACAATGCTGAACTAGAGCATTACCTTTGTGAAAAACCTACATCTATCCTTAACTTTGTAGTAGGATCCAGGGAAATACAATAGAGGTAGTTTTCATGTAATTTTTACAGTTGCATGAGGGCAGAGATATTTGTCTGTTTTATTCATTTCTATATTCCCAACTTCAAGAACATAACCTGACACATGGTTGACAGCAATAGATATATATTCAACAAATGACATTCCCTTGACTCAGTGGAATGAGTAGTCTCAGAAAAAAAATTTTTAAATGTAATTTTTAATAGCTTTCTTGAAGCTTTGCTGTTTATCATGTCCTTCAATAGTTTTATAGTTATCTAGGTATAACATCAATTTATGGTCTATCTTTTTTAAAACCAATTACCATTTACTGAATACCTTTATGCACTCAGCACTGTGCTGAGGGGTTATAAAGAAACAGGCCTTGGTTCTTGCCAAGGAGTTGACAGTCTAGTTAGGAGACAAGACCAGTATACCTGAGACAATCGCCACCTTGAAACTTCTGACTCTGTCAAATGGAGAACAATTAGTTGCTGAAGCTGCACAGGACTGACAGTAACAGTAATCAGTTTAGAGAAGATGAAGATCTGCTGGAATAGTTTGGAAAGGCTTCACTTCAGATATCTGTTTGCCCCATTGTATCCAGTTGGCTCTGCTGAGGGCTACCTCTCCAGGCTCCTCAAGGGCCCCAGCATTAGGCCCTGCCCTGCTGTCCCCTCTAAGTACCAGCCCTTCCTCAACCCTATGTTGTTCCAGTGAAGTATGGTTTGTCTAGGCATTGTTCTCATTTTGCAACTCTTGAATTATCTCGGGCTTCTTTGCAGCCTAGGATCTTGTACATTACTTAAGGAATTTAGAGATAATCTTCCCATTGTTATTTCTCAGAGGCCCACCACTTTTTCTTCAATGTCTTTAACATGTTCCATGTCCCCCCCCCCCCCCCCAAAGATACTCTCATGGCTATCTCTTCTTCAAGAACTCATTCAGGCAATGTAGCAGTGGCCCCATGAAGGGCACCAGTGGAACTTCCTGCTGCCCCCTGGAAACTCCAACCAGATCAATGCTGTGGATCAGGAAGCTGCTCCTGGCCCTGAGCTGATGGTCCTTCAAGGTTGTCCCTCACTCTCTTGTGCTGCAGCCAGGCCTGGGATGCTGACATTCTGGTGGCTGCACCATGTTGTCAGAAAGAGAGGAGGCAGCTTAATATATGAACAGAGGATTAGCTTTAAAGTGGGATAAACCACCTGGTGTGAACCTCAGCAACGTCATAGAACCTTGCCAAGAACTAGTCTCAACTGCAAAAATCAAGATAGTGCTCCTACCTCACAGAGCGGCTATCCAGATGAGATGAGCTAATGTGTGTAAAAGACTCCAACATAGAGGCGGATATTAGTCTCTTAATGGAAAACCCTATTGTTACTCAATTGACCTTTCCCCTAGACAAGTGATTCTCAACAGGGGGCAATTTTGATACAACCCCCTCCCTGCCAACCTGGCAACATTTGGCAATGTCTGGAGACACTTTTGGTTGTCACAACTGGGGTGGTGGTAGAGGCTAAAGATGCCTCTAAACATCTTACAATGCACAGGCAGCACCCACAACAAAGAATTATCCAGCCCAACATGTCAGTAGTGCTTTCCAGGGATTGTCAGTGTCACACCCCCTGCTGCCATTTTCAGCCTCTACTGGTATGTTAGAGCTGACACAGACAGTAATGCTGGTGCTCTGGCCTCTGAGCCCACATGGAGTACACTAGACCCTAAGTTCTTATAGCTCTATAGGTCCCATGAAATAAATGTTGCTGTACTGTACTGTTTTCCCTTTTAGGAACCTAGAACTGGGCAGGAGAGGCCTGTGCAGGGGCTATGCTGGGTGTTTCCTCCTCTCTGGGGTAGAGGGGAGTCTTGTTCTCAGACCCTGGCCAGAATCAGAGTGGGTGGCTGCCCTTCATTAATACCGTCAAGGTATTAATGCCTCTTGGGTGAGGGACAGCAGCCCAATGCTATGGGCTCAGAGGCAGACAGCAGCCCCAGGGGGCTGGTTATCACTTCTCTTCACACCTTTAGTCCCTTTGAGACCCTAAGACTATTTTGCCTCATCCAGCCTGGTAGATATTGTTTTTGCTTAACCCTCATCCACCCCAACTAAAAGACAAAGACAATTGATCACAATGAGCCTGCTGATGTGATACAATGCGAAGTACACAGATCACAGAAGTACACAGTATTCTTGCCAAATATATTGAACCTGAATCTCAATAAGCCTTTAAATTTAGCTTTCAGTTTACAGGAAATACTGGAGGAAAAAAGTTAAATGGCACTATGAGGAAGCAATCATACAAACCTAGTATCTGAATTACTTCACAAAACAGATAACTTGGTCTCTTCAAAAGTGATATTCTAGATTAAAAGAGATTTAAGAGAAACAGCAATCAAGTGCAATGCATAGTTCTTGATAGGATTCTCATTTGAATAAACCATTTGTTTATTTTTTTTTTTTAATTTTTTTAAGGGGTAGGGGGTTGTGAGGAGGGGTATTCAGTTGCCTTGTTTTGTTTTGTTTTTGCATTGAGACAGAGTCTCACTCTGTTGCCCTGGGTAGAGTGCAGTGGTGTCACTGTAGCTCACTGAAACCTCCAACTCCTGGGCTCTAAGCAATCCTTCTGCCTCAGCCTCCTGGGTGGCTAGAACTACAGGTGGCACTGCAACTCCGGCTGGGTTTTGGTTTTTTTTTCTCTTTTTTTTCTTTCTTTTTGGTAGAGATAAGGTCTCACTCTTGCATGAGCTAGTCTCAAACTCCTGAGCTCAAGCAATCCTCCCACTTCGGCCTCCCAGAGTGCTAAGATTACAGGCGTGAGCCACTGCGTTTGGCCTGAATAAACCATTTATAAAAGCCATTTTGGGGATATTGTGGCAATCTGAATATGGACTGGCATTAAATACTCTTGAGGAATTATTGTTAATTTTTAGATATAATAATGAAATTATGGATATGTATGATAATGTCCTTAGTTTTTGTAGATGGCTGAAATGTCATGAAGTCTGTAACATTTTAAAATAGTTCATGAAAAAAAAACCCATATACATAAAGAAAATATAGCAAAATGCCAGCAATTATTAAATCAAATGTAGATGATGGATATACTGGTGTTTACTGTTCTATTCTTTCCACTTTTCTGCTACCTTGAATGTTTTTATAATGAAAAATAAAAGACCATTCAATATTTTAAAATGCCTGAGTGTATAGATGAGGTCTGGATTTATTTATTTTCAAATTGCTGCATTCCCTAGGCAGTCATTGTCAAATACACATTTCTGATCCTGGAGCAGATCTCATAAACAATGATCTTAAAAACGGTTTTAAAGATGTAAAAAGGAGAAAACAAGCAAGTACTACAACTTCTGAATCAATTGTAATTAGTTTAAACCCTCTAATGTGCACAAATACAGTAGAACTACAACGCTGTTCAACAAGAAGCAGTTCTAATGCAGTGTTAGCGAGAGAACAGCAGGAATTATATTATCATGAGTAGTGTACTATTTAAGTGGCAGTATTGGCTTAAGCTCTCTCTGTGACTTTCCAGTACTGTTCCTTCTACTTGGAATGCTCTTTTTCCTGCTTCTTACAGTGGACATTTTTGTACGTGTGTGACAGCTCAGTATCTAAACCTCTTTCCTATGTTTCAGAAAATCATCAACTTATGAGTACTATACTGTACTGTAGAAGCCTTTCTCTACGTATAAAAGCTAAAAATGCCAGTGTGGGGAATTAAAGATAGCTGCAAATTTTTTTGCCATTTCTTGCATTGCAAGATAGAGCTTATCTTTCTTCTTGAGTGTGTGCTAGTGTGTGGCTTGGTTTGACCAATAGAATGGGTGGAAGTGGTGCTGAGTAACTTCCTAGGCTGAGCATTAAGAGATCTGAAGCTTTGACTTTGTTGCTTGGAATGCTCCCTCTTGGAAGGGAGACACTATGTAAAGTGTACAACTACCCTCAGAGCACCATGCTGTGGAAGCCCAATCTGTATGAAGAGACCCCATGAAGGAGAACTGACCTGCTCTGGCTGAACTCCCAGCCAACAGCCTGCCATGTGAGTGAGCCATCTTGGACAGCCAAGGTAGTTGAGCCTTCAGGTGGATTTTAGATCCAGTAGATACCACTTAGAGCAGAAGAACTGTCCAGTTGAGCCCAGTCAACATACAGAATACTGGGATATAATAATGGTTGTTGATGTTTTAAGCCACTAAGGTGGTTTGTTATGTAGCAATAGATCATGAAAACAGTTAGATACCTACTTTCCTAGTTTCCTTTGTAGCTAGATGTAGGCATGTGACCTAGCCTAGGCCAATCAGATGGATAGCTGCAATTTTTTTTTTTTGCCATTCTTTGCATTGTGAGATGGGGGACCTAGAATTTGCTTTAGGAGCTAATGACATGTAGAAGCAAGAACCACAGAGAACTTTTCTCTGATGGTGATGTTAGCAGTCTCAGCAAAACTGAACTTCTGAGACAGCAGGAACTGGTTGCTATTTAATGTCCAGGGCCAGTGGTAAGTGTAATACCACCTTCAGCAATATCCTCACTAGACCAGATATGTGGTATGATTTGGCAGATTTTCTAGCTGTGTGGACTCTGAGACTGGTCCTTACATGATCTAGGAAATTCTGTGAGCTACCTAACATCATTTTAATAATTTCTTTTCTGCTTAATCAGCCAACATTGATTTCTGTTTCTTGTGACTAAGACCTCTGATGGGGGTGCCCCTCTTAAACTAGCTGCCTCCTATTTTTTCCTTAAGGTAAAATTCAAAGCTCAAGAGTTACTCTTCCTGGGGGCCTTCGCTAACATCTCCCCACTCGCCACCCCCAAAGTTTTTGCTCCTCTTCTAAGCCTCTGCAGTGCCTTGTGTGTATCTTTAATATTGCCCTTGTCATATCCATTGTAACTTCTAATTTCCTAAACCACCTATCTCACTGAACTGATAACTTTCAAGGAAAGAACTGTACTTTTCATCTCCGTATATCTACTGCCTCATATAGTGCTCATTTAAGGTTTGCCGGAAGAATGAATAATTGAATAAATGAAATTAATGATGTGAAATTTATTATTTATTTAGAGACAGGGTCTTGCTCTGTTGCCCAGGCTGGAGTACTGTGGTGTGATCACAGCTCACTGTAACCTCAAATTCCTGGTCTCAAGCAATCCTCCCACCTCAGCCTCCCTAGTAGCTAGAACTATAGGCATGCACTACCATGCCTGGCTAATTTTTTTTGTAGAAACGGGCTCTTACTATGTTTCCTAGGCTGGTCTTGAACTCCTGGACTCAAGCAAATGATTCTCCCATCTCAGACTCCCCATGTGCTGAAATTACAGACGTGAGCCACCACTCCAGGCCCTTAGTATGCTTATAACAGCTACATAGGCATCATTTTGAAGGGTTTTTTTTTTTTTTCCACAATTTACATTCTTGTCATAATACAACATCAGTAAGGTCCTACTGACAATAAAAATAGAGCAAAATTTTAGAATGCTGCATTTATAAGATACCATTGTAAATTCTTTGGATTTTACTGATATCCATAATCTTAATGAATTTCTTCTCAGCCTAGTAACTGTTCCCCTTTTATGCACTGCCAGAAAATTTTTCACTGTTATTCCAATGATTACTTTTATTCTTTTTGATGTAAAAATGTTGAAAGTGTGGGTTTTAAAAATCCATTAAGATGATATTCCCTAGAATACTTTAGTCTAACTCTTTGGAAGGAAGAGTTGTATAAGAAAACTCATTTTAGGGGTAAGGTGATGATAGATACACATAATGGTGCTTTTAGCCTATGATTTAGTGAAGTCATGGAAAACGTTCTCATTTGAGAAGACCATGGGGTTAAAGGTGAGTGAAAATATTTGTCTGATCAAAAATCCAGTTATAGAATCAGGATTCACTCACTGCATCAGGATCTCCAGAACTGAAGCATTGTCAGCTTTGTCATTCAGAGTTCCACAGGTGATAATGACATGTACCAAAAGTTGAGAACTATTAATACAAGGGGCCATTTATTTTCTTTTGGCTGTTAACTTACAATTTTACCACTTAACAAACATTAACTGGTACGTCAAGACTCGGTCCAAGGTGCTGTGGGATATAAAGATGAGTAAGATACTCCCTGGCCTCCAAGAGTTTGCTACCTAGTGTCAGGTACATGCAAAGGTACATGCGTGTGTTTCATGCACTTTTCTGTATGTTCTGTACTTCAGTAAAACAATTATTTTAAAAAATTGTCTGTACTTCATGGATCTGTATGAGGTATAGGTGAGCTACTGCAAATAAAGCATTGAACACAGGGCTTGGGACTTAATAAGTACCAGCAAATGTTACCTGTTGCTGCTGTGATGGTGGTTATTGCATGGTGTTGAATCCTCACTGGACGATAGATAGACCCATTCTCTTTTGGCTAGATCAGCTGCATGGAATTTGTGATAGGCAAATCTTGAAAAGAGAGGATGGCATACCTCCAATACTGTGTCCATCTCAGGACTCCTAAGCACAGGTTCAAGTGGATCAGTGTTCCAGGTGTTGCAAGGCCCTTCCTCTCTGTGGTTCACAAAGCAGTTCCTGGAATGGGCGAGGCAGGGTTGAAACTTGGCTCATGCTTGGGTATAAAAGAGAACCTGTAAAATCCATACACTAAAGTACTGAGGTTCGTGTTTCCTAGCCCCTGGGAGCTTTTATGAGACTATCGTGGTGCTTTTATCTTTCCATCAGTATTATACACATATGATGCTCAAATGCTTATTGAATGAATGAGCACGCATGTCTCAAAAGCATCAGCAGTTTTCACTCTGTGTTACCTTCCACATAAATGTGTACATCCTACACAATTTGAATAGTTCCAAATAATAAGGGGGTATAGATGTTTTTGTTACATGGATACCTTGTACAATGCTTATGGAGCTTTTAGTGTGCCTGTCATCATAATAGTGTTCATTATAAATCTGATAAGTAAGTTTTATCCCTAACCCTCCTCCCACCCTCCCCACTTCTTGGTTTCCAATGTCCTTTACATCTTCTTGTATAATCCATGTGTGTCCATGATTTAGCTCCCAATTATTAGTGAGAACATGTGGTGTTCATTTTTCCATTCCTGAGATGCTTTGCTTAGGATAATTGTCTCTAGTTACGTCCAAGTTGCTGCATTATTTCATTCCTTTTTGTGGCTGAGTAGTAGTCCATGGGGTGTGTGTGTGTGTGTGTGTGTGTGTATGTGTATCACATTTTCTTTATCTACTCATGAATTGATGGGTACTTAGGTTGATTTCACATCTTTGCAATTGTGAATTGTCCTGCGATAAATACTCGAGTGCAGGTGTCTTTTTGATAAGATGACTTCTATTTCTTTGGGTAGATACCCAGTAGTGGGATTGCTGGATTGAACGATAAGTCTACTTTTAGCTCTTTGAGGAATCTCCGTACTGTTTTCCATAGAGGTTGTACTACTTTGTAGTCCAATCTACAGTGTATACGTGTTCCTTTTTCTCTGCATCCACATCAGCATCTATTGCTTTTTGACTTTTTAATAGTAGCCATTCTGACAGGGGTAAGGTGGTATCTCACTGTGGTTTTAATTTGCATTCTCCTGATGATTAGTGATGTTGAGCATTTTTTCAGATGTTTTTTGGCCATTTGTCTATCTTCTTTTGAAAAAATTCTGTTCATGTCTTTTACCCACTTTTTAATGGCATTGTCTGTTTTTTTCTTGCTGATTTGAGTTCTTTGTAGATCCTGGATATTGGCCCTTTATCAGATACATAGTTTGTGAATGTTTTCTCTCATTCTGTAGATTTACTCTGTTGATTATTTCCTTTGCTGTGCAGAAAATTTTCAGTTTAATTAAGTCCCATTTATTTATTTAAGTTACTGTAATTGCCTTTGGGGTCTTCATCATAAATTCTTGTGGGTGTTTTTACACTGGTGGGTATCTGTTTTCCTGTTCCATGTATAACGCACTTTTGGGCATTTCCTGTAGGGCAGGTCTAGTGGTGACAAATTATTAGTGTTTGCTTGTCTGAACAAGTCTTTATATCTCCATCATTTATGAAATTTAGTTTTTCAGGATGCAAAATTCTTGGCTGGCTGTTGTTCTGTTTAAGGACACTAAAAATGAGGCCCCAACCCCTCTGGCTTGTATGGTCTCCTCTGAGAAGTCTGCTGCTAGCCCGATGAGTTTTCCTCTGTAGGTTAGTTGTTGCTTTCATCTTGCAGATTGCAGCTTGCAGCATTTTCTCCTTCATTTTGATTTTGGCCAAGTGGATGACTATGTGTCTTGGAGATGTCATCCTATTTTCTATGACTCTTCCTGATCTTCGATGACCATTTATATCTGGATATCTGAATCTCTGGTGATACCAGGGAAGTTTTCCTCAATAATTCCCAAAAACAGATTTTCCATGCTTTTTGCTTTTTCTTCTTCTGCCTCAGGGATACCTATAATTCATATATAGGCTTGCTTCATACAGTCCCATATTTCTCTGAGAGATTATTCATTCTTCTTTATTGTGTTTTGCTGCATCTTTGACTGACTGGATTAGTTTGAAAGCCTTGTTTTCAACCTCTGAGATTCTTTCTTCTGCTTGTTCTATCCTGTTGTTGAAACTTTCTGCTGCATTTTGAAATTCTGTAAATGATTCATTTCTTTAAATTCTGTTACATCTTTTCTTACGTTGTCTATCTCTTTAGTGACTTTTTCATTTTTTTGTTAATGTCCTAAAATATCTTTTTGGCTTCTTTGTGTTGGTTTTCAACTTTCTCTTCAATCTCATTCACCTTATTTGCCATCCGCATTCTGAATTCCATTTCTGACATATTAGCAATTTCCTTCTGGTTGGAGTTTGCTGCTCTAGATCTACTATGATCCTTTTGGAGGTGCCAAACTAGTTTGTTTTCATATTGCCAGAATTCTTTTGCTGGTTTCTTCTCATCTGAAACGTCTTTTCTCAGCTCAGGGCAGATAGGCTTGTAGCACAACTGTTCTCCTTTCCTGGGAATTCTCCTACTTAGTGAGAAGGAGAGGTCCCAAGATGGTGCTTTTGTGACCTACTCTGAGAGATTGACCTGGGAAGAGAGGGACAATGCACTGAGAGCCTGTAATGAAGCTGTTTTGTGTTGTCCTGTTCCCTTGATTATCACAGTCCAAGCTGGTGCTGGATGATCTTCATGAGGATCATGGTGGGTTGTTCCCTAGGCTGCTGTTGGAAGCTTGCGTGGGGGGCTGGGTGAGCCTGGAATTCCACAGAGGCTGGAATTATGGGAGATTGCTCTGCCAGGATCTCCCCAGGGTGTTAGCCATGGCAGCTGAGCAAGTCTATCTAGTCAGTGGTCATGGGTGCCAGGTCTGTGGGTGTTTGCTCCACCCAGGTCCAGGTACAATGGTGGCTTGCTGCTAATGGGTCCTTGGCAGAGCGTTTGGACTATGGGGGTGGTTCCCTCCAGGCTGTGGGTGGGAGCTGTGTGGGTGGGGCCATGAAGATAATATATTATAATGGAAAACAATACAGAAAAAGAGAAAGTGTCTCCTACCCCAACTGCACAATTCCCCCTCCTCAGCAACTACCAATATTAGTAGCGTGTGTGTATTTATAGATATTTTTGCCTATACAAATATACACAATGTTAATAATAAAAGTAGGATAAAAGTATAAATATTTAATGATGCTTTTTTTTCCTATTGGAAAGATGTTAGGTACCTTTTTCCATGTAAGCATATAAAAATACCTATTCTAGCCACTGTAGTGGCTGTTTTATATTCCATTGAGTAGAAATAACTAATTAGTTTAACCAGTCTCTTCTGTTTAGGTATATTTATCTTTTAATTTTTAAAATTATTATTATTTAATTTTTGTAGAGACAAATTCTTGCTATGTTGCCCAGGCTGGTCTCAAACTTCTGGCCTCAAGTGATCCTCCTGCCTTGGCTTTCCAAAGTGCTAGGCCACCTGCCCTATGTTTTAATATTTGGTATTACAAATAGCACTGCAGCATTTTTACTCGTGCACCTTTGTGGACTTGTGCCACCTTTTCCTAAAATCGGAATTTCAAGATCAAAGGGTGTGAACATTGCAGATGATCTGTACTTCAAGTTCTTAAAATTCGGTGATATAAATTGCCTTCTAAGTGTCAAACTATAGAGTCAAAACACTATAGATTAAAGCAGAAATACATGAAGCTATCCTCAGAAGAGTCAGAATAGGTTGTAAAGATACAAATATACCACATTGCGTGATATGCCACTCAGGATTGAGCAAATGAAATGAAAAAGACTAGGAGAAGGAAACAGTATTCCTTGTCTGTGGGGGAGAAAAATGTGGTCTTAACCATGTGATTGAACTGGCCTTTTTTTTTTTTTTTTTTTATACTGGAGAAGGAAGCATCAAACTTTCCCAGCTTAATGACACTTCAGCTAACCCTTCCCACACAGCAAGATACCTTCTGATGACAATTTGGTTTTCACAGAAAGGTTTGTCTATAGACAGAATGTGCTGACCAGAAAACACTAGTATCTGGTCTACTTGATATTTATCCTTCTTGTTATAAAGTAACTAACTGATACTCTAGTCAGTCTTTCGTAAGCGTGGTCAGCATGGTCAGATTACTGGAGCTTGGTCATTCCCAGGTGTCCATAGGAAAAGGAATAAGAATGTTGAGCCCATCTTGGAGGAAGAAGAATATGAAATTAGGGTATCACAAAAACCTACAGCAAATATTAAGTGTATTGGTAACATTTTAGAAGCATTCACTTTAAAATCAGGAATAAGACAAAGATGTTTGCTATCACTGATTCATTTTGCATTACATTGGGGATCTTATATAGCATTGTAAGGTAATAAATAAAAAACACACATAAAGATTGGAAAGAAAGAAAATATAGTCAAAAGCAATGTGAATGGCCATATAGAAACTCAAAATACAGACAAATGATTGGAGCTCAACAAGTTGTCCAGATATACAATTAATATGCAAGAGTCTGCATTATTATACATAAGCAACAGTGAGAAGATTATAATTTAAATATGTATGTCATTTAAAATAATAGCAAAAATATAAATATTTGTAGAAATAAATCTAACAAAAGATGGTGAGATCCCATGGAAGAAAATTATAAATCTCTCTTTTTTTTTTTTGAGACAGATTCTTGCTCTGTCTCCCAGGCTGGAGTGCAGTGATGTCATCATAGTTTGCTGCAACTCAAACTCCTGGGCTCGAGTGATTCTCGAGCTTCAGTCTCCCAAGTAACTGGGACTACAGGCACGTGCCACTATGCCCAGCTAATTTTTCTATTTTTATGAGATAAGCCTTGCTCTTGCTGAGGTTGGTCTTGAACTCCTGGCCTCAAGCAATTCTCCTGCCTCAGCCTCCCAGAGTGCTAGGATTACAGGTGTGAGCCACCACACCCAGCCAAAGGATATTATAAATCTTCATTGAAATGTATTAAAGTCAATCTCAATAAATGAAAGAAAGGAAGGAAGGAAAACTCAGTATGGTAAAGATGTCAATTTTCCATGAATAAATCTACAAATTTTATGAATTTCCAATAACAATGCAAACAGATTTCTTTTTTTTTTTTTTTTTGAGACAGAGTCTCTCTCTGTTCCCCAGTCTAGAGTGAGTGCCGTGGTGTCAGCCTAGCTCACAGCAACCTCAAACTCCTGGGCTCAAGTGATCCTCCTGCCTCAGCCTCCCGAGTAGCTGGGACTACAGGCATGCGCCACCATGCCCGGCTAATTTTGTTTTTTTTCTATATATATATTTTTTTAGTTGGCCAGATAATTTCTTTCTAATTTTAGTAGAGACGGGGTCTTGCTCTTGCTCAGGCCCGGCCTCAAACAGATTTTTTGATATTAAATTTAACTAGCTGATTTTAAAATTTCTTTGGAAGAGCAATGGGCCATGAAAAAGTAAAAATTTGAAAAACAAGATGAGATAATGCACCCTATAAGATATCAAGTCTTAATATAAAGCTATAATTTTAAAAACAATATGTATTATCTCAGGCATACACAAGTGAACCAGTGGAATAGACTAGAGAGCCTAGAAACAGATCTGCACAAATACAGAAATTTGATGTATAACAGAACTGTCATTGCAGACCAGTGGTGAAAGAATGAACAGTGGGATAAATGGTGCTGGCAAAAATGATTATTTGAATTTTCCATTCGGATATAAAATTAGAACCATATTTCATAATAGATGAGAGATAAATTGCAGATTGATTAAAAGCCTGTAAGTGAAAAGCAAAAATTTTAAACTTTTAGGAAAAATATAGACTATTTTGTCACCTCATGATAAGGAAGTATTTCTTAAATAAAATATAAAAAGCAGAAACCACAAGAGAAATGATTGATAAATTTGACTACATTAAAATTTAAAGCTTAAGATCTCCATAATTTAAAAGACACCATATTTTAAAAGTATAAATATATACCAAAACCAAAAGAAGACATTTGCAATGTATAAAATAGTATTAATATCCAGAATAGGATATAAAGAATTCCTACAAATAAATAGGAAAAAGGTAAATATCCCAATATTGCATGAATGAAAAATATTAACAGGTAATTCACAGAAGACTCAAATGGCCAATGAACATAAAAAAATTTCTAACTTTACTGGTAATCAGGAAAAAAATATGAAAAGCATAGTAAGACATAATTTTAACACCTCTTAGTTTGGCAAATTGAAGATATAATAAAACACAACAAATTTATAGCACTGAATGTTGGTAAAATGTGGAGCAAGAGGAATTCTCGTTTTCCTGCTGGTGGGAATGTAAATTGGTACATCCATTCTGGAGAGCAATTTGGCAGTATCCAATAAATCAAATAGCACATAACCCACGAACTAGCTGCAGCTCTACCTTAGAAGCACATTCCAGAGCAACCCTTGTGTGTGAGCATAATGAGACAAGAATATGAACATTGATGCAACATTGCAATAGCAAAAATTTGGAAACAACTTATGTCATTGTCCAGGGGAATAAATTATAGTATAGCTATATAGTATGGAACAGTTAAAATGAATGAATTACATAGGGCTCCATGTATAAACAGGTACATATCTCTTAAATGTAATGTTGAGTGAAAAAGTAGCCAAAGGATACATATATATATATATATATATATATGTCTTAAAACCTATAATATCGTTTATCATTTAGGGATACTTACATATGTAATAAAAGCATGAAGACATACCTGGAAAGGATAAAAAAATTCAGGAAGATGGTTTTCATTGGCTGTGGATCAAACAGGGGAGTGTAACCCTGGAAAGGTTACGAAGGAGGCTTCAGCTGTGCTTACAGTTTTATATATCCAGACTTGGTGGTGGGTCCATGGGTGTTCGTTATATTACTCTCTGTGCCTTTGTGCATTTTTGAAATTTTTCTCAAAGAAAACAACATTAAGAAGGTTTAGCAGGCAGGAGCCTGGGATTGGAACCGGCTGTCGGAAGAGGCGTGGTGGAGTCGGGGCAGGGTCAGACCCAGAGGACGATGGAGCCGGCTTGATCGCACCTGAAGAGCCTCAAGAGCTTTCCAGGAGTTTTAACAGGTGTGGACGCTGCGTGCAGGCGGGGCGACCAGTCACATGGATGCTGCAGGATTCCAGTGGGAGGCAGCAGTGAGTGGGCTAAACAAGGAGTGCAGAAGAAGGGACAGAGTGAAACTGTCAGCTCATGGAGCCTCGATGGTCTCTCGCTCACTTCTCAGGCTCCTTTGGCAAGTGGCTTCTGGATAGCTTAGGTGAATGGAGGCACAGGTGAGAGGTGGGGGGCGGAAGGGAGAAGCCTGGGTATTTCTCCCCCACCCCCTTTTCTCCGCTTCACGTGGCCTCTCCGACAGGGACTGTGCTTCCTCCACACCCCCTCTGGTGAGAAAGACCCTCTGTCTGTGGAGCCAGCTCTCCCCAGGCAGCCCTGGCTTCTGGGCCCTGGTAATACTTCTGTCCCTCCAGACTAGGGGAGGTGATGGCTTGCAACAGCCACTGACCCCTGCGCTGCATCACTGAGCCCTGCTTGGCCTCTCCGCTCTTCCCACATCGTGGTAGCTGGTTCTCTTGAGTAAATCTCCCCGTTGGTCTCGCTGGATCCTGACTGAAACAGCCTTTTTGGATGTTTTACCTTCTGTCTTCTGTGGAAACAGAGGCCTGGTGACGAAATGACCTGGGCTGTGGCCTCAGTTAGAAGTGTAGGAGCTAGAGGCAGGTAGAGGCCAGCAAAGCTCTGATTGGACTACTTTTTCCCACAAGTGGTGGAAACTACTGAGAGGACATGGCCTCTTCCAGGGATATCAACCACTGTCATCGGTCCCTCCAGGCAGACCCAGTCACCGACAGAGACCTACCATTAAAACCAGCTTCCTTGCTTGAGGAGACCCCTGATTCTTCTTTGGGAAGACACAGCAGTGGGAAATCAGGATATGGACCGACGCTTTTAAAAAGCAGTTTCTTTTTGTTGTTCTCTATTATTTTCTAAAATAATTTTTGTGGTTATAAAGTAAAATACACTTATTATAAACATTTTGGAAAATATGGAAAGGACTGTATTTCAATTAGAAACGACAACAACAAAAGACTCCAGAAGTATATTTTCCCTTAAGAAGGGAATCCGTTTATATTAAATAGAATCTATGAAACAAATCACTTGGATCTAAAATATGTTGTTTATTCAACCTTATGTTGTAAGTGCTCTGCTTTTTGCTGATAAGGAAGCTGAAGCGAGAACTTAATGAACTAAACCAAAAACTTTTGTTAGTTGACTATTGGGATGGTGGTAAAGGTCTCAAATTAGAATAAATTTGTCTGTACACTAATACCCATCAAGGTAGAGATTTCTCTTTTGTCATTAATTATAAAGGGATAAGGGTACCACTGTTGTCAAATGGTTTTTCTACAGGGCCTTATCCATGTGAAATGTTAACCTGCTACATCTGTCTAGACATAAAAGCTTGGACAGTCATGCAAGGTAATAAGACAAATGTAACAGATGGTAACAGTTCACAAACTACCTGTTATTAGTCACGTGGAGATTTATACACATTAAATTCAAAGCATTTTTTCTTTGCCTTTCCCATCTTTCCCTGAGTTTTCTTCTTTAAGACCATACATTATGATCTCTGGTGTTTGAGATCTTCCTTTAGCAGTGACTTAAAAATAAATAAATAAAAGTTCTTTTGACACTTTATAAACCTACAACTCAAAAAGAAGTTTTGTTTCTTCCACAGTGTACTACAAAAAATATATATATCCCAAGTGGAGAAACTGGCTGTAGAAATCATGATCACATCACAACACTGCAATGACTTTCAGGGTAGCCGGTAGGACATCCCCCAAGGAGTTCCTCTCCCTGTGGCATCTGCTCTCTTTGTGTCTCTCGCTGTTTCTTTTCTCCTCCTCTTTCCTTCTCCTAAGCCTGCCTCCTTCCAGCCTCCCTGCACCAGAACTGGCTCTGGTTCTTCTCCACCTCCACCTCTAGATCTGCTCAGGGTGTATATTCAACCCAACCCAGCAAGGCAAGAGTCTCGGACCTTAGCGAAGCCAGACCACCCGTTGATCCTCAGGCATACCTTAGAGGGTGGGTGTGGCTCAAAACATCTGCGTAATTTTTGTTTTGCTTTATTTATTTTACAAAAATGGAATCATCTCACTGCAGACATAGTTTTGGGCAAATTACCTTAAAAAAAAAACAAAATTAACACACAGTGCTTTTCACTTTCTTTTAATAGCTGCAAAGCATTCCTTAATGTGGTCAATCGACCATAATTTTTTTTTTAACCAATTCCCATATTGGTTAATGGTAAGGTATCTCTACTGTGTTTTGCTATAACAAATAATGCCATGATTTCTTCATGAATTTGTCTGGAGTGGGAGTAGAAAGTGGAAGGAAAGGAGGGTAGTAAGTTTGGAGCATGTCAAAGAGTAACCAAGCCTGATTTAGACTGTGGTGATAACTATGGCCAGTCAGGGGGCACCTTCAGAGAGCAGCTGCATTACTTGGAAATGAGGTGGGAGTGAAGGAGGCAGGAAGTGGAGAGGGCAGCTGAGGAGATGAGACAGTGCCTGGATGGACAGGCATGCTTTGTACTTCCTGCCACTCCACTCCTTACTAGGCAACTGGTAATATCTCTCAATTACCAACGTGGGGTCAGAGAGGCCCAATATTAACTCATCTTTTCCAAACCTAATGCTTTAAATACTGGCTCTCCTATGCCTTAGTTTGGGAAGGCAGGCTGACCAATTTGTGGAGGGTCTTTAGTTCCATACCAAGGAATAGGGAGGCTGTTAGTGGACTGTGCTTAAGACTTCTGTTCTCAGTTCAAAAGTTTGCTTTGCAACTACTCAAGTGTTCTTAGGAGATAAACAGCACAATTAAAGACAAGCCAACCTTGAGGAAGAACATAACATATTACCTGTCTGGTTGTGCTTCAACCTAATTGTTTACCTTTATCCCCCAGGTTAGCTCCATTCTATTCATCGAGCCCTATAGCCTTTGTACTCAACTTTCTATAACTATGTCTCCATAGCTTCCCCATCCTCACAGCCTTGCCAGTTCCTTCTCCTCCTAGTTACTATTGGTGAATTCATAATGCACACCTGTGGCATCCAGGGTAACTTCCAAAGATGATTATGACTTGGTCCTCAAGCCTAACTTTTTCTAAAGCATTTAGCATTGTGGTTACTTTCTTTTCATCACAGAATCCTTCATCACTTCTTTGGAGATGGTTGTTTCCTACAAAGCACATTTTGCAAACAGCAATATGTAATATGTAATCTGATGTGTATGTATTAAACTACACATCTGTCTGCAATCTAACATCAGCCCCCAAATAACAAAATGCTACAAATTCTAAATTTTTGTGAAATATATTTGAGTCTCTCAATTTTATGAATTTTATCTTCTATGCAGGGATGACTGAGAAGAAAGGTTTTTATTCCCTTTCTTCTATTGCTGCTCACCTTTCAGTCAAAGCGTGGCTCTGCTTCCCAAACTTCCTCCAACCTTCACTCTGTTCTAGGGTTCCCCTTCGAGCAACCTACCAGGGGGCCTCTGTTTGACCTGGGGCTTCCCAGGATGCATTAGTCTTTGTTCTCACGACCAAGTGAGGGCAACTCTCCTAACTGCTTCGCAGCCCTTTAGGAGCTAGAAGAAGGTGTCAGCAACATTGGTACCTTGCTTCTGACATCAGTCCCTTACATCTCTTCCCCTGACAACTTTTCCCTACCCCTCTCTAAAGAACCATCTCCTTCCTTGTCAGGGCTTTCAGCTTTCATTTCCCCAGGAAATCATTTTCTACGTCTCTCCACAAAAACCCAGGAGGAAAGAAACTGACATTTCATTCATAATTGGCCACAGTGTGGTATGAAAAGTGGGATTATGAGTAAATGTTCTACATAGTTCACATAAATGCATCTTCCAACCAAAACCAGCTGCTGTTATCACTGGAATGGGCAGAAAGCTTCCTCTGTTGAGTACAATCAATGATGGGATTACCAGAAAGTCAATGCATCAAGGAGTGGCTTGATAAGGAGTATCTTACTGTCTGGGGAAATGAAGAATCAATTTATTTTATTCATGGTCTGTATGGATGGGTACTTGTATGTATGTATGATTTCCTTCCTTTATAAAGAGCTAGTTTCTGCAGTTGAGAGGGCCAGGCTCCAAGGGGATAATTAGGATTTTAACAGCTTGCTGTGAGTGGAAAATTTCATTTCTTTAAGCATTAAAAAGTGCATGCTAATAGTTATCCCAGCCATTAGTTGGTCTTCCAGAGATTTCTATCAGACTTAGACATTCAGATAGATGTTCTCACAAACATTACAGTCAGCAGAGACCTGTAAAGACTTCTGGAGCAAATCAGTCTGTACCCGATGCATTATCTAGGCATACTTGCTTTTCAGATTTATAAGGTTCTTTTTGTTGTTGTCAGAGCAGCACTTTTATTCCTCTTGACTTTCTACTGAATTCTTCAAAGTGGCTGCTCCAAACCCTTTTCATTCTTCTTGAAGAAGTTCTTACCTAGTCCAGGCCCCACGGATGACGCCACACCTAATTTACTGAGAAGGTCAAGGCCTCAGCTCTCCTCTCCACTGTCTCAATTTTGTCTGGATCATCCTCCATCCTTGCTTTTTCCTTCCTTTTTTCTATTTCCAGAGGAGTCACATCCTGTCTTTCTTCCCAAAGCTAACCTTATTTAGGGTTCTTAACTTTACCAACAAATCTCCATCTCCATCTCCATCTACCATTGATTACCTTCTTCTTTCTGGCATGTTCAGGGTATTGTTCTCTAGCTCCTTGAAAACACACCTTAGCATCTTGACTGCAAAAGCCTGTGCCATGCAAGACCCTGCTTCCCTATCAGATTGTTAACCTTTCTTCTTCCCTTTACAAACATATTTCTGGAAAGTATAGGCTACTATCAATTTCTCCACTTTCCTTATCTACTTTATACTTCTCAACCCCTTGCAATCTGGAACCATCATACTTTTTATTAAAACTGGTTTCCCAATCCAAGCACAAAGGTGCACACCTGTAGTCCCAGCTGCTCAGGAGGCTGAGGTGGGAGGATCACGTGAGCCCAGGAGTTTGAGGCTGTGAGCAATGTTCATGCCTGTGAACAGCCACTGTGCTCCATCCTAGGCAACATAGTGGGACCTCATCTCTTAAAAAAAAAAATTAAAAACAAAAACAACAAAAATCGATAGCCTCTCAAAAGTTATCAATGAACTGCTTAAACACCGAATCCAAAGACCTCATCCTGCTGATCTCTGGTCATGCTTAGAAAAGAGGGACAGTGAGACAAGGGAATGAAAGGAGGTAAACGGACTCCAGAAGGGAAGAGAAGTTTTTGCAAGCAGCCGCTGAAGAGGGAAAATTGAGTCAAACACTCCAGGGCCTTGGGCTCTGTTCTTTTTTGTGGAACAGAACAAAAGGGATAGAGTTGGCTCTCGAGCTCTGCTGCCAGAACCAGGCCAGCGGGTCCTACAAACTCTGGTGGGTTTGCGGTAGCACTGCCCAGGAAGACGAATAGCCAAGTGGTTTTTGTTTTGAGAAAAGGAGTTAGACACACACCCAGACCCCACAGGGAGGTTTCTCCTACTTTATGGACTTAGACGTATTGGTAATGCTAACCCCAAATTTTCTAATCTAAAGAACTCAAGTTATTCCAGATCCAAGACTATACCCAGGAGTGGAAGGTAATGTTGGATGCTCTCTCTTTCTTCAGATTCTTACCATGGTTTTCGTGACACCACACTGTTCCTCCCTCTCCGGCCCTTTTCTCTCACTGGCTTGTGTATTGCAGGTGCTGTAAAAGTCAAAACATCCCCAGGTTCCCATTCAGACTGATTCCTCTTCTCTCAGTCAATCTACCCTTGATTTCATGCTTTCTGAAAGCTTGGTGAAGCTGCCTGCTTGTTTAGCGTGACCAAGAGTCTACTAGGTTCTAGGAGGCACAGTTTATTTGGGGTAATTTTGAAAGGTGTGCAAGCCTGCATCAGACTGCTTCACCCTAATCCACCAAGTCAGAAAGCTGTAAGTGGTGATAATGGCCACATTCATGCATGTTAGAAATGACATCAGGCCGGGCGCGGTGGCTCACGCCTGTAATCCTAGCACTCTGGGAGGCCGAGGCGGGCAGATCGCTCAAGGTCAGGAGTTCGAGACCAGCCTGAGCAAGAGCGAGACCCCGTCTCTACTAAAAATAGAAAGAAATTATATGGACAACTAAAATATATATAGAAAAAATTAGCTGGGCATGGTGGCACGTGCCTGTAGTCCCAGCTACTCGGGAGGCTGAGGCAGTAGGATCGCTTGAGCCCAGGAGTTTGAGGTTGCTGTGAGCTAGGCTGACGCCATGGCACTCACTCTAGCCCAGGCAACAAAGTCAGACTCTGTCTCAAAAAAAAAAAAAAAAAAGAAAAGAAATGACATCATCAGTTCCTATAGAAACGATAGTGCTCATTCCATAGGTCCCGTGATGTTGCCACATTCTTTCATTGTTCAGCCTCCAGGACCTTTAATTTAAGGGCAAGTCTCCTAGTCCCGTACCAGACAGCCTATTCTTTTGAGGGCTCAAGATGCATTAATATGTAATGCTAACTAATGAGGACAAGACGGGATGATGGCATTAGAAAATTACCATTTGGCCACCACCACAGCAATAATTGCTTCAGGCAAGAATCATCAATAAAAGCTAAAATTGATGGGCAAAAGTATGATCAGAAACAGGATATTTATACAATCTCAAAGCATCTCCCAGTAAGACACTTATTAAAAAGGTAAAAATAGTAATTTTCAATGGAGAAATCTGGCAGATATTACCTTAACCAAGGGATCAAAAGGAACATTAGCATTAAGGGGAGAAAGAGGCATCATGAGCCTCTTGACATGAAGCACTGAGAAGCCTACATTGATTCTGGAATATTCTTCTTTTTTTTTTTTTTAAACTCTGTTGTCCCAGGTAGAGTGCCATGGCATCAGCCTAGTTCGCAGCAACCTCCAACTCCTGGGCTCAAGCCATCCTCCTGCCTCAGCCTCCCAAGTAGCTGGGACTACAGGTGCGCACCATAACGCCTGGCTGATTTTTATATTTTTAGTAGAGACAGGGTCTCTATCTTGCTCAGGCTGGTCTCAAACTCCTGAGCTCAAGCAATCCTCCCGCCTCGGCCTCCCAGAGTGCTAAGATCACAGGTGTGAGCCACTGCACCCAGCCTGCTTCTGGAATATTCTTGACAAAAATGTATAACTTGAATGACGAAACATTAGACAAACCCAAACCAAGGAACATTCTACAGAACAACTAGCTTGTACTCTCATACATGAAAATGTCGAGGTCATGAAAGACAAAAAAAGAGGAACTGTTTTAAATTAAAGCAGACTAAAGAAATATGACAACTAAATGTGACATACTATTCTAAATGGGATCCTGGACCACAGAAAGACATTAATGGGCAATTAGCAAAATCTGAATAAGGTTTGTAGATTAGATGATACTATTATTTCAGTCAGTTTCTTGATTTTGGCAATTGTACTATGGTTATATAAGAGAATGTCCTTGTTTTTAGAAAATACACACTGAAATATTTAGAGTTAAAGAGGTGTTGGGTCTGTAATTTATTCTCAAATAATATCTTAGGCAAAAATAATATGTATAAAAAGAGAGAATAATAAAGCAAGTGTGATAAAGTATTAATATTTAGGGAATTTGGTAAGAGTATACGGGAATTCTTTGCACTATATTTGCAACTTGTCAGTATGGTATTTCATAACATAAAGTTTAAAAACGTAAAACTCTAATATTTATTAAAGATGATGGATACTTATCAAGGATTTACTAAGAACTCTACAAAGCACTTTTTATGTATAATCTCTTTTAATCTTCACATTAATCCTGTGTGGTAGGATTCTCATTATCTTCAAATTAAAGATCAGGAAACAAGGTTAGAGAGGTTAAAAATCTTGGCCCAACTCATACTGTTAGCAGTGGTAGAGCCATAATTTAAATAGAGGCTGTCTTACTCTAGAGCTCACTCATTTAACCTCTGTGTCATGTATATAATTACTGAAGATTGCTTAGATACATCAGCCACCTGGCTGGGAAGCTGTTCTCTGGAAAATTTCTCAGTGATATCATATCATACAGATAAAACCAGGTGGCTCTCGCTGAGACTAGCTACATAGTTTTTAAACACAGTTTTAAACAGGTGTAGGGAAGAGACTAATACTTCTTACCTATATCCTGGTGTTCTTCTCTGGCCACATGGGAAGATTATACTTCCCAGCTCTCTTGCACTCACGCGAAGCCGTGTGACTAGCTGTAGCCACTAAAATGTAAACAGAAGTGATGTGTATCACTTCCAAGGGGAAGTATTTATTCACAGGCCCGTGTGACCCCTCCATGTTCTCACTTCTTCTAAGGTGACTCTGAAGTCCACAAGTTGAAATGTCAGAGCCACAGTATAGAGTCACTGCATGGACAGACGCCTGGAAGAATTGCCCCACCCCTGTCGGAGTTTGTGTGAACAAGAGCTAGATCTGCTGTTAAATTACGCCACTGAGCCGCTGGGGTTTACTTCTGCCCATAGCCTAGCCTAGTCTAGCCCACGTAGGCTACAGGGCTTAACTGCCTGCAGGGGCTCGAGCAGCAGCTGAAATAAATGATGTAGCTGGGCGTGAGTCTAAGAGAAAATCCTGGGGATTAAATTGTTAATTTGTGTTAAATTGGAGATGAACGCCTCATTATGGGAGAAGAGCTGCTTCTCAGATCTAGTTCATTATTTTATGAAACAATTTGTAGTCAGCATTGTCAGATCTTAACTGAATTTTTTTTTAAGAAGAGCTGGAAATCTAGCTTTTGGTGTGAAATTCCCAATTTTTAAATGTTGGCAGCTAATATTGACTAGCAAAACAAAACAAAAATAAAAATCAGCCTTTCCTGTTGTTTCCCAAACACCGTGGGTATGTTTCTGCTCTTGTTGTGCCTTCTGCCTGGAATGCTCTTCCCCTAGACGCTGAAAGCCTCTCTCCTTCTTCTCTTCAGGTATTTCCCAAGTGTCACCCTCTCAGCCAGTCCTTTCCAGACCACCCTCTTTAAAATTGCAACACCTCGTCCCTCCTACCTTGTACTCTCTCCTCCTTCCCTGTTCTCCTTTTTCTCCATACCATTTATCATCTTCTAGAATAATAGATTAAAAAAACTTATTGATGGACCTGCCCATTTCCTACCATTATACTCAAAATATATGAGAGTGAGCATTCCCCCTCCCCAGTTTTGTTCACTGGTATATGCCAAGTAGTACCTGGCACATAGTAAGTGCTCAACAAATATTTATTAAGTGAGTGAATTTTAAAAACATCCCACCCTGAGGGGCAGACACATCTGGAGATTTGATTCAATTCAGGGACTGTCAGTTTACAATTATACCCTTATTGAGCAGTCCTTGGAGAAAAGTACCATTTAGAATTGCAAACAGTTTCCTGCCTTCCACAAAGTCAATGTTTGGCTTATTTTGTTTTGGGAAAGGGACCACAATGGACTTTAAGAAAAGTCTTGTAAATGCCAGGGAGCCTCATGCCTGCCTGTGTCCTCACAGAATACTGTGACAGCAGCCTACTTTTCATCTTGCCTCTGCTGTAAGTCCTGGGTTTGTTCACACCCAAATTTTTGTCTCCATCTCAACTTGTGGACCAGTATTGGTCTTTACAGTTATGTGAGCCAAAGTACCTTCCCTTTTGCTTATTACGTTGGTTTGAGTTGAGTTTCTGTCACTGTGAATGAAGGAGTCCTGACCAGTAGATTGTGACTCTCGGCAAGCTGTTTTATGTTTCTGAGTCTCAGTTTCCTCACTTAGAAAAGGAGGGGATCAGATTAAATGAGCATTAATGTATGGGATTATAACACTTTGGGATTCTAACACATTTACCCTGGTCTATGGAACCTAAACATTTTTGACTGTAGATGAACTTGGTTCCTTGGAGCCACACGGCACTCTCTATCCCCAACCCCACCAACTCCCCTGATCTATGGTGTCTACTGCTCCCACCTCCTTATGGGGTGGTTGTTCTTGCCACGTACTCAGAACCTGCCCCTGTTGGCAGAGCCATGTCTATTTCACTTCTAGTAACTCCAAATATATCCTCCAACATACTCCTTGTTGATGCATTTTTCTTCTCTTTGACCCCAACTCCTTTTTGATCCCCCATTTGTCTTCCCCCCCTCTTTTTCCATGCCTCACTAAAGTCATACCAATCTACAGCATCAAGACATTTTCAGGTCTTTCAATATAGGACCTGATCATGTCTTCCCTTCTCTGCCTCCTTCCATTTTTCCTGGGCACGGGTGGGAATCTTACTGTATCAACCCAACTCAGAAAGCTACCTTACTTTATTTTCTTTAAATTATAATAAGAGTGTGACTCTGAGTGCCCAGTTCACAGGACTGGAGAGAATTCATCTCAGTCACTATTAGAGAGTCTTCCCCTCACCCCAGAGTCAAACAAGGGTCCTGGGGATTCTGTTCAGAGCCAACATTTGGAGGGGTCCCCCCAGGGTAGGGCTTGCTGGTTACCGTGGACACTCCCGGTTTTCTCGTCTATGTGAGAGCTCTTGGGCCACACTTGGGTATGAAAATAGCAACAACAGTTAATATTTATGGAATGTTACTAAAGTCTCAGGGACTTAGTAGTGCTTTACATAGTAGTTTTGTAGGAGGCAACTACTCTTTGATCTAGAACATTCTTTTCCCAGATAACTCATGGTTCTTCCTCATCTCCTGCAAGTTTCTGCTCAGACATTACCTTCCCAATGGGATCTGCCTTGACCTCCTGTGTCCGTGCCTCATCCCCACAACCCCCGTTTCCCTGCCCCACTTGTGTTCCCATAGCCCTTACCATTTTCCAACATACTATGCTGTGTGATTTACTTATTAATAATAGTGCTTTCTCTCTGCCTCCCCCTACTGGCATGTGACCTCTTTAAGGGTAGAATTTTTATTTTGTTTACCTCTGTCTCCTAATCCTTAGAATAGTACCTGGTATATAGTTCAATGAATATTTGTAGAATAAATAAATAATCTTCATTTTACAGATAAGGAAACTGAGACAATAAAAGGAAGTAAATGTCCCATGTCACACAGCCAGCAAGTAGCAGAGTTTGGTGCAAACCCAGGCCATCTGATTTCTTTTCGCCACTCCACTATCTTGGTGTGAACTGGGTGCCCCCTTGCTTAGATCCGGCTCCCACAGGCACACACCATGGCCATTCCTCCCAGAGGCCCTGCAGCACCCCTGGGGCACTGGGAGAGCACAGTGTGTGTGTGTGTGTGTGTGTGTGTGTGTGTCCTTATCCTCACTGAAGCCATGAATCTTCCTCCTCCTTTAGCTCAACCCCCATCCTTTCCCCAAACACCCCCTACTTCTGGGATATCTAATATAATATCCTGAATGCGATTAAACTTTCATTTAGACCAGGAAAAGAATTTATCTCCTGGAAATACTATTAATAGCTTTCCACCCCTCTTGAGGCCAAGAAGTAGAAGGGCTGGTCACTTTCTTGGAAGGAGGAGGTGGGATATGCAGAAAACAAAACATAAGTAGCTCTGAGTGTGTGTGTGTGTGTGTGTGTGTGTGTGGTGAGAGAGAGAGAGAGAGAGAGAGAGATGAGCACTCCTTTTGTACCCGAGCTCCCCTTCCCAAACCAGCTGCAAGATCCTCTCCTCTTAATTCCAGTCCCCAAATCCAGCCATGCTACCGATACCTGCTGAAACACCTCTGAATGGAACAGGCTGGCCCAAACCCACCTCTCCAGAGGGCAAGTGTGAGAGGATTGTCCTTCTGTTATGGTGTGTTCCCACCAGTGCGTCCTCAATACATCCAGATGCAGCATTTGATCAAAGCCTCCTGGAAATAGGACTCCTCCACATTTGGTGAGAAAGTATAGTTTTTCCTTTGTGCTCCCCAGCCCCGCAACCTGGTAAGGGATGGAATGGTGTGTGTAGTGATATTTTCAAACAACGGAGCATTGGGCCAGCTGCAAAGACCATAAAAAGTGGAGAGGTGCAGAAAGGCCTTCTGTGGCCGAGTCAGCCCTGATCTCTAGTGTGGGGTACTAGAGGGACTGACAGGGCTGCCACTGTGAGTCCATCATTTTTCTGCTATTTGAGAGAAAGCTGCATCTTTAAAATGAAATCTCCCTTTTGGGACCCATTCCCCTGATCATGGTCACAAAAATAATAATATTAATAAAGATGCTATTCTTTTCTCCTTTTTTCCTCCTCCCACCTCCCTTCTAAAAAAGTCAGCACTTGTAAATATTGTGGGGATGGAAGACAGAACATTGCTTGAATTCCAGCCTGCTAGAAAGACCCTGACACTTATCTGAAAAGACATCTGGGCCATATGACCGGGCTGAGGGGGATGTGCTTCCATCATCGAATGTTCCCTGTCTTTCTAGTGACTACCTATCATTCTGTGATTGACAAGTATTTTTTGATGCTTGAGACTGATTTTAAAAAACCAAACCCTGTTGTGCTCCTTTCACAGCTGGCCCTTCATGTTCCATGTCTGAGTGAGGACCAGTGTGATCAAGGAGGAGAGAGCTGAATGCAACATCACCCCCGAGGAGAGGAAGACCAGGGATGGTGACAGCCTGCATCATGGGCCCAGAGCTTCGCAGTGACCCAGCCATAGGCCTGGGAGAGGCAGACCCACACCAGAGGCCGTGCAGATCCCTGAAGACCAGAGCAGGCAGGTCTGAGGAACCCTGGGTGGGTCCCTGGTACTGGCCTCCCTTTCTTCTCCTGCAAATCAGGAGGCTTGGGGAAAATTCCCTGACAGATTTGCCCTGGACAAACCATGTATTCTTGCACCTCAGTATTGTCATTTGTAAAGGAAGGGGTATATAGCAGGTACCTCTGCGATGCTGTGGCTTTGTGGCTGATGTGAGGCATGAGAAGCCAAGTCTCACCAAGCCGAGCTGTCAAGTAGGGCTCCCAGAGGTGGCCACCCCACCCTCTCTGGACCAGGGGCTCTCAGACTCTAGGGTTTGCTAAAGCACCGGCTGCTGGGCCCCACTCAGAGTTTTCAACTCTGAGAATCTGCTGCTCTCACAGGTTCCTAGGTGATGCTGCCTGCTATTCTGGGGATCCCATGTTGAGAAACGCCTGAAAGAGGGCAGCCTCGCTTATGCTTGTCTCCCAAAGGCAGCGACGGTGCCTCCTTCGCCTTGGTGTTCCCAGTGCTAGCAAAGTGCCTGGCTCAGAGTCAGTCATGTTCTGCAAGCAAACAAGTCAAGAACCTGAGTAGATAATCTGTGCGAGAGCTAGCGAAAGAGAAGAGCAGAAAGTGATGGAGCGACGGCATGAGTTTACGCATGGTCAGTCTGACAGGCACATGACCATTGTTTCTGAAAGCAAGAGTATCTTGTGAAGCTGAGCAACACTTGCTATTAAAAACGTTCTCTCCCTATGAAACGACAAGACTTCACAAAGGCTAAAGCATCAGACGGGCCGCAGGCTGGAGGAGCAAAAGCCGGCCAGCAGGGGGAGCCTCTACCTTTGCACCTTGGGCTCTTAGCCCCAAGGAAGTCATGCCCAGCCCTTCCCCTCTTATCAAAAAAAGAAAAAAATCCTTTTATACTGCAAGATGCCTTAAACCTTTTAAAAAATTAGGGTGAGAATAAATAGACAAGGCACAAAACATTCCCAAGCTAAATTAAGCCTTCTATTTGTGAAGCAATCAAAGACAGATAGAGTAGCCTGCTCCTAAAGATAACTCTCCCATCCATGGAGGCTGCCTGGCTAATAGTCTTGCCCAGGGTAGAGAAGGAAGGCAGGCATTCTAGGGGTATGGAAGGAGCAGCAGGGGCTCTGAGATAGACAGAAGGTGTTTGGGAGGGAGGGAGAGAGGGAAGAGAGATTAGGCTGATTGGAAAGGAGAATTCCTCTCCTGGCTTCACCCCTCAAGCTGTGAAGCCAGATTTGGACACAGGTACTCAAGGCAGAGGCTGAGGACATTCTCCCCAGTAGCTGTATCCTCAGTGTTCCACCACCAACAGATTTCTGTCCAACCTCCGAATATTTGGAAGTGTAAGTGGTACCACACAGGTCCCACTATGGGTAGGAGAGGTCTTCTGGCTAGGTCTTTAAGGCTGGCCCTGGACTTGTACTGTTCTGTTCTCACACTCGATCAAAGTTCCTTTGGTGACCACAGTGAGCATGCCAGGATGCATGATCAGGAAATAAGACAACTTCCAGTGATGCAGCTGGAGATCAGCCCACAGTGAACCACAGGAGAAACCCTCAATAGTGACATCTTCCATTGCCTACACTGATAACTTGACACATAATTGCAATGTTAGTGTCATTATATGGCACTCTTCACTAAACAGATCCTCAGGCTTCTTATCACCCCTTCTCCAAACTAGCCCCCTTCCTATATTGTCAATCTGCTTTAGTAGAGTCGTGATTCACAAAATCATCTAAACGAGTACCTTTCTGGTTATTTTTCACTCTTTCTCTACCATCCACATTCACCCAGCTAAGAAATCCTGATCACTCTACCTCTTACATAATCTCTACCCTCTCTCCTCTGTGGTGTCTTGTCAGGACTCCTCTGGATGGCTGGCAGCCTCTGTCTTCTCTAATTCCATCCTCAACACTGATTCCAGGTGATCTAAAGATTATATTTGATCATAGATTTCCCCTGTTTAAAAACCATTGATAGCTCCCCAGTGCCTGCAGAGTACAAGGCTGCACTGCTTTCTGGAACAAAGCCAGGTATGAATAAATGAATGGATATGAATAAATGAATGAGTCAATAAATAGAAACAAACAGATGGGGAAGAGGAACTGAGAGTAAGAGAGTATTTTTGAATTCTAGTCATCTAGGCACCACCACTGTGATCCTGTAGGTCCTACTGTGCCCCGGAATTGAATTCCAATCAACACAAGGGAATATAAATTGTATTTTAACCTTTTATTCCACTATCTACTTTGAACACTTCATGCTGCCCGCCAGGGATCCATCTCATTTCCTTCCCCATTCTCCTTCTACGCTTCAAAGCGCTTTGCACTGCTTCCTGGACTAAGATTTACATCCGTGAGGTGCCACGTGGTCGGCCTTGTGGAACACAGCAGACTGTCCCCTAGCAGTCCTTTCTGGAGTCAGTGGGGTGGGTACTTCCAACACATTTTCTCCTTTAGCCCTACCCAGCCTCTAGCTGGTGAAAAGAATGTGGTCTCAGAAGTGGGGGATGGTTCCTGTTATTATACAGACCCTTGTCTTAGCTTAGAAAAATATCTCTTTCTGGGTGCACATACTAGTTAGCTTCTTATAAAAACTGCCAGGACTATGATTTTGTCCTCAATATATCTGCGTTTTGGAGATGGCAGGCTCTTGCCTCTGCACTTGACAGGAGCCGACAAGTAGCCACTTGTGGTGTCCCCGATGCTGTGACTGGAGTGTCTCGGGATGTGGCGAGGAGGAGCTGGTTTTGTGTTTATGCACCAAGGCAACCTTCGTGTTTACTGTCTCGTTGGTCAGCTTCCAAACCAGCAGCACCGCACCCGTTAACACGGGCCCCACAGCTGGTTGTGGACGGGCTGGCCTGCTAGTTGCGAGGAATTGTTACTTTTAGCTTGAGCAATTGGTGGTTTCATTTGAGGAGCAGCTTTACGATCGCACATCAGAGTTTCGCTTGACAAAAATCCTTCATGCTCAATGAGGCGGTGAAGTTGAAAGGTGTGGCATGTACTGATCACACTGCTCTTCTTGAGAGACTGATAATTATTCTTTACTCAATCCACTTGAATATGTTGAGATCCGACTGTGTGTTTGACATTGATCTAGGCTCCAGGAACCCAAATGGTACGGTGAGCCAGAGGTGAAGAACGTGAGTGGGTAAATGAACTACAGAGCCACAGGGCTAGGAAGCCAGCAGGCAGGGGGAACGTGCTGTGGGGGGACCGAGGAGGTGGAGTGCAATTGGGGAAGGTTGTGGGATGGTTGGTATTTGAGCTGGGTGTAAAAGGAAGAACGTTTTAAGAACAGCCTGTGCCAGATACTGTGCTTGGTGCTTTAGTGCTTTGATTCATTCATGTTCACAACAGCCCCGTGAGAGGGAAACGGTTATTACCCCCTGTTTTACAGATGAGGAAGCAGAGGCTTGTGGAAGTTAAGTCACTTCCTTAAGGTCACACAGCTAATAAGTGAAGAAGCTTCGTCCTGAGATATCTCCAGGTACATAGTAAACACTCAATAAACATCAGTTGTTATTATAATGGTGAGCATTGAATCCAGCGCTGCAGCCTCTAACGCCCATGCCCTTAACTGCTGTGTTATCATGGCTCCAACTGTCATTAGGGACATGAATCCTTTTTAGGGGTATTCTTATAGTTCTGAGCACAGGGAAGGAAAATGTGTTAAGAAACTGTCAATAAGGAGGACTTACTATGTGTCAAACACTTTGAAATCCACTTTCCATATTTGATCTCACATAATTATTATGTTTCTCCAAAACCTTAGGAGGCTGGTTTTATTCTAGTCTACAGATAAGATTCTCCCTCTTCTGCACTCCTCTTATTTCAGGCTGTTCCTCCTGCTCTTTCTCCACATTTGAAAAATTCATTTCTTAGTAAAAAATCATACATTTTAAGTCAGAATCATAGAACTTGGAATATGAAAAAAATACACGGAAATCATTTAGTTCTGCTCCTTGAT
This sequence comes from Eulemur rufifrons, assembly GCF_041146395.1. Lineage (NCBI taxonomy): Eukaryota > Metazoa > Chordata > Mammalia > Primates > Lemuridae > Eulemur > Eulemur rufifrons. The sequence continues at coordinate 65,383,979 of NC_091001.1, forward strand.
TTTACAGATGTAGAAGTGGCTGAATTAATCAAGATTCTTTTTGCTGCAAGTGACAAAACCCAATTTAAACTATCTCAAGTGAAAAAGGGAACTATATTAACTTTGGGGGATGGAAGTAGCCTCTGGGATTCAAGTAAATGTCACCCGTTTATTTGTGCTCTCTCTTTAATCTCAAATCTTTTGTCTCTGCTCTGGAATGTGATAGCCTCGAATGTTCCTGGTGTACTTGGAATTCCTTTATATGGTTGGTAGAAGATACGGCCACAGGAAACCCCAGGCTCACATCATTTCATGTTAGTGATTTCAGATGAAAGAGAGACCTTCTCTCTCCTTGTTTTAGTGTGTTCAAATCCCAGGGAAAGGCTCTGACTGGCCAAGCCTGGGTCATACGGCTACCAATATCACCATCTCCTGTTAGCAGGCCTTCCTGTACTCTCCCTTGGAGTGTGGGATGAGCCTAATGACTCACTTCTAATGAATAGAATATGGGGAAAGTGGTGGGATATCACTTTGGAGATTATTTTATAAAAGTCTGCGATCTCTCTTTCTCTCTCCACCCCCACCTCGTGCTCTCTCTCCCTCTCACTCTCTCCCTGCCCCCCCCCCCCCATGCAGCCAGCTCCCATGTTGTAAGTTGCCCTCTGGAAAGACCCATATGGCAAGGACCTGAGGGTTCTCTGAGGCTCTCAATCCAACAGCCCGCAAGGAACGGAGTACTGCCAGCCAGCACTGCGTGAGCTTGGAAGTGGATCCTTCCCCCTCCAAGCCTTGTCATGAGGCCACCTCTGGCCGACACTTTGACTGCAGTCTTGTGCAAGACCCTGAGCTGCGTGAGTCCTAACCCACAGAAACTGTGAGATGATAAATGTGTGTTGCTTTAAGCTGCTAACCTTTGCTAATTTGTTATACAGCAGCAGAAAACTAATACAGGGAGAAAGGAAATTGAGCAGACAGAAAAAGCACACAGATATCCACCATGGAACCTACTAGAACACAAAATACCATCATTGTTCTGGTTTCCTGAATGTTCTAAGCTTTCCTTCTCAGACTGTTCCTTCTAGCCTTGTTTTCTCCTTGCCTGGATGACCCTTTTTTCCTTCATACCTTTTATTTCTTCCCGTTCTCCATCTTTCACTAGAGCCAACAGGAAAGGAAAAGGCACAGGGAAGGCAAGTATGTTAAGAAACTGTCAAGAGTGAGGGCCGGCCGGGTGCGGTGGCTCACGCCTGTAATCCTAGCACTCTGGGAGGCCGAGGTGGGCGGGTCGTTTGAGCTCAGGAGTTCGAGACCAGCCTGAGCAAGAGCGAGACCCCACCTCTACTAAAAATAGAAAGAAATTATATGAACAGCTAAAAATATACATAGAAAAAATTAGCTGGGCATGGTGGTGCATGCCTGTAGTCCCAGCTACTCGGGAGGCTGAGACAGGAGGATCGCTTGAGCTCAGGAGTTTGAGGTTGCTGTGAGCTAGGCTGATGCCACGGCACTCTAGCCTGGGCAACAGAGTGAGACTCTGTGTCAAAAAAAAAAAAAAGAGTGAGGGCCTACTGTGTGTCAAGCATTTGGCAGACCACTTTGCATGTTTGATCTCATATAATTATTCCCCCAAACCCTACGAGGCTGGTTTTATTAGTCTATTCTACATATAAGAAGACTGAGGCTTGGGCAGTTGGCGCAACTTGCTCAGGACGACTCACCTGGGAAGTGGCAGCACTGGGTCGCAAGCAGAGCGTGTTTATACCACTGTGACACGCTGCCTCCTGGCAGGCAGGTCACCATTTTCATCTGGTAATAGGCCCCCTTGTTTTTGCTGGTGGGGTGTGATGACTCCAACATCAGGCCTTCACTCAGCGAGGGCTGATTGTACAGCTTTCACTGAATTACTCTGTCCTTTTCTTTCTGTGCCAACAGGTAAATTTCTAACCAGACTTTAGCTGCCAGCTAAACAAGTCCCCTGGGAAGGAATCCCTTCTTCACTCTCCAAGTCAAATTGCTTCTGTGCTAACCAAAGGCTGAGCATGCCAGGGAGGGCGCAGTGCCACCTGCTTACACAGGAGCTGCGACAGCCCTTGTTTATTGAGGAAGGCTGCCCATCCCAGTGGAGGAGATAGAAATTTTAGGGCCCAGAGAGAGTGTCCTGGGCCTCCATACCAAGAAGCGGGAAACCCCAGCCTTGGTGTCTTGTGCTACACTATAGGGAAACACGTGAGCGAGTAGAGAGGCTTGATTTGCAGATATAACTCTGATTCCTCCACCAAGATGGTCGAACAGGAGAGCAAGACACAGTTCTCATCAGCTGAACAAGAGAAACCATGGCAGAGACTAGACGATGCATAGGCCTCGTTTCAGAGATGGAGAAAAGTAATTTCCCTGAAATGCTACTCTGTGGCATGTGGGTCATAGCCGAATGGCCAAGGGAAGCATTTTTAGAACACCACGGAGGGAAAAGCCATAGGGCTAAACCTTTAAAGACTACATTTTTTAAAGGTCAAGTGCTTTTCCCCTGGAGGAGGTCCTTCTCATAGGGACTGCAGAGATGGATAATTAATAATCATGATGTTGAGGAAGTGGCCTGAAAAAGGAAAAAAACTTGGAACCAGCTTCTCATCCAAGAGGTGCCTTTCTCCCTCCCTGCTTTGCTCTGATCTAGGGACATGGGGATTGTCCAGATTTCCAGACCCCAGCTCTCACTGTGCTGACCGACTCGCAGTTTCATTCAGCATCCATCCAATTTATAGAGCCGGGAACCATGTTGAAGCAGGGCCTGCTAACATGGACATGTATCACAGATTCTTTTTCCTCTATTTGTATTTTCAATATTCTTTATTAATTGCAACCATCTTTTCCTCATGACAAACGTGTGATGTGTTGTGCACCCAGTGTCGAGCATATACCTGATATGTAGTAGCCCAATAACATTTGGGGGGGAAGAAATCGAATGTATGAAGTTTGAAGGCAGAATGTCTGCCTTCTCGTTTCTGAGACAAGTTATCCAGTTTTAATTTCCATCCTCACATTATCCTTCAATCTCCACTGCCTCTGAAGTCCAAAGTTTTCTGTCCCTGCTCCTGGGGATGTTCCACTGCCTCCTATTAGAGTCTCCAAGTCTGCTAGGACTGTGAATGACCTGCCAAGGCCACATCTTACCAATACTGTAATTTGGACCCAGAATGAATTAGGTACTTTTTGCTGAGCTCTTGCAGCTGAGTGTGTCCTTGTAAGGCTCATCCTACTCTAAGAGTTGTTAATAATGATACCTGACCTCACTGAGCACTCGTATATGCTAGACATGTGCTAAGGCCTTTGGGTGCCGCATCTTGATTAATCCTCACATGAAGCTTTACAGACGAGGACACTGACGAATAGAGAGGTTCAATAACATGCACAGAGTTGTAAAGCTAGCAGTGGTGCTGGAATTTGAACCCACTCAACCTGGCTTCAGAGCCTGTGTTCTTATCCACGATGGTATTGGCTGGTTCTAGAATTGAGCTCATTTCCTGCAGAGTCCTTTGAGTCATAGTTAATTGGCTCAAGTACAGCTTTACTGTGAGATAAGATAGTGGTTCAATAAATTCTATTCACGAATCATTTGTCAGACATCTACTGGGTGCAAGGCATTGTGCTAACTTATAAACCTGGGGTGTGGGTTTTAGTGAGGAGATGAAACATGCTAACCACTCATTGAATGATTGGGAAAGGAATCCTTTTGTTTGAGAGAACAGTAGATCTGACCTGCCAGCAGAACTGTGATGTCTCTGTGTCCTTCACAGGGACAATCAATTGTGATTGTCTGGCCCTTCTTGAACCCTGTCTCTCTTCACTTAGGAAGCTTCTACTTCTCCACCCAGGAGCTTCTCTTTGTGCATCAATAGCCAGCACTGCCCTCGACAACAGGTCGTGTGCCCCCAGTGCAACTCTGAACACGGGCTTTCCCTTCAGATCAGCCAGGTGTGTGCACCTCAACGTTTATTTGGTTGCCTGCTTCTGGAGAGGCCGTGACAGGGCCTGGGACACCCAACCCCACTGATCATATACCTTGGAAGGTGGTAAGACATGAATTCTTATAATAGAGTAAAATGAAATAAGAACTCTAAAGGGGAATAAATAAAGTGAGGTTAAGACTCCAAGTTGACTGATAAAAGGCATTGGTTTTTTCTAGGGTGGTGAAAATGTTACACGTCTTGGTTGGAGTACTGCTTGCATAGGTCATACATTTGTCAAAGTTCATCAAATTATGCTAGGGAATACGCATGCATTTCTCTGTGTGTAAATTCTACCAAAATAAAAACTTTTTGTCTGAGTAACAAAAATGCCATAATTCTAAAGGAACACCAGTGAGCAGACACAGAGGCATTCCCAAGTGCCTACAGGTAAATCATCTGAGAGCCATTCATTCAACAGTTATTTATCGATCACTTGGGAAGTACCAGGGACTGTTCTAGGGTCCATCAGTGAGGAAGATCCCTACCTTCACAGAACTTACATTCTAGCAGGACCTTTCAAAGTGGGGGGCAGAGGAGTGGGTGGTATCTCTGCTCACTGATCTCAGCAGGAACAACTGCAGGCTCTGGTCTCGGATGGGCTCAGTGATCCATGGAAAAGGGAGATTAGTGAAAAAGGCTTGGAAAGCCGAAAGAAAAAAGTCCTTACATGCTTGGGAACTTGAACTGCTCTTTCAGGTGGGGCTCAGAACAAGAGCCTGCAAATCTCCCAGCCCCATCCCCAGCCTCTCACCATCTCGACTCCGTGGGCCCAGAGCAAAGTGCCTCCTCCGGCTCCCTTCGGGCACCTCTGCCAGCAGGGTGAGGGCCCTGGCCAAAGCCAGCAACCCCTCAGGTTGGAAACTCATTTTCTGAGCACTGGGAGGGGTGGGGAGGCAGCGGTTCTCTTTGAAACCAAACCTATGTGCTTCAAAACACCACAGAAGGGCTTGGCAGAGCCGCTGGGAGTTGGATGGTGTTGCTGTGAATAATAGGAACCCCGGGCGAGAAGAGGCCATCTGAGAGAGGATGTAGGTTCTTTAGAATTCTCAAAATCTTTATTTAAAAAAGAATCCAGGAAGCCTTGATCATACAGCAAAGTTTATAACATTATATGTAAAATACAGGACAGTGAAGCAACATATAGTCATTGTTAATTTAAAAGGATTTAAGTTACATATACTCCCTGAATTTACAAAGATAGCACAATTTATGAAATAAATTGTATTTTTCAGTTAGTCTTTTTTTAGTAACAAGCTATTAGAGGGGTAGAGTTAGGGTTGTAGGTTGTGAGACTTGTGTAACATTTCTTATCTCTTGCTGAGCTTTGCTCTTCCTCTGTTTTTTATTCTTCAGTTGACCACACTAACATTGTTTGCTTTCTGTTCCATTGGTTGCAAACATACATAGCACTTCCAGGTGAATGTGAGACCATCATTTGGAGGTTGAATAAGAGAAAAGAATTAAAGTCAGAAAGAGTACACTTAAACTTTAAAACATGAAAAATTTCAGCAATGTTACAAAAATGACCAAAATACCCCAATGAACCTCAGGAATAACTGAGCATGCAAGTTCTTCCGTAGCACAGGGAACCCTTCCTAGAGGCTGTCTCACCTGGAGGTTTACCCAGTGCAGCAGGTGACTCACAAGGGAGAAAAACAGGAGAGGAAAAGACACAAGAGAGATCGTGCACTTTTGGAATTTGGAGAGCTGATGCATTTTTGCAGGAGTTGGCAAATTTTTTCTGTAAAGGTCCAGAGAGTGAATAGTTTAGGCTTTGCAGGCTACATGGTCTCTGTCAAAACTATTCAACCAAGCCATTTTATTATAGCATGAAAGCAGCCATAGACAGTAAGTAAACAAATAGGTGTGGCTGAGTTGCAATTAAAACTTTTTTTTTTTTTTTTTTTTTTTTACAAAAACAGGCCATGGGCTAGATTTGGCCATTGCTTGTCAATTCCTGTATTATTGGCTACGTGACAGCAGGCCAGAGACAACTAAAGACAAGAGTGGGGGAACTAGGGCTGGAAAATGGAGCCAAGGACTTTTCCATGTTCACTAAAGCTCCTTCCCTTCTCCTTCTGGACATGTAGGTAGACAATGTTTCCAGCCTCTCTCACAGTTAGGTGGGGCCATGTGACTAAGCTCTGAATAATGGAACCGGGCAGAAATGAGATATGCCACTTTAAGGCCCAGTCCCATAGAAACTTCTCTGGAGATCTCTGTGTTCTCAATTGTTCTTCCTTTATGTGCAGGTTGTGTGGAGAGGACCCAGTGAGGACTCTGAGGTCTTGGTAGAAGAAGCCTGGGTTGAGCAGAGCCTCCCTGCCAACACCTGCCAACACCTTTGGACTTTGACATGAGCTAGACATAAACTTTTTTTTTCCCCTCCAGTCATTGAGAACAGGGGGTTGGTTTGTTACAGCAGCCAGCATTACTCATTGTAATCAATACAAAATGCAAGTATCAAGTTATTTTGTGCCACAGATCCCCAGAAAGCCCGGGGAATTGGATGTAATATGTACTTTTGAATGTGGAGTGAGGGTGGAGTTGAAATTAACAGAATTGTTTGAATTTCGGGATAAAAAACCAGTCAGACCCTGAGATCCTACTCTAACTGTAAAGTCAGGGAACTTCCTTTTTAAAGCTGTTTTCAAATGTCTCATATAAAATAGAGTCATTGGATTCTTACAGAAGCTTTGTGAGCAAGAGTATTAGAACTATTTAGTTATGGAAACAGAGACCATTTAAGCTAGCTTGAGCAAAACTGGGGACTATATGATTAGAATATACGGGCATTCTCCCAGACGTGCAGGTAGGAATGCAGCCCAGTCCCCGGTCAGGCCCGGCTCCGGGAGGTGGAAATCCATCAAGACTGTTTGTTTCTGCCTCCCTCCGTAAGCTGCTTTATTCTTCTGTAATCCAGACTCCTCTACCAAAGATAGCCAAGCCCAGCACCTGAGGTTTTTCATTTCTTAGCTTCAAAAAACCAGCTCAGACTGAACCTGAGTCTCCTGGTGCCCGTTCTAAGATCCCAGGAGAGAAAATCCGGTTGGCCCTGCAGGAGGCTGGTGTCCACAACTGCTCCATCAGCCGTGGCCAAGGAGTCAAGGCCATGCGATACAACACGGCTGCCGAGGCCCAGCTGGGGAGAAGGTGGGCTCTTAAGAGGGTCAGTGTGAGCTGTACAGACTCCCCGTGCAGGTAGGCAGGACAGATGTATTTTTCCTTATTGCACACAAGTGGCCACATAGGCAGGACAGACATCACTGTTCTCATTTTTCACCCAAGAGCTTAGTGAACTTCTGAAAGCCACCCAAACTTGTCAGCAGGGCGTGTGCAATAGCCACCCTTGACAGTTCATCCAACCGCTCCATCCACTCCTCACCGGTATCCTTCCGCTTCCAGCATAAATCCGTAATTGCCTTTTGATATTTAACAAAAGCATAGCCCTCTCTAAAAGTGGGTCAGGCTTTCCCTGCTGCGCTGCCAAAGATTTTGCTTGATTTGCCATGGCAAGCAGGACTGGGGTGTGAGAGAAAGAGCCCGGCAATCCAGGTTTTTTTCGGCACCACTAAGGTGGTTTATGAACTAAGACTATTGGAAAGTCTCTGATATAAATCACCGCCTGGACTGTAGACTAAAAAAATACTTAAATAGTCCAATAGAAAAAATAATTTTAAAAAATTGCACAAGCAGCAATAGACAGAAAAGTTCTGGTGAACAGGAATTTTATCTCTTAGTACCTACTTAGCACAGGGCTGGATGCCTAGTGGTTACTCAAATGTTTCTTGAAAAATTGAATGAATTCATGTTTCCTACAGAAAAATTAGGAAGTACTGAGCAAAAGGAAGACAGTAAGATTCACATACAATCCCACCACTACCTTTAGAAATATGTTGTTCACATGGTTTTATAAAAATAGGATTTTTTTGTACATACTGTTTTGTTTGTCTTTTGTTTTGCTTTTTCTTTCTTTTACTTCCTTCCTTCCTTCCTCCTTACAATATTTTGGGAACGTAGTTTGTTATGGCAGCCTGGGATTCCAGTGTATGATCACATTTATTTATTGAAGTTGCTCTCCCCTTTTAGGTAGTTCCCAGTTTTTTCTTCATTCTAAACAAGGCTATAATGAATTCCCTGGCATCTCAATCTTTGGGCATATTTTAGACTACTTCCTGAGGGTAAGTTCCTAGAAATGGAATTCCTGGCTCAAATGGCATATGCATTTTTAATGCCTTTAATGCACTTTGCCAAATGGCCTGCCAGCAAGGCTGCACCAATGCACGTCTCCACCAGCGCTGTCTGGGAGTGCCTATTTTCAAAGATGTAATTTTTAAAAAATGTTCTCTTGTGCTTTATCAAATGCTTTTAGGCAGCTTGTCAGTTCTACTTGTGCAGGTGAGAATCCTGCAGGAATGATGGGCCTGGGCATCTTAGTGCTTAGGAGACGGTGTGCTGGCAGGGACACAGGAAGCCTGTTAGGAGGGCACAGGCTGTGTGATCCGGAACAGCCTCTTGGGATTCCGAGCTGCCCTTTGCAGTTCAGACAAGGAGCAGAAGAAAGGAAGTCTCAGGGTTCACACCCTCTGAAGCTCTCAAAGTGTTGTTTGGCAAGCAGAAAGATTTTTTTTTTTTTATTTTACAAGGTTTTCCCCCAAAACTGAGCCCTTCTGAGATCTGGGGCCAAAGGATATAATGATTGCAGAAACACACATCAACCACTCGAAGTCGGGTGTGAGTCCAAGGACCACACAAGGCTGCTGCCTGGCTCCTTCCCACCTGGGAGCGGAGATGGGCCTGAGTCCTGCGTAGGCCAAAGCCCTGAATGATCAGGCTCACTATCGATATCCTAAGAACCATCAGTGGATTAGGGACAAAAATGTGTTAGGCCTAGTAATAAAGGTGACGTTTTAAAAGTGCATTCACAATGACCCCAATCAAGACTGCTGATTTTATTGATAAGGCCACAGAAGCTGATCACAACACTTATGAATTGCCCTAGGTCACACAGCTCATAATTGGCAGTTTTAAAATTGGGAATCAGTTTCCTGAATCTTTATGATTTGGCCTTTTTCTGCCCTGTGATGAATATTCTCACACTTTCCATCCCTGATTATCTTGGACAGAACCATCCCATGCAAGAAAACTGACTCCATCATAAAAACGCTAGGCCCAGTTATTCAGTGCTTACTGCCAGGGTGACTGGTGCAAATGACAGAGACCCATCAGCCTGGATCCTCGGGCAAGGATGATGTGGAGCCCGACACCCTCCGCCAACCTGAGATGGACGTGAAGCAACAGGCGAGGAGTAAGCCTCTGCTGTTTTAGGGCAGTGAGATGAGGGTTGTTTATGACAGCATACGATCCAGAGTGAGGGGGATGAGGCGGCCGGTGGAGTGTGATAGAAAGAAAGTTACAGCAGCAGAGCTGGGCCATTCCTGCACCTTTTCCCTCAAGACCCAAGCTGCACTTGGCCTTTGTATCCTCTACCACCTGGAACTCCCACATTAGATCATTGGTCAGTTAATAGAAGGAGAAGTGAAAGCTCATCTTCTTGGGAGTGTGGGTGGGGAGGGGAAGCCCAGAAACTGGAGGATCTGGCTGTGAGGGCCAATGCCAGGTGCCTCACAGAGCCACAGCCACCCCTGCAATAGGCCCGACTCTGCAGTGGGCCCTGCTATTCAGCCTGCTGGATTGGGCCTCCTGCCCACCAGGGAGCCGAACGCATGCACTGTCCCGCCCCGACAGGCACTGCTTAGGGCCCTGCTTCAGGGTGTGGGGCCCCACAAGACTTAGGGAAACTTGAGGTCCAGCATCTCCAACCTCCTCATTATCCCCCTCTTGGGGCCCATAGTCCCACTTGTTGACCTACCTTGGAAGGCCCCTTAGCATCCTTTTCCCCTCCCCATTTCATAAGGGTGAACAGTCCTTCACAGAGTGGAGACCCCAGGACCCAAGAGTGAGCCACCCTTTCAAGCCAGTGCCTGCAGCGTAGGCAGTGGGCACGCCTGGCAATGCTGGCCCTTGGCCCCTGCCTCAGCATAATTATGTCATTCTCAGGTAGCACAGGTGATAAATCTGTCTCTGTTCTCTTCCCACAGACTTTCTGCTGGAAGCATCTCTAGAGATCTGAACCGTCTCCAGTGCTCCCAGCAGGCTACTGCATTTGCCTGCAGCTTCCAAGTTCACCTGAGAGTGCTTCATCTCAGCCCTCTCTTTTGTAGGGCATCTAACTAAATTGAAATGGGCCCTTCTCTCTTTCAGATGTTTTCCTCAGTCTTGAAGCAAAATTCAGTTCCTTGGCCCGATGGAGGTTGGGGGGGGGGGTCACCTTCACTGCCCTTTAAGCTGGGATTATCCTGGGAAAACATATGACAGATTTGGAATGCCAGCTCCTTTCCCTTCGGTGCCTCTTCAGCAGCCTTGGAAACTCCCATCTCACCTACACTTCTCATGCTGCCCCCTCCTTCTCCTGGCTTTTCTCATGCAAAGAGTCCTGGCCTAGGAAGCAGGAGATTGGGATTCCATTGCTACGTCTACCTTTGGCAAACTGTGTGATTTCAAGCCCTGGGCCTCAGTTTTCTCACCTGTAAAATGGCAATATTAGGTCACCTCAAGAGTGAGCTCCATGCCTCTTGTCAGACCCCTCTCTCCCGGTAGCCCTGGTTCCGTGTCCCATATGCTGTCCTTCCAGATGGTTTCTTTGCACTCTTCACAGGTGCCTTGCAGAGGCAGGGCCTCATCTCCAGAGAGTGACCCTCCTGGTGGGAACACCATGCCCTCCAGCAGGCAGGTGAGTGACATTCTGGAACATGATTTTGTGGTGTCCACCACCCACTGCAAACAATCAGCCACCCAGAACTTGCTTATCTATTTGGTACTCTCCTGCATCCAGACACCCCACCTGTAGCAAATTTAGTGCATAAGTGGGAGCTGTCCCTCTTTTAGGCCACAGAATGAGTAGAGTGAGGTGTACCTTGAACTTACTGTAGTGTGAACACGAGTCAACTTTCCATTTTACTTTTATGGTAGGGGCAGCAGGTGGTGTCTCATATACTGAGTTTTCCATAAAAGCCTGTGGCAGGGCACTACATCCCACCATCCTGATCTAAAAAGGATCTAATGCTTTGTTCATTGCTTACCTAGGGAGTTACTTTTTGTGGAAAAAGGAAAATCTGACCCCCTTCTCCTCTAGAGCCATGGGTAGGTCGTAATAGGTTCTAGAATGCATTAAAAAAAGAAGTGTGCACTTCGGGTTACCAGTCAGGTAAAGCGAGCAGAATTTGAAACCAGGAAAATAAAAACACAATAACCTTGCATTTGCAAGTGATTTAAAATCTGTCTAGAAAGTAGGATGTGACAGTATGGATGACTGAGACAAGCTAATCAAAGCAGGGACCTGCTCAGTGAGGACAACCTTTAACAAACAAATGAACAAAAAACAAACCAAAACAAATCAAACCAAACAAAAACAACAACAACAAAAAAATGGGAGTAATTAGCAAGGCTCTCAGGACTCCCCAGAATTACAGATGAACGAGTTCATTAAGGCCTAAGTGGTTGTTTTCCATCTGGCTGTAGCTACTGGGTGCACTTGGGTGGCTCATTGGAATAAGGATGCCCTGTCACTGGTGTTTTACCAACCACCAATTAATCCCTCTAACCATCGCTGGGAGCTGGGTCAGGCCCATGAGCCTCTCCTAAAAAGTCAACGAAGACAGTAACCAGTGTCCCAGCTCACCACCCAATGGCCTCGGGAGCCCAAACAGGACACCGCTATCTCAGGCCACACATCATCCTTCCTGAGCTGGTTCCTACATGCCCATGGTCCCAACAAACAACAACAAAGACACACAGTGGACAAGTCACCTAAGCTCTCAGGACTTGTTTTTCTCATCTGCAACATGAGAACTTTGCAAGCTCTACATTTCAGATAGACTAGGAACTGCAAAGGTGAGGCCCAGAATTTAAAATATCAGGTGAGGGCATCATCACCCTGATGTAGCCCTAATGGTTATGGACCATCTCTTGCTTAATCCATATAATAATCTTGTAAAGAAGATTTTTGCAACCCCATATTACAGATGAGAAAAATGAGACTGGTCAAAACTTATTCAAAGTGGTCACATAGCTGGTAAGTGGCAAACTTTGAATCCCATTCTGTCTGTCCTCATGCCCTTTTCTTTCACACAGTGTCTGTGAGTGGAGAGACACTGACTTCCCTCAAAAACATTGCCGAATACAAAGAAGGCACTGCAAGTGCACAGCCAGTGAGACGAGTCCCAGATGATTTTATTACTGAGGATGGAGGGAAGACAAAGCCTGGTTTCCTCTTTGGCTGTGTAAGAACCTGGTTGTCCTGCTGTAGGCTACAGAAGAAATTCCACTTTGGAAGGTTGTCTCACCTACAAGGAGGTCCAATGGTAGCAAAAGTGTGCTTTAGTGTGTTGTTTCTTTCAGCTTCTGTGTCCATTGAATTATGAGCCTCTCTTAACCCCTCTTGGCATGTTTGCCTCCCCCTGCTGTCCTCCCCCGTGGATAAGCAGAGAATGTTTGTGGAAAGGAGAATGAAAAACTTTCTCAGTAAATTGGAAGAAACCAAAAGGCCTAGTAGCTCTCTCAAAAGACCACACCACAAGAAGCAGCCAGCACCCAACCAGACGTGTGGTTATTATTCCATCTGTTCTTTAACTCATGGCAAAGGTTGCAAAATGGCAGCTTATAGGCCAGATCCAGGGCCATACTGGTCTACATCGTTAAAATTATTTTGACTTACTTGTAACATTTGATAAGATATTGACTTTTCTTTTAAAAGAAAATTTAGAAACTTTAATCAATGGCTCACTGTGGCAACAATGGCTAGGTCTCAGTGGCAGCTGTCCCATTTTTACCAATTTATGTCACGTGCTTGCCCCTTATGGGCATTTGAGTTTCTGCCCTTTGATTTGTGCTGGGCATGGATTTTGCTTCCTCAGTCTATCTTCCCACCCAATTCCATTAAAACAAAACATCAAACTTAAAGACAGATAAGAAAACCACATTTTCTCAGGAGTATATAGATTTTTCTTTAACTTGAAAAAAATTAAATTGAATCCTTTATTCAAATACAGTTATGTTTATTTGAGGTTCCTGGTAAGAACAATTTTCTACGCTTTGCCCACAATTTTAGGAAGACTTTTTCATAGTATTTCATAAAATGAAAATTTGCTATATGAGATCCATTAGGAATTTCTGGGTTCTTCGTGCTCTGTCTGTTATAGTTTACTCTGAGCATTTGGATGTACAAGACCCAGAGGAAGGACATTCTGTAGGAAACACAAATTTCCCAGGCAGTGGGGGTTGGGGGGGGTGGAGGGTAATACCAGGGAAACATAGTAGCCATAAACAGCATTGGTTTGGCTCCACTGTCCACTGTCACTTACCTTCTAGGAACTCTAGAACTACTCAAATAATTTTCAGAATTTTCAAGGCACGTATCAAGAATTAGCTGTCCGTGGTCGCCAGCCTCTAAGATGGCTGCCAGTGATCCCCACCTCCTGGTATTCATACCCTTGTGTGGTTGCCTCACACACTGGCTAGGGCTAACCTAGGTAAGACATGGGGTATTGTGGAAGTATGACTTCTGAGGCTAGAACATAAAAGATGTTGCAGCTTCTGCCTTGCTCACTCTTGGATCAATCTCTCTGGGGGAACCCAGCTGCCATGTTGTGAAGACACTCAAGCAGTCCTATGGAGAAGTTCTTGTGGCCAACAGTCACGGGAATGAGCCACCTTCAAAGTGAAGCCACCAGCCCCAATCCAGCCTTCAGATGACTACAGCCCTGGTGGATGGCAGCCCTGGTGGACATCATGAAAGACTGTGATAGAACCACCTGGCTAAGCTGTTCCCAAATTCCTGACTGACAGAAACTGTGTGAGATAATAACTGTTTATTGTTGTATTAAATCTCCAAATTTTGGGATAATTTGTTGCATAGAAATAGATAACTAATACATCTTGGCTACCGTTCATTCAGTCATTCAACAAACATGTATCTAGTATTTATCATGTGTCAAACACCATGCTAGATGCTTAGGATGCAGCAGTGACCAAGACTATTACAGTATGGTACTGCCCTGGTGGAAATTATTACCTAATGGGAGACATGGACAGTAAGCAAACAAACAGAAGAGAGAATACTGAGAGAGAAGGGGCCACTTCTTTAGGATAAAGTTGCTGGGGAAGTTGAAGAGGAGACATGAAAACCTGAATCCTGAGAATAGAGAGTACCAGGAGGTGCCTGGCATTTTCCTCCCACCTGTCTTGGTGTTTTCACTTTTTGCTGCTTTGAGTTCTTTTGGGCATGAGACAGGGTGTTAAAGAAATTAACAAATAAAATGACAGAGAAATCTTACTTTTCTTAGGGGAAGAATCTCGCTTAAGGAGAAAATGGCCTTGCTGGATGAATGCTTTAAAAGGCACCAAGGAGAGCTTATCCAGGCCAAGTAGCTCTGCATCAGGAAAGGAATTGGGGGATCTTTAGAAGTTGCCTGGGAGAGGGTCTGGAGAGGACCTAGAAGCTACAGAGGAGCTTGGGGTGAAAAAAATGTCTAATAGGGATTTTTATGCCCTTGTTTCCTGGGTTGTGTGTGAGGAAGTGCACCTCTTACAAAATGGTCAGTAAAATTTCTTGCTCCCTAATGCTTTCTGGCGGAGGTTTGCTTTTTGAGGATATGGCAAAGCACTGCATCCTTCTTCAAGGTTGGCTTCAGGTGAACCAAGGATGTTCACAGGAGACCAGCCGCTTATGGTTTACACATAGAAAATGAAAATAAATAAATGCTCCTGATACCCACTGCAAGTCCTAAATGGACAACTGTACTCCCGATGATCGCCAGAGGCATCGATGTTACTGCTGACGGGTGTGCAGAGGTTACTGGAGTCAGGCCCAGGTGGGCACTGCTGTAGCTGCCCAGACTGCCGCCGGCACCTGGCAGCATTCGGGGCACTGAGGCGCTGCTCGGGAATCGAGCAGGATTGAATGGGAATGCTGTTCATCTGCCACCACCTTCCAGAGAAGCCGTGGGGTTCGCAGAGAAGCAGGGGGTTTATGGCAGCCCCTTGTTCTAGCACTCAGGTGTGGCTCCATTGAGCTGGGCCGGGGACCGCAGAGTTGCCTCTTCCTTCTCAAGCTTGCCTGTCTTCCCGAAACGAACTGCCTGATGACTCTTTCTTCCCCTAGGGTGTCTTCCTTACCAGGAGCACCTGGGTGCCCTAAATGACTAGGCCTCCACTAGCCTATAGAAAGCACCTAGAATTTCCTGGATTTGAAGGTGAACACGACTTGGGTTTAGATAAGGAACTTCTGCTGCCCCTGATATTCTCTGAGGATTCATAAGCCCAGCAGAGCCTGACGTTCTACACCTGCACTGCCCAGTGTGGTAGGCGCTAGCCACATGTGGCCAATTAAAGTTAAATTAATTAAAACAAAATAAAATAGAAAATTCAGTACCTCAGTCACTCTACCCACATTTTAATGCTAACTAAATGTGGCTAGTGGCTACTATATTGGACGGTACAGATTATAGAACATTTCCAGCACCACAGGAGGTTTTCCTGGACAATGCTGTGTTTAGAGCCAGAGCTCACAGAGTGAAATCGGCTATCGAGGAACTGGCTATTAAGTATAAACAAGAAAATTATCCACTCAGGATAAACAGTGGAAGTCTGTCTCATCCAGGGGTTAGGTACAAAAGTCACCATATATAAAGCAAATATAAGTCAAAGTCAGCAAAAATAGCTTAAGGCTAAAATTTCCCTTGGAAAAATCCCTTAGGAAGGGGTCACTTTGGAGATTAGCTCTTAGTAAACCAAATACTGTAGTTTTTCACCTAGCAGTGGAGCAGATCTTTCTTTGGTTGAGGACCAGAAGAAGGGTTTGGTTTGTATTTAGGGCCCATGCATAAGAAATACCAATGGTATCTTTAAGCACTGATACAACATTGCAGGGAGCTAGAGGGCTCAACTGTGAGAGACCAGGGGAACAGAACCAAGTGAAGGCACATTGGCGTCACATCTGCATTCTCAGGCTCCTGCTCAATGGGATGACAGGTGGAATTGCCCACAGTATTTAAGTGGTTCCTTTTCCTACATATAGTGTTTTTTGTTTTGTTTTGTGTTTTGGTGCCAAATGTGTGGAGCTGAAGTTTGAGTACATTAAATGCATTTACAATGTGATTCCTTATAGATAGTCCACGAAGCAACCCTTTCTTTCCTCAGGGCTTCGTTAAAGAAAGGTCTGTTTTCCACCAGAGACCCATGTGTTTTATAATTAAAGAACACAAAGTTCCTCCCTGAACTCTTTCTTTGAGAGGCCAGAATTTCAGCTACATCACTGAGCGTTAGGAAATCCAACTCTGGCCCCACAGATCAAACTGGAATTTAGTATATACCAGTGAGTTTTGTGCCCACAAAGGTACAAAGGGCATTCAGGCCCATGGAAGCCCAGGAGAAATCCTTTCAACACAGATGTCGCCCCCAACTCCCCCACTTGCACTGTCACCCCAGCAAGTGGCAATCGCTGTCTTCCCGAGACTCCTGTAGTATGCACTGTTCTGCCCACTCAATCTGGCTGTAATTATTTGTTGCCATTCATCTTTACATGTATTTTATATATACACAATCATGAATTCTTCAAGGGCAAATGATATATATGTTTATCTCTTTATAAGCCACAGTGTCTAATATGGTGCCTTCGTATAAAAGTGCTCCATTCATACCTAGCCTCATTAGCATCAGTTGTGAGTGATTCTCTTACAGGCAAGAGGAACTATGCGTGTGAATTAACTATACAGGTATGCTTTAAAAGCACAAGCTATGTAAAAAGGCCAGTACGTTGGCCTTGGCTGAATTTCAACTTGCCTGAATTTTTAAAATCATTTACTTAATTTTGAAGTTATTGAGGATTTGTCTAAGGAAATTCACAGATTAAGAATTTATATCATTTACAAAAGCAAGGAGAATGTTAATTGCCTTAAAACCAACCAATCAACCTGTGAGGGAACCCCAATATCTGACTTTAATCAGAGCCTTAGAGAGTAGGTCTATTTCCAACCTCCTCAAAGAAAAGACTCTGGTCTTGTGCTCCATAGTGCGTACAATAATTTGAGAATTTAAAAAATGTGTGGTAAGTGAATGGCTAATTAGAATCTTAAGAGTAACAGACCACACTACTCCATGATGATTGTCATTTAAATAACATGTTTTTTTAGCAGTTCATTATTTTGTGCATATCTTCCTTGATCGCTCTTTATTATAACATTAAGTGTCATTTTATGCTGAGCTAAAGTCATTTTTATTGCATTAGGGAAAATGGTGCTTTCTAATATTGGAACAGCTGCAATAATTCAGAGTAAAAAAAAATCCCTAAGTATGTTTTACAAACACCACTCTAAATATTGCCTAATACACTGCTAATTTTGGTTAGATTTGAAACAAAATGAAACTCCAATGAAATTATATGCGAAAAGCATATTCTGGTGAATTAGAACCTAGCCTCAGAATTAGCACTTTTCATACTGTTTCTTTATAAAACTGTGGAGGACTATTATAGAAATTGGTGTTGTGATTATTTGAACTGTTGGCTTTATCGGTGTCCCTGTACAACCTGTTGTCACTTTTCGCTCTCTAAACACATTGTCACAGTGGCATTACAATCCTGATTTCCCATAGGGGGTAAGTTCAGGCTGGAGGTTTCCAGCGCCCACCTGAGCATACAGCGCAATCCAGGAGGCCTGAGCACCCAATTCCCACCTCCTCACCCTCACCACAGACTCACCGCTTCACTTCCTCCCGTTCCAGACCAACTGTTTAGGTAAGCTTTGATCATCTGCGTCTGTCTTTTTAGAATTAATGACAGAATACTGACAGAAAGGGAGGTGTTGGGGTTATTAGCAAATGTTTGTTATTGTTCTGACTCACGAAAGCTTGGAAGGCCCCCAAAACCCCACATCATCTCCAAGGCTTTGGCTGGCTTGCCGTTTCCCAGCGCCTATTATTTAGGGACTGTCTGTGTTGTCCTATCAAACAATGAGCTTCCTTCCCCTCTGCTTTGCTCACCTAGTCACTGTCTTTCCCTGGGATTTGGAAGGGTGTATCAAAGCAAGAGAAAGAGTCAGTGGCTATTTCTTCTTCTGCTCTCTAGGTTGGGTATTGTTTCGGCACCTTGGATACACCCATTTTAATTAATTATGATGAAGTATGTGTTTTGCAAGGCAGTTCTCTGTCTTATGCAGGAGATTTTTTTTTTGTTAGGGAAATATCATTGTGAAATTACCACGGTGATTAGGAAGCAAGTGGCTTGAGGCAAACATGTAGCAGTGTATACATACTCAGTTGCATTTTCTTGTGGGAGGAAGGCTCTAAATTCATTTCCAAAGTGCCATGAAAGCTCACTCGCCACTACCACTTGTTCTTTGCCTCTTTTCAAGTTATAAGCCACCATGTGTATTTGCCTTACAAACAACTGGGCCCCACCCTGGTGATTCTTTGGTGAATAACTAATTGAAATGCTTACCAAGAAGACAGGCCTCCCCCGCAACCTAAATCTTTCTAGGGGTATTCACTACTTAAAATGGGTGTCAGTGTGCTACCTGGGTCCTAAACCAACCCAATTAAGGAGGATTTTTACAAAACTCAGTTGACGGGCAAACTTTCTTTCACTATAGTGTTTTAGTTTTTAGGTAGAGGCAGGAGTAGGGGGAGAGAAGGTTAAGCCAGGGACAATGACACATAGTTGTAATGTAATGACTGTTGCAGAATTTTGGCAGAGCAGGATGCCTCTGTGTTGCAATGCAGTTTTCACAGAAAATCCACAGTTCAGAATCTCAAGGCCGGTACAACCAATGGTTTTGATTCCGTGACTGTTCAGGAGTTCCCGAAGGCAGAGTTGCTTAATTGGGGATCCAGGACCACCTACACCATCCAAGAGTCTTTGTAAAAATACAAACCCCTGGGCCCTACTCCAGACCTACTGAAACAGAATCTCCTGGGGGGGTGTGGGGGTGTGGGTGGTGGACATTTGGCTCTTAAGCAGGATTTCTGGGTGATTCCTAAGCACACTGAAGTTTAAAACCACCAGAGACCTTTGTCTTTTTTACTTGCTGATGGATCCAAGTGCCTAGAACAGCAATTGACACAGCTCCATAAATACTCGTTGAATGAATAAAGGGTTTGTGGCACTCAGAGGCTCCAATTATGGATATTTTCCAGACCATCTTATCCAAAATGCTATCATAACATAAGTATAATGTCACATACCCAAGGGACCTTCCTAGCAAGGCTGGGGGTGGGGGAAGCTCTCCTATCTCTGCCCAACAGCCTCAGCAAATTGTCTCCACCTTAACAGACCTCTCCCTGCTTGTTCTTAACTGCAAAAGCTCTGACAGAGGGAGCAACAAGCTACAGGACAGAGAAGCCAAGAGAAATGCAATCTTGCTATTGCATATACACTCTGCTAAGACTGGATTTACTGATTTATTAAGTACCCACTGCATTCTTCAAGAGGTAAATGGATACACAAACTATGGTATAGTCATACAATGAAATACATCAGTAAGAAAAACTACTGATATACACAACATGGATGAATCTTACATGTGTGATACAAACTGAAAAGAAGCCAACCCCTAAAGATTAGATATTGTATGATTCGGCTTTTATGACGTTCAGGAAAATGCAAAACTGTAGGGCAGGAGAACAGAATTTTGCATAAAATTCCTTTATTATAGTGCAATGGTTGCCTAATTAGGGTTAGGAATGGGAGACAAGTTTAACCACAAGGGAATTTTTCTGGGATGATAGAATTCTGCATCCTGATTGAGATGGTAGTTGTGAGAATCTATGCATGTGTTAAAACTCATAGAACTACACACCAAAAAAAGTGAATTTGTTCTATGCAAATTATAATAAAAAAGAACCCAGTTCATCTACAACGTAAATTATTAGGTCTCTGAGGGCCTCTGAGACACTTTCCTTTCTTTTATCGATGTGGGAAACAGGAAAAAAACGTTCTTGGGATATGAGTGTGAAAGTGAGGCATCACTATCCCACCACGTGGTTATGCTAAGTACTTTGTACCTGGTGCTGAACTTAGCATGTTATAAACTGGAAACCATTTTGTATAAAATTCCTTTATTATAGTGCAAATAACTTTCAGCAGTGACATAATGTAACAACACATTTAGCAACATTTTACACCACGCAGTAAATAAGAAAGTGTTTCTTTGAAAATATGTCATCATAGGAACCATATTTCTACATTAACGCCGGAAAATGCCAAGGCTGTTTCTCTCAGGGCAACAGGGCTCCTTCCCTCTTTCTGGATATTTTATTTTTAACACAAATGAAATAATTTTCCATTTTAACAAATCATCCATTCTAAAAGTGATCTCTCAGGGGGTTGGCAAGATTTGAAATGGGGTTTCAAAATTTAAAAAAATAATTTTAAAACAATTCTGGGATAGTCCAAAAGTAGAAGTCACTTCTATTAACTTTTAAGCAGATAATACACATTCACTCCCATTTTGCTGTAGAAATGGACAGATTGTCTAAAGCCTGTCTTTTATTCCCCCAGAGCCTGATTGTTATTTATACGCCTTGGTTTTGGTTATTGCAAAACTAGGGCTCTGGTCAGAAATAACTCCTTACATTCTCAAATATTTTCCTGTGAAGCTTTAAATTGCACTTTCTATCCTGAAATTCCCACCTTTGACCTCAGAGGCTGAGGAAAGGGTGTGAACATTGTTTTCAGTTTATAGCTAAGGATTAGTACAGCTGGATTAGCCCCCTATTAATTCAGCTGTATCTGAATCAAATCATCACGTCACTTAGATTAATCCCAATAGGCTTATCCAAGAGGTTCCCACTGACCTCATAGAGTAACAAAGGGTTAACACTGCATTTTCACACTAAGCTGCCTTAGGGCTTGGCTGCTAAGGAGTTAGCTGATAGGTGGAGAGAACAAGAGTGTCAATTCCAATCAGTTACACTCACAGCTCCTCCAGTTTCTGCTGAATTATGCAGTGGGTGGGAATGGTTAGCCACTTGAAGGAGTCCTATGGAGGTCTTCCACCATAAGTGGAATCAAAACTCCTACAAATATATTTCAGGGTGCCCTCTAAGTCTCTCCAAAACACCCAAATTTAGTGGCTTTTTAGTGACAAGCCATGAGAAGTTAATCACAGGCCTGAAAATACCTGGAGCCACAGAACAGCCCTCGTGGCTGAATGGCTAAATAAGTCACCTGGTACATAAAGCTTTTCAGTGTACAGCCAGTCTTGTTGGACAAAGTATCTTCTTATGTAACACAATGGAACTGTGCTAAACAGTTTCAAAGTTGAGAAGAATCCAAATATATCACCTATAAAAAATTCATAATTTTAGTTTGCTTTGTTTATCTTAGACTTTGGTACTGAAACACTGTCTACATTCTCGACACATGAAAATGACATGGCCACTTTCAGTGCCTCTGCATGTTGTGTAAAAAAAAAAAAAAAACAAACCCAAAAGCAAAGCAGGACAAGGACGTGCCATTATAAGACATAGTATGCTGTACAAACAAAACCTAAATTATATATAAATACACCCACACCCCAGCACCCCTGTCTCCCTCACTACCTGACCAAAGCAATGCCAATGGTCCTTCTCTCCAGGGCCGATGCAGCTTGTGAAGTCCAGTACCCAGAACTCCAACCATCCCTTGCCTTGCAGTGACATTTACAATATTGCAGCCTCCTGCTCGAGTCACTCTACTGTTTGATCCATTCCACAAGTGCAAGGAAGCTCCTACAGCTTAGTTGGAAGCATTCACACTGTTGGCTGGACTCAAAGAACCTGGAGTCCTGGGAGATAACCTTTCAGATAAACGAACTGGATCATTTCCTCATCTGGACCCCCTCTAGTCCTACTATCTCCTCAGAGCCCACACAGTAGGAAGCACCTTCTACTCTGAAGCTCCAAAGGCATTACTTAGGGATATTGGTGAGGGTAACATAAGAAAAGTCATACAATGAGCTAACAGCTTAAGTTGATATAAATTACTTCCAAGTAAGTTATTCAGGGCCACTTGCTTCTGCTTTACATTGCATTCCAGAATCATTGTCACATTATTCTTTTAAAAGTTTACATGATAGTCATTTAAAAATTATCTATGCAATCACCTCTTATGTTGTCAATTAATTTAATACCAACTTAATGAGCTATTATATAAATCTATGGAGAAGTAGTTAGTCTTAAGGAAGCCAATACTGTGCTAATTCACAGTAAGAAGGAAAAACAATGTAAATAGAATTTTACATAATCAACAATAACTTGAAAGCAGTTTTATGGAAATGCTTCAGAGTTTTCCCAAAAGCACTTACAGCAATTTATATCAAGATATCCTAAGATTAGGGGTATGGAGAATAGAACTCAATTCTTTAAGGTATTAATTCACCTGTTTCATAGTTGTAATATGTCATTTCCCCCCTTGGACCTAAGCTATTTGTACATTCAAAAGTTTGTAACTTGCTGTTCTTGAGACATTGCTCATTCTCTAATACATACACTAAGTATGAATAAATAACTACAAGAAAGCTTCAAAAATCTGAATTAACATTATGCTGTGCAAAAAAACAAAAACAAAAAAACAAACAAAAAAAAACCAAACCTTGAACAACCTACATTCTATGTAAATACCCTGACTAAAATGTTGGTTGTGCTACACAATTCCACTTCAGTGCAGAAATGTGTTGATTTCGGTGTACCGTTGTTTTTGTTTTTTTTTTTTTAGTGTCTTTAGCACTTTTGTTTCTAAATATCACTTTGCTTTGAAAAGATGAATAATTTGCTACCAAATCACAAATCATCACAAATCCATTTTAGTTTAGTCTGAATGAAATCCAGCAAAAATGTATTACTTTGTCCTGGGAATAATGGCTTGGTGTCTTTGTCCCCACAGCTTCCCAATGGCAATCCACGGTTGAAGTTGTCATTTTGGGTTTAAACTGCACAGGAAGAAGAGACAGTAAAGTTTGCCGTTTGTTTCTTTTTAAGTCTCTAGATCTTGCTAGGACACTTCTTCCAGACTGACAGTCGGATAGTTGTGGCACCTGATCCTAATTGAAATAGAGGTGGTTTAAACGTCAGCCAAGCTTGGTGATCTGGAGGTCCCCATTTATCTTTATGGTGTCAATCGCAGATAATGTTGGAATGCGATGGTAAAAATCAAAAAGCTGGTGTCCATCCACAAATACTCTGAAACGTGGGTGCTCACAAAGAATTTCCACCTGGAAGAAACAAAATAATAATCTCAATTCACAATTTCAATGAAGCCTGTTGGGGAAAACACAGTATTTCACTTTAGAGAAAGAAAGGCATTATCTTCAGTGGTTCTCAAATATTAGAACGCATTGGGACCAAATGGAGGGTTACTAGAATACAGATTGCTGGGCTCCATTTCCCAAATTTCTGATTCAGTGGGTCTAGGGCAAGGTCTACGAATCCTCATTTCCACCAAGTGCCAAGGTAATGCTGATGTGGCTAGAACAGGGAACACACTTTAAGAACCACTGCTTTGCATTATTTAATATCCATTAGAGATTTCGAATTGCTTATGCTTTAACATTTGTCCCTTCTCCCTGCACTCCAGGAAGTGATGTTAAGCAGTACAGATTTGTGTGTATGGCACTTAATGCCTCTATTGTTATCCCCTGAACAATTCTATACCACCTTCAGAGGAGCCCCTCACCAGGCAGAACTGTAATAATAGTCTACACACTCAAACATGGTAAACACTGGGGCAGAGAGAAGGTTACATGGTAATTACCACTGGACCAAGAGTGTGTAATTAACAAAGCTTCCTTGCCCAACAAAAATACTGATTCCATAAGGTAAAAGCTTTTTCCTCCCCTTTTACTTAAGTAATTCACCATAGAGTTTAATTATTGGTTTATTGGTAGTGTGCTATGATGTATGTATTAAAAGCACTGTTTTTCACCATGCAAGGAGAGACTTCATATGTGATGTTAGTCACATTTAATTCATATTATTACTAAAATTATATCATCAAGAAGGACCTATTTAATTTCCATTTTGTTTTGGGGGAGTTTTATATTTCTCCTGGGAGTCAGAAGCTCTGGTTACTCACACTCATGAGCTATGCATTAAGATTCACCATTAAGAAACTGTCCCAGCCAAGAGGAGCCTAAGGGGACATTGCTATACCAGAGAAGGAGGTAGGCAGGCATTATGGGTTAGGGGTACCTTCCCCAGACTATAATTAAAAGGGCAACAATATCAATTCTATCATTGATGTAAAAGTCATAGATTCTTATCTTCCCTTCAAACTGTAGGAAGAGACATAATTCCTTCTTCATAAGACCCTTGAAAATTTCCAGATGAAGAGCAACAGGTAAAGGGTAGTTCTGTTTTATTGGGCTTATCTGCAACATGGAGCTTTTACCTGAGTCGTCATTATTGTGATGTAATGTTAACAAGATGTAGTGGCGACAATTTCATCACTAGGTCTGACAGTAAATCCTTTTTAACACATCATTACTTGTATCTCTTATATGGCATTGTCCTTCATTGAGGAAGGTGTTGCTAATGCTGCCTGATGGGATGAGAAGTTTGGGTTGTGCTTCCTGCCCACCAGATAGTGGGGAGCAATTCTATATTCATCCAGACCCAAGGGAAGGAATGTGTCAGCCACAGTCTGTGACCATGAAATAGACTGAGGCTAATTAATCCAGAGGGGGAAGCAAGGACACAGACATGGCCTCATTAGCAAAGAGAACAAGAGAAAATGAAATGATAATCATTATATTCTTTAAAAAGTCATACAAATAAGGTTTAGAGCTACTTATTACCTTAAGTATTAATAAGTATTAATACTTAATAAGTGGATACTTATTAGTATTTATTAATCAGATATTTGGAAGAAGGTATCTATTATATGCCTCATACTATGTTGGATAGTACATAGAAAAGCATTTATTCTTAACACTGGACATGTAAATATGGGTCTATTTACTAAATGCACAGGCCAAAGAGAGCTAAGAGCTACTATGACAAGTATTAATTTAAATCAGCAAACAGAGCTTTTTTGATCTTTTTTCTTTTTCACCATTGGGTGACAAATTTCCTAGACATGCAGAAATTCTGGCTGCTTAAAGTGCTCTTGGCACACACTAGATAAGCAGAACATCATTGCCCTGCCAGGGCTTGGGGCTGAGGCACTCGAGGTACTCACCCTGAATGGCTGGTCTGGGATAAATGGAAAATAAGGGATTGCTGACTGTTCTTCACCCCTTTCCCCAGATATGCAGGAATTTCTGAGTAGCTGCCGGTCTGTGAACACAGCTTTGAGTTCAATTGCCACATCAGCCGGAGGATCTTCGGAGTCACCACAGGTCAAGCTGATTGCAAAGCTGAAAAGAAAATGTCTCATTTATTCAGGGTTGGACATAACAACATTTCAAAATGACCCGGGACCCAGATTTCCTCCTTCTTCGCTGGGTTTGTCTTGTTCTTAATGGACCACCACTCTTTTCAAGAGAGGTTAGACTATGGAGAAGTAACTCGAACCAGTTTATTTTGTTACCTAAAGCCAGCTCTGGTGAAAACTTTAGTGGAGTTGAAAATGACTAAAACTGGAGATTTCAAATATCCCAAATCACCCAAACATCTGTGTCTTTCTTAATCCATTTCAGATAATATCTTAAGTTTGGTTCTTATAGTTCTTGCTCCAAGTACCATGTTTCAAAACCATGAAAAAAAAAAAAAAGTCCTTTGGCCTCCCTAAGGGTCAAAGAGAAAATGTGGGCCTGTATTTATAATCTCTGATATAAATAGCTGTCTGGAGAAATGATGGCTAGGATTCATACACATTCTTTTCATGGGAACATGGTACTTTCTTGGCACTCCCAACTAGCAACACTGTCCACAAGGAGAGGAAGAGGAGGAGCACTAAACCACAACAGGAGTGGGCAGGGCCCTGCCACTGCCTGACAGCTCTTGGGCGACAAGCACTCTGCCTTACCTTTCTGGGTTGAGGTCTACGATCCCCATCACTAACACCTTCTTGCCTGGTCTCATGCCACCTTTAATGTGCCCACAAAATGGAACTATCTGCAAAGGATTGGATAAAGAACAGGAAGTTTACAGCCTGTTAGGGAAGAGCCAAGCCCTCACATCCTGAGGGCCTGACCCATTAGAAAATGCAATTACAAAGGAAGAGGGTACAGCAGAGACAGAGCAAAATCATTTACCAGTCGTGGGAAGTACACGTCGGCTTGAACTGGAGAGCTCAAGGAGTTGTTTAAATGCCCATCATCTAGTTTCTAAAAATAGAAGCACACAGATTGGCTTTCCATAGGCTCTTTTTTGGGGGGTGGTATAAGAACCTACACAAATCTGGTGGAACTGGCAGCGTTTCACATACACTCAGGCAGTGTCTGCAGATGATGCTTCTTCATAGCCCATTAAAAAATCGCATACCCCCCAACCCTCAGCAAAATCCGTCCTTTCCACCCAGTACAGTAGCTAAGCCTCTGAGGATCCTCAGACCCTTCAGATCCACATCAAAATCAAGGTCGAGTCACACCACGGAGCCCGAGCCCAGGTGCTGGAGAAGGGCAGGCCCCTCTCCAACTGCAAACGCTTCTGGAACCGCTGTGGCCCAGGCCTGTCCTCCAGGACGTGGCTGAAGTGGCGCTCAACTTCTCTCGGCAGCCCTAGGCGTAAACCCTTCAAGGGGGAATCCCCGGGACTTTGGGGGCGGTGGCGGGGCGAGCGCCCCGGACACACTCACCCACGCGCACACTCACACGTGCAAAATGCACACACCTGGCTGGCGGTGGCAGCACACAGAGGGGGCTGTCGGCCCTCTGTCCGTCCCCAAACACCCTCCCCAGCCTGGAGTCCTCGAACCCGGGGAGCCCCTTCTGTCCCCCAACCCCAATCCGCACACAGCCGGCTCCTGCTAACAGGTACCGGGGCGCCTTCGCGCGCGCGCGGGGCGCCAGGCTGGGCCTGCAGCTTTTCTCTGTCCCAACCCGGCGGGAGCCGGCGACTGCGGCGTGCGGGGCGGCGGGAAGGGGGCGCCTCGCGTGCACCCCGCCACACTCACCACAACGGCATCACTGTCGGCCACCGATCCCGCCATCTTCTTGCACAGCGCGGCGGGGTGCACGGGTGGCGGCACGGCGGCGGGGGACGTGGGACGCGGCGCGCGGGCGGGGATCCCGGGGCGGTCGTGCACTGGGCGGGGGCGCGGGTCCGAGACTGGCGCCGGCGCGCTCACACAAGGGCACGCGCGCGCGCGCACGCCGGGGGCCCCGGCGCCGACCTGGCAGGCACAGCCCGGGAGGGGGAGGGGCAAAGCTTGGCAGCGTGGGCCCGGAGGTCGAAGGTGGCAGCTGCTGCGCGAACCCGGACCCGGACCTCGGCTGCCGAGTCGCGGCTGGCGCTGCTGGCGCTGCTGCTCCTGCTGCCGCCGCCGCCCAAAGAAGAAAGGTGGCGAGGGCCGCGCCGCGTCGGCCCAGGGCGGCATTTAAAGGCCTCCGGTCCCGGCTCGGGAACCGGGAACAGGGCGGAGACCCGGCTGGGCTGCCGCGGCTTGCTCAGCTTGCCCTGCCCCTCGGCCATTGGACGGTGGCGAGAGGCCGAGGCGGGAGGGACGGGCCTGTCCCAGTCGGGGAGGGCGGGGGCCCCGTGGGCGCTCACGGCGAGAGGGCGGGTAGGGCTGGGGGACGGGAGAATTGAGGGCCGGGGCCTGCTAGGTGACAGGTGCTTGTGACACCCCACCCCTCCCTTCCAGCCTCTTAACCATTAACCTCCGTCCGTCTCCTGCCATGTCCTGGGGGCAGGTGGGACGGTGGGAGGCTAGGTCAAGGGAAGATTGTGGGCTTGGGGTGGTATTCTAGAGCAGGAGACTTGGCGTGATTTCTTTCAGAGAACTCCAACAAAGTGGGAGGAAAGGTTCATTCTGTTCTCTGGGGTAGAAAGAGAATGAAAGGTTTCAAGGCTTGCAGAAATAAATATTTGGTCTGGGGTCCCTGGAGGCTCTCTGGGGCCGGAGTCTGGCTGTCTTACCAAATTGTACTGGACGCTGTGACAGTCCTCAAAGAGCCTCCACTGGGGCCCCGTTTTTCACAAGTCACTTGCCCATTCTGGGATAGTAAGTTTCTCACTGAAAATCTCCTGATAGCCTTCGTAGAGTAATTCCCAGGGGATACACCCCTCCTCTATTCCAAGGCACAAATTCCTTTATGGCATTTCTACCTTAGGATTATTATGTAATTTCTCAGATAAAGCTGTATCAACACATCCTCTATTAGGTGACATCCTTGGCTTAAACATTCCATTGTGTGAATCACCAGGGTGTTCTACACTAATAAGCAGGGAGCGTGTGTGACCTGCTGCAGTCCCAGAAGGGCCCTCAGAGGCTCCCTTCCAGCCACTGTTACTGGCTGTGTGGCCTAGAATATCACTGCGGCTTTTGTGTCTTAGTTTTCCCTTTATGGACCAGAGCTAATCGTGGTAATCTCTGTCAAGCAGGGAGAATTACCTGCACACGCCTGTAAGCCAGTCATAGCCTCTGTGGAAGTGGTTCTCTGAATTAGAGGCTGAAGTACAGCACAGTTGTGGCTCACATTTTTGTTCTTGTTTATCAGTCTTAGCTCCAAAACACACCTTATTGACTTTTTAAAAATATTAGCCGGTTATAAGAAATGATTGACATTTGAAATCATACTTCAGTATATCTCAATTGTTGACAGTCTGGTATAGGGAAGAAGCATTAAAGTACAGTAGTTCTTTGAATGTGGCTAAGGTAAGAGGACACAATTCATCCAGTACATCATGGTGGTTAAAAAGCCCGTGCCCCGGGTTCAAATCCTGACTCTACTATTGACTAGCTGGGTGATCTTACAAAAGTTAATAAACTTCTCTGTGCCTTAGTTTCTTCATCTGTGAACCAGAGATGACAGTGATGATGATGATGATGTCTATCTCAGGTAATTGGAAAGATGAAACAAATTGGTTCCTTTACCTTCCTTAGAGCAGTGAACACTTGTTCTGCAGAAGTGCAGAGTTCCTGCCATATACCAGGCACTGGTGCGCCAGGAGGGACTTTCTTGTTGAGCTTCCATTGTAGTGGGGAAAGGCAGTCAATAAACAAATATATAATATGTCAGGTGGTAAAAGCGTTAGAAAAAAGTGACTGTTTCTTATTGGAGTAGTCCACTCTCTACCATCTTAGAGCGTGTAAAAGAAAGAAAAAGTGACAAAGCAGGGAAGGAGGGAGAGAGGGGTAGGAAGGGAGGGTGGTGCTATTTGCAGAGGGTGGTTGGGGTAGCCTCTGGTGCACTGCCATTGGAGAGGACCCCTGAAGGAGGGGAGGGAGGGAGTTGTGTGGAGGAAGAGGTGGCTGGCAGAGGGACCTGCAAGGCACAGTTCCCAAGGCAGAGCACGTGAAGACAGTGTTGGGGCTGGGGCAGTGACTGAAGAGATGGGTATTTAGAAATGGGCAGGCCTTGTGCACTGTAGTGAGGATTGGCTTTACTCAGGGGAAGTGGGAAGATGCTGGATGGTTCTGAGCAAAGGACTGACGTAGTTTGCCTTCTGTTGTGGGCGCATCTCTCTCCCTGCTGTGGGGAGTGGCTTATGGGGCGAGGGTGGTTGGTAGGAGGGAGAGTAAACACAGGACTCAGGAGAAGGAGACTCCTGTACCAGTCCAAGCAAGATGTCATGGTGGCCTGGACATGCTGGGAGTGGTGAGGGTATGAGGGGCACGGGCGCTTGATAAGTCCCTGCTATTATCATTGTGCAGCTCTGAGAGTTCATGTTGCCTACTGAGCCTCAGTTTCCTCACTTGCAAAATTAAGAGATTGGGCTCATTCATCATACCCTCAGCTCTTAGAAAGTTCTTCTGGTTCCTGAAAAGCTGTGTAAATGCCATCTCAATTTAAATGGGTTTCAGAGTAGGTGCCGCTGAATGAAAATAATCTTGGGTTGAATCTGTAGATAAGTCGTTTTGTAGGGTGAAGAATAACCTGTTGATTTGTTTTGTAAGTGGAGTGTAAGATATTTGGATTGCTGGAGATGAGTTTCTTACCTTTTAGGAATGTAAATAAAGTATAGGAGGGTACTGAACCTGCTCTAAATATTTTAATATGGAAAATTGCATTTTATTCTAAAAATGCTTGATTCCTTCTCAATCATTCTATAGAATGGTTATTTTGAATATGGAGAGCAGAAAGAAAGCCTCAGTGAATTTTTTGTTGTAACTATTTAATAAAAGCTGAGCAGGGTCAAACTGCCTCTTACAGGGAAATGCCATGAGCAAATTAATGGATTGTAGAGCTTTAAAAAAAATTGTTTTTGAGTTGTATAGCAAAGGCTAGGCGAATTTTGCTCTATGCTTTGATTATAGGCATTTGTATGTTAAAAACATCAACCAAGATTGGGACCCATTTATGAAATGCGACAGTGAAATTTCAGGATGAACTGCATTACTAATGGAAACTATGAAAAAGGCTACAGAAGGGGGAAGGCAGTTAGATGGGTGATTAGCACTGAACAAAAAGATAAATAGGTCTTTGAAGATAGACTTTGTTAACTGATCTTTCCAGAGGAAAACAGTAAATCACATCCTTTTTTTTCTTCCCATTTTATATGTTTTATGCAAATGTATGCTTGCAGAATTTCTAATATTAGGGGGAGAATAAAGTATTGATGGCATCTCAGCAACCATTTTATTGTTATTGCTATATGCTATGGTCCTGTAGACCAAGAAGATGTATTTGAAAATGCAGGAGGCCTGTCCTGAGGAAGCTTACAGTCCACTCTGGGGCACAGTGGCAGGATGTAGTAGTGGACAAAATAATAAAAGACCTCAAACCTAAAGCCTGAGCAGTAATGGGGGGAGGGGGAGGTTCACTCCCTTTTGGAGGATGAAGGGAGGTTTCTGGAGGAGACAGCATATCCGTGAGCACATGTATAGCAGCAACTTCCACAGCACCACAAAAGCAAGTCTTCACATTGCAGCTCTCTTCATGGCCCCGATTCTAAACCTCTCCTCTCCCTGGTATGGCAACCAGCTGAACCCCTGCTCCCAGAGGCTGCCTTCTGTCTCCTGCCCTGTTCCAGATAGACACGTGCCTGCCTTCCGAGGCCCCCTGTGGGCTCTGATCCATAGGCCTGACTTGGACCGTCAGGCCACTTGTTTTCTATATGTGTGTCTGTTCACATTGTCTAAAGCAGGGTTTCTTAACCTCACACTATTGACATATTAGGCTGGGAAATTCTTTGTCATGGGGGGCTGTCCTGTGCATTATAAGGTGTTGAGCACTAGGTTAGCATCTCCCCCTCTTCCCCATTTGTGCCAACCAAAAATGTCCTCAGATATTGACAAATGCCCCCAGTTGAGGTTCAGGTCACACCACCCCAAAATATGACTGTAGGAGACTGGAATATGCCACCCCAAGAAATACTTCTTTGGAATATTTGACCTGGCTTTTCTAAGAAACGGTAGACACAGAAGTAGCTCTGAAAAGCTGTTCTTTTGTAAAAGAAATTTATATCTATAAACAAAATATATATTAGTAAAGTATCTGTATCATGAAGAGGGCTGCGCCAGACAACTTTTATTACCTGGAAGACTATCTGCACAAGACAACAAGACAACCGTACAATTCTTCCCCTCACCTTCCCACAATTTGTGTCACCATACTTGGCCCTCCCAGGAACCCCAAGCCTCTATTCCTTTCTGTAGCTCAGGATATTACATAAGCTTCAATCATCTGACCCTTTTGAGTCTCGTATTTTGTGGGACTCCCATGAGTATATACGTAATTAAATTTTTTCCTGTTAATCTACCTACGTCAATTTAATTTGTAGTCCAGCCAAGGAATCTACAAGAACAAATGATCTAGAAGGTACTTTAAAATTTCTATTATTCATATTTACATATGTGACATGAAATTTATCCAATCTAATCTAGAGTTAAAACTTGCACATCAGAAGCACCTTCCTTTTTATTTAGCAAGTCATTGCTTCCTGACACTATAGGAGCACTTTGCAGGCAGTTCCACAAAGAACCTCTAAAATGAAGGATGGCCTGTGAGGGTCCTTTTGGGTGTGGCTGCCAGCTCGAAATGTCTTTGTAATATTGAGAGATTTGCATTCATTTTGCATTGTGTTCCACAATATTGCCATGTTTATTTTGATATAAACATAATGTGCTCCCCACACTTGTACATATAGTAAAACTGAAGTATCCCAAATGTTCACCTTGTTTACCCCAGGCCCCAAGGGGAGAAGGTAGCCCACTTTGAGGAACAAGACCCTTCCCAGTGTTACAGGTCCATTCAGGTTTTCAGTTCTCCATAATTGTACTTTTCAGGCCAGTCTGCTCATGACCAATATTGATAGAGGCAGCAAAATACACAAACTCAGCATTCTTTTGTTTACCTAGTTAGGTAGGAGGGCAAACATTCATCAAGCTATTTTTCTATATTTCAAAATATGATTACAGTTCTTAATTATTTTAGGAACTATGGTCATTGTTGTCAAATAATTATTTGACACACACACAAATTTGTGTTGTACCGAAGTAATTAGGGGACAGCCATAAAACTTGGCAGTCAATGCCAGTTCCCAACATTTCATTATTTTTGGCTTATTTATAAGGAAACTAGAACCATCCTCCTCCTCATGTTTTAATTGCTTAGTGTAGGAAGGATTGATTTCAGCACACCTCCAGCTTAAGCAGATAATAATGAACCCAGTCCCAGGAGGAACCCAAGGCTTCAAAGATATGTGCTGCTTCATGCCCAGGGGGATGTCACTGTGGGCCCTGTAGCCCGTTAGTGCGTCTCAGAAGTCCTTGCTGGAACAAAAGCCCGGCTAATGGGGAAGCGAATATGTTCTGTTCTGTTGAGGGAAACAGAGAAAGAACCCCAATTCCGGTGTTTGGAAATGGCAGCATGAGCGGAAGATATTTTAAGACTTTTTCCAGCAGGCTGCGTGAATACACCGCGCAGTGTATCTCTCCAGCCTCACCTTTCCGCATTTCCAAGAGGCGGGTCTGTGGGTCCCAGTCTTTTACCCATAAGGAATGTGACAGGCCTGCACGGTGGTGCCCCGGGCCTAATTGCACTCTTCTTATTATGCTTGTCGTTTCTGTTTTCATTTGCTGGCTTATAGTCCTCCTTTTCATTGCCTCTGTGATTTTATTTTCTTCTTGTCAAGTGGCATAAAGGGTTTCTTAGTTTTGCAGTTTCATGGAAACTTGTCTGGCGTGGCTGGGTGGAAGGAGATCAAGGTTCAGATTTAGCAGTCATCTGGAAATCCTGACTAATGGGGAGGAAAACTCAAGAGGCACGCTGCCAGGTGGTCATTTGATTTCCAGAGGAAACATATTTGGGTGACACAAATTTCTGGACTTTTAAAAAGGTGAACTACACACAGTAGGGATGAACACAGAATGGCCTCTGAACACACCACCAGGCAGAAGAGATCTGGGAATTTAAACTTGACATCCAAATTTGATTACCCAAAGTGACTCAGAGAAAACATACTTCATTTATTTATTCAGCAACTATTTATTGAGCTGGGCTCTGTTTTAGTTGCCATGATGGTAATTTTTTACTTTCTCAAAAAACAAAAACAAAAACAAACAAAAGCAACCACACACATACTTGCACTTAAAATACTTTCCCTCCTCTTAGGCATGTGTTTCTTAAGGGCATCTCCACTATCCTCATATTATATTAATAGACTCCTCCCCTGCTGATGGCCTCTTCCATGTGACAATGTTCGGAATGGATCTAAGAGCTCCACTGCCAACTTGGCAACAGAGCCCAGAAAATGAAAATGAAATGTTTTGAATTCAAAGGCTTGTTCTGGCTCACCCCATTCAGGTGACACACTTTCTGACTAAACCCAGTTTATCTGGTACATGTTGCTTTCGGACTGAATTGTTCAAATGATTCATTTATCCCATAGAGAAAGATTAGGAATTGAAGGAAATGTTTTAAGTTGACAAAGATGTTCAAGTTGGCAGTCTACATTGATTAAACTCATCACATTTCATTCATTCACAGTGTTGGCCTTTGTTGGCTCAGTGCTTCTCCTAAACCTAAGAATTAGTTAAATTATAAATTCAGAAAACTTTGGGCTGGGCACAACTTTTCAGGTTGCCTGGTTTGTGTGTGTGTGTGTGTGTGTGCGCGTGTAGGTGGGGTGGAGTGGGGAGAGAGAGGAAATTTCAGCTTTTTAAAAATTTTAATTTTTATTGATATATAATATTTGTACATTTTATGGGGTACGTGTGATATTTTGTTACATGTATAAAATGTGTAGTGATCAAGTCAGGGTATTTAGGGTATCCATCACCTCAATCATTTATCATTTCTGTGTGTTGGGAACATTTCAAATACTCTCTTCTAGCTATTAATTATAATACCCATTGTTGTTAACTATGGTCACCCTACTCTGCTATTGACCATTAGAACTTATTCCTTCTATCTAACTATGTTTGTACCCATTAACTAACCTCTCTTCACCTGTTCTTCCCTGCCTCTGTTATCTATCATTCTCTCTACCTCCATGCGATCCACTTTTTTAGTTCCCACATATAAGTCAGAACATGTGATATTTGTCTTTCTGTGCCTGGCTTATTTCACTTAACATAATGACCTACAGTTTCATCCATGTTGTTGCAAATGACAAGATTTCATTCTTTTTTATGGCTAAGTAGTATTCCATTATGTATATACATACATACCACATTTTCCTTATCCGTTCATCTGTTGATGGGCACTTAGGCTGATTCCGTATCTTTGTTATTGTGAATAGTGCTGCAGTAAACATGAGGATGTAGGTATCACTTTGATATACTTATTTCCTTTCCATTAAATAATACCAAGTAGTGGGATTGCTGGATCATATGGTCATTTCATTTTTAGTTTTTTGAGAACTCTCTATACTGTTTTCTATAATGGCTGTACTAATTTACATTCCTACCAGTGTACTAACAGTGTATAAGAATCCCTTTTCTTGGCATCCTTGCCAGCATTTGTTATTTTTGTCTTTTTAACAATAGCCATTCTAACTGGGGTGAGATGATATCTCATTGTGGTTTTGATTTGCATTTCCCTGATGATTAATGATGTTGAACATTTTTTCACATACCTTTTGGCCATCTGTGTGTCTTCTTTTGAGAAATGTCTATTCATGTCCTTTGCCCACTTTTTAATGTGATTATTTGGTTTTTTGCTATTGAAGTTTCAGCTTTTCTTAAAAGCCAATCCTTGTTTTAATTATCAGTAATAAACAAAAGTAACTTGGGGCAAGGAAGCAAAGTAACTATCTGTGCTTGTTTTTTATCTCATTGATTTAATGCCAGGAGAACTTCATCATGAGGAAGAAAGGAACCCCGTGCATTTTTGTTTGTTTTTTGAGTTGACTGAGGCAGAGATACAAATATTATGTTTCTGCCGTTTGATGATTCTTCAACTTTCTCTGCTAACAAGTGTTCTCCTTGACACTAATCTGGAATCTTCCCACATGCAACTTGATTCCCAAACAGTTCTGTCCATCTTGTGCATCAGTCACTTAATAACACAAAATGACTTGTTTCCCCAGTAATCCCTGCTTCTCCCCTGGACAGGTTGGCCCACTTCATTCCTACGTCTTCCGTCAGATCCCAGCTCCCTCTCTCCTCCTGAGCAGGTTCTTCCTCCTGTCTTTTGTATGCTAGTGGGTAGATTCTCACCCAGCCTGAAAGAAAAAATTAAAATCAAATAAACACATACCATTTATATGGTCCTCTTTGGGAGGCAGGAGTAGGTAAGTTCCTGTCTTACCAGAGGCCACTATTCATCCTTTTCTATCAGTCATTGGTGACTGACTCATGCTATAGCCAGGACAGGCAGAAAAATGAGTATCATCCCATTTCAAGCCAAAGTAATATAGCTAATAATTATTCTAGAGAAGTTACAACTAAGGGTTGGTGCTGGATGACTTAGATAGATTAGCTAATGCCAGGTGATATACTATAAATAGAAACCCGAAGGAATGAGCTTAGTGAGAAAAGAGGATGGGCAGAATTGCTGAGTATGGGCAGGATGCGTGTTATTTCAGGCCTCGTGATGATTTTAATCTACAATGTTGTTCATTCTCAATGTTCCAATAGAAGCTCATAAAACAGCCACAGGCTCACCCCTCAGTAATTATTGCACAATGCTAGAATAGAGCATCACCCAGGAACTGGAGAGTACCCACATCTTATAGTAAATTGTAATTCAGTTCCCTTATTCAGTGTTGAACTTGTGTGTTGAGTCAGTGTGGTCTTTTAAAAATGTAAATTGTGCTACATCAACCCTCCTTAAAATCACTTGGGGGATTCTCTTTGTGTTTAGAATGAAGTCCAAATTCCCTTCTGTGGCCTTCAAGGCCCTACGGGATCTGGACCTGTCACTCCACCTTCACCTGGCACCATGCTGTCCCCTGCTCACCACTCTCCAGCCAAAACTGGCCTCCCTGGTGTTCTTCCAACAGCTAAGCACACTCATTCCTCAGGGTCTTTGCATTTGCTATTCTCCCTGCCTGGAACAGGCTTCTCCAGGCACTTTTTTGGTTTTTTATCCTAAAATTCTCAGCTCAGATATCACCTCCTATGAGAGGTTTTCCCTGATAGAAGCCCTAGCCCGGGCTTTTTATTGCATCTCCATCTTCAATTGTCCGGCTTATTAGCTGGTGTGGCCTTTCCACCACAGAAGGTAAGAACCCTGAGAGCAGGAGCTTGTTTTTCTTCTCGTAGCTATGAGAATTGGGCATGAAGATTTGTTGTTTGAATGCACGAGTGAATGCATAAATGAACAGATACTGCATAGTCACAGATCTGTAGATGAAATATAACCTCAAAGCTGTTGAGGACTCCAGGGCCCCAAGGCCGGAGTCCATTTATTTACCTCCTGTTTCAGAGCCTGAAAACAATTCTCCTTAGGTTGACTCCGCACTAAGATGTTCTGCCCACTGCTGAAAAGGCTTGATTCTAGACAGCGTATTGGTTCTATATAAGTTCATGTTGGACATTAAGCAGAGTTGTTGAACCTAAACCTAAAATGTCAAAAAATACCCTTGTAAGCAATGGAAAACCAAGCTTGTAAGGTGAAGTACAAAAAAGTTAATAGTGAAAAAAGTCCCAGACCATGAACATAGCAATATAATAGCTATATTAATGGCATTATTGTTTCCTCGTCTTGATTAGGTAGACTGTCCGGCTCTTTAGAATAACCTGATATTGAACATTAACTCTGACGTCTTCTTTAAGAGGGATGAGCAATGAAGGTGCTGCCTTTCCAGATTGTCTACTTAATTTTATTTAATAAGCAGTTACATAGTGTTTACTAGGTGTCAGGTACTTTTCTAAATACTTGACAAATACCTTTGCAGGTTGAGTTCTCTGGAAGCAGTAGTTGAGGACAGAGTCTGGGGTGTGAGATGCTTATTAGGGATTAGCACCTATGAAGGGAAGGGAAAGAAGGCCAGAAACAAACTGGAAGGCAGGCTCGGCAAAGCCTCAGCCAGTCTGGCAGAGTGGCCCACATCAGGCCAAAATGGCCAGGCCTCTGTGCCCCCACCTCAGTCAGTCACCAAGTGTGGGCTCCCCCAGGAAGGGCATGGCCTTGGGCAAGGAGCTCTGCAGCTGAGACAGACTGGGGTTGCTGAGAGCTGGAGGTGTTTGCTGACCACACTCCCTGAAACTGAGCAGCAAGTCTTTCCTTGAAGCGGGATCTGGGCAGCGCATTTCTGTGTCTACTGAAATATTAATGCATTTGACCCTTATGACAACCCCAAAGGTCCTTTTATTATTCCCATTTTACAGATGAGAAAACTGAGGCACGGAGAAATTAGGTAACTCCCTAAACTAGGTCAGATAGCAGAGCTGAGATTTGACCCAGGCAATATGGCTCTAGAATCAGAGCTCTTAATTACTCAGTTATGCGGTCTTATTATTTCACAGAGAGGGTTGAGAATAGCCTAATAATAATAACAGTAGATTACTGGCACTGCCCTTTGACATTGCAAAGTACACTCACATTAATGCTTTAGTTTTTGATTTAGTTCTTTGTAATAGGGGGGTGTGTGTGTGTGTGTGTTTGCCTAATCTGGTGCATTTATTAAGAACAACATCAAAAGGTGATAATTTGGGGTTATCTACTGCATTAAAATATTAAATCCTGCCTGTAAGAATCTAGGCATCAGACTAGAGGCTGAGGGGCAATGCCTGGGCTTGAATTTCAGAACAAAACGGCATCAGCTGAGGTTCTTATGATGGCCTGGGAAGAGAAAAGGTCCCCTTTGGAGTTTAGGGCCAAGAGAGTTTGTAGGTGGAAGGAAGGCTGTAAAACGCAGGGTGAGGCTGGCCACTTCTGAGCTCTGCCAGCCACGGAAGAGAAAAGGACCTGAGGGAAAAGTAGGCAGCGTCGTGAGGACGAGCGTAAAGGAAAGAGGAGGAAGAGTTTCGCAGGGGTGAGCAGCATGGACCCTGGGTGCCCCTCAGAAGGGTCTGTAAGACAGTACAACACTGTGAACACCACGAGGGCAGAAGAGGGTGTCAGAGCTGGAGGTGCGTGTGTTCCTCGGGGTGGAAATGTATGGACTCGGACTAAAGAGAGGAGGAAAGGAAATCCCGTGCCTGTAGAACATTTCCCCATCCACTCCCTGGGAATTATAGACACACAAAATCTTTTAAAGATATTTTAAAATCATTTCCTACATTATGGGATTAGACTTCTTGTTCTAAAGACTGGGTTTAGGGAAGGAAGAAATCCAAGGATAGCAAGTTTTATTTTGGATGATGCAGAATACACATTTCCCCCTAATTTGCAATTCTGTTTTTGTCTAGAAGAGTTCATGTAAATAGGAGTCATTATCCTTAAGGCTTTTAGCTCCAGTGGGATTAACTGGTTTCACATTCTTTTTCTGAAGTTTGGTGAAATCCCCTTGCTGAGCCCAATATAAAAATTCTGTTTTAATCCCTCGTAACTTTTATTTGTATATAAAACATGGTCCAAAAGTTTGGAAAAAAATCATGGTAGTAAGTGCTCTTTGCAAAAATAGTCAGCAGGGATAAAATTCAGCAACATGACATATAAACTTCTCAACAGCCCCAATGTGCCCTCTGAGCCTGGGGGATTAAAGGATTCTACCTCGGATCTGAATGAAGGTTATTCTTGTTACTGAACTGATTATGTCGCCATGGTTGACCCTTATGTTAACAGGTTCTTTCCCTTGTGACATATTCTATCACATTGTCCTGTGGATATTTTAACATGATTTATTCATTTTCCCGTTTTTGTAACACATAAAGGCATTTTAGAAACTTGCCTTATAGCCCACAGCATAACAATACTCTAAATAATTCATAAAAGAAAGCAAATGCAAGGTGTTTAAAAAGTAATGTAGAGCAGCCACAAGAGAACTCATGATGCCA
Organism: Eulemur rufifrons; assembly: GCF_041146395.1. Taxonomy (NCBI): domain Eukaryota; kingdom Metazoa; phylum Chordata; class Mammalia; order Primates; family Lemuridae; genus Eulemur; species Eulemur rufifrons. The sequence goes on from NC_091001.1 coordinate 65,423,486, forward strand.
AATACAGATCTTGCTTAGAGTAGATTACACCGAACCAAATTGGGAGATTGTAGAGACATAGCATATTTGGAGCACAATATATTTCTAGTACCATGAAAACAGAGCATGGTTTCAGGGGAACATAGCTCTTTCCTGGAGTAAATGGTTTGTATTTGGGGTGGTGATAAATAACTTATTTCTGAACTCTAGCATTTCATTGAAGAATGTTTTCCCAAACCCAGACCTTATGAAGGCAGAAGCAGGAATAAGTGTGGAGGGTCATCGTCTAGCTGTAGGGATTGCAGCAATGGTGGAGGGAGAGGAGAAATCTTGGAATCCCATATGCTCCCTCTTGGCCCTTTGATGATTCTGAACTAACTGCCTTTCTGCAGTCACTTCTCAGCTGGGCATAGTTAGTGGGACCCAATGAAAATAAGCCCTATTCCAGGGAGCACAAAAAAGGTGGATCATATGGTAGTTCTATTTTTAGTTTTTTGAGAAACATCCATACTGTTTTCCACAATGGCCACACTAATTAAATTCTCACCAACATTGTGTAAGAATTCCCTTTTCTCTGTATCCCTGCCAGCATTTTTTATTTTTTGTCTTTTTGGTGATAGTCATTCTAACTGGGGTGAAATGATATTTCATTGTGGTTTTGATTTACATTTCCCTGATTGAAATATCACTTTATATCCTGTAAATATGTACAATTATTATGTGCCCACTAAAACAAAAAGGAAAAAAAAAAGTGATTATTTAGGTCTTTGAGGTGCTCATATTTAATCCTTGGACATGGGATTTAGAAGCCACCTCTGCTTCCAGAATACTTGTCTCTTCCAAGATCTGGATTCAATATCAAAAGATGAACTGTTTCATAGCATGCTATACTCAACAAAAAAATCAGGACATGTCTTTGTGAAAAGTCAAAGCATCTGACCACTCAGGGGTGAAATTGCTGGATCATAAGATACACAATCTAATAGTTCTATAGATACTGCTAGGTTCCTGTCCAGTGGGTTAGACCTGCTAAATACATTTTCTACTCCCACGTGTGATGCATCTCCACTCAGATGAACCAACCTCTGAACAAATTCATTTTCTCTTCTAAAAAACAAAGACAAAAATATAATAGCCAAGTCACCAAAATTCAATCTCTGAAAGATAGTCATAAGTACTTTAGATCTATGGTCATACATAGATCTAAAATGAATCCAGTGGGTATCCAGTATGGACCCTCACCCTGTGCCTCTTCCCTGCCATGCAGGCCACATACAAACTCTTCAGCCTGGTATTGTTCTAGAATTCACTGTACACTTCTTTCATGAGATGACATTCAAGCCACACAAAGACAGCAAGGTCAATGAGGACTGAAAGGGAAAGTGAATGTGTCTCATAAAACCAAGAGGTACTTAAGATTTAACAAGATTAACAAGTGTTGTTGAAAAGAGCTACCTGGCTTGAGTCACAGGCAGGTGGTGGGGGAGGAGGAGTGCGGGGGGGAGGGGGGGCGCGGAGGTTGAGGGTAGAAAGATGCCAGCTCAATTCCCTTGGCTTTGCTGTCACACCACAACCACATGAATGGAAAGCTCTTGAAAGCCTTGCATGAAATTGCAATAAAGCTCTTTGGAAAATGATTGTATTTTTAATGATTATTTCTCTTGAACCTTTGTAGAAGGAATGAGTTGTTCTTTTTCACTGGTTGCTGTTCACATTTCTTTTATCTGCCTTGTTAGGAAGGTTATGTCTGAAGCTTGTCCAGGTTCTTAAGTCCAAGTCATTTCATACATAGTAAACTCACGTTGGACTCTTTTGCAACAATTTCTACTAAAAAAACTATAGCAGATTCAGCCATAGCAAGCTGAGGGAGACACTCCTTCCCCGTTTCAGGCTGTGTGTAAATGCATGAATGAGTGGAACTCACTAAATTATAGACGAAACTTGTCACTAAAATATCTACCATTATTTTTGTCTCTGGGCAAAAGCAGTTTTTCCAGATTAGTGTTTTCAGCTTTTATGACAACTGTAATTTTCAGAATACATCATGCTTTATATTTTATATGCTGAAAGTTGACTTTAAATGCTCAATAGCTAGATGATCTCAGGAATGTTGGGTAACCTCTATGTAAGCAATTTGCTAAATGCTATATATAGAAGAAACTCCCAAAGATGTGCTAGGTACGTATGTGCATTACAATACAGGTAGGTAAGTAAGCACGTATATTTATTTAGATGCTTGATCTTGGGGTTATAGCCATATAGAAGATATAATTGCTCTGCCTGTCAGGGTAGTAGTGTGGTGGTTCCATTCCAGCAACACTTTCTCATGTTCATTCATTCTCCCTTTTTTCCTTATAAACAGGAAGTGGCAATTTGTCCCCTAAAAATCTCTACTCTCTAGACTTCCTTGCTGTTCAGGGTAGTTCTGTAACATCATTATGGCCAATGAGACTTACATCTCATTGGTTTAATTGATGAGGCTCTCAGAAAAGCCATTGTTTTCCCCATAAAAAGTTGGCATGTGCCTTTTGCTCTTTGTTCTTCCTCTTTCTTACTGGAACACGGGCATAAGGAAGGCAGAAGTTATGTGCTAATGATGGCAGAGCAGAAATGTAGGAGGACTCTGGAATTTGATGGACAGTCCTGGAGAGCTGACTTCCAGACTTCTTATGTGAGGGACATAAGCCACTTGTTTTAGCCACTGTAGCCAGGTTTCTGTTTCATGCAACTGAAACACTGATAAATGTTTCCTAACTTCCTTAGAGTGGGATGCTTACCTATGGAGCCTTGGGTCAAAACAAGAGTGGCTCAAATGTCCCAAGAAGTAACTGCATTTAGGGTTTGAAGAAGACTGGTTTTCAAATATCCGGAGGGTTTGCTTAACCTAAAGCAAGGAAGAAAACTCTGAAATTCCTCTCTTAATCACTGCTTTCAGTGATCACTGTGACCCAAAAGGCAAGAAGATATTTGTCTGATGGCCTCAAATTTGCAGATATTTCATGGAAGATAACTTTATGGAGTCTGTCTGTGTATTCTTGGCCATATTTATTTCATACATCCTCTCCTCTCCCCCTCGCCCCAGCAATCCAAGCTTATGAGTTTCTTCAGTAAACAAATAAGAACATCAGAAACAAAACACAGTTTCTTACTCTGCAACACCGAATAATCCAGCTGACTTAGTGTGCATGCATCTGTGGATACATAGCTGAATGGGTGTGCACATCTGTTATTGATACCATTCTTTAGCATAGAGGGAAAATCCAGCTTTTTTAAAAAAGTTAAGACTCTAGTATAAACGATGCAAACATGCATTTTAGTTTGGTAAATAGAAATGGGCCTGTGGATTGAGAGGATGAGAATCCAGAGTGGTGAATTCCTGTTGGACTTTCCTGATAAAGCCCTTTCCACCTCAACAGAAAAAGAACAAGAAGTGTTGATAGAACAATGAATAGTTTCATCTGAGTGAGTGAGATGTTTGGGACGAGTTTGGGACAAGGCTGGAAAGGCAGATTGGAGTCTAACTATAGGGTGCCTTGGGCCAGGTTTAGAAGTTTGAAATTTATCCTGTGGGCTACCTCAGAGCCCAAGGGTAATGATATGTTTCACAAAAGATGGTTCCATGGTAAGATAAGTTTGGGAACTACACATGCTATATCCCTCCCTCTTGAGAATTCACACTCTATAATTGCATATTAAAGGCTGAGAAGTTCTGCATTAAAAGAACTGGTTAAACTTAATCTAGGACTGCTGCCTGGATAATACCTGTTAGCAGATGCCCTGGAGGCACCAAAAGGATAATAAGAGAATACTATGAGCAACTCTACACATGTAAGTTTGACACCTGGAATGAAATGGACTGAACCTCAACCTAAGTTGCATTTATTATATAAAAATTAACTCAAAATGAATCATAGATTTAAACGTAAAATGTAAAACTGAAACTTTAGAAAGAAAAAGGAGAAAATCATCAGGATCTGGAATTAGGCAGAGAGTTCTTAGATTTGACAACAAAAGCACATATATAAAAGTAAAAATTGATAAATCGAATTTCATCAAAGTTAAAAATTTTTGTTCTGTAAAAGGCCTTAGTAAGAGGATGAAAAGATAAATTATGGAATGGGAGGAAATATTTGCAAACCACATATCTGACAAAGGACTAGTATCTAGAATATATAAAGAACTCTTGAAACTCAACAGTCAAAACTCAAAAACTCTGATTATAAAAATGGGTAAAAGACTTGATGGGACATTTCACCAAAGAAGACATACAAATGGCAAATGAGCATTAGCCTCTAGGAAATGCAAATTACAACCACAATGGGATGTCACTACACACCTATCAAAATGGTTAAAATAAAAAATAGTGTCACCACCATCAAATGCTGGCAAGGATGCAAAGAAACTGGATTCCTCACATATCACAGGTGGGAAGATCAGGTGTTACAGTCACTCTGGAGAAGAGTTTGGCCATTTCTTTAAAAACTAAACACTGCCATACAACCCATTAATTTTACCCCTGGGCATTTATCCCAGAGAAATCAAGACTTATGAAAACCTGCACATGAATGTTTGTAGCAGCTGTCTTTTGTGGAAATACAACTTCAAGTCTCATGATCTAATGCTCTTTTTAATCCAGTTGACACCTCCTATCTAGAAATTCTGGAGCCAATACTTCTGCCTTTACAGACTGAAGGAGAAAAAAAATGTAGAGAATAAAATCAAGCACTTGATTTGAAGACTGATACTAAGCCCTCCAGGGAAAAGTTTGTATGTATATTATATGAACTCCAAGAAATTACTGTGCTGCTCTTGCTAATCATTGATCAGAACCAGTAGACACTACTGGACATAATTCAGAATCCTGCAAAAAGAAAGCGTTTTAAAGTTTAACAAGTGTTTATTAAACATCTACTCTGTGCAAGGCATGAAATTTCCACATGAAATTAACCTCTGTACTTAATGGTTATCTACATTTTGCAAATGCACAAAAGGAGGTGCAGAGAGGTTTAGATTCTACTCTGTGCCAGGCATGCTGATGTTTGTAATTATCTGATTTCATTGTCATAGCTGGCCTTGGTTGAGTTTCCTACCTCCTGCTTTCTCAAGTTTGTAATTATCTTTAAGAAGGGTGTATGGGGGTGCTCTAAGATTGGACTCCAAAATTAGAGCAATGAATCTCTGAAGGGCTCTTCATTAAAATGTGCAAAGAGGCTGGAGTGGTGGCTCACACCTGTAATCCTACCACTCTAGGAGGCCAAGGCGGGTGGATCATTTGAGCTCAGGAGTTCAAGACTAGCCTGAGCAAGAGCGAGACCCCGTCTCTACTAAAAATAGAAATTATATGGACAGCTAAAAATATATAGAAAAAATTAGCTGGGCATGGTGGTGCATGCCTGTAGTCCCAGTTACTCAGGAGGCTGAGGCAGGAGGATCGCTTGAGCCCAAGAGTTTGAGGTTGCTGTGAGCTAGACTGACGCCACGGCACTCTAGCCCGGGCAACAGAGTGAGACTCTGTCTCAAAAAAAACAAAACAAAAAAAATGTGCAAAGAAAGGAGGTCTTAAAATATCAATCTTTGTGGTGCTCTTTTTTCCCCCCTGCATTCTGGATCCTTCCTTTAGTGGGCTTATTATAGTAAGAATACAAAGAGAAAAAATACAAATATGGAGTTCTTTTAAACACTTCCAAACCAGGAATTTGCAAATCAAAAGATAGAGTTCTGGGGCCCTGGTGTTACGGCAAGTGTTACAGTGAATGGTCCCGAGGACAAACCAAGCGGCACATGGAGAGTTGGAGAATCAAGGTTTCTTCACCAGCGGGCTCAGAGGGGTCTTGCCGCCAAATTCTGAGCCCCGTCTACCAATTTTTTTCCATTTTTATTAAGTTGGAGTGATCCAAGGGGAGGGGTCTCAGGTGACTAATGCCTGGCAGGTAATAAGTTTAGTGTCTGCACCAGGCAATAGGATTAGTGTTATGCTGATGTGCCAGATGTTAGGTTAGTGATATGTTAATGTACCAGGTGTTAGGTTAGTAATATGCTAATGTGGGTCCTCCGTGAGGGGTGGGGGTCTCAGGCGGCTGCTGTGCCAAGTAATAGATGGGGGTTTTCCTTATCACTGGGGCATGCAGTTTACGCCACAGCAAAGACAGCAATGTGGTGAGAGAGGGACACCATCATATCTACCGCCTACACCCCAAGGAGACTGCTCAGGGGTCTCCTGTACAGGAGAAGAAAGAGCTGGAGGAGCTAGCTTTGAGGAGGCCCCACCAACCCCAGGACCATCCCACGCCAGCTGAGTGAGAACATCACTTGTGTACCAGGCAGAGGAGCCACATGACAGTTCTCTTTCCACCAACCACAGAAAAGACACCTTCCCATGAGCATTAGCTTTGCTGAGCCCATCCACATCACCCCTTAACGGACTCCTCCAACCCTCAGCAACAGCCCAGGGCACTTGCAAGCCCCTCCACAGCAGATGGTCCTTGGCCCCAAGATGGGTAGGTGTGGCGTGGAAGGGAAGACCCAGGAGAGGACCAGGGGTGGGGCTGGACTACGGGAAACCCTTCCTGGCTACAGGTGCAGGAGGTTCCTCATGGTGGGCAGAGCTGCGTCTCTATAGAAGATGATTAATCTCACTTGAAGCAGCCCGAAGCCCTGGGAGATGAGGCTGAGGAGTTGGTTTTTTCTCTCACTAGGCTCCAAGATTCAGAAGCTCTCTCAGTTGAGTGGGTGGGGACATTAGCTGTGAAGGAGCTTAGGAAATTTCACCCCAAAGTAAGACTCCTTGTTATAAAGAATATTTTGAATTAAAGGCCATTCAATATCAAAAAGCACTGGAGGGGGGCTTTCCCTTCTATCTACATAAACTGGACTGACCAATCAAAAGATCAATGGGGCAATTGACTTCCCTTCCTCTCTCTGTTATCTCAATATATTGCAGAAAAAATCAAGAATGCAACCAGACCTGGCCCATATCAGTTAAATATAATACCTGTCTCTCAGGTTAATTTAATTTGCTCAGGTTAATTTAATTTGCAAAGAGAATCGTTTACAAGTCAATCTGTTTCCCCCATCCATTCATCCTCCCTAGTACCATTTGTTCCCCTCCCCTCCAAAAGGATAGATATAAAAATATCTGAACTTCATTGGGATATTGGGTTATTATTCTGTGATTCTCCCCATGTGCATGGTACATAAACTTTTCTCTTATTAATCTGCATTAACTGTGAGTTGATCTTTCAGCGAACTTTTGGGGGAAAGGGGAAGTTTCCCGTCACCCCTACAGTGACTGTATATGTGTGTGCAGTATCTGTTGTATGTGTAGTGTGTATGGCACAGGTGTAGTGTACTGTGCAGTGTGAGTAGTATGTGTCTGCATGGTGTGTCACACACTGTTTGCTCTTGCTGTCCCAAGCAGCCCCCAACATTGCCCCGTGCATGCTAGATTTCCTCAGCAATCGTCTCTCTCATCCCCAGCCAAGTAAGCAAGAACACATGTGAAAAGCTCTTTTCATTCCAGCACCTCTTGAGATGCAGCCAAACAGCTGGAATTATACGCTTTGTAGAGAACCAGGGACGTGGCATGGCAATGGGAAACCCAGCATCTATTTGGAAGCCAGATTCCTCTTCCAGAACTTGAGAGAGCAAGAGAAGGAGAGGCTGGGCTGTCCCTTACTGGCAGCTGTGTGTGCCTGTGTGTAGGGGATACCGTTGGCTAAAATCTCTGTCTTCTCTAGCATTCCGCGTTTACATGTGCTTTTGCATTTCAGACTCCAATTTTAAAGTCAGCCTCTTCTTTCCTCTGCATCTCCTCCTCTAGTTCTATTGCTCTCCTCTCACCTCCCCAGGCCCCTTGCTTTCTCGTTTGCCTCGGAACAGTGAGTCAAGCTCCTTCTGGGCAGTAGCTCAGGCTTCTTAATCACTGCTCGGAGGAGGCCCCCAGATTAAAGCAGGGGAGATTAGAATGCTGTGCGATTGTTAGAATGCTGGGCCTTGGAGTCTTTTAACTGCTTTCACCTTCTGGGGTTTGGGAGGAGGGTTTCCTCTTGTTTCTGGAGGGTTTCCTCAGAGCTGCCAGGGTCCAGCTTGCCATTCACGTTCTGTTTCAGTCATATATAGCTGCTTAACAAACCACTCCAAGCTAAGTGGCTTGAAATAACAATCACTGATTTTGTTATTTTGTTCATGAATCTGCAATTTGGGCAGGGCTCAAAACGGGCAGCTCATCTCTGCTTCCACATGGCACTCACTGGGGTGGCTCAAAGGCTGGGGGTGGAGGCATCTGAAGCTTGTTCACTCACACATCTGGTGTTTGATGCTGGCTGTTGGCTGAGACTGTCAGCTGGATCACCTACATGTGGCTTTTCTATGTGACTGCTTGGTGTGCTTACAGCATGGAGGCAGGGTTCCAAGAGTGAGCGTCTCAAGAGACAAGGTGGAAGTGCATATTATTTTTATGACTTTTTTGACTTAGTCTCAGAAGTCAATTAGTGTCATTTCTGTCATACTCTACTGGCCAGGCAGTTACAAAGTTCAGGCCCAGTCCAAGAGGGGACCCCACTACTCAATGAAAGGAGAGTTTAGTGTCACATTGTATGAACAGCAAGCGTGCGTGTGTGTGTGTGTGTGTGTGTGTGTGTGTGTAGTGTGCGATGCATTATATTGTAGTGGCGTAGTGTACGTACGTGTATGGAGTGTGGCGAACATGCAATACACTGAAAGTACAATGTGCCTCATATCTTCCATATTCACCATCCTTTTCTCTGCCTCTTACGGTTCTGTTGGTTTACATTTATACACAGAGATAGAATTTTTAATAAGGACTGTGTCATCGCATGGGTGCTACAGCTTATGCTTTTGCTTGAATCACGTGGTAGGTAGAATGGCCCCAAGGTGGGCCCTAAGGTTCCTCCCCCTGGTGTACACACCCCATGTCATCTCCTCCTCCTGAGTGTGGGGGACTGTGGGTACGATGGGATTTTACTGGGGTAGTTAGGTGACATGATCTGGCAAAGGTGAAGGGACTTTGCAGATGTAATGAAGTTCTCTCCTATTACATTGGGTTAATCAAAAGGAAGTTGCCCTGGGTGGGCCTGGCGTAATCAGGCAAGTTCTTTAAAGGAGGGCTCAAGCCTGCCCGGAGGAGAGACATTGTCCTGCTGCCTTTGAGGAAGTGAGCTGCGTAGTGAGAGGGTCCTGCAGCTAGGGTAAGAGGGTGGCCTCTAGTTGCTGAGAGCGACCCCTGGCCAGTTAGCCGGCAAGAAAACAGGGACTTCGCTTCTACAACTGCAAGGAAATAAATTCAGCCAACAGCCTGAATGGACTTGGAAGAACTCCAGGTAAGAACAGAGCCTGGCTGACGTCTTGATTGCAGCTTTGTAAGTCCCCGAGCAGAGCACCCAGCTACTCCCCGCCCAGGCTCCTGACCCACAGAAACTACGAGATAATAAATGTGTGCGTTTTAAGTAGCCAAGTCTGTGGTAATGTGTTACACGGCAGTAGAAAACTAACGCATGTCATACTATGAGCTCCGTTGGCAAGAAAACTTTATTGTGTGGGTAACTGGAGAAACACACGGCAGATCAGCAGCGAGGCTGGACGCACGCAGAAGGACCCAGCTCAAGTGTCGCTCTGTAGCCATCTTCACGGATTCCCTTCGGCCAGAAGTAATCTCCTGCATCTGAAATCCTATAGCTCTGTCTGTCCCTGTTTTGTGGTACTTCTCATATTCTACTTCCATTTAACAGTGCTCATGTCAGGTTCTCCTGATGGAAAAAGCGTCCTATTTATTTTTGTGGTGCCAAGGTACTTAGCATAATTCTTTGCATATCAACAGTGGTTTATTGATACTTTATCAAATACTTTTTTCAATGACAGAACTTCAGCTTATTTGTGGAGGCAGTTCGAGAACACATTTTGTTATGAAGACAGACAATCAAGAGACAGTCCTCACTATGGTTTTAAAGGCGTTAGTTTAAAAAATCAAAACTAGCCAAGCATTCTTTTCCTCCTTTGCAGTCAGCGAGAGTGTTTCTGTCATTTGAGATTCTGAAATTAAGCCTGTGAATGTTCATCCAGTGGATTCTGGTTCCCAGACTCTGAAACTCTCTGCCAAGACAGAATCATAGATCTGTCTGAGTAATCTTTATTTTTATCCTGAAAATGGAGAAAAGCATTTTTCTAAACCAACAGTGGCAAGCTACTATTTAGCTATTTCCTCCAGAATCAGGGCCACCATGCTCGTGAGAGGTAGAGATGAAATTTCTTCTTGGAGCAATAAATGCAAGTCTATTTAGAGAAATGAGTAACCTCTAGCTCCTCTTTTGAGTTGAGTTTTGGGACACTGAACATAGAGGAAGCAGAAAGGTTAAAGAACAGAAAATAAACATGCTTTTAGGATGGCAAACCTTTTGTAACAAAAGAAGCCTGGCTGGTTTGGGCCCCGGGGGAGGCCTTTGGGAGGCTCTGCCAGAGGCCCCAGGCACCCCTGTCTGGGGAACCCCATGCAGAGCTGTACCTGAAGACCTGCACACCACGGGGAACTTGCTTATTAATGACAAGAAGCATTGCCATTAATAATCATCCTTGTAGCTCTTATAAAAATAGAATTATAGTGCCATGAGGAATTCTTTTGGGCTGATTATTAGTCATGTCCAGGTTTATGTGCTCCAGGGGAACACGGGCTGATTACTCTCGACTCAAGAACACCCTTTGAGGACTTCCAGATCTGGGGCTTGTAAAAACAGTGAGTAGAAATATTACATTTATATAGCTCTCAGGGATTTGCAGTTTCACATACATTGTCTCACTATACCTGGGGACAGGCAAAAGCCATCCTCTCCTAACAGGCTAATAGGGATGGTAAGATTCAGGGACCTTAACTGTTAACTGCCCTCAAATGGCAGCCACTTTATTTGAAAATTAAGAGTGTGTGTTCTCTCCTGGTTGCCAAATCTCACAAGGCTCCAGACATCTGGAGCAGACAGATCAGATCGCTGCTAGTTAGCATCAAGATGGTGTTAAAGCCTAAGTCAAAATTAATCACACCCCTATTCTCTGCTTTGCCCATGGTCATTAGTGAAACTGGATGTGACAGGTCCAGGTTTTACATTTCATGTGGAGGACCAGTAAGCATCTAGGAAATCTACCAGTAATTATTTTCCAATAATCCCGGCATGGGACCTGTAGTCTGTTTGTTATTTAGACTCTAGAAAATCCTTGAAGCTCACTGGGTATTTATCCTTCTAAATAGCTTGTAAATATAATGTGTTAGGGAAAAAAACTACAGTATGGTGTGTGTATATTTGGAGGTAGGTAGGACAGTGGGAAGCTAGGAAGAGAGCTGGTATCTGCCGCTCCCTCCCCACTGCATTGTAATGGGAAGTGGGGGTGGGTGGAAGGGAGAGGAGGGAGAAGACAGGATTTGAAGATTAAGAAAGGTGGGATAAGTGGGCTAGGCTCATCCACCGTCTGCCTTAGCTTCACTGGGAGAGGATTTTAAAAACTCAGATTTCTAGACCCAGCTCTAATGGATCACAGTCTCTGGGGGAGGGCCCAGAGATCTGCTTTACAAATAACCAGGTAATTTTGATGCACCTGGAGGCTTGAAGGCTCTCACAGAGGCCCTAGGCATCCACGTCTCAGGGAACCCGATGCAGAGTTGTGCCTGAAGACCTGCACATCACAGGAAACTGTTTTTAGCAAGCTTGAGTATTAATAATGAAGCTTGCAGACCACTGGCATAACCAATGACAGGATGCAAGCAATGGTGTAAAGAGCCCTGGACTAGGAGTCTGGGTTCTGTGTCCAAGTTCTGCCACTGACTTGCTGTGTGACCTTGCACAAATCACTTTGCCTCTCTGGTCTCAGTTTCCTCATCTATAAAATGGGGGTGGGGTGAACCAAATAAGTGCTAACAGTCCATTCAGCACCCACACTCTGATTTGAAGACTGTCTCTAACTCAAATGCCTGGAGCCACTCAGGGATTCTGTGAAGATTTCTGTGTAGGTGCGAGGAGGACAGGTGGAGGAAAGAGAGGAATGGGTGGGGGAAGCAGGTGGTCTCGCGTCAAGGTGGATCCCAGTTTTGTGGGGCCTGAAGCTTATATGATTTGGGGGAGTCCTTTTTAAGAAAAAGAATACAGAATTACTATCAAGAACTAAGAATAAAACTATTTATTTAGAATGATAAAAGAAATCACAATAAACTATGTATGTTATGAAAAAATGTCATAAATACAGAATCCAGAAAAATAACATAATGTTTTGATTACTTTGTTGTCTAATGCACCTTCATAATACTTTTCCCCAATAACTTTGGGCTGCATACACTTTTTCTCTTCATATGTCAACAATTTTGTATCATCATTTTTTGGGGGGAGAAGAGAAAGATAATTCAGTCTTCACTCTAATGTGTCTGAAATTTGTTTTTCTAAGCTATTGATGGTTTAAAGTTTCCTTCAGTTTCACAACTCATTATTGCTACCGTGCTGTGCACTTTAAGGATTGCAGTCAAACCTAGGCAAATCTCAATCAAGTTTCTTTCATATCTGAGCTGTGAGAGTTGGAAGAATGTTTCCATACACTAGCTTTGGGCTTCGCCATTTTAATCCTTGTTTTTTCTCCGTTACCTGAATAGTTCCAGTGCTGGCTGCCACAGGTCACATTTACATACAACACAGCCTCTGTGCCTTCACTGGACACCGGGTGAGTTCCCAGAGTGGGTTGTCAAAGCCATTCCTACCGCAGGACAGCTAGCCATTGCTGACCTGTATGGAAGTGACTGCAAACGTTCCCCTAAGCCTGCACCAAATGTATCCCTGACTCAACTTCCCTTAGCTGAATCCCCAAAATGCCCATGATCACTCCAGGAATGCCTGACCTGAGGGGAAGCATGACAGGGAGGTAAGGAAAGTGGAAAGAAGCTGTAGCCTTAGCCTACTGCTGTATGTATATGGATATATGTATATTTTCTATATAATATATTGCAGGCGGAACTAGTGGGACTTGTACATATATATTATATATAAAACTCCATATGTATATGTATATAATATGCTGTAGACTGAATTGTATCTCCCCAAAATTCACATATTGAAGCCCTAACCCCCCATGTGATGGTTGGGAGATGGGACCTTTGGGAGTTTAATTAGAGTTAGATGAGGTCAAGAGTGTGTGGCCCACATGATGGGATTAGTGGCTTTATCAGAAGAGGAAGAGAGAGAGATGCTCACTCTCAACTATATGAGGACACAGTAATAAGGTGACCATCTGCAAGCCATGATGAGAGGCCTCACCAGCAACCAAATCTCCCAGCCCCTTGACCTTGGACTTCCCAGTCTCCAGACTGTGAGAAATAAATCTATTGTTTAAGATACCTAGTCTATAGTATTTTGTTATGGCAGCCCGAGCAGACTAAGACATTATACATGTACTATATGCTGCCATGTGAAGCCATTGCTAGAGCCCTTCCAGGGCCATGGAGGGGCCAGTGCAAGGAGAGCCCTGGATCTTAAGGTCACTGACTTCACAGTAGCTCTTCATCTCTCTGATATTGGGACAGAGACAAGGGTAGACTGTGGGAATCACAGGGCTGAGATTCTTTCCCCGAGGCGCTAAGTGGTTTGAGAGATTTGGGACACTTCTAGGGTGAAGTGCTATGACCACGGCAGTGGCATGGGGTGTGGGGTTAGTTTGTATTTCTTCCCTTTCCTCTCATCCCTCACCTGGGAATCAGGAGGGTTAGAGTCACACTTGTCCAGGTAGCTGAGCTGATATTCCCATTAGTCATCCTCACTGCCAACCCCATCCCCCTGTGAAGGGGTGAGGATTTAACCTTTCAGAGAAAGGGGGAGGAAAAACCTAGAATGAATAAATATCTTGAAAAAGGGCTGAGAAACAGCAGCACTTCCTTGGCACTCACTTAAAGAGAGCACAAGGCAAAGCTAGACCAGGAGCAGAAGACCCAGCAGAGAACACGCTGACTAGGTTGTGTCAGGAGCAGAGCAGGCAGGAGGTTCCAGCAGACGTGAGAGAGAGCTCTGCTGGGGCTTGGGAGGGTGGGATTGAGTCATGAAAGTTCCCGTCTGATGGATTGACTTCAAGAGGCCAGGAGATAACTGGAGACCTTCCAGAATCCCCGAATAGGTGAATACCCAAGAGTATAGACGATACAAGGACAGCGGAGAGCAATAAAGCCCCCTTGTGATGCAGACTCTGCCCAGCTAGCCAGGCCCACTCACGAGCTAAGTGACATTCTGGAGCACCAAGCTTCCAGAGGGAAACATTTACAAGTGAGCCTCATCCAAAAGGACACACATGTCATGGCCATACTGGCCATGAAGGACTAGTTCATGATCATCAAATTAACAAATACCATGAGCCTACTTTAAAATCCTCAGCTCTGCATAGAATTATGCAAGTGGCCTCATTGTGTAGCTAGAGAGGGAGCAGGGAAGTGCACCTCAGCCCAGGGAAGGCCAAGAGAACGTACTAGTACCCAAATTCTGAGACCCTCCACACATTCTTTGCTGGAGGTTCACCCGGATGCAAGACTGATGAGAAGATGAACAAGGGATTCTCCTTCAGAATCCTCTCTGTCTCCTAGCTTTCTAATTATCATTTTTTAAACTTTTAAGTTGCAATATATGATATATACAGTAAAGAGTTTGTATTAATCACAGTTCTCCAGGGAGAAAGAACCACTAGGATACATAGAGAGAGGGAGATACGAGAGGGGATTAATTAGGGAAATCTGCTCACATGATGGGGGCTGAGAAGTCACAGGATAAGCAGTTTGCAAGCTGGAGAACCAAGGACACCAGAAGTATGGCTCAGTACACATCCAAAGGCCTCACCATCAACGAAGCTGATGGTATAACCCTCCGTCTGAAGCTTAAGGCTTGAGAACCCAGAGGGCCATTGATATAAGCCCCAAAGTCCAAAGGCCGAAGAACCTGGAGTTCAGATGTTCAAAGGCAGGAGAAGAAGAGTGTCCCACCCTGGAACAGAGAACAAGAGTCCACCTTTCTTCCACTTTTTGGTTTCATCCAGGCCCCCAGCTGATTGGATGGTGTCTACCCTCATTGGGGGCAGATATTTTCCACTCAGTCTATCAACTCCCACCAATCCCCTCTGGAAACACCCTCATACACACACCTAGAAAAATGCTTCACCAGCCATCTAGGCAACCCTCTATCCTGCCTGTCAAGTTGACAGCTAAAACTAACCATTGCAGTGTTTAAAGTATGTTACTCTTGAGTGTACAGTTCAGTGAGGTTTCACATATGTGTACACCCATGTAACAACCACCCAGATCAATATAGAGAACATGTTCAGCATCGCAGAAAGTAACCCGTGCTCATTGCTGGTTAAAAATCTCTCCTTCACCCTAGATATAACCACTGTTCTGATTTCTACTACCATTGATTAGCTTTTCCTGTTCTTGAACCTCAGGTAAATGGAATCATGCATTATGTTCTCTGTATTGATTTTCTATTTTGGTGTTAAAAATTACCACACACTTAGTGGCTTACAACAACACATATTCTTATCTTAAGTTTCCCGTGGGTCAAGAGTCAGGGTACAGCTTAGTTGAATCCTCTGCTCAGGATGTTACAAGCTGCAATCAAGGTGTTGGCTGGACTTGCCTGGGAAGAATCTGCTTCCAAGCTCATTCGGGTCATTGGCAGAATTCAGTTCCTTGTGGTTGTATGATTTGGGCCCTGGTTTCTTGCTGGCTGTAGGCCAAAGGCCACCCTCAGTTCTTAGAGGACACCTGTAGTTCCTGGCCACGTGGCTCCTCACAGGCTGTCTGACAACCTGACAGCTTACTTAGTGGAGTAAGGGAGTCTCTCTCTCTCTCGTTTATATAAAGTAGCATAATCATGGGAGTGATGTCCCATCACTTGTGACATGCAACATAACCTAATCAAGGACATGACATCCTAGCACCTTTGCTACATTGTACTTGTTAGAAACAAGTCACAGGCTCTGCCTGAGATCTAAGGGATGGGATTATGTAAGGTGTGTTTTGTCAGGGGTCACTGTAGGATGTGTCTGCCACATTCTACTTTGTGTTTGCCTTCTTTGGTTCAACCCAATGTCTATGAGATTCATCCATGTTAATGAGCGTATTAGTCGTTCATTCCTTTTCATTGCTGTGCAGTATTCTTCCATGTGAGTAGACCACAATTTATTTATCCATTCTATTATACTACTTGTAGATATTGGGGATGTTTCTACTTTTTGGTTATTATGAATAAAGCTGTTTTAAAGAATCTTGTACATGTCTCTAATTGAATATATGTATTCATTTCCCTGGGACATATAATTAGGCATGCCCAGTTTTTTTTTTTTTTTTCCTTTCCATAACTTAAGTCATTCAACATTTATTTACACTAAACCTTCCTTGCTGCAATTTTAGAACTCATGACTTGGGGTGGGGCTGGAGGATAAAAGAAGGGTTGACTCTTGATGTGACAATTATGACTCACCCCCTCACCCATGCGGAGGGTGGTGGTGATCGCATCCCTATCTTATGAAAGCTTTGCTGCTGATTTCTCTCCCCTCTACCTTTTCTTTCAGCAACCAATAAAATATGAAACAGCACCCACCCACCCTAAACCCAAGAAACTCTGCACCATGGCTGCTAATCTGGTCTTAGTGGGCTACAGGGCTCCAGCTCTCAGGGACATACTTTCTTGTGCTTCAGTCTGCGTGTGTCCCGACCACCAGAGGACCTCCACAGAGGTACACAGAGACCTCAGAAGGGCTGGAGCCTAAACCTGTAACCTCCAGAGGATGGCCAGGGCTAGGCACCAGCCCCACAGGAGGCTTTTCCCTTCCAATGCAAGGGAAATGAAAAGATTCAGTTGTGTTTGGAAGGGAAGGCAGGGAATGAATGAAACTTAGAAATCCACAAAAAGATAAACCCTCTAGCCTTTCCCAGTGGTTCTTCCCACTGGCTAGGAACTGAATAGATCTCACAAAGAGTCTGTATTTATACAGGTGAACCCTATTTTAAGGATATCCAGAGCTAAACATCACACAGTATGTGATCTGAATTCAAAATGATTCAAATATTCTATAAGCTACTTTTGCATGGATGTGTTTGTTGTTGGTGTGACTGCACATCTAATCATCCAGCTAGAAATTTCAAGTCCTCTCCAATTAATGTTGCCTCATCTCTCACACCCAATCCAAATAATTGCAAAGTCTATCAGTGCAATCTCATAATCATGTGTTAAACTATTTCTTCTTGTTCGCCTCCATGACACTGCTCCGAAGTCCAGCACTGCTGCCTCCTGGACCCTTGATAATGGCTCCCACTCACTCACACTCACCATATTTCAGGAACTACAGTAGGTACTTTATATATGCTACATCATTTAATTTCAGAACATTTCTAGGGGGTAGGTACTTTTGTCTCCAGCCTACCTGTGGAGGACAGGTAGACTTGGAGAGTTTAGACCTTACGAGGTCACGTGGTTTGTCAATGGCAGAGGTGGGATTCAAACCTGGATATGTTAATGCCAAAGTCTGTGAACCTCTAATGTGGCACTCTGATGGCCGGTCAATCCTGCCCTAGACAATCAATAAAGTATGCTCTCCTTCACTGATGAGATGATTTGATGGTAAAGAACTAGAAGTGGTTTCAACATGAAACTGCTCTGGCTCTTCTCCTATTGCCAGAAAGAAAGGCTCAAGAACAGCTATTCTAACACACAATAGTCATTCTGGAAGAAGTCTTTGACATTTAATTAATATGTATCCAACCATACTACACAACAGGTCAAATCAGTCAATTCCTTGTGGGTACATTTTCCACATAATTTGTTTTGGCATGATCATTCATTCTTTCATTCAGCTACTATTTACAGAGCACTTATAATATTCCAGGAACTCTTCCGGGTGCTAATGATATAGCTGTGAAAAGAAGTCAAAGTCCCTGCCCTATGAAGCTTATATTTTAGGAGGATAAATAGAAAACAGATAACCAGACAAAGAGATGAATGATTGGTTATATTGATGAGTGCTATGCAGGCCATGTATAGGGTGGTGTTAAAGAATGACAGGGGTGGGGGATACTCAACCCAAGACATGAAAGGTAAGGAGGAGACAGCCCTGCTCCGTGCAGCAGGAAGGGACTCAGGCAAACAAATCATGTGTTCAAAGCCTCTGAGCTATAGAAAGGCTGGGGTTATCCCAGGAACTGAAAGAGGTTAAGTGAAGTGACAGTGTGGTGAGAGATGGGGAGGAACATGGGATGACATTGACAAGGTATACGGGAGCCAGATCCTATATGGTTAGGAGTTTGGGTTTTGCTCTAAGTGCAATAAGAAGGCACTAAAGGGTTTGAGACAGAGGAGTGGCATGATAAGATTTATACTTTTAAAAATTTGCTCTAGATTCCTTATGGAGGGTAGATTGGAGAGGGTCAAGGATGGAAGCATGAAGATGGCCATAGGGCTTTCATACCACCTGCACACTTGTAGTAGTCCAAGTGTTATGGGCTGACTTGTGTCCCCTTGAAATTTGTCTGTTGAAGTCCTAATACCCTGTACTTCAGAATATGACTGTATTTGAAGATATAGGACCTTCAAAAAGGTAATTGAGGATAAATGAGGTCATTAGTGTGGGCCCTAAGCCAATATTACTGGTCTCCTTATAAGAAGAGGATATTAGGACACAGACACTTATGGAGATGAAGGGATATAGGTGGATGTGGGATATACTTCGAGGAAGAATGGCAGATGGATTAATATGAAGAGTTAGTAAGAAGATGGAATTAAGGGTGACCCCCAGATCTCTGGCTTATACAACTGGGTGGATGGTGGTGTCATTTACTAAGAAGAGGAGGGGTGAGGAGGAACATATTTGAGAAGAAAAATCAAAAGCTCTTGACCTAATAAATTTGAGATGCTCATTAGTCACCTGAGTGGAGATGTGGAGTAGGAAGTTGGCTGAAACAAGTCTGAAGGGCAGGGGAAATGTAAGAGCTGAAGACAGAAAGTTGACAGTCACATGTATGTCAGTGATACCAGAAGCCAAGGGAGTGAATGAGCTCACTTAGGGAGGAGGGATAGAGAAAAGAGCTGAGGGCCTTGGAGGACACCTGCCTTTAAATATCTAGCAAAGGAAGAAGAGTTAGGAAAAGAGACTGGGAAGCAGTAGCCAGTGAGTCTATGGCATCAGTTGGAAGAGAAGAAGTTTTAAAGAATGAAGAAATGGTCAACTGTGCCAAATGCTGCTAAACAGTTGAGTGGGATGAAGATAGGAGAATGTTCCATGGATTTGCCAAGGTGGAGGTCATGTAGCCCTTGACAAGATCACTAGGGTGGTGGTTGTTGAGGCTAAAATGAGGTGAATTAGGAGTGAATTGGAAGTGACCAAGTGGAGACAATATGTATACATATCTCTTCCTGGAAATCTGACTTTGGAGAGGAGTGGAGAAGTGAGGTGACAGCTGGAGGACAGCAGACAGTAAAGAAGACATTGGTTTGCAGGAGAAGGAGGAGAGATATGAAGGAGTGAGGATCTCCTTGCGGGGGGAAGGGATGAGATCTAGGGTTCCCTTGGAAAGACTGGGCTTTGACAGGAGGAAGGACAATTCCTCCACCATATTAGTCACATTAGTGTGGAGGAAGGAGATGCTGAGCGGCTGAGGCTTCATCTCTTGCCTTCTATTATCTCAGTGAAACAGGAGTCAGGTCATCAGCTGAGTGGGGGAGAGAGAAGGGAATTGTTGGGAAGAGAGAAGGCAGGAAAGAGCCCATTTACAGAGTGGCATGTTGGCCCAAGTCCCCTGAGAAGCAGACACCAAGATGGGAATAAAACATGTACAGATTTTATTAGTGGAACCACCTCTGTGAAAAAAAGAGGAAGGAGCCAGAAGGGGCTGGGACAGCTGTCAGACAGTGATGCAGGAATGTTTGGCAAGACCAAAGTTGGCTGTCAGAGGACTCCCCTGCTTCCCGGAAACAAGCTTGACTTGTTATCCCTGCTGAGGTCTGCCATTGGCTGGAAGCAGCCCATGGGAAGGTGGCCTTAGAGTCAACAAGGCGATGGATTTCAGAGCACTTGGGGCCATTGGTTAATTGTGCTCCCTAAGAGGCACATTCTCATGGCCATCATGAGGGGGAAAGTGAGCTTACTTAGAATAGATGCAGTCATGCTACCAGGCAGTGTTGAGTACCCATTAGAAGTCTGTGATTATGAATTTAAAGGGAAAGCCATCTTTCCTTGGAAACTGTGATGTGCAAATTTAAACACTTCATGAAGTGTTGGAAATTACTACAGTTGGTAATTCCCAGTCTGAACAAATTTCAGGCCAACATCAATGTAACCAATATTGTATGGGGTGAAGTTTTAAGACCTTGACTTCTCATTTGTTGTGTTCTGTATTAGACCCAGAAGTATTTTCTAAGAATATGTTTCTTCTGTAGTACTGCCCCAGTCCACCTTTGGAGAGAGACAGGATTCTTTGTTCAGGTGAGAGTTGTAGTCAGGTCCTTAATCCTCATAACTTGTACCAACAGGTAGTTTCTGAAAAGTTGATTTAAAAATTTTTTTTTTTATTTCAGCATATTACAGGGGCACAAATGTTTAGGTTATGTATATTGCCCTTGCCCCACCCGAGTCAGAGCTTCAAGCGTGTCCATCCCCCAGATGGTGCTCACTGCACCCATTACATGTATATATACCCATCTCCTCCTGCCCCCTCCCATCTGCCTGACACCCAATGAATGTTATTACTACATATGCACTTAAGTGTTGATCAGTTAATACCAATTTGATGGTGAGTACATGTGGTGCTTGTTTTTCAATTCTTGGGATGCTTCACTTAGTAGAATGGGTTCCAGATCTATAGGTGATTTTTATAAATATTATTTTCCTGATACCAAAAGTAATATATGTAGAAAATCTGAAGACTACACTGTTGGTGATCTGCCCATCTTCCTTAACCCCCTAAAGGTCCCCTGCGTTAGTGGACAGTTCTCTTATGTACGGATGGCTTCCTTTCTCAGCACCTTCAGCCCCTTGGTGAGGACTCTCTCTGGCCATAGGAGCATTCTTGGCCTGCACACAGGGTGGTTGAAAGTGCTGGGGAGTGCTGGGGAGCTGACACTCCCAGGAACAATCCTCAACAGTGAGGGAAGAGAGTGGGTGGATAAATATCTTGAGCCTTAATGGGACTGTTCTGAGGTGTGGGCCACAGGGTCTCTCAGAGTTCTCGCAGGGGGATTTAGCTCCAGTTGCCCACACTGGGAACCCACTCATCAATGCACTCCTTATCAACCCTCTTCCTTTCTGTCTGTCTTCCCAACCCCCTTCTCGTACCTCCTGGGATTACCTCCCACACAGCTGCACACAAATCCTCCTTTCAGGAGTGAAGAAAACCCAAACTAACATAAACACAAAGCAGTCAAATCCTACAACCTACAAATAGACAGTTGCCAGTTTATAGCCTTTTACTCTTTCCATTCTCTCCCTCTCTCTCTGTGTATACACACACACACACACACACACACACACACATGGCTTCCTCTTCCCCACCATTCCTTCTTCCTTCCTGGGGGGTGTTAAACACTTCTGCTTGTTCCTGGGGTGGGAGGGGGACAAGGGTTGTCCTGGGCTATTGGCTCAGGCAGCTCGGGTGGAGCTCAGCCACCTCAGGACCCAGATGGGCCTCCCTGTGCAGTGCAACCACCAGTGGTGCTCGGCCAGCTGTTGGTGGCACCTTTGTCCCACAGAGATGAGAACAGCTTCTGCTCGGGTGTCCTATCTGCTCCAGGGGAAAAGAGAAGCAACGAGCTGCCTGTGTGGGTGTAATTTCTGCACAGCCCCCAGCACTCAACACCCAAGGTGCTGGCAGCCTCTCATGCAGACTCCTGGTCTCATGGCCAGGCCTCCGTCTCCAGCCTCCATTCTGTGCCATCCCTGTCCCCCATGGCGGGGAGGAGGTCACCACCCACCCCCTCTGTTTGTTCTCCTCTGAGTCCTCTTCATTGCCCCAGGGCGTTGTCTGTTGATTCTCAAGAGCATCATTGAGAGTAAGGAGGAAACCCAACTGAATATTAATTATGTCTTTCTCTTTCTATTTCTGCTAGAGAATCAGAGTTCTCCTGGGCAATGTGCAGGCCTCTGACCAATTAAAGGAGAGGGACCAGAGGAAGAAATGCATAGTAAACTGACTGATCTAGGTCTGCATGGGTGAGATATATACATACATATGTATTTAAAGTGTGTATATATTTAGGTATTTGAATTTATTTTACAGATTTCTATGTGTGTATAAAGTGTGTGTATGTGTATGTACTCCCCAGATTTAATCATGCCAGCCTTAAAACCCTTCCAGTTTTCCTTCTTCCTTACTATAGGATAAAGTCCAAACTCTCCTTGGCACGGCCTGCTCTCCCTCTGCTCTCTCCACCTTCCAGTGCCAAGTTTCTCTGCCATCAGCCACCTCCCCACCCCCACTCTCAGGCTCCCACCTCGGGGCTCCACTCAATCGCCCTCCTTTGCCTGGTCCCGCCTCTCTGCCTTCGCCTCTCTGCCTTTGCACAGGCTGTTCACTCTGACTGCAGCCCTTCCTTCCCCAGCCCCTCCCCCTCCGTTGCCTGCCTTGGAAAGTTCTACTCATTCATCTGAATGAACTCACTGTCCCTTCTGAGCTAAGCCCTGTTGAGAGGCCAGTGCCCAGCACAGTGCAACCCATACTGAACGAACTCTGGAGGACTCGAGGCTGAGTCTGGGGTGCCCTCCCTCCCGCTGCCCCCAGAAATCCTGGCTCACTAGTCCCCACAGGAGAGCGCAGCCCAGGTGTGTGCTGCTCCTGGTGGCGCCTGCCTCTCCCATCATGCCCCTCAGGGCACCGCTCCAGTCTCCCCTCCAGAAGGGCATTTTCAGCACCCTGCACAGGGCCTGGCACGTGGTTGCCACCCAGTACATATTCATTGGATGAATAGATATGTATTCATAGATCACTACTCATGGGGCAGATAAGCTGGAAGCTGAGAAACTGAAAGCAAAATGTCAGAGGCTTTGCCCAACAAACAGTAATCAGGACCAGCAATAAAGCCTCCCCTACACCCATGACTCGTTCACTGAGGAAAACTGTGCTTTGCACAGACATTGCTACAACTTGTGCGGAAGGTGGTGGTTGTTGGTTTTTGGGTCCTTCCCACCGGTGATGTGTTGTTATGATGGCGTCACAGCCCCTGCAGCAGCCAGGACAGTGGCACCAGGCATGGAGGCCAGCCTGAGGGAGACTCCCACACTGCCGCTGCCCCCCAGACCTGAGCAGAGAGGGTGGCTCACCTTCTTCCCCTCCACACATCTGCTGCAACAGCAAATCCAAGCCCTGTTTCTGATTTCCCACTCGCATTTGCTGTTAGACTCTTGGCTGGTTTTCTGGCCGTCCTGACTGCCAGATCTGGCTTCCGGCCTGGCCAGCCTGGGTGCCCCTTTAAGACTGGGACAGTGTCAAAGGCTATTGTTATTTTCCTGGACTAAGCAGCTTTCTGATTGCTCCCTTCACTACCATATTTCTAACTACTTCCTATTCCTTCTTTCCTTGTATGAGACTTTTAACATCTGTCAGTACGTAAGACCCACGAGAACGGGGATTTTGGCCTTTTTTCTTCACTGTCATACCCCCAGCACCTAGTCCTAGGACAATGGTTGGTCCAAAGTAATTAATACCTTGTTGAACAGAAAATAAATGAATGAATGAAAGTATGAATGAATGAACAGCTGCTCAAACTAAATGAATGAAGGGCATGGACATTCCTTTGGCTGTTTTTCTAACTAGAAATCTCTCCCTGTGATCTATGACGGCTTGAGTCTGGCCCTGTCTGAGTGAGGGACTTCCTCCATGGGCTGGTCTTGTTCCTCTGCCCTAACGATTCCAGCACAGCGAGGAGGGGGAGAAGGAACTGGGAGGGGCGGAGGGGAGAGGTGGCTCTCTTGGGAGCCTCATTGCCCAGTGAAATCTCCTTGGGCAGCTTCCCCCCTTGGCCTGGCGCCTAGCGCCTGCCCTGCCCCTGCCAGAGGAGGTTGGCTTTGGTGACACAGTCAAGCCTCAGTGCCAAGAACAGTAGAAGGAGGAGGGGCCTGCTCCACGGGGTCAGGGGCTAGGGAGCAGGTTCAAAGGGTGAGAAATCCGGGCTCTATGTAGCATCCGGTTTTAAACAACTCTGTTTAGAAGTAGAAGAGAAGCTCTCCGGAAAATGGGAGGGCTCTGGCAGGTCTCCTGGGCCAAGGAACAGCAAGTTCCTGCCAACTAGTGACAGAAGTGGGGATTTGTGGGGAGGGAGGAGGTAAGAGGGCATCGGAGGCAGCCGACACCACCCAACAACATTTTCCCTGCTGAAAGCCTTGCTCTGAAATAAACATGTTTCTGAAAAGCAGGAGGGTTCTTATTCTTCCAGGCTGTGTGCACATGGCCAGCCGACTTCCTGTGACTGCAATTATTCCCAGGTGTGTGTGTTTGTTTTCAAAGAAGGAATATTATAAGCTATTCATGGTCGCTGCCTGAGAATGCTTTGGAATAACAGGGTGGAAAAATCATCTCTACCTCCTCGAGTTTCCAAGGCAGACGCTGGCTTTCCAGGCTCTCTCCTAGGACAGAGCTGGGAAACTCTTTTTCTCCTACAAAGCTCCTTTTCAGCCCATTAGAGCCAGAGTGCCAATAATGGCCTCTTCAGAGCTTTTTAGGCAGGAGGGTGTAAAGCATCCAGACGTGCGGAAAATCTGCTCTGGTTTACTGAGCCCGACAGTGAACTCGGGGAAGGAGAGCTCCAAGGGAGGACCAAGGGGCCGTATGGAGGAGAGGGAGTAGTCATTCTTAACTGCAGAAAGGTCTAAAATCAACGTCGTACAAACAAGAGTAGATTGTGAATCTGGGACACCTGGGAAGACCAAATGGAAGACCCGTATCCGGGAGGAGGGAAACGGGAGAAATGAATGTTTTTTAAAGCCACCCTTTTCAGAAGGCTCTCTGAGAAGAGTAGATCCTCTTTGCTGTTCTAGGCACTCTCATGCATTACTGGAGGAGGCTGGATTTGCACAACCACTTGGGAGAACGTGTTGCATTATAGAAGAAAATTAAAAATGTACAAAACCTACAACCCACCAGTTTCTTTCCTAGTTACATATCCTAGAGCAGAAGTCCTTAATGCTGTTAGTCTCAAGACCCCTTTATAATCTTAAATATTATTGAGGACCCCAAATAACTTTGCTTAGGTGAGTTATATCATTCAATACTTACCATATTAGAAATTAAAACTAAGAATTCAAAAACATTATTAATTTTAAAATAACAATAATAAACCCACTACATACTAAAATAAATAACCAGTATATGAAAAATAATGACAATTTCCAAAACAAGAAAAAACTTAGTGTGAGTGGTCACATTGTTTCACAGTCTTGCAAATGTGGTTTAATAGAAGAAAGCTGGATTCTCATATTTGCTTCCGTATTAGTCTGTTGTGATGTCACATGTCATGTAGCTGCTGGAAAACTCCACTGCTCACTTGTGAGAGAATGAGAGTGAGAAAGGCAAATGACATCTTCGTATAATTATGAAAATAGTGTTGACTTCACAGACCCCCTGGGAGGGTCTCAGGGGCACCCAGGAGGCCCCTGGCCACAATTTGAGAACTGCTACTCCAGAGAAAATTCCAATCCCAGAAGTTATAGCATACAAGCATGTTCAGAACAATATTATTCATAACAGCAAAAAACAACTTAAATGTTTATAAATAATAGAATAGATAATAAATTGTGGTATATTCACAATATCAATGAATTTCACCAATACTTTAAAAAAATAATAAAATATGATTTTATATTTATAGAGTTCAAAACCATAAAAATATATTATCTGGGGGTATAAGTATATGGTAAAACAGTAAAGAAAAGCAAGGATTGGGTTATCTCTGCACGAGAGGGAAAGGAATACCATTGCAGAGGGACATACATAAAGTATTAGAAATCTTTTTGTGTCTTTTATGAGGGGCTAGTTTTGCTGCAGTAACGAACAGCCCCTGGAATCTTAGTGGGTTAAATACAGCAAAGGTTCATCATGGGTCAGCTAACAGGGCCTCCATCAATTGATATGTCTCTATGAAGTGTGGCAGGGGAGGGAATATGGCCAATCATACACTTGCTCTTAAAGACCATCTGGAAGTGGCACCTGTTGCTTCTGCTTACATTCTCTTGCCTAGAGCAAGTCACATGACCATGCATAACTTCAAGGGAGTGGGGAAGTGCAATCCTCCCATGTGCCTAGAAAGAGGGAAACTGAGATATTAGTGGTCACTTGGTATTGTTCTACTTCTTAAGTGGTGGGTACATACGTATTTGCTTAATTATTATTATTTATACTACATATATATGTATACATATATATCTTATTTAAAATTTTTTTCAGGTATAAAATATTGGAAAGAAAAAAGAATAGGTACATGGTCCTTAGTTATGCTGAACAAACTCATGTATTTGGATTTTTTTTAAAAAGTGGAAGCTTAGAAAGGGGAAGGTGAGAGCTGAATTAAGAAGGATTAGGAATTCCTGGGTCACTGATCTTCAAACTGGGTAAGCATAGTCTCAGGTCTGCAAACACATTCTAAAAGGTTCTTGTATGGGTAATATTAAGATATCGATTTCTAGATGCTAACTCTCAAATGTCCTGTTTCCTAAAGCTGTTATTCCTGAGAATGCTCCCACATTTGGGCTCTTCTTTTTTCCCCCTCTCCTGTCTCTTAAGTGTCCTTTCCCCTTTTTTCAGAAGAAAGATGTGGCCCACCTTGTCTTGTTTGTAAAAATCTCCAAGCTCCAACCAAAGAGACAATGTAAAACCAAACCGAACCAATGTTCGAGTTGAAAAATAAATTATGCTAATAACTGGATTACAAATCCTTTTATAAATCACATATTATCCAATTATTTTAACAAAGGTGAAGGGAAAATCTAATGAATATTTAATAACATCAGTATTGGACAGCATAGCTTGAGAGCTTTATGGTCACAGAAAAGCAAAGGAATATTAAATTTGAATTTGTATACATTTTAAGAGGAATGATAAGGTGATCAATAAAATATTTTAATCATAAATTTGTATTATATCAGGATAAAGTTCCATAGAGGAAGAAGAATGGAAATACAACTCAAGGAGAAAAAGGAATAATGTTAAATTTTTGACTGGTAAAAAAGAACTTGTTTGTGATATTTTATATTTATTCATTTTTTTATTGATAGAAATACTTGTACATATTTATGGGGCACATGGGATGTTTTGTTATATGCGTAGATGTGTAGTGATCAAGTCAGGGTGTTTGGGGTGGCCGTCACTTCGAGTATTTATCATTTCTATGTGTGGGAACATTTCAAGTTCTCTTTTCTAGTTAATTTGAAATATACAGTACATTGCTGTTAGTCACCCTACTCTGCTATTGAACATTAGAACTTATTCCTTCTACCTCACTGTATGTTTGTACCCATTAACCAACCTCTTCATCCCCCCACCTTCTACCCCTCCCAGCCTCTGGTTCCTATCATTCTACTCTCTACCTCCAATGAGATCCACTTTTTTAGCTCCCACATATGAGTGAGAACATGCGACATTTGTCATTCTGTGCCTGGGTTGTTCATAATTTTTAAAAAGATGATGGAGGATATCAAACTGCTGTAACATTTAAATTCTATTTGGATACATTTAAGTAGAGATATACAGTTATTTAAAAATGTATAACTTAAAATGTTAAAAATATTTCAAATTCACAGTGGAATTCAATCTTTTGCAGCTATTTAAACTCAAGATGAAAAATTTTAAATACCAACACAAAAATTTTAAGGGGGATACATAATGTTTCAAGATTCTTTTAGGGGATATGCAAGCAAGCAAAATTCTTAAAGATCCTCAAACTGGATGGCCTTTATTTTTCCTTTCGACTCTTTGAATTTTGTAGATATGGTCTAAGAGTTCACTCTAGCAAGTGGGCACCGCAAATAGCAAGACACATGTCCCCAAATGTAAAGGTTTACTTACAATCAAGTGTCCTAACAAAAACAAAATCAAAACAAAGAAACAAATACAACCTGTGTGCGCGCGCGCTCTCTCTCTCGCTCTCTCTCTCTCTTTCTCATAAACACACACACACAGTGTCCCCCCCTCCCCCACCTCCGGCAGGCCCCCACTCCCACAATGGGGACTGTGGTGCAGGTGGTTCATGAACCGTACTGCAGAGAAACATGAGCTTGGTTAGCAATGTGGGGTGTTCTGGTCACTGGGAAGTCTCTGGAGGTGGGGTGGCCTCAAAGAGGATCATTAAAGATCAAAAATCCCATTTGAAGTTGTTTGCATTGCTGCAGTGTAAATCCTCTGAACCCGTCACACAAAAGTCTTGGACTGGTGTTTGGTTTGGTTTTGGTGGAAATCAAGGCACAGGCCTGAATTCCATATCTGGGTGCAGGCCTGGCACAGTACACACAGGATGGCAAATTGACTCAAGCTGAAACAGTCCAGGGAAGCAGAAACTAAGAACCATAGGCGAGAATCTAAGCCACCTCACACCCCACCGAGAATACGCAGACATGCTGGGGGCGGTGGCCTGTCCAGGGCAGTGGGCCTGAGGCTAGTGTCCATCTGCTCTGCATTTTGTCAGGTGTGAGGAGCCCAGCTTGCCTGTGCTCATTCCAGCAGGACTCCTTGTGGTGTTGCCCAACTCCAGGTGTCAGGAATAGCCCGGCCGTTCCCAGAGGCAGCAAGCAGGCAGGAGGGACAGAGGAGACTGGGCAGGTAGGTCTCCAAATGACCTTAAGTCACCACAGTCACCAAGCTACTTTGGTGCTGAAGGCAATGGGAAAATATTCCTGTGACCCAGTGAGTGCTTCCCATACAGGTGAGCCCTGGCAGCTGGAGAGAGGGTGCGTCATCCTGGCAAAGGTGGAGAGGAGGCATTCGTCATGCTATGGAACCTGGTGTTCCAGCCCTGAGTCAGCCA
Organism: Eulemur rufifrons; assembly: GCF_041146395.1. NCBI lineage: Eukaryota > Metazoa > Chordata > Mammalia > Primates > Lemuridae > Eulemur > Eulemur rufifrons. The sequence goes on from NC_091001.1 coordinate 65,452,474, forward strand.
CAGATTGGTGAGGACCAAGCCTGCCTTTCCTAAGGGCTTCCATGCTCGGCGGGGCCCTCCCAGGTCAGGGGCATGGGAGGGGCTGTTGCTCAGCAGTGGCCCTGGGACCAGCTCCCAGAAAGTGGCAGTGGGACTCAGGCAGCTTTGGCACCATTTCAAAGGCTGGCATCAGACGCTTATCAGCTGGTTTTTGTACAAGACCCAGGCTTAGGTTGCATAAGAGAATGTAAACAATGCCAGGGACACCAAAACAGCTTTCTTTAAATGGAGCTCAGACCCTAGGCTGGGTGCTTCTGCCTCCCTTTGGCCTTGGTGATGGAAAACACAAATATTAGCCCAGAATGGAAGAAGATTCCACCTTGTAGGAAGATGGAAGATTGACTCCAGGAAAGTCCCAGAGATGGATGCAAAGACAGGCAGGGTCTGCACTTCATCTTTTCTTCAAATGTCTTGCTGTCTGTCATCTCTGAAGGCCTCAGAGCCTGTTGTCACATCACATGGGGAATGCCGGGGGGCAAGCTAAAAAGAGGTGAGAACAAGCAGTGCCACTGCAGGAGAGTTCTAGAGATTTTACACGATAATGAGGGGCAGCAGGGAGGCATTCCAGATTTAACAAACATTGACTCCCTGATAAAAGTCTCTAAAAACCATCATTCTCAATCTGTATTTTAATATGACTCACATGACCTTCACCTGCATGATTCACCCCTATGGACAGGCCAGCTTTCAACACAACTGTCAAGTTCGTGTGCAATTCCTGGCTTCCTAGCTCTAACTTCACTGCTTCCTCTCTAGCTTAGGAGTAAAGGAAGAATGTGTATAAAGGTAATGTTATTGCAGGGTAACCTTGAATTGCTCCAATTCATTAAGACAGTAAATTCTTTGCAAAATTGAGGAATGAAAGGAGGCTGCATCTCTTTTATCTGTCATCAGTTTTGCTCTGGCCCCTATTGCAAGAATGGCCGTCTCTCTTTCCCAGGGTCATGCCCCTGTGATGAGCTCGGGAAGTCCATGTTCCCAGGATGCTTATCTGAAACCCAAGGGTCAGTCCTGATCTCTTGGGCCACTGGAGCCCTCTGAGGCACAAGCCTGAAGGCTCTGGGCTCCTCAGCCACTGCCATGCCTGGGGCTCCCAGATGGCTGCCAAGCCAGAGGGGCAGAGCCTGAACAACCAGAAAAGGTCCTCCACACACTGTCGCTGCAGTTGCTACAGATTTTCATTCAGTAACCCCTATGTGAGCTCCAGAGTCTGCCCGGGTCACTCCCATCTCCTCTGCACCCCTGAGGCTGGGACTATCCTTGTTGCTAATCCTGGAGTTTGTGGCTGGCTCTGGTTACAGCCAGCAGCCAGGGTACATTTCCTACTAGCAATTGTCCTTTGAGCACAAGACAGGACAATTCCTGCCCCGTTTCAATACTATGCTTAGCTGAGTGGCTGCCACTCAAACGGAACCACAGAGCCACTCACCCAGGGCACGGTCTGCCTAGGAGAGCAAATGGGGACAGTTCTCAAGCTTGCCTTTCACAGACTGAGGACCACAGCCCCCTTTCTCCTCTGCATTCCTGTACCCCAAGCCCACACTCAGTTCCTAACACAGAATGGGCGACATATCTTTCAAGGAGACAAACTCCTCGAGTCTCCTTAGAAACAAAGTTCTTGGGATCAACCTCACAGCCAAGAGTTGTCACTCAGTCTTTGAGAACTGCTGACCTTGAAGGTGGGCCCTCAGCACAAATGTCTTCTCAGTCCCAAACCAAGCCAAGCTCTGAAAACATTCCCCATCTCTTTGTCAGGGGACAATTGCCCTGTTACCATTCTGCAATGTCAGCTATGAATATCAGCTGCAGGTTGTGTTCGTTAGGGTTTTGCTAGATGTTGTAACAAATCGAGCCCCAATTTCAGTGACTTAACACGTTAGAAGTCTATTAATACTTCTCACTCAAATAAGAGTCCAATGTTAGATTCCTTATCAGTGAGGGCTTTTTGTCATGTGATGATTCAGGGGCATAGGCTACTTCCATTGTGTGACTCTTCCTATAACTTAAAAGTTCTCTGCATCTAATTGGCAAGTCATGACTTCTTTTAATTATGGTAAAATATACATAACATAAAATTTGTCATTTTAACCATTTTTAAGTACAAGTTCAGTGGTATTAAGTGGTATTAAGTACATGGACATTGTTGTACAACCATCACCACTGTCCATCTGTGGAACGCTTTCATTTTCCATACTGACACTCTGCACTCATTTAACACCAGACCCCTCTTCCTCTCTTCCCCCAGCTCCTGGAAACCGCCATTCCCCTTTCTGTCTCTGCGAATTTGACTACTCTAGGTACCTCACCCAAGTAGAATCATACAGTATCTGTCCTTTCGTGACTGGCTCATTTCACTTAGCGTAATGTCTTCAATGCTTCAACACACCTTTGTTGTGGCAGGTATCAGAATTTCCTCCCACTGTATGTATAAACCACATGCTGTTTATCCTTCATCCATCATGGACACTTGGGTTGCTCCCACCTCTTGGCTATTCACACTCTCTTCTTAACCATCTTGACCTGCAAGTGACACCTGTCATTTCTGATCACATTCCACAGGAGAATGTATGACATAGCACCACCTACATGCAAGGGAGCCAGAAAATGCAATCTCTGGCTGGGCAACCACTTCTCAGAAGCAATTCAGCCTATGGAAGGTGAGGCACAGTTTGTTGGGACGAGGACGACTGGCTGTCCTACCACCCCTTCTCCTTTGTACTTCCTGTAACAGCTACTTACAGTGGCCCAGGAAAAAAAATGTCTTTCTTTTTCCTTTTCAGTTCCCAACAGGACGAAGATTTCTAGCTCTGAATGTGTGTTCAGTAAATAGCTATAGCTAATATTTGTGCAGACGTTTGCAGTTTCCTATGGCCTTTTCCTGTTGTATAGTGGCTCAAGTTCTGATTCTGTCTCTGTCACTGTCTCACTGGATGAGATTTATAGCACCCTTAGCTCTACAATAAACTCAATACATAGTTATTAACCTTCACAGCAACATGAGAGGTATTATTTAATAGGTATTATTTCCCTATTTGTACACATGTGGATATTGTATCTCAGAGAGATTAAGTGATTTGTTCAAAGTTACCCAGATCAAAAATGGTGGCCCCATCTCTCCATCTGCACCTCTCTCATGGGAAACCATCACCATGGCATTGAAAAGTAACCTTGATGTCCTTCAAAGGAAACTCCGAGTCCCCAAACCAAACTCAGCCCTCTGTGAACCACCTCCTTGCTCTGGAGCTGCTGGATCTGAGCTGAGCCCCACTAGACAATGTGGCAAGGGGAGGAGAAGAGGACCTGTCACTCAGGAGCCTGTCCTCTGTTCCTGGCCCAGGGGCCTGCCCAGGACCCCCTTGGAGAACAAAGACTATCTTCCCAGCAACATTCATGGAGTCCCTCCTATGTTCCAGACCCTGGGGATATAATAGGAATAAGAAATGATCCCTCCCCTCTAGAGAGTGCAGTGTCCCACCAGTGAGGTGGACATGTGAACAATAGCTCTTGTACAGTGTGATGAGCAATACAGAGAGATGTACAAAGTGCTATGGGAATTTGCATGAGGGGCAATTAATTTTTCCTGACATGCGACAATCTACAGCAATAAGGCAACAACTGAGCTGGGGGTAGATGGCTAAGAGAGGGTTAAGGGAAGGCTATTTTAGGTAGAAAGGACAAGAAAGTCTCAACGGTGTCAAAGAGCAGGGGATGTTTAAGGAGGAAGAGTAGGTAGAGGGAGGGAAGGCAAAGCATGCATGGGTGGAGACAGGGTGGCGGAAGGGACCAGAAGATTAGATGAGGGGTGGGGCAAGGCCCACATTTCTGCAGGTGGGGCAAGGAGATTATGAACTGGGGGCTAATAGGATCAGAGACATTGTTGACAAAGCTTCCTGGGGCAGGGGTGAACAATGTGAAGCAAACTAATTAGCCCATTTCATTCCAACCCCTTCCTTCCCAGAGGGCAGGACCACCCTAGCCATTCTGGGGCTGATATCTCATGACAGGCTCACTCTAGGCAAAGGCCTGAGGAGAGACCACCTGAGGACATCTATTCTCCCACAATGACACCCCCCTTAGTCTGGAGGTGCTGAAGGACTCCTGGTAGATGTTGTCTCCTCCCTTTGGCTCATAGACTAAGCCAAACCCTGAGGTGGCTGTCTCAGAGCCAGAGTCTCTCTGACACTTGCCAAGATAGAATTGAAGCCCAGGATGCCAGGATTGTTGGGCCTTCTCCCTGCTCCCATGAACTGAGTGCACGGAAGGAGGCACAGGGAGTTGGGGAAAGAAGGCAGAAGTGACAACAGCGTGGTGTGAGAACGCAATCCAGCCATCCACAACAGGGGCTCACTGGCATCCCATGCACACAAGAGCTGGCCTCCCATTGCCCTGACAGCAGATGTGTTTCTTCTAAGTGCTTTGCAAATAGGGGGAGAAAGTGCAGGCATTATGGGTTGACAGTGGACATGTGGTAAGAAATCAAAACCTGAAGATAACAGTTGCCCTTCCCTAGAAGCCAAAGGCAGCAATGCCCCTTCTCTCAGGGAACACGGTGGGCCAGACACACTTGGTCTGGGAGGCCCTTGGGAGCTCCAGTTCTCCCCAGGTGGACATAGGCAGGCCTAGGTTTGAAGTGCAACCTAGTTGTGATGGTGTTCAAAAGTCGGGGCAGAGGGCACAATCAGGTTTCATAAGATTCTAAGCTGCTGATCAACATACCTTGGAAGAGTAAGCTTTTGGGGATACAGAATTTATTTTGAGAGAGTGGAGTTGAGGAAGTTAAGAAGTGATATTGGAGGCCTAAGGATAAAAGGACCTTTGAATGGAAGTTATAGGAAAGTGGATTTGGCATCAAAACAAGGGAGGGCTTATTCCAGTTTGACCCATCCCAGATTGGTGGAGGCTGTGGGCTTCATGTTATTAACAGAAGCCAAGCAGAGATGTGACAATAGTTGGGGGTTCCTAAACTGGGCGGGAGTTTGCATCAGATGCACCCATAGCCCTTTGTGCCGAATTACAGTCCTAGCTCTGCTTTCAGCTAATGGAACAAACTTGGGCCAGCAACACCACCTCTCCTGGACTCTGTTTCATCATTGCTAAGTTGGAAAGACAGGGAAAATGGCTGGGGAGCCCCAGGCCCACAGTGCTAAGCCGCAAAGGCAAGCGAGCATAGTCTTGGGAGCTGGGCCTCCAGATCCATCAACTCCATCTGATGACTTGGAAGTTCGTTCAATCCCCAACATTGGAGACCAGCAGAGCAGGTTTGTCTTGTTCTAATTATTATTTGGATGACTATTTGGCTCATTCCAGAGCAAGGCTTGAATCAAGTCAGACCTGTTAATTGAATCAAGGTTATATAATCATATTTGGGCATTTAAATGCAAACCAATTATGTTGGAGCCCAAGCTTCTTGTACATAAGGAGGGAGTTCTAGTGTCAGGAATGTGTGCTTGTGCGGAAAGCCTAACCCCCAAAGTGAAGGGCGGAGCACTCCAGGACACTCCTGTTTCGGTGAGGTGTTGTAATACTTACTGCTCTGGGCACAGTCTGGGAAGATGCTGGAGACATCTCAAACAATTATGACATGGACTTTACCCCAGCCCGTCAAACCCATTACATTTGGAACACGTCTCCCTGTGGCATTTGGCTTGCCTTATAAGTGCACCATCAGAATCTGCAGGAGGCATTTGCAAGGATGCTTCCCTTGGCCTTTCTGGTTCAGCATTCCCTTCTCTTCTCCCTCAATAAATATATGCCATAAGGCCTGATTAGTTAGTTTTTTCACTTGGGCCTCTTTCTAGTTCCCAGTCTCGGTCCCAATGCTTCCTAATGCCACACTCCTCAACTGTCGGCCCCCTCTACAAGGAGAGAGGCAGGTGGCAGCGGAAAAGTGATGGACAAGTCGATATGGGGGTGGGCACCATAAAGCAATGATCAGGAGGAATTCACTGGTCTTGAGTTTGCAGTGTTTGTCACTAAACTCTAAGACTCATCCAGGCCGAATAGCCTCAGAGGGCCCTAGTCTATAGGCTCCCTGTATGTTGTGCCCTCCTCACTTGGAAGGTGAGTGACCAGATGCCCAGTCTCTGTCCAGTGTTAAGAAGTGCCCTGGCAGACTTTGTTGAGACCACCCAGCCTTGAAAGCCTCACAACCAGATGCCATCACAAGCACTTTCTGCTCTTATACCTGTGTGTGTCTCTTACATGAAATCGTCAGGCTGCCTCTGAGGAGGGATATTCTAGGGAGAGTTTCATCTTCATCACCATCCTGGATAGGGAACCTCTGCAGACTCAGAGTTGCAAAAGTCAGGGAGGGGCTGCTTACTGGAGGTGGAGATTTCATTGTAAACACGTGGCTGAAATGTGTCGTGCATGGACAGGTGTGCTAGTGTGCCCTATATACAGCCTCTGGCTTCGGCAAGGCCAAGTGAGACATCAAGCTGATCTTTTCAGATAGGCTTCATTAGACCCACAGGAGACTGACTCTCTGACTGACTTTGGATTACCCTTTTCTTGCCAGGAGTTATATTAAATGATTCTGTCTGGAACTGTGGTCTTAATAGCCACATTTTATTTGCTGTGGCTTTTCCGTCTTTTGGGACTCAGCTATCAAGGGCTCATATTTATTCCAGGTCAGCCCTTTACCCTCTTCCTCCCAGGGCATCTGTGGCACAGATAAGCCCATGACATCTGGCAGGGCAGGCAGGACTATTAAGTTTAGGTGGGAATGTGGGCGTTAGCACGTCAGAGTAACTCTGAGAAAACATTCCAAGCCAACCCTTCCACATGGGAACTGAACCCTCAGGAATCACCAGAAATAAGGACCGCAGTCTCGCCTCTCAGAAGGAAGTTCAAGGTAAAGGCTTGCTTTGTGCCAGAGCTCAGGGAAGAGGGAGGCTCAGCGTGGCCTAGCCCATTCCCCTGATGAACTTCCACAAATGCCACTCTGGGCATATGAAGGGGGGTGGGGAGGGAAGAAAACACCACCCCTGCCCTGGAGCTCTGGGATGGTGGCTGTTAACCCCCAAAGGTGCCCGCAGATCTGGTTGGGGTCTACATCTGCTTGGCTGAAGGATAATGGTCTCAGGGCTAAACTTATTGGCATCACTCACTCAGAGGGCTCTGACCAGGAGCTATTTTCAGATGACACGGATTCCCAGGAGGCACTTGCCTCCTACCTATGACACGTCCAAGAGTGACTCTTGCCACATGGCTATAGAGAGAAATGAAGCTTTTCTCTGATGATGTCACTGGGAATTTTAAACTTCCCAAAAGGGAGAGGCTGTGACTGGGAATACGGACTTCCCAGTGTAACCTGCTCATCACACTCCCAGATCTGGGCAGAAAAAGAAACAGAATGGTGGGTACCCTAAAAATAAAAAGAAAAATGTTTTTCAAGTTATGAAATCTAGACTTTATAATTGCTGGTTTAAAGTATATGGTGCTGCTTCAGTTTCTAAAACAGGAGGGGGTCAGATCTAGAGCTCAAAATGTCTAAGTGGTTGTTTGAGAACAGGTATTTAAAGGCAACTTAGAGGAGAGTACGAATCTGTAGTACAGGGCCATGAATCTGTAGTCACTTTCCCAGTAGTGCTCTGAGGTCTTGGGTTTCATAAAAGATAATAATAATTCCTCCTTTTAAGGAAAGTTGAGTCTAATTGTAGTTTTTCCTGTCTGCTGTCTCTCTGTGTCCTTATTTCCCAATCCTATCCATCTTTCAAAACCTAGTCCAAATACCACCTCCTTCCATGGGTCTTCCATGATTGACCCCAGTTGGAATCTACTTCTTCCCCCACTAAATTCCATACCGCTTTATCTACACCTCTCCAATGGCCACTTTCTACTCACTATAAGTTACACACTTGTTTTATAACAATAAATTTCAAAAGATTGAAATCTTACAGAGTATGTTCTCTGAATTAAATTACATATCAGTAAAATACCTAGATAATCCTATATATTTGAAAATTAAATAACACACTTATAAATAACCATAGATCAAAGAAGAAATTTTAAGGGTGATTAGAAAATATTCAAATTGAATGATAATGAAAATTCAATATTACATTTCAAAATTTGTGGAGTGCGGGTAAAGCAGTGCTTAGAGGGAAATTAATACCTTTAATCTGATAATAGTGTCTGGATATCTAAGCCTCTAGGGATACCAGGGAAGTTTTCCTGTGTTATTTTCTCAAATAGGTTTTCCATGCTTATCGGTTTTTCTTCTCCCTCACAGTTACCTATAATTCTTATATTAGTTCACCTTGCATAATCCCATATTTCTCACAGTTATTGTTCCTTCTTCTTTGTTCTTTGTTTTTTTACTGACTGAGTTACTTCAAAATCCTTGTCTTTAAGCTCTGAAATTCTTTCTTCTGCTTGGTCTAGTCTGTTGTTAAAGCTTTCTATTGTATTTTGAAATTCTCCAAATGACTATTTCACTTCTTTAAGTTCTGTTCTCTTTTCTGTTATCTATCTCTTTAGTGAATTTTTTGTTCATGTCCTGAATTATTATTTTTTTGTTTCTTTGACATGGTTTTTCACCATATCCTCAATTCCATTCATCTTATTTGCCATCCGTAATCTAAATTCTATATCTGTCATTTCAACTTCTTTTTGGTTGGAGTTCATTGCTTGAGAGCTATTGTATCCTTTAGGAATGCTGAGATAGCCTGTTTTTTCACGTTGCCAAAGTTTTCGTGCTGGTTCCTTCTCATCTGCGACCTCTTCTCTTTGCTCAAAATGGATAGCAGATACAGTACACCTGTTCTCCTCTGCCGAGACCTCTGTTGCTTAGTGAAGATAGGGATGGTCTCGGGATGGTGTGCTTAGATCCTACTCCAGAAGCTTGACGGGAAGAGGGAAGAATGCCTTTAACACTGCTGCCCTGCTGCATCTCCCCTGTTCCCCTGTGGTTGTCACTGGGCTATTGTGGCAAAGCTGGCTTCTGGTACTGGTGAGCATGTGAGGTGAGGCTGGCTGATAGGATGGAGCATGAGGAGGTCTGCTGGGCAGAGAGTGCATGTTTACAGGCCTGGGTGGATGAGATGCCTGATGTGCGGGTGGGGTGAGGTGTGCACAGAGTGTGGTGCATGCACAGGTAATAGTGGGTGTGCAGGGCATAGCGGGCCCACGAGGAAGAGCAGACCCAGTGGGCAGAGGGGGCCTGTGGGTCACAGCTCACACATGTGGTGGAGTGGAACCCCAGGACAGAGTGGACCCACAGGGAAGGGCACCTGCATGGGATGGAGCAGGTCTACAGGGCATGGCACTCACACATGCAGGCTGGGGCATCCACAGGGCAGGGTGTATGGGCTGGGCAGGGTGCATGCAGGGTGCAATGCCTAGGGCACTTGTGTGGAACGGCACAGGCCTGTGGCATGCAGTTTACCCAGATTCAAAGGCAGTGGCCATGCTGGCTCTCCCCTTGCTTGGGGCCTCCTAGGCAGCAGTGGTGGTGGTTCAGCTGCCCCAACAGTGGGCACTGAGAGCTACAGGCACATGCTCTGCCCAGGTCCTGAGGGAAGTGCAGTTGAGGGGGATCACCCAGGCCACAGCAGTGGGCACCAGGCCAGTGGTTTCCTGTTCTCTTGGTGGTGGCGGAGGTGGCAGGGGTGCCTGTCACCTGCTCATGGGGCATGCGCAAGCACCAGGATTCCATGCTCCCTCCTCACCTGGCAGGGGCAAGGGGGAGGCAGCAGTCACAGATCTGACCCCTGGGCAGAAGCAGCATTCTGGGATTGGGATGTTACAATGGCACCAGCCACAGTGCCCAGGGCTTGCAAGCCAGCTGTCCCTTCTCTATGGAGCAACACGGCTGCACAGCATCTAGTCAGGTCTCCGTATCAGTCTGGAGGTTGGCCATGGTGGAAAGGCCCTCTTGCTGCTCTGGTTGTATCCTCAGGGGAAGTATAGAGCCCGGGATTCATTCCTCTGTCCCTTTCCCACGTGTGGGCGCCTTCCCTAATTACCTTTGGTCCTGCTGAGCAGGTCATCCCACTTCTATCTTCTTCTTCACTTCACTCCCACCTCCTTTCTGTGGATTTCCAGTGCTCTTGCTCAGATGATCAATCCAACAGTGGATCTCTATTCATCACTCTCAATCCTCTCCATGACAGCGGCATTGTGCAGGCTGCTTCTAGTCCACTACCTTCTTCACCTAGTTCTCTTAGTAATTAATTTAATAAAAGATATATAATAGCTTTGCATTAAAAACTACAAAATATTATAGAGAGAAATTAAAGAGGACCTACAAAATGGAAAGATACATGTCACAGATTGGAAGCTTCAATATTGTTATAATGTCAAGTTTATTTAAAATAACCTAAAGATTCAACACAATTTCAGTTACAAGCCTAACATAGAAATTGATAGGTTGATATTACATTTATATGGAAATAGAAAGGGCCTAGAATAGCCAAAACAATCTTGGAGGGAAAAACCCCAAAGCTGGAGGACTCACACCACCTGATTCCAATACTTACTATGAAGCTACTATAATCATGGTAGGGAGTTATTTAGGTAAGGATACACAAAGAGATCAATTGAACAGAACAGAGAATACAGAAATAGACCCATACATGTATGATGTATTGACTTTTGACATAGGCATCTGGAATAACTGGATAAACTAAACTGGATAATATGAACTGCAATCACTGTTCATACCACATACAAAATTTAATTCAAGATGGAACAAAGACTTATGTGTAAAAGCTAAAATTCTAAGGTTTCAAGAGAAAACTTAGATAAGTATCTTCCCAAGGTTAGACAAAATTTTCTCAGAAAATTTTCATAAAATACATAGTCATTAAAAAAAGAGAAAGTAGACTTCGTCAAAGTTAAATTTTTCTGCTCATTAAAAGAAACCATTAAGAAAATAAATTGGCAAGCTACAGCATAGGAAAAATATTCACAATGCATGTAACTACCAAAGAACTTGTATCTAGAATATAAGAACTCACAAATTGATAACTGAAAGACAGCCCAATTTTTTTTTTAAAGGCAGGGAAAAGATTTGAACAGACAATTTGTGGAAGGAAATATGTGAATAGCAAATAAGCACATGAAAATATGCTCAATATCATCAGTCATCAGGGAAATACATAGTAAAATTACAATGTGATACCATTTCAAATCCACCCAAGTGGCTAAAATTGAAAGCCCCAAATGTGGATGAAGATACGGAGCAACTAGATCTCTCTTACGTCGCTGGTTATAAAAATGGTACAGCCACCTCAGAAAACATTTGATGATTTCTTGTAAAATTAAACACAGACCTACTCTATGTTCCAAGAATTCCACTCGTGGATATTTACTCAAGAGAAATGAAAATATGTATCCAAAAAGAATTGTGTAAATATATTCACAGAAGCTTTATTCATAATGGCCCCCAAACTGGAAATAACTTAAAAGCCTATCAACGGGCTGGATAAACAATTGTGGTATGTTCATACAATGAAATACTACCTAGCAATCTTTCTTCCTCTCTCTCTCCCCCACACACATATATACACATATTTACATTTTAAAAATTCCTAAATCTATATATATGGAAAACTGTGAGTTCTCACTGATGTCTAAATTCCAATCCAACCACCACAAGGTTCATTTTTCTCTCTTTCCATATTTGCAACTCCCTTTCCTGACAGTAGCATCTTCTCCCCTTAATACATGTGCTTAGTTGGTCACTCCTCCTGTGTGGGATCGGTCTCCCATCTCTACCCCCGCCTTCCCCATCCCGATGCCCTCCTCACCACACTCAGGCTCTGGCACTGCACACTGGGCTGTCCCTCCATGGGGACACCCTCCTTACCCCACCGGGGCTGGAAGACACTGCTCCTGGCCACAAAGGGCCCCCCACCATGGACACATACCTTGGCTCAGAAAGGAAAGAGAAGCGACCAGAAGAGGAGGAAAAGGAAGGGATGAATTTAATTTGGTTATTATTATTATTTTATAATTTAAGCTCATTCTTTTTCTTCTAAACCATGTCCCTGGGGCCTCAACCTTTACAACCAAGTAGAGGAAAAAACAAGGAATTTTCTTAGACACAACGGCAGTTCTCTCTCTAAGAGAAATTCTCTCATTCTCCTAAGGACATTTATTCAAACAGCTGCTAGTTTTTAAAATAACAATAGAGTTTTTTTCCTTCTTTTCACTGTCAATAATATCAACAAAGTCTTTCTATGTACCAAATGACAAGCACATGCTTTATCTGCTGTAGCTCCTCTGAGCTACGTTGTACTCATTTTTCAAATGAGAAGTTTGCAGAGTAGCTGGGACTCAAAATGCATTTTTTTCCTCTCTAAAACTTGTATTTCCCAGCATATTGAATGTCTTTCCCATAATCAATCAAGAGACCAACACACACACAATTCATTCTTACATGGTTAAGAAGAATAATTCCAGTAGCCTGGGGAGCCCAGATGAGCAGATCCTGTAGAAAGAAGTCCTAGCACAGACTTCCCAGAGGGAGGAACAGCTGATCAGCCCCCGTCTTACAGGCCCATGAGGCAGAGGTAGAGGGGTCACACAGACCCGGAAGTGTATGAGGCTCTTTTTGTAAAATAACAGGTTTCCAAACACACTCTTTCCACCATTCTTCTAGATTAGCATTAGATTTAATTATTTAATTTCAATTTATTAGAGATTTGACATTTTAAAAATCTAGTGTATTATTAGGCTCGCATCAGCGCTGGGGAAGTGGGAGATAATGGACATTGAGTATGAAAAAGTTTCAGTATCATTTTTTATATGGGAGACACAAAATGCATAAAAGTTTCTTTATTAAATTTTCTTTGAATTTTTCCAATGTTACCGACAACATTTTGTTTTATTGGTTACTACCGTAGCATCTGTTAAGAACAAATCTCAGGGAAGGGGTACACAGAACCTCTCTTTATTATTTTTGCAATTTCCTATAAGTCTATAATTATTTCAAAATTAAAAAGCAAAAAAACCAAACAAATGAAAAACAACTACCAAGCTCAAAAACACTATGACAAGCATTTATTGTAGAATGCTGGTACTTGAATTAGGTATTACATTTCTTGCTAAAATCAACTCTTTCTATAACACATTTAGAAAACATCTAAATACGGGTTTGAAACTGTCTGCACACTGAGCAAGACTTGTACATCTATGAAACATTATCATTTCTCCAAAACATGTTCTTTTTATTTCTCAAATTTAATCCTACTTTTTTTTTTTTTTTTTGAGACAGAGTCTCACTCTGTTGCCTGGGCTAGAGTGCCGTGGCATCAGCCTAGCTCACAGCAACCTCAAACTCCTGGGTTCAAGCGACCCTCCTGTCTCAGCCTCCCGAGTAGCTGGGACTACAGGCATGCGCCACCATGCCTGGCTAATTTTTTCTATATATTTTTAGTTGTCCAGCTAACTTCTTTCTATTTTTAGTAGAGACAGGGTCTCGCTCTTGCTCAGGCTGGTCTCAAACTCCTGAGCTCAAAGCATCCTCCCACCTCAGCCTCCCAGAGTGCTAGGATTACAGGCGTGAGCCACCACGCCCAGCCTAATCCTACTTTTAAATGCTTTTTTTCTCAAAAATGTTCTACATTTGTAAGTGAAAAACCTGAAAATTTACTATTTTTATTTCTTATTGAAAAATAAAATATGAGCTGTCGGGGGCGGGGGGGTGGGGGAACGGGGGGGGGGGGGGGAGCTCAGGATGCAGGTGGTTTGCAAACTCCTATGTAAAAGTCTCCAGTGCAGCATCCCCCTATGTTGCCCTCCAGACTGATCCCTGCAATGGCCAGTCCTTTGGGCAATCACTGCCATCTGGTGTCAGGACTCGAGGTTCCTGGGAGGGGGGAAGTGTCAGGAGGTGAGAGATGAGGATGGGCCCTGTATTCATGGCTCAGGAGCGGCACTTCACACTCCAGCCAAAAGAGAGTCACTAAGGCTTTCTTTCAATAGGAAGAAACAAGATGAAATCTCTGGGTTTTGGGAGGTACAGCATATCATCTAATCTAAGGTACCTGAGTGTAAGACCCACCATTATTATATGTGCCTCTACAAAGGGAAATGCAGCCAAGATGAGGAGTAGGCAGGGAGTTTAGGACACCCAAGGGCTACACTCTCAGAGGAAGGGTGGAAAAGGAATGAACACCCTTCACTGCCAGGGCGGGCAAGGAAGCCTGAATGCCTCAACCTTGGCACTGGGTGGAAGGAAGAAAATGACAACTTCCCTGAGAATTTGGACCATAGACTGGTCCTCATGCAGCTTTTAGTCCTGAATTCACATCTTCAGTGTGGTTCAAGAAACGTCAAGCTGAAGACGTAAGTGGGCCTCAGGTTGTGAGGGTGGAATCAAACCCAGCAGCAGTTGTCAGAGATGGGAAAGTTCGCACTAACCTGGATTGAGGAAACGCAGTAACCAGCAGCAATTGGGAGAAAGCGGTAGGAGACAGAGCCCCATCCTTGCTGCCATCCCCATGCTGATGACACCATGGCTGTAATCTCCAATGTGACTCCATGTGGTACAAGACCACCAGGTGGACCTCCCCATTTCTCCAACACTGCCACATAGAGGTCCCTTTCCCTGGGTCTGCCCCTCCTCCCGTGGGCTCCTTAGTCATCCAAGACAGGAACCTAAGAATTGTTCTAGATGCTTCCTTCTCCCTCACTCAGCCAGGGCCTCTTGGGACAAGCACTAGCCAGCCTTTGTAGGTCCAGGGATCTGACCTTGTCCGTGCCCCCCGATGGTCAGACCTCAGAGTCTGACTACTTCAGACTAAACAGTATGAATGAGAACAGGAATTAACTGATGTGCAGCGGACCATATGCCTGCCAAGGGCACTGGGGTGCACGTGTTCTCTCGCTAGGGTGTGTGCTCCCTGAAGGCCACCTCACATGGGGCCAAAGAATCCTGCAGTTGTCTGGTGGCTCTAAAATCAGCACCAAGAAGGAGGTGGTCAGTGATGGACGAAGGCAGGGAGTAGGGCACTTGCAGACACCTGGCCTCATAGTTATCCTCTCATTTAGTCTTTAAACAGCCCTATAAGGTGGAGAGCATCCTTGGCTCCATCATATAGCTGAGCAAAGTGACGCTGAAGGAGATCAAGCCACTGGCCCGTTGCCCAAAATCACACAGGTGGGAGGTGGGATTCAAACCCAAGCAGTCGGTCTCCTGAGCTGCACTCTCACTACCACACTCTACAGCTCACACTTGCAAAAGGAGGAGGGGGCTTCAAAGGCTGCAGAGATACTAAGTAAGATTAGGTCATCTATGACCACCACAGGATCACTTGTAAAGGAAGGGGCGTGGTGGGCAGAAGCAGATCACGGCAGGCTGAGGGAGGATGGGCGTGAGCAAATGAAGACACTACTGTAGATCTCTTGCCTGAAATGCGGCAATTAAAAGGGGTTGGTGGCTGGAGGTTTTTGTTTTGTTTTGTTTTGTTTTGTTTTTTTTCATGTTAGGAAGGATTTGGGCATGCTTTTTGGTTGAGGAGAAGGAGCCAGGGCAGAGAGAAGATACCCAGGCCTGGGGGATGTCCAGGATAGCAGGGGCGGGGGCAGGGTGCGGAGGGGAGGGGCAGTCCTGGATGAGAGGAGGAACACATCTCAGTCTGAACGCAGGAATCCAGGGTTGTTTGGGAACACCAGTAAGTTTACCAGAGCAGGAGGTTGAGGGGTTTATGCCCCATGGCCCCAGGGATGTCCTCCAAGACGCTAGCTATATTGTACATTTCCAGCTGCTTCCACAAAGCAGCCCTGCCCCAGCACGCCTGCCTCCTCCCGGCCCATCCCATCCTGAGGGAAATGGTCCCCGCCTCACCTGTGGAAGTAGCTTAGGGACATGCTTGGCTGGTGTCATGGGATTAATGGAAAGCAGGGTTTTGTTCCTTTTCCCTGGCGGGGCAGTTAGAAAAGAGTGTAGCTCTAGATTCAGAAGGCCTGGGCTTGAATCCTCACTCCAATATATACTAGCTGTGTGACTTTGAGTAAGAGACTTAACCTCTCTGTGCTCCAGCTTTCTCATTTGTGTAACAGAGATGATAATAGTGTCTACCATATACAGTTGTTGTGAGGGTTAAATAAGTTTGTGCCTGTGAAGCATTCTAGAACTATGCCAGGCACATAATATAAGTGTTCAAAAATGTTGGCTGTTGTTATGAGATATTCTGATCTTATCCTAATTGGCCTGGAAAGAGGCAGAGAAAGTTCTGGCTGAAGCTATAATGGGCCAATAACTCATGAGAAGGCCTTATAGTCACTTATTTTTTTCAACCGGCCAATGCAGATTTTTTTTCAAGCAAGTGTGCCATCAATTATCTGCCAGGAATAAAGACGGAAAGGCTTAAATTCACTTCTGAGGACTTGTCCTGTTGCCTTGGTAACCCTTAAGATGCTCATGGCTGCTCGTCAAGGCTCCAGAAAGTTAGTTCTGAGACGCCTAAGAGCAGTTGACACTTCCAGTTCCTTCTGCCAGGGCTTGCCTGGAAGGCTCACTGTCTCGCAAGTTCATGTCTTGTATTTGTCAGGACTCTTTCATGGACAAGTGACGGAAATCCAATAGAAATTGCTTCAGAAAAGTTCATTTTAACACACATACCTGAAAACCCAAAGGGGGGGTCTGGTAGGTCTTCAGGCGTAGCTGGACGCAGTGGCTCTGGTGCCGTCACCTGCCCTGTCTCCTCACAGCTGACGCTGTTCCCTTTTCTGTTGCCGTTCTCTGGGCGGGCTCTCTTCACATGGTGGCCCGGTAGCTACACGTGGACAGTCTCCTGCTTCAAGGTCTACAGGAGGAGAGATCCTTTCCTGGTCATTCCAGCAAACATTCTAGGGTTAACTCGGAATTTGTCTAATTTGGGCCCCAAGGCCACCCCTGAAGCAGGTGCCGTGGGCAGGGGCTGAAGTACACTGAGTGGCCAGGCCAGGGTCAGTTTCCGCCCTGCAGGCAAAGAAGCCAATAGGTGTGCTCCATACATGGGACTGTCCCCACAGACACCCTGCTCAGGGTCACTGCGCCTGGCAGCCCCTCCCAGCACGCCAAGTGGGCTTCCTTGATGTGAACAACAGATTTTCAGGTAAAGCTCTCGCTTTGCCGGTCTATCAAGAGCCATTATCACCTGAGCTTCGGCTCCTTGAACCCTGACAGGGAACACAGGCTCCTTGGCCCCCTGCTGTTAGACATAAAACTATAGACCCCCCCCCCCCCCCGCCACCCCCTAGTCATCTCTTCCCCCGGAACGTAAGTGTGTATGAAGCAGACGCCGTCAGTGGCCGACAGCATTTCCCTGGGCCTTACCACGGAGTGAACACCAGCCGGGCTCCCAGCCCCGCGAGGGCTTCCTCTGGCAGCTGGAGCCTGCGCAGTCTGAGGCACGGCGGGCAGAAGGTTCGGAGAATTAACTCCCCTGCTCAAGCCCCGGGCCGCCCCCCACCGGTGATTGATGGCAGTTGGTGTAGAAAGGGCTTCTCAGGTGGGATAACTCTGGGGTGACACCTGACCTGCATTGACTCCCAGAGTTCTGCAGTGGGATTATGCCCCAGCGCCCTTGACGGCAACTGGCTTGAGAATGTCCCCTTCACTGGCAGCTTTCCCTTCCCCACTTTTGTGCTGGTGTTGCCTTGGGTCACCTCCCAAAGAAACTGTTTGCGCTAGAATCTCCGTTTCAGGGAACCAAAGCTAAGACGGAGCCCACCCTCCCGCGTGTGTGGGAGTGTGTGCCTGCACTTGTGCTCACCCTTGCATAAAGATCATTATTTCTTTTGTCTATCCAAAACCTCTCTTTCCTACTGGGAAAATGCCCCCCTTCTTTTGGGGTGTCTCTCCCACTTCCCCCCAAACCATGTGTCCCTTACACGATCCACGGTCTTGGTCTCAGTGATTGGTCTGGAAGATGAGCAGATAACCCAAGATGAGCCTTTCCTGAGAATTTTGAATTGCAGCTAAGAGAAAAGGCGGGCAGGGCCTCTTGGGACTCATTTGCCAGGAGGTAACTCATCACCTGTGAGAGTGATTCTTGTGATTCTAGGCTCCTTTTTGAGTCTGGTAGTTCTCCTCTGATGGTAGTAACAGGGCAGCTGAGGATTCTCTTGTCTGTGTAAGCCATTTCGCCAGGAGTGGACCTGTCATCCGTGAGTCACATTGCCAGAGACCAGAGATCATCATGCGGGTTACGCACCACTGCTACACTCATCCCGGCACACGGCACACGCCAGGCCCCGGCAGACACTTCATGTGCACAAATGTGGATGATGACACGTTTGAGATGAACAACCACCTCACGTACTGGAGAAGCAGCATCACATTTGGGCCTAAGAGTAGCCAGGACAGTGCCCTCAGGACCGGACTTTTCTCCTGATTCACATACCAGAGAGAAGTAATTGCTGGGTGTACACAACATGCCTTGGGTGTTGTGACCAGCATAGCCATCTTAAGGAAGCAAAGTGGCCATAGGAAGTCTCACTCTTGAAAGTTCATCTGAAAAAAAAAAATACACATAAAGGAGTTTATCACAATGATATGAATGGGAAGAAAATCTTTTTGGGGAATAAATTCCTTGACATGACACATTAGCATAGACTCTGAGCCCTCCTAGGACCCTAAGTGTTGGAAATTGTTCTGCCTGAAAAAGGGAGAAAACGTGCTTAGACTCTGGAGAGGAGATGCCAGAGAGGGTTGGATTTGGAGCAATGAGGGCAAAGCAGGCATCCTGTGTTGGTGTCTCCTCCTGTGACACCCCAAATACTCACTCTGTAAGGAAACTTTTTAACTAAAGTGGGGCGTACAATGTGCTGCACAGATCAGGGGTGAACTGTGTGATGTTTTTACAAAGTAAACATGCCTGAGTAAGCACCCCCCAATCAAGATATAGGACATTACCTGAACCCCAAAGACTGCCCTGGTCTCCTCTCAGTCACCTACCGCCTGAGGGAACCACTGTTCTGACATCTATCCCCACAGATTAGTTTTGCCTGTTTTGGAAGTTTCTGTAAAGGGATCACAGAGTAGATATTTTATGTCTATTGTCTTTCACCCAACATGACTGTGAGCTCCATTCATGTTTTGTGTGTGGCCATAACGTGTTCATTTTTATTTCTGTCTAGTACTCCATCAAATGGCTATACCGTAACTGATCTGTGTGTCCAAGCCTTCATTTAAGTTACTCCTTCACCCGTTTAATGTGAACAGACAAGAAGTACCTTACGAGCACAGAGCATGGAGGCATCCAGAAGCCCTGAATTGGAGTTTCAGGGAAACTTTAACTCATGTGGCAGGCATTCTGCTAAGCCTTTGAACCTCTTTACTTTGTTTAATCCATCTAACAACTCCTCTAGGTATTATTAGCCCCATTTTAAAGATCGGGAAATTGAGACTTTGTGAGATTAAGTAATTTTCTCAACAATTGCAACACATATGTAGAAATGTGGGGAATTATAATTAGAAGTGGTTGAGAGCAGTGGCTCACACCTGTAATCCTAGCACTTTGGGAGGCCAAGGTGGGAGGATCGCTGGAGCCCAGGAGGTCAAGGCTGCGGTGAGCTACGGTCGTACCAGAGCACCCCAGTCTGGGCAACAGAGCAAGAAACCATCTCAAAAAAATGTGTATATAAATATATATATACACACACACAAATATATGTATTTTAAAAGCTCTGTTAAGGATTAGTAAAATTATAGAGACTTAAAAAAATTCCCTCACTGTTATGTTGATTTTTCAATTAAAAAATGATTTGAAAAACACTTTGAATCTCTCTCTGCACCTCCCAGCCCATTGTGTCCCAACATTTGACTCAGTTTTGGCCTCCTTCACCTCTCTCTCCTTTTCTCTTTCCCAGCCTTCAGATCAGATTAGATTGCCTATCTAGTTTCTCCTGTGACCTTATATTCTCCAAATATACCCACGCCCTGTTTTGTGAGACGAAGCCTCTTGTTGGAGTGTCAGCTCTTTGCTTAGGAAGACTCCCTCTGGTTTGATAATTTTCTGCTTTGAGCTCATAAAAACTACTAAAGCATTTATGATTTTGCATAAATACAAATATCACCACCTTGTTGTCATAGAGATGGGCCCCTCCCCAGCTTCAGCCTGTGAGTCTGGTTTGTACGGCTTGGCACAGGAGTCTTCAGAAAGCCCAGCCTCACACGGAGACAGAATTGGGCCCTTGACACATCAAAGCTGGAGACAGAGCTTCTGAGATGGGGGCAGGTGTCTGTGCTGATGGCAAACCTCTGGTATCCAGATTAACCTTGTCCCCTGTACTATTACATATATTGATTCAGCTGTTGTAATTAAGGCCCCAAATAATAGAAGCTTAAGCCCAGCAGAAGCTGATTTGTCTCTCTCCTAAGCAGTCCAGGGCTGATAGAGGAGAGGGGCTCCATCATTTTGGGGACGCAGGTTCCTCCTATTTTTTGATTTACTGCATTTCAAGTATTGCTCTCATCTGTTTTGCCCAAGATGGCTCACCACCATATCCATATGCCAGCCAGAGAGATGGAGGAAAGGGGTGCGGAGGGCATGCTCCTCCTAGATAGATAGTGCACCCATCAGCCCCCGCATTGGAGGTAGGGTTGCCCTGCAGGAACGTGGCCACAGAGAGGTTATGCACATGGGTACGCATGTGCACTCCAAGGCCGGACCACCTGGGTTTGAATCCTGGCTCTATCACTTACTGGCTAGTTAATCATGGGCAAATTGCTCATCTGCTACATGACTCAGTTTCATTATCTATGAAATGAGAGTGATGATGATCATAATAGTGCTCTCCTCCTAGCATTGATGTCAGGCTTACATGAGCTATTAGGTGGAACGTGCTAAGAATAGTGTTGCCATACAGTAGGTGTTTAATATATATGTCTATATATAAAATATATATTTATAAATAGTGTATGTATATAAATTAATATGTATATAAACTAGTATAATTATTATGGAACTTTTGCTGCACCATGAGGTGGTGGTGGTGATGGTGGTGGTAGCAGTGGCGACGGTGGTGGAACGGTGTGACTACTGTAAGGGCTCATGAAAACCAGGTCTAGCCTTGGCCTTCACATCCCAGCTGATAGCAGCATTGTACACCCATTTGCTCAGGCCAAAACCTGGGAGTCACCCTTGATTACTCTTTTCCTGCCTCTCTACATCCAATCTGACAGCAAGGCTTTTGGATTCTACTTTCTGGGTACCATATTTTTGTTGATTCTAAGACACACAAGACATACTTTCCACCTCCCCCCATATGATAACATCTATGAATTCAGAATGCATCTTACAACCAATGGCATGCCATAGTTTAAGTAACGATGTTTTGCCTTCCTTAGTGAAACACCATCTCCTCCACTAGCATTCTGGTCCCAGTCAGCATCTCTTCCCTGCACCACGGCAGTGGCCTTCCAACTAATCCCCCTGGCTTCCACTCTTGCTCTGCTGTAGTCTGTTCAGCACACATCAGCGAGAGTTCTTTCCATATTACAAATCTGTTCACCCTACTTTCTTTCTCAAAAGGTTCAACAGCTTCCCATCATACTCAGAGTAAATCCCAATCTCTTTCCTATGGCGTATGAGGCCCTCCATGATCTGGCTGCTCGTCTCTTACTATTCTCCTTGCCCTCCCTTACTTGCCAGCGCCAATTACGTTCTGGAGCTTTCTTAACATTTCTCACTCAAGCACACTCTCACCACAGGGCCTTTGCATGTTTGTTCCCTCTACCTGGAGACCTCCTCCTTTGCTCACCTCCTTCCTTTTATTCATGTCTTTGCTCAAATATTCCCCCAGAGAAGTCTTCCCTGGCCACCCTTGCTAAAACAATAACCACCCTACCCTCATTTATTTTCTTTATAGCACTTATCTGAAATCATGTGACTTTTGTTCAGTGGCTTATCTTCTGTCTCTGTCACTACTAGGTAGATTCTATGGGAGCAGGGACCTTGCTTCTGCCCCCAGCACCTGACCTATATCAGGTGCTCAATATATACAATATATACTTGCTGAATGAATGAACGGAAATTCAAAGTACTAGCGAAAGGTTGGATAATATCACCTCCAGAGGCAGCTGCGCTCCTGCTTGCCCACCTTTCTGCAGGAAGAAGGAGCTGTCGTAGCAGCTGCTCTTGCTGGGTGGGGGTATAGAAGAGACGTGGGTTATTTCAATTTAGCTCCGAGGTCAGGCTTTATGACTCATTTATTTATTCATACCCCACCTCATTCCACAAAAGATTAGATATGGCTTACAGGAAATAGACAGTGAATTAGTGAAATATAAATACAGAATAAAATTAGGATGAGGGAAAGGACCAGTCAGAATAGATTGTTGAGACTACAGGTTCTTCTACACCTGAGATGTTTGGGTGACAAGTGTATTTCTCAGTTTATTGGTGGCAAAAAGCAGAAGACATAAAACTTTCTATGAAACCAGATGAGGATACAACAAAGAAAGTGGGGCTGTGACTGGGGGAAGAATGTAAGTGGGTCACTGTGGGTCTCTTCAGAGAGCTGGGCTCGTGGACCCTGACTTACAGTTCCTCTTGGCCCAATACTTTGGGTGTGGGCAAGAAGAGAGGGCAGGGAGGGAGAGCTCACTTTGAAAATCAACTCTGCAGATGGCTCCTGTTTTGTCCAATTCTCCAAGCTGGGCCTCAGCAAACCCAGGCAATGGACACATTCTGAGAACCCCAGTCTTATCTCCCCTCTCTCACCTTCTTCCTATGAGAGATATGTCACCTTCATTTCACTGTCTAAGTGAACGAGTTGGAAACATTCCAGACAGTTAAGTTTTGTTTTATTCTTTTGTATTTAAATGTCTGACCTAACCTTCAGCTGCAGCTGAGGTTCCCATCTCAGCCGTCAATTGGCTCATTGTTTTGGAATGTGTCAGGCAGTCCAAGACCAATTCATTTTGGGAACTTTAATTACAGAGAGCCATTGTTCCAGGGGCAGAGTTACTCACCAGAGTGCACTGGAGTGGCATATCTGGACAGGTCTACTTGGCAGCTAGTTGTCAGCAACTGGGGCTGCACCTTGTTTACCGGTTTCTCACTTGCCTTGGCTGCCTCTCCCTTAACAGGGATGCGGTACCAAAGGACGAACAAGCCAAGGGAAACCCAGCTCCTTGCAAAGCTAAACAACTCTTTCCCATCAGGGTGTAGCACAGGAGTTTGAACTCTACTTTAGCAGCTAATCCTATTTCATAGAAATCTCAGGATGTAAGTAAAATAAATAGACGTGGGGCCAGGTGAAGGACCCTGATTGCAGTCCCAAGGTGGCTTAGAACAGTCTGAAATCATAGGCAATGAAATAACCCAAAGTCCACCAATAGGAGAAGAGATAAACTGTGTTCTTACATACAGTGGAATATAAAAAGAACATACTCAGCAATAAACAATGGACTACTGATATATGCTAACATGGATAAATTTCAGAAACATGTTCAGTGCAAGAAGCCATCCAAAAAGAGTAAATAATGTATGATCCCATTTATATGAAATTCTAGAACCTGCAAAACCAATTCTTTGTGATAGAAATCAGAGCAGTGGTTGCCCATGGGGATGGATTTAACTGGAAGGGGACTGAGAGAACTTTCTGGGGCAATGGAAACAGTTTATGTTTTGACTGGGGTGGTGGTTACATGGCTGTACATATCTGTTAAAACTCATCAGATCATACATTTGTGATCTATGCATGTTGCCTGATGTAAAGTTTACCTCCAAAATTAAAAAAAAAATGAGTAAGTAATCATTGATCTCAGCAGTTGATCATGATGTATTCTTTAATTAAAAGAAGGTTTGAAACCTTGCTGTGCAAATATTTGTATAAATATGCATGGATATATCTATAGCAAGTAAGGTTTTTAAAAATCCCCTAACTGAACTTGTAAGCCCTATCAAACTTCAATTCCCCAAATGAAAGGGGTTGCTGGACCTCAGTCCCTTATCCCCCAATCCCTTCTGCCTACTCCAGAGTGTCTTCCAAGAATTTCTGGAAGTCCTCAAAAAGATACCGTTTGCCCATAAACCATTCTGTGACCATCACCCTCCAACTCCTGCAAGTGCTTTTCAGCACAGAACGCCCATTCTGGTGACATTGTTCTCCAAAAGAAGAAGTACTTTTTCCCGAAGTGAACAGAAGTATCCACCTCCAGAAGCTAAAATATTCCTGGCACCTTAAATAATGGTCATTTTCCAGGCCCTTATCCTCACCACATTCCCACCCTGCCTCCTTTCCTATCCTTCCAGTTTGAAAATCATTGAGATCCATCCTCAGCCTAGCCTTCCTATGTATGATTGTGTATTGACAAGCTTTGAAGCCAAAAACTGATCACAATAGTGTAAGATATGTAACCTCAGGCAAGCTACTGAACTGAAGCTTCGATTTCCTTTTATGTAATATAAATTCTCTTTATTTTGTACACGCTGTTTTGAGAATTAAATGTGTTAACGTTGAAGCTCCTAGCACAGTGCCTGGCACTGAAGCTGGGCTGGGTAATTAATATCAGTTTCTTTATCTTTCTTTTCTGTGGCAACAGCAACTTAAATTGCTCCTCTGCAGGTGACATTTGTGTATTTGGATCATGAAAAAACGCACTTTTCCCAGAGGTGGTTTACATTTCCTGGGCCCCTCTGGGTCGGGTTCTGGACCAAGGGCTGCATTGCAGGATGAGAAATGTAGCTAGAAGGGCTAGGGGGAGAACTAACCCAGACTGATCTTTTTTTGCTGAAGCCTCCTGAGACAGAAGCAGAATTACTGCCAATTTAGAAGGTTCAGAGCAAAACTCATGAAACATTCAAACAACTGCTGACGCAGGCCCAGTGAGGAGAAAACAATTGTTTTTAAGAGACAGACTTTTTCATCGTTTAGAGGTTGCCTGGCCGGGGATCCAGGCTTCAATATCTTCTCCAGGGCAGGACAGGCCTGAAGACAGAACAATCACATCCATCACAGCAACTCTCATTAGTTAAGCACTTGAAGTCTTACAAAGCACTTCAACAACACTTGGTCCTACAACTGTGTGAGTCCAGTAGATAGTGTTGTTACAGAAAAAAGACCGACACTGTGTAAAAGAATTTAAAGGGGTTTATTCTGAGCTAAATGTGTGTGACTGGCCTCAAGAGGTCCTGAGAAAATGTGGCTGAGGTAGCTGGGTTAACAGTTTGATTTTATACATCCATGGAGGCAGGAATTACATGTAAGAGGGAAGGGGTATATTGTTTGATCCAAATAGGCCGGACACCTCTAAGGTGGGGGAGGGGCTTACAGTTATAGGTGGGTTTAAAGATTCTTTGATTTGTGATTGGTTAAAGAAATGAAGCGTTGTTTAAAGATTTGGAATGTTTTAACTTAAAATAAAGATGTCTGTTAGTCAAAGACAAGCCACTGGGACATTTACCGAAACTCAAGTGATCTGTTGAGTAAATTGATGGCCTGCAGGTGTGGCTTAAGCTTTGTCTTGCATGGCCTTAGGCCTGTTAGGGAGTTACAAAGGATGTCTCCAAGAAGGGAGGGGGGCATAAGGGGGCATGTCTGACCTCCCTCCTCAGGGCCAGCAACTCAGCTTTAGGATATTTCTGGGGTCCCGTTGGCCAAGAAGGGTCCATTCAGTCAGCTGCAGGGAGTAGGGCACAGTTAAGATTTTACTTTAGTTCACAGTATATTATCTTCATCCCCAAGGACAACTTGAGCCCTGGGGTCAAAGTGGCACTCTTTCTGCTCTATCCCCTGCCCAGCATAACGTTCCTGTTGCATTCATCAGTTAGGAGGAACTGTTACCTAAAGGTACTTGTCCCCGCTGCCGAATGAAGAACAAGGACAAGCAGTTTGAGGAGAAGGAAAGAGAAGTTTATTAATTCGCCAGCAAATGAGGACCATGGCAGATTCTTGTCTTAAAGTACCATTTTCCCATTTATAAGCAGAAATACAAGGCTTTTAAAGGGAGTTTTCAGCTTCGGGCTATTGCTGTTTAACTGTAGCATCTCCGGTGAAGACAATCTCACGACCTCTGTCTGGACAATTCTGTGAGCCATCTCCTGTGGTATAAAGAACAAAGAACTCTCTCCCGCCACTTTGATTACTGGCCTTGGATAGGGATACAGGTTTGAATTCCCCAAAAGAGTGTGTGTGTGTTGGGGGGGGTGTTAAAGAGACAATTCATAAGACGTGTTACCCTTTTTCAGGCTGTTCCCTCTGTTACAGAACCACTCTTTCCTCAGTTATGCACAAGCCCAAGCAAATAAGCAGATAAAACACCCCTAAGGTTATAAGCAGAAAAGAAGAGGCCCAGCAGGATGTGGCTGAAGAGATAAATAAATGCTTTGACTTCTTCAGAAGAGAGATGCTCTCTTTTACTAAGAGGCTATTGAAAACAAAGTTACGTGGTAGTGACAAAGCACAATGGCAAATCAGCCTGCTTCTTTGTGGGCCTGGCTTCTAACTGGGTCACAGAAAAGTCAGTGAATCTTTGGCCTGGAAGGAGCCCTACAGGTTCTTCCCTCCAGTCTCCCATACCATGGAGGATGTCCCTGATATGTGATGGTCTAGTCACTGCTGGGCACTCCCAGACACTCCCTCACAAAATAGCCATGTGAGGGAAGGCCAGCACCAGTTACAGGCAGGGCCAGCCTAAGGCATGGGGCACCTCTTTGTACTTCCCACTTATTGCCTAACTCTTGTCCTCTATGGCAGTGCAGAGTAAATAAATTCCCTTTCCATATGACAATTCTAGAAGGTGACTGTTACATCCTCCTAATTCATATCTGTTTCAGTTCAAACATCTTCAGTTTCTTCCACCATTCTTAATATGGTATGATCTCCACATCCCTTAACATCCTAATTGTGTTCCTCCGGACGTGTTTTGGTTAGTGTCTGTCTATGGCAGATACTGTTGATTGGCTAATTCAGCAGACATCTGCAATCCTTTCTCCTTGGTTACCCTCAGTGTAAAGAATGGAAAACAAAACACTCCCTTTCCATCTTCCCTGTCACTAGGGGTGGCCATATGACCCAATTCCAGCCAGTCACACATAAGCAGAGACCTAATACGAAAAGTTTTTGCTTTTTTAATTGAAATAATAGATGCTATTAGCACAGTCCCTTCATGCTTTCTTGCCCCCTTGAACATGGATCTGCTGCCTGGAGCTGCCATCTTATGACCATGGGGGAGAGGCGAAAAATATCTTAGAGACTCCGGCAACGAAATTGTTGCAGTGCAGAACCGCTGCCACCAGCTGCCTTCTTCCAGACTCCCAGTTTCGTGAGAAAATTAAACCTTCATTTATTAAGACATTGTAAACCAAGTGTTCTGTTGTTTATAGCTGCAATCAATTATATGTGGTACACCTTAAAATGTCCCATTCAGAACTGAGCATGATTGTCCAGACTTGGTATGACAATTTTGGTATGTATGTGACCTACTGTCTACCTTGTGCCACCCTAAGAACAGCATTTTGGCAGCCTTCCATGGTTGACTTGCATCCTTACAAGTAACAATAATGGTTAATATTATCCTTTATTGAGGGCTCATTATTCACCAGGTATTATTTACTTAATTAATAATATTTTAACATTTAACAAATACTTAATTAGTGCCAGACACTGCACTGCGAATATAGTGGTAAATAAAATAGATAAGTTTCTGCCCTCATATCCTAAAGTGATTATTTTTAATCTGAATAACATTTCAAGCTATATATTATTATTACCATTTTTATATTATTCATATAGATACTGAGTTCATATCCAAATAAAACCCTCAACTTCTTTACACTTAAACTTCTAAAAAACTAGGTCTCCTCATCTTGAATTTGATCATAGGTACACGGCTTCATTTAATTAATTTAAAGGTAATAAAAGCTTTTGAAATGATCTTAAATGTACAGAATAATTGCAAGAACAGTATTGTTTTATCCTGAAACAATTGAGAGTACATTTATCACATAATGCCCCATCACCCCTGTATACTTTATTGTGTGTTTCCTACAAACAAGGATGTTCTTTCACATAGCCACAAACAACTATTGGAATTGGTAAATTACTACCATTTAATTCTCAGACTATATTCAAATTTTTCCAATAGCTCCAAATATGTTCTTTACAGAAAGGATTCTGGCCAGGATCACACATGGCACTTAGCAGGCAAGCCTCGTTAGTCTCATTCATTTAGTCTAGAATAGTTCTTCCAAGTTCTCATTCATTTTCAGCCCCTTGACACTTGAAAATCACAGGCCAGTCATTTTTTAAAGTTTGGGTTAGTCTCATGTTTCCACACAAACAGACTCACGTTATGCCTGCTGGGTCGTCCCAGCACAGGCGCTGTGCTCTTGGCCTTGTGTTGTATCGGGTGGCACGGGATTCCTATGCGGCCCCTTACTGGTGATGTTGATTAAGGTGTTGTCTGCCGGTTTCTCCACCATAAATGATTACTTTTCCTTTTGTAATTAATAAATATTTTCTGGGAAAGTACTTTCAGATTGTACAAATACCCTGTTTTTTACATAAAAAAATTCAATTTATTTATTCATTTATTTAGACCCATATGGCCTAAAAGTTTCCTATCTTATTAAATTAATTATAATGCTTTATTATCATTATTTTTATGCTCAAATTGTCCCAGACATGGCCAGTAGCAGCTTCCTGAAGCTGGCTTTTGTGTCCTTTCAACATGTCCCTGTCGTTCTTTGAGTACTACCTGGCTCTCTGGCCCAAGAGATTCCAGGCTCCTGTACTTTCTCTGCTCCAGCCCTAGAATTGGCTATTTTCCCAACATTCCCTGATTCCTCTTAGTAGAGAGTGGTATTTACAAACCGAGATCTGGGTCTGTCTGAGCCCTGCCTCCCACCCTGCTAGGCTGTGCTCAGCCCTCTCCCCTACATGACACAGGAACAGGCTGTGAGCTTGGCAGACAGAGCCCCTGACCCTGGGCACACATGAAGATGAGCAGTCTGGGCCCCCCTGTGCTCCAGGGGAAGCCTGGGATTGCGGGGTGGACCCCACCTATAGGACCAGACTGGCTCTAAAGCCTCTATCCAGCCCCCCACCCCCACCCCTCAGAGGGACACAACAGGGGGTCTGCCTGGCCAAGGGCTTCAGGGTTAAACACAAGGAGCTTCCTGCAAACAGCCGAGGAGGGAAATCGCAAAGAGACAAACCCGGGGGAAAGGAACAGGGAGCATCTGTCTGAGACGCACAGTCAGAGCCTCCACCACGTCAGACTAGAGCCAGCATGGGCCCCTCGCCCCAGCAGGCACTTTCCGAAAATTTTGCTTAAGCTCCTCTCTGTGCCAGGCGCTGCCCCCAGCCGGGATGCTCAGTTCCAGCTCACAGCCTGGTAGAGGAAGACCCAACATTACAAGCAAAGAGAAAGAAATGGTTCGTAGAAGAGTAAGGGGAATTGGAGCCAGGCCTGGCCACCAGCTCCACCTGCCATTTCCTGAGGCTGTGGCAAGGACAGGGTGGGGACAGAAGGGATCTTTTCAGGTTAGTCCTTCTTCACCTCCTATGACTGCCAGGAGAAAGGTTCATGGCAGATGATCTTGCAGGACACTGTAGAAGGAAACGAAGGAAGACAGGAAGGAAGGGCAGGCTGAGTGGATGGGCAACCTCAGAGTGACTGAGGCTGCTGTCCACGGAGGACGAGAATTCAAGAAGGCACGTGGGCATTGCTTTCTCAATGGCTGTGACAGACTGTGGGTCTTTAGTCCTATCAGACTGTCCTCAGACAGAAGGGGAGGAAGTAAAAAGGGAAAGATGTTGCCTTGTAGGAATGGGCAAAGACAAGAACACTTCTAGGCTAACCTAGGTTAGAGAAGGCTAGCCTATAGTGAGCCTTGTGTGCCTTAGGGAAAGGTGCCCCTTCTGGGTACACAGCCCAGTAAGTGCTTTTGTGCAAATTTAAAAAGGATGCAGTTCCACAGCAGAGTACACAGCTTGGCAAGTAGAGAGAGCTCTGGCTGAATTTCAGCCTCCACTCATCCCCTCAATAGGGCATGTTTGTGCAGTGTACAACCTACACAACTGTTCGCAGCAGCACTGAGAGTCCATTGAATTATTACTGAGAGAATCTGAATTTGTTGCTTTTCCTGAGTGGAGAAAAATATATCCCAGGTACTCTGCATTCCCTACTAAAGATTTTCTCATCCTACTTTGAGGCCTGAGCTTGGCCGTGGGGAGAAGTATCGGAGGAAGTTCTGACAAGGGGCAGAGGAATTGTCTGCTCCCCATACGAGGACCTTCCCATACTGAGAGGAGGAAGCACATTCCTGGTTCATGATGGATGAACACCCATGAGTGGAAGATGATCTCCAGCGAAGACCACGCCTGGCATCAAACAGGGAGGGAGAACTGCCACAGCTTGGGGAACGAGGGAGAGGCAGGAGGCAGCATCCCTGCGGGGCCAAGGAAGCGACTCCTTCTCCCCGGAGGTGGAACGGCTTTTCTTCTCCCGGGACAGGGCTGTGGAGGGAGGCACCTGCATTCCCCAGGCAGCATGTCACACTCTCTGAGCAGGTGTGGAGAGAGTGGCGGTGACTCTCGAGCAGGGGTGTGGCTCCTGCTGCCAGGCAGGTCTCGAGGCCCTAGGGTGCTTCACTTTCCTTCTCCCAACCCCACTTTTCCTGTGACCTGAGCCGGTGCTTGTCATTTGTCAGGCTGCCAGCCAGGACTGACTTACACAGGAAAATTCATGAGCCCCAGAGTCTGGCTTTACAACCCCTGCCTTGACCCAGCAGGCCTTGGCAGGACGGTGTCTGTGTGTCTGTCTGTGTGTGCGCGCGTGTCTGAGCCAGCATGTGTTCAGGGAGTGATTTGGAATCTCCGCAGAGGGAGCCCTCTGTCCTGTAGGTGTTCTCGTTAGAGACCCTGACGTAGACTCTGGAGAACACAGCTCCTCGGGTGAGGTAACCCCCGTGGGAATCACGACCCGCTCCCGCCTTAGTCCGCTGTGCTTTGTAGGGGTAGGCGTCGTTGAGGGAAGAAAGCTCATATTCGATGGCTGCCCCAGCTATGCAGCGAGGGCACTGCAGGTGGACTAGGGGTCCGACCTTCAGCGAGAGGGGCTGCAAGGCTGTGGCCCCAGGTCTAGCTCCACTGAGGGACAGAAGGCCCAGAAGGCCCTCCTCCACAGTGCTCACCTGTTCTCCCTCCCCCTTCCTCCTTTCCCCAGGAGGCAGCTCATCCCCCTCCTCCATTCCCCATAGCTCGAGCCCTTCCTGTGCTGCGATGCGGGAGTGAGCAGGGGCAGAAAGGCTGCAGTCCCACGTCTCGGGGAGGACCACTGCCCACCCCTTCAGAATGACTGCCATCCCCTGGGTGGCATGAGTGTCACCTGATCCCTCCCCTCCGGGATCTCTCCCTCTTCCTTTAGAGGTAGTTTGACCCAACGAAGGCCACGGCCCCCGGAGTCTCAGGCTGCCGTGGGCCCTGGTCAAGTCAACTCAGTCTCCCAAGAGATGTCAGTGGAACATCACAGCCACAACATCACAGCCAGTCTTGAGTCTGGTGCTGGGAGCTGGCCCTGAGACGAGGGTTTGTGCACGGGTGGTTATGAAGGCAGTGCTCCCACGAGAAACTGCAAGGGAATGTGTGGAGTGGGACAGGGGCATGGAGGAGCCAAACGAGGGGACAGCCTCAGGAGAAGTCTGCGCCAACCTGGCCCCTGAGGAGCTGTGGAGTAGAAAGGACACCTTAGAGTTTGTTCCCCCTTGCAGCAAGGGAGCTGAGCTAGCATCTTGCCCTCAATCATTGGCTGCAGGTGGCCTTGGGGTTTAGCCATTCATTGGCACTTTCTCCTCCTGAAGGGTAAATGTGGCTCCATTAGCCGGAGGACAGGCCTCTTAGGAAGCCACAGGTGCAGGCTGTTCATTGGCTGCAGGTGGCCTTGGGGTTTAGCCATTCACTGGCACTTTCTCCTTCTGAAGGGTAAATGTGGCTCCATTAGCCTGGGGACAGGCCTCTTAGGAAGCCACAGGTGCAGCTTGTTCAAAGCAAAGCAGAGTGCGTGGAGGCACAGGGTGGCGAGAGCCCTCAGGAATCAGCTGACGTGCACTGGGTCTGCCAGTAGACGACAAAGGGCTCTGACATTGGTGGCAGGCATGGCCCATCACAGTGGGGACATTGGGTACAGACATCCCCTGTGAGCCTTACCAATATCAAGCTTCCAGTGGAACTAACAGATTTTCACAGCAGAGTTCAATTCTTTCCCAGAATTATCACATTTATCTTTCCCACTACACTCCTTCCCCTTCCTCTTATCACCTGTTTTGTTCACGCTTCTCAATTCCTGTATCACCTGCCGGTAGTATCACTCCTGGAGCTGCTCAAGCTGCACTGACACCTCATAGGGTTAGCTCATGACAGTTGTTATGAGCACAGGCTTTGGAAATGGGCTTGGATTTGACGTTCAGCTCAACCACTTACCTACTGTGTGACCTTAGGCAAGTTACTTAACTTCTCTGAGGATCATGTTCCTCTGTAAAATACCATAATAACAGTACCTACTTCAGGTGTATGGTGAGAATTAAAATGAATAATTCATGTGAAGGGCTTAGCAATGTGTCCAGCATGGTCTGTGCTCAATAAATGCCATCTATTTTTATCAGTAATTATTAGTTTTTTAATTTAAAAATATTAAGGGGGTACAAATGTTTTTGTTACGTGGATGCACTGTATAGTGCTGAAGTCAGGCTTTCAGTGTGCCCGTCACTAGGACAGTGTTCATTGTAGCCAATAGGTAAGTTTTTATCCCTCATCGCCTCACACCTTATTAGTTTCCAATGTCCTTTACATCTCTTTGTGACCATGTGTATCCATCATTTAGCTCCCAATTATTAGTGAGATCATGTGGTGTTTGTTTTTCCATTCCTGAGATACTTCACTTAGGATAATAGTTTCCAGTTACGTCCCAAGTTGCTGTGAAATACATTATTTCATTCCTTTTTATGGCTGAGTAGTACTCCATGGTGTATATATACCACATTTTCTTTATCCACTCATGAATTGATGGGTACTTAGGTTAATTCTATACCTTTGCAATTGTGAATTGTGCTGCAATAAACATTCCAGTGCAGGTGTCTTTTTGACAAAAGTATTTCTTTTCCTTTGGGTAGATACCCAGTAGTGGGATTGCTGGATTGAATGGTAGGTCTACGTTTAGCTCTTTGAGGAATCTCCATTCTGTTTTCGATAGAGGTTGTACTAGTTTGCAGTCCCACCAACAGTGTATACATGTTCCTTTCTCTCTGCATCCACGCCAGTATCTATTGTTTTTTTTTGACTTTTTAATAATGGCCATTCTGACAGGGGTAAGGTGGTATTTCATTGTGGTTTTAATTTGCATTTGATGATTAGTGATGTTGGACATTTTTTGATATGCTTGTTGGCAATTTGTCTATCTTCTTTTGAAAAATTCTGTTCATGTCTTTTGCCCTCTTTTTGACAGGACTATTTGTTTCTTTCTTGCTCATTTGTTTGAGTTCTTTGTAGATTCTGGATATTAGTTGTTTGTTGGGTACATAATTTGCAAATATTTTCTCCCATTCCGTAGTTGCCTCTTTACTCTGTTGATTATTTCCTTTGCTGTGCAGAAGTTTTTCAGTTTAATGAAGTCCCATTTATTTATTTTTGTTGCTGCTGTAATCGTCTTTGGGGTCTTAGTCATAAATTCTTTGCCTAGGGTGATATCTAGAAGAGTTTTTTTCTGTTTTCTTCTAGAATTTTTATGTTTTCATGCCTTACATTTGTGTCTTTTATCTTGAATTAATTTTTGTATACAGTGAGAGATAGGGGTCCTGATTCATTTTTCTACATGTGGCTATTCAATTTTCCCAGCACCATTTATTGAATAGGGTGTACTTTCCCCAGTGTATGGTTTTGTCTGCTTTGTTGAAGATCAGTTGGCTATGGCTGTATGGTTTTATTTCTGGGTTCTTTATTCTGTTCCATTGATCTGTCTCTACTTTTATACCAATACTATGCTGTTTCGGTTACTATAGCCTTGCAGTATAATTTGAAGTCAGGTAATGTGATGCCTCAAGATTTGTTCTTTTTTCCTAAGATTGCTTTGGCTATTTGGGCTCTTTTTTGGTTCCAAGTGAAGCTTAGGATTAATTTTTCTAGATCTGTGAAATAACACATTGGTATTTTGATGAGAATTGTGTTGAATCTGTAAATCACTCTGGGCAGTATAGACATTTTAACAATGTTGATTCTACCAGTCCATGAGCATGGGATGTTTTCCAGTGGTTTGTGTCATCTACAATTTCCATCATCAGTGTTTCGTGATTCTCCTTGTAGAGATGGTTCACCTCCTTGGTTAAGTGTATTCCTAAGTAGTTTATTTTGTTTGTCCAGCTATTGTTTTGAAATGATTGTCATTATTCTCATGTTCAGGAAAGGTTCCACACCATAGCGTGGTTCTTTCTGGGGGCAGGCACCAGTTACAGTACCTTATGCACTTATGTGGGTGCCCATATATTTGTGGGATTTATACATAGAAAAATCTAGGCAAGGAGAGCAGACAATAGGTTCCCCCTCAACCCTCAACCCCCGAATCAGCTTAGCAGCAAGGCCCAGGCTGTCCATGCTCCTCACACTGGAGCTACTTCCCTGATTTCCGAGCAGAGCATCTGAAGGGGCAGGTGCCCCCTGGAACCATCCTGCTTTTTTACTACGCCAGCACCAAGAGCCTGATGAGGGAGGCCCCCTGCCAGAGGGAGAGAGGTTCTCCAGGAGGAAATACAAGACGACTCGGGGAAAGGCAGTGAAAAAGGAGGCTGGAAATCACGACATCAGGGAGGGCAGTGAGCAAGGCCCCCACACATTCTGCTCTGCCTGGCACTGCTCTGGGCTGTGTCCTGGGCTAGTCAGAGAACAAGCTGGTTTGACTCTGCGTTTCCAGGCCGGCTCATGCTGACTCGGACATTACTCAGTCCTAGGCGTGGTCACTCTTGCTTCTCTCTGAGTTGGTCTTATTAGGGCCTTAGCAGTCCCCAGGGTGGCTTCCTGGCTTGAAGCTCATGCCTGTCACTCTTTCCACTGCCACGGAGAAAGGGGCCGAGCATGTGCTGGGCTGCCTGCTCCATGGGCTGCTGCCTTTCTCAGAGGGGAAGACAAGGCTTTCCTTCAGGACAGTGCTGTCCAGTGAGGGTCGCATGGACAGGGTAGTGCAGAGCCACAGCAGGTGCTCTCAGGGTGCCAAGGGAGAAGTAGCATGTGACACTGCATGTATCATGCTGAAAATAAACAGAACCCCCTGGAGAGAGGGGTGATGTGGGGCTGTGTGAGTAGGCATGTGAGTAGAGGCAGGGAGTGGGAGTGTTGGCAGCAGGAGGCTGAGCTCTCTGAGGCCATTCTGGCCATTTCGAAGAGGCATCATGAAACCCAAGAAAGCTAGGGCCTGTCAACAGGGGTAAGCCCAGGAAAAACGAGACATGGCTGCTTGTCAAACGTTACACACATGCACACATGCTCAGTGCAAGGAGCACTGCAAGTGACACACACTCATATATATGCACATACTTACACACACACACACACACACACACACAGATGCACGTGTGGCATCAATGTCCAAGTTGGGAGATGAAGGATGGCCACTAATACATACCTTCCTTTACCTTCCAAGTTCTCACAAAACCAAATAGCCCATAGTCTCTTTCTATGTGCACAGACTGGTCAAACCTCAACAGCCCCATTCAAGATCTTCGTGCCAGATGAGGTAGAACTCACTCTCTCATGGCCTTCTGGGAACAGCAGGAAGCTGAAACCATGGGAAACACAGCAGAAGGCAGATGAGCCACACCTTTTTGCGGTCATGGATAACTTTGAGAGTCTGATGAAAATTAAGGAGCTCTCTCTCTTTAGAGAAATGTGCATGAAGCTTATTGATGCAATACTGTGCATACAATTTCAGGGGGTCATGGATCTCACTCCCCCAGAGCCATCTATCAGCCCCTGGTTAAGACACCCCATTCTGAAGGATTCTGTCACAGGGAATTGAGCTGCACAAAGGCAAAGCACAATGTCAGCACCACCAGCTACCACACCCAGAGTCCCGAGCTAAATGATGTCATCCTGAGACTCAGAGAGTGACAGGTGACACTGTCAAACCAGTGACACATCCCAAAGAGAAACCATTGCTCACTTTTAAGGCCTCCAGGAGCTTTCTCAGAACGACCCATTAGGTTCCAGAACCTTCCAGTGTTCAGCGTACCATGTTCCTCGGCCAATGGGAGAGCAGGCTTGGAGTAGCTGGGTGAAACATTGTGGGGTGATCATCCCCAGCCGTAGCAAATAGGGAACCAACTTACTGTGGTGAGTTTCCCCACCCTGTTGGAGGAGGCAGCAGAAGAACAATGGAAGTCTGGAGGAGAGCAATCCCATGCTGAGTGCCCTGCATGGGAACCTCAGAGACTCAAGCTCAGAATGTATTGCGATGCAAAGTGCACATCCGACATGCTGCTGAAGGTGCAGTCTTGGAAGGTGAACTTGAGGGCATGGGGATTGGTGGCAGCTGTGTACTTCACCTTGCTTCACATCCATCCATTCATTGAGCTATCATTTACTGAGCTCCCATAATGTACTAGACACTGGAGAAATAGATGCAATGACACAGCATCTGTCCTCAGAGAACTCACAGTCTGTGGGGGAAACAGAGACCTACACTGAACATTACAGGATGGCGCCATACGGTAAGTGCAAGCCCAGGGGCTCTCTGGAGCTGAAATCATGCTGCTGGAAATCAGCTGCAGTGCGGAAAAGTCTTGTGAAGTTGGTGCCAGCACGGCCCGGAGTAGGGCTCTCAACCTTGACTGTGTGTTAGTATCACCTGAGAAGATTTGAAAACTATCAGTGACCAGGCCACACCCCAGACCAAGTAAATCAGAATCTCTGGAGAAGGTCCCAACCACCAGCATTTGTTTTAAAGCCCTCCAGGTGCTTCCAAAGTGTAGCACGGTTTCCCTCTCTTGTGTGGTCCTGCACCAGCGATTCCTCCTGATGGAAGGCTTCAAGATGGAGGAGTTCAGGACCTTAGATACAGCCAGGATCAGGGATGGACTAATGAGTAAATCAACTTAGACAAAAAGAGCTTTTAAGTGTTGTTTTATGTTCATGTCACTCAGGGAACAGCCTACTACTAACATCTTCAGTTTCTCCAGGCTTTGATGGATGCCATGAGCAAAGAGAGGGATCACGGTTTTCCTCTCTTACATCTAAGACCCAAAACCAACTCTTCCAGATTGAATGAAGGTGAGAACATCTCTCTCCTTCAGGGGAAACCCTTTTGCCAGGCCCACCTGAAAGAGTATGACCTGGCCCCATGGTCCTAGCAAGGCAATCATCATAGTTTATAGAGCATTTCCCAACATTCCAGAAAATGTGTGGGATATGGACTTTTGTTGGTGTTGAGGAGGGGGGTAAAGATTCAAAATATCATAGACCCAGTAGGAAAAGGCAGTCCAATAGTAATACTCAGAGAAAAAGACACACAGCTGCCTTACCATGTGCACATGGTAAGTGGGAATAGAACTCTAGGTACCACTTACACACACGTGCACACACACACACACACACACCACATTTCATACATACACAGATTTTACCAGCAGGCAGCATCACCCAGGACAAAGGCAGAAAGATTAAATTCCTTTGTTACTGAACCAAACTGGGGTATGCTCACCCAAAGCAGCCAAGCCAGACACTGAAGCCAAGAGTTGCAGTAGGAAAAAGAGGCATTTTTTATTACATGGCTCCATGCAAGGAGAACGGGAAACTAATGCTAAGACCTGAACTCCCTAATGGCTTACAAACAAGGGTTTTTAAAGGCAGGGGTCCATTTCAGGAAAGCAGAAGTTGAAATCAATACATGGAAATTATACATTGACCAGGCCCACAGCAACAGGAGAGCCTGAAGCAGGGGCCTATGGATCTTAGGTGGATTCAGAGATTCTTAGATTAGTGGAAGGAAATGTTAAGATGGGTATGACAAGCCCCTCAGGGAGAAATTTAGAACAAAGAATGGTGGTCAGGGTTCAATTCCTCAGTTCCCCCTTATCTGCATTTTCCATTCAGAGGGGGTTTCTTGGAAACAACTCAAGAACACACGTTAAGAGGCCATCCTTTAGTTTCCATAGTGTAACAGAGAGAATGGCCTGAAAAAGGGTAAAAATGTTTTCTGTCTCTTCAAAACCCCCTCTCCCTTTTCGAGAACTAAAATCTACATCCCTGCCTCAGGCCAGGGGTCGGGAGGAGCAGGAAAGAGTCCTGTGTTCTTTGTGCCACAGGAGATGGCTCTGGGGAATTGCCTGGGCGGAGATCACGAGATTATTTTGCCAAAAATGGGTTTACGGGACTAGTTAAAACCTTTAAAAGCTCTGTACTTCTGCTCAGAGGCAGGATGCTGGTACTTTGAGACAGGAGTCTGCCAACCTCCTCATTTGCCAGCAAATTAATAAAATCCTCCTTCCTTTTCCTAAAACCACTTGTCCTCATTCTTCTGATGCAGCCTTGGGGACAAGTGCCAAACTTTTGGTAACAGTAGGGAACCAGAACACCTCAGTGACCCTGGCTCACTTGGAGGGCCATTGTTCTCATCACGTTGCCCACTCACTTTTCCAGGCTCTCCAGGTGTCCAGAACTTCCCCTGAAGGGACTCAAGATCTTCCTTTATTTCCATGTTTGGCAGGGGGGCCCAGCAGGCCCCTAAGAGGAGTCCCTTCTGTGTCTCACCTTTAATTCCCAAATGCTCAGAAATGCCTATCACCTCTTGGTTTGGGTGGGTTGGACCTGGGACATCTGTGAGACACTGAATGAGCCACACAGGCGGACAATCACATGAGCCAGTCTGGGGCTGGAGAGGTCTGGGTTGGGGAGGGAAATATGGGAGTTAACAGCGTACAGAGGGCATTTCAATCCACAGGCACTGATGGGGTGACTCAGATGGAGGGTGTAGATAGAGGAGGGCAGGGGCTGGGACCAAATCCCAGGCTGCCCCGCTATTGAAAGTTGGGTAGGAGACTAAGCAGACGTGAGTGGTGAAAGAGGAGCAACCCCAGGAGAGAGGCTGACCCAGGAGCCAAGTAGGGGGCAAGGGGAGGGAGTGGGCAGGTGGAAAAGATTAGGACACAAACAGGACCACTGGATATGCAACAGGGAGGTCCCTGGGGGCCCTGACAGAGGCCATTTCGGTGGTGTGGTGAAAGGAGGTGGTCACAGTGGACAGAGAAGTCATTCTAGAAATTTGGGTATGACAGGGATCAGAGGAGTACAGCTACAGCTGGGGGATGTGTGAAAAGGGGGATTGTTAATTTTTTTTTTTTAATGCAGATGGGAATGATTTATGGGTCAGGAAGAGGTAAGCGGGCAGTAGAAAGGAGAAAGGGAAGTGAAATCCTTGTGAAGATGGGGGAATCTTACCATAGGAGGGAGGAACCCGCTTTGGTAAGAGAGATATTTAGTTACAGTTCATGTGCTGAAGGACAGATGTTAAAGTTTATTCAACTTAGCTGGGAGAGAAAATGCTTCTTGGTTCTTTCCCCCCCAGGTGGTTTGTATTTGGGGGGGCAGGGGCAGGGGGTGCTGGAGACATCTCCTTTAACAGCAAGATTCCTGGCAGTGGAATGTAAACAATTCAAACTCCCCTGTCCTGAGCTAATCAGAATTCCAAAAGGCATATTTAGATGTGCTGTATTATGTCTGAAAAAGTTACCGGTGGGAGGTTTACCATTATCTAGGTCACATTTGTTAAAATATAGAGATCTGAGCTCTCTTTAATCCATAAGATGAAAGTAAATATTACCAGACAGCAGCAAGAGTACAAAGGAACATTCTGTCAATGTGGCCTCAAAAACATTGAGAGTTTTAGAAAAAGTACAGCCAGTGTCCCAAACAGCACCAAGAAAGCCAGAGCAACACTCTTCTTCTCTGTTTTTATCTAACTCATGAAGTCATGATCTGGTCTTTACCCCACTAACAGAAGGAAGAGCCAGTAACTCTCGAGAAAGCAAGTGACTATTATTTGTGAAAATTTGTTACATAAAGTGTTCCTGGCCAGGTGCGGTGGCTCACATCTGTAATCTTAGCACTCTGGGAGGCTGGGACAGGAGGATTGCTAGAGCTCAGGAGTTCAAGACCAGCCTGAGCAAGAGCGAGACCTTCCATCTCTACAAAAAAAAAAAAAAAGAAAGAAAGAAAAGAAAGAAAAAAAGAAAAATTAGCTGGGCATGGTGGAATATGCCTGTAGTTCTAGCTATTCAGGAGGCTGAGGCAGGAGGATCGCTTGAGCCCAGGAGTTTGAGGTTGCTGTGAGCTAGGCTGACGCCACAGCACTCTAGTCCAGGTAACAGAGGGAGACTCTGTCTCAAAAAAATAAGAAATGAAGTGTTCTTTGCACACAGCCCACGAGCATTACTGTATTATGTCTCTGGAAATGGACTAATAGTAATGCAATCAGTCTTCCAGAGAAAAAGTTATTTGGATTTTTATAAACTTATATTTCTTCTCCAAAATTGAGGAAGAGATATCCAAGGAGACAGAAAAACATGCAGAAAAAGACATTATGTTAGTTGATTCTTGAGTGCCCATAAGTGAAGTAAGGTACAAATATGCATTGAACAAATGAAGGAGGGGAGAGGCTCCCAGGAGTTTGAGGAAAATAAAGAAAGCGCTTGGGATCTTGCTTCGTCTAGTCACCTCAGTCCAGAGTTCAACCTGCAACTCCCCTTTCCTCAGTGTGGATTACCTCAAGAATTTACATCTTGGATCCTTGTCACGATTTCACAGCTTATCTCTCCAGAGCTCTCGAGACATTTCTTTTTCCCTAAACATTGGCCCCCAACCCAGCAGAGGATTCTGACTCTGAAATTCCCCCCCACAGTCCCCAAAGCAATCATCACCTTCCCGAACACATAGAGTAACGCTACTTGAACCAAACAGAAAACCGTGTCCACTCTAGGCTACATAGGCAACGACATGGTGCCCTAGGGTAGAAACACAAGCTCTGTTTGTCTTATCTTTGCCCAATAGTTTCCACGTCCTCCTAAATCCAAATTTGACAGATGGCTCAGAGAGAGCAACGGGCAAGTGCTCTGCTTCCCTTGGCCACTTTGCTCTGGATGACACTAGGGAGTTCACGAACCACATGAGTTTTCAGTGACATTTCCAGGGCCTCGTGCAGGCTGGGAGAGAGCAGGGGTGTCTAGGAGGGACCCTTGGCCGAAGGCCAGAAAGAGTTGAGAGTTCGCCTGCAAGCCCTAGCGGGGGACTCAGTGGAAAACAACTTTATGGACAAGAGGGATAAGGAGGGATGTGGCCAAGAGGGGAGAGAGGAGAAGATGCCTTTGACACCTTACAAGGCTAACAGCACGGCGCTCCAGTCAGCATTTCTGCCCAGTGTGTGCTGAGCTCGCTGCCACCCTGGTTTCTGCTTATGCTCCTGCTCCGATGCCTGTAGGATCCTCCCTGGGAAGGGACATCCTCCCTCTCTCCCGCTGGTCTCCTCAGCCATACCCAAGACACCAGAGGGAATCCACTGCTATCTTGTCGTACATGGCGACCACAAAAACACAGAATTGTGCTTGTGGTTTGGAATGTCATCCCAGCTGAAAGGAGTGTGTAATCCCCGGAATGCAGAAGTTCTCTGAGGGTGAATGTGGGACAGATTACAAAGCCCGTCATATGTTTCTAGGAAACGCTGATACCCGTTCCTTGGGGGATTATTATTAGAACAAAGATGTCTCAGGAGGAAAACCTCAACCACGCTGATGGCCTCAGATCCATTCCCAGTTGGCCTTGCTCTGGGGTGTCCTGCCGTGCCCACACCAGACACTACACCTCTGCAAGGCAGCCTGGCTGCTCCACCTGTGGGCCGTGTGGCCTCTGAGCATGACAGCTCTGCTCAGCACTCTGCAACAGCTAGGGAGTCTCTTCCAGAAAGAGCTGGATGGGTTCCAGTCTAACTCATAAAACCTATTTTAATAGTATTTTTAAAAGAGGGCTTATTGCCAAGAAACTACTAAAAGTTACTACCTATTTGAGGGAGGGGTGGGGAACAAGATGGGAGAAAGTCTTCTCAATGTTTATCTTTTGAGTATCATCTTGAATTTTAAACCATGTGAGCATATTTTTTATATATAAAAAATATATTTTCACAACCTTATTATCTCAGAGAGTTTCTTCTAGTCAAGAACTTTCAAAGAGTTGCTTGGTGTACAGTACTGTATTCACAGTCATAGGTTCTGTGTGTCGGGAACGTTCTATGTACCCTTGGCCTTCGACTCAGGGTGACCTCTCCCCAAAGGCCAGGGACTCCCACAGGCCAGGCAGCAAGAGGGGGATAATGTCGTCCCCAGTCTCTGGTAATCTCATGGCCTCTCAGGGAGGTGTGCAACGGGGTGAGGGGACTTCCTGCATCCCCATTCCTGGAGGGGACCCCAGAGAGGCAGAAGAGGAGGAGAAATCAGTAAGAACCACCACCAGCTTGGAAACAGACACACCCCAGTTCCCGCTGGGGACCATCTGATGGGGCTTATTTACCACCAGAGACCTGTTTGTTCCAGAACATTCAAGTCACTGAAAAATTGAAAAGCAGGTGTATTAAAACTCACAACATTATTTTAGGTTTAAATATTTGATTTATACCAAAACTGAATTTATCATCATTTTGGTTGAACTTAATTAAAAATTATTTAAAATTGTCAGATGTTAAGAGAAATAGTGCAGCATGACAATTGTCTCAGGTGGAAGGCACGATGATGAGCTGGCTCCCACTGAAGCCAGGGTGCTCATTTGCCCTGTTCCCTCACGCTCTCACATGGGTCGGCCCGGCACTGGTCTTTATTTTAAATTTTGATATTTTGTTCATCATAGATTTTTTTGGCATTAATTTTGATTTTTCAAAAAATATGGCATTAAAATGTTATCTTGGTTACTGATTTCTGGTGTTCCCTTAAATTTTGTACTGCTTTACCACAGTAGCCCAGAGCTGACCTTTGCCCTGGGGACTACTTGCTGGAACAGTATTGTCAAACCTGTATTTTCATTCAAATCTTCCCCAACCATGGACAGTCCCCTCAATGCCGGGTGACCCAGGAGCCACTTTCCCTCAGAGAACTTGTCTCCACATTATATTCTCCTTACTCAAAGCGCTGAGCCCTGGGGCCGCCTTCAGGAACTCTCTGTTTTTCTCTGTGGAGCTATTCAGGGCCGGCAGCCCCGGCTGGAGGGAGCGTACAGATGAGGTTCTCTTCACCTCTTACAAGGCCCTCAGTCACTTGTAGTGCACCTTCATGCCCGATTGGCCTGCCGTGGAGCTGCATCCTGACGAGATGGGGTGACAGCAAGGAAGAGTGACAACGTGGGGACAGCTTACACCCAGCTCCTCCCAAGCTCCTTCTCACCACCCCCATTCCTCCTCCAGAGGTCACCATGACGAAGGGGCATTAGAGTGGCTCCTTTCATTTCCCCAGCTGACATCCTCCTCCCCAACCAGATGTTTTACAGCTGGAAAGGAGGGGTGGGCGGTCATTTCCTCTGCGAGCCACAGTATGACAATGATTTTCCACACACTGACTCATGTGACTGTCGCTTGATCCCTGGAGTCCAGCACATGGTTCCAACTCCTTTGCTGGCTTGGGGGGTGGGGGTGGAAAGGCGACTGTGATCTAACCATTTAAGGTACTCTGTGCCTCGGTTACTCCCTTCTGCAGGTGGGGGCAGACTCTGTGATCTCTCACAATCCCCTCCCACCACAGGACTCCGCTGGGCTAGTGGGGGCTGTGATGCGACACGCTGCTGGGTGCCAGAACCAAGGAAAATGTCTGTGGGGGCTCCAGCTCACCAAACCGCCTCTGACTGTCTTTTGAGTGTCACTCAACTTTACTAGGGCTAGTTCTCTGAGCATTTCTTTCCATTAAATGTTTCTGCTTATTTCCTCGGTCTGTTCATGTCCTTAGCCTTTCTCTCATGTTTTCCCTCTTGACTAGGTTCCACTTACATGGAGCCAGGGAACCCTCATTCCTGCACCACCACACCCAGCATGTGGGATGCGGCAGGTGACAGCGTGGGCTTTGCAACCAGGTCGACCTGGTTGAATCTCAGCCCCGCTATTTACTAGCGAGATGGGAAATTGGGTAGATTACCTAAGCAGTCTGTGGACCCAGACTCCTCTTGAGTAAAATGGGATGCTAACATGTGACCCACGGAATATTGCAAGGCTTACAGGAGGTCAGGTGCGGAGCGTGGTGTTCAGCATC
Organism: Eulemur rufifrons; assembly: GCF_041146395.1. NCBI lineage: Eukaryota > Metazoa > Chordata > Mammalia > Primates > Lemuridae > Eulemur > Eulemur rufifrons. The sequence continues at coordinate 65,496,711 of NC_091001.1, forward strand.
GAGTAATGGGTCAAAAAATATTAGCTGTCAAATGCATGAATGAACTTTTTTTTTTTTTTTTTTTTTTTTTGAGACAGGGTGTCTCTTTGTTGCCCGGGCTAGAGTGAGTGCCATGGCGTCAGCCTAGCTCACAGCAACCTCAAACTCCTGGGCTTAAGCGATCCTACTGCCTCAGCCTCCCGAGTAGCTGGGACTACAGGCATGCGCCACCATGCCCAGCTAATTTTTTCTATATATATTTTAGTTGGCCAGATAATTTCTTTCTATTTTTAGTAGAGACGGGGGTCTCGCTCTTGCTCAGGCTGGTCTCAAACTCCTGACCTCAAGCGATCCACCCGCCTCGGCCTCCCAGAGTGCTAGGATTATAGGCGTGAGCCACTACGCCCGGCCAATAAATGAACTTTTGAATGATAAAAAAAAAAACCACACAAGAAATACATGAGTGCATTTCTGTTCACAAATTCAAATAAGGCAGCAGTATATAGTGCAAATATGAAAAAGCCCTTTCATTAACCACCCCTGCCCATCCTCCACTTCCTCAGCATTAATAACAGTTCTTTCTTTCTCTTTCTTATTTTGGGGGAAAGGAGTTAATTATGTGATATGTGAATATATTCTTACTGTGAAGATCTGAATGTTCAGAGCATCTCACCCCCCAAATTAGAAAAAGTTCACCTTCATCGACCCTTTCACTCTTACTTCTGCCTCTGGAGGGAAGCTCTCCAGAGACTCTGGACAGAGATTCTTCCCATCTCCGTTCTATTCATTTACACAGACACACACACACACACACACACACACAATATATACACACATATTTATACATCTTTTAATATGTATATTTTAAAAAATATATCTTTTAAAAATCTTTTTATATTGCAGAGTTAAACTATATTTGCTATTCTGAAACTGTTTTTTGTCACTTAGCCATACATTTTAGACATCTTTCCACGTCAGTACACATATATCCATCAAATCGTTTTTAATGGCAACATAATATTCCATAGTAATATAGTACAGTAGTATCCCCTTATCCTTGGTTTTGTCTTCCATAGTTTCAGTTACTGGCAGTCAACCAGAGTCCAAAAATGTTAAATGGAAAATTCCAGAAGTGGACAATTCAGAAGTTTTTAATTTTACACCATTCTGAGTCGCATGATGAAATCTTGCACCATCCCACTTCAGTTCAGTGGGACTTTGTCCAGTGCATTCACGCTGTCTTCGCTACCTGCCTGTTAGTCACTTAGAAACCATCTTGGTTATCAGATTAAAAAAATGTAATATATATAGGGCTCGGTACTATGTGAAGTTTCAGGCTTCCAGGCATCCACTGTGGTCTTGGAACATATCCTCCACGAATAAAGGAATATACTCAGAGTTACATACTCCTACTGGTAGACATTTAAGGTACTTTCAATTGTTCACTATTATATACATAAACATCTTTCAGCTCTACAGGCTGAAGGCCAAGCAATGTCTTGGCTGTCATCCTGTGTAGCGTGGAGGCAGTCATCCTCCTGTACTGTCAGGGAAGCACCTTTCTGGGTCTGAGCAAGGACCTGGTGAGATTGGAGGGCACATGGATCCACATGGAATCCACGCACATGGGGCCCACACAATCTAAAAAAAGAGGCAAGATGCCTCGAGGAGGTTGGCCTACAAGTGACCTTGAAAGACCGGCCTCCTCGAAAGATTGGCCAAGGAATTACAAGTGATAGACAATTTGTACTTCTCAGATATTTGAAGATTTTAAATATGAGAGCAAATGTAGGTATTAAGTGTGAGTCACTGCCCAGGTGCACACATTACAAAACACACAAAAACATGACTTGAGTGAAATGTTGAATGCTGATAGATGGTAGAGCTGAGCGGCTGCACGTGTCTGCACATTGCGGGTCCTGCACGAAGAGGCGGGGTTCTGGTCAGGCAAACAGGAATCACAGATGTTTCAAACAGAGTGTTTCACACAGGAAACTAGATATAAAAGTGTTAGAAAGGCTGAAAGAACAAAAATGTAAAGGAAGGTAACCAGAGAAGAGTAATGACAGGCAAATGGTGGGTGGGGAGAAGGGTGCTGCCGGAGCCCAGGTGTACCTGCTGTCGCTCCACTGAAGGTGCTGGAACCACTGAAGAGGGACCAGCCAGGTTAGAGCTGTGGCCACTGAGTAGAGGCTGCTAAGGCTAAAGCTGGGGCCACCAAGGAAATTCAGAAATTTCCAAATTTGCCTTTGGAGCAGGGAGAGGTGGAAAGAGAGAGAGAGAGAGAGAGAGAGAGGGAGAGAGAGAGAGAGAGAACAGTGGCTCCTCCTCCTCTCTTACCTACTGCTCTCCGCTGAAGCCTCCTACTGGGAAGCCAGCTGGCAAGGGCACCTGGGAAATGTAGTTTTCAGCCTCCTAGCCCACGCCCCACAGAGCAGAGAAAGAGAGATGAGTGTAGGGCTGAGAGACAACAGACTAATAGCTAACCCAGGTATTCAATGTTGTGATGCCGATGATCAGACAAGACAATGCCTAATGAGGGAGTCATCATGAAACACAGTTGGTATAAAAGAAGCTGTAGAAGACAGAGTGCAAGTTGCACTGGATATAGCAAGAAGTCTCTCTGACTCTATCAGTCAGAATGTTTTGGATGTAAGTGAAGAAAACAACATCAAACACATAAAGGTGGAAAATTGGCTCATGTGATTAGGGAATAGAGGCTTCAGGAATAGCTGGATCCAGGTCTTGAATCATGTTGTCAGGGTTCTGTCTCCTCAGTGTCTTGACTTTGCCTGCCTTGTTGACTTTATGTTCAGACAGGCAAGATGGTCATCCACAGATTCCCATCTTCCCAGCAGGTCAAGCTCATCGAGACGAGTCCTTGTATTTTATCTAGCAGGTCCTATCCCTCACCCAATCACAGTGGCCAGGACGATGGGGTCCTATGATGGGCCAGGTGCCACACTCTCCTACACAGGATGGAGGAGAAACCCCTCGATGGAACAGTGGGGAGATGTTACCATGAAAAGGAGGGTGGGAAAGTGAGTTGAGCAGGTAAAAACTATAGCTACCATGGTCCTCTATATGAGCTACAAAAGACATGGGCTGTGCCCTCAAGGAACTCATATTTTGTCTGAGACATGAAGAAGATTGAGGGTCATTCTTAAACCACAAATAAACCAGTGCAAATTGATTTCTTCTGAGCTGCAGTGCTCATGGAATATGAAGACTCTCGGTCTGGGGCATCTCCCTACAGTATCTGGTGTGGTGTGAGCGCACTGGACATTCTCTCCACTTGCAAGGAAATGTCAGGAGCTGCTGGACACAGGAGAGGCAGCCCAGGCTACTACAGTCATATGGAAATGTCACGTACCATAAACACATCAAGACAGCTGGAGGGTGCCCCCAGAAAGTTCCAAGGTTTCAGCCAGAGTCCCAGAAGGAAGATGCACACCCAGAAGGGTCTAGTCGAAGAGGCTTTAATGAAGGGATTGTTTATAGACAGGTGGGTACAGCTAGAGGAATCCCAGAAGATGGTGAGGCACCCAGGAGCTGGCCACAGTGGGAAGCTGTTGTCACCCCTAAGCCTTAGGGGGCGAGGAGAGGAAGTGGTTGTACTGCAGCCCAGTGAGAGCTACTGAAGGGGAAACCTCATGGGAACAATCGCCACAGAGGGCCCCAGCCACTGCCAGGACCTTGGCCAATCAGGGAGGGAGGGCGGAATAAAAATTTAGACCCCGCCATCCTCAGGTTGTCTACAGACTGCGTGCAATGAGTGCCAATGGCCAAACCCTCCTGAAAGCAGAGCAGAAAGTGTAGAGAATGGATCTGGGATGTGGGGTGGGCATGAGGCAAATAGAAAAGATAGACATGCCCGGCAAGCTTGGCGTTTCAGAGGCAGGAGTGAAAGGCAGCAGTCTGAACTCAGGCAGGCTCTGGTCGAGGCATCCCGAGTGAGTCCCGGAACCCCCATCCACACTGCCAGCACCTTGATGCCCACTAGTTGGGTGGTCTGACCTTGGCAAAGGAGCCAAACAAATCTCCAGCATACAGGACCTAAAAGTGTTTCCAGGGATGGAAGATCACTTCCAATTCCATCTAGCAAAGGGAAAAAGTGCAGGTGACCCAAGAGAGCCCTGGATTAACACCCCCAGCACTTTCCTGCAAGGGGAGGAGGGTAATTTTGCAAAGAACAGAGGAACAAGGAGGACAGTTGTAAAGAAATCAAAGCCTCTGAATACAGCTTGGCCTTGCCCTTCTGAGGAGAGGCCCGTGCTGCTCTGACCACTGTAAATGCCAGAGAAGGGATGTTTTGGTCATTAGAGACGGGACGCCTGGCTTCTCCCCAGGATCACAGTTTTGCCAAGAAGATGAAGTGTACCACCAACTCCAGGAGGTTATATTTTTCTCAGGGGAATGGTGAGAAAAATTTTATCTTTAATCCATAAAAGAGAATGGAACCATTAAATATACTAAAGGTTTGTTATCAGCCAGTAGACCAATGGGTTTCAACCCCTGGATTATGATGTGTATTCATAGGTTTGTCACCAAATTTTGATTAATATGTACAGTTTATTTTTTCTAAAACTCAGGGTACCTATAATTAGGGTGCTATTTGGCAGATAAAACATTTTGTCAAGCAAATTTTCCAATGTGTCAAGTTAAATATAAATCATTGCAAGTAAGAATACAAGTTATGATATAATAGCAAATTGGCACCAAATGAAATTTGTGGGTTTACTAAAACATGGGGGACAGCATAGGTCAGAAGAACCTAGTGATTAAGAACTCAGGCTCTGGCACTAGACTCCCTGGGTTCAAATCCTGGCCCTTGCTAGCTATGGGATCATAAGCAAATTTCCTCATGTGTAAATAGAAGTAATATTACCTACCCCATAGATTGTTATGAGGATTAAAGGATTAAATGTAATACTTGTAACATGCTTAGAACTTTACTGGCACATAAATATTAGCATTATCTACATAATTATACCACTTCTCATTCACTATTCTCTCAATGAATATATAGTCATGTGCCATATAACCATGCTTTGGTCAATGACAAACCATGTATATGATGATGGTCCCATAAGATTATAATACCATATTTTTACTGTACTTTTTCTATGTTTAGATACACAAATACTTCCCATTGTGTTATAGTATTCAGTACAGTAACATGCTGTACAGGTTTGTAGCCTAGGAACAATAGGCTAGACCAGATAGTCTAGGTGTGTACTAGGCTATCCCATCTTTGTTTGTGTAAGGACACTCTGATGCCAGCACAATAAAATTACCTAATGGTACATTTCTCAGAACGTATCCCTATTGTTAAGTTATGCATGATTGTACGAGGTCTGTCTGGAAAAATAGAGACATTTACTGAAGACGACACAAGATACAAGAAACATTGTACATAGGACAATGACACCTCAGTCCCCTTCCAAGTAGGCACCTTGGGACCTCAAACAGTTCTCCCAGCATCATTTAACCTAACCCAAACACGTTCAACATTCTCAGGTGCTCTGCTTGTTGCAGGCCTTCCAGAACGTGGGTCACTTTCAATACATGCTCAACCATCTTTGAAATGTTTGTGCCACATTTTTATTTGTGCTGCACTCATTGCATCATCCCTGGAGGCTTCTAAATCATCTGAATAGTTTCCATGGAGGAATGTTCAAGCTTAATGTAAAGTTTGATGCAGATTCATTGCTCTACTTGCTCAGTCATTTTGAATGTGACGGCCACGCAATACACATGCTCACTCAACGGCGTCTAGCGCCCCACTGACTAGTACATGAAGTCGTCATTGTTCACGCATGCGCATCCCAGTCCACTTGCCTTGGCTGCCCGGTTACATCGATATCATATAAACTGTTCCCGTTCTATTAACAGTGGCTGGATACTTTCCAGACAGACCTTGTAGACTGAGTCTCCAGCCTAGGCCTTGTGCTGGGCTCTGGGGGTAACTGGTAAGAGAAAGGAAAGACCACTTGCACTCACAGACTGGGAAGAAAATATTACTTAATAATCACACACACAGATATGAAATTGAAATTGTGTGAGTAGTGGAACTAGAAGTCCTAAGAGCTGCTAATGACTACTCAGCAGTAGGCCTTCTTGACAAAGTGACATTTACCTGTGACCCAGATGAGTTAGCTAGGTACAGTTCACCAGGTGAGCATGGGGGGCAGGGTGGAACACCAGGCAGAGGAAGCACTGTGTCCTCTGTGGCAGAGGGGACCACGGCGAGCATACTAATCAGGACCCAGCCGGGAAGGTAAAGCCCACTCTAGGTGATTCCATACAGGGAATTTCACACGGGCTGTTCAAGGAGCTGAAAGAGCTCCCGGGGGAGCACCCAGAGTAGCGACCCCAGGAAACTGTGACTACCTGTATTAGTCTGCTAGGGCTGCCTCTACAGACTGTCACAGACCGCGCAGCCTAGATGCAGAAATTCATTGTCTCAGAGTTCCGAAGTCTAGAAGTCCAAAATCAAAGTGTCCACAGGGTTGGTTCCTTCTGAGGGCTGTGAGGGAATGATCTGTTCTGGGCGTCTCTGCTGGGTTGTAGATGGCTGTCATCTACCCATGTCTCTCCTTATCATCTTACCTCTATGTGTGTCTGCGTCTGTGGCCAAATTTCCCCTTTGTAAGGACACTGGTCATATTGGATTAGGGCCCAACTTAATGATCGCACTTTCATTTGATTACGTGGATAAATACCCCGTCTCCAAATAAGGTCACACTGTAAGGTGTGTGTGTGTGTGGGTGGGGGGGGGGCGGTTAGGACATCAACATATGAATTGGGGACGGCGGGGGGGGGGGGGGGGGGGGGGTAACAATTCAACCCGTAGCACTACCCAAAGAGCTGGGGGAGAAGGGAAGACATAATGTTGCTGGCGCCCAAGACAAGGTAAGCTGGAACCAGGATGGGGCTGCCAGCTGACAGCAGAAATCACAGAGAGAGACTCCTGAGAAAGAGAAAAAGGAGGAGAAATACTCTGGCTTCTCCCTTCTTCTCACCTCCAGAACATTTTGCCCTCCGGCAGTCCCTCTTAGCTGAACCTTACCAGAAAGCAGGTGGCTGGGAGCCTGCAGCAGCCCCACAGTGACACAGCACAGATCCGGGGAGCGGGAGGGTGAGACCCGGCTCTGACAGGAACCATGCGAGGCTGAGAGGCTGACCGGAGGCAGAGTGGCTGCAAGGGAGAGCGAGGCAGAGCCTGGCGCAAGATGCACCTGGACAAGGAAGTGGAGGCCAAGCCATGCAAAAACTGGTCTGTCTGCTAAGAGCCATAGAAGTATTGAAAGGTTTTTAATAGAGCTGAGGGGAGAGGTGGTGACATGATCAGGGAGGTGCTTTGAAAATACCTTTCTGTGTACTGAGGGGAGAGGAGCTGAGGATGGCGGGAGAAAGGGGCAGAGCAGTTAGAAAGCTAAGCCTAAGTGTCATCTTGTTTCACAGGAAAGGGACCCCCGGGATTCGTGGGCCTGCTTCCCACCTCTCTCCCGCAGGTTTTCATACCTCCAAGTGGACTAGACATGTGTGTCTGCCAACAGAGCCATCCCTCCCAGGTGCAGAGAAGCACTGCCACGTTCTCTTTGCCCTTTGTCTAGACCCTGTCCTGGTTGACTGCCTTTCTCTCTGGACAGTCCTCCCCGGCCTGCATCACCCATCTCTCTCAGCACTCTGGCTGGATGATGCCAACCAAGTCCACGGCTTTGATAACTGTCCATATGTCACTGCTGCTTCTCAGATCTGTGTTTCCAGCTTGATTTCTCTCCTGAGAAAACTCTGCCTGCTGGATATGTCCACTTGCTTGTCCAAAGGAATTAGAACCATGAGCTCAGCACGTCTAAAACTGAATACATTATCTTTCCCTCCCACACTGGCCCCTGCAATCTGCCCCTCTCCTGTGCTCCCCCACAGCCCAGCAGTTCACCAGAAATGGGGTGAGGATGTCATCCTAAACTGCTTCCTCTCACTCCCCCACACCCTATTGCTGACCAAATCCTGTTGGTTCTGCTCCTAGATATTTGTCAAATTCAAATTCACTTTTCCTGCTACTCCCTTGGTCTGGGTCTTTATTTTGTCTGGGTTCCTGCAACAGTTTCTTAGCTGGTTTCCTGCTTCAAGCCACCCCCACCAGTCCACTCTTTCTACAACCAGAGCGACATCTACCAATGCAAACAGATCATGTCCCTCCTCTGCTTAAAATCCCATCAGTGACTCCCTGTCACCTTCAAGTCAAGTTCAGATTAGTATCTCTGCACAGTGCCCTGCCCTTAATAAATGCTTGATGATTGAATGAGTCAACGGTAAACCAACACAGAAAAATTGGCAAGTGTGGGAAATGAAGAAAAGACGGTATTTTTTCCCCTGGAAGTCTTTCTGACTGTCTAGGACTCAGTCTGGGATCTGTCCTGCGTGTCTATGTTGCACTTCGCACCCTGTACTAAATCCATCTACTTACTCGTCTGCCCCACACTGAGATGTCCCCTGGTCACTACTGCATCCCCCAGCACAGTGAAGTAAGTGCTTCAAAAATATTTGATAAATGAATGAATGATAAGGAGTGGGCTGGGACAGAACTATGAAGTGCTTACTAGGAGGAGTGTGAGTCTGTCCTGGTTCCAAAGCGTAGGGGGAATGAGGAGGAGTAGAGAGACTCAGGGAAAGCCCTCCAGGGGGACGGACACTGATGACAAAGGCGGAAAGGCAGACAGCAGTGCACTTTGCACGGGGCATTTCTTTGGGGCAGTGTCCTCCATACTGGGTTCCATGGACCACTGGTCTTGCCAGGTGCTCTATCCAGGGTTCCACGTCAAATCAGCTGGTAGAAACATGCAGCCACATCTACTTGTACACGCTGGTATTTCCAAGAGTCTGAGAAGTCTTGCAGTTGAAAAACCAAATACTTCAACTCTTTAAACTCACCATTTTCTAAACCTATTCCATAAAGTTGATTATGTAAAAAAAATTTTTTTTTGCTTAATACACATTAACACATTTTTCCACAAGACATACTGGAAAAAACAGTATCTGATGGTAACAAGAGTATTTTAGGAAAAGGGCAGGAGGAGCTTAAATTGCACCCAGTATGCTGCAGGTGAGCCCTGTGGTTATAGGCACTTGATGAGAACAGTCAGAGGAAGGACATTCTGGGCCACCAAGTGCAGACGGTAGGGGAGCAGAGACACCCTTGAAAGGGTTGAGGCTTCGGGGGGAAAGGTGGCAGATGGTCTGGACAAAGATTGTGGTGGAGAAAAAATCACCGGGACACACCAGTCTCCCTTCTTGGAAGAACCTCTGAAAGGAGAAGCTCTATTTACCCCACTGCCTGGCTCGGGCCACAGCGCTGGAAATGCAGCTAAGACCAGAGCAAACCATCAACATCTGCCCAGCACCCATGGGGTTCCGAGAAGGCAGCAGAGGACATGCAAAAGCGAGGCATATGCTCTTGGCTGATGTCTGTTTTCCCTCTTGGAGCAGGTGCGGTCCATATGGTGCTGGGAGCAGCAGGGTCGGGGCTACAGAATGGGCTGAGAGTGGCATGCCATGTAGCCCCACCTCTTCTAGCTACAAGCGGATATGGGATAAAAGCCCCTAAAACCAAGACTGGAGTCTGTACTCACACCTGATTCACTTCTGTCTGCTCCCAGCTCTCTGCTAAACCCACCCAGAGAAGAGCAGGGCAGACAGGTGGCACTTGCTTAGCACAGCCTTTAGGTTGGAGACAAACTACACCAGAATTAATAAGGGACTTCAGAATGAGAGGGGGGCTGGGTATGGCAACAGCACCCCCACCCCATCACCAGATGATGACTTGGCCTGAGAGAGGAGACGTGGGTGGGTCACGTACCTGCATGTAAACCCGTTAGCACACTGTGCCTGGCACTGAAGTGCTCAATAGATGTTACTTATCACTATTATTTTCTCCTATGCATATAACCCCAAAATTTCACTTCATTTAAGATCCTTGGCTAATGCTTTTGGTGTTAATTCTTCTCAGGGACACATCTCACCTAGTGGCTGCTGCTTTCCTGGCCCCTGAAGCCCATAGAGATCTTGGGGTCTCCTTGGCTTAGTAAAAAGTCAGTCAGTGCCAACGAGGCCCCTAAACACCATCATTCTCTCACAGACATGGTCCGGCCTGTACCTCAGGGTAATTGTTTCATTTTGCTCTCTCTCTCCAGGGCTTTCAGGGCAGAGCCATCTGGAGAGCCTGTCTGACCATAAGTAACCCACCCAAGGGAGCATTGCCACTCCTGGAAGAGGCTCCTGCCAGGGTTCCACTAGCTGCTTGCAAGGAGCCCTGAAGAAACGGTCCCACCTTGGGTCTACAGTAGCCTCAGAGACTTTTAAACCAACCTCCACTAGAAAAAATCTCAGGCAGTCTGAAGTTAGAAGAGGAAATTAATATTAGGAACCTGCCATGTATTGGATGTTCACTATGTCTCAGTAGAGTTTAAAACTTTACATTCTTACAGAAGCCCTCTTAGGTGAGTACTCTTGTTATCCACATTTTACTAGTGAAGAAACTGAGACTTAAAGAGGTTTGATACCTGCTACATTGATAGAGTAGGAATCTGACATAAGCTGTGGGGCTCCAGGGCTCGTGCTCTCAGCACTATCCTGCTTTCCCATGAAGCCACTGAGCCCCTGTGGCTCCCCCCAGGTCTCCTCCTTTTGCTGTGTCTGAGCAGCAGAGTGCACCGGGGTAGCTGTGGACAGCAGAGTATTCGAGCAGGCGAGTGCAGATATCACCCCTGCCTGGCACATAGCAGACGCTCAACACATGCAGGACTCCCCCCACCCTGCTGCTTCTCAGCACCAGGGCTTCACTCTGGACAACAGTTAGCATCTCTTCCTTTCCACACACCCCCTTTGACCAAATTTCTGGCTGTTGGTGGAAGGTGGGTCAAAGAAATATCCACTTATCCCTTTATCCAATGATACTGATGGGGACCTGCTCTGTGCTGGTGAAGCGGCTGGAGATAAAGACATGAATGAGACCCTTGGTCAGGGGTGAGAGACAAGCAAAGGGTTTATTTGCATAGAGAATGATGGGGGCCAGCACCTGGGTTGGGGGCACAGGATGAAGCAGGGTGATCCAAGGAGGCTTCCTGGGAGACAGTGCCTGAGCTGATCTCCGATGGGAAAGTGAGTAAGAGAAGCACATTCCAGGCACAGGGAATAGCATGTGCAAACACATGGTGATAAAATAAACAAGAATAAACAGGAGGCTGTGAAAAAGAAGAACAATGATGAATGACTAAACCAACAGGGGTGATTTTGTCCTGCAGGGGACATTTGGCAATATCTGGAGACTTTTTGTTTGCTATCACACCTGTGTGTGCGTGCGTGCACGCACCTGCTATGGGCATCTAATGGGTAGAGGCCAGGGATGCTACATATACTACAATGCACAGGACAGCCCCCCACAACAAAGAATTATATCTAGCCTAAGATGTTGAGAAACCCTAGACTAGATCAGCAAATATACAACCATATTATAACACATTGATAATTAAAAACTTAATAGTACTAGCACATGCATAGATAGGCTAAGGGAACAGTTTAGGAAAAATATAATTATACATGGGGATTTATTATATGATACAGGTGGCATTCCAAATCCAGTCATTATTCAATAAATGGTGTTGAGATTCCTGTGTAGCCATCTAGAAAAAAATTAAGTTGGAGTCATACCGCACACCATATACCAGAAAAAATTCCAAATGGATTAAACATTTAAAGGTATACAATAAAACCACAAAAGTAAAACCATGAGTAAATTCTTTTATATTAGAGGAGGAAAGTCCTTCCTAATTATGACTCACAAACCACAAGCTATATAATAATAAGTTAATAAATTCAACTCATGTATGTCGAAAAAATTTTAAGCTTTTGCATGTAAAATAAACAAAAAAAGCAAACCTGTATAAGCAAAGTCAAAAACAAATGCAAGCCTGGAAAGAAAATATAATAATCTCCTTAAGTTATAAAGATACAAAAACAAATCTCTAAAGAAAAGACCACTAAAAATATGACAAAGGATATGAGAAGACAGCTCACAGAACAACAACAAAAATACAAGTGGCTGATAAACATATGAAAAGATGTTCAACCTCTTCATAAGAAAAATACAAATTAAAAGTATTGAGATGTCTTGTTTTTTTTTTCATCTCTCAGATGGGCAAAAACCCAAATTTGAAAATACATGGTAGGCTGTGAGGACACAGACATTTCCATACATTGCTGGTGGGCATGTCAATTAGTACAGCCCCTAGGAGGGCTATTTAGTAGTGTTTACAAAAATAAGAAATGCAAATGTTGGGGCTCAGAAAACAGTACCCCAAAATGAAGGCCTAAGAAGTAGCCTCAGAAGTGAAAGTTTTCCCTGATCTTCTCCTGCCCTCCTGTCTCTCAGTCCCATCCTTCCCCAACAGTAGTCATAGAAACTAGACTCCCTCTTCCCCAAGGCTGCCCATAAAAGCCAGAACCCTTTTCTCAAAAGCCTGCCATAAACCCTAAAAATATTCTGTGTAAAAACTGGCCAGAAATTACCTGACCTACCTTGTTTGACTGTAGATCATAAGACCCCATTCTAGAGAGGGCCCTGCCCCGCACCCAGAAGGAAAGAGCACATGCTCAGAGAGGCCAGGAAGGATCTAGACAGACAGGCCTTGCTGGGTTCCCCCAGTCTGTTAGCATTAGATTATGCTCTTTTTGTTCAATCATATTTCTCTGAGGCTGTCTGTACTTTAATGAACCCATCTTTGGGTCTTCATTCTGAAGGTTCCTGTGTATTCATGTTAAATAAATTTGATTGCCTTTCCTTCAATTAATCTACATCTTGTCAGTGATTTCCCAGCAAACCTTCAGAGGGCCAAGGCCTTGGCCCCATTCATATACCTTCTGACCCAGAAATCCCACTTCTTAGTGCTTACTCCCTGAGATAGATATATTTGCATGCATATGAAGTGACATATATACAAGATTATAAATTGCAGCAAAAGATTAGAAGCAATTTAAATGCTCATTAATAGAAAACTGGTTAAATAAATTAGGAGTGGGAAAACTACCACCAGGGGGCCAAATCTGGCGCTCTGCCTGTTTTTACAGGGCCTTCAAGCTAAGAATAGTTTTAACATTTTTAAATGGTTGGAAAAAATCAAAAAGAGGATTATATTTTGCAACATGTCAACCGTATATAAAATTCTAATATCAAGGTCTATAAACAAACTTCTACTGGAAACCCAGCAATGCCCTTTGTTTACACATTGTCTCTGGCTTCTTTCGCACTGTAACAGAGAATTGAATAGTTTCCCCAGAGACTCAATGTCCCACAAATCTACAATATTTACTATCTAGCCTAAACAGAAAATTTTGTTGGCTTAGACTATATCCATGCAGTTGAATACACAGCTACAAAAACAAAATAAACAAAACTACGAAAAAGTTCTTTATGTATTGCTATGGAAAGGTGTCCAGGATATATGGCTAAATTTTACAAAAGCAGATGTAGAGAATGTGAATTGCACGTTACCATTTGGGTAAAAAGGGTAGGATATATTTGTACTTTATTTAATATGCATAAAAATTATCTGAGAGGAAATACAAGAAATTAGTAAGCAGTGGTTATATTTAGGGGAATGAGATTAGTGAACATAGAACAGAGGAGGAAGGAAATTCTGTGTGTGTGCATGTGTGTTATCTATTTAAAGTAAACCCATAATTGTTTATTAAAAATACACAGTGGTAAGTGAGTACATGGCTTTAGGTTGCTGCAGGTGGCTGGGTCTGGCTTTGGGGGTGGAGAGGCAGGAGATGTCTGCAGGGTCTGATTAGAAGAGGGCTATAGGCTGGGCCAAGAAGTTTTGCATTTTGCATGTCTTAGCATCATAAGGAGCAACAACGCTCATTTTGTTTAAAAACCAAAATTCTGGAAACAAAAAAAGGGTGGATGGAAGAGGCTTGGGTGAGTAGGGAGAGAAGAGGGTGACCTGGAGGGTGGGTACCGGCAGGTAACTGGGGAGAGAACCTGAGTGCTGGGGAATGAGGGTGGGAGGGAGACATACTTTTTACTATAAATCCTTTTTTTTTTTTTTTAAATTTCTGTAGGTGCATTCATTTCCTATAAAAAGTTTCATTTATTTTAAAAATAAAAGCTCTTCAAGCAAGTGAGAAGAGGGCCTGAGCTGTGGCCTGGGGCGGGGTGGGAAGGGATGGGGTAGTTTGGAGCAGACTTACAGGACCCCGTGATGCACTGGCAATGGGCGGTGACCGGCCTGGAACTGCACCCAAGCCTCCAAGGAACTGGGGAGCAGAGCCCTTTGGGGACACGTGCTAGAGGGTGAAGTCCACCTGCCCTAGGTGACTTCTCTCTGACTTCATGGGCCACAGCCCAGGCTGTCCCTGCAGTGTCTTCAATGATGCTCAAGGCAGCCCCCGGTAATGTTAGACTTAAGAGCATCCAGTGGGTGCAAACCATCACCCAGGCACTCTGGGCCCATGGTCCTTGACTACACTTTGACCTCAGCAGGACATGGAGAGCCTGGACATGACCTAGGGGACAACCCCACCTTATTGTGCAAATGACAAAGTCTGGCCAAGGGCACCAGAAATACCTACCCAGTCCCTTCCTCCCACCTCCTCCCTGCCCCCACCAACTCCTTCCCTCCTCATTGCCCTGAAGGAACTTCCACACAACCAAGCTGGGATATATGGTTTCTGGACTCTTGCTAAGACTTCTTTGAGTCATTAATTTTCTTTCTATTCATATATATTGTACCTGCCTCAACTACATTGCACCATAAGCTCTTCGGGGGCTTAAAGGTCTTTTCGACCTCAGAGAGGCATGCCAAATTCTGTTTTAATCCATTCAGGTTGCCATACCAAAAATACCATATAGACTGGGTGGCCGAAACAACAGGCATTTATTTCTCCCAGTTCTGGAGGCCGGAAGCCCGAGGTAAAGGTGCCAGCAGATTCAGTGCCGGCTTCCTGGTTCACAGCCAGCTCACTGCGTCCTCACACGGTGGGAGGGGTGAGTAAGCCCCCCTAGCACACTTGCCCTCCAACCTTGCAGAGCCCATCCTCCCAGCACAGGAAACTGCCACCTGGCCAGGAAGGTAAGGGTCTGCGCAGGCATCCACCTCCTTTCAGCGGTTCTCCACATTCAGCCTTTCTTTGCCCAGATCGAATCGGCCCACCGGAAACCCATTAGCCAAAAGCTATCTTTAAGCACATGTTCTGTTTGGCCTCTTGCACATCAAAGGGAATATAACAGTGAAAATTGTAATAAGCAACAATGATCATCATCATTTCAAAGAGACATCAGTGCCAACCGCTCCAACGAGACCCCGGAGTGTCAGCCACTTTATCTGTAAACAGAAAATGCAACTCACCTGCCTCTCCGGGCATTAAGAGTGCTCACAATGCTTAGAAAACGGGAAATTGCTTTATAACTGCCAGGTATCGCAATTGTTCGTAGGAGCTTCAGGGTCGCAGCAGTAGGGAGCTCTCAAAATATGTGAGGGTGTGCTCTCAGCGCAATGAGATGAGAAAGCCCAGATCCCTGAAGAGAGAAATAAAGAACCTACCACTCACCTCTCTAGGGGCATTGAGGGTCACGTTTTACCCTGAGAGGGGCTGGGCCTGGAATGAAAGAAATGCCAGAGGTCAGAGTGGGCCTCAGTTCTGCCCAGGAGGGGAAGGAAGACGCTGGGCTGTGAGCCTCCAGGATCTGCCTCTGTTTTTTTTTTTTTTCCACCTCCTCTTAAGGGAAAAAGTTCTTTTCCTTCCTGTCCCTGAGGGCAGAGCAGAAGTTGAAAAGGGCTATTTGTTCCTAATTATTTATAGCTCAACAAAGGACTGCGGGGTCTCCAGCCTCAGGTCTAGGAACTGCCTTCTGCAGCCACACCCTGACAGGGTCTCGGTTAGCAGCAGAGCTAGTAGGAATCTTCTGGTGGCGCTTATGCTTGTGGTATAAACTGAAACAGCCCCCACAGATCTCTGGGAAGGAGAAGACCGCTCAGCAGAAACATGTTTCCAGAAAAGCGTGCGGCGGTGGCGTTGTCTTATAACGTGGGGTCTAGCGCCACCTAGTGTCTCCTGTGGAGCTTGGCGTGGAGCCCGTTCTCATGATGAGGGGTTTTTTTTGGAAATTGGCTTTAACCAGGAGAGGGACCGACATGGAGAAACACATTTTCTGCGCACAGGGCTGTTCTCATGCCCACGAGGAGGGACTGGGGGTTTAGTGGAAGAAGCTGAAAAGCTACAATTTTAATGTGTCACAGATGGGGGTGTTGGGTGAGGGGATGGGGGAGTCTTTCTCTTGGAAGGAAGCTGGGGTGACTCACAAGTAATATTTAGAGTCTTAGTCCCAGAAGATTGGCTTGAATTTGTCTGCGTGAATATTTTTGCTCACGCTAGAAAAAAAAAATACTGGTGCTATTTTATGACTTCTATGCTTTTCAAACTCCTTTCTCAGAGCTCTCCCAGAGCCAGCATATGGGCTACTTAGAAAAGGCCTTGCAGCTTCAACACTGAGGGCACTCCTGTCCTCGCTGTTGTCTCTGCAGGACAAGTGGCCCCCCTTTCCTGTCCTCTCGCTTCCTGACGGCTCCCTAACCCTCTACTAGTTAAAGCCACCATTTGCTATTTGCTTTACATGATTCATTTAAAACTCAGAACAGCCAAGAGAGTGGATATTAATATTCTTATTTTATACTGAGAAAACTGATCCTCAGGGAGGTTATGCAACTTTCTCAAGATCTTTCAGCTAATAAGTGGAGGTGGAATTTGAACCCAGAGCTGTGCGGCTCCCAACTGTTTGTTCATTTCGGCACAGTGTTCCCTGGGCACTGCTGGGGTGCCTGGCTACTGCAGAGGAAGCTGCAACAGCCAGGAGGCTCTAGCTCAGAGAACACTTCCTGCTCCGGCTGGTCCCTGTGACCCCAAGGCTTGGCTGGATTCTTTGTGTCAACCCCCTCCTTCCTCGCAGCATCCGTCCTGGCCTGCCATCCTCCCTCAACACAGACACTTCCTCAGCCTACACTTCTCCGCACTTGGAAACCACCCAGAGGAATCGCGAGAGCAAAGAGCAGGGATCCGGCAAACGTACAGACTGCCAGGAGAATCCTGGATTTGTCTCTGACTCTTCTGGTGGAAAACTGGGAAAATTCCCTGCTGGCTCCTCCCTTGCCTTCCCTCCCAGCCCCCTTTGCTGTTCTCCACCGCACAGACACACCTCCAGAAGAAGGTGAAGTAAGGCCACGCTCTGGATTCCTCTGAAGCAAAACAGTTTGCTTAACCATACAGATTCAGAAATAAAGTTTAAATGGGGTAACATGCTGCATTGGGCCCCAAACCCTGATCTCCATAAATGGGGTAAATGTTCAGCTGCTGGCAGACCGTGGGAGGTGGTTTGGGGGTTTGGAGGAAGCACAGTATTATGAGACTTGGACTTAAGTCCCCACTCTGTCACTTCCCAGCTCAGTAACTTTGGGCAAAGTCACTTTACCTTTCAGAGCCTCGGTTTCTTCACTTGCAGAATGAGGGCAATTCTCTTTCCTACAAGCTACGAGAATAAGTGTTTGGTAAAGCCCTGCAGGATGTGAAGTACCCTCTGATGAAGGATTTAGGTAAGAGATTCTTTATTCTGACCTCTTCCTACCTCTTCCTCTCCCCCACAAGAAGTCTGTCTCCTCCTTCTACAAAATGGATCCTAACACACACACACACACACACACACACACACGCACACACACACACACATTGTGTCTCTCGCAGAGTCTTCAGTCCCTGTGGACTCACCGCTTTTTTCAAAAGAGTTAAATGATCGTGGAAAACAGCTTTTCCAATAAAGATCCAGTGGCCAGGACTGCTGGACGCACTTTCTTTAGAGTAGGCAGGAAAAGCAGAAACAGGAAGGTCGCAGGCAGCATCCATCATTTGCAAGGGGAAGGCCCTGAAAGGCTATTTCCTGTGTTGTCTGCTAATAAAGACGGACATCTGTGGCTGGGCACAGGGGTGGGCCGGGTGGGGGGACCATCCCTGATGTTCCAGCAGAGCTGATGCCTCAGGGGCGCGCAGTGAAGCCTGCTGGGGCGCTGTCAGAAGGAGCTTGGGCTTGGCTCTCCCCGCTGGCCAAGCCAGCTTGAAAAACTCTTGATTTCTTCACAGGCTCCATTTCTAATTTAAGGTGTCTCCACACAGCTTGGCACACTCTGTGTTTCTCCACGAGGGAAGAAATAGCTTCCTAAGGAGGCTCAGGAAGAACAAAGGCCTCATTAGGATCAATCACTTACTCGGAGTCCACATTCCCAAGAATCTCTATTGATGAGCTCAGATACAAATGAAGTAGTAATTAAGGATGTAATGCAAATGATCTTCAGCTTAGTAACTCTGTAATTGAAATTTACTAAATTAAGTCTGAGATTTTTGAAACTAGGTCTTTTAAAAAAAATTTCCCCAGTTATAATTACCCCCTCTCCTCCTTCCCACCCACCCTTTGGTAATGTAATTAGTTTAAAATAAGATCCATGGTGCAGTTGGTGAGGCCCTGCCTACTGTTCCATCAAGGGGGAGCTTTGCTCTGAAGCGCAGGTCTCCTATCACCCGTCCCCAGGAGGTGAGGGGGAGAGGGTCTTGCCTCAGAAAGGCTGAGGCTGTGCTGCCAAATGTAGGACAAGGAATCTGGACACAGAGCCTGTGACACTGACATTACTAGACAGAGAAAATTCTCAGCTTCTCCCTTTGCTGTTCCTTCCCTCTTTGCCTTCAGAACCGGTACAAGCTATGGAGCAGTCAGAGGAAGAAGTGAATAGATGCTCTACCGGATTAGGAGAGGAACTGGAATCGTTCGGGGGCCCTGACAAGGGTCCTACCGTGGGAGATAGAGAGGTTGTGACATAGCAGAAACCCATCCCTGTTTTCTCAGAGGCCAGGGTGCCAAAGCTCAAACTGGAATAGCCCTAGGGACTCCTCCAAATCCCATCCTCTGCCACCAGGTGGGACCATCCTCAGCCTTAGCTCATTACTCCTGATCCGCCCCAGCAGAGGGCAATGCCCACCAACCTCAGCCTGCCCGGAGCCCATGGGGAGCTGTGTGGCTGGAGAAGGGGACCCAGGTGGCACTCCAGCCTCCCCAAACTTAGCCCCAGTTTGGCCCTTTTCCAAACCAGAAAGAGGGCTGAAAGTTGTCCTGAGTATGTTTGACCTTCCAGAAGAGTACATTGCCCTGTTTTATTTAATTCCAAGATCTGCTTGTCTTTGAAAAAAAATCACACTCTAATTTCATTAGAACTGACACGTGAGGACAGAAGAGAACCTACCAATAGCCTTCTTCCTCCCTTTCTTTTCTCCTCCCCTCACTCTCCGCCACCCTCCTGGCCCACCGCTTCCTGAAATGGTAGGTAAACACAGAAACACCTGGAGCCACTTGACCCTCACATGACCAAAGCCAAAGGCTGCCAGGGCCACCTTCAGTACACCTGGTGAGAACAGTAGCTCCTTGGCAGGCAGTACCAACCTGAAACAAAACGTGTCTCCCACTGAGGCCCCCCCCTTTCACATTGTGTGTGCACACCCACCTTCCTGCCGTCAATTCACTTCGCCAGTGTTCGAAACCACAGTAAATGCTCAGCTGAAAACCTTCTGATGTCAGAGACAAGCAGTAGAGTTCTTTCTGGATGGCATAAGAAGTATATGTTCCAATAGCAAATTAGATGGGAAAGACAGACAGCGGCAATCCTGTCTCTAGATAAGCCCTGGCTTGGAAGCTGCCCTAAGCTAACATGGGCATGTTCACCATGGCGTCCCTGCACCCAGCATGGGTCTGGCATATGGTAGGTGCTCAGTAACTATTAGCTGAATGAATGAATGACTCTTCATTCATTCTTCAAAAATTTTCTGGAGCTTCTCAATGGTATGGAAAAATGCCTTAATTCTAAAATCTGGTATTGAGGATCCTGCAGTCAGATGCCAACCCGCCTTGCCCGCCTGGTCCCGTTGGCCGCTCTGCATGGGGCCACTCATCACAGGCACCCAGAGGACTTGTTGAAACAAGCCAGCTGCGTCACAGATCAATAGACGTGGGTTGGGCTGGAGGATTTGCCTTTCTAACAAGTTCCCAGACGACGTTGACGCTGCTGGTCCAGGACCACACTCTGCCATATCACTCCATCTCTGCTAAAGGTGCCCCTCGCCCTGCAGCCCACCAGCTGGTCGAGGGCCAGCTGAGAGGATGCCTTGTCAACAAAACTGGACACACTAGCAAGAAGTGCACCATGACCCCCACTCACCTCCTAGCTGTTCCAGCTCTCTGTGCCTGTCAAGACACTCTCTATTTGAGCTGTTTGGCTTTATCTCTCTGACCGTGCAGGCCTAAAGCTCCTGTGCCTTTCCCCGCACCCCACAGGCTCTCATTCACTGTGGCCAAAGACCAGCTCATATTCGATGCCCACTGTGCCTGCTCTGCTGTCCTTCCAGCCACTGGCCGGGAGCGTGACTGACCTACGCAGACAACTGGCTGTCCTTCCTCGGCTGAACTCAACAGGGGTCCCTCTCACTAAAACACAGCTCCAAGTTCTCGGCTTGACTTGTTGTCTGTGAGACTCGGAAGGGAGGTGTTACTTTCGGTGGTAAGCCACACGATGTAACTCACAGAGGACACGTGAGAGGCGGGTGAAAGATATTCTGCAGCCTGTTTAAATGTCAGTGACTAAGCCCCAGGGTTGCTCTGAGAACCTTCTCACTTCTCAATTGTGGGCACCTGAAAGGGCATTGTCTACCCAGTGCTCCTGCCATGTGGGCTTACAGCCCTCACATACGCATGGGCCCAATGGTGAGTTATGGAAACTCAACTCAAACTACTTAAGCAAAAAGGGGAGTTTTTGCTCACCTTTGTGGCTTGGCTCAGGGTGACTCATAGAACTGAAAAAGGAGCTACAGGAAGCTGGAATTTAGAGACCACAGCTAGTCCCAAGTATTCCAAGACTCTCTCTCTGTCCACCCCATTCTCGTCTCTGTACATCTTTGCATGTTGGTTCAACTCTCACTGCATTTGGGAGAAAGAGTGCCATGATTAGCCCTGTCTGGTTTCCATGCCCACCAAGACCATGAAGAATGGAAGAGGGACGTGCCAGGCTGATCAAAGCCAGAAATCCATTACAAATGGTTAGCAAATATTTAGTCTTTGTAACATGTCAGGTACTATGCTAAGTGTGTTACATACATGACCTCATTTGATCCCCAAGCTGACTCTGTGTGTCATGGCCTATTTAAGATATTTGCCTGTCTGACAAATGAAAAGGCACGACACAAATTACACCTAGTAATTACACCTAGTCCCTCTGCCAACTCCAGTGCTGGCTTTGGGATACTAGGAAGATATACTCTAGATGTGAAAATGCATTTCCTTTAGAAAGAAGCATATCATCTTAGGAAGAGGGCCTAAACACCAATGCTTTAGCTCTGGTTGTCTCTGTATCAGTAGTTTTGAAACTAATACCATAAATGTCCAGTTTCACATTCTGGATAATTTAGGTCTCTCTCTGAAGCCACCATGTCTCTGTGAATCTACATTAAAGGGAGGTAAGTCTTATCAAGGAAAACCAAAGGGTCTTCTTCCCTGGCCCCAACCAGCAAAGAATGCACATCTTTTGGGATAGCATTTAAAAGGTTAAGTGATCAAATATTAGGTCATTAAATATGAAATGTCTGATTTTGAATCAAAAGTTCAGTTTATAATATCTCAAACAAGAAGCAGTACAATTAATCAAAGTATGTGCCTAAACTATTGACACGGTTTTGTCATCTTTTCTTCCCCTCAACACACAGAACCATTCATATAGTTTTGCCATCTTAATGGTAGCTTGTTTATGCCAACAGCAAAGAAGCCTGGAAAGCGAGTGAAGATGAAATTGTGAAAGATATTTTCCACAGCTTGTTGAGAATTGGATATTTTTCCTTGCAAGAAGTGGTCCAACGCCTGGAAGAAGTGGTAGTCAGTTGGTGCAAGGTCTGGTGACTATGGTGGTTGACAGAGAGTTTCCAAGTCCAGCCTCTATAGTTTGAGCAGCATTGTTTGTGTGACATGTGGTCAAGTGTTGTCTTGCAAAAGGATTAGTCTGTCTCTATTGACCAATCTCGGCTGCTTAATTGCAAGCATCCTCATCATTTTATCCAGTTGGTTGCATCAGACGTCTGCTGTAATTGATTGACCAGTGTTCATGAAGCTGTAGTGGGTAATACCAGCACTGGACCACCAAACAGATACAATTAGGTTTTTTTTGATGAATATTCAGTTTTGGACTGTGTTTCAGCACTTCATCTTTATGCCAAACATTTGTGATTGTCAAAAATAATCCATTTTTTATCACACGTAACGATATGGTATAGAAATGGTTCACCTTTATGTCATGACAGCAAAGAAAGGCAAGCTTCAAGATGGTTTCTCTGCTGACGCTTGTTTAATTCATGCAGAACCCATCTATCCAGCTTCTTTACCTTGTGATTTGTTTCAAATGGTCCAATATTGTCGGAATAGTAATGTCAAACGTTGCTGCTAATTCATGTGTAGGTTGAGATGGATTTGCTTCCACTACAGCTTTCAGCTCATCACTATTCACCTTGGTCTCAGGTCACTTACATGGCTCATTTTCAAGATTAAAATCACCAGAACAGAACTTCTCAAACCTTCTACATACTGTGCGTTCATTAGCCACATCCTTCCCAAACACTTGGTTGACATTTCGAGCTGTCTGCATAGCATTGGTTCTACAACGGACCTCATATTTGAAAATAACATGAATTTTTGACTTATCCATGGTTTCACAAAAATTACTCTTAAAAAAAATTTGAAAGATAATCAAAAGCCAAACTATGCATTTGAAATAATGAGGGTGTACCTTCACAATAAAAATAAAACAAGAAGTGTTGAAGTGAAATGTCAGAGATATCAACTCTCAAACTTTGTACTTAAGGAACTTGGACATTTCATACTTAATAACCTAATAGGATAAGGTATGGGGTTCTCCCTCCAGACTAAAGTCTATCTGCCATCTGGAGATATTTTCATGGGTCCCAAGACCCCACCCAAAGAAAGACCCCTCCTCTCTGGCTTTTTTTCTGTAACCAGTTCTTCCTTATATTTCCTCTAAGAAAAAAATGGGCTTTGAGACTCACTCACAACTTTACCACTAAGAGAAAATGAATCATAACAGAGCCTGGTCGCTGCCTGCCCAAGTGGTCCCCTGTCCCACCAGGGGTGTGGCTCCTTGGGTACCCAGACTCTCCAGGGCTAAGAGCAGCCCCCAGGTGTTCCTACTAGCCTGGGGACTTCATGCAGCCATGGGCTCTGCCTCTTCTGCTCACCATCACATCCCAACTGCTAGCACAGTGGCTGGCACACAGTAGGTGCCCAATAAATGAATAGTGTTCCATTCTCTAGGGATGCCTCAAGTAACTACTGAAATCAGTTGGTGACTCTGAGCCAGGGTCACTGTGCTGGACATTGCAGTTACAGGCAGCAGGGACCATCCTTGCCCAGGCCTGAAATAAGGACCCCGTTTGGCAAAAATGCCTATAGTTTTTCTCCCTGGTCAGTCCTGAGGGCTCTACTTTTGGTTTCATCAATGTAAATGCCAACTCTTTAGATTAATATTGTCATAAATTCTTCCACAATATTCTGCCATATATTTCTTCAATATAAATATTCTGACCACAGACTTCAAATCTGGGGCAAAGAACATCTAACTGAAGTCAAACAACCAAAGCTCACCAGCTCTATGACCACCAGCTAAAGCCAATATTTACTGAACATAACTATGCATGCCTGGCACTTTACATGCACAATCTCGTTTAACCCTCAGGATAATCCTATGTAAATGGCGCTATCATCATCTTCATTTTTCCAGCAAGGAAGGCAGAGTTTCTAAAATATAAGTACTTTAGTCAATGCCACATAGCTACATGGTAACTAGTTAGTTCACGGCAGAATCAGGGCTCAAACCCACCTGTCTGACTCCAATGCCAGTGCTCTCAACTCACTCTGCAGCATTGCAAGTCACCTAACTTCCCTGCACCTCAGTTTTACCCTCCTTCTAACAGGGCTAAAATCATCTCACAGGAGGAACACTATATGTTGATGCATGGTATAAACCGTAAAGCACCACACATCTCTTAAGTTAACTCTGCTCTTGCCCCCAATCAAAGCAGAGTGTTGGAAGCCAGCACTAGACTGATAAATCCTTCTCTTCCTTTAGTCACCTTGCCAGTGCTTCACTCGTCAATAGACTTTACCGAACACCTACTTTGTGCCATTCATGCAAAGATGAATAAGAGGATGTCCCTGCCCTCAGGATGCTCCCAACCTTATGAGCATCTCCAATGGTTAATAGGGGTCAAGGCTGGGTCTACACACTCACCCCGGGAGTCACCTTTGCTCAGTGGTCCCTTGTTTCTCTGGAAGAAAGAGCAAAGGAGAAATTTGAGCCTAATGGTCAGACCTTTGGGACACAGAGGAGGAGGGAAGGTAAAAAGTGGAAATAAAGGCCACCCCACTTAGCTTTGGGGTCACACTCCAGGGAGGAAGGACACTCCTCCTTCCTACAAACAATGGTATAACAGAGAGGTTAAGGGGTTGGACTAGCAGCTCCCTGCTTTCCTGGCCACGTGACCCTCGATAAATCACTTAACCTCTTTAAGACTCAGTTTCCTCATCTCTTAAGGGGATGTGGTAGGGATAATTTTTATAAAATGCGTAAAGAGTTTAGTTCAGTGTCTGGCACATAGCAAACGTTAGCAGATGTACAGCCAAAGGCAGCTGGAACCGTAAGCACAGGCTGCAGCAGTGACGACCTCATGAGTGAGCAGGAGGGGAGGGGACAGCCATTGCCTGGGATGAGGGAAAGTCACTCGGGACCCAAGGGGAGGACCTCAGTGACACAGGAGGGGGCATTCGGAGCCAAACACATCAGGTATTTGTTTTATGCTTTCAAATTCGTTATCTCATTAGATCCTCAAAACAATCCCATGAGGCACATAAGAAAATGATCAACCTCATTTTACAGATGTTGAAATTGAGGCCTATGAGGTGAAGCCATTTGATTAAGACAGTAGAAGTGAATTAACACCTAGTGTTTGGTCCAGGGTTCAACATCCTCTTTCCAAGCAAATCTTTGTGGAGGAAATGGGAAATATGTAGCTGCCTATCTGAATCACCTGGCGAAGCTGTAAAACTTCTAAATCTGTGCCATCCTGACACCTACTAAATAAGGATCTGTGTGTGCGGGAGCCCAGGAAGCTCCCCCAGGGAAGCTGATGCAGTCGGGCTGCTGCAGTGGCCTGGCACCTGGAAGCCAGTGGCAGCAACACAACACTCTGTTGGTAGCTGGAGGAGGGTTTGGAGGCAAACAGTCTGGGACCTGCCAGCCCCAGGTAAGCCCCTGTCCGCTCTTGCCGGGACAACTGTACTAGCCCACCAGTTGGGGAGGGGCCCATCAACAGTGCTGCCACTCCTCTTCCCCTGCCCCATCCGTGCTCCAGCTACAACCACCCCCACTCGCCCACGGGCACATAAACCCTGCTCAACACCCTGCTCAGCTCTCCAGACCCTTACCTGGCCAGCAAGCCCTGCCTGGTCTGACCTCATGACCTGCCACTCTCTGCTCCCCATTCCCCAAGGCCCCCTTCACTCTGCAGAACTACATAGATTCCCTCCTACCACAGGGCTTTTGCACATGCCGCCTCTGCCCTTTGGAATGCCCACGGCTTCCCATTCTCCTGCCCACCCTTTCCCGTCATCAATGCCTCCTTCTTCTGATGTCAGCCTTATTTCCTCAGGGAAGTCTTCTTCAATCTCCAGTCTGGGTGGAGTCCGTTGTTATGTGTCCTCTTAGAACCAGCCTCCCTTCCTTGGTGAGTCTCATCACCAGTTAGAACTGTGCATTGAAGAGTGTGGTTATTTTATTTTGATCTTTCTTCCTAAACGCCGGAAGTCGGCTTCCGAACAGCAGGCACCAAGTCCGCCCCACTCATGGCGCCTTCTCAGCCTTGGTGCTCAGTGAGCCTTTGTCGAGCCATGTCGTGTGACGTGTGTGATGGGCTGTGCCAGGAGCCTGCTGCCTCCGCCTCTCCACTCCCAGGAGGCAGGACGTTTGAATGAGGCCAGTGTGATGAAGCTATTCTGACATCAGCGTCCCTGTTCAAGAGCAAAATCGCTGGGTTTTATTACCAAGTGACATGCACACCTGACATTCCCAACTTTGTGCTGTCCATCACCCCCACCCTGATCATGAGGGTCTCCCACCACCTCCTTTTTCTCTGTTTGGTTTGAATTCTTATGAGGTGAATTATTTGTAATCAGAAAAGGCCATAAAAATAATTTTTAAAGTCTGTCGGAACTGGGTAAGACTCTAAAGGCTACATTAGTTCTGCCTCTAAAACTCATAATTTGGAAGGAAGTGTACAGTATTTAATGTGTGTCTTTATTGAAGGCATTTAAAGAAGCACTAGAAATTTAACTGAAGTTTTTCTTAGTATTTGAAGCTCAGAAAAAGAGATAATGTTATGGTTCAAATGTCCTCTTTGCCCCGACACTGCAACGAGTTGGAAAGGGACCCAGCACAGAGCCGGAGAGCGAGAGAGGGAATTCTCGGAGCAGAGGCAGACACAGTCTGACCCAGGCCCCTCCTCAGTGAGCAAAGGCAGCAAACGCGGGAGGCCAGGTTCTAGGTGCCACCCTCCTTCCCCGACTCCTGCTTCGCCCCAAACTTCACCCTGTGTAAAAAAAGGCCAGGGATAGAGTGAGATTATTTGGTTTTGCACAGCAGTACTTATTTTTAAAACCCTAAGATTTAGTAGGTTTGTTTGTTTTTTTGGCTGCGTCAAAGAATTCCCAGCTGAAATGGCTGCATTCGAATTTCACTTACCTGAGACAATTTTTCACCTCTCCCGGCCATGACCCTATGGCTTAGTCTGTTTTGTGTTGCTGTAGTTTATAATGAACAGAAATTTATTTCTCACAGTTCTGGAGACTGGGAAGTCCAAGATCAAGTCCAAGATCAATCTAGTGAGGGCCTTCTCGCTGCGTCACTCCATGGCGGAAGGGCAAAGAGAGCTCGTGAGAGAGACAAAAGGGGTCGAACTCATCCTTTTATGAAGAACTCACTTCTGAGATAATGAATCCACTCCTGTGATAACAGCATTAATCCATTCATGAGGGCATAATCCTCATGGTCTAATCATCTCTTAAGGGTCCAACCTCTTAATACTGTTACGCTGGCAATTAAATTTCAACATAAAGTTGGGAGGCGATAAATATTCCAACCATAGCACCCTGGACTCTGAGTCAACTCTGGCTTCTCACTGGTGAGAATCTCTTTGGTTACTAGGAATAAGTGTTGAATAGCTGTTATAGAATACATGCTTTTGGCTGGGTCTGGAGGACACAGCTAAGGGCTTTGGTGACAGGAACAGAGTGGTTAATTATGGCAATAATGCCAGGAGATCCATCCCTGAGTGGCTCAGGTACTCTCATCTCCTCCAGTGGCAGTGAACCCTGCCACAGTCAAGTGAATTTTCTCTCTTTACCCCCAGTAGGACAGGCCCAATGGGAACAGACCTGCTAACCTGCAATTGAGTTGAGCATTGGAGTGGGGTTGGGGGATAGAAGGAGGTAGTTTTAGGCACAATAAATTTTTAAGAGTCAAAGAAAACGTCACCTCCTGGATTCAAAGATCAGATGGGCTGGGAGACTGGCAGACAGATAAAAAGAACCGTGGTGGGCTGGTACCTCCCTGGTTCTCTGTAAGGCCACTGTATAGAAATCTGTAAGAGTCTGTGCAAGCATGTGACCAGCCCTCATTCTGAACTGTATTTGTCTGCCCCTTGATAATTATTCTGATGGAGGGATGGATGAATGGATGGATGGATAGATGCATGTATTCATCCACCGTGGCAGACACCGTCAGCGCCCTGCCCATGTTCTCTCTGCTTTCACTCCCACACTCCAAAGCCAGCTTATTTCATGCACCTGCCACTCTGTCCCTTTGAGCCTTTATTTGTCTGGGAAGCACATTAGGCCTGAAAGCCTGAAAAGGAGAATTAATGCCCTGGAAGCAGCCTTCAATTCATGGTGGATAAAGATCCCAGCTTCCCTACATCTTTGTTGGGGCGACTCTGAGGCACGTCTACACAGCAAGAGTAACCCCCAGTTGCCCTCAGTGGTGACTGAGAACACACCCTTTATAGCCTTTCTTTCCTTCCCTGACTCCCTTCCCCATTCCCCTTCCAATGTTTGCTGGAATTAGCTTCCAGATGAACTACTTGCACTCAAATCCTTGTTGCGGAGCATGCTTCTGGGGCGCCCAAACTAAGCCATCCGTCTCACTGACTGCTCTGTGCATGCGACCCAGCAGTCTCCGATGTCACCCTTAACCCTCTGTCTGCTTCCAGAAAACAAGGATAATCTAGTTGGAAGAAAGGTGACAGCTAACTCGCACCTCACTGGAATGGCAGCTAACCCTATCAAAGTGCACAGTCGCAGGCTCTTATTGCCAAGCAACGTGCACACCTGACGGTGCCAACCTCCGTGCTGTCAGCAGCCCCCACCCTGACCACAGGACTCCCACAGGCTTCTCTGTCTCTGTCTGGTTGGAATTTTTATGTGGTGCATTATTTAACCCACACCTAATTGGAATAGTATTAAACTCATTCTTGATTAATTCTCTCTGGAAACTCTCATCTTATTATTTAACAGAAGTTCAGTTTCATTACCAAGCTGACTGGGCTGTTATTTAATGACTGAAAGGAGGACAAATGTCAGACTCACAAACCCATTTTCCTGGTCAACCTTCTTTGACAATGCACCTTTTCCCAACTCTAAGGCTGTCATGTTTATTAAAAGAACAGTCCTTTTAGCTTTTCTCTGATTATTAAGTATCTAAATCCCGTGCAGATCCTCGGAATACTTGCAATGGTTTCTAGCAACATTAAAGGAGTGGTTCCTAGCCCTAGCTGTGCATTAGAATCACCTGGGGAGCTTTTATTGCGGGGGGTGGGGGGCGGAATTCCAGGGTCCCACTCTGGACCAATCAAATGGCAGTGTCCAGGCAGCAGTATTTTTCAAGTCTCCAGGTGGTTCTAATGTGCAGCTGGGCATGAGAACCACCGATTTAAGGGGACAAAGTTTCTACAAGGCTATGAACTCCAGCTGCCCCTGGAGCTCCAGATATGGACAAAGTAGGAAGGGCTACAAGTGGCATTGATGGCAGGCCCAGGTGTCACAGCACATGTCATAGTAACTTAGTCGCTGCATTTGTGGCCTGCACCACACTCACTCCACACTTTGCTCACACTTCACTCCCTGCACTTGAGCCGAGAGACCCCAGGAAGCCCCTCATCAGCCATGCAATAACCTTTTGCTCTCATAACATAGCTAAGACCTCTCCTCCCCAAGGAGATCTCAAATCAGGGATTTTATTTTCTCATTTGAAAGTTTGGGTAGTTGAGCCACATGTACTCTCATTTCTCGTGCATTTTAATTTCCCTATCTTCAAATCTGAGCAATTGTTGCTCCTGGGTGATTTTTGAACCTCTGGATATTATCTCAGCCTTGGTGAATATAGCTGCCTTCGTCCCCGGGGTGTGACCCTAGAGAAGGTGTTGTTCACATCCGGAGACAAAGAAACCAAAATGGAACCTCCATGCTGTGACATTTATTTGTGATTGGGCCTCTCTGGAACGCTGGCCCTTAATGAGCTTGGGACCTGGAGAATTTCTTTAAGCCTGATAATGTTCTCTTATAAAACTTTAAGAAATCACAGTGACCGTTTGGGACTCCAAGCCCAATGGCAACATAATTACATGGGTCCATGAACCCTCTCAGGTGCTTGTGTATTTGGTGTGTACATGCATTTTTTTGGAGGAAAGACAATCAAATCTGTAGCTTTTCTCAAATCCTCACACTGGTGTGTGACTTCAGGACGTTTAAGAATTAGCAACTTCATGCTTTTCCCCTCTCTCCCGTAAGTCCAGACACAGATGTCTTGCCTCGAGGGACCTCAGCGCTGAGTCTTCTGGTCTCCCTCCCTGTGTTCCTTTCTCTTATCACCTCCCACCTCACCACCTAGGGGCCCTGGAATGTTACCCACGTGGGTTCCTGGTTGCCAGAGAGGGGATCCAAGGCCACACCACAGGGCACCTGGAAGCCAAGGGTCATGGAGACAAAATGATCCAGCTCCCAGGGTCCAGCAGTTCTTCAGAAAAAAGACCTGCCGTGGGTTCCCAGGTGGCCCATGAGGTCCCAAGCAAACACTGTCCTAGACTAATGTACCTGCAGGCTGAGAGCTGGGTCAGCTGGAGAGAACAGCCTCCCTCTCTTCAGCAAGCACATGTGATCATTTTCTGTGACATCATCTGTCACTGTCAGACTTTCCACTGCATCAAAGCAGACACTGAGTAAGCTGAGGGAGCATGAACTGGAATCCTACCTCGGCATATACCTCGCTCCCTCACCTCGGAAAGGCTGAGTCTCTTCAGTTCTCTTCTGCCATGTGGGGGGACTAATAATGTCTCTCGCCCAGGGAGGTGACATGGGACTCTGTAACTAAGTTCCATAAAGGAGAGGGGGATTGTGAGTGTGTATGGGGGGTAGAGGTCACAGGGAGAGGGAATCAACATTTATTGACTCTCTAGTATGCGCCAGCGTGTGTTAGATCCTTTGCCCATGACAACGGCCTGGTGAGTAGCTGCAGGGCACACTCAAACAAGACTTCACGTTGCAGGGATCGAAAAAATCCCCAACTCCATGAGACTTACTCTCGAAAGGGGAAGAAGAGCTCTTTATAGCACCTGTGACAATGACTGCTGATCGTGCCCCAGTATTTCACGCCTTCCTCTCTAGCAGCACTGTCCAGTAGAATTTTCTGCGATAATTAAAATGTTCTATGTCTACACTATCCAATGTCGTCACTATGAGCCACATGTGGCTACTGAGCATTCAAAGTGTGGCTAGGCTGCCTGAAGAACTGGACTTATTTTTATTTACTTATTTATTTTTTTTAGAGACAGTGTCTCACTCTGTCACCCAGGCTAGAATGCAGTGTCGCGATCATAGCTCACTGCAACCTCTAACTCCTAGGCTCAAGCAATTTTCCCACCTTGCCTCCCAAAGTGCTGGGACTACAGGTGTGAGCCACTGCTCCCAGCCAAGAACTGGATTTTAAATTTCATTTAATTCGTCTGAATTTAAATAGCCACATGCGGCTAGGGGCTACTGTATCAGCCAGTGCAGTTCTATAGGAACTGCAATTTCTAGCTGGACACAAGGTCAGCTGACGTGAAGACTATATTTCGCAGCCTCCCTTGCAGGCCTATGATAAAGTTTTGACCAACAGAAGTGAGGGGGGAGTGATGTAGGGGACTCCCAGGTCATGCCCTGAAGGGAAAGGACGTGGCCTTCCCATTTTTACCCCTTCTTGCTGCCTGGACTAGGATGTGGCCGTGAGCCACCTGGCACCAGCTGATGAAGACAGCACCTTAGGGAGGGCAGAGCAATAAGCTAAAAGGAATCTGGGTCCCTGAGGACGACTTCGTGCAGCCGTGCCCTAGTTCCAGCTCAGACATCTGTGTGAGAGAAACTAAAATCCCATTTCATTTAAGCCATGTTTATTTTGGGTCTCTGGGACTCGGAGCCACATCTATCTTCTGTCCTAACCGATACATTGCCCTCCTCCCTCTTACAGAGACTGAGGGAAGCACATGCCCTATGTAGTAATATGATTTTGAGCGTGTGATTTCAAAGCTCCTGTCAGGTTTACTTTATTTTATTTTGTATTTATTTTTTGAGTGTAGCTTCCTTGTGGAACTGCTGTCAGGTCTTTGAGCAGCTCTAGGGCGCAGGCCCAGAGTTAGGGGCCTCTGCCTGGCAAGGCACTTTGGTGCGGGGTGGGTCTGCACAGATAGACTTGAGTTTAGCGGGCAGTAAGGGATGGAGAGTAGAGACTACGTGTAAGAAAAGAATCAGGATTTGGGGGTTGGGGGAAAACTGCCCCTAGAGAAGGGAGATGAGCCTAGACAGGGGTGGAGGGACTTGAGAAAATGGCATCAAGATGGCCCCAAAGGGTCACATGGCCAGCAGGAACGGTCCCCTGGCAGCAGTAACTGGTGGGCTTTCTCAATAATGACACCTGTTGTCCCTGTGCTGAGCTACGCTATAACCCCTCCCTTGCTCCAAACATTGCACCCACTCCAGCCTCATGTGGGTGGTGCTTTGGAGAGAATGAAGGAATTAGGGCAGTGTCTGACATGCCACAGAGCAGTATGGAGAACAGAGCAGTCCTAGGAGCAAAACACAGGGTTCGCTCAAGAGTGCAGAGAAAGCGAGAAATCTGAGCCAGAGGTGACTAGGAGAACAGGAGGCTACTTGAGAGTTCCTGGAGACTTTGTAGAGAGGGGCATGCTGGCTTCCACCAAAGGTGGGATGTGGGTTCCTGTCACTCCACTTGAATGTTAGAGAAAAGCATCACCCCAGGAGTTGGTGTGGCCTGTGACATCCAGGCAGCGGACACTTGGCTTTGTAGTTCTCCGTGGTACCATCTTCCCTTCTGGCTAACTCCCAAAAACCTGACAGCTAAGTCAGGAAGAGAAACAAACATTTCCTTCATGCTTTGCCTGGATTAAAGGAGAACTGCTGCTCTTAAATCTGGAGCATGCAAGCATTAGGAGCAGTGAGAAGATCTGTATTTGGTCAGAGGGCCAAGGTAGCTCAGTGAGCCTGGTGACTGGAGACGTCAGGAGTGGTAGCTTGGGAATTGTGGGTCCAAGATGGGCCAGAACCCCATATACCAACTGGCTCCTGAGGCAGAACATGTAACACTTGCAGGAATGTGTTTGCTGTTGTTACTGCTAATAGTGACACTTGTGCTCCGTGTCCAAATATATTCTCTGTTTACACTTGCTCAAGTGATGGAATTTTAGGAGCTGCACCTGGGGTAACAGAAAGGTGACAGGTGTTTCTATGGTAACCCTCCTGAATATGGTCCTATCACAACCCTAGTCAGGTTAAGGCACAGACTGAAGGATGGGATCAACTGGAAAAAGAACATTGGGAATAATAATCACTGATGTTTATTGAGCGCCTTCTCTGTGCTCATGTGATGGCAGGCACTCTACATTCATATATTCTTCACAACAATTCAATCATGTAACTTTATTTGCATATCAACAGATAAGGTAACTGAGGCTAAAGGAGATTGATAATTGGCCTAAAGTCACACAACAAGTATGTGGTGGTGTGGTTGGGATTTGAACCCAGGCTGACTGGCATCAGAGTCCACACACTTAGCCACTACCGTGTCTACCTCTTTGCTCTGTGGGTGTTGTCTTAGGTGTTGGGTGCAGACAACCCTTCAGAACCATCCAGGGTCCTCCCATGAGCATGAAACCTTGCACAAAGGACTATAACCTCACATGGTGAACAGCCTGGGGTGAAACTATATGACTATTAAGATGCAGCCTAGAAGTTTTTGTTTTTGTTAGTTACATACACCTCTTCATCAACTTAGTTACTAGTCACATCACAAAAACCATAAAAACAGAATGCTTCCAAAGCATATCTCTTATTTGATGTTTCTAGTAGTTTGGAATCCAGGTAAACAAAATTTTATTGTAATCTGAAAAATAAATGGTCGTTTTTAACCCCAACTTTAACTTGACTGAACACGTAGCTCACTCATTTTGCTATTCGTTGTCTGCCATGCTAATGCCACATATTTTCACTAAATCATTCATTTAGTGGAAAAACTATATTTTATTCATACACATGTAGTTATGTATAAACGAAACTCATTTTAAAACATAGCAGAGTATCTGACTGAAGATTGTATGAGGTATATTTCTCTGTGTCCTTTCTTAGATTAATAAATCCCAGGGACCAGCTTAACTATCAGCTTAACTCTTTTACTTCTATCAAGTAAAATAATATATCTAATGATTCTGGAAGAAGTCAATTTCTTTCATTTTGAGGTCAAATCTCTTATCTTAGAATTATGAATTTGAGGTTTATCTGATACTGACTTTGCATGACCAAAAATACTTTGGAGATTATTATGACATTAATTTTTAAGGGTGGAGGTCCAGGGCTGTTGTCCTACTATATAGAAATCTGTATTTTAAACATGTGATTCATTTTCAGTTCTATATTTTAGTGTATATTGAACTCATTACCCCATTAGTAGAAAGCAAGAAAGACAGTTTTAAAATTTTCTGTTATATTAGTAGTTACATCAAATGTTATAAAGGAGAAGATAGAATTGAATAGCTTGCAACAGTACTGAATTTGATTTTCATTTCATAAGATGTATAGATGATGTGAGAGTTTAACCTTGTCCTAAACCAGGTTACATAAGAAATGTGTCAGTCACATTGAAAAAGGCCTCAGCAGAGCTTCCCCTGCAGGAGGCAGGACTTGTGTGGCATCATCAGCGACTTTCAGTGGTGCTGGTGAAATGCAATTTCTCAGATAAAACAGGATCCCAAGAAATGACATTTACAAAATGTGGTCTAGCCAGTTTGGAGCAAGAATTCACACTTTCCTCGCACTACAGTCCTCACTGCTGTGATCAAATTGAGAACATTTTTAGCAGGAAGAGCTGGCACTTGGCTCTGAACCCCATGGCCAGCACCAGTGGAGAAACAGATAAGGAGTTGCACGGTCTGCTCCTAATAACCATGTTGCCTTGACATCGTAAATTTTCGCACAAAATTACTCAGAAGGCATAACAAAATACTCTCAAGTTCAGTAAACCACTCCTGTGAGTGAAAAACATATAGTGATGGTTGGAGAGATCAGAGTTTCCCTTTCCAAAGTTTTTGGAACAGACTCCAGGCTTCTTCCCACCCAGGGAAAAACTGCTACAATATTCGGGGTGGGGGGGAAGGGGATTAAAATGTGTTTGTTTTAAATGTGAGTCACGACAAACCTAGGGATTAGAAATTTAGGAAGAGGGAAACTTACCTGAGCAAGGATAATAGGCAAAAAAACTCAGAGCAATATTAAAAAAAATCCTGTTGCTCCAAGACTTTTCAGACTTGTAAGTATCTGGAACTGCTGAGAGATGCCCTGCACTGAACCGTCCCCATGCTGAGCGAGGGGATGCCTCAGATACTCCCACCAGTCTCCTTTTGGGTGAAGGCACAGCTTCATGAAGCTCCTGGTGGGATAAAATGTTATCTGGAAGAGGGAATATGTTAATCCCAAACTGCTGATTTTCAAACCATAAGAGTCCTAAGGAATGAGACTAGGGGTGAGTAAGTTTGGAAGGTAGGAACTGAGTGGAGAAGGGAAAGATCAAGAAATGGGTTCTGAGCATGAGACGCGCAGAGCCAGGTGTGAATGGGGAAACTGGGAGGCCCGGGGAGCCTGGCTGACTAAGTTTTGGGAACAGGAGGTGGGATAGAAGCAAAATAATTTCCGGCTGCAACTACATACGTTCTCATAGACAATGACACAAGTCCGCAGACGTTTCTGTTAAGCCGATTCCTCATATGCTGTTATGCAACATTTGTCTTTGTCCATCACGGAGCCTGCAAACCTAGCTGCACCACACAGGGACACGGGGTGTGACTCTTTCCGTCCCATCTACGAAGTTCTGGTTTCCGAGGCTCTGCCAACCACAGCCGTTTCTGGACTGTTCCCAGGGACCGGGCACAGGAGCAGCGTGGGCGGCTGAATTCCACAGACGCAGAGACCTCATCGCGACCATCAGCCCTAACCTGCTCTCACGGGCTTCTCACCAGAGCTTCCCACAACAGCTCAATAAGGGGGTGGCCCTTCCCCTTCAGGCCCCACTCTGACGCCTCCTGTCCTCTAAGAGGGGTGTGGGGTGACAGCGAAAAGCTTAGGGGAGTCTGAATTATCCTCAGCCAGATGATCAGCCCTGGGCTAATCAGCAACGGCTGGGGTTCCCCCAGTTTTGTTCGGCATCCTGCCCTCATGCTCTGCTTTGCAGACCTGTCACTCAACAGGCCCTGAGTCAAGGGTAATTTACCAGCTATTTTACCAGTCGCATTACTTCACAGCGGGTGGAAGCTTCCAATTGGCTTGTAGCCCTCTAAAGCTAAAAAAACAAGCCTATTTTCTGCCATGTTGAGCTTTTAGTCTCTAGCAAGTGCTTTAATAAACTGAGCCCCCAAGGACATCCTTCATTTAGGGGGGCTCTAGACAGTAGCCCTGACACGTGGACCGGTCCATTTCTTGCCTAAATTTAAAATGTGCAAGTCTATTTTTTCCCCTCTTTCTGGGAAGCTGACCTAAACAAGTGAGGATATGCTATAAATGTCTTTCAAGACTCAACTTGTAGGTTCTAATTATAATTAAGACAATAATATTACTTTATATTTACGCTGTGCCTTTCTTCCAAAGTGCTCCAAGCACTCTCAGCTGTGTGAGGGCAGGTATTATGCCTTCGTTGGTATCTACTTGCAGATTCTAATTACACCTTCCTTTGATGCTGGTTCTGAACTCACCTCCCTTCCCTGCACCTGGGGCACAAGAGTACATCACCGGGCTAACTTCCCTTGGCGTCTGGCCTGCTCTGCACCCGTGTCACCACCTCGGCAGGGCCTGTGGGCTGGGCCTGGTTTGCAGGCCTTTGCAGATGCGCCATGCTGGCCCCGCTGGCCTCCTGCCCGCCAGGAGCCTCTCCGCTGTCGTCATCCTCTCTCCCCAGACTCCTGGGTGCCAGAGAGTGGGCTCAGCTTCCTGCCCTGTCTCCAGGGAAGGGCCCCTCTGAAGACACTCTGCACTCAAGCCTGCCCTCGGTGGACCCCCTGCCCTCATTGTCCCAGCTCCAGGGCAGGGACAAGCTTGGACTTGCTGGTGTCCGTTATGCTGTGCCGGGATCACACAGCAGCTTTGTGTGGGCTTCCAGAATCCTGTGAACGTGCACTGTGGGCTCTTTCCTGGCCCTGGATGAAACTCTGGCAGACTCTCTGACTCTTCTGGTCCCTCTGAGCTAAAAATACAATCCTATGGTCATTGACGTCGTGAAATAGAATCTGAATGCAGAAATGAAATGTGCAGTCCGGTGGAACAATAAAAACTCTGAACTGGATTTAAAGTTGAGGCTTCACCTTCCACCCAGCTCAGGCCAACTACGAGGGTGGGGGCATCCGAGACAGACTCTCTCCTTCCCCCTTCTCCCCTCAACTGCTGACTACAGTTTCTGAGGCACCCCTCCCCAGCCCCCAGTTGGAGGAGGGAGGAAGGAAAACTGGAGAAGGGTATAGGAAGGTTCCAGGGTGGGCCTCCTCAGGATTTGACTAGTATTGAAGTTCAGCCTTCTTCAGAAATCCCCCTGCCCTCAGCACTGGGTCCTTCCACCTGTGGGTCCCAGGACAAGGTCCTATGTGCCTAAAGCCCGGCAGTTGCCTACACTTCCTTGGTTCCTGGAAATCGATCAACATCTCTGTTTCTCTTGGCTGAGGTCCCTTTACCCCCCAGGTGACTAGACGTGGTGGCATCCAAATCCTCATGCCACATACACGGTCTACTACCAGCATCCTTTCCCTGTACCCATGTGCCCAGCCCTTGCTCCTCCAAGGAGCCTGCTAGCCAGCCCTTTAGGTTTTCCAGGCTGAGCCAATTCACTGTGTCCCCCAAACCGAAGGTGATACTCATGACATTCTCCTTAAGCCCCTCTACTGTGAGGGGGAGGAGATGCATCCCCATTTTTCTCCCTTGTGCACAAGGGTGTTGGGGGGAGCTCTTACCACACCATGAGCTTTCTCCAAAAATCCGCTTTCTCCAAAAATCCTCACTGAAAATCGTGCCTCTCGACTCCCATTTTCAAGTCTATTTTTAACATGTATGTTAGAGAGGAGGTCAAGAATAATCTGTTTTTTCCTACCTCTTTGGGCCTCACTTTGGAATATGCTTTCTATCGTCTTGGTTTTTTAGCTGTAACCTAGATCTGGTGGGAGAGGGAAGCATGGGCAGAAGTCCCACCTGGCCTCCCTTTGGGTCTTCAACATCACATGTCCCCAAGAGCTCTCGTTGTGAGAATACAGATTTCCCCCACTTCCAAATTGGAGCTTTTATGAATCCATAGTGGTAAATCTCTGAAAGAAAATAGAATTAGGGTGTCTGTGTGTGCTTCCCTGTGAAAATCAGTACAGGTATAGGTAGTCCTCCTTGGCCTCCACTAAGATTTGCTTAGGCTTTCCAGCAAGAGTGAGAGAGCCATGGTGTTTGAGTTCACGCTATGGAGGTATCGTCTGGGTGCCTGGTACCCAGAAGTTTATTCTGCCCAGTCCCAATCCATTTCCCTAATACAACAGCTGTGGTGTGTCTTGGAA
Organism: Eulemur rufifrons; assembly: GCF_041146395.1. Lineage (NCBI taxonomy): Eukaryota > Metazoa > Chordata > Mammalia > Primates > Lemuridae > Eulemur > Eulemur rufifrons. Next base: position 65,535,063 of record NC_091001.1, read on the forward strand.
TACTTACCTCTTCTATTACATTCATCCCGGTGTCCAAAGGAACAATTTCGAGAGATATCTATATATTTTGGAAAATGATAGTCAAAGACACTGCCCAATATATTACCTAATGTCTAAAGTCCCTTCTGTTTAAAGGTAGCCATATGATAAAATACCTACTAACATTTAGTACCAGAAAATATTTCTATCCATAGTCAAACTTTTATGCTTCCTTTTATTTGCCAATGAGAACTACACAGCTTGAAGTATTTATTTTTTTCTTTCTTCTTCCTTTTTTTTTTTTTTTGAGACAAGGTCTCATACTATTGCCTGGGCTAGAGTGCAGTGGTGTCATCACAGCTCACTGTAACCCCCAGCTCCTAGGCTCGAGCAATCCTCCTGCCTCAGCCTCCTAAGTAGCTGGGACTAGAGGCACATGCCACCACATCTCGCTAATTTTTCTATTTTTTTGTAGAAATGGGATCTTGCTCTTGCTCAGGCTGGTCTTGAACTCTTGGCTTTAAGCGATCCTCCCACCCCCGCCTCCCAAAGTTCTAGGATTACAGGTGTGAGCCACCTGGTCTGGCCTTGGCTTAACGTATTTCTTATTTTTCTTTGCCTACCAGGAAGCTCAGCACTAAATTTAGTGTTCAATTGTAATAACTAATTCATCCCAGGAAGATGGCGTGCTTATCTCACTTCTCTTTTATTTGGTTTCTGTTATTGCTTTCTCTTTTTAAAAGTTTTCTTATATTTTTAGATATATACTAACATTGCAAACCACTTCCAATCCATTTTTTTGGTGGTCATCAGGATATAAATCTGAAATAAATATGAACAAAACTCACATTTATTCATGCCTTCAAAAATATTTATTAACTTCCTACATGGCAAGCATTTTGCTAGGTACTGGGAGAAGCAACCGTGAGGAAACAGACCATCCCTTGTCTCATAGAGCCCACGGGGCACCAGGTTCACATGCAGGAGGAAGGCAACTAAGCCCTCAGAGCACCAGGGGAAGGGCGTGAGAAGGAAAGTCACAAGACTGTGGAGTTATGGCAGCCAAGAGAATTGAGTGTTTCCAAAGAAAGGACAAATCCCCTTCTGCAAAGAGACCAAGTTAGTCAAGAACAGAGATGTGCCCACTTAGCAAGAAGAAGGTTATTAGCTACTCTACCAAGAGCAATTTCACTGGAATATTGAATGAGAGATAAAGTAGTAGGGGCAGCAACTGTCAACAACTCCTTCAAAAAGTTTGGCTGGGGCAAAGAGAGAGAGGGTGACACTGGGGAGGGTGTGATGATTTGTGCTGAAAGTGGCTCAGTCCCGTTAGATGCTCATCAGGTACCATGTTGGTAATTTCAAATGATTGCTTGAATTTCTGTTAATTTCTGAGTCTTTTTATACTTAGGGCCAGTACCAATTTCCCAGGAAAGAGAGGGTTTCAGCAGACCTAGACTATCAGGTCAAAGAGCACTTTAACCTCTTACTGCTTGGCTGTCTTCCATTCTCTTAAGTATCACTGTGGCTGTGGCTGTGGCTGCACCCAAAATCCCAGGAGCACCCAAAATCCCAGGAGCACCCAAAATCCCAGGAGCACCTTAAGGGTTCTATTCTCAACTCAGACGTCTGGCGTGCTTGGCTGCCAGTTTGTGGCTGGCCTCCATCCCAGCTTGAGTTAAGAACACTACAGTTTTACAAAATCTGCATTATCAGTTCCTCTGCACAGTAGAGGAAGGGGGGTTGGCCAACAAGTCCCATGAACATGGGAAATACATTCATATTCCACTTTTCCAGGCCTGAGTTCAAATCCCACCTGGACCTCCTCTGGTAGCTTTCCTTATGTTCCCTGCCTTAGTTTGATTCACCTTGAGGATAGTTCTAATGGTTTATAAAAGCAATCTGCTTTGCGATTTTAATGTTGTGAGCCTAAGAAAGGAGCCAAATATTTTAAAGGCAGAAATACATGCCAAATGAGGCTTTTCCAAATTTACTTTCCTAATTGATGAAAGAAAAGTGGTAACTTTCTCCAAAACCACAGTGACTCAATATATAACTAATTACATGAGATTTTGCATATTCTTCCTTTACTGTATCATGCACTTATCTTGTACATCACATAAACATTCAATCAACTCTCTGCCATTTTATAATGAGAGTTTTGAAATTATTTGCGTTTCTTTCTTTGTCTTGGCTGCCAGGAAGCTCATATTTGGGTTTTATTTTCAGATACAGCAACCTTCTTGATTTTTAGTTGGTGTATTTATCCACTTTGAGTCTATTTTTAAAAAATTTTGCTCATATTTTATTTATTTACTGTATATGATGATTTTAGAAGCTACTTCATATCTTTTTGCAAATGAAGTAGGGAATAAATGAAATCCATAATCAATTATTTACCCCTCGTTTTATGGGTTCATTCTGCTTTCAACTTACTCTCATTTGTGGTATAGGAGGGATTAACTTGTTTTCAAGGATAAACTCTTTGCTATTTCACTGAAGACTTCAGAGGTGTGTGTGTGTAGCAAAATGCATTAGAGCACAATGGTTAAGGATGTGAGCTCTGAAGACAGGGACTGCCTGAATTCAAATCTTGATCTACCACTTCCCAGCAGGGTGCCCTTAACCCAAATTCCTTAATTCTGTACACCTCAGTTTTAATTATGAGAGTAGTAATACTTCACAATATGATTGCAAGGATGAAATGATAATACATTAATATGCATAAAATACATATACATATATATCATTGGCTTTCCTGGTTGCGAAGCCTTTGAACTTTGACTGAGCCATGCCACTGGTGTGCCTGGGTCTGCAGCTTGCACACTCCCATGGGACTTCTCAGCCACCATAATCAAGTGAGCCAATTCCCTTAATAAATCCTCTTTCATATATCTGTATACATATCCTTTTGGTTCTGTCTATCTGGAGAACCTTGCCTAATGCAGATTTGGTATTGAGGAAGCTGAATATTATTTCTCCTTACTGTATTCCCTACAATGCAATGGAAGAGATCTGTAAAACTGTTCCCTTACGAGAAGTCTGTGATAAATTAAGTGTACGAGGCTACTTAATGATGAAAGATAAAAATGTAAAAGCTAATTATTATTGGAGCTGTGAAAGCAGAAAATTGCTTAGTTGCAACAGCCAAGAAATAACCAGTCTTTTAAATTTGCAGCACATACTTACAAAATTTGTAGACCACAACCACTCTCCAAATGCTAGTGCAGCAAGTGTTTTGAAGATCATAGAAGTAAAAACGCAGGCAAAAAATATGAGAACTCTCCCCCGCCAAATTATTCAATCATATACAACTTCTGCCTCTTCACACATAGTGCCAATCTGCTATGCTGTGTATTTCATCTTCACATCATTTCCAATCCTGGAGGTATAAATTGTGTAAAGACTTTTAGAGAGTTCTAATTCATTTTATGTGTTTTTTGTAAATTTAACTCCATGAAAGTACATTATCATGTTGTTGACTTTGTGTGTAAGCATTGTGCATGGACTTAAAAATGTTGAAACCTCCTCAGTAAATGAAGAGATTTTCTTCCTCTACATATGCATTTATGAAAGATAAAATTTCTTGAGATCTTGGCTCTTTGGGCCACTGCACATGCGGTGGTGACCCATCCTGGTTTTTGGTCAATCTCATCAAAGACTTAGGTTGTCTCTCACGGTATTTCCGATGACCACGGTTACAAAGCTGGGTGCACACAATTACCAATCATAGTGATACATGTTTATACATTTTGGGTTTTGACCTATTTCTTTATGAATCTGATTTGTCTGCTCCTGTTATGCCCATGTGACTGTTGTTAGTATACCTGAGTATTTATGCTTACAAATATATGTATGTTATTATTGCCTATTTTATTGCATAAAGTGGCCCATGAAGTGTTCTGTTGTGCTTTTATGTGTTTCTCAAATAAATCTCCCTTTGAAAATGTAAATAAATGTCTTTTAAAGACTTTTTTAAAATTATTTTTTCCATAATTATATGTTTAGGATCTTAGGCTTCAGGGATTTTGATCCGTGGACATTTCAACATTTGGAATTATGGTATTTGGGTTTGTGTCTTTCAGAATTACGTATGGCCCAAATCTGTCAACAGGTACAAAGTTTTACTTAGAAGAAATAAGTTCTGGTGATCTATTGCACAGCACTGTGACTACAGTTAATAATAACCTATAATGCATTGTATACAGTCATGCATCGTATAGGAATGTTTCCATCAATGACAGACCACATATAAAACAGTGGTTGCATAAGATTATACCATATTTTCACTGTGTCTTTTCTCTGTTTAGATATGTCTAGATACACAGATACTTACCACTGTGTTACAATTGCCTACAGTAATTAGGTACAGTAACATATGTGAGGTTTGTAGCCTGGGAACAATAGGCTGTAGCATATAGCCTAGGTGTACCATCTAGGTTTGCGTAAGTACGCTCTATGACATTGCACAATGACGAAATTTCCTAACAATGCATTTCTCAGAATGCACCCCTGTCGTTAAGCAACACATGACTGTATTTCAAAATTAACTAGGAGAAAGAATTTTAAATGTTCATGCCGTAAAGGAATGATAAATATTTGAGGTGATGGATAGGCTAATTAGTCTGATTTCATCATTCCAAAATGTATACATGTATTGAAACAACACATTGTACCCCATAAATATTATTATTGTCAATTAAAAATAAAACCAAAAAGTAATCGTTTTTTTTCAATTGTTTAGTTTTCTATGAATCTCTGGCTAAACTAATTCCAGCCCAGCTGTTTAAACCTCCTTCCAGTCTGTTCAGATACCTAATGTATCCCATTGACCTTCACCTTCCTGGAAGACTTGCCTGGGGCCTTCTAACCTGCCTTACCCTGGGCTCTCCCTCCATCCCCAACTGGCAATGCCTCTCCTCATCTCTGGTGCTGAATCCTTTGTTGTCCTTTCTCTTCATTTATTTCCTTACTTTGATGGAGCAATTCCTCCAGTAGCTTCTCTTTTTTAAAAATTTATTTCTTAATTGACAAGTAAAAATTGTACATATTTATGGTATACAACATGTTGTTTTGAGATATGTATACATTGTGGAACAGCTAAGTCAAGCCATTTAACATATGCATTACCTGACATACTTATTTTCTTGTGGTGAGAACACTTAAAATTTACTCAGCAATTTTCAAGTACATAATATATTGCTATTAACTATAGTCACTGTGGTGTCCAGTAGCTTCTTGAGAAAGGGTTCTAGGAAGATAAATTTTTGAGACTATGTAGATATAAAAATATTTTTATTTTACCCTCACATTTGATTTATAATTTTCCTGGGAGGAGATTTCAAAGTTGGATATCGTTTTGTTCCACAATTAGGAAGGCATTGTTCCACTGTCCTTAGCTTCCAGAAGTCTGAAGAGATGCTGAGTCCTTATCCCTTGTACGTGACCTTTTTCCTCTCTCCAGAGGAGCTTGTAAGATCTCTTTGTCTCCATTGAGTCTAGTGTCATCTGTCTTTCTGGGCATTCAGTGGGCCCTTTCATTCTATTAACTCATGTCCTTCAGTTTTGAAAAATAATTGTATGTGATTTCTTTGACTGTTCCTTCCTCGTCCAATTTTTCTGTTCTGTCTTTCTGAAACTCTTTTTCTTTTTTTTGATTTAGGACATTCTGGTCTAGTCCCCTAAATTTCTTATTTTTTCTTTTACATTTTCAAACTCTCGTCTTCTTGTTCTACGCTTTGGAAACTTTCTTAAACTTTATCTTCCAGCCCTTCTAATGAGGTTTTTTGTTTTGTTTTGTTTTGTTTTGTTTTTTCTGCTACTATGCTTTGAATTTTCAAGAGCTCTTCTTTGTTTTCTGAATGTCCTCTTTTTATAATCTCTTTCAGGCTGGTCAGGTCCTTGATCCTTAACCTTGGCTGCACATCAGAACCATCTGGGGAGCTTAAAAAATTCCTAATCCCTCCTACCCTCAGAGATGAATTGTGCTGGAGTTCAAACTTGGCATTGGGTTGTTGTTAGAATCTCTCAGAGATTCTACTATGCAGCGCATTTTGAGAACTCTTGCTCTACATTATACTGTGGAAACAACAACTTTCAAATAATAGTGATTTTCAAAGACAGTATATTTCTCACTCATCGTTATAATCACTATTTCGTCATGAGTTGGTTGACAGCTCTGTTCTGTGTCTTTTCACCATGGGTTGGAGGCTGACAGGGTGAGCCTCTACTATCTGGAACAGTTGCTGTACCACTGGGTGAGTATGGCATTGGGTCCAATTGTTAAAAAAAGGAGGAACTCACGTCATTGGTCAAAGCAAGTCACTTGTCTATTCAGGGAAGAGCAATCCCTACCGTGTACCCAGAGAAAGGAGAACTGGAGTGTTTGTCAATGGCCTTAATGACTCCAGTACTAACCCTCTTTGTACGTGCCTAGCAGCCACTTTTGTTTCCTCTCGTGAGATGGTATCCATGACTTTTTGCCCTTTTTTCCTATTGTGTTGTCTCTTTATTATTAATTCAGAGAGATTCTTTACATAGTCAAAATACTAACCCTTTTTTACTTATGTTTGTCTCAAATATCTTCTCTATTTTTTCACTCTCTGAATGACGTGCTATGATGAACAAAAGTTTTAAATTTTGTGTACTCAAATGTATGAATATTTTGTGTTTTTTAACATTTTGTTATTAATATTTATGAAAATTTTTCTTAATGGTCATTAAAATATTCTTTATTTTTTATAAAATTTTAAGGTTTTGCCATTTCCAACATTTAAATCCACCTAGAATTGATTTCTGTGTCTGCCAATGGCAATTTCTCTCTCTCATTTTTGTTTTTTCATGATTAAAAAATTGTCCCAGCTCCATTTTTGAGTACCCCATTCCTTTCCTTACTGATCTATAATGCTTGCTCTGTTATACATCAAATTTTTCTCATTCAGGGAGTTTACTTCTAAGCTTTCTTCCATTCCATTAGTCTCTCTGTTTATCCACCATCCATCCTCCCCACACCCATGTTTTAATTGCTAAGGTTTTACAGTAAGTTCTTCATATCTGCTATGGCAAGTCCCTTCCTCCTTCTTCAGGATTGTCTCTCCTCTTTCTGATTCTTTGCTCTTCCATATACAGTTCATAAGCAGCTGAGATTTTTCTGCAGAATATACACAAAATATTCCCACTGAGATTTTGATTGAAACTACAGATAAACTTGGAGCAAATTAATATTCATAATATTGGGTCTCCTTATCCTTGAATATGATTTTTTTTTATTTGGGGTCTTTAAAACCTATCTTTTAATGAACTTATACAATCTCCTTTTACATCAAGATTGAGACAAGTTTTTAACATTAGTGTCACAGCTTGGGCGTCCACATTCTACAGATAATGTGAATTCAGGCCTTGCCTTACGCACACTACAACTCTTACTCACTTTTGACTTGGAATTCTCTTTTTGCTTCTGGAACTTGGCAATTTCCCTTTCTTGACTTCATGCTTAGTTACATATATAAAACATTTTGGTCATATTTTATCCGGAAGTTCTTAAATGTTTGGAGTTAAGTGAAAGGCTTCCACTTACATGTTTATTATCTTTAACGAAAGTCCTTCCTAACTTTCATAGAACATCTAACGTGGTTTCACAGATTAACCAGAGCTTCAGAAAGTTTTTGAGAGAAAAGACGTTATGACTTTCCTCCCTGTAGTTGACCATGTCTGCCTGGGAAGTTCCCATTTTTCTTCTCCTTTTGGGTCTGCTTCCTTATTTAGCTTGTCAGTAAGGGCTACATCTACCTCATGAATGCATTAACACTCTGATGACTTGCAAGAGACATTTAATAACAGCAGAAATAAACCTATTAATGGCTGACTGCTAAGTTTGCATAAATTTTATTAGTCATTTCCTCCATGAATGGAAAAATTTAGAAACATCTATGATGAGAGCCAGTAGCAGAACTTTTCTGGGCTATAGACCACAGCTCTTCATCCCTCCTCTCTTTTTTCTCCTTGAAGTAAATAATAACGTCCATTAACCTCAGAGGCTATCAGACAAATGCCCATCATGCTGACCTTGCTCCACTCCTTTTAGAATAACTGCATACCTGTTAGAAACAATTTGCAGAGCTGTGATCCCAGCTAGCAACTACAATGTCAGTTTTCAGCAAGCTCCTGCTGAGTAAGAACACAGATTTAATCACATTAGTGAGAAAGTCAGATGGTTTACATGTAGGCCACGGGATTGTGTTTCTGGCTGCTTTCTGCAGAAAAAAATCAGGCAAACATATCTCCTTGCTCAAGAGGATCAGACTCCTACAGATCCACTCTCTCTCCCCAGTTCATAGTGCAGTCAGTGAGGCGAAATAGCTCGTGGATGAGTTAGGAAACTTCTCTAACAGAGAAGGGTAAGCAGAGGATATTTCACAGAGAAGAGCAGTGAAGTCAAGCCCTGTGATGTTTTGAAGGGAGCAGGAAACTAGCAAATTGAAATACAAAATTAGAAGGCAGAGCTCTGTTTTTCAATGGACCTGAGTTTTTCTGTTCTATGGTTTTAGATCTTTGTTTGATATCAGATTGAATAGAACTCTGACAGTGTTCATGACTCTGAAAGTAAAAATACAACAGAAGCGGTCATAAATTCCTGTTATAAGATAACATATCTTATTCAAAATAATAATAATAATGAAGTAAATGAGTAAAAAGGTGAATTCATAAAGGAAATGGCCCAATTGAAAGGAGATTACTTGGTGTTTGGAGAAATAGAGGCCGATGTAGTCTTCTCCTCCACCCCACCCACCCCTGCCCCAGGAAAAGGAGACAGTCCTTGAGCCTGGGAAGAGAATGGTGGTTTGGGCTCCAGGAATCTCACAGGCCCTCAAGGAGTAGGGGATCTGCCTCTTTGCAGATATCTCAGTCTGAGAGAACAGCTAGGTGGTAAACCAGAAGACTGGGGGCAGGGGAGATGTGGGGGCTGGGTGCTAGGACCTGGGCCTTCCAGCCACTGCAAACACTGTGAACGTAAACAAGGAATGGAGGCAGCAGAGCAGCTCCTCTCTGAGAGCTCAGACATTGGGCACATCAGCAGGTGACCAGTGTGGGCTCAAGACCAGAGAGCCTCCTGGAAAGTTCTGCTCTGTGTAAGGTCCTTAAGACCTTCTCATGGCTTGAGGGTAATATCTCTACCCCAATAATGAATAATATGTAGAAAGTAAAGGCTCACGGTAAGATGCAATTTGATTTAGAAAATAATTTGGGGCAACTTTTGTACCAAAATAGAGTGTTTGCAAACACGTATGCCACAATAGCCACCTTTTGTGTTGGCACTTTTATGCCAGGCATGGAACTGAGTATTTACATGCTTAATTCTAACAAAAAAACACTGAAGTATGTATTAATATTGCTTTAGATATAGCTTTGTGGGGAAGCAGTGTCTGAATCCCACATCCTAGAAGGCAAAAATGTTTTAAATGGTTGGAAACAAGACAATGTGTGGATTTTTTAAATGTTAAGTAATGCAACATAAGTCACATTGCTATTCATTCTTTGAGTGTGTAAAATTGCAAGCTTTCCATTAATACAAAGTATAAAAACAAAGAAAAACAACTAATATTCTCATAGGAGAGGTTGAACAAGAGTCAGCAGTATCCTGGGTTTTGAAATGACTGACCAGCACAAAAGAAGTGAGTGTTTAGAACCATGGACAGAGGCATGACCACCCGGGCAGCCCCCCACCAAAAAAAAAAAAAAAAAAAAGGAAAAGAAAAGAAGGAGTATTTCAGTCATGCTACCCCTAGGATTATCCTCACTTTACAGATGAAGGAAATGAGGTGCAGAGAAATTAAGCAGCCACCCAGGGTCACACTGACAATGAAAGAGGCAGGAATTGAATTCAAATTCATTTGATTTCAGAGCCTGTGAAATTTTATCATTGAAGTCAATCCTTCCCCTCCCCCACCTCCCCATGATGTTTTGATGACTTTCCTTAAGATTTGACCACTTTCCTTAAGCTTATTCATTCTCTCAGTCAAAAAAAAAAAAAAAAAAAAAGAGAGAGAGAGAGAACTGCATCTTGCCCCTGTAATGTGTAATGGCATTGCAGATTGAAAGAAAGAGAAGCAGCCGCAGGAGCTGCACTGATACCCTAAAATGTTCCCTTTTTCTTTCTTTGTTCCCCTTTACTCCTCAAGCTCTGGAAGGAAGGTGTTGGAGGCACACAGAGCCACAGTGTTTTCAGCTTACTGCTTCCAAAATGCTGTTTCAGAGCCGTTCCATCCCCCGCTCCTCCCCCTGAACCAGCCAGACGTCCTCCCGCCCACCCACCATGTGCTGGCCATGTGCAGCTAAGCTGCCTGTCCCTAGCACCTCCGTGGGGTGGCAACAGCTCTGTCCTATCAGCAATCAGCTGCAGAAACCCCATTGCTCATCAGTACCCCTGCGTCTTGAGCTAGAAATAGCCCTGGAGTCTCCATGTACCATGAAAAGCAGAATAGGGTTGGGTGTGGATAATTTTTTTAAAGCAGTTTGGTACTAAATTGCTTTTCTATTAGGCTGTGTGCGTGAGTTCTCTCCAGCGTGAATAGAGGCTATCCACATTCAGGGAAAGGAAGCCTTGTGCTGCCAGCCAGCACAGAGACCTGGGCTGCAGGCTGGTGACCTGGTCATCTGCCATCCCATCACCTTCCATTTTCAGGGAAACAGTGTGGTTTTTTTCCTCTTACTGATAGCTTTGGTCTTAGATGTCCTCTTACAAATCCCTCCTGCTATTACTAGGAGACAGACCTGTCACTCTGAGAACCAAATGTGCCAGATGGAGGTTTAGGGGTGTAGGGGTGTAGGGGTGTGGGGTGTGGGCATTCAATTGTTCAGAGTGAGGCCATCAGAGTGGGCAAAACTCCACCTCGCTGCCTTCTGATTGAGTGCTAGATGCAGGCTCTCTCCACACCCTCCCTCACTGCTTTGTCAGTCTTCCTAAGAACCCGGGGATTTCTCACTGGGCCACCTCTGGTCCTTAGGGTGCTTTTGACACGGTCTCTTAACAGGTTTACAGCTTGGAAGCAGAGCCTGGCTAGATTTCATGTCCCACTTGCCCCTCTGGCTGGGTGCCCTCGTGTAAGGCAAACCTGCGCAGCTATACTTGGAGCTACACATGGAGTCCTTTGTCCTCTCTGTGTACCTCTTTCTGCCACTGTCGAGATAGTCATTTCTCACATCTGCTTCTGCTTTCCACACTCAGTTCCCACAAGGTCAATAAATCCGCTACACTTTCTGTTCTCTCCCTCCTGAGCAGTTTTACTTTGAGAGCTATCAGGCGAGGGAGAGTCCCTGGGCACCAGGGATCTAAATCACAGGGAGGACTCTCGGTTACCAGTTCTGTTAGCTCAGGCACCTGTCACTGAGCTTGCAGTTTGCACACACTATGGGCCATTCTGGAGGATGTAAGTCTGATGCACCTATCAAGATATCCTTTTAGGGCGGGGGGTGGGGGTAGAATAGAACACAGGTTAAGTAAAAACAGGAGAAAAATAAGGGTCAGTCTTGAATAGATGGAAAGCCCTTCATTTATCATTTGTTCACCAAATATGTATTAAGCATCTATTGTATGCCAGGAGCACTGCCAGGTGCTAGGATACGAAAGTGAACAAAAAAAGTCATGGTCCCTGCCCTTATAAGGTTCATATAGTGGGAGAGAGAGAGATTAGAGAAATGAAAAGGACTCATTGCCCTTTAAGGACAGGGAGCGTGTCTCATCTGTCTTGATATCTCTAATGCCTGTTACTTAGTAGTTGCTAAATAAATATTTGTGGAATCAGTGGATAGGTGGGTGACTACATGAAAGGAAGAATGATTACATAGCATAAGAATCATCTGAAGGCACATAATTTATAAGAGGTGTGAGGATTGAGAGCCATTAATCCTGAGTAACTTTCTCACTGTGCTCATGAACTTCGGTTGTGACCTCAGTCTCTCAAATCTCTCTGCAGCTCAGCTGTCATCAAGAGGGGCACACAGAGTCCCAGACATGCAGCACCTCCTCCCCAGGCCTTGCCTACTCTTTTCTGAAACTCTTGAACTGAAAGTCCCTCCCTGGAAATCAAGAAATTGAAATAGTCCACCAATAAATAAGGAGGGGGAGAACCTACAGCAGGTGCTGTGTGATTTCTACCACGATCAGTCTTCATAGCCTTCCTTAGCTTTTCCTCTGGGCTTTACGGCAGTGTGGGCATCTCTCAAGCTTTGATTTCCTACTTGTCTTGGTTGAGGACTCTTGTTACAGATACTGAAATGCACTTAAAGGAATTCACATAAAAGTGGGAATTATAAGGAAAGAGAGGGGAGTCTCATAGGAGCCAGTTTAGAAAGTAGAGGTATTATGAATCCTGAAAATACATACATCTATTATTTATCAATTTAAAAATAAATAAATAAATAAATAACAACAACCACCACAAAGTAGAGGTATTGTTTCTCTCTCTCTCTGAAACCATGACATCTCTCATCTCTTTTTTTCTCTGCTTGTCTTCCCCATTCTCTCCGCAGACTGACTTTCTCTGCAAGGCTCTTGTTTCTGGCTCTACCAAAAGTTAGGCTTGTATGAAGCCCTGGCTTGCCGTGGCCTCAACTCTAGCTTCAACTCCACATGACTGGATTAATCAAGACTCTCTAGGATATAGTTGATGTACACCCCAAACCAAACTAGTACTAGCAAAACTAAAATAATTCAATCACATAATTGAAAAGTCTGAAGGTATATAGCTTTAGATATAACTGAATATTCTGGTACTTAAATAATATCAGCCATCTCTCTCTCTCTCTGCTTTCCATCTCTCTGTCACACTCATCCTGCTTTTATCTATATTGCCTTTGATCTCAGGGGATATGAAGGCAACATGGTAACCAGCAGCTCTAGACTTAAATTCTTCCTCCTTACAATTTACAATCCCAGAAGAAGAGAAAGCATTTTCCCCAGCAGTTCTGGCTAAAATTTGTGGAATTCTGGATGGCCCAATTTTGGTCATGAACCTACATTTGAAGCAATCACTGAGGTCAGGAAAATGGAGTCCATAAATTGACCAGGAATGTGTCAAATGTTCACCTCTGAGATTAGGTTAGGGTCAGCCCCACTAGAATCACAAGGCTAAGTGTTCAAGAGAATCTGATTGGCCCAGCCTAAGTCATATGTTTGCCCTTGGCCCAATCAGCTGTGACCAGGAGAGCAAGGTTACCTGGTACCAATACGATCTCCTATACTCACTTCTTCAGGATGGACTACTAGAGGGTTACAGAGTCTCCTAGGGGGGTTGGGTGGTAGGGCAACATTGACTAGAAAAAGCTAAATGTACCATTTTCAGGTTGACACTCCCATTTGGAAGAGACATGGTAAAAGTTTTAAGATATGAAAAAGGCTCAGGCACTCCAGACTTTGTAGACCCACACAATTTTTAGAATAGAAGGAGTCTGTAGAGATTAACAAGTTATAACCTCCTCTTTTGGCAAATGAGGCAACTGAGACTTGGAGGGTTTTAGAAGTTTGTGCAGAATTTACAGATTCTTGGTTGTAGAGCCTGATATAAATCCAAAGTCTGAAGTCTCCTGATTCCCATGTCAAGGTTTGCCGAATACACCAGGATGCTTAACCTAAGGCCTTGGACATCAGTTCAGCTTCTCCAGGGCAGGACTACTCCTTGTTTTCCTCCCTTGGGACCACTAGACTCATTAGTTGTGAATAGTCACTTCCTAGAGGGAATTCAATTTAATGCAAGTATTTATCGGGAATGGACTCCATATCTAGCAATGGGTTTTGTGCTATCGGTACACAAAGAGGTATTGAATATGCTTTAGTTGAATGGAGTTTAGAAAAGATAGTCTCTGCCTTCAAAGAGCTTATAATCAAGTTAGAAAAAAAACTTTGATACTTTTAATGCATACAAATAATAGAAGACAATAGTTAATTAAATACTAAGTTGAATTTTAAACACTATTTATAGCTTTTTTGATGTATCACTTTTTTCTACCTTTAATTACAGTTATTTCTGTTAGAATTTTCCCTCTCTTGGCTTAGGCTGTTCTCAGTGGGTCAAGTGCAGAGGCAACTTCCCATCCATTCTTGGCACTCAAGGACCTACCTATGTCCCTTGGGAGCACGCCCCATAGGTCAGAAGCTCTGGAGTTCCCTGCCGAATCACAGTCCCTCAGGGGAGTCCTTTCTCCTTCAGCGCAGTCAGCCGATCAACCACCTCCTCCCAGAGCACTTTATTGTGAATGAGGGACCAAAGTAAGGGTCTGCTGTTGTTATTGTTTTTGTTCTTCCTAGTGGCTGGACAAGATGGAGCTGGCCTCAGAGAGCTAAGATGGAAAGAAACACTTCTACTGCGGAGGACTTGGGGAACAATTGAATGAAGTAAAGGAAGGAGTCCCTCCCAGAACTCCATCCTCTGTGGACAGTGTATGGATTAGAAGATGCATGATGTGAATGTAAAATAAAGGACTTCTAAACATTCTTTTGGATGCCAATAGGATGTGCAACCTCTGCATGTTCCTGGCCAGCTAAAATAAACTGTGGTACCCATCTCTTCCTCTAATAGTCAGTAGATTTGCCCCATTCCCTAGGCAAGGGGAGAGAAGGCCCAGGAAAAGAGGTAGTAAAAAGGAGGAGAAAATTTCTATTTTGCTGCACACATAACCAAGGCATACAACCTGCTCAGATGTGCAAAGTGTGGCCCCCCCCCCAACCCCCCAGAGCTGGTTGCCTAGTGAGTGCCACGCCAGGGTGGATGGCTGCTGCCTGCTGAAACTTGGCTAGGAAGTGGGCACCACATAAGTCACAGAATGTCTAACACCATTCAACTCCCCCCACCCTTCTAGCCATCCAGGCCTTTCGTCACGTCCCCAATATGCTACATCCCTCCCACAGCCCAGCCTTTGCACGTGCTATTTCTTCCTCTCCCTTTTCCTCTCCTCTTCTCCTCAGAGCTCCTACTGCTCTCTTAGCTCTTAGCTTAGATATCATTACTTGGGCAAGGCTTCCTTCTGATAGATGCCATGGCACTGTGCCCCTCTCCTGCCCAGCACATTGCACCATGGCAGTTTTACATTTGTTTGATCACTGTTTGTCCCCCACACCAGAATATAAAGTTCCCCACGGGGAGTGACAGTGTCAATTTTGGTTCTCATGGCATTCTGTGCCCAGCCTAGTGCCTGGAATCTTGGAGGTCATCAGTAAATACTTGCAGAAGGTCTACATGCTTGACCTGGAGGCTAGGAGGCTAAGCAGGAAGCAGGGATTGGTCTGGGGAGAGGCTGAGGCTGAGACAGAGTGTGCTCGTCAAGTCAAGTCAAGTCAGGGAGTAGGCTGGGGGGCAGGGCCAGAAACCAGACAGGGCAACAGTATTCAGTACAACATGGAGGAGCCCCGAGGCAGCTCTGGGAGCCAAAGAAAATATACAAGGGGTCAAACAATGACAGCAACAAATGTGGGGAATGCAAGGTTGGGCATGGAAGTGGAAGGGGTTGGTGCCAATACAGGACCCAGGGAAGTTGCACATAGACCCAGGTTTCTGCATGCCTGTGTAGGCAGACCACAGTTAATGAGCTAAGATTAAAAAGCAGGTAGAATTGATTAAGAGATCTTCTAAAGCAGTGGCTCTTATTTCTGACTGGACATTTAATGTATTTTTTTAAAAATACAAAGGCCGTGGACCCCATATCCAGAAATTCTGACTCCTGTTTTTATCCTAAAGGCAAGGAAAACTATGGAAGGTTTTAAGAAGGGTTTGTGTGTGTGTGTGTGTGTGTGTGTGTGTTGTGTGTGATGATAATGATAATGATGTTTGTGTGGATAACAGATTGGGGATATCAGTTAGGAGGGTATTAGGCATGTGACTCAAGAACTGGTATTTTGCAGAAGTACCCATGTGTTTAAAATATGTGGTAGGGTTGGAAACCAATGTTCTAAAACAATGGTCTTTAATCTTGGCTGCACAGTGCTTTCACCTGGGGAGCTTTAAAAACTTGATGCCTGGACCTCACTCCCAGAAGTTCTGATTTAATTGGTCAAGTATGGTTTGTACATAGGGATTTTTTTCAGAGCTGCTCCAGATGTTTCTACTGTGCAGCCAGGGTTGAGAACTGCTAAAGCTACTCAAGGAGACTTGCTACTCCAAGTGTGGTCTGTGGACCAGCAGTATAGACAACATCTGGGAACGTGCGAGAAAGGCAAATTCATGGGCCACTGAATCAGAAACTCTCAGGGGTGGGGCCATCCAAGTGATTCTAGTGCATGCTAATGTTTCAGAACCATCATCAGAGGGACAAAGTAATAAATTCAGATTGAGAATCCAATAGGGAATCTAGCCAGCTGAGTATTTTAGAGGCTTGGGAGTTAACTTACTTCCCTAACCTCATGGGTAGCTTTGGCTTCCGATCAAAACGACTAAGGATGAATACGTTTCTCCTCTATGAGGCCCACTTTCCTCCCATCTCGGGACACATCCGGTCAGAGCTGGGGCTTGACATTTTTCTCACGATCTCTCTGATCTCCCACTCTGGCAGGATCTCTGCCAGAGGCTACATTGACTTCTGCCCGAGGCCTGACTTCCAGATGGGTTTCATAAGAAACAAAGAGAAGAGGGGGCAGAGAGAGCAGGGAAGGGGGAAACGGTGGAACCCAAGAACTAAGGGAGCAAACAGTACTCACAGGAAGTAGGTCTTCTCTCGGTGGCTCGGATACACAGAGCGAGACCTGGGGAAGTGGGAGAGACCACTGATGTCGACTTAGGGAGTTGTTCACCCCACAGATGCATTTCTCTGGCTCCCCTTCTATGTAACAATGTGCAGCCACAGTCGTGATTCACCCCCACTGCGTCCAACATTTTTCTCCTCCAGCTTGACTTAGCTAGGCGTTAGGCACATGGCAAGCTGTAGTAAGTTTGGCGATAAAATGAGGAGCTAACATCTCACACTGAGATCAAGGCTGGGCTTTACCTCTGTCCAGTTTCTGTGGCTGTTCAGAAGCATCTGTGAACATGCTTCAGGGTAGAGGGCTGAGGCTTCACTTGGGTGTTTTATATGGAAGAGGAAAAAGTTTTGTGTCTTTATCAGGCCCCTCCCCTAGTAGGAAGGAAGGAAGGGTCCTCCAGCTAGGTAGAGGTTATATACCCCGTTAGCATATTAATGAAGTCACAGAAATGGGGGGTTGTATGTTTCCACAATGCAATAGCTGAGATATGACTTTGAGTTTGTTCTTGCTATATTTGTTTTCCTCCTCTATTCCAAGAAGGAAGCTGGGCCCTTTGAGGTTCCTTCTGCCAGAAAAATTACTCAAAAATTGGAAATAGACAAATGAGAGTAAGTACTAGGTGTTATTTTAGCACAGTGCTTGGGGTGTCTTTCTATTTACTAAAGGCTATTTGACAACTCTGTAGAAGTGCAGTTAACTTACAGATTTTTGTTGGGTAGTGATACAAATAATTTCTGTCCAGTGGAACAGATAATCCCAAAAGCTGTGGTTTACGGCCCACTTGGATATTAATCAATTTTTATCTAACCCAACAATCTCCTAAGTTGTATGTATATACTAGATTCTCGAATGCTCTTGGAACCAACTTTATTTCTTACCAGTTCCCTCATTCATTGGAGTTGAATACAGTCTTTGACATGTGTTCATTTTATATTTACATGAGAGTCCTGCTCTTTAACCTTCAAACATGGTTTATGTTACAGACAACCTCTCTTTCTGGCTTTTGTTTTCCAAAAGCCTGCGCTTCTTGACAGGTTTATGCTAAGTGAGGAGGAAAGAAAGCAGAAACAGCAAGACAGAATGAGGAAGATTCTCCAAGACCGGGAAGGTGATGGGGCCCACAAGTTCTAAAGGTCAGGTTGATCCTCGTCTGCTCTCTTGTAGAACCCTGGGAAAGCAGCAGGATTTTCAGAGGGGAATGGCCGAATGGTGCACCTTGGAGGCTGGGAATGCCCTAGGAGGCTGGATCCTAAGCATGGTGTTCTCAGCCTCCACAAAGATCCAGACACAGAGCAGAAGCTCTGTGCAAAGTTACTGCATTGAAGGGGCCATGTAAGTTTGGATAATGGCCATTTGAAAAGAGACCAATTTGAGCTAAAGACCTGTGGGTCTTTGTTCTGCAAAAGATACATGGAACCTTCGTACCACCCTGGAAGTATTAAGATCCCCAATAATGACAAAGCTCAAATTTCCCTCCGACTCAATGGGGACTTAAAATCAGTGTAAATAAAGTGCATTGATGTGACATTTCTCATATATCCTAGATAGTGGAATTAGATTCCTGCCTGCTACATTAGCAGGAGAAAGTTTTATGTCTTATGGATGTTACACTTGGAGATGACTGAAAGACCCAAGCCCCCTCCCACAAGGGAGAGAACAGAGCAGCTAGTAGGGAGGTGTCTTCAGTCCCCAGGAGGATCTTCACAGCCTGTTCAGTGCTGGAAAAATGACTGTCACCTCCCCGGAGGGCAGCAACTTGTGTGCCCAAAGGTAGGATCAATCGAACATGTGGTCAACATAATCACACACGAGGGCGACTTGAGGGAATGCTTGGCACAGAAATGTCAGCCTCTGCACTAACTTTCCTCCATCACAGCTTCATTCTTTCAAATCTTCAGATTTCAGTACATATATTCCTGGGAAACTCTAAACCTAAGCTAGCATTTCTACTTAGTGTTTCTCAGGTGTGTTCAATGAATATACCTGGGTCAGAATCACCTGGGGAACTTGATAAAGAGTGTATTCCTGGACCCTTCCCAGGACCATTGAATCAGATCCTCTGGGAGTGAGATAGCGGTAGGGTATCTAGTGTGACAAGTGCCCCAGGTGCCCCAGTACCCTTTAAAGGCTGAGAACCTCTGGGGTGGGGCTAAGGTAAGACAATTTGACAATAAACTTGTAGGGCAGGGTTTGCTATCCTGGGGTGGCCCCTGTGGATATGCGACTCCCACACTGTGTGAAGGTTTGCAGTATGCGCTTATATGTTTTTCAGGGAAGAGAGGTCTTCACCCCCCGCCCCCATCGGGTTCTCTAAAGCCTTGCTCCTCAGAGCGCGGCCAGGGCCACAGCGGCATCAGCATCGTTTATTAGAAATGGAGCTTGTTAGAAATGCTGATTCTCAGGCTCCCCCCAGATCTGCTGACTCAGAATTTGCATGTTAACACAGTCCCCTGGTGATGCTCTTGCACAATACAGTTTGAAAAGCTCTGGTCTAAGGGACGAGGGGGAGTGGAGGGAAGGAAGGAGGAGAAAAAAGCAGCATAGACAATGAAAGGTTCAAATTCACCAGTTCTCCAGTCGGCTGAGGACCCTGACCAATCGTTTGTGTGTGCGCGTCGGCAGGAACATGAATGAGCCGCCCTTTCCGGGGCTTCAGCAGCGCCAGGAGCCCAGGGCTGCTCCTGTGCGTGGGCTGCCAGGGGCTCTCCACCACCCGGCGCGTCGGTGCGAAGCCGGAGGGCTGAAGAGGCCCCTCCGCGCCAGCTCCTACACAAGGGCCACCGCGGGGCAGGCGCGTGGGTCCAGGCAGCTGCAGGGGCGGTCACCCCAAGTGGCAGGACTGAGAGGTGGTAAGAGAACGGAGTTAAATTACACCCCATCCCTTTGGCTGCAGATGATGGAGAAGAGAGAAACAGAGGGGACGCGGGGGTGGCCCCTTTCCACTCTTTCCCTTCATCTGCTACTGAGTGTGCTGGATGCTGGAGCTGGTCCCGGCTGCCCTCCCCCTGCCCAGCGCTCACCCACACTGGCCTTCCTCCTCCACAATGTTGCCAAAGACGTGCCGCTCTGCTCCCAGTATGCGGCTGGCCAGGGGCCAGGGCTGGCTCCCGACTGACAGACTGACCACTTAGCCAGAGCAGTAGCTCCCACTCCTCGGGCAGCCACTGGCATTTCCTCTCTGCCCCCGACCGATGCTGCAAAGGAGCCTCCTGGCCCCCTTGACGTGGGCATGGCTGGGGCCTGCTCTGGGCTGGAGCTTCCTTGCTCCATTGTGTGTGTCAATACCCTCCATACCTACTCTCTCCTTCCTCTTCTTTCTTTCTTTCTTTTTTTTTTAATTTCAAAATATTAAGGGGGTACAAATATCTTACGTTACGTGGGTCACTTTTGTAATGCTTGAGTCCCAGCTATAGGTGTGCCCATCACCCAAATAGTGTTCATTGTACCCATTAGATAGGTTTTTGCCCCTCCCTCCTCGCCCCCCTGCCCCCACTGATTTCCACTGAGTTTTATTATATTAATACTTCCCTCTGTGCACACCTGTGCTCACCAGTTAGTTCCAATTTAATAGTGAGTACATGTGGTGTTTTTCCATTCTTGAGATACTTCTTAGGAGAATGGTCTCCAGTTCCATCCAGATTGTTGCAAAAGGCATTAATTAATCTTTTTTTTATGGCTGAGTGGTACTCCATGGTATACGTATACTACATTTTGTTAATCCACTCATGAATTGATGGGTACTTGGGTTGATTCCACATCTTTGCACTTGTGAATCGTGCTGCAGTAAACATTCGCGTGCAGGTGTCTTTTTGATGAGAAGTCTTCTTTTCCTTTGGGTAGATACCCAACAGTGGGGTTGCTGGATTGAATGGTAGGTCTACTTTTAGTTCTTTGTGGAATCTCCATACTGTTTTCCATAAAGGTTGTATTAATTTGCAGTCTCACCAACAGAGTAAAAGTGTTCCTTTCTCTCTGCATCAGGCCAGCATCTGTTGTTTTTGGACTTTTTAATAAGAGCCATTCTAACTGGGATAAGGTGATATCTCATTGTGGTTTTAATTTACATTTTCCTGATGATTAGTGATGTTGAGCATTTTTTCACATGTTTATTGGCCATTTGTCTTTTTTTTTTTTTTTTGGAAAGCTTCAGTTCACATCTTTTCCTCCTTTCTTTATTCACCTCTGATTTCTTCTGTCGTCATTTCTTCCCATCTCACCCCCTCAATCCATTGTTCCATTTATACGTAGGCATCATCAGCATCCGCAGCTCTAAGGTATTCTCCTTTAACCTCATATTACCCTTCTAGCTACTGCCCTAGTTTTCTTTCTCCCAACAGTAAAACTTCTTGGAACAGTTGTCTTAATGCATTATTTCCCATTCCTACCTTCCATTCGCTCCTTTCCTCACTGCAACTTGCCTTCTGCCTGCACTGCTCCACCGAAACTGCCCTGCCCAAGGACCCTGTGCCCCTGTGTTGTAACTCCAGCAGACGTTCCAGTCTCTACTCACTCCGCAACAGGATCTGACACAGTGACACATCCTGGGTCCTGAAATGCTCTCATCTCTTGTCTCCCATGGCATCCCAGCCACCCTATTTTCTTCTAGGTCCTTAGTTATTTTGGCAGCTTCTCCTCTTCTATCCGATCCATAGATGTTGCAATTTATCTGCAGTCAGCTCTGCACTTTCTTTTCTTTTCTCCCTGTTTTCTCTTCCTAAAATTTGGGGCCTAAATGATTTCATTACAGAAACATGAAGTCATTTTTTTTTTCTAGCACATCTCATCAGTGTGGACTGAGATTCATCACTAAAGAACAAGCAGACATAAATCTATAATTTCAAACCATGATAAGTGCTTTGAAGGAAAAATTTGCACAGAGAGATGGGTGGAGAGCCTAACTCACACTAATTCAAACTGGGGTGGTGTGGGGAGGCCTCCCTGAGGAAGCAACTGAATTTAATTTAAGCTGAGACCTGAAGGAAGAATAGGAGCTGCACAGGTGCAGGATCAAGAGAAGAAGCAAAAGCAAACAAAACAAAATAAGAAGTGATGAAGGCCAGTGCGGGTGACACCCATATTCCCACCTCCAACCCAGACCTCCTCTCTGTGCTCCAGACTGCTCGTCCCTTCCCACCCCCCAAACACTGCCATTGGGTGTCTCTCAGGGATCTCGGAAAGTTTGGATTTTCTCACATGCATTTGTTTTCTCCCCGACGTTCCTCCTTCTATAAATGGCTTCATTTTTCCACCAGTTCCTCAAACAGAAACCTGAGAGTTCTTATTGACATCTGACTTTCCCTCACTCCCCACATCCAATTATATGGCAAGACCTGTTAATTCTACCACTGAAATATGTCACAAACCATCCACTCCTCCACTGGCCCCAGCCTGATCTAAGCCACTGTCTGCTCTCACTTGGAAGACTGCAATATCCTCTCACCTGTGCTCCCAACCTCTATGCAGGCCACCCCCCATGACACAACTAATGTGATCTTTAAAAACTGAGAATGGCTTTAAAAATCCTTTAACAGTTTCCCATGTCACTTAAAATACAAACTCTGCCTGCACTGCACAGCCCTATGTGAGCGGGCCCCTGCCCAGCATTCCAACCTCACCTTGGGCAAAGGAGCCCCTCCCCCAGTGGGCTCCGCCCTTATGGCCATCTTTCAGTTCCCCAAAGCCATCTCACTCTTGTATGCTGCTTGCCACAATTCAAGTGACTAAGACATGTATTTTTTCTCTACACCATTGAGTTTGCATTCTACAGAGTGGTAGAAATTTATCCCAGCCAACTTGGAGTTTCCTCCCTTCTCTGGTGTTGTCTAGCCTCCTGGAAAGTTAAGTTGTGCCAGGTCATTGGGTTGGTGAAGGCCCATCAGTCTTGAGTCACCTATCCACAAGGGTGTCCACTGAGACATCCTTTGTAGGTCACTTAGATCACCACTAAGACGAGTTCCTGTCTCTTTGCCCCTTCACAAGCGGTGGGCAGTCTCCTTATGGCCTCTACGTCTCACTTGGGAGCCAGAACTCTCTGCCTGGCTGTGTAAGAATAGCTTGTTCAGACTCACCACATAGCCCTTCCCCAGCCAGGGCCTTGCTTCCTCATGACCATGTCCCAGCCCGCACTGGTCTTCAGGACAGACATCTCTGGTCTCTCTGTGTCCCCTCCACCTCTCCTTCCATCTTTTCTAGTCCAGGGGAGACCCTGCTGTCCTTAATCCCCATCTCCCAAATATTTTGGCTCTGAATGGAGTCCTCTACAATTCCCTAAGGGCTTTTAGGCTTTTGGAAACCAGAGCCAGAAAGATTCCTTTCTGTCTCTTACATCCACCTTAAAGCAATGGGCACTGAATACCAAGCAGCTTGGCCTGAGGGACGGGCAAAGGAAGAAGTAACAGGAAACTGAAACATCGGTAAACATTTCAGAAATACTGTATTATCTCACCCCATTTATCCAATGCCTACTTCCTCCACTGGATTAGTTAGGATCCTCCAGAGAAATAGAACCAAGATATATATGTGCACACACACACAGAAAGAGAGAGAGATTTATTTTAAGAAATTGGCTCATGCAATTGTGGGGGCTAGCAAGCCCGAAATCTGCATGGCAAGCTGGAGACCCAGGAAAAAGTTGATGTTGCAGCCTCGAGTTGGAAGACAGTCTGGAGGCAGAATTCCTTCCCTCTCAGGGAATCTCAGTCTTTTATTGCCTTCAACCGATTGGATGAGGCCACCATCCAAGCCAATTATGAAGGGTAATCTGCTTTACTCAAAATCTACTGATTTAAATTTTAGTCACATCTGAAAAATACTTTCACAGCAATATCTAGACTGGTTTTTGAACAAACAACTGGATACCATAGCCTAGCCAGGTTGACACATAAAATTAACCATTACACCCATGGAGTGTAAACTCCATAAGGGCAGGATCGTGGTTTTGTTTATTTGTTTGATTGGTTTTACTGTTGTGTATCCACAATTGAACTTGGGTCTGGCAAATACCTGGAGTTATCTTGCTATCTCCACCTGCAGTGAGTCCCTCTTTATCTGAGTTTAGGTTTTCTGTGTTGTCAACACTGATTTCTTTCATACCTGCTTTTGTTTTTATCTATTTCTCAAGATTATTTCTCACATGATGCATAGGTTTACAAAAGCTCCACCACTCCCACTCCCACCATCCAAAGAATCTGCAGACCTAACTATTAATAGTAAAATACTTGGGGGTAGAGTTTGCATGTTTTTTGTGTCATTATGACACCAACCATAGGACTCACTAAAAACTTATTGATGAATTAATTGGTTGATTCCTCCTTTAGTCTTATCCCTGTGTTTTCTTTATGTGAAGCCAGTTTAAGACCTCTGGGGGCCCTAAAGCTCCAGGTAATTTAAAATAAAATAATTACTAAATCATAAGTTTAAAAAAGTTTTATAAGTTAGTTTTCTCCAATGATGACTATTTCAATGCTTTGTTTTAAATACAACTCTTTCCAAAATTCTATTTCTTGCAGGGGAGAGAGAGAGGTGGGCATTTGCTTTGCTGGTGGCTGAATCACATGCCAATTCTGCATTGTGTGTGATCATAGTGCCTTCACCCTGTGGTGGTGGGAGGTAATGGGAAAGTTGGGCAGCAGTCCAGCTCACCTGATGATGGCAGCAGTAGCCCTGGAATTCCTAGGAGGCCCACCAGGCAGTTGCCATGTCCTCACCATTCTCTGAACAGCCCAGATGGCCAGTTGCATAGAGATGCAGCCTGTGTCTTCTACTATACCTTTGGAATTACAGCTGTACAACTCACACCCTCAAATCTCTTTTGTACAAAGTGGCATATTACTTGTGTAACAGTCAATATAGTCAAGAGATTAAGGGGTTGCTCAAATAGGAGCTTGGGCCCTCCATATCCATGGGTTCCTTATCCATGGATTCGACCAACTAGGGATAAAAAATATTTGGGAAAAAAGAAAAGTCCACAAAGTTCCAAAAGCAAAACTTGAATTTGCTGAGTGCCAAGTACCGCATTGAATCCAAATGAATGAAATGATGTGTAGGCATTGTATGAGGTATTATAAGTAATCTAGAGATGATTTAAAGTATACGGGAAGATGTGTGTAGGTTACATGCAAATAGTATACCATTTTATATAAGACACTGGAGCATCCTCGGATTTTGGTATCAAATCACCTGAGGATGCTGAGGGATCACTGCACTTTGATCTAACAAGCCCTAGAAGCAAGAATGGGGGTTGAAGAAGTAGTTAGTAATAGCAAACGCATTAGTTACTGTATCTATTTGCAGTCAGGATCAGCTCTCTTCAAGGTCCACTCTGCCTTGAGTGCTTTAACTGAAGTCCTAAACAGCAACATTAAGTCTATTTATGTTCTATGAACACTATATAACCAGGTGACGAAGATCAGGCAATTCTGGTTTTAGATTTCACTCAGAGTCTCCCTTACCCTGCTTGCCTGCTCTTGAAATGTACAGATAAGACTGGGCTTAAACTCTGGTGTCTAGAATGCAAGCAAATATCGTAGGAGTGAATAGGTCATAAGTATTCCATGAGTTCTAAAGGAAACAGAAGTTCCAATTAGATGATTAGTAGTTTTATTACTTCACCTCCAAGGAGCTGAGTTAAACTATTTTTTGTTTGTTTGTCTAATTTTGCATTGTGAATGTTTCAGAGATTGAAAAGAATTGAACCAGGCAGATTTTAAGCATTCACTGGTTGATCATATAGATGTGAGTTCACCTTTGGCCATTTAGGGGCAGTGAGCACACATCAAGTCATTTTCCCCCTTTCCCTATCCCCTTCCAGAATTTGGGACATGAAATCTAGATACCACGAGACAGTATAGAGCTGAGGTTGGGATAAAAAGTTCAGTCAACACTGAATCCTTGGACGTAGATAGATACTAAGCAATTGAATTGTCCAGTTTTTAAGGTAAATGACTTGTGCAATTTAAAGCACACTTTAATTATCAGTTGTACATTCTGAGTTCCAAGAGCAACAATAAAAAATGAAAAAAGATATTAAAAAGTTGCAAATCTATTGGCTGAGATAATTTTTATTTTTTCAGTTACTTAGAAAGTTTATTTTTCAATTTACTGAATCATTGATATATTATAGCTAAGTTTGCTCTCATTATGTAATTGCTCTAAAAGGTATAATTAAATCTTTTCCAAACCAAAAATAAAAACTCTCCCATTTTAAGAAACTATGAAAATCAACATATTGCATTTAGAAAAAAATGGGTTTTTAGTAAATTCTAAAAAAGCAAATGTCTTAAAACTCACTGGAAATCAAGCAGGTGGGAGGGGGGAGGAGGGGATGAGTAAATTCATACCTAACGGGTACAATGCACACTAACTGGGTGATGGACACACTTATAACTTTGACTCAAACTGTACAAAAGCAATTTATGTAACCAAAACGTCTGTACCCTCATAATACTCTGAAATAAAATAAAATAAAAAATAAAAAAAGCATTTTGAAAGTGAAAAAGAGTGGTAATAAATAAGTGAATAGCCTTAAGATAATTTTTTAAAATAACAGACAAAATAAAATATGACAAAAATCATGTCATTCCTATAAATGGCAATTTTCGTTACTTGTTCAAGTGATGAGGCAAATAGCTGATAAATTAATTAGATCTTTCCAATAAAATGGAGATTTTAGTTTATTTCTCTATGCGTAACAGAGAGAATGGGCTGAAAAGGGGTAAAAGTGTTTTCTATCTCTTCAAAACCCCCTCACCCTTTCTGAGAACTAAAACCTATATCTCTGCCTCAGGCCCATGGTCAGGAGGAGCAGGAGAGTGTCCGTTGTTCTTAATGCCACAGGAGATGGCTCAAGGAAATTGTCTGGTGGAGGTCACAAGATTGTCTTAGCCAAAGATGGGATTATAGGATTAATCAGAACCTTTAAAAACTCTGTACTTCTGCTCAAAAACAGGACATTGTGCTTTGAGACAGGAGTCTGACAACCTCCTCATTTGCCAGCAAATTAATAAACTTACATTTCCTTCTCCTCAAACCACTTGTCCTCGTTCTTCTGATGCGGCCTTGGGGACAAGTGTTGAATTTTCAGTAACATTTGTAGCAGGCAAATTAATAGCTGTTTGATGTCTTTATATTCACAAATAGACAATGTATCAGTATATTGACTCTACTCTTAATAATGGACATGACTGACTCTCTAAAATCTTCTATTTGGAGGTTCTACTGTTGAAAAAGTGTTTTTTCTGTCTCAAACCACTCAATAATTGTTAATGAGTAAAGTTAAGTGTGTCATTGAGGTGATATTTGTAAATCACAAGTGTCACGTTTGTGGTGAACCTACAAGGGTCCCCCAAATCTGTAGGAAGTAAAAAAAACAGAACTAGGACATTCTATTACCTTCTAATAAACCCGAGTTCACTATTTGACCATATTTGAACGTATTTTATTTGGAACACAAATGGTTTTCCCTGCCCTCCGGCATCAACATATGAAAAATTTGAGCAAAAGATTTTTTTCTCGCCTGCAAGCTGAATCCATGAAAACATCAGTTAAATTCCTAATTTTTGGGATACTACTGGCCCCAATTAAAATGTAATACCAATAGTTTTCAGTTTTCATCCACTTAGGGAAACAATGAGTAATGAAAACCAATCTCAAAGGCAAAAAGAAAAACAATAATAAAGTCCCATTCCAAATGAAGCCAAGTCATCTGGAATTAGGTTAGATTCAATTTGGGTGGGCAGCTCTCCCAAACACCTGTATTTCCATTTCTTTTTGCACTCCATAACTCCTCTGGGGGCTGGGAAGTGAGAGAAAGTGAGGATTCTGCCCACAGGCTAAATACTGGAAGAATCTGTAGCACCAAGTATAGAAAAAGGAAACCCCTCAGTCATCTTGCTGACAAAGTTGCAAGGTGAGCCGCCACTGCTGCCAATCTATCAAAGCAGCTGAAGTCTTATTTCCTGAGGCTCTTTCTAAAAAGAAGAAGAATAAGAAGAAGAAGAAGAAGAAGAAGAAGAAGAAGAAGAAGAAGAAGAAAGAAATGAAATTATGAGGTACAAGGAGCACAAACCAGATGCCATATTCATTTAACCAATAAATCTGAGATTGATAAAAAGCCCTGCTGTTCTCTTCTGTATTTGCGCTGCCACAATAGATGACTCACTCAGATTCACACGGGGCCCAATCACAGAGGAGGCATCGGTGGCTAAAAGTGACTAAGCACTTTAGGAAATTAGCACTCTGGTTTCCCAAATGGTGGGCCTGACTATATTTTCACATCTTGGGACACACCTCATTATGGCAACAGCATCATCCAAAATCACCATCCAGAGCTGGTGTGGGGAAGACACAAGAGCCTCCCTGGCTTGAGGAGGACTTTGAGAGACTAATTGTTTATGGAAATGAATGGTTACAGTCACTGGCTCTCGAAACTGGAATGTGGCTTATGAAGTAGAGCATTATTATTTCAAAACCCACATTCTGTAGAGGAAGTGAAACTTCTCCAACTAGTCTGAGCTTCTCAGTTGTTTACCTCTGGGCTTTGGTTTCCAAGGGCAACTTTTTTCCTAGTTCTCATCGGCCACAGGGAATGAAATTGAGGGTCCAGGTTACAAAGAGGTATTTGATTTCAGGCGCCACCTGGTTTCCCAGGACGGTGACATTCACCAGAGCTCGGAAAGGCTGCTGGGCTATTCCTGCCTGGCGTCTGAGCTTTCTGGCCTGGTGTGGAAGCAGGCTTCCCCTGCAGATCTCAGAAAGCATAGCCCTGTCATTTCAGATCTGTAGCTCCTTTTAATAAACCTGAGACCAATCCCAACCAAACCATTAGGGAAGGGTCTGGGGTCAATTCTCAGACCTTTCTGGGCCCCTGAGACCAACATCTACCACTCAGAGTGACTGCTCCATCTCCTAAAGGAATTTGAAAGCAGTTTTTTATTTTTTCTTCTCCTTTCTGTGAGGGTTCTAACTCCAGAGTCAAGGTCTTGGAGAAAGGTCTTTCTTCTCCTTAGACCCTCTTTGGAGCAAAATCCTGGTGGTCCCTTAGGTGTCCCAGGTCCCTGACCTAGGCAGGCAGATTAGTTCTGGCTGCTGCCCTTGCTGTAAGCAGGTATTTAGGTGCCCTTTTTGTGACAATACTTGGAGTTAAATACAGGCATCTTATTCAACAGGAAATTTACATTTTTCACATTTTTTAGCCAGCGCTAAAGAGGATGCCACAGAAGCAGCAGAGCAGATGAGGAATTTGTGGAATGTAAATGTTCTTCATCCTTTTCCTTCCGTGGGTAAGAATGTTGCTTTCTCTAGCCTCTTCATGCCCAGGTGTGACAACAGCCCAGCTTCCAGAGCCTACGTTCCCTCCTCACCTGGTAACAGCTCTGACAGGACTGGAGCATGCCATGTTGCTTACAGGATCAGCCTTTGGCTTTAGAACAGAGCCAGTTTCAAATCTCTAGGCTACCCTATCATTTAAAGGGTAGAGGTTGAGGAGGGATAATTAAAGGGACAAGAGAAGAATCGAGAAGGCCTGGTGTCAAGACAGCTAAGAAAGTGACAGGGTCTGCCGCAAAGTGCACAGGTAAGACAGCGGGGTGGAGGGAGTCATGAGGGAATGGACTGTTTATAGGAACTCAGTGGTGAAGGAGGACAGTGGCAGGCAGGCTGGGAGAGAGTTTTTTATTTTAAGAAGGGAGATTCCTGACCATGTTCCCATGTTGCAGGGGAGGGTCCAGAAGTGTGAAGAAGAAGAAAAAAGGAATAATGGAGAGACCAAAGGCCCAAGAAAGATTGGATCCTGAATGCCAGTGGAGGCTCTGGGCAGGAGAAAGTCCAGCTTTGCCTTTGAAAATAGAGGAGAGGGCTGGAAGGTGAGGTGGCTGCAGAGAACATGCAGCTCTGAGGGTGGGACTTCAAGGAGTTTGTGAAGATTGAATGTTTGTGTCCCACTCCCAAATTCACATATCAGAGCTCTAATCCACAATGTAATGATATTTGGAAGTAAAGCCATTGGAAGGTAATTAGGTTTCGATGAGGTCCTGAGGGTGGAGGCTTCATGATGGGATTGGTGACCTTTTAAGAAGAGGAGGAGAACAGAGCCCTCTCTCCTGCTATGTGAGGACAGTGTGAAGGTGGCCATCCGAGAGCAGGAGCAGACTCCCAGTAATAACTGAATCTCCTGGCACCTTGATCTTGGACTTCCCAGCCTCCAGAACTATGAGAAATAAATCTGCCATTTAAGCCACCCAGTCTATGGTATTTTGTTATAGCAGCCAGAACTGACTAAGACAAAAGCCTTGGTCAAATGCTGAGAGAAAAGTGATCATGATTGGGGAGGGGATGGAGGCAGAGTGGTGAGGGTTTAGGACGGCAGCTGAGAGAAACAGGGGAGGAGGAAAGGATGCTGACCAGGGCCCTGTGAGAGAGTCGCTGTGCTAAGAACCCGGCTGAGGTCAGAGGACACAGGTTGTTTAGAGCCCAAACCACAAAAGTGTCGATTCCTCTAGCCCCCTTCAGTAGTCCTCACGTAGGAAAAGAGAAGGAAAAGGGTTGGGTTGATCCATAGAGAAGAGTTTGCAACACTAGGCCTGGTCAAAGGAAGGAGGCAAAGAAGTTAAGGTTGCTGGCAAGAGGGTAACAGAAGACACACATGCAAATACATTTACATACATATGTATAATTATTAACATATGTGTATATATAATTATATGTACATGTATATATATATTCGATAGATATAGAAAGATCGATCACAGAAGTATTATAGAGCATGTATGGGTTGCTAAAGTGGAGTGGGGTTAAAGTTCTCTTGATAAGGCTGTTATCAAAAAATGGTTCGGGAAGATTAATCTTTTTTTTCCTGAAAGGAAATAGAAGCAAGTGTACCACTTAGAAGGCCGATATAATTGTCCAGATCAGAATTCGCAAACACACAAAATGCAAGCTCCAGTTCCCCTCCTGCCCATGCCAATCCCGCCCACGGACAACCACACTCTTCTGCTGAACTCAAAATCCTTCTCAACATAGGGCTCTGGAAGCCACGACCAATTACCTGGAATTGGCCCAGGAGAAGGAAATTGCTTTCACTTCTGATCCAGATGAAAGGTAATAAGCCCGGGCTAGGTTTTAGCAGCAGGGATGAAGCAATAGCAACGTGTGGCCCACAGTGGGGCAGGAGAAGGAAGATCTCCCGGCCGGCCTCAGTGCACTGGTTCTCAGAACCCTGAGAGAACCAAGGGCTGCACCAGGGACGACCCTCTGAACTCAGAACTGCTCTGGGGCATACCCATAAGGCCGGTTTCTACTGAAGCCCCACAGCACACCTGGACTGTTTCTCAGAACCCCCATTTGGAAATCCAGGTTGGTTAGCCTTAGCTGGCTTCTAGAACAGGAGTCATCTGAGTCAAATCACAGACCTCATGACTCAGTGATCTTCCACATGGGGATAGGTGAGTGTTTCTGGCCCTGGCTTGGTAGCAGCTTGTGGGAGGATGCAGTTAATTCCCTTTAGTCACTTTGGGTCATAGTGTCCTAATAGCCAGACCCAGCCTGAGGCTATAAGGAAACAGAAACCGCCTTGGGGCTATCTCTGAGAAACACCTTTCACTTTATCTAATTCCCTTTTCTTTTAGGTGAGCAACTTCAGCCAGCAGGAAGGTTAATTTCCTTCCTGTCCGCTGGATCTCCTTGGGTTTTGGCCTTTGTTTTCATCAGCCATTGCAAAACTGATCCCTGATTGCACAACATAGGCAAAGAGATGACAACGACAGAGACTGATGAATATTCCATTTACCTCAATGGTGCTAATAGAGCAGATACTCATATAAAGAGTTAGCAGCATTAATCCCTGACTTGTCACCACAACTTCCTTCAGACTGTTATTAAGATTAAAAAGTATAAGTCATGTATCTATATGTCATCCTGGTCTCCAGTTGTTTCGGAATTTTTGTTGTTGTTGTTACCTAGTGAAATGGGTTTAAAGTAAAGGCCTTGGGGACTGGTTTTTGCTGTTTGTCTCTTTGTTCATGTTTGTTTGCTTGTTTCTCCTTAGGCACTTAGAAGAACCAAGAACTGGAGATAAAGGAAAACCTTTGTGAGTTCAGTGATCCGAAAGGAACTAGGATTTAACTGAAACATTAGAAATCTATAAAAACCAAAGGCTGGGCCGGGCGCGGTGGCTCACGCCTGTAATCCTAGCACTCTGGGAGGCCGAGGCGGGTGGATTGCTCAAGGTCAGGAGTTCGAGACCAGCCTGAGCGAGACCCCGTCTCTACTAAAAATAGAAAGACATTATATGGACAACTAAAAATCTATATAGAAAAAATTAGCCGGGCATAGTGGCGCATGCCTGTAGTCCCAGCTACTCGGGAGGCTGAGGCAGTAGGATCGCTTAAGCCGAGGAGTCTGAGGTTGCTGTGAGCTAAGCTGACGCCACGGCACTCACTCTAGCCTGGGCAACAAAGTGAGACTCTGTCTCAACAAAAAAAAAAAAACAAAAAACAAAAAAAAAAAAAAACCAAAGGCTGACTGAAAAAGTTAACAAAGGAAAGCACAACACTGAGATTGTGTGTGTGTGTGACATGTGACACCAGGGCGGAAGGAGAGAGGGTGAGAGAGCAAAGCAGCCTTGCGTGGGCAGGTGGAGGTATGACTTGAAATACCTGTGAGACTCACATCTGGCCGGTTTGAAGCCTGCGAGTAACACATGGGCCAAGTTACCCAACACGCTGGCATTTCCTCAAGTCTGAGCTGTATTAGCATCCAGCCTCCCACACTTTTTTCTGTGTCCTAACCTAATTAGTAAAAGATTAAGTTCTCCTGAGTCAGTGGCAGAGTCTCTTGAGGTGCAGTGTTTTTGAGCGAGGACTCAAAAGATAACAGTGTCCACGTCATTTCAGACAGCAGTGGGAATTTGGTAATTGATTTAAAAACATTCACGATATTAAGCACAAGTTCCCAAAGCTGTAGGTTATATTGCAAACAGGGTTTTAATGGCCACGTGACCTTTCTTCCTCCCAGTTCAGCAGAAGGATCTTTCCTCAGCTAATAGGTATTAATTGAGTACCTACCGATGAATAAGCTGACAGACTGGTGAGGGAGGTGACATTGGCAGTGGGTGCCTCTGTGAATCAATCCACAATTACTAAAGAGCATGCAAGATGTGCTAGAAGAAAATCTGTGAGGTCCAGAGTAAGAAGAGAAGTTGTTATTCTGTGGACATGAACCATGAACTGATTCTAAAAACAAAGCAACGGATTGTTTTAGTTTTTAAAACAGTCTTGAATTTTTAAATCACAAAAGTAAAAATTTTTATTATAGAAAATTTAGAAAACATAGGTTAGGGGAAAAAAAGTTTAAACTCACTAACTATCCCACCACTGAGAAGTAATCACAGGGGCATCACGAGCACCTGGGGTGCCAACTTTTTCCACCTACTTTCCCTCCCTTTCTACCACTCTGGGCTTATTTACTTCACAGCTATACAGTGAAATCATTAGATTTTATTTCACAAGATGTTTCTACTGCTAAACCAAGTGTAAAATCACTGTTCAACACCTGAGCCAGGTAAATCTCCCTGAATCCTGCTTTCCTTCTATTTCTCTCCTTCTGACCAGCCTTCAATGGCAATCTCCTTAGCTTGGCCATTCAAGGCTGTCTTAGTTCAGGTTGCTATAACAAAATACCATAAACTGGGTGGCTTTTAAAAAAACAGAAATGTATTTTTCACAGTTCTAGAGGCTGGGAATTCCAAGATCAAGGTGTCTGGTGAGGGCCCATCTTCTCATTGTAACCTCACATGGCAAAAGGGGCAGAAGAACTTCTTTGGGCCTCTTTTATGAGAGCACTAATGACAATCACAAGGGCTCCACCCTCATGACCTAATCACCTCCCTAAAGGCCCCACATCCTAATACTACCACCTTGGAAGTTAGGATTTCAACATATGAATTTTGAGGGGACACAAACACTCAGACCATATCAAGGGCCTTCTGCTTCTGGCTACAGTCCATCTTTACAGCTTGGTTTCCTGTCACCCTCCACCCCACCGAGACCAAGTCTCTGGAATACCACGTGCACGTTTTTACTGCCAACCTTTTGCTCTCATCTTTCTACCGCATTATGTGCCCAACTCTTCTCTTTAAATATCTCTATTCAAACTCTATAACCTGAGTTTGTCTAGCTCCATTGACTGATGAATCACAGCAATAGCAGCTTTCTACATTGTACCTGGTCCCACCTGAGTGATGCGGGACCTCTAGGCCCCTCAAAGTCACAGCCAGAAATGGCACCCCAGGGGATATTTGACACATCCTCACAACACATCACAAACATGTGTCTCCTGCCAGGTTCTTCCTCTCCTGCTCCAGCCACCCTTATCCCTTGTGGTTATGCTTCCAGCTGAGGCAGCCACTCCTGCCCAAGCCCTCCATGAAAACCATAATGTCCTTTCTCCTACTGACCCCAAGGGTGCAACCCTCAAGGTGCCAGCACTGTGGCCCCTGAAGTCCTCAAGGCACACGTGCTAGGCACTCCAGGGAATACTACTCATAGCCCTATGACTCAGATCTATCCTGAAAGCAGCTCCTCTGGCATCTGTCATCTCCCATAGGCTCAGACCAGAGTCCCTGGACTGGGCAGGACCACACCAGGCCCATACTGTCCTTCCCGTTCTTCTGCTCCTGATACTCCATGGAGCGCCCTCGATGACTGACTGATGCAAATGGACATGTGATAGCTATTTGCCTGGCTGGCTATTCAGATGTCTGGGAAATATTTTAATCCTGCTGGTGGAAACAATTAAGGCTCAAACAAGGAATTCCACTACATACACTTTAAGAACCTGAGACTCAGTGCCAACCTTCAGAAAATCTTCACTATCTCAGGCTAAATAAACTCACATGCCTCTGCAGCAGTCACGGTTGTACAGTT
Source organism: Eulemur rufifrons (assembly GCF_041146395.1). NCBI lineage: Eukaryota > Metazoa > Chordata > Mammalia > Primates > Lemuridae > Eulemur > Eulemur rufifrons. The sequence continues at coordinate 65,569,686 of NC_091001.1, forward strand.
GACTCTTGAACAATGCAGGGGTTGGGGTGCCAATTCCCCAAGCAGTTGAAAGTCTGGGTATAACTTTTGACTCCCCAGAAACTTAACTACTAATAGCCCACTGTTCACTGCAAGCCTTACCAATAATATAAACAGTTGATTAACACATATTTTGTATATTACAGATATTATACGCTGTATTCTTACAACAAAGAAAGCTAGAGAAAGCAAGTGTTATTAAGAAAATCAGAAAAAGGAGAAAACATGTTTACCATTCATTAAGTGGAAGTGGATCATCATAAAGGTCTTCATCCTTCTCATCTTCACACTGAGTAGGCTGAGGAGGAGGAGAAAGAGGAGGGGTTGGTCGTGCTGTCTCTCAGGGCTGGCAGAGGCAGAAGAAAATCCACATATAAGTGGACCCATGAAGTTCAAATGTGTGTTGTTCAAGGGTCAACTGTACATTTAATTTGGTAATTAATCATGTATTATGACAACTCGTCCTTCTGCAAATTGGTGTTAAAAATTTTATTGCACTAAAAATATACATATTAAAGGAATGTCTTTTTGATTCTGAGCATAGTGAGCAAAGAATGGAAAATCAAGAAAGATAGTCCCCTTCCCTCTCAATCCTTAAAAACATAAGGATAGTTTGAATAATTTAAAAGTATCAATGTTTCATGTTTATGTCTTGGCTTATCATTGATGTAAGAACCATGGTTTCCAGTGGCACTTTGTAACAGTGCCGAATATTCAGTAGGCATTCGAATACCAGTTGGTGGAGACCATTCTTCTAAGTGAAGTATCACAAGAATGGAAAAACAAACACCACGTGTACTCACCATTAAATTGGAACTAATCAAACAACATTTATATGCACATACAGAAATAAAACTCATCGGAAATCAAGCAGGTGGGAGGGGAGGTGTGGATGAGCAAATTCACACGTAATGGGTATAATGCACATTATCTGGGTAATGGGCACACTTATAACTTTGACTCAAACTGCACAATGCTTTGTGTGACCAAAATGTTTGTGCTCCCATAATACTCTGAAATAAAAAAAAAAAAATACCAGTTGCTTCTTTTTTTTTTTAAGGATATTTAAGGTCTTTACTTGTACCTTACTCAAGATAGCGGGGGAAAAAGACAAGACAAAGTAAAACATGGCAGAAAACAACTATACAAAAAAAAATTATAGAAAAAATACCCATGGAAAAAAGTTTACCTTAGCATTTGGTGATAGGATAAAAGATTTTTAAAGTAATCTGCCATTTTATAGGGATTGTTTCAAATGCACTTACTATCTAATTCACCCCTTCAACAAATACCTATTAGGTGACTACTGTATATCCAACAGGTTTCTAACAAGACAGACAGCATCCCTGCCCTCCAGAAACTTCCAATTTGGTATAGAAACTAAACTAGATCATTTCAAACCATAAGTACCATGAAGAAAAAAACCTGAGCGATAGGAGTGTGATGGTATGGCTCCTTTGAACGAAATGGTCAAGGAGGCCTTTTTGAAGAGGTGATATTTGGGCTGAAAGGGACAGATGACAAGACACCAACCACACATAGGAAAAGAGTGTTCCCAGGGCTGCTCTGTACAGGCTGTGAATTGCACATAAACTCCCTTTACAAGGACAAAAATGGTGCCCCCGGAGTTGTGCACTGCAGTAGCTCAGGGAGTTCCAGGCATGTTTAAGTCAATTCACTTATATAATTAATTTACTTGCTCAAGTAACTTTGCACATCTATCGACATGCACTTAGTCCAGCTGGATGCAATGGCAATCAAATTAACCGAGCGATAATTCAGAGCAGTCAAGAAAATGGCCCTCAGCAAATTGCAGGCTAGAATTGATGGTGCAGTGTGTGACTATGTATATGTTTTCCACTTCTGGAGACATGGGAGACAAGCCTAGAAATTGACATACTTTGGGAAAAGCTTGGGATTATATTTGGAACCAGTCCATTGTCTACTCCTGTAGTCCTAATGCCAGGAAAAGGAAATACAATTGCTGTCCAAACCTAAAGCTGGTTTTCATGGTGAGAGATCCTCCTTCTTTGGGAATGATCATATGTGTAGCTTTGAAAACAGCTTTATAATTACAGACTATACTATTAAAGGAATGCCACTCAATTAACCATTTGACTCCATGGCATGGGGATGTCTCATAATAACAGGTTAATGGATTCCATGCTTAATAAAAAAAAAAGGGACCATTAGACTTCCAGTAAAGTCAGTAGCCACAGATTCCTTGCTAAACTGGCCTCAAAATCAAATGTTTGGAAAACCTTTAAGATTCCAAACTAGTTTAATGGGTTTCATAGAAGTGTTCAAAGGTAGCTTTCCCATCAATTTAGGATTGAGGTAGTGGAGGCTTAAATAGAGGTTATATGTTCACTTCAGGTCCCTCTGGGAGTGGAACACCTAGAAAGTGACCCCCTGTTCTCTGAATCTCTCAGCTGATCCTACTTCCTCTCTGAACTGCGCTCATTAGTGTTTGAATCCGTCCAAGTCAGTGCTGAGGAGGAAGTTCCAGTCACTCCTCGTCGCATACTCTGGCATATAGAATCCAAAAGGGGCTCCAGAGGAAGGGAACTAGCAGGAGCACAGGACAGGACAGGGCAGAAGTAGCATTCCTGGGGAGGGCTTGGGAATAGAATGTCCTGCCCAAACAGGAGAAGGAAAAATGCAGGCCAGTTTGGCAGGTTGGGATATTCAAGGGCTTCCAATTGTGGGAAGCAGATGGAGGTATCCACGCACCAGTGCCAGGGAAGCAGGGTTATTCTGGGATATCCAATTCAAAATAGGTGGAAAGATGGGTCAGGCCTGAGGACCTAAACAATGAGGGTTGAAGGACCAGAAGGTTCCAGATAGCTACCTAGAGCCTAGAACAAGGTTTTTCAAGCTTTATTGTGCCTATGAATCATCTGGAATCTTGCAATTATAAAAATGCAGATTCCGATTCACTTGGTCTGGGGTTCTGCATTTCTAACAAGTTCTTAGGTTATGCCAATGCTGCTGGTTCATGCACCACACTTTGAATATCAAGAAGCCAGAGTACGGGGCCAGGTCCCTCCCCCTTCTTCTCTAAGCATGGTCCCAAGAGGAATGGGGAAGCCTGGGACTCTAGAGCCTGGGCAATAACACCGCTACTACCCAATAACACGGCTGAGAGGACACATTAGCCCACAGGCTGGGAGCCGTCAAAGCCCTCTCATTAATTCCAGGGCAGGGACTGAGCAACTGGCTGCTGGATGAGGCTCAGAAAGGAAAGAGCTAAATCAATGGATAAGGAAATTATTTAATTATAAAAGAAGATGGGTCATATTTGGTGAGTCAAAGGGAGAGGCTTAAATCTCTACCCTTTTTTAATACCTCAAAAAAAGGATCTCTTATCACCCCGAGTGTGGTCAGTGCTTTGAATGAGGTTCGTCTACAGAGTGGGACTAGGAGCATGTTGAACAAACACTGTGATCCAGGCCAGCAGGTAGGGCCTAGGGGTTACTGCTCTCTCACGCTAGCCTTCCAGGAAACGTAAAGGGAAGATTTCATCCAGGGCTGCCTTCCTGGAGCTCTAAATTGGGTACTGTGATGGTTAGTTTTGTGTCAATTTAGCTAGACTATAGCGTCCAGTTGTTCAATTAAATACTAGTCTAGGTGCCGCTGTGACGGCATTTTATAGATGTGCTTTAACATCTATCATCAGTTGACTTTAAGTAAAGGAGTTTTTCTTGACAGTCTGTGTGGGCCTCATCCAATCAGTGGAAAGGCCTTAAGGGAAAAACTGAGACTTCTCCAAGGAAGAGGAAATTCCACCTGTCAACCGCGGCTTCAGCTCTGCTGGAGGGTTTCCAGCCCGCCGGCCTGCCCTGCGGATGGCAGACTTGCCAGTCTCCACAATTGCGCGAGCCAATTCCCTGAAATAAATTTTGTTAACATACAGAGTCGATCCTCATTATTCATGGAGCCTGTATTTTGGAATTGCCTACTTGCTAAAATTCATTTGTAACCCCAAAATCAATACTTGCAGTGCTTTCACGATCCTTCACAGACATGCTTAGAGCAGCGAAAAACTGAAGTCCCCCTATGCGTACATTTCCTGCTGAGGTCAGACGAGGTGACACTTTGTTGTTTCAGCTCTCCTACTGTACACAAGTGTCCTTTTTGCAGTCTATTCTGTGCCACAATTTTCACATTTTTGTGCTTTTTGTTGGTGATTTCATTGTTTAAAATGACCCCTAAGCACACTGTTGAAGTGCTGTCTAGTGTTTCTAAGCACCAGATGACTGATGTGCCTTACAGAGAAAACGCATGTGTTAGATAAGCTTTATCCAGGCATGAGTTATAGTGTTGTTGGTCATGAGTTCACTGTTAATGATTCAACAATATATATTAAATAAGGTGGCTTTAACCAGAAACAACATAAAACAAGATCATATCTTGATCATTTGATGAAAATATTGTGACCAGAGGTTCACAGGAACCTAACTCTGTATTTCCCCTAGGAGCACTGGCTCGGTATTTGCTAATTTGATGTTTGTGCTGGCTTTTCTTTTAATTCCAGAGTATTTTGGGGGTACAAATGTTTTAGTTACATGAATTATTTTTGTATAGTTTGAGTCAAAGTTCTAAGAGTGCCCATCACCCTGTGGTGGCTTTATAGAACAAACTACTAGGAAAAACAAGAATCGACTGTGGTGTGTGTGTGTGTGTGTGTGTGTGCTCACGTGCGTGCGTGTGTCTGACTGGTTCTGTTTCCCTGGCTGCACCCCAACTGATGCAAGCGCAGTACCACCCTTTCCTCCAGGACTGGCGACGCACAGCACAGATGGTGAGGGTCTCCTGTCCTTGCTGTATTCAGAGCCCTGACATTAGTCTGCAGAAGGAAGAAAGAAATCCATGTACAAACCTCCTGGTGAACGTTAATAGTCCCTTTAACAAGGAAAGGTTTTCTCTTACTAATTCACATTTAGGAACACAAAATATATGCAGACCCAGTAATTTGGATGTTACTCCATCTCCCTGATACAGTAAGAAGTAGGCTAGACTAGATAATAACTGGAATGCATTTCAGCATTTTTAATGCAATTTGGGTGATGAGTCCCAAATTACTTTTCTAATGTAAACCAATCAAGTATATTCCAGTTTGAGTGTCTTTACCAAAAATAAACTTTCTTATGAATGCATAAAAAGTAATTAGACTGTCTCCAAGGCATTGGGCCTTCCCAAAGGTGGAGAGAAGCCAGTATGTCTCGGGGAAAAAGGAAGGTACCAATTCAATCACCCCACTGCCCTTCCTCTTCCCACCCTAGCGGTCAGTTTTAGTCTTCTCAGAGTCTGTGGTTATGTTTCCAGCTTGCCTGGGCCACAGCTGCAGGCTCTATTCCTAATTCTAAATTTATCATCTTTCATATTGCACTGACTGTCATAGGAGGGTCTGGGCAAGAGAGAGCAATGTCTTAGCTCAAATCCCGCCCTGCTCCTGGAACTACCCACGCTCAGGCCACCGAGGGCAGGGTCAGCCGCCCAGCTTGACAGGTGTGTGCGCTTTGCCCGCACGACACCTGAATGGAGCTTGAAAAGGCTTACAAATAATTCTCTTATTACTTCAAGAACATGTCACGACTAAGAATAAGTATCATGCATTAGCTGCCACTGATCCTGAAATAAAATGCTGTCTGGACAAAAAAGAAAAAGCTGCTTTTATACACAGCTTCTAGGAAATCAGAATGCCGTTCACTTCTCAGACCATCCACAATGTAACTCAAGCGTCAAACAGTGTTCAACACAAACAGAGGAAGGGGAGAGTGTAACACTGTTTGGAATTTATTTTATTCAAAACCATTTCCCTTTTAATGTTTAGCAACTTCTATGGCATGAATAGTATTCTAAGCTGCTAAATGGTAGAATGGCAGCTGCCTTATCCTGTGATTACTAAATTGATATACTAAATAAGAATAGATATTTTAAAAAAATGATGGGAAAAAAGGTGTACCTCACTACTAACAAATAAAAAATTGTAGAAATACATATGTTAAACAAAATGATTGAGTCAAGTGTTCTCAACCCAAGAAAAGATGTCTAAATGGCTAAACAGGGCTAGCTCTTACGAAGTTTGGCTTTGAGGGTCCACCATGGCTCTCTGCCCCATGTCTTCATGCCCTAGTGGTCACCTCTCATCCTGTGACACCAGGTGCTAGGTACTTCCTCCTTCCTATTTCTTCTCCTGCTCTCAGCTGGCTGTCCCCTTTGAGAGGATTCAATTGAGTCAAGGGACAGGAAACTATAGCTCATGGGCCAAAAGCAGACTACCTTCTGTTTTTGTAAATAAAATTGCAATGGAAACACAGCCATGCTCATTTGTCTATGTACCATCTATGGCTGCCTTTCATCCTACAATGGCAGAGTTGAGTAGTCGCAACAGAAATTTTATGGCCCATAATGTCTAAAATATTTACTGTCTGATTCTTTACGGAAAAAGTTTCCTGGCCCCTGAATCAAACCCTTCACATGAAAGTATAGCAGCTTTAATATGTTACTCCTCCAACGATTACTTGAATTTTAATAGGGAGGTAATTTCTTAATCTAAAGAATTAATGGCTAACAAGAGGATTTCAGTGATTAGCGGTGGAATACTCGGGAGATATTTTGGGGTGGGGGAATTTCTTAACCTCAGTTACTACCTACTTCACCTCCCCATCAACCAAGTTGTGGGTCTACCTAGGGAGGATTTTAATAAACGTTGAGAAGGTTATGACGGTATGGAGAAAGACTCAAAAGAGAGGTTGGTCAGAGAGGAGATGGGGGTGCTGAAGATGGCATTCTGAGTCAAAAGCATATAACCCAGGAGACTGTTATTTGTCTCAGTCTCACTCAAATATTTATTCTTAGCAATTTTTTTTTTTTTTGAGACAGAGTGTCACTCTGTTGCCCTGAGTAGAGTGCTGTGGCATCAGCCTAGCTCACAGCAACCTCAAACTCCTGGGCTCAAGCGATCCTCCTGCCTCAGCCTCCTGAGTAGCCGGGACTACAGGTGCACACCATGATGCCTGGCTAATTTTTTCTATTTTTAGTAGAGACAGGGTCTTGCTCTTGCTCAGGCTGGTCTCAAACTCCTGAGCTCAAGCGATTCTCCCACCTCGGCCTCCCAGAGTGCTAGGATTACAGGCGTGAGCCACCGTGCCCAGCCTTATTCTTATCATTTATAAACATCACTATTATGTTCAACTTCACAAAGATAAATCTTTTTTATGGCACATAGATTTTCTCTCTGAAGTTCCCATGAGCAGTGTTATTTATTTCTAAAGAAGGCTCCTACAACAAAACAGCAGCAGAGAGTCCATGGCACAACCTTGCTTCCAGACATGGGGCTCATTTTGCACTAGCATCATTAAGCAGACTTAGCAAGACTTTGAAGTAGCCACTGAACAAAGGAACAAGAACATCTGGTTTCCCATCCCAAGGTGAATCAGAGGCTAAGTGTGCACAGGAAGTAAAAATCACTTCTAACATTTGCATTTGTTCAGGACATTACAGCTCACAAAAAGTTCCCCAGAACTTTCTTGTGTTTAATCAGGACAATCCCTTGACGTGAAAATTGACATCCCCATTTTACAGGTAAGGAACTGAAGGATCTGAAGGGTTAAATGGCTCACCCTAGACTAAACAGCTGTTGAGGATGGAGTCAGAATGAAAATTCAGGTCCTCTGAGTTGTCTCTGGGTAAGGGGCTCATTCTCCAAACCCATACTGGAGGGATCGTGGGCTTTATCAAGAGCAGAGTAGCTGGGTGTGGTGGCTTATATCCACAATCTCAGCACTTTGGGAGGCTGAGGCAGGAGGATCGTTTGAGGCCAGGAGTTTGAGACCAGCCTGGGCAACATAGCAAGACCCTATCTCTACAAAAAATAATAATAAAAAATTAGCCAGGCATGGTGGTGCACACCTGTAGGCCCAGCTACTCAGGAGGCTGAAGTGGGAGGATTGCTTGAACCCAGGAATTTGAGGTCGCAATGAGCTATGATAACGCCACTGCACTTTAGCCCAGGTGCTACAATGAGACCCTGTCCCCCCCCCAAAAAAGCAAAGTAGATCAGCACAGTCACTCATCCAATTTTTGAAGGCCAAGGTTTCATCACTCTTCATAGTGGTAAGCAGCAACCTAAAGAGGAATAGGCTCTGTTCAGGTGTGCCCATGAGCTACCCACCTTGAGTACCAGGATGTACTGTACATGGCTCCTGGACCCTCCTGGGATAGTAGTTACATACCACTAGCTCCTTAAGAAGCTTTTCTGCAAACTAGAAAAAGGAGAATAATTCCACAAAGGTGCTCTTTCCCCCAGCTAGCCCACCCCTGGGCCAGGGTGTGGCCCAGCAAGTTGAGCAGGCTAGATCCAGCCCCTGCTCAAGCCCTTCAACCCAGATGAAGCACCACTGTCCAGGCAAAGCCTATACAAGCGTCCTGTGCCCAGCCTGTTCTGAGACCTCCCTTCACCAAGAACGGACGTTTCTTGAAAGAAAAAGAAGTTACTGAAAAGGACTGAATGTGTACACTACAATAAACACTACACGGTTTACTAAGAAGGTAACAGTTTAAACTCAGTATGGTTTGGGTAGTGATGATAGCCCTTCTGAGCTGGAGAACTGGGGCTGGCTGCAGTCCAGGTCATCTCCCTTTCGCCTGGTCCTCCTTCATGGCTAAGCTCCTCGCTGTATCCCATCAAGCCATTTCCCCCATTAATTCAGGTGCTGCCACATTTAATGGGAACATCCTTGTGAAAGGACATACAGCCAGCAGAGGGGTAGAATTATTCTTTGTGAGTGGGTGGGCAGCCATGCCCTTCCGCATGTCTCTGTCACACTGTGACAGGGGATGCTGCTGGGATAAAGCTCCTTCTTCAAGCCTAGACATTTCCAGGAGGCCCACTGCCATCAGAGCATGCAGGGTCTCTTCCTGCTCCTCCTCTAAATGTGCTGGGGAGCCTATATCAACCCGAAGCCACTGGGCAAGTCCCGCTGAGCTCATTAATCATAATAGAGTCACCTTTCTTGCTCAGAGATCAAAGGCAGCAAGAGCTCACAATCTGCTTTTGAGTTGCTTTTTCACTGAAAGAATGGATCCAAGAGCAAAACAACAGCTCCAACTAACCCTGGGAGAAAGAAGGTCTACTGAGAGTGCAAGCGATGGGAAAGCAGGAGTGGGAACATGGCAAATCCCCGCCACTCCTGTTTCATGTGCCACAACCAAGTATCCCTGAGAACAAGACTGCAAGGCAGGCAGGTAGAAATGGGCCCTCAGACTAAAAAGTTGCATTTACACGAAACACATTCAATTTACAAGGTGCCCTGCCTTACATTTACACAGTATGGCATAAGTCTTTCCAGTCTTGCTCTGATGCTTACTACCACCATGGTCCATAGGAAAATTGTTGAGCAGTGAGTTTGTCTTCAATAATGTCCTATCACCTTTTCTATACACTTCCCTTTAAAGATCTATTTTCTTCCATATTCAGATTTGGGTTTTAATTATCTTGTTACAGAGTTTGGGGTTTAGTTACCATTTTCATGACATAACAGTATTATATGGTATGCATTGGTGGTTCCAGATGCCTAGTTATCAAGTTTTGGAGGTGTCTAGAGAACTTTGACATTCTACACAGTGTTTTCAGGAGTATATCCCACTCTAGGTTAGATTGTATTTTTGTGGTATTTACTCACATCAATTCAGCCAAAATTATATAGGTAAAGTATAGCCAAGGTATGTTTTCTAATGACATAAGCATTTGTTAAAACAATAAGAGGGTTATGGTTTTTAAAAATGATTGTACATAAAAAAAGCCTTTTAAGGTTCTGCATAAACAGGGTAGAATCACCAATAAGAGAGTAAACTCTATTCCCCTTCCTATGGTAAATCACACCAGCTGCCATAATAATTGTGCTAAGACCATAGACAAGCCAGTGGTGTTCATATAATCCAGCTCCAGACTATGAATTGAAGACTATATTAGAAAACAATCATTACTAGAAAATTGCTGACTAGCACACAGTCAAAATGCAGAAGAGAATCTTGGCAAGCTTGCTGCTTTATAACCAGCCAAAAATAAACTGATTTATTGATGTGCTATTGCACATCACAAAATGCTAGGTAAGGAGTATAGATAAATATGTGGTTTTGGAAAATAGAGCTGACACTAAAGGGAACATCCAGGAATACTAAAATATGGCAAGGAAGGTTTGATCTCTTTATCCCTAGCACCCTGCTGTCACAGAACAGGTGCTCAGAAAATGGATGTTAAACTAAACCAAGTTATTTTTTGTAAATGGTGTAGTAATGCATCTACAAGTTGAGTAATTTGTGTGATTTAGAGGCAGATCATATTCTGCTGTCAATTCTCTTCAAAATATGTTAATAAATATTCTTAGCCAATAGGCCCTTTCCCAAAGAATGGGTTTATACCACCAAAAACCACCAATGGTACAAAATTACTTAATTTCAACTATGACCAGGAAGAGTCTTTTAATTTCCCACAATGGAAATACTAAGAAAAAAACTCATTCAAAGAACTTTTTGGTTTGGGGAGAATTTCAAGAAATAGTCCCAGGGTGAAGGTGGGAGAGCCCTGCCCCAGCACTGACCGTGTGGATTCACTTCCTGTGTGACTCATACGGTTCACAGACCCCTCTCCTGCACAGGCACCCACAGGACAGCAACTTGTGTATGAGGCCCGGGAAAGGCTCGTGGCTGTGCTCCTGTGGTGGCGTGTCTGATGCTGAAAGACATCAGTGCACAAGAGCTGTGAACCAACGAGGACTCCACTTCTACTTTTTGGAACAGGCTCTCTGGGGGGAGATGCTGACATGCCTTGCTACCTCTCTTCCTGTCTCTGACTTCCTGTTGATCTGTGTGTGCTTAAATAACTTGATCACTTATCACTCATTCCACTTCATCCTAAAGGAATAAAGGAAATGAACCATAATTCAGACAAGCTGTTAGTTCCAATTCAGTTGAACCCCTCTTAAGGCAGCCCAGAGTAAAAACCTCAGATTTAAAAAGATGATGGATGCATTATATGGTGATTATTCACACTACAAAAGAGCTCTTAGAACCTAGAAATGATAAAGCTGGAAAGGGGTCTTAAAAATCATTATACTCACTCTCTAATTTTATAGATGAGCAAACAGCCCACAGAGGGAAAATGACTAGCCCAACAACCCTATCATTCCTAACTCATTCTTTGAAGAAAGGAAAGTTTTGTGATAGGAATTTTAATTTTATAGAGCAATCAAAATATGCTTTTATTTTTAAAAACTTAACTTACACACACAGTCCTAGGAAAACACTATTACATATAGTGAGGCACATGGCTTATGAAATGGAATATAGTGCTACATTTATAAATATGGTTCTACTAGAATAATGAAAACCATTTCACATCCAAATTCATTTTAGTACTTCCTATGAACAACTTGTATTTGGAATAAATACATATTATGAACAGAATGATCCAAATAGGCGATTCATGAATGTTTTAAGTCTATATATTGACAGAAATATACTTTTAAACCTTGAGAGCAGACAAATTATTAACAAAGTCAAGGTCACTTCATCTGCCTTTGACAGCCTTTGTGGACATCCTCTCAGCTGCCTTCACAACATTCCCCAGGTTCAATTTCTACAACTTGCCCATGTGATTTTTCAGGTAGCAGCTGTGTGAGCAACTCGTGTGCACGCGGACATGCACACACATATGTGTGCGCGCACACACACACACACACACACGGTCCTCCTAGGAATAAAAGCTGGCACAGAACCTTACATCAATAGAAAAGAGGATGCTTTTCTTTTTCTTTCTTTCTTTCTCTTTCTCTTTCTTTCTCTCTTTCTCTCTCTCTCTTTCTTTTTTTCTTTCTCTCTCTTTCTTTTCTTTTCTTTTCTTTCTTTCCCTCCCTCTCTCTCTCTCTCTTTCTTTCTTTCTTCTTCTTACCTGGTGCAGGGACCCTTCTTTGGGGCATGCCGTCAGTCTGGGCTTCTGCCCTGATTGGCTCCTGATTGCTTCATGCATGCTGAAAACACCACTCCTGCACAGGCACATTGGCTCACAGCCACCTGCCCTCCCTGTATTAAGAAGTGTGGATCCATTGCTGTTATGGAGCCTGAAGTATAGCCAAGAAGAAATCTCAAAGGACCCTCTTCCCAGACATCTGTGAGTACAATAAAAATGAGACACAAATGATAGCATGAAGCCTCCAGTACTCTAGGGGCAAAGTGAAGGGCCGTGTTATAGGTCAGGAGGATGTTCTGGTTCTTGGGAAAGAAATAAAATGAAAACATGTTATCCTTTACATAAGAAGTTCCTTCAGACCAACAGGGTGAGTCCTTTTCTGTTGTTTTCTTCAGAATGCGAATAGGAATTTCTTAAAGCAAAGATATACATTCAAGGCTGGGCAAGGCCAAGTTGAGAGATGTCTCCATGACTTTCTAAGTACCCAGGGTCCCCATCCTGCTGATCAGATCATAGAGGAGGCAATCTAATATGCTCATTTATACTAAAGTGTTAAAGACTTGATGTATTACTACTCCCAGAGGTATCTGTACTCCAGATGTAGCTGCTTTCCAGAGGCCCATGGAAAGCAAACAATATTTAACCTAAAGGAATCTACAGAACAAATTCTAGAGTTTCAGGCAGCAGAGCTTTTAAATCACCCTACCCAGGAAACCACCGATTAATACAAGGGTGGATCTAAATATATCTATCTGATGAGGTCACAGGGAAAAAAAGGAAATATCATACATAACAAACCTAGAAGGGTAAATCATGGCTTCTGCTATTTTTCCTTCTTCCTTCCCTTACCCCTTTCTAACCCTCATAATTGTTCTGGCAACTTCATGTCTCTGACTCCACCGCCCCATGTGACTAAACCATTTGTGAAGATTCAGCAAAACACGTCTCACACGTTTCACTGGTAAAGATAAACCCAGCGCTGGGTTCGGTGCAAAATGAAATTAAGGGTCAAAACAATGCCACAAAATAAAACAAAATAGCAAACATTCAGATAGAAATGTTAGGCTACACCAGAGCTAGCACAAATAGCATGCAAAGCTGCAGGAATCACTAATGTTCTTGCAAGAAAGAAGGACGCTTAAGCTAATGATACTTGATTTGACTGCAGTGTGGTCCCAAGGGTGGGGCAGGAGGATGGGTTTACCCCTAGGGCAGGCAATCAAGGAGTGCATAGCCTGGAAAAGACCTAAAAACACTAACAAAACCCACTGAAAATTAGTCTGTTTTTTTATTATCACCATGGCAAGCAATTCTACACAATGTCAATGATAAACTGTTCTCCCCCACACCAAAAAATAAAAAAACAAACTTTTTTTTGGCCTAAGTGCTAAACAATTGTTGAAGTTATAGTTGAGTTTTAAGAATAGAAATGTATGCTTCAACTTAGCACTATTTTATTGCTTCTCCTTTAATAAACATTGCATGCTACATGGAAGTTGATTCGGAGAATTAATTCTATGTATTTATTTTGAGAGTAAGTATGTAACAAAGCTTGCTTTGGGCACAATTCGTGTCTCAGCCTCCCTGGTACTGTCCTACACAGTCCTGTGTTCAAACAATGATTGGGAATAAACAATGCTAGCACAGTGATTGTAAAGACAAACAGAACCTGAGTTACTTCAATTTCTGTCATTCTGTGTGACTGCCTGGAGTTTCTGATTGTGTTTAAAGTGTCTGGAATTTATTGTGAAACGGGATTTTTATGCATCTCTGCCAAATGCATCCTTATGTTTGACATTTTTTCCTATTTATTTAATCTGTTCCTTCATGTGAAAGAAATTTTTCAAAAAATTAAAATTAATGAAAAGTGTTCTTCAATCAAAAATAGATTGACACTTCACGGATATTAGAAGAAAACAACTGATAGTCATTGATAAATTTTCAAAAGTTAGTCACAAAAACAGAAACTGTAAAATTACTATTCATTACTGTGAAAGACCAATATGTAGGTATAAATTGTCATTCCTGTCTTCAGAAAATACATTAATGCAATTAAAAAAAATTATACCATAACTTTTTTCCCTTTTTTAGATTGCAGTATTTATTTTATTTTTATTTGTATTGATATGATACAAAGTTTAATAAAAGAATATTTCTTTTCTGGCCATTATTGTTTTATGTTGTGATTTCCACTTAAAATAATTTTGTTACAGAGAGGAAGGACATCTTAAAACTGACCCACTCTGGGTGTCAAATATTAGGCCTGGCACTCTAACCTGTTACCTGTTTTGTTTTTGTGGCTCCCTGACTGTCTCCCTGCCACACAGCCGTATCCTTCCCCTGTCCAGGACATATTAGAGAAAGGTAGATCTGATGCACTGAAAATAATTCATCCCTCCTCCCAGATTCTTCTTTCACCTTTCTCCCACTTTTTCTTGTAGAGAAGAGAGTTAGGTTACAAAATCAGAAGAGTTAAAACTCAGTCCTCCACTCTTTCCCCCTTGCTGAGAGCAGAGATGAGCAGAGGCCTAATCAGCCAGGACCCACTTATCCACCTGTAAGAAGCTGAGCCCGGCTAGGGAGGGGGTGGGAGAAAGGAGGATTCGATAGCACAGTCCCTACTGTGACTCTGACCCCAGGCATGCCATCTCCAGCCAGGAGCACTCAGCAGCTTTCTTTTCTGGAAGAGCATCCGCAAAAACACAGTCCTGAGATGCAAAATGAATCGGCGCTGCCTGTAGCCCACATCTCCGCCACTCCACCCTCCACACCCAGCCCCCAGCATCATCCTTCACCCCTCCAGAGAGAACAGAGTTCTCATTTCAATCTATGCCCCGCCCCACAACTGCTCCCAACTCTGAGGTTCCCACTCTGGTCAACCCAATCCCCTTAACGCTGAACAATCGACTCCAAGCAAGAGGGAAAATATTTCCCATCCAAATTTGGCATAGGATTATCATCATTCTTCAGTCTTCTGAAAGATCCTGAGTTATCTAACAGCAATTCACTATGTCATGAAGTGTCACATTTTTTGTGTGTTGGCGACAAGGAAAAGTTATGATATTTATTTTTCATTTTTACTTAGCTGAACATAATGAATTCCACTGATGGCCTATTTCTGAAATCCACCAATCAAGGGAAATTGTAAAGTTCACCATAGTAACAGTTCCATGTCAGTGGCCCGCATGAGAACCACACAGCTTAGGAGGCACCGGCCAATCGCAGGGCAGAGTAATGTTACCATCTCATAGCAACCGAGGGATCTGCATGGCAACATCAGTTGCTATATAAAAGAAAAATTAGAAACAATATTCTGTTAGGGAGAAATAAAGGTATTAGCTGTTAAGTCATACTTGAGTCACAGTTGTGAGGACCTATCCTAAAATATCCACCTAAACATAGCTCAGATAATACCTGCCACATCCAAGAGTCCGCATGCCAGGAACACGACCCCCACCGCCAACTTGGAACCACCTGCGGAGTGAAAGAGAGACGCATGTCCCTAGAACAGATTGCTTCTGAACAGGAAGAGGAGAGGCCTGTGAGTACTAACAGTAAGGCATATTCACAGGGTAAATTATACTTAAATCATCGCATGTAACCCTGTGGGCGAGGCAGGGCAAATATTATTATCACTAAATTCTCTACTACCCTCCATCCGTTCCTCCCTTAGCTTTCCCATCTTGGTTAATGGCAACACAATTCTTCTAATTGCTCAGGCCAAAAACCTTGGAGTTCTCCTTGACTATTTCCTTCCTTTCACACCCGTCTCCAATCCATCAGCAAACCCCATTCTTTCTGCCTTCAAGTTATGTCCAGAATCTAACCGCCTCTTGCCACCTGCACAGCTAGTCCCTGGTCTATTCCACCATCACCTGTTGCCTGGAGACACTAGCCCCAAACCCGGTTCCCAGCTTCAGTCTGTTCTCGGCACGGCAGAGTGACCCTTCCAAAACACAAGTCCTTGGCTCACAGCCCTCCAAAGACTTCCCATTCTAAGTCAGTGTAAAAACCCAAGTCTTCACCAGGACCGTAAGACTTCGCACAACTCAGCTGCCATGAGCCCTCTGACCTATCTGTTGCCACTGACCATTTTGCTCACCTGTTCCAGCCACACTGGCCTCCTTGCTGTGCTTCTAGCACATCAGCCTCCCTCTACTTCAGGGCCTTTGCACTAGCTATCTCCTGCGGAACATTCTTCCCCCAGAGACCTTCACAGCTCAATCCCTCACCTTCTTCAAATGTTTGCGCAAATGTCACCTTCTCTGTGAATCCTTCTCTGACGTATTTTAAAAGTGGACTGTCTATATCCACAACCCCTCACCTCCTTCCCTGGCACTAGTGGGCACCTGGAACAAAGCCTGGCACATAGTAAGTACTCACTAAATACCTGATGGTGAATATAGCAACCACTGTTTTATGGGTAATCAGGCTCAAGAAGCTAAATGATTTAGTCAGATGCTCACAGGCAGAATGTATCAGAGCCCAGACATGAACTCAGATATCCTAATGGCTCCCCCAAACTGTGCCCAGACCTCTTTGCTTCTACAGGTCTACCACCACTTGTAGTAAGTGCCAGGAAAGCATTCATTCCCTGGGAAGGGAAGAGGGACCTCTGGGCTGATGGGGTGGCTGTGGGCATGGCTGCAGCAGGAGTGTAGAGTGGGGGTGAACTGGCCCAGACCCTGAGCAGTGCCCCAAATGGAGCAACCCTTCCCAGTAGAGTGGACCTTCCCGTGGAGTCAGGGAGTATGGCTGAGACCACAGTGATCCCCTGCTGGTGGTGACCTCCTCCATCCCTTCCAGGACACTTTTCTTAGGGATATGAACAATTCCTTTGACCACTTAGTATTCCCATCCTTTATTTGCTTGGGTCAAAGGCAAGGATTTAAATGGAATTATTCATCTACAAAATGTGTCATCATCATTCTTGCTAGTTTGTTCTCAGAGTCTCAGAGCTGTACTAAGTGTACGTTGCATGACAGGTTTGAAAAAAAAATAGAAAAATTTAATCACCAAATGTTTCTTGGTCTATACAATAAACATTTTTTGTGAACAGAAGCTACCTAGTGTTATGAGATTATGCGGAATAGTGTTTTCCAATTAAAGTTATACTGAAAGCTGGTAGCAGCATGCCCACGCTCTCTACCCTGATTCTGGTGGTGGAGAGTAAGCAATGGAGGAGGAGATGGGGTGAGAGAGGCGAGAGACCACCCAGACACAGGGCAGGGACAGGAATAAACCCAAGGCAGAAACATTTTGCTTCCCTGGCCCATTTTGGTGATTAGGAAATGCTGGTGTAGACACAGACACCCTTATCAATCTTCTGGGCACCTGTTGAAAGAGAAAAAATCGTCATCACTCTTTCACCAAGAAACTAGAAACATGAAAGACAAAATCAGTAGTAATCATAGCTATCCCTTTTTGAGCACTTACAATGTGGTAGGCATTTTGCTAAGTGCTTTTGTGCAGTTTTACGCTGAAGCCTCTTAGCAGGCCCAGATGGGAGGAATTCCCTCTCCATTTTACAGATTACGCTCAGAGAAATTGAATAACCTGCCAAAGGTCATACAGATAGAAAGTGACCCATTTGCCTCCATAATCCTTGTTCTTAACTGTTACATTGCACCTCCTCTCTTCGTTAAGATTAGTCCATGTGATATAAAGAAACATGGGGGGCCGGGTGTGGTGGCTCACATCTTATAATCCTAGCACTCTGGGAGGCCAAAGCAGGAGGATCACTTGAGATCAGGGGTTCAAGACCAGCCTGAGCAAGAGCCAGAGTCCGTCTCTACTAAAAATAGAAAAATTATCCGGGCATGGTGGTGTGCACCTGTAGTCCCAGATACTAGAGAGGCTGAGACAGGAGGTACGCTTGAACCCTGGGGTTTGATGTTGCACTGAGCTGTGATGACACCACTGCATTCTACCCAGGTCAACCGGGTGAGATTCTGTTTCAAAAAAAAAAGAAAGAAAGAAACACGGGAAAAATATAAAACGTAAGGAAACATTTTAAAACACAACTCAGTGAAAGTACTGATCCTTTTCCAGTACACAGAGCCATGCGTGGCGCACTAGGCAGGTGTGTGGAGCCCTGAAGGGATGGGGCCACAGTCCTGCTTCTCATCTTAGAGGCAGCACCATCATCCCCTCCATGTCATGCCACAAAATTAGCTCAGTAAAGACAGAAAAGGAAATGCTAATGTCCTGCTCACAAAGGTTCACATCCTGAACACCAAAGGTCACGGAACGCATACTGTTCTATAATCTCTTCCCTGTTGACATAAAACTCACAAGTGAGATGTTTCATTACACAGAGAACCCCAGGATGGCCAGTGCTCTCCACGTGGGGTGGGGGATCAAGGGTGTGCACCAAAAGCAAACGGAACCGGGAGGCCTGGAGTGTTCTACTGAAGCTTTGGCCCAGCAGGGAGGAAGAAGCAGGCTGCGTTCAGACACTGCTCCTTCTCAGCTGCATTACGTGCCTTCCAGTATCTTGCCCCAGAAGCAAATCTAAACCTAAACGGGGGGGGGGGGGGGGGGAACCTTTTATAGATTTCTGAATTTTTTTAAAACAAGTCCAGCCTACCTTCACAGATGAATGTAAAGCCCACATGCCATAGGATCTGGCATTCTGACACAGTCCAGGGCAGTTTCTACTCAGACTAAACTTGCTGGCCTTTAGCCTGAGAAGCAAATGTTTCTCTGTATTCAAAGGTGGGGGTAGCTGTGTTACGTAATATCAGGACCAATATGTTTTCCAAGCAGGAACAGCTCTCACCTACTACTTTCACCTTTGCAGTGAAGCTTCCCTGGACCACTCCAGACCTGAATTCCCTCAGCATGTGTTGTTTGGACCAGGCATGAGGTACTTGTCTATTTGCAAGTGTTGCAGAAGACAGCATGGCCTAGTGCAAAAGAAACTGGAATCAGACAGATGGGAGCTCAAATTCCAACTCTGAGATTTGCTAGTTTTGAGCTTTTTGGCAAATTGCCTACCTTCAGTTCTGTCATCTGTAAAATGAACACAAGGATACCTGTCTTACAGAAGTTTTTTGGTAAGGAGTAAATAAGCTATTATATTGGGAAAGGACCTTTTATAGTGCCTGGAACATAGCAAGTTCAATTATTATTTTAAGGCCAGGTCCCGTGCCTCACACCTCTAATCCCAGCATTTTGGGAGGCTGAGGCGAGAGGATCACTTGAGGCCAGGAGCCCCAGACCAGCCTGGGCAACACAGCAAGACCTCATCTCTACAAAAAATAAATAAATAGATTAGCCAGGTGTGGTGGTGCATGCCTGTAGTCCCAGCTACTTAGGAGGCTAAGACAGGAGAACCACTTGAGCCCAGGAATTCGAAGTTACAGTGAGCTATGATCATGTCACTGTACTCCAGCCTGGGCAACAGAGTGAGACACTGTCCTTAAAAAAATTTATTATTTTAAAACAAAATACATAAACAAGTGAACCAAAATGGGAATGTAGTGTTCTAATTGGATCTCAATCCTTGCCGAACCTTCCTAATTTATTGCATATGTATAGATTTCTCAGGAGAGAACTAAAGTGCAATAAATCCCATCTCCATAAAGGAGACATCCCACCCCCCAATTTTTGAGACAAGTTGACTACCTTTCCTCAACATTGAACATTGGTTTTCTTCTCAATATATTCAAGGACCAAGCCTCTCAGCCTACAATATTAAATATCAGATTTAGGCTCAAGGTTTCCCTTCTGATCATTGCAATGCTCTGCCTCATCTCACCAAAGCCAGGGTTAAGGACAGTGTCATCTTTGTGTTAGTATCTTCAGCTCTTCTGTTGGCCTTCAAGTTCCTAAACAAAAACCATCTGAATAATCATGGTGTAGATTTCAGACTATAAATCCTACGTAAACGCATGTGCCCAAACCTAGAGTCTTTTGGCAGAAGAAATCCCAATTTTAAATGATGTAAAACAGAGCCTGTGTCAGCCCCTCCCTTCCTTTTAACCATCTGTGTAAATTACAGACAGTCCCTGACTTACAA
Source organism: Eulemur rufifrons (assembly GCF_041146395.1). Classification (NCBI taxonomy): domain Eukaryota; kingdom Metazoa; phylum Chordata; class Mammalia; order Primates; family Lemuridae; genus Eulemur; species Eulemur rufifrons. The sequence goes on from NC_091001.1 coordinate 65,589,701, forward strand.
CAATTTTTTTTTTTTTTTTTTTTTTTTGCTTTACAGTGGTGCAAAAGCCATACACCTTCAATAGGAACCATACTTCAAGTACCCATAAAGCCATTCTATTTTTCATTTTTCAGTACAGTATTCAATAAATTACATGAGACAGTCAATGCTTTATTTAAAATAGGCTTTGTATTAGATGATTTTTCCCAACTGCAGGCTAATATAAGTGTTCGGAGCATGTTTAAGATAGGCTAGGCTAAGCTATGATATTCAGTAGGTTAGGTGTATTAAATGCATTTTCAACTTACGATTTTTGAACTTATGATGGGTTTATCAGGACATAACCCCACTGGGGAGCATCTGCTATCCGTCATGGCCATTGGGTAAATTAGACGGATGTCCCCCAGCCATTGGGAATAGAAATACAAGCATCTTCCCTGGTGCTGATGTGAGTTTACTGCTCGGGACTTGGAATGGCTTTATGAAGCAGTGGTATCTGCCATGCGGTCATTGCTGGAAAATGCAACTGAGCATAAACTGTGGAAATGGTGTTGGGGAAGGGACCATGCTAATCTGTAGGCCCAGCTCAGGTGTCTGGCTATGAGAGTGGGGAGCAAGCACCCTGTTTATTTGCTGGAGGATTCAGTGAATCCAGAGGGAAAAGAATGGAAAAGAAAACTTTGGGACTGAAGGGGGTTGAGAGGGGTTAAGGATTCAAAAGCCTGAATTCTGCCTGGGTGCCCTGGGTAACTGTTGGTGTGGAAGGATGCTTTTAGATAATACACAGGATAATGCTGCTCAAATAGCCTCTGAGCCAGCTCTGAGGCTCTTGCCCCATGTTCCCCAGAGAGAGGGCTACCAGGAAATAGAAAAGATAAGTCCTTCTATTCAGGATGCTAATGAAAGAATCCTTAGGAAGAAAGCACACCCTTAGTCAGAGCAGCAGATTAGGCCTGCAAACAGCAGAGCGGGGGTGGCTCCATTGACAGCTGCAAAAATCTTCCAAGGAAACTTCGAAGGAGAATGTACAAGGTATACTATACTGCTCTCAGACCCAGGCAAGAGGCGGCCGTGCTTTGGAGGGCCCCACGAGTCACAAACACACACACACACAAAAATTTTAAAGAACACATGGAGAGCTTTGTCCCTCAGGATGTGGGTCTCAGCTCTGACACACTGAGACCCTAACCCTAAACATTTTTTCTCCTGACTGACTCATTTCAAGCGTCAGGGAAACATTCCCCTCATCTCTTGCCTTGCATCTAAACACCATCAGAGATTGTGAGTTTGGGTTTTGCTGCTGTGGAGTTGGACATTGCTTCAGAGGGTGGGTAGGATTTGAGTGGCTAAGGCACTTTGGTAAGAGAATACATCAACTTGCCCAGTCTTTCCTATCAGATAACATGAGTGGGATAGATTATTTCATAAAAAAGTATCACTTTGCAGTAGTACTCAAAGGAAATTTTCTTGCTTTTTCAAATGTTTCAATTTGTGGTTCAAAGAATAGCACATATTTTATAATTTGTTAGCTTGAAAGCATTTAAATAACTCCATTGATACTTTTATCTCAAACCCCACAAATGTTAGGGTGGGCTCATTTGCATCTGTGAGTTACCCAGGACCCTGCCACAGGACCCTGAGCACAGGGAGGAAGAGGGTGGGACACACATAGCTGTGATTCCGCTCAGTAAGGATTCATGACCTTTGCACAAGGGAGGAGTAGCTGATCCAGTTGGCCAGAGCTGGCCATTTATTGAGCCACACTCTTGGGTATGGGGAGCTGGGTCTCGTGATAGGATAAACAGCTCCAGCCTATCCAGTGCAGATTCTTCCCACCCACCCTTGTTTCTATCTCTACAGAGCAGCAAAAGCAGGAAAGGGCCTCTCCAAGGGCAGCCAACCATTCTCCCCTCTGCCCTGTCCAGCCCTAAGTGGGTGAGTGAGATGGACCTTGAATCCACACAGCAGGTGGTTGGAATCCGTGCTGCAGGCTCAGTCATGTGCACAGCACTTTGTGAGCCCCAAGGCAGAGATTCCAGGTTAGAGATGGGAGATCATAGGTCCAAGTCACACTCCCCAACACAGTTTTCCAGAACCCTGTTTTTGGAAGCTATATTAGACAAGGTAGGCTGAGTGGCTATAATGGAAGACCTGCTAACTAAGAGAGAATGTAGATCACCTCTGGCATGTTTCAGCTGAAGTTTGGCAAACGTTCACTCGAGGACTGCGGCTGCTAGTGCCCCTTGCCATCTTCAACATGTGGCTTCCAAGGCTGCGCTATTCCAGCCATCCAGAAAGGGAAACAGGGCAATCCGGGACCAGAGATTCCTCTTAAGCCAATGAGCTGGAAGTTGCCCATATCGCTTCCTCCCAGACTCCACTGATGTGAGCCTAGTTGCATGATCTTGTCTACACCAAAGGAGCCTGGTAAAGGGGAGCATGGATTGGGGGACAGCTAGCATTCACCACCACGAAGGAGTTATTGAGCCTTGTAAGGAATTTGCAGGATGCAGTTTTACTCAAAGGCAGACGTTCTATAGGAACATACTAAAGTGCTTATTTGTTTGCCTGTTTGTTAATAGTCTGGGAAGTTGAGTGGCAATAGTTACTCATGAAAATGTTCCAGCCCAAATCATCTGTTACATAAATTGGGGCAGAACTCTCAATCATATGCTTGTTCAAGTATTTGAGCAGATGTAAATTCATCTGGGGATAAAAACAAATAAAGGTTCTTTTTATAGGCCTCATGAAGCCTTTGAAGGGTGGAAGAGGGATGACCCTTCACCTGTAAGGTTCCTAAGTTAATAGTCTTTGTTAGATTTCTTGCCCATCTCTAAAGCTCATCATTTCCCCTTGAGTCAACAATAAATTTATGACCCATGTCTGGTCAAAAGTAAGCTGCGACACCTTTTAGTTAAGAGACACAGCCTGAAGGAAATATTAGATTCATTCATTTAGGTTCTCCAAACAATAATCCTAACTTTCTATATTTCTAATTTCTCTAGGTAAGATAATTGGAAAATAATATACCTGGAACATATGATCTTAGTTCTCCCAAAGCACCTGCCAAAAAAAAAAAAAAAGATGAGTATTTTTTTTAAAGCTATATACTTGATATTTTTGAAGATCAATAATGTCTAAATCTATTTAAGGTCATTTATCTTCTTTTATTAACCCGTAGTTAAACACATCACCCTTTAAGTTACTCAAGATTTCTTATCATACCTGTAATCCTAGCACTCTGGGAGGCCAAGGTGGGTGGATCGCTCGAGGTCAGGAGTTCGAGACCAGCCTGAGCAAGAGCGAGACCCTGTCTCTACTAAAAAGAGAAAGAAATTATCTGGCCAACTAAAAATATATAGAGAAAAAATTAGCCAGGCATGGTGATGCTTGCCTGTAGTCCCAGCTACTAGGGAGGCTGAGGCAGTAGGCTCGCTTAAGTCCAGGAGTTTGAGGTTGCTGTGAGCTAGGCTGATGCCACGGCACTCACTCCAGCCTGGGCAACAAAGCGAGACTCTGTCTCAAAAAAAAAAAAAAAAAAAAAAAAAAAAAAAAAAAAAGATTTCTTATATAAGCATCTCTATAGTAAATTCTTTCTGAACTGGAAAATATAATATCTTGAAGTGCAGGTAATGTATCTTTTTTTCTTCTTCTTCTTACAAGAATCATACAATCTACCCATGCCCCTGATTATCTTAATTTCTAAGATTGGTGTTAAACTTAATGATCAACTATAACAGCTAGTTCAATTTTGGTGCCTGAAATCTATATTCCAATTTATGTTTTAATGAATTTTTTTTTTTTTTTTTTTTTTGAGATAGAGTCTTACTCTGTTGCCCGGGCTAGAGTACTGTGGCATCAGCCTAGCTCACAGCAACCTCAAACTCCTGGGCTCAAGTGATCCTCCCACCTCAGTCTTCTGAGTAGCTGGGACTACAGGCATGAACCACTATGCTGAGCTAACTTTTTCTATTTTTAGTCATTTGGCTAATTTTTTCTATTTTTTTAGTAGAGATGGGGTCTTTCTCTTGCTCAGGCTGGTCTCGAACTCCTGATATCAAGCGATCCTCCCACCTCAGCCTCCAGAGTGCTAGGATTATAGGCATGAGCCACCACTCCTGACCATTAATGAACTTTTTACTTTGGAATAATTTTAGATTTACAAAAAATTTATAAAATAGTACAGATAATTCCTACATACCCCTCACCCAGTTTCTCCTAATATTAACATCTTATTGATCCTTGGTACATTTTCAAAACTAAGAAATGAACATTGGTGCATTACTAGTAACTAAACCACTAACTTTGTTGGGATAGTACCACTTCTTCCACTAATGTCCTTTTCCTGCTCCAAAATACCTAACTGCATTTATCAACCAGCTTGTTTAAATTGAAATACAGTGTCTGGTTCAAAGTTATTTCTAAGAAATTGAATGGCTAGAAACTGAAAGAACATTTATTTATTTAAGACTTACAAAAAATTTTCTTTCTCAAACAAAAAGTAGAGAAACTAATTTATCCTTGGGGCAAACCATTCCTTTGTTAAGGAAAAAAAACAAAACAAAACAAAACAAAAAACAACCCTAAATGGGATGTTTAGTTACACAAATGTAAAGCAAGTACCCAATATCCCTGTCTGATGAAGGCTATAGAACAAGCTTAAGTAAATTAAGTAAACTTAAGTATATTAGCTGTTAAGTTTTCAACTAATAAACTAAATGTTCTATTTTGCAGTTTAGTTGGGTGAAAGCTCTGTATGTGCTGACTGTGTTGCTGGTGGGGATGGGAAGGCAGTTATGAACAGAAGATGGGGGGGGTTCCTTAAAATGAGTGAATATTCATACTATCAGCCATCCTGGGAAAAAAGACAGCTCTTGGGACAGGAAATGGGGACTTGAGAGGAAAGCCTTAGATCTCTGTGTGGGATGAGGATTCTTCCCTTTCTCCCAGCCTTGGAGTTCAAGTTATGAAGACAAGCTCAAGGGATTCCCAGCAGTGGGAATGAGCTGGCCTTTGCTACATGGAGACAGGCAGAGTACCTCCAGTTCCATGAAGTTAGACTTGGGCCCCTGGGCTCTGAGAGCAGCCTTACTTAGTGACAATCATTAAGACCTCCACTCGGTTGTACATCCCCCATACTAAACTTGCAATCTAGCCTTGCCCCAAATTGCAGCCTGGTCTCAGCTGCGCTATGGGGCAATAAGGAAAGGGCCCATGCCAGACTTGGGAGGGAGTAGCAAAGAGGAACACAGTAACCTGTCCCCCCATGCCACAGGCAGAATCTGGCTGTGGTGGGCTGGGGAGAAGCGGTGGCCTCTCGAGGGCTAGCAGCAGAGCCGGTTAGCATGGAGGGTCAGTAACGTGGTCTTGTTCCTAAACACATACATCAAATACCTGGAGGTATTTGATGGGAGTTAACTTCCCATAGATCCACGTGGAGGCTCTAAGTCATCATAAAGTTGATACTAAATATGACTTAATTTTGTGGGCCTGGACTACTGAGGCCTATATGTATAGATTATACAATTGCTTCTGTTCTTGTTTAATTGCTTGAATTTATTTATTCATTCATTCATACGTACTGAGCACCTACTTTGTTCCAGGCACTGTTCTAGGCACTGAGGATGTAAGAGTGAAAAAAAGACAAATTGACGCCATCAAAAACTCCCTGCCATCATGGGGGAAACACATTGCAAGGTACACTGGGTGCCTTCTAAAACCTTATTAGGAGTAGAGAGAATTATCTATATTTTAATTTTAAAGCTATAATTTAATTTAAATGTGTTTTTGCTAAATGATGAGGAAATCAGATTTGGTCCTTGAAAACTGGAGGAATTTATTAGATGTGGTTCATTGGGAAGGTTTAAGGAACACATTTCTACCATAACTTCCTGAAAAGAGAATGGCCCCTCTTAAGATTTTTGGCTTTTTTGTATCCCAATCTCAGTTATAGCCCTAGAGATTCCCTGTTGGCTCATGGCCAAAATCTAAATACTATGTTGGCCACTCACATCTGAAAAAAAACAGAACAATAAAGTCTTTAGAAACAGCCAGACTTTAGATATTTCTTTTGGAAAGAGCACTAGAATGGAGCTTCTAAAGCTTCTAATTGCCATTGCTGATGTAGTCTGTTGTAAAAATACAATAGTGAATAGGCGAGGACCAGAAGATTCCAAATTGTCAAACATCGAAGAGGTGCTCCAAATCATCTCTCTTTAAAAAGTAACGGCTGTCAGAGCCTGTGATCCTAATTCTGAAGACATCTGTGACTAAATAATGCTGGTTATGGAAATTGCTGAAAAGTTATAAATAAAATGTTAAATAATGTACAGCTAATTCTCCAGGTGTTGTTTCCATTCTCAAGAATTTACGTGAACCGAGAGAGTGACAGCACACAGCTTTCCTGTGGGTGTAAATCGCTAGGGACATTGTTCACTCACTTTGCTTTTGTTATTTTACTCTATCGGTCTCAATGACATTATTACCTCTTGCTTTGCTACTTCTCTCCAATCCACATCAGTAGCCTGTTCTTATAAATAATTCAGCATCCGTCTGGGCATTTGTTTGCAATATTATCTTACATGATGTTATGTAGGAAGAGGGAGAAATTGCAAAGCATTTTTGAAAGGCCAGTGATGCCTAAATACAGGGAAATGATGTGTCTTTTGGTCTTTCATGTTTGTAGTGGTTCTGCCACGTCCACTGGCTCTGAACTTACACTGAACTTTCTCTTCTAGAAAGGCTGGTTTCATAGACTCAAGCCTGCTGCAAAATTTGATATAACTGAAACTTGATAAGAGAATCCAGTCCAATCAAGTGTTCCCACAACCCTATCTCCCATACCTATAATTCCCGGCAAGCTTGCATCTATTTGTATGTTCAAATAGGCTTCAAAGGAAGCAAGTCAGATCATCTGTACACACTACAGGGGCAAGCTTTTACATTTTTTTTTCCCCAAACACAATTCTGAGATAAGATTGTTAAAATTTCCAGGGCAATTTAGGGCTCAGAGCCAGGTGTTCAAACTTGAGATGTGTAGTTGAAAGCTTGCTGGCTTATTTCCCACAATACATCCTACATATTCTGAAGCTGTTGGGAAGCTCCCCACAATTGTAAGGACACCCAATCTTCCAGTTTCTAAATAGAGTTAAAGAAGAGAAACTTTGGGCCTGGCATGGTGGCTCACACCTGTAATCCCAACACTTTGGGATGCTGAGGAGAGAGGATTGCTTCAGGTCAGGAGTTAAAGATCAGCCTGGGCAATATAATGAGACCCTGTCTCTACAAAAGAAATTTTAAAAATTAGCTGAGCATGGTGGTTTGGGTTTATAGTTCTAGTTATTAGGGAGGCTGAGACAGGAGGAGCCCTTGAGCCCAGGAGTTCAAGGTTATAATGAGCTATGACTGACTGTACCACTGCACTCCAGCCTGGGTGACAGAGTGAGACCCTGTCTCCAAAAAAAAAAAAAAAAAAAGAACAAGAAACTTTGAAGACAGAATGAATGAAGTCCATTTTGGAGGAGTTATACTTACACCTCTCTTAACTGGAAATGACTAAGAGTATGACTTTTCTAAATTATGAAATCCTACAGGAATTCAGGTGAAATGTTGACTCAGGGCCCTTCTCACATGCTGTTCCCTCTGCTTGGAATGCTGTTCCATCCTCACCCACTCCCCACCCCTAACTTCCAATCTAATTTCAATTCACCTTAGGGTCTCAGCTTCCCTGACACCTCAGAAGAGGCTGGGTGCCCCAATATATGCTCTCCTGGTACTCTCCATCGCTACTTTGTAGCACTATCCCTGGTTTTCTCTGCAGTGGTTGATTGATATCTGCTCCCCCCAATAAACATAAGGAAGCTGCAGGGGAGCAGAACCATGGCTGGCTTATTCACCACTGGCCAGGTAGGTACAAGGTAATTGTTCTATAAAGATTTAAATGGATAAATCAATGCATGTGAGTAAACATAACAGCTAAGATTTATACATTTGTTTACTACATGCCAGGCTCTGTGTGGTTGTTTTACATGCAAGAATGAATAAATGAACATCAAAAATGAGTACTGAGAACATTAAAAACATCTGAATGAATAACAGATCTCATCTTAAATAAGTTATGCATGAAGCCTTTTTGTTTACATAGAAGTTGGGGGAAAGTTTCAAAGTTCAGTATCACATGATTTGCCTAACTTGCAAACCAGGGAGAAACTGAAGTTTTATAGGTAAACAGTCAAGAGCAAACCTTGGAAAAGACCAATAGGTAAAATATTAATGTGCTCCTTCCTGCTAACAGTAGCCAGAGAAAAAAGAAGATAAGAGGAGGAAGCCCAAAGTAAATGTGTGTGTATTTTTTTTTTTTTTTTGAGACAGGTTCTCATTCTATTTCCCAGGCTAGAGTGCAGTGACATGATCATAATTCACTGCAACCTCATACTCCAGGGCTCAAGAGATTTTCCTACCTCAGCCTGCTGAGTAGCTGGGACTACAGGTGTGCACTACCATGCCCGGCTAATTTTTAAAAACTTTTTTGTACAGATGAAGTCTCGTTACAACATAGCGACACGTAGGTAACACCCAGGCTGATCCTGAACTCCTGGCCTCAAGCAATCCTCCCACCTCACCTAAGGGTACATTTTTACTCAGATTCGCAAGAAGCTATGTGACCCAGAAAGGGTTAAAAACTAATGCTGTTGATACTAGTTTGTAAACTGCATCTTTCACTCAATACATCTTGTCATTGTATTACGTCATTAAATATTCCTCTGTAATATCTTTTCAAGTGGCCACTAGAATTTTAATTTATGTACATGCCATTCTCCTAATGTTGAACATTAAGTTGCTTCCAATTTTTTGCTACTATCTACTTGTAGCTAAATCTTTGCACACATGCTTAATTATTTGCTTTAATATATTGAAGAGATCAAACAGTAGGGACCAATATTTGCAATTGTAGGTGAGAAGAACATGGCTTCACACATGATATTTTACCCAGGTTTGAGATGATAACCTTCCTCTAAAGAGCACAAAGCTAACAACTTCAAAAAATCAACATTTAATAGTATTTTTATTTACTTGCATTGAGTTGTTTTACCATTTCTTCAACTTTCTTCAAAGCAGCAAAATGTTAGCAATGCCAAAATGAAAGAAATTCTGGAGGTGCCATCTAGGAATGGCAGCACATTGGTCCTATGATGTATTTTTGACTAAATATTTAAAATACTTGTCAGGGTATTTCTTCTAATTCTGGGGAGTTTTAAAATGTATGCAATCAAATGATAATCTTATAAAATAATCATGGACCTCTCTGCTCTATTTCTAAGAAAAATCTCAAGTTTTCTAGATTAGCAAGAATTTTAAAAGGTCACATCTGAGTACTTTTGGTTTCTTACCTCCTGAAAGGCAAACCAGACCATTTGATGGCTTGCCTGGTAACAAGAGGAAAGAGCTTCTAAAATTAGCATGAAGCCAGACCTACTGTGACTTAATAATGAATAGAATCACTGATTCCGTAAATAACAGGATTCAGGGTCGATGGGAAGGTCAGATTGGCTGACAGTCCTAGAGGAGTGAAAGCTTGTCCAGAGTTAATGCTAGAAATAAAAGGTGAGGAACCACGATGTTTCTAAAGGAAATCTAAAGGAAGTCTTATTGTACAGGATGAATTTCAGTAGTGGCTATTCTTAAAGTGCAACTGTATCTCAGACAATCACAGTAAGAAAAGTACAGCTAATGAAACTCATTGAGCTACTTGGTCTAGGATTACTGTTTGTGATACCAGGTCTTCTGCCATGTTAGTCATCACCATGAAAAGCTCATTGTAAAAAAGTGATCCCACTCTCAGAAAATACGAATAAGTCATTCAAACCTACATATTGTCAGGTGAATTAATTTAACAGATAAGACAAAGTTCTTAAGGCTGTATTTTGACCCCTTATAACATAGCTCTAATAGTGAAGGGAAATTAAAAAGTCCAACAGATAAGAACTTGTCTCAAAAGTGTATCCCATTTTCTTATTTTTGGTGAAATTTGGTTTCAAGAGGTAATACCAGAAGAAGTAGAGAAGCAGTTTTAAAAGTAATCTTTTTGTTTTTGTTTTTGTTTTTGTTTTTTTTTTTTGCAATTCAGGTGTTTCATTGCTGTTGTTCTCATTGTTGGTAATTTTTCTCCCCCTAGTCCACTGCTTCAAGTCACCTTGTGATATCAGATGAGAATATCATGTTTTGAACACCTAGCACAGGCCAGATGCTTTATGAAATGGACACCACTCAAACCTGATGAAGGGAAGCATAAAGACCCCTCACTGTCCTTTTCCTAGAGAGCTGATGAATTCTTCACCGATTCTTTTTGATAGTTTTGCTCCTGGCCCATAGGGCTGTTCATTCTTCTCAGCACACACTATCTATGCATCTTTCACTATGGTACAGATTCTTTGAAGACCTTCCCTTTGTATTCATAAGATAACTAAGTACCTGAAACATTGACTATTAAATACATTAATTAATGCAACTCAAATAATAGAGATTAAATCACCTCAGGCTTCCAGCCACATATGGTAGGTCACCAAAAAAAAAAAATAAAGGAATAGATGCAGATATTCATATATGTGCAAATACCTATCAACTCTGGAACTACTCACAACAGGATCCTGGGAAGCTGCCTTCCTACTGAAAGATCCCAAGATGAATACATAGGAAAATGGGCTCAGTAGAACAAGGTAAAGTTTCACTTTTGGAGAGCTGGCTCCAGACAGGGTAAACTTGATCCTGGATTTGTTCACAGTATGCAGTTTTCTCAGAGACCAAGGAACATCAGAACTGGGAATCACAGGAAGACTGTATCTCAGTTGATGGATACACTGAAACACATGAAAGTTCTATTGTCACTATCATGATCCCACTGTGAGAAAACCCACTGTGGTTAGTCAGGAGCCATGTTTGAAATCAAAATTTAAAAGTATGCTCCTCTGAGCTAATAGTATAATGTATGTAACCTTGGCACATTCCAACCCAGTAAAACATTATCAGCTTAATAAAGCAGTAAGAGGTCATTCTCAAAACTGGTTGAATTATAACAGGATTCCTAAAGTCCAAGAAGAAACTATGCTATGTTTCACTGCAAGCAAAGCAGAGTGGGCAAGGATAATCATGAGTGAGTCTTGGCACACAGAGAAATTAAAGAAACATGTAGGTGGGGATAAACGCATTCTTAGAAGTCAGGCAGAGTCACACAGAGGTGCAAAAATGAAGGAAACGTATAGAATGGTGCATCCCCAGGTCAGGAACACCATGCCTCCACCTGCCCCAGGGTTCTACACACTGCAGGCACTCAATAAATGTTAATTGACTAAATTAATATGCTTCATAGTTCCAACATGTAATTCAGTACCCAATTAGCTAGCCCATGCAAGCCCTCAAGAAACCAGGTCACCATAATATAACTGCATTTTCTGTTTGGAGAACCAAAGACATGAGCTGGTTAAGTGACATCCTCGGGTCACCCTATAAGTCAGAGGCACAGCCAAGACAAGAGGCCAAGGCACAAACACTCCCCAGCCACCACTAAACTAAGCTGAGAAGGTAGAAACCCCAAAATAAATGGTATTTGAAGTCTAGACTTGGAGAATTTTCAGTTCCCTCAAATCACAAATGAGAAAACTTGAAATTAATTCATCAAACTCTCCCAAAGGCTGGCTCAAGAAATAGGAGCTTCCAAGTTCAAGTGAGAAGTTGTGGAGGAAGGACTCTAAGATGGTACAAGGAAGACTCTAACTGAGAAGTGGCGAGGTCTGGTAGACCAGGCATGAGCTCTGTAGGCAAACAGTCCTGGCTTTGAATCCAATTCTATTACCAGCTGTGACCTACAACAACTCACTTAACCTCTCCAAGACTCAGTTTCCTCTTCTATAAAATGAAAAGGACAATGATGGTCTTGTACAGTCAATGCAGAAAGTAAAGATGTGATATAAGCCCCTAACATGATGACTTGTCCACAATGGGCAGTCAGGGACAAACCAACAAACAAAATGCTAGTTACAATAAGGATTCCACTAAGAACAGCAGAGCATCAGACAGAGGTCTTGTGAAGGTTTCCACCCACTTGATGAAAAAAAATCTAAAATAACTAATGAACACATGGGCAAGTCATTCGATCTGCAGATCACAAGGATAATTTTTTCAGTATGAGCAAAATGCTGTCCAGTAGCTCATAAGCAGATGTCACCCTGGAGCAATGCCCTTGACACAGAGCAGGCTGGCCTTTTATTGTCTGTTGTCTTTCTCTCTCTCTCTCTCTCTCTCTCCTTTTAATATATGATGTTCAGCAAATACACCACATACTGCATGATGGCATATCACATACCATGCAGACTGCATTTTTACAACAGACTCCTCAGATTAAGGGCAGATGTGATATGCTTTTAAATTTACCCGAAGTTTTAAGAAAGAGTTAAGTTACTTAATGCTATATCCAATGGCATGATTTGCAACAGAGCTGGCTACTAAAAGTGCATTTGGGGATTCTCATCTTCCAGTCAAAAGCTACATTAAACCAGCATAGTGAGCTGCACTGGAATTTTATTCGAGACTATAATAGTTGACAATATCTATATCTCCATATCAAAGGAAAACCATCCCTTTTTCACAGAGAAATGATTTCAAAGGGAATTACACTTCTGAATGAGAGATCCTCCAGCAATCTAGACCTATGAGTTTCTGAGACTATAGAGGTTGAACAGTATCACTGTTCTAAGAACCTCAGTAGTCTTCTGATAGCCTTGAAGTATAAAACAATTACCTCTCTTGGCACATCACAGCTGTCCAGGTACCATTTAAAGACCTGTGGTGACATGGTGACCATTTAGACAATTTAAGAATTACTTCCAAAGAGTAATCACATGAAGAAAAAACAATAGATAGGCCAGTGAAGTCAAGTAATTCCTATAGCAAGTTAAAAATCCTTGCAATTTTCTCTTTTTAGGTTGATGTAAGTTAAAAGACTTCAGGTTGAGGAAAGCCAGGAATATATTAAAAGCCAGGGTCAGCTTTTAAATTAAATTTACCAATTTATGGTTTCCTTTAACATGATCAAAGCTAAACTTTCACAGGGAAGTTTTCTCAATAACAGAGCTAAGCAATTCCACCTGCGAAGACATTTCCAGGTCTATTCAATGGCTTTGATTGCACAATACCCTGTTTTCTTCAAAATTAAATTTCACATTTGTAAACGTTGATCAACAGACTAGTCCTGCACTCCCAGATTTCATGCTCAATCTTTAATAGCCTAGGAGGACTCTGTAAAGTTATGAAGTTTATAAGGGCTCTACTTCCTCAGCCTCCCCTTAAATGATAGTGTCCCACTAAGATCCATCTTTCCATCTTCAACCTGCTCCTTATCTTACTTTACATACTGTTCCTGGGTAACCTTGCCCATTTCTCTCTATATGCTGATGACTTCCAACACTTTACCTACCTCTAGCTCAGGCCTCTGTACTGAACTTCAGTCCCATATATCTAAATGCCTCCTGGATATCTCTGCCTGGTTATCTCATTTTCAAACTCATCATACACATTATGGAGTTCTTCTCTGCCAAATGTACTCTTCTTCTTCCTTTTCATTTTCCTTACTGGTGCCAAGATCCATGCAATCACTCAGGCCAGAAGCTATAAGAGCACAGAGGAGACTCCAAGGATAGTAGCAACTTGCTGCATGGTAGAAAGGAAGGGGCAGGCATTCCAAGTGACATAATGTAATTACAGAGGCACAAAATGAGAGAGAACAAGGTATATATACTATTAATCAGGATAGGATAGGCTATGCTGAGGTAACAAATAAAACCTCATAATCTCGGTGAGTTTTTTTTCATTAAAAAAAAATCTGATGTTAATTGGTCAGCTTTTCTGCAACAGAAACTCAGGATCCAGTCTGCTTCCATCTTGCAACCGACTGTTTTAAAGTTTTACACATCCTGGCATATGGACAGAAGAGAATGAACATGAAGAATTCAGACTATCTCTTAGTTTCCTTGAACCAGAAGTGCCATATCTCTTTTGCTCACTTTTCTATTGCCAATAATTTGGTCATTGTCCCAACCTAATTGCAAAAGAAACTAGGAGATAGGAGATATCCTTTCATCTGCCCCAGGAAGATGAAATGAGGTAGGGAACACCTAGCATTTTCCCCTCCACAACATGTTTAAGGAACTGTAAGGAGACTGGCATACCTGGAAACCAATAGGGATTACGGGGTGTGGGGGCAGAGGTGGAAAGGGGGGTGGGGGTAGTAATATATGTTGTGAAGAGAGGGTGAGTAGACAGTGCCAGGAGAGACAGGAAGCTAGGTAAAGGTAAACCAAAGCCAACATAACCACTCAGAAGCACTGGGTGGGGTCAAGAGACTGAGAGCGATGCTGAGGATAACGAGCCAATTCAACAGGAGTTTAAAGATGGAACGGAGCAAAGAGAGGGAGAGGTGGCCAGCAGAAGATTCTACAGCTCAAACTTCTCCACCTGAGGACCAGTAAAGGGCCAGCTCCAACTCCCAGGACCAACCTGAAGTTCTTGTTGCTTTAATGATCAGTGCAGACCAGGATCTAGGACTCAGACCTAAAAACAAACTAAAAAGCTGGTTGTAGTCCTGTGTTCATTACCTCTGGACACTGCGTGATTCTTTCTCCAGTGGCCTGGCTCCCACACTTCCCCACTGGCACTCCACTGCCACCTGCATCCCAGCTCCCATGGCAGGCTCATCTCCATATTCTCTCTGGGTTTAGCTTGATTTTCTTCTTGATTTTGGTGGGTGCATTTTCTTGGCCCCTTAGCTTCTGATGGGGCTCCACCTCCAGTAGTACGTGCCCTGGCTGACTTCCACTCTTTTTCATACTCAGCCATCTTCCACCAGGTTTGTCTGCAATTACAACATGCCAGGCACTGTGCAAGCATTCTATATACAGTCACGTGATGCATAACGATATTTTGGTCAATGATAAACCATATGTACTAGGTGGTCCCATAAGATTATGATACTGTATTTTTACTGTACCTTTTCTATGTTTAGCTACACAAATGCTTACCATTGTGTTACGAGTGCCTACAGTATTCAGTACAGTAACATGCTATAGGGATTTGCAGCCTAGGAACAATAGTCTAGACCACCCAGGTTTGTGTAAGTACATGCTATGACGTTTGCACAGCGACAAAATCACCTATCGAGGCGTTTTTCAGAAGATATCCCTGTTGGGACACTTGCCTGTGTATAACTTTCATTCTTACACCAAACTCAAGAGGTAAGTGGTGTTATTAATATTATCTCTATTATGCAGATAAAGAAACTAAGGCAAAAGAAGTCAACTAGCTACATCCATAGCGCTTATAAATGGTCATGCTGGAATCTGAATCCACAATGTCTGGCTTTTAACCACTGTGCTATACAGTACTACTAAATAAAGGATGGACAGGAGAGGAGATAGAAACAACGTGGCTTCCTGATCTGAAAAAAGAAATGCGAGCAACAGTTGTAATCCCTGAGAAGGGAAAAGAAACAATCTCCATTGTAGAGAATTGCAAAGGAGGAAGTGCCACCAGAGGATAAAAAAACCCAATTATTGACACAAGGGGTATTTGTTTCTTAAAAAGGGACAAACTCCTGGAGAGGGTATGCCTGAATTTTTCTCAGTGGAATTTCACTTGCCCTGGCAGGTGGGTGGCAGGGAGAGCTGAGGCCCCTCGAATCACAGCTCCTGGGCGCTGCATCAGAAAAGTCCATTCGTCTTGGTAAAGCCACTCCCACATACGCACAATGTGGCCATCTCGAGTAGGCTCGAGGCTGGACGTGTAGTCCGTCAAGCACACAAAATGAGAACTGTTTTCTCTGCGTGCAGCTGGCGCGCCCTTTCCGCTGGTCCCAGCTGCCTGGAATCTAGCACGCTGGCGGAGGCCACGCCCCTTCATGTATATTCATTACCACGTTCTGCTCAGAGTCTGGGATTGCAAAGCCCCTAAAGAGATTTGAAGGACCTAAGGCGCTTCCTGATAGGGAGTTAGAAGGCAGGAGGGAGCCAGGCTTTGCAAGGGCTTCCTTTAAGGACCACAAACACGGGGGAGGGCAGCGGCACAAGGAAAATGAAGCCTGCTGTTGCTAATCTAGGCTGAGTCAAGTTTATAAAGGGAGCTCTCGGTAGTTTATCAAGTTTTTCAATGTCCCTCCACACAAAGTGCAATTACTGGTGTTTCACAGACAGGCTCTCCCTTCCAGCACTGGAAAGCATGAAAACAACTGAGAGTGGGCTTTTAGCTGGGTTTTACGTGCTTGCTTCAAACACGTGCGATAACTATGCCCCTCTCTCATACGTGTTTCTGTTGCATATATTTTAATCTATGCACATTCTTAATCTATGATTTTTGTATCTGTCAGTCTGTGTTGTGAGCTAGAAACTTTTCTTTCTTTCTTTTCTTTTTTCTGTTTAAGATACAAGGTTTCACTCTGCTGCCCAGCTAGAGTGCAGTGGCTTGATCATAGCTCACTGTAACCTCAAACTTCTGGGCTCAAGTGATCCTCCTGCCTCAGCCTCCCGAGTAGCTGGGACTACAGGCTTGGCCACTATGCCCAGCTAATTTCTGAAGTTTTTGTAGAGATGAAGTCTTGCTGTGTTGCTCAGGTTGGTCTGGAACTCCTGGGCTCAAGTGATCCTCCTGCCTCGGCCTCCCAAAGCGCTGGGTAGAAACTTTTTAAAAAACTTTACAAATACTTATGCTCCTAGATCTAGTTGAGACACAATCAGATTAACCATATGTATTAATACTCATATTTGGCTCTCTATTATTTTTATTAATGGAGAGATTTCCCAACACAGATCATCAGAAAGAGTAGATAGTCCACAAATGTATTTCACTGACTTACAAAACAAGGTGGGTTTCTTGGGAAATGGAATCACTGTCTTTTATTGTGGTTGGGGCCATAAAAGAGTTTATTTTAGAATTCACTTAACAGAAATTACTGCAACCTTGTTGAGTGCATCTATTCCATTAATCCCTCCATTAAGAGAGAGGCTCTGCTTTTTACCTATGAATTGGAAATGGAAGAAATAAAATTATTGGGAGGAAACCAAAGAATAAAAGAGAGTATATTGTGAAAGCATTTAGCTACTTTAAAAGAAGGCAAACCCTTCCCCCACCCCAATTCCATCCCAGAGAATTGAACAAATACACAGATATAAGGCTAGAAGCACTGTGAGCAGCCCATGAGAGCTTATGGGAAATAGGACAAGGATCAAAGCACATAAACCAATGTCCCCGTAAATGTGGAAATTATAAGCAGATAAATTTGCCATTAATCCCCAGTGAAGTTCTAGATGGGATAGCTAAGTAAGCAACTAGCGAGCACTTAAAAAAGATGACGACTGCAAACCAGTAAGAGTTCAGCAGGAACTGGTCACACTAAACTTTATTTCCTTTTTACTTTTTTTTTTTTTAATGAAGTGCTTTACTTCACAACGCCAAAAGCCATCTGACAAAAGGATGGCCTATCTGCCTCCAACCCCCACTTTTTTTTTTTTCTGTGATGGATTCGGTATTAGAAATTATCAAATTGAGCATTTGGCAGCCAAAAGAGAATAGACTTTAGAGGCAGAAGGAACTGGATTTGATTCCGGACTCTGCAACTTATTAGTTATGTGAGTACATTGGGCATCTCCAAGACTCAGTTTTCACAGCTGCAAAATGGAAATAGAATATCCACTTCACAGATAAAGAAAATACAAATAGAATATACAGCATAGGTATTCAAGAAAGGGCAATCATCATTAAGATACAATTTAAAACATAAAAATTCAAATATAAACTCAGAAATGAGAATTGAATTGAATAGTTCATATAAAAAGAATTTTTTATTTATTGGAAACTCAATGTGAAATAACCAAGTAACATGTTTCCAGGTACAAACTGAAGCTTATTAATATAGTAAGTACATGAAAGCCAATAATAATGAGTCCCAATTAATTTTAGTTGGCCAAATCCTACCTGAAATTCTCTGCCCCTCCTTGGGTAGCACACTTGAGAGAGAGTAAGAAAAAAGTAAATAACATCCAGGATGATGTAATACCCGGAAGCCACAATATCAGAGAAATAGTTGAAAGAAATGGTGGTTTTTATCTAGGAGGAAGATTACAGAATGGCTATACACTGATATTTGAAGAGCTATGACGTGGAATAGGGTATAAACTTGGTCTGTACAGCTCTAAATGGTAGAATTAGGACAAATGATTAAAAGTTACTATGAGATAAATTTTGGACCCAACATGTAGAACAACTATTCAACAATGCAATGAACATTCTTGAAAAATAGCAAGCCCACAATTACTGAAAGCATTCCTGCAACAGGTAGAATCCAGCTGTGACAAGTACTGTAGAGGAGATTAAGGTACTAGAAAAGAGAATGGTCAAGCCTTAGATTAGAGTTAGCCATACACCATGTACATGCCACCACCCCCAGCCATGGCAGACTATCACTAATCAATAACAGCTCTCTTTCCTGCTGAGCTAAACTCAGCCTAGCAATCCTTTTAAATGCAGTGCTCCAAGCCATCACCTCCAATTCATTGGAGTTGACAGCCCACCCAACCTAGACGATTCCTTCGTGTTTCTAAGATCCTATAATTTAGAAATTTTCCCCAATAGCATAACTATAAAATATGTCTGTAAATTAACTAGAAGGAAAGTGATAAGTATAAAAATATTCCTAGGTGTCTCTGTAGGTATGTATGTTTATGTCTATATATGTACCTTTGTGTGTACATATATGTGGAATAGTATATACATGGCTTGGTCCCGTCCAAAAACAGGAATCTTATGAGAAAACTACGTATTGACCACAGGAGCCCTTAAATAGTGAATCCCAATTGGCACATGTCGATAGTTAATGGTGTTGCTTTATGAATACCCGCCCATTTTCTCCTCTACAAAATTCAAACCTTTTCCCACTCCTTATAAAATTTTAAACTTATTTTGTAAGTTGTCACTTTTTTATCAAGGGCAGGTTGATAGGAAAGGAAAGAACATGATGAGTTGGCAGAGAGATTGCTAGGGTACTTGCAAACCCTCAAGAGAAGGAGGGATTTTGTAATTAAGCAGAAGTGACCAAAGAGCGGTCAATAAGTGGCTAAATTGCAATGTCCAAAGACACTAGCAAACTTAGATCCCAAGCTAAAAGATGAGCAAAAGGAGCTCCTTCTGGAAGGAGTAGTGGTGAAGACAGATGGGTGGTAGCTCGTATTTTGGCTCCCCAAGTAACTATTAAGAGGAACAAAGAATCCAACCTAACTCTCAAGAGGACGTACAAAGGTGCAAAGATAATTCAGTGGGGAAAATATCATCTTTTCAATAAGTAGTGCTGGAATGATTGGATATCGGTATGCAAAAACAAAGCTCCTTGATCCATACCTCTCACCATATACAAAATTAACTTAAAATGAATCATAGACCTACATCTAAAACTGAAAACTATAGAACTTCTTGCAGTGTTCTTTAAAAAAAAATTAAGGTATTTAAGTTTTAAAATTGAGTCCATTTAAAGAAAAATATAAGTAAATATGAGTACATACAGATGGGATGTAGATATGCAAAAATTGTTAAGTTGGCATCCCACCGTTGCCCTTTGCCACACTGCCTCCAAGGGAGAGCGAGGTGTCATAGCCCCATCCAGGCAGGATGGTGTTTAGTACAGAACTCTAGTCTCAGGAGGAATGTCTGTGCAAACCAGGAAACTATGCCGGAACCTCACTGTGTGGGCGTGGGAATCTCTGCTGGAAGAGGGTAAGAGCAAGCTGCTGTCTACAACCCGGCACTTCCCCAGACTCCCAGAATCTCAAGCTTAGGAGACAGGAGCATGAATCCCGGTTGTCACTAGCCAACACTTGTGCAGTTACTCTTCAGCAGCCTGGCCTGGACAGAGTGGGCTCAGCTGGGCAGGCCCCAACCTGAAAAGTAAAGATATCCATACCTGCAGCTAAGTGAGCCAAGTAAGGTAAGAGGAAGGTGTGTGCTGCTCATCTCATGGCTTAAATTCTTGGACATTAAATTATGAAACTGGTTGCAACATCATCTTTTATTAGGATCAAACTCCAATCTGTTAAGAATTCTAAAAGAAGACCTGACAAATTTTTCAAGGGATCCCCCTGCCAATTAATTTTCTAAGAAAGTAACAAGTAAAATTTTCCTTCCTTGTTTACCCATAAAAGTCTTAGAAATATAAAGGCAGTATGTTGTAAAGCTTAAAACCATTATCTATGGTGTCAGATTGCCTGGGTTCAAATTCTAGCTCTGCCTCCTCTTAGCTGTGTAAGCTTGGCCTGGGTTCTTCAGCTTCCTAAATCTTAGTTTCCTCTTCTGTAAAATGGAAATGACCCAAAGAAAGGAAAAGGTAAAGTGTTTATTTCATGGTGAATTTAGCACATAGCAGGCACACAGTGAGCTACAGAGTTACAGAGCAGAGAGCCAGCTTCAAGATCATCCGGAACCTCTCCCTCCCCCGCTGTACTAGTGGAGCAAGGCCCAGAGACACTGGTGACCTACCCAACATCTCACAGGGGCATTTCCTGCTTTTAGAAACTAAAGTACTGTCCTTTTCATTTCAGTTTCCTTTCCTCTCTTGGTGGTTGGGATCATTTCCCTGGTACCTCCTCCTCTTATGCCAGGCTGACAACAACTTGTACCATATTTTACTCTATGATTTTCCATGGCTTCACTGTGACCCCACATTCTTTCACACTCCTACATTGTGAAAGCTGAACACCATCTGTCATTTGATCGGTGCACAACGGTCCCTCAAGAGCTTCGTGAATGCCTTTTCTATAAAGCATCCTTCCCTTTTAAGCATAATGCAATGTTATAAATTAACTTTCAAGATCTACTCAGGGTAGAAGGGATGATAAGACAGGACCATACATAAACATTCTCCCCCTGGGCAGCATGACCATAAATATACCAAGATGTACCCCTCTTGAGCTAACAACAAATCACCTAATGATCTTCCACTTCCAGGCTTTTAAGAGCCCTTCTCTCAGAAAGAAAAAATAATACATTGGTTTCTACATCATCTCTTCAAATTATAGGCAGAAGCTATTATTCCAAAAGATGATCTAGTCACACAGGCTACTCCAGGTGGAAATCTTTGCCCTTCTGACTATTTTCCCAAAGTCTATAGGGTAGAGTCATAAATTACAGCAGGTTTTACTAATAACAGCTCACCAGAAGGACAAGCTATTTGGAAATTAGGTCACATCTTAGGGCTTTCTGCCAGACTCACACACAGGAATAGTAACATCATTGCCAGAAGTATCTTTGAACACAAAGAACAATGACAAATAATATTGTTCTGCTAAGAAATGCTGAACGGCTGGATTCCTTGTGTATAGGGTGTCTTGGAGGAAAAGTTCCCTGACAAAAAGAAAGGGATTGAGGGAAATGCTTTCAATGTCTGCCTTTTCAAAATAGGCTTTTCTATATCAATTTTCTTATTATAATTTATATTTCCTGCACCTATAGTAAAATGCCTGGCATGGAGTAGGGGATTAAAATATACAGAAATAGAGGAATGAATGATCTATTTTCTCTTCCTCTATTATCCCGTCACATACTGCCTTGTAGGTACACACAAATAAGAACAAGCTTTACCAGTGAAGAGCTCAGACTCTCACTTTAGTTCTGTTTCTGATGTTTGTGGGACATTTAGTCAGGGCTTCCAGTGGCCTTTGAGTGCCCAGCACGCTGCCTTTGTCACACCACCTGTCCTTTCTACCTTGGAGAGGGATCCTTTCTACCTTGGAGAGGGATCCTTTCTACCTTGGAGAGGAATCCTTTCAGGGAAAAGAACAAGTTTAAAGTCCTGCCACAGGTTGTAGCTTGGAGCCTGTTAGAAATGTGGAATCGCAGGCCCCATCCTAGAATCATAACCTGCATTTTGATGGGCTCCCCAAGGGATTCATGCAAACATTCAAGTTTGAAAAGCATTAGTTTGAAGCCTGCTTGGAAGGTGGATCTTCCAAACACCACTGCCTGCTGTTCTCTGAAGATGTCCAGCCTAAGACTATATTTTGAGTTGACAATGGTTTTCAGAAAGGAAGGAAAGACAAGGAGCCCACCAGATTTCCGAAGCTTGAAAATTGACAGCAGTCCTTAGATTCATGGCAAGGGACAGAGCATCTGCTCCAAGGGACAGAGGTGCACTATTGGCACAGGCAAGCAAAACTCCCTTTTGTACACCTCAGCAAGACTTTGAAACTATCCAGGGCCTCTCGTTATTTTTCATCTGTGTGTTTCATAAAAACTCTTGTCAAAGCATTTCAAAACTTGAAATTACAGCTGATTGCCTAGTTGTCTATTAAAAGAATAAAGCTCCTTGTGGGGCGCAAATTCCCAGTTCAGAAGAAATCAATAGAAATTTTTAATCTGTCAGTGATAAATTATTGTATGTATTGATTTTCAGGCTTTTAGGGCTCTTAGCAGCAACAGGGAAAAGGCTAATCATTCTTTGTGTGTGCACTTAGAGCATAGCCCCAGGGAGCAGGGAGCTTGCCCCTTAGTCAAGAATATGTTATAAACAAATTATAGGCAAAAATTTCTTTAACCATGATAAAATTCTCCATTTCAACTCCTCTTTAGCATTTATAAGGCAGACAATACCAGAGATGGAACAAACGTTTAACAGCCATCTGCTTTGCATACAGAATTAGACAGACAGATTCACATGCAGTGTGGTACTTTAATCTTTCTTTTAAAATACTGCCAGCAGCACTGTTCAAGGAAACCCTTTCCTTCAGTGCAAACTCTAAAAAACATACTTCCCTCACCCCTCTCCACCAGTTAAAATCCTACTTATTTTTCGTGGAGCTCCTCTGTGGAACCTTCTCAGAGCCCACAAACTAGAGTTCTCTTGCTCCTTCTGTGTTCCCATAGTAAGTTATGTGATCTTCTAGAACATCATGGAATTCTTTCTTCCTTACAGTATAGTTATTTGACATGCTTTATCTCTATTGCTACACTGCTTGCTGCTTTTTTTTTTCTGAGACAGAGTCTGACTCTGTTGCCTGGGCTAGAGTGCCGTGGCATCAGCCTAGCTCACAGCAACCTCAAACTCCTGGCTGATGCTCACAGCAACCTCAAACTCCTGGGCTCAAGTGATCCTACTGCCTCAGGCTCTCGAGTAGCTGGGACTACAGGCATGCACCACCATGCCTGGCTAATTTTTTCTATATATATTTTTAGTCGTCCATATAATTTCTTTCTATTTTTAGTAGAGATGGGATCTCACTCTTGCTCAGGCTGGTCTCGAACTCCTGAGCTCAAATGATCCATCCGCCTCGGCCTCCCAGAGGGTTAGGATTATAGGCGTGAGCCACCGCGCCCAGCCTGCTTGCTTCTTTAAAGCTACTCCTTATTAATCTTTGTGGCTTTCCATCTAGAACAATGCTTAGCACCTTGTGGGCAGTCCATAAGTATTGATTGATTTGAGCAAATGAGGGCTTATTAAGTTCTCATTATCAAGGAGCTCATAGCCCAGTTTGACCAAAGAACAATCAATATGGAAAAGCAAATTTTAGGAGAAAAACAATGGGACTCCACTAAGGTCTTAGTTCTCTTTGTCAATCAGTCAACAAATATTTAACTAGCACCTATTGTGTACTTGGAAAAATGAAATTATAAAACTAGGAGAAGGAAGTTCCAATCAGTTTAGGATGACAAGACCGGGGGGATGTGGAAGTAAAAGATGGTAAGAGGGAGAAGGCAGAGTTGTATCCATCATTTTTCGATACCATCAGTTCCTCTCCCTCTGATGTACTACTGTCTTCAGTTTCTTTACTTGTTTTCCATGTCCCCATATTGTATGTGCATCTAGTGTAGCTTTTATCACCTTATTTGTAATTAAGTCAGGAAATTAAGTTTGAGCCTAGGCCATAGCTGGGGTTCAAGTATGTCTGTTTTCCAGCAATGACTCAAGGACCAGGACTGTTCTTATAGAAAGGAGCTGAAGCAGAATTTGAAAAAAGCTGCGATCATCAAGGACTTTAGAGGAGAAGAGGCCCAGATACCTCTGCACTAGGACCCAGAAGACAGTGTTGCAGTGAGCAAGGGTAGGGTCATTCTCCCCATTTCTGCATGGAGGATAACTGGATGGCAGTGAGGATGTGGATTGAAGGACTAACCCTCTATTGACATTTGTTCATTGAACATTCACATGTGTATTGAGCAGCTATTAATAGTAAGTGTCCAGCACTTTTCTAGGCCTGATGAATACACAACACTGAAGAAAATGGACAAAGCTCCCACCTTCGTGGAGCTTATTGCTGGTATGTGATGACCAGGAGGCACTCTCTACAGCAGAGTATTTATGTTCTGTTAAACCTCTCTCCCCACCCTCCCCTCCAAAAGGGCAACTAGCTGATCTTGAGAAGGAAATGGCTAATTCTGTGGCCCCATTTTCTTCCTGTCTTTTAGCTGTACATTTGCTTACTGGGATAATCTAGGCTTTTCCTTTTTAGAGCAGATCAGTTTGGAAAACAATAAGAATTCTCTACTCTGAGCTGTTCTAGAAACACTGGCTGCCAGTCAGACTGCCTATTACAGAGATTTTCCCCCTATTAAAACATCTCCTAGAGTTTTTTGAAAACAATGGGAAAAGCTTTAAACTAGTATAAAAAGGTAGTGTTGTCTTCCTCCACCATTAAATAAAAGTTTTGAAAGTTAAAATAAACAAATAAATAAGAAGCACCAGGCACCCGGCCTCCTGGAGGCTTCAAAGCAGCAGCTATGAACAGGGAGAGCTGGACTGGGAAAGCAACGTGTCCAGTAGGGGAATCCAAGTGAAAGCCCTAGGAGGAGGCTGTTTCCACATGTGCAAGTGGGGCGAGGCTGCAAAATCTGGGTTATTTCTCTTATGAGGACCATATTTGTACTTATGGACTGTTTAAACCTGGGCAAATTTGGGTACATTATAAGTTACTTACTTATTTCCTCCCTTATTAAACTATGTACACATTGAGGATAGGGACTTTATCTCACCAGCACCTAGGAGAGTGACTGGCATAGCTAGGTGCCTAATAATTATATGAAAAAGGAAGGAAGAGGGAAAGGCAAACACTCAATGATTGCAAATATTAAAATGGATCTACTTTTTACAAATAGCAGAAATCCATTCAGAGCCAAGACTGGTGACAATGTGATATATCTCCATCAATATCAGATGTTAAAATAAAGTGAGGAGATTGGCAGTATTTCAAAGATACTTTGAGAAATGGCAGCCTTATTGGAATATAACTCCCAGTTGCAACTGCATTTAACAAAATACATTGGATGTCTGAGCTACAGCATGTGTGCTAAAATCTTTCTGATATGTTATAGTCACACCTCATGTGTCAAGTGCTAGATTGTGTGTTATTGATCATAAGGCCTGCAGGAATTCATCATCAGGAAAAGTTTTCATCTACCCATTTTTTTAAAAGAATTAATATTACAATCCTGGCACTGAAATACTAAACTAAAGAAATGGAGAGCCAAAAAGAAAAAATGACATAAAACTGATCAACATCATAACCAAAAAAGGAGTAAAACAATTAAAGTCCTACCGAAAAAGAAAATCTAAAAAGAATGGTAAGGATGCCTTTGTTTACAGATAACAGAAACAAACTCTGGATAGTTTAAGTAACCAAGAAGATTTGTTGAACAAGTAACAATGAAGTGATAGTCAGCCAGTTCACTCCAATATGGTTATCCTACATGTTTATGGTTGGCTGGTGTTCATGCTGTACCCTTTGTTAAATATTTTGGCCATCAGCCCTGGATACTAGAGTTCCTCATAAACTACAATGGCTAGATGTAGCTGGACCCCAAAATGGATGAGAACCTATAATGTCAGATAGGCCAGTTTTGGCAACAAGCAACAGAAATCTCAGACTCAAGCTGGCTCATCATAGCAGGGATTGGCAAGTGACAGCCTGTATGTTGGCCACCTGTTGTACTTGAACACATTTATGTCCATTCGTGTATGTATTGTCCAGGGCTACTTTTGAGCTACAACAGCAGCCTTGGTTAGTTGTAATGAAGGGCTTACAGTCTGCAATCTTAAAATATTTACTATTTGGCCCTTTAAGATAAAGTTTGGTGACCCTTGGCTTCTATAAAGGTCATTTATTATCTTATATATTTTATCAAGTGCCAAAGTGCACTCAAAAATGCCATCAAAGGCCCACGCTTTTTAGAATTCTTCTTGCTGCCATCTTCAGTGGTGCCCTTCTCCCGGGGTGGTCACCTTCATGGTGGCAAGAGAGCTGACACTGGTCATCAGAACTATGTGCCTCCTTGTTCATGTCCAGCAGAAGAGTATTTTTCCCCAGGGCATGGAATATAAATCTTCAATCAGATTGGGCCAATTTATAGCATGTCCCCATCCCTGGATCAATACAGTTGCCAAGAGATTGCCCTGCACATACTGTCTTAGACCAATCCGCAACCACCTCTGGGGATGGATGGACCCAGAGCAATATCAGCATTAAGAAATGGAGAGTGAATGCTAAGTAAGTGAGAAACAGTTCCAGGACAACTGGGCACTAGAGGACTATGGGAACTAGAAATCTTCTCCTTTTTCCCTCTCTAAATCTCTGGTTCCCTCTTTGGCTCTAATTCGTTGTTCTTTCTTATCACAATCTGATTTCTTTTGCTTCTCCCAACACACAATGGAAAATACAACTTTCGATACCTTAGATACTTACTATTATAGTCTAATAGCTCAAAGAGACAGATCTCTCTTTTTCTCCATCTTATTTTCAAATTCTTGGGGAAAGATTTTGATTGGTCCAGACAGGGTCAGGATCATCCTTCAACCCAAAGTGGAGTTATGGTATTGAGTTTGGAAACTCTCGCTATACCATGTGGATTGTAGTAACAGTAGAGAGTGGGTTAATTCTGGAAAAGTGTGTCGGGGGCAAATAGGCTAATAGGTGTTTGCTACGGTATGTTAATTTCTTCATGTCAGATTAAATAGCTCAATATTTTCCATTATAAGTGATCGTGTGCATTAGGATTATTTTTCATTTTGAGAAACACAGACATAAAAGAACAGTTATTTAAACAAGATAGTTTATACTTCATATCAAGCTGCAGAAGTAGGCAAGCTGGTGTGACATTTCTGCCCACTCATCTGCAGTGCTACGCTCGTCTTCATGGCCCAAGATGGAAGCCAGAGATCCTGCTTGCATGTCCACAACTGTAGGCAGCGGGACAGAGAAAGGGACAAAAAAAGGGCAAGAGATACACACCATCTCTCATATAAAGAAAATCCCAGAAGTTGCCATATAATACTTCCAGTTAGTCCTTGGCAAGGGAAACTGAGAAATAGCTTCTTTTTGTTGTTGTTGTTTTACTGGACAGCTACATGCCCAGCTTAAAAGTTTGGAAATCTATTACTGTGGAAGAAGAGAAAGTACATTAAATGACCAATACTGATTTTTTCATTTTTAGAATACATAAGACTCTTAAGCTAAAAGAGTTTCTTTTTATTAATTTATTTTTAATTGACTAACAATTGTGTATCTTTATGGGGTTCAATGTGATGTTATGGGGTACAATCTATGTATACATTGTAGAAAGATTCAATCAAGCTAATTAACGTATCCATCACCTCACCAACTTATCACTTTTTTGTGGTAAGGACATTAAAAATTTATTCTTTTAGCAATTTTGAAATGTACAATACATCGCACTGCATGGTGACCACAGTTAAAAGAATTTCTTTTTAACTCAGAAGGGAAAAAAAGTAGTCTTCCTTAAGGAACATAAAGGAGAGTTTTAAAATAGCACTCTTGTCTTGTACCCTCATAGTTGAAATTGAAATTTAAGTTAAAAGCAACAGTACAGTAACAGAAAAATTTACAAAACACAGACATTGTTTACTTATGTCATGTTTGGCCTTTGAATAAAGGCGATGCTGTATCCTCCTGAGGAATTATCTGCCAGACTGTAACAATCAGTTCATCACTTTAGACAAAATTCTGTGTAATTCTGTAGGTGTTGTGGTATAAAAGGAGACATATTAGCATTCCTTAAATTCACACTCCCTTTTAGAAACATAAAATGCTGAAAAGCTATTATTTAAGCCTGGGAACCTTCTCCCACTGACTAGGTTATCAAAATGGAAATATTCAGAATGACCAGGTGCATTTGCTCAACTAAAAAAAAGTGGTCCAGTTCTACTTACTGCAATGATAGCTTGTAAAGGCTCCATCAAAGGGTTTGTAACTTGCCTTTCAAATTATGATTAATGGGCCTACTCTTTTCATAGCTAGTTTCCTATGGAAAGAAGATTCAAATAATATTCTCCATGCTACTGTGGTCTGTTCTTAATAGTGACTACCACAAGCCTGACTCAGTCAATTTAGATTTAGAAAAAAATAATAAAGCTCAGGTCTTATGCCTGTGAATGAATGGGGAGTAGAGAAAGAGATTTTTTTAGTACCTGAAAAGTTCCAGCAAAACTAAGCCTCATTGCCAAGGGTGTGCCAGCTGTTCCGGGCAACGCCTTTCCTGCAGTTAGGGAGTACAAGAGCACGTACGTCAAGTATTATTTGGTGACAAGAATAGAACATTATTCTGAGCAATAAAGTGTTATTCAAATTCTACCAAAGTACACAGATGCTGTAACATGGTAATTATTCTAAGAAAGAGTGTTTAATTTAGAAATTACCTAACCTTTTTGGTTTCTATTTTTGATGACATTTGTAATCTAAATGAGCAACAAACCTGTGCCTCTCAGTCTTTTCCATCAAACTCCAAACCTGATTTGCAAGTTTATTTTAGAATCAGCAACACATTTATTAGCGTGCAATCTGGATCTCAGAGATGTAAGGCCATTCTAGGTCCAGGTAATCTGCAGACAAGGAATGGAGAAATAAAAGGAATTAGTGCTATTGTTTCCAAGCAAAGCAGAAGAGTAACTATGTCACCATTTGACTGTCACCTTCCCCTCCTGTCTGCCCCAAGAAGTCTGGGCAGAAGAGAAAGTCACAGAATGGCTGATGTTTGTTGACTGTTAGGACTTTAGCCTTTCCCTGTGAACCAATAGAATAGTCAATCCAACCTTGATTATACTTAAGTTTTAGATCTTCAGCAAATCCACTCATTACGTCATTCTTTTGGCAATAATTTTTCAAGCACTTATCGGTACTGGGCTCTGTGCTAAACTATGAGTATATACAGAATGATCAGAAAAGGTCACCATTCTCAAAAAACTTACCACCCAGTGATGGTGGTACTAGTTTCAATTATAGAAAGAATCAGCATGCATATAGGAAGTGATCGACAGGAAATATGTACAAATTATCATAATGTTTAGATGGAATTGTGGGTAATTTTTTTAATTTTCTGAACTTCCAATAGTGTTATTTTATTCCTGTAATTATATTCCCTTAATGTTTTTGATTTTTTTAAAAAAAACCAGTAATCTCAAGTCCTAGTGTTAAAAATTGAGTGATGAATTTTGATTTCTTCAAATAAAGCTACTTTAAGTAGTAGTCCATTATAAATAACAGACAGTTGCCTTTTTTCCTTTTTCTTTTCTTTTTTTCTTTTTCTTTTTTTTTTTTTCTTTTTTATTTGATGTGCCCCAGGCATGAAACAGCTTTGGCTACCAACCTAGGCAACAAGCTAGGATAAACAAAGGACTGTCCATCTGCTCTGCCCCTGACTGATGTAATAGCAACACCACCAATGAGGTGTCTTTGCTCATTGCCAGGGGGCAACAGTTGCTTTTTAAAAAGATACAATCATAATGCAGATTCTATCTATCATATGCATAATACAGTTATTATGGCAAATCCACTTAAGGCTTCCTGGGAGGAGGGAAAAAGGTCATGAGTAAAAACCAGAGAATAAAATAGCTTATGCTATTTTAGGCCTTCCAGTGAGGACAGTGAGAGAAATGACCCTTTTTAACCTCTATACAAACCATGATGTCATTTACTACGCACCTACAACATAGTGGCTAAACTTACCAGGAAACACTTGAGCAGCCTCCGAAATTGCGTCATTAGTGCATGTAGTCTGTCTCATAATACTGACAAAAGCACTTCTTGAAATGTCTCAAAGAAGAGAAGTATTGATGTAAACATGTAACAGCTATAGTGGTTGTCAGACGTGGACCAACAGTAGTCAACGGTTTTACCCACAAACCAAATTACTGTTAGGAGTCCACCCACTTGCAGCTGAAAAAACAGAGCCATGAATTCAAGGCCCCTGACAGTGCTGTGAGTACTACGAACACTGTCCTGATGGGGTTTATGAGTACTACCCTTCAAAGATAGTATAGTATAATATAGTTTTCACCATGAAACCTGACTAATTCTATCCTTTAGCTAAATGCCTTCAGAGCAGTATGAGTATTCAAAAGGAGGCTTACAAAAAAAAAAAAAAAATGGGATGGAAAGAAGAGATGCTTATCAAGTTCTTCAAAAGTAACAATGGAGGTGAACAAACTGTTGTGGGTGCTTTTAATCTCTGAGTTTACAAAGTCATATGCTCATGTCTGTCAGCAGGAAGTAAGAGATAAAAATCCCCTTTAAAATCACTGAATCAACAGAGATACAGTTTTTACAGACTTTTCTCATTTCTGGCATTAATGCCTCTGAAGTTTTGAACTTTCATTCATTCAAATGTATTTATTAATTTCCTAACATGTGTCAGACACAGATCTAGTGCTTAGTGAACTAAACCAGCAAAGGTCTCTGTCCTTATGGAGGTTACAGTCTAGGTGGAAGACAGAAAATAAACTATAACCACAGTAAGTCACTTCAATAGGAATTACATGTGATAAATGCTATGGGAAAAGGAAATATTAGACCTGGGTAAGGGACAGGAGTGCTGAGTATGGAGAGGGAAGGCAAGTCCAGTTCTAGAAAGGTGGCCTCTCCGAGAAGGTGAGAACTGAGCGAACATGTGACGAAGGTCGGGCAGTGGGCCATGTGCTCACGGGGAAGCATCCCAGGCTGAGAGAACACACATGTCTGGGGTGTCCAAGGAACAGCAGGGAGACCAGCACGGCTGGAGTGGCATGAGGGAAGGTGAGCTTAGCAAGAGTTGAAGCCAAAGAGGTGATGGGGAGCAGGTTGTCTGGGTTACGGAGGCCTTTGTGAGGTCCTGTATTTTACTCTGGATGATAGAGGGTGCCATTGTGAATTTTTAACAGAGGAGTGACTTACACATTTGAAGTATCACTCTGACTGAATTCATGCAGTGTGGCAAGGTAGAAGTCGGGGAGACCTGGTAGGAATGATTGTGATACTCCAAGAGAGAGACCGCGGTGGCTCAGAACAGAGTAGTAGCAATGGAGATGGTGAGAAGTGGTCAAATTCGGGATGCATTTTGAAGGAGGAGCCAACAGGATTTGGATGTGAGAAAAGAGAAAAAGAGAGAAGAGTCAAGAAGAACTCTAAAGGTTTTGGATAGAGTCACCGTCACCTGAGGGGGTGTAGGCTGTGAGTGGAGCAGGCTTCAAAAGGAAGAACAGGAGTCCAAGTTTGGACTTGTTAAGTTTGATATGTCAAGTAGACAGTTGGATAAAGGTCTGGAGTTCAGGAGAGAAGTCTGAGCTGGAGGTATACATTTGGCAGCTTCTAGATGGCATTTAAGGCCATGAAACTGGGTAAGATCATCAAAAGAGTAAGTAAGGAAGACCAGAGGCCCGAGGACAGAGCCTGGGGGCCCTCCAAGATTATAAGATCAGGGAGAAGAGGAGGGACCAGCAGAGGCGTCTGATGCTCAGTGAGGAGGAGGAAAGGGAGAAAGGGTATGTCCTGGAAGCCGGGTAAAGAAACTGTTTCAGAGAAAAGGGAGTAAACAGCTGCGTCAAATGCTACTGACACCTAAGATGTGGCCTGAGGTCTGACCAATGGACTTAGAAAAGTGTAGGTCATCGATGGCTTGGAAAAGGCCAGTCTTGAGAGTGTTCAGGGGAAACACCTCTTTGGAGAGAGTTTAAGGGGCAATAAAAAGAGAGAAATTGGGAAGGTAGAGGCAGCAAATGCAAATAATCCTTTAGAAAATTTTGCTTTAAAAAAGGGATAATAAAGAAAAGGAGCTGTAGCCCCATTTTTCTTAAATGTTTCTGTTATGTATTAATGTGAAAAATTTATAACTGCCAAATGAATGCTCTATTTTTCAAGTCTAATATATGTCTAGTAAACACCATGTAATTGCTAGAAAATTGATTATTTACTATGGAATTAGTTAACAAACTACAGATACTGTTTTCTGTATAAGGTAATTTCAGAGATTATAAAAGCTCCTTTATGCAAAAGAGGCCTTCTCAAATGGATATATATTTTGGGTTTCTCGCTCCTATCCTTCTCAAAATGTGCCATTCATCTCAAAAGGAACACCGTAGTGAAGCCTAAGTTCAGCAAGCTTTGCTACTCATACCCAGGACCTTGCACCTCTCAGCATCCAATGTCTTACCTCCAGTAACACTGTGCGAGGGGAAAGGGAGTGTGCATTGCTGTGCGGGTCCCGTGGGTGTGGGGAAGATGGGGACAGAGAATTGTGTCTCAGAAGTCAGATCTAACTCCAGTGACCAATTTTGATTATAATATTGGTTTTTCTTTTAATAACTAAAGCTAACTTCAAACCCAAAGGCATGTGTGTTTGTTTTTAGGACTTTCTTTCTCTTTAAGGAGTAGAAAGAGCAGGAATTTTTGCTATTCTGCTCTTTATCACATTCAAACTATATATATAAGCTACATCATGACATCTAAGTCACTGCTGATATTCTGAAACTCACATTTTAACAATCTGATTTAATTTAAACAGTTTAAAAACATCCTCAAAAAGAGATAATATTTATTGCATCCACAATCATAAGTTTCCAAGTAAAAGGAATATGTTTTATCTTCTATCTTTTTACTGACACAGATCATTCCTCACCTAGCTATAAAAGTAAGTATTATAGTTTCATTCTGTGAGAATAAATGTTGAAATCATATTTAATATACCACAGAGAATTTACCGCTACTGGCATTTTTAAAAACTACAAATAACTACTAATTTTCAGAATTATAATTATCCATAAGATTAAAATACTATGAAGAAAACTCACTGCTGTCCGAGCAACTTTCCAACTGTGTACAGCAGAATGATCAAGAGCACTAGCTTTGGGACCAGCGAAGACTGTGATGACCCAGGAAATGCCAATGAAGGGGTGGGCTCACCCTTTTGGGTCCATCTGGGCACTATGGGGGCAGGCACAGCAAAGGGTGGTGTCCAGGAGGTGGCAGCCCTCACGAAGAAGGGTCTGGAAAGACAGAACGTCAGGAGGATGCGGGGCCTCATGCTCACACACGGCGCCAGCTACTGTGGGGCAACCAGGCCTCCGTGCAGCAGAAGCAGCAGTACGTGGAGAGCCATATGCTCAGGCCCTGGCAACCTGCAAGTAGGAGAAGTTCCAGGACCAGCCAGCCCAATACACCTGCAACAACAAAGCCAAAGATTTGATGGATGCAGGGAGCAAGTATGTGGATGAGCACATAAACCACATCACTTCGATGATCAAAAATATAAAGGGGTCTTCTCTCTCATCCACTGGCAAATAAGAATCTTTGATAATAGCCACCAGGGATGGGAGCAAGAATCTATATACCTCTATGAGATGTTTTGTCTTTTAAAGAAGGGGTCCCCAATCTATGGTGAGTTGTATAATTATTTCATTATATATTACAATGTAATAACAATAGACATAAAGTGCACAATAAATGTAATGCACTTGAATCATCCTGAGACCATCTCCCAGCCACCCTGGTCTGTGGAAAAATTGTTTTCCATGAAAACGGTTCCTGGTTCCAAAAAGGTTGGGAACCGCTGTATTAAAAGAATGGGATGTTTCATCTTTTAAGCAAAATTAAGGAATGAAGAAATCAAGCATTGCATCAAGTTCAAGTAATGTGTTAACTTGCCACTAGACACTTGGCTCCATCTTACATTTTAATCCATAGCAACAGAAATGGAAGAAAGTGATGCTAAATTTTGGGTCGGGGTAGCACTAGGTTTTTCTAGAGCCCAGACTGCATGCAGTGAGAGCTGATTTTAGCAGTATGGATCTCCCTTGTCCTACCAAGCCAAAGCCCTCAGAAGTACCAGTTGTTCATGGTACACAAGTAGCAACAGACTGGCAGGTTCCCCTAATCTGCCTGTGGTCTGGTGAAATTTGAAGAGGGGTAATTCTGTTTGTTGCCAGCCTCCCGTATAGCAGATGCGCCACTACACCATTCTCCACAGGCCATGAAGAAATAGCCATGAGGTCGTTTGTAATTTGAAGAGAAAAAATATTTTGGGCATATTTTTGTTTGGTTTGCTTTTAATATTTGCTACAGTGTGAATGTGTCCCTCAAAGTTCATGTGTTGGAAACTTCATCCCCAATGCAACAGTGTTAAGAAGAGGGAGCTTTAAGAGGTGAATGGATTAATGCTGTTGTTACTGGAGTTGGTTAGCTATCACTGGAGTAGGTTTCTGAAAAAAGATTAAGTTAGATCCCTTCCCAACCCCCATGGGATAATATAGCCAGCAGGACCTCACCAAATGCAGTCCCTTTGACCTTGGACTCCCAGCCTCCAGAACTGTAAGAAATAAATCTGTTCTTTATAAGATTACCAAGTCTCAGGTATTCTGTTATAGCAGCACAACATGGACAAAGACAATAATCAAGGGCTTGAAACTGATGAAGATGTAGAGCCGGGCTGGGCACAGTGGCCAGCCTATAATCCCAGCACTTTGGGAGGCGGAGGTGGGAGGACTGCTTGAGGCCAGAGGTTTGAGACCAGCCTGAGAAACATAGACCTCGAAGAAAGGAAGGAAGGAAGGAAACAGAGAGAAAGAAAGAAAAAGAAAGAAAGAGAGAAAGGAAGAAAGGAAGGAAGGAAAGAAAGAAGGAAGGAAGAAAAGAAGGAAGAAAGAAATGGAGCTGGGAGAGAAGGGTCAGGATTAGAACTTTTAGAGGTGCCTGGTGGATGTGCCTTTCTTACCACAAAGACACAGCTATGCCTTTCTTGAGGTTCTTACACATCACATCTTTCTGCCTGAACCATATTAGACATTTCCCTCTAATGGCCTGACATCATAGCTCCCAGTGCCACCTCCCTGCCCTTCTGCAGGAGAATGGTGGGAAGGGCAGTGAAGGGAAAAGGGACTTTGATTATAACTTGTACCAGTGTCTGGGAATGAGCACAGAAAGATGGATTCTTGGCTGCTTAATTAGGAGGAGTTGTAAAGTACTGGATGTGGGAAGACTTGTTTTTTTTTTTCTTGAGCAAAATGGGATGAGAGCCTAAATCTGTCATTGAGTACTTAGCCCCCTGAAGTTACAGACCCCACTAAGAAGATGCCCTGGCAACAGTGAAGATAAGGAAGCTATGTCCCATTTAGCACAATGGAGGGCCAGCCCCCTTTATCAAATACCACTTTTGGTTAAGCCAGGAGCCTCTGAGCCATACCATATTCCTCACTCGGCACAGGCATTGTGCAGATCAGCATCTTGCTCTTTTTCTACCATCTGATTACTTGAAATAACACAGCCTGTATGTTTGCTACTTCAAGTCTTTGATATATTTTCCTAGTGATTAAAAAATAAATAAGGTTTACTTCACCCACCCACTTCACTCCCAATAAAGCCACAACTAGGAATCAGACTGATATTTGAATCCCTGCCCCTTGACTTACTCCCTAGGTGGCCTTGAGCCATTATTAACCCTCCAGGGCCTTGGTTTCATCACTGGTATAAAAACAAACAATAGGACTCAGTTGCCTGCCTTCACAGGTGGAGATCTAGTGGGTTAATGCAGGAAAATCATTTGGCAACTAGTAAACTCTCAACAGTTGGTGGCTATCAGAATTCACTATCTGGATGAAGAGGATACAGTCAGGAGCCCTCCCAGACAGACCCTGGGAGGAAGAGCTGCCAAAAAGCGTGCAGTGGGGAAGGGGGTGTCAATGCTGCTGGCACAGCTCCCTTTCCTCAGGAGGTCCCAGGAGGGGCCACACGCCTCCCAGTGCTGCCTGCAGCATCCTCATGCATGCTGAGTACTTCTCTGGTGGAACCGAAAATACTTGGAGAACTTTGCAAAGGTCAATTGTGGTTAACAATCTATCCCCGTGAGAACCTCATACCACAAGAACACACATACACGCATACACACATATGCAGACACAAACACTAATCCAATTTAAGAGCAATCAAGAGTTAAGGAGGTAGGGCAATGCTAGGACATTATTTTCCCTGGATGTAAACTGCCACAGAGCAGGGCCAGAGAGATCCTGGGACCGGTCCCCAGGGGGATTCTTTTAAAGAACTTTGATAAAATGTGCAAAGCTAGTGTAGGAAGTAGTAAGGTGGTAACAGTCGTTAAATGATGGAAGGGTTCTGTAAGAACTATTGAATTGGTTTGATTGAAGTTTCTTTTATATATTCACTCCTATCACTTCCCAGGTCAGCAACTTTTTCCAGGTGACACAGTAAAAGGGCTGGCAGTGCACAGGGCTAAGCTAAGGACTGTCAATACTGCTCCCTAAAATATTTTCACCCCTGGTTTGGGGGGTGGGGGAAGAAGACCCTGCTTCTTTCTACAGTCTTTCCCATTACTTTGCTGGTAATAGCACCTAAAAGACTCATAAAACAAATCCCAAATTTGATATAAATTTACAGCTGAGTAAATATGAGCATAGGCTTTGGGATCCCATAGAATTGGAGCTCCGACTAATACCAGCAGGGAAAATTTGGCTGTAAACTAACCTCTCAGAGCCCCTTAGAGCCTTGGTTTCCTCATCTGTTAAATGGGTCTTCATAAGGCCTACTTTTCCAGGGTGTTCCTGGCATCAGACGAGAAATGTGTGCAAAGCCCCAGCACCATGCCTGCCACACAGGAACCACTCAGTAAATGGTAGCGCATTATCGTTACATAAAGGGAGTAATGATTTCTTCAGTGGTTTCTTTCAGTATAGGAGTTTCTATCCATCCCAATACAGGAGAGAGAGTCTAATACATCAATCGTTATGTGATTTGTAATGACGCTGTACAACTCAAATTCCTATGGAATGTTTAGTGTAATCAATCTGAAGCTCTCAGCAAGATCCCTGGGCCAGATCTTCAAACCCAGTATCACTGTAACAAAGAACCAGAGGAGGGGAAGAAAAGCACCGCTGTGTTAAGTACACCCACGCTCCCTTCTCCCAAAGGATGTTTGTGCCCATCTCTTGATGACTTCAGTTCCCAGACAGCACGGCCTCTTGGGAAACAGGAAGTAGCAAAATGCCAGTGAGAAAATCCCCACACGAAGATCAGCAGTAAATCTCTTCAGGCAACAGTTCGGTCAAAAGGGGGAAATTCCCCCACCGGCCCTCAGAAACAGTCCCTGAGGAAAGCTCGGAGAAGGTTCGTTTGGGAAATCCCCTCAGAGGCAGCAGAACAGAAACGGAAAGCTGCTTCTTGAGAGAAACCGGACCGAGCCAGCCAGTGAGTGGCTGCCTGCGGAGCGGAGCGCTGTGTGTCAAGCCTGCTGCTGCTCCTGCCTGCTTCCCCCTTTCCATCCTGATCCTGAGGGGAGCCCCGAAGGGACCCCGTAGCCAGAGCCTCTTGACACCCGCTCTGCCCAGGCTCCCAACCCCGGGAATTAGTGCCACAACGCCTAGCCTCTTGGCACGGATTCATTTCTCGTTAGGACCTCCTGTGACTCGTCCCCCGTGGGGAAACAGCAAGCCACAGTTGTCACACTGTGAGTTTCCCTCACAGTCATCCTGTAGCAAGCCCATCAGGTTTACCGGGTTTTAATCTACATGTGACCTTGGGGTCACATTTCTTAGCTGCTGCTAAGCTCCAAGAGGCAGGGAGGAATCTTTCCCATGAGGAAGAAAAAAAAAAAAAATCACATAAACCTTGTCCTGTGCAGGGCTTAGAATGGAATATCTGCAGATGAGCTGTAGCAGAGAAAGGGCATAAACACAGCTAGGAAGAGCCCTATGGATCCCTGACCTCCAGATGCAAATGAGACCTTGTCACTGCTGCCACCAGTTCTCCGTGAATCGTTCCCACTCCCTTAGAACTTCTAGTAATATTTGGTGTTTTGTTTTGTTTTGTTTTTATGAGTGACTTAAAGTGACTATTTCAGGGAAATAACAAAAATGAGATTTGAGTATAAGAAGGAGGAAAGTAGACTTCTTCGTGACTGCTTAAATTTCTTTTACGGTATGTTTAGACAAAATAGGTATCAAATTTTGGAAAAGCGTTGTTAAAGGAGAAAATACTCTGAGTTTAAAGTCCTATAAAAATTATGCTCCATTAGAATATTTGTGTCCTTTTATGTAGTCAGGACCCACTGTTGTATGATTCACAATTATAGATTCAACTTTCAAGTATTTTTTGACTCCTAGAAAATAGCCCTGGCAAAGCCACTTTTCTGATGTCAAACAAACATGGTTCTTGTTCACTTCGATTCCTGTGGCTTTGTTAAGATACTTTTTTTCCAAAAAATGTAAAGATTCTTAGCCACCTACTTTTTCCTATGCTTAAAAAGCCAGAAAACTCCTTTTTCATGTTTCCTAGCAATTAGACTAGTCCTTAAATTGATTTTGTAGATGCAAAATCATTACAATAGTTAGGTTTAAACTACTAACAAAGTCGTCTACACTTGAAAATTCTAGATAAATTGTCAACATACACTCAAGAGGTATTACTTCCATTTTTCACCTGGGACCCTAGGAGGTATTCAGTTCTTAATTCCTAACAAGACCAAGGAATATTTCTGATTTAAGGGGAAAGTTTTCATCTGCTCTCAGTGCCACTGTAGTTATGAATATGAAATCAATTAAGTAAAGATGCATGTCAGCAAAAAACCAGCCCTTTAATGTAGGCACAGATGAAACAGATTCTAACATGGATCTGAGAGTAATAAATAAATTTAAAAAGAAAAAGAGAGCATAGAGCAACTTTGATAGAAGTAATCTGTTTGCCTTTGCCCTGGAAAGTTTATAGTGTTTTAAGCAATTGTAAACATGTCAGTCTACGTGGATACTGTTTCCATAGTAGCATAGCAACAGTTAGGAGTTTCTCCAAACATACCCCAAAGGAAACTAAAAATAGCTTGTCTTCAATATCAAAATACATACATATACATATTCAGACAACAGTACACAAAATGATATGTAATTAAGTTCTGCAGACACCAACCTTTCACATAAGCACATCATAGGTAACTTTAAAAATCAATGAGTGCAGGGCCTTTATAAATGGAGAAGAAACCAAAGAGTCCAAGAGAGGGAGAGGCAGATATCACCTTGAATTCTAAGATCCCAGGGCCTTGACACCAAGTGCCTCCAGCCACTGCTTTGGCTGCTCTCTCTGACACTTCTCTTGCCCCCAAGGACCTCTGTGTGCTATTCACCTTTGACTCTTGCCAAAATTGGAGTTGAGTGTATAATACATACTATGAACTCCACTTATTGCAGTATTCTCTTATTTTCTTAACTTTTCCAACCAGTTCATTTCATCCACCCAGAGAGATGGAATGGTAGTTGCATTTTTTAAAAATGTAAAGCCAAGTGTCATGCTTTCCCGATGAACTTACTTAAACCAACACTCAGTGACAGAAATAGTGATTCCAAAATGAAGACAGTGTCAGTACATTTTTGGACCTTTGCTGTTTGTACTTTTTATTTATATCCAAGAATTACAAGTATTTTAAAAACATCATCTAGTGGGAAATATTATTACTAGAGTATATATAATTTACCATCTAAACAGGGACACTTGAGAGTGAAACGGAGTGTTATTTATAATTACATTGGGAAAACAGATGTAAACCAAAACTGTCCCAGGCAGGCCCAGACTAATGGTCACACAATTTTACACATAAGAGTATAAGTGTCTTGAGGGCAGGGGTGATGTTTTATTTATTTTTGTATCCTCAGCACCTTCTGAAGTACGTGACACCTAGAAAGAAGTCAATAAATGCTTGTTAAATTAATAAATTTACTCATCATATTGTGTTTTTATAAAACTTTTTAAAGTATTTTTATACATAATACTAAGCTGAACATACTTCTTTTTTTAGGTTCATAGTCCACATGCCCGGGGAAAATAAAATCTCATATAGCACTGCAGGGTGAATCTTCCTTCTTCATCATCTTTACCTCTCCCTAGAAGTAAAGAGGATAAAAATGGAAAAGTAAAATGTATCCATGAATCATAAAAAAGATAATTCTATCAGTCTGGGATGGTTTATGAAAGCACTAAAGAAGGGTTAGAATAAGAATTCAGATAGGAAGCAATTTTATAATCTCTGCAATGGTTATGATCCTGGTTTCATTTTTCTTTGCCAGGAATGTTGGCCCCTGGGAGAGATGCAGAACAAGTAAGGAATGAGTACACTCTGACTAGGAAGAATGTTTGTCTTTTATGATGTGGAGTGGAGAAGAGTACTAGCATCAGTGAAATCCCAGGAGTGAAGGTAAATGCCTCTTCCCTTTCTGCCCGGATCTGCCAGTTTTGCAGAGAATGCCTTACAAAAGTCATTTTCCCATTTAATGGGCCTGCAGTTCTTGGTTTAAACGCTACATCAAAGGATTGTTATGGGAACTTATCATTATATTCAAGTGAAGCAATCCTCCTGTGAAAAGTGCTATAAATCTCCCTACTCCTCAGTGGAAAGGCAGCAGAGTTTGGGAGATGATACTACCTGTCTTTATTATCTCAGACTACAGCCAGGCTGTTTGTTTGGGTTTGCAGCCAGATTATTCTACAGAATATTTCCTAACTTCTGTGGGCTCCAGTTTCTTCATCTTTTAAAGAGGGAAAATAATTGTACCCCTTCTGGGGTTGTTTGTGAGAGTAAAATGATATTCATGTAAAACACCTACAACATAAATGTGATTATGTCGTCTAGCTATTATTGTCGTCTAGCTCTATATTTCTTTGGACATTGGCAAGCATACTACTGGGGAAAAAAATCGTAATTAAAGACAAAAATTCTGCTTTCATATTTCTAATCCAAATCAACCCAAATGTGTATACCTAATGCCAGAAGGAATCTGCTAGGCTTTAGCCCACTTATGGACTAGATCCTATTTTCATCTCTCTCTCCAGAATTCAATTGCTTATTACTCTCACACTAAGGAGACTTCGTGTTTTATTATTAGTGTTATTATTATTCATTAAATTCCATCAAATTCAAGCCAGTTTGCATCTTGGGTCATAACTAGCCACTACATTTTAGGGAAAGCTGAAGGCCTGTACCAAAAGAATGATATCTCTTCTTTAACATCTAATTTAGAGGCTAGGAAAGTTCCAGAGAAGTGTGTTTATTTACAGAATTATGAAAGGCTTTATATTTAATGAATTTCTGGTGCCTAAGGGTGGGCGTGGGGGAAATAGGCTCTTTATAAATATCAAATCATGTTATCTACAAAGTGTGCCAGTTAGTTAAATAGAGCCAAATTCTGTTCAGTTTGATAATTACTGAATTTGACATTCACAGAGGTTCTTTTTAAATTTTGGGAATAAGAAATCTACAAACTCATTAAATTATAAAATGTTTCAGCCCTATTATCCTAATACAATTACCTTATGAACTACATTGCCACAGGAAGTCTTTGGGACAGCTTCTGATGTTTAGAAAGACTCAGTAAAAAGGGTTTGATTCATATATAAAAGCCACCACAATGTGGTTTCAAAATATAAAATTGAACATTAATCCATCTGATTTAGGGTTATGGTTAATGATTCTAAGGAAAGATATTGTTACTCATGCCTAACACAAGTTTTCTGTCCAACAAATCTACACTGGCGTTCAAAGTAATGAAGGGCAAAGGAAACAGGATCCAAACTTGTTTAAGAATATTTTGGGGCAGGAAACGGCCATAACATCTGTCTGTTTCTTTTGAGTAGTAATAGCAATAATTTATTTATCTAGCGGTATTACCATTTATCCCTTAGCCAAATCAAGGGAAATATAATTATTTACCACAAAATAGGAATTTCTAATGAGACTTTTATGATCCAATGCATTTAGTAAGCTATAAAGTTCTAAGTAACACCTGGATTTTCTTAGCACCTTGATTTCTTCAAATCCCTCCTGAAATGTCCATGTGCTAAGGAATGGAACAAGCATGGTGGGGTGGAAGTACGTGGGACTGAGAGTAGGAGAAATAGCTTCTTGTCACAGTCACAGTTCTGTGACTTACTAGCTATGAACTTGGGCAAGTTCTTTGGCATTAAAATGTTGTTAGAGAACAGCAAATTCACATGGCCTCAAAATATCACCCCACAGAGTACTTCTTAATTATGGAAGAAGAAAAATATCTGTACAATGGAGAAATCTGGCAGACCACCTTAGTGATCAAATTTAACATTGCTAACAATGAGCAAACTGACATTATATGTCTCCATCCCATGCCCATGGCAGACCGCAATAATGGTTCTCAGCACAGTTTCCCACGAAGCCAGGGCACAGCCTCAGAAGCTTTCTCAAGACTCATGGCATTGTCTTGGAGAGATGTTTGAGAAGCTGAACATGGTGCTGATACTGTCCTACATTGGTCTGCAAATAATGGACACATATAAAGTGGTACCCACTTCTGTAGTTATGGGAACCTCCCAGACATCTCCCAGGTGGCTCTGAAGTCCTCCTCAGTGGAGGAAAGATTGAAGATCCTGGGGCCTTGCAGATAGGACAGTCAAGATGGCTTCACTGACTGGGGAGGAACTAAATGTGTGTGTCGTGTGTGTGTTTGAGACAAAAACAAAAACAAAAAAAATGCTGTTATCTTTGTTTGTGGAAATAAATTCCCTGGTCATAATAAGATTAAAAAATATGACAGATTTTTTCCAACCCAATAAAGCATATTTTCATTATTTCTTATGAAAATATTTATTTTATTTTTTAAAATGACTCATTCATTTCTTGCTCACAATCATCCTATTGAGCAAGTGGGAGATAAGAGTAAGCTGTGCAAGGTGCCCAAGTGCTAGCTGGTCAGGAACTCTGGGCACCTGTATCACTTTGGTGCCATCACAAGCTTTCCTTTTCACCCCTTCCCATGGCCCATCTCCAGACACCCACCAGGCATACTATCTCCAGGGATCCTGGAGTTTGAAAATGACCCTACCCCTTTCTTCAGTAACTGGTCCCTGTGAAGAGCCCAGTCTCATGCAAAAATAAGAAGTTGAAATGCATCTTTGTTGTTGGCCTGTCTGTACCCTTCTGATATCCCTCTCCCTTGACATTCCATGAAGGAGGGGGCAGGCAGAGTCACATTGTTCTGGGGTTGCAGGAACAGAGGAATCTTTATAGGATCATCTCCATCTTCAGGCATCAACTTACCACCTCAGAGTCTGCCAAGAACTCTTGATTGGCAAGAGGAGAGGAGTCAGATAGCTCAGTGGAGCCAGAGGGTGGTCCACTAGCTTAATGATTTGTTATCTAATTCGTGTTTGAAAATGAAATATTGGTTTGTAGTTTCATCGGGTTGCAATTTGTCAATATTTAATAAGACTTTTAATTCCATTAGAGTATATTTGTGTTTAACTATACTTCAAAACAAAAATGTTTTATGATATCTTGTTCACCGTTCCCCATTCTCCAGTTTACCACACACTTAATTCTTCTAGTTTCAGAGTATATTAGTTAGGGTAGCACCAAAACCTATCCTAGACAATTATCAAAATGTCAATGATTTAGCATAATATGTTGGTCAGCTTTGCTGCTATGGGGACAAGCAATCCCCATACCAATAGCAAAGGTTTATCTTTCATTCACGATATGCGTTGGCTGTGTGTCA
Source organism: Eulemur rufifrons (assembly GCF_041146395.1). NCBI lineage: Eukaryota > Metazoa > Chordata > Mammalia > Primates > Lemuridae > Eulemur > Eulemur rufifrons. The sequence goes on from NC_091001.1 coordinate 65,633,523, forward strand.
GCTGCACCTCTGCTCCAAGCATTGTCTTCAACTGGGATCCAGGCTGAATTGTCCTTAGACTGAAGAAGCAGCTTCTGTCTGAAACATGCTGTTCTCAAAACAGGAAAAAGAATAATGGTGGAGTCATGCAATAGCTCTTGAAGCTTCTGCTTAAATGAGGTCTATGCCACTTCTGCTCTCATTCCACTAGCCAAAGCAAGTCGTATGGCCAAGCCCAATGTCAACAGACAGAAAGTATACTATTCTTCCAGGGGAGCCCACCACAGAAGGCCCTGGTAGCTCTACAGGCAGCAGACAGTTGGAAACACCAATACAATCTACCAAACAGTGTCTCACTACCAAACTTTGTCTCACTCATGTAATAGTTCAATGCAAGTGTCCCTGGTTTGTAGGCAGCTTTCCTCCTCATGATCATTTAAGGATCCAGGCCATTTCCATCCTGTGGTTTCACCAACTATATTCAGCCAGCACATGGGGAAGAGAAAATGAAGAAGCCCCACTCACTTCCTGAAAGTCTGGGCCCAGAAGAAACATATATTCCTTTGGTCACATTTTATTGAAGACCATCATTATGCAAGGAATCAGGGACGTAGAACACTATGCTGAAAAATGTAGCCTCTGCCATGGAAGCCACCTCCCAGCAACAACTCCACTATGGAAAGAGGAGGGTAAATTTTTGGTGATCTACTGGCCATTTCTGCCATACAAAATTTCAAACTTGCTATCCCAGATGCTCTTAGGCTTTATTTCTAAACCCATTTATATGGAAGCAGAAAGGCCAAAAAAATATTCAGGATCTTGTGATTTGGGTTTTTTGTTGTTGTATTGTTTTGTTTTTCATATAAATCCTACCAACTCAAATAACAAGGCATCAACTACTTAGAAAATTGCCATGTTCCTTATCTAAGAAAATTTTCTACCTCATCTATCATGTTCCAAAGACCAAATATGTAATTTTATTTCTTGATTGTTCAGAAGGAAAACATTAGTAATGATTTTCACAGGTTGCCTATTAATTTTTCCATTTCCAGTTTGGGGTTACGCAACCACAGACACAGTTGTGTTTGTCTCCAAACCCCTGAATTTACACATGCAATCATTTAGTTGCTTAACTACCCAAGTGAAAAGAACAATTGGTCATTTACAAGCACAGATTTGTGAGTAGGAAGAGGGACTTCACCAAAATTAGGAATGCAAATATATAAACTGAAATTGAAAATTGACCTCAACTATCACAAATGACTAGTTAGAAGTAGCTGCTTCTGCAATCAGCTGATAACTTTTCTATCACTAAATTCCCCAGCTAACTTCCAACCTCTCCCTAGCTTGGGCCCTTCATTTCTGCCTTCTCTAAAACCTTCTGATGGTGGTCCAGATGCACAACATTGGCCAAAAGCTCATTTGCAGCCATAGCCTCAGGCTCCCAGAGAGCTTTGTTTTTAACCTCTTTAGTAGCACAGTCACACTCTCTCTTGCACCTTAGTAGTTTCTATGCAGCCCTCTCTCCCCTTCTAGATCAGTGATCTCAGCCTTTTTGGCACCAGGGACGGGTTTCATGGAAGACAATTTTTCCATAGCCCGGGGTTCAGGGTGGGGTGTTGTGGCGCGGCGGGGGAGGGGGGGGCCTGGTGGTGCGGAGCCCCGGCAGTGATGTAGGCAGTGAGAGGCAGTGATCAGCTCAGGCTGTGATGCGCAGCCTGTTTCCTAACAGGCCACGGACTGGTACCAGGCCACGGCCTCAGGGTTGGGGACAGCAGTTCTAGATAATATACCCCTTGAAATCAAAATCTATGTCATATTCATCTTTCTATATTCCACAACACTTACCTGGCACATAATCAAAGCTATTTATTTCTTGATTTGAATTAGGTCAAGTTATAGATGGATCTGGGCCCAAACCCCGCAACTAAAGCCATATTCAGATGGAGCGTCCACTGAGTAAGCTGTAGGATGCCCATGTTGTATTTGTTGGGTCATGCACATCAAGGCTGCTAATTCATTTTACTTCTTTCTTTTCACCAAAGATGCTGATGTCATTTAATCTTGCATCTACAGCTTCACATGCTAGAAGGGGAACTCGAGAAGGAAAGGGAAATCTTTGTCCTGTTACCACCCTTACCTTCCTTTTTTCCTTTCTTGGTTTCCACTTTGGTCACGTAGCAGTCATAGCAGGATATTTTGGAGTTCTCACTCTGAGGCTCTTGAAGATGTAGGGATGCTCTCCTAAACCTCCAGGCCTCCTCTGTGTGGTCTCTCCTAACCCCACTCACATTCACAAGCCATAAAGGTCATCTCGCTCCTTCAGAAAACTGGAGCCTAAACCCAGACAGACCTTTCAGATTTCTCTATTGTGAGACTTAAGATATGTCAGTCATATCTGTGAAGAAACCAGAATCTTGACTTTACAACAAAGGAAGAGGCAGGGATTGAAGGAAGTACCATGGTATGGAAGAACGACCCATCCAGGCAGGATTCAGAGGACATTAGATTTGAGCTCTGGATCTTTTTCTTTTCACCTGGCTGACCCTGGACAAACCAGGTTACCTCTCTGGGTCTCACTCCTCAGTACAGAATGAGCAGGCTCAATTAGGATACGCCTAGCATCTTTCCCACACCCGGAAATAAGAGTCACTAACATGGCAGGTGACACCATTACAATGAAGCCACCATTTCCAGTCTGCTAGAGATATAATTTTCAATCCAAGCATATATCATCTGTCTTTCTGAGTCTGGGCTGCCAATCCATCACTGGGGCTAGATATAAAATCTTATCCAGTGAATTAAGTGATATATCTTCCATTTTTCATTTAGAAGAGGCACAAAAGTACATCTTCCATCCTAATAAAACAGATTTCCATTTTTTAAAAAATGTGACTGTAGAACAATACATTCCCAGCACCACCACTAATGTTATCTCTCCAGGTGTTACTGCGGACAGGAGGACAACAAGGCCTAAGCTTCCTCTCCTCTGCTTTAGGGATCAGTAGAGGAAATAATGGCCCCAAGTAAAGAAAAAGCTTTAGTTTCTAAGCTCTAGTTGGAGTAGAGAGTTCTGTTGTTTGGCAAGATGTTCTAATGGGCTTCTCACAGTAGGAGTTAGGGCATTATCTGGCAACATGAGAAAGAAACTGAAAGTGTTCTGCATAAAAAATGTAAAAGTCTACCTCCCTTGTGGGCACAGAAATTTGGGCAGATGTGTTGTAGTTAGGGAGGAAAAAGGTTTCTTGTCCTTTATTTAGACTATTCAATCTCTGAGAATTGTTGCTATTTCTTTGTGCATGCTTGCATGTGTATATGTTTGGGGGGCGTGTGTGTGTGTGTATGTGTGTGTGCACTGTGGGGATGGGGGTGGGAGGTGAAGGAGAGATGTTCCTGTAGTCACCCACCCAAAGCTTGCAGGGAGAATGAGAAACTTCTGCACATCTCAGCAGTGAAGAAACCTTGGAGGGGATCTTTCCTGGAGGGTTAGAGCTTGCTATTGACTGTCCTACTAAAATCTCAGTGGGGCTATTCTTGATAGAATAACTCAGACCTTGGGAAATGCTGTTGTGGTATCATTAGACTACTTGGTCAGACAAAAGGAAGCATCTGATACTGATTTTAATACAATTTTCTTCTTTGGGAGAGAGTTTTGTCCCTGAGGCCAGTTGGTAAGGAACTAAGAAAGAAAAGCAGAGAGTTAGAGATCTCTTAGGTGGCTTTATTGTTCCTTTTTCTTTCTCGATCTTCTAGACTGGAGGGGAAAAGAATGGGAAGAGGTTTTCCTAAAAGGGGGAGTGGCAGGGAAGAGCAAGATATAAGCACTAAGAAGGGTGAAGAATGGGCCACTGTCAGAGAGAGGAGAGAAGGGAAGTCTTCATAACACTGGAGCAAGGTTAAAAACAGAAGTGTGACTGCAGGAGAACCCATGAACAGTTTAAATTGTTTTAATAATTTTACCTTGTTCTACTACAATATGCATTTGTCAATGGTGATGATATCAGCCCCACAGGGGAAAAAATTGGCTCTTGGTGGATGAAAAATCCTTGGATATTATAATGGTTTGTGGCCCTTTTGGAGGGCACATAAGCAAATATACAGTGTATCTGTGGTGTTTAAATTTCATGGGCAGGGGTGAGTGTCAGGTTGGAGAACAATTAGGGAAAAAAAATCTCTAAAGAGTTTTTTTGGGAGGGAGGATGACAATGAACAAAAGGTTTAGGAATTGCGTACTGGAACAACCATAGTTAGCTTCAGTTTCACATTATCCTGTTTGTTAATTCCCTCTTGTTATCTATATCTGTTCGTTAAAAAAACCCACAAGTGTTATATTAGAGGGTGTGTGGGGAAGTTAGTCCTCTTTCACATTAGCTCCCAGCTGGGGCCACCCAGAGAGTGTAGCAAGAGGCCTGAGGTCCAAGTGGAGACAGGCAGTGGTGAGAGCAGAAGCCCATAGCAGAGAAGAAGCTGGCAGGAGGCCAATTCCCTCTGTGGGTCTCAAACTGTGGTCCCTGGACCATCAGTGTTGGTGTCACTGGGAACTTGTCAGAAATGCAAATTCTCAAATCCCACCAAAGACCTGAATCAGGAAGTCTGGGGTTGGGGTCCAGCCTCTAGGGGAGTCTGATGCTCCCTCTAGTTTGAAAGCCATTGGCCTAGAGGCAGGTGACCCAAGAAAATGAGGCACCAACCTTTGGGAGGTAGAAGGAGGAAGGAAGTGGAGGCTCAGTAAATGAAAATTTTCCACTATCTAGTTTTTAATCATCTTTTAAAATTTTTTTCTAGACATTAGTAATATAAACATTGCTCATTTTCACCAGGGATGAAAACAACTCTGCAGTCAAATTTGCTGAGCACAAAGTGGAAGGAAGTCTACAATAAGTTGACTAATTAAAGCCATGTAAGTAATCAAGGCAGACAAGTCAAGGACAATAAATCTTACACTTGTCTTGGCTGGTTCTGTCACCTTCCCTGATGAATAATCAGCAAATAAATCAAATAATCAGCAACCCACTTTATTTTGTGCTGCGTAGACATGGTCGAAATGTACATAAAATATTCCTAATCTATCCCAGAAAGATTGTTATTTACTCAATTCCCTGCATATGGAGACTAACTTATCTATTCAGGATCACACTATCACTGACAGACAGGATCCAAACTCCAAGGTTCTGACCCTAAACTTTCAAAAAATGATCAAGTTCAACTTTTCTTTCTTTCTTTCTCTCCTTCCTTATGAACTATGGCATTTTGATTTATAACTTTAATTTTTTCTTTTTATGAAGCATTAACAATTATTTGTCCTGAAAACATATTATCTTTTTAATTAGAAGAAAACTAAGGTTGAATGAAAATAATCTGGTCTGTGCTTTAGGTGCTGCCAAGTATATGAATTTACAAAACCCTGGATTAAAACCTAGGTTCTCTACAATGCTTTTCTCAGAGTTAATTTCTCACAGAGATGTATTAGTGATAGACTATTTACAGAAGAAACATTATATAATGATGACTTTCCAGTAACATCAGTACTACCTCCCCTAGGTTACACTATGAAGAAGGACTCCAGGGAAAATACCAAGGATTCTTTTCCTGAGCAAAACTGTAGCCGAGTCATTAGAAAAAATTTGTTTGCTGTGATTTATATTTTGGATGTAATAATTGTGCCTCCATGTTATTCCTGGATTATATCTAAAATGACCTTGCATCAAGTATTTTAACTACTCCAGTAAGGAGGTAGCTAAGGTAACCTTAAAGGTTGTTGAGTCTCCTACTCCCTTATGATTTAAATAATCAAAAAAAAAAAAACCCACACTTTTTAAAAACATTATTGACTCCCCTTTGTCTTACTGGACTGGTTAATATGTTACATTTACAATAACTTCCCCCTGTGTTTCTTAAAAGCCTGTGCTGGCCTTGATCACATGTCAAATTTCAGGTTCTATGAGTTCTTGACCATGCAGTAATTTGGAAGCTTATAGCATCTTTCTCCTTCTCGTGGGCTTTTTAATCAGATTTCTTTGTAGATTTGTACAGAGGTCTTCCTCAAGCCAACACTCTCTCTCCCTAGTCCTAGACGCAGGCTGACCTGAGATCGCATGAGAAGGTATTCCTGTGGAAGAAAGGAACTACTCTGGAGACATGCACGGCCTCATCATTTTTTTTTTTTTTAATTTTTTTGCAAGTGAATATTTTGTGAAGTTCTTTAATTGCCTCTTTTTGAATAGATGAGAGAGTGAGACACTAATTGTCCTCTTATAATATCAAATGAGTACAGATTTAAGGAAAGTCTTTTTTTCCCCAATTCTTTCTGTTATTTGTAACACTGAATTAGCTAAATAATTCACACCAAGTGGCAGGTGTAATCCTTCTTAAAGACATTTCTTAAGGATCCCCAAGCTTTCCCTGCACAAGCATACATTTTATTCAAACTATGAAGGGATAGCCAGCTAGCCTCTGTGTTCCAAAACAGCCCTCTGTTGGTACAAACTGTGGCTAAACTAATCAATTGACATCATAAAAGCAAGCCTGAGCCACAGATACTGAGGGCTAATGTTTATTGAGCACTTACTGTTTGACAGGTGCAAATCTAAATGTTTTAAGTATATTCATATATTCATTTGGACTTCATAACAACATAATGACCTAGGTACTTTTATGATCCCCATTTCACAAATGAGGAAAATGAGGCCCAGAATAGTTAAGTAACTTGCCCAAAGTCACATTGCTGGTGAGTGGTCAGGCCACTTAATAAGAGTTCTCACATATGGCTTAGAAAGATCTCCCTCTCCCCAACTCCTTTATCCCACTGCCTCCTACTCACCCTCCTTCTCACCCCTCCCTATGCATTTTGTACCGTGGGGTTAGTTAAGTTGGAGCCCTGGCTGCCTTCAAACTCCTTTGTTTTTCCTGAACTCTCTCTTCCCTAGCCACATCCTAGCCCCTGGCTGGAGTCACACAGAAAGCCTGAACATCTGACACTCATTGGTCACGCCTCCTCCCCTTGGGGACTAATTTCACAGTGTGCTTAGAGATGCGTGCTAGAGCATTATCTCCTGCTGCAAGCCGCAGCTCGGAGGGTATAAATGTGCTCTCTGTCCATCTCTGTCCATAGCTAAACTCGGGGAAGCTGAGGCAATCTAACATGGCAGGAGCAACTTAGTTTCTCAACTGCTTACATTAAAGATGAGAGCAAGGATGAACATATTTGGACTTGTTTCAACCTGATGGCTCATCTGTCACCCTGCCCCTCCTCTCAAGACTTTCTCTCTCTGAGAACCTCTTGGAGAGGAGTTGCCTACCCCAGACCCAAGCCAAAGCAGACTGGCAGAGCACTACCAGAACACCAAGCAACATTTCGATTAAAGGCAGGTGGCTAATGCTCCTTCCTCTTCCCCCTTACCTGAAATGATGGGAAGTCCAGGTACAGGGCACCTGACTCATGTGCCCTGTCTTGAGGACCCTGCAATGTTAACCAATTATCATTAGCTTCCAAAGTCTGCAGAATAAAAAAGAAAAGAGCCTGTCCATGAATGGCAAACACACTGTCCTCCTTCCTCCCCACCCCACCAAATACTTGTCTCAAGAGCAACTGGAGGCAGCAATTGTTCTATTCAACATTTGTCTAGTCCAGACCATCATGGGGTCTGCTTTATCTCTGCCAGAGTCCAAATTCATGGGGAGGTTTTTAGATGCAACAATACTGGAGCAGGTTTATATTTGCCACATATGACTTGGACCATGTAGAGGTTATTATCCAAAACTTATTTGAGGAATGTCTCATATAACATCCAGGAATTTGGGAGCTTGTTAAGGGAAAGCTTTTAACCAAAAGAATAAACACAAAGCCAGTGTCCTGGTATGGTTGAAATGTGGCATAAATAATTTCTCTCTCATTCCACAGTCAACACAGATTTATAGTGCCTGCCCCGAGCCTACAGAGGTGAAAGCCACAGATAAAGTCTCCTGTCCTCATGAGACTTTACAATGGCTTATTTAGGAGATTCTTGGACATCAGCTATTTACTTTCAAAAGATTCAGTGGGAATTATTTTAATTTAAGAAATACCCATGACAGCCGGTTCGGGGGCAACTTTTCTAAACATGCTATAACAAAATTGGCAATTTTAGCTGAATCACACCCTGTTCCTCAGACACTTGACTCAGATTTTTCTTTACTACAGTAAATTTGTATTCAGAACATGGAAGTTTGTAGGGACTAGCCATGCTAGCCCAACCTTAAAGACAGCATCCCAGGCTGGATTGCATTTTCTGGAAGAACAAATCCTCTAAATATTTTTATTCAAAGAGAACAGTAATGACAACCTTCAATAATCAACCTGAATATTTTAGTGGAAGTTTTTCTAGGCTATTGTATTGGGATAACTAATGGGACTAATAGATTTAGGATATGCCAGAACTCCTAATTCAGCGCTAGACATTGCCTCAGATTCTGAGTGACTTTGGGTATTTTGTGCCTTTTCCTTCATGTTACCCAGCAAACATCTATTCCATGTTTATTATGTTCTAAAAACTTCACTGATGTTAACCTTTTTACTTAAGATCTTCTTTAGAAAATTTTCCAAATTTTTTTAATATATTTTTGATGCTGCTATTTCTATAGGCACCTTATAGAAGTTGTGCCTTTAGGAATATTTTCCTGCCGTATCACTGATATTAGTGTCATAAAAAAGTCTCTGCATATTCTGCATACCTTGGATAAATATATTAATTTTCTATCAGATCACTACTCTTATAAGTGTTTAAAACAAAAAAAAATATGATCTTCAAATGTTCATCCTTCTGTTAATAACTCCCACTTTCAAAAATTCTACATTATTCAAAGCTGTATATTTCTCAGGCTCTGTTATATATGACTAGAACAACAATAAGTGACTGAAAGAAAAGACATTTTCCTTAAATTTTATGAAAAGTTCTTTTCTATGCAAAGTTTCAAAGAAATCACAATGACAGAAAGTTAACCGGCACAGTAGTGACAAAGAATCCCTCGTTAGAGTCAGAAGGACCCAGGATCAAATCTTCAAATCCCAGCTCTAGCTGTAACTACCTGTTTGACCTTGAGCAAATAATTTTCTAGACCTTGGTTTCCTCATCAGCAAAATGAAAATATTAACACTGTCCTCAAAGTTACTGTGATGATTAATTAAAATAATACTCATATCCAGCTTAATCCAGTCCCAACATATAGTAAACTTTGAATAAGTGGTTGCTAGTGTTACTACCAACACACGGGAGTACTGGCTACCTGACAGGCAGTGCTGGGAGATCTCACATGCACTATTTCATTTAATCCTGTGAAGTAAGGGAAAATTCTTCCCATTTTTATGGATTAGGAATGTAAGGGTCAGAGAAGCTAAGTAACTTCCTCCAGGTAATATAGCAAACAAGTGGCAAGGCTGGGATTTGCAGCCAGGTCTGCCTGACTCCAAAGTTCATTTTCACATGGAAGCTTACCCTTTCCAAATTTCTTTTCTTATTTCATGCAAAATGTGGATTGCCATTTTCAAGTTAGTAGTATTTAATACATAGCTTTTAATACAGAGCTTCTTTTATTTTACATTATCATAAATAACAAATATATTTTCCACCATATTTAATTCCTTCATCATTCAATTCAAGATGACTATATTTTGCCTAAAGGTTTTGTTGACATTTGGAAGAAACCCAAAGTCTGTACTTAAGATCTATTAATATAAACAGAAGCCAGATCAAATCACAGAGTAAAGAGATTCCCAGTGCTGGGTGTGGATCCATCTTGACCTAAGTTTGGATTTTAATCATTGTAACCCATCTTTATACATTCCTTCTTTCATTCAACAAATATTTATTGGATGCTGGATGAATTAGTCATAAATTCTGCCTTCAAGGAACTTAGGCTTCAACAAGAAAGAGAAGATATATAAAAGGACCTATAGTTCCAGGCAAGATATGGTAGGTGCTAAAAGAAAAGTAGAGATAAACTGCTAGGGACTCTAGCAGTTACTTCCTACTCAGGAGAGAAGGATAAAAGAAGGTTTTAAGGGAAAAGTGGCCTGCTCTATTAACTGCTGCATCCAGTTGCAAACTGTTTATGAATTTGCTTCAAAATACAGCAGGTCCTTGAATAACGTCATTATAGTGTTCATGAGAAAAAAATCAATTCCTGGCTGAAGCCCCTGTCTGTGTGAAGTCTGCATTCTCCCCATGTCTGTGTGAGTTTTCTCCAGGTGGTCTGGGTTCCTCCCACATCCCAAAGGTGTTCAAGTGAAGTGAGTTGGCGTGTCTACTTGGTCCCAGTCTGAGTTACTGCAGGTGTGTGCATGAGGGTGCCATGTGATGAGATGCTGTCCTGCCCAGAGTTGGGTCCCACTTGGCACCATGAGCTGCCAGGATAGACTTTGGCCAAGTTCAGCATTCACCTGGAATAAGCAGGTTGGAGAATGAATGAATGAATATAAATTGGTATAAACTAAAAATTCATAAAATCTACAATAATCATACAAATCCACGACAATGAATGATGAAGTACGAAACCACTTAGCCAACCCATCAGATTTGTGATTGTTCGTTTTTGAACTTTGTGATGGTAGGAGGTGCTCCTTACAATTTGCACTTTGCAAACATTTATTCTTTGATTTAACCGACCACCACCATCACTCAATGATTCACCAAAAATTGGGTAAATTTTGTCTTACTAGTTTCTATTAATCTTTGTTAGATGTATGGATAGCTCACATTTATTTCAGTGTTTAATATTAGAATTGTTTTAGGTCTTTAGTTATAAGTTTAGTGATTTTTTTTGTGACCAGGAATATACTTTAGGAATTTAACTCTTGTTTATATTAATCAGCCTATAGTAAAATTGGTTTCATTATACATTATTTCTCTTAAAGTCGCAGTTTCCAAGGACCTGTGGACAACGTTAAGTGAGGACTTACTGTAATATAGAAAGGGGGGAGTAGGTAGGGGTGTAAATGCAATAAGACTGGCTGTGAGTTGATGTGGAAGCTGAGTGATGGAAGTACATAGAACTTCATTACCGTAGTGTGTCTGCTTTAGGATCTGTTTGAAATTTTACAATATAAAAAAATTAAAATATTCTACAAGGTAATTTACTTGAATAGTAAACTACATGTAAATGTCTACAGAATATATAATGGTCTGGGCTGTCGGGGGACCATTTTAGTGATCACCAGCAAAATGAACTGAATTCTCCTCCCTGCCTGTCCCTGGACACACACAAGCCTAACTGACAAGATTTCTTTAATGTAAAACCACAGGTTATGAAGGGTGAGCATAAGGCAATAACCCAGGGTTTCCCTTAGTAGCAGTGCCTATAGCTGGGCCCCCACTGAGCACGTATCCAGATGAAAACAATCCGTGTGGATTTTACAGAAAATTGAACTCAGTACAATCAATTCAGTTCAGAGGCTTCAGGGTCTGTGGACTTGAATCACAGAGCAGCATCTTGTCACTCCCATCACTTGTGGAGATTTTACACATAGACCCAGGGAATGACACTGTGTCAATATTTGTGAGTGAAACAAAAGCATTCAGCACTGCATTGACCCAAGAATTCTCACTGGCCCTAGGTAGCACCCCCTGCCCCCCAGAATGTTCAGGTGTATTATGTAGTGATTTCTGTTAAACACAATACAATTTTGCTGAAGTTATGCATGTTGCTTAATTCAGATACTCTCAGGTATACCAAGAAAAGAGAGGAAAGGGTGAAGGACAGACCTCAGCCAACTGGCAGCATTCCATAAAACCGGGCAGATTCATGAAATACTGTACTGTGGAGGTGCTAGATACACTTTTTGCACTCTGTTTGAGGATGCGAGTGTATCTCTCTTAGACATTCTGTCTGGAAATTTTACTAGGATAAGGATTTTTAAGAGGTGTGCCACCCTAACTCCAAACCCAAATTAAAATTACAGCAAGCAAAATTAAAGAGTGTCATATGCTACTTTAATTCTGTGCTGCCATACTTCAGTGGCTTCCCATTTAAGAGAGCATAATTATTTTTAAATTATTGTATATCATTTCACAGTGAAATTAATAAATTAAGTTAATATCAGCTGGAACTTCCAGGGAGATTGGAATTCTAAATGTAAACTAGATTCCAATCCCAATTTATGATCCTTTTGGACAGTTTTGTTTCCTGAACCCTCAAATTGACTATTTCCCATATAACCATCCTAAAGTACTGGAAAATATGTAAATGAAAGAGATCAGCACTGTTTTTTATGGCATGTTTGCAAGAGACATAGTATGTCTATGTCAGAAACCCAGCTAATATTCAGTGGGGATATATTTTTCCAAGAACACCTCAAAATATTTCTTTAAGGAAATATAATTCACCTGATCTCTTTCCTCTTAATTATACCCAGGTGCGTGTGTGTGCACACGTGTGCATGTGTGTTCTCTATACCTTATTTCAATAACGAAAAGAAGTTCTTAAGGGAGTTTCTGCCTTATACACTATGAGTCAAAATGACTTGGAAACTCCCTGGATATACTGTGATCAACTGCTCTACTTTCGGTTTTGGCAGCTTTATTGATTCTAAGCCATCAGGCTCCTGATCATCTTCTTTCTAAAGAGAAACAGTTGTTTTGTTTACATATGTTGTCAGTATGATAATCATCTAAATTTGTTTCCACCAACCCTGTTTGATCTCTGCAGTGTCAACTGATAAAATCCATCCGTTTTATGGGGCAAAACATCTTTCAGATCCCAGGTTAGAGGTCATTTCCTTGGAGGAAATCAGGAGACTTTAAAGAGGTTGTGAAGCCTGGATTTCCTCACAGAACTCAGCCACGCGGGATAATATTAAAACCTTCAGTTCTCCTAATTCCCACCAGCTGTGTGATTATTTGATTGGTGTCTGTCTATTCCATGAGACTATAAATTCCTTGAGGATAGGGGCTCAGTCTATTTTGCTCACCATTATATTCTGAGTGCCTAGAACAAAGAAGGCACTCAATAAATATTTGTGGAATTAATAAATGAATGTAAAAATATATATAAATGTGTGCATGAATAAATGAGTGACTTAAAGATATTTCTCAAAGAGGCTTTATCAGTAACACCTTAGAACTGCACTGCTCAATACAGTAGCCACTAGTCACATGTGGCTATTTAAATTTAACCTTAAAGGAATTAAAATGGATAAAATTAAAAATGCAGTTCCTCGGTCAGCCACATTTCAAATGCTCAATGGTCACCCATGGCTAGTGGCTACCATATTTGACATTGCAGATTATAGAGCATTTCTATCATTGTAGAAAGTTCTATTAGACAGCACAACTTGAATAATTCTAAAATTCTGGACCAAGGAGAGTATTGTTTTTCCAAGATCAATTAGATCATTATTATTGCAGCCATTGTTAAAATTAACTGTGCAACTTAAACCCCTTTCCTATAAAACTATTCTCCCTCAATGATTAACCCAAATATTTCACCTCTTTTTCTTTCAAAATGTATGACAAATCATTTGGTTACTTTGATTTGTAAGAGTCCAAGAACTTAGATATATACTTCTATATACTTTCCTGAGCATTGAGAAGAATCCTTGAAATTAGGAATATGCACTTTTCTAAAAATGCATTTAGTACATAGGCCAGGTCTCTATGCACTATGCCTTGGATAAAAATGGAAAAGATATTATATGCTCTAGAAGTCATCATTAGTGTATGAGGAATTGGGGTTTGTATTAATTTTCTTAATTATGTTAAATCATGATTGCAAACATTCTGAAATTGTAATTATGTCTTAAACTGGTATATCCTTCCAAATGAATAACGTTCAATGTGTTGGTGAGATCCTTTTATTTCAACAATTAAGCATTTTTTAAAATTGAAGACTAGTTACAGTCATCTTATTCTACAAACAATAAACAAATATTTTGTTTGTGAGAGCAGAGATTAGAAAGTTGCCAAGGCTTAGGAGAACAAAATTATAACATTTATACTTAATTAAAAGTAATTATTTGATTTAAACACCCATACAAGCAAAAGCATCTTTAGTGATTTAAGTGTTAGAAAGAGGATAAGAGAATGGTAAAGGTGATAGGAAGAAATAGGGCAGATGCCCAGATTCAGGTATACAAACCAGGAGACAGAGCACACCAGGAGAAATTTGCAATTGCAAATCCCTACCAGGCTCCTCTTATAAAGAGAAAGGCTCTATGTCTCCTTTTAGCAAGTTAGACTTTATAATCACATTTATCTCCATAAAAAAGGGAAGATTGTATTCAGTGAATCTATGGTTACATTAACTGTACCCATATGTTTTAAATTTTATGCCACAAATTTTTGTCAACCTTTATCATAACATACCAAATCTAGCTTTTGAAACAAATCATTTTATCACACTATCATTTAAATTTCTCAGGTTTCGGTAATAGTTAATAAAAAGCAACAAATACCAGCACTACTTTTGACAGGTAACCACCTCAATGACAAAAACGCTTGTCAACATAGCTAAAACATTATCATTTATCATATTCTAGTACCTTCAAGTTTTCGTATCACATGTGTTCCAAACTATAGGAAACCAAATATTTCCCTAACAGCACACTTAAAAACTTTAAGCCCTACAAATTAAGAAGTACACAATTAACCCTCTTTCAGGTGCCTTTGCAGGGATGACACTTGTGCCTACTTATGAGCAAATCTTAAATATTCTCCTTCACTCTTTCAGTGCTTAGTCAGCCTTTGTGTCTCAGGATTTTTTGTTTACAAAATGCATGTCACATTTGACAAAAGTGAAATTGCATGGTTCCACCACTTGGCTTTTGGAGCAATTCAGGTCTTGCCTCTTAGAAGGCAAACTAAGGGTTGTCAGAATGTCACACAGCAATTTTATCCATAAAGAACTTAAAGGAATGGGCTGGGCAGGGAGGGGTCAGATGAGCAGAAAATAGGAGAATTGGCAAGGTTCATGCCCCTTTTCTCTGTTGATTTCCATGTAGAAATCCAGAACCAGCCAACCTCTTTGAAATCTGTCCTAGAGATCATTACTTTGTAGGAGTTGGAAGCTCAAATGGCTTCTAGATTGAGGCATGTAACATCAATGAGTGACGAAAGGCTGGGAGAGATATAAGGAGAGATGATTGGAAACTGTGATCAGCCCCATCTGAAAACACTCATAGATTTTTAAAAAAGTGTTTAAAAGACTGCACAAGCCCACTGTGTACAATCTGTGGAGCTGCAAATTTAGAGTTTCTGCTTTAGGAGACAGCTGGAGTTTAGGGCAGAGGTGAGAGAGTTCCTGGCTGGAATAACTTAAGGAACTTTTTGTTCCAGTAAAAATCACAAGGCCATGCTTTAAAAGGGGCCAGGCAGTCCATGTGGAACAAGTTTTTCATGTTTTAGGTTGTAAAATTATACCTAATTATGAGCCAACTTTAACCTTTCTTCAACTTTTCTCCAGCTCCCTTCCCAAACACCTCAACTTTCTGTTGGCTTGATTAAGGCTAATTTGTCTAACATGCCTGGCTAGTACCAAGTTCTTTCTGACCACTGCTATTATCACAAACTGTGAAGGGCAGATTTATAACTTGCCCAAATTTTGTGTGAAACAATAACAACAAAAAAGGACCTCTGAGATCCATTTTAAGTTTTGAAGGTGTTGTATTTTTGAAGATAATCTTCCTACCGGAGGTACTCCCACTCTTAATGGAAACAGCAATATTTAAAATGATTGGGCTTATATCACTCTGGTGTAAACTGGCAAATCCTGTGCAATTTCTTCATCTTTTAATGTGAATGATGATGGTCATAAGGTTGTTATAAGCATCATGTATGTTGATGCATATAAAAGTACAGTGTATGTCACCTAGTAAATATCTATTTTATTGTTGTACTTCCTATAGTCATCTACTAATTATCCTGAACATTCATGATACAATGGCAATGACATTAAGAAATTTGGTAATGGTGCTTACGTAGAAGACTATACATGAGAGGAAATGGATTGAAAGCAAAGTGGAAATGACAATTAACATTTATTGGAAGCTTACTGTGTGTCAGACTTTGTGATAAGTATTTTCTTTACATGTAGTAAATCTCATTTACTTTTCACAACATCTCCATGAGCTATGAACTCCTAATAACTGCATTTTGAAACTGACTCACATGGCAATTTGTACTCCTTCAACCTAGTTAAGTTAGACCTAGGTTCTGCAGAATCCTCTTCACTGTATGAGTCTGGGTTCGATTTGGCCAAAAGTAGAATCTGTATGAGATTTAGAAGACAGAAGCAAAGCAGCAGCCATTACTCTCGGAAGATCATCATGGGTTGATACAACAATGTGCAGACGTAAAGGTGCCAGCAGGTTCCATATGTCTGCTCTCCTCCACTTCACGTCCTGCTCCTTTGGGGGGTGGGGGGGACTCTGGCCCTGCTGAACAATTCCAGTGTCACCCGATGCTTGAATAGGAACTTTCTGAGGCAACAGCTCCCCATAGCTTTCTCTACCAGCTCCCTATTTGCAGTCCCATTTTGGCAGCTAGACATGCCTGCCTTCTCAGATGGACTGATGGGTGGCCCCTCTGACCTTCCAACTCCCCCTTCAGACCTTCACTTCCCCAGTGCCTCCCACAGTTCTGTTTCCCTGGCCGAACCCTGCCTGATCCATGGTGAGATGAGGTAGCTTACCCAAGGTCATTCAGTTAGTGACGGTGGAGCCTGCATTGGAAGCCTTAACCGGCTTCCAGAGCCCATGCTCTTGACAACCAGTAGGCAGCATTGCCTCAAAGAGAAAGATAGGAAGAAGGAGACAGGGAAGAAAGAAAAGAGTTAAAGCTTGCAGATTATTAATAAAGAGGGAGGAAACAGAAGACTAAAAAGGCAAGAAGGAGGAAGAAGGCAGCAGGCAGGACTAGAGATATGCAATGGGAAGGACAAAGAAGAGGGAAGAGGAATAAGAGACAAAGGGGTGAGGATAGCGCACTCCCAGCTCTGCTTGCTCTGCCATTGCTAAAACCTACAAAGGAGGGATATTAAGCATGGCTAATATGCCAGAGGACCACAGAGCTCTAGCGCTCAACTGCTGAGGAAGAAAATGCCCTTCTGGTTTTACTCTTCTGTTAGAAACTGAATTTAGATTTTCGTAAAAGTTCTTGGTTGTTTGTTTAACAGAGGACCTAATAATTTCTCTAATCATGAACTCTTTTTTTTTTTTTTAGCCATTGTTAATATACATTTCACAACCTTGCATAACTCAGTGGTAAATATTGACTTGGCAGCAATCTTTACTATAGATTTTATCTGTGAGTTGAGAAATCAAATATTTTTATGCAACAGAACAATGACTAATAATTTAATTACAGATCATCATGTTTAACTGGGGTGATTATTAATTTAACTATGTGATATTCAAGATGAGGGATGTGACAGATTTTGCACATAATTCCAAAATAGAAGTGTGAAATATCATTTTCCCATGTGACTATTTGGTTTACCCTAGATATTTACTATGTATAATATTACAGCTGCCAAGGAGACATAGAAATTAAAAACAAGTTAAAAATCGCGTTGAGTTTTATTTTCTACTTTGAGGCAGCTAAGACTTTAAAAATATTCTTCCTAGGGTACAGAAAGTACTCCTCAAATATCCTGATGTGCATGGAGGCGAGAGGACATTGTGCTTGACTTTAAGGACGAATCATTTCACCCCCACCATCATCTTGCATGGCTGCCCATGCACTGCTCTTGACTTGCATTTTAAGCATTGGTCAGTACACTTTTGGCAAGAGTGTGACAGGAGAACGGGTTTTATGAGAGGACATAATAGAAAATCTTGCCCCAAACCATCCCTTCTCTCCTTAAGGCCCTGTCTCTCCTTCATGATGCCACAGTCCCTAATCAAGGGGTCAGGCTATAAAGGAGTAAAGGGACTTAAAACTTGCTTTTACAACCAATTGCCCTCTTTCTGTTCCAAGATGGGGTTGGGAAGGACAGGCTTGACTCAATATATTATTTCAAATGCAGTTATTTTAAAAGACTAACTCCCAGGAAGTTAGTCTTTCTGGGGAATAATCTGTCATTGTTTATGTGGGTGCATTACTGCTCACCATAGCAGTGGGTCTGGGTAGTTTAGCTGCCTTAGATTATTCCCTAAGGAAATGTTCTACCTTTTGTTGGAACCAGACTTCTTACTGTGGTTCAAACCTTCACCACCAGCTGAGATCTTGGTTTTTGTGAGAAGCTGGATTTCAGGAGTGTATCTTCAGGACAAGAAGTGGCCCCAGTCACAAATGGACATTATCCATACATTTTCATCTGGACTGACAACATATTCACTGAGCTCCCCTCTTTTGTCTCCTTGTCAAATCCCTGACAGTTTTGACCTCAGATTTGCCTACACACTGTGGTTTTTCCCTTTGCCCTGGAGTAGCCAAGTTTCTTGGATGCAAACAACTGAAATGGACTTCGTCTTAAGCAGATAAGGAATTTATTGGCAGACTGATAAGTACCTCCTGGAATTGATGGAAAGCCTGAAGAACTAGGCTCGGGAAATGAGCCAGAACCAAGAGAGACCCAGAACAGCCAAATCCACATGTCTAGTTAGGGTACACTGGGCTGTGATCTCCCCTACGTGCACAGGACATGGAAATGACACTGGGAGCCCCTTGGACACTGCTGTCACTGGACACTAGATGCTGCTACCATTGTCACTTCTACCAAAATGAATTATTTCTTGGACTTGCTTCTCCAGTCTAGAGTCCTTAGTGGCCTGGATCACACAGTGATTCCTTATTGCTAGGAATATGGAAACTGAGTCACTGGATTTGTGCCTACATCTACCAATTAAGGGAATTTCCCAAAACAGAAAGGGGTTCATACATTGCACACTAAAAACAAAACTGTTATATACCTCTAATCAGACATGAAATCTCCTTTTTGGCCCAATGTCTAATCCTAAAGCACTGCAGACTCCAATTTTATATTACGGGTCAGGTTTTGGCATTCCGTACTCCGTGAAGCTCCAACCCGTGCCCATCCTGGTTTTCAGAGTTTACCACTCTAGCGAAGCATTTGTTGCTTGTAATGACTTTGTCCCAGTACCTATCCCAAGTTAAAACAATTTTAATAACTATTTTCCTGCTTAATATGATCAAGTCAAATTCTGTGCCTAATATACACTTAATTTATATTGAGGCATTTGAGTATTTTATACAATTATCTGAGGACCGAGAAATAATTTTCTTTTGTGTTCTAGGATTAAAATAATAATAACATTTATTAAAGGCCTACTGTGTATAGGCATATGTTTGTTACTGTAATCCCATAAGTATTATTATCACTCATTTTTACAAAGGAGGAAACTGAGGCTCAGTGAGGTTAAGTGACTTGCCCACAAAACTAGTAAAGCCAAATTTTAAATTTATTCTGACTCCTCAGCCTATGCCTTCCCCACTGTGCCATGTTCTCTCACCAGAAAAACTGAGAGTTCTATAGATACATTATTCCATATGCAGGTAGAGCTAAAATTATGCCAGCCAATTTTGTTCCAGATTTTAGATCTGTGCTTATTGTTTCATGCCTGACGATTTACTTTCTATACTTGCCTGACAGAGAAGGTAACAGATGCACAGTGTGAGCAGAAGAAAAACAAAATGTGTCCTGATGCCAAAGTCAAAATTAACTCTAACAGGAGGGAAAAGTTGAAGATGGCAATTTTCTTTGCAATAGAGTTTATTTTAAATCACCTATGCTTCTGCAACATTTTACAAATCATTGAAGATATTGGGGATCTACCGTTTTTAAAATTTTTTTCTTTAATGGAAAGGTTTGCAAATTTTTGAAAAGCAGATAGTTTAATGTTTCTTACTTATTTGCTTCCATGTCTTTCTTTCCCTATTTGACTCTGTGATCCACGGAGACCACCACGTCTTATCCATCTTTTTATCCCCAGGACCTGGCAAAAAGTAGGGACTTGAACTTTAATGATTCAGTGAAGGAATGAAGGAAGGAAGGAATATCAAGCAAATTATTATCAAGTCAACAACAGTAGGAAGGAGGTTGGGCATGCCAAGCTAAGGTCTTTTCTCTCCCAACCAGAGAGTTCTTTCTAGTCCTCTATCAATCCCCTTAATAGGACAGGAGTCTCCTTCCCCAAGTCTAACGGGCACTTAAAAGGAGGAAGATTCAAATTCAGCTAACACCCACTGAGCACCTGCTATGTGTCAGGAGCTTTCATGTACAATAGCTTATGTAAAATATCTAATAACTTCATAGCTATTATTATCTCCACTTTTCAGATGAGAACACTTAGGCTCAAAGAGATTAAGTGTTTCACCCAAGGTTGCACAGCTAATAAGGGGCAGGATTAAAGTCAAACCTGGTCTCGATAAAGCCCAGGGCTCATTCCACTCCCTCATTGCTCCTTCCACAGAGTGCACCAACCCATAGACTGTCACTCATCACTTAACGATGGGAATACTTCTGAGAAATGTATCATTAGGCAATTTTGTCATTGTGTGAACATGATACAGTATACTTACAGAAACCTAGATGGTGTATCCTACTGCACACCTAGGCTATACAGTATAGCCTATTGCCCCTAGGCCACAAACCTGTACAGCATGCTACTGTACTGAATACTGTATGCAATTGTGATGCAATGGTAAGTATTCACGTATCTAAACATATCTAAACATAGAAAAGTATAGTAAAAATGTAATCTTATAATCTTATAATATTATATACACCATCATATACCCAGTTCTTTGATGACCAAAACATTGTTACACGGTGCACAACTGTACCATGTTTCAGTAGAATTTTTGGTACGCTTTTTTCACAGCTTAATATCCCTGAAATAAGGATGAGTTTTATAAATGTTAGCATCTTAAATTAAATGAAATATGGTAATGGTTTCTCAAAAAATATTAAATCTACCATCTCTATCCTATATCATTACTTCTGACATCAAGAGCTAGTGTTGGAGACCTCCCCTTCTGTTTGTAGGTCAAAAGGAAGCTGGAACAATTTGACATAATTTATTTTTTATTTCTTTTTTTTTCCCACTATACCTGTAAGTGTTCATTATCTGTGATAATTTAAAGAACAGTAGGATGACATCTCTGATTGAAAAAAACTTTCTGCATTGTTTTTGTCAGATAACTACCAGAAATCTGTAGCTTAGTTTATTAGTAGTTTAATTGGTTTATTTCCTTTTAAACTCTAACTGAGATCACTTTGGAGGAAATGGGGGTTTTGACTGGGAGTTAGGTGGAGAGTGATTAGGGTGTTGAAGCCATTTGAGAGGGCAGTGGGGTACTATGGGAAAGATAAAAAGGTGTCTTAGGGAAAGGTTAAACAAGAAAGACCTGGGTTAAAGAGTGGAGTTTAAAATGAAAGTAATCATTTTAAGAAGAAGGTAAATTAATATACCCAATACAGGCTGCCATATACTAAAAAGATTATTCATAAGAGACATGGACAGTAGGATGGTGATGTTAAGAGCAAAGGGAAGCTCTTATTTCACATTTATAAGTAAGTTAACCAAATGCCTAAGGTGAAGTGAAATAGTCCATAATTTATATTTTAACATCAAAACAATTTTTAACAATTTTTAAGGCACTGATTATTACACTGCCCTGAAGCAACAATTGCCTTTTGTACATATTATTAACCGAAAACATTCTCAAAGTTGACTCTAGTTCATGATCAAAAAGTATCTAAGAGGCCAGACATCGCCTACATTTGACCCTGGGTCACTGGGTATAGTTTTCCTGTCTCACCTAGGAAGACTTGTCAGCTAAACAAAAATTTTGTCCCAACCTAAAAGCCACTGGTCAATTTCCAGGTCAATACCAAGACATTTGTATAATCAGTTAAATGCCCAGTGGGTGCAGCAATGGGATAATAGCCTCTTCAGGAATACTGACCTGAAGAGTCTGTATTCCAGTTTGCTGAACAGGCCAAAGTGATGCCAACCATATTGAAAGCCTCTATCTAACCAGACTCCAATTGCAGGTCCTGACAGGAGAAAGAGTCCCCAAGCTTTTCCTTAAGCATGAGTGGCCATGTTTTGTATCTTATGACCCAACCCCATGGTTGTTGCTAATTGGACCAGGGGAGGGTTCAATTAGCAACTGGATTGAAAGAAAGTCCATTTTAGGCTCCTCAGTAGCCTATGATGTAGCCTGTTTCTAGAGTACTTTCTGATGGGTATCCAAATCAGACTAATTGGGTTCTATCTCCTTTGCAAGATGAACAACACAGAGATGTAGAAATACAACTGGCAATTGAAAGCGGGAGCAGAAGCAAAAAGGAGCAGATTTAGAGGGAGAAGCTGTTACTTCAATGGTGGAGCAGTAGAGATCAACAACAAAGATCCTAAACAACCTTCCAGTTCTATTTTCTGAAAAAGCTGGCTATGGTTTCTGTTTTTCCTGAGATGTGTTATTTATTCAGATTATCCTTAGCTCTCCTGAGCCCCAATGAATCAGTTAGGAATGGCGAAGTTTTACAGTGGTGATAAGTAACATGAATATTTCAGAGTTTAACACAACAAAAGGACATTTCATTTTTGCAGAATCTGCTCCAGGTCCAGGAGACTGTCCAGGGCATATGCCCTTCAATATTGCAGACTGTTTCTAGCTGAGAACTGATCACTGGCTCTTAAATACTTCTTCCTGCGTGTGATATATTATTTCCACTCCCAGCCAATTGGCCAGAGCTTCTCACGTGATCCACCCAATTGCAAGGGACCTGAGAAATGTGATTTTCCAAGTACTAAGAAGAAGAAAACTGGAAATATGAGTGAATCAGGTAACTAAATGTGGGATATCTTGCTAACATCCCTTTAACCTTTCACTGGGGCCTTATGTGACGCCTCTTACGCATCACTGAAACCCATTAGGTAGTGTTACATTCATGTCATTTACTCACCTTTGATTCACTCTCAGACACACCTAGCCACACCTTTTGCAACTAGCAAATTTGATGCCTCATGATAAATAAAACTTATAGCAAGCAGGGACTTGCATTGTTGAGCAGATGCTTTCAGCTACCCTTTTTTCCTTCTAAAATAAGACTAGTAGTGGAGAATGATGGATTTCTGCCATGTGGGGAGAAAAAGATAATGAGAACTAGTGAGATCATTTCAGTAGGACCAAACTACTATAATTTATTTCTTTGCACATTATTATAAAAGGGTAAATTCAATCTAAAAAGAAAAAAAAGGAGGGAGGGAAGCTAAAATTTACTGAGTGTCTACTATGTGCCATCACTTTGCACAGCATTATTTCATTTATTTACCACCAAACAGTATCTATGGGCTAGATAGTACTATTTTCCAGTTGATTAAACTGAGACATGAAGAGGTTATATGATTTGCCCAAAATCACACAACTAGTACCTGGTGCTATGAAAATTCAACCCAGGCTTCTAAATCCAGACCTCCACATCCATGCTTCTCATAATTTCATGAAGCATGAAAACCAGCAAACCTAAAATACATCCTAGGAGAGACAACATAAATTTTCTGGGGTTATGCCAAAAGAAATAGGCTTAGGAAGGACTAAATTGATTTTAGGAAAGTCCTCAAGGCTTTTGAAGATGGTAATCTCTCACGCATTCATTGACGGATTCACTTATTCAAAAAGATTTAATAAGTCAGGATAAAAAGGAAATAAGGACAGAGACAAGATTGAAATCCCTGTTCTCAAGTTTGCTCACTGTATTTAGGCACAGACCCATGAGTAAACGGAAAATTATGATATAGAGGGATAAGATCTGTAATAGGAGTAAGCAAGTGGTATTGAGGGTCCTAATCCAGTGTTGTTATTCAGTTCCCTGGGAAACAGACTCAGAGGGAAATTTGTGTGCAGGAGGCTTGCCTTCAGAATCAGCACCTATAGGATGAAGTGACAAAAGCTGAATTGGGCACAAGGAGAAGTTGGGCTGTGATACAGTTGCCATAAAGCCCTCAGCCTTTCCATGGGGAATTATGTAGCTAGGATGGCCTGCAGAGTTGTCCCAACTGAGGCAATGGGACCAGGTTTTCATACTTCTGTATCAACTAGTCATTGTTTACAGACTGCCTCTAGGGAGGAAATCGTGACCTTAAGCAAGCATGACCTTAAGTTCTCTTCAAGCAAAGTCGAGCTCCAGAATGAAATGTAGCTGGGATGTATCAGTTACCAACACTCTCAACAATTAGGAGAATGAGTGCTTCAGTCCTGACCCAAGCAGCACACCATAGCATCCACCACACTCACCTTCAAGGAAGATTTCCCAGGTAAGATGACCCTGGAGCTAAAGGACCAGGAGGTGTTATCTGGGAGAATGGCACAAAAACATGGCGGGCCCGAAGAGAGTGTGTTCAAGGAGGTTTATCACACACAGGAATGAATAATGCACAAAGGAAAGTAGCAAGTGCTGAGGCTGAAGGGGTGAGTAGAGGCCAGAACATGGCACACTATGCTGAGGAGTCTGGATTCTTTCCTGAAGGCAGTAAGACTCTTGTGACATAATTGGATTTACTTTGTAGAAAGATCATTCTGGCAGCCAGTAGAGAATATGTTAGATGGGGATGAAAATGAAGGAAGAGAAGTAAACATATTAGGACAAATTGAGGATAGAACACATTAAAAATGAAAGATGGCATTGTCCCTTGAGGTCTGGAACATGTGGACCAATTAAAAGTTGAAGGAGAACAAGGAAAGGAAATTAAAAGATTGATCTTTTCTGAGAAGATGTCAAGCAAGTGAAGATAAGGTCCCCTTTCAACATTTTCTTTAATAAGCAAGAAATAGGTATGTCCTGTTGCTACATTGGTACTGCTAAAATGCTTCTTTTCTTTAAAGAAAACAAGACATTATATTCTTTCAATGAGTCTAATATGTGAGCTTCATTTAGGTGTGCAAAATACCATTCTAGGCCAATTATTCAATTGTTGCTTTGACAAGGCCTGTCATATTGATTCAATATTTAAACAATTTCTTAGAAAATATAATATTTTTAAAAGGAGAAATATATACTCTTACATAGTTGAAATGCTGTCCTAGTAATAGATGATGGACTTTTTCTACTTACATATTAATCAGTATATATATGCTATATGAAGACCTAAGTTGCAAACAAAGAACTTTTAGAGTAGTTCTAGCACAATAAAGCTTCATAAATAGATTTCTCTATGGTGTTATAAGCCCAGACCTCATATTTCATAACATTTCTGAAGCCAGTCAGAAAGCTTGTTCAAAAACAACTACTCTTCATTCATTAAATGCTCTAAGTTTTTAATGATCATGGAACCCATCTTTGGAAACTCCGATATTATATTTGGCATCGTTGTAAAAGTAAGATTTTCCTTAAAATGTCAGACTGTTACCCTCTATGATGTCTAAACATTTTGAAACAAAAGTGAAAGTGAATGGTTTAACATGGTTTCAAAATGGAATATTAAAATTTAATCTGTCTTGAGAAATCTAGAAAAAGTAGTTGTAGTTATACATTCTCCATCTGCCATATAAATGCCTAGGAAGAAAATAATGTTTTCCTTTCTTTTGTACTTTTTCCTTTCTTTCTTTCTGTTTTTGTTTTTGTTTTTTTATTTTCTTTTCCATTTGAGACAGGTCTCACTCTGTTGCCCAGGCTGGAGTACAATGGCACAATCATGGCTCACTACAGTCTAGAACTCCTGGCCTCAAGTGATCCACCTACCTCAACTTCCCAAGTAGCTAGGACTATAGGCACGTGCCACCACACTTGGCTAATTTTTAAAATTTTTATAGAGATAGGGTCTCATTATGTTGGCTAGGCTGGTCTCAAACTCCTGGTCTCAAGCGATCTTTCTCTTGTACTTTAAACTACATCATTTTCTTTGATTTTTTTTTTTAATCCCCACAATTAGCAAATGAGCTTGACTAAAACTAAACCATACACCTAATTATGTTTTTGTCATTGACATAAAATACAACTTTCCAGTGCACATATATACAGGTCTAAAGTAGTTATCTCCTACACAAAGTTTTCTTGCAACACAATTGAAATGTCAAGACTTTTTAGTATCAGATGGTATTTTTTGTTTGTTTGAATGTTGTCTATGATCATTAACCAGTTAAAAAAAGTTATCATCTATTTTTAAATTATTAAAATTTATCATTAAAAATACATCAAACTTGTAAGCAGGACACGGGACTTTAAAAGAACATGTAAATCAATAAAAGTAACATAAAATAGATGAAAATATAATTTTCTCATACTTCTAGGAATACTGTCCATAAATTTTTTTCAAAAGTATCCATGAATACACTGTAGAATGACATTTTCTAATTAATATTTGAGTTATCTGAAAGCTACCAGATAAGCAAGTTAACTAATTTTTAAAAGATAGATATAAAATATTTAACTCTCAAATTGCATGAAATGTAATTTAACGTTTTTGTCTTTTTATGGTTCAGAAGTCAGATTATGGATCATGATTATCATTATGAAACCAGCCATCAATACAACACTATATATGGAGAAAGCATAGGAAATGGAGTTGAACATGTGTTTGACATAGCATACACATTGTTTTGTTTTTTTTTTTTTCAGAATATTATGGGGGTACAAACACTTATTACAAAAATTGCTTTTGCACCACCCGAGTCAGAGCTAAAAGCATGCCCATCCTCCAGACAGCGCACACTGCACCTGTTAGGTGTGAATTTACCCAACCCTTCCTCCCTCCTCCCACCTGTCTGAGAATGTTATTCCATATGTGCACATAAGTGTTGATCGATCAGTATTAATTTAATGGTGAGTACATGTGGTGTTTGTTTTTCCATTCTTGTGATATTTTGCTTAGAAGAATGGGCTCCAGCTCCATCCAGGATAATATAAGAGGTAGTTCACCATTTTTTTATAGCTGAGTAGTACTCCATGGTTTACATATACCACATTTCATTAATCCACTCATATATGGATGGGCAATTGGGTTATTTTTACATCTTTGCAATTGTGAAATGTGCTGCTATAAACATGCGAGTACGGATGTCTTTTTTATAGAATGTCTTTTTTTCCTTTGGGTAAATACCCAGTAGTGGGATTGCTGAATAAAATGGTAGTTCTACTTTTAGTTCTTTGAGGTATCTCCATACTACTTTCCATAGTGGTTGTACTAGTTTGCAGTCCCACCAACAGTGTATGAGTGTTACTATCTTTCTACATTCATGCCAACATTTGTTGTTTTGGGACTTTTTGATAAAAACCATTCTCATTGGCGTTAAGTGATATCTCATTGTGATTTTGATTTGCATTTCCCTGATGAGATGTTGAGCATTTTTTCATGTTTGTTGGTCATTAGTCTATCTTCTTTTGAAGTTTCTATTCATTTCCTTTGCCCACTTGTTAATGGAGTTGATTTTTTTCTTGCTGATTTCCTTGAGTTCCATATAGATTCTAGTTATCAGCCTTTATCATGTATAGTGTGCAAATATTTTCTCCCATTCTGTACGTTGTTCTTTTAAGTAAACCCTTTGTTTACTTGGGTGAATACCTGAATTTTAAGTTCATAGGGTTTTTTCAAGAACATCTGGTGTCCTTTCTTTCTCATAAAACTATAGTACGGGAGAAAATCCAATCATTTTACCTTTCTGATAGTTGGAATTCCTGATAAATTATAATTGCTTATAATTTATAGAAACATTTTTAAAAATACTGTATGATTCATTATTAACACATAATCTAAGTTGGTATTAAAGGGTTGAAACTATTTTTGCTGGGCCCCTGTGACACAAAATAGTGTTAACCTTTATTGAATTTGTCTATTTGTACTATTTCCTGATATAGAAAACTTTGTTTATCTGATATCATTAGAAAAGAGGTACTCCACCTAGGAGCATTTCTAGGTACTTGAATCTCATCCCTTTAAATCCAGAAATTATTAATAGTTTTATTTTAACCATATCTATTTTTAGGCTTTATAAAATATGCTATACATTGTCCTGTTTTCTTAAACAGAGAATAATCAATGTAATGTAACTGTTCCTTAATTATTAGGGTCTTAATTTTACAGATTCATTATTATGCCATTTTTACACTCAACCCATTGATGCATTCAACAAAGCCCTTAGGGACTAGTGTGTTCACTTCTATACAGGTGGCTCAGACTAATCGCTTTTTAAGCTTCTGTGTTTGCAGTCTTTTGCTAGAGCAGTGAGGTGTAGGGGAGAAAAATCAAGCTTTGGGATCAAACAGACCTGGATTCAAACCCCAGGCCTACTATTTACTAATTTAGTGCAATTTGGGGAAATTTATTGAACTTTTTAAAGCCTCAGTTTCTTCCTCTAAAAAATGATGATGGTAACTTGCAGAATGGTTGGAAAGAGTAAATGAAACAGCAACTGTACAGGGTCTGATGATCCCCAACCTTCAGCTCCTTTCCCTGTTGTTCTGCCATTTCTTTCTTCTGCCAGTTTATGCTTCTTACTGTTCCCTGTGGCTTCTAGACTGTGAAAACAGGAGCCTCCCCTGACCTGTTCATCATTGTATCCACAGCCCCTGGTGTTTGCTGCTAAAACCTGAAAGAGCATCACTTCTCCGCCTTTTGGCTAAGACCAAGTGTAAAACCTCAAAGTGTGGGCTGTGGTAAAACACTTGTGTTCAAATCCTGACTACCACTTTGTACTGTATGGTCTTGGGCAAATCAATCAACCTCTCTCCACCTCAGTTTCCTTGTTTGTGAAATAAGGGGAATCATAATACCTCAGAGGATTAAATAAGCGATTTATGTAATTATCCCTCATACATAGTTAACAAACAATAGAGAGTAGGATCTGTGATGGCTGGAAAAAATTTCTTATTGCTTCTAATCTTCTGTGGCCTGAGGAAGGAAATAATCAAATTTATTTAAATCAGTTTAAAATATAAGAAATTTATTATTAATAATAAAGTTTGAGAACTTTAGTATATAATTTTTTAAATCTTTTCCTTTTTTTCTTCCTTCTTTTTTTCTTTTAAGCAGCTCAGAGGTTTCAGTTTTACTTCTGGGTTAGTGAGTCCTGTTTTGATTACTGTATAAATGATCTCAAGGTAGTTGGGATTTTTATCATATAGAATTGTGAGATAAACTTTTTCTTTTTTTTCTTCGAGACAGAGTCTCACTCTATTGTCCAGGCTAGAGTGCTGTGGCGTCAGCCTAGCTCACAGCAACCTCAGACTCCTGGGCTCAAGTGATCCTCCTGCCTCAGCCTCCCGAGTACCTGGGATTACAGGCATGCGTCACCATAGCCAGCTAATTTTTTCTATATATTTTTAGTTGTCCAACTAATTTCTTTCTGGTTTTTTTTTTTTTTTTTTTTTAATAGAGATGGGGTCTCACTCTTGCTCAGGTTGGTCTCGAACACCTGAGTTCAAACGATCCACCTCGGCCTCCCAGAGTGCTAGGATTACAGGCAGTGGCTCACGCCTTTTTCTTTTTTTCTTACTATGTGACTTGACTCCATTTCTCTGTTCCACTTATAAAGATAGATTTGCAGTTTTCTTCTAAGCCAACCAGTTTGCCTGTGTTTTCACGCACAAACGTCTGCCTTTTATTCATATGCATCCAATCATATCAATAGCCAAGTCCACAATTCACCATGTTATCAGTAAAAATCCACAGCAGCTATTTTTATAAATTTTAACATCTAACTCATTTCATAATCAAATAAAACTGTCAAATATTTACATCATGTATTCCATTTCTTTGTGTTTAAGTATCACCTGTTTGTTTTCAACCCCTAGCCCAGCCTAATCCTCCAGTTGCATAATCTGTTGGAATTTGGAAATGGAGAGTTAAAAATGAGGATAGATAGCTATTGCTGAGTAGTGAATAGCAACAAATGTTTAAGATAGCAAAATAATCTCATAAGTGGTGTATATTCATGGTTCTAATTGAACAGTTAAATCTAGAAATTGAATAAACAAAAGTTTTAACTGAACCTCAAGTTATGAAAGGGCTTATTTTCTTATTTTGTATCAATCGCACTGTTCTATACTTCTAGAACAAGGTTTTTACTGTGTTTCTTTTTATGCTTATTTATCAAGACATAATGACTATTGATCCTGACATCAGTCCAATTCTAATGTCAATTTCTTCACTCTGTTTGTGCCAAGAGTGACACATACAGCTTTGAATACGCATTATCACTCCTGCTCTAATTCTCTTCTGTGCCCTGGACATTTTTGGTTATCCAAGCAATCTAAGGGACCACTTGAGCCACACACTTGTTAGGGTTGGTTGGCCAGGATGTAGGTGTGGCATGCTAGAGACTGGAAATTCAAAAACTTTCCCACAGAGTGGATCAGAGCTTTGGGGGTGGGGGTATTCTTGGCAGGATCAGAACATCCCAGAAGGCATTTGGCATTTGCTCAGTGATTGCAACATAGCAGACATTTTTCCAAGGGGAAAGGTGAGATGCAACAATGACTGCCAGCTGAAGACCATTCCCAAATCTTAGATCTGACTCTAAATTTAACATTACACACAATCACTAATCTGGCCCTTGGTTACCTTTCAAAGCTTTACACGGGGATCTGTCTCCAAAGTAATTTGTCAGGTTCTGATTTTATTAAGTATCACCTAATAATAGTTTGCAACCTCTAGCCCAGTCTAATCCTCCAGTTGAATAATCTGTTGGAATTTGGAAAAGAATGAATCTCACAGACATTATACTGAGAAGCAGCTGGACATAAAAGAGGGTAAGCTGTAGAACAGGCACTAATCTAAAAGTTTTAAAAATCAAAACACTGGTTGCCTCTGAAAGGGTAAGAGGCACAAGGAAAGCTTCTGAGGAGATGAAAATGTCCTGTGTCATGATAGGGGTGTGGGTAACATTGGTATATCCATTTGTCAAAATTGTACAGCTAAAATTTATTTATATATTTCAATGTCTGCACACATTACCTCAAAAACTGTTAAAAAATAATAATAGAATTGGGGCGTGGGTGAAGGTATAGATGATAAAAGAATGACAGTGTTGATCATTGTTGAAGCTAGGTGTAGACTACATATATTATATAATTCTGCTTACTTGGTTTATGTTTGAAATTTTCCAAAATACTAAGTTTTTTTTAAAAGAGAGAGATGTAAGAGATACATCAACCAATGGCATGCATATTCCTAATTTGGATCTCAATTCAAAATAACTATCTGGATATTTGATGATATTAAGAAAATATTTGGGATTTTTATATTTGGGTGTGATAATGTTATTGTGCTTATGTTTAAGAAAAGATACCCTCTCTTTCTAAGAGTCACATAAGGAAATACAAAAGAAATTATGGGGTATCTGGGATTTGTTTTGAACTAAACAGTGTGTGTGATTGAGATAAAATAAGATTGACCAAGAGTTGAAACTATTGAAGCAGATGATAGGTACCTGGAAATCATTAGACTGTGTATATTTTGAATGTTTCTATAATATAATAAAAAGGTTTTAAAATAATGCAAATAATATGTAATACTTCATGTATAATGTAAGATCTTTCTATATAATTCCATTTCTCCCTTCCATCCATTGAGCTATTGTTGTCAAATATTTTACATGTTTATAGACTTCAACTAGAATTTTGTCCCGTATATTTAAATGCTGCCAGAAATCTTTAATTATGAACCTCATAATACAGTGTTGTTATTTTTGCTTTAAAGTCATTTATCTTTTTCAAAAATATTTTTAAATGAGGGGGAAAGTCCTTTATATTTACTCACATATTTACCATTTCTGGCACTCTTCATTCTTTAATACAAATTCAAGTTTCCATATGATATTGCTTTTCTTATGCTGAATAAGTTGCTTTAACATTTCTTACAGTGCAGTTCTGCTGGTGACATTCTCTCAGCTTGTGTTTTCTTTAGACTTCATTTTTGAAAGATATTTTTGCTACATATAGGATTCTGTGTGACAGGTTTTCTTTCAGCACTTTAAAAATGAAATTTCATAGTCTTCTGACTTGTAGAGTTTCTGATTAAAAGTCTACTGAATTTTTGTGTTTGTTACTCCATGTATAATTGCCTTTTTCCTCTGGCTGCTTTTAATATTTTCTTCTTATCTTTGGTTTTCAACAATTTGATGATGGTATCTCTTGCAGTGGTTTTTTTGAGTGTGTGCATCTACCCTGCTAGGCCTCGTTGAGCTTCTTGCATCTGTGGGTTATAATTTTCATCAAATATGAAAATATTTTCAGCTGTATTACTTCAAATAATTCTTCTGCCACCCCCTCTGACCCTTCTCCCATCTAGAACCCCAATTACACAAACACTAGAACACGTGGTATTATCCTACAGATCACTGAGGCTCTGATTTTAGGGGGTTTTGGGGACTTTTTTTCTTTGTGTGCTTTATTTTGGCTAAATTCTACTGTTATATCTTAAAGTATACCAATAGTTTCTTCTGAGTATCTAATTTGTTCAGTGTCTAATCTGCCTCTGAGTGTTAATCTCATCTAGTAAAATTTTTATTTCAGAAGTTATAACTTTAATTTCTAGAAATTCCATTTTTTATATCTTTAATTTCTCTTTTTCAGCATATAGAGTGTATTTATCATAATTGTTTTAATGTTGCTGACTGTTAATTCTATCACCTCTGTCTTTTGTGGCTTTATGTTGACTGACTTTTCTCCTGGTTATAGATTACATTTTCCTGCTTCTTTGTGTGTCCTAGTTCTCTTGCTACTTCCCAGGCATTTTCATGATCTTCCTGCCTGCTGCTTAAGTGCTGGTGTTCTCCAAGGTGCTATTATTGACTATCCTTTTCTGCTGTGCATACTCTCCCTGGGTGATGTCATCCACTCCTGTAATTCCAACAACCATTTATATGATAGTATATTCCAATTATATCTTTGGCTGCCCTGATTTCTCTCCAGAGCCCAAGAGTCATATATATATATAATTGCCCACTTCTCCATCTAGATATCCCAAAGTCATCTCAAACTCAACATATCCAAAGTGAAGTAATCAAATTACCCTTCAAAAGCTGTTCAATCTCCTGGATTCCCTAATTCAGTGAATGGCATCACTAGCCCATAATCACACAAGCCAGAAACCTGGGAGACATCCTTGCCTTCTTCCTTGTGGTAGATATTGTGGTCTCCTTCTCAGCCTCCATTCTTCTTTTGCTGGGTAATCAACACGATTTTCATTGGGATCCATACTTCTTCATCACAGCTTTGGGGGAAGCTAACTCCTGTGGCCCTAGTGGCAGGTATATGTCTTCATCCTAAGATAATTAGCTGTATGCCTTCTCCTAGCCACCATTTTTACTGTATTTATGGACATATGACTCAATTATTGAGGCTTCTGGAAAAGGAGTTTTCTCTTTACAAAAGAGCTTCCAAAAGTGGCTCTTCTTATCTCTTCTTGGATCTAGATGGTGAAACTTACAGCCCCAGTTGTTAGCAACTGTCATTTGATCATAAAGCTAGTACCAAGGAAGAAAAAGCAATGAAAACAAGGGGAAAAAAACATGTCTTTAATGACATCGCTGAGTTATTGAATCAATCATCCCTGTAGCTTGCCTTTTTCCAGAACTTCCTAGCTAGATGGGTCAATAAATCTCCTTTATTGGTTAAGCTAGTTAGAGTTAGGTTTTCTGTTGCTTGTAACCCAAAGCATCATAATTCATAATTTTCCTTCACCCTCACACCCAGACATAGGCAATTAATCACTAGGTTCTATTAATTCTATCCCCTAACTACTATCTGATTACTATCAGTTTTGTCTCCTGCTACTGCCAGTGACTTAGTTCAGTCTCTCATCTTTTTTTTTTTTTTTTTTTTTTTAGTAATACTGTAATAGGCCCCATACATTCTGCACTCCACAGAGTGATCTTTCTAAAATGCACATCTTATCAAAATTTCATCTGCTTACAATCCTGGTGTGACTTCCCATTGCTTCCAGAAAAAAAAGTCCATGCTCCTTAGCATATTGTACAAAATTTTTCATGATTTAAGCTGTCTCCCTTACCTTTTCTGTGTCTACACTTGCCACTCCCCTCAATGCCATTCTACCACTAGCAATGCTGACCTATGCTGAACCAAAATACACTTTGGTCTCATGTCTCTAGGTCTTTGTACTTGCTGCTCTCCCTACCCCCACCCCAACATTCTCACCCACTTCTCTTCCTCCACCCCCCACCAAAATACACAAACACACTAACTTCTAGTCTTCTCCAGTTCAAGTGATCTTTGAAGCATTTCCTGACCTTGCCTGAGTCTAAGGTAGCTGTGTACTTTCCCAATGTAATACTTACCACACTAAGAAGTCTATTTACCTGTCTCCTTCTTTGCACAGTAAGCACTTTGAAAACAAGGTATGTCTCTTTTACATGCTTATATCTCTATTTCTGGGACCTAATGCAGTGCCTGGCACATAGCAGACAGTAAGTATTTTTTGAATGAGTGTATCATTATGTGGTCTGCAGACTTAAGGATTTCTGATCTTGAAACTCCATTTGAAAACCTTGACTTTCCTTGTTCTAAATGTGTGTCTGATTCCTAAGCATTAATCTTTTTCTTCCAGGGTGTAGGGTTCTAGGTAGGCAGAGAAGGAAAACAAAAGAGCTTGGGCCAGGCTGCCTTTAGCCCTCTGGAGAGCCAGTAATGTGTCTTGCATTTCCCCACCCTCCTCGCCACCACCTGGTTGCCCAGTATGGGTGTAGACTTAGCTGACTAGCCCAACAACATACTCAGACCTTGGTTCAGACTTCTCTTATTGCCAAATGAAAGTTGACCAATATATATGGTGAACAATTTTCCACTTTCCACTTATGTTTTGAACTCATAGGAACTTTAGGAAATGTGTATATCTTAACAATTATAGGCCTCAAAATGAACAAATCTGGATTATTTTACACTGATTCTGTAAAATATAGGGATCCTGAACTTTACTTTCGCAGTCTTAAAGTTAGATGTGACTGAGCAAAGAAATTAATTATGGATTTTGATAGTGGTGATGTTCCTAACAGTTTTATAACTTAATTGTTAAATTACTGGAAGCAACTACATTTCAGTAAGTCTTAGGTAAAGATATTTGAATTTAGACAGAGAGGACTCAACGGAAGCGAGGGAAAGGGGCATTTGTAATTTAGGATTTGCGGAAGATAAATTAAACCTCAGGAAAGGCTGAAATACTGGGAGGAAGTCAGATTTCACTGGGCACTTGCGAGTGGTGAGGCTAGGAGTTGGGGGGCGGAGCGAAGTAGGAAGGACAGGCTGAGGGCCGATCCCCAGCCGCAATATTATACAAGACCGCCCTTGTTCCTTCAACAGCAGCACTGAACACGCTTGCTTAGGGTATCGGTGACCATGGTATTGGTGGAGGCTTCGGGGGGAGGGTCAAGAACCTCTCATCCGAGCATGCGCAGTGCAGAGCGAGCGTGGCCAGGTTCTCCACAACAATGTATCCCTTTTTTCTTCCGTCGGAGAACTACAATTCCCAAGAGCCCTCTCGTACCGCGGTACCGCCTCCCTCTGTGGCCCTTCCCCGTCCCCTCCCTCAGGCCCCGCCCTCCTGCCAGTCCCCTCCCCTGCCTCCGAGTGTGTGTCAGTGACCCAGAGGCGGTGTGAGGCGGAGGGACCGTCGGGGGGCGCCGCCGCCGCCGCCTCCACCAGCAGCAGCACCAGCCGTGCGGCGCGATCGAATTTGTCTCGAGCCCTCCGGGAGCGTACCACAAAGCGGGCCCCGCGCCTCTCCCTCCGTCCGCGGCTCCTCAGCGCTCGGCTCCTCGGTCAACTTCCCTTCGCCGGGTTTGGCCGGCTGGCGAGGAAGGCGGCGGCAGCACGCTGGGCTGTCTGCTCGCGCTCCCCGCGCACACACTTCACCCTCTCGCTCCGGGTTTCGGGGGCTGTGCTGGGATCCCGGCCACCAGCAATTGTCCGGTGAGTGTGGCCGCGGTGCGCCGCGGGAGGGATCGCGGCGGGGGCGGCGAGGGGTGCGGGGAAGGCGGGCGCGCAACTTCCTCG
The DNA here is from genome assembly GCF_041146395.1 of Eulemur rufifrons. Classification (NCBI taxonomy): domain Eukaryota; kingdom Metazoa; phylum Chordata; class Mammalia; order Primates; family Lemuridae; genus Eulemur; species Eulemur rufifrons. The sequence goes on from NC_091001.1 coordinate 65,669,442, forward strand.
GCGGCTTCCCCCGGCGGCCAGCCAGCCGGCTCTCCCCGCCCGCCTGCGCGCCCCCGCGCCGCGCCGGGAGGCGGTGGGGAGCGGAGTTTGCGGCGCCTCCATCCCGCGCCCTCGCCGGAGGAAGCGCCTTTGTCAGGAGCCGGCCCGTCGCGGCCTCCCCCGCCGCCTGGGAGCCGGGCGCGCGGCGGCCAACTCCGAGCCCCACTCCCCGCGCCCCGCGCCCCGCGCCCGGCCGCCTGGCGGGCCGCGCTCTCCGGCTCGGCTAGGGAAGCGTTGCGGGTGGCGGGGAGGGAGAGGGAAATGAAAGAGAAACAAAGGGGGCGGTGGGTTTTTCTTTTGTTTGTGCGAATCTGATAACTTCTTTCTCCCTCCTTACATAACGCAGACTTCCAAGTTAGTCATTCTTTTTATTGTTATGATTATTGTCATCACCTCTGGGTGTCTCTCACATTTCCTTTCATCTTTGGATCCCAGGGCATTTTAAAAACACTAATTTCACCTCTGGGGCCCCTACGAAGCAAGTTAATACGCCCTTTTCCGTAAGTGGGTAAACTGAGGTACGAAAACGCTCTCTAATTGATGGATATGCTTGATCTTCTGCCGCGCCTGGATCTGAAAGCATTTATGAGTAAGAACTCGTTCTCCAGTGCCCCGTGGAAAAGTTAAAGATGCTCATTTTACTTACAGGTTAACTGAAGTCTAAAAGAAGTCTGGGGAATTGTTACGTAGTTCAAACAATAATTCTTCTTACAGTGTTTGAATCTTAGAAAACCTCAAAAGACTTATTGAGAAATACTCTGAGTAGGGAAAATACTATAAATCATAAACTCATCTCATCATCTACTTTTATTTTTATACGTGCAGCTATCTTAGAAGGCAAGAGAGCAATGATAGGGACAGAGGGCATAGGTTTTTTTTAATGTGCATTTAACAGATTTTAATCACTACACACAAGGAAACGAGTCTTCCTTTTAACAGCACGAACAATCTGTTAGTCATCAAACAGTGCATCAACAAATATTATTGAGCACTTTATCCATAAGGTGCTGGTTGTGCTAAGAACTGAAGCTTTAAGTGTATTTGTTTCGGTTCAAAGGCTGCTTAACTTGTTCTTACTCTGCAAAATGTTATTTTGTTTTCATAGCAAGTGATCTTTTGTTTCAGAAATGGCATTGTCTTTCCCTACACTGAATATGTATTACTCTTATACTTGAGGAGAAATGAATTTATCATTAGTTTGCAAAGTAGGATGCATTTAAATTTTTGAATTGTGGAGAAGACTTAGTTTCTTTAGTTGTGTTGCAATTTATGATGACATTTTCTTTATGGCTAATAGAAAATATTTCCTCAGAATGATCAGATTTACATGTCCCAAACATTGTCTTTATTGTACAAATACAGCATATGAATTCGTTAATGTTTTTTATTTACACAGACAACCTCTACCTGAGAGAAATACTTAACTCTGAGGACCATTTTATTTATTTGGTACCAAATTTTAAATTAAGCATCACTCCTAGTTCTTTCCTAAGGTGAATAACGATCAGAGCTGTAGTAACAGTGAATACTTCCACTTATCCTAAATTCTCTTTAATTTTTTATTGTGTAGTTGCCCCCTCCCAGATTTTAGATTCTGGTGGTTGCATCAGAAAATGAAAGTGAGATGTTTGTTATTTTTCCCCAAGCCTCCAACTTGTCCCCTTTCTGTAGTATGCTAATAGAAATTTTCAATTTAAAACAAACAGTTGGAAAATAAAACAGTTAAGTGTGTGGAAAGTTGCGTATAGTGAAGTGGTTATATTTGCTTCATCTAGTAAATTTATGGCTTTTATAGAGGAAACTATCACCTAGGTTTTTATTAACATGGTAGAAATGCTGTAATATAATAGTAGTATTTATTGACTTGAAAAAAATAAGCTGGAAATTTGCCTCAATGGCAGATTTTGGGGAGGGGGAAGGATTCAGGCTTTCCTTAAAATTGGCATTTAAGTATCCTTACTTGGTTAAGGTTGGTTAAGTTGAACTTTTTCTATAGTGTTTGCAAAGCAGATTTACCTGAGTCATTTGTACTTTCAGGAAGCTGCTAACATTGTCTTCCTTCAATCACTGGAGTCCAAAGGCAGAAGTCAGTGTTGACTGGCAAAGTCTGGCTTTGCAAGTTTCTTAATTTCTTCAAGACCCCTTAAGGAAATGACAGAAAAGTACGGGGGAGGAAACTGAGTCTAATATTGCTGAATGCTACTGAGGCATGTTTCAAGGGGAAGCCTAAGGATGTTTCCGTTTGACTTAGTTTCAGCTTCCTTTCAGGTTGTTATAACGTCAGTTGTATTTTAAGAGTTCTGTCATTTCAGAATATGCCTTATTGTGGTTGTCCAGTAGGTCAGGTGATAGGTACTATAGTAGTTACACTTTGTGAACAGCTAATGTTTTTAGACAGAAGCTTCTGTAGCTGATAAAGGTTTTAAGCCAAAAGACTTAGAAGTGAAAACTATTTTATATACACATACATTTTACCATGGTACATCATTGTAGACCTGTCCTAGTATTTGTTAAGTCAAAAAGGCTTATATGGATTATTTTATGAATACGTTTAACTGTATATATTAAAATTTCAGAATGACCAATAAATGATGTCACTGAGGTAGTTTTAGGAGTTTTTGGGGAAAAAAATATGTTATTCTTAAAGTTACGTTTATGTATTTTAACTGAGGAAAATAAAGCAGATTTAAGAGCCAGGAAAGAAAGAAGGAAGAAAACCTGATGAAGATGTTTTTAAAGTGCAATATTAAAGATTCGTGGCAGCATTTATGTATAAAGCACACAATTCTAGTTGAAGTCTATAAACAGTGAATTCCACTTAGCACTTTCTGTTTATAGATTTCTAGCCATCTTTTCCAGATTCCCTCTGAATATATTACACAGGAAAAGTAAATAGAAATAATTCTTTCAAGGGATTTGGGTTGTTAAAGATGTTTTTTACACTTGTGGTAGTTGGGAGTTTATTGATGTTTTCTTAGTTAATTTTTGACCTCTGCCAGAGAAAGCTCCCCCCCCCCCCCCCCCCCCCGGGTCTAATGTGTGGTGGGAACCTCAAGACAAGAAATATTGGTCAATGAAAAATCTGGATATGATTTCGAGTTCTGCCACTAGCTTTTTTTTTCACATTATCTTGAATAGATCATTCTATTTTTTTCCTTCAAAGATTGAAAATAACTGCTTAACATAGTATACTCAGTAGGTCCTAAATAATTGTTGTTGCTTAATGAATTTACAAGTAATAAAGAGAAAGTACAACATTTCTTGAGTGTCAGGGAATTTCTCATTTTCTTTCTTTTTTAGTAGGAAAGAAGTAATCAAAACATAAACATCTGATTGGAGCCTTTAAATTTAGCATAGCTACCTTTGGAAATAAACTTAGAGAAAAAGAGTTTCATCTAGTAATTAAGGAGAAATGTAATGATTCTAAGAACTGATGATTTTTTTCAGAATGTTGTACAAGATGTTTTAGATTCTTTTTACTGTAATAAATTCCATTTCAAAGAAATGAGTTTCTATATAGTACTCTTGCATCACCTCTGTAATACTTTTACACCTCTAACTACCATTTACAGAAAAATAGAATGTGGTGCTGATATCTATAAATGAGAAAATCCTGACATCTGTCATCATCTTCCAGTTAATCTTGACCATTCATGTAGTCTTTTAAAAAATTAATTCAATCACATGTAATTTACTTCCTTTTTAAAGACTTTGTTGCTGATTTTTATTTTATAATGAACCTCTTGGGATGTTGCTAATTCTAAAAATATGTAGTACCCCCAGTTTCCCACCATCTTCTGCGGTTTCTTTTTCTATTATTTTTTTGGCTACAGTTTGCTTTTTCCCCTAAACTGTCTAAAATAAGCTAACAAATGTTAAACATATTTGACGGGAAATATAGTTAGTAATTTATCATGCTAAATTTCAATGTACAAGGTACATTGAAATCTGTTTTAGAGATAGAAGCACATTTCTGGAGTGGGCTAAAGCAGGGATAGCATAGAGATTTCACCTTGGGTACCAAATCTGATTGCTTGGTGGTGGCTGCCTGGAGTGCTATGTTTAGGAAACTGGGAGTCCTGGTTCAGGCTTAGCAAGAAGGAGTGCTGTGATTAGCAGTTTCTGCTATTGGGTGGGCAGTCAACTTTTGGCCCGGATGCCAAATATTCATTCGTTCAGTGTTTCTTGGATGCCTTTTATATGTCAGGTCTAGTTGCTGATATCTCACAGACTAAAATCTCTGCCTTCATGGTATTTACATTCTAATAACATGACACAGACAATAAAATAAATAAGTAAAATATTTTGTGTTTTAAAATAAAATGACCTGGTTTCGTCAAAAAATAAATAGCAAGAAATAAGAGAGGGAGGGGGAGAACTATAAGATTAAAAGAGACTTAAGAGGCTTATCTGCTAAATGCAATGTGTGAACCTTAGTTAGATCCTGCTTTGAGCAAACCTACTGTAAAGAGACGTTTATGCAAAATTGGGGAAATTTGGACACTGGATATTTAATGAAAGGGATTTGTCAGGTTTTTTATGTGTGATAATGTACTTTTTTAAAAAAAAGTCCTTACCTTTTAGAGATATAGAATAAAGTATTTACAAATTAAAATATGATGTCTAGATTTTTTCTTTAATTTGGCAGGGAGAAGAACATAGATGAAACAAAATTGGCCATATATTGAAAAGTGTTGAAGGTAGATGCCATATGGATACATGAGATTTCTTAGATTCTGTCTATTTTTGTATATGTTTGAAAGTTTCCATAATAAACAGTTTTACACACACAGCACGAAAGGGGAAGAGGGAATATATGGGTTAGGAGTATGGGGTGGGAGGAGGATGTAGTTTTAAAGGATAGTCAGAAAAGACCTCATTGAGAAGGCGATGAATATTTGAATAAAGACCTAAAGGAGATGAGGGAGCAAGCCTTGCAGGTAATCTTGGAGCAAGATATTACAGACAGAGGGAACAGCACGTATGGTAGCCCTGAGGTGGGAGCCTGCCTAGACTACAAGAAACTGTTAATACAAGAATACTAGATGGCTGGATCAGAGCCAGAGCAAGCAGGAGATAAAGTCAGAATGGCAAAGTAAGAGTAGAGGAGACTAGTTGGTATAGGGTCATTTGTCCATCTTTGCTTTAAAGTAAAAATATTTTATATACTTATCTAAAATAAGTTTTCTGCTTTAGAGTAGTCACCATGGAAGCTACACAAGTATTCAACAACACTAGCATTACTCAATATTTTTAGAACTACTTTTTTTTAAAATTGCCTTCTAAACCAGTTTAAGAACCACACATGGAAATAACTCATTACTTTGTATTTGCTCCCTATTTTTAAGGAAAAGGGTTATTAGCCACATATTTCATTTTGTTTATCAGATATGACTCAGAAAGGATTTTGACAGAAAATAGGAAATAACTTGAGGCTGTTTCTAAAAATCAGATCTATTATGAGAAGGCAATTATTGTTTCTAAAAGTCATATCCACCGATAGACTAAAATGGAGTTTTAGTAATGTGGACAATTGTAGCATCATTTGGGACAATGAGTCCCAATTTGGGACAACCTTGGAGTGACTAGTATGGAAGGCACTACACTCATTTGGATATTTAAGGTCTGTCTAATACATTAAAACACACACATACACACACAAGACCATGTCCATTTCTTAATACTTGAGTACTCAAAACAGTCACTGCAGGTAAGTTTCATGTATATCATGCATTCAAAACTAAAGGGATGACATTTAAAAATGTGCTGAAATTGTATAACTTTCTTGTTGCTATGGCATACACTTGAGGAACTAAAAGACTAACACACATTTAGTGTTAAGAGATGAATCTGGCTCTCAAGTCTTCTTGTATTCCTGCTTCATTTCTCAGATTAGTAGTTGTTTTGAAAACGTGCTGATTTACTATACAGAACTTCTTTTTAATCTTTGTTATTAAAAGTATAGAAAAAATTGGATCTCATCCAAATGTTTAAATGCCAAAAAATCCTCGATAAATATGGATTTTTTAAAAGTCTACTTACAGGGCAATATGCTTGTAGGCTTACTAGTTTTGAACAATTATGCTACTTCATTTTTTTATAGGGATACTTTTTCTACCCTGAAAAACTAAACTTATTTCAATGATGTTTATTGATAATTTTGAATAAAGAAGACCATTGTTTTTCTAGTTATGTGTAATTGTGGGGAAGCATGAAGTTTTCATGTGTATTTTTAAACAAAAATATTTAGAATTTAATGCTATTAAGTAGAATTTATGAACTTTTATTATGTAGTAAACTATGTAGTCACCATTAAGAGTATAAGTATATAACTGGTTAAGGAATACTTTAATAAGGCTTACTATTTTAAGCAGTTGTCAGTAAATTGTTAGGAATCTAGTTCTTTAATTCACTCAATTTTTTATCCCTTTGGGGTGTGTGTGTGTGTGTGTGTATATATATATGCATGTGTATGTATAGATAGATAGCTTTCTTCATATACTGCACAAACTATCAGAAGTGAGCTACTGCAATGGAATATTTATGTGTATTAGCATGGAACACAGAGCCTATGTTTAATTTCTCGGCTTTCCGTTAACTCTGTAAGTCTTTTAGAAACTGTCTTTGATTCATCTGTAAAATAAAAATGGCAGTAGTTTTTCATAAAGGACTTTGAAATTCTGTGATGTGACCATACTGAAATGGGGCTTATTTTAGAAATAGCTTTCAGTCTGTTGATTTAGTGGTAGGATTATGAACTGTTTTTCATTTCCATTTTTGTGAAATAAATAACTTACAATAGAAGAGAAAGGGGGGAAAAGAAACAAGAGAAAGAAAGAAGGAAAGGAAAAAAATTGATTCTAACACGATAGTAAACATGACCATAAGACCCAAATGTATAAATTAAGTAGAGAATAGAATAGTACAATTTCCATTTAAAGAAAAGAAATTGCTTTGCAAAAGGGACATTTTATATTTCCTGTTGACTTAAACATTATGACCACAGTAAAACCTATACTTAATTTTGGAAATAATAATAATGATTAACAATAATTAAGAATTATTTGAAAATTTCAGTCTATTTTACTTAAAATTTGTAGTTTTGTTTTGTTTTGTTTTTTTGAGACAGGGTCTCAGTCTGTTACCTAGGCTAGAGTGCAGTGGCGTGTTCATAGCTCAGTGCAACTTCAAACTCCTGGGCTCAAGCAATTTTCCTGCCTTAACCTCCTGAGTAGCTGAGACTACAGGTGAACACCACCACACCTCCTGGCTAGTTTTTCTATTCTTTGTAGAGATGAAGTCTCTGCCACTCATACTTCACCAGCTTTGGTCATGTCCATTGCTCTTCCACAGTGTTTTCTATGTTTGTCTGCCATTTTTATTTTTTATTATTTTTTTTTTGTTGTTGAGACAGAGTCTCACTTTGTTGCCCAGGCTAGAGTGAGTGCCGTGGCGTCAGCTTAGCTCACAGCAACCTCAGACTCCTGGGCTTAAGCGATCCTACTGCCTCAGCCTCCCGAGTAGCTGGGACTACAGGCATGCGCCACTATGCCCGGCTAATTTTTTCTATATAGATTTTTAGTTGTCCATATAATGTCTTTCTATTTTTAGTAGAGACGGGGTCTCGCTCAGGCTGGTCTCGAACTCCTGACCTTGAGCAATCCACCCGCCTCGGCCTCCCAGAGTGCTAGGATTACAGGCGTGAGCCACCGCGCCCGGCCCATTTTTATACTTATAAAGTAGAATTGGAATAAATTAAGGGCCCAAAGAAATAACATGTGGATGGTAAGTATAATATACTTTTTCTAGTCATACCTTGGTACCTTGCTTAATCTTCTTTTTAAACTTTCCTTGCCTGTTTTTGTTGTGTGTTCTGGTGGAGATGGTACATTCTATTAGCTAGACACTAAGAGATAACTGTGTGACCTGTAGGATATAATACTTTTTTTTTTTAACTCAGTGATATAGGAAACGATAATAGATTCATTAATTTGAAAGCTTTATGAGTTAATCCTGCATCTATCCAGAACCTATATACCTAAATTAGCAAAGTTTGATAGTAAAATTAATAGTCTAGTGGAATTACAAAAGCTGTTTAGAGTTCTTGGTGTTTGTTGTTGTCTTTTCCAAAAATGTCAAGCAATCGGGGACTTCATGATTACTGCAATAATAGTTAATCATACATGGCCTTAGGGGAAAACTGTCTGGACTTCTGTTGAGGTTCTTTTTGACCATCAAGAGGAAAAGATTAAAAAATCAGTAATGTAAAAAGTTTATAACTTCTTTCTACAAGAATGAATTATGAAGCGATAGGCCCTAATTTTTTGCTAGTTACTCATTGTAGTGCTCTATATAGCATTAAACTTAATCTTTAGAAGGCACAATTAAGTTTAATTTTATTTTTTAGCAATAAGTGAAAACAGTTGAAGGTGCTTTGTTTGTTCTTCAAAGCCTTAAGGTTGTATTCTTGGTTCTTGGCAGATACTATCCATAGTACTTCTTGTTTCTCTGGGCTTATGCCAGATTTAATGACTGCATGTCCTAGAAGCACTAAAAGCTGATTTTCTTTAATTTTAGCCCACAGTTAACACGATGGATTTCTCTTTGAATTGTTTTTCACTACTATTTTTTAAATTTACCATCAAAGGACCAAAACATCCAAATTACAAAACTAGGTAAGTTTATCATTAGTGAGAATGTGTTATACATTTGTCTTTTGTAAAGTAATGGCTGCTTCTAGTTGGAAACCAATCCTATAGGCAACTTAATGTATCAGAAAGCTTTTTGAATGTACTTATTGCATTACTGTAATTTTCATTTAAAATAGGCTGATTCAGGATCTGAACTAGTCCTATCTAGTTCACCAAAGGAGGTAGGCTTTTAAACTTTTGAACATAGAGCAGATATATCTGTGACTTCAGTGATATAAGACTTTATTTTTTAATTCATCACTGACATTTATTCAACAAAAAGAAAATCACATTTTGCTAAAAAAGTCTCTTGGTTGTCTCTTTTAGAAATGGAATGTCAGTTTATTTGATATAGTTCCACTCTTAAGGACTACTCTTTTAAGGCTTTAGCCAAAATTCGTCTCCTAAAGCTGATTTTAAAATGGCTTCCAAAAAGGACTCGCTAAGTTTCAGAACTGAGTAGGCTGCTAATGATTCAGTAGGCCTCCTCATTTTCCTCCTACCCCTTAAATTGAAAGCTCCTTCATAGCATCTAAGGTGCCCTGAGTCATCATGGCTCAACTCTAAAGAAGAATTGTCATATGGAAAAACTCACCATGAAGTGAAATTGTCAGAAAACAATCTGAGTCAGAGGTCATTCACTAATCACAGTGGTATAACCTAGAGATTGTGGGTCTCATTTAAATCTTTGAATGTACTAATATATATGTCCTTATTAAAGATTGCAAATCCTATGATACCTAATAAAACCTTCTGAGGTGTTTGTTCCCAGCTAATTTTCAATTGGTTTGATTTTTTATTGTCTTTTATGTGAAAAGGATTTTACATTTTTTATTGATTAAGTGTATCAGAAAAGAGAGACAGTATGATACAAGATAACAACCACTCTAGCAGAAGTTAGGGGACCTAGAGTTCTGGTTATTTATTCAGTATGTGACCTCATATATTTCATTTAACCTCTCTAGGCCTTAATTTATCTTTACAAGGTCAGCAACTCATGCCTTCTTTGTAACCACTGCATGGCACATATAGCTACTGGCTGATCCCAAACCAGCTTCAGACTGATTTTTGATACAGCACTGTCAGAATCTATATATATAATTGGCATTCTCAATGAAATATGTAATATTTATCATCTCAACCATATAAGGTCTCTTCCAACTCCACGATTCCATTACTTTAAATAATTTGCCTGTGGAAAGTCTTTCTGTACTTTCTTAGTCTATACTGTCTCTTCACATTGAGTATTCAGAGTTGAAACTTACTGTACGAATTTAAGAAAAAAATCTTTGCAGTTAGGGATAGCATGCTTATGCTTCATGTAGTGATTTTAAAAACAAATGATTGAAGAAAATTCATGGGGGCACTTAAAATTCCAAATGGAATGAAAGCAAATCAAAATGATTAGTGCTAATTTGATTTAAACTCATTTCAAGTTCTAAATGTTCTATGGCACAAATCTCAGGTTACTGAAGTTCAAAGTGATGTGTTTGTCTGGAGGGCACATATTGAAGCAGAACAAATGCTAGACTGAGAGATAAGAAGGCTCAGTTCTAGCTCTGCAAACTGTTTTTTAATCTGGTTAATGTCTTCATTTATGTAACGGTATTATTAGACCATTGCTTCTCAAACATTAATTTACGAATTATCTGAGTGTCATACTAAAAAGCATATTCTGATTTAGTAAATCTGGGTTGGGATTGAGATTCTTCATTTTTAACAAATTCCTAGATGTGCTGCTGCTGTGGGCCATGGACCACACTTTACTTACGAAAGTACTAGGTGATTTCCCTCAGGAAGGTCTTTAAATCTTAACTTCTTTCTCTCCAACTCTTTCACATCACCATTAAACTTGTTCTCTTTGAAACCTCTCATTCCTAGATTTATTCCCTACTTTCTCAGTCTGAGAGCTCTTTTAGTTTTGCTGTTTTTCCCTTTCCAGAATGAATTTGATGTAGGCTGTCATTCAAGTTAGAGGTATGGTAGTATAATAGAAAGAGGCTTTGATTAGAAGAAAATTGTATTAGCAGCTCTGTTGCCTTGGGCAGTTGATTAAGTTACTTAACCTCTCAAGGCTCTGTGTACAAGTTGAGTATCCCTTATCCAAAAAGCTTAGGACCAAAAGTGTTTCAGATTTTGGATTTTTTTTGAATTTTGGAATATTTGCATTGTACTCCAATGAGCATTTTCTTTGAGCATGATGTCAGCGCTCTAAAAGTTTTAGATTTTGTAGCATTTTGAATTTTGGATTTTTGGATTAGAGGATGCTCAACCTGTACCTTCCTAGTAAGGTTTTTCAAGGAAACAGATAATATATAAAGCCCTCAGCACAATGTCAAGCATAAAGCAGGCACTCAAAAATGGTGAGCTATTTTTATTATTCTTATTGGCATCCTAACTTGGTTTGGTAGAAAGAGAAAAAGGAGAGGTCAAGATCTGTCCCCAGCTCAGGACCTTCTCCTGTGTGCCACACTTAGATTTTCTACTGCTTATTAGACATACTAACTCAAATTCTTCAAACTTACCATAGTCAAAAAGACCTCTATTTTTCTTTACATATCTGTTCTGCCTCCTTCAGTCCTCACGCAGGTTAATGTTTCATTGTCTACACGCCAGTCAGAAACACGTCGTTTCTGCCTTGGTTTCTCAAGTATGGGCGGCCCTCTGTATCTGTGGGCTCTGCATCTGAGTATTCAACCAACCTTGCATGGAAAATATTAGGAAAAAAACAGGATAAAAATAAAGATATAACAATAAAAATAATATACATTTAAAATACAGTATAACAACTATTTTGTATAGCATTTATATTGCATGAGGTAATATAAGTAATCTAGAGATGATTTAAAGTATACAAGAGAATGTAGGTAGGTTATATGCAAATACCACACCACTTTAGATAAGAGACTTAAGCATCTGCAGATTTTGGTATGGGGGGAGTCTTGGAACCAAACCCCTGTGGATACTGAGGGAAAACTATATATATTTGTTTCTAACTCTCCCCTAGATGTCTCAAAAGTATCTCAAATTCCCATGCCCAGGTTCCAACTCATGGGAGCCTCAAGAGTACTAGACATAACAACAAAATTCATTTAAGAAAAATGAATTTCCAGCATTGTCCTCTTCCCATAAAATTCTCTTTAGCAGGAGATAGTTTCCATACTAAAGTAATCATTTCTAAATAATTGATAATATAAATATTCAGGTGAAGAGAAATTGACTATCAGAAGAACTCCAACAATGTACCTGTATTGAGCCACTACTGTGTATTAGACATTTGTTTAATGTCTCATTCATAACAGTCCTTTGAGGTAGGTAATATTATATTGAAAGATAATAGGGTATAATGATTTCAAGTATAGCCTCTTAACCAAGACTTCTCAGGTTCCCATCCCAGATGTCAGCCCCACCTATTAGTTGTGTGACCTCAGGCAATTTACTGAACTGATCTGGGTCTCAGTTTCCTCCCATATAAAATAGAAATGATAATGTTATTTGTCTCCTAAGAACATTATTAGGAGTTAAAGAATTAATATGTAAAGCTCTTTGAAAAATGCCTAGCATTTATGATAAGCACTGCATATGTGTTAGTTATTATTGTTATTTATCATCTTAGACTTACAGGTAAGGAGATTGAGCCTCAGTGAAGTTGGTTCGAGTCCCACAGCTGTTAAATGATAGTGCCAGGAGTCAGACATAGACAGTTTGACTCCAGAACTCCCTTAACCACTCTTATTATGAGATAATAATTTATCTCATCCTTTTGCATACAGACTCCATATTAATGGTCTCATTGTGATCTTAAGAGTATTCTAATTCATTCTAGCACTCATACCTGGTACTTAAAATTTAGGAGCTCTAAAATATATAAGTAAAAACTCACTTTAATATGATCTTGGAAGCATAAGAATATACATCTTAATTATACATCTACTTTATTCTATGTGTGTTGTTTTTCTCCCTTTCTTGTTAGCAGTTAAGTCACCAAAATCCCTAGAAAGTGGAAGTACTATTAATAGTTTTACATTACCCTTATAGTGACTTTAGTTGTGATTTACTTATTCTGTTAAATCTTCTTTTGGTAAACATTTTCAGAATTACTTGGGGACTTAATGGCGTGTCATAACTATATAGTATGCTTAAAATCAAGAATTTTTGTGAATATTATTAACTATCACCTCTTTTGAAATTATGTAGTTATTTGCCTATTTTTAAAAGTCCAAGACATTTTAATCTCCCAAAAAGTTTTTTTGTGAATTTTAATTTTTATCGGCTGCATTTTGAATAGAAACTTTGATTTTAGTATTTCAATGCCTTTGTATTAGGTTCTGTGTATGGTTAAATCTTCTTAATTTTATAAACTTTAGTCTCTGACAGTAATTTAGGCCTTTAGTAAAAATAAAAAGCACATCTAGTTGCTGTTTAAAACTTCTGTAGATAATTTGTTCTCCCCCCACCTCGTTCCCCATTACTTGTTGGTGTTTTCTTTTTTTCATTGTTATTAATAGTTTTTTATTCCTTTGTGGCAAAAGAATTTTCTTTGTATTAATGCAATATGAAGGCAATATGTAGTCTTTGAGAGGAGGGCAGACTTTGAAAAGCCAGAATCATTTGTGAGTGGATCTGGTTTTACCTTGTTTTTGGAACTGAATTCTGTGATGTAGTGTATTTACTCTTGGTGGAACAAACACACTTGAAATAGTTGTTTTATCAGTTAAGACTCTTTCTGTTGTGACAGAAACTCAACTGAAACAAGCTTAAAGGGGAAAAGGAAATGTATTGGTTTGTGTAAATAGGTCCAGGATAGGTGTAGCTTCAAAAATGGCTCCACCCAAGGCTCAAATAATGTTATCAAGATTCAATTTCTGTACATTTCTTAGCACTGTTGGCTGTGTAATTCATCCCTATATGAGCATAGATGACTTCAATCCCCTTAGCCCCTAAATCCTCACAATGTCATGTGTAGCTGGAGTAACCATCTTTTTCCCAGTAACCCCAGCAAAAGTCTCAATGCATGCATCTCAAAATGTCGAGCTCTGATTTTTGAGACTGAACCATATGTCCAGCCATTAAGTTTGAGAGTGTAGTCAAGTCCACATAAACTGAGAGTAAAAGAGGGTTTCCTCCAAAAAGGAAATGAAGATACTCTTATACCAGGAAGGGTGAATGTTTGTTGGGCAGCAAAAAATAGATGTTCATAATGCTTGATAGTACCTTTTCCACTTGAAGAGTTAGCACTCAACTAGGGAAGGCCAGTTTTTTTGTTTCTTTGTTTTCTTATTTAGTATTTAGTGCTAATTTGAGGTTTGTATGAATTAACTTCCACATTAGTGTTTTAAAGCAATATATAAATGGGAATTGCTAGGACTTTTCAACCTCAAAGAACTTTGAGAATGTATCAAAATTTAAAACTTGTTGCTACTTTAACAAATACCATGTTACCAGTTATTAGCTTTAGTAATCAGATTTGTTGATAGCTAGTTCTTTAATGTCTTAAGCAGGTTAGACTTTTAGCCCAAGAAATTGATAAAGAACCACAAAAACTAAGATCCTCTGCTAGACACTCAGGGCCTTGGGGAGAAAGAGAGTGGTAATAAGGGGTGATGGGGAGGACATTAGCAGAGGCTTTACATGTTGATTTCTATAACTGATTTTAGTCTGAAAATGAAAACTCAATTCTTACCAAAAAGAAAAATAAGATACCCATTGTGCGGTTACTCTTTCTTGTTAACACCAAAATTTTGAAATGAAGTAGAAAACAATACATTACAGTCTCTAATACAATCATTTAGATAGCTCCTATTTCTTACGTTATATGAATGTGTATATGAGTAAGTAAATCTATTCTCAAAAGGCTTTAACATTCTACAGTCTTTAAGAAATTTCTTTTTTTCTTCTATATCTCTTGATACCATAGAAATATTTATGCTTTTTTATCCATCAAATTAAAATGAAGACTCTATAAGATCTAATTTAACAAATATTTTAAAAATGTCTTCTTTTCCTTTATTCCTTCAATATTAAGTGCTGCAAAATGAGCAAGATTTTTCCCTTGGAGTAGTGTTCAGCTTTAATAGGAGGTAACATAAGGTCATATGTAACTGTAATATAAAAGAATTGCAGATAAACTATGGGAGCTCAAAAGAGATGATACTCAGTTTAGGGGATAAGGGAAGACTTTCTGGTTGGAAAAGTTGTATTAAATAGGTCTTGAAATATCAGAATATTTTACAGGTGAGTAGTGATAACATTAACAACAGTTGTTTGCTGAGCATTTATTATATATTCAGTTTCATTTTTGTCAACAATGTCTGATATATGAGCTGGGTGTGGTGGTGTGTGCTTGTAGTCCCAGGTACTTGGGTGGCTGAGGTGGGAGGATCACTTGAGGTCAGGAGTTCAAGACTAGCCTGGGCAACTTAGCAAAACCTCACCTCAAAAAAAAAAATTGTCTGATGTATGTGATGTAGAAAAGGACAGCCATGTCACTTTAAATTAGGGGGGAGAAGTTGGGAAGAATTTGAACCATGGTATATCCAAAAGACACATGGTTTAAAACTTTAAAATTAAAAGTAATAGAGCTTATTGGGATACATCATTGAGGAGCTTTCTACTTCAGCCACCACAATAATTCTTCGTGGTATATAATAGAGTTGAGAATAATTTCTAACAAAAATTACATTGTGTCTCTGGGGAGATAATGATTTGTGTGAAAACTTCATAGTACATATACTGCCTTAAAAGGTGCTAGTTTAATCTTCTATCCTTTAAGGAATTCCTGTGACTATATGTGGATCAGCAATACTAGCAATTGTAGACTGTATTCTACATATTCTGGAATCGGCAGTGTATTTATTTGTTTGGTGTTTATGTAGGTCTTAGTGTGTTTTGGAAATATAGATGGTTCATTTAAAATGGGCTTTTCAAGATACAATATAAATTTAAATTTAATCGTCTTGGAAAATTTATAAACATCAATATTTACTGAAGAATATTTCATTATCACAAGAAAGAGAATAATATATTTCATGAGTTAAGAATTTAAGTCCTTAAATAATGTTGTCTTTTTTAAAAGCTATAAATAAGAGCAATTAGACAAAATGTATTCGAATACGGTTTTGGGTTTTTTTTGGTCCCCACACTGAAGATTAGAATCAAATATGGTTTTAATTGCAGTTTATTGAGTTATATGAAAAAGAGTCCAATTAGTTTAAACAAATAAGATCTCTGAATTTATGGTATTCTGAGCCTAGTATTTTTTCATTGGATGCCAGGAGTATATTAAATTGCCTCCATTTATGTTTCTCTACAAAAGAGTGTTCTGACAGTAAGTTTAAGTGATTTTCACAATTTATTGCTTCTAAAAATTTCCCTTGACTTCACATTTTGTTCTGAATATCTTGGTTTCTTTGCTCCACCCACACAATGTTGAAGGCAAGGAAAGCAAGAGTTGCAAAGAAATACAGTGAATTTGAGAACCCTGAGTTTTTTTCAAAACAAAATAAGCTTTTATTATAAGATTGCTTTTTGTTTATAACAAAAGTGAGGGGCTTTGGCAAATGTTCAGTAAATGTGTGAATAACCTAATTGATTTAGCTGGAATGAATAAGAAGCTTTGCTATTTGTCCTTGTAGATACTTGGTTCAGTAAACACAGTGATGGTGATAGACCAAATATTCAATGGTGAAAGATAAAAACAACAAGAAAAACCCCATAAAACTTACAGATCAAATTTCAGCAATTTTGTGTCTGTGTCAAGATCTTCAAAGAGAAAGGGTGATATGTTAATTAGGATCTTGTTTGTATTTCTGTTATGAAAAATAATCATGTTAACTTACATAAAACCCAATGATTTGACAAATATTAATATGTGGAAATATTAATAGAAGAGATCCTTGCTGAGAATTGTAAGCTGTATGAAATCCAAAGATAGGTGTAGAAATTTAAACATAGTATCATATACGCTACAGTAAAACACCAATAAAGGCAGGAAGCATAATTAAGACAAATAATTACAGATAACAATAGAAAGCAAAGTAAGAATTAAAAAAAAAAAACTCAGATGTCACATTAGTCCAACTCAGTCTGTAACTTTGGTTAGAAATGTAAAATTTTCAGAAATTTTTGAGGTTCTGTAAAACAAAAAAAATTTTTTTTCTTTGAGGGTAGGATGTGGGGAGAAAGAAATGTTGGTGGCAGTTAAAATGTATACAATACTTTGTAAAGGATATATTTGCAAATCTGATTACTTAAAGAAGAGAAATGTATCATGTATAACTTTATTTACTTTTAATACTGTTATTATTATATGATTAAAAATAGGAAATCTTGAAAAATTCTAGGGGGCAAAAGTGGTTTTTTTTTTCTAATTTTAGTAGCTCCTTTAAGATCAGAACATTTCTCATTAGTCTTCTAGCACAGTACTTGACCCATAGTAGGCACTCTATAAATGTTTGCTGAACTAACCTGAATTTTAGAAATTTCAGGGTAAGGCAATACTATTTTTCTTGGCTTTAAAACTAAACCCCTCCCCTACTCCCTACCCTCCACTCATCTGTATCCCAATTTTGATACAGATGTGTTCTTAGTTTTGAGTGTGAAGAAAACTGGTTGATATTTTTTATCTACCAAATCTTGGCCTAAGCTGAAATTACTTGAAAGGAAACTTGATTTAACAATTCCTTTTTTCCAGGTATGTAGAGTCTAGAATATAGATTCTAACTTATATAAATGCGAGGTATCTGTTTTTCTCTGAGATGATTGCTTGGAAAAAAATAGATAAACTGAGGTGGAGAGCTGGTTTGAAAAAAGGAATAGATATTCCTATCTAGTGGTCAGTCCTAACAGTGTAATTAGAGGGAAGCTAAATTTCAACTTTCAAATGTTAACTAAGGCAACAACCTAGATTTTCTAAGTTTTCCAATTTCAAGTACAGTAATCCATTGACAACAAGGAAAAGAACTATAGTTAGCAAAATTGCAGTTGTCACAGTCAAGGTCTCATTGGAAATAAGTTGGATAGAAAGTTAAAACAGTCTTCTCACATTAACTGCCACATGAGTTGTATTTAACTCAGTGCTAGTTTTGAGCCTGCAGCCTTGTGAAGCAAAAACTGGGCAAAACCCTGCAGTTGGTTCATGAAAATCTTACATGTTGATGGTCTTATTGTTACAATTAATATTGGCAATTTCTTAAAAAGTGGATTAAATGAATAGAAGTCAATAAATTTTGTTTTTCATTAAATTTTTCATTAAATTAGAAAGGGTTGGTTTGTTTTTGAAGTTTTTATTCTGTTTTCATAACAAAACACTGTGGCCCCAAGGAAAAAAATTTTTTTCTACTGTGGCAGTCAATGTGTTAAATGAATATATTTTTAACACAACAGAGTTCCCAGAAGACATCCACTTCCAATTCAATCCATTCTCATCAATGTTAAAAACCTCACTCACTTAACATTGTTTAGAAAACATTACTGTGATTTTAAAGCATAGTGGCCCAACAAGTTTCATACCAAGTCATGCCTCTTTGAAATGTTTTCAAATAAATTCTTAATGGCTTGGAATTTGATGTGTTGTGCTTTTATTGTCTTTTGTTTTGTTATTGTTGTTTAATATTAGCAAAAATGTTATGTAACAATCTGGGCTTTTGCAAATTAATGCTTTAAGGAAATGTTTTTTCTGCACTTGATAGTCTGTACATCATTATAAAAGTATAAAGAGATTTTCTCTATTGTCAAGATATAAAAGGGAATCAATAATTGTTATACTTTTTGTTTGCACTGAACTGGATTCTTCAAGTTGGTTTTATATTTTGGTGTACAAATATTAAAAATCATAATTGATGAGTAATTTCTTTAGTTTTGTTTCACTCTACACTACTCCACTCCCCATCCCTATCTATAAGTAAACTCATACTTGATCTAATTTGTCCTTGTTCTCAATACCTAAAAATAGAAAGACCATATCCAACATCTACAGAGATTCCTTCTGGTCAGTTTTGGCCTGGCTGGTTTTACATAGTTTAATAAGCATCGTCTAGCCTTATATACAGTATTTTATTTATTTAACATATTTGCATTCAGAAATGTCTGTGCAACCCATCTTACTTGAGGAAAGAGCCACATTACTGATCTGTTCTTGATCCATTCACCCTGAGAAAAAGGAGGGATACGAACCCATCCCTGTCTGAGGATCCCAAGGGTCTCCTGCCTTCCTTTGGGAAAGAGCCTTCCTCCTGGGAGAAATTGAATAATATATACTAATGGTAAGGGTACCCATAGAAGCCTTCTTATTCATCAATGTAGATTTTCATAAATAAAAAATACCAAGATATGTGAGGAGAATCAGTAACTAGAAAGAGGGCCATGCTGCGTGCGTCTTCTGTGGCTTTCAATTTATGGCTTAAATCATCCATCTCATCTTAATGTATGTCTTTAGATTAACTTCTCATATATCAGTTTAATCTCTTCTGAAAGGTAACTTTGTTTGAAATGACTTCCCAATAATCCCAAAAGGAGTTTTATGCTATACAGCCTATATTGTATCAGACTGTTTCAGTATTCTCAAATTTCTCAACAGACCAAGTTACCATAATGCAGTCATAAATCGACTAAAAATTTAAATTTGATATAATACATTATGTTTGTCCTAGACATTGTCACCAGACTTTTTCTGGACCTGGCTGGTTGGTTAGTTTATTTATACATGCAATGTAGAATAGTAGAACACATGCTTAAATTCAGAGCTCCACTTTTACCGCTTAGTTTCTAAATTACCTTGAACAAATCATTTAGTCTAATTTCCTCATCTGTCATAGGGTAGTTGTAAAGATTGAGGTTAACATACATAAAGTTCTTAGTGCCTGCTGTATACATGTTTGTTTTCTTCCCATTTCTGAAACCTCAATTTAAAGGCTTTTAATTAACTCTAGGGTGAAGTTCAG
Source organism: Eulemur rufifrons (assembly GCF_041146395.1). NCBI lineage: Eukaryota > Metazoa > Chordata > Mammalia > Primates > Lemuridae > Eulemur > Eulemur rufifrons. The sequence goes on from NC_091001.1 coordinate 65,689,111, forward strand.
TCTCTTTACCCTGATTCTTAAAGGCCCATTATATCGGGTGCTTCTTTACCTTTCCAGCTGCATCTCATTCAGCTATTAAACATTGATTCGGCACTTGCCCAGTATACAGTGAGTGTACAAAGACCTGGTCCTTGATTTCCATAAACTTACTCTTTTGGTCTCCTAACCAAACTTTTTATTCCAGGGACCCCACTGACTTATCCTTTCCTGAGCAAACAATATGATTTTCTCTCCTTTCCTTTTTTATCTTGATGTAGTTGTTTCTTCCACGTGAAATGTCTTTTCTCCACTTATCAAAATCTAGTCTGTCTTCCAAGATCCAATTCAAATACCTCTTCTTCTATGTAGCTTTCCCTGGGTCCTCTTCCCCCTATGTGGGAACACATTTCTTTGAAGTCTTACAGTACTTGCATTGGACTATTGTTTTACACCTTTTTTTCTCAGAAACATAAACAAATGTTGGTATAGGAAATCGTACCTTTTGCATTAGTTTGAATACTCCCGTAATTTCTGACGTTATAGTGAATGCTCAATAATTGTGGGGTTAGTAATTGTATTGTTGGTGATTCTAGATGCACAAAATTAAAAGGAGGGAGACCACAGCCCTTGGTTTGAAACTCCAGCATCTAAGTTAATTAAACTGCAAGGGAAGCCCGCAATTGTTCTTAATAGAAGAAGCCTTTAATTAGCATTTTAGGGAAAGAATAGATTGATACTTGGGAGGCCCAGGCGGGCGGATCGGCGGATCGTTTGAGCTCAGGAGTTCGAGACCAGCCTTAGCAAGAGCGAGACTCCATCTCTACTAAAAAAATAGAAAGAAATTATCTGGACAACTAAAAATATATAGAATAAAATTAGCCGGGCATGGTGGCACGTGCCTGTAGTCCCAGCTACTCAGGAGGCTGAGGCAGAAGGATTGCTCGAGCCCAGGAGTTTTAGGTTGCTGTGAGCTAGGCTGAGGCCATGGCACTCTAGCCTGGGCAACAGAGTGAGACTCTGTCTCCAAAAAAGAATAGGTTGAGTATCCCTTACCCAACATGTTTGGGACCAGAAGCGTTTCATATTTCAGATTTTTTTGGATTTTGAAATATTTGCATATATATGATGAGGTTTCTTGGGAATGGGACCCAACTCTAAACACAAAATTCATTTATATTTCATATACACCTTATGCCTGAAGATAGTTTTATACAATATTTTTAATAAGTTTGTGCATGAAACAAAGTTTATGTGAAGTACTTATGTGTAAAATTTTCCACTTGTGGTGTCATGTAAGCATTCAAAAAGTTTGCTTTTACAGCATTTCAGGTTTTTGGATTAGGGTTGCTCAACCTGTACTAATCTAGAAGGCTCTTTATACTCCTGTGGTAGAGGGATATTATCATGTGGTAACCTAGAAATATATGTTATTGGAGGATTTTGATTTTTAGCTATTTAGCCAAGTAGGACTATTAGCTAGGTAGATAGGCATACTAGGTGATTAGTTAAGTAAGAGATTAGGTATTTGTATTAAATACCAAATCTGTTGGGTTTGGTAATATCTTTGTTGTCATAGGAATCAGTGAAATTATATTGGCCATGGGTTTATATTGAGCTGTTTGAATATTCAACTTAATTTGATATTGTTAGTATGTTTTAATATGAAAATCTATTTGATCTTTGTACCATGTCAGGTTCCTAAATTCCTTGGAATGTTTGAATGATAGGAATGTCTTTCGTTACTCCTAACCAAGTCCCTTTCCAATCATAACTGAGTATGCTAATGAAGTAACTCAGGATAAGGCCCCCAGATAGCCTCAGGATGGGGCCAGTCACCAGAAGGACCAAGAAATTAGAAGGTTGAAACTTGCTTCACTCACTGACCTCTGGGAAAGGGGCAGAGGCCTGGAGATTGGGTTTTTGGATTGGGAACACATCAAGGTACTGGAAGGGTGGCACAGCCTGTAGAGGGCATGGAAGCTCCACTGCAGCCCCCAACCCTACCCCCAAATACCTTGCCCTAGACATCACTTCCATTTGGCTGTTCTTGAGTTGTATTCTTTGTAAAATACTGGTAGACATAAATGAAGTGTTTTCTTGTGTTGTTCTGTGAGCTATACTAATAAATTATGGAACCTGAGGAGGGGATTGTGGGAACGCTCAATTTTTAGCTAGTTGATCAGAAGTATAGGTGGCTTGAGACTTTTGATTGGCTTCTGAACTGGGAGGAGTCTTGTGGGACTGAGCCCTTTAATTCCTGGGATCTGAAACTAACTCCAGGTAGATAGTGTCAGAATTTAATTGAATTATTGGATGACCAGTTGGTGTCAGAGAATTGGAAAACTGGTTGATGTCAGAGAGAACACTGCTCAGCTGCATTAACTGAAGATGATATAAGATGCTGGCAAAAACAAAAACACCCATGTCTACTACTAACAGAATATGAAGTTTAAAATTCCAAGCCTGATTGTGAATTTCATGATTTGGGGTACAAAAAGCAGTTGGTTTGGGAAGGTCTTTTGCTCTGTTTGTGAAACCTTGCTATCTTTTAGAATGTTCACATGATTAGTTCCCCTCAGTTTCTTTGGCTCAAGAAGTAGGAGTTACAGTATCTAGAAATTTTTAAAGTTTATGTAAGTTATAAAGTTGTATAAGATCAGTACTGTATTTGGATTCCAGATGTGTGCCAGCATCCAGTGATCCTTGAGTCTATAGCAGGGTGTTTGTTTTTTTTTTTAATGTGCTTGTACTTTATTTATTTACTTGCTTCTTTATTCTAACAGCTTTATTGAGATATAATTTACATACCATACAGTTTACCCACTTAAAGTGTACACTGTGTACACTTCAGTGTTTTTTAGTTTAGTCTCAGTTGTACAGCCATCATTACAATCAGTTTTAGAACATTCTTATTACCCCAAAAAGAAACCCCATACCCTATAGCCATCATTCCCCAATCCTTTAGTATATTCCCCCTCCCTAGGCAACCACTAATCTACTTTCTGCTTCTAGATTTGCCTGTTTGGGGCATTTCATATAAATGGAATCATACAATATGTCCTTTACGACTGACTTCTTTCACTTAGCAAAATGTTTTCAAGGTTTATCAGTATCAGTATCAGTACTTCATTCCTTTTTATTGCAAAATAATATTCCATTGTATGGATATTTTTTATCCATTCATCATTTGATGGACATTTGGGTTGTTTCCACTTTTTGGCAGTTAAGAATAATGCTGCAGTGAACATTCTTGCATAATCTTTGTGTGGACATAGGTGTTCATTTTCTTTAGTATATACATAGGAATTGAATTTCTGGGTCATATGATAACTTAATGTTTAATCTTTTTTTTTTTTTTTTTTTTTGACACAGAGTGTCGCTTTGTTGCCCTGGCTAGAGTGAGTGCCGTGGCATCAGCCTAACTCACAGCAACCTCAAACTCCTGGGCTTAAGCGATCCTACTGCCTCAGCCTCCTGAGTAGCTGGGACTACAGGCATGTGCCACCATGCCCAGCTAATTTTTTCTATATATATTTTAGTTGGCCAGATAATTTCTTTCTATTTTTAGTGGAGATGGGGGTCTCGCTCTTGCTCAGGCTGGTCTCGAACTCCTGACCTCAAGCAATCCACCTGCCTCGGCCTCCCAGAGTGCTAGGATTACAGGCGTGAGCCACCGCGCCTGGCCTTAGTGTTTAATCTTGAGGAACTGTCAGACTGTTTTCCAAAGTGACTGCACCATTTTACTTTCCCAATAGCAGTGATTAAGGTATCCAACATTTCCACATCCCTACCAATATTTATCATTATCTGATTTTTTGGTTATAGCCATCCTAGTGGGTGTGAAGCGGTAGTTCATTGTGCATTTAAATTGTATTTCCCTGATGGCTATGAGCATCTTTTCATGTATTTATTGGCTATTTGTATATATTCTTTAGAGAAATAAATATTTGGATCCTTTACCAATTTTTAATTGGGTTACTTATATTTTGTTGAGCTGTGAGAGTTCTTTATATATTCCAAATACAAGTCCCTTATCAGATATATGATTTGCAAATACTTTTTCCCATTCTGTGGATTATCTATGGCATTACTTTTGATACTTGGATTTTGTTTTGTTTAAGGAGACTTCTGGGTGATCAAAACCCACAAAATGGAAGTGTGAACAGCCATGTTAGGGAGGCAGGCTCTATCTGTGAGCAAAAACAAACAACTCTCCATGATATGCCCATCATCAAACTTTTATTTGTCTTATTTTCAGCTATTGCTTTATTGTATAAAGTTATAACAACATACAAGAAAGAGTGGAGCTGAAGTTGAACACTTGGCCATCTCATGTAGTAATACCCATACAAGTACAGGATATGACTTACTTGTTGGCTGACTGCTCTGTTTTTTAGTGTTTGTGGTATTGCCTCCAAAACTAATGAAACAAACTTTAATATAGGAGTCAAAAGATCTGTTAGCTAGCTCCACTACTTAGCCCTATGACCTTTCTCAAATAACTTATCCTCTCTGGATATAGATTTTTCTCATCTATGAAATGAAAAAATTGATAGGAGAATTGAACTGATTGAACAGTAAATATATTGTTTAAGGTTCTTTCCAGCTTTAAAATGTGGTTTTATAATACAGTAACACAAGTGATTTTATTTTTCTTCTTCCTGCTCTTTAACAAGAAAGAGTTACACCTTGTTGAAAAATCTTAGGCCTGATGTACAATTTCTCAAAAGGATTGGAGTTAGATGGATTTGACAAGTAAAAACCTGGGCACATGTAGATATTCAGTGAAGACTTACTATAGAATAGCAAATGCCATCTGTGTGAATTTACACTGTGGGATAGAGGAACATGACCTAAGAGTCACCAGTGAGGTGGAACTAAAGGAAGAAATAATTTATGCACCTGCTGAGGGTGTGGCTAGAGATAAAGGGACTATGAGGAATGAGTCCTTGATTGCTTCCTTGGAAGTATTCAGAGATCATTAAAGAAGCAGCAAGCTCTCAGAGGTCAGTTGTGTCTAAAGGTGAAACCAAAACCTAAACTACAACTAATAAGAAGAAAAATAGGACCATGAGAAAAGAAACATCTGAAAAGGCCTAGGTAAGTACACTACATTTTGTTTAGTTTGTTTTTGTTTTTGTTTTTGTTTTCCCCTGGAGTGATTTTTTAAAGCTTCGGGGTACTGAAAGTTTATCATTGGTCCTTGAGCTCAACTGAGATATTTGCCAGAGTTTCAGACATCATAGAGGAAGATAAGGAAGTTTGACATCTGTGAGCCAAGCAGGATATGGAAGAGTAAGGGAAAGGTCATTGAGATTCAGATCTATTTGGCAAAGTTTGGTAACTTTGATTCCCACCAAAAGCTACTTAAAGTTCTGGTTAGGTTTTGTTTTTGTATTTGACTAGCCTCCATGATGTTACTAATCAACCATCATCATAAACAAAGCACATGTGAGAAGCAAAAAAAAGGTTCTTTTTTTAAAAAATAAAGTAACTAGTCAGAATTCAGACTGGAGGAAAAAAAGCTTAGAAATTTAATTCGAACACTTTTCTTCCTTTTGGATATAGGTCTTTGTCCCATTATAAAAATAGCTCATCATAACCAATTAAAAAATATGGAGATTTTGTCTTTAAAGTCTTCTTAGAGCTCTTTAAGAAAACCTATATTTCCTCAGGAGATTATTTGATGTAAACACAGAACTTGAAATACACAGGAAATTTTTATACTCTTAAGGTAATAATGATGATATATGAACTGTTGATGTCTCTGTTTCCTTTGGGTTGAGCAAGAAATACACTTCCAAAGTTAAGAGAGTTGATATATTGGTCCAAATGATGGCAGGTCCTCAGGTTTTGTTATGGAATCAGGCTTAAGGGAGTCAACTACAACTACATTCTATTTGGTATGAGTATCGAACCTGTCATGTCCGGCTTCTTGAGTAATTTCATCAGTCTAGAATCATGTGACAAGGCAGAATCACCAAATAGCAAAGTCTTAAAATATTCCCAAATCATCTTTGCAGGTATGTTTCCTGGACTGAACATGTGTCTGCATTGGACATGAGCAGGATACCTGAGCAGACTTATTTCGCAGCAATCTAAATGGGCCTGCTGCCAGTACGATGAGCAAAAGAAATGTTATGCAGATTTACTGAAGAACAGCTTCAGGGAATGTGACATAATTATGGAATGATGGGAAGCAACAGATGTAAACTTGCAGCTATAAGATAGAGGATGGTTTGTTTTGTGCCAAGGCATTAAGTGGCAAGGTATCATCATGGTGATGTTCTCTTAAAAAACGATAGCCGTACTGTGAACCAGAGCGGTTGTCCTGTGGACATGTTAGGAGAAGGTAAAGTTAGGGCCACCAAAAGTATTTTTATAGATAACTTTTTTAAAAAAAGACACAATGTACTTATAGGTAGGACTTTAAATGATTCCAATTAAGATCACTTATGGACTTTCCAGTCATATACTATTAGCAATGTACTATTCAGTATGGTGTAATTGAATTCAGTCTCAAGTTGTCTAGATAGTCATTTACTTAGGTGGCTGTGAACTATGGATAACAATACCAATTTTAGAGCTCTGATATAGTGGCGATTACTTTTTGTAAGAGGGTTGAACACTCAAGGGCTACTGAAGAACTTTTAATAAGAGAATATTGGGCACCTGTATTCAAGTTGAACTTCAGTTTAATAGGTGGAGAGTAGATGATTTGCACATGCAGCTTATTGAACAAGTATGAGCAGCATTTACTCTTGTGACTTAATTTTAGCATTCTTTTAAACAATCTTAAATGTAATTAAGCATAAAGCAAGTTTGCCTGTGGCTGTGTGGAGGACTAGACTAGCTCCATGCACAACCATTCACCATAAGAAAACACATTTCTTTTCGTGAGAAAGTGTACGGGGAAATTTGGAGTAGCAGGCAGTAAGTACCTCCTGGAATGGAATTTATAAGTGGGATAATATGAGAACAGCAAAAGTCATTAAGTAGATGCCTTCAGTAACTATTTGATGAAGTTTTTCCAATCCCAGCTTATCTGTGGATACTGCTGCTGTTTCTCCATGTTCATGAACATCAAATGAATCTAATTTATTTTAAAGTGTAAAGTATAAAACTGGAAATAAACAGATGTGACCAATTGAAAATGTGATTGAACCTGTTTTCATGCCGGGGGTAATATAGTATTTTTTAACCAGACCAATAAAATAAGGTTCATTTAATTGTGCTAAAAGGGCACCCTTTCTTTACTTATGAATGTTATTGATCTGTTTTTTTAAATGGAGTGTTGCTTAATGATTATTATACTAAATCTGTTAAAATAGGCTATTTTACTGTCATTAAAACGTACGTAGGTCAGTATCTTAGTCATACTTCTGACATTTTATAGAGCATTTATATAGTTAATTCAGTTAGCTTTTTAAGAAATGGAATACTTTTCTATTTCTATTCTATTCAAGTACCTTATTCCATAACTTAATATTGCCTGTGTTAAAAATTGCTGTACTTCCTCTTAACTTCCGTTTCTTCCCTTTTGGGCCACAGACTTCCTTAGGGAGGAGATGAGGGAGAAGTGAATTTTCACAGTAAGCCAATAGAATCTAGAATTATGTAGTGTTTACCTATTGTGCGTAACATAGGCCCACCCACATACATTATGAAGTGCTTAAGTGAAAGAACAGTGGGAGACAGCTAGCTATTCAGCGTGTGCTTCCAAGTGTAACTGGCAGATGCTTTAGTACTATCTGGATTTTATTCTCTGATGAGAAGGTTGTCTGTGTAGCTTGTGGTGATAGCGATGGAATAGAGAGGTAGGTTTTCTGTGGCTTCATTTTAAGTGTCACATTGTCATGCTTTAGATTAAAGTAAGCTTGTAAAAGCAATGATTTGAAGCAGAATTCATCAGATTGTATATATTAAATTTTTCACATTTTTTCATAAAGCTTTAGGGATTATGTTCTATGAATTAAATTTCCTTCCAATTTAGGGAAGGGGGTGAATACATCTCAAGCTCCAAGGTTTCTGTGTTCTTAGGGAGGATTTATACTGTTAATCTCATCTTTTATCAGTCTTAAAGAAAGCCTAGGAAATATAACTACAGGTATTTATTGCCTGTTAATTATTGGTCAACAGAAAACTGAAAGCTGTTCATTTTTAATACTTTTTCAATCCAAGCTACACAACTTAGGTTTTTTAAAATATGTTTTAGAATTTAATGTTGTCCATTGGTTTCTTTTCAATTACAGATTTGAGAATTATGTTGTTCTCCAAAGGAAACTGTTTGGTAGCCAGAATGATGGTGCTGTCATTTAACATTAGTTAGCTGTTGACAGCTTATTGAGAATCTTAGTTTTTCAGCCATAAATCTTCTCCCAAGAGTCTCTCAAGAAAGAGATCTGAGCCTTTGAAACAACTATAATTTAGTGTTTAAACATTACTATAAGGTGGGGAAAATTTATAAAGAATTTTTTAAAATATTGACAGTCATGCTTTACAGGGATTTTAAGTAATATTTCTATCTATTTGTTTTTTCTTCCTCAGATATGGTTGGAAGAGATTTAAGAATTTTAGATCTGATGATTCATTAGACTCTTTCTGCTAAAAAGTGAACAGTTATAAGTTTCCCAGCAGTGTTCTTTTCTGAAGCATTTTATTTTCACCGAAAGTATAATTGAAATTTTTTTCTTTATATAGAAAATTCATGAAAAGCTTATTCTGATTTATAGAATACTAACATGCTGCCCAGTAATGTATAATTGTTTTGAATCCAATTTTCTAATCTATTTGTGAGGAAGTATTTATTTTCTTCTGTATTTATAAAATGGATGTTAAGTCAGTGACAAGCGAAAAGTTGCAAGTCGGGGGAAAATTGATTATAATAATTTGTCAAATTGGCATATTACTAATGTGATAATGTAATAATAGAGTGGAGAAAGAGGAAATTTGTAGAAATATCCCAGCTATATGTATTTATATATTTATCATTTTCCTTATGAAAAGGGTTAAATAGGAATACCACACTGAGTGATTTAAAATGTTCACTCTGCTTAAAAAAAAATGTTCTTAGCCTCCCACACACAATGTCTCTAAATTATTGCTGTAAAAATTTATGGGGAAAACATTATGATTTGGTCAAAGAAAGATCAGCTGCTACTTTTAAGAACTTTTCATGAACCAAAGGGAAAATTTAACTCTCGTAAGATGAAACTTTTGTTCATTAGTGAGAGTAGTAATAATTGTCATCTTTTAATAATGATTTCTCTCTATTGATAACTGACTTTTCTGTTAGAAACAATATTGGAAATTTATTTATGATTTGAATTTTCAGCTACATTTTTCCCCATTCCTTTTGAATGCAACATATAGTGGAATTTTGAAACGGAAAGACTTAAAGTTAACTTCTCTAAAAGAGCAGGAAATATATGTTCTATCTCATTTGATTTAGATAAACTGTTTTCCTCCTACTGAGAATCAAACATTTAGACAGCATTCAACCTTGTATTTAATTGCAATGGTTTTTGAGGTCTTTGATTATATTTCAGGGTCTGTTATGTATTAAGAGCAGTAGAAAACTAGAACTTTCTACGTGGTATCAAACTTATCTGCAAAGAACAGATGATAGACATTTGTAACATGAGAAATAAAGATGAATCTCTGAGAAAATAATTAGATCTTAAGGGGCATCGTCACCATAAATCAACCAAGTGTTTATTAAGACCTACTTTGTATGCCTAACTAAAATATTTAAGACATAGTTGGTATTTAACAAATGCTTGTTGGGTTTTTTTTTTTTAACATTACATTAGATCCTTAGAAATTAGTGCTTTAACTCTCACAATTTGAGTAATGTTAAGATACTCAAAAGTCTATGGCTTGTAGTCATTCATAATTTTACTGAGGCACAAGTTTTGAGTTGTGTACTATGAGATTGGTTTATAAAAGAAATAATGTATTTAGTGAGTGAACCAAGCAGATGGCCCAACACCCAAATCTCAGTGCAGCTTTGTTGTTCTTATTCAGTCCTCACAACAAATCCTATGAGATATAAGAAATATTGTCATCATTTTATAGGATGAGAAAATCATGTGTTACAGAGCTGGTTTGCAAATTTGAGAATTCATGAAGGACCCTCATGACTATCAAAGGACCAAGTTCTCAGAGTTGGCCTTGAGTACAGTCATGGCTTGGTCCTTCACAAGTGTCTCTTCTAGTTTAAAGAACACACTATCATAATGAAATAATTAATGATAATTCAAGAAAATACCTGACCTTCTGGCTTTTCAAGATTTATATTTTTAAAGCATTTTTTAATGAAATGTATCAAAATTACCTAGGGCTGCTTCTTGTTCTTTACTCTTCTTCCTCCCAGCCCTCAATTCTATTCCCTTTCACAAACTTTTAAGAGTAGGAAGGAATCATGTGAATAGGTGGCAGAACTGAAATAAGTTCAAATAATGTTAAAGATTTTGATATACATAATTAATTCAGAAGCTGTGATATAATTGCATTGACAAAGTGTTTCTTAATAAAACCACCAAGAGCTTTCAATAATAATTCAATTGCCCTCGTATGTCATAACTTTTTTCTTTTTCCCCTACATCAACAACAGCAAATGTCATAACTTTTTTTAGGAAGAAACTGGGAAACATGGTTCTGTCAAATTCTGGTCAGTGTGAGATGGGTCACTTTGGTTCAGGTATCACTCAGTCCAATAAGTGGCCACACTTGTGCAGTAACAACTTTCCCTGACCAGGGGCTATATGGACAGGGCAGTTTCACGTCAGAGAAAGGACATGAGACCTGACAGGCACTGTGACTTGACAGGCCCAATATAACATGGAACTCTGACTCCTTTAAGTTGTGAGAAGGCTGAAAGGAGGCAAACTGTGAATCTTGAATTTATTTCTTTTTAATGCCTTGCATTAAATTTAAAGGGCTTTTTTTGTTTCTATATTTATCTTTTTTTTTTAACTTTTTACTTTGAAATAATGTTAGCCTTACAGAAAAATTGGAAAACTAAAGCAGTAAGATTATATACACCTTTTACTCAGCTTTCTCTAATGTTAATTTATATAACCAGAGTATATTTATCACACTCAGGAAATTAACATTGGTACGGTACGATACTATTAATTTAACTGTAGGCCATACTCAAATTTCACCAGTTTTTCCACAATGTCCTTTTTCCATTCCAGGATCCAATTCATGATCCCCATGTTGCATCTAGTTGTTGCATCTTCATAATCTCCAATCTGTGATAGTTTCTTAGTCTTTCCTTGTCTTTCATGACCTTGGCACTTTTAATGAATACTGATAGCTACTTTGTGGAATGTCTATCAGTTTGGCTTTGTCTAGTGTTTTCTTGTGATTAGTTAGAAGTCATACGTTTTTTGGCAGGGTACCACAGAAGTTAGATGTCTTCAGTGCATTATCAGGGATACATGATATCAAAATGTCTTATTATAAACAATGTTAACCTTAATCAGTTGGTTAAGATAATGTATTCCAGGTTTCTTGCACTGTGAAGTTACTATTTTCCCCTGTACAATTAATAAATATCTTGGAGGAGATATTAATACTTTGACTATTGTTGCCTTTTTTTTTACAAATTCATGTAACTTGGTCAGAATTTTAATAAAAGTAAGAACTAGAGAAAACTCAGATTATTCTATTTCTAGAAGTAATTTAATGGTCCAAAATAATCACTAAACAATACTTTTGGGGGGAGAGCTCATAACCTACATAAAATTAATATCATATACTCCTGGAAACAAACAATGATCATTTTTTATTTCATAGGTTGGTATTGGTGTAAAGTGGTTGGGGAAAATCCATTTTATTCATTTTTTTCCAAGTTTAAATTTTATCCAAAACCCTTTTAAACTCAGCGTTAAACAACTGATAGAATTACTGAGAAAATCAAAATAGTTAATCATTGTTAATAGAATAGCCCATTAGGACAATAGCATCAATTATGTAAGCTCTCACTTTGTAGTATCTTAAAGTAGGAAAGGAGTTGGGGGTTTTTTTGTTTGTTATTTAATTTAGTTTCCCAATATAGTTTTGTTTTCCATCCCCCACCCCACCCCACCACACACACACACACATGGAGGCATATCTTGGAGACATTGCAGGTTCAGTTCTAGACTATTGCAATAAAGCAAATATTGCAGTAAAGCAAGTCACACAAATTTTTTGATTTTCCACTGTATATATATATAAGTTATAACTGTACTGTAGTCCATTAAGTGTGCAATAGTATTACGTCTAAAAATGTACATACCTTAATTTAAAAATACTTTACTGCTAAAAAAATGCTAACAATCATCCGAGCCTTCAGCAAGTTGTCATCTTTCCGCTGGTATAGGATCTTGCCTTCATGTTGATGGCTGCTGACTGATCAGGGTGGTGGTTCCTGAAAGTTGGGGTGGCTGTGGCAATTTCTTAAAAGAAGACAACAGTAAAGTTTGCTGTATCAGTTTCTTCTTTTCATGATTTTTCTGTAGTGTGCATGTGATGCTGTTTGATAGCATTTAATCACAGTAGGGCTTATTTCAAAATTGGAGTCTTCTCAAACCCTGCCACTGCTTTATCAACTAAGTTGATGTAATGTTCTAAATCTTTTGTTGTCATTTCAACAACGTTCACAGCATCTTCATCAGGAGTAGATTGCACCTCTATAAACCACTTTCTTTGCTCATCCAGAAGAAGCAACTCCTTATTCGTTTGAGTTTGATTATAAGATTGTAGCAATTCAGTGACATCTTCAGACTCCACCTCTGGTTTTCTTGCTATTTTCATTACACCTGCAGTTACTTTCTTTACTGAAGTCTTGAACTCCTCAAAGGCATCCTTGAGAGTTAGAATCAACTTCTTCCAAACTCCTGTTAAGGCTGATATTTTGACCTCCTCCTATGAATCACTAATGTTCTTAATAGCGTCTAGAATGGTGAATACTTTTCAAAAGGTTTTCCATTTTCTTTGCCCAGATTCATCTGAGGAATCACTGTCTATGGCAGCTATAGCCTTACAAAATGTATTATTTCTTAAATAATGAGACTTGAAAGTGAAAATTACTACTTGACCCATAGGCTATAGAATGGATGTGTGTTAGCAGGCATGAAAACAACATTAATCTCTTTGTACATTTCCATCAGAGCTCTTAAGGGCCCTGAGATCTTGAATTTAAAGTCATCAGCTGCATTCGCCCCTAAGAAGAGTGTCAGCCTGTCCTTTGAAGCTTTGAAGCCAGGCATTGACTTCTCCTCTCTATGTGAAAGTCCTACATGGCATCTTCTTCCAATAGAAAGCAATTTCATCTGCATTGGAAATCTGTTGTTTAGCATAGCCTTCTCCATCAATGATCAATCTTAGCTAGATCTTCTGGATCACTTGCTACAGCTTCTGTATCAGTACAGAAGCTTGTACTCCTTCACCTTGCACTTTTATGTTATGGAGACAGCTTCTTTCCTTAAACTTCATGAGCCAACCTCTGCTAGCTTCAAACTTTTCTTTGGCAGCTTTCTTCTCTCACCCATAGAATTAAAGAAAGGGCCTTGCTCTGGATTAGGTTTTGGCTTAAGGGAATGTCATGGCTGGTTTGATATTCTATCCCGACCACTAACATTTTCTCCATGTCAGTAGTAATGCTGTTTTGCTTTCTTATCATGTGTGTTCACTGAAGTAGCACTTAATTTTCTTTAAGAATTTTTCCTTAAAATTCACAACTGGGCTAACTGTGGCACAAGAGGCCTAGCTTTTGGCCTATCTTGGCTTGTGACATGCCTTCCTCACTAAGCTTAATCATTTCTAGCTTTTTATTTAAAGGGAGAGACTTGCAACTCTTCCTCTCCCTTGAACACTTAGGGGCCAATGTAGGGTTATTAATTGGCTTAATTTCGATAGTATTATATCTCAGGGAATAGCGAAGCCTGAAGAGAGGTAGAGAGATGAGGAAAATAGCCAGTCGGTGGAGCAGTCAGAACACATACAACACTTATCCATTAAGTTCACTGTCTTATGTGAGCATTGTTTGTGGTTTGTTTGTGGTGCCTCAAAACAATTACAATAGTAACATTATAGATCACTGATCACAGATCACTATAACATATAAAATAATAATGAAAAAGTTTGAAATACTGTGAGAATTACTAAAATGTGACACAGAAATACTAAGTGAACATATGCTATTGGAAAAATGGCACTGATAAAGTTGTCGATGCAGGGTTGCCACAAACCTTCAATTTGTAAAAAACACAGTATCTGCAAAGCACAATAAAGCAAAGCACAATAAAATGGAATATGGCTGTACTTTAAAACTGAATCATTTCAGCAGTTTCAGAGTGTTAGAGTTTGAGTTTTAATCTTAGTTTTCTTATCTATAAAATGAGGGTTATAATAGTTCCTATCTCATAAGGTTGTTCTGGGATTAAATCAGTTAATACATGTAAAGTGCTGACTGAGAATAGTGCTTGGCACTGAGACAGACCTGGTGTTAGCCATTATCAAAAGGGACTACCAGTGTTGGTTGCTGACTTTAGAAAATGATAGAATTTCCCATGAATATACCTTTATCCTGTTTTTGTTCCAAATAACTGTCGAATCCCACTGAATTTGCTGCTGTATGCAGAATTTTATTTGGGATTTCAATGGTTAAACCATAGGGGATTTCTAGTCTTGCTTTCTGAGAAGCATATTATCACTTTAGGAACTTTGGTAATCTAAAATTGTTGAATACAGGCCAAGAATGGGCAGGGATAATAAATGAGTTTTTAGTGGTATCATTTAAAATACATTTTCTAGGTGTGAAGAATTAAGTGATTATTTTGGGGTAGGGTGGCAAGACTGTATTTAAACAACTCCCCCTTCCCCAATCAGGAATTCTGCCCTGTGGTTTTTTTTTTGTTTTTTTTTTTTTTTTTGAGACAGAGTCTCACTCTGTTGCCCAGGCTAGAGTGAGTGCCGTGGCGTCAGCCTAGCTCACAGCAACCTCAAACTCCTGAGCTCAAGCAATCCTCCTGTCTCAGCCTCCCGAGTAGCTGGGACTACAGGCATGCGCCACCATGCCCGGCTAATTTTTTCTATATATATTTTTAGCTGTCCATATAATTTCTTTCTATTTTTAGTAGAGATGGGGTCTCGCTCTTGCTCAGGCTGGTCTCGAACTCCTGAGCTGAAACGATCCGCCCACCTCGGCCTCCCAGAGTGCTAGGATTACAGGCGTGAGCCACCGCGCCCGGCCCTGCCCTGTAGTTTTTTCTGCTAGCTGTCACATTCAGGGATCACATGAAGCCTTCTGTCCTCAGATGTCTAGACTCATCTTCTTTTTTTTTAAGACAAGGTCTCACTCTGTTGCCTGGGCTAGAGTGCAGTGGCATCATCATCGCTTACTGCAACCTCAAACTCCTGGGCTCAAGCAATCCTCCTGCCTCGGCCTCCCACAGTGCTAGAATTGTAGGTGTGAGCCATTATTCCCAGCCTGGACTCACTTCTAACGTATTAATATATGTTTTTCTTCCTGATGGTACCAGGAATTTGCCTTTGTGCAATACCCTGCTTTTCCCCCTTGGGTTCCTTTTTCTTCCCCTCCTCATTTTTTAAACAAGCATTCGAAGTCCACTCCATTTACTGACATTTTTATTGTTGATCACTACCAGGAAACATGATTGACAAACATAATGAGCACTGAGGAAGTGACAAAGGTTGAAATAATCTCAAAAAGCACTAGTCATAGTCACATAGTTGTTACTAATCTATGCTGACGTGTAACTTGTTTAAGGCTTTATTTTACAATGGTCCCATAATAGGGTCTTTTATTCTATTTAGGAATTAGCCCCATTCAGCCTCGTCTGGGTTGTGGATTAGTGGTCTCAGAAAACCTTCTCTTCTGATAGTCTCAGTTTCCCAATTTATAAAATGGGGATAAATATTGTACTTGATATAGTTGTGATAGAAATTAAATGGGTGAATGTATGTTGAGTTAATACGTGGATCTGTCCTAGCTCTGCTAGGACTTTTTGGCCTTGAACCAGGTACTTGGCCTTTCTGACCTACTTAGTTCCCTTATCTGGAAAATGGACTTAAGACTTTCCTACCAATTCACAGGGCTGTTGTGAGGGTCAAATAAAGTAATCTTATGGGAAAGCATTTTGCTAATTAACATTTTATGCAAGTACAAGATAAACCTTAACCCAAGATTGATTCAAATTGACACCTCTTTTGACTTAAAAGGAGTCCACCATGTTTTCCAAAGCTTGCTTTTAGTTTTTCTAGGTATAGACTCCTTAGGTTCAGAAGCTGCTTATGTGGCCTCCTAAGATTAACCTTTCTTTAAACATCAGGCTACCTAGCGTTAGCCTAATAGCCACTTCTGTGACCACCCCAGCACTAGTCCCTTTCCTTTAACCATTTGAGAGAGGTAGCTACAATATTAAAATATTTTAAATGCACGGAAACATTAATAATTAATTACCACCAAGGCAAGATAATTTTCTCCCATTCTCACTCTTGGCCACTTTTATCAATACTAGTAAAATACTGAAACTACAGCTACCTTCAAAACTATTGCCTTTACTGACACAAGGCTTAGTATAAATAAACTTTTAAGGTATCAGTATCACTATCATGTTAGTAAGCAGACTTTTATTAAGTACCTTACTATGTGCCAAGCAGTATGCCAAAAACAGAGGAAATTTCCCTCCTAAAAACAAATTCTTTTATCCCCAATTCAAGATTAAAACAGTGGTTCTCACAGGGTTGGGGGTGGGGGATAGGGGACCAAGGTGAGATGTTTTTGATTATCACAACTAGGCTATGCTGCTGGCATCTAGGGAGTATAAAGGCCAGGGATGCTGCTGAACCCCCTAGAGTGCACAGGCCAGCACCCCACAATGTCAAAATGTGAGTAGCGCCCAAGTTGAGAAACCCCAGTTTAGAGGAACAAGTACTGTCCTTGGCAAAGACATTAATTGCTTTCCCATCAGGATGAAAATAAGTTATCACTATGTTAGACCATCAGCATGTCATTTGGCTACTCTTAGGCTCTTAGGAGGAGAGGCTGAGTGTGCAGGTGTTGCCCTTTACCTTGGGAAGGGGAACATGGACTTCACTTCTTTCACTGTTGCGTTGAGAAGCTAAAAGATCCTAACAGAAAGTTAGTAAACTCCAACTACTACTGCTGACACCATTGTGTTTCTCTTTTTATGTAAAAATGCTGCTTGTTACTCCCGCTGATTGTGAAAGAAGGGAGAAGGTGATTAAAATTTCACTCTTATCAGAAAACTGTCATCAGAAAACTGCTATCAATTTATCTTCATTCAATCATCAGCTGAATTGGTTTGATAAAATGGTTCCAACACAAATACACCAAAGCAGGTCTTTCTGTTTCAGTGATCCTTTTGAAATCAACCACAGGGGAACTCGGTGTAGATGGAAATCTGTTTCATCAGAGATAATATATGCAATGCATATTATGTTTTTCATCATAAAGAAGCATTATAACATTTTCGTGTTTTAAAACATTTTCCTTTTTTTCCCCTCAGCACCCCTTTATGCCTACCCACTTGCCCACCAATATAGAAGTGCTCAAAAGATTGTGTAAACAATCTGCATAGGATATGTTTTGTCTCTTAGTATTTTGCTTTTTATTTTTCAGGGCAGGAATTTTGTACTTGTGTTTAGTAGGTAGTAAGCAAGAGGCTGTGTGCAATGTAAACAATAAAACTTTTGTTATGTTGAGGGACAAAGATTGATTTCCCAGTTTTTCTTCTTTAGGTGAAACTGACAGTTACATGTTACAGAAAGTCTTCCTGTGAGAAGACTTGATATGAAAATAATTGTATTTCACTGGACTAAAGAACAAATGATTACAATGTTTATCAGTCAAATTAATACTACTATTTCTAAAAAATACAGATTTTATAACTTTTCATGTTTTCCCAACCCATACAAAAAATAACACTATTCCAGAATATATTTATTTTTAAAATTTTTTTTAACTTGGTAAGCTTAGTTCTTGCCAATGAGATCAGCATGCTTAATTTTCAAGGATCAAGTAAGTTTCAAAGTGATAGATACTATAGAAAACAGCCTTATTAGCTTAGAAAGATTTTCTGTGTCATTTTTTTCAGTCTTGGATAAAATTAATGATGCTATTTCATATTCTTGGTGCTAGATCACATTGGGGTAGGGCTAAATACAGGGGTCAGACCAGCTAACTTAATTGAAGACCAACAAGTGGAGCAGTAAGTGAGACATTAGGATATTCTTTGTTTACATATCCATTTCCAATTCTCAAGTGCA
The DNA here is from genome assembly GCF_041146395.1 of Eulemur rufifrons. Lineage (NCBI taxonomy): Eukaryota > Metazoa > Chordata > Mammalia > Primates > Lemuridae > Eulemur > Eulemur rufifrons. The sequence continues at coordinate 65,707,396 of NC_091001.1, forward strand.
TAACTTCAGGAATTCGTTATGCAGCATTCTCTATTTTATTCAGTTTTAAAACATAGAATATATAAAGAGAGTAAATGCAAAAGCACTTTCTAGCTACTAGGCTTTGTTAAGGACTCTAAACCATTGTGAAGATCATGAATCTTTCTTCAGAGCGCACAAAGACTCCAACAACTTCTTTACGACAATCACCTATCACCATGCATTAGAATTGCAATGAAGAGTTCCATGAAAAATAGCTGTCATTATTTGCAGCTTAATAAACAATAATAAAAACATTATTTGCAGTTTAATAATGCCAGTTATATGTTGATGATTACATACCATTTTAAATTTAAGAAAACTATTTATTTTGAGTCATTTAAGTATATAAATAACTGGTACTACTGAAGTATTTTACTTTAGGTTTTAGATTATTAGATACAGAAATAGAAGCCAAGTTTGAGTGTGTCCTGTGATTGAAACTTTAATGTCACTGGTAAAATATCCCAAGATCAGGCTTTCTAAGGGACCTATGCAGAGTAAAAATATGTCTGCTTGGAAATATATTGTTTTTCTTGGCTAATTTGGCCAAGGGTTCTAGAAAGTACATGGAGAGTATATGCCAACCCTACTCTTATTCTTTAATTCCTTGTCTGAGCTAGAAATTGTTCCTTCTGCTATAGAGGCAATCAAATTAAACCTATAATGCTCTATGGACGTTACTTGTAAATTCTTATGTCAGGACCAGATGGTGGCTTATATTTTTTCCAACTCCAAAATTCTCTTCATTCTACTTTAGTCTCTTCATTTTTAGAGATGAGGAAACAGATTGCTTTGTTCAGAGAGCCAGAACTAGAACGCAGATTAATACTTGCTAGCCATGTGATATACTAATGTCAGCCAAATATGGGCAGTCACATAACACTTTCAGATTTTTGCCATATCCATGTACTTACTAATACTATTTAAATTGACTTCTTTAAATAACCTTATTGTTTAAAGGAAATGTTTTGCTACTATAAATGGAAAGCCCTCATATCCTTTAAATAGAAAGTAATTCTAAACAAGAATCCAAATCAAAGCAAAGCAATGTTATTAAAATTTAATTGAATTTAAAATTAATTTAATTTTAATCAGTTAATGTTATTAAAAATTTAATTGTTGCTGTTCTTGGTCAGAAATGTGTCGAAGCAGTGTTTTCATGTTTGATGGTAGTACTTTCTCTAAAAAGAAAAGCACAACTAAAGCCTCTAGTTAATCTTCTGTATAACTTTTTTAAATGGAATGCTTCTTAGGGGGTATATGAGAGGGTATGAATACATGTTCATATGCTAAAGTGTGATTTCATATATGTCAGAAGGTCTTGTTACATGGAACCCATATTGTTCTTTGATTAACTTTTCTTGAAACTCTTAAATTTTTACATTGAAGGTTTTAGTTAGCTTAGCATGTGTCTTTTCCCAAATAGGGAATTTGATCAGTATATTTTTACTTAGTAAAACATTTCATCATAATTCTAATGTCTCACAATTACAATGTACATTGGCATAAAATACCAATGTATTGGTTTTTGTAATCTTTTAAGTTTATCTAAGGAGATGAGAGGTTATTTTTAGTGTATTTGAATGGAAGAAATGTTTTTCTTGAAATATTTCTGAAGCACTTTTTATTTCTTTAATTATTTTTGAATTTACTGACAATAGACGTTAGCATATTTGTCTGAATTGCCAGTCTGAATATGTATGTCACTTCCAAGAGATTAAATAGGGTCAGAATGGCAAGCCTTCTCCTTCAATTTATTCTTATTCATTTGACTACAAATATTCTGTGTTGCCTTCTCTCCAAAAATTACACTATATAGGTTATATTTCACTGTACTGTAGAAAAAGACAATTAGACATTTTTTATTCATGAGTTTCCTATGAAACCTACTGGTGGAGGTATAAAACCAGGAGACTTTTATGGGTTAGCTAGTAAGAATTTTGCTCTGAAGCCTTCGTAACAGGTCAGGGAAAAGAAATAGATGTAGAAAATTACTGATGAAATAGACATGATAGTATGGGGAATTATTTATTGCAGTGATTTTTCTGGCTTATTAGAAGTGTTAGTCTTATTTTTTATACTTGTGTAAAATTTATAATTTTTAATTAAACTTTTTTGGGGGGAGTGGAGGTGGGGGGAGGGCGACAGGGTCTTGCTCTGTTGGTTGCCCAGGCTAGTGGTGTCATCATAGCTCACTGAAATTCCTGGGCTTAAACAATCCTCCTGCTTCAGCCTCTCAAGTAGCTGGGACTACAGGCAAGCACCATCACGTCTGGCTAATTTTTCTGTTTTTCTGTAGAGACAGGGTCTTGCTCTTGCTCAGGCTGGTCTTGAACTCCTGACCTCAAGTGATCCTCCTGCCTCAGCCTCCAAAAGTAGTAGGATTACAGGCATGAGCCACCATGCCCAGCAAAATTAAAGTTTTATTTTGAGGTAATTATACATTCACATGCAATTTTAAGAAATAATGCATAGATTGCACATACCCTTTATCCAGTTTCCCCCAGTAGTAACATCTTGCAAAACTGTAGTAAAATATCACAACAGGATATTGACATTGATAAAGATACAGAACATTTTCATCACCACAGGGGCCCCTTCTGTTGCCCTTTTGTAGCCAAACCTACTTTCCTCCTACTCCCACACCCTCCTTAACTCCTGGCACCCACTAATCTGCTTTCTGTTTTATAATTTTGTCATTTCAGGAATGTCATATAAATGGAATCATTTGTGGAACTTTTTGAGATTAGTTTTTTTTTAACTCAGTATAATTCTGTGGAGATTTATCTGGGTTACATTTATCAATAGTTTGTTTCTTTTTATTGCTGAGTAGTATTCCATGGTATGGATGTACCAGTTTAATTATTCACTTGATAAGAACACCTGGCTTGTTTCTAGTTTTTGTTTATTATAAATAAGCTGCTGTAAACATTTGTGTATAGATTTTTATGTGAATATAAGTCATTTTCCTGAAATAAATGCTCAGAAGTGCAATATAATTGTCTTAAATATTTCCTTTTCGTATGTTAGAGCCATATAAGACAGTGTTATAATTTCCACTTTGGACATCAGACATAATTTAGAACATTCAAGAAAAAGAAAGCTTATTGTATTTACCCATATTTTCACTGTCATGTTTTTACTTCTTTTCTGATATGTCAAGGTTCTTTTCTTTTATCATTTCTTTTCTATTTAGAGAATTTCCTCTAGCCGTTCTTTTATGGTAGGTCTGCTGGTGACAAATTCTCTTAATTTTCCCTTATGTGAGAATGTCTTGATTTCCTGTCCAGTTTTCCTGTCCACCTAAAAAATACTATGCTGCTGTCTTCTGGCTTCCATGGTTTCTGGTAAGAAATCCGCTGTCGACTTTAATTGTTTTCCTCCTATAGATAAGGTGGTGTTTCTCTCTGCTTTCAAGATATTTTCTTTGCCTTTACTTTTTAGAAGTTTAATTATGATGTATCTTGGTGTAGATTTGTTTTGGTTTTTTCTTTGTGGGATTTGTTCAGCTTCTTGAATCTATAATTTTATTTGTCTTTCCAAATTTGATGGGTTTTCAGTCATTATTTTTTGAGTACTTTTTCAGCTCTGCTCTTCTCTCTTTTTGGTTTCCAGTGACATAAATGTTAGATCTTTTCTATAGTTCCACAGGTCCATGAGGCTCAGTTTTTTTCCCCCTATTTTGTCTCTGATGTTCAGATTGGGTGATTTCTACTATTCTGTCTTCTAGGTCATTGATTCTTTACTGTATCTCCTGCATTCTGCTGTTGAGCCTATCTAGTGAACGGTTTATTTTGGTTAATGTAGTTTTTAGTTCTAATTTTGTCATTTGCTGCTTCTTTATATCTTCTATTTTTTTTTTGCTATTTTTTTCACTTGTCCCAAGTGTATTTTGTAATTGGTTATTGAAGCATTTTTATGGCTACTTTTAAAACTTTGTCAGGTAATTCTAACATCTCTATCATCTCAGTTTTGGCATCTGTTGACTGTCTTTTTACATTTTTAAAAACTCTTTCTAGTTCTTGTTATGATGAGTGATTTTCTATTAAAACCTAGACATTTTCTTATTATATTCAGAAACTCTGGATATTATCTAAACCTTCTGTTTCCACTTGCTTTTTCTGATGTGTCTTTGGCAGGGTAATAGGGGTTGCCACCTCGTTACTGTCAGGTGGATGTTGAAGTCCATGTTCCCTACTCAGCTTCCATTGACAACTGAGGGAAGAGGATTCTTCTTGTTACTGCTGGATGGGAGTGAAAGTCCAGGTTCCCCACATAGTCTCCACTGATACCACTGGGGTAGATGTGGGGGCATGCCTGGGCATCAGGATGCAAGTCCTGGCTCCCTACTTGGCCTACCCTGACACTACCCTAGTTGGGCATTGGACCTCCTCATTATGGTTTTTAAGGTGGAAGTTGAGTTTTCTCACTTAGCTCTTGTTGGTGTGGGAGGTTGTGGGGCCACAGTGTTTTCTGTGGTTTTAGAGATGTTATTGTCAGAAGTGTTCTGTCTTACTAGGTTGTCCCTTTCTTGTTGCTTTGGCTAGAGAGGCAAGCTTTTGTTGTGGCTTTTTTTTTTTTTTGTCTGTTCCAGTTGACATTTCCAGATTACTGACTTCTTTAGCTCCAAGTCTGAGTTATATTAGGCAAGAAGAAAACCCAGAGAACTCATACCACCATGTTGTTCCTTGGATTCTGAGGTCTGTTACCTAGTCTGCCTTTTCTCCACTTTGCATAGTCTTCTTATGTTTTACATATAATATCCAGAGTTTTTAGTTGTACTTAGCAGAAATAATAGGGAAAAGTATATCTACTCCATCTTCCTGTAAGTGAAAGTACCCAAATTTACATTTTTGATATATTTTAACGTATAACCGTTATTGGGCAAAATGTCATACACATTGTTAACCGTGTGATGCTTTGTATAATATTGTACTCAGGAGGACTGCTGGAAAATAACATCTTTATTGAAACTGAAATTCATTGTTCACGTTATTAATGAAAACTTTTCTCTTTTAGGAAATAATGCAAAAGGTGTCCCAAGGCTCCTGACCAGTGAACAAAGATTTGAGAAAGACAGCCAAGCTCATGTTTTCTCCTGATCAAGAAAATCATCCATCTAAAGCACCAGTAAAATATGGTGAACTCATTGTCTTAGGGTAAGGTTTCTCCATCTGATGAGTTATAAAAATTGAATAATATATACCAACTTTGGCATGTAGGTTAAAAGTACATTTTTTAGAATTTATATTACCTACTTCCAAAAAGAATTTAAAGTTACAAGGTAATGTTACCAAATCAAACTCTTTTAATTCTCAGATTTATGCCATCTTTTATAAGTACTCAAACACTGTATAAATTTTGTCTGACCCTCACCCACAGAAAGGGCAAAGTTTCTTAAAGATGAGATGAAAATTGTATTTGTCTAATGTCACATAGTCATTCCATCTGTCTTCTGTATCCCATCTTTTACAAAAATTTGCCTCCATTGACTTTACCAAAAATTCCCTTTCCCTTCTGCTTTAGGTCATTTCATGCAGGCTAGTATTTATTTATTCTTTTGTCCCCTTTGAGGTAGTTACTGCTTTGTGTTGTACTTCTTGATTTAAAGAGTTATATAGGCATATGGCTGCAGCATAATAACTCTGAAGCCCAGGACTTAGCAACTTGCTTGCTTCAAAAGTAATCTTATCCATGTAACTCCCAGAAACATAATCTGAAGATTGAGGAATAGATAATTCCATCATTATTCCAATTTATTCAATTTAAACTTGCCATAACTATCAAAATGGAGACACTAACAGAGGCCAGTGTTAGCCTTTGTTAACTAGAGATCTCAGAAACTAGAAATTGTAAAATTTGCTTTCCCGTTGCTGTTTCTCCCCATCTGCCTAAAAAGCAGCTCTAGAAATTGCAATGTTTGGGAATCCGGTTGGTATAGTTCTTGTTTAAGTGAGAATGTGTTGTTTCAGATGCAGAGAGTAAGAGAAACTGGGGAGATAATATGGAGTTATCAGGCTTGACTGGAAGTCAGGAATCCTAGAGTCCAGTGCTTATTCCAACACTGTTAGAAGTATGACCCTGGGCAAGTCACTTAACCATTCTAGGCCTTAGTTTCTTTCTCCAGTAAAATGACAGTTACATAAGATCATCTAAGGCCCTTTGAGACTTAAAATTTTTTTTCTCAAAAACTTAAATTTGATCATAAACTTAATATAGTAACTACAATATTACAACTTTAAATCACATGGATTTTAATGGTATTAATGACAAACAACTTTTAACTACCAAAAATTATTCCAAATTAAATTCTTCTAGCAGGAAATTTGGCAATCATTTGAAGAATAGAGTTTAAAACTTAGTATATGGTTTTAAAATTCTCTTAGCCTAGAAGTTTTTCAGTTAATCATTAGCAGCAGCAGTTGTCTCTGTATCTGGCACTTCTGTCTTAAAATGCAAATAATGCTTCTTCCCAACCCTCTTCACTTCACTCAGTTTCATGCTTTTGCTACTCAGAAAAGACCTTTGAACTACAGGAACACAATGTGGGACTGAAAGAGCATAAATCTGGAAGAGGGATGAGTTATGCAACTCAGAGGACAGTAGTGAAAAGAAATGAGAAATCCACAGTGGTCCTGTTAGCAACACATAGCCTAGAATAGCAAAATTAATGTATTAGCTGAGGGGCTGTACTTTGTATTTATAGCAAGACTAGCAAGATTAGCAAGGGCTTTCTCCAATACAAAGTATTTTATTTTTTATAAAGGGTCACTGTAATTTCTATCTACAAATGGCAGACATTGAGTAAACTCTCCTGTCAGCTTTAAAACATGATTCTTCCTTGTCAGCCACTATTGCAGGCCATTTTATAATCACTTTCTCTTCAACCTCAAAATTGTTCCTATTCCCTGCCTCATTTCCCCCCAGATTGACCAACTAACTATATATGGGAGATCATCAAAGATTTTGTCAGGGGTGTGGGCAATGAATGAGGAAAGATTATCATTAAACTACCGTTTATGCCTCAGTGAAGCAGTAAAGAATGACATAATATAGCATGACAAACAGACTTGGTTCAAATACTGGCTTTGCCGGTGTCACACTTGTGACCTTCAGAAAATAATTTCTTTGAGCCTGTTTGTAAAAATGGGGACAATGATACCAATCTTGCAGAGTTTTTGTGAGGATAGATTAAGTGAGGTGATGTATGGGATAAAACCCATAGTGCCTGGTATATAGTAAACACCCAGATTTTTTTTTTTTTTTTTTTTTTTACTTTTTTCCTATTGGTTCAATCCTTGCTTGATAAGACACACACACACACACACACACACACACGTTATCATGGAGAAATGTCATAAAATCTGAACAAAATATATTTAACTACTGCTTAGCAGACATGTCAGTTGGACAGGTTCTGCTAACATAATATGAAAGTGTGCACATGTATTCACACTTAGCAAACAAGTCTAAGAATTCTGTTATTTCAAAAGTTCAGCTATTTAAAATGTTTGGTTTATAATTAAAGGAGATTCTGTTTTAAACAATACATACTGTACTTTTTAAAGGTTGTATTAGCACTTGAAAACATTCACCTTAAAAAAATAGAATGAGTTCATAAGGAGTCAGATATGCCATTAATCATCTCTATATTATTTTCAATAAAAGAGGAAAGAAAAAAATATAGATAAATCTATGTATAATCCAAAAGATACTTCTTTGTGACTTAGGGCATAGCCAGAAAGAATCTCATGTTATTTATACCCAGCCAGCTGGTCTGGAGATAAGCAATTGCTAAAAGGAATTTGAGATAATTATAATGTGCTAATAGATAATTAATTGGAGATTGATTCTGCAAGGCAAAGTAAAACATTTGTTTCATAATTGTGTGGTTCTTACAGGAGATCACCTAAACTTTTTTTTTCCTCCAACAGGTATAATGGGTCTCTCCCAAATGGCGATAGAGGAAGGAGGAAAAGTAGATTTGCTTTGTTTAAAAGACCTAAGGCAAATGGGGTGAAGCCCAGCACTGTGCATATTGCTTGTACTCCTCAGGCTGCAAAGGTAAAAAAAAAAAAAAAAAAGCTAAATAAATTAACTTGGAGAAATTGAAAGACCTTTATGCTTTTATGTGTTGTTTATATTCTAGCATTCCCTTCACATTTTTGTTCACAAATTTCCTTTTGTTTGGATTGGAGAAGAGACTTTGAAGACATGGTATTTGAAGGGCAGCCATGTGGAAGGGGAATTGGACTTTTTTTTAATGACAAACCAGGATCAGTGGGTGGAAATTAAAAGGAAACATTCCCTTTCCTTATTAAAAGAGGTGGGGATGGGGCCAGAGCTTTATCTATTAAATACTACTCAGAATTGTGCAGTTGTGTACCCTAAGAGGTAGGGAGTTCCCACTCTATTACTAGAGGGGCCTCACCTGGGCTGGGTGAGGATTGTGATGTATAATATGTGTATTCGGGTATTAGAAACATGTTTGGATGAAGTAATTTTTTAACTAAGGGTCTTTACCCAAGATTCTGTGGATTCTCTTGTCTTTGTTTTTGTTTCATGACTCTCATAGCTTTTAGCATAATGCCTTGTACAAAGTAGACCTCAATAATTATTAAATTGAATCAAAGGTATGAAAGCAAATGCCCAGCTGCATCTACAATATAACTTTTCAACCTTCTGGCCTACTTAGTGCTTCTAGCCCCTTTTTCTTTTTTTTTTTTTTGAGACAGAATCTCACTCTGTTGCCCAGGCTAGAGTGAGTGCCGTGGCATCAGCCTAGCTCACAGCAACCTCAAACTCCTGAGCTCAAGCGATCCTCCTATCTCAGCCTCCCGAGTAGCTGGGACTACAGGCATGCACCACCATGCCCGGCTAATTTTTTTTTTGTATATATATTTTTAGCTGTCCATATAATTTCTTTCTATTTTTAGTAGAGATGGGGTCTCGCTCTTGCTCAGGCTGGTCTCGAACTCCTGAGCTCAAACGATCCGCCCACCTCGGCCTCCCAGAGTGCTAGGATTACAGGCGTGAGCCACCGCGCCCGGCCTAGCCCCTTTTTCTTTTCATAACAAAATCTCCAGAACTGGACCATCATTTCAAGACATTCGGTCTTTTCCTAGAGTGATAGACAAGTAGGGGGAATTTCAGATCTTTGCATTTTCTGTGAATTCCTCTGCTTCCAATTTTATATTATAGCAGACTGAATTTGATACTGTTATGAGCAAATAAGAAAATTACAAGAAGTTCTCTGACTTCTGGAAATATCTGTATCTTTAAGTAGCCCTACGATGTACATTAATATTATACTATCTGAGGTATATCTTTGTAAGTTAAATAAACAAGAGATAATAAAATATGATGGCCTGTTTTAGGTCACAGCTTTAGTCTCTGAAGTTAATTGGGTTTTCAGCTTTGTTTTATATCCAATTTGGTGTGTAAAACAGAGTCCTCAAGCCTTGACTAGGACTCTTCTATTAGTATTTGGGAGCCAGTAAATGTAGAAAAGGGACAGTTTCTTTGTAGCTGTTTTCTTTTGCTCCTTTGCAGAGAATGGATGTGGTAAGCCAGTGGTAGAAGTGAATGCTTATTGATCCAATCTGAGGAGCTTCTTACAATATTTCCCCGCAGGAGTGCTCCTGGCACTTTGGGTGTGCCTATTCTTCAATATGCAGGACTATCCCACATATTATAGGACATTTAACATCCAAGAATGTTAGTCTCCTACCCACTAAATACCATTTGAGCCCTCAAGTCTTTGTAAGCCAAAACAATGCACTTAAATTTTTTCAGATGCCCCCTAAACAGTTAGTACTGCCTTTGGTTGAAAACTACTATCAGGAAAATGTTTCTAATCCATACCTCTATAATATATTATTCTGTACTTTTTTCCCATTTTTACTGTGTCATTCCCCTCATGTTTTCATTGTCATCTCCTTTTCATCTTTACCAGGCAACAAGAATCCTAAGGATCAAAGATTGACTCCTCTTTAAATTTTTAAAGAATATATTAGTGAGGTCATGAAGAAAACTAAGTGTTTAGTCTGGCAGTCATCCGGGACGCATGGTTAAAATCCTGCCTTCCAGTCCAGTGAGACTCAAACTTAACTTGACATAGTTCTTATTCTCGATCTAAGAGTAGGTTTAGTAGCTAAAAAACAAAGATTACAATCTCAAAGCACACAAAACCATAGGTTTTTAATTCGTTTAGCCATTAGGAATTGATTTTCAAAATACTAAGTAATTGTTTGATTGAAAAGGCAGTTTGTCCAGCTGTGGTGGCAGGTGCCTATAGTGCCAGCTACTCAGGAGCCTGAGGCAGAAGGATCACTTCAGCCCAGGAGTTTGAAGCTATAATGTGCTGTGATTGTGCCTGTGAATAGACACTGCCGTCCATCCTGGGCAACACAGTGAGACCGGGGCTCTAAAAAGAAGTTAAAAAAAAAAAAGAACAAAGAAAGAAAGAAAGAAAAATAAGTTGTTTAATGCTGAGTTAAGTTATAGTTAAATTGTAGGTTTTAAAACCTGTAAAACAATTATATAATGTTTATGAATAGATAGGTGCATAGGAAAAAATATTAACAACATGCAGGTAAATGATCTACATTGCATTCTTGAGGTGAGATACCTCTGTGGAGAAAAGGCAATAGGAAGGGACATGTAGGCAGCCTCAATTGTATCTGTAATTTAATTTCTTAAAAAAAAAAAGAATCAGAAGCAAAAGTGGCATTGTTAAGCTTTGATAAAGCTGAGTAATTACTACCTGGGTATTTGTATATTCTCTTTGTATATTTGAAAATTTCACAAACTTAATCTTAAAGCCATATTTTTAAGGCTTTATCCATTACAGGTTAGTTACAATTTGAAACCAAGTAAAAGCTTAAAAGGCCAAACTTCTTTTTTTTTTTTTTTTTTTGAGACAGAGTCTCACTCTGTTTCCCGGGCTAGAGTGCTGTGGCGTCAGCCTAGCTCACAACAACTTCAAACTCCTGGGCTTGAGCGATCCTACTGCCTCAGCCTCCCGAGCAGCTGGGACTACAGGCATGCACCACCATGCCCGGCTAATTTTTTTTCTATATATATTTTTAGTTGGCCAGATAATTTCTTTCTATTTTTAGTAGAGACAGAGTCTCTCTCTTGCTCAGGCTGGTCTCGAACTCCTAACCTCAAGCGATCCACCTGCCTCAGCCTCCCAGAGTGCTAGGATTACAGGCGTGAGCCACGGTACCCGGCCTCCCAAACTTCTAATTAAGAAACATTTTTTCATTTAGTTGCTTTGCTGTGTATAATCACTGTCTTGTGTCTTTGTATCTGTTTTTCTTTTACACAACCTGTTTCTACTTCCTTTGTGTGATGACTAGGTTTTTCCCCCCTTTGATACTATCATCAACTCATGTGCATAGAAAATGCCTGAAAACAAAACTGAAAAGTTCTTTTTAGCAATGTTTTTAGTTTGGGATAAGTCAGCGGTATAGTCATAAGCATAATATGCCTTTCCTTTGGTAATGTTTAATCATTCTATGAATTTTTCTATATGTAGCCCAGCATATGGCAAACATTTTTTGTCTGTAGAGTCACAAATTTGTTAGAAAACCAATTAACTCTGCTTATTAATAAGTAAACTTTATAACTTTTCGAATGACATAAATAGGATTCCTCTTTTCTTGCAAGATTTTGTGTATTTTTACCAGAGCAGTACTGAGTTTTGTTTTTAGTTTTTACATGGGGTTTGGTTTTGATTACTTTACAATTTAAAATACTTATAAGGGAGACCCAAATTTTATAGAGTTTTGGGTAAGTGAAATTATATTCTTACTCTGTAACTGCTTCTAAATATTCCTTTATACCCCACTCAACCTGAGAAACTACTTTCACATCTGAGGTTATACAACAGTTATTAACTTCTACCTTAAATTTCAGGGGGGAAATACATTAATATATGAGATAAATATATTTCTCTTTTCTTAATCAAAAGATAATCTGATTTGTTTGATCTGCCTACTAATTTTTGCTATTAACCTTTTCATTCTTAGGCAATAAGCAACAAGGACCAGCATAGCATATCATATACCTTATCTCGGGCCCAGACAGTGGTGGTTGAATATACTCATGACAGCAACACTGATATGTTTCAGGTATTGTAACATCTGAAATGTTTTTTCTTAAAAAACAAAAAAGTTAAAAATCTATTGTTGGTGACTTTTGCTGTGGTCAGATAAAGGATTATCATATTTTAATAATGTATTTCACTAAAATATATATTGATTTTTAAACCTTATCTATAGAAATCTGTGTAGCATGGTTAAGAAAGGCTCCTGGAATCAGAATTCCTAGTAGACAGTGCTTAGCTACTCTATGCCTCAGTTTCCTCCTCTATATAAAGTGCAGATAATAGAATCTTCCTCATGACTTTTAGGAGGCTTAAATGAGTTAGTACGTGTAAAGTACTCAGAGCTATGCCAGGCACCTAGTAAACACTTAGCAAGTGTTGGCTATTATTGTCCAGAAAAACAAACCAAGAAATATTCTGCACACATGTATGACGTTTTTTGCCACTATTTCTCACTTTCCTTGCTGGGCAACAAAAAGTTCAGACAGTTTATAACTATTCATATCACACATGTGAAACCAAGCCTGTTTCTCAGCACATATTTGGTCAAAGGTACTGGTACAGTAGAATTTTTTTTTCTCTTATTCTCTGAACCAATCCAGGCTGATGTTTTTATAAACCAATAGATTTTAGGATAGTCAAGCCCAAAGATGTAAGCAAAATCCTTTGTTTTCTCCTTTAATTTTGGGCTCTCTAAAGTTTTGAGCTTTTTAAAAACACACTTAAGTAGTGCATAGATTGCCTGATAATGTTGTTCTTGTAATGATTATCCCAGTGACTTTTCTATTTTTCTTTATTTTATTCTTTATAAAGGTGAAAAGGTCCATAAATATATTTAGTTTTAATCAATAGCAAAATAATTCTTTGAAGTCTCTCCCTCCACCTAACCCATTTAATGAGCTGCTAATTTTTTTTCTCTAGTTAATATTAGAATGTGAGTATTTGTTTATGTCTTCCCAGCTTTTACCAAAAATAAATAAATGACATCCTTAATGAAGATGAAGGTTTAGATTCACGAAAAAACCTAACACAAAGCTTTAGGATGATTTTTCCCATTTTATTGCACCAACAAGCAATTAAAATGAATGGGCTTAGCTTTTTTTAAATCAAGATGCTACCAAGATACTTGATCACAGACTAGAATTTTAGCTTCAAAAATTACCTTATTTTTATTTGTTTACCCCTTTCGTAGATGAAGTTAACTAGAATCTTAGAAGTTAAACATTATAGAATTACTGGGGGGCAGAACTGAGGTTAAACCAGGCATCCTGAATTCTGGAACAGTGTCTTCACTGTTTAATAATGAATGTCCTTAAATAAGTTGCAACCTTTTTGGTTTTCTCCTTTTCATAAAGAATTTTTCCCAGTATCATAAACTGATTATACCCTTTCTATGAACATTTCAATGGAAAATCCAAGCATTTCTGCATCAAAAGTCTGAGACATGTCAGAAACTACTTTAATAAACTAGTCAGTCTTTGAGGAACTTGTATTATAAACATTCTGGGATTGTCTACCCTCTAAACTGAACATTTATTGTTCAAGCCATCAGATACTCATACTCCAACTCTATGCTTTGCTTGACACTTTGAAGTAAATAAGGGAGATAAGAGTTGATTAAATGCCCAAGTGCTGCACTGGCAGTCCACAGAAGTAGACTTTTGATTGGGTTGAATAAGGATGGAGAAAAGACTTTACAGTATTGTCTTTTTATCTGGATCTTTTCATCAGATTGAAAAGGAACAACCAGTAGAAAAGCGTTCTGGGAAAAGAAGTACACAGTGTGGTGAAAGATTGATGAATAAGCTACTCATAGCTACAGTATACTTTGTATACAGAAATAGCAGGAAATTAGGCTGGACTGGGAGATGGGAGACAAATCTTGAGTCAGTTTCTAACTATTACTGGAAAGTAGAATGTAAGAAGTTTGGATAAGCTGTTAGGAACCATCGCAATTTCTCATGGGGTGGGAGAGAATGACATGATAAGACCTATGTTTTTTAAACTAATAGCAGTTAGAAAGAGGAAGAATTACTAAAGTTTATCTTAATATACAGTCATATTTTGGCATCTCATCACATTCATGTAGGTTTTTCCTCCTTATAGATAATTAAGATTTTCTTCCTTCTCACTGTCATTACCAGTATTTCTTTGATATCTTAAATCTCCTCCAAGACCCAGATCAAATGTCAACTTTCTGTTACAATTTCTCTTCCCAAATAAGTGTTGCTTCTGCTTGATTCTGGATATTAATCTTCAATCCAATCCTTGGCCTGCATCTTTTGGCTCTTAAAGGGTCTTTTTATTTTTGGAAACATTTTTAGTGTCAAAGGTCTGAGATCATTTTCTTTGGATATCATTGTCTTAAAAATAAAGAAAAGGGACATCCAATTTTACATTTGTTAACCAATCAATTTCCCCCTAAAACTATCCAAACTAAATATGAGGACTTTATACTTGATGATTAGACAAAAACACTGAAGGGTTTTATTTAAAAGTGTGCTGATATGAGGAACTCTTGAGGCTCAACTGTGTGAAGAGTAACTTTTAAGAGTCATTATCCTTTACTCTGCATAGTTAATGCTTAAAAAAAAGTTATTATCTTTGTAGAGGGTCAGTATTTCTTGTCAGTACCCACATTCTTCAATTTCATGATACTACTTTATAACAAATAAATTAACAAACTGATAATTTCTGAAGTTTACTTTAAAACACTATGACACTTGTCACTTTTGTCATCTGTTCCACTGATTTTCTTTTTCAACTTTCAAGATGAAATTAATTTATTTACTAGCTAATACCTCTGAAGATGTTTTTAATTCTCTGGCACCTCACCCATCCAGAACTCTTATCTGGGAACCTTATCTCTTTGAAATATGGCCAAGAACCAGGAAGAAAATAAAAAGGACATCTAGGCATGTAAAATAAATGCCACAAAGTCCATGCACTGAAATTCCTTTTCTGTGCTCCCTGGAGAATCCCTCAGGCTTTCAAAAAGAATCTTTTAAAATACTCTTCTTTGAAGTTGGTTATTTGATTTCTCCACCCATGGCAGAATAAGAGTGGCTAGTAAGAGGAGGGGCTTGTTGCTGGAAACAAGTGTGACCAAAGGCAAGGAATGATAGCTGGCAATCTGACAGAGAAGAAACAGGAAAATCTATGAAGTGTACATAGACTTCAAAACAAGGCTATGCAAGCCCTTAATGTAATGATCAGCGGTCTTGTACACCTCTTACAGCTGCTGAAGTCATCACTGCATTTTGGCTACATATAGATGATATTCGTAATGTCCTGGAGTGATCATAAAAGATTTACTTACATGTTCACTATATTCTCTTAAAGAAGTGAGAGTAATACATGGTAGACATATTTCCATCCAAAAGGGTTAAAATTAAAGTCTACAGCCATCTAGAAATCTCACCCATCCTGAGTTCCTCATTCCCTGAGAGTTTCATATATCGTCTTAAGTTCCCACTTAAGTCTGTGCTCTAAGTGATTACTACATCAGAGAAAGTCTGACAGATTAGTTTTCAAGGGTATAGATGCACCCAAAGTTAAGTATGATAAGTTTGAGATTTAGAAATTTCAGAGGCTTAGTGTTTTCTCCTTATTGTGCCTTTCTTGAATGGATTTTTCCACTGTGCTCTTTGAAAAAGCCTATTGGTATTTTTTTTTTGTCTTAGATTGGTCGGTCAACTGAAAGTCCCATTGATTTTGTAGTAACTGACACAGTTCCTGGAAGTCAAAGTAATTCTGATACACAGTCAGTACAAAGCACTATATCAAGATTTGCCTGTAGAATCATATGTGAACGGAATCCCCCCTTTACAGCACGGATTTATGCTGCAGGATTCGACTCATCAAAAAACATCTTTCTTGGGGTAAAAAGCTTTTTTTCCCTGAATGATCCTTTTTTATGTACCAGCTTCTACTTCTAAATTACAAATAAATGGAACCTTACTACTCTTATTTCTACTAGGAAAAGGCTGCCAAATGGAAGACATCAGATGGGCAGATGGATGGCTTGACCACTAATGGTGTTCTTGTGATGCATCCGCGCAATGGGTTCACAGAAGACTCTAAGCCTGGAATATGGAGAGAAATATCTGTGTGTGGAAATGTATTTAGCCTGCGTGAAACCAGATCAGCTCAGCAGAGAGGAAAAATGGTAAGCTCTAAATTGTAGCTTCTTATTTGGCTACAGTAAACACATAGGATGAATTGGACTGAATGTATTATATACATTCCAAAAAAACTTTTTAATCTATTGCTGACACAGAGTACTAAGTGTGACTATCAGACACTGACGACCATATTATACTAGAGGAGAGTATTTTAGTGTTTCATTTAGAAAACTCTAAAAGTTTATTCTTCTGTCATATAATGTTAATGTATTTTAAAACCTAAGCTTTCCTAAATAGCACTCTGATCTTTCTACTTAAATCTGTATATCTTTGAACATATCTACCTAATTACAAATATTAGACATTGATTAGCCAGATTTTTTTTTTTTTTTTTTTGAGACAGAGTCTCACTCTGTTGCCCAGGCTAGAGTGAGTGCCGTGGCGTCAGCCTAGCTCACAGCAACCTCAAACTCCTGAGCTCAAGCGATCCTCCTGTCTCAGCCTCCCGAGTAGCTGGGACTACAGGCATGCGCCACCATGCCCGGCTAATTTTTTCTATATATATTTTTAGCTGTCCATATAATTTCTTTCTATTTTTAGTAGAGGTGGGGTCTCGCTCTTGCTCAGGCTGGTCTCGAACTCCTGAGCTCAAACGATCTGCCCACCTCGGCCTCCCAGGATTACAGGCGTGAGCCACCGCGCCCAGCCTAGCCAGATATTTTAATCATAAGTTGCCTTTACTGTAAGGCTAAAAAGAGATATGTTATTATTTGATATTTTTATCCTTGATTTTCAAACACATATTTTTCATGGCTGCCATCAGAGTTTCTTGAATATTTAGTGATAATCCTAGGAAATGTCATTTCTTGAATAAGGAGCAGGTAAGACCAAAACTCTTAGATAAACATCCAAAACAGAGTGGTGAATGTGTTTTTTTATTCTTATCTCCTCTAGGTGGAAATGGAAACCAATCAGTTACAAGATGGCTCGTTAATTGACCTCTGTGGTGCAACATTGCTGTGGCGTACTGCAGAAGGCCTTTCCCACACTCCCACGGTGAAGCATTTAGAAGCTTTAAGACAGGAAATCAATGCAGCACGACCTCAGTGCCCTGTAGGTTTCAACACACTAGCATTTCCTAGTATGAAGAGGAAAGATGTTGTAGACGAAAAACAACCATGGGTGTATCTAAACTGCGGCCATGTACACGGCTATCATAACTGGGGAAACAAAGAAGAACGTGATGGAAAAGATCGTGAATGTCCTATGTGTAGGTCTGTTGGTCCCTATGTTCCTCTGTGGCTTGGATGTGAAGCTGGATTTTATGTGGACGCCGGCCCTCCAACCCACGCGTTCAGCCCGTGTGGGCATGTGTGTTCAGAAAAGACAACTGCCTATTGGTCCCAGATCCCACTTCCTCATGGTACTCATACTTTTCATGCAGCCTGTCCCTTTTGTGCACATCAGTTGGCTGGTGAACAAGGCTACATCAGACTTATTTTCCAAGGACCTCTAGACTAACAGACAGTTGTCCTCCAGGACTGCATTATAAATTTATAAGCTAAGTGAGTGGGTTTTCAAACCTGTTGTCCACGTCACAGTTTTTCTGCTCTGGTTATTTGCATTAAGATGAAGAATTTTTTAAAACATTTATAACAAATAGTAGCAATTTCTGAGCAAAAATCTGGGAAGCTCAAAGGAATTTCTGAAAGTACCAGTCTTCTGAATTCTGAGTTTTGAAAATATATTTTGAGGAAAAAAAGACATAGTCTAATTTGATGCCTTCATTTTAGTGTTTTTGAATCACCCATCCTCAGTGTTGAAAAATTGTTTTGTACAACTGAGGGTACTGTTGGTTCAAACTATGTTAGTTTACAATATGTTGCAAACATTGTAAAATACAGCAACATGTATATTAACTTTTTTCTATTTATCTTTATTATAGAAAATATCTTAGAATGTTCTTGATAGAGTAGCATGGTAATGATGGTGTCACACTCTTAGTGTGAATGGTAGCTTAGTGAGCACATAGCTCAAGGATTTGTAAAGTTAGGAAGAAGGACAAGAGAGCCTCCCTCCCCACCCCCATCTAAATATGGAATTTGGTAAATTAGAATACTTTGTAAAACCAAATTCATATCAAGTACCATTGTGTAAGAGATGTTTGTTTTTAACCACATTGAAGATAATCAGGAAATATTTTTTCCTTAATGTTTCTCTCGAGCGTAGTACTATAACAAAAACTTAATGCTAAGAAACATTTTATATGCTCCTTTGAATATGCAATTAATCTAGATTATCTATTTTTCTCCCACAGTAACTAATCTGTTTTTAGTATCAGCAACATTTGGCAAGTTTATTTTTTGGATATAAACTGTCGTTCATCTGTTCACTGTTTCTAGAAAAAAAAAAAATCATTCCTATAAGAAAAAGCATAAATTAACAAGAAAGGAGAATGACTTGATTTGCTTTTAGAAAATGAAATGCTTAATTAATTAATCATTCTGTATTTGGCTTTATCCAGACATTAGGAAATGCAGAGATATAAAGGGTTACATGAAAGTAGTGCCCCTCTTTTTTAACCTAATAGGCCAGCCTTAACTGTGGGCCTGAATCCTAAGGACAGTTACCACAGTGGAACCAGTAAACATCTGGTTGGCAGATGAGCACTGATGACAGCAGAGTGGAGGGACACACTTGCATGGTCTATTTATTCTCTAATTTCAATAAATCCTTTGCTTTCTGAAGCAAGAACAAGTTTCTCCTCTCCGCTCCTACCCCCACCCTTTTTTAAAATGTACCACAAGAAAAGTAGACAGTTGCACTACATCAGACCCTTTTTTGACAGTTATAGAAACCAGTACACTTTTAGATTAAACAGAATCTTTTTTTTCACATTTTGATTTGTTTTGTTTTAGTTTGAAAAGTTGTATAATACTTAATTGATTGTAGCAAATTTTTGTATGTGGTAGCATAGCTTTAATTTATCCTATTACAATGCTGTTCTGAATTTTGTTTTGGTTTTAAAAAAGCAAAACTTGTTGCTTAGAAGCCATGAACTGTTTTATTTTACTTCAACTGTCATAATTTCCTTGTTTTTAAAAATGATCATTTGGGTTCACTCAGGAAATGCATGTCAGGAAACTTGTATTATAAGTTTATTAGTTGTGATGTATCAGTAACTGCTGTTACCCCAAAATCAAAGAAATATAATTGATTTTGAAGTTTTCTAGATTGTCACATGCTTTGTGACTAATGCAAGGAAATCAAGTCCTGTGTTGTATTTGTTCTAGTCATTTCTATTCAGGCTATATATTGTAGCTTAATTTTTATTTGCAATTAATTTATTCAAACTAAGTAAATACTTTTCAAAATAGATATTTGAATTTGTCTCTGTGAATTCGTTTTTGCACAACCAAGAATGGGAAACCAGAAGTGAAAATTGTAGACAAATCTACTCCACACTCCAAAAATATTCATTTGAAATACATGAAGAGTTTGCATATGTGATACTTTAAGGTCTCTCGTTCTGTTTGGAAAGCATCTCTTACTTATTAATAAAGGAACTTTGTTAGTGGCTGAATAATTGAGGCCTTTTTTAAGTTAAGCCCTGCTAGGGAGTTGGCTCTTTGCGAGTTGCATAGTAGACTATATATGTAGTGCCTTGGTGACCATAAAAGTTTCATGTTCTTCCTTTATTTCCTCCTAGCAGCTGGGGGCGGGGGGGGGAAACCTGGTTCATTTTCTAAGTTTTGAAAACTCAGGCAATTTAAATCCTTAGGTGTTTTCTATTCAAGTACTTAGAATATTGGTTCTTCCATTTTGTCAGTGCCTAACGGAACACTTTTACTTACTCATTTGTCTTAGGGGAATGTCTGACCAAGAAAGATAAAAAGTTGTATTTAGGTCTCCTGAATGTACTGTCAAGAAAGATAATCTCAGTGGCTTAACTCTTTTATCAAAGCAATTTTTATATTTAAATGTTTCTTAATTTGTATACAGGGAATTAAATTTCCTTTCATCTAGAATGTTAGGGTCATGAAACAAACTATGAAGGCAGATACTCAGTTGCAGGGGCCTTTTACTAGATTATCCTCTTGTAGCTATAATTGCTTACTTCCCTCATATGACAATCTTCTAGTACCTGTAAAGCAGGGTAGGAATAAATAATAATGATGTAAATATTTAATTACATCTAACATTTGAGTACTCCCACTCCACCTTCCCCTTGGACTACCTCAAGAACCATGAATGATGCGTGACCTGCTGACACAGACTGAGGGCACCAGTGAAAATCCATCCATTATGTCTTTAAGTTTATAAGACAAACATAATTCTAACACTTTGACCCCTCATCTCAATGGATCATCTTGTGCTACCCACTTTAGAGACCACTGGTTAATAGATCTATGATTCATTCTTTCCTCTTTATGTGCTAAGCAAATCAGATTAGTGAAACTCTACATAACTGAACTCTATTATTCTATTACCCACCCCCATTTTCAGAATTACTCTTATATATAAATATTCTTTAATGCCTTGCCCTCAAATTTTATCTACCCATTCTTACAACAAATTCTCGTATACCCACCATGCACCAAGCCCTGTTCTAAACTGGGTGATGTAGCAGAGAAAGAAAAAAAAGGGGGATGGGAAACAAAACAAGAAGAAAAAAAGATCCATGTCTTCATGGTGTTTGTGTTCTAGTAGGAAAGAGAAATGAGCAAGAAAAAGTCAAAAATAAAACATGATAGTGAACTATGCTGAGGGGACAAATAAAGCAGAAAAGGGAGACACATGTCATGTGCTGAGGCAGGAGGGGTAGTGTTTGCAATATCAAATAGAGCCAGGGAAAGCCCCACAGGGAGGGTGGTATTTGAGTAAAGATCTGAAGGAGCAGAAGGAGAAAGGAATGGCTACTTAGGAGAAGAGCACTTAGGTAAGGGAAACAGCCATTGCAAGGGCCCTGAAACAGCAGCATGCCTGAGATATTTCTATAATAGCAAAGGGGCCAGTGTGGCCAAGTGGTATATGAAAAGGGGAAAAGTAGTAGGTAAGGTCAAAGAAGTCAAGTGACAGGTTAACTGAAGGGTGGGGATGAAACTAGATTATGGAGGATCCTCTGGGACTTTTGGCTTTTATTCTGAATGAGATGGGCCACTACTGGGTTTTGAGCACGGGAGTGACATGATGTGACATATTTTAATAGGATCTAAGTAGACTGAAGGTGAGATCAGGGAGACCATTGCAGTAATCCTGGAGATAAATGATGGTGGCTTGGATCAAGGTAGTGGCAGTGAGGGTGGTTTGAAAAATGATGCGATTCTGAGTATGTTTTAAAGGCAGAAGTGACAGCATTTACTGGCAGATCAGCTATGGGGTATGAAAGAGGGAAGAGTCAAGGATAACAGCTCAATCAGGCTCAGCCACTGGGAGGATGAAATGGCCACTTATTGAAGTGAAGATTATGAGGAGAGCAGTTTAGGGGGAGAGGTGCACTGGTGGTGGAATCACTGAGGCTCCTACTAGACAAGATATTTGCCAAAGTTAGGATGTCTCCACTTCTACTTCTAGCTACTATCAAAGGTCTCAACCACTGTCAGTGTTTTCTATATACCCCATGCCAACTTAGAAACAGACAAAAAAGTATTCCTCCTGATTAATGGTGAACTTCCTTTCATTGAAATAGAGTTGGGACGCCTCTCGTGTTTCTCTCCTAGCTTTGGCTGCCCGCTAAGGAAATGAAGTTATGTTTTCAACTACAGTAACTTCCTTTAGCCAAAGTATTCTGATATGATTTTTCTTCCTCCTCACCCATTATGTACCTTTTTACTTGACTCTTGCCTTGTTAAAGAAAAGTCTTCAGGGTTTTTTTAATCTTAATATTTTGCTGCTTCAATTTTTTTTTTTTTTAGCAATGGCAGCGTATAACTTGTGTTTTGTTCCTAAAGTTTTTTTTTTTTTAATATTCAAGTGCTTATGGAAAACAGAATTCTTGAACCTATTTTATAGTCCAGATTTTAATATCCAGTTTCCTTTAAGGAAATATATTTGATAATTGTCAACAGAAACTGGAATAAATAAGATCAAAAAAGTTTCCCAAGTGATCGTCATAAAGAATCATGTCCAAACGTTGTGTCAGGTGATGTGATGGGAATGCTGGGTTCTTTAGGTTGACAATAGATTACAAACCCAGCTATGTGTGTCAAAGTTAAGCCACAGCATAAAATCAATTCCCCTTAACTAACATTTGAGTGTTTGCTATGTGCCAAGAACTGTTTTAAATATACCATAATAAGAATATTACTGATATTATTTAAAAATTAAAACAACCCCATGAGGTGAGAACTATTATCTCTACTTTAAAATGGAAACCAGCCACAGCAATGTAACTTGCCTAAGGTTTGCATGGCTTGTAACTGGAGGACTTAGAATTTGAACTTGGAAGTCTCACCCAATTTGTGTGTACGCAGCCACCACACTTGACTGCTTCCCCATTTTAATGGGGGAACACATTGAAGGAATTTTTTTAGCAAGTTGGTAAATAAGTATCATGGTCCATAGTACATGGTAGATGCTCAAAAACTATTTCTTGGATGATGGGAGAAAATAGAACTCTGAACCTTTAAGCTACCAAAACACCCTGAATAGGAACATTCACAAAAAGAGTCAAGAGAATGCAGGTTACAGAAGCAAATTTATATGATCTGAAAATGTGTCTTTATTGCCTAAAAAAGAGAGAAGAAGGGAAAAGGTGGAAATACTACAAAAAGTGGCATTAACTGAAAGGTGGACAGGGCAACAAGAAGAAAACCCATGGATGATGCCAGAAGAGAACAGAAGGGAGGAGTATCCTGGAGATAAGAAATACCAGTTATAGCCAGAAAGGATATAATCTAGACTTTCAAGTTTTTGAGAACCTATTATTGGTGAGGAAAGGCACAAAAGGCAGGCAATATTGAAAGGGAAAATCAGGGTTACCTACCTTAGATATTCCTGATGTATTATATCATATTACTGTATAACTATTAGTAAAAAATAAAATATAAATTAGAGGGGATCTTGGCAATCAAGTTATATGTGAAGGAATGAAGGCCTAGGTGAAGTGATTATTGATTGACAGATCTGGCATTAGAACCTCGGTCTGCTATGTCTATCCTCATACTCTTGATTATCATAAACTTGAGTCACCAAGACTCAGTTATTAATATGTTCCCATGTTATGTTTGTTAAAGCTGTGATAAGCACATTGCATTAAGTTTTTATTTTTAAATTATAAATGTCTGTAGAGTGAAAATATCAATTCTTGTTTTCATGTGAACAATGGTTCCCAAATATAGGGGATGGTTGGCTTCAGATTTCATTTAACTAAAAGGTTGCCTAGTTTGGAATTGAAAGACAAAAGTAGAGTTGCCCAGTAGTTTCACTTACCAGCCATTTGGTACTCTGCATAATCATTAAATATCATTCAGCAAACATAGGAGTACTCAATGACAAAACTCTTAATTTACTTTTCTATTTACTGTGAAGTTAGAACAGTTGTTTTGCATACCACATCTCTGCAGGAACGCAGTGTATTCAGATACTCCACTTTCAATTGGCTTCTTTGTCAAATGACCTTTGGAAAATGAGTTATTTGAAATAGAGATGGTAATGTCTCATTAAAATGTTAAAATTACTACATTGTCAAGCAACTCAAAAAACTTTCTCAGTTCACAGTATAGTTGAACAATAGTACCCTGGACCCCAAGCACCCGTAAGCTGTCTAAATCTGTAATCATAAGGGGCAGATTCCTAAATTAAGAAGCTGGAGTTGAATTGGACCAGGTGTACAAGGACAAGAGAATGAGAGGTTCCCACGGACTGTCAGTTATCTACAGCCAGCAGCTCCCAAAGCAGGAATGCACTCAGGTGGCAGCTGAGGAGGGCTAGTGGGAGGAATTCCCCACTGTGAGTCTTGGTTAACATTTTAGGATCCCTGAAGTAATTACTTCCAAAGTTGAGTCTGCGTGGGGAATGGGAAGAGGAGAACAGGCAGTATTCTGGAGAGTGGTCTCTCTCTCTCTCTCTCTCCCCCTCTCTCTCTCCACACACACACACACACACACACACACACACACGCCAGACACCCGCTCCAAATTTTTGAATAAATATAGCTTCTCAAGATGACTAGTTTGAAAGAAACAGTGTTCACGTGAGTATGTAAATTGTAACAAGTTTGTTAGTGTCATTTCTGTAATAGCCATCCGACGCAAATGCAAATGTTGATTCTATTTTTCATTGATTTTATTCAAAGGACTCAACCATGGCAGGAATCCCGCATCAAGTATACTATGCAAAGTTGGTATCTTGTTCCAGAGGTAATGTAATAAAACTGTGAGGTGATACTTGTCACATGATGAAATGAAAGTCAAAGATATTACTCTTGGGATGTGGCCTTTCGCAGAGAAGCATTAAAAGACCATTTTACTGCTTTGGTGCATGCTATAGGATTTTTTAAATTTGAGAGTTAACAATCAAGAGTTTGTTTGAAGGCACTTTTATGGTTTCATTATTGCTACTGACTTCAAATGTGGCCATATTTATTTACCAAAGTGTTTTAATTCCTCTTTGAATACAAAAGGACCATTGAAAATGTTGTCTGGATGGAATTTCACAAATACAAGGAATTCTTCAGACAAGCCAGGAATCCAAGCTTTAATCCAGTCTGGCCTCAGATACCAGTACTTAAATGTTCCTTTATCAGAGCAGGTAACAATGGGCAGTTATTCATTGTAAATAAACTAGAGACTGAGTGAGAGGAGTTAGAAAATACCAAGATAAGCGGTCTGCCCTTCAGAGAGGACCCAGTTATACTGAAGCCAGCATTTCCTATAATTTTATAACATACTTTTATGTTTAACTCCTTGGTTCTGTGGTCATGAATCTTATTACCTGCTATTCTATGGGGACAAAATAATTCAACCCTCTGGCATCAATGAATTAATACTAGTTCTACCTAATCTTTGTTCCGTAGGTCTTTGGTGATGGTCCTATGTGTGGAATTAGACTCATAACAACAAATGGTCCTAAACTAATAAATTTATAACCTCTCCATCTGGGGAGCTCAGTAGCCTCTTTGAAATACAACAAAATCAAAGCATCTTAAGTGAAGTATAAAGTTATCTTCAGTTTAAGAAAATTTTTAGTCATTCAATGGCCAATGGAAAGGATAATCCAAATTATTTGTACCTGAAACACTTCTGTAAGCGTATAATATGGGGGACAGAGTATAGAGCCAGGACCTAACATATCAAATTCCCTAAAAGCAAATTCCAAAGACCTGTCCCTATTTGCTTGTACTGGAATTTAATTATATGTTGACCCATGACACTAGTCTAAACATCTTTTTGATCTGCAAAAATGTTTTGTTATAATGGAAATTCAGATAGAAAGTTGATCCTAACCCTTTCGTGCATTCCTTCATTATGATAAATTAACCCTGCAACTGATGAAATGTGCTGCAAAATGGGAGAGACGTGAGCAAAATAACTGACATGCAGAAATGTACATTTTCACTCTGAGAATACTAATTTGATCTTTGTCATTACTGTTGCTTGTTATGACTGACATTTTGGGCTACCAGTTAACCTTCTGGATTTCCAAATACCCTTGGTCTGATTTGTAAGTACACCTGTAACCACATGACCCAGCATTTACTAGAGAAGGTTTACACGCAAGAAACTCACACCTTCTTGAGTGAAAACATTTCCCCAAAAATCCATTGTGCTCCTTATTTCTTTAAAGTTTCTCTTTATGTGGAAAGGTGATAGAAGTCTTTACTTAGAGAGCTAGGTATAATTATGCAGGGACAACATCGTCTTCCTGGCTGGAAAGGACACATTAACTCTAAGTGTTCTTTATGTGCTTCTGTTTGCACGGTTCACTTCCAGCTAACCCAGCGTTTCTGAAATGCTAGCATTTGCTTTTTGTTTTCTGCTCTTGTATCTGAGCAAACTCATATGGGTGCCAACAGGATAATGCCATGCTTTTAATGGAATTCCAGATCATTAGTTCTCTTTCAAGTGGAGTTGGAGATAGTTGTTTTGTTAATAAATCTAAAATTTGATCTCCTTTCTTGATCAATTATTTGTTATGGAGAAAAACTATTCTGACCAGCAATCTCGTAAACATGCACCAAGGCCTAATATGTACTAGAAATGGATAAGAGAGTGTGGATAGTGTAATGCATTGTGATCAATATGGTTAGAAAAACAGTTCAGAGCAAAATTCTCTGGTAATTTAAGACACCAAAATACTCTTTTTGGTGTCTTAAATTAGTAATGTCATTTGGACCTGTATGACTGGAACTGAAACTATCTGATTTTACTCTGCTTCTTAAAGGCTAGGGGGCCTTTGACAATAGAGTAAGGATCTTACTCTCTTGAAAGGAGGTCTGTCCGAGAGAATAAAGTACATAGAGGAGACAAAGGTTCGACTCGTCATAAAACCCAAGGAGATTATAAAAAAAAATAAGAGGATGTCTTGCATATAGTCAGCCTGCAGTTAAATATTCATTGAATATTTGAGCAGGTTAGACCTGGTCCCTTCATCCTTAATGTCTTGAAGAGCTATTTTTAATTTTCTAGCAACTTTGAGATCACAGGATAGGAAAGAGAAACCCCAATCTTAAATGAAGTAGGAAAGTAGTAAGAATCTTGGCTGACAGTTGAGATAAACCTTCTTCTCTCTCCTTCTATGGGACTCCTGAGGAAGCCTCAAACAAGGAAGCCTACTAACAACTTAAATTGGAAAGCAAGAGCTGATTTTAATTTGATCTTTTTCTCTGCATAAGCACCACAATTTAACAGTGCTATGTTAAAATTAGTGATTTATTTAAAACATTAAGTAAAGATGTCTGGAGAGAAGAATTCTTTCTTTTCACTCACCATGAGAGTGGTTGTTACACTGAATATCTCTTAATTGCCTGACTAGTCAGACATGTTTATCCACTAGGAAAGTGAAGCACGTATTAAAAACTGAATACCTACTTTGGATTTATTCAATAAAAATATATTGAGCTAAGTGAGAGGCACTGGAGATATAAAGAGGAATAAAATAGATGTGGTCCCTACCCTCACAGCGCTGAAAATCTAGTAGAAGGAAATGAGCAATTGCAATATGATGTGGTAAGTGCTATAACAGAAGTAAAAACCTTTGAGAGCACAATGAAGGGGCACTGAACTAGAGTCGGGAGGTCAGAGAAGACCCTCTAGGGAGAAGTGATATGAATCAGGGACCTGAAGGAAAAGGGAGGTAGCTAAGGATGGGGCAGGGTGTCAGGTGGGGACAGTGGGAAGAGGGTTCCCAGCAGAGGGAACAGCTTAGCTTGCACAGAGACTCAGCACCAATAGAGAGTAGCGTATATTTGAGAAACCAAAATTGAATGTGGCTAAGTGCAGAGTAAAAGAAGAATGGCAGGAGAAGTGGCCAAAGACACTATCAGGAGACATATCAGACAGAGCTTAACCAAGTCAAGATGTTGAGCTTGATCCTATGGGCCACAGGGAATCAGAGAATGATGTGATCAGATCTACCCTTTTGAAAGATCACTCTGGCTGTACTGTTGAGAATAGATACGTGTAAGACTAGAGGCAGAGAGACAGAAAATTGTAGAATTCCCCCCAAGTGAGAAATGATGGGGACGGCATAAGGGAAGTAACAGTGGGAATAAAGGGAGATGGGTGGATCCGAAATATATTTAATATGTTTAAGAGTACACTTGGCAGGGCTTTATGGTTGATTAGATGAAAGAGAAGCCATAACTCTGTAACAGAGTAGTTGCTCCTCCTCCCATAGATGTGGAAGTGTAAAATTGAGAATGGGGAATATGTAACAGAGGCAATTGCCCCCCCAGAAAATGTCAAAAAGATGTTTTCTGTCTCTTTAAAACTTCCCCCACTCTTTTTAGAAACTGAGGCTTTCATCCCTGCCTCAGAGACACAGGTGGTTGGGAAGGGCAGGGGAATGTCTTTTGTTCTTTGTGTTACAGAAGGTAGCTCAGCTGAACTGTGGCTCCATCCCAGCCCCTGCACCTGCCTGGCGGAGGTCTGGGTGGCCTCCGAGGTGGGCAGAGGTCACAGGTTTTGTCTTTAGCAGAGATGGAATGATTAGAATCGTTAATGACAATAGCCTAAAACTGAGAGCCCTCCTTTTAAAGGCTCTATATTTCTACTTATGTTCAGGAAATTTGGATTTTGAGACAAGAATCTGCCATTTTTCCTCCTTTGCCAGCACAGTAATAAACTTCTCTTTTCTTCTCCTCAAACCACTTTTTCTCATTCTGATGTGGCCTCGAGGACAAGTGCTGAGCTTTCAGTAACAACTCTGGCTTGGGCAACTAGATGGATGGTAGTTCATTCACTGTATTGGAATAACAGAAGAGCAGGTGTATAGGGAGAGGGAGGAGGGTGAATGCAGTTTGAAATGACCATGTGATATTCATGATGCTGTGCTGCTGGCAGTTGGATGTATGATTCTGAAGCTCCTGAAGGAGATCTGCCTTAGAGATATGGATTTGGGAATCATCAGCCTGAGGTCTTACAACTGGATGAGATCTCCTAGGAAGCCATGACCCACACAGACTGAGAAGAAGAACATTTAAAGGATAAGGTAGGAGAGAAGTAACTTACAGCAAAGACTGAGAGAAAGAGATGGCAGGGGATAAAAGAAAAGAAAACCAGAAGAGATCAATGGTATAGGAACCAAGAGAAGACAATGCCTTAAGGAGAGGTAGTCTAGAGTGTCACATTACTGAGGAGCAAAATAAATTGAGGACTGAGAAATCTCCATTGGATTCAGCTACAAGGAAAGTGACAACTCTTTGACTTTGACAACAGCATTTTCATAAAGTGGTAGAATAAATGCTATATTCAGAGGTTTTGAGAAGATCTTTAGAAATGAAGAAATGGACCCAGAAAAGTCAAGTAATTTGACTACAGTGGGGAGGAATAAGAGAGAGAGAGGACAAAGGAAAGGAGACAAAGGAGGGAATAAAGTAGGAAGGGAAGAGAAAAGAGAGAGAGGAACTGGAGGAAGACGCTAGGTTGAAGGAAAGGGGGTTTTTATCTTTCTTTTGCAATGGAAGCTACTTGAGGATGTTTGAAAGCTGAAAGGAAGGAGCCAGTGGAGTAGGGGAGGAAGATAATGGATAGAGGGTAGTCCCTGAGAAGGATGGAGGAGACAGGATCCATAGCACAGGGAAGGAATTAGCTTTAGGCAGGCCAATTTCATTGTAACTGAAGAAAAGGGGGAAAATTTGGGTGTGGATAGAGTAATCTTGATGGTGGGCAGCCGAGAGACGTCCTCATCTAATGGTTCTTTTATGTTCCCTCTGAAATCAGCAGAGGACAACTGCTGAGAGGGAAGTGGGAAGAGGAAGAGTGAAAAGTTTAAGGAGCATGAAGAAGGCTAAAAGTGCTACTGGGGAGAATTGGAGAGACTTCTGGCAGCACTGAGGGTCCAGTGAGGTTGGAGAACATACCTGGTATTGGCACTGATCTGCTTAATCATGTGCTTGTTGAATCAGCGTTTAGAATCCCCAGTGTTGGGCCAGTCTAACTTCCTCCTCACCTGGTGGAGAAGGATGTTAGACTGGCCCAATATTGTCATATCAGTTACATTTGTCTGCAAATGACAGAAAAGCCCAAATAATAGTTGCTTAAACAGGGAAGAAGTTGATTGCACTCTTGCATAAAGATCCAGGTAGATGAATGAAGCTAGAATGGAGCTCTTTGGTGTCAGAAATCAGGATTTTTTTCTAGCTCCTTGCTTTGCCATTTTCAGGATTTGGCTCCCATGTCCTGGTCCTATACAGTTTCTACAGCTCCATCCATTTTGTTTGCTTTTTACTCAACAGGAGGACTTAAATCCACTGGCCACAGCTTAGTCCCACGACACACCTAGCCACAAGGGAGGCTGACAAACACAGTTTTTATTATGCATGGCCATGTGCCAAGTTAAATTTTTGAGGTCCTATTTTCAAAGAAAATAGAAAGGGGAGCCCCTGGGAGATACTAAGAGTATTTATCCAAAGAGAGGAACTGAGGCAAAAGTATTATAGGTAGAGAGTTTATTTGGGCCAAGGTTGAGGACCGCAGCCTGGGGAACATCGGGAAGTGCTCTGGAGGACAAAGGAGAGGCTCAAGTTTTTAAAGAAAAAAAAAAAAAAGGACAAATCAGGAGTCGGGGTGATTAGAAAAGTCTGTTAGGAATTCTCATTGGTTTACAGAAACAACCTTAGTGATTGGCTACACTTCGTTGAACTACAGGGTATGAGTTACGGTGTCATGCAGTGCCAGTGTATAACTGTTAGGCCAGTTTATAGCTATTGGTGGCAACAGTCTGGAGTCCATATAGCAGGCAGCTTCAAAATGATTACTGAGCTTAAGGGGGTGGGGATGGGGGTGAGAGTGTAGGACGTGACTGATGTCACATTTCAATGTCTCTCTGGGCCTGATTACTTAAAGGGGGCTCACATTTTTCAGATAAAAAGTTTCTTTCCAGACGGGGTGTGGTGGCTCATGCCTGTAGTCCTAGCACTTTAGGAGGCCAAGGAGGGAGGATTGCTTGAGGCCAGGAATTTGAGACCAGCCTGAGCAAGAATGAGACCCTGTCTATACAAGAAATAGAAAAATTAGCACTGGGTGTGGTGGCTCACACCCCTAGTCCCCAGCTATTGGGGAGGCTGAGGCAGGAGGATCCCTTGAGCACAGGAGTTTGAGGCTGCAGTGAGCGATGAGTGCACCCGCTGCACTCCAGCCTGGGTGACAGAGCAATAAAAGAAAAAAAAAGTTTCTTTTCTTTCTCAAGTCACTACCACAATAGGGTTTATCTGGATAGGTACAAAACAGAATGGGGCTAGGAAGTAAATAATATTGTTAAGAGGATAAAGTAATAGGTACTAGTCTGAGTAGGGCTGTAGGTGAAGATAGAGGGAGCCAGTAAAGATTAGGAAGGAGCTGAGTGGTCTAGTCATTTCTGTTTCGGTATCCACCCTGCCCCAGTATGGCTTATGTACTTCAGGGAAAACTGAACTCCCAGCATGAGGGCGTGCCCTGGTGGTCCAAGCCAGTGTTTCTTTACAGGGTCACTATGGGCATTTGGGGCAGGTCAATTCTTCATTATACAGGACTGTCCTGTGCATTGCAAGACCTCTGATGCTCCTGGTGTTCCCTCCCCCCACTGAATGCCAGTGGCATCTCAGTCATAGCAACATTTCCAAATACTCTTGAGACGACAGTACTGTTCCCAGTTGAGAACAACTGGTCTAAATTAATCATGGTAATCCCAACTCCCTTGTCACTGTGGTTGGCTCAAAGGTGGACAATTTGGTTCAGAGCTAAGTGAATTAGCACCTGTCAGTCCCCTAGTCACCATGATTGGTTCAAGATGTTCCAATTAATAAAAGGTCAGGGTTTTTGTTTGGTAGTTGAAGACTCCCTCTTTGACAGTGCCGCTGGACATAATGAAGAAGCACGTAGGCTCAGCTGCTGCCCACATCCAGCCTGTACAACCACGGCAGGAGCCAGTCCCAGAATGAAGCTGACACTGAGGGTAGCGGAATGGAGAGAGAGAAAGAAACATGGTCCTTGGTAAGTCTGGACGGCAACCAACCCCAAGGCCCTCACCACTGCTGAATTTTCAGTTCCTCGAGTCAATAAATCCCCTTAATGTTTAAGCCAGTTAGACCTGAGTTTCCTGTTACTTGCCTATGAAAACTTACTAATTAATAAAAGAGGGGAGCAGAGGGAGGTTGAGTTGAGGGAGTGAAATACAGGGAAGGATACAAATGAGAGTAAGGGATACAATAAATGAATGAGGAGGCTTACGTTTTGGGTAGAAAGAGAACAAAACAGGGAGAATAGGTATGCTGAGTTTGGCTGGATGCAAGATTTTGCAAAACATAGTCTCTGTTCTCTTGGACTGGGTGTTGGGGGTAATCAGAACAGTATTAGCGCTGTGGTAGGATAACCCAGTGAGGTTTGTGTCACTCCAATGTGTAGAAGAAGAAACTTGAGCCTCGCTCAAGATCCTAAAGCTAGTAGCTGGCAGAGGTAAGCCCTAGTGAGTTTGATGCCAGGACCTAAGTTCTTTCCACTACTGCCCCATCGCCATGTGACGCCAAAGGGGTGGAAATAACCAGAGTGTGGGCAGAAATCTTTTATGAACCCTTCCCATGCCTCAATCCAGGACGGCAGGCAAGACTGACGGGGCCAGTGGGTTGTTTCCCCCTGTATAAGGGGTGGCCCACCTACAGGGTCTAGTACTGTGTCTGGAGTAGCTGGAGAGGCAGGACAGACAGCTTTCAAAGCCAACGTAGGCACAAATGAAAGGAATAACCACAGGTACACTAAGGAGAAGTGGCTCAAAGATGCTGGTGAGATGAAAAGTATGTAATGTTAACTGTCAAGCACCGAATATCAGATTCTGTGCATCTGGAGTTTTTCATTTCAGAAACTTATTTTTCACATTTTAATTTATCTTTGAATGGTTAATGTGTGCTTGTGGAACAAATGCAAAAGGTATAGAAATGTACAGTAAAAATTATGTCTTTAACCCTTCTCTATCCCTCAGTTACCCTCCTTGGAAGCAACCACTGTTGACAGAATCAATCCCTCCCCTCCCTTCCTCTTCCTCCCCCTCTCTCTATTGTAGGCAGAGATACATGAAGCTGGGTTCTCTTTATTTGGTGACAATGCAGACCTTCCTAATGTAGCAGGGTTGAAATGTACCACTAAAAATCAGATATATAGAAACATAACTTTATTTTCTATAATGACTTCTTGCTGGAAAGCCCCCATTTGCGATGTAGGTGGAAAACACTTGATCTTGCCAATTAAAGATATCTCCATCTCTCTGGGTTTAAAACAGTCTCCCTTGGGAAATCACAGAGTCTTTCAAGGTGTCTCCCCCATCCAAGGTTTCTCCTCTCCCCCTTTCCTTTTCCAGGATGTCATCCAGGTACAGGGGAAGTCTGTCTGCCATCAAGCCCTCCTGGCCTCCCTCGGTGAGGAAATTGTTCTCTCCTGCCTTTGGGCGACAGTGATTTCAGCTACTGACAGCCATAGCCCACGTGATGACCCCCAGTGGCAAAGACCCTAAGCCTTGCACCTTTTTGGCCCAAGGCCAGGCCTCTTCAGCCCATTCATCCTGTTAGCCCTCGTCATTCGGCCACTGGCTCTCCTGCAGACCCTGCAGGGGCCCTGAGGAACAGGAAACGCTGTCTCAAGCCCTGCTGTTGCCCAACCACAGCATTTCTACTTCTCTGTAGTTGCCCCAGTTCCAAACAGAAAGCGAGATGTGCACCTCTCCTGCTTTAGGTTTCCCCCTCACTCAGCTGGACCGGCCCTGTGCTCAGGCTCTCTGAATCTCCCAACTTCCTGCCTGCTGCTTCAACTTCAACTTCCTTTGCAGTCATGGGAAAATGGCTCTGACGTCACATCCTGTGGTCTTCACGGCTCTGTCTGTGATCTGTTCAGGGGCCGTCCTCCCAGCTCTGCCTCATTGGTATACACAAATACATTTTTTCCTTTCAACAAAGTCTGACTTTGCTAACCGAAAGCACTTGATTTCAAACTATTGTCTTACTATGAATTTTTTTAAATCCTGTTTTGAAACTCTAAGCTACATGATGACTTAGCTCACCTCGGCTGGGTTTTTTTCTCCCTGTGACTCAGTGCGTTCCATTGACTCAATGGGTGGAGGAGCAATGGGGACAAGGGCTCACTGGGAAGGCAAATACATGGGTTTAACACCTCCCAAACGTTATCTCATTACATTAGCAGAAGGTTCCCAGTGCCAGCTGAAAGGAAGCCAGCATCAGTGCGGTGAACGCTACTGAGTTTCCACACTGCAACGTGGGGACACCCACTGCCTGTGAAAACGTCACTGTCCTCAAAGTGAACATGATCAAAACTGAGCTACTGATTTCTTCACTCTCCACCCAATTATTGAGGTGCAAACTTGTGTTATTTTGGACTCCTCTCTTTTCTTCACACCCCACATTTGATGATCCATCTGCTATTCAAGGTACCCAAAGGGAAGAGGACCCTTTTTCTAATTTTCACGAAGGTACTGTATGGGCTGGTAGTGGCCTGTTGCTGAAACCTTAGGCCAAGCACCAGTGTCTGTCACCTGGACTTCTGCCATAGCCTCCTCCCTGGTCTCCCCGCTTCTGTGTTTGACCTCCTACAAGCCATTTTCCACAAAGTAGCCAGTTATCTTTTTAAAATATAAATTAGATTCTATTTCTTCCCAGTTTCCCTGCTTTAAATCCTCCACCAGCTTCTCATCCTCCTTTGATCTGGCTCCGCCTTTCTTATCCTGGCTCTTGTTCAGCCTCATTTCCTTCTAAGCCTTCCCTCCTGGTGTGTCTGCTCCAGACACACCACCCATCTTTTTGCCCTCAAATACACAAGGCTCATTTCTACCCCAGGCCCTTTGCACTGACTGTCTAGCAGAGTTCTTTCCTAGACTGTCACACTACTGCCTCCTTCCCAGCCTTCAGGTCTCAACTCAGATGTCACCAAGTAGCCACACCACACCCCAGAGACCATCCACCATATTACCCATTTTATCTTCTACATAGCCTTTAATCCTGAAATTATTATATTATTTGTTTGTTTACAAGTTTATTGCATATCCTCTCCCCCTACTTGGAATGCAACTGCCTTGGCCAGGGACTTGGTTTGTCTTCTTCAGCACTGTTTCTCTGACATTAAACAGTTGCCTGGCACATTGTAAACACTCAGTAAATATTTATGGACTGAAACCAACTAATTTCAACCAAAGAGAAAACGAGGGAGACAATACTTTTTAACTCCACAAGCTCTAGTGGCTACCATTTTTTTTATATGTCAGAGAATGTTAATTTCTGTGTAAGAGAATCATAAGATTAATGTGGCTTTCTGGTGAGAAACTTGGCTGCAAGACAGAACTAGCATCTATATTTATGCCACAGAAAAGTTGTTTTTTCAAATAATCAAGTGAAAGTATAAATTGTTAGCCCTATTTGCCAGGTACACAATTTGAGTGATTTGCATGGTGTGTGCTTAACCTGCTACAGTTTGCCTGCTATTTTAGGATCCCCTGATTGCTGAAAGTTGTACTTGATTTCTTTCATTTTAAGTATGGCTGATCAGAAGCAAGCAGAAAAAGAGAGGCGATGTTAATGATTTTCTCAGGCACACTATAAAACTACCAAAAACAATCTTTAAGCATCTCTTGTACTTTCGAGAATGAAAACTAAGTGGTCCTTGATAGGTGCTTTAACCATTTGAATAACTGATACACTGGTAAGTCCTGAAAAACTGTACAAACACTGAAGCAAAGACTTTAAAATTCTGCTCTGGGTGACATATTTATAACAAAATGCAGGAAAATTAGACC
The DNA here is from genome assembly GCF_041146395.1 of Eulemur rufifrons. NCBI lineage: Eukaryota > Metazoa > Chordata > Mammalia > Primates > Lemuridae > Eulemur > Eulemur rufifrons. The sequence goes on from NC_091001.1 coordinate 65,743,081, forward strand.
TCATCTTGATCAGAACAGATGAGGTCAAACATCCCTGGTGTGATAGCATCCACAATTTCTACCATTAGAGCTTTATTTTTTTTATCCTGGAGTCCTCTTTTAAAATGCGTATATTCCTGGCAATATATTAGACCAATTCATGAAGACATTGATACTCATTAGATCCATGTTTCTTCCCTGTGAGCCCTGAAAGAGAAAGATGCATCAGGGGAGACTAGATGTACCAATTCCAACCTTTCTGAACCTGGCGTCAACTCAGTACCGTACAGTAGTTGTTGAGCCACTTTGGATAATGACATTGGGCCAAATTATTTTCTGAGTTTTGTGATGTGAGTTACTTAATCTAAGAAAATTGATTGTTTAAACGTCAGATTTTGCTATGCAATATGAATTTTGCTTGATTTTTTTTTCCCACTTAGAGTCCCAACAGGAAACAGACGACAAACTTAAATTAGGATAAAGAGACTGTTTACAAGAGAGTTGGTGGGGTATAAGGAAAACACAAAGGCTAGTCTAGGATTTAGGGCTCAGAAACAGCAGAATGGCTGATACCCATAAGTACTAAGGGAACGATTATCAGAACCTGGAAAGGCAGTGTCATTTGTAGGAGACCCTTTTGAGAGGAAAATGACTTCTACTCAAGGGACACAGATAGCCAGAGGCTTTTTCCCTGGGAAAAAAGCCAAGGGAATAAAAACTTTGATCTCACCCTTCTCCCTTCCTCTGATTTTCTGCCAGAGCTCTCCGTTGGCCAAACCTAACTGGAAGCCAAAGGGAAAGGGAGCACGTTCGTCTGGGTCAGCCTCCCAGGGCAGAGAGGAAGGTAGAAAAGGGTGGAGAGTGGATCTGGAGGAGCAAATAGAAGATGCCCAGCACAACGACACCCCCATACACTTGACAAGAAGTGCTGAGGAAGAGCCATCCACCCCCTCCCCGCAGGCTTTCCGAATGAAGCTGTCTTGGGCTGGAGGAATGGAGAGGATGTGTCCTTAAAATCAGATTTGGAGTTTTAATTAATATCTTACACCAGACATTCTAATTTCTACATCAAGACTGTGTTTGTAACCGAAAGTGACAGTCTGTGACCTTAAAGGGACCGGAAAATTTAAGGGCTTGCCAGAATTTTCATACCAGATCAGAGTAAGATAGATAGATAGACTTTATACATGTAAAGGGCAGTAGGGACAAAAATTAAGTTGTATTTTGATTAGGTCAGAGAATTGTGCTTATTCAACATAATATTTTCCAACTTTCTCACTTTACAGGCGATGAAACTGAATCCCAGAAAGCCTGATTCACATGCCCCATTTCAGCAAGTCATTTCACACCCAATCCAAACTCAAAGTATGAATTGAGGCATCTGGAGGACATGCAGCTGTAGGCTTACACAAGACGTTAGCATCGTGGCAAATTTCAAACAAGGTCAAAAACACTGATTAGCTGTCTTTGCTCTGTTCCTTGGCTGCAGACATTATCCTTAAATGGTACAATATCTGCTAGGTGGGGAAGACTCACTGGCCAGGCCAGGTGTCCTTATTACAGTGACTTATACCTCTGTTCTGAGGTTGAGGCCTTAATTCTGTGAATCAGAAATTCAAGTTTATCTGTTCACCCAAGAATAATCAGGTTCTGAGGAATTGATGTATTTGCCAACCTCATAACATATTTACTGATAAATCAAAATGTCCATTGAATTATGCTGAGAAATGTTACTACCAAAGAGATAAGACTGGTGTCAGGTAGTCAGCACATTCTCTGGCTGAATTGTTTGGAGGGAGAACATAGACAAATCAGATGTTCATTTTCATCCTCAAGAAAATAACTCAAAATGTAAATCTCACTGCTAGTGGGTCAAACGCATAAAATTCACACATAAATGACAACATATCATAATAATTTCTTTACTGACCATATGCCCTGCCTTTTTATAAATTCCTGGGTGTTTTGATATGTACATACAACAATGTGATAAAACCTTGGCATCATAAAACTTTGATTAGCCAGAAATTCATTAGAACCTTTTATTTAAAAGAATCTCTTCTGATGCATGTTCCAGTTATCAGCTCACTTCCTCTCAGCTCCAAATCTACCCTTCCCTGCTGTACTTTGCGATGCTGGTGCTGGGCCCTGTAAACATTTCTCCTTTGCAGCTGGCAGGATGTTACGCTTTGTCAGTAAAGAGTACTGGAAGGCCACTGCAGGAGGAAAGTGCTTCTCTCTTCCTTGTTCTGATATGATTTTCCTTCTTCTCGGGTACATAGCAGCCAATTGTGTTGGAGTCCCAGCTACACTCAACCACCCAGGGAGTCTCACAGGTACCCTAGCAGGTAGTTCCTTCCTTTCTGGCCCTGACTAGTAGTGAACTTCTTAACCATCTAGTAGGTGAGAGCTACATCCTCTCCAGTGAAGTAAGCCCTGAGGAAGAGGAGGCTTTTCCAAATTTGTTCCTTCCTTGGGTAATCAGCTTAGCCCTGGGGCAAGCATTCCCAGTGTGGGTGAAATTGGGTCTTGGTGGGAAATGTGTGTGAAATAATCTTAGGATATTCCTCCCAAGGGCCACATGACACACAGATAAACAGTGCATCTGTAGTATTAAATTTTCATGGGGGATGGGGGGCCTCGTGGTGATAAGGGGAGGAATTATTTTTAAAAGTTCTTCTTAGAGGGGAAAAAAAAACAAAAAAAATTTGAGGAACACTGGCCTGGAAGTAGTAGCTGCTCCCTATAGCCACCATTCTTGTATTCTTTGGAGTTCTCTTTACCCCTTAGGAGTTAATCCCATTTCTGGTTAATATGCTTTAGATTAAACTTTCCCTGTTCAGATTACTGTGTGGTTGTCTCCTGATTGTACCTTGACTAATATAGTATACTTGACTTCTATGGAAAAAAAGGCAAATAGTAATTGAAGATATGCCAAAATCAGAGGCTGACTTTAAAAAAAAAAATGTCTACAGGACATTTTCTAGAGCCTGTAGAGATCAATCTCCAGCTACTTACATCTTGTACAGTGGGAATATATGTTTAAAATGATGATCTTGGGACCTCAACAGACAATAAATGGCCAGAGCCCGGTTGTTGATCTGAACTTAGCAAGCAAAAGATTCATACAATACATGGTTGAAAAGGTTTTCTGGATAGCTTTTAACTAGTACAAGGCATACTATAGACATGGAACACATTTTTCATTCGTAACTGTTTTAAGTGTTAAGTTCGTACAATGGGGCCAGTACTGTGTTATATGTTAGGGGTACCCAATAATAATCATTACATATTTTTAGTACCTTATGATCTCTTATAAAGCTATAAAATGGTAAAGCTAATATACAAACATATAAAATATATTTGAGAATTTGTGATGGGAAAGAATTTTGTAAATCTGACCCAAAAAGCACAAGACATAAGAGAAAATCTTGACAGATTTAACTGCACCAAAACTAAGGATCTGTGTTCAGTGAAGTCCATTATAGATAAATCTATGCAGACAGAGGACAGACTGAAAGAAAACATTTAGAAGATATTTCAAATCAAGGAATTAAAACCTAGCATATAGAGTAGTCCCCTTCATCCACGGGCATACATTCCAAGCCCTGCAGTAGATGCCTGAAACCTCAGATAGTACCAAACCCTATATATACTCTGTTTTTTCCTATGCAAACATACCTATAATAAAATTTAATTTATAAATTAGACACTGTAAGAGATTAACAATAACTAATAATAAATAGAACAATAATAACCATATGCCAGCATTGCTACTCTTGTACTTTGGGGCCATTATTAAGTAAAATAAAGGTGACTTGAACACAAGCACTGTGATACCTTGACAGCTGATAACCAAGGGGGCTACAAAGTGACTAATGGGTGAGTGGCGTCTACAACGTGGACATGCTGGACAAAGGGAGAATTCACATCCTGGGCAGGATGAAGCGGGACAGAGTGAAATTTTATCACACAACTCGGAATGGCCTGCAATTTAAACCTATGAATTGTTTGTTTCTGGAATTTCCCATTTAATATTTTTGGACTGCAGTTGACTGTGTGTAACTAAAACTTTGGAAAGTGAAACTGTGGATAAGGGGGGACTACTGTATAAGGAATTTCTGTAAATTAGATAAAGGGCCCAGTGGAAACATTGACAAAAAATACGATAGCCAGTTCTAAAGAAGTGAAAACCCAAATGCCTAAGAAGGGTTGAACAGAAGTTCAGTGTCACTGGTAAATAGTGGAATGCAAATTAAAACCATTCGAGATACCACCTAACACCCAATAGATTTGTAAAAATTAGAAAGTTGGGCAAGCTGAGCAGTTTTGGCAAAGATATGGGGAACAGAAACCCTTGTGTGCTGCTGCTGGGACTGTATGTAGATACAGATATTCTACAGAGCACTTTGGCAGTATTTCATTGTGTGTGTGTGTGTGTGTGTGTGTATGCCCACACACGCATAACCAATGATCTACCAATCCTTCTCCATCCAGGTTCATGAGGAGATATGTCTCTCACAGGGTTGTTTATAGTACAAGAAAGTTAGAGGCCATCTGGGCGTCCATCACTAGGGCAAGGGATGTTAAGAGTATCAGACACATAATATGGAGCCTTCAATAGCAGTTAGAAGAAGCGAGCTAGATGTGTGTAAAGGAAAAGGGATAAAACTTAAAAACAGCATTGCATAAAAAAGAAACAGAATGACAGCCATTAGACATTACAAAAACAAAACACATACATTCATTCATAAAACACTATACAAAAAACAACTTGGGGATACATGCGTATCCAAACACATATGAAATACATTAGAATAGCCGCCAATGCCGGTGGTGAAGGAGGAAATAATAAAGTAAAATAAAACAAGCAAAGTCCTCACATGGATGAGAATCACATACAGTGATCTTAGGAAGTTGATTAATGCAAGTCTTTACACAAAGTACAAAATAAAAAGAAAAGATCTAAACCCCATCTTTCTTTCTTTCTTGAATTTTTTTCATCCCATAAATGAGATGCAATGGCTGCTTTTTGGAGGTGATTCATGTAAACAGCTTTGTGAGCAGCAACTCAAGGCTCCTCCATCTAGCTAGTCCTTCCAGGTCTCTGGGGACACTTGAGCAAAGCACACATCCATGAAAAGCCAGAGAGTGGAAATAAAATAGAATGAAGGGCATCCTTGTAAACTAATTCTATAAACCAAAGCCTAATGCAGCTTTTTATTTATGAAACTAGAAGTGCAGCATGAGACTAAGAAAAAAACACATTGCGGGGTTAGATCAGTGATCCTAGCTTGGTTATTTCCATCAAGCAAAAAGAAAAGTTATTTGAAATATTATCTGACTATGAAAAGCAGAACGGAGGAGACAAACAGGTAGTTCCAAGTCATCTGCAAAGACAATTTAGTTGGTAAAGGTGGATTATTTGACATCATCGGGCAATCTATTAATAAAATGCATGTACATATGTGTGCATATATATAAATTTTTTTAAGTGATTTGATCGCAGGATTTTGTTTGTTTCCAATTGCTTTTGGTCAAACAGGAAACACAAAGGAGCCTGGTTTGATTCCAGGACTCTTCCTTTTTAAGGCTGCCAGGTCTGTCCTCTTGCAGGGAAAGAGCACGACACACAAGGCTGAATATTTCTCTGTGTTTCAGAGAAGGGCTGTCTGACCCAAGCCCTTGCAGCTGCATGCACCACCTGTGGAATGAGACTGTTGCCCGTTTTCAGTTCGCTCTTTCGCATCTCCAACTATCTGCCTAGACAGATGATTGCTGGGAATTCACATCTCTTTTGTTTTCCTCAGCTTTAAGACTATAGCCACTTCACTTAAATTACGCTCTAAAGTATGCAGGAACTGGTTTTAAATGGAAGCCTGAGAAGTAGCGAAGTGAAAGGAAGTTGGGGGGTGGTGAATTCTTGATTCTTTAGTGCTATATTATCCCTTGATTCTTCCTCTGAGTTATCTTTTGTACTTAAAATTCCTTTATTTAGCCATTAAAATGAGTGATTCTGTAAACTATACTCACTGAGGATACTTCGATATTTGAAAACATTTTCGGCTACTGTTTCATTTGGCTGGCATTTTATAGTGGGCTCATCTACAGATTTAACTGAAAGTGTACAAAGATATTCTTTAACAGCATCCCAAATTTAATTAAAGAAAACTAACTTTAAAACATGTATAAACTTAAAAGTACATAACTTTCTAAAAGTATATAAAGAAGTATACGAACCAAAAAGTATCCAAAAAGTATCTAAAAAGTATATAAACTAAAACTATCACAAAATCTTAGAATTCTGTAGGAGAAAAGAACCTTAGCAATTACTGACCAGTTCTCAGCCTTTTTCTCTGCCTCCATACTGTTTGCATTTACAACATAACATCGCTTCTACTTAACAAGTCTCACCTGGGAAGAACCAACCTACTATAGTTCGAAAAGATCTCTTTTCTTTTTCCCCACACCGTTTATTAGTTTTTAGAGACCATTTATTGCTAATTGATGAAAAAAGCAATACTATGCCTTCCCTGTTTTTTATCTAGCAGATTGAGCTTCACTTTGAACTCTATGACATAACACAGGGCCACGAACCCAAAGTAACTGAGTCCTGCTTGATCTGCAGAGAAATATGGAGTACATGGACATTGTTTAGTGTCCTTTTTAACCTTATAATTAAATTCCACACTTCCCCTGCTATTCTTTAAAGTATTTAGCACTCAAAAGTATTTTATTGGCTATGAGTACAAAAGTATTTACTATATTATCAAAAGCCTATTAACAAAAAGTCAATTCAGGCCGGGTGCGGTGGCTCACGCCTGTAATCCTAGCACTCTGGGAGGCCGAGGCGGGTGGATTATTTGAGCTCAGGAGTTCGAGACCAGCCTGAGCAAGAGCCAGACTCCGTCTCTACTAAAAATAGAAAGAAATTACATGGACAACTAAAAATATATACAGAAAAAATGAGCCGGGCATGGTGGCACATTCCTGTTGTCCCAGCTATTCGGGAGGCTGAGGCAGTAGGATTGCTTGAGCCCAGGAGTTTGAGGTTGCTGTGAGCTAGGCTGACGCCATGGCACTCTAGCCCGGGCAACAGAGTGAGACTCTGTCTCAAAAAAAAAAAAAAAAAAAAAAGCCAATTCACAATTTTTATGACACAGTATCTGATTTTTAAAATTGCATTGTACATATGGATGTAGAAAAGTTACAGAATACAAACGAACAGAAAAACAATTTTTCATAATTTCACCACCTAGAAAAAAAACATTTCCCATACATACTTCTAGTTTTCTAGTAAAACAAGAATATTTTACTTCAAATTTTTCCTCCCAATAGATTTGTTTCTACAAAGGTGAGCTTCTGAGAAACCAACTTCCCTTGTGCAGACGGCAGACTCTGCTCTAGAGGGAAGGAAGTGGCTCACATCCTGACTAACAGGGGATCATTGTTACTCTCTCAGAACTGGCATGATGCCTTCTTTAGCCAGAAAGACAATTATGTGACACAGAATCTAGGAGTTGGGCCTGCCTTAAGGGAAAGTGGCTTAAAAGCACATTTTACTCACGTACAGTGTGCTAGGCGTTTTCCCTGCTTGCTTTCTCTCTAATTATTACAACCCAGAAAGACGTGCGTGGGTTTGAATTCCAGCTGTTCCCTACAAGCCAAGTAACCATGGATAAATTACTAAAGCCCCCTCTGCCACAGTTTCCTCATCTGTTAAATAGGAACAACGATAGTACCAACCTCACTGGATTCTTGCAAGGACCAGTGAGTAATTACAACAAAGCTCTTAGTGCCTGGCCTGTAGTAGTAAAAAGGTTTCAGCAAATGTCTGCAACATTATTGTGGTTGTTTATTGGCAAAAGGATTGTATGAGATACTCTATGTGAAACTCTTGCCACACTTAGGAATGATTATTATAATAATTAGTATTACAGGAGAGTTTGTTCTTAACTACTCACCTTCTCACTTGGCAATACTCCTTGGTTTTTTCTTCTAGCCCAGTGCTCTGCAGTAGAACTTTCTGTGAAGACAGAAATAGTCAATAATCTGTGCTGCCCAGTATGGTAGTAGCCACTAGCTACATGTGGCTACTGAGCTCTTGAAATGTGACTAGTGCAACTGAGGAATTGAATTTTTAGTTTTAATTTAATTTTAATTAATTTCAATAGTCACAGCTGGTCCTTTGATTTCTATCTGCTCCTATCTCTGTCTCTGGGATTACAGGTGTGAGCCACTGATAAGGAAAACCCCCATCTATTACTTAGCACAGCAGCCACCTGAGACCCCCACCCCTCACGGAAGACCCGCATCAACATAATACTAACCTAACACTTGGCCCATCAACTAATCTATAACCTGCCCTATTACCTGGTGCAGCAACTAACCTAACCTATTACCTGGCGGGCATTAGTCACCTGAGACCCCACCCCTTGGATCACCCCAACTTAATAAAAGTGGGAAAAATTGGGTAGACGGGGCTCAGAATTTGGTGGTGAGACCCCTCTGAGCCCGCCGGCGAATAAACCTTGATTCTCTGACTCTCCGTGTGCCGCTCAGTTTGTCCTGGGGATCAATCGCTGTAATCCTTGCTGTAACACCGCAACACTGGCCACACTAAATTGTGAATAACATCATTTTCTACATACATAGCATCTTCTTGATAAAGTACAATCCTACCATTAAGAATGCAGAAATAGGCTGGGTGCAGTGGTTTGGGCCTGTAATCCTAGCACCTTGGGAGGCTGAGGTGGGAAGATTGCTTGAGGCCAGGAGTTAAAGGTTACAGTGAGCTATGATCACACCACTGCACTCCAGCTGAGGTAACAGAGCAAGGCCCTATCTCTAAAAAAAAGAAGAAAGTAGAAACCAACTGGATACATTTCCAGTGTCAAGTTTCAATACCAAGTCTGACTTTCCTTCCATTAAGCCCTTTGCCAATTTGAATGCAAATAAAACATTAAAAAAAAAAAAACCCACACACATGTGGCAAATTAATTTAAAAGGATGCTTTACAGATCTGGAATGAAAATGGGGTACTTCTGCTCTCAAATGTCCTCCCTCACAATATATAGCGGTGTTAATTCTTTAAATTTATTTTTATTTTATTTATTTTATTTTTAAAGCAGTGTGATTCTTCTGCTTTCTGTGTCTTTGGGGCAATTCTGTGCCTCCCTGTGGTCCCTTGCTCAGAGACATCTGTTGGCATGTGAACTTGGCCAGACTCCCCGAGGGCAGCCAGAGTCACTCAGAGCCGGCAGCTGTGGGACTGGGCTACGGAAGTGAGTCGAACCACATTTCCAATGTTCAGGGTCCCTGCTCCGCTTTGCACTGTGATAAAGCCAATCTCAACTTCAGGACCCAATAAATCCCCTGACATATCAAGGAAAAGCAATGAAACCAAAACCAGTTTTGGATTAGGTCAGACGAGCTCTTGCTTCTCTCCCAGGGAAAGGCTGCCACCTGCTGTAATACATTAGCATTGGGCTTTTCCAAGGTCACTGAACGGCCACTTCCTTCACACAAAATGAATGTATGCACAGCCCCACCTGCCTTCACCTCTGTGTGTCAGGAGCATAAAGAGGAAGCCAACCCGGGAGGCGCCGACTTAGAGCAGAGAGGGGGACTCATCCGTGTGAATGGCGCTGAGAAGGAACTGGCATCACCACAGCTCTGGATGTGAGCTTCCTTTCTTCAGCAGTCAGCAGCAGTGTTTCTCAGACCAGCTCTAAGTAACCTTCAGAAAATCTCTACTGATAGGCTTATTACCTCCCCAATCCTACTAGTTCTGTGCATCTTTATCTATTCTCCACAGCCCTGGCAAGTCTTAGGTAGCTAAAAGGATTTGAGGAGGATAAAAATTGACTGTTTTCAGGGCAGCATCCCTGAGCCTTGTTCCTGACTTCCTGCAGAGATTCCAGGTTGCTGCTTGGGGGCCAGACCTAGCACAGTACCTATCCCATTATATAAAATCTTTGTTTCTCAATCTTCTTGGGACAGTTTGCCCAAGAAAAGGAGGAGTATTTTCTAGACTCAGAAAAACAAAAGCAAAGAAGTTGGGGACATGCTTCCCCAAAGTATGCCACTTCGGTATACTGATTATTTTGAGCTGAAGGCACTTGGAAAACAGCAAATGCAGGGAGAGGCTTTTCTCTGAACTCCCCTTTACCTGCCTATAGAGAGATCCTCCAAAAGGAACTTGGTTGTCATTAATCCCTCCCCAGGAATTTCATCAACCAGGGAAGATCGACTCTTATCATTACAGGAGAGGAGACTAGAAGTAGACACCATACCCAGACAAACCGTCACAAACTATTTTGTTTCCCATCTGTTCTTCTAAGGGCCCATTCTTTCCCACAAATTATTTGCTCTCCCCGAAGTTGCCTATATCTTTCCTCCCTTTCCCCTATGAAGGCAGTATAAAAGCTTTCAATTCCCACTGATATTGTAGATACTCACATTTTTTGCTTTGATGCCCCCACACATGCAATAAATTTGTACACTTTTTCTCCTGTTAATCTGCCTGTTGTCAGTTTATTTCATAGACCTAGCTATTGAACCTAGTAGGGCAGAGGAAAAGTCTGTCCCTGCCCTACAAAAGCAAGAATGAGGTGCTGCTACAGGGCCCATCACTTTATTCCCCTGAACCTCTCCTCTCCTTCTACACTCTCCACTCCCAGCTTGAGGCCATTCATCGCCCACCGGCTGCTGTGGTCTATACCCACACACCAACTTCAAAGAGTAGGTTTTACTTACCATGATCTTCCTGCAAAGGGAGCCCACCACCCCAACTCCCCTTCCTAAATTATGCCTTTGTATCTAGGAACCTAAAACTTAAGGAAATTACTTAGGGATTACAACATTGAATAAACTCAAATATAAACAGGCTGACATTTAAAACTAAATATCCATTATCCCAAAAGTCTTCAATATAAGAAAAATAGGAACAAATACCAAAGCAAAAATAGCCAAAAGAAGGATGCCTTGCTTCCTGGTGTTAGCTTTATATTTAATAGAATCCATGGCATTGGCATGGCTGATATAATTGTAAAATATCTGCAAAACATTGCCAGCCTCCTGAGGAAACTGTTATTTTCTTCACTGTAAACCACTGGGGAGCTCTAGATCGCCACTCCAACATCTCCCACCTTCATTCACAGATAGGAGGAAGCAGGCTACGAAAGCAGGAAAGTACAATCATGTTTTTGCTAGTGTAAGATGAGACTTTTAAAAAGTTGCATCAATAGCTAAAGAAATGAAACGAACTCTTATGGTATCTGATCCTGTCACACATTTAAGTATGTGTATGGTTTTTCAAATAAGTTTCTTAAGGCAACATTTTACTTATCAAAATATTATAACAATACTAAGTGTTTAAAATCTCATCTTCTTAACTTTTATTTCATTTTTTTGCTTCTATGGTTTTTTCATTTGCATTCATTTTACACACAATTCTATAATCTACACAGCACTTTTAATGTCTTGAACTATTCCTTTGAGTTGTTATATCAAAATTTACCCAGTTGTTGAAGACTTAGTTTCCCAAGTTTTTCATTTTTGTTAATACTGAAATAAATGTCTTTGTGGAAAGTGGGTTTTTCCTGACTGTGAGTTAATTTACCACCCATTACAGTGAGGAGCATGTGGCAAATGCTCAGCAAATGTGTATTGTTTAAGTAAATTATTTATAATTAACAGGAATGAGAATATGGGGTCAAATATGAAAATAATTCTTGTGTAAACAAACTTAATGTCTCTTGATACAGATTACTAAATAGCTTTCTAAAAGAATTCTATTTGCTATGTCAACAGATAGTTGTTTAACACATCATTTCCATTGAGACATCTTTTTAAATCTTGCTAATTAAGAAGAGGTCAAGGAATGACTTCAATACTGCTGAAATCAATGGACATGAAGAACCTGAATCAATATGGAAAGTGTGGGTCACAGTTTTTTTCATTTTTAATTATTTTTGAAGTCTATACTTGACTATAGTTTAATTTTTCATTTCTTTAAGTCCTCATTCTAACTTGCAGGGCAGAACATGTAATGGCATCAGTTAACCGCTCAGATTTGAACATCTTAAGCAGTTTGGATATATCAGTTTTAGCCCAAAGGACCAAAGTGGGACAGAATTTGTTGTAAGGTGAAGTGCTGGCTAGAGGAACAGGACAAGGGGCTACAGAACTTGGCCACACAAAGTGTGATTCCCAGACCACCTGCATCAGCATCACCTGGGAGCTTGTTGGGAACGCAGAACCTTGGGCTTTAGCCCAGACCTAATGAATCTTAATCTGCATTTAAACAAGAGCTCCAGGTGATTCTCATGCACATGAAGTTGGAGAAGCTGTGCTCTAAACAGTGAAAATTGCTACTGCCGGTTGTCTAAGGCAGAGGTCCCCAACCTTTTTGGCACCAGGGACCAGTTTCATGGATGACAATTTTTCCATGGATGGGGGTAGGGGTGGGGGTCGGGGGGGAAGGAGGAGTTCAGGCAGTGATGGGGAGTGGCTGTAAAGACAGATGAACCTATGCTCACTCACCCGCTGCTCACCTCCTCCTGCAGAGTGGAGGCAGTCCCTAAATTTCATGGAAGACAATTTTCCTGGGGGGCACTGGAGGCAGAGCTTTGCAGCCAGGTCCCTAACAGGTCACGGACTGGTACTTGGGGACAGCAGGTCTAAGGGCTTTAGCAGAAAAGAGATCTCCACATGAATATTAAAACATGAATCTAAGACTAGCAAAGAGCCATCTGTAATTTTAATTTGGCTGATTCTTTTGAGAACATTTTCTATATTCTAGCCTGGCTTTTATTTATTTCTTTTATTTTTTATTTTTTGAGACTGGGTCTCACTCTGTTGTCCAGGATAGAGTACAATGGTGTCATCATAGTTCATTGCAACCTCAAACTCCTGGGCTCCAGTGATCCTCCTGCCTCAGCCTCCTGAGAAGCCAGGACTACAGGTGCACACCACCACACCAGCTAATTTTTTTTTTCATTTTTGTTGAAATGAGGGTGTGCAAGTCTGGCTGTGTTGCTCAGGCTGGTCTCAAACTCCTCACCTCAAGTGATCTTCCTGCCTCAGCCTCCTAAAGTGCTGGGATTACAAGTATGAGCCACCACGACCAGCCTAGCCTGGCTTTTTAAAAAGTCAAATGTATTATGGAGCGTTTTAAATATAAGCTTTAGTGTCTTGCAGACCCATCCCTTTTTCAAGTATAGATTTTATTTAAATCCTTCTAGTGGATAGGGGATTATCTGATTTCTAAAATCCTCTAGTGATGATTTTTCAACACTCTTTGCTAAAACTCCTCCTGCCACCAATTAAAATACCTTGCTTCTCTATGATATTTAAGTTCCTTGAAAACAAGAACCTGTATTAGAGTTTTTCATAGTTAGTTCTTTGATCCACTTACATCAGAATTGTTTATCCTTGGGTGAGTTAAGAATGCAAAGATTTGGGCCTTGACTCAGTTTCCTGAATCAGAATCTCTCGGGTAGGGCTTAAGAATCTGTATTTTAAATAAATTGACCAATTGATTCTAATGCACAACAAAGTTTGAGAACCATTGTCTTTCAAGTTTTAACAGAAAGCTGAACACCTGAGTATACCTTGTTCATACCTTGGATGAACAAGGGAATCACCTGGAGAACTTTTTAAAAGCACGGATGCCTGCGTTCCACCCCCAAAGATTTTTATTTAATTGGCCTGGAGTATGTAGCCTGATACTGAGAACCACTGACTAGGTGCTTCAGTAAACACTTACTTCATTGTACTTATCTACTTTGTGTAGAAAGAAAAATAGTCCAAGGTTAGAATATACACAGAGTCATAATCAGTGGCAAAGGGCTTGACTAGATGCTCAGAGCCTGGAAGAAGAAAGATTGGAAGATCAGGGACAAGGAGGTCTAGGGAAGGATGGTCATATGGGAGTGAGTACAAAGTGGGCATGAAGATTGCATGGTAATGCCTACCAGCCAGGAGCACCTACCACAGAAGAGGCACTAAACACCCAGGAGACAAAATGACTTGGCTGGTTGACTTCAGCCAGCCTCCATTATCAGCTTCTAGTGCTAATATAATAGATAGAGTGTGCCATGGTGGCAAAGTGGAGGCTATGCAAGGTCTCAAAAGCATGGGCTCTCCATGGGTTAGCTGGTTGAAACTGCATCACAGCTCAGCTTCTACCTTTGCCCAATTTTTCCTCTGTCCCTTCCCTTCTACAGGTGTTGATCTCAAAAGTACTGCATTATAAACTTTCTGCATGATCTGCTTCTCAGAGTCTATCTTCCAGGGAACCCAACTTACAACAACTGACAATGCCAAATGTTGTTGGCGATGTGTAACTATCATAACTCTCAAACACAACTTGTGGGGAGTGTAACTTGGTACAACCATTTTAGAAAACTGAAAGAATCTACTAAAACCGAACATAAGCATACCCTATGATCCAGCAATGCAACTCCTAAGTAATTCCCAGAAAGGGAAATATTTCCCTGTATTTCCCAGAAAGGGAAATACATGGGTAGCAAAAGACTTGTATGAGCATGAACATAGCAGTACTATTTTAAATAGCCCAAAATTGAAAACAACCCAAATATCCATCAATAGTATAGTTAAAACCTATGGAATATTCATACAATGAAATTCTTTCAATTCTTCATAGTATGTAAATACTCTATAGTATGTATGAACAAACTACTGCTACACATGACAATGTGGATGAATCTTATAAACAATGTTGAATGACATCAAACAATATACCATTTATATATGTAAAGTTTGTAATGCAATTCTATGTATCTAAATTTCAAAAACAGACAAAACTAATTAAAGCTGATAGCAGTCAAAATAGTGCTTCCCTTTTAGTGACCCAGAGAGGATGAAAAGCAGGCTTCTGGAGTGTTGGAAGTATTCTGATTCTTGATTTGGAATGTGGTTATATGAGTACTTTCATTTTGTGAAAACTGAGCTATACACTTAAAAAAAATTTTTTAAGTGAAAATTTTAAAAAATCCTTTCGAAGGGTAATTTGGAAATATCTATCAAAATTCTCCTGACAGTAAATGTAGCATTTGAGTAGTAAGAGTGAGAATACCTGAGGCAACAGGTATGAGAGTCTGAGCAGAGTCAACTCTAATCATATGACTGGCTAAATATGGAGGAAAGGGTTAAAAATTATCAAGGCCATTCATATAAATAGGGAAGTCAAAAGGCACTGGTTCAGACAAACAGGTAAATAATTTAGTTTGGGATATCTTATGTTTTCTGTTACTTCACAATGAAGACAATTTTTGCATTCTCTCTGGGTCCAGAATCTAGATGTTAATACATGTATTTATATAGAAGATTTATAATTTCATCAAGTATTAATCCAGAAACTCAACAGGAAGGAAACAGAGAATGCCACTCAGCCTCAGCTACAAGTAGAACCTACTTTTAAAGAAAACGCACTTCAAATAATGGTGAGAAAAAAATTTTTTTTTTTTTTTGCCTAGCCAATTGGCAAAGATTTAAAAAACTAATCTAGATTAGCAAAGATGTAGAAAAATGGGTACTATCGTATACTGCTACATGGGAGTGTGATTACAACTTCCAAAGGACAATTTTACAGTATATAGCAAAAACCTATAAAAATCAGGTCTTTTGATCCAACAATTCTGATCCTATCTGAAAAGTACATGCAAATATTTTTTAAAAAAATTTTAAAGTAATATATGCACATGGTTGGGGTTTGTTTGTTTGTTTGTTTGTTGTTTTGGTTTTTAGGGTCTGGTTCTGGCAATGTTGCTCAGGCTGGCCTTGACCTCTTAGGCTCAAATTCTCCTCCCCCAATTCTACCAGCCCCCAGAGTAGCTGGGACTACAGGCATGTACCACTGTGCCTGGCTTACACATGGTATTTTTTAAATTAATTATTCTAAATGACTTAGATGGGAAAACAGTGTACCTCTGTTCCATTTCTTACTCATACTGCTCTCCAAGCTTCCATAATTTGCTCATTCAGCCTTTTCTTGATTTATCAATTTAAGACATAGTTTCTTGACATTGACATCCTGTTATGGTAGTTGAGCATTTAGCCCTTTTACTCAATCTCCACCACTTCCCTTCCCCACATCCTCTCACTATAGATTTATCATAATCTCTAAATGTCATATGGCAGGACTTCGTGGCAAAAATGTCATGGGGCAAAAATGCATTGATTAATTTGAGTAGTCAGTATTTACATAATTATGACTATGTAAAGATTTCTAAACATCAACGGGCTAGTAATATTTTTTCTAAATCTCTGAACACAAATCAAGCCAACAACCTGACAGTTCCATTTTTTTTTCTGAAGACCTCCCTCCCTTATCCCCTGTCCTCCTAATCTAATCAGGACTGACTGCTCCTGAGGCTTGGGCACGGTTGTCATCCCAGGATTTCCCCTCACTGTCTGCTCTACTAGCTCCCCCATTTCCTAGACTCCTTTTTCTTTCGTGGCATGCTCTCTTGTATTACTGAAATAGTAATTTCCTAAGAAAAGGTACATAAAGGCAAAATTTTGTGACTTTGAATCTCTGAAAATGTCTTTTTTACTGTAATACTTTACTGGTGGTTTGGTATAAAATTCTTATCTAAACATGATTTCACTTCAGAATGTTGTAGATAATACTCCATTGTCTTCTAGAATTCAGTGGCACTGTTGAGAAGCCCAGGTTCACTGTCCACTGCTCAAGGAGAAGCCAATACACTGAGATAGCAGGGTTTACAACAGAGAAAGAGTTTAATATTACAGGTGCCATGCAAGGAGACAGAAGGAAGTTCTCAAATCTGTCTCCCTGAGATTTTGGGAGAAAGAGTTTTTAAAGATAGTTTGGTGGGTCTTTTAATTGGCTGAGCTTGGGGTAGAGCCATAGGGGTGTAGAAATTGTCTTCTTTGCTGAGTCAGTTCTTGGATGGGGTCGAAAGGGCAGTTGAGTCAGTTCCTTGGTATGGGCCACTGGTCTGGATGGGTCAGCTGTTCCACTGGAATGCAGGTCCTGGAAGATGTCTCAAAAAATAGCCTTAGGTTTCACAAGGGTGACATCATCTATGGGAGCAATGAAGAATCCTAAGAATCTTTATGATCATCAGCTGTATGACTCCTGAGTTGTAAGCAATTATAGGAAAGCAAGCTAGGGAACAATGGCTGGTTACATATATATTTCCCCTACCTTATGGCCCTTTATTAATTTCATAAAGGGCAGTTTCACTCCCACTTCAGCCTCCTGAGTAGCTGAGATTACAGGTGTGTGCCACCATGCCTGCCTAATATTTATTTATTTATTTATTTTGTAGATACAGGTGTCTTGCTATGTTTTTCAAGCTAGTCTTGACCTTCTGGCTTCAAGCAATCCTTTCACCTGCGCCTCCCAATGTGCTGGGATTATAGGTGTGAGCCACCATGCCCAGCTAGATTACTCTTTCTTAGTAATGAGATCAGAGATTGTTGCCTGTTTTAAATTGCATTTTTAAAAAGTCTTTGAAGAAGAGGTTGAATTTGAATATGCAGAGTTGGGAAGGGGGAGCCAGGAAGGGGCCCAGGAAAGAGACTCCAACCAAAAATGAAAACAAAACTCAGAAAATATTTCTTACAAATAATGGGGAAGTAGCTATAAACACACCAGCTATTATCCTTATCATCCTTATTTGAACACTATTTGGTATATTGACCACTTTGCCTGCCATGCGAATTTGCTTTCAACCTTCCTTATAATAATAGCTGTTGTGCTCTTTCAGCAGAATCTTCAGTGTTAGCCCAAAAGTTCTTGGGTTCTAATCATGTGAAACTTGATTTTGTCAAGTTTGTCATTAAATGTTAATATGTGTGATTATTCAGTTAAAAATATATACCTATGTCAGTCTTTTTCTCTATAGCCCCTTTGTCATGGTGAATAATATCCTTTTAAAAATGCTACATGAAATCATACTTCTCTGATAAACTCATTAATATTAAAATTTGCTTGAAATTCTCTTGTTCCTGTATTCAACCAGATAAAAAGGGGGAACAGATCAATTTCATGTGCTCTCTGTAATTGCAATTTTCAGTACTTCAATCATGTGCCTTTATACTCTTTCTCTTTTGCCAGCTAAATAATCACTTGGAGTTAGTTGCTGCAGTGAATCTTGAAACCTGATCATTGAAGAAGACTGCAATTTAGCAGAAAACAAGTCACACCAGGATCTTCTGCTCCAGCTGCATATTGAGGATTCAAGTTTCCTTAAAAATACCCGTATACTTCTAGTTAGTTTAGTTGCTTAAAGAACTTTGCAAAGTTGTTGTTTTGGAATATTATACATTCATACCCACCCACAACTCCTAGGGGGCTCACTATAGTCTTACAACATAACGCCGCTTAACCATAATTTGTGGGAAATGAGATGTGCTGATTAAACATATTTTCTTGTTAAACGCTTTTATCTTTAAATCTTGTTGCATGATTCAGAATTTTGAGTTGCTTCATTTCGAAAAATGATGCTGTCATTGAGATCAGGACATATGCTGTTAGTTGCTGTTTCGATATTATTTTGCTGCTGTTGTCATTTGTCTCTAATAAGAGCGGATCCTTACTCTCTCTTCCCTCTCTCTGTTCCTCTCTCTCCCTGCTTTATGTGTATGTGCATGTGTGTAATTGGAGGTGCCAATTAATGCCAGAAAATGCTCAGCTTTAGAAACACCTGGAATAAATTCCCTTATTTTTCCTCTCCCAGTCACTAGTCCTTCTAAACTAAAAAAAAAAAAAAAAAAAAAAAAAAAAAAAAAGATTATTCACAAAGCCATATCTCCCAACTATTTGTGAAAACATATTGTTAACAGCTATCAAAAGCTCATCTATACTTAAATTTGCCAAGCTGATATTTGGTGGTTCTGAATGTAACCCTTTGATTCTCAAGAGAGAACACAGCCTCTGGGATATGAAAAAGGAGGGCATATCTAACAATGATTTGCACAGTCCTAAGCTCTAGATAGCAGGGAAAATTATTGGCATACCAAAAAGTCACCATTACCACCATAAATTTATTCAGCAACTGTTTCTTTTTTTAAGTCTACCATGTGCAAATTGTCATGGAGAGGACAAGACACGGTCTAATAGTTTAATATGGAAACTAATGGTTCCACTAATGTGTCATAAATGCCATGTCCATGGTTCAGGAAATAAATAATATGACAATTCAGAGGAAGATGATGTCATTTCTGACTGCGTGATAAGGGAAAGTTTTGTAAAAGACATGATGTCTGAGCTGATCCTTGAGGAAAGGGTAAGATTTTAGTAGGCAGAGAGTTGACAGAGCTCAGCAAAAACAGAGGCAGAAAAGCCCAAGTCTGTTCAGGGACTGTAAGGAAAGATGCATGAAGGTGAACAGTGACACAGAGGCTTAGAAAGGCAGGTAGGATTCAATTAGGGAAAACTTCTGCAAGCTAACGTTTGAACCTTATTCCACGTAAATGAACATTTTTGACAAAAGCAGTGGTCAAGAGCACAGGCTTTGGCAGTAGATAGATTTGAGCTCCAATCCTGATTCCACTTAACTGTTTATGATCTTGAGCAAGTCACTTAACTCTCCAAGCCTCAGGTTGATCATCTCTATCTCATAGGGCTGTTATCAGGATTAAAAGTAATTGGGATATGAAGCACTTACTAATTCTGAAAACATTTACTGAGCTTCCACTGTGTATGTCCCAGACACTGAACTTTGTACTGGTGGTGCAAGCCCTGCCTTCAAGGACCCCATGATCCAATGGTTAAGACAGATAAAGAAACAGAAAATTATTAATACAATACAGTATTTATGAGCTCAGGGTCGGAGGAGTTTAATAACTCAGATCAGGGAAGGGGGTGGTAAATAAAGCTTACCAGAGGAGATAGCTCCTGAGCACTTGACAGGATCCTTTAAAGGAGGGTAGAAATAGAACTTATTTTCCAACATCTGATTCTTTTTTTCAAGACAGAATCTTGCTCTGTCTCTTGGACTAGAGTGCAGTGGCATCATCGTAGCTCACTGCAACCTCAAAGTCCTGGGCTTGAGCCATCCTCCTGCTTCAGCCTCCCAAGTAGCTGGGATTACAGGTGCATGCCACCACACCTGGCTAATTTGCCTAATTTTTTTAGAGACAGGGGTCTTGCTCTTGTTCAGTCTGGTTTCAAACTCCTGGCCTCAAGTGATCCTCCCAGCTCAGCCTCCAAAAGTGCTAGGATTACAGGTGTGAGCCACCACACCTGGCCTGATTATTTTTATTAACCCTTATGTTATAGTTTCTAGAAGAAACAAACATTTAAAGCTCTAAATGGATTTTTGTTGTTATTGTTCTTATTTTTCATTTGTCTAGTTGATCATTTTTGTCTTATTTCAAAGTCAGAAAAATAGAGGTGGAGCAGAAGAGAATACCCTATATCTCGGCTGACCAAAGGGAAGAAGAAAAGAGTCCATTTGCAATCATGATAGGAGTGGAAGAGGTAGGCAAGCCAAATCCCCAATTTTACTCGTGGTAAAATGAAAGAGATTAAAAGGGAAGTTGGCCTAACATGAAGTAGCAAATCTGGGTTCTCACTTGCACGAGACTTGTTACAGACATTTGTTGGGTTTTCAACCTGCATTTATTTCCTCTTCTGAAATGAGGTCATCATTTTGTTTCATTTTCTGGAGAACCACATCTTTTCCCATTCTTATTTTATGTGTTGTGGTGAAGTTGACTCCATTTGATTCTGGCTTCAGGGGTCTGCTGTCATTCAGGCCTGGCCAATTAGAGCCTCATATTGGCCATGGTGATTTGGTCAGGGACTGATGCTTGACTCAGTTAGACCAGTGAGCAATCTGGGACTTTTGCTGAGCTTGTAAAACAAGTATACCTTGACTTTTGCTGGTTTGAATGTGGGGAGTTGTAGACTAGGAGCTGCTGGCAACCATCTTGCCACCACTTGAAGCCTGAGATTGAAGCCAGTCAACAAGGAGGAGAGCAGGGATCTTCATAGTAGAATACAAAGTCCATGGGGGCAGGAAGCTAGGCTTTATTTTAAAATCTTTTTTATTGACAGATTACTCACATATAGAAAGAAAATGCACAAAGCAACTATTTGGGTCAAAAATTATTACAAAGTGAATTACACCATTTGCCTATCACCCAGATCCAGAAACGGAACATTATCCCCCTCATGCGTCTCCCAATCACTACACCCTCTCTCCTCTTAACTATTAACACCATAGTTTTGACAGTTTTTAAATTTATATAAATGGGATTGTGTACTATGCATTCTTGTGTGTCTGGCTTCTATCACTAAACATTGTAAATGTCTTTGGTGCACATATGCTTGCATTTCTATTAGATATATTCCTAAGAATAGAATTGCTAGATCATAGAGTATACATATGTTCAGCTTTAGAAGAAATTGACAAATTATTTCCCAAAGTGATTGTACCAATTTATCCTAGTATATACCTGTTGTTCCATTCAATTCTAGCCAACATTCAGTATTATTAAATGTCAGTCTTTTAAATGTGGATGTGTAGTATATCATTTTGTGTTTTCCTAATTACTAGTGAAGCTGAATACTTTTCATATGTTTACTGGCTCTTTTTTGGTGAAATGTCTGGACCATTTTTCTATTGAGTTACCCATTTTTTTTCTTTTTTGATTTGTAGGAGGTTTTTAAATTTTTGTCTTTTAGAATATTCTGGATATGAGCTCTTTTTAGTTGCATGTGTTGCAAATACCTTCTCCCACTCTGTGGCTTGCCTTTCCATTCTCTTAATGCTGTCACTTGATGAAAAATGTTCCTAATTTTAATGTACTCGAATTTACCCATCTATTCCCTGATAGTGGTGTGTGTGTGTGTGTGTGTGTGTGTGTGTGTGTTGGTGTGTATGTCCTAGAGTAAAATATTCTTCTATGTTATCTTCTACAAGCTTTATTATTTTCCCTTTAACGTTTAGATCTACAATCCCCATGGAATTAATTTTTTCTGTAGAGTGGAAAGTAGGGATCAAGTTTCATTTTTTTCTATTAACATATGGCTAATTGACCCAGAACTATTTATTTGAAAAGACCGCTCCTTTCTTACTGCTCTGCAGTGTCACATTTCCCATAAATACAGCATCTCTATATTCATGGATAAGCTTCTGGGCTCTATTCTCTTTGATGAATCTGTCTATCCTCATCTAATACTTTACCAACACGATATCATATTATATTGTAGTTTTATAAGAAACCTTGTTAACCAGTATTGTAGGTCCTCCCACCTTGTCCTTCTTTTTAAGAATGTTTTGGCTATTCTTGGCCTTTTGCATTTCCATATACATTTTAGAATCAGGTTGCTGTTTTCCACAAATACACCTGTTGGGATTTTCAGTGAGATTGCATTGAATCTATAAGTTAATTTGGGGAGACTAACATATTTACAACATTGAAAATTCTAATCCATGAACATTGCATGTATGTCCATTTATTTAGGTTATCTTTAGTATCTCTTAATAAAATTCTAACGTTTTCTGTGTAAAGGGGTCTTGTACCCTTTCATTACATTTATTCGTAGGCATTTGATATTTGT
The DNA here is from genome assembly GCF_041146395.1 of Eulemur rufifrons. Classification (NCBI taxonomy): domain Eukaryota; kingdom Metazoa; phylum Chordata; class Mammalia; order Primates; family Lemuridae; genus Eulemur; species Eulemur rufifrons. Next base: position 65,765,630 of record NC_091001.1, read on the forward strand.
GTGTAGTTGTAAATGTTAACTTAAAGTTTAAAAAAATTTTTGTATGTTGCTGGTATATCAGAAAACAATTGAATTTTTGTATATTGACCTTATATATTAGTTTTCTATTGCTGCATAACAGATTATCACAAACTTAGCATCTTAGAGAACACACATTTATTATCTCAGAGTTCCCATGAGTCAGTAGCCTAGGTACAGATTAGCTGTGTCAGATATCTGCTCAGGGTCTTGCTAGACTAAAATCAGCCAGGGCTACGATCTCATACCAGGCTCAGGGTCCTCTTCCAAGCACACAGGTTATTGGCACACTTCAGTTCTTTACAGCTGTAGGACTGAGGTTCCTCTTTCATGCTGGCTGTTATCCAGCTGCCACTCTCAGCTTCTAGAGGCCACTGCAATTTCCTGTCACATGGCCCTCTCCATAACATGGAATTTCACAGGAAAGCATTTCTCTTGCTTCAAATATCTCTGACTTCTAATGTCTCTGACCTCTAAACTCTCTTTTAAAAGGGCTCACCTGATTAGATAAGAGCCACCAAGAAAATCTCCCTTTTGATTAACTCAGGTTCAACTGATTGGGGGCCTTAATTACATCTGGACCTTAATTACATGTTTGCCACCACCACCTCCCTCCTACCTCAGGCCCCCACTTCATATGGTGAAGCCCTGATCCTCAATGTGATGGTATTTGGGGATGAGCCTTTGGGAAGCAAATTAGGTTTAGAAGAGACCACGAGGGTGGGGCTCCTTGATGGGATTAGTGCCCTTATAAGAAGAGAAGGAGACTGGAGCTCACTCTCTCTCCACCATGTGAGGACACAGGGAAAAGGCAGCCACCTGCAAGCCAGGAAGAGAGTGCGCACCAGAAATGTGACCATGCTGGCATCCTGATTTCCACCTCTGGAACTGTGAGAAATAAATTTCTGGTGTTTAAGCCACCAGTCTATGGTATTTTGTTGTGGCAGCCTGAGCTAGGATATCTGTCTCTTGCTCTTAGTCTTTACCATCTCCACTACCTTAGCCTGACACCTGAACCACTTGGATAGCTTTCTAACTGCTGCTGCCATACCTTCTCTAGGTCATCTCCACTAATTCATTCTCTACAGAGTGTTCAAACTTATCTTTTAAAAGCATGCTTTTGTCATCTCCTTGTCCAAAGCCCTTTGATAGCTTATAATAAAGTTCAAACTCCAACATGTACTATAATTTCTTGTATGCTCTGGCTTTGGCCTACTTATCTCACTGCATGTCAGTCATATGGGCCCTTTCTCTGTTCCCCCTGCTCACCTAGCTCTTTCATGCCTCAGAGCCTCTTTCTGTTGGCTGCTTCCTCTGCCTGGGACTCTTCACTGCCTGGGACTCTTCATGGCTAACTCCTATTCATTTTTCAGTGTGGGCAAGGATTCTTTATTCATCTACATTAAATTATACTCATCTTTACAAACTCTCATAGTTTCTTCTACCATTTCATGACACTTATCCCAATTGCTGTCAAACAATTTTAGTAATTGTTTAATGTGTCTCTTCTCAACTCAGATTGTGAGTTCTATGAGAACATGAACTGAATCAGTCTTGCTTACTGCTAGCATATAGGACCCAGAAAGTCCTTGATAAGTAATTCATTGATCTCTTGGAATGAAAAAGGAAAGAAAAAAAAAAAAAAGAATAACAAAACAAACAAACAAACAAAAGAATATTCGTTGGATGTGAATGGATGTCTGGATGTTTGTTTGAATGAGGATGCATGCTAGGGGGTTAAGAAGTATTGATGTAGGAACATTTTCCCAACCTCTTTTTTATAATAAGAGATTTGGAATCACAATCAGATACTGATCTTATTATTAAGAGAAATCAATTTTGACAAAATTGAACCTCATTCTGAGAGCAAGTAGTGAGTAACTTAGATAGCCTCCAATATACTGGGACAAAATATAAGTAGCTCAGGCAGGCAGTAAAGAATCAGCAATTTCCTTCTTGGATGCCATCAACCAGAGAGATATGCTGACCACCTGGAATCAAAGCAACACTCACTGGCACGCATCAGTGAGCCAGTTCAATCATAAAGACAAAGCCATTTATACAAGCTTTTTGTTTGCTCATTGATTTGATATATGCTTATTGTAGAGATCTATGGGGGAAAAAACTGTCAGTAGTCTAACTTTCAATTTGTAACAGACACAGAAATGCTTATGCTTTGTAGACGTGTCCTTTATGCTCATTTTACCATTTCCTTTGCTATGCATACTGATCTGCAAAGTAAAGTTGGGATAAACTTAGAAGAATAGAAATAGGCTTTTGCATATTTATAAAGGAAGAATACACAAAAATAGCTATACATTTTCTAAAATACTGGATTCTTGCAACTGAATATGGGAACAGTCTCTTGGATGTGGGAACAGGTAAAAAGCATTTAAAATAATAAATTAATGTATATTGATTATTTCCTAAAGTAATTAAATACATGTTACCAAGCAAAACCTTCCCCACCAGATGTTTTCTTCTTACAACTAATGAGAAGTTTCTTATTTCATATTTTAGTAAAAGCTCTAACTTTTCCTTGGGGAGTGGGAAGAGATTCTGATATTTTTGGATTTGAATAATAAGTGATTCCACTTAACATAATTCTTTACTTTTTCAGTAATTTGTTGCTGTAGCATTCCCTCAGTATAGTATAGGACAAAGAGCACTGGACTGGAAGTCCTTAAACCTGGCTTCTGATTGAAAACTGGCCGCCACTACTAGCACATTACCTGTCTCAGCCCTTTGGACCTCCATTTCTTTGTCAAATGAGAGGTCTCTTCTGTTCCAAAAGTCTGATTTCAATGATTTTTTCTTTCTTTTGACTTTATTATTTTTATTTTATATATTAGCTTAAAAGCTAACAAATAAAAGCTTGGAAGGGGAAAATGCTGCTCTAACTCTAAACTTAGATTTTTGGAAGTGAGGCTTCTAAATTGAAATCAGATTCTGATTGAGAACTTGCTTTTGTTAAAGCTCAGGAATTTATAACAATAAAGAGTATAAGGGTAGAAAACACAGATATTTTACTGCCTGGTGGAATGAGAATCAAAATGACCAGACAGTGGCATGAGAATTAAATGACCTTTATAATACATTTTGTATCCATGGAAAGTCCATTGCATAATTGCAATCTATTTTTATATTAATCTTTTACTTTGGATTATGTTGTAAAATTTTCCTGGTGTTTTGATTCTCAGGGTTGTTTTGTCTCTGTTTATTTTGCTCATAAAAAATTTCCTCACTGCTTGAATTTTTTTCTGTTTAAAAATATTACATAGTGGTGTAAGAATTTGTATCCCTACTGCTTAGAGGGTTCTTTCTCAGCAATGGCTGGTATTGTCACATACCCAATTGATAGGTGTATAAGGTGGTTTCTGAGAAAATCCTTTGAGAGGCCAACTCTGGCTTCTGTTTTTCTGGAAATGTATGGCTTCTAAACTGTCCATAATTTTCCTTGAGAAGTTTTATATGAAATTTCACCTTTTCCTAGAGAATTTTTAAATGAGAATTTTTTTCCTAATAAATGTTTGACCATTCTGTCCTTACAATTCTACTTCATTATAGAACTGCATATTTAAAAAAAAATTTCAAATAGTGTTATTCCTTAAAATACTCCAATTATAAAATAACCCAAGAATATCATTTTTATCATAAATCTAATAAATTAATAGTGGCTTACAAAAATCTTGACCCCTATAACATATCAGTGGCAAGTTGTTTTCATCATTCATTCATTATTCCAACAAGTATTTACGGAACTCTTACCTTGTACCAGGTACTGTTCCAGGTGCTGGGGGGTACAGTGGTAAACAAAACAGACAAAACTCCCTGCCCTCAAGGAGCTTGCATTCATGTGGGGACAGATAAAAAATAAATAAGTAAAATATATAGTGGGTTAGATAATAATAAAGGCTGAGGAGAAAAATAAAATGGAAAAGCAGATAAAGCATGGTTTTGCAATGAGAAATATGGGTATCAAGGAATGCTTCACTGAGGAGGTGAGATTTGAATAAAGACCTGGTGGAAGTAAGGGAGTTAGCTATGCAGACATCTGGGGGGATTCTAGGCAGAGAGAAGAGCAAATGCAAATGCTCTGGGGCAAGAGCATGCCTGATGTGTCCCAGGAACAAGTGAGGAACTTAATGTGAGAAGTGGGAGGAGGTAAGAGGAGATAAAGTTGGAGAGGTAACAGTGGGATGAGATCATTTAGGGCCTTGCAAAGATTTTACCCTTTACTCTGAATGAGATGGGAGCTTCTGGAGAGTTTTAAGCAGAGGAATGGTCTGATCTGACTTCAATTTTAATAGGGCCAAGTGGACTATTGTGTTGAGAATAGATTGATGGGGGGACAAAAGCAGAAATGGGGAGATGGGCTAGGAGGCTTTTGTATTAATCCAGGCAAGTAAGATCACCATACTGCACAACTCCAATAAGCATCATTTACCATGCTGTCTCTGTAATGAACAAGGTATTTTTACAGCCCAACAGCCACAGTTGGGTCCCCACAGGCAAGATGGCGTGGACCAGAATAGATGCAATGTGAGTGGTGAGAAGTGTTTAGTCTAGATATCTTTTGAAGATAGAAGTAATAGGATTTTCTGGCACATGAGACATGGCATATGAAAGAGTCAAGAATGATTTCCAGGTCATCCATTAATTTCATAAATTATTAATATTTATTATACCAACTACCATTTACTAAGAGGGAGTACTTCATAATTATTTTTTTAATTCAATAAGCATTTATTAAAAGTCTACTATGTGGCATATATCCCAGATTCTGTAGAAAAATTTTTAAAAAGTACAAGTGCAGCAACAATGGAAAATCCAGGCCTGGAAATATTAACAATTTAGTTTGTTAGATAAAGCCTCTATAGATTAGAGAAGCAAGTGAAACAGTAAAAGAACTAAATGCTGTATAAAGCAAAATATAGCAAAAATATAACAGGACTAACAAAATGGTATATATAACTACTTTCCTAGGGAACTGGTCCAATTTTAAAATAATTTTACATTTGTCAATATATACACATATCTCTGATTGTCATACTCCTCTAGTCTATTCAACATCTTATTCACTATTTTCTGATAGTAACATGACTCCTGTGTTTCCCATTCAAAGCTGGGCTACTTACGCTCTGTGGTTGACTCCTGCTGCAGTAGGAAGTATACAAAAGGCTTCATGTTTGAGGCAGGAATGATATGTTTCATGTGCTCTTCTGCTGTTGATGTCTTGGGTTGCATTTTTCACAGTTTGGTTGAGAATTCACAGTCTTACCTTGGCCCTAGTTCCTATTTGCCCAGTTTCTGACTTGCCAATTTTCATGCCTTTTGACCACTCACCTTACTTGCAGCCTATTGACATTAGAGGACTTTTGAGATCTCCTGGCTTCTAATGCCTCACCGCACCCACTGCATAGTCGTATCTTGTCACTTCTTATTTTGTGGGTTTCATTACTACAGCCTTTCTGATAATAACAATGAGATTGTGAAGAATATAAAAATAATTATGATAGTTAACATTTTAAAGTACTGACTGTGAGCTAGGGATTAAGTTATGCTATGTAAGTACAGTTGTCCCTTGGTATCGGAGAGGGATTGGTTCCAGGATGTCACCCTCACCCCTGCAGATACCAAAATTAGTGGATGCTGAGGACCCTTATATAAAATGGTGAAATATTTTCATATAACCTACCTATACATATTATCCCATATACTTTAAATCATCTCTAGATTACTTATAATACCTAATACAATGTAAATGCTATGTAAATAGTTGGTATACTGCATTGTTTTTTATTTATATTATTTTTTATTGTTTTTTAAATATATTTTTGATCCATAGTTGGTTGAATCTGCAGATGTGGAAACTACAAATATGAAGGGCCAACTGTACACTTTGAATGTAATCCTCACAGCACACGTAGGAAGTCAGTACTATCATTATCCCCATAAGGAACTAAGCCTTAGAGAGCTTAAGTAACATGCCCAAGGTTATTAAGATAGAAAGTGCCAAACCCAGAGCCCATGAGTACTATTATGCCATAACATGTCCTTTTGTACCTTGTACATATTGAACATGATTCAGAGGGAGAAAATAAGCCAATCCCAGCAAAGTTCTCTAAACTCTCAAAGCCTCTGTGTCTAATAACTACCTTTCTAATGTTACGGATTTGTCATTTTGCCAACCTCAAGTTTGACATAACATTTTGCAATCCTATCAGTCCTATTTTTAAACAAGTTGATACTAGAGTTGGTTTTGAATGGCTCTAGATACAGGTACATGAACTCTGGATCCAGGCTAAAGACGTAGCAGTTGAAAGGGTAGTGCCAATGGAGACTTCTAATTGACCAACATCAAAATAAAAGAGAGGAGGGAAAGAGAGGGGATGAGAGAAGAAAACTAACAAATGTTTATTGGGCATTTCATATTATCAGTTATTGCATTAAACTGCTCATTTAATCCTTACAACAATTCTATTATTGGCCTCATTTTATATGAGAGAAAAATAAAGTGTAAAGAGGTTATTGCTGCTGTTTGCAGATGAACAAACTAACAAAGACTTGAAATCAAAGTCACATAGCTCAGGTGTCAAAGCCAAGTTGAAAATCCAAGGTTTGCCGAACTCCAAAACCTGTGGTATTAGTTACAGATTTGAGGGTAGCTCCCATGATTCCTACCTCCTGGTGTTCACACCCTGTGTAATCCCCTCTCCTTGAGACTGAGTGAGACTTGTGACCTGTTTGTAAACCACAGACTATGGCAAATATGATAGGATATCACTCCATCTTGATAGTGGATTCACTGTAGAGACTTTAGAGATACTTCTCATTGGCTTGATGAAGTAAGCAGCTGTGTTGGAAAATCTACCCGGCAAGCAACTGCAGGTGGCTTCTAGGTACTGGGCCAGCTTCCAGCCAGCAAGAAGCTAGGGCTCTCAGTTCTGCAACTGTAAGAAAAAGAATTCTGCCAACAACCTGAAGGAGCTTGAAGCAGATTCTTCCCCAGTCAAGCTTTCAGATGAGAACACAGCTTCACTGATGTTTTCGATTGCAGCCTTGTGAGACCTTAGGCAGAAGACAAGCTAAGCTGTGCCCAGACCGCTGACTCACAGAAACTGTGACATAATACATATGTGTTTTTTTTTAATTGCTAAGCTGTTAGTAATTTGTACACATCAACAGAAAACTAATATACCACATTACCTTGGTTTTCTCTATGCTTGGAGTACAGTAAATTCTTAGTAAATTGTAATTGTAGTTGTTATAATACAAATGGAAATGTGGAATATCAGAGTCAAAGAGAAAGGTAACAGAGAAATTGAACAGAGTTAAACAATTGCTTTCAAAGTAATCAAGTAGCTGATGTAGAAGACAGAAACAGATGGTATGTTGAAAACTTGTATATTACTCCCAATAATTATTTCGTGCACTATCATGTTAAATATTATACATTTTCTAGTAGTGCTTATATCCACATTTAATTTTGACATCTTACACCATACTTAAATTGAAAAAGTTTCCTACATTAAGAGAGTCCTACATTATATATGAAGAAGTATCCAAACGTAGTTTCAGGTTAGAGTCATATTGTTACAGATTATGATTTTTAAACATTGTGACATTTAAAAATAGCTTAAATGTGATGGATAAAATAATTCAGCACATGCGATCAAAAACCAAACCCTAATGAAACAACTGTCAGCATAATACTTTCAGTTCATGAGTGCAGGTGGGTTTTACTTACCAAAGATAATTTATTTATACTAAAAACACAGTGTAATTATATATATTTGGCTGTAGAGTAGGTTAAGAACTTGGATGGGTTTCCATTTGATAGATTTAAGGTTTGCTATTGTGGAATTAAGAGGGGCTAGTGCTTATATCTTACGAAATTGCAAAATGATTTTTTTACTTGTTCCTTGCATCCGTGCCTTCTTTCCCCTCTGTATTTATATTGGCATGTAAATGTATAGTTTCTGTCAAATGAGTCATTAAAAATGGCAGTGTTCATTGATTGAGTAGATATATTAACCTCACTATTGCCACACACATAAATATGCACTGAACGTATAGTAAACATAAGCATAGGCCTTTTATAGGTGTTATGGCATTAGAAAATTTGCCATTTTCCCTCTGAGACTATATAACCCTGATGCACATGATTTCATGATTCTTAACAGATATAGTAAATATGCCAAATACAGTACTAGTGATATGGTAGCTAAATATTTTTTTCATATTTGTTTCTTTTGAGGGCAATGATGGAATCTTAATTTCTATCAATTTCTTAATTTTCAATTAATTTCTTAATTTTCTTTCATCTGTGCTTTCTGGAAATGAACACTAATAATATATCTATACATATTTATTTGTGATTTGGCTTTTATTTCTAATACTGAAATGCTTCAAGTGATAGCAAATGAATATATTAATTAATTTGAAATTTATCTAGCTTTAAATAATATTGCTTGTCTGGTTTAGACTTTTAAAAAAAACTTTGCAAACTTGATCATCAACATTTACTTTTCTGTTTAGATTTAACATTATAAATTGTTCTGTGGAAAAGTAAAAGTAAACATTGTGCTGGGTCCCTGAAAGAACTCAGTATAATACTCACTGTGTATTTTCTTTCTATGGTATGTTATCAACAGATGGATAATGAAGAAGCAAACCAGTCTGTCTTGTTCTAGTGTCTGGGATACACCCGATGGCTATCATTCAATCCAAGCGCCAACTATAACAATTTAGAATCTTTTTTGGAACATGGTAGGGTATAAACACAAATATTTTTTAAAAGGCCAAACCAGCCATTCTTAACGTAGATTTTGTTTTGTTTGTTTTTTGAGACAGGGTCTCGCTCTATCACCCAGGTTGGAGTGCAGTGGCATGATCACAGATCACTATAACTGCAAACTCCTGGGCTCAAGCAATCCTTCTGCCCAAAATGCCAAACAAAGTGCTGGGATTATAGCAAGAGTCCCTGCGCACAGTTTAAGGCAGCTTTTGAACTGTCGTTGATTTCCTGATGCAGGTTCAAAATCCAGGAACTTGCTAAATCCAATTCTTAGTATATTCTATGAACTGATTGTAGGCATAAAGTGAAATCATTTTCCTTTCTGGCCTTAGATGAAATTTGGTTAATTTTTCCTTCATATTTTCATAGTATAAACTCATCTTTTTAAATTAAAAAATGTAATTGACAAATAATTATATATACATTTATGGGGTACAATGTGAGGTTTTTGATATACGCATACAACGTGGAATGATAAAATCAAACTAATTAATGTGACCTTCACCTCACCTATTTAGGGTTGTTTTTTAAAGCCAGAGTCTGGCTACGTTGCTCAGGTTTCATCTGGTTTTATAAGAGATCAGGGATTTAAGGGGAGTTCTTTATTATTTTATAGTTAAATTTATTTCATGTTGGGGATTGATTTTTTTTCACTTTCCTTATTACAAAATTGTAGAGAACTGCAGTTAGAAAAATACAATGTAAGACTTTCTTCTCAACTATTTTTGGTGCTTCCTTCTTTTTGTCCTTCCCTTCCCCCAACTTTAGCTCTTGGGTGGGTAAAATATTACTTCACAGAGTTATGTTTGCAATTTTCAAAGTGACTTCTTAGAAGTCAAACTTGCATCAACTGTTTTTTTTTTCAATCCCCAACCATAAGACTTACATTTTCACTTTTGATTTGTTAAAACATACTGAGTGTCTCATAAATGCTTTAAAGTTATTTGTAGTCAAATAAATAGTTTCTGAATTGAATGAAATCTTTCTAAAATTAAGACATAAGCACTCAAATGATTGAGGACCTTTTTATTCCCTTAAAAAAATACATATATATATTCTAAGACATTTCCCTTCTTGTGCATTGTATTTTATTGCTCTAAGATTGCAAGCCCTCCGAAACCAGGCAGAAACGCAATACTGTTAAGAATCAGAATGAGTAGGTATTAAGACACACAGTTCAAGTATCTCAGTCAAACAACAGGAATAACTGATTTCAGTGCCTGGGGAGCCCTGGAACTTGGGGAAGACTTGGAAAAGGAGGACGGGGTGGGGGAAAGGCCTCAAAAGAGAGACAATGCGTGGTTTTCACAGTCCAGTGGGATACTGGGGGGGGAGGGGCTGACCTTTAACCTTTGAAAAGGCATTTATTTGGGAAACGCTAAATAGCGTTTACTTTGAAAGGATGAAAGGAGAGGTGGACTCTTGTGGAAGTATTTGCTTTAATGGGTACTGGGTGATTTAGGGACGTTTTCAGTCGGTTGGTCTGTGGGGGTGGGCGAGGGCCACGTTGCAAGGATCGAGTCCCAGTCCCGGGAAAGGAGGCTTTTGGGTGTTCCTGAGACCAACTCAGGGTCGGGGGGGGGAGGGGGGGAGTGGAATTCAGCGTGAATTTTTGTCTTTGCGTGTATGACTATTAGAGGAGGCGCAGGGGAGCCGCGCAGGGGAGCCACGCGGGGTACTCCCCGCCCCGGGGGAACGCCGGCTGCGCCCGCGGCGGGCGAGCCGGCCCGTGCCGAGGCCCCTCTCCCGAGGCGGCAGGCGCTCCTCCCGGCCCGGGCCGCGGCCCTCCCGCCCCGGCGGAGCCGCGCGGTGGATTGTGGGCTGGGGGCTGCGGCGGCCTCGCAGCAGCCTCCGGCGCTGTCTCCCCGGAGCCGACCGGGCCACGCCAGGCCGGGCGGGCCGGTGGGGTGAGGCAAAGCAGTGGAGCTGGGAGCAGAAACGATAGAGGCAGTGGTCGTGGCGCGGCGGCGGCGGCTCCCCTGGAGGCCGGGGATGTGGGAGAGGCGGTGGCAGCAGCGGCGGAGGCGGCGCTGCGGACCCGGGGGAAACTGCTGGCTGACAGGACACCCGGGAGAGACGTGAGGGAGCCGCCGCTGCCGCCTCTCACCCCCGAGCGGAGCTGGGCTCGAGAGGGCGGCCCTGTGCTCCCTGGGCCAACAGGCCAGCCGGCGCGGGGCGGGGGCGGGAAGCCGGGCTCCGGCCCGGCCGGGCTCCCGGCGCCAGGAGGTGGCGGCCGCGGAGGAGCAGCCTTGGTGCGACGTGGAGGGCTGCAGGCGGCGGAGATGCACTAGGCCTCGCTCTGGGCGGCTGCCCGGGACCCGCAGGTAGGTGTGGGGCTGGCCCCTCTTAGTCCCCAGCGTTGGCCCCATCTTGGTCTCCAGCGCGTCGCGGCCCACCCTCACCCCGACCTACTGCAGAGAGAGGGACTGAGACCCCACCCCCTCTGTCACCTTCCCAGCCCGAAGCGGACAGAGTTTCGCTCACAACTGACCGGCGCTGAAGCTTCTATTCTCCTCTCCTCCACCTACTCTTCCTTTCACTCTCCCTCCGGGATCGGGGCTGGCAGCTGTGCTCCCCACCTTCTGTTGGCGGTCGAAAATGCCGCTCTCGCCCCTCTCGTCCTTCTCGCCCCTCTCCGGATCCCGGCTCTGGAACTTCCATCATCCCCCTTGAGGTTGCCCCCAAACTTTCCCTTTCTTTTTCCAGCCGGGCCCTTAGCCCCTTTGGATCCTACTGGAATCATTAAAAAACATTTTTTTCCCCCCTCTCATTGTGGAAGGCTAACCCAAAGAATAACTCGGTGGTTGTGCAGTTTGGCAATTTATGTCACAATAATTTGTTCAATAATGAATTTTCTTCAGTTCTGCTTCCTTTCATCTATGCATAGATACAAAGGCAGGCCATCCCTGCCCTCTTGTAGTTGACTTGGGAACTTTTGCCTGCCAATTATAATTAGCCACTAAGTCTGTTCATGTGTTGAGTTCAGGATGGTATTTTTAGAATTTTGGCTGACGGGGTTGCAAAAAAAAAAATTTTTAATTCTCTTTTAACGAGGTTTATTTTTTGGTCTTTATTAAAGTTTTTGCTTTCGAAGAATTAAATTTTTTGGAGTGTTTTTGCTTTTAACTGACTGTATTTCTGATTTGTCAGACCCAGGCAGTCTTAACAGTAAGTGCTTAACAAGACAAGTGTTAGTGTGATAAATTACTTGTAGTGTACTGAGAAATAACAAACTGCAGATTTTGATGGACCTTCACTTTTATAAATCTGATGGGGAGTTCTAATTGGAAGAGTAGCTTGAGAGCCTAAATGATTTCTAAGCAGTTATGATGAAACAGATGGAATAATGGGATTTGTTTGTTTTATTGTGTGTGTATGGCAGTCAGCATGTGATATCCTAGAAATGGATATTGATGGTTCATAGTGATCATGATAGGTTTGGGTAAAAATGATCAATATGTGTAATTGATAGTTGTGGTTTGGGGGATTAGATGTTTGCATTTTTAGTGTGATTGGACTATCTTTAAATTATGAAAGATAGTCTGAGGATCACTTTTAAAAGAAATGAAAAATGTTGTAATGGTTTTTTGTTGTTGTTTGTGACAGTTTTGCTCTGTCGCCCAGGCTGGAGTGCAATGGCACAATCATAGCTCACTGCTACCTGGAACTCCTGGGTTCAAGAAATGCTCCTGCCTCAGGCTCTTGAGTAGCTAGGACCACAGGCACATGCCATCACGACAGGCTAATTAAAAACAACACTGTTTTTGTAGGGGCAGGGTCTTGCTATGTTGCCCAGGCTCGTCTTGAACTTCTGGCTTCAAGCTATCCTCCCACCCTGGCCTCCCAAAGTGTTGGGATTATAGGCCTGAGCCACTGCACCTGAACCCTTAATGGGTTTTTAAAATAATGAATCAACAAAACTGTAAAGACTGTCCATGTTTTTTTGTTGTTGTTAATATATATTTTGTTCTTGTAGAAGTATTGGTACTACAGCATTCGGTTTTCTGAAATGTTTTTTATTGTTTTCAAAATTATGACTGGAAATATTATCCAAAGTTTAGAAAAAGATATTTAAATTTGCATATGTTTGTATTTTCTGGAAAAGTTAAAATTTATTTCTGGATAAGATAATTAAGTTTTTATGTTAGAATTATAACCAAGTCTTATATAGCCCATGAAATGGCAAACTTTGTAGAATTTTTTCTTAATCACACTCCTTTTCCTATCAATAAAAGTTAATTAAAATTCCTTTTTCCTGCTCCAAGCTTTTAAAAACAGCTTTATTGAGATATAATTAACAGATCATAAAATACACCCATTTAAAGTGTACAATTCAATGATTTTTAAAGAGTTGTGCAACCATCATCACTATGATCTAATTCTGGAACATTTTCATCACCGGTCCCCCCAAAAAAGAAAACCCTTTATCCATTCTCACCTTCCTGCCAGCTTTAGGCAAACACTAATCTACTTTCTGTCTCAGTATTTGCCTAATGTGGACCTTTCATATAAATGGTATCCGCTTTTCTTGAAGAGCTTTTCTTTTAAAATCAATTTACATGTTAAAATTTTTTATTTGAGTCAGAGAATAAGCAACTGATCACCTGTATTAAAAGTAATGTTGTAAACAGCTGATACACTATTTAGTTGTGTTTGGCATAAATATAAAGTTAGAGAAAAAAAATTAAGCATGAATGGTTAAGAAGTGGTTTGGTCAGCCAGGAGTCAGTAAGTAAAAGTTGGAGGAGTATTTTTGTCATTGAATGTTAGAATATCAGGGCTGGAAAAGATCTTAAGAGTCATCAGCTTACTCCCTGCTTGTCTCACAAATAGTGGGCAGGAACTAGATGAAATCTGAAGAGTATAAACTTAAATCTATGAGGTACATGGCTCAAGAACCACAGTGTGGCCATGTAAAGTAAGAAATGGGGATTTGGAAGTTGGAATTGTTTAGATTTTCATATGTATCTATGACATTTTGCTAGCGCTGGACATTCCCCCAACTATGGGGAAACATGGGTGACCATAATGTATCCATATGATCGAAATCCATGTTACAGAATCCTCTAAAAATGCTTTAACCTCTTTTTAAAAATTCAAATTTTAAAACTAAAATAATTTTTTTAAAATTATAATTAACAGGGCCGGTTGGAGGCTTCATTTTTCAAAGATCCAGGACTCCAACATTTAAAACAGTGGTTCTCCAGCATGATTTTGCCCAAGGGACATTTGGCAGTGTTTGGAGACATTTTTTGGTTGTTACAACTGAAGAAGGCTGCTATTGGCATTTAGCCAGGGATGTTGCTAAATATCCTACAATGCACAGGACATGTTCCATCCCACCCTACCCCACCCACCCACACAAGAAAGAATTATTGAGTTCAAAAATGTCAGTAATACCATTCTATAATAAACCTATGGTTTGCATGGTTCTGGTAAGGGGCTAAACTAGTGTTCTTAACCCCTACCAGCTGTGAAAATGCTCTTAATGGGCACTGTTTGGTGGATTAGATTAGTAATTTAGATCCTCTAGTAACTCTTTCTTTGCAGGGGGAAGAGTTGAGGGAAAAGTAAATCTATTTATGACATAATGCAGACATTCTTTAGTCTGCTTAGTTGTCTTCAAATCTGAAGAAAAAAACCTTTCCCCCCCTGAAAATAGCAGTTTTACTTTACTGCATATTTGAATTACTGTTATGTTTTGAATTGTTGGTTATTGTTGCACAGGTTTTTGAAATTGTAAGTAGAGTATAGTAGTTTCTTTATCCAGAATTGATTATTTTTCCTGCCACCTACCACTGCCAAGAAAGAAGTAAGCTAATTTTTTTTATTAATTAGTTAATGTGTATTGTGAATGTCCAGATAAAGTCAAGGCTTACACAGGAAAATCTTCCTTTTTCTCCCCATACGCTCCAGTTTTGACTCTTATTTAATGTTTTTAACAGCTTAATTTGGTGCTGAAAGAAGATAGTAGAGATCACTTTTGCTTTTTATTATCCTTATAACCTTATGGTAAATTCCTCAATCTTTCTGAGCCTCAGTTTTCTCATCTGTAAAATACAGATGGTGATAATTCCTGTATCACAAGGCTATTATAATAAGTGAGGTAATATGTATTAAGATGCTATGTCAATTATAATATACTGTATAAGTTACTGGCTTTAGAAGAATCAAATTAGAAAGGGATATAGAGGTTGTCAAAAGCAGGAATGTAGATAGCAATGTGGAAAACAGTGACTGCTGACAGCCTCTCCAGGGAGGAGAGAAATATTAAAAATATGCATATTGATAACTAGTAAAAGAACTAGTATATCACCGTAATCTGAAGCTCCTTAATGTAGGGACAAACTGATTTCCTTCAGTAGCCTGAGAGTATCACTATTATAACACAGTATAATAACTGATTATTATAATGGTGAAATTAGTTAGCAAAAAAAGGTCACCCTGTTTTCAAAATATACTATTTCAGAAGACATGAAAATGTATAATTTATTTCAGAGTTAAATTTTTGGGAAATGACTTATACAGAAAGTTCTAGTTTTTTCAAGAGTAAACTACAGTTACCTGGATTAATTCCCTTATTGGGAATAATTCCTTTTGTCTTCTTTTAGTATGCATACTGTCCTTTGTATTGGATTTTTCTACCAATGGTAATTGCTCCTCAAATGTGAAGATTTAGCTAAAGAAATAGGGGTTTTAAACCTACTCAACATTTGCAAAATCTCATTTCTTTCTAGATTTATTTCTTTTCCTACTAGTTTCAACATCTTTTTATGCAAAAAGAATCACTTTGATTTTTTTTGTTAATATATATCCAGTAGTCCACAGTATACTTTAGCATTTAGAATTGAATTAATTAAAATACATGAATTGAATGGGAAAAAAAATCTAATTCTTTAAAATCTTGTTAACTGATCACCTTTCTTTCACAGTCATGTCAAATGAAGAGTGGAGGTAGACAGAGCTTTAGCTGTAAAGGAAATTTTTTCTGGGGTGGCTTGAGGGTAGAATAGTGGGAGACAATATTCAGAATTACTCATGTGGTATTGGTAGGTTTTTTTAAATATAATGAACTTTTAAAAATTGAATTTTAGAAAAATGGGAAATGTTTTCATGGCAAAAATTGCTACAGATTTGGAGAATGTTACATTCTTACAGTTGGCTTTTTGACTAGTAGAAAGTTCAAGGAGTGGGTGTTTGTGTATGAATATTGTGGTGATACATCATATTTTATGATTTTTTTCTGTGGAGTGAATAAAGTAAAATTTTGAAATCACAATAATTATGTCAAGAAAGTCACATCTTGGCCATTTTAAATACCTTTTTGCAATTTGTTTAACCTAAAGGACAGTTTGGAGCCAGATTGTGAAGAGTTCTATGTTGAAAATGTTACTGTTAAAGAATTCTTTTTTTTTAAACTTTTCTTTAAATTTTTTTTTTATTTCAGCATATTATGGGGGTACAAATGTTTAGGTTATGTATATTGCCTTTGACCCACCTGAGTCAGAGCTTCAAGCGTGTCCATCCCCCAGACCGTGCGCACTGCACCCATTAGGTATATATATGCATATATACCCATCTCCTCCTCCCCACCTATCTGTCCAACACCCGATGAATGTTATTCTTAAGGAGAGTGAGCTAATCAGATCTAAACTGTGGAAAAGATGATTCTGAAGCTGAGTGAGATTAGGACCAAGGAAGTACTTTTGGTAGGAGACTCTCCCAGTAGTCTACTCTTCAAATAAAGTCCTGAACTATGTGAATGGTAATTGGAATGGGGAATATTTGAAGGTAGACTCCATAGGTCAGTACAAGTTGGTATAGAAATCAAATAATGTAGAAGATGAGGGAGTCAAGTTGGCTCTTGGGTTCCTAGTTTGGGAAAGTACATAGGAGGCGTCGCCATTAACAGAGCTAGAGAAGGAATAATAAAGGTGCAGGAGGAGGATAAAAATAGCAGATAATGAGTTTAAGTTTTGGATATATTGAATTTTCAGTATCTATGAAACATGTAGGTGAAGATGCCCAGTACGCAATTATAAATTTGGGTATGGGACAGTGAAAAGAGGTTAGGACTGGAGAAAGATCTGGAATCTGTCTAGTTTTTTCTACCTCTTCTACCATTATCTGAGTTCAGGTTTACTGTTTTACCTAGATTATTACAGGTTTTCTTATCCGGTCTCTTCTAGTTTTGCTTTTCTTCAATCCATTCTCTGTGCTGCAATCAGTGATCTTTCTAAAGAGTAAATCTGATTGTATCATTCCTCTGCTTAAATTATTTCTGACTTTTTTTTAAATCCACATTTCTTATTCCTTTAACAGATTTATAAGTTCTTTTAAGTTCTTTTTCCGACTTACCCCTCTAGCCTTAATGACTCTCCATAACTGCCTTCATCCCCTAAATGTATAATTTTCTCAGACATATTGAATTATTTGTGGTTTCTGGCAATAGGCTTTCTCTTCCCTCCAAACCTTTGAACATACTGTTTCCCATTCCTGGAATCTTTCTCCTTGTCACTCCCTTCCTTCCTCCTCTCCATCTGTTTGGCTCATTTCTATCTATTTCTACCTATTCTTCAGTTCTTGGTAAGCCTTCATTGGCTTTTATTTATTTATTTATTTGTGAAGCTTTCTAAACTCACAAGTTGAAAGACTAGTAGAGTGAAAACCACACACCCCCACATACCCCCACTTCCCTTTTGCCAAACCTGAAAGCATGCTGTAGATATCATGGTGTTTCACCCCTAAATACTTAAGCTTGTATCTCCCAATTACAGGGACATTTTGTACAACCACAATACAATTATGACACCTAAGAATATCAGCATTTACTCAATAACATTATTCCACATATAGTCCATACTTAAATTTTCCTAGTTGTTCCAAAATCTTTATGGCTTTATTTCTCCTCAAATGCAGAATTCAGTCAAGGTTCATACATTACCTTTGGCTGGTATGTCTCTTTAAGTCTCTCCCAATCTAAGCTAGTCCCAACACTTCGCTATCTAGATTTATCCTTTGAAAAGTAGAGGCCACTTGTCCTAGAGTATGTTCTACATTTTGAATTGGTCTGTTTCCTCATGATTAGATTCTGGTCAGACATTTCTGGAGAGACCATTATGCAGATGATGTATATACCTACTGCTGTATTACGTTGGAGGCACATGATGTCAGGCTGTCCCCCTCTTGGTAATGTAAGCTTGATCACTTGGTAAAGGTGGGACTGACAGATCTCTCTACTATTTAATTATAAGTAATTGATGGGGAACGCTTCATGGCTGTGTAAATATCCTGTTCCCTAGCAACCTTTTAACCAGTGATTTTGGCATCCATTAATGATCCTTGCTTGAATCACCCATTACACTGGAGGATTACAAATGGTGATTTTTTTAACTTTTTCTTTCCTTCTACATTTTTACCTTAGTTGATTTTTCAGGGCAGTGAGGTCAGGTTAGATGAAGACTGAATATAGACCACTGAATTTAGAAATGAGGTCATTCCTAACCTTTCTAGAGCCAAGTGAGTGGTGAAAATGGAAGACAGATTGCTAAGGGGAGGCAAGAAGTAGCTTGAGGAAACAGGAATGACAGAAAGAACTTTAATTTGGTACTTGAACTACTTCTTTTTTTTTTTTTTTAGATGGGCTGATGAAGAGACCAAAAATAGGAGAGTTAGGGAATAATTAATAGAACAGTGCCCCAGATGAAGTAGGAAGAGGTGATGTCAAGAACAGGTGGTTGGGGTATTCACTTTGGAAAAGACTAGACACTTTATACTCTCTCAAAGTTAGGAGTTGGTATAAATGAGAATTAGGTACATTTGAATGTAGAGGGGAAAAGTCATATATGAGGGTTTGTTTTTTTTTTAACAGTTACTTTTTGAGCATAGAGTTGATGGAGGTAGGCTAGGGGACTTGAGGAGAGTGATGAAAGTGTTACAAATACTGGAGAGAATGGAAAAGGGAAGTGTTTCAACATAAGTGAAAGGATTACTGAGCAGCATCAGGGGCTCATCTGAGATTGGAACTCATAAATTTGTAATCAGTGTGTTTTACAGTTTTCTCTAGTAGTGTTCTGTAGCCAGGAATAAAGCAAAGACAGATTGTATTGAAGATGGATGAGGGAGGAGATAATTGAAGATGTAGGGGAAATGGTTGAAGTAATGGGGTACAGGCTAAGAGACCCAACCAATGGAGAGGGGTGCAGAGGTAATACCAAGCAGTGATTAATTAAAATACTAATTTATTGTTAGTTTGAGGTTATAGTAATTCTGAACCTTATAGTTATTTACTTTTTTCTTAAACTACCATTTCATATTTTCATTCTTGAACCATCTATTTAATACAGACAAGTTTTTTAGCTATTTTGCTTTATTTTCCTAAAATTAAAATTCCTTGAAAGCATCATCTTTCTGTTACTTAACTATTACCTAAGTATTATTGAGTACTTGTTTAGATTATTTGAACACCCTGCCCATTAGGGACCTAGATATAATAAAATATATTTTATTAACAAAGACTGTTAACACTAGATTATTTCTACTCTAGAAAGAAGCAAGGCAGGGATAACCCAAAGCAGTGGATAAATCCAAATGTTATTTTTGTCCTTCTTAGGAATATATTAATATATGATTTCTTCTGGCAATTATTTTCAAAGTGGAGTAGATTATACAGATTTTATCTTAAATTTAGTTTTTGGTATGCGTTTTAATAAGTGTCTAATTTTCATATTTAAGACATATTTATTCTCCAATAACTTTGAATGAGTGATTTTAGGATTTACTTATTAATCTTTGGCCCAGACATCAAGAACAGAATACCAGTGTCTAATCTGGTTCACTTTGACTAATAAAAATTTCAGTAGTAAAACAGTCATAACAATGGCAGAAAGGAGTAAAATAAACCATCCCAGGTATTTTTGGTTTTCATTGAAATTTTTACATGCTAGCGACAGATTTTATCTCAGTACAGTTTTATCATTCATATTCCAGGCCTTAATTAATTTCAGTGGCTGCTATAATATTGTAAGTCTCTGATGAGTACTGGGAAAAAAAGACATTGCTTTTATTTTGAATAATATCTAGACTTAAAAATTAGATATTATTTTATGAGGATATTTATGATTTTAATTCCTGATAAGGATGTCATGTGAAATATCACTTGTTTTATAATCCAATTAAAATATTTAAATCTAAGATTATAAATAGTTATAATTTTTATCCTTCTAGCCAACATTATGTCTTATTATTCCTTGCTGTGACTAAATCAAAAGTAAATAAGCAACTTTGGGAAGCGCGTGCATTCAGAGTTTCCTGCGAGGCACAGGGTCTCATAAATGTCAAATGGGGATGTAAACAAAAAAGAAAATGAGGTCTTTATAACTTTGTTCTTATTTCCTGGGTTCCTTTAGCTTCTTCAATACTCCTTCAATGCTTGAGATGAATATACAATTACTTATTTATCTGATAGCCTCAATTTGTTAATATTTCTTGAAAGTATGTTTAAGTTTTAGTGTCATTATTTAGATCATTGTGATATAGAATTTAAGATTTTTCAAGTACTTTAAAAATTATGATTACACTAGATTTTGTCAAGTGATAAATCTTAAATAGTATAGAAGTGTATTGTTATTTGTGTCTAGGTTGTATGAAAGGAGCTTAACTATACCATTTACCAGAAGTTGGCTCTTAAAATTCCAAAAATGTTATGGAAAGTACTTCTTAGAATATGAGATATTTGAGGCATTTTATAGGCAAACAGCAAGAAACCAACTGAAGAGGGAGATGAAAGATGAAAAAGAAAAAGTAATAAAGAAAGGAGTTGGGCTGAATTTTTACCATGGTTAAAAAAAAATCTGATTTCTGTCAAATTGATCTTTGGTAGGACATTCCAGTATGATTATTTAATTTTTTTCTTGCATATATCAGTACTGCTAAATTTGCCATTTTTTATTTGGTTTAAAAAAAGCAATAGTATTAATTTTTTTCTTTTTATTAAATTTAAACCCAAAACTGTACAAAAATATATCAAAACTATATCAGAAAACTCAATCTAGCTCCAGTGTAAGAAAAAAAATCCCACTTTACCCATATCTTCTCAAATTACAAATAGACATGTTATAAAAGTTCATTTATGAAGACCATTATTTGAATTCAGAACACATTTCCTGTTGAAAGTGCTAAAATGATGGCCCATAGTAGCATATTTATCTCTCATTGCAGCTAAAAAATTATTCCTTTGCTAAGAAAAGTATTAGGTTATTAAATATGAAATGTCTGATTTCTTTAAGTACTAAGTTTGGCAGTTGATATCTCTGACATTTCACTATGGCACTTGTTTTATTTTTATTATGAAGGTACATCCTCATTCTTTCAAACACATGGTTTGGCTTGTGATTATCTTTCAAAATTTTTTTAGAGCAATTTTTGTGGATAAGTCAAAAATTCATGTTATTTTGGATATGAGTTCCATCGTGGAACCAGTGCAGCCCAGACAGCTTGAAATATCAACAAAGTGTTTAGGGAGGATGTGACCATTGAATGCCCAGTACTTCGATGGTTGGAGAAGTTTTGTTCTGGTGATTTTAATCTTGAAAATGAGCCACATGGGCGACCTCAGGCCAAGGCAGATAATGATGAGCTGAAAGCTGTAGTGGAAGCGAATCCATCTCGACCTGCGTGTGAATTAGCAAGTTTTGACATTACTATTCCAATGATACCAGACTGTTTGAAACAAATTGGCAAGGTAAAAAGGTAGATAGGTGAGTACCGCATAAATTAAACGAGTATCAAAAGAGAAATCATATCAAAGCTTGCCTTTCTTTGCTATCACTACATAAAGGCACACTATTTCTACACCATATTGTTATGTGTGATGAAAAATGGATTCTTTTTGACAATCGCAAGTGTTTGGCACAATGATTGGATAAAGATGAAGTGCTGAAACAGTCCAAAAGTGAATATTCATAAAAAAAAAAAAAAGCTGTCTATTTGGTGGTCTAGTGCTGGTGTTATCCACTACAGCTTCATGAAACCTAGTTAATAACGGATGTCTTCTGTAACCAATTGGATGAAATGAAGATGCTTGTGATTAAGCAGCCAAGGTTGGTCAATAGAGACAGGCCAATCCTCTTGCAAGACAGTGCTTGACCACATGTTGCACAAACGATGCTGCTCAAACTACAGAGGCTGGACTTGGAAACTCTGTCATCTGCTGTATTCACCAGACCTTGCAGCAACTGTCTACCACTTCTTCCAGTCTTTGGACCACTTTTTGCAAGGAAAAATGTTTAATTCTCAACAAGCTGTGGAAAATGCCTTCCATGATTTCATCACCACTTGCTCTCCGGGCTGCTTCTGTGCTGGCTTAAACAAACTACTGTTAAGGTCGCAAAACTGTGTCAATAGTTTAGGTACATACTTTAATTAATTGTACTGCATCTAGTTTGAGATATAATAAATTAAACTTTTGATTTGGAATTGGACATTTCATATTTAATGAGCTAATAAATTACACTGATGAAAACATATATTACCTTTTTCCTTGAGGAATAGTTTTCTAGTAGTCTTAGTCTTATAAAATTTTTACCACAATTTTACCACAATTAAATGTTAGTTATTTCTATCATTTAATAGAAGATGAACATAAGTCATAATTAGTTATTAGAGTAAATGTTATTGGTTTAATAATTGATAAGGAGAAAACAGAAAAGGAAAGCACTGGGTACCTGAAATGAGTGCAAGGCAGTAGTGAAATAACTTAGATTTTTTTGTTGGTGCAGAGATGGAGGCATGGAATTTAGAATCAGAAAATCTGAGTTCAAATCCCATCTTCACAATTAACTAGCTAAATGTTATGAAATCAAGTTACTCTTGAACTGATTTCTTCATCCACATGCTGGAGATCATTGATTCATTCACTGATTCCTTCAGAGATGTTTTTCTTACTAAGTTGTTTTGAAGACAGACAAAATAATCTGAATGAAAGCAAGCAATCATGAGTTATTTAGTGTTTAGTCAAATATTAGTGATGACGTAATCCTTCTTCATACTGTCTTTCCATTGCTTCCTTCCCTGCTGTCCTTCTTTCATTGATAACATGTTTTCACTGCACTCCTGATCTAGGACTTCAGAGATCCTTCAGCACTAGTGGTGGAACTGAGGCAATCCAGGTTTGCTCAAGTCCCAGATGATTTCTACACCACTACTCCCTTGGGCAGTAGTAGGGTATGAGGCAACTTTTCTAGGTCAGCTTGCTCATTTTCTCACTGTTGCCTGACCAAGTCCTATCTTTCTCTAGGTGTGGCATAAACCTAAGGTTTCTCATGATCCCTGGGCTTGATAGTCTTTCTTTCTCTCTTTGCTTCCTCTCCCCCCACCCTTTACCACTCCATTACCATGAGTATTTAACTCTGCCCGTCTCCTTTCTCCATCACTTTTTCTTGTTCCTCTTTAATCTCACCCTTCGGTTGGTTTCTTGCCCTTTGCTACCAATATGCTCAGGCCCATTTTCTAAAAGATTCTTGCTCAACCCTTAGTCTTTTTTTCTTTTACCACCAAAGAGATGTTGATATTGTTGCCTTTTGTCCTGAGACTGTGCTAATCCAGTATCCTTTCTCAAGTTAGTAACATCCTTGACCTTTTCCCAGCATGTTGATGATACTGCTCACACTTTCCTCCTTGACAATTCCCCCTTGGTTTCTGTAAGGATGGTATTTCTGATTGCTTTCTTCCTTTCCTCTATCTAAATGTATTTACCCCACCACTTGCTCAGAGCTTTTATTAGCCTTCTTCTGTACTTTCTCCCTTTTCTTTCCTATGACTGTGGTTATCTACTCTATCATTCCTAGAATGTAATTGAACTAGGAGCAGTGATAGAAAATTCAGGGAGGCAGGATTCTGCTCGCTACAAGAAAGAATTTTTTTCCTAAAACAATTATAGTTGTTTTTATAGTAGTAATCTGCTTTTGAAGTAGTTAATTCTTTTATTATTAAAGTTTTCAAGTGGTAGCAGAAAGACCCCTTCTAGGAAGGATTCATATATTAGGTAGAAAGTTGAGCTCAGATATCCTTTTAAAGTCCCATCCAACTTAGATTGTAATTTTTATCTCATCTTCTCTACTCCCATGAATTCAACTTTGACCTTTACTCAGATGTCTTCCAAAGCATTATTTCCAGCCCTTCCCCTATCACCTTCTTCTTGCCAAGCTCAGTTTTTGTCATCAAAATTGCTTCTCTTCTAGGCTATCATGTTTTCTAGCTTCCCATATTCTTTTTCTCCCCTTTATTGCCATGGCAATGAGGATCACTTTTCTATGTTTTGGCTGCTTTTCTGATAGTAAATTATGTCTGCCATATTGGTTTGCTGCCTCCTCTCTCCTCTCACCCTCTCACCGTTCCCCTCCTGCCTCCGGGACTAGGAGTGCTCAAGCAAAGAGAAGGACACCAAAGAAGAGGCTCAAGATCTTAAAGTTTAAATTTATTTTAAAATTTTGTGTGGCACATTCCAAATGTTAATGCTTACTGACCATTTTAAAAGTAAGATGTTTATAATAATAGTCATAGTTGTAATTTATTGAATTTCTAGTATGTAGCAAGTATTGTGCCATGAGCTTACATATGAGTTATTTCTTTTTTTTTTTTTTTTGGAGACAGAATCTCGCTCTTTTGCCCTGGCTAGAGTGCCATGGCATTGGCCTGGCTCATAGCAACCTCAAACTTCTGGGCTTAAGCAATCCTTCTGTCTCAGCCTCCCGAGTAGCTGGGACTACAGGCATGCGCCACCGTGCCCGGCTAATTTTTTCTATATATTTTTAGTTGTGCAGATAATTTCTTTCTATTTTTTAGTAGAGACGGGGTCTCACTCTTGCCCAGGCTGGTCTTGAACTCCTGACCTTCAGTGATCCTCCCACCTCGGCCTCCCAGAGTGCTAGGATTACATGTGTGAGCCACCGTGCCCAGCCCATATGAGTTATTTCATTTAAATCTTACAACATTCCTATGAGGGAGATATTGTTGCTGTTCCATTTTACAAGTGAGGAAACAGACTTAGGAAGGTACAAAAGTTGTCAAAGGTCACACAACTGATAAATGACAGACATCTAACTCACTGTATGGCCATTACTCTTAACCAGTATGTTATATTGTGTTACAAGAAAGGTAGAAATCTAGAATCAAACTTCAGAAAGTCAAGTAATGTTATACAAACAAGAAAATAGATTTTGAACTTAGGTTTTTAGATTATTTTAAATGTATATAAACCTATTGAGATATTCCTAGTGGCTTGTCTGTCCTTACCTCTTTTTCCATGATATTCATTTGTCATTCATTCATTGAACATTCATGCAGTTTATTGAATGCTTAGACTCTGTACCGGATGTGGTATACGAAGGCAAATGAAACAAATATAAATTTACAGTATAGTGAGAGAGACAGGCAACAAGCAGGTAAATACTTATAATTTAAAGAAGTACTAGAAAGACCACAAACTATAATGCTCGTGGTAGAGAATAAGGGGGGGTATGTGTGTTGGATAGGAGGAGTGAAGGGGAAGGATGTGCTTAGAAACGATGGTCAGGAAGACCACAAGGCAGAGATAAACACTATTAACATTTTATTGTAAGCTCTTCCATACATTATATATAGCTATAAAAAGTTTTTATATCAAAATAAGATTGTACTATATATTCTGTTTTGTAATCTCATAATTTAGTTTCTTCAAACAGTAGCCAAACACTGTTTTTAAATTTTCTCACTTTCTATTCTATCCCAACCTCTGTAGTCTGGCTCCCCCCACCAACCGCCCCCACCCCAGTGGAATTGACATTTCTTCTGATGTAACTGGTGACTTCCTAATTGCTAAATCTGAAGTCTTTTTCCCTTATTATTTTATTTGCAAATTCTGGACTGATATTTCTCTCCTCCCTTTTCTCCCACCATCTTGGATGTTTCTTCTTGTCTTTATCACAAACTTTTCTTTATATCTTTCTTTCATTTCTTCAGAAATGTTGGATTCTTCTTAGGTTCTGTACTTGGCCCTCATTTCTTACTAATACTCTCCCACAGTATTCAACACCAGTGTCTTGAAGTCTATAATGACTCACAGTAGATGAAGTCCAAAGTCCTTTGTAAGGTACCACCCAGTTTAAGGAATATTTATTCTTTATTTAAAGAAAAAAGAAATTAACGTTTACTCATATTTGTTATAAGAATTGATACCAGCATCTTCAGTCTGTCCATGTGTCAGATGGTCACATTTCATGCAAGTGAGCAAGCATAAAGGGATTAGCAGTGGTATGTATCTTTCACTTAGTTCATCCTTGTGATATAATATAGTTTACAAGAGTGGTTAAATGGGTTTATAGATTATGTTATCTAGTTTTAACTAAACCAACTCTTGCAAAATGTCCAGTTAACCTAAAATGATTACTGTAGAGAAACCTTGGATGAAAGGTAGTTAATAATGGAAGCACAAGTAAACAACAAAGTGCAGAGCCCAGTTCTCCTTCTACTTGTAGTACAAGCTTTTGAATAGCCATATGTAAAAGTACATAAAAGAGCTGTCAAGCTATGTAGTTGGTGGTTTTTTTAACAAAAAGAAAACATGTTTCAAATTTTCTGATCTTTGGAGAGATGTCATGTGACTGACAATAATATTTAATGAAACAGATAGTTTAAAAAACAATTTATTCCTTCAGGGTGCTTTTTCCTTTTGTTTTTATTTTAAACAATGAGTGAGAAAATAGTTGATTTTCTAGAGACACTCATGCTATGGTGAATGTATTTTGAAAATAGTCCATCTTTTATGTGATTTTTATTACTGAAAATGATGAACTCTTAAAAAACCCAGAAATGAAAATATTTAATCTACTTTAAAAACCTCTAGGTAGTGAGTTGAGAAAGTATAATCAGTGATGTTTCTTTCATTTGGTTCCGCATACACTTGTGAGATAATCTTTCTACAACAGGCATTAGAGCCAGGTATTAAAATAAATTGAACCTAGAACCAAATCTTTGAATTGCCATTTCATAAAGTATTGAATTAAGATTTTTAATTATAATGAGTTACAGTGAATCACATTGTTATCAGTTAAAACTAGTGAGAGTAAAAAGGGTTTTTTTGGTACCATTAATTAATAAAATCAAGATTATTTAAAAAAAGTCTTTCCTCTATCTCATCTTTTCATTTAGTATAGTTTTATGTTGCACATAATATATTAATACAGTGGTACCCTATATAATTTATAAATGGTGTTTGCTTAAATACTTTTAAGCTGTTGGGGTAGATAATGAAAACATTTGTAGACTACTGATACAGACAAGCACTTCAAGTTCAAAGGAAGGCTAGCTTTGTCGGTTATAGTTACTAGAAAAGATTCATGGTGGAGGTGGGTATAAAGCAGAAGCTGAACTTTTATAGTTGTCAAAAAGTCCCAAAACAATAGATGCTGGTGTGGATGTGGCTAGGAACACTTATACACTGTTGGTGGGACTGCAAACTAGTGCAGCCTCTATGGAAAATAGTATGGAGATTCCTCAAAGAACTAAAAGTAGACCTACCATTTGATCCAGTGATCCCACTACTGAGTATTTACCCAAAGGAAAAGAAAAAATCATCAGAAAGACACCTGAACTAGGTTGTTCATTGCAGCACAATTCATAATCACAAAGATGTGGAATCAAACCAAATGCCCATCAATTCACGATTGGATTAATAAAATTTGGTATATGTATACCATGGAGTATTACTCAGCCATAAAAAATGAATTAATACCTTTTACCACTATCTGGATGGAACTGGAGACCATTCTCCTAAGCGAAATATCTGAAGAATGGAAAAACAAACACCACATGTACTCACTATTAAATTGGAACTAACTAATGAGCAGTCACGTACACAGATGGAAGTGAAACTCAATGGAAATCATGCAGGTAGGAGGGGGAAGAAGGGAATGAGTGAAATCACACCTAACGGGTACAGTGTACACTATCTGGGCGATGCACACACTTTTAACTTTGACTCAAACTGTACAAAAGCAATCCATGTAACCAAAACATTTGTACCCCCATAATATTCTAAAATTTAAAAAAAAAAAAATACCAGTCAAGATATTAAGTTTTAATATAACATACCAATAATTATATTAAATATAAATGGTCTAAATATACCAATTAAAAGGTTGTAAGATTGTATTACTCAGCCATAAGAAAAGATGAATTAATACCTTTTGCAACAATTTGGATGGAACTAGAGACCATTCTCCTAAGTAAAGTGTCTCAAGAATGGAAAAACAAGCACCACATGTACTCACTATTAAATTGGAACTAACTGATGAGCATGTATGTGCATAGAGGGAAGTAAAACTCAGTGAAAATCACCCAGGGGGGAGGGGAGTAGAGTGGAGGGGTGCACACCTACCTAACAGGTACTATGACCACCATTTGGGTGACGAGCACACCTTTAGCTGGGACTCAAGCATTACAAAAGTGATCCATGTAACCTATTAATAAACCATTTGTACCCCTTTAATATTTTAAAATAAAAAAAATAATAGCACTTAATATACAGTTGGCCTTCTGTATCCATGGGTTCAATAAACCATGGATCAAAAATATTTTAAAAAATTGCACCTCTACTCAACACGTACAAATTTTTTCCTTGTTTCTAAGATAGTATAACAACGATTTATTTAGCATTTGCATTGTATTAGGTATTATAAATAATCTAGAAATGATTTAAAGTATACGGGAGGATATGTATAGGTTATATACAGATACCATACTGTTTTAGATGAGAGACTTGAGCATCTGCAGATTTTGGTATCTGAGGGAGGTCCTAGAATCAAGCCCCTGGTGGACACTGAGGAACGACTGTATATTGCTCCTGATTAACAAAGTAATTCATTTTTGTAGGAGAACATTTGGAAAACTGAAAAAAGCAGAACAAAAATTACAGGTAAATGAAATGAAAATTTCTTGTAATTCTGATATTGTGATACATGTAACTGCAGTCTTTTTTGCAAATATGTATGCTTATTTTAAGTTAGGAAATTGGGATCATACTGTATGTATTGTTTTGAAAACTGTTTCCACTTAACAGTATATGGCAAACATTTTTATGTCATTAAATATTCTGTAATCCTGTTAATTTTTAATTGGGTAAAATATACATAGCATAAAATTTACCATCTTAACTATTTTTAAGTGCCTTTTTCAGTAGTATTAAACATATTCATGTTGTGCATAAAGCCCCAAAACTTTTCATCTTGCAAAACTGAAACTTCATACTTATTAAACAACAACTCCCTATTTTCCCCTCCTCCCTGCTCCTGGCAACCACCATTCTATTTTCTGTCTCTGAATTTGACTACTTTAGGTACCTCATATAAGGTAATCACATGATATTTGTCTTTTTGTGACTGGCTTATTTCACTTAGTATAATTTCCTCAGGGTTCATCCATGTTGTAGCATGCATCAGAATTGCCTTCCTTGTGAAGGCTGAATAACATTCCATTGTATGTACATACCACATTTTATTTACTCTTTCATTTGTCAGTGGACACTTGAGTTGCTTCCATCTCTTGGCTATTGTGAATGATGTTGTTATGAACATGGGTGTACAAATACTTTCTTGAGACCTTGCATTCAATACTTTTGAGTATATACCCAGAAGTAGAATTGCTGGATCATGTAGAGATTCTATTTTTAATTTTTTTAGGAACTGCTATAATTTTTTTCCATAGTGGCTGCACCATTTTACATTCTTACCAACAGTGCACAAGGGTTCCAATTTCCCTATGTCCTCACCAACACTTGTTTTTTGGTTGGTTTTGTTTTGTTGATAGTAGCTATCCTAATAAGTATGAGGTCTGCAGTCCTGTTTTTCATGGCAGTGTAATTCATTGTTTGGTTGTACTATAGGTTATTAACAAATTCCTTCTTATATAGAGTTTGGTTGTTTCAACTTTTTTACTCTTAAAAATAATGCTGGGATTATTTTTATTCGTATTTTCAAATGTGTATATATTTGTTTTCTTAGGATGTTTAATGTGGAAATGAAACTTAAAATGACCTTTGAAGGGAGAAGAGTCATTAGACAGGTAGAAATATGTTATGAATATTCCAGGAAGGGTATAGTCTTGACAAAGACCCAAGCCTGGATAGCATGATAAATTTGAAAGACAGGCCAGCCTCTCTAGAATAGAGGTTATCCATAGGTAATAGGAAATAAGGCTAAAAACAAAGATAAGTATTAGATTGTGAAAAGCCTTGAGGACCAGTTTATGAAGCTTGGGATTTGTTTGGGAAGTAATGAATGAATAATCATTAAAGAAGTATGACAGGATGAAAACTTTCCAGAAGATTAATCCTAAAGCAATGTGCAGAATAATTTAGACTGGTAGCAGAGAGACCAGTTAGAAGATCACAGTGTGATAGAAGCACGATAGAGGTCAGGTAAGTTTAGATTTTATAAAATAAGGTCTCACTTTTGATAAATAGGAGAAGGGAAATAAAATGATTAGTTAATATATATTTATATATTAACTACTCTGGTAAAATGTTTTGTATAGATTGAAATAGTAGGCCAAAAATAAATAAATAAATAAAGACTTGCTATTACCTTACCTGTAATAGGCAATCTCATGGATAGTTCAGAGTTGACTATAAATTATTTTGTAATATCAATGTTCTCTATAAGCAGTTACTATTACAGTGTAGAAGTAAGGGAAAACATTTTTCTATATTAGGGTAATGCCTATGACAAGTGTTTCTCTGTCTCAGATGTCTTCTCATTTAGACTTTAAGGAATTCCAGATTCTATATATGGTATTATTCTTCTGCAGCATAAAAATTTGAATGTGATCTATTGATAGGTTCCCCCTCTTATTTGAAGTTGTACAATAATGCCATCTTGAGGTAGATTAAATAACAGTTACAAATTAAATGTTTTTCCTTTTCTTGTATTTTGCAATATTTATTTAATATTTCACAAATATGTAAAGTTTCTTTCCCCAAAATTTTTATTTTGAAAATTTTAGAACATGAAGAAAAATGAAAGAACATGAAATACTGTATTTCACTTAAAGTGTTGTAAACATTTTCCCATATTTGCTTTATCTATGTATATTTTCTTGCTGAATCATTTGAAAGTAAGTTGCACATGACATCATACTTCACTCTTAAATATTTTGTTATTTTGCTAAGCATAAGGACATTTTTCTATAATCTCAATACCATTAACATACCGAAGAAAATTAATAATTTAAAAATATCATCTAACACCCAGTCCATATTCAAAATTTCCCAGTTATCCCAAGAATGTATGAAAGTCAGTATTTTCTTTTTGAACCAGGATCCTGTCAAGGCTCACATATTGCCTTTAGCTGTTGCCTCTTTATTTATTTTAATCTTGAATAGTTCCCCACCTTTTTAAAATGACTACGTGTCCAGCCCAGTTTTCTTCTAGAATATTTCACATTCTCAGTTTGTCTGATTGTTTCTCCATGTTGTAGTTTAAACCTTACTATTTTATTCCCCTCTATTTCCCATATACTGGGAAGGTGGGTCTAGAGCAGGGATTCTGAAACTTGGGTTCACAGACTCCATAAGGTCTGTGGATAGAATTCAGAGAGTCTGTGAACTTTGGATGGGGAAAAAATTATATCTTTATTTTAACCTATCTTTGACTCTGTGGTTCTCAAGTGGGGTGATTTTGTCCTCTCCTTCCCCAACCTTGGACATTTGGCTATATCTGTAGGCATTTTCAGTTGTCACAATTGGGTGGGTAGGAGGATGCTACTGGCATTAAATAGAGGCCAGGGATGTAGCTAAAGATCCTACAGTGTACAGGAGAGCCTCACCAACGAAGAATTATACAGTTCAAAATGTCAGTGGTGTCAAGGTTGATAAGCCCTGTCCTAACTGGATTTTAGCATTTCCTTTGATTATAAATATAGGAAACTCTTAACGGGCACAGCATGTACAATACAGTTACAGTACCTGTAGCTTTGTCACCAGTAGAAATTTCAGGTGTTTTCATATTACGCACGTATCTCAGACTACCACTTAGGCTCATTTATTGCCTAGAAATTAAGGTAGTTATCAGATTCATATTACTAATAAGCAAAAATATTATTATAATTGGAAAAGTATTTTGGTACCTGTATTTCAGCATCCATTGTAATCTTGTGTATGCATTTTTTTTGCATTTAAAAACATTATTAAATTAAAATAGCAGTGTACTATTTTGGAATGAATATCTAATATTAAGCAATAGATGTTCCACACAAATACATTTTTCACATGTGGCCTACCACTTTAAGTGTCAAAATGTGTTTATTTTAGCCATCTTATTTGAGGAAATTAATAAAAATCTTAACAGAGTCAATCTTAAATTTAGAATTATCTTCACCAAAGATTTAGCATATATGATTCTGTTATATAATATTTCCTGTCCTTTAGATATTTGTTCTCTCTTGAATACGTGTAAGCTTTCATACAGAAACAACGTATAGTTAATGTGTATGGATGTAAATGCAACAGGCCAGTGATGCCTTTCAAACAAAGGCCCTAATTAATTTTCCCGAATATCGTTTTCATTACAGAACTCTCTTGACTCCAAATGATGGCTCCTTATTGCTTAGAGAACCAACTGCAATCTAGTTGTACTCTGTGTGTGTTTGTGTATGTGTAAGTGTAAATATAACTTATTTGTCAGTACTTCCCAATGCAAGCATTTCTCTGTAGCCAGGTCAGTTTCCACTATAGTCAGTTCCATAGTCTTATGATTCATTATTCTATGTTTCTAAACTTTATTTATGCTATTGTTTGCTTTCTGTTTAAGGGTCTTGAGGAAGTTACTTATCTTTGGGTATTTTCTTAGCAGTTTATTTCTTATCTTATGGTTTCAGTGAATGGTGTAATTGGTTATGTTGCCTTTGCATTGAAAGTACTGAGATAGATATACAAGGAAGTCTGGGACATTTAGCTTTCCAGCAAACTAGAGGGAAGTTAGAGTGGATGAACTATTTGTCACAGGTCCCAGCCTTATATCTCTGCTCCTTATTTCCGACTCTTATTTTTCTATTCACCAGATTTCCTAACTTGGCTTTTTTTTTTTTTTTAACTTGCTAAACCACATAATCTTTCTGGGACTTGCTATACTTATCTCTATTATGATAGAACTTAGACTAGGTGATCTCTATACATTTCAGTAATAAAAGAATACATGTTCTTCAATATCCAGTTTCAGTATAGCTTCATTTATAAAGTCTTACCTGACGCTGTAGCCTATGTTACGTTGTCTTACCCCACAAATTCTTTTAGCATTTACTAAAAAATGTAGACATGTGTTTTGCTTACATACATTTGTTTTGATTACTTAATGCAATTGCAAGCTCCTTGAAAAATGACACTTCTTTTTAAAATAATTTAATTACTAATGATTTTATAATCATGTTACTACAGGGCAGTCACATAATAATTAAGATCATGATAGCCAACATCAGTGAACTCTAACTTTGAGGCGGGCATTATTTTCAATGCTTTATTAATATCCATTTGCATAATTCACATAAGATGTTTATATCTCTTTTCATCTCTATTCTACTGATGAGGAAAGGTACACAAAAGTTAAGTCAATTTCCTCATGGTTATACTACTGGTGAGTGAAGGTGAGATATGAACCCAGGCTGTAATGCATAATTACTATATACTTGTTGAATGAATGGAATGTTTTCATCTTTAATATATATTGAGTGCAACATTGCTATCTTTTGTACTTTGGATAAAAGACTAAGTAAGGATGTTTCAGTTTGGGAAGTTTTTTTTAAAACAAGGACTAATAATTTCTTAGCAAACTAAGTATTTTGATCAACTTTCTCAACAACAAATATTCAAATTGCCTACTTTGAGGGATTTTGAAAAATGCTTGTTTTTTTTTTTTTGTGAAGAGTTTGTGAACTGCATAATACTTACAGATCAGTTTTGATTTGTATTGTGTCTTTATTATTTGTTTCTTACTTATTTTCAGTTGAGTGGTGATTTTATGCAATGGCTTCAAGCCACAGTTCTTCACCAGTGCCTCAAGGAAGCAGCAGTGATGTTTTCTTTAAAAAAGAGGTAGATCCAACAAAACACATTCGACCTGTGCAGTCACTGCCAGATGTGTGTCCCAAGGAACCCACAGGTAATTTTTTTTTCTTTTCTTTTCTTTCCTTTCTTTCTTTCTTTCTTTTTTTTTTTTAGAGTTTTTACTGATGATTTGTATTACCTTTAAATGAATAGTCAAGTTTCATATACCTACCTTAGAAGAATAAATTTTACAATGTTAAAAATAAAGAGACATAAATGATTTGGAAATGATTGGGAAATTGGAATATAGTTCTTTTCATACATTTCATACATTACTTATATAAACTGAGAAAGTGTTGAAGGTACAGATTGAAAGCTGCTTAATTAAAACATAGTACAATCAGTCCTCATTATTTGTAGATTCGATATTTGCAATTCTCATAGTCCTTAAAATTTATATGTAACCCCAAAATCAATACTTGTGGCACCTCTGTAGTCATTTACAGACTTGCACAGAGCAGTGAAAAGTTTGAATTACCTGACACGCATGTTCCCAGCTGGGGTTGCACAAGGCAAAGCTCTGCCTTCTTGTTTTGGCTCTCATACTCTAAACAAGTGTTCTTTTTGTGGCTATTTAGTGCCACATGTTTTGTGCTTTTTGTTGGTGATTTTGCTGATTAAAATGGCCCCTAAGCATAATGTTGAAGTGCTGTCTAGTGTTCATAAGTGCAGGGAGGCTGTGATGTGCTTTATAGAGGAAATACATGTGTTATATAAGCTTCATTCAGGCATGAGCTTTAGTGCTGTTAGCCATGAGTTTAATGTTAAGGAATCATGGATATATACTGAATAAGATGTCTTTAAATAGAAACACACACAAAACAAGGTTATATATTGATCAGTTGATGAAACTGTTGTGAACAGAGGCTCCCAGGAACCTAACGCTTTATTTCTCTAGGAGCAGTGTTTCAATATTTGCTAATGAAGTGTTCAAGGTGACTTTATAGAATAAAACTACTGTGAATAATGAGAATCAACTATATATTTTTCGTTCCTCTATAGTTAATGCTATAGGAAAATTTATGTCACCTAATTATAAGTTAAACAAAGTATATTTTAACCAGGAGTGCCTACCATAATTCAACGGAAAAAAGGCCTACCTCTAAACAACACTGGTATTAAAGGATAGAAAATATATTATGGAGGGTAGCAGAGTTTTGATGTTGAAAAAAATGATAGAAAAATTGTACATTAAGGAAAAGAATTAATGAAAGACTGACTTGTAGTACCTTTCACTCCACCCTGCAGCTATAACTCTTCAAATTTTGCATATCCTTTATCTTGTTTTCATACCCTTGGCAATTGATGCTGGAAGCTGAAGATTATTTAATCACATTGATTTTTTTAAAAATCATTTACCATGGAAGAGATAGTTTAGTTGGTTTGTATTTTTAGAATCTAAGCATTTTTAGTTTTCTGGGATGTACTTTCAAAGTTCTCTTGTTTACTTTTTGCAGGTGATTCAAATAGTTTATGTGTTGCCCCATCTCTAGTTACAGATCAACATAGATGGACTATATATCATTCCAAAGTAAATCTCCCAGCAGCATTAAATGATCCTAGATTAGCAAAAAGAGAATCTGACTTCTTCACAAAAACATGGGGACCGGACTTTGTGGACACTGAAGTCATACCTTCATTCTACCTCCCACAGATCAGCAAGGAACATTTTACAATATATCAACAGGAAATCTCTCAGGTAATATCTGATCTTGAAGTTAGTTATAGTCAGGTCAAAAGTAATAGAAAGATTTTTAGTTTGATTTATTGTAGATTTTTGACCAATAATCTTTGATGAACCTGTAGTATTCTTTTTTGTTTATACAAATTCTGTCCTGGGTTGCATTTAATTCTTTGTGTAGATACATTTTAATACATTTCTTTTACATACTGTAGTGATTTTTCAGAATTACATATTTGCTTTTTTTTGCCTTTTCTTAAAATTTCAAAATATTAAAAGGGTACAGATGTTTTGTTACATGGCTTGTAAATGTGCCCATCACCTGAATAGTGTTTGTTGTACCCATTAGGTGGGTTTTTGTCCCTTCCCT
Organism: Eulemur rufifrons; assembly: GCF_041146395.1. NCBI lineage: Eukaryota > Metazoa > Chordata > Mammalia > Primates > Lemuridae > Eulemur > Eulemur rufifrons. The sequence continues at coordinate 65,801,628 of NC_091001.1, forward strand.
CCTCCCTCTTCCTTCCCCCTGTTTGATTTCCAGTGATTTTTACTTCTGTCTGTGTATTTGTGTGCCTATCAGTTAGTTCCAGTTTATTAGAGAGTACATGTGGTGCTTGTTTTTTTATTCTTGAGATACTTTGCTTAGGATAATGGTCTCCAGTTACTTCTGTATAGCTGCAACAGGCATTTAATTAATCCTTTTTTATGGCTAAGTAGTACTTCGCAGTATACATATACCACATTTTGTTAATCCACTCATGAATTGACATGCATTTGGGTTGATTCCAGATCTTTGCAATTGTCAGAATTACACATTTCTAGTAGTCCTAAGATTCAGCATGAAACCTATCCTACCTACAAAGGAGAAAATGGTTCTATTAGGCCTATAAAACTCAGATGATTTGTGAGGTTTTAATAGAGCATTCTAGCTCTAACAGATAGCCTATCTCTATACATAATTATAACTCTAAACTCAGTCTGAGAGCAAGAAGTGAGTAGCGCTAAGTTTGAGATGGCCTATTATTCATTTTAGAGTCTTACAAAGTGGCTGTTTTCAATATAATTGTAGTTACTATTTCAGTTTTTTTAAAAAATCATTAAAATGGTACAGCGGGTATTTATTTACAGTCTTATAGCTATTCCCTTTTTATACTTTTTTCATTATCAAGCCTAATTTGAATTTAGCTGATTTTATTTTACTTGATTACTTTATTCCTTTTACGATTTGGAGATAGGCTGAATATGGCTATATTATTTACATTAATGCTATACAGTATCTGGTTCATTTTTATTGCTATCAAATATTTTTATACAGAACCTGTAAATTTTATTTATCTTTGTATGTGTATATTGCCATATACTGTCTAGAGTTTTTGTGTTCTGTTTTCAATGATCAGATCTAACTGGATGTTGAAGTGGATGAGCTTTAATATATTCTCTTTTTGATGGTTTCTAACTTTATACTTTGTACTCATATAATAACTTATAATTTGGCTTTATTTATCCATTTATTGATCAAATATTTATTGAGTGACTTCTGTGTGCTAGGTACTGTTCTAGACACAAGGTATACAGCTGAGACGAAAACAGACATAAGTTCCCTCTCATGCAAAGATTATGTTTCTAGCAACGGATATAAACAATAAACCATAAAGCAACCACTGAAATAGCAAAACAAAGAATATTAGCTATTAAACCAACAGAAGAGAGAAATGGGATCAAAAAATTCTCAGTCCAAACAAAGACTTAAAAAGTGTAAAAGCACCACATGTACTCGCCATCAAATTGGTACTAACTGATCAACACTAAGGTGCTCACATGGAAGTAATATGCATTGGGTGCTGGTTAGGTGGGAGGGGGGTGGTGGGGGTGGGTAGACTCAAAACTAATGGATGTGGAGTGCACTATATGAGGAAAGGACAAGCTTGTAGCCCTGGCTTGGGCAAGGCAAAAGCATTATATGTAACCAAAATGTTTGTACCTCCATAATATTCTGAAATAAAAATAAATAAATAAAATAGATATTGGAAAATATTTTTAAAAAAGTAAAAAAGGACAAAAATGGATGAGATGTAAATGTCAAGAAAATAAATGTCTAGATGATAGTCTTAAGCCTACCATATAAATAATTACATTAAATGTAAATGGTTTAAGCACCCCAATTAAAAGGTAGAGATTATGGGGTCTAATGAGAAAGCAGCATCCAACTATATGCTGTGTATAAGAAGCACACTTTAAATACATAGGCAGGCTAGGCACAGTGGCTCATGCCCATAATCCCAGCACTTTGGGAGGCTAAGGTAGGAGGATCAGTTGAGGCCAGGGGTTTGAGACCAGCCTGGACAACATAGTGAGATCCCATCTCTACAAAAGGTAAAAAAAAAATCAGCTGGGCATGGTGGCGTATGCCTGTAGTCCCAGCTATTCAGGAGGTTGAGGCAGGAGGATAGCTCGAGCCCAGGAGTTTGAGGTTGCAGTGAGCTATGATGATGCCACTACACTCTAGCCTGGACAACAGAGTGAGACCCTATCACAAAAAAAAAAAAAAAAAAAAAGGGCACAAAACAGTTAAATATAAGAGAATGGAAAAAGATATGCCATGCTTAACACTACTAAAAAGGAAACGGGAATGATTGTATTAATATCAGACAAAGTAAATAGATTACAGAGCAAAGAGTATTACCACATATAGAGAAGGTGGTTTTATAATGATAAAGGGGCCTGTTAATCAAGACGACATAATTTTAAGCATTTATGCCCCTAATAAAAAGATACATAAAACAAAAATAGAGAATTTTATGGACAATTAGACATTCACAATTATAGTTGGAGATTTCAATACTCTCTCTCAATAAATGATAGAACAAGCAGATAGAAAATCAGCAAGGATATAATAGACTTGAACTATCAACCAGTTTGGTCTGAGTTGAAGGAACACATTGCAAGAGCACTCCATGCAACACAGCAGAATACACCTTATTCTCAAGCGTTAATGAAACATTTATCAAGATAAAGTATATTCTGGGCTTTAAAACAAATGTTAATACTTTTTTAAATTTCAAAATATTAAGGGGGTACAAATGTTTTTGTTACGTGGATAGCTTTTATAATGCTTATATCAGGGCTATTAGTGTGCTCATTACCCAAATAATGTTCATTGTACCGATTAGGTAGGCTTTTACCCCACCCCTCAAATGTTAATACATTTTAAAAGGCTTCAAGTCATACAAAATATGCTCTCTGGCCACAATACAATTAAATTAGAAATTAATAATGTGAAAAAGTCTGTGGAAAATCCACAAATATTTGGAAACCAAAACTTTATGCTTCTAAATAAAATGTGGGTCAAAGAGGAAAGTAATGTGAACTGAATGGCAATGAAAACAACGTATCAGGATTTGTGGGATGATGCTCAAGCAGTACTTAGGAAGAAATTTATAGCTCTAAATGCATATATTAAAAAAGAAGAATAATTTCAAGTCAATTACCTCAGCTTCTACGTTATGTTGGGAAAAGAAGAGCAAATTAAAACTAAAGCAAAGAGAAAAATAATAAACATCAAAGTCCAAATCAGTGAAATAGAAATTAGAGAAACAATAGAGAAAATCATTGAAATGAAAAGCTGATTTTTTGAGAAGATCAATAAAATTGATAAACCTTTGGCAATACTGATCAGGAAAAAAGAGAGAAGACATAAATCACCAATAACAAGAATGAGAAAGATGACATCACTACAGATTCCACAGAGATTACAATGCTAATAATGAAATGTTGTGAATAACTTTATGCCAATAAATTCAACAACTTAGATCAATTGACAAATTCCTTGAATAACACAATTATCAAAGCTCTTTCAAGAAGAAATAAATAACCTCAATAGCCTCATATTCATTAAAGAAATTGACCTGTAAATACCTTCCCATGAAGAAAACTCAAGTCCACATGGCTTCACTGGTGAATTCTACCAAACATATAAGGGGAAAATAATACCAAATCTACACAATTTTTTTTAAGTTTTGGCCAAGATGTGGTGGACAGGGCTGGTACTAAGATGAGGCTGGGTAAGTGAGCAAATTGTGAGGGGCACCAGAATGTGAGAGTGGGTATCTCTTTAAATACTGGACCTTATGCTTCTTGCTTGCCTCACCCTATCTCCAGCCCTTGTGGAGTAACTGGACCTCTCAAATACTGCTGGTGAGAATTTAAAGTGTTACATCCTCTTTGGAAAACAGTTTGGCAGTTTCTTAAAATGCTAATTATACTTCTGATTTGGCGTGTAAGGAGCTTAGAAGTCACTTTTGTTCTCACAACAAGAAAAAATCTGAGCAAACTGAAAATCAGCAACTGAGAAGCACTTATGAAGGTTACAGTCCAGGGACACAATCTCACTAAGACTGAAACCTAATCATAAGGTCATAGAATGCTTCCCCTCCCTTCACACCTTCCCACCATTCAGTGGGGTACCTGAATAATAACGAGAATACAACTGAAAGAAAAGAACTACGTGTCTCAGACTTACTTAAGAAGTCTGTAGGGAAGCTCAAAGATAGCAGGAGAGATCAAAAACAAGGACACCAGAGGAAATTTTAGCCTCTGTCACCTGCAGCTATAGCAGTCGTTAAATAACCCCTCACTCTTATTCAGATAAAGCCTCCCACTAAAGGCCTGTTTACATCAGTTCTTTTTAACTTTAGTACATCATATTTGGCTTCCAACAAAAAATTACAGTGCATACTAAAGACAAAAAACACAGTTTAAAGAGAGAGAGCAAGCATCAGAACCAGACTCAGATATGGCAGCAGCGTTGGAATGATCAGACTAGAAATTTAAAAGAACTATGATTAATATGCAAAGGGCTATAATGGAAACCATAAAAAATAAGCAAGAATGGATGAGTAATGTAAGCAGAGCAATGGAAACTTTAGGAAAGAATCAAAAGGAAATGTTACAAATAGAAGATACTGTAACAGAAATGAAGAATGCCTTTGATGAGTTAATCAATAGACTTGAAATGGCAGAGGAAACAATCAGTGAGCTTGAAGAAATGTTGATAGAAACTCACTAAATTTGTGGGATGCAGTGAAAGCAGAACTTCAAGGAAAATTTGTAGCATTGAATGCGTATATTAGAAAAGAAGAAAGATTTTAAGTTAATAGTCTAAGTTTCTACCTTGGGAAATCAGAAAAAGAAGAGCAAATTAAATCTAAAGTAAGTGGAAGAAAAGCAATAATAAAAATCAGAGCAGAAATCAGTGAAACTGACAATAGTAAATCACTAGAGAAAAATCAACGAAACTAAAAGCTGGTTCTTTGAGATCAATAAAATTGATAAATGTTTAGCTAGGTTAAGAAAAAAAGAGAAGACATAGCTACTAATATCAAAAATGAAAGAATATTGTGAACAATTCTGTGCCCACAAATTTGATAGTGTAGATAAAATGGACTAATTCCTTGAAAGGCACAATCTATCAAAACTTACACAATAAGAAATAGATGTTCTGAATAGGCCTATATTTATTAAAGAAATTGCATCAATAATAATCTCTCAAAAGAGAAAGCACCAGCCTTTCTGTTGGGTTCACTGGTGAATTCTACCAAACATTTAAGCAAGAAATTATACTAATTCTTTACAATCTATTTCAAGAAATAGAAGCAAAGAAAGTAATTTGATTCTGTTGGGCCAGTATGAATCTAATACGAAAATTGACAAAGAAATTACAAAAAAGAGCACTATAGACTAATAATATCTCTCATGAACATGGATGCAAAAATTCTTAACAAAATATTAGAAAATTGAACCTAACAATGTATGAAAAGAATTATATACCAAGACCAAGTAGGACTTATTCTAGATATTCACGGCTGGTTCACTATTTAAAAAGCAATTAATATAATCCATCACATTAACAGGCCAAAGAAGAAGAATCATATAATTGTATCAATAGATATAAAGAAAACATTTGATGAGATTCAGTATCCATTCATTATAAAAAATAAACTCTCAGCAAGCTAGGAATAAGAGAGAACTTCTCAACTTGATAATGAGCATCTACAAAAACCCTATAGCTAATGATGGAAAACTAGATGCTTCCCACTAAGATCAAAATAAAGGTAAGGATGTCCCCTCTCAACACTTCTTTTCAAAATTGTACTGGAAGCCCTAACTAATGCGATATGACAGAAAAGGAAATAATAAATATATAGATTGGGAAGGAAGAAATAAAACTTTGTTTGCAGATAATATGATTGTCTATGTAGAAAATCCCAAGGAGTCAAAAAAAGATATTCCTGGAACTAAGTGACTATAGAAAGGTTGCAGGATACGAGGCTAATATAAAAAAGTTAATCACTTTATTACGTACCAGCACTGAATAATTAGCATTTGAAATTAAAAACACAGTGCCAATTACAATAGCATCAAAGCAAATGAAATACTTATATATACATCTAATTATATATAAGATTTATTTGAGGAAAACCATAAGACTCTGATGAAAGAAATGAAAGATCTGTATAAATGGAGAGATATTCCATGTATGTGGATAGGAAGGCTCAATATTGTCAGGATATCTCTTCTTCCCAACTTAATCTATCGATTCAACATAAGCCCAGTTAAAATCCCAGCAGTTTGTTTTGTGGATATTAAGAAACTGATTCTAAAGTTTATATAGAAAGGGAAAAGACCCAGAATAGCTAACATAGTATTAAAGGAGAGGAACAAAGTCAGAGGACGGACACTACCCAACTTTAAGACTTCCTGTAAAGCTACAGTAATCAAGACAGTGTGTTATTGGTGAGAGAGTAGACATATGGATCAATAGATCAGAATAGAGAATGCAGAAGTAGACCCACACAAATATAGTCAACTGATTTTTGACACAGAGGCAAAGGCAATTCATAGAGAAAGGATAGTCTTTTGAAGAAATGGTACGGAAATAATTAGACATCTACATGCCAATAACAACAACAAAAAAAAGTAGACACAGACCACTTTATGCTGTCCGTGGAAATTAGCTCAAAATTGATCATAGACTTTGGTGTAAAACACAAAGCTGTAAAACTTCTGGAAGATAAAATAGGACAAACTGTAGGTGACCTTGGGTTTGGCAATGATTTTTTAAATATGAAACCAAAAAAATACAATGCACAAAAGAAAAACTTGAAAAATTAGACTTCAATAAAATTAAAAAGTTCTATTCTGTGAAAGACACTGTTAAGAGAATGAAAAGACAAGCCAAAGACTGGGAAAAATATTTGCAAAACACAGATCTGTTAAAGAAGTGGTACCCAGAATATACAAAGGAGATTTAAAACTCAACAATAAGAAAACAAAAAATCCAATTAAAAAATGAGCAAAGGACTTGAATAGACTTTTCTCCAGAGAAGATATACAGATGTCCAATTAACACATGAAAAGATGGTCAATGTAATTAATGATAAGTTTTATGTTATGTATATTTTACCACAACAAAAAGATGGGTAAAAAAAATTTGAACAGGTACCTCACCAAAGAAGATATGCAGATGGAAAAATCACCATATGAAAAGATGAACATCAAATGTCATTAGAGAATTGCTAATTAAAGCAATGAGATGCCACTACGTATTTATTAGAATGGTGAAAATTCAAAACACTGACAGCACCAAATGTTGGCAAAGATGTGGAGCAACAGGAACTCTCATTTATTGCTGGTGGGAATGCAAAATGATACTGCCACTTTGGAAAACAGTCCTGTAGTAATTGACAGAATTGCTACCAGAACTCTGAACACTGATAGCCCAGTGCTTTTCTTGTTACACACTCCACTTTCCCAGGTATCCTTTTAATGATACCTCTGAAAAGATAACAATGTTGTTGTTAGTGGTCATTTAATTCTAAATCAGTGGGTTTTTTTAAAGTTATTCACAGAAAGTGTGAATAACTACTTTCTATCTTTGTATCTTAGATATAGAGGTTTTCAAATTTTCTTCCTTGATTTAAAAAAATCATTCTCTTAGACACAGACCAGTGGAACAGAACTGAGAATCCACATATAAAACCCATCCTCATATAGCCATCTAATCTTTATCAAAGCAGACAAAACACTAGAGAAAAGATTCCTTATTCAATAAATGGTGCTGGGAAAACTGGATAGCCACATGTAGAAGACTGAAACAAGACCCACACCTTTCACCTCTCACAAAAATCAAATCACGGTGGATAGCAGACTTAACCTAAGGTGTGAAACTATTAGAATTCTAGAAGAAACTGTGAGAAAAACTCTTATAGACATTGGCCTAGGCAAATAATTTATGAAGAAGACCCTAAAGGCAATCACAGCAACAACAAAAATAAATAAATGGGGCCTGATTAAATTAAAAAGCTTCTGCGCAGCCAAAGAAACTGTCATGAGAGCAAACAGACAACCTACAGAATGGGAAAAGATTTTCAAGTGCTACACATCCGATAAAGGACTGATAACTAGAATCTATTTAGAACTCAGGAAAATCAGCAAGAAAAAATCAAACAACCCTATCAAAAAGTTGGCAAAGGACATGAATAGAAACTTTTCAAAAGAAGACAGAAGAATGGCCAAGAAACATGAAAAAATGCTCAACATCTCTAATCATCAGGGAAATGCAAATCAAAACCACAGTGAGATATCACTTATCTCCAGTGAGAATGGCCTTTATCAAAAAGTCCCCAAACAATAAATGTTGGCCTGGATATGGAGAGATAGGAACACTCATACACTGCTGGTGGGACTGCAAATTAGTGCAACCCCTGTGGAAAGCAATATAGAGATACCTTAAACAGATACAAGTAGACCTACCATTTGATCCAGCAATCCCATTACTGGGCATCTACCCAAAAGAACAAAAGACATTCTATAAAAAAGACATCTGCCCTCAAATATTTATAGCAGCACAATTCACAATTGCAAAGATGTGGAAACAACCCAAGTGCCCATCAATACATGAGTGGATTAATAAATGTGTTATATGTATACCATGGAGTACTACTCAGCTATAAGAAACAATGGTGATATAGCACCTCTTGTATTTTCCTGGATAGAGCTGGAACCCATTCTACTAAATGAAGTATCCCAAGAATGGAAAAATAAGCACCACGTGTACTCACCATTTTTCCATTCTTGGGATACTTCATTTAGTATCCCATAACATTAATCGGGTGTCGGGCAGATGTGCCGAGGGGAAGGGATGGGTGTATACATACATAATGAGTGCGATGCGCACCGTCTAGGGAATGGACACGCTTGAAGCTCTGATGCGGGACGGGGAGGGGGCAAGGGCAATATATGTAACCTAACTTTTGTACACCCATAATATGCTGAAATAAAAAAAAAATTAATTAATTAATTACTAAAAGGAAATTATTAGCAAATAGTCTAAAATGGGACCTCCAACAAGATTAAAGAAATCTTAAGTCTAAACTGTATGTTAAACATATGAATTACAAAATAAAAAATTGACATTTTAATGTCAAAATAAATATATATAAATCCCCTTTAAAAAAATCATTCTCTTAATTGATTTATGTTATATAATTAAAGCTTTTCCATTTGCTTTCCCACTTTATTCCAAGTATGGGAATTTTTCTATAATTATATAAGGTTGGTAAGTTAGGTATATAGGTGTTTATAAATCTCATAGTGGTATTTGGTTTATTAAGCACACTTGTTATTTGTATTTAAGTTTAAGAGGATAGTAAGTTCATATTAAAAATTGTAGAACTAATTTGGTGTATTCTGATATTCTGTTGTGAAACATTTTGATGCTTTGAATACTCATATTTCAATTGATCACATTATTTATTGTCTTTTTATTAGAGAGAGAAGATTCATGAGAGATGCAAGAATATTTGTCCTCCTAAAGATACCTTTGACAGGACTCTTGTACATACTCATGGTATGAATATGTGCTATTTGTAGGTAATAAAGCATAGCATAAATATTAATGAACAAAATCTTAATTTTGGGACTTTCTTGGCTGTCATATCTATAATTTTTATTTCCGGTAAAATTTTTATAGTCTATGATTATAATTTCTAAAAACTTTCAAGAGAAAAATGGGTCTGACAGTAGTGTAATCTTTTAGTTCAACAAATACTTATTTAGTGTCTTGGTGCTTGGTACTTTCCTTTTTGCCTAAAAATAGATGAGTAAGCTGGATGTGGTGGTGTGTGCCTGTAGTCCCAGTTACATGGGAGGCTTAGGTGGGAGGATCACTGGAGCCCAGGAGTTTGAGGCCAGCCTGGGCAACATAGTGAGACACTTAAAAAAATGAGTAAGAAATAGTCTCAGTCCTCAAGGAGGTGATGATCTCCTGAGTAAGGTTAAAAAAATAAATCAATAATTGCAGCACTGTATATTAAATAGTAAGTTCACTGTGGTAAGGTTGTATAGTGTTCCTAACTCAGCTTTAGAAGGCTTCCTAGAGTTCATGATTATGTGTGTTTTAAACTAGTTAACATGAAACATTTATGTGGGAAAAGGAATTCCAGGAAAAGGTAACAGTTTATACAAAGCCATAGAGTCAAGAGAGAACATAGCATATTCAAGGAATTGCAAGAGTTTAGTATGCAGGCTGTACTGGGAGCAAGAGATGAGGCTGAAACAATGGGCAAAGGTCAGATCATGAGAAGCCTTGCATGCCATGATCAGGAATTTTACTTTTTCTAAAGGCAGTATAGAGCTATAAAATATTTTTAACCGGGCATGATCAGATTTATGATTATACATTTTACTTTGAAAATAGTTGTAGGTAATGAATTATGGGATGATGGTTAAGACTAGAGGCAAGGAGACAGTTGGAGGCTACTGCAGTAATACAAGTGAGAAAGGATGTGATCCCAGTAACAGTTACAGTGAAGATGGAGAGGAAACTAGGCCTTTAAGAGAAACCTCAGAGACTGAGACACAGGTTTTGATGGCCAGTCAGATCTTGGTAATAAAGCAAGATGATTCAAGGATAAATCCCATGTTTCTTGCTTGAGCAACTAGCAAGGTGATAGGTGCAATACAGTGAGAGAAGCAATATGGGAGGAATTTTGGAGGAGCTACAGGCAGGTTCAGTTGCAAATTTGCAGTGAAGGACATACCTGATTGGCGACCTGAAGCTCAGGAAAGAGAGATCTAGGCTGAAGATGTAGGTATGGTATACATTATAGACAATATGCCAGACAATATGCTAACATGGTATTTAAATTCAAGGTCACGGATGGAATCACCCAGGGAGGATGTGAATAGTGAAAAGGACTGGTGATGGAACACTATGAAGCTGTCACATTTAAGGGAAAGATAGAAGACAAGATAACAATGAAGCAGATTAAAAAAGGGGTGGGAGAGAGAGGAAAGTCAGCCAAGAGAGAATTCTATCTTAGAAATCAAAGGTAGTAAGAGTTTTAGATACATAAGAATGATTAGTCTACAATATCAGAATACTTAAGGGATAGATCAATTTATACACTGAGAAGTCTCCTTGGATTTGGCATTTAGGAGATCTTAGGGAGAGCATTTAGACTGCTGGAGTGGTGGTTACAGAAACCTCAATGCTATATATTAAGGAGAGAATCCAAGAGAAAGAAATGTAGGTATGTATGTGACTTGAAGATTTGAGATAGGGTACTAATTAGAGGGAACAGAGTAGAAGAAAGTTTTTTCATGGCCAGGACTAGATGAGGCAAGAGAGGCATTAACATAACCTTGAGAGAGAGTGCCTTTGCAACTGAGGTTATCTCCCATGCCTCAACCTAGCCCTGGCCCTGGGTTTTATCTTTCTCTTTTTGTTCTTTTTTTTTTTTTTTTTTAATGGGAGAGAACTGAGCATATTTGTATGCAAAGATAAAAGAGTAGAAGAGAAGAGGTTGAAGATAGGAGAGAGAGGCAGAATAACTGATGAAGTAAGCTCATATTAATAGAAGAGGTAGGAGGGGATGGAGTACAAATGCTGAAAGGTTAGTTTTAGAGAGGAGTACCTCATCTGATATTGGTTTGGCAGGATAAAGGTAAGGTAGGTTCATTTGAAGGTAAGTTTGTGGGTGATACAAACTAGGATGTCTGAGAAGAAAATGAATATAGTATTAAAAAGGAATGTTTGATCATAAATTCTGGATGGGATGGTGGATATTTTAAATAATAAAAACAGTATTCCTATGTTAGAGTTTAATTCATTTTTTAAAAAGTACATAGCATGTCATATTTAATCTTAACAAACCTTAGTAAGATAGCCTTCCTGTGTCTATTTAAAAAAGATTTGAAACATATTTAGTTGTTTTATTACTGCTATATAATTGATTATATAAAATTATTTGAAATATATCTTGTTCAGTGCTTTGCCTACATTAGGCATATAATAGGTGCTTGATAGATACTTGTTGAAGGAAGAAACTTCAGTAGTTATTTGGTTGTGATCCAGTACAATATTGAATCTATCAAATATATTTTTGGTAAATTAAATTATGGAGGTAAAATGAAAACAAGTTTAAAAAATTATATTTCTCTTTTTCCTTTTTCTTATAGATAAATCCAGGACAGATCTGGAGCAAGTACCTAAGGTAACAAAGCTTAAAAATGAGAAAACTATTTTTAAATATTTATTTAATCTTCAATTTTACCTTATAAGAGGCTTTCATTTGGCTGTTTTTGACACTTAGGCCACTTTGCCTCTTCTGGAACTTTGTTGCGTCACTTCTTCTTTCTCTCTCTCTCTCTCTCTCTTTTTTTTAACCAAAAAAATTTTTAATTGACAAATAAACATTGTATTTATGTTCTTTCTCTTTTGCATCATCATTCTCTTTCTCATCACTGAAATCTACAAATATGTTTAAGTCTCTCCATTCTAAAAAATAATTTTATTGGTCATACTACCCCTTCAATCTATTGAGATATTTTCTTTGTATGAAAAATTTTGTAGCAATGTGTAATAGATGCATTCTTTTTCTGGGAAGAGAGGCCATTGCCTTTATCAGATTCTCAAAGAAGCTGTGACAAATGCTTTTTAGGGTGAAAAAGAGGCAGAAAGATGAAAGACACAAAAGGAGAGGGAGATAATTTTTAAAGTTCTTTGATTCCTACAGAATAAAATTCAACTGCTGTCTTTTAAGGCACTTTACTGTGCGTTTGTTTTTTTTTTTTTTTTGAGACAGAGTCTCACTCTGTCGCCTGGGCTAGAGTGAGTGCCGTGGCGGCAGCCTACCTCACAGCAACCTCAAACTGCTGGGCTTAAGTGATCCTACTGCTTCAGCCTCCCGAGTAGCTGGGACTACAGGCATGTGCCACCATGCCCGGCTAATTTTTTCTATATATATATTGTAGTTGGCCAGATAATTTCTTTCTATTTTTAGTAGAGATGGGGTCTCCCTCTTGCTCAGGCTGGTCTCGAACTCCTGACCTCGAGGGATCCACCCGCCTCGGCCTCCCAGAGTGCTACAGGCACTTTATTGTTTACTTTCATCTAATCTTTATACATTATTTTCTTCAGCCACACTGTTTTTTGCTGGCTCCATGCTTTACTTTCACTGTTCCTTCATCCTGGAAGACTTTTCCCTCATATTCTCATATCTAATTCTCTACAATCTTTTGCTAATATGGCAACTTTACATGAGTACTTTCTTGTTCCTCCGAACTGAAGATACTTGGCCCCTTTGCCAAATTCCTATGATATTTTATCTGAGATTCCCCCCTGTCCCTGCCCTCCCCTTAAAGCATTTGTCCCTCTTCTTCTTGTAAGATTTTATATACACATTTTATCTCATCCCTTGGACTGAAGATCTTTGAGATTAGGACCCATGTAATAATTTATCTTTGTTTCCTGCTCCATGCCTAGTGTTAAGACAGTCAGTAATTATTGAATTAATCAACACTTTTAATTATAATACCAAAATGGGTATTAGAAAATTTACTCATATCCCTAGTTAGATGTTCCCTATCATATTCATCCTAATTTTTGGATATAGGTGAGATGAATCACTAATTAAAATATAGCATAGAAATTAATTAATTAATTGATTGAACTATGTTTTAGGCCCTATGCTAGGTGCTAGGGATATAAAGATTAATAAGCTGTAAGTCCAACACTACAGGAACATATGGCCTCCAGGGAGGGATATGCATATTACATAAATAATTTCTGTAAAGTATGATTCAAATAGTTAAGTATACATGGAATATTTGTGTTCAGAAGTGGGGATAATTAATCTTTATCATGCACAGAGACACATTTGCCTTTTGATTTGGTCATGTTCTTTAGGAAGATAGACAAGGAAGGGCATTCTAGGCCAAAAGCATGTATATGAAGATACTTAAGCTTAAGAAGGTATGGAAGATAATAAGTATTGCTAGAAAATAAAGTGTAAATAGTGGGAATGGCAAGATAGAAAGACATAACTGGGGTCCAAAATAAAATGAGGAGTTTTGGATGCCATTTTAATTAGTTTGGTCTGTGGGTCATATTGACAATCCCTTGAGAGTTTTAAACAGGGACATTAAAACAGTTATACTTGACATTTTAGAAGGGTATCTCTGACAGCCGTATAGGGGATAGATTAGGGAAGGACATCAGTAGCTAGCTATTTACTGTAATACAGAGATAATGAAGGGCTGAGTTGATGAATGCTGTAGAGATAGAGAAGAGAGGGATTAAAGGAGTATTTAGGAAATAATAAAAGATTGGTCTTATTATTCCCTAGCTGGTTGTGATATGGAAGGGAAACGGAGTAGTCTGTTCACAAAATTAAATTTTTTTTGGTTTTAAATTTATTGGATGTTTAATCTAAAAAGCTAATTTTGAAAGAATTTTGAGCAGGAGAAAATAGAAATATAAGTTAGAGAAATTGATATTTGGCATTTTAAAAACCTGCTATCAGTGGGAAATAATATGGAAATTTTAGGATAAGTATTGTATCTTCCTTTGGAATGGGCCTGGTAGGACTGCATTAGTGAGTTTGATCACGTAGTATGGAATGATCATCTCCCTTGTAAAGGCAAAAAATATTTTTCTATCTTTTATGAGCATTTTAAACTTGATGAGATATTATTTATACATTTTTCTCATACAGATATTTATGTAAATAACTCAGACATTATCATTTGCTTTTGCTGTTCATACTCAAGGTCCAAGTTAATTTTTGTTTGGTGGTTGTGATGTTAGAAGGGATAATGGATATAAAGAAAATGTTAATCTAATTGAAGGAAATGCATTTTTTTAAATAGATTTTTATGAAACCAGATTTTGCCTTGGACGATTCCTTAACTTTTAATTCAGTTTTACCATGGTCTCATTTTAATACTGCTGGTGGAAAAGGAAATCGTGATGCAGCTTCCTCAAAGTTGCTTCAAGAAAAGGTAATTTCTCTTTGCCTTTTTCCATGTAGAAAATGCTATTCTGCTTAAGTGGTACTATTTGTGTGGTTTCAGATTTAGTTATTTAGTAAGCTCTACTTATTTTAAATTCATTTTTGTTGTTACTGATAATTATAAACCTTCCAATCTTAACTGATAAACTAATAGCATTTTAGTTCAATGAAATACAAATTGTGCTGGTGAAAAAGGAAAAATTTACTGTTTGAGTGCTACTTACCTGAAATAGCAGTTGATGGAATTTTAATTGAAAAGATATGTTAGGTAACACAGATATGGCCACTGTTCTCTATCCTGGGCAAATAGAGGGAGGAGACCCTGTCTCTCAAAAAAAAAAAAAAAAAAAAAGAGAGAGGGAAATAACACAATGAATTTCTTTGCATTTATCCCAAACATTTCAGTTATATATTGCTAATTTTGGCAAATTTTATAAGAATGATTTAAAGCACAGAAAACCCTCTTTCCCTGAGGTACTGTTTTTCCTCATTTTCACTAGTAAAGATGATTATTTTGAAGTAAAGATATCTTAGTTAAATTTGAGCTTTGTAAAGCCTCGTCTTTTGCATGTTATTAGTCAGCAGTTCTTTAACTTTTACGATGTTCTGTGTTTCATGAGTCAACATCTTGAAAGTCATTTAACATTTAGAACTTTAAAAATAATTTACATGTTGAGAATCTTATAAAACTTGAATGGTAGTAAAGACCTTTGATCTCTCTCGTTTCCCAGCATTCTGTTTAGAGTTTTTCTAAAATTGACTGTGGTTTTTAAAATGAGAAGAAATCATTTTGTTTCACTCTAGTGACATCCCTTGGCAATCTGAAAGCATGTCTCAGGAAGAGTATTTAATAAACTAGATCCAGTCTACACAAACTGAAGAAAAGACTAGCTTGGGGAAGGAGAGAAGAAATGTGGATAAAGAATCATGAGTGTTCCTTTTCTCACAAATGAAAACGAGCTAACTTTTTCCTTTGACAACATTTTTATCTATAAAAGGTTTCATTGAGTAACAACAGATTCATAAATCTGATGAAAACCGTGGATTTGTAGACACAGGCTTGTTGCTCCTAGACCGCTTGTTTACATTCTAAGTATATGTCTTGGTGGAATAATACCTTGAAAAAAGAATAATACCTTAACAAAAGCCAATAAAAATCTTATCAATTTATAGAGATATTTTTAGGAACACTTTAAAAATTATTTCCTTTATAGCATTTTAATATGAAATAATTGTGAAAATTTTTATATGCCTCTGAAAAGAATAGATCAATGGAATATTGATAAATTCCAAAAATCTTTGAAATTCAAATGAAGTGCTTTTTTTCATGCTGAATCTTTAAAGTGACTAAAGTCGTGGAATTTTTTTTTATTTGTAAGTTGTAGAATCAAGTTTGCTATATTTACATTCTGACTCCTTTTTGTTCTACTCTGTTCTTAGAATAGGAATGGAATGGACTCCAAAAGAGGACTTTCAAACTCTCTTTATGTTAGACAACAACTAGTTTATCTTGTTAGCTTTAAAGAGAGGTGATGCTACAACCAGAATTCAAGAAATTTGTATCCTATTATAGTACTGCCCCAAGTGCTGGGCTGCAATGAGATAAGGAGTTTGCACTGGAATACAAATCACTGTACTGTTTCCTTTATTAAGAAGGTCTATGGAAAAAAAATGAAATGTGCTTAGTAGTGATGTAGTTGATTTATTTTCCAGCAAAATTCCTTATTTTATTTTGGCCATGTTAAACAGTCCACAGACTGTTATATGGCATATAACCCATATTCTAAGTAACACTGTACTAAAGGAATTATCCATTTTCCATTTACTATTTTAAGAATTGAGTCTACTTTAGTGTGCAATCTACCCTCATACATTTGTGCCCATGCTACTTTTTTAGGTAAATAAATATACAGCTGTATTGAGGATGCAAAGAACAACACAAAAGGGCATAAACTCAAGAGATTTAAACTGTGGAAAAATTTCTTGTTTATAACTATTTAGATATTATAATAAAATTATTGAAGGAGTGTTATTGAAGATACGAGTGCTACTGTATGGTTTTAAGGAAACAGATTTGATGACTAAATAATCTCTTCTAATCGTCTAAGTCCTAAATGCTATGAATTCTCCTGAGATATTCAGAGATAATGTCTAAAGTCTGAGCTATAAGTTATTGCTAAAAAAAAATGGGAGAGAAACAGAAAGATAATGTAGATAAAAAAGGCTTATGCAGTTGGACAGGAAGAAAAGACAAATCAAGTTTTAGAAGTTCATATTTGAAATTTAGAAGATATTTTTAATATATATCACTGTAAGAATTAATCTTGGTAGTATTACAAATAAAATATACATGAACTAATTGTTTAAGGTATTTGGTAATAACCTTTTAAGAGGAAAATACATTGGAAATAAACTGAATTTTACTAATTGATAAAAGAATCATTTTTGACATGTAAAATAAGCAGGCTGAAGAAAAAAAGATCCAAATGAATCCTAGTGCTTTCTATAATTTGTGACTGAACCGCCAGTCTGTCTTTTGTGGATTCTTTAGCATTTGGAGACAGTATGGTCCAGTAGAAAGAGCTTCAGTTTTGAGTGAGACAGACCTGGGTTTATATTTTAGTTTTGCTACTTACTAACCACATGACTTTATTCAAGGTATCTAATGTCTCTGAGTTTTTTCACCTGTAAAATGAGAATAATAATACCCGTTTTCAAAGATTGTTAAAATTAGAAAAATTAGGTGTATATAAAATACCTGTGCCTGGTATCACATAGAAGGAGGAGTTCAATAAATGGAAACTCTAGTCATCTATTCCATCAGATAAGTGATGTGTGATGTTAGTGGGGGTAAAGAGAGCATTCTTTCTCATATCTTAGAACTTTTCAAACTAGAATTATAATCTGAGATGGCTGTGGGATACTCTTATCTTTTAGAAAGGAGTTGATGTTTGGAGGGTAGTAGTGGCAGGAATGGAGGAAGGTGGTAAATCAACTTCTACTCTTTTGTTTTATATTTATTAACCTTTGGGCTGCACCTTTCATCTCCCTTCCGTTTTGTTGTGCCTAATTCCAAGGGTCTCACAATCAACAGTTCACACAATGGAATTTAAAATACAGAGATCTTTTATTTTCATTTTCAGAAAGCATTTGGATAGTCCAAGAAGGTATACTTATAATACTCCATAATTTTTTTTCCTTCCCTTTTAAGCTGAGCCATTATCTGGATATTGTGGAAGTAAACATTGCTCACCAGATCTCTCTACGTTCAGAAGCATTTTTTCATGCAATGACCTCTCAACATGAATTGCAGGACTACCTCAAGAAAACTTCCCAGGCTGTAAAAATGCTTCGAGATAAAATCGCACAGATTGATAAAGTAATGTGTGAAGGATCACTACACATTTTAAGACTGGCACTCACCAGAAATAATTGTGTTAAAGTGTACAATAAACTGAAGTTAATGGCCACTGTACACCAGACTCAGCCTACAGTACAGGTGTTATTATCTACTTCTGAATTTGTTGGAGCACTGGACTTAATAGCAACAACGCAAGAGGTTCTACAGCAAGAACTTCAGGGCATTCACAGTTTCCGGTATGTCCATTAAGTAAGCCATTAGAAATGTTAGAAATTTTTAAAGGACAAATTTTAGCATATTATGTTAAAAGTATGAACATATTCAAAGTTAATGGGTATTTTTTCTTCCAGATTGATCTGTTTAATAATGTCATTTATTCTGATATTTTAGTATTAGCAAAGTAATCAAAACCCATAAGGAATAATATATACAGAGACATTTGGATGGAGAAGCAAAATGAAAATTTCTAGTAGATGAAATAAATGCAAGGCCAGTCACACATTGAAAATAACATTTTGGAAATGTTGAAATAACTTTGTGTCAAGATGGTAGATCAAGGTAGAGGGGAATACCAATATATTTAAAATTAAGTTAATTTAAAAAGTCCTTTAATAGATTTTAAATTGAATAATTTTTAAAATTCATTTCTGATTTGCAGTCTATTTATCATATTGCTAAAAATTCCACATGGTGATAGAAAAGACCCAATTTCTCCTAAGTTTTTATCTTGAAAATACCTTTAAGATGATGATTCTAGATATTTTATGTGAAATTATTTCAAAATATTTATTTTATAGATAGACCAATTGCAAGCCATCAGAATTTCATTCATGTAAGCAGGCTTTTAGTGTCCTTGTAGAAGTTTCTATCTGCTGTGAAACCCATTCAAACCATGTACTACTAAGTAACTACAAAGAAGTTTTATGAAAGATATGCTATATAACTTAATATATTCTAGAAAAGTTAGTTTCAAAATAAACTTATTTTAATTGAATTATAAATTCTTATTGACTAAGGATATGTAATTAGACCTTTTTAAAATTATTTATTTATTTATTTATTGAGATAGAGTTTCACGCCGTCACCCCCAGTAGAGCGCAGTGGCGTCATCATAGCTCACTGCAGCCTCAAACTCCTGGGCTCAGGCGATCCTCCTGTCTCAGCCTCCTTAGTAGCTGGGACTACAGGCTTATGCCACCAAGCTTGGCTAATTTTTCTAGTGTTAGTAGAGACAGGGTCTCACTCTTGCTCAGGCTGGTCTCGAACTTCTGAGTTCAAGCGATCCTCCCGCCTTGGCCTCCCAGAGTGCTAGGATTACAGGTATGAGCCACTGTGCCCGGCCTAAACATTTCTTTTAGAATGTATTTTTGTTTAACTTGAACAGAATTTAATTAGGTGAAAAATTGATGGATTCATTCATTCCTTCATTCAAAAAATGGCTGTAGAGCACCTATTACATGTCAGACACCAGGCAGAATACTGGGAATAAGTCATGAATAAAGCAGAGATGCTCTCTGCTCGAAGAGTTTCTACAATTTATTTGGCAGGGGGAGGAAAACAAATTACTATACAGTTATGATACAGTGCAATGCATTATGATGGTGAACGTACATACTGCTGTGGAGCTCTGACCACAGGGGAAGGACGTAATCCAGACTTGGATGATTAGGGAAAATGTTTTGAATCACAAACCTCTTTGAGAGTCTATTGAAAGCTATTGTTAGACCGTCTTTCCATAAAAATATACCTGTACATAAAATTTTGCAATCAATTTTGGGTGATTCATGGTCTTTTGAAGCCTACTTTGGATTCTCCTGAATGGAACCCAAAGTGACTAAATGATTTTTAATTTCCCTTTCATCTCTGAAATTTTAAGTATATCTCTCTTTTGAATTTGTGTGTAGTATGTATTTTTCAGTAAATAGTATCAATTTTGTCATTACTTTAGAAAAATGGACTTCTATAATGACAGAAGCTGTGTGTTTTTCACTTGTCACATACTATATAATATCATTAATGTTGATGAATTGGGAGCTGATATCCCCTGGGTAGTACAATGCTGAGAAATAGAACCAAAGATTGAATGCTTGCTTGCCAAACACAAATTCTAAAACTGTTGTATTTTTTACCCCAAAGTTCATGTAGTTTATTTTATTTTCCTTGACTCATAAGTTTATGCTTAGTAATACTGATGAAAAGTATAGTTATCCAAAGCTATCTGGAAAAATTTTAAGAACAGGGTTGGATATTTATTCTCAATAGATTAAGATTTATTGGACTACAGAATGAAAATTTTGTAATTGTGTGTGTATTCTGAGCCCAAGGAAGAGCTTATCTTTATTTTCAAACTTATTCTGAGCCCAAGGAAGAGCTTACCTTTATTTTCATACTTACGGTTTTTTTGCACCTTAAAGGACAAAATATTGTTCATTAAAAAATGTATAAGATTTTCCAAAAGACTTTCAAGTGTTCTGATTGTCTACATTTTGCTCAAATATCTTTCTACTGTTATCTTTTTTAGAACCTACCCATGGGTAAAGCATGTTTATTCTTCATGTAAAACATTTCTATAAAGCTGCCTACCAAATTCAGTTTCAATATGTTTATAACTGTGTAAAAGTTTGATATCAGAATTTGAGTTTCTAACTTCTGATAAACATATTCATAAGCAAATTTTCAAAAATAGAAGCACTCTATGAGAAAATATTTTTCTAATCAAGTAAGAATAACGAATCATACTTGAAATAGTTTAAGACTGGCTTCTTGTAACTCAATTTTTTTGTTTTAAATTTCTGTCAAATTCTGTCTGATGATTTACTTTCTTGACCTTATCTTTCCTTTTGCTATAAGATTGTTAAATATCAATATTAGTTGCTTTCTTATATAGCTTCACAGATATTTTTAAGGCCATTTAACTTTATTTGGAAGCATAAGAATTAGTTTTGGACTTTATTGTTTTTGTCTAATCAATCAGGAGAGCGTGTGTTACAGGTATCTTGTCTACTATAAGCATTAGTAGTATAAATTGTGTTCTCCTTAGTTTATTAAAATGATTATGCTCTCCCACTAGGAGGATAAGAAATATTCTACTTGAATTTAACACACTTTTCTCTTTTTTTCATATCAGAGACTAACTTTTAGTCATTTTTGTGGGATATATCTTAGAAAAGCATAGGTCTTACTTGAAATATGAAATCTTTCTCTCAGTGGAAGAGCCAAAGGACTCTATTGAATTAATTTGTTAGTAGTCTTTCCATTTTATAGTTTAGTCCAAGTTTTGCTTTTGGCTACAATGTTCTCTCTATTGCTTTTAAAGGGAACTTTTATACCAGAATCTTCCAATAGTCAAATTACCACAAAGGCAAATCTGTTTTTTTAAAGAACTTAAATATCTTTATTTGTGTACCATTTTCTATGTATTGTTAACCTAACATCATATTTTTTCTAGTCAATGATAATAAGTAATGCTTATGTTTTCTTTTTTTCTCATTCTTTCTATATTTTTGACCTTGAAATTATTTTCTGTATAAACTTTTTTTGTGACTTGTGAACTCCCAGAATACTTTGATTATACTCTCTAATGAAATTATACAGCATTCTATCATGTTTTATCATCATTTGTGTTTTTATTTTAAATCCTTTTATTGGGCTTTAAATATCTTGGACAAGATCTGTATCATACACATGTTAATAAATATTTGTGAAATCTATGAACTATCTAGTTTATTGCTGAATGTATTTTGACACTTTGTAACCATCCTGTTTTTCTGTCTTTTATTTCTTTCAGTAATTATTGTCCCTAATTAACCATAATTATTTCCATAATTATTGTCCCTTATAGTTTGTGTATGACTGTGGTTCTTAATCTTGGCTGCATAATAGAATCCCTAGAAGAGCCTTCAAAAAAGTATGCCATATCCCAACCAAACCAATTAAATCAGACTTCCCAGAGGGTAAGGCCTGAGCATCTGTGTTTTTTTAAAGCTCTTGGGGAGATTCTAATGCGCACCAAAATTTAGAAGCCTAGTTTATAATCACTATTGGGTACTCTACTTTTTCAGGATTTAGAATTAAAGTGGTAATATCTTCCTACATAAATTTATTCCTTTTAAAACAAAATATTCAACTTAACATCTTCCTGTCTCTATTCAAAGAGGTTTCTGCTAGTGAGTACAATGTATCTGATAGCAATGTAAAAATTCCAAAGTTTGATCCCTTCTGCTGAATCTGAAGGGTAATTTTCTTTTTCACATTGGGAAATTTTGACTCATTGCATAATGCATAATTATTACAATGACTCCTTTGTACATTTGTTGATTTTATAATTTTCAAAGATTTTACTGCCTAAATTGTTGCAAAATTGGACATTTTTAATTATTAGGACATATATATTTTTAACGATTACTTATGAAATGAAATTCTGCTATCTTTTACCAATAAAATGATAATCAGTGAAGTAATATATATCGTTTGTGCTCTATACTGATGTCATTGCTGAGGCTAATGAATTCAAATGCTTAAGCAGATATAATACAGAAATCTCATACGGGCCTAAGAATACATCTGAACGTTGATATCTTATAGGTTTTGATATAGAAAACCTTCATTTACCTTGAAGTTCAGGACTGTAATGTTGTTATTTACTCTTACTGTAAAGCTTTATGTAGAAACTCCTTTAGTTTTCATCATTGTTAATGTTATTTTCTTACTACTTACTACCACAATTACTCTACTGCTGCCTCCACCCTACAACTGAGGACATTTATTGAATACTTTACTACTCCATACCAGGTACTGTGCTAAGTATATTGCGTGTATTATTTGACTCCCCCCCCCCGCAAAAAAAAACCCCTATGAAATAGATAATGGTATCTTCATTTTTATAGATAGGGAAATAGGCTTAAAAATCTTAGATAACTTGCTTCAGGTCATACAGCAAGTTGTAAAACAATAGAGTAGAGATTTAATGTAGGTCTCATTGGACCTGAGAGTTTTTCTTTTTAATGTATTTATTTGAGGATCTTATGGGACCTCAAGTGGATCTCTGTGAACATCAATGCTAATTTAATAGTACAAGAGATGTTAAAACTGTGGGCAGTTGAGCTATAGGTTTACTGAGCCAGGAACTACCATAGTAATTGATTTTAGGATAAAAATTACTGAAACTAGCTTATTTTCTGGTTGTAAGCCTTCTTTTTTTTTTTTTGAAAGAAAAGGTGGAAAACATTTAGAGTTTATTATAAATTCCAGTTTATTACAGTATCATTGATCAGAGCCACTTGGGATTCCATTTAAGGGATTTTTATTATTGGATATATCAAAGGGTATTTTACATATTATTTGATCCTGAAATAATCTCCCGTAATTTAGACTTCAAAACATTATAGTAAGAAAACATCCACGTTGTATGTTATGGAATGAAGCCAAGAAATTGGACTTTCTGCTATTTGATGAAACTAGATTTACTGTAGAGTTTATTGATACACAAGTTTCTCTGATAAAAACAGCACAAAGGTCACTGTATTGAACATACAGCTTAGTAGAAAATCTGAATTAATGTAAAAATTGAGGCATATCTAAGTAGAAAGTATTTGAATTGTTCCAATTTATTTAGTTGGATATATGGACTTGACATACTTTTTCAGAAAGTGATATTTTAGTTACTTGTCTTTTCAGAAGATTCTCTTGCCACTGTAAATTACTATATGTGATTATTAGGATACGTGCTTTTAAAGTAAACTGTTAGCAGATTCATCCACTATTAAATATTTTTGTTAAGGTTAATAACGCACAGACAATTATTGCATCTGTTATCAAAGTAGTCAAGAATGCAAAAAGAATAATTAGAGCAAGGATGAATAGTTGAATCTTAAAGGACATTATAGTTCTGGAGGTTGTGTTTAAGAATTTGTTTAGATAAATTCTTACATATACATGTATCAGATACCTGTGATTACATAATAAATACTATTTGGTGTTAATATTGAAGTTCTTTATTAAATTAATTATATAATCTATATTAGATTAATCAGACTTTAAATTAGTTTAAGAATGCATAAAAATGCTGCTCATGTTATTTAAGATAATATCTAAGGTCAAATAAAACCTTACATTTAAGTTATACTGAAATGACAAAGAATTTTATTACTTTGGTGCCTAAATATCAGTAGGTGCAATCATATGGATTTCCCACCATAATTCTTTATGGTGATTTGTCAAAGACTATTCATACCTGGAGGTAAAACATGCCTGGATGTTAACCTCTGATATGCATTAAAAAGGAATCTATGATCTTTATAAAAATTAAGAATCAAGCAACATTGAAGTTATGTATAAATTTATATCCTACTCTGTTACTGTTTTTTAAAAAACTTATTGAAAACTCAAACATACACAAAAATGAAGGAAGTTATACTATATGAAGAGAATTATAGGAAGCTGGATATATTATATATCACTATGAGTTATCAGCTCATGGCCAAGTTTTTTTTTGTTTTATCTACACCCCTCCCACTTCTCCTGGATTATTTTGAAACAAATCCCAAACATTATTTCATTTCATTTATGAATATTTCATTATGGATCTTTGAAAGATAAGGATTTTTAAAAAATGTAACTCTTATTTATATTTTCAAATACCTAGTTAGTGATCAGATTTCCGTTTGTCTCAAAATTCATTTTTATAGGGTGCTTGTTGGAATCAAGATCCAGATAATATCTATACATTGAAATTGGTTGATAGATCTCAAATGTATTTTGGTGTGTAGTTCACCATTCTCATTTTCTCCCATTGAAAATGTTTATTGAAGAAATTGGGTTGTCTTGGAGTCTTCTCACAGTCTGGATTTTGCCAACTGCATTCCCACGTTTAGCATGTTATTCTTTTACTTATATTTTCTGTAATTGGTAGTTAGATTTAAAAGCTTGATCAGATTTAAGTTTTACTTTGACAGGAGCATCTAATAATTGTGTATTTCAGTTGAGCATAAAAAGTCTCTTTATGATTAGTAGCCATTGGATGGTCATTGCCTAGATTTATCATTAATTATGAGTTATAAATCATGATGTGCTAATTGTATACTATTTTTTTCACTTATTAATTGGAATATTTCTATAAAGTGATGTTTCTCCATAATAGTTGGTTACTGTTTGAAGGACAATTCTTATAAGTATAGGCAGGATAAATACTAGACACTTTATTTAGCATTTTCAAAATAATGAATTGGAAATCTAGCATCCTCCAAAGATGACTGATGAGGTTTTTTAAAGTAGAATAAATACATGGATTTATATACATTTGAAGTATTTAAGTTCTTTGCTATTTTTATTTTTATCAACATTCAAATTGTCCTTTTAAGGAACCCCCTCAAGTTCATCTTTGAATCCTTTTGACAAGATTCCATAAGTAGTCCTTGATAATTTTCTTACTTTGTGTTATGATAAGATACTTACATTATATATTTGTCTAAGGAACAAAACCCTAGTTTCTTTTAGTAGGAAGTGGTATTTAAAAATCTGTCTAGGTACTCGAAATGTCCTTTGCTCACTAGGTTGGTCTTTATTTCTAGGCTTCTGTAGTGATTAGAGCTAGAAGATAATTTTCCTTTTCAGATGACTTTAAAAGAGTAATTTAACTGTTCATCCCACATGGGATAGATCTTAAGTAAAAGAAGGGAAAAAATCCTATATTGTTTGTAATAATAATATTGTTTGGGGATCATTATGTGTATATTGTGGGATAAAACAAGTGAGAAATTATGTTGGTGTCATTAGGAACCACAGTTTTCAGACTGGCCAAAAGGAGATACATATGTAAGATTGAAGAATTAAAAACCCTACAGTTCTGAATTTAAATGGAAAGTATCAATATGACCCCATATTCCTCCCATCCCCACCATAAGTCACGATTTTAAAAAGTTTAATTTCTCTCTATCCGTCCCTCTGTCTCTCACCTTAGGTAAGCATTTGCACACTGTGCATACTTTTCTTCAGCTTGCTGTTTTCACCTTATGATACACCCTGGATATTGTACCATGCACTATAGCATGCGTTCTCAATGGGAGATATCACCCCAAGAGGGCAAAAATTGGTTCTTGAAGAGTGAAAAAAAAATCTTGGATATTACAATGGTTTGTGGCCCTCCAAAGGGCCATATCTGTGGTATTAAATTTGATGGAAAATGTGTGTGTGTGATTAGGAATAAAAATATCTAAAAAGGTTTCTCGAGGGACAATAATAAAAAGATTGAGAAACTGCTCTAGAGCAGTATATAGAGGTATTTATCAATTCTTTTAAATGTATGTAATTAGTTAAGAATGTATTATGACTTATTCAACTAGTTCCTTATTGGTCAACGTTTGGGTTGTTTCCATTTCTTTACAGTTACCAACAGTACTGCAATCAACATATGTTCTTTTGTATTTTTGCCAGTGCATCTTTGATACTGATTCTAAGTGGGATTCCTAGGTCAAAGGGTAATTGCCTATGTAATTTTGCTTGATGCCGCCAAATTCCTCTATGGCAATGTTTTAGTTTGTACTAGTGGATATGTTCTAAATTAGTTTATTGTGAGATGTCAGTGCCATTGATGAGAATCTTTTTAGTCTTCTAATTAGCTACAGGAAATATAATTTTCATATTGCAAAATGCAAACTATTAATATGTTATTTCACTTATCAGATTTGTTTCAAAATTATCACTACCCCTACTTACCATATGTTGTTTATAAAAGAAGAAGAAGGCATCTATTGAAAAGGTCAAATGGTTTTAACTAATTTTTTAAAAATTGTGCTACATCTCTTCTTTCTTAGTAAAGACAGTTGCCAATATTAAGGATTTCTTTTTCAAGTAAATGTGGTATAGATATATTTAAAATGTTTTGTTTTTTATTTAAATTTAATCATTTATATTTAAATGTTTTAAAATTGCCCCAGAAGATAGAGCTTTTAAAAATTTTTTTTTTCCCTGAGGAATAAACAGATTTTTCCATTGGCCTATTTTATTTAAGTTTTGAAATACTTTGGACCAGCTAAGTTATCTAAGTTTCTTCAGCTGATTGCTTTTATGAAGCTATTAGATTGTGTGGCAAAAATCCCTTTATATGTGAAAGTACTTCATTCTTACACTTTTCAGTTTTGTGTTCTAATGACTTTCATTTTAATGACCTGAGGGATGTTGCACAGTAACTCAAGCTTATTGTGACAGAGATTGAATTAAGTCAGACTGTCTTATTTATTTGCACCCAGAACAAGGCCTGGCACATGGTAGGCACTTCTATTTGTTGAATAAATGAATGGCTGGGGAGCTACCACCATTGATATACAGTAAATGGTTAATAAGAAAAAGACTTAAAATATCTGAGTATATTGTCCATGAAATGTAGTCACAAAATTAATGAGGTAACCTGGTTTTCTAGAATGCATTTAACTGTTTACAGGTTAAAGATATATAGTTGACCCTTGAACAACACAAGGTTGAACTGCATGGGTATATGCAGGTTTTTTTCAATAAAGACATTGGAAAATTTTTTGGAAGTTTGCAACAATTTGAAAAAACCTCACAAACTGCATAGCCTAGAAATATTTAAAAAATTAAAAGAAAGTTAAGATATGTCATGAATGCATAAAATATACATAGATACTAGTCCATTATTATACTACCACAAAATGCACACAAATCTGTTATAAAAACTTTATATTTATCAAAACTTAGACCATACATGGAATCATTCATACAGTATTAAATCATAACTGCAAAAAATTCACTATAGCATATATTGCATAATAATTTCATAGCCACCTCCTGTTGCTCTTGTGATGAGCTGAAGTGTTGCAAGTATCCATTTAAAATGCCATGTGACACTAATCATCTCTGCATGAGCAGTTCATCTCTCCAGTAAATTATGTATGATAGTAAAAAGTGATCTCTCATGGTTCTTGTGTATTTTTCATCGTGTTTAGTGCAAACCACAAACTTTGAATAACATCGTGGGACTCATATGAAGTGCCACTAGTGATGCTGGAACTGCTCCCAAGAAGCAGAAGAAAATCATGACATTACAAGAAAATATTGAATTGCTTGATATGCACGCTAGATTAAGGTCTGCAGCTGCAGTTGCCAGCTATTTCAAGATAAGTGAATCCAGTTTAAAAGGACCATTGTAAAAAAAGAAAAGGAAATTCATGAATTTGTTGCCACAGCTACACCAGCAGGTGTGAAAGCCTTGCACATTTTACGAAATACCTTTTTATCTCATATTGAAAATGCAGCTTTTATGTGAGTGCAGGATTGCTGTAAGATGGCAAACCTATAGATTCTACTATGATTGGAGAAAAAGCAAAGTCATTATATGACAACTTAAAGCAAGAGGAAGGTGAAGGATCTAAGGCTGGAGAATATAATGTCAGCAAAGGATATTGTTTGATAATTTTAGAAAGAGATTTGGCTTAAAAAATGTCAAGTTAACAGGAGAAGCAGCTTCTGTCAACCAAGAGGCAACAGAGTTCCCAAATCCCATTAGGAAAATCATCGAGGAGAAAAAATATCTGCCTGAACAGGTTTTTAGTGTAGAAGAAAGTCCCCTGTTCTGGATAAAAACACCACAAAGGACAGTAGTAAGGAAGAGAAACGAGCACTGGGATTTATGTCAGGAAGGGATAGTCTAACTCTACTGTTTTGTGCAAATGCAATTGGGTTTATGATCAGGACTGACCTTATCCATAAAGCTGATAATGCAGGAGCTTTGAAGGGAAAAGATAATAAATACCAGCTGCCAGTCTTTTGGATGTACAAGAAGAAGACCTGGATGAGAACTGTTTTTCTGGATTAGTGCATTTGTACTTTGTCCCTGAAGTTGGGAAGTACCTTGTCATTAAGGGACTGCCTTTTAAAGTTCTTTTGGCATTGGATGATGCGTCTGACAACCTAGAACCCCATGAGTTCAAAACCGAAGGTGTTAAAATGGTCTCCTTGCCCCTAAACACAACATCTCTAGTCCAGCCTCTAAATCAGGGGATCATAAGGATCTTTATCATTCATTACACACTGTGCTCTGTGGAAAGGATTGTCAATGCTATGGAGGAGAACCCTGAAAGAACATCATGAAAGTCTGGAAGGATTACACCATTGGAGACACCATTGTTGTTACAGAAAAAGCTGTAAAAGCTATCAAACCTAAAACAATAAATTCCTGCTGGAGAAAACTGTGTCTAGGTGTTGTGCATGACTTCACAGGATTAACGACAGAGTCAGTCACGGAAATCATAAAAGAGATTGTGGATATGGCAAAGAAAGGTGTGTGTGTGTATGTGGGATGTAGAGTTTCAAGATGTGGATCTTGGAGAAATTAAGGAGCTAATAGACACTACACCAGAGGAATTATTAGAAGATGTCTTGGTAGAGATGAATGCTTACAAACTAGTGCCAGACAGTGAGGAAGAACACATAGAAAAAACAATACCAGAAAACAAATTGACATTAGATAATCTGGCAGAAGTGTTCTAATTATTCAAGACTGCCTTTGACTTCTTTTATGACATGGACTCTTCTATCATGTGGGCACTGAAACTAAAGCAGACGGTGGAAGAAAGATCGGTACTGTGTAAAAACAAACGTTTTTAGAGAAATTAAAAAGCAAAAAAGGCAGAAATTACGATGTATTTCTGTAAAGTTATACCAAGTGTGCCTGCCTCTCCTGCCTCCCCTTCCACTTCCTCCACCTCTTCTGCCTTTGCCATGAGACGGCAAGACCAAGTTCTCTTCTTCCTTCTCAGCCTATTAAACATGAAGATGACCTTTATAATGATCCACTTCTATGAATCTACCATCTAATGAATAGTAAATATATTTTCTCTTCCTTATGATTTTCTTAATAATATTTTCTTTTCTCTAGCTTATTTTATTATGAGAATACAGTGTATAATACATGTAACATACAAAGTATGTGTTAATTTATTATTTATGTTATCAGTAAGGCTTCCAGGTAACAGTAGGCTATTAGTTGTTAAGTTTTGGGGGAGTCAAAAGTTATATGCAGATTTTCAACTGTGCAAGGGATTCAGCACCCCTAACCTCTGCATTGTTCAAGAGTCAACTATACAAAGAAAAATAAAATTTGGAAGATGAAATGAAATCATTGCAATTCTTTTGGCAAGTTAAAGGACTATATTTTAATAAGTATCACATTGCACAGGTACTGTCAGCTGGAAAAGTTTTGCCTAGTAGTTCCCTTGATTGTGGAGTAAATTTGTGGTTTTTAGTAGATAACATGTAACATTTTTCTCTTCCTCTATAGGCATTTGGGATCACAGCTTTGTGAATTAGAAAAACTGATAGATAAAATGATGATTGCAGAGTTTTCTACTTATTCTCACAGTGACTTAAATAGACCACTGGAAGATGACTGTCAAGTTTTAGAAGAGGTATGTGTTTTGAACTGTGGAATGAAATTGATGTCATTGCTTAGTGTTAATTCCCTAATAGTTTAGAACTTGTTTTTCTCAGATTATAGTAAGCAAAATTATCTTAAATTTTAAGGTCTGTCAGACCTATGAAGTCCTTCACTATGTGACGTTAGCAAGTACCATAAGTGTTTATTATCCTGTGGGATAGTGAACCTAGAGAATAAAATAATTTTATAGCTTAATTAGAAATTAGTGTTAAAATGAGGTCCTTACAGCTTACAAACCAAGTTCAAAATATAAATATAGGATGGATTAATTTATATTCCATGTGCATGTGTGTATGCGCTGGAGTTTATCTTTTGTAAAAAGTGATTATTTGATATGGTAATTTATCCGTAATTCACATTCACTGAGGACCTATTACGAACATGTTTTATTACGTCATATCCAGGCTTCATTTATGCGGTAACTTCTCAGTGCTAATCATTGCCAAGCACTAGTAAAGAATTCAAAAAGCCCTGATAACAACCAAAGTAGTTAAAGAAATTTTGGTACATGTTAGAAGTTGGTTTCTGTCTGAGAGTCCTGGTTGTCATTCTAGTCTTCTAGACCAAACATAAATTAAAAAGCACAGGGCTGACATTGTATTTATTGGTCATCAGGATTTGAGAAGGATATTTTCTAACTATTTGTTGAAACTGGGCTAAAAAATACTCTTGTTTTGCCCCCAAACCAGCTTCACTTGATCCTCTGTGGTAGAGTAGGGTTTACCTGTTTTAGAACACTGACTCCAAAAATCTGATGACAAGATTGCTATGAGAGGGGTTTTTCAGGCTGCTAGAAAATATCATGTGTAGGGATAGAGATCTGAGAATCAAATAAAACTCTTAAAGCTGAATATTTCTACCTCTAAATAAGATTATTTCATATTTAAAATGTGATGTTATATACTCTTCTTTTATTTTAATAGGAAAAACTAGTATCTCTTGTATTTGGACTTTTAAAACAAAGAAAACTTAATTTTTTAGAAATCTATAGTGAAGAAATGATTATTACAGCAAAAAATATCATTAAACAGGTAATTGTACATTTTCATTTGATATATTTTGAGCTAGAATCTTTTGTGAAATTTATTTTTATGCTACCCTAGTAATAGTATATATAGTATAATAGTAATACTTGATCCATTAATTAAAAATAGAAAAATTAAAAGAAAGAAAAACATAGCTCTCCCAGCTAAAAGATTATCATTTTAAGAATATTTGTATGTGTAGATTGTTACTGATGTTTTTCATTGTTGTCATAACCTATATATGATTTTGAACCCATATTTCAGTTAGAATCATATCATAAGCGTTTTCTCATGATTATATAAACCTTCAGAAACATTTTAATAATTGTGTAAAATTCTGTCAACATTATTTTGGCTAACCCTACTTAACTTTCTGTATGTTGAATATTTAGTTGTTTTTAATGTGACACTGTAAATAACACTGTGACAGACATCTTCAGTATAAAGTTATTTGTTTCTTTTTCATGTTTAAGATTGCTTTCTTAGACTGATTCCCAGAGGTGGAATTATTGGTCAGAGAGTTGAAAGTATTTTTAAGTCATTTGATACGTAGTACTGAATTGCAGTCTAAAAAGATTTTACCAATTTATATTCAGTCCCACCAGCGGTAGACAAATGTTCCTTTCCATTTTACTCTGATCTTTGAGAAATTATAATTTTCACCCCTTTTCACCTCTCTCTAACAATGATTAAGACACTATTTTTAAATTGGTGTAGCCACTTTGAAAAATTGTTGACAATATCTACTAATGCTAAGTATACACATGTTGTGCCCCAGCATTTCTATTTCTAGGTATTCACCCAACAGAAATACATATGTAAGTTCACCAAAACACAGTAAAAGAATGTTCATGGTAGTACTATTTATAATAAAAAAATGGTAACATTTCAAATTCCGTCATCAGTAGAAAGTATAAACAGAATTGTGGTATATTTATACAATGGAATGCTATACATCAATGAGAATGATTAAATTACACAGAACAGCATAAGTGAATATTACAGACATACTGTAGAGCCAAAGAAGCCAGACACTAAAGAGTATACACTATATGATTCTATTTATGTAAAATTTAAACACAGGCAAAATTACTCTATAGTTTAGAAATCGGGATAATAGTGTCTTTTGGGAGGGGAGCAGGAGAGTAGCTCTGGGTACTGGCAGTATTCAATTTCATAAGCTGAGTTCTGATTACACAGAGGTATTCTAAAAATGTTAAACTGTAAACATAATTTGTACAATTTTCTGTATGTCTACTTTCAAACAAATTTTTTAAATTGCTGTGTTTTCATTCCTAGACTTCTCCTGAAGTCTAAGCATTTTTTTTTTTTTTTAACTTTAAACTGCTGGGTGTATTACAAGGAAATGTAACTTCCAATATGAATTTTCTTTTGGGATTTTAATATGGAGCTTACACCTTGTTCCTAAGTATTATAGTTCTGTTTTTCTGTTGATTTTGAACAGTTTTAAGTAGTAGGAAATTTTAATTATTACAGTTCAAACATAACTCTGAAATAATTATTCACTTGTGTAAAGGTAATACAGTTTTTAAAACACCTTGAAATATGTATAGGAGATATAAGAAAAGTCCGGCAAAATGGTTATTGTAGTCAGTGAGGGCCTTTTTAATGTACAAATGGAACATAGAGCACTCAGGATTTGAAAGACAATTAATCAAATTGTTTTTGTTTTTTCTTAAATTTTTCAGTGTGTGATTAATAAAGTTTCACAAATAGAAGAAATAGACACAGATGTTGTTGTGAAGTAAGTATAAATATGTAAGTTGGTTATCAGGGAAAACATGATACATGAAAATTGGCATAAGAATTTAGTTAAGGAATTATTTACTAAAGTGTGAGCAGGGTCTAGGAAAATCACAAGTGAGCTTGGTGAACCTTTAAGAGACAAAGGAAGATAGCAATTAGCAGAATTCAGGAAAGACAGGTAGTAGTTGAAAAAAAGCTATGGCTTTGAGTAGAGGGAAGCAGTCATTCTGAGGCACCCCTTCAGGGAGAGAGCTGAAGGAGTAAGTACATTTCCTCCTTACAGTCTTTGTAAGGGCTCCTCATTGGCCAAGCCCAGCAGGTTGGCCTCCCAGGGCAGAGAGCAGAATGGAGAGGTATAGAACATAAATATGGAGGGGGTGGGAATTGAAGATAATTCATACAGGCACATAGCAAGTATTAAGTTTGAATTATTTAGCTATATAATTAAAATATATCTTCTAATTGGTTTTGAGAATTTGAGTTTATGATTTTTGAATTGCCCAGGCCTGTGATTTTTTTTTGCCTTTGAAATTCCCATTCTTTTATTTTGAGGAAACTAGGGGTAAATATTTTATGACTGAATTTCTCATTCATGTAGATATCTAAACTTTATTAACTAGCCTAAGATATGAACAGTAATATGGACAACTATGAAGCTTCCCTGGGCCAAACCCACAGAGTGGAGATTATGGCATTTTAATTTCCATACTATTACCTGGGGAAAACTCAGTTCAGAATTGAGACAACTGTGATAACAGGGGAATTGCTAGTAGTCGGAAAAAATATGTCACTGGGACTCTGTTAGAAGCCTAATGGAGGTGGAGAGTCAGTTACTTCTTATTTTCTTCTCTAGGGATTTTTCTCAACATAGATAGAGAACTTCCTATATATCAACTGTAGGAGTATCTTTTGAATAAACTCTTAGCTGCAGCAGATTTATTAAAAATTTCAAGCAATAAGTCATTTTAATACTATAAAATATCTTTGTGAAATTCTATTTTGCATTAATTTTTTCACCTTGAAGTTAATGATTTATGTCAATTATCAAAATAATATTGACTGATATCTAGCACTTTTAAAAATATACCATGCATTGTTCTAAGTAATTTTTATTAACTTATTTAATATTTACAACACCCATATAAGGTGTGTTCCATTGTTTTCTTCATGTTAAGATGAGAAAATTGGAACGTGGAAGGGTTAAGTCACTTGCCAGAGTCACATAGCTATTAATTCCAGTAAGCTGCTGGAATTTTGAACTGAGATAGTGTGACTCCAGAGCCCATGCTCTTAGCTACCCTGTCATATTACCTCTCATATGGAAAAGTACTTTTTAGGTTGTAGTTAGGAAAGTAGATTATTATTAAATTTGTTGGGAGAGCTGTTATGTTTCTATTTTTATTCCAGAATATATCTTTACCTTTAACTAAAATTGGTTTGTCTATGGTTTATTCATTCAATGGTCACAAACATGTTCACATGAAATTAATATGTGATAAGGTTCATATGTCAGTATATTTAACTAGAGTAGTTGTAAAGATATTTAAACAAGTCATGGTGGTTTGATAATTGACCTCTTCAACTCAAGATTCCATCATTTTAGTTAGGTATCTAGATAAATGCATTTTATTCTTCAGTCATTAGATAGTATTTAGTATTGTTTCCTCCAGTTTGTAGTTGTTACCATAATGGCCCAGAGACAATGATTATTTTTGTTTGAATTATTTTTTTTCTAGGCTTGCAGATCAGATGAGAATGTTGAATTTTCCCCAGTGGTTTGATCTGCTAAAGGATATTTTCTCTAAGTTTACAATTTTCCTACAGAGAGTTAAGGTATGTATCAGTTTGTCCAGAATATCCCTAAAATTAAGTCAGCTTCCTAGATATATAACATATATGTATATAATACACACACAAACACATATATATATATATAATCAAACAAGAATAAAACACAATTACTTTGTTTTTGTAGTTTTTCTAAAGAGATTTTGTTTTAAGTAAGAATTTAAGTGCCTCAGAGTATTTTGGCGATTTTTATAATTTTGGATGATTTGTTTTATATTTAAAAGAAATATTGTATGGCTCAGTGTGGTGGCTCACACTTACAACCCCGGCACTTTGGGAGGGTGAGGTGAGAGGATCACTTGAGCCCAGTTCAAGATTAGTTCAAAATAAAAAAAAATTAGCTGGGTGTGTTGGTGTGTGCCCATAGTCCTAGCTACTGGGGAGGCTGAGGTGGGAGGATCATTTGAGCTCCAGAGTTGGAGGTTGCAGTGAGCTGTGATTGTGCCATTGCACTTGAGCAGGAGCAACAGAGCAAGACCCTGTCTGTAAAAAAAAAAAAAAAAAAAAGAAAGAAAGAAAGAAATATTGTAATGCTTACTGGGCATTGTATATTATAAAATAATATTTCCTCTAGTGATTTTGTGATGTTTGAATCCTTCCAGATTATCTGGTGGTACAATATTGTGAAACACTCAAAAATCCATCCCAAACCACTAATTTTTCTATAACTTCCATGTTGATATAATGCTGTTTTTTAATATATTGTTCATATTCAAATTTTCCCACTAATGTCCTTTACTGCAGATTTTTATTTAATTTTTTGGGCAGAGGTTCAATTGAAGATCATGTATTGCATTTAATTATTCTGTCGCTTTAGTCAAACTACTTAATTTGAAGCCACTTAATATAAGGAAAAGAACATCTGTCACTTAATATTTTTCAGATGTCACAGACTCTAAAACATATTTGGTTGGAATCACCAACATGTTATAGCTACATTTTAAAAAGAAGACAGTCATTAGGTATTACTGAGTGTAACAGTTTAAAGGGGCCATTTGTGAAATTTGATATTGTTTGAATTATCAAGTGTCAGCATTGTGCTTTATGTGCTAATTAACATCCCCAGCATCTCCTGAGTACCATGGTAAATAATCTGGGGGACTTTGTACTTGTCTATGACATGGCTTTTCTTTATTGACATTGGAGCAATGCTAAGTCACATGCGTAAGCTCACCAGTCAGGTTTGGACAAGTTTTATAGAATGTGATTCACTGTGCTTAATTTAGACTCCTTCTAAAATGTTGATCCCACCCATTGATAGTGATAGATACAAACCTGTATCTATGGATTGTTAATAACTAGGCCACATTTTCACTTTTTCTTATATTCTGACCATGACCTCAACATCACATACTTCTATTATTGCACATCTGGATATATAGAACTCCTGCATGCATAGTGCAGAGTTGCCCAACTTTTTGCCAGTAATTTTTAAAGGACAGTAAGTCCTCACTTAACATAGTGGATAGGTTCTTGGAAACTGTGACTTTAAGTGAAATGATGTATAACAAAACCAGTTTTTTTTTTTCTCATCAACACTGTAACAAGTTTATTCTATCTGCTGTACATTGTTTCGCTTAAAGTCACAGTTTCCAAGAACCTATCGACGTTAAGTGAGGACTTATTCCACTTTTAGGCTCTATGTCAGTTAAACTAAGTAGAATTATTATTTCATGAATGTACAATATGGAAACAGTGATTTGTCATAGTTGTAATTTCTGATTTTCACATTTGGGCTACTTAAAATAATACTTAGAGTATCTTTGAAGATGGCATATAACCTTTAAATATGGTACTTTTTTAAAAAAAAATTTGTTATTTTATAAAGGTATGATTTCACTGAAAAATAGTGTTAATTACAACCTGTCTTTTTTTTTTTTTTTTTTTTTTTTGAGACAGAGTCTCACTCTGTTGCCTGGGGCTAGAGTGCCGTGGCATCAGCCCAACTCACAGCAACCTCAAACTCCAGGGTTCAAGCAATCCTTCTGCCTCAGCCTCCTGAGTAGCTGGGACTACAGGCATGTGCCACCAT
Organism: Eulemur rufifrons; assembly: GCF_041146395.1. Lineage (NCBI taxonomy): Eukaryota > Metazoa > Chordata > Mammalia > Primates > Lemuridae > Eulemur > Eulemur rufifrons. The sequence continues at coordinate 65,838,954 of NC_091001.1, forward strand.
GCCTGGCTAATTTTTTCTATATATATTTTTAGCTGTCCAAATCATTTCTTTCTATTTTTTAGTTGAGACGGGGTCTCGCTCTTGTTCAAGCTGGTCTCAAACTCCTGACCTCCAGTGATCCTCCCACCTCGGCCTCCCAGAGTGCTAGGATTATAGGCATGAGCTACCGCGCCTGGCCACTGTCATTTTTAGTGAAGAATTTTTAAATAACTAAATATTGGAAAGGACCCTGATGTCTAACAATAGAGAAATGGTAAAATAAATTATGTCTGATACATTTTTTACCATGGAACATCATATATAGCCAAGAATTTTTAATGGTAGAAGAAAATGCATACATTATAATATTAAATGAAAAGGCAAGATATAGGCAGACCTACTTATATAGTGTGATCTCAGCTATGTCAAAAAATTTTTTTAAATCTGTTTATCTTCCTAGAACAAAGATACACCTTGGCTTTTTAATGGGTATCTTTAGGTGGTCAGATTATGTGTCATTTAAGATTTTTATTCTTTGCTGTTTTCCTTAAATTTTCTACTAAGAGAGGTACTATTTTAATAATCAGAAAAAGTTGTTTTTACTACATTATAGGTATAAACTATTTGAATTTCTTATTTAATTTACCAGGGTTAATAATTTACTTTCCTATATATTCTTGCATTTGTTTCTCAAAAACAAAGGATATTCCTTATTTCAGTTTAGTATTAAAAGTAAATTTTACTTTTTAAAAGAAATTAAAGCACAAAATTTCAGCCAGAACATTTTTATAATACTTTCTACTTTAAGCAGATAAATAATAAAAAGATTGAGGTTTGAAAATTTCATATTTGAATGATTATTGACTTAAGGATCTATATTTCTGTTAACTGTATTTTTTTAGTATGTATTTTCTGAATTTTTTTGTTGTGGTAAAATAAACATAACAAAATTTATCATTTTAACTTCTTTTTTTTTCTTTTTCTGAGACAGAGTCTTGCTCTGTCTCCTGGGCTAGAGTGCAGTAGCGTCATCATAGCTCCCTGCAACCTCAAACTCCTGGGATTGAGCGATCTTCCTGCCTCAGCTTCCTGAGTAGCTGGGACTACAGGCACACGCCACCATGCCTGGCTAATTTTTCTATTCTTAGTAGAGACAGGGTCTTACTCTTGTTCAGGCTAGTCTCCAACTCCTGAGCTCAAGTGATCCTCCCACCTCAGCCTCCCAGAGTGCTAAGGATTACAGGTGTGAGCCACTGTGCCCAGCCCATTTTAACTATATTTAAGTGTACTGTTCAGTGACATTAAATTCAACTGCACTGTTATGCTACCATCACTATTATTCACGCACAGAATTCTTTCCATTTTGCTACACTGAAACTCTGTACCTGTTAAAAAAAATAACTCTTCATTCCCTCCTTCCTCTGGCCCCTAACAGTGACCATTCTACTTCTCTGAGTTTGACTATTTTGGGTACCTCATATAAGTAGAATCACATAATTCTTTTTGTCGTTTTGTGACTGGCTTATTTCACTTAGCCTAATGTCCTCAAGGTGTCATCTACATTGTAGTATGTGTTAGAATTTATTTCCTTTTTAAGGCTGAATAATATTCTATCATATGTGTATATATTACATTTTGTTTATACATTCATCTGTCAATGGACACTTGGGTTGCTTCCACCTTTTGGCTATTATGAATAATATGGCCATGAACATGGGTATACAGATATCTCTTTGAGTCCCTGCTTTCAGTCTTTTGGTTATATACCTAGAAGTGGAATTGCTGGATCATATGGTAATTCTGTTTCTAATTTTTTGAAAAATCCTCATGCTGTTTTTCATAGCAGCTACCCCGTTTTATATTGCAACTAACAGTGCACAAGGGTTCCAGTTTTTCCACGTACTTTCTAATACTTGTTATTTTCTGGGTTTTTTTTTTTTTTTTTTTTTTGAGAGTAGCCATCCTACTGGGTGTGAAGTGGTATTCCACTGTGGTTTTAATTTGCATTTCTCTAATGATTAGTGATATTGAGCATTTTTTTATGTGCTTATTGGCCATTCTTCTGTATTTGAAGAAATGTCTTCTTTGCCTATTATTTAATAGGCTTGTTTGTTTTTTTTGTTGAGTTGTAGGAATTCTTTATATATTCTGGTATTAACCCCTTAACAGATACATGATTTGCAAATATTTCCTCCCATTCCATGGATTGCCTTTTCCTATATTGTATCTTTTCCTGGACAGAAGTGTTTTTATTTTGATGTAGTCCAGTTTATCTATTTTTTTATTGCCTGTGCTTTTAGTTTCATATCCAAGAAATCAATGCCACAACCAATATCAAGAAGCTTTCCCTGTGTATTTTCTTCTAAGAATTTTATAATTTTAGCCCTTATGTTAGGCCTTTTATCTATTTGTTAGTTTTTATATGTGGTATAAGATAAGGGTCCACCTTCATTCTTTGGCATGTGGATATCCAGTTTTCCCAGCACCATTTATTGAAAAGACTGCCCTTTCTCCATTGAATGGTCTTGGCCCCTTTGTTGGAAAACATTTTACCACCTATGCGAAGGTCCATTTCTCGGCTTTCTGTTCTATTTCATTGCTATATATATATTTGTCTTTATGTCAGCACCACACTATTATAATCACCATAGTCTTATAGTAAGTTTTGAGATCAGGAAGTATGAGACCTCCCTAATTTGTTCTTTACTGTTAATCATATTTTCAAGTTTTACTAAAATTCTTATTTGTCGTATATACCCCACAGATTAGGGTGATTTTTATAGCTGAAAAAGAAAACAGTTCTTAAATGGAGCTTACATTCTTTTCAAGGAATTTTTAGTTCTTTTTTTTTTTGAGTCAGGGTCTCTGTCGCCCAGGCTAGAGTACAGTGGTGTCATCATAGCTCACTGCAACCTCAAACTCCTGGGCTCAAGCAATTCTCTTGCCTCTGCCTCCTGAGTAGCTGAGACTACAGATGTGTGCCACCAGGCCTGGCTGATTTTTCAATTTTTGTAGAGATGGGTCTTGCTCTTGCTCAGGCTGGTCTCGAACTCCTGGCCTCAAGCAATCCTGCCTTTCCCTCCCAAAGTGCTAAGATTACAGGTGTGAACCACCATGCCTGGCTAGATTTGCGTTTTGTTGTGTGGACAAATAATCCTAGGCTGTTGTTTTAGAGACTTATCAATATGATTATCAGCATATTTTCATTCACCCTATTCTCATGATTGGAAAGTTAAATTTGGTTTAGCTGTCCTAGGTTTTTTTTGAAACATGGACTTTTCTACAGACTATGTAATAGATAGTTCAGAAATTAAATCATATATCTACGTCAAACCTATTATATATTATTAATTCTTTTTTGGAGACCGATCTTCTGGCATCTTTTAGCAAGAAGGCTGATCTTTTGGCATCCTTTAGCAAGAATGGCTCTGGAATTGGAAAAAATAATCAGCATATCTCTAAAACTGTAGATATGATGAAAACAGAGAAGAATCTCTAAGAGAACACTTGATATACTGTGTATGAAAAATTTATTATTGTATCAGCTAGGATATTGCTATTAAAAGAGATAAAATATTCACATCAAATTAGTTTAAATGATAAAAGGAACTAAAAAAGTCCAAGACTATATGGGCTTTATCCATAATTTTGTTTTGGTTCTCCAGCTTAGTTTCTCTGTTTTAAATTTAGTTCTGCCTTCCTTTTTGTTGACTTCATCAGTTCCAGGTCTCCTACATTTGCCACAATTCTATACCACCTAGATTTTTCTTCCTATTTTTTACCCAGAGTTTTTCTTCTTCAGTCATCAAATGAAATTCTTTTATTGATTGAACCAACTTAGAATTTTTCATCTAGAGTTTTTCTTCTTTAGTCATCAAATGAAAGTTCTTAGCTTTAATTGATTGAACCACTTTAGGTCACATGCCCAGTCACTGTGGCCAGGAAAATGCCATGCACTGGTTGGTACAAGTCTGGATATTCTTTTCAACTCTGAACTCATCACGAGGCAAGGAAGTTGGAAGCACACCTAATGGGCTATTAAGTACTGACACTTGAAGCTGAAAGATGGCCTCAGTTCCACCTAAATCACATGGTTGCTATACCATGGGGGAGGTGGTGTAGAATAGATGTTGCGGAGGAAAGACTATATCCGTCATGCTCTTTTTATTTAAAAAAAAGTTAAGAAAGAAAAGCAAGAAAAAAGAGATAAGGAAGAAGAAAAGCAAAACAAGATGGGGGAAGTAAGCGCATCAAAGATTGGACAGTAGTAAGGATTAAAAGCAGCAGTAGTAGAGTCTAGCAGGCAGAAAATTTGTGACAATACAGAAGAAGTTAGTGATCAATGAAGAAAATAAAAAAATTCACTATCCATAGACACTTTGCTGCTAAAGTTTTTGAAGGTTGTATCTGCTGTGTACTATATCCGCTATTGTCTCACTTAGAGTGCTTTCAGTTCCAAATAACAAGAAACATAGCTCAGAGTGTCTCAAACAATTGAGGGGGGTATATTAGCTCAGATAACTGAAAAATATCCAGAGGTAGGTCAGTCTTTAGGTGCCTGATATAGAGGTTGATGATGTCATCAAGCCTTGGCTTTGTTTCTTTGCAGTTCTGTCTTCTAAGTACCTTCTTTAGCTTTAAGCTCAGGTAATGGTGGTTCCATGTGCTGACTGGACTAGCCTCGACCCTTATCCTGATTTTGTACACTTGAAGTTGGAGTCTGCTTTTCTAGAACCATATAGATTCGAAAAATGAAAGCAATGTTTTGAGAAAGGGAGAACAAGTTATGAAAATGAAACCATGAATGTTAAAATAGGCAAGTAGCCCTTTATTTCTTAATAGTCCATAAAGATATTAATTTATGTAAGTTTACTCTTCATTCATCTAGTTTTCAATATTTATTGAGAACCTCCTATTTGCCAGGCACTATTTTAGGCTTTAGGATTACAATATCTCATTGAGCTAACATTGTAGTGGAAGGAAACCTAGAATAAACAAATTTTTAAAAGATAATTTTAGATAATGATAGTTATTTTTGTTTTCTTACACTGGCTAATGGGATAGAGTTGTTGGGAGGACAGTTAGGGAAAGCATTTTTGAGGAAGTGACTATTTGTGCCAGAACCTGAGCAATGAGAAGGAGATGTGTACAAAGATCAAGGTAAAGAGCATACTGGGCAGAGGGAACAGCACAGGCACTGAGGTGGGAACAATCTTAGAATAACAGAAGAATAGAAAGAGAACCAGAATGTTTGGATAAGTGAGAGAAGGTATGAGATGAGGAGAAAGATGGGCAGGGCTAGGCATAGTAAGCAATACAAATTATTTTTCTTTTAGACAGGCATATCATCTAATAGGATTCTCTGACAGGCAAGTTATTTTTAGTGTAAACTGTTTAAGAGGTTAGAGAAATATGCAATATATTTTAGACTTGCATTTAAAAATTAGTTAAAATACAGGAACTCTATTTCTAAGCTTTAGCCCTTTTACTGTATAACAAGAAATTGGTAGAAATTCTGATATATATGATTTTGACTTATGTATGATCATAGATGTTCAAAATTACATGCACGGAATTCACTTTTGGTAACTTTACGTGCAAGGTATTTTAAATCCTTTAAAAGTGTATCCTGTTTTCTTGTAGGCAACGTTAAATATCATTCACAGTGTTGTTCTCTCAGTTCTTGACAAAAACCAAAGGACTAGAGAATTGGAGGAGATTTCACAACAGAAGAATGCTACAAAAGATAATTCATTGGACACAGAGGTGGCTTATTTAATCCATGAAGGCATGTTTATAAGTGATGCATTCAGTGAGGGTGAATTGACAGCTATGACAGTCGACACTGCCTCTCAAAGAAATGCATCTCCAAATAGTGAGCCCTGCAGCAGTGATTCAGTATCAGAGCCAGAATGTACTACTGATTCTTCATCCAGTAAAGAGCAGACATCATCATCTGCTACTCCAGGAGGAGTGGATATTATGTGAGTATAGTGACTACTGCCAAATTGACAAGATTTTGAGTCATCTTATTAATGGTTTCAGTAAGATTGATTATTCAATTTATTATTTTGACAAAAATATATTAGAATTCAACAAAAATATATTAATTTTATGAAACATCTTTTTTCAAAAATGTGTGAAAGATAAGGAGGTAAGCATTGGAAGTAATTGATAATTACAGAATTTTAAGGCTGGATAGGAACGTTAAAGACTATTTAATTAAATGCCCTCATTTCAGTGATAAGGTAACTGATGCCCAGAGAGCTTGGATGACTTAAAGTCATTAGCGACAGAACTTGTATTGGAACCCAGGTTGCTTATTGCTTTGGTCATTTTTCTTTGTTCTACTATGTCACCTTTGTATTTTATATATGGTGAAGATATGTTTGATTTATAACCTTTGGTTTTTCAAAGATACGAATTTCCAAGTGGATCACACTATCTTTTTAAGCATTATTTTTTAAAACTTCTTATTTTGAAATAATTTCAAATTTACAGAAAAGTTGCTAGGATAGAACAAAAAACTGTCATATCTGCTTCATCCAGTTTCCCAGTTGTTAACAGTTTACCACATTGCCCTCTATTTTCCTTCCTCCCTTTTTCTCTCCTTTTCTTTCTTTCTTTGTCTCTTATGTTAACATTTTTTCTGAATCATTTGACAGTAGTTTGCAGACATGATGCCCCATTATCCCCGGGTACTTCAGCATATATTTCCTAAGTGCAAGAACACTCTCCCATGTAACAATAGTATACCAATGAAATACAAGAAAACATTGATACATTATTACCATCTAATCCACAGATCCCACTCAGAGTTCACCAATTGTCTCAATAATCTCTGGTATCAAAAAAATAAAACAAGAAATCCAAACAATAATAAAAATAAAACAAAACCAATAAACTCTTTCTGGTCCAAGAATATAGTTTGGATTTAGTTATTGTTAAGAATAAGTTAAGAGTAACAATAACTCAGTACTTTTGTTCATCTTTACATTAATCACCTTATGGTCTAGGAGCTTATAAAGGTCACAGTTACAACATCAAGTCAGCTTTAATATGTCCCTTCTCAACAAACAAACAAAGAAAACCTGAGCTACATAGTTACACAAATATTTTTTCTGTATCAGGCTAATATTTTCACATTTACTATTTAGGGTGCTATCTAAAATCTAAAACTGCTTTAAAAAGATGTAAAAACTCTATAGCTGAAGGCTGGGTGCAATGACTCATGCCTTTTCTAGGCCAAGGGGAGAAGATTGCCTGAGGCCAGGAGTTTGAGACCAGCCTGAGCAATATAGCCAGACCCTGTCTCTATGAAAAATAGAAAAACCGGCTGGGCGCGGTGGCTCACGCCCATAATCCTAACACTCTGGGAGGCTGAGGCGGGTGGATTGCTCGAGGTCAGGAGTTCAAGACCAGCCTGAGCAAGAGCGAGACCTCGTCTCTACTAAATATAGAAAGAAATTATCTGGCTAACTAAAATATATATAGAAAAAATTAGCCAGGCATGGTGGCGCATGCCTGTAGTCCCAGCTACTCGGGAGGCTGAGGCAGCAGGATTGCTTAAGCCCAGGAGTTTGAGGTTGCTGTGAGATAGGCTGATGCCACAGCACTCGCTCTAGCCCAGGCAACAAGCGAGACTCTGTCTCAAAAAAAACAAAAAAGAAAAACCATCTGGATGTGGTGGTGGCACATGCCTGTAGTCCCAGCTACTCGGAAGGCTGAGGCAGGAGGATCACTTGAGCCCACGCGTTGGAGGCTACAGTGAGCTATGGATGACGCCACTGCACTTTAGCCAAGGCGGCAGATTAAGACTGTCTCAAAAAAAAAAAAACCAAACAAACAACTCATAGTTTAAACAATATAGAATTTTATGTCTCTCATGGTCACATTTCAGAGGTCAGAGATCCTCAGCTGAGAAGACAGCGCTACCATTTGAAGTGTGTAGCTTCCATCTGTGTCAAGGTGACTGCTCCAGCTTTTATCATTTCACCTGTATTCCTAGCAGCAGGAAGGAGAGAATGAAGGAATAGTACCCTCCTTACATGTTTTGCTTTTATAACTTTTTAATTAGAGTATCATGCACATATAGGAAAAGTACCAATTATAAGTGTTCGGCTCAATTATCCCAAAACACATTAGTATAGAATTAGGACAGTTACCAGCTCTCCAGACCACCACACACCACCCTCCCTGCCACTATGCTACTACGCTACCCCTTCTGATAGGAAATCATGAAAACTGTTGGTTTTTCCAGTTTTTAAACTTTATGTAAATGGATTCATACATTTGCTCTTTTATCTCTGATTTCTTTCATTCTACTTTATTATATTTGTGATATTTGTCCAACTTGCTGCATGTAGCAGTAGTTTTATTTTTGTGTACAAATACTCTATTTTATGACTACACTACAATGATTTGTTCTGCTGTTGATAAATTTTGGTTATTTCCATTTTGGATTGTCATGAACATTCTTGTAGATATCTTTGGTGCACATGTTACAAGCGTTTTCTGTTGCATATGTACTTGGGAATAAATAAGGTTAAGTGAATGTTCAATTTAGCTAATGCCAAACAATTTCTCAAAGTGGTTGTACTCATTTACACTCCAGTCAGAAGTGTGGAAGAGTTCATATCACTCCACATCTTCCTTCACTCTTAGTGTTGTCAGTCTTTTACAGATTAGCCATTCTGGTGGGCATGTTTTAGGTGTAGTAGTTTTAATTTTTATTTCCCTGATGATTGGTAGGAGAGTACCTTTTCATATATTCATTGGTTGTTTGAATATCCTCTTCTGTGAAGTGCCTATTCAAGGCCTTCACCAACTTTTCTATTGGTTTGTCTTATTTCTTATTGATTTATGAGAATTCTTTCTTTACACAATCTCAGTGTAAGCGCTTTGTTAGTTATCCATGTTGCAGATATCTTCTCCTACTTTGTGGATTGCCTTTTCACTCCCTTATTGGGGTCTTTAATGAACAGATGTTCTTAATTTTAATATAATCCTATGATTCATTATTTTCTTTTACAGTTTATGCTTTTTTGGTATCCTATTTGAGAAATCTTTCCCTACCTTAAGGCCTTAAAGATATTCTCTTATGTTATCTTCTAGAAGTTCTGTTACTGTCCCTTTCACATTTAGATTTATAGTCCATCTGGAATTGATTTTTATGTACAGTATAAGAGTAAGTATTTTTGCCCCATGTGGCTATGTTTTTGACCTTGCACCATTTATTGAAAAAATTATCTTGCTCACTGCTCTATACTGCCACTCTTGCCATAAATGAAATATTCAGATATATGTGTGTCTGTTTCTGGACTTTCTTTTTTTTTTTTTTTTTTCATTTTTCTGTCTTTACATCATTATCGTTAAGTAAAATTATCTTAGTTACTGTAGATTTTAATAAATATTAATATCTAGAAGAGTAATTTCTTCTACTTTTTCTTCTTCAAGATTGACTATCCTTGGTCTTTTGCAAATCCATATACATTTTAGATTTGTTGGTCCTCTGTTGCCTTTACATAAATTTGTTTATATTTTATTCTTTCTTTTTAAAAAAGAGCACAATTCAGAGTTTGCACTTACTACTTTCACTCACATTCTAGTGACCAGCATACTATTACATGACTATATCTAAGTATAATGAAGGCTTGAGAAATAGTCTTTCACTTGTTGGCTTATTTGCCCAGCTAAAGCTACTGTTGTGGCATGAGACAGAACAGATATTGAAAGATAGCTAGCAGTCTGCCATACCATTTGAGATTCTTTTAAAGTAGATGCAATCTAATAGTTTATGTCTTTCCCCTCTTACCTCCATTGTGGCTCACCTTATACATTGAACCTTCTCTGGCTTTCCCCCAATCACACACTCTCATAGCATGAAACATGGGTTCTATAGATGGTTCTATGTTCAGTGGGCACATAAATATCTGGGAACTACCCAGCTCAAAGGGGCAATGAATTAATTTAATATATTTATGTGTAACCCTTACTAGTTTTTTCATACAAGGGCTCTATTCCTGTATTAAGTGTTTTTGCAGTATATAATTGAATCATGGATATATTATAGAACATGCACAAGTGATATATGACTTTTTAACTCTGTTAATGGTAGACTCTCTCTATTTTCTTTTGTCAAAATATTATTTTTCAAAGTAATCTATAATTCTGTAAGTTTATTGCAATGTAAATATGGATACAAAAGAGTAAATACTTTTCTGGGCATGAAATAGGAAAGGGAAAATAATGGAAAAGATTAGAAAGAGTTGTGGCATTTAAAAAAAATTTCATTGTTAATTGTGGTTAAAAAATACAACATAAAATTTACCATCTTAACCATTTCTAAGTGTACAGTTCAGTAGTGTTAAGTATATTCACATTGTTGTGCACCCAATCTCCAGAACTTTTTCAACTTGCAAAACTGAAACTCTGTATCTATTAAGCAACAATTCTGCATTTCTGCCTACCCCCAGCCACTGGCAATTACCATTCTACTTTCTGTCTCTGTGAGTTTGACTGTTCTAGGAATCTCATGTAAATGGAATCATACAATATTTGTCCTTTTGTGACTGGCTTATTTCATGTAGCATAATGTCCTAAAGGTTCACTCATATTGTAGCATGTATCAGAGATTCCTTCCTTTTTAAGGCTGAATGATATTCCATTATATGTATATATTATATTTTGTTTATTCATCCATCAGTGGATATTTGGGTTGCTTCTACCTCTTGGCTCTTTCAAATAATATTGTCATGAACTTGGGGGTACAAAAATATCTTAGAGATATTACTTTCAGTTAGTTTGGATATATAACCCAGAAGTGGATTGCTGGATTATATTTGAGTTTTTCTTTTTTCCCATTGCCAGGAAAGTTAGAGATCTAATTAAATTTTTTTTTTTTTTATTTAATTTTACAGAATCAAAGAGTCTAACAGTATATCTTGTTAGATACAGTATGTCCTCATAATGTATACATTCTAATTAAATTTTAAAAATAAAAAATCTTTTTAAAAACAAATTGTGACTAACTAAATGATTTAAAAAAATAAGTTTCCAGCTTTTTAAATTAAGTCACCCTACTTTTTAAAGACATGAGTTGTTTTTATTTGCTATTTTCTATTAGGTTATTAAGTATGAAATGTCTGATTTCCTTAAGTACTAAGTTTGACAGTTGATATCTCTGACATTTCACTTTGACACATCTTGTTTTATTTTTATTATGAAGGTACATCCCCAGTCTTTCAAATACACATTTTAGATTGTGATTATCTTTCAAAAATTTTTTGGACCACTTTTTGTGAAACCATGGATAAGTCAAATATTCATGTTATTTTTGAATATGAGTTCCATGGTGGAATCAATGCAGCGCAGACAGCTCAAAATATCAACAAAGTATTTAGGAATGATGTGGCTAACGAACACATAGTATGTTGATGGTTTGAGGAGTTCTGTTCTGGTGATTTGAAAATGAAAGAAGTGGGTGACATGAGACCAAAGTGGATAATGATGAGCTGAAAGCTGTCGTGGAAGCGAATCCATCTCAACCTACATATGAATTAGCAGCAAGTTTTGATGTTACTAGTCCAACAATATTGGAACATTTAAAACAAATCGGCAAGGTAAAGAAGCTGGATAGATGGGTTCCACATGATTTAAGCAAGCATCAGAACAGAAATAATCTCAAAGCTTGCCTTTCTTTGCTTTCACAACATAAAGGTGAACCATTTCTACACCATATTGTTACGTGTGATGAGAAATGGATTCTTTTTGACAATCACAAGCGTTCGTCACAATGGTTAGATAAAGATAAAGTGTTGAAACACTTTCCAAAACCAAATATTCATCAAAAAAAGCTAATGGTGTCCAGTGGTCCAGCGCTGGCATTATGCACTACAGCTTCATGAACTCTGGTCGATCAATTACAGCAGGTATCTACTACAACCAGTTGGACCAACTGTTGAGGATGCTTGCAATTAAGCAGCTGAGATTGGTCACTAGAGACAGGGCAGTCCTCTTGCAAGACAATGCTAGACCATATGTGGCACAAAGCTGCTCAAACTACAGCAGCTGGACTTGGAAACTCTCTGTCATGTACTATATTCACCATACCCTGCACCAACTGACTACCGCTTCTTCCAGGCTTTGGACCACTTCTTGCAAGGAAAAATACTCAGTTTTCATCAAGCTATGGAAAATGACTTTCGTGATTTCATCACCGCTTGTTCTCCATGTTTCTTTGCTGCTGTCAAAAGCAAGCTACCGTTAAGATGGCAAAATTGTGTAGATAGTTTAGGTGCATACTTTGTTTAATTGTACTGCTTCTTGTTTGGGATATAATAAACTACACTTTTGATTTGAAATCAGACATTTCATATTTAATGACCTAATATTTATATTTTTGTGAATTGGTAGCATATTGCCACGAGTTGCAAATTTCTTAATCATTCTGTTACATGGAGGCAAATTTTAGTAATCCTTCCGAGAATAGAATTTTACTTCAGTAGTAACTTTGAACTTTAAAATTTAAGCAGAATTTTTTTCAGGAGCTAGTATTGAAATATCAGTGGACTATTTATATAGAAATAAATGTTGGAGCAGAGGAAGCCAATTAAAGATAGACTAATTCTTGGTTCTAGTCCCACTCTCTTAACCTTATGACCTTGGGTAGGTCACTTAAACTTTCTAAGATTCAATGTTCTCCTTTGTAAGTAGATATTTATCTACCTGCCTCAGAGTGTGAGAGTAGAAGAAGGTAATGTTTCTGAGAGTACTTTAAGAATATTAATTCCTCTATTATTTTAAAACGTTAGTAAATAAATTTAGAGATATTATAATTTTGAAGGATAGTGGGTAATAATATTGTTTACTACCTTAACCCACAGTAATGGTTTGCCTCAAATTAGTATATATCAGAGCCTCTTTGTAATAGCTTTGAAAATTATTTTAATTCAGCCGAAAGGGTGAAAAATGATGTTAAGGCACTAAAGTTGACTGTTGGTAACACTAAACTGAACCATTGGCATGGAATTAATGGTCTTTGTATTTTTTTCCTCAAATGTGAATTTTACAAGTTTTTCATCCTTTTCATTAATATGTCAACTATGGAAAATACTGTGTTTACAACTCTCCCTAAGTCTCATTTTTTCATTTTCAGGGTCAGTGAAGATATGAAATTAACTGACTTAGAGCTAGGAAAGCTGGCAAATAATATCCAGGAGTTATTATATAGTGCCTCAGATATATGCCATGATCGAGCCGTCAAATTTCTCATGTCAAGAGCAAAGGTAGTTATTTTCATAAAACTTTAGAATATTTATATTTTATATATAGTCTAGTTATTTTGAAGATCTGGAATTAGGTCTTTGCTTGTACCTTTATGTTCCCCATAATGCATATTATATTTTTAACACTTAATAACAGTTAATCGTATTATTGGTATTGTCTATTAAACGTTGAAATGTAAAATAAATAGTAAATAAAAGAAATAGGAAAAATTATTAAAGCATTCTTATCAAATAAATGAGTGAAGGACTGATTTTGAAATATGTTAATTGAAATTAATATTCTGTTTTATATATTTATACATGTGTATATATACATATATAGTCAAACAAATTTGTAATAAAATTAAACTCCAACATTGTGAAAATTTTATACTATAATCTGAATTTATTTGAGCTACTATATTAGTTATAAAAGGATCAGAATCAAATTTAGACATGTTAAGCTTTTCATGTTCAATTTCTGGGTCTGAAGTGTTGGGAAATTTCATTGAAATAATATATTCATAGAGAAAGATTTTGTATCTTGTACTCTAGTAGAACAAGTACTTTTGAAATCTATAATGTATATATAAAATTGTTACACTAAGATATTGTTTGCCTGAAAAATATCTATTCAACATATATTATCTGTATGTCTACTATGTGCTTAGCCATTATTACTTTCCTTATGAGGTTTATTTTCTAGAAGATCTTGATAAAATAATTAACCATATGATAAAATACATATATTCTAATATATATGTATTCATGGTATAATTCTAAATGCATATGTGTTTATGATTAAATTTTGATAAATCATACTAAAGTGATAAAAAATGCTTATTAATGAATATAATTATATTATGTATTATAAAATAATATACTTAACAGTTGTCAAACTAAGTTGGTTTTGTAGCTCATCCATATTTGGTGTTATACTAATTCTCTGTCATGATTTTTGTGTTGTCTTTAAAATTTAGGATGGTTTTCTTGAGAAGCTAAATTCCATGGAATTCATAACACTTTCTAGATTAATGGAAACATTCATTTTAGACACTGAGCAGATCTGTGGAAGAAAAAGTATGTCCTTACTTGGAGCACTTCAGAGCCAAGCTAATAAATTTGTAAATAGGTTTCACGAAGAGAGAAAAACCAAACTCAGGTATCATTACCTATCTATTCTGTTCTTCAAATTTTTATACTTTTCTTTACAAAATTCTGTTGTATTTAAAAGAGGAAATTTGATTGACTGGCCAGCTAAAATTCCTGATAAAATTTTTTTTTTATTGAAGACAGATTATGGAATTAAAATCACATTTCTTGGCTTTTCAAAATGGGTTAGAATGTTTGCTTCTGTTAAAGTACTTATCAGGAAGATCCTTAATAGGTTGACTTTTTTTTTCCCCACTCAAAGTTAAGTAAATGATGTTTCATCATTCTTTTTGGTTAGCATTTTAAAAATCTTATGTACTCAGCTCTCCCTCTTTTTCTTTTCAACCTAGGAAGATGATGTTGAAATATTAAAGTTTACCTTCCTTTCTTTTTATTTTTGAATAGTCTCCTCTTAGACAATGAGCGCTGGAAGCAAGCTGATGTTCCTGCAGAATTTCAGGATCTTGTTGATTCTATATCAGATGGAAAGATTGCTTTACCTGAAAAAAAATTAGGAGGTATGTGTATTCATTCACACATTCTCTTTCAATTTTATATTTGTTTATTTTGTATGAATGCTTAATATTTCCTTAATTGACAATGCATATTGAAAAGCCTAAAACTAATACTCCCAGCTTAGTTAGTAAATAGTTGACAGGAAAAGTATCTATGGATATTTATGATAATAATTTCAAGTATTTATTGAGTGTTAATCATATTCCAGACACTAGACCATGTGCTTTACATGCATTCCTCCAGTTTATCATCACGACAACCTATGATGAATGTACTATTGTTACCTTGTGTAACAGTGAGGAGGCTTAAGGCTTAGAGGGATTAAGGAATTTTGTATAAATGATGAGCTGGGATTTGAAATCAGCTTTATATAATTTTATAGCTATGTTCTTAACTATTATACCATATTGTTTAGAGACATATATTCATTCAGTGAACACTAGTTAGCTTCTTTATGTCATGTATTGAGACAGAGATAACGTTATAATTCTGCTTTAAAGAAGCTAGATCTAATGAACAAAATCAAAAAATTTATAAGCAATCACAAGTAATATAATTATATGATAGAGAAAACCAAAATGTTAAAGAACCATAAAGAAAGA
This sequence comes from Eulemur rufifrons, assembly GCF_041146395.1. Taxonomy (NCBI): domain Eukaryota; kingdom Metazoa; phylum Chordata; class Mammalia; order Primates; family Lemuridae; genus Eulemur; species Eulemur rufifrons. Next base: position 65,854,468 of record NC_091001.1, read on the forward strand.
AAACTATGAAGGAGTGACTAAGAAGGAAAGGTGTGAGAGGTAGGAAGAAATCCAGAAGAACATAGAAGTAAAAAGTTTCAGTGAGACAATTGTCATTGGTATCAAATACCGACTGGGTTTCATATGAAAGGGGTGCAGTGGCTGGGGGTTATTTTTGTATATCAGTTAAAGTGGAGTCATCATGTGATAATAATGTATATTGATTTACAACACATCCTGTAATACCAGAGTTGATATTATGAAGTTTTTGAATATTTTTGATGGAGAAGGCAGTTGCATTATTTCAAATTTTATGCATTTAATGAAAGTTTAATATTTCAATATAGAAGTATTTTTAAATTGTATACTTCACGTTTGCATGAAATGCAACTACACTACAAGAGAAAGACTGAGAAAATACAAATAGTGACCATTGGACACATAGATCATTTGCAATCTTAGTAATTCACTGGAGTGTTAGCAGTTCAATGCTTAGGTAACTGGAAAGGTGAGGAACGGTAGACAAATGTAGCCTACTTTTTCAACAAGTTTCGCTGTGAAGGAAAAGTGAGTGATGAAGTGGCAGCTAAAAGGTAAGAGAAATTAGAGAGATTGAGGGTGGTTTATGGGGCAGGGCACCTGGTGTTGAATCCAGAGTTTAAGAGAAAGGCTACATCTTCTACCACTATGACAGGAGAGAGGGAGTTAAGTACAGGTATAAAATAGATTTGTTCATACAGGGCAGAGAGAAGAACTGAAGGAAATAAGTAAATTTCTGTTATGATCATTTTTAATATGTAACAGTGTTGGCTGGTGGTTAAATTTTTTAATTGGTTATATGGTATTAGCAAAACAAAAGCATTGAAGTAGCAAAAGATGAAGGAAAAATAAAACACTGACTATTCTAAATCACTAGTTTAAAATTATAAGACATTACACATCCATTCTTTCAAGCTATATTTGATTGACTTCCCATTATGCAAGGTGCTGTGCTAGATAACTAGAACATATTTTCTGTCCCCGAACAGCTAATGGTCTTTTATATAATTCCACTGTTATGCAAACAATGATTTTTGAATTAAAATCATAAATGTAGAGTGATTAACTGTTAACTTTGTATTTTTTCTGCAAAGTGAACTATTCATGTTCACTTCTTCTTAGAAGGATACTAATAGTAGGACATTTCTCTTACATACCTTGCTTCTCTGTTGCCTGGGCTAGAATGCAGTGGCGTCATCATAGCTCACTGCAACCTCAAACTCCTGGGCTTAAGCGACCCTGCCTCAGCCTCCTGAGTAGCTGAGACTACACAGGTGCTAGTGCCTAATTCCTAACTCCTGACTAATTCAGTCTTTTTTTCCTCTCTCCCTGTCTCTCTAGCAACAAATAGGGTATATGCTATTAGAAGTCCATTAACATTTTACTAGTTCTTATCAAGTTAAAGATCCTGGATTACTATTCATTCATCTATCATCCATTTATTGAATTACTACTCAGCTAGGCGTTGGGGAAATGATAGTTAATGGATAGCAGCTGGTATTAATTGAGTGCTTACACTGTTCTAAGCACTTTACATGTGTTGTCTCATTTACAGGTCCTTGAGCTAGACACTTAGTATTAGCATTTAACAAATATGGAAACTGAGGCACAAAGAGGTTAAACAACTTGCCTAAGGTCACACAACTAGGAAGTGGTAGAGTTGGGATTCAGATTTAGGCAGACTGACTTTAGGGTCCTTTCTCTTACCTACTATGCGATGCTACTTCTCTGCAATATACAGAGAATTGGTTAAGACACAGTCATTGCCCTCAAAAAATTTATGGTCTGACATACGTAGTGAATTATGATTAAAATATATATCACATGGAACTTTTTTGTTTGAAAGAAAAGAGTAAGTAGACATTTCAAGTCTTACAGCTCAAAAACACTTGAAGCTTAGGGAAACATAATGACTTTGCCCATGGTAATCTATTAAATTTGTCTGATTCAGGACAATAATCTGGTCTGTTTTTTTACCTCAATATGCTGAATTTTGTTTTATAATGATAAGTATCACATAATGAAAATAAAGTAACTTCTGGGTTGAAATCTTGAGAATTAAATACATAATCTCTTCATTGAATTTAGAAATTAACTTGTATTCTAAGCATAATTATAATAAACATAACCAGTTGAAATGCTAGTTCTGCCTTTCTAAACATTTTTTGTAGCTACTGATCATCTACCATGTGCCAGGCTTAAGGGATAGGCAGTTTGTAATCATCTCTACCATAAACAACAATTCTTAAAGACGGATAGTATTATTTGCATTTAGTAAATATAGATAGTGAGACTCAAAGAGGTTAAGTAATTGTCCCAAAGTCATGCATCCAGTAATTGGCAGTATTGGTACTCAAATCCAAATCTAACTCCCAATATACTTTATTTACTCTGTGTCAAATAGATTCCCAAAAAGTAGATATTTATTTTCAGAAATGAGATAGTTCTAGGCCCTGAACTATCTTCTTAAGCTTTTTCTCCAGTGTTTTGTTTCATCTTGTACCCTTGTCTCTTTTGTTTCTTTGCTTTACTCTCTAGCTACAGAAGAAAGGAAACCAGCTGAGGTTCTCATTGTTGAGGGACAACAGTATGCTGTTGTTGGGTGAGTGAAACACTTTTCTTCGTTATTTGAGTCAATTATTTAAAATGTAAGTCTGGTTCCCCCTTGAAGTGAGTTGGAAATTTTGGATTAACAATTTTAAATCCTATCAAGAATTTAAAGGAAATGTTATGGATTTATTTTATTTTCTATGATCTGTAGTATGCTTCATCCATTAAGGACTACATTGACTTAACAAAAAAGGCTTGATTTTTTTTTTTTTTTCATATAACAAGACATCTAGACAGTCTAAGAGAGATATAGTGGATCCACGATGTTATTTACTATCCCCAGGTCTTTCTGTCTTTTTTTCTATAGCTTTCTTAGTGTGTAGTGTAACATAGTAGTTTAAATTGTGGGCTCTGGAGCCCACAAAATATAGAAATTAGTACTATATGTAGAATTACTGTGAAAATTAAATAGGTAATGCATATAAAGCATTTAGCACAGTTCTAGCACCTAATAAGTTGACAGTTGTAGGTAGCTATTTTCATCATGATCATTTCAATCATTGGGTTTTTTTTACTCTTTTACCAATGAAAGTATCTCAAATTAAAGTTAACTAAGAAGCATACCAACAATCCCATTGTTGTTTGGTACTACATGCCTTGTATTGAATTGGTAACTAAAATAATATCTTCATATTTTTGAACAACACTTCACAGTTTAAATATTTTCATATACATATGATCTCATTTGATCTTTACAACCCTTTGTAAAATAGACATATCAGGGATTGTTTCCTCTCTACAGTTAAGAGAATTGAAGTTTAGAAGGTTAAGTGATTAACATAAAGTGACCCAAATGTAGTCAGAATTAGAAGCTAGTTCTAATTCTCAATATCTAGACTAGCATTATTTTTCACTTTTATTCTTTGCTGCTTGTCCCTGTCTAAACCTTTCTTGAAATAGCCACCTGGTCCAGGAAGAATGTAACTCTATGTCCCTCTATCATGGCATTTACTGAGGTATAATAGAATTATTTACTTATGTATATATCTCCCTAGTTTGAGTTCCTCAAAGGTGTCAAAGATTCTATCTTACCATTTTTTATTTTTATTGGTACCATAATAAGCATTCTAAAAGTATGTATAGAATTAATGCTTTTTCTCAATCTGTATTTACGTCTCTGAAGTCTGCTCATTCTAAACTAAGTCCCTATAGTTCTGGTAGGCAAAGATTTTTACAGCCTCCCTGTAATCTCATCCCTTCAATCTAATTTTGATTTCCCTTCTTACCTACCCATTTTCTGTTTGTTCTTCATGTGCTTGATGGAAATGGTCCCGTCTGGCTATCTTGCTTTCTAGCTTTTTAGTCAAAGAGTCTGTTGTCAAAAAACCAAACTCCTTGGCTAAAGGGGAACTATTATAACTTCTGAGAGAAAATTACAAAAGATAAGCAATGGACTCATGCCCAGTAAAGCAGACTTTAGAAGTATGCATACAGAGTAATATATGGTCTGACAAATTGTTCTAAAGGCTAGACACCGTCTTTCTTGAATCACTAGTTCCTGATATCCTTCAGACTTTTATTATATAAACCATTGTTTTATATAGGTCTGTTATTTCTGAGCCTCTCATTGAACTTAGTGAATAGATCTTTTCCCCTTAATTTCAATCTTATTTAACCTCTCAGTAGTGTGTCTTTTCAACTTGTGACATGTCTTGCTATTGAGCTAATAACTTTTGTCATCTTTAGAGAATCTTTTGTGACCTACAATAAAATTCTTAGGAGATATGTTGTCTTTGGAAGCCATTTTAGCTTCTTTCTCATCTCACTAAGAAAATCTGGACTAGGTTCCCTTCATTAATAGTTATGATTGAGGACCTACTATATAGGTAAACAGAAACACTGGGTAGGCTTTTTGTCAGTGTTTCTGAATGGCCAAGGAATGAAATACCTGCCTTACTGAAGAGAATTCCTTAATGAGAATGCCATACAGAGGCTGCTATGCCTATAGCACAAAATTTAAGGAGCTACTCATTCTCAGTGTCATTCAAGTGCTGACCCTGCAACTCTCAGTAAATGCCTCCTTAAATTTTCCACCCTAAGCACCTCTCTTGCCTCATTCTAATCCAGAACCCACTGCACTTGTGAATGAAACACATAATTTAACAATTACTGAGATCATTATATCCTCAGAGATCCATTGTACTGGTAATTTGATTTTTACTAATATATGCCAAATGAGTTTGATTTTCTTGTGTCGATTGCCTACTATCTTTCTTTTCTTATAGAACTGTATTGCTGTTAATAAGAATTATCCTTGAATATTGCCAGTGTGTGGATAACATCCCATCCGTTACTACTGACATGCTTACTCGTCTGTCAGATTTATTGAAGGTTTGTATGACTTTACCCCAGTGTAGAGAAATAGTTGGAAGAATTAATTGATTAAGGTGTGACTAATCTTTCAACTCTAAGACATTTCAAGGTCAAGTTATCTTTAAGACATTAGTTTTATAACATTTGATTGTGGTTGAATCACAACATGTTACTGGAAAAAAGCTGCCTGCTTCCTTCTCACTCCACATTTAGTGATTCCTCATTACACCCATAGAGTTGTTAATGACATTGGAGACAGGAGATGATTTGTTCGTTAGGTGCTGAACATGACTGAGGCCACTTAGGTCAAAAAACCTGGACTGGTTTCAAATGTGCATGGAAGGAATTCACTGAACTTTACAAAATTCATCTCATTAAGGTTAGAGATTTTTCTTGCATCATTCTTTCAGAACCATTGATATAAAATGAAAATGTGGTGATAATTTTATTCAGCCATTTTATATTAAGAGATATTTTAAACTGCTAGTTTAGAGGAAAGCCTTTAATTTTTTCAAACCTCAAATCTATGAGTTAATTCTGTTCTGAACTTGAGTTGTCATGTTTTAGTCAAGAAAGATTTTTGAAACTCTTGAAAACAGGACTTTCCAATAAGAACGACTGAAACTGAACTAGTTTTGTGAATACAAGTTAAAGATTAATTTCTTAAAATAGATTTTTAGAATTTCTCAACTTTTTTCCTATCAGACAGTAAATATTATCATTTAGAATTCCCCTCCCCCCCTTTTTTGTCAGTATATAAGTAGATCCTAATTGCTTCTACTAGAAAATTTATTTGGTCCTTGAGAGAAAAGAGGAATGTATTTTTAAAAAGCACATTGCTAGCATATAAAGAATAGTTTTTAACGAATTGTTTGGGTTTTTTTCTCCTTCCTTTGTTAGTACTTCAATTCAAGAAGTTGCCAATTAGTTCTTGGAGCTGGTGCACTGCAAGTTGTTGGACTAAAAACAATAACTACAAAAAATTTGGGTATGGATTCTTGCATTTAATTCACATGCTGAGGTGTTACAATAAGGTCACTGTACTCATTGTGTTTTCATTATATCTGATGTTTTCATGGTTCTAATCAAGGCTCTAAAAGTGGCAAATGCCACTTTACTCTTTTATGTATTATCATAATAGAAAAACTAACCTTGGGGAAAATGGTTTGAGGAATTTCCACTCCAACTAGCATAAGTTATTTGGAAGCTGTACCACTCTAGAAAATGTTAAGATGTAATGTATATGAAGTACTTTGGGGTCAAAGGTACCTGAATGTCAGAAGAGGATCAGTTGTCCCATTATTGTCTTCATATTGGTAATGCTCACAACTTGAGTCCATTGTGAAAGCAGCATGGTCATTACATTATTCAGTACCAAATTATGTTTTTTATGCAAAATGAAATGTGTTGCCTTCTGCCACCGTGTTCTTCATTTATGAAATAAACTGAATCTGTACAAAATTGACATTTTTTACTTAATTTTATTTGTAATTGAAATCAACTAATATCTTTTTTTGTTTCTTCATTATATATCCACTTCCTGGGTGTTTAGCTCTGTCATCGCGCTGTTTGCAGTTAATTGTGCACTACATTCCCGTGATCCGGGCTCATTTTGAAGCTCGACTACCACCTAAGCAATATAGCATGCTTAGGCATTTTGATCATATCACTAAGGTACTTTTTCATATGTTTTCTATTGGAGTTTCATAAGTTTAGTTCCTCAATTGTTAAGTATTTTTTAGATGTATCCCAGGGACTTTAAAATACAATATTATTTCTCATTACAGGACTACCATGACCACATAGCTGAAATATCAGCTAAGCTTGTAGCGATAATGGATAGCTTATTTGACAAGCTGTTATCTAAGGTAATGATTTATAGAAATTATTAGGCTTTGCTTAAAGGCATTATAACTTTCCATTTTATAGAGAATTCTTTATAAGTAAGATGTGATAAGAGAATCTAAATTTTCAGAGGATATTTACCAAGTGGTAAAAATTTTGAATTTTTTTCAGGAAAATGTGAATATCTGCTGTGGTCAAGGCCACCCATAGTGATCTAACCCACAGTTGTCTAACAATTGAAATTCTTCGGAGTTTAGAAAACAACTCAATAAAATTTTTAGATTTCCCACATAGTTGATAATCATTTTTTAAGGGGTTAGGGGGAGTAGAGGAGATGATTCTAAGGATGGTAGGAATCCTACACAGAAGTATTCTTATGTTAATCACTTTCAGTATTCATTTCTTATGTTCTTTTCATTACCAATATGTCATTAAATGAAGCAGTGTTCCCCAAATAATTCTGAGTGATACTGGGAGGGTATCTTCAGAAAACTGTCATTTAATCAGCCTCAATCATTTTTACCCTATCCCTCACTCTTTTCCTTTCCCTAAGTTCTTCAGTCCATGTCTTAGGGAGAAAGCAGAAATTTCCTAACTTGAAAGTTTGAAGGTTTATTCAGTGTATACCTTTTGCCCAAGATCATATTTGGAGTAACCTTACTAAGCAAGGAGCTTTGATTTGCTTTTACTCCTACTTGTATCTTTCAGATTCAGAAATGTCAGGAAGACCAGGCATATAAGAATCAAAAGGACAAGATAAAGTGGTGCCCATTCACTCACATAGACACATGCCTAAACCTTTGAGGATGACAGTGAGAAGGGAGTGCTTAGAAAATAATATTGCATTTGTTTTATAGTTCTCAAGTTTCAGTCATAGGACCATTTGCATTCTTAAAAATAATTGAGGACCCCAAAGAGCTTTTGTTCATGTAATTTATACTTCTTAGTGAGTACCATATTAGAAATTAAAACTAAGAATTTTTAAAACATAAGAATATACAAACACACATTCAATTAGCCTTCAGAATGGTGACATCATCACAAATCACCTGAAAATTCCCACTGTTCAATCACGAGGGAATGAGAGTAAAAAAGATAAATAACATCTTAGTATTATTATGAAAATGGTTTTTATTTTCTGGATTCCTTGAAAAGGTCTCCTGGCCGGGCGCGGTGGCTCACGCCTGTAATCCTAGCACTCTGGGAGGCCGAGGTGGGCGGATCGTTTGAGCTCAGGAGTTCGAGACCAGCCTGAGCAAGAGCGAGACCCCACCTCTACTAAAAATAGAAAGAAATTATATGGACAGCTAAAAATATATATAGAAAAAATTAGCCGGGCATGGTGGCGCATGCCTGTAGTCCCAGCTACTCGGGAGGCTGAGACAGGAGGATCGCTTGAGCTCAGGAGTTTGAGGTTGCTGTGAGCTAGGCTGACGCCACGGCACTCACTCTAGCCTGGGCAACAGGGTGAGACTCTGTCTCAAAAAAAAAAAAAAAAGAAAAGGTCTCTTGACTCCCAGGAGTCACCAGATCACACTTTGAGAAACTCTCTTTTTTCTGTAAGGAAAGAGAATTCTTTAATGAGATTTCCGTATATTCTTCACCTATACTTAACAGATATTTACAACTTGCTTTTTTTTTGCTAAAATATTATATAATAAATTTGAGGTATTATGGTGTTTCTTCTCTAAATACTTAAGTATGCATTTTTAAAAATTAAGAACACAGTCTTACATAACCATGTTACCATTATCACATGTAATAAAATTAACAAAAATTCCTTAATGTCATCATCTAATATCTATTGTTCTGTTTGAAACTTACTCATTGTCTCAGTGTCTTTTTACAGTAATTTGTTTGGACAAAGGCTTCTACATGGTCCACATATTATATTTAGTTATTATGTCTCTTAAGTCTTTTATAAACTAGCAAACCCTCCTCTCCATTTTTTTTTTTAAAGGTATTATTGACTTGTTGAAGAACATGGCCAAGCTTTATAATATTAGTGTTCTCTCTACTGTCTTCCCTATTGATGACTTTTCCTGTTACCCTGCCATGTCACATTCCAGTCTCTCTTTACCACTCCCTGTTCTATTTGCTTTCATGTGTTGCCCAGGAGTTTGACCCTGTTTGTAATCCAAGCCAAAATAGCAAACAGTGTTTAGTTTGCATTTGCCTTTCAGTTTTTAGCTTTTCATTTTCTTATCTGAAAATTTAATTTAGGAAAGAAGGATGACACAGTAATATAATAACAGCTCATTCTAAGAAGCTAATAAGAGAACCATTGGTTGGGTACAATGAAACATTAATATCTAATTGTGCTAATAGCTAGACTAATGTCCCAGCTACCATTCGTTTATTCATTCATTCATTAAGTTATGTGCAAACCATTGTGTTAGGCAACAAACAGAGGGATACACAAGGGTAAATAAGCCTTGGAACTTATCCTCAAATAGGGGAAGTAGATCAATAACTACAACAGGAGATAGAATATATAAAGTAGGTGAATAAGGAACTGATTTAGTGCATTAGAGCTTTTAATGCTTTAGAAGAGATGGTTACCAGCTGGAGAGAAAAATTTGGAAAAACTTTATAGATGAGGCTTGCATATGAGTTTTGCTTTTAAAGATATATAAGATTAGGGCAAATGAAGTTGAGGTAAAGAGACCTCTGAGATAACAGCATGAGCAAACATGCTGGTAGAAATCACAAGAAGGTAATCCAGTGTCAGGGTTTTAGAGTCAGGTAGACCTAAATGCAAATCCCTTGTTTGTTACATATAAGCCATTGAAGGACCTTGGGCAAATTATTAATCTCCTTAAGCCTCAGTTTCTATCTCTAAATGGGGACAGTAGTAGAGTCTATATCATAAAAGTTGTATTTAGGATTGATGAGATAATGTATGTTTGACTATAGCAAGTTCTAGTAAATATTGACTGCTAATGCTTTTACCATTGTTGTTATTAATGAGAAAGGTGATAGTTCCCATTTGGCTAATACATTAGGGTAGGTAAACAGGAGTGGGAGATACGGTAGAAAGATAGTGGCCATGCTATGACTACCAGTAGAAAGCTAAGTAATGTACATCAGGTTTATTAAGGTAATGCCATTTTTAAAGATTCTTTAGGATTTTCTACATGTATAATCATGTTGTCTACAAATAGAATTTTTATTATGCCTTTTATTTTTTTTCCTTGCCTAATGACACTGGTTAGGACCTTAAGTATAGTGTTGAATAGAAGTGGTAAAGCAGACATCTTGGTTTCTCCAGTTTTGGGTTAAAGTGTTTATTTAGTCTTTAGACATTGAATATGATGTTAGCCATAGGTTTTTGGAGATGGCTCTATCAGGTTGAAGAAGTTTCCCTTCTGTTTATAGTTTGCTGAGAGGTTTGTGTCATGAACCCATGTTGAATTTCGTCAAATACTTTTTGTATATCTGTTGAAGTGATCATATAGTCTTTCTTTTTTGGTCTGATATGGTGATTGCCTTGATTGATTTTTAAATGTCAAACCAACCTTACATTCCTGAGATAAACCCACTTAAGGATTTCTTTGTTCTCAGGGCATTATGAAGGAAATTGGTCTGTAGGGTTTTTTTCTTTTTCTTTTTTCTTTTTCTTTCTTTTTTTTTTTTTTTTTGAGACAGAGTCTTACTCTGTTGCCCTGGCTAGAATATAGTAGTGTCATCATAGCTCATTGCAACCTCAAACTCCTGGGCTCAAACTCACTACAGGCACGTGCCATGATGCCCGGCTAAGTTTTCTATTTTTTGTGGAGACGGGGCCTTGCTCTTGCTCAGGCTGATCCCAAACTCATCACCTCAAGTAATCCTCCTGTCTTGGCCTCCCAGAGTGCTAGGATCACAGGTGTGAGCCACCACATCCGTCAGATTTTTGTTTTGTTTTTAAGTGCCTATTTGATTTTGGTATCAGGGTATAATGCTGGGTGCATGAAATGAGTTGAAGTATTTCTCCTCTTCTATTTCTGGAAGAATCTATGGGGAATTGGTATTGTTTTTTCCCTAAATGTTTGGTAGAATTTACCAGTAAGGCAATCTAGTCTTTGTGCTTGCTTTACAGGCAAGTTTTTAACTGTAAGTTCAATTTTTTAAAATTTTTATAGGACTATGTGGGTAATCTAATTCTTCTTGAGTATATTTTGGAAGTTGCTTTGAATGAATTTATATATTTCATCTGTTATTAAATTTATATTTATTAACTTGTACATAATATTCCTTTATTATCCTCTTAATAACCATGAAGATCTATAGTATTATCTGCTCTTTTATTCATGATATTGGTAATATTGTTAATTTATGCTGTCTTACCTCCCTACCCCCGGCTAGAAGTTTATCACATGTTTTGATCTCTCAAAGAACCAGCTTCTGGTTTTACTGCTAGTTCCCCCTATTTTTCTGTTTTTTATTTTTTTCCCCCTACTTCTGTCTGTATTAATTTTCTTTGAATTGCTTTGGATTGAGTTTGCTCTTCTTTGTCTAATTTCTTAAGATGGAAGCCCAGATTATTGATTTGAGACCTTTCTTTTTTAATATATATACTTTGAATTTCCCTTTATGAACTGCTTTAGCTGTGTCCTGAAAATTTTTTTTTCTTCAAAATATAATGGGGGTACAGATATTTTTGGTTACATGTATTAATTTTGTTATGCTTGAGTCAGGGTTACAAGTGTGCCCATCACCCTTAGGTAGGTTTTTGCCCATCCCCTCCTCCCCTTCCCCCCTGCTTGATTTCCACTAAGTTTTACTTTCCTCTGTGCACATGTGGGCTCATCGGTTAGTTTCAGTTTAATAGCGAGTACATGTGCTTGTTTTTCCATTCTTTAGATATTTCATTTGGGATGATAGCCTTCAGTTCCATCCAAATTGTTGCAAAAGGCCTTAATTCTTCCTTCTTCATGGCTGAGTAGTAGCTTACAGTATACATACACCACATGTTTTAATTCTCTCATGAATTGATAGGCACTTGGGTCGATTCCACATCTTTGCAGTTGTGAATTATGCTGCAGTAAACATTCAAGTGCAGGTATCTTTTTGATAAAATGCCTGCTTTTCCTTTGGGTAAATACCCAGTAGTGGGATTGCTATATCAAGTGGTAGGTCTACTTTTAGTTCTTTGAGGAATCTCCATACTGTTTTCCATAGAGGTTATATTAATTTGCAGTCCCACCCAACAGTGTGTATAAGCATTTCTTTCTCTCTGCATCCATGCCAACATCTATTTTATTTGGACTTTTTAATAAAAAGCTATTCTTACTGAGGTACGGTAATATTTCATTGTGGTTTTAATTTGCATTACCTTGATGATTAGTGATGTTGAGCATTTTTTCATATGTTTATTGGCCATTTATCTATCTTCTTTTGAAAAGCTTGTGTTCATGTCTTTTGCCCACTTTTTAATGGGATTGTTTGTTTTTCCTTGATGATTTGCTTGAGTTCTTTGTAGATTGTCATTATTAGCCCTTTATCAGATGTATAGCTTGCAAATATTTTCTCCCATTCTATAGGTTGTCTATTTGCTTTCTTTATTATTTCCTTAGCTGTGCAGAAGCTTTTTTGATATATATTTCAGAATATTATGGGGGTACAAACACTTTGGTTACATATATTGCCTTTGCACCACCAGAGTCAGAGCTACAAGCACACCCGTCTACCAGATAGTGCTCATTGCACCCACTAGGTGTGAATTTACCCATCTTTTCCTCCTCCCACCTGCCTGACACCTGATGAATGAACCTTGAAAGCATTATGCCTAAGTGAAAGAAGCCAGTCATAGAGAGTCACATATTGTGTGATTCCATTTATGTGAAATGTCCAGAATAAGCAAATCCATAGAAACAGGAAGTAGATTAGTGGTTGCCAGGGGCTGGGGAAAGGAAAAAATGCAGATAACTTCTAATGGGTTTTGGCTTGCTTTCTGGGGTGATGAAATGTTTATAAATTAGTGGTGATTGTTGTATTAACTATGAATTTATTTAAACCAGTGAATTGTATACTTTAAAAGAATGAATTTTTTGGTATGTGAATTATATCTCAAAGCTGTTATTAATAAAAAAGATAAGGGGGGTGTTTGATATATTTCTGGGCTGAAGAGAGACAAACCCTGGGGTGGTCACAAATTTGTTTTTGCTTTATTTAATCTAGTCACATGGTGACTTATACATGGTTCTTCTACAGCAGTATATTGGAACTCATCACATTTTAATAAACTATATAAGAGTAGTACATTTAAAACATAGTTGTTTAGCCCAAATTTATCTTATAAATAAAATGGTACCTAATTTAAGCTCTGTGAATTCTAAGATGTAAGCTGAAAGATGATTATTCAAATCATACTAATACATTGTTCCATATGTAAGAATAGTAAAATGAATTTAAGTTTAAATTTTCATCATAGAACATTATAGAAAAAGTCTTCCTTTACCTTAGTGTTAGGTGTAAATATCACTATATTGACCCACCTACAAAATAAAAAGAACATTTTAATTCTACCAGATTTCTATTGATTTCAGATAGGATCATGTTGATACATTCTTAAAATCATGTTTGAAAAATAATCTGTTAATTTAAAGGGCCACTTTAATGATTCATCATTGTATATTGAGCCAGATTAGTACCTGACATTTTTGAGTACTTTGTATCAAGGACTATTTTGTGTTCCTATGAGTCATCTGTTTTAATCTTCATAGCAGCCCTTTTGAGATAGAGAAATTAAGTAACTTGCCCACATAGATAAGAATTGGAGAAGCTGGGATTTGAATCAAGGAAGTCTGTTTTAAGATTGAAACCAGCCTATGTTCTTAGCCACTAAGCTATTTTAGCTCCCTCAAAGTAGATTAGGATGTGTAATGAAAGGTTCCCAAGCTTTGTATGAGTAGCACAGATCACAGGTGAAATGTAAGCTTAAGTTGGACATGTGGAGGGACAGAAAACATGTCTCTGGGAACAGTGGATACAATATGTAATCCAGAGGACATGAACATAATTCTCATTATTTTTTCCTACCAGTATGAGGTGAAAGCTCCCGTTCCTTCTGCCTGTTTCAGGAATATTTGTAAACAAATGGCAAAAATGCATGAAGCTATATTTGATCTCCTTCCAGAAGAACAAACACAAGTGAGTACTAAGTCCTAAAACTACTTCTGTATGTATAACATGTAATATCCATGCAGAATTGAGGTGTTCTAACATATTTATGGCACATTTGAGCTTAGTTCATGTTCCAATATTGACTATCATTTTTTTAGGTTGTTATTTTCACTAGTGGAATATGGATAAAAATTTCTAATTTCAAAGTGCCTTTGCTCTGACAAGCCAAAGCTATAACTTTACTATATGGTAAGCAATTCTAAAAAGCAGATATTCCATTTGTCCATTATGATAGGTCTCAGAGTTTACTTACATCATTCATTACGTTATTAGTTTGAAAATCAGAATTGGCATTTGTCAGTGAGTATCAAAATATGTTACTCACTGTGATCATAACCCAAATTGGATACGGGAGGAGTTAGTGATGGAGTTAATAAGATTAACACACATAACTAACTCAGTCAATCTGCTTTATCACTAATATTTGTTAGATCAGCGTAAGTGATCTGTAGTTAAGTACAAACCAGGAAAAAGAGCAAAATGGGGGAGAGTCTTTGGCACCTCTCACCTATGTAGTATCCACCCTCTACCCCTACTGTATTCGCCTATAAAAGTATTACCACAGAGTTCTCTTCAGTGACATCCCTGCCCCTTATACCCCTTGTTTTTCTTGCTTGGAATTTTGAAGGTTTTAGTACTCCCTTTTTTCCAGTCTTTACCCACCTTAGCATACTCCCTCTATAACGGGTGAGCCTAGTTGTAGAATGATACAATGTTACAATATAAGCCTAGTTGCTGCTTGAGTAATGAACTTAACTTTCACTGGGATTTTTGCTATTCAGACAAGTTTGTTATTTTGATTTGTCCCTTAATTGGTTGAGTGCTTGGAAATGGTATTTGGGAGCAGAGGGTAGCTTTCTTAGTGTCTCTTGTCTACTCCTGCTCCTGCTGGTCTCCTTTCCCATGCCACCTCAGACTTTTATCCCATACTAGCTATTACCATTTTCCTTCATGCTTGCCTAGGTTTTCGTTAATCATACCACCCTCATGATTAAACATCATCCAGCTCCTTTGTGGCTCACTGAGGACTGAGGGGGAGCCATAAGATATGGAGTACCCATTAGGGTCTCTTTTTTCCTTCTGATTTCTTCCTAGCCAAGCCATCCTTTTCATTTACATATAAGAGCCTCCATCTGTGACATTTTGACCTTCTGGATTTGCCATCTGCGTTCTAATTCTAAAGTAAGACTGACTTAGCCAGGTCAGGGAGCTGGGCATACAGGTACTTTATGTGTTTTTATCCCCATGATAATTTAAAGGATATTCTTGTCAAAGCTAGACAAATGTTTTAGGTTTTACGTCCATATTGCCACTTGAATACCAGTAATTCCACTAAACTTTCATATTTTTCCTATAGAAAATACATGTTATTTCACAAAATCATTTCCATAGATTAATTGTATATAATTTTAGGTCAGATATTTCCCAAAGAAATATTGGGCCATTGTATTAAAAATCTGCATGCAGGAACAGTAAAATATTTTGAAGTGATTTAACTAGTTTAAAAGTATAAGGTATCTTTGTCTCTGTCTTTGTGACTTTATTTTTCTGTATCAAGTTCCAAGTTAAATATATTGCAAAATTCTCCACTGCTTTTTATTCTTTTTACCTCTCACAGTTGATCCCACTTACAAAATTTGACAGGAATTCTTCCAAGGTGCAGAAAGGCAGTTTGTTGCTAGAAGTACTGCTAAGAAGGGAAAAAGAGCTTTTATCCAACTACAGAGAAAAATCATAGTGAAATAGCAATTAAATACTTTCAGAGGAGCATTTTAAAAGTATATGATAAAGCAAAGGTTTTGGTTTTTTAATACTTTCTCCAAATAATATTGATAACTGAGAGATACTTACACCTTCTATTTCAGTAGAACTTTAAGAAACTTAGTTTTATTTCTTTTCCAGATGTTATTTTTAAGAATTAATGCAAGTTACAAACTCCACTTGAAAAAGCAGTTATCTCACTTAAATGTGATAAATGATGGAGGACCTCAAAATGGGTATGTTTTTAAACATATTTTTACCACATACTCCCATATCATATTGTTTTAATGATTGATTTTTATTCCTTACACTATCCTTTTCTGCTGTAATCATGCTGGGGACTAAAATTGTAAAATAAGCAACTTTTGGCTTCCCCCATGCCCCACAGAAATGATGTCTGTTTGTCTATCTATCTATCTTAAAGTGGTTTATAAATTGTCAATTATTTACTTGACCTTCTATATCTGTTTTGAGGCAGTGTGGATTAGTAACACTTGTTAGATACTTCAGTAGTCTTCCCCTATCCAAACAGGATTCAAAATCCTGCTTAGTAGCTGTGTGACTATGTGAAAGTCATTTAACCTCTGTGCCTCATTTATAAAATGACAGGGATAAAATCTGTCTTAATTCCTTCACAGGGTTATGAAAAATAATAAGTGTGCATATGTATATATTTTACTGTAAGCTGTTGAACAAATTATGTATATTACTGTTGTAATAGTGTAGTACATAAAAGAGAAAACATAGGATTTAGAATCAGAAAACTTGGGTTAAGGTCTCATTCTGTCATTTACTAGCTGTGTAACTTTGGGCAAATCACTTACGCTCTCTGAGCCTTAATTTTTTTAGATTTAAAAATAGGGATGATGTTAAAAGTTTCCTTATAGGATTTTTGTGAGGAGTAAGTAGATAAAGATGGGGGAAAAGATTTTACAAAATGTAAAGTACTGATCATTTAGTTACATCTTAATATGATTTCCTTAGTGTATTAGCTATCTCATGGATTTTTAGGAATAAAATTTTATTCTCTTTTAAAGGAATTTCAGGCTTAAACTTCAAACTTGTAGGTACACATAAAAACATGTGTTAGGGTCAGAAGTTGGCCCTGACATTTAAAAAAAAATAGTAACACTGAATTGGTTTTGCACAAAACTATTTGGAAGCTTCAGTGTGTTGAATCTATCAGCCAGGATAAATTTAGGAGTTTTATGCAAAACTATGATACTGTCCCTTGATTATTACCTGATTATTCTTTTTCTCTTTAAGAATTATTTGTTTTCAAAAATGTTAAATCCACAGAAAAGTTAAAGGACTATATAATGAACACTGAATACCTCTCACCTAGATTCACCAATCGTTAAAATTGTGCCACATTCTCCTTGCTGCTCTCTCTCCCTTTCCTCACTACCCCACATAGTTCTCTTTTGCCAAATATCCAAAAAAGTAGGCTACAGTCATCGTGAAATTTAACCCCTAAATACTTTGGCATGCATCTCTAAAAACAAGGACATTTTTATACCATACTTTAACCCCTCCTAAGAAAATTAACATTAATAATATCGCACCAAAATACAGTCAGATATTTTCAACTTGAACACCACAGGGATGGTACTCTATTTCCCACTTGATGTCAAGTGATACAAGTTGTTCATGCATATGGTACCTGTTATTGAACTTTCTTCTCTTGAAAAGATATTAATAATAGCATATTAGGAACTTAGAGACTGTTCATACATGTTTACTGTGCCCTGATGAGGCTGTTCAAAAAACAACAACAAAAAAAAAGGCAGCCGGGCACAGTGCCTCACGCCTGTAATCCTAGCACTCTGGGAGAGAGGCTGAGGCAGGAGGATTGCTTGAGGTCAGGAGTTCGAGACCAGCCTGAGCAAGAGCGAGACCCCGTCTCTACTAAAAAATAGAAAGAAATGATCTGGACAGCTAAAAATATATATAGAAAAAAAAATTAGGCTGGCATGGTGGCCCATGCCTGTAGTCCCAGCTACTCTAGAGGCTGAGGCAGAAGGATTGCTTAAGCCCAGGAGGTTGAGGCTGAGGCAGGAGGATCACTTGAGCCCAGGAGTTTGAGGTTGCTGTGAGCTAGGCTGACGCCACGGCACTCTAGCCCAGGCAACAGAGCGAGACTCTGGGGAAAAAAAAAAAAAAAGCTAATAATATTTTTAAGGCCTACCCTACTCATACCCTTTTACTTTTATTCCCATAGCTAAATCTGGGTTGGTCAGTTAGTTTTTCCCAAACCAATAGTTCTGAAGCATCCAAGCTAACTCATTAGCCATTATTTTCTTTGTTAACACAGCTGTTTGAGAGTTAGTCCGACCTTAGAGATCCCCACTGGCACATACTTACAAAATCTAATTCTGTGTAAGTCAGTTCATGTATGTGAATGATCCTTTGAAAAACAGGATTCCCTGAAGATTAACCTCTATAATCTACCAAGGACATAACAAACTACCCGCTTAAAAGGAATTTTTGTTCCTGAAATTACTCTAAAAATGTACCTTTTTTTGAAATAAAATTCACATAACATAAAATTAAACATTCGATGGCACTTAGTGCATTCCCAGTGTTGTGCAACCATCACCTCTATCTACTCCCATGACATTTTCACTACCCCAAAAGAAAATCCCATACCCGTTAGGCAGTTAGTTACTCCCTGTATCTCTCTCTCCTCAGCCCTGTACTTTTTCTTTTTAATGTGATTTTTTTCTATTTTAAGATATTTTTAAAATACAGAGACATATGGAGAATAACAAAATATTTATATTCTTGCTACCCAGAATGTTTTTTTCTTTGTTGTTGTTTTTTTTTTTTTTTTTTTTGAGACAGAGTCTCACTCTGTTGCCTGGGCTAGAGTGCCATGACGTTGGCCTAGCTCACAGCAACCTCAAACTCCTGGGTTCAAGCAATCCTTCTGCCTCAGCCTCCCGCCCAGAATTGATTATTATTAACATTTATCACTTTCACTCGAAGAAATGTTTATCATAATAAAAAATGGCATTAAAAAATGCATTCCAAATGAAGCTGAAGTATACCTTGACACCCCATCTCCGGTCCCATTCCTTTTTCTCCCATCCTTTAGGCATTTACAGTAAATTTGGTCTATACTCTTTTAGTCCTTCTCATTTATTATCTCTATATCTATGAAAAATATGTAGTACTGTTTTGTAAATTTAATTTACTTATATGGTATATTGCACATATGCAGCTTGCTTTTTTCCACTTGACATTGTTACTGATTTCTCTATGTTGGGATATGGAAATAGTCCATTTTTGACTGCAGAATAGTATTCCATTACATGAATCAACTATATTTAAATTATCAATTTCCCCTAGTGATAGATTTCTAAGTCATTACTTTTTTCCATTACACCATACCATAGTGAAGATTCTTATACATGTCTAATGGTGTAACTGTTTCTTTAGTGCACATACTTAAAAGTGAGTCAGAGCACATGTACATTTTCATTCTACTAGGTATTGCCAGTGGCTGTACCAAGTTTACACGCCCGCTAATAGTTTGTGAGAGTTTCTGTTTCCCACATCTTACCAACATTTGCTATTAGATTTCTTAATTGTTGCTAGTCTGATGGGGGATAATGGTGTCTTGTTTCCATTTTCCTAATGGGTTTACCATCTCTTCATAGTTTATCGGTCATTCAGGTGTTCTCATCTGTAACTTTTCTTATTCATGTTCTTTCCCATTTTTCTCTTGGATTTTTTTTTGGGGTTTTGTAGATTTTGAATTTTTGTATATGCTCTCCTAACTAATCCTTTGTTGGTTCCATATGTTGCAAATATCTGCTTTTCTTTTTTTATATCAAACAAAATTTTTCAACTTTGATATAAAACATGTTTTCTGTATACTTTCCTATATACCGTATAAATAGTTGTGTTTATTAAGCATAGATATTGATAATATTTAAAAATGGAGATTTTTATTTTATGTTTCATTTTTAATGTGGGGACTTTGCTTTAGGATGGTTTTGTTCTTTTTTTTGAGCCATTACATTCACTATCAGTGACTTACCATATTATCACAAGAAGCATGATAATTTAGAATCTTTTCATAGATTTTGAAACACCCTGAATTAAATGAGTTTTAAATGAAAAAATGATCCTTACAAAATTCTGCCATGTGATAAAGGTTGAAACATTAAGTATATGAGTCCAATGGTATTTATAATTTAGACTGTAGTACAAACATTAAGAGTGCTTACACCACCTTTGCCCCATGTAGTATAGCAGTCCAGAAGTTATGCATTCATTAAAATATGAGGCTAACCTGGATTTCCTCTTCTCTTTTACAGACTATTAAGGTCTCCTATTTGTTTCTTCATGGGCCACATCTGTCAAAATATAACAGAACCTATTTTTTATGCATGGAGCATTGACATTTCTGTATACCTGTGAGAAATACAGACTATATAAAGTTTAAATCATATTGAGATCATACATCTGAAAAACTATATTCACCTAGGAATGATACACAATATTTAGATCATAGGTAGTCTATTGGTAAAACTAAATTAAAAGCAGGAGAAATATATTCTGACTCTCTTAGAAATCAGAGGTTCCTAATCGCTTAATCCAACTCTTCCTTCGTACTGAACCAACTGATATAAATCAGACTAATGTCCACTTTGGTATTTTGTAAAAATTGAGCAAAATTTGGCTTCCTGCTCTTTCTTGCCTTAATTGAAACCTATCCATCCAGCTAAAGGGGTAAATACTGGAAACTGCTGAGACCACGAATGAGAGCCCTGCCCGCACACACATCCACTCCAGGCCCCACAGGAGCAGCCATTTTGTCTCAGTCACTTTAAGTCTCAGTTTTTCCATTTGTAAAATGGGATAATAATAGCTTATCAAAATAGAGTAGGACTATATATATGTATGACTTCCAGGATTATTATGGGATTAATTGAAATAGTGAAATATTATAAATGAAAGCACTTTAAGAGCTATGAGGTGCTATCTAAATGCTGTTCATTACCTGCTTTCTTCTATAGCTGTGAAGGCCCTTACAGATTGGCTGGTAGGCATTACAGATTTGGAATCATGAGTTTTAGATAACTTATTTCCTCCTAAATAATCTGGATTGTGAGTGGTTTAGAGAGACACTGTTTTCCTAGCAATTCATTCAGTTAAATCGTCACTATGGCCAGACTTAAGAAAGGTTGGAATAGGTAACATTTCTTATTTTAGATGTACCCAGCTCAGTGATTTCTAAAGTGATGCTTTCCTTGTGGTTCACTTCAGCTTCAGTAGAGAAGGTGCTTCAGGGATTGGACAGGTGAGGTAACAGCCTCTTTTTCCTAGTGAGGATACCTGTGTGCTCTGTGCCAGGTACCAAGCCATGCACTTTACATTTTCTTATTTCTAACCTTAGAATACTGTTGATTGTTAGAATATTAACTCATTGTTAGAATATTAACTCAGTTGAATAAAACTATATCATTCAACATTTATTTGAATTTCAGACTGTACTTCTCTATAACATTAGAAGGTGCTTCATTTATTCTACCATTTATTGTATACTATTTGCAAGGCAAGGATACCTTAAGTAACTGTACCCCACGCCAACATGTGACTATTAATGTGTTACATTGAGACCAAGTTGAAAGCTCAGTGTTTTATGTGGAGTAGTACTTCATTCGTATTTCACAATAAAAAGTCCTACTCTATTTTAATAAGCTATTAAGAAATTGAAACTCATTACTTCACAATTACATTTTAATTGTCCATTTATAAAGTGCAAAATATTCTTTCTTTCAAATGAATCCATTAGTCATATCACCTATTTGTCCTAAGAACCTGATTGATACACTGAGAAATAATTGTGCATAAAGGTCCTTTGGTTTCCTGTCTCTGAGGTATTTTGTCCTGCAAACATTAATTTTAAAAGTTAGCTCTTCCCTTTCACAATTACAAATCTGCTATCCATGTAGTAAACTGTTCTATGTACTTTTTTAAAAAAATTCTCTAACAACTCTTCACTTTTCAAAATTTTTTCTGGACCTCAGAATATACTTGCATTAAAAAAAAAGTGAAACTGCAGTTGAACAAAGTAGTAACAGCAAATCAGCATTTATGTGACATTTTTAAAAAGCCATGTTTCATTTTTTTTAGGGAGTCAAAAGGTAAACAATTTCTATTTATTTTTAAATATTAACAGTTCAGTGTCTGAAGGTAGTATTCTTTCAGGTAGAGGCATTAATGTAACAGCTCAGCACTCAAAAGTGTAATTCTTTTTTGACAGTGTTGTTATCAGTGTCAAATTTTATATCCAGTAGTACTTACACACATGAATACTAGCCTTCATTTTACTCCTTAGATGGCACTTAGGAAACTTGGACTTTCTTTCCCTTGAGTTTACTATTTTAGTCATACACCTGTATACTCTAGTACCAACCAATCAAAAACAGTTTAGTTTAATCTGTTATTTTCTCTGTATTTTAAGATAAATCAGATTTTATTGGGAAGAACTTATTATGAAACTAACTCCAACATGCATTGGTTTATTCCTTTTCCAAATACTTACTGAAATATAGAGTATTAAATGGCCCAACTATATGATAGCAAGAATCCTGCTAAGAGAAATATGTTGACATTTGGTCCCTAGGAAATCTGAATTTTAAATAATACTGTAGCAGTTAGGAAAATATCCTGATTATGAGCATTGCTACTTTAATTATCTGAGTAGAAAGTTTGAGATTTAAAAATAATTTTCTCTCCAATGTTTAGGTTGGTCACAGCAGATGTAGCTTTTTACACTGGAAATCTTCAAGCCTTAAAAGGCCTTAAAGATTTGGACCTAAATATGGCTGAGATCTGGGAACAGAAGAGGTGATGTCATACTGGAAAACTGGGTAGTTCATCTGACCATGGGATGTGTATGTTTATGAAGAAAATCTGGATGTGTATGATTCTCAAGAACTGAACCTGGAACCCAAAGTGAACTTGGGTGGGGTAAGGGAAAAAGGAAAGTATCAGTGTTGGGAAACTGGCTTCAGTGGGATCTACAAGGAATGCCATTTTGGTGCATCCTTCAGTGAGGAGTTAACTGATCAGGTGTCTATAACATTTTTCATTCTCTCTGGAAACAGACTCAGGTTTCTTTGGACCAAATCCAAAAGAACACATAGCTGTAACACAGCTGTAGTTGACTAGAATGCTCTGTATACTTTATATTAAAAAATGCTTTGCATTTCTTCCAGTGCAATGAAATTCATATGGTATCCCACCTTATTTAATGATGGTACAATTTAAAATATTAAAATCTTAGTCAACCTCTGTAGAAAGTTTTCTCTATGAAAGTAAAGCTGTTTGAAAAATTATTTTTTTACAGATCTTTCTATAAAAAATAAACATCTTTTGATTGCTTGGATTTAGGAATTAATTTTTGTTTTGGTGACCAATGTCAAGTTTTAGGCTTTGTGTGTTACATATTTAATATTTCTACTACCACTGTATGTCAACTGGGTAAGGCCTTCCAGAACTGTCTAAATACTTGAAAGGCTGATTACAAGTAATAATTAAAGAATAAGATACTGGCATTTATTTATGCAACTAATTTAAATGCTTTTCAGAAGTGGTATACAAAAGGCTACAGTTTAATATCTGTATTTTTATAAAACTATCTATGAAGGGTTTTTGGTGTTGGGTTTTTTTTTTTTGCCTCTTTATTTTTAGCAGAGGTATGAATATGTTTTCATATATTCTGCCTACTTCTGAGTTCTCATTTTCAACATTTAGATATGAAGTATGGCCCCCTTGGATTGCTTTTAAGTTACTTTCAATGTGTATATGAACAAAGACCAGGGAGAAATATAGGCTGCTGTGTTGGGGCCAGAAATAAGGTGACAAGTAAGTTAAAGACTTTTGTAATACTCACCTTCAAAATTAGAATCAGCAGCACTCTGCAAATGAAAGTGCCTGTGCCTCGCCTCACACCAAGAATCTTGCCTAACCCTGTCAGAGTGCCTAATCTTGTGGTGATTATGTACAATGAAATAGTCTTATTTTGTGCTCCTGGGAAAGCCTATTTTCTTTCCATTATCATTACAGAGGTATGTCATTGGTTCTTAAACTGTCTGTCTAAAATAAAGATGTAAAAAATTACCAAACTTTAAAAGGCAACTTTTTTTTAACAGTATACAGCAGCGGTCCCCAACCTTTTTGGCATCAGGGATTGGTTTCACAGAAGACAATTTTTCCAGGTACTCGGGGAGGATGGGGGAGGACAGTTTGGGGATGAGTTAAGCCATTACATTCCTTGTGCAGTCAAACCTCTCTGCTAATGACAATCTGTATTTGCAGCAGCTCCCCAGTGCCAGCATCGCCACCTCAGCGGATTATCAGGCATTATAGTCTCTTAAGGAGCAACCTAGATCCCCGCCTTGCATGTGCAGTTTACGGTGCTCCTATGAGAATCTAATGCCGCTGCTGATCTGACAGGAGCAATGGGGAGCAGCTGTAAATACAGATGAAGCTTTGCTGGCTGGCCCGCTGCTCACCTCCTGCTGTGTGGCCTGGTTCCTAACAGGCCATGGACTGGTACCGGTCGGCAGCCCAGGGGTTGGGGACCGCAGGTATACAGTGAACTTTAAGTTAAACAAGCAGCCTACTCAAAACAAGTATGGACAAATTGGAAAACGTGATTGATTCTTACAGAAAAGGCATAAATTGTCCTATTAGACCTGAATGGAAAGGTTACTAATAAACATGTTTCAGTGATAACAAGCTTCAAGAAATGAAGCTTCAAGGAAAGAGAACTTTTTGTGAAGTTATACCCCCACAACACTATACAAGAGTACAAGGATATGAAAAGAAATGCCTCCCCTCTGTCCACCACACCCACTTTAGCTGGGAAAAGAAATGCCACTTTGTTTCAATAAATGGAGAGTCTGTGGAAAGCATGGCAGGCATCCCAGCTTTTAAAATTTTATTTATTTATTTATTTATTTTTGGAGCCCAGGTCTCACTCTGTTGTCCAGGCTGGAGTGCAGTGAGTGGTACGAGCTCACCGCAGTCTCTAACTCCTAGGTTCAAGCAGTCCTCCTGCCTCAGCCTCCCAAGTAGCTGGGACTATAAATGCCCAGCTAACAACTTTTTAAAAATTGTTTTAGAAATACGGTCTTGCTCTGTTGTCCATGCTAGTTTTGAACTCCTGGCCTCAAGCAATCTTCTTGCCTCAGCCTTCCAAGTAGCTGGCTCAAGCCACCTGGCCTGGCCATGCCAGCTTTAGAATTAGATGAAAGGCACAAAATACCTTCACATTTAATTCCTGTGGAAATAATGATGTGGTTAAGATTCTTAGAAATGCCAAAAACTAGACTTGCTAGGTGATGAGCCAAAGTACTTAAATGTTCCAAGAGCAAGTCTTCTAATTTATGTAGTAACTGTTTAACAAGAGTAAACCACTGTATTTTCACCATTTCATAGTTAGCATTATAAAGTACAAGTGTACACAAGTATTGCTTCACCGCTTTATTTTCGAAATCACAAGCAATTCAAAGTGACCATCATTGAGGCTTCTGTTAAAAGATCTTCCAGCAGAGCTACTGCCCCAGTTTTAAGATTAAACAATATTGCACTTTAAGTTGAATTAACTTTCAGTATCCTCTTCAAAGAAGGAAAGTATTGCTCCATCTGTGCTTTTTTTAGACTAAAAGCATATTGCAGAAAACTCTACTTTAAAAATCAACACTGCAGGGTACAGTAACATAGTAAAGTACCTGCCTATTTTAGAATCCTAGAGAACATTTCATTGTAAGAAACTATTTAGCTCATAATTAGTATAAAGTGTCCACAGTATTTTTCATTTCAGTGGTCCAAGATGCGAAGGTTTCCAGATACAATCTTGTTCTCTAAAACTGCTCCAGGTGGGATGTCAATTCTGTCACCATGATTTGCAATGATGATAACCGTTCCCTAAATGATAGGGAAAACAAAAATTAAGAGTGTACTTGCAACTGAAATGCAATTTGATTATAATTATCAAGTTTATGTGCAACTCCTTTTACGGTGGAGTAATTATATTTATAAATGATAGTAAACATGAAAAACAAACATGTTAAGGAAAATTGTAATGTGTCCTCCTGTAACAATCCTGGCAGTAGTTCTAGATTCTTTGCCTCCTTGTCAGAGGGTACCAAGAGTGGGAAGTGGACCCAGTGTCACAGCATGACTGGCCCCCTACTTTCAAGGCTACCAGCACTGTCCAACCCTGATAGAGACATTAAAAGGTGCTTGATTTATATTTACTGATAATATTTTTCATGCCTTAAGTGAGTCTTTAGGTAGTATCAGCAATAAAGCTTAATATATTGTTCTTTTTTGTTTTTTCAAGTTCTTCATTTAAGTAAGTAGCTTTAATTGGAAGGGCACATGAAATCTTATAATGGGATTTTTAAAAAATTACTTGATTAGGAAAAAGCTGTTGAATCTTTGGTTGTGAGCTTTAATACCCTATATCCTTCTTATTTCTTATGCTAGGCTGGAATGATACTTGTCAAAGTACAAACATCCTTCTACTCATGACAACAGATTCTTTTAACAGGAATAGACTATATTCAGTATAAAAGAAGTTGTCATTTTGTCTACTTTCAATCAAATAGTCATCTTTTGTGAGCTAATGTTAATAATGATCCTATTTTAAAGATTATCTCATTTCAATAAAATAGTACCAGTTCAATTATTAATACTAATTAGTGTTTGCTTTCCATTTGAATGCTAATTACATGAAATTCCTATATATGAGTTATGCTTAAATTTCAATTATGTTTTGTATCAGTGGAAGACAGTAGTAATACTAAATCCTGTTGCAACCTATTTCATGTCTGTATCCACTCATTTAAAAAAAAATGTATCTATCTTATAAACATCTGGTATAGACTAGGAAGTAGCCTTTAAGTAAAGGTAAATTTATGACTAGAAAATGAAACCTGTTTTGCAAAGCTGTAAGAATGGAATTTTCATCATAACAACATACCTTTAATGAAACATTCTTGCCAAATGTCACATCTCCTGAAACTGTGAGGTGATCTAATTCAAGCATATCTGGTATACTTTCAAATCTTCTTAGATAATCTTGAACCTTAAAGAAAAGTAGAAACAAAAATTGTTTCAAAAATGAGTTCACATAAAAATAGGAATTATATTAACAAGATCATTTAACTGAACTGTAAAAACATTTTATAGCCAACCCCAGGTCCTGTATGAGAAGCACATATTTATTAAATACTCACTACGTGTTACATACTGTGTAGGAGAAACCAGGAGATATGAACATTGTCCTTATAATCAAGAAATTTACAATGTAGTTTAGCAGATCAGACATTTAAAAAAAAAAAAAAAGGCAACCAACGTAGCCAGATGAATGGTTCACATAATCCAGATTTAGTTGGAAAAAGGAGAGATCATCATGGCTTGAGGCAGGCTAGACTAGAGCTGGGCTTTAGGGGATACGTAGGATTTGGAAGTGGAGCACATTTTAGGAAGATCAACAGCACAAATCATCATCATAAATCATCACTATCTTTGTCTCTTATTTCCCTAGTCTTAAAAGCACTAGAGGTTGTCCCATATGACCTTGTTTCCTATTCTGCTGAGAAAATAGAAGCAATCAGAAAACTTCCACTTGCTTCCATCCACCACTACCGCCACCTTGCCTTCCCTCCTAGTACTGGAATTGGACTGTTTCTATTCCTACATAAAGCCAACCTCTCCACTTGTGCATTGGATCCTTTTTATGGCCTCTTCAAGGATACCATTCCAGCAATTCTCCCTCTTCCATGTTTTTTCCTTAACTGCATCAGTTCCCATTGATGTATAAACATGCTGTAAATTCTATTAAAAAAAATTCTTAAATCTTATATTCCTTTCTATGGCCCCATTTCTGTTTCTCTTTAAGGCAAAACTCTTGAATGAGTTTTTTACATTCATATCTCCGAATCCCTCTTTTATGCCAGTCAGGCTCTAAAACCTCCATATTGATAAACCTAATGGTGAGTTCTCATTCATCTTACTTGGATCAGCAGCAGCATTATACATATCACTCCCTTTTTCTTGAAATATTTCTTCATTTGACTTCCAGGACACACACATTCCTAGTTTTTTACCTAATTCCACATCTGCAGTCCACACCACGTGGCACTAAACCACACCCAGGGCTAAAATAGAGTTGGATGGCATAGCAGGACCCCACAGGCCAACTACGAAGGCTCACTCTGTCACACTTTATTAGCCTCATAACATTTTATGTGATTAAATTTTTCGGATTTCACTTATCCTGCCAGGGTGGAGTTTTGCTTTACAGCAGGTCATTGAATATGGTTTTGTTCAATATTGTTTCATTGTAACATTGATGAAGGGGGAAAATAAATCAATCCCCAGCTGGGGCCACTGTCTATATGGAGTCTGCATAGGTTTTCTCCGGATACTCCGGTTTCCTCCCACATCCCAAAGATGTGTACATTAGGTTCACTGGCATGTCTACATGGTCCCAGTCTGAGCAAGTGAGGGTATGTGTGTGAGCGCGTGCTGCGATGGGATGGTGTCCTGGCCAGGGATGGTTCCTGCTTTGTGCTCTGAGCTGCTGGGACAGGTTCTGGCCACCCTCATCCCTGAACTCAAATAAGCTAGTTAATAATTATTTTTATTCATCTTTCTTAAGTGTATATATAGCTCACATTTATTTCCATGCTTAATATTAGAAGTGATTTGGTCTTCATTTATTAGTTTAGTGGTGTTTTTGTGACCAGAAATATTCCATAGGAACGTAATTCTTGTTTATATCAATTAACATGGTAAAAATTGTTTTGTTACATGTCATTTCGCTTAAAGTTGCAGTTTCCAAGAACCTACTGGCAATGGTAAGAAGCACATTAACTGTACTTGCTCTTCCCCTTACCTGGAACACTTTTCACCCTAAATACCCGTGTGTCAGACCCACTCAACTTCTCAGTGAGGGTCTAAGACTACCCAGTGTGAAATTACACCACCACCACCCCCCCACCCACACATTCCATGTTAGCCATCCCTGCTTTATGTGTTTCCCTTTACCATTTTCCACCACTTGGCATACCATACATTTGAAATACTTACTTATTATCATCCTTCCCCCACTAGAAAGTCAATTCCATGAAGGCAAGGATTTAGTCTGTTTTATTTACTGTTAAATCCCTGGCACCTGGAACACTGCCCAGCACATGGTAGGGGCTCAGTAAGTATTTGTTAAATCACAATTAACCTTTTCCCACTAATGAAAGCAGTATTTATTGGCTTTGGAAGAGACATAAGAAAACATGTCCCAAAATTTAAGGTTTCTTTTCTATTCCCTGTAACAATCATGTTTCAGATGTGAAGTACATCTTTATCTTCTATGGCCAATTCCCTTTAAAAGACAAAGATGGAGGAATACAACAGGTTGGCAGTGGAGACTGTACTTAGTCTCCAACTCACATGTATATCATATCTTTATAATTACACATTTAAGGAATATGACTTCATGTGTGTATCATATCTTTATAGTTACATACCTTTGTAAAAGAACTGCCTAATTTAACCAAGGGCACTGTAGGAAATTCCCGCTTTTCACTCATCGTCAGAGATCCTGCATTAAGGCTATAGAGGTTTGACATCACAAGCAAGAGATCTGATGTGGTTTTGACAGGCAGAAAACGGCTCCTGGGAACATTAATACCTAGAGAATTCTCAAAACTTTTAATGGCAGCCCCTACTGCAGTTTCTAACTGAATGACATTCAGGCCTCCATCCAAAGTCTGTAAGACATAGGGAGGGGAGGGGAGAGAACAGAGGTTTTAGGCACTTACAACTTAGTTCCGTGTGGCTAGTTAATATTTGGGAAGTGGTTTCAGAGATCCATTCAAGGAAACAGAATTTTGAGAACTGACATTTATCAACCACCTACCATATGCCAAGCTCTTATACATATGTGATCTTTTTTCAGTCCTGGTTTAGTAATATCATTTCCATTTTACAATAAAGAACCAAAGGCTCAGAACTCATGAAGGTGCCTATGGCCAAATGACCTGAGTGTCAGAGCAACAACTAAGACTGAAGTAGGCCCTCTACTTTTTTTTAATTTTTTAATTTAAGAGATGAAGTCTCACTCTGTTGCCCATACTGGAGTGCAGTGGCATGATCATAGCTCACTGCAGCCTCAAACTCCTAGGCTCAAGCGATCTTTCTGCCTCACCTTCTCAAGTACCTGGGATTACAGATGTGAGCCCCTGTGCCTGGCTTGGTCCTCTACCTCTACTTTTGAATTCAGTGCTCTTGCCACTAAAGTGCTCTTTGCCCAGAGTCAAGTAGGGGGCACCACAGCTTGGCACACTATTGGGGTAAGTGCAGACTCTGGAAGACATGGCCAGGAACTAGAGAGGCTGAACAGGCAAAAAGGAGTGACCAATGGAATAGACGGCGCAGAGGGAGTGGGCAGTGGGGTCTGTGTGTAGCCTATCATGACCTTAGGAACCAGGGAGCCCAGTGGGCTACAACCTTGGCTTACCTTTGGATTCACAATGATTTCCATGTCAATGGCATTCTGTTCCTGCAGTCTTTTAACTGCTGCAAGAGAAATCCATAGGTTGTTTGTATTAAATATTTTGAATTTTGATACAGACTTGAACTCATCAACGTGTGCTTTTGGCACTTGAGCAATTTCCACCAGTCTCAGTTTGCCTTCATATTGAGTCAGTGTCCCACCCTAGAAAGGCAGAAAATAATGAGTACTTCCACATCTTTCCCAATCACAACCATCCTACACTGTTTATGAATTTTTTATAGAAAAAATATTGATGATAGAACCTCCCAGAATACAAAAAAACATACGTTTGAAGGTAGAACCAAAGAAAGCAATTCAGGTCTTCTGTTGTTTTAAAACCATATACTTGCCATCTTGTCCATAATAACAGCCCTGGGAATACATCAGGGTCTTCCTTACTTGCCTAAGGCGTGCCACAAGAACAGCCATTCTTCTTCCCAAACCACTACATCGCCAAACAGTCCTACCATCTCAGGGCCTGCCCTGACTGGCTCTAGGACAAGGGGAGGAAAGAGAAGACAGATGCACAAGTGGATGAGAAGTGACCCCTGAGTGGCCTCTGGCAAAGATGTTCTTACAGCCACTAGGCTATAGCAGTATGAGAAGAAGGGGACATTGTTAGGGACTGACTATTTTAGTATTAACACACTGCTCACTTTTCTTTCTTGCTGTGGGGTAAATAGTAAAACCTCATACAGTGTTTTATCAAAGGCCAAGTGTCATGACCACCAAACATGCAAAGTTAAATTTATACTTTGCACCAAATCAACTGTATTTTTTTTTGCAAGTACACAGATACAGTGATAATATAAAAAATATATACATACATTCTGTGGAAATAGAAATAGTAAATTTTCATAAAAGGGTCAATGAAATAAAAATACTTAAATACCAAACTAGAAGATATTAGAGGTTTGAACAAACTTATTAGGAGTTTCACATATATTTCAGATTTATACCACAAATATATGTGGAACTATTTTCAGTTAAAATTACTGACAGAGATTATCAAAAAAGATGATTTTAATCCTAATTCTGATTTATGACAGTTAGACAGACCTGAAAGTACTCCACAGAATACCATCTCACTCTATCTTACATGATGACAAGTAGATAAATGTGTTGTTTAAAATAGAAACTTTCAAATTAAAAAAAAAATTTTAACTTCATAACCTGTGAAATGTGAAAACATGAATCCCCAAACTGCTTCCTCTCATTAGTTACCTTTACATCTGCACGTGTTTTATTTGTGACTTCCATGACAAATTCACAGCGTTTTCCATTGGGTGGGTTCATTAGATGATTAAGAATATAAAGATCCACTGTGGCACCCAGATTATCTATGTTAGACACAAAAATATACTCTTTGCCTTCTCCTATGAGGGTATCAAGCAAACCAGAGTTGTAGAAACTGGCGTAGATATCACCATGACCAGGAGGGTACCAAGCTTCTGTATTTTCCCCTGAGTAAGATACATCCTTTGCTACAGGGAGCAAAGATTCTTTATTAATCCTCGGGTACCTTAAAAAAAAAAAAAAGTTATTTTTCAATATCAACTCTGTAGAGCATTCTGGATCTTCAAGTAAAACAATGCACTAAAATTAAGTAAAATTTCACTTCTTTCAGAGTCTATCACTGGTAAGTAATTTAATTATAGTGAATCCTTTTAAGAAAATCTCATTATCTGTGTTTTCCAAAACCCATTTTCTAGATAATACTAGTTGCTGCAAAAAAAAAAAAAAAAAATTATTCTGTGGTCATACAGATGGGAGGACACCTCATATTTTTAAGGTATTATTTAAAAATTATGTTTTATGATTCTCCAAAAAGAGGGCTATATTTAGCAAATTTTCTCAAACTTATTTGGTTATAGGATAGTTCTTTTTCCTGAAAACCTATCTGGGAAAAGGTGCCCATTATTACAAACAGATATATTCAGGGGTGGTTCTCTTTCTTTCCCAGAAAACCAGCAGCAGGTTAACATGTCTGCTTCCCACCACTAGTGAGGACACAGGTGAGGCTGGTGGTGGGGAAAGGAAGACAGAGGCACTAGCACTGCAACATGCTGAAGACCAACCAGAAAATGGAGGCAAAGCACCTGTAAGAAAGCATCCATGGGAAAATAGATTTTAAAACAAACTAATGGTACAACTTTCAAAATGTCCCTTCTGTATAAGTTCATGTAGACTCATGTCCATCCTTAAATGGAAGCCTATTTCCCCAGCTGCCTGGGCTTTGTTTGCAATTTATCATCTGAATTCCTTTTTTACTCACTCTCCCTTCCGCAAAAGTAGATTTTCTCTGGAATTTATTAAATTGGCCCCAAGCTTATTCAGGATGTTGAAGAAATTCCTTCCCATAAGAAAGAAGATTATCAATATGGTAGAATATAGAAAGATTTTCAGAGACCCACCTGGAGACCAACTGTGCCCTCAAAAAGCAAAGATATAAGCTATCCTCAAATATTCTGGATATATAACAGAATCTTAAGCAGACTGTCTTTTAAGAATTGGAAGTTACAAACCAAAGACTGATTATAGCAATCATATATCTACTAACAAATGTTCAGCTTTTAAAGGCATCAAACACTTGTGAACATTAATCTTTGGCGCATGCACATCTTGAGACTGCTCTGTTATAAACAAGACAGGAATAACAGAGTTAATTTTTTTACGCCTGGTACCTGCTTTGATTAAAAGTGTAGATTTTCACACGACAATGACTATACTTCTGCAGTATTTTTTTGGTATCTTCATCCGTGTTAAAAGAATTCATTAAAACAAGAGGAACATCTGTATTGTAGGTTTTGTTCAAATGCTAGGGAGGAAAATGACAATCAGATTACCCAGACTTACTTTTCTTTTGCTTAAAAATTAACTCTTAAAGGTTAATCACAAAATGTCTGAAACATCATCTATATATACCCAAATATATAGATTTGATATAAATAACTTAGTATGAGCCAGACATTTTGCTAAGCAATTCACCATGTACTTGTTCATTAAAGCACAACCCTTTGAGACAGACACTATTGTCATTTTATGGGTGACTAAACTGAGGCCCAGATAAGTGGTGGTTTAGTGGCAATGGCAGAGGCAGGACCAGCACCACCGCCACCCCACCCCCAGGCAGTTGGATTCTGGAGTTGTGTGCTCAGCCAGAGTGTGGCCTTACTAGGTAGGCAAGTGCTGATTAACCATTTACTTTGTGTTCAGAGCTCTGTGGGGATGAAAGTACAAATGTTACAAAGACATGGCTGCCTATTCTCAGGATTAATGGTCAAGAATTCTGAATCACACTCCAGTGGAAATCTTTTAAATCTTTCAGGAGAGCTAAGAGGCAACACAGAGCATTAAGAAAACAGAGTTTTAGAAGTCAGACAGCCCTATGTTCAAACATTGATTCTATATTTAATAACTAGCTAGGGAACCCAGGGCAAGTAACTCAAATTTCTCTGCGCCTTGGTTTCCTCATCTGTAAAATGGGGACGACAACAGTACTTACAGAGTTGTTGAGAGGAACAAATGAGGCAGCTCATGTAAAGAGCTTAGAACAATACTTGGTGGACAGTGAGTGCTGGATAAATATTAGCCGCTGCTACTGCTAGTGTTAGGATTGTAGTTGCCAGCACCACACTAGGCAATAGGGATAAAGAAATAACAAAAAATAGGGCCACTGCCCCTGAAGAGCTTATGTTCTTTGCTTGATGACTCTGTCATAAGAGAGAAGCCAAGAACAGTTCTTAGCTTCCATGGTATCCATCCAGATACATGGCATCCTCCCCACCTTCCCAAAAGGGATTAATAAAGCCAGATCATCCCAGCCTTGATGAAGGCTGCCACTAGAAAGGGGAGGGAGGGGTGAGGAGATCAAAGGAGAATCATCTGAACAGATCCAGAGATTTCAACAACCACAAATGCTATTTTTAGATCAAAAGCTTTTATATCATCTGGAGGATTTGCTCTTAGGAACACTAAACCTTTTTTTACACTAATAAAGAGACTGAAGATAGCAAGTTCTTTGATTAGTTCAAATTCACATATGCTACATTTTATAATACAGCATTTATGATAACCTAAAAACTATTTTAGTATCTCATGAGAAAGAATAAATGTTACTCACTTCAATTTGCTGAACAGTCAGATCCAAAAAGGTATTCTCATTCCTGACACCAATCAGACTTTTAGGGCCTTTGCAGCCCATGCTGGTTCCCAAACCACCATTGAGCTTCACCACCACCAGCTTGTTCAACACAGAAGATATATTATCAGGCAAGCCCCTGGCCTTTATCTTTTCATAGGGTTGAATCTGAAAGAAAAATAAAATTACAGGAGTAATTCAAACAACTTTACGAAAAGTTAAAGCATATCAATCCCAGGGTTACTGACATACTTCCTTAACAAGTTTTGGTTTCTCTGTGGAAAGTTTCAACCACATATCCTTTAATGTCATGGGCCCTCCTGTTTCAAACTCAAGTACTTATAGGCAACTACCCTTGCACACAGAAGTACGTCATTTACTTTACAATGGAGTACAAGAAGGGGACAAAGTTGTAGTCTACAAATACTGTCTGGCTGGTGAGAAGATAGTCTTTTGGACTATATTCTCATAGTCTCTTGGACTGTCTTCAAAAAGATTTCCCATTTGTATCAACATAGCAAATGAGATACATAAAACCCACCAAGTCTAAATATTTCTGGTACACTATGGATCTACTTCAATTCTAAAGAAGTAAAAATAAAATCACACATTATGCCTTCTACCACAGGAGGCAAAAACCAAAACACACTTGTTCCTTGCCATTCTCCCCAACTCAGGCTTACGTTTGCCCTTCAGAGGAAGGTGGCATAGGCTTTTTGTCACACTAGCTATGTCCAAGGACAGAATTCCTTCCTCAAGAATTTAACTTTTGGTTGTCAGTGTATAAAAGCCCATACTAAAAAATTAAGTTTTAGCATTGTTCCAAGAAACACCCTGGACAGGAAGAAGAGGGCAAGAGCTGGGGCTGGAGAAAATCCCAGCTCAATCTCCTCCCTACCACACACATCTATTTCTGTGAGCAGAGCCTTAATCTTTAGCTTCTCCCCTACAGAGAAGGAACAATTACACAACTTACAGCAGAGGCCCAAACTCTTTTGTTCAAAGCACAGGCTTAAGGAAGTCTAAACATCTGATAGCAAGAATAAAAGCTTTTAAAGAGATCACAATGCATTGTCTGTCCATTTATGTGATATTTTTGTTGTTACTTTGCTTTAAGGAATAGGCCCTTAAGTGGACTCTTCAGTTACATTATGGTGTAGGATAGGTAGCACATAAATAGACTGAAAAAATAAAACCTCCCAGTAGGTGCTCTGTGGATGTTAGCTGTTGTTTGTTCTGCTACCAGTAGGAGTATGTGTGTGTCCTGGGCAATGTTCGCAACTGAGAAAGGACTTGGTGGGCTCACAGTCCAGTGACCTAGGCCGAAAGAGGCAAAAATCTCTTTATACTTGGTCAAACACATATATTAATATCATATATAGATTCCTGATCATACAATTCTTGCTGTTAACAGCTCTTTCCACACACAAAAAAACGAGTCTGTAGCTCTTATTTCTTCTACCCTACAATATGCTACAATTTCTTGCTTGGTGCAAACGCTGAGGAACATGAAGCACTCTTCTCCAAGGTTCCCTACTTCGATCATCATTCATTCTGAATTATTTCCTAATGTGGTCAGATTGTCGATCTTCCTGGTAAGTGCTACACAGTAACCTTCTGCAGCCACTCATGTTCATAAACCAAAACAGGGTTGGTGGCAGAAAAGATGGGAGGAGGGGACAGGCCTGTGGGCACTCCAGGGGGTGCTACTGGGATGCTAAATGCCAAGGAAAAGGAGGACAGGGAGGCAGGAAAGAACACAGACCACAGTGGTCACTGTCCCTGCAGCTCATGGTCCAGGTGAGGACAATGTAGAGACAATAACAACTTGGACTCCCAACACACACACACACACACACACACACACACACGCACCCATGGCCCAGCTGACATTCCTCGAAGGATGTTTAAATTTGACTTTACTGCCATGAGTATCATTTGTTCAGCATTTGAAAGTAATACTGCTTAGGAGAAAAAGTCCCAATTTAAGTGCCACATGACTAGAAAAATAAGAGCACATGACAGAGCTAGAACCTTTGCCACCCTTATGTAACAGGGTAGCTTGTAAGTCTTTCTAGCCAGGCTGTCAAAATGAACCAGTAAGTAAAAGGAATGCCACAGGGACACAGTGGCTTCAAGTAGTCTATTACTGGATTAGAAGAATTTCTTGGGCACATTATATTTATTCAAAAGAGTTAGCAAATGGGACCAAGCCAATTATTTTTCAATTATTTTGCAAAAACCAAGGATTTCCATTTAGCAGTTACTTTTCACTTCTCAGCAAGAATCTAATATTTACAGAAGTCTCAAAAGAATGTGAAAATCAATTTAATAGAAAACCCTTAGTTCATGCATTCAGTTTTGGTAAAATTGTTGGTTCAGAAATAGTCCTACCTATTTAATGCTTTGAATATACTGAAAAAAATTACAGTACATAGAAACAAAAATTTTTCCCTACACATGGTAAGGCAAGCTTGTTTTCTAATCTCACCTAAAAATTTTAATTGTAGGCCGGGCGCGGTGGCTCATGCCTGTAATCCTAGCACTCTGGGAGGCCGAGGTGGGCGGATCGTTTGAGCTCAGGAGTTTGAGACCAGCCTGAGCAAGAGCGAGACCCCATCTCTACTAAAAATAGAAAGAAATTATATGGACAGCTAAAAATATATATAGAAAAAATTAGCCGGGCATGGTGGCGCATGCCTGTAGTCCCAGCTACTCGGGAGGCTGAGACAGGAGGATCCCTTGAGCTCAGGAGTTTGAGGTTGCTGTGAGCTAGGCTGACGCCACGGCACTCACTCTAGCCTGGGCAACAGAGTGAGACTCTGTCTCAAAAAAAAAAAAATAAATAAATAAATAAAATAAAATAAAAATTTTAATTGTAAAACATCATATATATAAAAGTTTATAAAGTATACATATACAGTTGAAAGAAGAACAAAAAGAAAACAACAAAAAAAGAATACTGCCATAACTTAGAAGGCTCCATGCATCTGTCCCTGAACACATTCCTCTTCCACCCCTAGGGGTAACCACCATCTGGACTTTTACTCTCTTTAGTTTTACCATCTATATGTGTATCCCTAATAATATTTTACTAGATTATATTTGTTTTAAAACTTTAAATAAATTGAATCATACTGTAAAGTGGGAACCCATCTTGTAATTACAAGATCAGCAACTGAAACAAGGCATATACTGGGATTTATTGATATTGAATATTCTGTTTCAAATAAAGGTAAACATTATCTAGATGTACTTAGGAATGAAAAATTTCATGTACACATTAATATCCTATCAAAGTATAAATGCTTATTATGGAGTAAAAATTCTATAATAATTTTGAAAGCTATTAATTTCATGTACAACTGATGTTTTCAAATATTTCAGTTGGTTAAAGAAATTGGGAAACAGAATGACAGTAAACAGAAAAACTCAGTACATTAGTTATCTATCTTTAGAAAAATATTTCTTTTTTGAGCTAACAAATG
Organism: Eulemur rufifrons; assembly: GCF_041146395.1. Taxonomy (NCBI): domain Eukaryota; kingdom Metazoa; phylum Chordata; class Mammalia; order Primates; family Lemuridae; genus Eulemur; species Eulemur rufifrons. Next base: position 65,892,398 of record NC_091001.1, read on the forward strand.
TTTATACAAATTTAAATAATGATGCTAGGCAATATAATCTCAATTAGTTACATCTTAATTCTAATAATTAAAGAAATGTTTGGTATACTGACATTCATAGCATTAAACAAAGTAAGCCAAACCATGTTGAATTTTTAGCTATTTAATTTCATTTAGGTCATGAGTCTTCTAAAAAAAAAAAAAAAAAAAAAAAAAGTACTAATAGGAATTTTTTACCTCCTGTGAAGATGAATTAAAAACCAAATGTCAACCTTGCTGCCTTAAAATTTCACAAGAAAAAAAAGAACTCCAAAATCATGTATATTCACTATAAATCATCTTTGATCCACACACCATAAAGAATCTAAAATTCATAAAAAGTATTGGCTGGGCGAGGTGGCTCACGCCTGTAATCCTAGCACTCTGGGAGGCCGAGGTGGCTGGATCACTCGAGGTCAGGAGTTCGAGACCAGGCTGAGCAAGAGCGAGACCCCGTCTCTACTAAAAATAGAAAGAAATTATCTGGCCAACTAAAATATATATATATAGGAAAAATGAGCCGGGCATGGTGGCGCGTGCCTGTAGTCCCAGCTACTCGGGAGGCTGAGGCAGCAGGATCACTTAAGCCCAGGACTTTGAGGTTGCTGTGAGCTAGGCTGACGCCATGACACTCACTCTAGCCTGGGCAACAGAGTCAGACTCTGTCTCAAAAAAAAAAAAAAAAAAGTATTTAGTGACAGAGTTATCTAAATACATTTGTTCTCAGTAACCAAACTTCAAAACATATTTATTAGAATACCTTAAAAAGACAATTCCTTATAACTGAGTCTATGGAAGCTAAACAAATACATGAGAAGCATGTAAAAATGATTTCTATAGACTGCAAACCATTTTAAGTAGTTGAAAATACAAGATTCTTAATACATGCCCAAGTCTGAGTCCTAGGTACAGGGTTCTTTGTAGAAACATGTTACTGGAAAGCTTTATTTGAAATTTTAGTTACTGAAACTAAATGGGCTGCTTCTCCTTCCTATACTTAGTTATGCAGATCCAATCAGAGCCCTTTTCAAATTTGAAAGAACAATACATTGATGCTAAAAACATGATATCTGATTGAAGAAATATTTATAGAATGGAAGACGTAAAAAATAAAAGTGTTATGCAATCATTAGTGACAAACGGTGAGAGAATGGTTTAGGAATCACCAACATCATTCATACTTTTCAAATACTGGCTACAAGCTGAGATGGTGGGCCACTCTCATCATTCTGCTTCAAACACAAGCTACTAGAGAACATTTACTTACATGAGATGTTCACACAGATGGAACAGCAATTATTACATTTTTACAGCTGCTTGAACAAAAAGACAGTCCCAAAATAGGCTTTGGAAGTAACAAAACCAACATAGCAGAACTTAGTAACAGCCAGTGTTGGCTTAGTTCATTTGCCAGAACCTGTTAAGAAGTAGCCAATCCATGTGCCCTGAGTATGCAAACACTTCTTACAAGATAAAATTGTGAAGATATTCCACTCATTCTGCTCTAGGAATAATGCAGAAATTGGTGTTTATCCAATGAAAACTGATATTCAGAGACACACTTGTTGTCTTTTTTTTTTTTTTTTTTTTGAGACAGAGTCTTGCTCTGTTGCCCAGGCTAGAGTGCCATGGTGTCAGCCTAGCTCACAGCAACCTCAAACTCCTAGGCTCAAGCGATCCTCCTGCCTCAGCCTCCCAAGTAGCTGGAACTAGAGGTGAGTGCCACCATACCTAGCTAATTTTTTCTATTTTTAGTTGCTTGGGTAATTTCTTTCTACTTTTAGTAGAGATGGGGTCTTGCTCTTGCTGAGGCTGGTCTTGGCCTCCCAGAGTGCCAGGATTATAGGTATGAGCCACCATGCCTGGCCCACACTTGTTGTCTTGAAAGCCATTACTCTCTATCACCAAATTTCTAGATCCAAAATCTAAGATCTCACGTGATTGTATGAAAGAACAAGTGCATGCAGGAATATTTTTCTTTTTTTTCCCCACTTATTTTTTATTTGTCTATATTCATGGAGTACAAGTGCAATTTTGCTACACTGATAGATTGCACTGTGGTGAAGTCCGGGCCTTCAGTGCATGTATCACTGAGGCAATGCATATTGTACCCACCGAGCAACCTCTCATCATCCGCCCCCAAATCCTCCCCACCCTTCCCAGTCTACATTGTCCTTCATTCCATACTCATGCAGGATTTATTTTTTTCAAAACACACACAAAATAAGGCAATATAAATGAGACAATATTCGGAAATCATCTGTAAGTACACACAAAAGTTCAGTTTGTGAGATAACTCCCAGGAAATGGCACTATAAATTAATGAAACTTATAAGTTCAGGATACGGAAAGGACAGAGCTTCACTTTCGTCAGTCACAATCAGAGAGGATGGAAAACTTGACACCGTGGCAGCTAGGCCACAATCAGCACATCCAATACTAGCAAAAATAGTTGAAAAATATCTTGCTTCTCCACCAACCTCGGTTGACTAAGTCTACTTGCTGTTACAGATGTGCATTGTTAGTGACCACAGAAGCAATCTGGCAGACCATACTGAGGAATTAGTGTTCTTGCACTGTAATATCAACATTTTAAAGTCTTGTTACTAAATTTCTAAATAAAACTGTAACAACTGCAATTTTTTCTTGTATCCCACAAACTTAATGATGTTGATGTGAGGTCTCAGCCTCTTTAACACCTTTAGCCAAAAGGTGTATTAAATATACTTCTAGTTTTAACTCAAATCTCCCCAAGGTTGGCATCTTAAGAACCTGAGTTTGAATTTAAAATGGAATTGTGAATACCTGTCAAGTATTTGGTGTGAAATAAAATGAGCAGATCTACTTGTAACATTAAAATTCCAAAACTGAGTTAATAAAGACTCCTGGGCACAGGCCCTAGCAACTCACAGTACAGACTTATTAACCATTCCAGTAAGTGCCTAGGTTTCTCTGTCAAGTGCCATATTTAGAATCCTGCACCCTAAGTTAAGAGGGCAGAATGTCGCCCCTCCTCTACAAGTGTCAAGGAACCATGGTTCTTTATGTGGTGCTTTCAGTTATACCTGCTTCTCTTACTATATCTAACCCTTAAAGCAGCTAATCAAATACAGGTCCTGCTGAGGAATTTGTTAACAAGAAAAAGACTCTGAGAAGAACTATGGAAGAAAAAGGAAGAAGAAAGCAACAAGATATGAAGGGGGAGAGGTTTTGAGCGTTCAAGGTAATGATGTTATCAGAAGCCTCCAGGGGAGGTCATTAATTTATGTCTCAAGACTTACACTCACCCCCACCCCACACACAGAGACACACGCATATACAAAGAAAGGTAGCAGTCATCTGATTCCAGGAAGCCAGAGTACTTTTTGTCTAAAGCTTTTTACAAGTTAAATTAGGTGGTAAACTGGGCTTTCGAGCACATAAATCACCCTATATGTCAACAGAGATTCTCTCTGTTGATGATGCTGTCCACACCCTCCACCAGGGGACCTCACCAAGCAGTCCCACAGAGCTAAGTTTAGTTCAACAAGCCAAGGGGATCTGTGTTAGAAAGTTGCTTAGCAACAACTGAAGTCACACTGGACACACCTAGCCGCTGAGACATTTTTAGATCTGCCCTCCACTTTGCCTTCCCAGCTCCCCCAGGAGAATGCACAAAGACATTTACTCAGGCAAAGATGGATGGCGTTCAGAGAAAACAGGGAATGCCATGCACTGCTGGATATAGCCTCGATGTTACTCTGACTGAATCACTTTAGTCAGTCACTAGTATGATCTTTGTGCTTTCAATCCTAATCACCCTGTTTCTCTATTTCCTCCAAACATGAATAGAATTCAGTGTTCTACCTCTACTGCAACTAAATAGACAGTAGGCACCCTCCACAGGTGAGGTGGGACAAACCCCATGGAGCTCCTGGCAAAATGTCCAGGGGAGGCCAGGCCACTCATGTTTTCTTCTCACTGGTGGAAAACAATTGGTCAAATACTTACTTAACTTCCTCTGGGGAATCAGTGAAAGAAAGTAGTTGGCAATCTACTAAAGAACATGATTTAAACAACATTCTGCCCTCCAGGACATCAATCTAGCTTTTCTGCAGAAACTGAAAAGAGATTTGTAAAAAGATCTTTTAAAAACTGTCTACCATGATCTGTCTCTTGCCAAGTGTGTTCACAACTTAGTTTCCAGTTAGAAGGAAAGCCAAATTCATCACACAGTCATGGACACACTGTTCCTGTTAGTAATAGTATAACCCAGTTCTTGGTAGCATATTTGTGCTATTCCTGTAGACAGTGCCAAACACCCAAACCAAGCTAACAGTACCTGCCCTGTTATGGTTCACAAGGGTATGATTATTGCAATATGAAAGAATTTTTTTTTCAACAAAAGCAAGTTTGCCTGAAGGAAAACGAGCTGTGTAAATAGTAAAACAAATTAGAAATGACATTCCATATGTACAGAAAGTGTTCCAAGAACATTGGCTTATTCACCAAACCTTTACTGCACAGTGTTTGTGTGCCAAGTTCTGTGCTGGGCACTTTCACATATTGTCTCTTCATTTCACACTTCTAAAGGTAATAACTAAAATCTGGGTCATGTGAACGATAGTACAGATTAATTTAATAACAGAAAACTCATACCTAGACCAGAGATTTTTTTTTCATTAAGTAAAAGCTGGCACATGATGTACATGCAACATTATCACATGGCCCCCAACAAGTTCATCGACGTTCCCTTAGCCACCAAGGTGAGCTCAACTCCTATTTCACAGAGTGCATAAAAGCCATCATATAAGGGAATGCCCTTGACTTTCTACCACCAGATCCTCAGACCCTCCCTGAATCTACATCCTTGTTTCCTCCCCTTCCTTCTGGTTTTAGGAAGAGCTGTCCCCGATCCTAAGACAATTTCTCTGCCAGTATCCATCAAGGACTCCATTTCATCAATCATTCAGTCTCTCCTCTTATCTTCAGCCTATTCCTCTCTATTCTCTTCCATTGGCATAAACACTAAGTATTTGCCATGTAAAAAACAAAAAAGAAAGCAGCAACACAAACACACACCCTTTTTTTCCATCTTCTTAGAAGAAAAACTTCTTGAAAGAATGGCTACACTCCCCATCACTCCCTCACCCGCTGCAGTCAGTTTTGTCCTCTATCTTTCGATGAACTGCTCTTAGCAAGGTCATCAACAACCTGCCAACTACTAACATCAATATTTCTCTTACCTGCGCTGTTGGATGCATTTGACACAACCGAACACTCCCTAAATCTTGAAATGCTCTATTCCCTTTGACTTAAGAAACACCATATTCTACCTTCCTCCTCTTTCTGCCTGCTCCTTATAAAGCAAGCTCATTCTCAGTAGACCTCCTCTTCCACGAAATTGGTTCAATCACTAGTATCTCTATGGCACCAAGACACGCCCAGCTGCCAAGCCAGGAGCCTGCTCACATCTGCTCATGACCAAGCCCCGTCAGTCTCATGAACTCTTCTCTGCTGCCATGATCAGTAACCCACTCAGCTCTGACCTGTGTTACTGCCGTGGTCTCTGCGGCCTCCTTACATTCTCTTACCCACCCTCCATCTCTCAGGTGTTGATCTTTTGAAAAAGAGAATTTGAGCATGTTTTCCCCTTTATTACATCATTTTGAAAATAAAGCACTGACATGGCATGGCAAAGATTATTAGCTGTCTACCCCAACATCATTTTTCCCTTCCACTTTAGAACCCTGACTCTCAGTGGGGCACACTGCCATCCAGAATAAAAGACTACATTTCAAGCCGCCCTTGCAGCTATTTGTGCCAAAGTTCTGGTCAATGTGATTAAGTGAAAGTGAACTGAAAGATTTCCAGAAAGTTTCTGTGAAAGGGAAGGGGTGTGCCTGTCTTCCTTCTTCCTGTTGTTTGGAACAGAGACATTATGAGCAGAGTTCATTCTGGCAGCCATCTGGGACCATGAGGAGATACTCTAACAATGGCAGGGCAGCAAGACAGAGAAGCCCAGGTTTCCGATGACCACCAAACTGCCATACTAACTCTCGACTGTCTCTTCCAAACCTATTTTGTTATTTTGGGTTTCTTCATAATATGTGGCTGAATCTACTCCTAACTGGAAGATTTGGTTTTCAAGGTAGTGATTTGACCCTTTTTACCTTCCACGCTTTCCTCTTCTACTATCCTTGACACACTGTGCCTCAGGAACATAGAGTGTTGGGTTCTCTAATGTACCACATCATCTCTTGCTTGTAAGGCCTTATGCTTTTCCCCCTCACACAACTTCACGTCACCAACTACCTTCTCTTCATCCTCCACCTCTCAGCTCTGACCAGTGATTCAGGGGCTTTATGGGCCATCAGACACACTTGTGAAGATCAAAAGATAATGAACCCTCTTCCAGAGAAGTTCACCATCACCTCCAAAAAACCCCAAAACTTTTTATACACAATTTACTTCACTATACTGGAAATTTCATTCATAGAATATAAAAATAATCTTTGTAAGAGATGTCATTTATTTCCCAGTGAAAATTAATGTGCAAATAAAGCAAAAAATAAACTTGAACTCTCTCCAAACTAAATTTCAAAGAGAATGTTTCTGATTGGCTTGAATAAGTTGATGCCATGATGTGGTTTGAGATGGTTATATGCATGCCATCTTTCATTGCCATTCATTTTTACTTTTCTTTTTGATGTCACAAGTGCTGAAAACCCTAACTCTCTCAAGAGCAAGCTCCCACAGCTTGCTCTGTCAGTTAAATGCAGGCTTGTGCTAAGAAGACCAGAATTCTCCAAGACTCTGGGAGCTGAATGGCTGATGAATTTCCTGTTTCTTCAAAAGTCTATAAGCCATCTTTGCATCACTCACGCAGGATTGCACCATCTTTGATGCAAGGCTTGCAGATGCACAGAGGGTGAATTACAGTAATATGTGGAGCTCACCCTCCTTGGCAGCAGCAGGACAGGAAGTGCTGGCTGGCATAATAGACACTCTACTGGTGCACAAAGCACCAACATTTCTAGCACAAGTTTTGCTTGGCTTAGACATTTTATCATTTTAAAAACATCTTCAGAAGAGGTTCATAAATAATAATTCTTCTTTGAGGGCACCAGCGTGCAATAATGTTCAAAGAAAATCAGTAGCTGGCTGCACTGAGAAATGTCTGAAATTGCAAGGACATGCTAAAGGGAAATGACGTAGCTGCTGTTTCCTCCAGGACCTGATTCAATGAACTACGTCAATTCCAGCATGAACGGTATTATTTAACAAAAGGCCCTCTCTAAAACCAAATGAGGCAATATAGTACAAGAGCTGAGAGAGAACATAGGCTTTAATGCCAGGCTGCCCGTGTTTGAATCTTAGACTCCACTACTTATTATGGCAAATTATTTAATTGCTCTAAGCCTTTTTTATTTACTTCATTAATTTGTTATGAGGATAAATGAGATAATGCATGTAAAGTGCTTAGCAAATTGCCTGGCCCATAGTAAGCACTCAAATGTTGGCTGATCACTACATCATTGATTCAGACACATTCCCTCACCCCCACACTTTAACACTTCTGAAACCAGGATGCATCATACAAACAATGGGTTCTTATAATTAATTGGTTGCATTTTTTTCTTTATTAGTAGTACAGAAAAGGTGCAACTTATAAGCAATGGCTCAAATTTGATGAAATATGGTATTGAATTTCTTTCTCTGCTCCAAGTCACAAACCAGCTCAATGACCTTCCAGGCATGGGCTTCACCCAGAGTTTTTCTACAGTCACATGTAGCTTTGAGGATATTAAGGCAGGGGTCCCAGCCTAAGCACAAGTGAGACCCTGTTTCTACAAAAAATAGAAAAATTAGCTGGGCATAGTGGTGCACACCTGTAGTCCCAGCTACTCAGGAGGCTGAGGCAGGAGGATTGCTTGAGCCCAGGAATTTGAGGTGGCAGTGAGCTATCATGATGCCATTGCACTCTAGCCCAAGGTGACAGAGTAAGACAAAAACAAAGACAAGGGTCAACAAACATGGTCTGTGGGACACAATCAGAACTTCTACCTGTTTTCATAAAGTTTTATGAGAACACAACCATACTCATTAGTTTATATATGGTCTATGGCTCTTTTCAAGCTACCATGGCAGAACTGAGTAATCATGACAGAGATTGTATGGTCTATAAAACCTGAAATGTTTACTATCTAGCCCTTTACAGAGGAGGTTTGCCAGTCTCTGGTTTAAGACAGTCTTCTGAGAAAAATTTAAGTTTTGCTAATAGTTCTGCCTTTTCAAACCATGCTGCTGCTTCTAAAATGGCTCCATACTGCCTGAGACTTCTTAGGATGACCAGAGAGAATAGATTTCCATTAAATGGCTGTATGTTGGCTTCATGCTTCCACTGGCAAGAACACTGCCATAAAACAACCCCCTAGGCTTCTGTATCTTCTCATATTTGTTGAGGAAAGCAAAATCAAGGATATGTAGTTGGTAACAGAAATCAGGAATTTTCAAAACAACAGAAAGAAAAGCTGAGATTAAAAAAAAATATTTTGTCTACTTATATCAGCTCTCTACAGTAGTCAAATTCATAGAGACAGAAAGCAGAAGGGGAGTTGCTAGAGGCTTGGGGGAGAGGAAGTAGAAGGGAATGGCGAGTTCTTTAACAGGTATAGAGTTTCAGTTTTTCAAGGTGAAAAAGTTCTAAAGACTGGTTGCAAAACAATGTGAATATACTTAACACCACTGAAGTGCACACTTAGAAATGGTTAAGATGGCAAATTTTATGTATATTTTACCACAATTTTTAAAAAAAAGTCTCTTGTGTGTTTATGTGCAGGCACACACGTGTGCCCCGTCAAGAAGTCTAAGGACCGCAAAGCAAACATATCACTTTTTGTGACCATTTGTGACCCTCAGACCTAGGACTGAACCTGGTACAGCTCCAGGCTTCAGGTACTATGCCTCCTACTGTAGCAATTGTTACACTGTCTTCAAATTGCTGTTAAGTGCTCTTTATCTGTCATATGACTGTAAACTCCATGAGGGCAGTAACTGCTATCTGATACTCCCCACTACATTCATTGCCTTTAAGAGGTTAGCTCATTGGCAGCACTCAAATATCTGTTAAGTAAATAAGTGAATAAATGAAAGGAAGAAAGCTGTTAATAAATGAAATATATTCTCTGGAAATTATTTCTTGTCTGACTTTTGATAAATTTAAACATTTAAATTTGATAAATTTGTAACAAAAGTAGTTTGATTACTGATTAGAAACCAGATTACAACCACTCATTACTTTAATTCAAAAAATAAAGTATTGAATTAGCATATATTACATATAAGTCTGATGAAAGAAAACTTAAATCTAAGACTTTGCTCTACATAAGAAATAATTTTACAGGTCATAACATCAGTGTAGTAATTATAAAACAATTCCTCTGTGATAAGTAAGCAAATAGATCACATAATAAATATTACAAACCTGAAAAAGTATATTTCCTAAGATAGTTCTTTTGTCTTCTTCCATTTATAAATTACAAGAATACAAAGCAAACTATCAAATCAAGTATATATTTTAATTTTGCTAGCTATTAACTCCCATATCCTTGGAGCTCCAAAAAATTAATCTAATTATCCTGACCTAAAGTAAATGTTACTAACCTATGGAAAGGAAAATACAGAAGCAATTTTTTCAGTGGTGGAAGGAATCAGCTGACCTAGTCATACATTGAGTCCTCACAGGTCCAAAGGCAAAAATTTATAAGAGGGGGTAAGTAAAGCAGGTCTTTTCAAAGACCTAGTAAGAAATCTCGGCACTAATACTGTCCTCTAAAGAATTATACTCATCAGCACCAACCCAATAAATCATGTTCAATATCCTTCAATACAATCTGCCACCCCAGTTACTAAAATCAGCCTCAGTAAAAAACTCAGCCAAAACAATGTATTAACAGGAGCCAGAACCATAAAAGTCACTTATTTTCAGCCTAAAGTTTGCATTGCCCTCTCTAGGAACCCAAACTTGAATATAGAGCCTTTTTGTTAGGTCATGGCATCATAGCAATTCAAAGCCCAGAAACCAATTACTACAAATAAAAGGGCATTTCTATATTAAATATTTCAAACATCAATGAATACAAATAGACAATGAAAAAAAATTCAACCTACTAGTAATCAAATAAGTAAAAATTTAAATGAAAATTTTAAAATATTTTCCATCTAAACTGGAAAATATTTTTAAGTAGTAATATTCAATGCTTTAATAAATGCAGTGAGATCAACAATAAAACAGACTGTAGGTCTCTACTCACATGTCAACTCAGAGAGGCATTCTCTACCTAGCTTAAAATATTACCTCTACCCCCTCAATCTCTGTTACTTTACCTTTGTTTTTCTTCATGTCACTTATCACTGCTTGAAATTACATTGTATATTTTTTATTGTCCACTCCTTCACTAGCTTATAAACTAGAAACTAGATGAGGGTAAGGGCTTTATCAGTATGGTTCTCTACTAATATATAGCTGGTGCTCAAAAAAAATAGCTGTTGAAGCAATACATTAATATGAATCGGTGTGCAAATTGGTATACTCTTTCTGGAAAGCAATTAGAAATACATAACAAGAACTTTTATTTATTTATTTATTTATTTTTTTATTAATATTTGAGACAGAGTCTCACTCTATTGCACGGGCTAGAGTACTGTGGCATTAGCCTAGCTCACAGCAACCTCAAACTCCTGGGCTCAAACAGTCCTTCTGCCTCAGCCTCCCATGTAGCTGGGATTACAGGCATGCACCACCATGCCTGGCTAATTTTTTCTATATATTTTTAGTTGTTCAGCTAATTTCTTTCTATTTTAGTAGAGATGGGTCTCGCTCTTGCTCAGGCTGGTCTCGAACTCCTGAGCTCAAACGATCCTCCCACCTCAGCCTCCCAGAGTGCTAGGATTGTAAGTGTGAGCCACTGCACCTGGCCATAACAAGAACTTTTAAAAGGTTCATATCCTTTGAACAAAACACCATTTCTGAAAACTATTCTTAGCAAAATAATCCAAAGATTTATATGTAACTATTTATCACAAGGTTGTTATAATAACAAAAAATCAGAACCAACCTACATACCTAACTATAGGAGAATCCCCAGAAATCACACTGATACACTTGGACAAACGCCCCACCCTCACCCTCACCCTCACACTCCTATCAACCAGAATATTACTTTCAAGTGAATTACATTCATTGTCTTATTTTCCATCATCAAAAAATTAAGAAAAAACATTTCATTTCCAAACTTTTGCCATCCTTAATGACAGATGACCAAAGAACTGATCCTATAAAGTGATCAGCCATCCTTCCTACAATTTCACCTAAATTTTGGCAACCTAATGCCAAGGATATTCTGCAAAGCCTCCTCAGCCCACTAACTCTTACACCACACAATGAACACACACCAATCCTTAAATACCTACACCTCCACACACTATGAAAATGGGTGCCCAATTCTTTTCATAGCTATGACAGTCCTCTAAGACAAGGTCTACCTCTTACATCTATCTTGAGTCTAGTAGATACAAAACCTATAAACACGGCTGGAGTTTCTGATTAAAGATAATTCTATCCTAGGGCTTTCATCATGTGGATCTAGATACCCTTCAATAAAACCCATCCAACAGAATAGTACAGTTAAGCATGTTCATAATGGAGGGCATTATGTTGTTTATTTTCACTGATCTAACAGAGTGCAGGGCCTCCTACAATCTTGAAGGTTAAAGCTAAGTTTTATCTGGGCAATATGGAAAATTTGTTAGGGGAGATGAGTTTATCTAACACAATGAAAATGGCAGACTAACAACACATCTGATAAAAGAAAATTACAGGGATGATGTAAAATTATGGTTCATTTACTTGATAGAATATTTTGCTAAAATATAAGCATAAAGTATTTATTTGTGATTATAAATGAAAAATATATCAAATTAAATGTACTGATAACAAATACATAAAAATATATTTATAACCAAAGACAAAGATAGAAAAAATAGATTTTAAAAAGAAACACCATCTGTAATCTCAATACAATTCCATTGTTTTTACTGTGCCCAGCATAATACGTGACATCTAAGAGGTATTTAATAAATATTTGCTGAATGTGTAAGAACAATAGCAAATATTTGTTGAACCTTTATCAGAGTGCCTGGCAAACAGTTAATGCCTTTGTGTGTATTCTCAATAATCCTCACTAAAATTCTATAAAGTAGGTACTTTTATTATATCTACTTTTTTCCCCAAATTTTTTTTTATAGAGATGGGGGTCTCACTATGTTGCCTAGGCTAGAGTGTAGTGGCAATTCAGAGGTGCAACCATAGCACACTGAAGCCTCAAACTCCTGGCCTCCAGAAATCCTCCTGCCTCAGCCTCCCCAACAGCTACGACTATAAGCATGTGCTATAACCATACCTGGCTACATGTCTACTTTTTATGAGTGAGGAAACTGAGACTTACAGTAGTTAAATAACCCTCCCAATGTTACATAGCTAAGAAATAATGACGCTAGAATTTAAATTGTTGGAGTGTGTTTTTGACCTCACTACCATTACTGCCAAACTAGAAAAAAGTGTTAAATACACTAAAGGCAGAATGAATTCAGTATGCATATGTGGGTAGTCTTTGTAAAGGTAGAATATTTTAGTGATTTACACTGAGCTTGAGGTAATTTCTCAGATACCTGTTGACTAAGTATATGATTAGGAATATTATAGCTCACTATCAGGAAATTCACATAATACGCATCATAAATGTATAGAAATTAAACTGCAATCTAGCCCTGAGAAAGGGTATTAAAAATTAAAAATCATCAGGGAAAATTAAAAGTAACCATTTCTCCAACAGCTACCAAGAACCATAAAAGATCCAGATTTCCTAAATTGTATGGGGCTTTGGATTTAAGAACTTAAAGCACAGCCACTCCCATCTAACCTGCTATAAGACGCAGGATCTCCCATCTCCTGTGTTTTCTACCTTCTAAGTTCAGACAAAATGATTCCCCCTAACTGACAATGAGTTTGCAGACATGTCCCCGACTTCCCTTGCCTATTCTCGTTTCCTACTCATTTCCATTCTTACTCTCCAGTAGTACTATAAAAACTATAGTTCTTAGAGCACCTTCTACTCTCTTACGCCTTTGAATACCATGTTCTCTAAAACACGGAATATTCATCTCTGATTTTTTTAGGCAAACTCTTACTCATAATTCAAGTCTCAGCTCTGACGTCACCTCTTTATGCTTAACTTGATTAGGACTTTCCCAATTCACCAGCTGCTTCTCCTGCTATGCTCAGCACATATACCAGAAACCCACTTATTTAATACATCTATACATGTGGATAGGCAGACAGTTAATTTAAAAAATAAGTTCAAGCACAGGATCATGAAAAAGTTTTAGATAAATTAACTACTTTAATTTCTTACAAATGTATACTCACTAAGGTCTTTTCCTTAGGTATGGTATGAATCTGTTGATCAAAACTGTGTTACCTTTTTTTATGTAAACCACAGCAACAACGTATATTCTGGAATTTCCAGTTTCAGTTTCTTCCAAGTAGACCAAAAGCTTAGACATCTGTGAAACAACCTACATGCAGAACAATCATTCCAGATTCACACAATTTTCCTAATGTTTCCTAGTTGTCTTGCCAAGACCTAATTCAACATTTTTTGCAACTCATCTTTATCCAGTTTTCCCAGTGTTCAACTCAGTTTTCATTGAAATAACTTTTTATATCCATTTTACTGGTTTATATGTAGAATTTTATTACATTATGTCATTACAACAAAGATAACCGGCATGAACAGATTTGGGAACAAACACAATTAACTTTTGGTGAGCAAGCCACTCACTTTAGTAAGAGAACTTTAGTATCATAAAAAGTAGACCTGTGGCCGGGTGTGGTGGCTCACGCCTGTAATCCTAGCACTCTGGGAGGCCGAGGGGGGAGGATCGCTCAAGGTCAGGAGTTCAAGACCAGCCTGAGCAAGAGTGAGACCCCGTCTCTACTAAAAATAGAAAGAAATTAGCTGGACAACTAAAAATACATAGAAAAAATTAGCTGGGCATGGTGGCACATGCCTGTAGTCCCAGCTACATGGGAGGCTGAGGCAGTAGGATTGCTTGAGCCCAGGAGTTTGAGGTTGCTGAGCTAGGCTGATCCCATGGTACTCTAGCCGAGGCAACAGAGTGAGACTCTGTCTCAAAAAAAAAAAAAAAAAAAAAAGTTCCCCTGCATTAGAACCACCTGGAGAATAAAAGCTAAGATTGCCGGACCCCAACCAACAGTTTCTAATTCAGTAGCTCTGGAATGGGAACCAATGGGCAACAGAGCAAGACTCTGTCTCAAAAAAAAAAAGTAGACCCAAGCACTGAAAAAGAATGGAGAACACCAGTTAATCTCGCTAGGTAGAAGCCAGTTAGTAAAGTGTCTTCTGAACCACTCCCATAGCTATTACCTCCACTGGACAATAAATATAACCTTTGTGCAAACATGTCAATAAAGCAAAAGTTCAGAACTGGTTTGTTATTGCATGCCTGTGTTATTGATTCCTTTAGCCACCCTTCGCAACTCAATAGCCTCTTGTATTTACCCTATTCATTTTTCATGCAGTCATTACATAGGAAAGGTTGGGAAGCATTGTACGAAATTGTAAGCTCTTTAAGGCCAATGACTGTCTTTATTTTTGAATTCCCAATAATTAAAACAGTGGTATTTGCTAGATTGGTAGAATAAACGTAAAGAATAAAGGAAACTTCCATAGTCTCACATAGTAACTACAGATAAACCAGAAAGAAAGACCTCAGTCAGGGAGATGTGACTGTTGAGGATAAGCCTGGGCATGAGAGCAGAACAGGAAATTAAGTTTTAAAATTACCTTATTTATTTATGCATTTATGTTTTCTCTCTCCCACTAGCATGAAGCTGTACGAGTATTGGGCCATTGTCTATCTTGTTCACTTGTATCTCTGTGCCTAGATAAATGCCTACTACATGGTAGTTATTCAATAAATACTAGTTAAATGTGTTGCTGGAAGAACTTCAAAGAGAAATAAGGGCCCTAAGGGAGGGAGTGGTGCCTACTCAACAGCTCTATTCAAGGAAAGATGGAGAAACAGTGAAGGCCATGCTTTAAAGACTTCCAAGTTCCTTTCCCACATGATGACAACTGTTGATTGCTCCATAATATATCTTAGAGGTAAAGAATCTGGGCTTAGGTAGATGTGGGCCTAAATTCTGGCTTACTAAGGAAATTTGTGTGGATAACTCAATCCCTCTCAGCCTCCATTATGTCTTTCATTGTTAAACAGGAATAGCAAGCTCCTAGAGTTATTTGAGAATCATGTAAGAAAATACATGTAAAGCGCTGAGAACAATGGGTGGCACATTAGTGCTGAATAAATGTTTGCTACCATTGTTATTATTACTGTTGTTGAAAGAACCTCAAGTACGCCACATTCTGTGCACTAGAGACAAAGATAGGGCTGTATTCCTTGAAGAGGAATTTCTATTGTTACTAAAGGATACCAAAGAACCAGGTCTTGGGAGCCTGACTTCCTCCTACCTGGTTCATATAAGGGTTCCTCCTCTTTAGGCAACTTACTCTGAACTACAGCTTTCTCTTTTGTAAAATGAACATAATAGTGCTTATCTTCCAGGTCTGTTGTGAATATTAAATGAGATCACAGACATAAAGAATTCAGTACAATGCCTGATATATGAGCACCCATATATTAAAGGGCAGGTATGAAGGAAGAAAAAGGCAGTATTTTAGAAAGATATGTATCTGCTTAGCTTGTGTGTTGGCAGTAATCAATAACTACAGAACATAGGGCTTTGCATACATAGTTTTTACAAATTTTTTAAAAATAAAAAATGCTTAAAGCTTTGCCTCATTAAAAAATAAACAAAAAAGCCCTTTGAAATGGTGTGTCATGTTCTTTTGAAAGAACAGAGTATCTGCTGATGGCTTTAGGACCATTAACAATGAAGATGCCTGTATAAGCCCATCTATAAATAGAAATCTGTGTTTAATGGCTTACTTCTACCTTTTTCCATGTGTATTTCCTTCTGGCACTTCCACGTTTCTTCTCAGCTATCTTTTATATATTTTCAGTTTTGAACTTGGAGGAAAAATTCCATCAGTACTTTGAGTAATTGTCTTGTGCTTCTTTTGACTCAGCAAGAAGTTTTAAAGATGGGATATAGATAACAAAAATTAGCTTGGATAGCTTTATGACATTGCTAGTTAAAAATTACAGTGTATCTTTGCAACTTTTCTGTAAATCAAACTACTCTAAAATTAATAATTTAAAAACATGTATATAAATTGCTTCTCACTTATTCAATTCTCATGTTGTTAACCTATTTACAGCATTTTGTTTCTTACTCTTGATATTTTTGCCTCTCAAACTTCCATAACTATTGCCCTCCCATTAAAAATTGTAGCAATTTCCAAAAAGCTAAAGATATATAAAATTATAATACTCCCAACTGTGTACTTTAAGCCTGAAAAACTAGAGAAGGCAAAAGAACTGGTAGAAAACCCAGATGAGAAAAACAAGAAACAAACAAAAAAACACTTGTTACACATGCCACATGATCCTACAAAGTAGAAGGTAACTATAAAGAGTGGCTGCCAACTGCTCCCTAAAACTTACTGTAATCTAGAATTTTTGTAGAAATTCTAGGAAGTTCAAAGACTTCTGGGTTTTTTTTAACTCCAAAAGGCAAAATATATATACATATGGTTAAAAAAAATTCAAACGCTAGAAACAGATATATATTCATCACCCTTTTATAGAAGTCAGCTGAAGTCATAAAAGTAGTCAACTTTGTAAGACATCTGGCCCATATCCTTATCGGTTAACGTGACAGTTTTCAAAGAACAATTCACTTTAGTATAGATTAAAGGACAAAGGTAAATGACCCAGGGAGTAGGAAAAGAATGCTAATGGAAGAAATGGGAGTTCCAAATAACCAACCTGCTTATATCACAACCTGCTTCAGTGACTAGGACTAGCTCTTTACTAAAATCACCTTCTATATTCCCTATGACAACCCTCCTGTTACCCTACCTGTGGGCAAGAGAGGTTTCAGAATAACTGTATTAATTCTAAATGCCTTAAAAAATAAAACTGAAGCCTCTAACCTCATCGTGTTTACACTGCATACTAGCTTTAAACTCTAAGGTATTGAATAGCCAGTGATTAAAGCAGTGTAAAGTACATTGTTAGTTTAATTATATAATTCCCATTGTTGGAGCAGCCATGGAGAAATGAAGGAGGGGAAAGGGGAAAAGGCCAGAAGCTGTAAAAAGAGAGCTCTATGGAAGATTAAAGGGCAGGTATGAATGAAGAAAAAGGCAATATTTTAGAAAGATACGTATATGCTTAGCTTGTGTGTTTAAAGGAAGACTTGTAAAAAAGCAGCACATTTTAAAGGGGTACAAGGGAACTACTGGGGGGATTTTGTGGCAGAAGTTACATGACTATATTCATCTGCCAAAATGCATAAAAATATGTACTGGGGGGGGCACTCCAAAAGCTACTAACAGCTAAAACATTGATTAACCTTATAAAGTTTGCTTGCCACAACTAAAAGCAAAAACAATAGTAAGCATCTTTAACTAATTGGGTTGACATTTAACAGTGTTGAAAAATCTAAACCAACTGTTTGAGGTTTACAGTGAAGCATGGGTTTTAAATTTTGTTCCAATCTTCCACCATTAGTGTCTTTCTTAAATGGAAATTGCAGCTTCTGATGTCTCCCCAGTGCAACCTACCCAGGGAGTTGGGAGGTTCTCAGCCAGTAACAGGAGCCATGGTGGCAGACAAAGAGACTTCAGCATTTGGCTCTCTCAGGGTCTTTCTTCTGGCTCCAGACATGGAGAAGCAGACACATCCATCAAATGCTCCACCACCAGAGAACATGCTACATGCTCTAAGTCTATTATTTTTAGACTCCTACTATTCTCAAAGCTTTTTTCTCTTTGATCCTCCTTCCATCCTCACAGAAGTCTTGCCTCAAGGTCACCCTAGAAGTCTGCCCTAATGCCAGGAAGTCTTTCCAGAGTCCCATGCCAGTTAGATGCTTCCACGGCACCCTAAGGAGAGATTATGATATTGTTCTGTAGTTAGCTGTTTCTGGACCCATTCCTCCACAGACATGGGTCCAAAATGCTGAAAAGAGACCAAGACTTGTTTTTGTAGGCCCAGAATCCAGCTAGTGCCTGACAGAGAGGAGGTACCTGATAAATAGTTACTTGAATGAGATTCTAAGACAGTCGTTCTTACAAGCTGTACAGGTCATGAACCCCTTTGAAAATCTGATGAAGTCAGGCAATCTACTCTAAAAAAGATGTCCATTCATACATAGTTTTACCTATAATTTTAAGAAATCTAAGATGGGTCTACCATTGCTACAAAGCCCTCCCAAGGTGAGATACCTGGCATAAACATTCTAGCCTTGGCTATACAATGGGATGAATGCAGAGTTACCTGTTCAAATTTCATCTAGAACAGGAAAATGAATTAGTGATAGATCCCCCAAGGAATTTCAGGGCAGAAAGGGTAAGAGGTGGTAGGCATGGGCCACCCATCCTGTTTTATATAAAAAATTCTCCAAGTATTAATCTTATAGGTTCAGTGTGCCCTTTATTAAATAAAGATAATGAAAATTCCCTCACAGTTGTACTAGAGATGAAAATATGGACTAGAAGAACCTCACAGACATATTTTTCTCATCTAATTATAAGATATAAGATACTTACATAAAAGATACCTTTTGGAAGTATAATAGCAAAATTATCTTTATTAAGTATCACTGGCTCTATGACACATGAGCCAAGGTACAAAAAAACTCTCTCTGGGGTATGGGTTGGAATGGAGGGAATGGCAATATTCAAAAAGTAGTACTACCACCTATAGCCATGTCCTCAGGACCATTTCCAAAAATGCCACTAATTACTTTTTGTGGAACATTTTCATTTAGGATCCCATTTTATCTCTACATACACACAAAACAAGTCTCTAATGGCTTTATCATTACCCGACTGCAGTTGGGAAATCTTCACATGCTCAGAGCAAACCACCCTGTGTCATATTATGTCAGATCCTTGGCCAAACTGCCTCCAGTAAGTCTTTCAAAGAAATGTGCAAAGTTTAGATGTAACGCAGTCCACCTTCTGAAAAAAACTGCTGTGTACGTGTACTCTGCACACATATGCTGTAACTTTCTCAGAATTTTTTATAACTAAATACATAGATTTTAATGTTTCCACATTAATAAACTAAAAGAAAAGCTCTTTTATAGAACAAAATAAAAAAATCTGTTGGTGCTAAATATCACACTGATGCATGACATTCTCTTCATGCCAATTCTCTACCATATGACTCTATATAACTCCTCCCCATTCACAACTATACCCGCACCCTTTTGATCCTATCTATATGAAAAAGACTTCTACTTCTTTAGAGAGCACTTTTCACAGAAATAAGAAAGTATCATCACCAGAGGTCAATGCCAGCCAGGTGAAAACGGGGTTTAAGTTAGGACTCAGAAGAACCTGTCAGCCCCAGTACCTTCTTGAGCAGGCTCTGTACCTTCTCCTATCTTTGATGTATTTCCCATCCTTCTGGATCCCCAACATGTAAGCTTGACCAGAACCAAGACACTCTCATAGCCTTGCTAGGAAACAATGAAAGGGTCAAATGAAGCTGCATATGCTGGGACATCCTTTCTTGCTGTAATCTAAAAATGAACCTTAATAATACATTAAGACTTTCTCTTATTTATGTAGCTAAATATCAAGATAATCTTGACAATAATATACATTTAGTTAACACTCATAAAGATGGGGCAGAGCATTATCCATAATTCCATAAGTTGTGTTCTTCTTAGCCATAATTCAATAAAACATGGACTCAAGAGATCTTTCAAAAAACATCTGTGTGCTCACTTAGAGCTAAAATGAAGTATTCAACACAGTAGACAGGAGTGAGTAAAACTTGACAACATAAAACTTCAATGCCTATCTGTAAGTATGTCCTTCAATCTAATATTATAAAAAGCTATTTTTATCTAAAAAGTGATAATCTGAATTGACAAAGGCATTTGAGGTCAGTTTTCTGGGGGCCAAAGATGTAAAGAAAACTACTGAAGATCTTCTGAAAATAAATACACTAAAACGGGATCAGCAAATGGGCCAGACAGTAAATATTTTAGGTTTCACAGGCTAGACTGTCTCCATTGTAACTCTTCAACTCTGTCATTGTAGCAAAACAGCATCTATAGACAATATGTAAATGATGAAGCATGGCTATGTTCCAATAAAACTTTATTTACAAACCAGGTGGCTGGTAATCTGCCAATCTATGTACAAAAATATAGATCCTCTGTTATGACAATGTTTATGTGTACACCTTTGATACAAGGCTGACACTATAAATGACTGTTCTTCCACAATAACCTCTTTTTGGTTAGGAACATAAAATATCACCTATGTTTTTTAAAAAGACCTATGTTCACTAAATAAAATTACATTTTGAAGGGAAAATTGATCGCCCTACAATCTCTAAGACCTGAGAAAGAAAACCTGTTCTGTGATGGAAGGGGAGAGAAAGAGGAGGCTAGAGAGAGAGGTGCAAGGGAAGCAAGATAAATAAACATTAACCCACGATTGGTATTTTCAAAACTATTTGTAAAAGCTGGTAACATACAGACTATATATAAGACACATTTGTGCCCTCAAGAAGCTCATGACATAGATAAACAGCGAACTTATTTTTTGCCTCTGTATTCTAAAACTTTCAACATTAAGGGCATAGGGAATTACAAGCACATTTTTAAAAAATGCTAAAAACCTAGGCTTCAAAATAATGACATTGTTAATGAAGACTTACATTTTTATAAGCAGAAAAAGACTTCAAAAAATATTACATCTAGAATTTACTTTATATTTCTATTCTTTTTCCTACATCAATTCTGCATTCCTCTCAGTAACTATGGCTCACTACATAGGCATAGCCTCCTACAAGGATTTATCAGAACCTTACTGGGGATGGCAAAGGGGTAGCACTGAACTGGAGAAATCCTGAGGTCATTCTGGTCCCTCTGCTCCTTCCTTCCCCACCATCTAATTCCCACTTCAAGGATCCCTACTGTATATCATGAGCTCTCAAAATATACAAAGATTTCTCCACTGGCAAAGCAAAACCTTGAACCTTAAAATATACTGAAAGTAACAAATCTGTGTGTCTTCCTTCAAGGTGGGCTCTATCTTTAAAAAGTTAAGTTTATTTAGGAGAAACAAAAAATTCCCAGGCCTGCAAATAAGAATTAAGAAGAAAAACACACCTTTATACCCAGGTCCATGATTAATTAGATAAGTGAGGTTACTTCAATTAGGAATAATTCCTAAGCAAAAATTGTATTTCGAGAGGGAAAATAAACAGCACCTGACTGTATTATATTATAATTTTAGGCCTACTCCCAAGCATTTTTAAAAATCTGACTGAATTTACATCTAATTACTTTTTTAAACAACATACCTATCCAGAAGAATTCTATAATTCTTTTTTGGGAGAAAATATTATTAATTCTATTAAAAGCAGAAAAATAAATCACAATTCATTCACTAGGGCAGAGGAAATCAAAGGCCAAAAAGTAGACCCTAAAACAAATGCATACAATAATTGTCAAGTACTATAGGCAAGAGAAATTTTAACTTCAACATAAAAAAAAAAAAGAGAGACTCCTCAAGGTGAATAGTTAGGTAGGATTTTTATTTTTTTAGCTTATTTTCTTTTTTACAATAAGCATGTAATTTGTATTTTTTTCAAAGTTTAAGAACTGAAAGATATTTTCCACATATAGGAATAAAAACACTCCTAACTGGGTACTACATTTAATATTTTCTCATTAGGGAAAAATAAGAGAGACTCTATCAGGTTAACTGCCACAGATGGTATATAAATGAATGAGTGAAACTGTCTTCCAATAAATCTTTACAAACATAGGCAGTCTTCAGGCAGTAGTTTTCCAAGCCCCTTTTCTAAACAGCCTAGTTTTAAAATCAATATTAGATTATGTAAGATTATAAACACATAAAATATAAACTACATATAATCATTCTACTCTATCAAGTCTTTCCTACCTACAGTGAAAAGCACCAAAAGCAGCAAAGGTTGAAAGAGCTGATAGAAAAGGAAAGGTCAAATGTGTTAACAAAATCTAATCCTTAAACAATCATGTCACTTACGCCATCCATTCAATAAATATTTGCTCAGGACACGTGGCCCCTGGCCTCAAGACCTAGTATAGAAGACAACACACTCACGAACACCTACTACTAATTAGGCCTGCTAAGTGCCATATGATGGCAGAAATGACCACTAACATCAGCAAAATGCTTCACAGTTTAATATATTTCCACATATATTATCTTAATAAAGCCTCATAACAACTCTCTGAAGTACATAAAAAGCACTTGGTATTATTCTCATTTTACACAAAACTCAAAAGCAGCAGACCTAGGATTTGAACCTCCAACACCATTACTCTACACCTTCTCAGTGCAGCTTTCTGCTTGGGGCAAAAGACAGAGGTATAGGTATTTGAATTAAGCCTCTAAGAATAAGCAGAATTTTGATAGATGAGACCATAGTATTCCAAGAAAAGAACACAAACAGAAGTCCAGGAGCAGGGGAATACAATGGGTGTATAGACAATGCTAGGATGGTTCCTGTAAGGCAGACAGGAGGAAAATAAGGCTATAAAGATGGGTTGAAAGCATGGGGAGAGCCTTAAGATCTGACTAGGAGTCTATCCATTGCCCTAGGGGCAGTGAAAAATTAAATGGTTTGGGGGAGAGAAGGAAGAAACAAAGTAAATGAAGCTCTTACAGTATGTTTCGTACTTTGCAAAACAATCACCTCATACACAGGGATGTTAAGTTATAAGGTAGTGAGTGCTACAGGAAGATTAGACTTTTAGAGGTCTTCAGCAGAACTCTGAAAGGCCTAAAAGAAAGGAAAGTAGTCAAAGGCTATCTCCGTAGTTTCAGCTTGAGGGGTCGGAGAATGCCAAAGCAATTCCTACCTGTGTCTGACATGATATACAGGTCACCTACACTACCAAACCCCCAAAGTTAAACCATTGTCTGAAATTACCTTAAATTTTGCTACACTTTATCTAAAACTTACCGAATCTTCTGGAGGTCTCTGGATTTTTCCCCAATCCACAGAAGGCCCCTTTTCTTGCAAAAATCTATGAAATAGCTTCCGAAATCCATCAAGGTCTTTTTTAGTATGCTATGAAAATAGAAGTCATTGTTAGAACCAGCAGAATGCTTAGTATTTAATAAAAGCATAAAAACAGATACAAACTATACATTTAAAATACCTTTAAATGAAATTCTTATAGTATTAGAACACGGAGTAGAGCAGAGACTTTTTCACACCCTAATTTAAAATTAAAGAGAAAGAAAAGCTAATAGGAACTGCATTTAAAGGACTAAAAGCAAGTAATCCTCCCCACAAGTATCATATTATCTGAACACCATTTGGTTCACGGGAATTCCAACTGGTTCTTTACATTTATTCACCAATATTCTTCTTTAAGTGAAAATTAATCTTCACCAAAAGCATAAAAAGGAATAAAACACAGCTAACATCAAAACAGTAAGTACAAATTGAAATTTGAAAACGAAAAGGATAATCTATTGATTCGTAAAAAAAAATGTAAACACCTCCCAATTCTGGGAAACTTCTATTATACAGTTGTCAAAACAACATGGTTCTGTTAGAACTGGCTCTTTGGAAAAGGCATGCAGGATATATAGTTGGTAAGCTAACTTCTCACGATTTCAACTGAACACAGGTATCCATCTCTCCAGCCACTCAATGATATCAAAACACAGAACAAATAAAGTATAATTTTGTTTTGATTCTTTCAGTGACTATGGAAATTTCTTAGACTTAAAAAGACTTAGTTTTACAATGGGCAAATGTTAAAAGTTCTTAATTATTGAACAATTCTAATTTTTTCTTTTCGACATTATATGTCTTGCGCTTGAGGCTGGACGATCATCATCACTGGCAGCAACTCGGCATATAGACAGATGAAGCAAAGAAACACTGTAGAGTCCTTACCTCAAACTCATGTGATGGTGCTGTGGTGAGTATTTTCTCTAGTTCCTTCTTCACAGATAATTCTAGCTCTTGTCGAATGACTTCTTGGAACTGCGAAGCGCCATCTTGAGACATCGCTTTGCTAAGATCTTAAAATAAAAATATAAAATCACCAATTGAAAACTCAGCCATTCAAACAGCTACTAAGCAATAACTGATCTATTTCTGGTGTTCTGGCCAACAAAAAGGGCTCAATCCTATGGTCCCACCGTCCTCTGGCAGGATTTCAGCAGTATCAATTAGTTAGGACTGTATAATAGTATGGGCTCAAATTTGACTGTTTGGTACATCTATTTGCTTTACAGGTATATCTGGGACACAAATTAAATACATTGGTATAGGTGGGGCAAGTGAAGTAAAAGGACAAATCTTCGTTTGAGCATAGACTTCCCTTTTTACTAATGTTGCCCAACTAGCCATCAAAACTGGAGAAAAATTAAAACAACTGGAATGATGTTAACAAGGGCATTTATGGAACTGCTGCCTTGTAAGAGAACTGAAGGGGTCTGACAATTTCACAGAGGCAAAAGCCTCCCCTCTCCCCCTCTCCAGGCCAGATGAAAAATTTAGGGAATCCTTTCCATGTTGGAAGGGGAGCTACTCCCATTTCGTATTCTCTACTAAAGAAGAACCCCTTGAGAGGTATTGGCATTCCAAGGTGCCTCTACTTCCCTGCATCAACATTTTCACTTTAAAAGGAGAAGGGCACAGCGCTGCCTGCCCTCTTCCAGTCCCCAATTTTAGCCAAGACTCTTCACTGCTTATCTGTGTCAGACTAGACCTTCAGGGCTTTTGGCATGACTGGACACCTCTGTGACAGACGGATCTCAGTAAGGTGACAGAAATGCCTGTTAGATGAATACAAATAAAAATAGAAAAATACACCAAAGAAACACCCCAGGCCCAAATACCTTGGAAGAAAAATACTAACCCAGGTTGTTTTACACACATCACTATCTAGAGAGTAATCATCCTATTTACTTCTCATAAATTAGGGACAATCAGATTACATTGTCCACCCCCTCCCCCTTTACCCTCAGTACCTAATTCAATCTTATTTTATAAATGTTTAAATTCAAACAATTTGATAACAATTTGTTTGTAGTGATTTCTACAAATGGTTCTTAATTTAGCAGAATCACATTTCAATAAGGCTAAAAACTCCGTCGCCTTATATGCTCCCACACACTATAAATTCTTTCATTATTATTTGGACAGGAGAAGGAAACATTTATATAGACAGACTTAAAGCCAACATAATCAGTATTTTAAAGATACTTTTGAGAACAGGAATCAATGAACTATGTAACTCCTGGGGTAATTTACTTAATGCAGACAGCCTCTGTCTCCTGTAAATATATAAAAATGTTAACAAATGAGATATTTAACATAACTCTTCAAAAATATTTTTATATATACTTTCCATCACATAAAATCCAAGAAAATTTGGTGAAATTCAACCCTAAAATAACTGTTTTCTAACTGCATCCTTTTTATAGGCATAAACTACAACACAACTAAGTTTATATTCTCCAGGGAAACTACCAAAGTGACCCAAGACTGTGGTTCATAAATAACTTCTCTGTCCGCCAAGAAGCTCCACACATCATGTGTATTACATAAACAACCTAAAGATATGTTTTGACTAGTAACTAGCAATTTGATTATAATTTGTAAAAACCCATGACAATAGATGAGCATATCTGCATAAACTATGGCAGGTAATTAAAAACTACTGCAAGAGTCTAAATTAAAGTGACATCATCCATGCATGTTCATCCCTTGGCATAGTTGTAATTTAAAATCTGTCCCAGGGTAAATCTCCCACCCTGATTCCTCATGTGTACTTGGGATGCCTCTTCCCCAATCTTTAAGCCAATTCTCATATTAACGTTTGGGAAATAATTTGGAAGAAGAATCTACTAAATATAGAGGAAGAAAAACCTCTATATTAAAGAACACAGGAATTGTTTGATTCTATGTCACATATCAATTAAAATAGATCAAGAAGTAACTACATAATGATTTTCAAATAAGTTTTTTGTTAAACTCAAAGACATCTACAGACTTGCTGCTTTGTTGCTGAAGTTAGATCCTGAAGGCCAGCATTCATAGTCACATTCCTAAAAAATAGTAATGGAAACATTTAATTTACTTATACTCTGGGCAAATGCCAAAATGAAATAAAACTAAATGTAACTGCAAAGTTTAAAAATAACATAGAGTAGCTGTTTGAAATGTCTAAATGAGAATACTTAAAAAAAAAAACCCACTTTAGAAGCTCCCTCTGCAGAGCAGTACCCTATCAATTTACATGATTTAAGGTCAAGACATGCAAAACCCATGTCACTATCCTCCCTACCAAGCCAAGCTAAGAAACGCTGGCCGAAAGACTCACACTTAATTCTGTAAGTGATTTCTGTCAACTTGGCACAACCTCCAGACAGATTAAAAAAATATCACAGACACAGATTCAAACTTAAATTGTGAGACATATCCCTAACCTTTATTTCTCCTGTTTGTTTGATACAGGACCAATGCACGTGAAGAACAATTTATATTCTTTCTACCCTCTTTACAAACATGATCTGCTTAAAAAACAAAAGAACATCACAAAGAGCTCTGTCACCCCTGTTCTACTGCTGTTTCATTCCCCCTCCCCTGGGCAAAGTGCTAGGATGAAGTTCTGTTTTTAGTGATTAAACAATAAGGAAGGGCTTTTAAGGAACAAACAATATTCAAGAATAAGAATAAGGAAGAGTGCTTAAGCAAAAGAGTACCTATCTTAAGCACAGGGGCACAGAACAGGAGACACAGAGTTAGGAACCATTTCCCTTTGCAGTGACCTCCTGATTCATCCTAAATATTTTAAGAAAGGTCTGAAATTTCTGGTAGGAAAAGAAATACAGACCTTAGAAGCTTTCTTGGATTTAACATTCTCAGGTTACACTTCTGGCAATGACAGCCGTGTTTCTAAAGGAAGGTCAATTAAAGAATCCTCTGAATAATGCAAGATTTCTAACCTCATAAAATGTTTTGTCCCTCCCTACTTCCTCACAATACAGAATTGATCCTACACGACTTTAGACAGAGAGTGGATTAGGAGTCAAACATTTCATTACCTTAGTCATAAATCAAAACATTTTTATGATGGGAGGGAGCATTTAATCTACTCATCATTTTACTGATGAAGAAACTGAGGTTAGAAATAGTCAGACAACTTATCCAAGGTCACAGAGCAGGCTAATGCTGGAGCCCAGAAGCAAAGCCATTTTCTTCTGAGCCCTAGCCCACCATAGCGAGGTGGAAATATCATGCTCGTTTTTCCTCCCTAGTCTGGCCCTCTTTAATCTTTGGCATAAAAATCCCTAAATAGCACACTCTCCTCCAAAAGCATTTCTACAGAACCTCTTCTTACGTCCGATCAACAGGTAAGATAACTCCTTACCACATAAAAGTGGGCTTCCTAGAATTGTAAGTGACTTCATTACACTTCAGTCAATTTCAATTTCGGATAGAACAGGCTGCAACTTTTATTTAGAAGTCTCCACCCCTTCCCCATTTCCCAATTCTTCCTTGTTCACCAGAACTAAAATTTCAACATCACAGACTTTATCTGACTGAGCCAAAAAATAGGGAGAAAGATATTCAATCTGAGAAGTGATTGTTTTTGTTTCTTAATTCAGGTATTTCATTTCATACATTTCAGCAACTAAGAGGTATACATAGTACCCTTCCCTGACACCATGACCCACGCACAAACAACCTTCCTTGACTTTCTGAAGCACAAAGCTAGTTTCACAATGCACAGGTCGCAGAGAAGCCACAAGGAAAACACCAAGAGCAACAGAGAAGTTAAAGGAGCCAATCCAGGCCACATCCCATCATTCATTAATATTAGATCTGATCGGTCTCACAGTTACTTGGAAATCCCCACTGAGAGCTACTCAAAGTCTGAGAATTGGAGAGCTCATTTAATCTTAAACCAGGAAATGACTTGTGATCCAAATATGCATAAAACTTCAAGAATGTAATGGCAGCCGGAAATAATCATGATAAAGCTGAGGAACTATACCTAGTCCATTTATGACCAATTCAAGCTAACTAGCTTCTTCTGGGCCCTCTCTGCAGTCCTTTAAACTCAATTATTTGTGAATATTCCTCCTAGAAAAGCTCTTCTTCTTTGGGTTCCATTACCAATATTATCCTACATCTTCTCTTACTCTCTCTGTGCCTCAGTTTACATAACTGACTCCTCTTTTCTTCTCCTACTCCCTGGGATTCCTAAGATTCTGTCCCCAGACCATTTTTTCTCCACTATTCCCTCACCAATCTCCTCAACTGGTAGCCCCCAAATATATGCCTCTCATCTTAAACTTTTTTCCAGAGCTTCTGGCTCACATTCCTATCACCTTCTAGACATTTTGCATCTCAATACCCAGAAGGGTATCTCAAATTCAACATGTCCAAAATAAAACTCATCCAAGCTAATCTTCTTGCCCTCCCCGCTCTCCATGGCATTAACATTTTCCTAGTCACCAAGGTTAAAACCTCACAGCCACAGTTGGCTCTTCCCTCTTTTTTTGTTACATCCAAGCCAATACCAAAACTACTTAATTGAATCACCATAATTCCACTCACTGCTTTCCATTTCCATACTGCTACCTTAATTCCTCCAGCATTTTCACTCTCCTCATGGTGCCAAGCAGAATGGATTGCTCCCCTTAAGCTTCCACCCCTGCCATATCACTTCTCTTCCTCATTTGGTGGGATTCTCATTGCCTATCAAAATAAATACAAATTCCTTATCCAAACATGTCCTAAAAGCCAAGTTGAAGTACTTTTTTGAGTAGCCAAAGCTAATGGAAGTGCTAAAGCAGACTGCCTACAGGCTGCAATTTCCTACTCCATTTGAAACATCCAGAATAGTGCTTCTAAAACTTTAATGTGCATACAAATCATTTGGAGGGCTTGTTAAAACACAGATTCCTGGGCAAACTCCCAGAGATTCTGACTCAGTAGGCTTGGGTAGGTAGAATATGCATTTCTAACAAGCAAACACTGCCAGTATTGCTTTGAGTAGCTCAGATATAGATTATACTCCATTTATCTTAATATGTTTGTAGCAGCCATGTTCCTTGTCCTGCTTCCAAATGCTATTCTGTCACCTACTCTCTGCCCCACGGCCATGTGTTTCAGAGACGGCATCAGGCCTAGATCAGTCTAAAGCCTCCCAGTGATGGGTGTTAAGCATGAAATGTAATATGATTCTGGCCCGTGAGCCACAAGAGTATACTTTGCCAAAGGACTTTAGGGAAAGGTGTTCCTTGTTGAAAAAAGAGATACATGTGAAAAGAGTATTTTTTCTACTCATAGACATAATGAGTATGTGTCCACCCTCACCCCCAGTTTTTTCTGTCATTTAGTGACCTTAAAGGAAGCTGATCCAACAATGAGCAGATATGCCAAAGGCAGCACAGCAGAAGGAAGGAAAGACTGATGAGCCTCTATATTGAATTAACCAACCCTGGAATATCCTACTTCAAGATGTGTGTGATAAAAGTCCCTCATTTTTTAAGCCAATCAGATTGTTATTTTTCTGCTCCATGAAATTAAAAGCATCCTAACTATTATAAGATTGTTCAAAAACATGCATCTTAAGTACCACTTAACACTTTTAGAAAAGGGGAAGCAGAAATGAGAAAAAATAAGAGACTGAATGGCCCAACATAAATTTCAAAATCATCAGAAACTGCCCTGATCTCTCAGCCCCCAAAGGCTCAAATTCTGTGACTTGAGTAGCTTCTGCCATTTCAGTGGTGGTGTTCCTAGTGTTCTAGGTAGTGGCTCCTGAACTCTCAAAGAGGCCTTCCTTTTTACCACAACTCTTTTATATGGGAGTTTTAATCATTCCTGCCTCTGTAGTATATCAAACAGCCCTAAACTCCAATTCTCTCCTTAGAAGTCTGTCTGCAGTCTGTCCTAGAAAATATTCTCTTTAAGGGCACGAACCATGTTATATAACTTTGTTTTCCCAACACCCACCTCAGCATCTGGCACAGTATAGGCACCTGATAATGGTATATAACTAAACTGGAGATCAGGACTTACATTCTCATATATTAGTGGCTTAACCAGCTCCTATTCATTTTTCAGAGTTCAGTTAAAATATTACCTGAGATTATCCTCCTAGAAATCTTTCTAAACTAAGCAAGATTGCCCATTACATGCTCACATGCTAGATCCCTGTACCTCTCCTTTATAACATCATACTTTTAAAAATTTATTCAATGTTTATCTTACCCAACAGACTGTAAACTCTGGGAAAATGTCATGTCTGTTTTGTTCACAGCTGTACTCCCACTGCCTAGTACAGAGCTTGAAATATAGTAGATACCCAAGTAATGTTCATTAAATAAATAAGAGCCGATTATGATCCAGCTATGCACTGGGTATAAAGAAGGAAAGTCTGGTCTAGTGTAGGTAGTGCCTGATAAGACCAAAGAGAAAAGGTACAAGAGCCATGATTTCTGGTCATGGAAAGGCAGTTAGGAAAAGTATACACAGTGTCTTGAGTACTTGAAACCCCAGTTCCTGAGGCTTCTCAAGCAGAGGCTAAAATTTATCAACCAAGTATCCAGGGATGTGGTCAAAGAAACTTCAAACTGATAGGCAGTCTAGACAACATGACCTCTAATTTCTTTCCAATTTTTATTAACCTATAAAAATGTCAATGTAATGTTTTCACTTTCAAGATTAAACAAAATTGGGCAGTTTATATATTGATATTTAGCTGAATTTAGTAAGAAAATATAAAAGAAATATATTCCATGTCATTCATTCATATATTAAGAAAAATAAATTCAATTAGTTGTATCTTATACAATTTTATATGGTCTTTTCATATTAAAGTCAATAATGATTTTAGATTCATAAGCAATAGTATGACTACAGTTAAACAGATTTTTAAATGACTCAGCTTTACATGCATACGAATGCTTAATAAATGCTTTTTTATTTACTTTTTATTTTTTTTGACGGTCTCATTCTATCACCCAGGCTGGAGTGCAGTGGCATCATCATAGCTCACTGCAGCCTCAAACTCCTGGGCTCAATCTTCCTGCCTCAGCCTCCCAAGCATCTGGGACTACAGGGACATGCCATAATGCCCAGCTAATTTTTTCTATTTTTTATAGAGACAGGATCTTGCTGTGTTGCTCAGGCTTAATAAAGACTTTTTGATAGCAAAAGTAAAAGGATATCAAATTTTCTAAAACTGTTCCAGCAACGAATGTGCAGAGCTACTTGCTAATCAAGATTTTTGCTAACCAAGCATTGCTTTACTTTTAAAAAAACTGTCACAATTTATATATAAACCAGACTTATTAACAATTAAGGTTAACCTTGCTCTCATATGATAGGGCAGTTCTTAAAAATCTCTAAGAAAAAAGAAAATATCACACCTGGAAAACAACATTCAGAAGAGATCTGGGAAATTATATACCACTTTGTTTTATGTTTAATAGATGATAAGAAAGTCATCCCAAAGGGCTTATCATACTCATATGTTGAGAAGAAGGGAAAGGGGAACAATATAAAATCACCACCAAAGACCAAAAAATGATCTGGTAGTCCTGCCCTGTAACTTGATATATGTGCATTTAGATAAAACTTTTAAGCTTAGAAGCGCTTTAAGGTCAGTGAGACCAATTCCTTATCTTAGAGATGAAGAAACAGGGGCCCAGAGATGCTGACTTGCCTAAAGATACAGTGATACAGTGGCGGTGGCAAGCGGGAACCCAAGCCCTGCTTCTCCTACTGGAGGAAGGCCCCCCCTTCTCAGTTACAGTGCATTTACCTGGTTTACCATCTCCCAGTACATGCCACCAAATGTGAATGAAAACCAGCAACTGAACTGTTTGTTATGTGAGGTTAAAACTACAAATTAGGATAAGCATTCCCTTCCTGTATTTTATGCTCTTCAGCTCTTCCTTACATATTGTTTTCTGAGCAATGAAAAAAAAAAAATCAAAAAAAGCTTTTATGTACTCTATAAATATTTTATTACCAAGGCTAAGCATTTTACCATTGGTGCAAATGAACCCAAAGCTGTGCATATGTTATTCTATTTTCCTATACTCTTTGGAAGTTTTAAAATTCTAGGAATAGATATAACACAAATGAAATATAACATCAGCCTTTGCGAGGGCAGCAACTAGAGGAAAATACAAAGTCCAATCACATTGTCACTGTGGCCAAGAGCAAGGGGAGCTATTGCCAAAGGGAGTGTCCCCTAAAATAGTATTTTACTGGTGACCAGCAAGTAAAAACTACACTAAGCATAATACCATAATTTCAGGTCCATGAATACCATGAATGGCTTTTTTTTAGGATACAAGTGAAATCACAGAGAAACAGGGAATTCTCTTGATTTACATAGAAAAAACAAATATCTAGAAATGTTTTGGGAAATGAAACATTTTATTGTTTATGTAAGTTAACTAACATACATAGCCAATTTCTCCATGTTTCTCAAAAACAATCCTTAATTGTCAAAATGGTTTGGGGGCACAATCGATTTCATTTGGCAATGGACTGAGAAAAATAAACAATGGAACTGTTGGCAGAGGCAGAATTTGAGTCCTAGACAATTACTTTGCAACAAATTAAAAGAAATGCCTGCATCACCAATCAAGAGAACAGGGAAACAGCTTTCCAATGGAGTCTCTCTTTTCTCACACATAAGCTGCCTAATCAAAAAACACAAAAAGTTTAATTTTCTTTCCATGGCTTAACAAGCCAACTTTCAAAGACTTTAATAAGTTATTAATAGAAAGATACATGCCTTGTAGTAGAATTTTAGAGATCTAAGAAATACAACTTCAATTAACAGTCATTGTTCCTGGAACAATCCACCAAGTTACCAAGACTAAGAAGTCCACAATTCAAACACTATTACTCGAAGTTCAAAATATGATAACTCAGAAAAGAAATTGTAGGCTGTGTTGAAAGGGCAACAGTCTTTAGAAAAATTCCAATTTCTAAGGAGATTCCAGGTACCCAAAAGGGTTGTAAGTGAAACATATATTCTCATCCATTAAAGCCCAAACCCTCAGAGGATCTCCTCCATAAATTTATTCTAATACTGCTGGAATTTTCTCCAATGGTATAAATGCTGCCTATCAGCCTGCCTGCCATTAGAGAAAGTTAATACAGTTAATCCTTATTCATTTTCACAGATAATCCAGTTTGACTTTCAAATATTTGTTTATATTAATTTCTCAGTAGTGAATATATCTGACTTTCTGAGAACTCATAATATATGTACTTCTGCAAAAAATACCAAATATAATTTGGTGGAAACTTAAAAACTATAGTATATTGTTCTTTTATCTAGAATATTTTCATTAGGCTAAGTTCTCTCACAATCTTAGGTATCCCATTATTTTAATTACGGGTGCCACAATTCATCTATGAAGAAAAAAAAGAATACACACACAAAGAGAATGGTCATTGTGAAGTGATGTTACAAGAAAATACTTACTGTCCAAAATAACAACTTGGACAATTTTTCTTTTTAAAGTTACTTTTCAATTTATCTTCAGAATATTGAAGTGGCACTTCTAAGAAGTGTATACCAGTTAATATTTCCTATTTCTCTAATGCTCCTTGGCAATTTTTTTTCTCAATAGACTTTCACAAACGAAAATCATCCATATTATAAGAAGAAAAGCTGAATTAGCAAAAACAAGGGCAATTTAACCACAGAGATTACAAGGTCATGCTGGGAAACAGTCAATAAAGTTTTCATCAGCTCAACTCTCTTCATTTTGAATTCAAATTTTACATTTAACTGTGACTCTGAATTTAACTAAATCACTCTCTCTCTAAGAGCAACATAATAAATCCTAAACCACATCTTTAAAAATGAGGGGTATGCCTTAGTCATTACTTTCATACCTATATTCCTGACTCAAAGCCATGCTACTATCCCCCTGTACTAAAAGCATCCTAGTCATCCACATGATCATCAACAGGCTAAATTTGGTTTTAGGATTTGCGAAGAACCAGGTCCCAGAATGCTTCTCATCCCTATATTCATCTGAGACCCCTCCAGTTATAATTAGCTCAGTAATCTTCCCTGGCTAGCTGCCATCTACCAAACAGGAGTCACCAAAAAAAGGCACAAAAAGAATTCTAACAAATAGGAAAGTTGATAGGCCTTGAATATTTTTAAAGTGACACAGAATTACTTAAATGGTTTTCCCTGAAATATAAGAAAGTACCTCAATTTAAGAACATTAGGGACATTCTTACATAATTTAGATAGATAATGGCATATTAAAAACAGTTTCAAAAAAACAGTGCCTCTAATACTACAGCGTAAGCACCTAATGTGGCCTTAGCTGGCTAGACAACATTAGTCTCTCCACTATTTATAAGTTTCAAAACATTTAGGGAGATTACCCCTTAGCTCTCAGAACTTTTTAAAGGCAAAATGCCAAATGGCACCCACTGACAAACCTGGCAAAAAAACACAGCTGCTGATGGACACCTCCCCCCCAACTGTGACAGGGAGCCCCTCCTCACTCAGCTAGGTACTCACACTTATTTAGAATAACTGAACACCCTGCACAAGCCCTGGGGCAGAGAAAACCAGCATAGGCAGGCAGAAGGTGACCTGAGAGCAGAATACACCAGCTAGGAATTATGCTGCAGATCCAGCAAAGAAGATTCTTCCCATGAGAAGTAACCTCAAGTGCCTGAGGAACACAGATTTGGGGAGATGACCAAAGAAAGCTGAATGTTCTTTTGGCCTAGGAATATATACTGAGAACCCTCCTGTCTACTGACATTAAGTATTTTCATTAATTGAGCATTTCCCCTAATAGCTAATAGTCAACATGTTTGAAGATGGAGATACCCAGCTTTCCTGTAAAGCACATTGCCTAGATTTGGGGAAAGAGATTCTAGTATAGCGACCCCATGTTCTATGACATTAAAAGACACGTGGGCACAACACATAGGTATAATACTCAGATCTGCTGAACTTTAAGTACCCACCGGAAGGGATACACCACAAATCCCAATACAGTGCACTGCACATAGTAGGAGTTCAAAAATTTTTTATTGACTGGACTGAAATGAAAACTTATATTCACCCTCATACTGTCCAAGCTTCACGCTACCCCACAATCCCACCCCTGCACTTTTTTTTTTTTAAACATTATCAACTCCCAAGTGCCCAGGTCTAAACATCAAACCTAGAATAGGAAAATAAAAAACTGTCATACCTTCCTTGTTTCTGTTTATTTATGTTGATGACATGGTTATGCTTCTGGTGGTGATGCTATCTGAAAGGCTACCATCATTTTAGGAAAGAAAAGTAAAATTTACTGGCTACCTATATGTGCATAGCACATTCACATAATTCATCTCATTTCAGCTTCTCAAAAACCCTGAAGCACAAGCATAAATACCCAATATTTATATAGGTGGAAACTGAGATTCAAAAAGTATGTGTCTAAGATCATCTGTTAGTAACAAGATTCAAACCGTTCCGTCTTTCTCGAGATTTATATAATCTAAGAGGTGTTATAAAAACTACAACCCAAAATGTTGGCTAACCTACTAAAAAGTACATGGAAAGTGCTAAGTTGTGAGTTTTTCATTTGTCATCCACAAAACATTCTTTTAGAGTATCCACCATTTACAAAACACTGTACTTCCTCAGGGATAATAATACTGTTTTTGCCCAAAGGGAATTGACAGTCTAGTTGGAGAAACAGGCCATTTTCATAGTTTTTAATGTTAGAAGCAACAAAAGGTATTAGAAAGAACAAGGGTTTTATACACATTCATCGATGAATGTCAGTGTTTCTTACTAGCTGTGAACTTTGGACAAGAACTTAACTTTCCTGAGCTGTAAGGGCATGATAAAAATCTACTACCTCTTAGGGCTCTTACCAAGCTTAATGAGAAAACACAGAAGCCTAATATTTGTTAACTCTTTCAACTATAAAGTAGCATGAGCTAAGTGCCAATGAGTGGAAATATCAACAAGTTCTGCAACAAAGATCAAAGAATTTGATTTACTTAAAAAAAAAAAATCAAAACCAAAAATTCCAACCCTTACACTTGAAAACTGATATGTGGAGACAGCTGTGTCATTAGCCAATTAGGTTTATCATTTGTAACAGCAGCAGAGTTAAACATATAGAGGGCTCACACTTAAACTACAAACTTTAAACAATGATAAACAGGAGCACAATTATGTTAAAAAATTGGAGGGGCAAGGTATTATCTTTTTGTGCAAAACTGCCAGTTTAAAACGAAAACTACCACTTAAAGTAAAAAGGCATGGCAACTGCGGACACAGTGGCACACACTTGTAGGAGGTTGAGGAAGGAAGATCACTTGAGGCCAGGAGTTTAAGGCTGTAATGTGCTATCATTGCACCTGTGAATAACCACTGCACTCCAGCCTGGGCAACATAGCAAGACTTCATCTCTAAAAAAAAAAAAAAAAAAAAGGGGGGGGGAATGGCAACTAAATGCAATGTGGTATCTTGGATTGAATCATAGAAAAAGTAGTCTAAATGAAGTATGTAGCGTAGTTCATGTAATGTACCTATGTTAACTTCTTAGTTTTGAAAAATGGCCAACTTTTCTATAAATCTATATGTATTCCAAAATAAAAAGCTTATTTTTTTAAAAAGCAGATCACAAAGTAATAACACACATACACAGCAATCCTTAAGTACTGCCACTTGATTTTGAATTTCCTGGGGTAGGTAAGCCTTAACAGCAGGCTGTGAAATCAGTCAATACTCATCAACTCTGCAAGCTATCCTAAGCATAACTACACGGAACACCTCAAGTTTAATAGTATTTCTAAGTTTTAAAGAGAAGTGACTTGTGCACTTTTTCCTGGCACATTCTTGAAAAATACACGCTTTATGAGAATTGAATATTGTTGTTACAAAACCAGTACATTTCTAACATTTATCTTTATCTTTCTATTCTTGAATAAGACATTTATTCACGCAGAAGGTATGAAGCATCTCTTACCACATATAAGGTATAGCATGGATTTGAAAGTCTAATGACAAGTGACATTTCTGAGCTTAGTGCTAAAGGCTGACATACTGTCCCATCTGTTTCCATAATAAGGCAGGCAGTCAAGTTCTCTTATTCTAATCTATCATACAAAATTTAAAGAAGAGTTAATAAAGTGATGTAGAACTCACTAAGGCATTTTATTCCCAGGGTCAAGTGACGACCATTACTGACACAACTTTTTTTTAAAAAGTACACTCACATTTATCGACAAGCACATTAAGTGGTGTGAACTTTACTAGATGTGTGTTCAACAAGATGGCTGAACCTTCACAGGCTGCAGTCTGGGAGGAAAGGGCTTACTTGTACCAGAAGGCAAATCTTATACTACAAATTTGTGACAGAGGTTTAAGGCAGCGCCAGTTTCAATGTACACACCATACATACATTCACACATACACGCAATGTTACTGCTTAGCTCGGTTAATGGGCATCACCTAACCATTTTTTAATAAACATGTGGCATTTAGAAAGCAATTTTCAAATTTCAAAGAAACCTTAATCATCTTTCATATTTCAAAAAAGGAAAAAAATAAACACAGCAATGCAGCAAAGTCATTTCTCCGGCTGAAATGACCTCCAGCTTCTACAGGCTACTCCCGGTTTCGCAATAAATGAATCTGAGACTCAAACCACGTACACACAAACGGAGCAGAAGCAGAGAACACTAAAGCTTCTCCAACAGTCCTGGCAAAACCCACTTGCCTTCCCCCAGCCCTCCCGGGTCCCCTTCTCGTCCGCGCGCGCGCACACACACACACACAGGTACCTTGACACCGATCAGAAGAGAACAGGGATTAATCAGCAGCCAAAATCCTGTTTTATTATCGTTTACATCCACTATCCTGGAGAGCCGGAGTACTACTAACCTGATTTCAGGGAGGCAGAACTAAACCCGGCAGGGCACAGGGGAATAAATTATACGTATCTGAAACGCCAACCCAGCAGCATAAGGCAGCTCAGATGACAATTTAACTACAAGGGTTTCGCATATGTTATCTCAAATGAACATTTCCACTTCCAAACCACCCACCAACCTCTTGACTGCCAGTACCCAAATTCGGCTAAAGAAACCCGGGAGATAAGAAGCAGCACGTCTTACCTTGCACAAATCTCGACATTTTAGGGTTTTAGTAAAATACTCTGGCTTATAATTTTTTTTTTTTAATTTCTAGAGGAGTCACGCTATAGGGCAGGTCTCCCTTTCCTGCTTTAACAACCGACGTGTTCTTTCTCCTCCTATGTTTAGGTACTTAAGGGAATATTTATTCAAAACAATTAAAACTGGCCAAAAAAAAAAAAAACTACACGTAGGAAAACCTCCCCAATTACAAAAGATACAAACTTAGTTCAACTGAGTCTGCTTGGGAACTCTTGGCTACACTGCGCTCCTGACACAAATGAGGGCCAGCTGGAGACTCCCGGAAAAGGTAAAACAACACGAACTTAAATTTCATCAATGAAAGAGGCGGATCTACAGAGGCTATTTCACCGCCCCCCGGTCCCCACGCCCTCCGGGGCTGGACTGCAGCTGGCACTGGGAGGCCGCACCCCTAGCTGCCCCCTCCCCGGCGCCGCCGTCCAGTACTCAGCCGGTTCCTCGGAAAACAGTCCACAGAGGCTCCCGCCTCGGGTCGGGGAAGCGGGTGAGGCCGGCAAAGGGGGAGCGGTGCAACCATTTTTACCAGCCATAAATATCCCGGGACTAGGAGGCGCTGCGAATTCCGCGCTCGGGCGGGCCGACCGTCGGGGCCTCCAGCTCCCCGCCTTCCTGCTGCGAGCGGCGGTTTATCCAGAGCTTTTTCCCAAGAGGGGCCAATGGCCACCTTGCCCCATCCCCGAAGTGGACATCAAGGGACCACCAGCACTGAACACCGGACAACAAGGGGTAGACTCGTGCACAGGCCCTGGAGTCGCCAGGGAGGGCCCCAATCCTTCCCACATATATCCTTGCCCTCCTGCCTTGCGCTCTTCGGCATCCCAAATTTGGCCTCCAGGGCCACACAGCGGGTCGGTGAAAGAGACCCTATTCCTTACAGAGGGAGAATACACCCACCCAGGGGGTCGCCAGAAGCTCAACCCCGCCCCTTCCCAAGCCGCCGGCGAGACCCACCTTCCTCCTCTTCCTTTAGCAGCTGAGAAATTGGGGGCGTTTATGGCGCCCCGGGAAGGTGGCTCGCAGGCTGAGAGAAAGTCACCTCTGAGGCACCCTTCTCTCTCCCTCTCTTCCCTCACACATGCACACCTTGAGCCGCTCGCCAGCGGTGGCAGTCCAGCTGCTGACCCCCCTGCCCACTCGTCTGCCAGCTCCCAGCACCCAAAGCCCCCACTTTCTCCTAAACACCTCCCCTCCCCCTCCATTCGGAGCAGCCCCCCTCAATGCGGAAATGTCCCTGCCGCGCAGACTGACGGGCGCGGCCGCCAGTCAGGAGCCG
This sequence comes from Eulemur rufifrons, assembly GCF_041146395.1. Taxonomy (NCBI): domain Eukaryota; kingdom Metazoa; phylum Chordata; class Mammalia; order Primates; family Lemuridae; genus Eulemur; species Eulemur rufifrons. Next base: position 65,932,191 of record NC_091001.1, read on the forward strand.
AGGCGGACGCAGGTCCTGGCCAATGAGACGTGTGGAGGTGGCAGGGGGCGGGGCACCTGCGGCACGAGGAACTCGGGCTTAGGCGGGCGCTGAGCCTGACGCTGGGATTCCGCGCGTGGGAGGAGCACCTGTGGTGGCGGCGCGGCAAGGGATGTCTCACCAGTAACATTCTGCAGCCTTCCACAGATACCTCAGCTAGGGAGAAAACCTAAGCACGAGTGGTTATTTTCGCAGTCTGTAGAAGTGCTCCCGCTTAGCAGGAACTGAAGAAAGCTCTGCGGATGGAGCTTGAGCTCCCCATAGCAGCTATCCCGAGAGAGCCCAACCAGACCCTTCTCAGTGGACACTTCTCAGTGCTCACCACATCTGGTTTGGGGAGGGTGAGGATGCGTGGGGCCAAGTAACAAGAGGAGGGATTTAGAATGTCGAACAAAGTACCAAGTGAAGGCTCCCTCACCGGAACCACCACTATCCCTCTTGCCCCCTTCCTCTTCCTGCAGAGATTTCTGCTGTGGTAGGCGTTTACTTGTATGATCAATGTGGAAAGAGCTTGTTACTCCTCAAGAGATACTTTTCTTTTGCTAGATTTTGGAAGTCCTCAAGGAAAAAGGGTGTTAAAAGATGGAACTTGACGCTAGCCTGGGAACTGCGAGAGCGCCAGCCCAGGGCCTGTAAAATTGCACCTGATACTGCCAACCTCACCTGCCTGTAAGACTCAGTGTGTGTGTCAGTGGGTGCATTTCAGACTTTACGCTTCAAGACTCAAACAGCCTGTGTTAGGACAGGTGAATTGTCAGCGCTCTCTGTGAAGTGCTTCCAATAAACAGAGTACAGTAATTCCAGAAGAGTTTGAGGCTTTGGCAACACTAATCAACGAAGGTAAAGCTAGAATTTTTAAATAACTCATTCTCTAAACAAAGGAACTTTAATTTAGTTTCACTTATTCATATGGAAATGTTATTAGAACAGATAACACAGAAAAGGCTAATGATAATTTGTCATACTAGAGAATGACAGCCATTGATTGGTGCTAAATTTCTTATATGAAATCCAAAAAGGTTATACCCCAAAACCTCTCAGCTACAAAACTGATTTCCCCCAAATAAAACCAGAGTGTCAGAAATCCAAATGTCTACAGTTTAGTGACAGCATTTGGAGACTGAAGATCTTAATTAGAATCTCTACATTCTTTGTGTACAGTAAAGAAATTGTTCTAGCACTGAGTAAACAGTATTTATCAATCAGTATTAGTACCAAAATAAAATGCCACTGAAAGATTTGGGCACCATAGGGTTACTTAGCCTGCAAAAGATAAAGGAAGTTAAATAGTCTTTAATTATACAGGTTTATTATAAGAAAAGATGGTCAGTTACTGTGTTTTCTACCTTCACAGAAGATTAAGGGAGAGGAAATGGATTTTAATTGCAGCAAGAGAATTTGGTAATACCTAAGAATGACTCTTGATTTATGAGGGATTAAATATTGAGATATGGTACCAAAGGATGTGGTACATTTGCTGCCTCAAGAAATCTCCAAAAAGTAACTAACTACCCATCTTCAGTGGTTAAATCTGTAAATAGTCAGGGACTAGTTTTTAGAAAAGTAGCACTCTGGAAACCATCTTTCTGAATATTTTTTCAAAACAGTGCCCTGTAAAATGGAATTTCTTTATACATAGGCTTAAATTTAAATTCTGAAGCCCCAAACACTTTGTAAAAGAGCCTCCCACTCTCTCAGAGCCAGTAGGAAAAACCTCACTTGGCAGATCATGTGGAGATGGGGAGAAAGGGGTGGTTCATAGCCATGGAGCCATGGCCTGCTTAGAAAGCAATCTCCTATTTCTGTTTATATTTAAACATTTCAATCCCTGAAAAATTGCTTTCTGTGCGTGTGTGTGTGTGTCTTTAATCCTTTTTTTTTGTAATATACTATTCTGGAATATCCCTTCAAGGTGCATGAAGTTGCTTATTTGTATTCTTAGAAATCTGTAACATAGATAGATTTACAGATTAAACCTTTGCAGAAAGTTGGAGTGGGGGGATCTAAAGGAGGATGAAGATGGGGCCTGGGAAGAAGTGTGTATGTAGGAATAAGGAGTTGGAATGAGATGGTTTGTGAACTAAAAAGAAGCCTGGAAGCCAATTTTTCTCTGATACCATATGCTACCATCCAAGAATGATATAAATTCTGCCTATAATTTTCTTCATTTCTTCTTTCTACTTCCCCATAGAAACTTGAGAATATTCCATTTGGTTTACTCAGTCCCATGTCCTGGGATATATAACAACCTCACCACATCTTTTTTCTTTTCCTTAGTCAGGAACTTTCTATTAATATCAACAAGAAGGAAACAATTTCTGCTGCCCTATTTCTAAGCATCCTTTTTGGTGACTTTTTTAGATTTAAGGCTTGGCACAGTATCTGGTACATAGCAAGCATTCTATAAGTATATGTTGAATGACTAGGTTAGTGCCATTAAATCTTTTTAACTCATAGTATTGTATCCTGCTGTCTACTCTGAGAACCATAAATAACAAATTTAATTTATATTTAGAGGTAAAGATTTACATGTGCACACACCACACACACACACACACACACACACACACGGTCTCACTCTTGTCACCCAGGCTGGAGTGCAGCAGCATGTTCATAGATCACTGCAGCCTCAATCTCTTGGGCTCAAGTGATCCTCCCACCTCAGCTGGGACTACAGGTACACCCCACCATGCCTGGCTGAATTTTAAAAATTTTTTTAGAGCTGAGATTTTAGAGCTGTTGCCCAGGCCGATCTTGAACTCCTGGCCTCAAGCCATCCTCCTGCCTCAGCCTCCAGAGTAGCTGGGATTACATAGAAGTAAAGATTCTTAAGTTTCCATTATTTCCACCTAGAATGTGAACCAGGACCAAAGTGTAAGAACAATAGCAGTGAATGCAACACCCAGATGACTTTATAATAAGATTGGCTAACTACCCACTATGAGCATTATATAATAAAGAGTGGTTTAGAAATTGCTAAAGTATGAAATAAGTATACAGATCAGCAATGTGTGTGGTCTTTTTTTTCTTGTCAGTCCTACCCCATCCCCTACAGTCAAGAATATAAAGCAGTGCAGTTTGAGGGAACATGTCATAGACACAAAAATTTCTGTGTCATGCCCAAAGTGTTTAGCCAAGAAACCAGGCAACAATTATCTACTGGACTGTTGCCCACACTCAATACTGGCTCCCATCTGTACCCATCTAAATCCTAGGCCACCTACATGAGAAAGGAAAAAGGGGTCACTGTTACCCAGTCAGCAGTTGCCAGTTACTGAATAGATTTAACAATAGGGCATTTCACTTGAGTCAAAAGGTAACTAAACAGGGTTAACTGGAAAAAAAATATCAAATTATGAGACAGACTACTAATGAGTGAGTAGTCTAAATATGAATGGGGTTTCCAAATACTTAAGGAAGTGAAAGACTTCATTCTTTCCTGTTGCCAACACCCTGTTGTTAATGAATCAGGAAGTTTGCTGAAACAAGTTGTGAATTTAAATTATGACATATCCTTCCATTTGTTCACAGTATGATTTTTAAATTATATTTGAAGGTTATGTAAATTTTATATTAGAAGTAGCAATTGTTTCAAATAACTGAGATGCTTTAAAAAACAGAGTTATCTCACACGTAGTTATCTTATAAATTGATAAGCCAATTTTCTAAGTGGTTTTCAAAGTCATTATAATCACAAGAATGTAGTTTAACCACAACATGCATAATCTTGTTCATGTTTATCTATAACTCCCCTCTAGGGTCTCCTCTGAAAGTTGAAGGAGGTAAGTCTTTACTGTGCAGTTTCCTGTCATGCATGTTCTCCAAAGGAGGCTGTTGGTGAGAAATGGTGATTCCCATGAAATTGTTGTATCTCGATTATGTGCCAAACTTTATCTCCAGACCCCTCCTTGATTAAAGAGGAAAAAGAGTCATTCTTTTTAGTGAGTAGGCTGAGGAATAAACATAAAGAAACATCCTGTATTCTCTCAGGGTTTTTGATAAACATGGATCATTATATAATCATAGCTTGGAAATAGAAAAAACTCATAAGATAGAATAAATATTATTTTGCTTTACTGTACTGATATATGTATAGATGATGACAGTAGTTATTCTGATTGACTTTGAAATCCTGATAGAGAGGAGCTGTGAAATAGAAAAGCATTCAGTTTAATTCTATTTTTTCTTTCTCTTTCAACTATATTAAAGATTCCCTGTTGTGCATCCCATCAAACGACCTTTGATGGTTTTCCAAACATCTCTGCCTCTGGTCTAGCTTATTAAATTTCCTGCTAGTGCCACCACTGGGAAGGAAAGGATAAAGAACTTCTGTTTTCTAACTTAGTCTCAGGGAATTTATTTTAAGAATTTCACACCCACCACCCTAGCTAAATATTAAAGAGAAGATCCTCAGGACTCTTCTGGTTGAGACTTTAATAACTGAGTAATTGCATGTCATTCAATGGGTAATATGATTAGAAAATAAAAAGTAACAGTATTTTTCCTCTCAGAATGAAAAAGCAGAAGAATGTCATATTTAGAGAAAAAAGACCATGGCGGGGGAGGAAAATGGAATATTAGTGTTAAGTTCTAGTGCCATTTAAAATTGAACTTTAATTATTTATTTCAATAAGGATCACATCTTTAAAAAAAAATCTAAATAGTACCAAAATGCCCATAATGAATAGCAGTACTCTCCTGCCCTCTGTCTCTGAACTTCAATCCTGTACCTCAGAGGCAACCATTTTTCTTCTGATGGTTGCCTTCATATTTCCAAATGCTGATAGTATTGGTATTTCTTTGGTTTCTGGATTTTAGGCATTGTATTTTGGCTCCCTGTTATAATAGATACAGACTTAGCTTACTTATACCCCCAGCTCTTCTTTCTTTCCTTTGTACTAGTTTCCTAAACTTTGCAGAGTTATATTTCCCGACCTTTTCCTCATTATGACACAGACAGAGAATGATAATATTTGTATGGCATCCAGGGGTAACCTAGAGGGAATCTGTGTACATCTATATTGGACTTGGTGAAGAATTAGCTGCTTTTTAAATCAATCTATCTAACTATCTATATATAAAATTATGAAAATTAAAGTGAATGCAGAGTAATAGGTAAAATATTGAATATTTTTTAAAGAAAGCCTTCTGTTGCCCAGGCTAGAGCACAGTGGTGCAATCATAGTTTATTATAACCTTGAACTCCTGGGCTCAAACAATCCTCCCACCTCAGACTCCCAAGTAGCTGGGACTGGAGGCATGTACCACCACACCCAGCTAATTTTTAAATTTTTTGTAGAGATGAGTCTCACTATTTTGCCCAGGCTGGTCTAGAACTCCTGGCCTCAAGTGATGCTCCTACCTTGGCCTCCCAAAGCACTGGTATTCCGGGTGTGAGCCACTGGACCTGGCCTCTAAGTATTGAATTTATATAAAACTATGAAATAAAATCTTTTCCCATATTTAAATGAGAAGTTTGAACTTGCCTGTCTAAATATAACCTTTTTGAATCAGGTTTTATGCTTAAATATTGTAGTTATACATAATTTCTGATCAAGACTTTCAGATGATAATCTCTTTAAATTCTTTTTTAAATTTATTATTATCATTATTATTTTAAGACAAGGTCTCACTCTGTTGCCCAGGCTAGAGTGCAGTGGTGTCATCATAGATCCCTGAAACCTCAAACTCCTGGGCTCAAGCAATTCTTCTGCCTCGGCCTCCCCAGTAGCTGGGACAAAAAGCGCACACCACCATGCCTGGCTAATTTTTTTTTTAATTTTTTTCTGGAGATGGGATCTCACTATGTTGCTCAGGCTGGTCTTGAGCTGGCCTCAAGCAATCCTCTCACCGTAGCCTCCTGAAGTGTTGAGATTACAGGTGTGAGTCATCTTGCACAGCCCAAATTCTTGATAGTCACTGTGGTGGGCTAAATAATGGCTCCTAAAGATAAGCAGTTCCTAATCCCTGGAACCTGTGAATGTTACCCTGTAGGGTAACAAGGATTTTGCAACTGTGATTAAGTTAAGGGTCTTTAGTAGGAGAGATTATCTTGGATTATCTAGGTGAGCCCTTAATGTAATCAAAAGTACTATATCTTTATAAAATGTAGGCAGAGGGAGACTTGAAGACAAAGGAAGAAAGCAATGAGATGATGAAAGCAAGGGGAGAAAAAGTGATGTCATGTGGGGCCATGACCCAAAGAATGAAGACAGCCTCAAAAAACTAGAAAAGGCAATGAAGTGGATTCTCCCCTAGAGCCTCCAAAAGTAGTGCAGGCACTGATTTCCGTCCAGAGAAACTCATTTCAGATTTATAAGAGAATGAATATACTGTATGTTATAAGCCACCCAGTTTGTGGTAATTTGTTATAGCAGCTGCAGGGAACTGATACAGTCACCATTCATGAGAAACTTTGCACAAATAGGTGATAAAAATTTCTAAAAGTCATTTCCTTTGCAATCATTCAAAAACATAATGGTTGAAATTATATTCAGAGTCCAACAGCTCATTTTTTTTATTGACAAATGCAATGATGAAATTTGCTGTGATAAGGCAAATGAATTTTGAATCCAATTGAACTTTTTTCTAACAAGTATTTTAAAATAATGACAAAGCTTTAATTTATAAAATATGCATGCATGTTGGATCAGTTAAGACCAAAACTACTTTGGAAGCCATTAAAAGGGCACTTCAGCTGCAGACAATCACAGGTAATCTGATGTCTGTGAGGACAAAGTTTCAGAGCCACCAGAACTGCACCATCCGCAAACTCCATGTTGGCTGCAATGTGCTGAGCACAGCCAAGGAGGTATCCCACCATCTGGATTTCTACTTTAGGAACCAACTGCCGAGCATACTGCTATTCACCTTGATAATAGGCCTGTGGAACTACTGGATGTTTTTCATTGTCCACTTCACCTGTACAGACCCTGCTCCTCTTGGAGCACCCTCCAGGAAGCTCTACTAAAGGCTGCTAGCAGATGGAGGCAACCAGTCCTGGGGCTCCTAACTTGCCTGAAAGGATCACTATCATGCTTCACAGTGATATGTCATTCAAAATATAAATTAGAAAATTCTGGTCTTTATTACCCCCCCAATGGGCAGCACATCAAAAAAATGAGAATTTGGAGCAGAGAGCAGTGCTGGGAGAAAAAGAGAGGTCATTCTCAATTACCAGTGACTTTCAATAAGAGTTTTACAGAGAAAACATTAGAGATCAGCAACCTACTGAAGTTTTAGATTTGCATAGATCTGTATAGTAACAAATTAAAAACAGATTATTCAAATAATAGAAATAAATTTATTGAAGACTACTGTCTGAATTTGGAACATCACAGATTCAGAGACTTTTAGCTGTTTGATATATAAATCTTTCTAACACAGACCAGCATGGGATGAAAACCTGGTAAAGCCACAAATGGAGTAATAGGATAATGAAAGAAAAAAGAATCTGGACAGACCAAAACTTTTCTTAAGCCATGTTAGGCTGAGGATTTTACCAGTTTCCTGGTGAGAAGGCATAAAACAATACGAAAGCCACACTGCTAATTATTTGAAATTTTCGTGTACAGGTATTTACATATATGTATATTGGCATACATTTTATATATGTGTGTGTGTGTATTTGTTCATATGTTTATTCATAATTTACATCCTTTCTTATTCCAAAAATAATTTGAGGCCAAGATGTGTATATTCCTGATTAAGTTCATTGCTTAGCAAACTGAGTATAGTATAGTTGATTCTATAGTGGAAATTCAGTTTAGTCATTCTCATCTAATCCTTTTTGTTACCTTTAGATAGTCATGTTAAAGAACCCCTTCATGTATTATTTTTTTTTAATTTTTTTAAACCTAGTGAATCCAAATGATAACAGTCTAGATTCTTGGACCAAAGAGATTTAGGAAGTAAGTAAAATTCCTCAACATTATAGATGATGTTCTAGATTAGGTATGCTATACATTATATGGTCAATCTCTAAAACTATGAACACTGAGGTCCCTTCAGAAGAATCCCCCACAAAATATGTACCATCATTTAAGGGTTTGTTGGTTTGTTTTAATTTATTGGTGCTTTTTCTGTTTCAGTTACTCATAACAATATTGATGTCTAGGAAGGCAGAAAAATACATTGGAAAAAGCAGAGTTTGGAAAATAGACCTGTTTTTTTATTTTGAATTCTGCCACTTAGAACCTGAATAACTTTGGATAAATTACTTGGCTAACCTTATGAACCTTAGTTTCCTCACCTAAAGATGAGAATAACAGCTAATAACCTGTCTCACCTCTTAGAGTTATTATAAAGATCATCTCACTGAGTGTTGGCACAGAATATGAGCTTAACTAATTGAGCTCATACTGATACTAATTGTATTGCCCTGTCATAACATTAATCTGAAATTATTGTTATTACTTGATTTATTATTATTTATTAAATATCTAGTTTCCCTCCATGGGCTGTGAGCTCTTTGAGAGCAAGGACCATGTCTACCTTGGATCCCCAGAACCTATCATGGTACTTGATTCATAATAGCACCCAAAAGAATTTGATGAATGAATTATCAAATGAGATATTTACGAATGAATTTTTAAAACTGTAAAGTACTGTATAGGTATATGATATTACAGTTTTCCCATTACTTCTATAGGAAAGTTTTATTCTATGTTTTGAATGACAAATAATCAACTTACAAATTTACTTTTACAAGACAAAAGGGGATATTTCTAAGCAAGTCCTGCTGTAATAGATTGTTTGCAAAGATGGCCAGAATTTCCCATCCCTGTGCTCCTGTTCCTTTGCAATGTGACTTTGTCACTCCTCCTATTAAGAGGTGGAGTCTTTTCTACCACACCTTGAGTCTTCATTGGCCTGGTGACTTTCTTTGGCCAATATAATATAGCAGAAGTGATGTTATGTGACTTCCAAGCCTTGGCCTCAAAAAGCTTTTCAACTTTAAACCTGAGGCCTTGCAGTACTGCCCCGAGACTGCCACATAAAGAAGGCCTTTCTAACCTACTAGAAAATGACAGGCCACTTGAAGTAGAGATGAGTTTTTCCAGTTGAGGCCCCCTAGACCAAACAGCACTACAGTACTAACTGCCAGACATGTGTTGGTGCCCATCTTTGGCTATCTAGCTCTACTCAAACTGCCTAAAGAGTCAAACTGGCCATATGAGTGACTCAGGTAAGACCAGTAGAAGAATCATGCAGCTGAACTATATCCAATGCTGTGTATTGTTACGCAGTAAAAGATAACTTATATACCATAATTGTAGTGTCAAAGAAAAATCAAACCACACTCATTTATTCTTTGCTTAGCCCCAGAACTGCCCTTAATCTTTTCACACTGGGACTGTGTTTTTCAGCCCACACATTTTTCACCTCTGAACTGTCTTCCTCAAACCCTTTGAAGTCAAATTAATGCCCCTAAACTTAGAGATCAGCTTTTCCAGTAGAGCTTTTGAGATTCTTTAAATGGAGAAAGATTGGTTTTGATTTTCAAATATATTTTTGCATAATATATTGCTTTGAATATGCATTGTATATACACAGATGTTCCATGCAGTTGGTTTTTTGTTTTGTTTTGGTTTGGTTTTATTTTGTTTAGAGACAGGGGCTCATTCTGTCACCCAGGCTGGTGTGATTGTAGCTCACTGCAGCCTCGAACTCCTGGGATCAAGCAATTGTTTTGCCTCAGCCTCTTGAGTAGCTAGAACTATAGGCGCCTGCCATCATGTCTGGCTAATTTTTTTAAAAGTTTTTTTGTAGAGACAGGGTCTTGATATGTTGCCAGGGCTGGTCTCAAACTCTTGGCCTCAAGTGATCCTCATGCCTCAGCCTCTCAAAGTGCTGGAATTACAGGCTTGAGCCACCGTGCCTGGTCCCCATGCAGTGTTTTAATAATAAAAATGAGAATAAAACTCAAATGCCACTAGTAAGGGAGTAGTTAAATTATGATGAATACATTTAGAATCAATATAAAAGGATACTCTCAGTCATTAAACAGTGTGATGGCAGTATATATATTGACAATGAAACAAACTATATCCTAAGTGGGAAAAAACCGAGGCTAAAAAAGATATAGTAAGACTCCCTTATTGTAAGATGTTTGCCGGTTTTCATCGTACCTCAGCTCTTAAAACAGGCAATACACCTGACAAACCATTGCTACTGGGGTCCTCTTACCCAAACACTGCTCTCTTAGGTGGAACATTAGCAAAATGGCCCTGCTACCTTCCAAGGTGTCATTTGGCTAATGATTAACTCTTACTTCCTGACTGCACCAAATGGTCTGAGTACATACTGCTCTGCTTCCTACTCTCCACCCTGCTCTCTCTTTTCATTTCTACGTTTCCTTCTTAAAGTATTAGTGGGAAGATCAGCAATTCAACTATCTAAAAAATGTCCAGTAGTTGAGGTTGATGTTGGCCTTCCCTTCTTTTAAGGCATGATTTTAAGTCTTCATTCCTCACCTGCTTGGGAGGTAGGAAACACTCTCCCCTGCTCTCCGTGGAAAAGGTGCTGTATTACGGCCCACAACAATGCTGACAATTTCTTTTTTCACTACCCTTCCTCAATCTTCTATTCATAGACACTGGGAATAGATGGGGAAGAGTACTGGGGTACTGGAGTATGGCTGGAATAGCAACATTCCAGTTCTTGAGGCTTTCCCTTTAAAATGAGAGATACCTAATAACTCTTTGTACTCAGCTTGATATATTACAAGTTTCCAGACAATGGGGTAAGTCCTACAAATCCTATGATCTGTTAAATAGGGGTTCCAGGAAGCAAATAACAGGAAGATTTAAGGTGTGGAAATAATTAAATAGTAAAAGAAAATGTGAAGAAAAACTTGGGTTTTTAGGTGAAATGTGCCCATGAAAAACTTTCTTTTTCACATTCTTGTGAAATTTCAGAGCTCAGTTTCAATCATTTATTCATTCAACAAATATTTATTGTACATCTACCATGTGCCAAGCATTATGCCAAGTCCTAAGTTTATAATAGTGAACTTGACAGAGAAGTTCTTGGCCTAATGGAGGTGACAGACCATAAACAAGTAAATATAATAATTAGTTAAATAATTACAGATTCAATGAAAATCTATAATGGAAACAGTACTATTGTCTAAAATAACAGGGAGAATTGATATTGTAAAGTGGTCAAGAAAAACCTCTTTGAGAGGTGGCCTTTAGTCTGTCACCTGTGAGGGCTAAAATCTCAACCCACACAGTGCTCTCCAGGAGAATACCTTTTTCTAATTCATGTAGAATCCCTATGTGAGTAAACCCGGAAGCCCTGAACATTTAAACTAAAATCTGAAGGATGAAAAGGAGTCAGCCACATAAAGACCTGTGAAACAAGTATGCCAGTCAGAAAAGCAAGTCCAGAGAATCTGATCTCCTACAGCATTATGTATTCTAGAAGATGACAGGAGGCTGGAGTGAGAAAATGAGTGAGTAGAGAATGGCAAGAAGCAAGAAATGAGTTTGGAGAGGTAGGAAGCAATCAGACATAGAGGGCTGGCTGTATAAGTTTTAGATTCTATCCTAAGTGCAGTGGAAAGCAATCTAATCATTTTAAGCAGGAAAGGGACATTATACAATTTACATTCTTAAAAGAGTATGGAGATATATTTTGAAGGTGGAGATAGCAGGAATTGGTGGTGGGTGAGTTGGATGAGGAGAGAGGAGTCATGAGGAGTGAATGAAAGGGAAGAGTCAAGGAGTATAATTACGAGGCCATTGAGATGGTAAAGGGTGAGGGAGACCCAGATTTAGAAAAAGAGATCCATTTTGGTTATTTTAAGTTTGAAAAGCCTAGGAGACATACAAGAGAGATGTCAAGTACATATTTAAAGATGTGAGTCTGAAGCTCAGAAAGGAAGTCTAGTCTTCTGATATAAATATAGAAATATCGTCAGCAGATAATTTTTAAAGCATGAAAATAGAAAAGATTATTTAGAAGACAGAGAGAATAGAAAAGAGGGCACAAAAACACCAGCATTTAGAGGTCACATAGAAAAAGAAAAACGTGAAAGGGAATGAGGAAGAATAGCCAATTATTTAAGAAAACTAGGTTAGTGTGTAATATAATGCCCAGAGAAGAGAGTGTCAGATATGGCCAATTATGAGGGTTCAGTTAAACTGAGGACAGAAAAAAGAGTCAGCCAAATAGAAGTTGTCAGTTACCTTTTCAAGAGTAGTAGAGTGATAGGGAAATTGAAGTAGACTGAAGTTTTCCATTTGTCAGCATCATTGATTATTAGATGACAATTATTAGGTGATTGATATTAGAAGAGTAATATCTTCATTGTTCTGTGAGAAATTATTCTGAACCTAAAATTCTATAGACAGATAATATATTCAGAGTTGAGGATAAATTAGGGACATCATCACTTTTTTTGACCTCTTATACACCTTTTTAGGAGAAAAAAAATTCTCAAAAAAAATGTTCTTGCTTAAGGGAAATTGTTAAGCAAAATAATAAGAGAACTCAAGAAGGAATGTGAAGTCTGAGTGATAAGATCTCACTCATGAGATCCCAGTAAATATCTGTTCTAGGAGAGCAATAAAAAAATATTTCAGGAGGACAAATATTTAGGCCTTCAAGGTGATCAGTAGTAATAGAATGTCAGGAGGCTGAGCCAGGAGAATCACTTTAGCCCGGGAATTTGAGGTTGTAGTGAGTTATGATGATGCCACTGCTCTCTAGCAACAAAACAAAAAAATAGTAACAGAATGGGAAGTTAGAGGATTTCAGAAGAATGTAGAAAAAGTAGATTCACTTTATGAAATAGCATGAGTAAAAACCTTAATATTATTTATGATAGGATGACAAATGCTTCTCTTGTCATCAAGACCAAAGAAACAATTAGAATCTTTATAAAGGCAAAAAGTTGCATAAGCCATGATCCAAAGATAAAATAAACTAACATTTGACATTATTGTGAGTAGTCAATGGACATATAAGAAAAGAGAATCCATTTGACGTTGACACCTAGAACATTCGACTTCAATAAGTGTAGATTTAATAATATGGCTTACATTTCCCTTTCCACAAGTCCATTCATACCACTGGATTCTGCAATGGATAAGATTTATAAAATTGTAATATTGAAAGAAATCTTTAATTTTCAAAATAAAATACAGAATTTAAATACAAAATGCAGTAGACAGTTATCCTAATAGAGCAAATATTATAAATATTGACAATGTAAAAATAGTGGTGTAGCTAGTGGTATTTGGGAATCAGAGAAGTGAAAGGATAAAATTTATTAATCTTACATGATGGAAGAGTCAAGAGACACTTTCTAAAGTGGGTAGATCAAGAAATAGGTTAAGTGTATTCTTTAAAGCAATAAAGTAAGAAATATAACTGAATGTAACCTAAAAATTGCAAAGAGGAAACTAGAGGAAGAAAAAATGGAGAGTAATGTAATGGAGCTGAATTTGCATTGTTCATTTTCAAAGTGTAGGGTCAATTTAAAAAGTTAGGAGTTGAACCAAAACGTGACAGTACAGTATATGTGTGTTATTTTAAATTATGGAAATAACTATCAGAAGTACTAGAAACAGTTTGATGTAGCTACCTTTAGGTCAGTGTTTTTCAAATTGTGGGGGGTGAAATCAATTTAGTAGTTTGCAACCTACATTAGAAGAAGGAGAAGAATAAGAAAACAAGAAATATTGGCTTGCATTGCACTAACAAGAGTAAGTAAAATTTGTGAAACATTTTTCAGCCTTACATATGTGTGTTAAATGTATTTCCTAGTTGGGTTTTGGTCAACAGAGTGCTGAAGGAAGAACTGGGTTGTCAGTGGTTTGCCTGCATTTTTATCTTTCATTTTTCTTCTCATCTGTACTGTTTGAAATTTTTAAATCATGTACATATTACTTTTATCATTATAATTTAAAATGTTTCTATTTTTAATACATACAAATATAAGTTCATATGTTTGTGTAACACAAAGTGGTATATATATTTCCTAACAAAAAAATATTAGGCAATTTCCTTCAAAAACAAAAGGACAGGCAATCTTACTGTTATCAGCAAGAAAGAAAAAGTTAAACTTAATAATTTTAGAAGATTACTTAAGGCTCAAGGGAGGGAAGGCTGAGGCAGGGGCAATAGTTTAAGACTTTAGGAGTCCAGGCAATTGATTGAGTTAGGGATAAGACAAAGCAAGAGAAATCAAAATTTTTAAATATCATTGTCACAAAGAAAATCAATGCCAAAGATATCTTGAATCAATGGATAATTTTACCTTATCAATTATATGTAATAGTGTTCCATCTGACAGTGAACATATTTGGCCCATCTACATAGGTACAAAGAAAAAAACTCATCTGCCTAAAAAAAAAATAAAGCATGGAGAAGAGGTCATTTGGGTTGGGAGCAGTCTTGGGAAGTTTGAGTGACGTAGTGCCACGAAGCATGAAAATATAAATAAATCCACCCCTAAATGGAGATCTTAAAAACATCCAGAGAGAAAAGACAGATTCCCCAATTGTTACATAAATGGGTTAAAGATGGCCCCTGCATATTGGCCCTATGTTGTTTACTTCTTCACAGTAGGCTAGGACCATTAGATCAAAGCCTGCCAGTGCCAAACTCAAATTCTTGCACTCCAGTTGCTTTAAATGTAGCCCAAATAAGCATATTTCAGCCACTTAGATCATGCCTGCTTGACATACCCTGGGAAATTGCATCATACATCTTCTAGCCATAGATGAGACAAACTCTGTGGTTATAAAAGACTACAAACTGCTTACTGGCCCTGGGAGCTCTGTGACCTAGAGACTTTCCTCCTTGCTGCTGAATGACATCACTCAGATGTATAAACCCCCTCTTCTTGGGAATTCTATTACCCTTTTTCCCTTCTTGAGGGTGGCTCCATGCAGCTACCTCTGGAAGGTCTCTTCCTATAAGTGACTTCCCTCTCATGCAGTCCTATCCAAGTGCCACCCATTAAAGCTTGTTTTGCCATACTGTGATCTAGTGGTACTGTCTTGTCTTTGATCAGTTCCAAAATCCTTGGACTTATCACACCCGTAGAACAAAATTAGATTGAAATTAATTTCTCAATTGTAATAATATAAGTCAGAATACAATGGAATATTATATCCAAGTACTAAGAGCAAATAATTGTAAACCTAAAATTTTTTTTTTGAGACAGAGTCTCCCTTTGTTGCCCGGGCTAGAGTGAGTGCCGTGGCGTCAACCTAGCTCACAGCAATCTCAAACTCCTGGGCTTAAGCGATCCTACTGCCTCAGCCTCCCGGGTAGCTGGGACTACAGGCATGTGCCACCATGCCCGGCTAATTTTTTCTATATATATTTTAGTTGGCCAGATAATTTCTTTCTATTTTTAGTAGAGACGGGGCCTCGCTCTTGCTCAGGCTGGTCTCAAACTCCTGACCTTGAGCGATCCACCCACCTCGGCCTCCCAGAGTGCTAGGATTACAGGCATGAGCCACCACGCCTGGCCGTAAACCTAAAATTTTATACCCAGCTAAACCATAATTTGAGAGACCAAAAATTGAGCATCCCTGCTAGAGGATATACTTCATAATTAAATAAATTACACCATAATGAAGGAATGAGATACAAAAAGAATACTGATGGAGGAGGTAAATATGTGGGGAAAATATAAACTAGCATTAATTGTATAAAACAATAATAGTGATTCATGGGGGGGGGGGGCAAAAAACAATGCCCAAAAGTGATAGTGCAGGACAATAACTTTAAATTTAATTAATGTTTACAAGAAGTTTAAGTAAGCAGGCAAAGATGTAGATGAGGAAATTATAAGGACTGTTCACAAATATTCCAGTTCTCTCCTGCATATTTGGTAAAATTGCTCTTCCCTACTCACTTTGGAGTAAGATGTGGCCATGTGTCTTGCTCTGGCCAGTGAAATGTGAGCAACAATAATATTTATCACTTTTGGGCAGATGTTTTAGGAGCAAGTGCCACTGTACAATTCTCCATATTTCCTTCCCCCCTGCCACAGTGATCAAAGAATTACACTGTTGAGGTGGAGTCTCTATCAGCCTCAATTCTGGAGTGGTGTTCAACAGAACCACTTGCTAATCTGCATTGGACGTGTTTAACATCAGAAAGCATGTATAAGTAAATGTTGTAGTTAGCAGAAAGAAGAGAGTGGGACAGACTTACAGAGAGAATCAGAGACGCCATGAGAGAAAGGTAAGAGTGATCTCTAGAACTCTTTTGGTTCGAGGTGCTTCCCAGGTCCAATGGGTTCTAACACTAAACAGCATTATCTTATAGAGCTTGAGTAGATTTCCCAATCCTTGAACAATAACAACAACAAAAAGCCTAAATAAAACATTATTTCTACTCAACAAGGTCTCCCCAAAATGAATATTGAGAACTTTGCTGAGTCACAATGTCACCCATTAGTGAGGCAGAGTGGCTATTTCACAATACTTGCGATAAAACTGAGTATGCATACTAAAAAACAAAAAAAAGCAAAAAAACAAAAAAAAGCCCCCCCAAAAATTAACTCTATTAATCAGCATTTTTTTATTAGTGAGATTGAATTTTCTTTAAATGTTTCTAAGTCATTTACCCTTTCATTTGTAATTTTAAAAATTTCTCTTGCCCATTTATTTATTAGGGTCTTACAGTTTTCATATGGGTTTATATGAACTTTTTATGTTATAATACTTTTCACAAATATTTGCCCAATTTGCTTTCAGCTTTCAGATTTTTATTACATTGGTAGTTTGTATCAATTATTAACTGTTATATAGTATGTATTTTCCTTTACTAGTCCACCATTATATCTAAGACTGAAAGTTTTACCCAACCAGAGATTGTTATTTATTCACTTATTCTTCCCTTTACTCGCTTTTCGTCATCTATTTCTGCAATCCCTGACCCCCAGGCTACGGACCATACTGGTCCGTGGCCTGTTAGGAACTGGGCCACACAGCAGGAGGTGAGTGGTGAGGGAGTGAAGCTTCATCTGTATTCCAAAATAATATTGGAATGGATAGCTGAGATACAAATATTGAAGAATAAGATTGTGTTCCCAAAAAACACCAAAACTGTTGCCTGAAAAGAACACATGTTTTTTGCAGAAAGCAAAACCCTGAAATATTTAATGAGGCATTGCAAAATATGCCCTCCACCCCCAGGAGAGCAAAGTCAAGGTTCAAACTGAACTTTGTTTAGCAACTTTGGAACCCGCATATCACAAACTTAACGTGTGCCTACTGCCTGCTCTCAAAAACTAGTCTCTATGAGTCAGCCAGCTGCTAGCATTTGGGATACCTTCTAGCTAGTTAGTTCTCAATCTGGGTCACATCTCTGTTTCCCAAAAGAAGCTCCAGAAACTTTCTGCTGTCTCCTCTGTCTCTCAGATTACTTGCCAACTCTGTTTTATAAAATTTCTGAATTTTAACCTTGGAGCCATGATATTAAAATTTATAAACATAAAATGTATAAATGTTAAAATGTTCCTATCTTAATTATTCCCTTCCTGACAAACCTGTTCATCTCATGTAGTGTTTCTACATGCAAACACTCACCTCTAAAAAGTTGAAGTTGTAACAATAATAGCTAACATTTATTAAGTGCTCTTAATGTCCCAGACACTATGTTTTTTCTAAAATCTCTTTTAATTCTCATGGGAGTTTCTGGGAGGAACAAAATGGCTTGAACACATGTTCCTGACCTCCCTCTTCCCCCAGTTCTTTACTGGAGCAACTCAGGGACTAAAAGCAAACACCAGAGACCCCTGGAGGTCATCTGTGCTTCTGACAACATCCACAAATTCTCTATAGGAGAGGGTAGGTGTGGGACATATGAGGTCTGTAGCTCAGGAAAGCTCACTCCTGTCTGAGAGGTTTGGGGCCTGCACAGGTTGATGGAGTCACTCTCTTTCCAAGTGTCTGCGAAGAGTGTCTCTCTCCCTCTCCCCCGTGTACTTGCAGGGCCTGAGAGCAAAGAAGCTCCTTCCTCCCTCTTTTCAGTGAAGGGGGCCCAATTTGCCAACTTTTTTGACTTTGGGCTAGAATAGTGGTTCTCAAAATGCTGTTCCTGGACCAGAAGCAATGACATTACCTGGGAATTTGTTAGAACTTGTTAGAAATGCAAATTCTGAAGGCTTAATGCCTTACTGCAGGCCTATAAATTAGAAACTGGAAGTGGGGCCCAGTGGCTGTATTTCAGTGAGCACTCCAGGAGATTGTGATAAATGCTCATGTTTGAGAACCACTGGGGCTAGGAGAGCAGAACGCTTACTATCCTCCACTTGCTTATTTATCAGTATTAGCGAAACCCAAGCCACCTGACCTGTAAAGGTGTTGAGGCACTCATAGCCATTAGTAAAGCACAGGAAATTACAATGCATGTAATGAGCACAGTAATTTGAGGGAGATCTCCCAGCTGGTCAATCAGAAAAGGTGATGGAAAAATAATCAGAGACAGAGCAAAACTTTAATCCTAAATAATAGCACTGTTAGCTCTCCTAATAAAAATTGAAGCTTAGAGAGGTAATTTCAAGGTCATACCACTAATAAGTAACAGAATTAAGATTTGAACCTAGAGCATTCTAAGTCCTCTGCTTTGCCCTACATATCCTAATTAAGTATAACTCAACTGTTTCTGTGGAGTCTCTTTTTCTCTTTAAATGATATACAGAGAGAACATACAGAAAAGTGCATATATGTGTATGTATATTATATATATGTCTATAGATAAATATATATTGAGAAATATTTGTGAATATATATTGAGAAATATTTGTGTGTGTGTGTATGTGTGTGTGTATATGTGTGTGTGGCTGTGTGGGGTTACACAGCCAGCACCCATATAATCACCATCACCCAGGGCAAAAAAAAAAATAGTACATTGCAGTACCCAGAGCCTCTGTATGGCCCTCTCTTCCCCCCGGAGGTAACTATTAACTTGACTCTCATGATAATTGTTTCCTTGCTTTTCCTTATTAAATCACCGCTATATGCATCCTCAAACAACATAATTTGATGAGGTTTTTTTCTTGTTTTGAACTTTATGTGAAAGGAATTGAACTATATTCTTTTGTGTCCTGCTTCTCTTGCTCAACATCATGTTTGTGATGTTTCATCCATGTTGTAGGTACCACAGATCATTTTCATTGCTATACAGTATTTAACTGAGTGAATAATAAACATTTTATTTATCCTGGAATCCATTTATTCATTCCAACTGTCAGTCTCCTAATTCAAGCATTTATTAAATGACTTCTTATTATTTAAATTATCCCAGGGACCCCTTAGTGTTCTCCCCATCTCCAGGCTCTCCCTGACTGCTGCCAGAGGAATCTTTCTGAAGGTCAACACTGATCATGTCCTTCCTGTTAAAAGAAGTTATAGAAAGAGAAGAAGAAAAAAGGCTGGGAGGTAGACAGCAACCACATCATTCAGGGCATTGGAGACCATTTTAAGGATTATGGTTTTTATTCTAAGGGCAATGAAAAGCCCTTTCTGGCTGATAGCTTTGACTTTCCAAGTTCAGAGACTCCTACCCCAGAATCCCTAGACCATCAGATTGGACCCCTTTGATAATTTATGCCTGTAAGAATCTAACCAAGTTTGCCAGGCCCTGGTTATGTGCTGGCCCACAGTCCCTTGGGATTGCTTCGGCTGCTGGTTAAGTTCTCTCAGCCCTGGCCCCATTGGTTGCCAATTTGCTCTTTTATTTCTTTGTAATCAACTGTTATGTGCCCAATATATCTCACAGGGGAGGCCATATACGTTAATGCATTTATGGATAAAATGCAATGACTTCTGATAGAACAATAGTGAGGTATTAATTATGCTAAAAATGTCAAATGAAAGAAAAAAATGAACTAATGAACTAAGAATCATAAGATTTAACTCAATATTTCATCTAAGTACCTAGGGTAAAGACATTGGAAGAATTTTAACAAATATCTCTGATTCATACCATTAAGAGAATCACAGAATGTTAGAGCAAGAAGAGGCTTCTATAGCCATAGACAGTTATAGACAAGAATTTTAGCATAGGAGTTTGCAAATTTTTTCTGTAAAGGGACAGATAGTATTTTGAGCATTGCAGGCCATATTTCTCAGTCATAACTACAAAACTCTGCTTTTGTAGGTTGAAAGCAGCCATAGATAATATGTAAATGATTGGTTCTGTCTGTGTTCCAATAAAATTTTATTGGTGGTAGGCAAGATCTGGCCCATGGGCTATAGTTTGCCAACCCCTGCCCTAATGTATATCTTTGATCCTCATTGATATTTGTTGTTTGGTTTATTCCTTAGGGTTTTTGTTTTTTTTTTTAAGATCTAAGTTACACTCAGTAAAATGTGATAGGTCTTAAGTGCAGTGTCTGATGAGTTTTTGACAAATTCTTCACCTGTGTAATCACCATCCTAATCAAGATATAAAACATTTCCATTGCCCCAGAAAGTGTCTTCATGCCCTTTTCCATCAATCCCCACCCCCACTCCCAGAGGTTAACCACTGTTCTGATTTCAATTCTCATAGATTAATTTTGCCTGTTTTTGAACTTCATATTAATTGCACAGTGAGTGGATAGCATCTTTCTCTCAACTTGTTTGTGAGATTCATCCATGTTGTTGAGGGTATCAGTAGTTCATTTCTTTTTATTGGTGAGTTGTATTCCATCATATGAATATAACACAGTTTTAATAATATGCCTGTATTAGTTTCCTGGGATGTCTTAACAAATTACCACAAACTTGGTGGTTTAAAACAACAGAGAGTTACTCACTCACAGTTCTGGATGCCAGAAGCCCAAAATCAAGTGGTTGGCAGGAGTATGCTCCTTCTGAAGACTCTAGGGGATAATCCTTTCTTGCTTCTTCCAGCTTCTGGTGGCTCCAGGTATTCCTTGTCTCGTGGCAGCATAACTCCACTCTCTGCCTCTGTCTTCACGTGGACTTCTTCCTTGTGTCTCTGGGTCTTTGTTCTCTTCTATTTCTTGAACAGCATTATTGGATTTGATGCCCACCCTAATGGGGGATGATCTCAAGATCCTTATTTACATCTGCAAAGATTTTTTTCCAAATAAAGTCACATTCAGAGGCTCTGAGTGGACATATCTTTTAGAGAGTCACTATTCAATCACTACAGTATCACAGTTTGTCAAGTCACCTAACAATAGACATCTGAACTATTTCTATTTTTTTTGGCTATTATGAATAAAGCTGCTGAGAATATAGTCCCAGATGAGGCTTTTTGTGGATGTGTTTTCAGCCTCACAGTTTTTGAGTTCCAGTTCTAACTAATATAAAATGTGATTAATTTTCTTTTTAGTGATAATTGCCCACAATAACATTTTTAATTTTGGTAGGAATTTCTGTAAGAATTATTCAACCTGCATACATCTGACTTAAGTATTTTGTATAACTGTAAACATAATACTGCCAAGAGGTAAGACAGAGAATTCTTCATTTTTGTTTCTCGAGACACTATCAAGAAACATATAAGTTTCGGGAACCATTGCCTTTAACTCCTTAAAATAAAACAAAAAGATAGCTTGACCCCATTGTGTCATTTCTTTTGTTATGATACTTTTTTAGTGCTTGCAAACATCACCCAGGCTAAGTCTGATACATTCTCATAGAGGAATGACTAATACTGACCTTCCACTGGTATGAAATTGAAATGCACCTTCTTAATAAACAAATAAAGCCATTCATCTGGGCTGCCTTCCCACCCTTAGATTCTGATAAGCCTAATTTTAATATAACTGCTGGGATATAGTTTAGAGGCTTTCTACTTGTACTTAAGAGTATGTGTTTGGCTGCCACTCTGCAATGAAAGTTTCTTAAAGAGCAGGATCTCTGTCTTATTCATCTGTGAATCCTCCCACTCCAGGCCCAGCTCAATGCTTTCTTACAAGTTTCCTGACTAACTAGTGCCTGTGAATAAAAAATAAGAAGGAAGAGAGTATCTACTTCACAGTAATTTCACCAATGTAGAAAGAACAGTTCCAGTAAGTGAAATTTCTCAGGAATAGTTTTAATAAATTATTCCTTTGTTACTCTATTGGAAAATCTCCAAGTTATTATTTAAGTTACTGGTGGTTTCTTATTGTATATTTGCTTCCTTTGTTCAAAAATTCTAGGAACTGGTGATTGGCTACACTACTAATTTATAAAAGCAATTTAAAACAGTACTCAGGCCCTGTTGACATTTGGCAAGTTTAACAGAGAAAAGCATAGCGTTCTTATTTTAGACAGCTTTTTTGTTCCCATTTTAGACAGCTTTAAAAAATGGTCCTGTAAATGGTTTGGAGTTTTTTTAATGAGCACAGACTTATGTAATGTGCTTTGTCATTACCACCCCAGTCTTTTGCAACATCTATAGATCAAAAATCTTTCTTAACTTTTTTTGAAAAGTGTAGATACAGCTTTATTTTTTGGAATAGAATTACTCTGAAATTTTTGGGTAAATAAATTTGGAATTTTCACTAATCTTAATTTCCATTTTTACTCTATTCTGTACCTTCAGTTTTCATTTTTTAGTTCTATGCCTGAATTTAGAGTTGACAAATACACTCTATTGAAACCATGATTTCTTCATTTTTGACACAATTATCCACAGGATGAGGTTTAACAGAAGAGACAATAAAGACTATGACAACACAGCCACATGCTCGATAGTGTAACTTAGGATATATATTTTTATAGACATGCAAGTGCTACTTTCAAAAACACGATTCAGAAATCAAATAGGCATTTTAAAGTTATCTAAAGTTATCTTATGTGTAGCATTATTTACCAGATTGTATTATTAGCCAGAATTTTTTTTTAACCTCTTCCAGTAGTTTGGGAATATTTTCAGCTACAAATAGCAGACTAACAGATTAATAGATGTTAAACAAGAGGGATTTATTTGTCTAACATAACAAGAATTAGGTGCTTGCTGGCATTGGTTTAGTAGATGAATGTCAGGGCTCTGGGTTTGTAGCTCTGTGATTTCCTTTGCCTTCTCTTCATAATTGGAGATGAATGCAAAACTTTCAAACATCACAACAGTTTTCAAAGGCAGAAAGTAGGAGGCACCACTGTACAGAGCTTTCTACTTACTTCTTTTTTTTCTTTAACCAGGAAAGACGTATCTTCTCTTAAGTCCAATGCCTTAACCACTCAGCCATCCTGGTGATGCTGGAAAGACATATCTTTCTCAAATCATCCATCTAGTAGATTTCCCCTTGTATTTCATTAACCAGAATGATCACATGACTATCCCTAACTGTAAAGAAGGCTGAGAAAATTATTATCTACTTTCACCTCTGTAATTAGAGGGAGGCAAGGCAGAAGGGGCTGAGAATGGCTTTTTGGTAACCAATCATATATTGCATAAACTGGGTGCTTGGTAACTATATGTCAAAC
The DNA here is from genome assembly GCF_041146395.1 of Eulemur rufifrons. Lineage (NCBI taxonomy): Eukaryota > Metazoa > Chordata > Mammalia > Primates > Lemuridae > Eulemur > Eulemur rufifrons. Next base: position 65,955,635 of record NC_091001.1, read on the forward strand.
AATCGATGATAGTAAAACAGAGCTAAAGTTCAGATATACACTTACCCTTTCATTATCTTTCCTGTCAAATTTACATTTTCTTGTCCTCATTTGTGCAGAAACAGAAGGAGTTCTTAGTTGTACTTATCAGCAAACATTGTTAAGCATCTATGATATGGATTACATTAGTATTTATTCTGTGACTGGGGAAAGAATTAGGAATGGCTTTATTCAAGATACCCATTCATTCATTCAAGAAATTAGAGTACCTACTCTGTGACAGAGACTGTTCTAGGTTTTTGAGATATATCTGAGAATAAAACAAAGCCCTGCCCTCCTTGAGGGAACCTACATTCTAACTGAGCATGTTGACATTTTAAAGAGTGAGTAGGATTTTCATAAATAAATATGAAGAGGAATGCATTTCATTTTAAGTGAACAGTTTGAGTGAAGATATGGAATTGTGAATACGCATGTCATGTTTGGGGAGCTACCATGAAATATAAAAATGCATGATGAGTACTGAAAGGGCAGGTTACTGTCAGGTTGTAAAGGGTTGTGATCAGAAAAATATGAGTTTTGCCAAATCAAAACTAGCATCTCACAAAGTTAATGCTAAAGCTTACTAAAGAATCTACAACACTTTGAGAAACTACGACACTTTGGACTTCTTATGTCCGAGATAGACTCATTATATTTCTCCTGAAATGTGTTCTTCTCCTGTATTTCCTAACTTGGTAAATGGTACTGCTGTTTTCTTAGTTTAGGCCTTCATCATTTCCCATCTGCTGCTGTTATCTCCTGCTTGTAGTCCCATATCCATTATCTCTAGCTGCTTTGAAAGTGATTTTTCCTAAAACTTACGTAACCCAGAGGTCAGATGGGAGAAACAGATTATGAAATACCTGTAAACTTGGGGAATGGAGGGCTATAGTGGGAGCTGTTATATTTGTGTTAGTTTTTTATAACAAATTACCACAAATTTAGAGGCTTAAAACAACATACATTTATTATTTCACAGTTTCCGTGGGTCAGGAATCCAGGCACAGTTTAGCTGAGTCCTCTGCTCGTGGTCTCGGCTGCAATCAAACTGTGGACAGGGCTCTCTTCTCATCTGGAGGCTCGACTGGGGAAGTGTCTGCTTCCAAGTTCAATCAGATTGTTGGCAAATTCATTTCCCTGCAGTTGTAGGGCTAAGAGTCCCATCTTCTTCCTAGCTACTGTCTGGAGGTTGCCCTTAGCACCTAGACGCCATCCATAGTTCCTAGAGGCCACCTATCATCCCTTTCCATGTGGCCTTTTCCAGCATGGCTGCTTACTTCATCAGCTCAGCAAGGAGAGTCTCCAGATTGAATCTGCTAACAAGACAGAGCAATGTAATCATGGGAGTGGCATCCATCACCTTTGCTATATTAGCTATGAGCAAGTTACAGGTCTTGCCCATACTCAGAGGGGTGTGAACACCAAGAGGCAAAGATCCTGGGGAACCACCAGCTAGTGTGTTTGTCACAGCATTTTCACAGTCTTCTCTGTCCTTGGCATCTTCTTTATGGGTATGGTCCCTGGGACTGATCTTAAAATGAAGCTAAATTTCTACCAAAAACAAACAAAAAAGCCCAATCACTCAAAGTGTGTATGAATTCATACTTTACAGAAGATATAAGGGCACTTCCTTTGACCATTTTAATGGTTTTCTCACTTCTGTCCCATTTCCCTACAATTGTCCTAAGAAATTCCTTCTCCTTCTAGAAAGCACAGCAGTTCAGTTCTTCTAGCTTTCCACTCACAAACTCATACAGCCAAATCTCTTCAGGGCCTCAGTGGAACAAATTTAGTCTACGCTGTTTAGAAGACAGTAGGGATTAAAATAGAAAAGGGTCCCCCCTCCCCGTTATATCCAAATCTAATCCTGTTTCTCCTTTGCTTAAAAAGCTCTATAATGCTTCCATACTGCTACACAACACATATAAGAAATATGGAATAAATTTGAATTCCCAAGTATGACATATCATACCTTCCCTGATTTGGCCCTTGCTTGGTTTCTGGCCATTCCTCACTTTGCATTCTAGGGCCCAAATTTTAAAGAACTGTTTTACAGGTTGCTTCATAATTTAGAAATTTAACTCCTACCAGTCTTTCTCCCTGTAATGCCAGTCTTCCTCCCTTTTTGTCTCTCCCTCCCCTAGACATCTATTGCAGTATTATTTCCTCTATGAAGCTTTTTCTGTCTTTCCCTTTTGTAAACTCATAGTACCTTGTATGAACTGATACTAATATCATAACACTTCTATAGATTTGTTTATATGCATGTATCTTTTTATGAAACTATAAATCTCCTGAAGACGTTATCCTATCATAGAGAGAAATACAGGTCAAGATAGCAGGAGAGAGGTGATGGCTGGAGTACATATTTGAAAGTAACTAACATGTAAGATGGTATTCGAAGTCATGGAAGTGGGTGAGGTCATCCAGAGGAGAACAGAAGAGGATAGACGAAAGTAGAATTGAACCTCTAATTTGGATGCTCAATGAAGGGTAAAACCAACTTTTGTTTGCAGTTCCCCAGGTCTTTGGGTGCTATTTATATATCGCTTATTTTTAAGTTACTTTTTTTCTTGAATAAATAGATTAGCCAAATGTTGTAGTTTGGATTCTCACTGCAGTTTAAATAAGGTATACTGTAGATGAAAAATTTCATTTAAAGAAAGTTTATTTCTTATAAAGGAATTAATTTTAAGGGACTTTAGATAAAATATTTTCTATGTGTTATAATTTGAGCAACTTGAATAATTTCTCAGTATCCTGCCAATTTAACTTCAATAAATTCCTGTCCTAACTCGTATTTCTATTATAAACCACAACATATAAACTCACAGCCTTGTGGCTTTAGGTATTTTATTGAAATGATGAGCCTTCAGTGAATTAAAGGTCCTAATGTTCATAGATAAAAGCTCAATTCCTTCAGGTTTTATATAGTCATTCTTAGTAATAATTCAACAAGTACATTGAATACCTAGCATATAGATCTGTTACGACTTTTGTTGGTTTGACTGTTTTCTGACAGATGGCTTCCATAAGATATTTGTGAACTTCATCAATCTTGTATAATATCACTTCCTCAGATTGAATTTTTGGTTTTAAAAGTACTGTAATTTAGAATTAAATTGTAAGCAAAACTCATCTTCTTAGTTTTGATCAAGTTCTCTCATATAGAGCAGTTTTATTTCTAGTATTCCTTCCTTCAAAATAAGTTTGTTATTAAAATTATTTACAATTTGAGATGTGAGGCAAATTGTTGTGATAAGACTTTGAGAGAGAAAAAACATACTTGAGTGGCTTTAAATTTCTTAATTTTTTTGCTAATATGTTTGTGAGAGATTAGCAAAAGTCTTTTATACCTTATTAGGAATAGAGTGGAGTTCTGTATTAATAATTTATGGTACATTCCTGTCAGACTGCTCTCAAGTTACTGTGAAATGAAATGGAGGATTTTATTCACCAGAATTCCTACGGCACTGCCCTCATAAATGTTGGAAGGTGGTGTGCTTCTCCCTACTCTTTCTGTTTTCATGAGGGACTTCCCCAGAGTAGCAGCACTCTAGCCCCTTACCCCACCTGGTTGGTGGATGACAGCCATTAATCCACAGATTGTAACAGATTGTAACTGGGTGGAGCTAATCTATCAAAAAGACCATAAGCACACAAGTTTTCATTCATGGACCAAATTGTGTCAGTTTCAAATTCTGATCCAGGTTCTGATTTGGGGACAGGGTTGGGGGGTGGGGAGGGCAGAATATGTCAGAAAACATTAGCAATCTCATTTGGCCCTCAGCCCTAATTCTACAAACCTCATTCTACAAACAGCTTTACCAATAATAAAAGTGATACCTTGATTTCTAACTGCCTGACTCCAGTTGGAGTCACTAAAATGGGATTAGGTGGGTATACTCACTGACCATATAGGTTCTCAACAGAAAGCAATGTGATTATCAAAAGTACATCCATTTCTTGATTTAAACTGTTGTCCCTGACACTTTCCTTTCTATAAAAGAGAATAAAACTGCATAAATTTGACAGGAAATGGGTAGTTTTCTTTTTGCTCTTATCTTTAGCCAGAGATACCCTGGCTTGGACTCTTTATATGACAAGGTGGACTATCAGGAGATAGGCCTGAGAAAGAGGAGGTTACAGGAAGAGAGCTATCACATCATACCTCTCAAGAATTCTTCTAAGCCACTCTAGCTGTTTACCAACATTATTTTGCAAAGGTGGGATCCAGCCACCTTGCAGCTATTAATAGAAGAAAGGCACATACATGGAGTTAAAATATGAGCATCTGGCTTGTTCTTCAGGACATTTCTATGCCTCCAAAAGCCTAGAATAGGAATTGAGAAAAACACTTCGTAATGTGCTTGGAAAAGTGTGATACCAGCCCTGCTCTGGGATTGAAGGGGAGAATTGAGCCAGATAAAATTTCATAGTTAGTCATAATCATATTACAAAGTGATGTATCATCTAGGATAAACCTTTTTTTGAATGAAAACTCCTCCCAGAGGCAGCTATTTCAATTCAATGTCAGTTTTTCTCACTCTGTCATGTGTAATTTTCTGGTGATAGAAGAGATGTGGAAATAGAAGACTGAAAGAACAATGTGAAATTAAATATAAAAGCATGGCATTTAATTGTCAGTAATGTTAAGTAATATCTAAAACTAAACACTGAAATTATGTGTATCTGTGTTCAATAAAATTCCCAAAGCATTTCTAATTAAATTCCCTTGTGGGCAGTGGAACACTGAATTTTGTATACAGTGGGTGAAACTGAGGAAAGCTTGGGCCCCAGCTGTAACCTCCTTGGTAATATTAAATAGGTAAGCTACTAGGAAGTAACATCTTTTTCTTTTTGTCTGTTTTGTAAAAACAATGAAACATAATAAATAAATCTAATATTTTAATAGCAGTTTCTATATTAAGAGCTGTTTAAAAAGTACCCCCCAAAAAAGCTAGAGAAAAAAGAGGTAGGGGTTACAGCAGATGGTAAGTGCTGGCAAATTATGTAACTCACTACTCAAAGTTACTTAGGCAGACAGCCAAAATTTTCTACATTTGGTATATGCTAGTTCTATATTATTCAACAATATACTATGAAAAGATGGTACTTCTGGTTTACATTATATCAATTTGGCCAAAAAGAAATACAATGACATTTTTAGCATGTATTCCACATATTTATTGCAAGCAATAAATCTAATGACCAAATTTGTTATTTTTTTCAGTATTAAGTCAGAAACTATTTTTCTTTGTATGTTTGAAATTCACAGGTCACATAGCATTGTCTGCTTATCAGGTTGTTATCTCTGCCAAGGGGAAAATGTCTGAAATCTCATGAGACAATTTCATAGAAGCTTAATGATAAATTTCTAATGATAATTAATGATAAACATCTGTAGATTGAAAATAAATGCTGGTGGGCAGGTATAGCCTCTTGTCATCTCTCTCTTGAAGTATCTGTGTTACTCCATATGCAGCTTTCAAGGTTTGGGCCTTTGAAATGTCAGGGTCTCTAGAAATGCTATAAAGGAGCTAACTACAAAGCAGAAACCTTGAACCTTTTGTGCTATTACCATCTGAAAAGAGTCCACTTCCTGAACAGTTGCGGGGTGGAGGGTGTGGAATGAAATCTAGTTTTTCAGTTGGGTAGAGTTTGAGTAATGCCCCAAGCTACATGTTTAGAATAAAGTCCCAAGCTACTTCCAATAATTAGTTAAAAATGTGCTAAAGAAATCTAAGAATTAAAATTTTTCAAAACTTTTGCTGTTTCTCTTTTCGATGGAAGAAACATAGTATATCTTCATGTGTCTTTTTTCAATCTGCCTTTTTTAAAGCTGTATTGTATAGGCTCACAGTAATACAGAAAATTTTCTAATGGGCTTTTGCTGGACTAGGTAAAATGGAGCAAAATTCTTAGGTGAGATATTGTGAATATTGCATAATTTTTAAAAAATCATCCTCTGTAGGAAATGTTCCTCTAAGAAACTCAGTCCAATATTCTTCACAATTTAATACCTTCATTCAGAGCTAGGTAAGTCTGGTAGGTAGTTCTTTAGTTCTTTAGGACATTAACTCAAACATCTATAAACATCACTGTGAGACTGAAATATCACTGGAAATATTGTTATATGGAGAAAATTGTGTGAATGGTGTTTGGTGTATATGGGTTGAAAGAAATATTTTGGTAAACTACTTGAGGCTGGTGAGTGGGACTGCCATCACATAGGGCATGCTGAGAATAAAAAACCATCTTTAATCATGATTACAGAATGTGCAAGTTTGACGTTAAAGCTGAGTTCAGAACAATAGAGGAGAGTCAATGTGCTTGTTCCTTACTAATGGTTGTGGTTAAGATATGTCCATAATTTCTTTTATGCTCCTTCCTTGACAAGGTGGTACTTACTGTTCTCCCTCTTTCCCCTGCTTGACTTCATGGACTGGACTTTGTGCCTTACTGCCTACAGACAGAATATGGCGTATGTGATAGTGTATGACCTCTAAGACTAGATCATTGTGATTTCCTCCTTGATCTTTCTCTTAGATCACTTGCTCTGTGAGAAGCTAGCTGCCATGTCATGAGGACACTAATGCAGCACTATGGAGGGACTCACATAGTTAGGAATTGAGTTCTCCTTTTAGTGAACCATCTTAGAAGTGGATCCTCCAACCTTAGTCAAGTTTTCATATGACTACTGCCCAAGCTGACAGCTTGACTGCAAAGTCATGAGAGATCCTGAGCTAGAACCAATCACCCAGATAAGCTGGTCATTAATTCTTGACCCACAGAAATTTTAGATAATAAATGTTTGTTATTTTAAATTGCTAAGTATTGGGGTAATTTGTTATGCAGCAATAGATAACTAATACACTTTTTCTCCATGAAGCACTTAGCCTTGCTTCTAAATAAATGGTGAACATTATTTTTTAGATATTGCTTTGAAAAGATGAGAAATTATTAGTTTACCTGGGAGACCCACATATTTTTCCCTGAACTATCTCCCAAACTCCTCCAGATTTATATCTGCTGTGGGCAGTAATCTTTCCAACATACTTCTGAACTTTTGATTGTTTTATTTTGTTCATTTATTTAATTTATTCAATCAGGAAAAATATGTAGTTCTCATTACCATGTTTGATGCTGTGGGAAGATAAAAACACAGACAAAATATGGTTTCTGTCTTTAAAGAATTTACAATCTCTTTTCTTAAGTGATACCATAACAGAGAGATAGGTCTAGAGAAAGGCTATTTCTACTATGCAAGAACCAGAAATGCAACTATAATCACCTCTATGACTCACTGTACATTCTATCATCCAAATAAAAGGAACACAAGAGCTTGTCAATGGCTCTGAAATAATTGCCAAACCTCAATTGGGATTTCTTAGGATTAAGTTATATGTTGCATTCAGCTGGGAATGCCATTTGGATACATTCTAAGAGCCTAAGATTCCTTACTTGGGAGCAGTGCATATTCACTAAGACTCTTTTAGACTTTGGGATTTCAGGGACCAATTTATATATATAGAGAGAGAGAGAGAGAGAAAGAGAGAGAAAGAGAGAGAGTTTTTAATTAGGGACATAGGTAACTAAATTTTTTCTTAGCAAGGAAAAACATAACAAACAGAACAAACAAGAACTTACTATCTATATCATCATTATTTTATACCCATATTTTAATGCCTCTCCCTCCTCCAAAATGGTGGAAGGGCATGATTTCAGAACAGAGGGAAGTCCTTTAAATTGAATGAATTTAGTTCACTGCATTGCCCTTATTTTTTTCGTTTTGCCCTGGGCCAGTGAAAACTTTACTGATCAACACTCTCTGACTTATAACAGGAATTGACAAACTACTGGACCAAGGGCCAGATCTGGCCTTCAGCTGGAATTCAAGCTAAAAATGGTTTTTATATTTGTAAAAGATTACAAATAAGAAAAAAATAAGAATATGAGAGAAAGACTGTGGACCTCTAGGCCTGAAATATTTACTACCCAAACCTTCTCAGAATAAGTTTACCAACCTCTTGCCTACATCACCCTAAAATTAGATCCCTTTAGAAAAGACTCTGATGCTGATGCAAACCATCAAGTATACTACTGAGTGGTTGTCACCATCAGTGTTACTGTTAAGGAAAGACAGGAGTCAAGGCTACTTTGGTATATTCCTAAAACTTTCACTAAATCTATGATACCTCAGTGAGCCTCAGTTATCTCATTTGTAACTTGATTGAAGTCACTTCCAATCTAAAAGTCTGTTTCTAGGATACCAGCAATCTTCCATGGTTTACCCTCCTTTATATTCAGTTTTTTCCCTTGAATTCAACAACTAATGAGATATTTGTGAGTCTTCTTACTTAATTTCCTCAAAAGATAGATTTCTTGGACTCCTCTGTTTACTTTGAACAAGATGGCTTTAAATAAATGCAGTTTATTTACATAATAGGGAAAATTCCAGGAACAGAAAACTATTAGTTGTACTGGCAGACTCTAAAGTGTGAAACATTCTTAGTAGGTATGATAATTAAGCAGAAGTAAGAAACACACATTTGCTCACTTTTAAAACATTTCAGATCATGAATAGATCTTAGATCTAGGAACACTGATAACCTACTAAAATTGAAAATAAGTAATTTTAAGGTTGATGTCTTTTAACTGAGAAATGTAACATTTTAGGCATATTGAATATGGTATTATCACCCTACTTGATCAGAAGAAAGATACCCTAGATTTCAATTGAATAACTAATTATGATAGATGTAATCTAATTATAAGTCAAAATAAAGATATTTGTTCTTGCTTAATTCTCCTAGAGATCTCTTTTAGAATAATTTGGACAATTAAAATGGCATTTTTAAATATTTATCTTTTTACAGAGAAGCTTAATTTTAAATAAAAGGATCAAAACATGATAGTCATTTAAGGTAAGACATGTTATTTATTTATTAATTCTGTTTGTTTAAAAAACCTCAAATGTTAAAGAATTACTCTATGGCTTCTTGCAAATAGATAACAGATTATAAACTTAGAAGAGCTCAGGATAGTTAGACTTCAAATAAAATTTAAGCACTTATTGTAGTATAGCCACTTACTACTTTGGTAACAGGTGCATAATTTTTTGAAAAAGCGGCTGAAATCAACTGGACTGAAAGAATTTTATAGTTTGTCTTAGTTCTCCCCAAGGTGAGTTGGCAGGGAGAGGAGACTGGCTGTTAAGTCTCGTAAAGGGAGTAGTCTAGTAAGTAAAGTCTAGTAGAGGGAGCCTGGTGTTTCCTTGGCAGAGTTAATGTTGATCTAATTCCTGGCTCCGAGCAGGGAAGAGAAATAAAACAGTATCCAATGATGTCTGTATGAAATATCCTCCTCTCCTTTAAAACCCAGTGTAAGAGTTATCACTTTCTACACAGAAAGCCTTCCAAGACTAACCATTCCTAGTGCTAGCTTCCTTTCATCACTTAGATTTTTTTTTTCTTTTTTCTTTTTTTTAAGAGATGAAGTCTCGGTCTGTTGCCCCAGGTTGAAGTGCAGTGGCACTATCATAACTCACTGCAGTCACAAACTCCTGGGCTCAAGATATCCTCCCACCTCAGCCTCCTGAGTAGCTAGGACTACAGGTGTGCACCACCATGTCTGACTGATTTTACTTAGATTTTCTTTTCCCTACTCCTTACTCTGTAGGTGTAATTTTATCTTTTTTTCATTGTGTTGGTACTCTATTAATTATATGTTAAGTGTGGATAAAGACCACATTTAAAATAATTTCTTGCTACCCCTTTTCCTTGATAATCTCCACATTTTAGGAACTTTGTTGATAATCTTGAGCAACTTTTAAAAATTATTTATTGCAGATCTTTTGGATAAAGCCTCACTAAGGCTGATTGTTGAAAAGTCAATCTGAATTGATCATCATATACTTTAAGATTAATACAACTCTATTTCTCTCATGAACATGTTTGTTTATCACAAGCATCTATTACAGAAATCTGCTTTCAGGTATATACAAGAATAATCTGCAATTGGCATATGGCTTATTGAATTATAAATCCTTCCTTTTGAAGTTTTTGATAATAATTCTTTCTCTTAATTAGTTTAAATGCAACCACACAGTAAGATAACTTTACTGAGATCTTTGAGAACAAGGAGTAAATATACATTGCACAAAGAGAAGCTATAACTTTCTTGTATTTTATTTAAAAGTAGAGAAACCTTTACCAGAAGTCTTGCAGCAGAGTTCTCATGTCTCATTGCTCAGCACACCCATGTCTAAAATAATTACCAGCAAGGGGAATGGGAGAATCATGATTGGCCTAGACCAGTCAGGATTTACCTTTGGGAGGAGACCAATTTCTCCTAATGCACATGGACACATAGAAAGGGTTGAGTACCTGAGCAAAAGAAGTGGTTTTTTCTTTTCTTTTTTTTTTTTTTTAATAAGGAAGGAGGAATAGATACGTAGTAGAGTCAACCATATCATATATGGTTAGTCATTTCATACTTTCCACACATATAATCTAAAAAATGTCCATACTTACATAAGGCACATTCATTCTCTCCCCAGTGGGAAACAACTCAAAGTCTCAGCCAGCAACCACAGCCAGCTCCAAGTCTATGATATCTCTGTGAGCTTTGGACATGGCTCCTTGTGAAATAGGGACCCATCACTTAAACATAAGTTTTCTATCCTAAACATATTCAAAATACAATAATGTAGAAGGACAGGATAACTATAGTTAACACTCTCATTTGAAAAGAGGAGGATGGGAAATGACACCCATGGACATTTATCCATAGCTGATATCATATCTTATTAGAAAGAAGAGAGGACTGCCAGCCCTGATAGTGATAAGTTCCTTGGACAGCCAATATGGTAGCCTCTGATTCTGTTTTCAGAGGATCCATTGCCCTCTGTGGCCTTTAGTTCTGACCTCTAGGAATATCTTCCTTGTTCTTTGGCCACATTAGAGACAGGTATTGGGGGGGGGTTAGCAGTACTTCCTGTTAATGTGAGTTTGGGGGACTGGGAGTGTACCTTAGAGAATGAACTATCACAGGATGGTTCATTGTTGTGGATTGGCCAGTCTTAGAATTCTTTGGTAGTCAATTCTCTTAAAAACTTAGTGCATTCCAATTTCTTTTCTTTCAGTCAATTCCACAAACCAGTAAGTGTAGCCAGAGAGTTCATCTAGACATAGTCTTTGGGTCTGCGAATGCCAGTCTTCTAGCCACAGATGTCTTTCTGAGATCTACCCATTCCCCTGATCCACGTTTTGATGACCTCTACCCCAGCACAATTGGAAACAATGGATTTAGATGGAGAGGCCCCCAACTACAGAACTAGTTGACTTTGTTTAATGTAGATTATTTAATAGTAGATCCTTAGGAGAAACTTTGGCAGCTAAGTTTATCTCCTACTACTGCCTTTCATGTCCTTCTCTGCTTTCAGCCTAAACTTCCCTCTTTATTATAGGTTTTTAGTGAGAACCATAAGAAGTAGCCAATACACACCAACATTCTCATTCTTACTACCATTTTCCCTAATACTAGAGTCTTTTCTAAAAGGCTGTGTCTTAGGGAAAAAGTGATAGTTCAATGAAATGCTATTTAACCACAGAACAAGAGTGACTGTCTTCTCAACCTAAAATAGTGAGATCCTCCAGTCCTCTAATCTACCACTTCCACTCATCCAGCTCTACGATTCCACATTCTGATAGCAAATTCTTTATCAGTTGGGTTGTTTTCAAGCACAAACAATAGAATTCCCAAATTCAAATAGTCTTAAACAATGAGAATATTTGTTAATCAGATAAGAAGAAGGCTGGGAGTAAAGTATTCTTTTAAATGACATTATCAAGGACTCTTGATATCAAGGGGTTTTTTTCCACTTTTCTGTTTCATCATTTTCAGCAAAGTTAATATACTTTGTTCTCAGGCCAGCTTCTCTCTTGGCTGCACCAGGTTTATATAACCTATCCTGCATGATAATGTCTAATAGAAGAAGCTAGGAACAAATACTGAGTGGACAACCAACAGTGTTCACTATAAATGATTAGATAGAAGAGTATTGTTGGTTAGAGCTAAGAAAGATAGCCAACTGGTGCATCAGGTGGAAACAAAGGTAGTAGGCAAAAGTGGTAGGAAATCTCATGACTAAAAATGCTTTCAGCTGCAAGTAATGGAAAACACAACTCAAAGTGGTGGCTTAAACAGTAAAGAAATTTATTGGTTCACACAGCTGGAAGCCTAGAGGTAGAATATGCTTCAGATTTGATTGAAATGCAATTCAACAATGTCATCAAGAATGCAGGATATTATCAGTTTTATCCTAAGGTGGTTTCCTTGTGATCATACAATGGTAGCATCAGTTGGAGGTACATGCCTCTTTGTCCATGCCAGCAGTGGGGGGAAATGCCATCTCTTCTAATGACTATTAGTCATTAGAAAATGACTATTAGTCATTAGAAAATGACTATTACTTAAAAGTGAAACAACTTTTCCCAGAGGCCTCTGGCAATCTTTTTGGCATGTTTCATTGGCTTAGATACGGTCACATGCCTATTATTCCTAAACTAGCCTGTTTCTAATGGAAAGCCATGTGCTATTTGGTTTAATTAAGCTTAGGTACCTAAACCAGTTACAGGTAAAGAGGATCTGATTTTCTTGATTGAGTCAGACTTATCAGAGGCTGTCTCAGTTGCCAAGGTCAATCCCTTAAACCATATGGTTGCTGCGCAATGTGGGAGGGGTGGGATAGTTGTTGAAGAGATGATCTCAGTGTCTACTACAAGAGTGAAAGCCAGTGGTAAAGAATAAAGGAGAAATGGCAAAAAACAAACATGAAACAGGGCAATTAAGAGCTGGGCTTTAGCTGGAGCATGCCTTTTTTTGCATGGTCTAGCCAGTTTGACTACACAGAAATAGAGGCTTCAACAACAAATACTTAACATCTTTGACCTAATAGCTCATCTGTACGTATGATTCAGCAGTTGCCTTTAATTATAATTCAGTTCCCTTAAGTTCTTTGGGAATCATTTCTCAAAAATTAAACTTCCTGCCAACACCCTAAAAATGGCAGTATGACACATATATATACTATGCAAGTACAAAGTATTTTACAAATTTGAGAATTTTAAAAATTTCTTTTTATTTTATTTTATTTATTTATTTCAGAAACAAGGTCTTGCCATGTTGGCCAGGAGTTCAGGGCTGTATTGTGCTATGGTCATGCCTGTATTCAGCTACTGCACTTGTGTCTTAAGAAAAAAATCAAGAAGCTCAAACGAGAAGATGTTTTATTCTAAAAATGTTTTCTCTTCATTATCCTAATGCCTTTGAAGTTATTCTGTCATGACATTTACATTACAAAATTAAGACGAGAAAAGCATACTTCTTGAGTGGCATGGGCTACTTGGTGGTTCTGCCTTTGTTTTAGTGTTATTTGAATCCATGATGTCATTCATGAGGGCTTTGGAGTGATTTTTCTAAAACACAAATCTGATCATGTATGTGGCTCCTCTCCTTAAAAGCCACCACCAGCCACTCACAGCCGTCAGGTTTGATCCCAAACTCCTTAGCCCAGCCAAAGAGAGACCACTACTTACTGTCCATTTCCCTCTCTGACTCACCTTCCTGCTCCCAGGCCACATTCCAGCCATGCTGATAGACTACTTGCAATTTCCCAAATCCACCAAGCTCTTAGCATGCTCTGCCAGGAACACTTGTTGCCCCTCTTTCCTCCTAATCATCTCTTTTCTTTGGGTTGCTCTTCCAGGATCATCTCTTCCAGTTTAGATGCCCCTCCTATGTATATGCATATCACCTGGGTTGACATGTGTCATTGCACTATTCACAGCCTACTGTGTTGAAGATGTCTATTTACTGATTCTTTTTATCCTCTACAGGACCATGTCATCTTTGTCTTTGTAGTTCCTGAACTCAGTACAATACTTGGCAACAAATAGGCACTTCCTAAACATTTGTTGGATGAATGAATTTAGTTTTTTCCTTACATTTGCTAGTAATTACAATAGCAATCATTTGTTAAGCAGCTTTTACATGCAGGCATTATAGTAGATGCTTTACATTATTTATCTCATGTAATTTTCACAGTTGTCATCTGAGTAGGAATCATTATCCTCATTTTTGCAGATGAGGAAATAGACTTAGAGAAATTCAGTAATGTATCTAAAATTAAGTGGCACAGGTGGGATCAACCCCCAGTCTGTCAGGTTTGAAATCTTTGCCTTTCTTCTCAACGCAACACATTGTGGAGATCCTCCCTAATACTCTAGGTGAAAAAAAGAACTGGGGATTCTGGCCTTGTTACATGATGGCCTTCAGGATCAATTCCAGTGGCTCTATTAACTGTGTAAGTGTGGGAGGGTGCCAATCTCAGTGTTATTCCAGGCATGTATTCAGGCAGGAAGCAAGGCTCTAAGATAGGCAGGCATCATTTCCATGGTTTTAGGGATATCATTCACCTTCAGAGAAGAACCCTAGGCAGATGCTGTGCATATAAGAAATATGATTCAGTCTTTTAGGAAACAAGATCCAAAGCTAGAAATGCATCAGATGCCCAGCCAATTAGACTGGGGCTCAGTGTAAGTCTCTATCCCACAAGGAATTGGAATACTAAGTGAGGAACTGAGGTTGAAGCCCTGTGATAGAAACTTAGGCAACATAGCAGGGTTAGGAACCAATATCCGGTCATCCAGACCTTGTCAGATACCAGGTCTATGACAAGGCTAATTCTAAATTCCACTTATGATATACTGAATCTTCTATTGTATTCCCTACCCTAGACCCAGGAGTTGAACAATGATATGTGGGGGTAAATGATGGACCCCAGTGACATCCAGAATTGCCACAGCCAATCTCCCTGGTGGATCAGGCAGTGAGTGAGTCGAGAGAAAAACTGTGCTGAGCAGCATCCTAAGTGAGGAATTCATGTCAAATAGTTGCTAAGTCAGTGTTTAGGAAGAGAAAGCAGCTGTCTTTGTCCTAACTTAATCCTTTCTGAATTTACAAAAAGAAAGATTCCTTAATTACAGTTTATATTGACACTTTCTTTCTTGCCTTATTATATGTACAGGAAAGCTAAAGAATATATGTTTTAAAAATCTGATTATTTCTTTCTCCCACTAAAAAATATTTCCTCTTCCTATGAGGTCTTCTCTTTCTTTGAAATAGCATAAAATATTCACGTTATCTTCCTTCTGTTGTTAAGTTTTACATTGTATGTTTGCTTTTGATGACTTATGTCAAAAGTCCTGTGCATAGGTAGGACCTTCCTTACTTCATCATCAGGCAGGTTTTACCTGGTCCCACATCTCTGCATTTCCTTTCTTTTGTCAGCAAAGACTACTTGGTCCTAACCATGAGTTCAGCTTATCCTATTGTCCGATCCAGACCTTGAACAGAAGAGATATAAGGGGCTATGGCCCAATACTATGGAATTCAGCATCAAGTCACCTTTATTGCTAGTCTATCTCTGACTGCCTGCCCAAGTTCTGATTTCAAGTTTCTGTCATATTTTCCAAGACCCACTTGTCCACCTGCTTATGCTTCAGTTTATTTAACTATTTCTAGGGTCTTGATTCCCTGTGCTGGCATCTGACTTCATGTCCTCAACAACCAGAATCTTATTTTGTTGTTATCAATCTCTACCATCAACCCTTTCCAGGGACTGGAGTCTGTGCCTGAACTCCAGCCAGGTTGCTAAAGTTCTGTTACCTGCCACTGCTCGGCATCTCTGATTCTGACTCTGCCTATTTGAACTTCCAAACTGCTTTTCTTAGGGTTTCATATTTTCTCCCTTTGGGAGCACTCCACTCTGAGTATCAGAACCCATGATATCAACTGGGTAAATCTATCTATTGCCATACCCATTAAGTATCATGCTGCCCTCTACTTTCCCCCAGCCCCTTGAGCAAGCACTACCTACCCTGATCCCTCCCATCAAGCTCTACCAGTTCTCATGGGTGGGTCTAGTTCTAGGTGCTGGTGCCTCAGAAGCAGCCCCATCAAGAAACAGTTAACCCAACCCTGTATCTAGATTTGACTTTGTCTTTAGCTTGGAGAGTCTCCTAGACTTCTAGCACTTGATGAAAATGAAGCAATCTAGACATTTTGAGGTTGAACATTATTTTAGGGTAGAAATATTGTTAAGTAGGAACATAAATAGAGTAACAATATCAGGTCACAATTTGCATGTTAATTCAAGTAAAGTATTTTAACTTGAAACTCTGTGTGGAAGACTTTAGTCACTTCCAAACAGTGATATCTTGGGACTTGATGTAATCTTACTCACATATGTTTCACATTATACAGTGTAAAGGGAAGGAAGGGTAACCATTTTCTTCAAATCCAAAACATAACTCAAAGGAATAAATTTCCAAACACATAAAAATTAATTTGCATCCTCTTTGGAGACAGGAAGAGTTTCTTTTGATTAATTTCAGTATCCTTCAAGAATGAAAGCACAAGGAAAATATTGTGTCTTGACTGTAAAACAATATTACAGTCTCTAGCCTCATTTTCCTTGCCTCTGCTATCCCGGCTTCCCACTAGCTGAGTTTAGGATCTCTGCTGACAGGTGTGGTACTACCATGCTTCCCAAATTTGTCAAGCCTAGAGGCTGGATATGCTAAAGAACGCTCAGCACAGGCTGGCTGCTCCTTCACTAAGCTGAATGTCAAGTCATTACTCTTGGGTTGACAGGAACAGAGTGATTCTTTCAACAAACACCTGATGTGCCAGGTTCTGAGCCAGGCACTAGGCAGAGGCAGATCCAGGTTTTGTGTGACCTGCACATTATATAATTTGGGGCCCTTTGTAAAGTAAAAAATCCTCAGCTTGACTGTTGTTGGCGTATGTGAAAGCTACTGATTTGTGTATGTTGATTTTGTAACCTGAGACTTTGCTGAATTTATTTATCAAATCAGTAGCTTTCATATACACCAACAACAATCAAGCTGAGAATCAAATCAAAGACACAATACCTTTCACAACAGCAACAAAGAAAATAAAATACCTAGGAATATATTTAACTAAGGAGGTGAAAGACCTCTTTAGGGAGAACTTCAAAACACTGAGGAAAGAAATTGCAGAGGATGTAAACAGATGGAAAAACATATCTTGCTCATGGATCAGTAGAATCCACATTGTTAAAATGTCTGTACTACCCAAAGTGATTTACAGATTCAGTGCAATCCTGATGAAAATACCAATGTCATTTTTTGCAGATCTAGAAAAAATAGTTCTATGCTTCATATGGAACCAGAAAAGACCAATAGCCAATGCAACTTTACGTAGTAAGAACAAATTGGGAGGCATCACTTTACCAGACTTCAAGCTACACTACAAGGCTATGGTAACCAAAACAGCATGGTACTGGCACAAAAACAGAGACAGAGATCTATGGATCAGAACAGAGAACCCAGATATGACACCATCTTTACATTGCCATCTGATCTTTGACAAAGCAGACAAAAACATACACTGGGGTAAAGAATCCCTATTCAATAAATGGTGCTAGGAAAATTGGATAGCCACATGTAGGAGACTGAAACAGGATCCACACCTCTCACCACTCACAAAAATTAATTCATGATTGGACAACAGACTTACACCTAAGGCATGAAACTATAAGAATTCTAGAAGAAAATTTTGGAAAAACTCTTATAAATATCAGCCTAAGCAAAGAATTTATAAAGAAGATCCCAAAAGCAATCATAGCAACAACAAAAATAAATAAATGGGACCTGATTAAATTAACAAGTTTCTTCACAGCCAAGGACACAATCAATAGAGCAAATAGACAACCTACAGAATGAGAGAAAGTATTTGCATACTATGCAAATCAGGGAAAAAAAGTAAAAAAAACTCATTAAAAAGTGGTCAAAAGACATGAACAGAAACTTTTCAAGTGAAGATAGACTAATAGCCAACAAACACATGAAAAAATGCTCTTTGTCTCTAATCATCAGGGAAATGGAAATCAAAACCACAATGAAATATCACCTAACTCCAGTGAGAATGGCTTTAATCAAAAAGTCCCAAAACATCAGATACTGGCAGGGATGAGGAGAGAAAGTAACACTTATACACTGTTGGTGTATAGTGCTGCAAACTAGTACTATACACTGTTGGTGTAAGTGCTGCAAACTAGTACTACCTCTTATACACTGTTGGTGTAAGTACTGCAAACTAGTAGTACCTCTATGGAAAGTAGTATGGAGATATCTCAAAGAACAAAAAGTCAACCTACCATTTGATCCAGCAATCCCACTACTAGGTATTTACCCAAAGGAAAAAAAGACATTTTATAAAAAAGACACCTGCATTTGAATGTTTATAGCAGCACAATTCACAATGGCAAACATGTGGAAACAACCCAAGTGCCCATCAGTACACGAGTGGATTAATAAAATGTGTTATGTGTATGTCATGGAATACTACTCAGCCATAAAAAATGGTAAACTAATATCTTTTGTAACAACCTTGATGGAACTGGAGACCATTCTTCTAAGTGAAGTACTGCAAGAATGGAACAACAAACACCACATGTACTCAGTACTAAACTGGAACTAATCAATCAATACTTATGTGCACATATGGAAGTAAAACTCAACAGAAATCAAGTAGGTGGGAGGAGGGCAGAGGGGATGGGTAAATTTATAACTAAAGGGTATGATGCACACTATCTGGGTGAAGGGCACACTTACAACATTGACTCAAACTGTATGAAAGCAAATTATGTAACCAAAACATGTGTATCCCCATAATATTCTGAAACTTAAAAAAAAGAAAAGAAAAACAAAAATCCTTAATTACAAATCAAAAGGGGGCTTGAAAGTGAATAGAGAAAAGAAATTATGACAAATTTAAATGTTTAAAAGCTGACAAATACCACTAAAATTATAAGATCCAGAATAATGATGTAACATTTTTATTAATTTATTATCTGGCACACCCTCTAACATTTTCCCCTATATTTTCATCTGCATATTCTTTGATCATCTTTTCATATAATAATTTTATAAATTTTTTTCTGTAGAAATAAAGGAGAGCTCTCTAGAATGGATAATCAAAAATAAATTTTTTAGTTGAGAGTTTGGAAAAGTTTCTTTAAGCCTCATCACTTGTTATTAGTAATGTCATATAAGTTTTAAGATTTGAGAAAAACTCTATCAAGTGTCTTCTAATATAAGTAGTAATATTTGAGGAATTTTAACTCTTTTTATACAGAATCTAATCTTAATAATTTGAATTGTCATTGATGTTCTCATTTTAGTGATGTATTGTGACTCTTATTTTATCTTTTTTTTTTTTTTTTTTTTTTTTGAGACAGAGTCTCACTCTGTTGCCCAGGCTAGAGTGAGTGCCGTGGCGTCAGCCTAGCTCACAGCAATCTCAAACTCCTGAGCTCAAGCGATCTTCCTGTCTCAGCCTCCCAAGTAGCTGGGACTACAGGCATGCACCACCATGCCTGGCTAATTTTTTCTGTATATATTTTTAGCTGTCCATATAATTTCTTTCTATTTTTAGTAGAGATGGGGTCTCGCTCTTGCTCAGGCTGGTCTCGAACTCCTGAGCTCAAACGATCCGCCCACCTCGGCCTCCCAGAGTGCTAGGATTACAGGCGTGAGCCACCGTGCCCGGCCTTTGTTTTATCTTTAATAAGTATTTCATATCAAGTCAGGAAGCGATTTCAATCTTTTATCAGTATTCTCACAAGATCAACTGCACTGACTGTAATACTGCTACAGGTTTGTTCCCCACAGAGATTATGATCATTCTATTAATATTTCACATAATTCTCATTTAAAAGGTAGGAAAGGGTACAGTGCATTCAAAATTGTATAAGACATTGTCAAGTTCATTTCATGCAGAAGAAAACTTATATTTTGTTTAACTTTGATGAGAACTAAATCTTTTATTTGTAATTATACGTATCTAATGACCAGTCTGTCTTCTGGTTCCATACATTTCAAACTTTTAGACTGTCCTTCACTACCTATATACTTCTGTGCTTGTCACTATAGGACCTGTTCACATCATGATACAACCTCTGGCCTCTTCACCTTTGGGTTGCAACTTACTCAATGTCATGGATGAATTAGGGGCATTCCTGGGAGCCATTCCTACGTTAAGCTGGCTAACAAAAACTGAAGTATACTCAGAAGCGACTAAAAAGCACATGAAATTCCCACCAAACCCAAACTAGATGTATCTATAACTCAACTGTCCTTTAGCTGAATCTACCTGCAGCTACTCCAACACTACACCATAAAGGAAAGTATGAGAAGCTATAGCGGGGATACTTTTACTTGGGTTGTGATTGTAGTAAAAATATCTTATTTTTGCAAATTTTTCAAAAGCACTTCACCATGTGAGCACATTGCTAGGGCCCTCCTTAGGCCTATGTAAGTGAAGGGCCCCAAAGCTTAAACTTCATTAGTTTCACAGGAAATTTACTTCTCTCACTAGAGATAAAACTGTAAAACAGATAATAGTCTCTCTCACATGTCTGTCCCACCTTTTTCCAAGAGTAGGGGATGCATGAGGCAATACTTTTGAGGAAATAGGCTTCCATATGCTGTGACTTGTCCTTGCATCAAGCTAGTGTGGGACGCTGTCCCAATGCCAACATCTGGGCTCCTGTATCATGCCCAGATTGGCATTGGCATTTCCTGTCCTTCCCACCATACCCCTTTCCCTCCCCTTACTCCTTTTGTTTTTGTTTTTGTTTTTGTTTCTGTTGGTTTTTTGTCTTTGTCTTTATTTGTCTATTTGTTGTTGTAGTTCTTGTATGAAGATCTGTGTTTAGGGTCTGAATGGTCAGAATTATAGGCATACTTACAGACAGTGGTATGTGATACTAAAATCTGGCAATGCCAGGAGCAGAAGTCAATATGTTTGGATAGGCAAAGAAAGAAAAGAGTTTTGAAAATGTGAGGGCAGCCAAGGCAGATAGAATTTATGTGCACCTAATCATTTGCAGGATTGGTGCAACAAAAAGTAAGAAGGCAAGGTGTTTTTTTTCCTTGTTTTCTTTCTTTTGTCAAAATCAGCTGCACAACTGAATTATGGCAGTTTGTTTCTCTTGGTGAAAATAAAAATATCCTTTAGAAAATATTCACATTTATCATAATGAATAGTGATACAAGTAAATAAAATAGAACTAGATCTGTATTTAGCATTAGAAAAAGAGGAAGTCCTTAAAAGAGTTCTGAGAGAAACCCTAAAGATGTGCTCCAGGTTGTGGCTGCAAACAGTTTTCACAGGCCTCCCACTACTGCTAAGTCTATAAGTATTGAACCATATGTTTCTCTCAAGTGTAAAAATATGAAGTTGGAAATTTTACTAAGAAAACTTCTCCTGTTTATCATTATATCTGTTGAGCAGACTCCTTATTGGAAAAGTGCATTGCCTAATGCCCTACGAGTCATACTCGTCAATGACATATTGCTCATATTTGTTTTTTATAGTACTTGACTGTACTGGAACACCATGGTCTGGAAAATTATGCTACTTGTTTGTGCATGTGTCTTGAAGGGCTGCGTAGTCATTCTAGCCACAAAATGTTGCAACATACAACTGTAGATGTGCTAGATATCATAAGTTCTTTTTAAGATTGAAAGAAAAAGAGATAATATGGTATTGTTTTCAATTTTACTAATCAAATTGACTTATGATTTTGGTTCCATAGTTTAGTAATTCTTTATATTTACTATCATTTTAATTGAAAAAAGGTGGATTATGTTCAGTGTTCAAATTTACCTCTAATTTTAGATACTGTTGCTATGATATGTGCATGTTATAAATACATCTTTTAATGTAATCTGTTCTGGAACAGCCAATGAAAATGTCACGTTGATTTTTTATAATTTCAGTGCCCTGAATTAATAATGCCCCTAAATTTTTTTAAAGTCAAAATTACTTTGGTCTAAGATTAAAACAAATCCTCCCCCTAAAATGCACATTTCATCTTTTTGTCCAATAGTTTTCCCAATAGGTATAGGCAGAGAAACTTCTCAGTCTATTTTTTCACTCTACTTGCTTGTGGTGTAGGAGTCTGGGTGAAATTACAAAGAAGGTAACATTTGTCTTCGTTGCCTGTCTCTTCTTTCCTGAAGGCATCCTTGCTCATGGGGGCCCATCTCAGGCACTTTATCCCTCTAGATTTTTCTTTTCATTTCCCAGTACCTCATTCTGTAAGATCATGAGTACCATCATTTTTCCCCAGTTGAAATTTACCTGTTCTGTGTTTATTTTCCTTACTAGTTCATATAATTAAAAAAAAAAGTGAAGACAGATATACTCATAGGAGAGGGCTAGAATAATCATGGTCAGGGACTGTAAGAATTTACTGGAAATGGTGCTCTTTCCTCATCCATATTGTCTTGATCATTCTTCCACTTGACATATAGTTATTGAGGGCATATTGTGTGCCAGAAATGTCCAAAGCATTTGGAATACATCAAGTAACAAAACATAAAATTCCCTGTGTTTGTAGTGCTCACATTTGTACAATTTTATATCTCCGGAGAGTATGAATCATTCTTTTTCATTTTGTAAGTTATAACATCAGTGCATGTAATTTGAATTTTTATTTTTATTTTTTGCAGTCTGTTTCTGTTGATCATGCTTTATGTCATGTCTGTATTACTTGATGAAACACAATTTAGCATATGTCTCTGATGTGGCCATTTAAGTAGCCAGTGAATGACAGACATATTTCTCACCATATTGAAAACAAAGTGAGAGGCTGACACTTAAAGGTAATAACCATTTTCATGGAGGTGAAGATGTAGGTCAGAATTTAATGAGATTGTGCTCAACGCACACATGGCACTGGCAGTATCATGAGCAAATCTTAGGCATTAAAATTTCTCCAGGACTTCTGTAGCTTTGAGTTAAAATGGTTACTTAGGTGCCTTCTTCAAAACTGAACAGAGCCATTCTCCTAAAGATATTTCCTATAATGGTACTTTTTTTTAATTCAAATGTTTCACTTTCTGCTTAATTGAATATCACATAGAGAAAACAAAATAAAATAGGAGCATAAATATTTTGAATTAGGAATCTATATATGGAAACCATATATATTTTTCAAAAGTTTAGCTAAAGCCAGGTTAGTGTGGTTAATCTTGTTCTCAAAACATAAAGCTGTGCTACCAAATGTGCACCCTGTGTTTCCTAAGAAAAATGTATATATTGTTATTATGATCATTCAATTTTGATGTATTCTTTTTTAAAAAATGTCTTTGTCTTACTACGCAATCACAAAAATTTAGTGTTAAATCAAGTTTTTCCATATTACCTAATTTAAAACTTATAAGGCTCAGAGTAGGGGACAGAAAACGAATCTAAGAAGATAGTGGTGGTTCTTTTGTTTCAGTTAAGTTGAAGAGTGCATACATCTAGAAGATGCCTGATTTTCAGCTAAACAACAACCACAAAATATAGAATAGGATAAGGAGAAGAACAGATGAATATGATAAACCTCTCCTAAAATATACCACTCTAGGAAAAAAATTATCTGCACAAGTGTTACATTGAGAACTTTATAAATATTAAAATAGAAAAGCAAATGGATATAATATAATATTTATGAATTCTTAATTTATAAATGCCAATTTAGTATCCTTTCAAAGTACTGACTAAAAAAAAAAATGACACTCTACCCTTCTTCAATAATGAATGAGCTCAGCTCTCCACACTGGAGAGAGGGAAAAGCAATGAATGTGAACTCATGCCAAGTACCCAGCCTAGGTGTGTACAAAATAAACAGAGGGGGAGAAAGGAGGAAGGAGGAAATAACTCTTCTGGTGTGAAAAGAACCTGGGAACAAAAAAAGACATTTTCTCTCCTCTGTCCCTACAGAAAACATTTTCACTAGCTTTGACTGGGAAGAATAAAAATATATTTAAATATTCTTATGGATGAGGAAAAAAAAACAACTCAATGAAGTTAAAGAACAAATCTGATGGAGAAATCAATTTTTAAGAAATATTTTTAAATGGTTAAAGGAGATAATTTCATTTATTTAACAATAAGTATCATTTACTGACCCCTCATATCATAAGCATAGCCAAACTCTATCCATTGTCTCAATTAATCTTTATAATTTTGTGAGGCAGCATAATTATTTTCATGGTCCATATTAAGACGGTGAGGTTTTCAGAGATTAAAAAACCCATCCAAAGCATCTGAATTCACACCCAGGTTTGCCAATTTTAGGGCCTATGTCCTAAATACAACATTGGTTTCTTATACAGTTTCAATACTGAGATTTGAGTTCAAGTACTACAATACATTTGTATACATGAGTTATGATTCTAAATTTATAAGAATATAATCATCTTAAAACATCTCAGATTGCTAAATTTCTGTTGGGTAATTGGGCTTAAATTTTGAGTTAATTGTTTCTTTACTGTCTTCACTTATTGCGGCAAGATCTTTGTCAGGGTTTCCCTGTAGACCAGGGGTGGGGAACATTTCCTTGTTGGAAGTCTGCATTAATTTAACTGTAATCAAATAAGGCTGCATTCAAGAAACTTCAGTTAGGTACACTTACAAATGTACGTTATTTTGCAAAAATCTAACTGCTATGTACTTAATAATTTCAAAAAATGAAAACTATTTGTTAATTTTAAAGTTAATTAACCTTTTAATGACTTTGTTATGTCTGCTTTTTGTTGGAAAACATTTGAATATTTGGTTGCAGCATGGAGGTCCAGTTTCAGTTGATCCTCTACATAGGTATCAGTCATTTTTTACCTTAAGGCCATCTTGATTTGGATTAGGTAGGAGAATGTAGATTTGCAGCAATAAGTGGTCAAAAAGAAGAAAGCATTTTTTGGGCATGTTGCCATAGGCATGGGTATTTACTGCATTTTTCCATATTTTTATTGGATCTTTCTTAGCATCATACAATGACTTTAAAATGTCATCCACTGAGAGCTCAATCAGTTCCATCTGTAGTTCTTTAGATGCCTTGGTAATATCAACTAGGTGAAGCTAAAATGCTAATTGGAGTGTGATGTCATGATTCTTAAAGTCAGTGAAATTTTCATTGTATTCTCCAATTAATAGGTCTATAACAGCTGTGTATTCTTCAACTAATTCACGTATATCATCCTGCTCATCAATGACCTTTGCTTTTTTTTTTTTTTTTTTTTTTTTGAGACAGAGTCTCGCTCTGTTGCCCAGAATAGAGTGCCGTGGTGTCAGCCTAGCTCACAGCAACCTCAAAATCTTGGGCTCAAGCAATCCTTCTGCCTCAGCCTCCCAAGTATCTGGGACTATTGGCATGCACCGCCATGCCTGGCTAATTTTTTCTATATATTTTTTAGTTGTCTGGCTAATTTATTTCTATTTTTAGTAGAGAGGGGGGTCTCGCTCTTGCTCAGGTTGGTCTTGAACTCCTGACCTCGAGTAATCCTCCCACCTTGGCCTTCCAGAGTGCTAGGATTACAGGCGTGAGCCACTGCACCCAGCCAACCTTTGCTGACTGGGAAAATGTTCATCCAAAATTTCCTTTTGAAGAAGTGTTTTGAAAAAAAAGATAGCTTTTTCCGAAATGTTTGGATTTTTTGTCACTATCATACATAGACTAGTTTTACCTTGCAAAGAAATATGCAAGTCAGTTTGATTTGACGTGATATTACACAGAAATGCTGCATTCCTATAGAAATCTTCTTTCAATAATTCACATTGCTGATTCTGTTCTTCATAAAATTTAACTATTTGTTCTTGCAGAGATAAAATTTTGGCTAACATCTGTCCCTGTGATAGCCAACCCAACACACTTTAGAATGATACAGCAAATCCACATTGAATATCTCATCATTCAACTTTAGCATGTTAGGAAACTGACAATGCCATGTTGCATTTGCATGAATATAGTTAACAATAGTTATAACTTGTTGCAAAGTGTTACTTAAAATAATATTTTGCTGATGCAAGATACAATGAAAAGAAATGAGAACATCTGGATCTGTTAATACTGTTTTAAATCTGTGCGATAAACCCTTCATGTTTTCCTGTCATGGAAGGTCTGTACATATGCTCACTAAATATACCAAATTCAGTCCAACTTCACTATGTTTATCTTGAAAGTTGTTGAAGATATCTATTCCCCCTGTTCTGTTGGCAAGAGTGCTCAAAGTGAGTAACTCTTTGCAGCAAAGAAAATCTGCTATTATGACCTGAATGAAGTATAAAACCTGTGCTGAGTAAGTATTATCAGTTGATTCATCCAAAGTGATTGAATAATACATATTTTCCTCTTGAAGTATTTCATGAAGTTGTTCTGTTAAGTTGAAGGCTAAGTCATGCTGCCTATCAATCCTAGTTCTCCTTGAAAGAGGCAGTTGTTTGTACCCTGAAACATTATTGGGGTCTATGCGTCCTACAACTTTGACAATGCATTCTTTCACAATTTATATATCACTGAAAGGCTTTCCTTTTTTCCCGGGTATATCAGCTACTTTATAATTTGCTTCAGTGGCATTATTTCCAGTCTTATTGCTGCTTGAAAGAATTGTCTTTGCTTTTGCTTTTCATCTTTTAATTTCTGCAATACAACCTTTTATGCCTCTAATTTAAAATATTTGTGGTCATTATGAGTATTATAATGCTGATGAGCATGAATTTCTTTAATGTGGATATTGCAGTATCACAAAGCAAGCAAATCATCTTATCTTTAGCAGAAACGAGATAATATCACAATTCCCAATCCTCATTAAAAAATCCATTTTCTTCTTTCAGTGATCTCTTGGCCTTCTTTGACATGACTGTTAAGCAGGCAGAATTAAAAAATACTGTTGAGCTGTGCAACTATTCACAAATTCCACTTCAAACAGAAACACAGTGTACCATCGTCAAAAGCTGATAATAGACTGGCATACTTGACCCCCATAAAGTCTCACCAACCAGCCTCCTGCAGTAGTGGCACCAGTCAGGCAGGGGAAGTTATAATAGAACAAAATCATGAGTGTAGCAGGCGTCAATTTAGCCCTATAGCTGACTAATGTTCTAATTGTGCTGGTGAATCTGGGAGGATTATTTTGTTGAAACTTATTTTATTCTTTGGTATTTTAAACACATTCGTTTTTAAAATAAAATAAAAATATGGAAGAAAAACAAAAATGTATTAATAAAAATAAAATGATTTGTTCTGTAAAATTTGGATTTAGTCAAAAGGCCACACTTAAGGACCTAGAAGGCCACATGTGGCCTTAAGGTTGCAGGTTCCCCACCAATGCTCTAGATTCTAGAAGCTGCATATTAAAGAAAAAAAAAATAGAGATTTTTTTTTTTTCAAAAGTTCAGAATTTTTTTTTTAATCACCTTAGAAGAGTTGTCTTTCACATGTCGGTCACTTACATCTTCAATCTATCCTAGTAGCATTATAGAAAAAGTAAGAATTTTTTGGACCCACATTCTCTTATGACCAAATTCTGCTATTAAGTGCAGGCACATTTCATTATTTTCAAAAGGAATTTCATATGCCAGCTGACCTAAGACAACATCATTTAGTCTTGGTCCAAAGTTTGTCTTTTGAACTCTGTCTACCTTCCTGTGAGTGCCCTTCTAACTGTTTCAGAGAGCCTTTCCTGGGACCTTCTTGCTGACCCCTGCCTACACAGAGCACTGTGCGTGTCCACTCTGCCTTGACTTTTCCCTACTTACCCTCATTAAAATGCCTTTGTTCATTCATGCAACAAATATTTATTGACTATATACCATGTCTCAAGTACAGTCCCAGGTGCTGGACATACAATGCTGAGGGAAAAGACGTGCTGCTGCCCTCACGGAGTTAATGGTGTGAAGGGAAGTCAGGTACTAACAAAAGCTGTATAAACAAAAGCAATGCTGCAAATGTGAAATGGTGCTGGGGATTTGATACTGCGGTTTGGTTTAGGGAAATCAAGTCAGACTTTTTTTGTAAGGAAGTGATACTCAGCTGCAGTTTGAAGGATGGATTAACATAAGAAAGAGGGGAAGGAAGAGCTTTCTGGGCTAACTATCCAATTCTCGATGAAAATCCAGCATGAGGGAATGTGATTGCCCGGGTTATCCTTTCACACACACACACCCCCCATAGGTTTCCTGTGAACTGACTGCTTTGGGTTAGGTGCCCACCTTTGGTCCAGAGAGCTGTGACTGGGTGAGAGCACAGGGTCCTGGGGCCTGCCAGGATGTCTCCTCAGCAGCAAGTGACAATTTCACTTACCAGAATTATGGCTGTAGTAATTCATGTTGGGAACATGCCACTACATCCAAGAAGTTTTCCTGGTTCCCCCAGATGAAATGATTGCTCTCTTTTCTATTGTCCTCTCATATCTTATATGCATTTCTGCTAGTTGGTTGTACTTACTCCACAGATTGTTTAGTTCCTGCTGTTTACATGTCTATCAGCCTCCCAAGTAGACTGTATTTCTTGAGAATAGAGAATATGTCTTGTTTGCCTCTGTTTTTCTAAAACCTAGCATAGTGACTGCACAGTGCCTAGAGTGAGCACTCAATAAGTGATGCTGAATGAATGAATAAATGAATTAAATAAACTATCACTGGAATACTTTTCAAGAATGAATGAAATAAAGAACAAGAGAGTTCTTATTACTACTGAGGAAGTTAAATGTACCTCTCCCTGGACATTGTGCTTGTCTTCTCTTTACAATTCGCTCCTTGGGCAGGGTTAGGGCATTGCCCCAATTATGGCCTGGTGATACCTGGGGCATGGTTCCATCAAGAGTAACACTACTCCTATTAAATGAAAAATCTTAGGTGGGAAAGGGAGAGGAGAGAGACAAGCTCTTGGCTAAAGTGTATAAAGTATCTTGCAGAGAGCCTGAAATGTCATAGGCACTTGAATATAACTTCCTATCCCTTCCTTCTCTTTCTCTTCCCAAGTGATCCCACATCTGTCCCATTTAACATTTCCAGGTACACATATTTGGCACATGTGATGTATACTACAGGAACAGGCATGTAATGATGGTGAATATATGCCAGTGATAGGATGCCCCTGCTCAGCAAATATCTATGTGGCATTTTAGGGCCAGTCCAAGTCTGGGCATTTGGACTGGGATTGAGTATGGAAATACTATAGGAAATAAACAGTGGGATCTTATGGTGCTCACCACCACTGCAGCTTTGAAGTAATAATACAGGGGGAAATAGCACTAATTAACTGAATGGCTCAAAGAGCAATACCTTTTCTCAAACCAATTCTGTAATAGACCTGGTTTTCCAGTTTTCTAATGTTGGCTCAATTCTAACTGTGTGTAGAGATTTCATCTGTTTCTGAAGCGGTTTTCTTTGCTGAGGGAGGAATACAAAATGACTGCTTGGCCTGGTTTTCAGGTCCCACATGTTGTTTGGTTTTTATTTTGTTTTATTTTGTGGGTTTTTTTTTAGAGTCTAAAAGGGCTTCATTACACTAGAGTCTAACTACCCATTTATTTTCTTTACTGCTTTCATTCTGCCTGAAGTTAGTTACCATAATAAATGTTGTTCTCCAAGCCATGCATATATTATCCATCAGTGCTAGGGAACAAAGAAAGATGTGTTGTCCTGAGAAGACTGCTGTTGTTAAACAAAGCAGCAGGTGCCTTGAATCAGACCTCGTGGGCTGATTAAAACATTGTGATTCTCCTGGTTTTGCCTTTCATCTGTTACACTTCAGCCCTTACTTCTGATTAGGCCAAGTATGTCCTTGGGAGTTCTGTGCTTAGAAGGAAAAAATATGTAACAGGAAAAACATCTACTTCTCTATAACTGAGGATCATAATGTTCAGCTTGGTTCACCAACAGGGTATCCTTCTGGTGAAGAGCAGAATAATCCTTCTATCTCTTTCTCCCAGATTGTATTCTGGCAGCCACTGTCCTCCATGACTCATAAGACAACTTTTTCCACTGGCTTCTTTTGGTGGTTGGACTTCTTCTCAGGGTACCTCCTGCCACTTTTGTTACCAACTGTCATGACTATTTTTTTTTCTCTTGGTCCCTCTTAAAATCAGCAAACCACTTGGCCTCACTGCTGGCATCCCCTTCTCTTTCTTTGGGATGCCATGCCATCTCCCTGCATTCCCACCCACTTTTCCCTCTCTCTTTCACTGTCTCACTCTCTTTCTCCTCTCCCGTAAGAAGATAAAATAAATTTTCCTTTTATATATCTTAATCTCTGTGTGAGAAACCTTTCTCCACCCATGCCGTGAACACCTACTAGGCTTTCCACCCTAACAGTATTGAGCCAAGCCTCCTACGTACTATACCGAGGACCAGGAAGATCATTGACTGCCAATCACTCTTTGGCACTACACATTTGCGACTTATGCAAGACAGACACAAACAGCTGTACATAGCTGAAAATGTGAGTGCAGGGGCACAGAACTAGAAATAAGAATAAAAGACAAATTCCTAGATTGTTTGGAGCCTAGAAAACAGCTGTGGCGGTATTGTAGGCATGTGGGGCATCTTGAGAGCAGGAACTCTGTGGTATCCATCTTTGTATACCAAGAACCCTAACTATTGGATAAATTATTAGGAAAATATGTCGAAGGTGGGGATGATATCTTGATTCTAAGAACTAGTTCTTGGAATATTTTTGGAAAAAGAAATGAAAGGATAATTCAGATGCACAGATCTTATCACAAAACTAGACCAAGCTTTGAAGTCCTTTGCTCACACAGTGGTTTGGAATTTGAAGCTGAATAGGGTTTAAGGTTTTTTCAACAATATTTTCAGCCCATCTGAGAAAGTGATTTGAAAGAGTCTTGCAAAACTGCCTCCTCTTTTTGCACTCAAAAGTGGAAAGCATTTACTATTTATTCCTTACAAGGTATTTAATCAACATCAAGCCCTATTCTCTGCCCTAAGGAAATACACACTTGTAGATAATGGTTTGTCCTTAGGAGGGAGGTGTGGGTCCCCCTCCCCGCCAGAGGCTGAGCAGGCTTGCTCAATCATAGCAGCAGTGTGTTGTTGCTCGTGTTGAGGCTCATGTGGAATCCAAATATGCCAGGACAAGCACATGCCATATTTCTCTGAAATTTTATTTTGGCTCCTTCCCAACTTGAATATAATTCCACAAATACTCTAACATCCTACCTTTTACTGTAGAAATGAAACAATCTAACACTTACTCTTCCTTGAGTCTCCTGCAAAAGTATGTGTTATGGTTGGAGGCCATAGCAATTCATCTACCATAAAGTAGCCATTTATACAATAGGTTACACAATTTGGAAAACAGTTCTCGCATTTTCACAGTTCCACAAGTCTTCCACATTCTTGAGAGGATGCCTGCTTAATCCTAGTGATTTATCTAAAAGTTTTTTGTCACTTAGTTCTGAAACTTCTTGTGAATTTACTGTTATTTATCCTAATGAGTCTTTCTCTACTCCTCAAAAGATAGTTTCAATTCAATTAGATTTTACAAATCTTCATTGAGAGTTTACTGTGTGACCAATGGTGACATTCAAAGAAGAAAAAGACATGTTCCCTTCCCTCAGTGTGGTGTTTCTCGACTGGGAGAGAGACGGATGTATGACAAAATCTCCTGGGCAGTGGAAGAGAGACAGAAAACACACATAACTTGAAAAAAGCATATTCAATATTACAAATATATTTTATTTGGAAAAAATTCATTATTTTATAACATAAATTACAAAAAGGAAAGCTTGAACAAAAATTTGGGACGAGTAATAATGTGCAGAAGATACAGATATTCTCAGAATCAAGGGGGAGGTTGAGGGTTGAGATACTTATGTTTATCAAAAGAGAGCATGGATTTTTAAAAAGCTGAGAAATGCTGCTCTGCCTAGTGGTAGAGCCTAATATATAAAGAGAACATAGAATCAATGCCTTGTAAGTTTAAGAATAGTGTTTATGCAATGCGTTAACAGGAGCATTATAAGACACAGAGACTAAGAGTAGGAAGTTAGGAGGCCATCCCAGAGGTAGAGGCATTTTAGCTGGCTTTTGAAGGATGGGCAGAAATTGAACGCATGGAGAAGGGAGAGGAGATGGTTGGTAGAGAAAACACCGTGTTCAAAGACTCAGAGATGTGAAGGAGAAGACATACTAGAGGGTGTAAGCAGTTCTGTGTGGCTGCAGCATAGGTTGGGTCAGGAGGAATTGAAGGAAATAGGGTAGAAATAGTGTAAAAGGCATTGAAGGGCATACTCATTCAGTTTTTATCCTGAAGACCAATGGCTCTCAATCCCAGCTGCTTGTAAGAATCATCTCTATAGTTTTTAGAAACAGCTTTATTGAGGTATAATTACATACAATAAAGTTCACATATTTCACGTATATAAGTTGAGGCTTTGACATGTTTACAGATGTAAAATCATCACCATAGTCAAGATAATGAACATCTCCATCACCTCCAAAAGTTCCTTATGCCCCTTTGTAATTCCTCCTTCTCACTTCTTCTTATTCCCCCAATTTTCAGACAACCACTGATCTGCCTCTGTCACTATAGATTAGTTTGTGTTCACACATGTACCCTTTTTTTTCTAGATTCTTTTACTCAGCATAATAATTGTGATAGTTCATGTTGTTACATGCATAAAAAGTTTATTCCTTTTATTGCTGAGTGATATTCCATTGTATAGATGTACACAATTTGTCTATTCATTCACCTGTTGATGGACATTTAGGTTGATTGAGGCCATGAAAAATAAAGCTGCTATGAAGATTCAGCTACAAGTCTTTGTATGGATGTATGCTTTCAATATGGTAGATGTATATTTAATTTTTTAAGAAGCTGCCAAACTGTTTTCCAAAATGGTTATAACATTTTGCATTCCCACCAGCAGTATATGAGAGTTCCAGTGGCTCCACATCTTCACCAATTCTTGGTATGGTCAGTTTTTGGATTTTAGACATTCTAATAGGTATGGTTTTAACATGCACTGTGGTTTTTTAAAATTTTTAATTGATACATAGTAAGTGTACATATTTATGGGATATAGTGTTATGTTTCAGATATATGGACACATTGTGTAATGATCAAATCAGGATAATTAGCATATTCATCACATCAACATTTGTCATTTCTTTGTGGTGGGAACATTCAAAATCCTTACTTCTAGCTATTTTGAGATATACAATACCACATTGTTAACTATAGTCATCCCACTGTGCAATAGGACATCAGAACTTATTCTTCCTTTCTAATTGTAACTTTGTACCCATTGACCAGCCTCTCTCCATTCCCTCTTCCCCCTAGCCTCTCCAGTCTCTGGTAACCACTGTTCTATTCACTACTTCTATGAGATCAACTTTTTTAGCTTTCACATATGAGTGATATCATGTGATATTTGTCTTTCTGTGTCTGGCTTATTTCACTTAACATCTTTTAGGTTCATTCACGTTGTCACAAATGATGAACCGTATTCCATTGCATTATGATTTTAATTTGCATTTCCTAACAGCTAATGGTGTTGAACATCTTTTCATGCGCTTATTTTCCATTTGTGAAACAATTGATCTTCTTTGGTGAAATGGTAGTTCAAATCTTCTCTCCATGTGTGTATTGGGTTGTTTGTGTTCTTATTATTGAGTTTCAAGAGTTCTTTAGGTATTCTGGATACAAGTCCTTTATCTGACATGTGATTCGCAATTTTTTTTCCCTGTCTGTGTCTTATGTTTTCATTCTCTTAACAGTATCCTTTAAAAGTTCTTAATTTTTATGAAATCTAATTTATCAATTGTTTCACCTGTGGAACAACCTGTGGGTTTTTGTTTTTATTTTTTAATACTAATGCTGTGGACTTTTCCTTTTTTTTTTTTTTTTTGAGACAGGTTCTTGCTGTCTCCCAGGCTAAGTGGTGTCATCATAGCTCATTGCAACCTCAAACTCCTGGGCTTGAGCAATCCTCCTGCCTCAGCCTCCCAAGTAGCTGGGACTACAGGTGTGCATGATCACATCTTGCTAATTTTTCTATTTTTTGTAGAGAAAGGGTCTTTCTCATGCTCAAGGTGGTCTTGAACACCTGGCCTCAAGTGATCCTCCTGCCTCAGTCTCCCACAGTGCCAGAATTAAGGTGTGAGCCATCACTCCCAGCCCTTTCCCCTTAAGATCCTCATTCAGTAAGTCTTAAAAGAGGCCTCAGCATCTGTGTATTTATAAAACTTCAAAGGTGATTTTGATATCAGCTACTGCTGAAAATATTGCATAAAACAGGAGAGAGTGGTATGACATTGTATTTATTTATTTGAATGCTTGTGTATTTGTTTAGTTATTGCCTTTTAATTCAGCTTATTCCAGAAAGACTCTAAGATAGTTTACAGGGATCCAAGATAGCATAACTTAGATGAAAGTAGGTAGAAGAAATAAAAGCAAAGTGGGACTGAAGACAACTAATTACACTAAAGATGCATACTATTAATATGATAATCTACACATGGACTCTGAGCAAGCCACAAATTTGCCTCTAATATTTCAATGTGTATAAGATATAAACAATCCAGCTGCTTAGGAGACATACTAGTACTGAGACTACACATGAATTTCTCCAAAAGAACCTCATAAAGAGGGAGGGACAGTGTTGTAGACAACAACGGGAAGTTTCAAAGTGTTCTAGACAACAACAACAAGTCTCACTCTGTTGCCCGGGCTAGAGTGCCGTGGTATCAGCCTAGCTCACAGCAACCTCAAACTCCTGGGCTCAAGCAATCCTACTACTGCCTCAGCCTCCTGAGTAGCTGCCACTACAGGCATGCGCCACCATGCCTGGCTAATTTTTTTTCTATATAATTTTCGTTGTCCAGCTAATTTCTTTCTATTTTTTTAGTAGAGACGGGGTCTCGCTCTTGCTCAGTCTGGTCTCGAACTCCTGAGCTCAAGGGATCCTCTGACCTTGGCTTCCCAGAATGCTCAGATTATAGGCATGAGCCACCGTGCCCGGCTGGGCATTTTTTAAATAGTAACATTTAGTATGGGCTGATCACATTACAATTAGGTGCCATTCAATAAAAGCTATTCTTTCAAAGGGTAAATACAACAAAGAGCAGATACCCCACTCTCTACTGATCTAAATCTATGCCAGAGTGCAGTTTAGACTATTGGGACTATAAGAAAGGGTAAATCTTCATTTCAGGCAATGATCCATATTTTCTCTTAGACGGGATTTTGAAAATATTGATTGGGGGCTGTGAAGAAGAGCCCAAGATTATATTCTCCACTTTTCTATGCTGCTTGTTAAATACATACCTGTATGGTAAGGGAGACAGTTGAGTTAGGGGTTAGCATCCCTTTGCAAAGACTATTGCCTGCTAGAGCCATCCCACCTCTGCCAGGATATCAGGAGAATCTCATAGGTAGGGCCAAGAACCCATTGGAAGTTTTAAAACATGGGATTGATGTGACTTGTATTTTAGAAAGACGATTTTGGTAGCAGTGTGTAGAATATATTGAAATGGGCGAAGAAGCTAGGCAGGTGGGAGACTATTGAAATAGTCTAGGCAAATGGTAATGAGGGGCCTGCTCTGAGACCATTGTGGTAGAAACTGAGAGGTGGGGATTCAAGAGTGATTTCAGCAGAAGCAGCAGATGGAGTGATAGTTTGATATGGGGATTAAGAAAGAAAAAGGAATTGAAAATGACTGAGATTATTCTACATTGGTCAACTAGGAGGAAGGGGTACCACTCACTGCAGTTTAGAACAAAGGAATAACAGGTATGCCAAAAATGATTATGAGTGGCTTTTGACATTTGGAGGTTATGTCTTTGAGCTATCCACATGAAAATAGCAGCAGAACATTAAAAATAAAGCTATTCAGCTCAGAAGAGAGGGGCGGGCTGGATATAAAGATTTGGGGACAAATACACACACATAGGTGGTGAGTTGAAATCTTGGGAATAGATGAGATTATCTGGGGAGATTTTGTAGAGAGGGAACTGTAGAGAATGAAGTTAGAATGCTGAGAATAGGGAATTAGATGTAAGACATTTTCTAAAATATTCTTCAGCAAAACAGAAAGAAAAAAAGGTTCTTTCTGCAGCTATTCCTTCATTTTACATTTGCCCCATAATGATGACCTAGTCCCATTGGTTCTCAGTCTGATTTTGAACATTTTGGTCATAAACTTTTGTTATTGGACTTTGTGGCCCTTGAAAGATATTTTGGTAATTTTTTTGCCCTAGGTAATTTCTGACCTACCATTTCTTGGTCTTCACTTATCTCATTTAAAATAATGCCTGATTTATTAATACTTTGCATTTAGCAATGACATATTTTTATTAAAGTAAGAAGTCTTTTTAATCTGAGGTTCAACTTTTTCCCAGACTTCTAACATGATATTTTATATAGTCCTTATAATACACAGTGATTTACTACATTTGTAATTCCCCGTACTATTATTTCCTAACAATGCTCACATTTTTATCAAAGTTTCCAACACTAAAACAAAATTATGGGATTCCAAAATAATGTTGGACTGAATTACATCATTAAATTACAGCTCTTTTGGCAAAGTCTGATTTATCTCAAAAATATTTTTGCATTGGCTCTGGAATTTCTTTAAGCCTTTTTATTCAACAGTCATTCATTTGAATGTACAAGTAAAAGAACCCTGTTCTTCAGTATCCTGTACAAGTATCTTTATGAATCATTTTATTAAAGCATAATATATATCTAGAAAAGTATAAAACTTATACGTTCTCAGCTTGATGAATTTTTATACATTTTATACATCATGTTTTACATGGATGAATGTATCCATATAATCTCCACTTAGATCAAGAAATAAAGCACAACTAACACCTCAGAAATCCCCCCTTGAATCCCTCCCAATCTCCCTCCCTGTTTTCTAAGTGACCATTGGCCTCCTGACTTCTAGCCCTATAAATTAATTTTGCCTATTTCCGAGTGTCATATTCTTGTGTCTGGCTTCTTGCCTTCAACATAATGCTCCTGGGATTCTCCAAATTCTTGCATCTATCATTAGTTTGTCCCTTTTGTTGCTATGTAGTATTCCATTACATTAATATATCTCAATTTATTTTTCCATTATACTGTCATGTGCATTTGGATTATTTCTAATTTATGATTATTGTAAATGCTGCTGTAAACATTTGTAAATGTCTTTTGGCACACGTTATTGGATACATATGTAGGAGTGAAATTACATAAAGAAATACAAAGCTAAAAGTTTCTCTAAAGATTCTTTTGGATTTTATACATATATGATCATATAATCTGTGAATAATGATAGTTTCCTCATTTTTCTTTTATTCTAATACTTATATTTATTATATGTTTTTCTTGACTTACTGTAGTGGATAGGACCTTCAGAAAAATAATAAATAACAGTGGTGACAGTGGGCCTCCTTACCTTTTTCCCAATTTCAGGAGGAAAACTTTCAATAGTTCAAAGTAAGCATGACATTTGCTGTAGGTATTTTGTAACTATCCTTAATAAGTTTAATGAAGTTCCCTTTTATACCTAATTTGT
This sequence comes from Eulemur rufifrons, assembly GCF_041146395.1. NCBI lineage: Eukaryota > Metazoa > Chordata > Mammalia > Primates > Lemuridae > Eulemur > Eulemur rufifrons. Next base: position 65,993,135 of record NC_091001.1, read on the forward strand.
TAAGAGATTACTATTGTTTTATATTTTATGTTATAATTGTTGAATTTTTTTGTTGTTGATGCTTTTTCTGCATCTATTGAGTTGACCATATAATTGATATCCTTTATTCTATTAATTTCATGAATTACATTGATTGGTTTTCAAATATTAAACCAACATTGCAGTCCTGGAATAAACCTTACTTGGTTGTAATATATTATCCTATTGTGCGTCATTGGATTAAGTTTGCTAATATTTTGTTTATGATTTTTGCACTGGTCATGGAAGAGACTGTCCTGTTTCTTTCTTGTATTGTCCTTGTGAGGTTTTGGCACCAGGTTACATGGTCTCGTTAAACAAGTTGGCAAGTTTCCCTTTGTAGTCTATTCTCTTGAAGAGTTTGCGTAAGATTGGTGTTATTTCTTTGTTTGTTAGAATTCACTGGCAAAGTTATCTGGGCCTAGAGATTTTGTGTATGCCAGAGAAAGGTTTTAATTTATAGAGTAAATGTTTAAATAGATATAAAACTATTCATATATTCTACTTCTTTTTGTGTCAGTATAAGTTTTATATTTTTAGGAATTTGTCAATTCATTAAAATTTTAAATCAATCAACATAAATATGTTTATGATATCTCATCTTTTTAATATCCATAGAATATATAGTGATAGCTTTTTTTTATTTCTGATATGAGAGATTCATGCCTCCATTTTTATTTTGTCCTTGATCAACGTCATCACCAGTAAATCAATTTTATTAGCTCAGTGATTCTCAGGAACCTTTACACTTTTAAAAATTATTGAGGACCTGACAGGCGCAGTGGCTCATGCCTGTACTCCTAGCACTCTGGGAGGCTAAGGTGGGAGGATTGCTTGAGGCCAGGAGTTCAAGAGCAGCCTGAGCAAGAGCGAGACCCTGTCTCTACAAAAAACTGAAAAATTGGCCTGGCATGGTGGGGCACCCCTGTTGTCCTAGCAACTAGGGAGACTGAGTGTTGTCCCAGCTACTAGGGAGACTGAGGCAGGAGAATAGCTTGAGCCCAGGAGTTTGAGGTTGCAGTGAACTATGATGATGCCACTGTAGTCTAGCCGTCCAGGCAATAGAGCAAGACTCTGCCTCGGAAAAAAAAAAAAAATTATTGGGTACCCTAAAGAGCTTTTCGCATATCAATATTCATCATGTTAGAAGTTAAAATTGTGAAAATTTAAAAATGTTTGTACATTCATTCATTATACTTTAATATAAATAACATGTTTATGTTATTTCTAATATAATAGAGATAAAATGTTTATCTCTAATGAAAATAGCAATATTTTTTAAAACAAGAAATTGAGATGAGTGACATTGTTTTATATTTTGAATCTCTTTTAATAGGCTTAATAGAAGACAGTGGAAGTCTTCTATATGTTTTTGTTTTCAATCTGTTGAAATATTACCTGTCACTGGAAAACGCTACTGTATAGTCAGAGAATAAAGATGAAAAAGATGAAAATAACATTTTATTACTGTTATAAAAATAATTTTGACCCATGGACTCCTTGAAAGACCTCAGAGACAGCTAAAAGTCCTCAGATCACGCTTTGAGAGCCACTGCTTCCTAAAGAAGCAACTTTCGGTTTTGATTTTCCCTATTATAACTTTGTTTTTTATTTCATTACAGCTTGTTAAAATCTGCTCTTTATTATTTCCTTCTTTCATTAGATTTAACAAAATGAAATTGCTGTTTTCATCAGCAAAAAAAATGGTTGAATACAGATAATTTCATGTACTTCCTTTAAGTTTAATTTGGTACTCTTTTCCTAACTTCTTCAAATGATTTTCCCTTTTCTTCTTTTTTATGTTCATTTAAGGCAGCATTTTAATATATTATTCTGAGCACAACTTAAGTTACACCCTAGTTTGAATATGTTGTATTTTCATAATATGAAACAAAATATTATTTTCAGTTCAAAATAGTTTCCAGTTTTTGTTGAAGTTTCTTCTTAGGCCCATACATTATTTAGAAGTGTATTATGTAATTTCCAAACAGTGATTTTCTAATTATCTTTTTATTATTGATTCCTAGCTTAATTCTACTGTGATCTGAAATATGCTCTGTATGATTTCAATCATTTGAAATTTGTTTAGACTCTATGGCCCAGAGTATGGTCCATTTTGGTCAACATTCTGTATGCCCTTGAGAAAACTATTTATATTTTTAAATCTGTCAAATATTGTAGCTGCTACTTTAACTCCATATAAAATTTACAGCACAGTATCATCATCCTGGTTATTTGATCAACACAACAGATTCATTCCTTATATTTTTATGTTACTGGAATTCCTTACCTGGAAGGTTTATGATTCTGAGCTTCCTTTTCCCAGTGAGATTGTCCCATTATTATCATGTTTATTCTCTCTCCTACACGATGCTATATGCCCCTGTGTATTCTTATCCCTCACACAGAATTAGTTACCTACCAGCAATGTATTTCACTTCTTCCCTATCAACCCTGAGATATGAATTAAAACAAAGTCTATAGTTGGGACCCAACAGTACAATTTAGCCATTCACAAAAGTTTCATGAAAATTTTTAAAGAAGTATTTCATAGAATGAGAAACTCAGAGTAGTTACGGAACTCAGGGTAGTTTTTCCAGAACTCCTGTGATGCTGAAAAGCCTCTGCAACTTACTTATTAGTATGTAATAGGGACCTGGAACATGTTAGGTGAATGAATCCCACTAGTCTGTATGACGAAAGCTCTCTCTCCTCCCAGGCAGCCCATTGTTTCTGAGGACATCATTGACTGTTAAAAGGTCCTCTTTGGGCTAAGATGTTGTCTGATTCCCTAAACTTTCTGTCTGCTTGATTAGGAAGAATCTAATTCTTCTCCTACATTATACCCTTCAAATCCATGTCTCCTTGAAAGCTTTTCTCTAAGCTCAGTGTCACCAGTTCCTTCAATCATTCTTTGTGTTATTCATCATGGCTCATTTCCTTTGGGAGCATTAAGCAGGCAGAGCCCCACTAAAAGAGATGCCAGGGCTCAGTATTCACCACTCTGGCTGCACATTAAAATCATCTAGAGAATTTCTAAGAAAACATGATACCCTGTCCCATCCCTAGAGATTCTGAATCAATTGGTCTGGAGTATCCAGGCATCAGTATTTTTTTTTAAAAAATACCCAAGTGATTAAAGACTTGATATTTTTAAGATGTTAATTCCCCTTAAATTAATCTATAGATTCAATGCAACCCCTATCAAAATCTCAGCAGATTTTTTTTTTAAGTTTACAAATTGATTCTAAAACTCATGAAAATACAGAGGACCTAGAATAGCCAAAACAATTTGGAAAAAAAAATTAAAAGAACAAAGGTGGAGCACTTCTATTATCTAACTTAAAGACATAAAGATAGTCTTTAAGTGTGAAAATAGTCAAATAGTTCAATGGTACAGAAAGGAGAATCCAGAAGTAGACCTACACGCGTATGGTTCATTGATTTTCTTTCTTTCTTTTTTTTTTTTGGTTTTTTTGCTTTTTGTTTTTGGCAACTCCCCTGGGACAAGGTTCATTGATTTTCAACAAAGGTACAAAGCCAATTCATGAAAAAAGTATAGTTCAATTAAATAACAAGGTGCTGGAACAATAGGACATTTATATGCAAAGAAATGAACTTCAATCCATATCTCCTACCATATATAAAACTAACTCAAAATGGATCATAGTCCTGAATATAAAATCTAAAACTATAAAACTTCTATAACGAAAAAATAGGAGAAAATCTTAAGGATCTTGGGTTAAGCAAAGATTCCTTAGATGCCATACCAAACAGATGATCCATTTTAAAAATTTGATAAATTAGGCTTAACAAATTTGAGAAATTTTGCTCATAGGAAGACACTGAAAAGAAGGAAAAGAAAAGACAAGCCACAGACTGAGAGAAAATATTCGCAAATCACATTATCAGATAATGGACACATATCCAGAATACATAAAGAATTCTTGAAACTCAATAATAAGAATACACACAAGAAAATAAACATATAGGTAAAATATTTGAACATTTTGCCAAAGAAGATTTTGAGATGGAAAATAAGCACATGAAAAGATGATCAACATAATTAGTCATTAGAAAATGCAAATTAAAACCACATTGATATACCTACATACCTACTGGTATATTTAAAATGAAAAAGACTAACCATACCAAGTGTTGGAGAGGATATAGAAGAACTGGAACTCTTATACACTGCTGGTGAAAATGTAAAATGTTATAGTTGTTTTGGAAACAGTTTAGCAGCTTCTTAAAAAGTTAAGCCATACATCCACCAAATGACCAACTCAACTCCTAGGTATTTATTTGCCGAAGATAAATGAAAACATACATCCACACAAAGACTTGAATGTGAATGTTCATAGCAGCTTTATTTGTAAAGCCCCAAATTGGAACCAACCCAAATGTCCATGAACAGGTGAATGGATAAACAAATTAAGTATATATACAATGTGATATTACTTGGCAATAAAAAGGAATGAATTATTGATAGACACAACAAAATGGAGAAATCTCAAAATAATTGTGTTGCATGAAAGAAGTCAGATAGAAAGAGCACATACTTTGTAAGTCCATTTATATAAAATCTAGGGAGCACAAATTAATTTATAGTGACAGAAAACAGATCAGTCGTTATCAGGGGAGGAGGTGGAGGTGGGACAGGAGGCTGGTATTAAAAAGTGACAAGATGAACTTAAGAGTAGTCACAATCAGCAACAGAAAGTAGAATGGTGGTGGCCAGGGGCTGTGCGTAGGGGAAATGGGGAGTTATAGTTTAATGGTACAGAGCTTTAGTTTTACAAGATGAAAAGAGTTGTGGAGATAGATGGTGGTGATGGTTGCAAAACATTATGACTGTATTTAATACCACTGAACTGTACACTTAAAATGGTTAAGATGGAAATTTTATGCTATGCATATTTTACCACATTAAAAAATTTCAAAAATAAAGGGAGGACAAGAAGAGACTTTTGTGGGTGATCCATATGTTCACTGTCTTGATTGTGGTGATGGTTTCACAGGTGTATTCATGTGTTAAAATTTATCATATTGACACTTGAAACATATGCAGTTTATTGTATGCCAGTTATACCTCAGTAAAGCTGTTTTTTTTTAGTACCATTCCTACCTTGGAAAACAGAAGTACAACAGAGTTAAGATACCTATGCATAATCCCACTGTCAAAAAGTTACTATTTGGGCATATTTACCTCCAGCCTAATATCTTTACAAATATACTTTTAAAAACATATCTGAAATAAAACTGTATATGTATATGTATAGGCAGGGATGAGAATCACTGATTTAGCTGCTGGCTTCTCACATCTCTGCAAACAAAGAATGCTAATCTTTTGGGTTAGATGGGAACTGCTTTGGCAGAACTGCCTGCTCTGTGCCCTGCCTCCCCTCATTCACTACAATGATATTTATTGATTTCCTATCATGCAGCATGCTGGGATACTGCCATAAACAAGGTGGACAACTTTTGAGGTTTCTTGGGCCTGCAGGATGGCTGGAGGTGCTGTCCACACCCATAGTAGTTCTGCCCAAATATCTGATAGGAAACCTGGCCCTGATGTAACTGAGAGATTTATGACTCTCCAAGCTATTCATTCCTGGTGCAGCTTTTCTGCTAGGGAAAGCACAAACATGGCTGCACCTTCCTACAACAGAGGAGTTAATGTCTTGAGGGGTTTCCCATGTAGATGAACAGACACATGTGCTCCTGAGTTGAGCCAAAAGTGTTTACCAAGCAGTACACCAGCCCTCCCAGCACCACATGCCTTAGTTTTGGTTCCTCGTGTGAGGCTTGATCTAGATTCTAGAATAATTCTGGAGTTTCTGGAAGGGATTGAATCTATGTCTTTGGGATAATATTGCATAGAAGCCTGAAGCATGTGACCTGGCCACACTAAAAGCCTAATATATTTAGCTAAAGGGAAAACCACCATCTGCCTAATCCATTTACTAAGCCTCTCCAGGCCCCAGTTCAGTTCATACCTCACAACCTTACATTTGGGAGGGATGCTGCCTTGCCTGTGGCTGGATGTGCTTGCTGGCAGGGCATTCCTCAATCTGGGAAGTAGCCAGCTCCTTACTGGCCTCAAACCTAAGCTCCTCCCACCACCTCAAAACATTTACACATGCTGTGCCTTCTGCTCCTACCCTCCTACCTTCCCAAGTCCTTATTCTTCAGATCTCAGCTGACATTTTGTTTCCTCAAGGAAGCCTTCTCTGTCCTTCCAGTCCTTGCTAGATTCCCCCATTAAACACTGCCATTGCCTACTGAACTATTCTTTTGTAGCCTTTATTGTAATCAATATTTAGTAGTCCTACTTTAAATATCTACTTTAGGCTGTAAAATTCTTGGGGACAAGGACTATATTTACCTTCTTTACAGTTATATCGTCCACGTCTAACAAAGGCCCAGCACTTAATGCTTTCCACACATCTTTGTTGAATGAATGAGCTGCCATAGGCTAGTTTGGGATTATTCCTTCTTAGCTGAGTGGCTCTTTCAATTTTTAATATTTTATTCACCATGTCTCTACCTCATCCCATCCAGACGTGAGCCCCAAGAGAATCTGCGCTAGGAGAGGAATCTGAATGACAGATATAACACTGGAATCCAAAGACCACACCCCTCTGGTGACTTGGCCTTCATTTCCAACCCAAACTCTTCCTTCATGTTCTTCCCTTAAAACAGATTTTCTCCCCAGGAGGCCTCTTGATCCTTCCCCTGAATAAACTTAAGCCCCTTCCCCAGCACATATTCCTCATCAAAAATGTCAAGGTTGTGAAGAGACAATTCCTGAAGCCTGTTAGTGTACAGTATTTGTGGCTTTTTTCACTTTCAAATCTATTTATAAACTTTGAATCAGCACTTTTCTTTTTAACCACTTACCACATCTGCTGATTGCCCGGTTTTTGATAATTCACAATCACTTAACTCTGAAAACCTTAAATATGCTTCAGAACTCAGCTGACATATTGGTCTTCTAGGATCACCCAGGCTGTTTTCTCAGAGGCTATCAGGGCTCTGCAGAGATACACCTGCTGCCCCTCTGGAGAGCAGACCAAGCCCACATGTTCAGAAACAGAGGTCACCAGGGCGTCACTCTGAGGATCACAGGCCTGCACCTGGCTGGTCCTGGAAACCTTATTATTAAAATTACTATTTTTACACTTTTTGGAGGAAAATACTTTTCGTGTTATTTTTTTATTAGAGAGCTGATAGGATTGGAGCTTATTACAATAGAGCCAAAGATTAAGTAATTCTCAGAGTGACTGCTTAATGGCTATGAGGTTTCCTTTTGGGGTGACGAAAATGCTTTGAAACTAGATAGAGGTGATGTTTGGACAGCACTGTGAATGTACTCAAAGCAACTGAATTGCACACTTTAAAATGATTAATTTTATGTTATGTGAATTTTACCTCAATAAAAAAATAATAACAATAATCTCGGGGAACATAGAATTTCTCTCACAAGAAAAGTCCAGGAATTTTTGTTATACATCATTGAGGTCATAGAATTCCCTAGAGATATGGCCATCTGTGATCCACCCCCAGGTACCATTTGAAGCCAGCTGGATTTATTCTACTACTTAAAGATTCTATTTTTAAAAACAACTTCTGGCAGAAAATTGTTGGCACAAAGAAATAGTCATAATGGAAGAAAATGAAAATAACTCCTGACTAATCTCTAAATATATCCTTTTTAGTAGGAATATTTTTATACGTAATTTCATTAATCGAAATACTTTTTTGGTGTTACATTTCAGAATATGTAAAATGGATTTTGGTTTCATGAAGTTTTGGTAATACTAAATTAACAACATATGCATTTTAGATGAATTTCATGAGCTATTCTCACTACAAATAATTCATTTTCCATCAACATTTTTTTTAATACTTTCTATGTCAATCAGGGTATTAGGTGGTAGGAATATAGAGATGAATAAGGCATACCCCCCACTCAAATATTTATGGTCTAATAATCACATTAAATATATAGATGATCATGTTTCAAATATAGAAAGAGCTATATCAGAAGATAAAAGTGAGCTTCAGGGTATCAGGATCCTATTTGTCATGTCACTGTTGTATCCCCAGCATACACACAGGTCTGGCAAATTGGAGAAACTTAGCAAATATTTTTTGATAAATGGATGAAGCTTTACACAATTATATACTATCCTCACTGTTTTGTGTGGTTCTCACATTGCTATGATTTGAATGTCTTCTCTAAAATTTATGTTGAAACTTAATCCCCTAATGTGGCAGCATTGAGAGGTAGGCCTTTTAAGAAGTAATTGGATCATGAGGGCAGATTAATTCATTCACTGATTAATGGGTTACCATGAGAGGGAAACTGGTGGCTTTATAAGAAGAGGAAGAGAGACCTGAGCTAACATGTTAGCATGCTCAGCCCCCTCACCATGTGATATCTTGCTTTGTCTCAGGACTTTTCAGAGAGAACCCACCAGCAAGAAGGCTCTCCCTAGATGTGGCCCTTCAACCTGGGACTTCTCAGCCTCCATAATTGTAAGAAATAGATTTCTTTATAAATTACCCAGTTTGGGGTATTCTGTTATAAATAAGAGAAAATGGACTAAGGTAGGAAATTGATATTGAAAATGGGGTGTTGTTGATAATGAATACCTGAAAACATGGAAGCAGCTTTGGTGCTGGATAACGAGCAGAGGCTGGAAGAATTTGAAAAAGCAGGCTAGAAAAAGCCTAGATTCTGGTGAGGGGGTAGAAAACAAGACGACCAGGGAAAGTTTGGAACTCCTTGGAGATTGGTTAAGTGGTAGTAATGAGAATGCTGATAGAAATATGCACAGTAAAGGCCATTTTGTTGAGATATCAAATGGAACTGAGGAACAAGGTATTGGAAACTGGAGTAAAGGCCATCCTTGTTATAAATTGTCAAGGAACTTGGCTGAACTGCATCCATGCCCAAGGGCTTTGTGGAATTTGAGAATGATGAACTGGGGTACCTGGCAGAAGAAATTTCTAGGCAAAATATAGAAAGAGATGCATGGTCACTTTTGGCCACTTACAGTGAGAGTTGGGAGAGAAGAAATAATTAAAGACAGACTTTATAATTAAAAAGGAAGCAGACTGGGAAAAAAACACATCTTTTCAAGGATTCCTAAAGCAGGCTGAACCAGCTGAATTATCCTCAATCGTTGCCTCACCCACCTGTCCCACCCTTGGGCTATTAAGAAGATAGTAGAAAAAGGAAGAATATCAGGTTTGTGGTTTGTCTTCATCCATTTTGTGTTGCTATAACAAAATACCATAGACTGTATAATTTATAAAGAAAAGAAATTTATTTCTCACAGTTTTGGAGGCCGGGTGTCCAATATCAAGGTGCTGGCATTTGGCAAGGACCTTCTTGCTATGTCATCCCATGGCAGAAGGTAGAAGGGCAAGAGAGCATGAGACTGAGAGGAAGGAAGCCAAACTCATCCTTTTATCAGAAACCCAGTCCAGCAATAACTAACCACTCTTGAGATAATGGTATTAATCCATTCATGAGGACAGAGCCCTCATTACCAAATCACCCCTTAAAGGTTAACACTGTTGCATTGGGATTAAGTTTCCAACACATGAACTTTGGGGGACACATTCAAACCATACCATACCAAACCTCCCTTGAGAAGAAGGAGGAGCCTTCACTTCCCACCTCAAGCTAAGTAGACAGGGAAGGGGCAGGAGAGCCCAGCAATAAGAGGTGTGAGATGCACTACTGAGGGGTTGAGAGGTGGCCATGGAAGGGGTGACATCTCCTACATGGGGGATTCCTGCAGTGGGCAGGCTTTGCTTTTGAAGAACTCATACATTCACCCTGCAAGGAAGGCAGAATTTGGGGACTGTCACACAGAAGGACTTGGCCAAAGAGCCTCTAGCCTACCCCTGAGCCAGGTAGCTAGTACATCTGGAGGTTCTCCTATCCATTGTGGGTTGTGGCAGCAGGCCAGTGAGAAGAGGAAATGCCTGACTTAACTTTCTCATCCCTGACTGTGGAGTGAAGCACTGGTCTAGGGGCTGGTAGGAGGGGGAACTCAGCAGTTGGTGGACCTCACCTGGCTGCTTGAGAACATCTACATTTACCCCAAAAGTCTCCTCAAGCCTGAGGGAGCATAACATTAAATAGCATATTAAAAATACCATGACAGGTTGAGAAAGAGAAAGTGGCAGAAAGGAAAAAGATTTGTATTTCAGTGCCTTTAACAACACACCTTTCCTGCTTTCTGAACAGAGCCCAACATTTTTGTTTTGTAGCCAGCCCTGCAATTATGTCGCTGTTCCTGCTCTTAAGCCTCCTTTCCCCAGGGAAAGATTAATTTCCCATTATGGAGTGTCCTCCACCTGGCTCCCAATGCCTGAGGCTGTGACTCTGGCTTGCTGCCTCCACACAGAAGGCAGGTACAGGTTGCATGAACCTGAAGCTCATACTATTTAGAAGGCACTCTTAAAAAAATTGCAAATACGAAATTGCTATATCCCTTCACAGGACCTTGGAAGGGGTATGTGCAAGTGAGGAGTCCTAAAGGTTATTCCTCATTAGCTTCATGGCAACTGCACCCCTGCCTTCACAGCATGCCTTCCACCCACTCCTGGGTCCACTTGAAGAATCTGAAGGTTTCTTGAAAATTCCAGAACTTCTCTTGCTTATCCTGAAACCTGAAAATTATAAGCTAATCAGTCATATTTTTTTTTGACAAGGGAAAGGGTGAATTTTCATTGAGACCCTCACAATTGTGGTATTTTTCTCCCTCCTCTTTCACTTTTCTTTTCTGCCACAGAGGGGTCACTTGTGGCCCCCCTGGGACGAATCTTCTTTTGAACCAACCCTAGACTCTTTTCTTTTTGAAAACTCTTGCCAACTGAATGATGCTGGACTGCTGAGCTCTGCTTTAAGTCACATTCTACAAGGAAGAAAAAGCCTCCTCTTGCTCCAATTCCTCCAGTCTCTCCTTAATTGATTTCATCCCTGTTTGAAAAGCTGTGTGGTTCTATACAAACTAAAAACACAAATAAACATAATAATTAATTTACAAAATAAGAATAGAGATTTTTCAAAATTACACAAAAATATAATATTACACACACACACACACACACACACACACATATACACAGTCATCTAACCTGGCAAAATTCACCAGGTAATTGCCTCTTATTCCACACCATATGGCACAGATTCTAGCCTAGCTCCATAATGAAATAGTTGAACATAGATGATAAGAGATTAGATTGCTGACTCTATCGATTTTTTGGCAAACAATTTCACCTACTATTGGGAAATACAATTTATTGGGTTGGTTTAAAAAACACTTTATCTCAGGTTGTTTGACATTGATCTCACTTGTGAAGCTCCTTTGCGAAGGAAGTGATTTCAATAATTAATAAAATTTGTACTTAAAAGTCTACTGCCTTTTATTGTAGTAACAAAAAACACCTTTATCACAGAGGCTTAATCACAACAAATACTTATTTCTTGCTCACTCTGCATGCAGAACCCAGGTCAGCAAGGAGGGTCTCTGTTAATCTTAGTGACTCAGGAACCCAGGCTGAAAGAGGTTCCATCTCAATGTGTGTTACTATGATCACTGCAGTAGGAGAGAAGAGAAACATGTGAATAATACACTGGCTCTTAAAGAATTTTGCCTGGAAGTGATACATATCATGTATACTCCTATTTCATTGGCCAAAGTGAATTACCTGTCAATGTCTAATTTCAAGGGGCAGGGAAATACAATCCCATCATATCCCCGAAAGAAGAACTAGAATATTTAGGACAGCTATAATGGCTACATCCCTTTTGGTCACTAAATATTTGATTTTCTCTATTTCTGAAATGCAAAATATACCCATTCCCCAAGGGAAAAAGCCCCCCAAATCGTATGCAAGCATAGCATCAACTTAATAATCTGTGATCTCTGGGTAAGGTGTGGTACTTTCTAATCACTGCTTCTCTAGATCCTACCTGTACCTATGAAATTAAAAAAAAAATTACCTGCCTTCTCTCATCCAATAAATAATGATTGATATAGGAACTGGATAATTGTAATATTCTCCTTGGGGAGAATGGAAAACACACAGCAAATACAGGTCTGTAGAAATTCTGAAATCCTGTTGGGAACAATTTTTGAGGGTCCCCTCCCTGTGGGTGAAAAATGTTACCCTTTGCTGTTTTCTATGGCCCCAGGCTCTGCCCTCTGCAAGTTTTATCCCTTTTGGCCAAATCTAAAGTGGACATTGAGAAATATGCCTTCTTTCAGGACTGAGCAGCTTTCACAATTGGTTTTAATGTAATCAATTTGGACTAACCTTTTCTCTGTATACTGAACTAGGCACAAAATAGTCCATATGGTAGTACCCCCAATTCCTGTGACACATGTATAACCAGTTAGGTCCCATATTCATCCTCTTGCAATTAATTGGTTCATATATCCCCTGCAAGAGACTTTAGGGTGAGCCCAGTGTAGTAATAAGTACACTAGAAAATGTTCTTGGATATATGATCTTAGGCAGATTACTTGACTTCTCTGTCTGAATTTTCCCATATGAGATTCTATTTTTAGAGTAACAGGACAAATCAACAAAAGGACAAATGAACAAAAACTTTATGTAGCATATAAATGTTGGCTAAGTGCTTTCATATATTTTCCCTCCTTTAATCTACATAAAACCTTAGAAAGAAGGTTATTGATATGTTATATGAGGAAACTAGAACTCAAATAGACTAGATGACTTGCCCAAGATTTCCCAGCTAATGAATGACAGAGTTAAGATTCTTAACTTAATGTCCTGTGTACATTCTACCCCCGCCATAGCTGCTCTTTGTTATGGGGTCAAAATTATTAAATTCTATAGAAAATATATAATGTATATTTGTATTTTTTTATCATGAATCAGGATGTCACAGAGTGATCCTAATCAGTGACAAGAATTTTGCTATCTAATGTACATATTTCTCCATTATAAAGAACTGATAGACTCTGAAATGGAGGTATAGCCTTCTTTAATCTTTATCATAGCAAAGCAGCATTCAACAATTCAGATAATACAGAATTTTTTCACAATCTGCTACTTATCATTTCAACCAAGTATAGTCAAGAAAACTTACTTTAAAAAAGATGAATATATATTATTCTCAGTGGAAATATGGGCAAAACCTGTTATGAGTTGTTAAATATTTAGGACTAATCAATAACATTCTGAATTCTAGTTCATTGGTACAGAATATAACTCAAAGCCAAAACAGAATGTTTGGGACAAATTAGGAAGAAAAGTATCTTCCGATTGAGGTTCATGTTACAAATGAGATTCTCTCTTCCTCATTAAGCAAAACTAATTAAAAACACCTTTTGATTCAATCTTTAATCTTCTATCTGAGGTTTTACTGTTAATAGGAAATGCAGCGAGAATTATCTGGTCTCTGACCTAAATCAGTGCATAGGAAGCATTTCCCCAAGGGAGATTCTCAAAGAAGGGGTAGGATATTTTGCTCCTTAGTTACTAGTTTTCCAGGTAGTGAGTGTGTAGACAAATTATATTTTCCCTGCTGCGTATGTGTCTTGGATTTCACTAATGGACATTAGTAATTTTTGTACTATTTTTAAAAAGTTATTTACTTAAAATAAATTCTAAACATCTGTTAAAGCCAGGACTAAGATGTTGATTTTTTTTTAAACAAGCCATTGGAATTTCAGAGTTTTTGCCTGTGAGATGCTGTTGACAAGAATAATTTCATGAAATCAGAAAAAAAAATTAAGCTTTATGTAGGTTTGGGTATACACAGTTGTAAATTTGCTCAATAAGATCAACTTTTGTTGTTTTTATTTTAGTTATTCATCTCTTGGATATTTTTTCCTCCTGATTCATTTTCCTAATTGTAGCAGAGGCTGCCAGATGTGCATTTAAATACTTCCTCCCTTCCTCCACTGTAATAAAAGACACATGGCTAGCCAGCTATGTTAAGTATTCTTACTTCTCCTGCTATTAGATGTAGTCATGTGAGTAAGTATGCTCCAATGGAATGCAAGTAGGATTAGCCCTTAAAACCTCTCACACTTGCTCCTCTAAGATGATAACCCACCTCTGAGATGGCTCTCAGTGATTCTTGGCTCCTGGTATTTATGTCCCTGTGTAATTCCCTCTTCCACTAAATATGCAGACCCATGCAATTAATAGGGTATTGCAGAAATGATAGAATATGATTTTTAAGTCAAAGTCACAAAAGACATTGAGGCTTTCATTTTGTTTTCTCAGATCACTTTCTCTGAGGGAAGTCAGCTAGAAGCATCGTTAATAATGGCCCCTGTATTAGACAAGATTCTCCAGAGAAACAGAACCAATAGGGTGGATGGAGATAGATAGATAGGTAGATAGATTTATTTTGAGGAATTGGCTAATACAACTGTGGAGGCTCAGCAAATTCAAAAATCTGATGGGGGAGACCAGTAGGCTGGAGAGACAGAGAGTTGTACTTCAAGTCCAAAAGCAGTCTGCTGGCAAAGCAAGAACAGCCAATGTCGCAGATGAAGTCCAAAGACAGTCTGCTGGCAGAATCCACCCTTGCTTGGGGGAGGTCAGCCTTTTGTTCTATCTGGCCTTCAACTGACTGATGAGGACCACCCACATTATGGAGGGCAATCTGCTTTACTCAGAGTCCACCGATTTAAATTTAAATCATATTTTAAAAAATCCTCACAGAAATATCCAGAATAATACTGGATCAAATATATGGGCACCATGGCCCAGCCAAATTGACATAAAATTAAACATCACAACCCAAACTAGAAAAAGTCTAAATGTCCACCAGTGGTAGACTGGATGAATAAAGTGTTACTTTTACATATAATGAAATATTAAATTGCTATTGTGGTAAGCAGAATTCTAAATTGGCCCCCATGATCTCCACCCCAGGTGTTATACTCTGTATAATCCCCTCCCCTTGAATGCAGGGAGAACCTGTGACTTGCTTCTAACCAATAGAATATTGCAAAGGTCATGGAGTGTTACTATCTTGATTGGGTTACATTATATGGCAAAAGCGTGGGGTGTCACCCCAATTATGTCTCTCTCTCTCATATATACATGTATATATGCATATGTGTATATATCTGAGCAGACTTGTCTCTCCTGCTGGCCTTGAAGAAGCAAGTTGCCATGAGTTCTAAAGCTGTAAAAAAATGAATTCTAGCAACAACGTGAAAGAGCTTAGCAGCAGATCCTTCCCCAATTATGCCTCCAGAGGAGACAATGCAGCCTGGCTGACACCTTGATCACAGCCTTGTGACAACCTGAGCAAAAGAACCAGTTAAGTCATGCTTAGACTCTTGACCCATAGAAAGCATAATAAACGTGTGATGTTTTAAGCCATTAAATTTGTGATAATTTGTTACACAGCATAGAAAACTAATATAACTATACAGAAATAAAAGTCAACTATAGCTATATGTATTAGTATAGATGAATCAACATAATGTTGAGCAAAAGAAGCAAGTCATAAGGTGTACAAGTCATGCAGACAGTATGATTCCATTGCCATGCAACTCAAGCAATATGCAATTTAGAGAGGCATATTAAAGGGTTAAAATTATAAAGAAAACCAAAGGGGAAAAAATCACAAAAGATAGGAGAGTGGGTTACTTCTGGAAGACAGTACAGGCCCACATAGAGATTCTAAGATATTAACAATGTTCTATTTCATAATTTAAGTTTACTTTATAATTATTGTTTAAATATATATACTAAATAATAAATTTCTGTATTATACTATACATTTCACAATAAAGATATAATATTAAAAACAATTAAATTTATAAAATATACAAAGATCATTCCTATGTTTATCACCAGCTTCCCCTTCAGCCCAATCTCCCCCTCCTTATGGTGGACTTGAAGTCAGACTAACCTAAATTCACATCTTAAATTCTGTCACTCCCTTCTGTATGATCTTAGTCTTAATACAGAGCTGTAAGATCAATACCTAAATTGTAGGCTTTCCAGATGAAAGGGGTTTCATAAAACAGCAGCTGAAAAATCATTACCTCATCTAATAAAAAAAACTATAAAACCAACAATTATGAGTTCTATTTATACATGTAAATACCATGTATATGTTTTTAAATTTAAAAATGATAGTAATCAACCAGCAGTGTAGAGAAACTAGTACTCATATGTTGCTGGTAGCATTGCAAATTGATATAATCATTCAGTGGAGTAGTTTTTGCCATATTAGAAAAATGAAATGAGATAGCAAAGCATTGCCATTCTTTGACTCAGAATTCTACTTTGGAAAATTTAAGGTTATTTAACAAAATAATTTTTAAAGGTCAGAATCAAGCCAATGTGTAAAATAATGTTTAAGGCAGAAATATTTATAAAAGCAAAACTTAAAACAATTCAAATTCCTTATCCTTTATAAATTCTCAGTGTAGAACACATTAATAATGAAACTAACATTATAAATATCTACCTTCTGTTGGTAGATAGATATATTAAATAACATCAAAGGAAAAACTAGAGCTAAACGTATATTCACATGTTGTTTGTATGATTAAAAATATCTGTAGAAGCATTGAAAATATCTGAGAAAGTTAATATAAATAGTTGTGTTAGGTTTAGGGGAATGTTCAATGAAGTGATTATGATTTTTAAAATTAGTGGGTACATATTTAATCTGAAGGAATATATTTAATGATGGAATTTCAGGCAGTGTTATAGACAGATGGTGAAACTATTTGTGCAGGAGGTGGGGGTGGGTAGGGGAAAGGGGGACCTAAAATCTCACCACATGGAAAGTTTCTATAATCAGAGGGTTTTCTCTGGGTTCCAGGCTGTAGAGCCAAAACGGAGAATCATACAGAAGACTTCTCAAGGGGGAAAAAAACTGAAAGGACTATAATTAGAAAAATGTCATTATAAATTAATTTCCCTTCAGGATGTAAACTGCTTTCTTTTTCTTCATTTCTTTCATTTTTTTCCTAAAGCAATTGCAATGTAGTGATTTACATCAGTATAGGAGAGAAGCTAACAGTTTGCCAGGGTGAGTCTGAGTCCTGTGTACCTTGGTTTGACAAATTTGTTTGATTTCAACATTGAGAAAAGTATGAAAAGTGTAACAATGGAAGAAGCTTATCAATTAAATACACAGTTGAGCAACTTGATATCAAGTGATCTTATTAGGGAGATTGCAATGTAGACCTTGTAATACTAAAAGCAAAACTTAAAACAATTCAAATTCCTTTGATGACAGTGACATTAAGGTGGTTCTGTTCTGAGAGTCTTTGTTCTGTTCTGAGAGTTTTATACCATTTACTGAAGCCAAAGAAGAAATCATGTGTCATTCTAAACCAAAGGCCAGCATAAAAGAAGGTCAGGGAGCAAAAGGAGAGGGTTGCATGGTTGTTGCAGTTTTCAGATTAGAGCAGATTAGAAACAAAAGAAGAAGGCACCATTTCCTTAATCTGAATCTATAAAGTACTAATGTTCTGCTCAAAGAGAAAGTGCAACGCAGCTAAAAGTGTGTTGTGCATCCAAGAACACTATGACCTCAGCTGATCACTTCTCTATTTCAGTTTCTCCATGTATAAAATAAAATGGGAAATAACTTCCTCTTTCCAATATCCTTCCACATCCCACCCTTCACACATCTGGTAAATATTGTGACTACAGATTAGAGAAATTAATATTTTTTCAAGAACATGATGTATAGAAGTTGTCCCTGCAATCAAATGGTTTGTTACACTTTAATCAACACTACCCTCTGTTCCTTACCTTAACTTATGTGATTTCTACCCAAGTACTTTTTTAGAGATTTTAAAATTACAAAGAGTGATAAGCCATGAATAGATTTTTTTACTTAATTCTCCATGTTATTAAAATTTTAAGAAATATAACAATATCACATAGACTATCAATTTTTACCTTTAAGCAGCTTATGGTATTAAAAAAAAAAAAGCTTTTAGTATCACAAGGTCTACAATGTAATCTCCCTAATGAAATCACTTGATATCAAGTTGCTCAACTGTGCACATGACCTTTCAAATAGAATTCCTTCTCTTAGTGCTGTGAACTGTCATGCAAGTATTCATAATTTGGGATTAAATTTCATATACATTATTTGAGAAGTCTACATAATATCAACAAAATAATTTTCTAAAAAAATTATCTTATTTTCAGGTATGTCTTGATATATTTTTTTAAAAACTGTAGTATCAACAAATCTCCTTTAGAATCTGAAGTTTAGATAATGTCACAAACTATTCAAAGGAATTAGTAAGTCTTTCCAGCAGCTGTTTTTCCATTTTCCCTGGCAGCATCAGGTGGCAAGGACAGGCAGTAACCAAATCCATTTAGTGTTAGGCGTGACTCTAACACTGATGACCTTACTGAAATAGCTGGATCTGATGCTCTGAAGAATGATTAAGTAGGGGAGCCATATAGCAGGCTGCACATACCAGCCTACCAGGAAGCTTCGTGTAGTGTATAGTTTGAAATTTTATTGGAATAACAACTTGTAGGAAGAGAGAACAACTCTGGGAAAGAGCACAGGAGTTGGCCAAATCTGGATTCAAATTCCAGTTCATCGCTTACAATATCCACCCATCCAAGCCTTGCTTACTCCTCTATAACCTAAAAATACAAATATCAATTTTTCAGGGTTGTTTGGGGATTAAAAGGATGTAAAAATCCTATTTAGCATAAAAAATAGAGGCTCAAGAAATGTTAGTTTTCCTCCTCATTCACCTGGGTCATATTAGCCTTTCATATTAAATTTTCAGTTCATTTTCAATTATAGCATCTTTAGATTCTTTACAGTGTAGTTAATGAGATGCAATTGATAACATTGGGCTCTGTGTTTTTGGTGAAAGAACTGGTGCTGCCTGGTACATTACCCAGATATTCTACAAGGTCTTGGTCAATGGCATTGTGCAGAACATACAATAAACAATCCATCAACATTTTTATGTCATTGTCTATGGATCTTTTTTTGTTGTTGTTAGTTACCACTGCTCTAGAATTTAATGTTGATAATCTAAAGATAATTTCATATGAATTTTGCAGGAAAATAAAAGAAGCCTCATAGCAATTGTAGGCTGCATGAAATAGATTGAATAAGACTAGGCTTTTAGTGCAACCCACCTCATCAATGAGAGGATATGGAGCAGGCAGGGCACCATAAACTCTGATGTGACCATCCCATAAGGTCCTTTGCACCTATTCCATAATGAAGTACCAGATCTATTTAACAAAACACTAGTTTTCCCTATAATGCTCAGTGAGTATCATCTACAAGTTACATGGCACTTTAATTAAGAGCACCACTAAAATGACAAACTGGAATGTAAACACTGAAATAGAAACTTTTCTTTATCTCTTTCCCTCCCTTTCTTCCTTCCTTCCTTTTCTCCCCTTCCTGATTCTTTCTTTCCATTTTATCTTTTTACATAAAGAATAACAGGCTTCTGACAAAAACACACATACTGCAATAACATGAACTATTACAGATTGAGGAGACTAAAAATGCTAAGCATGCAATCAAGAAATTCCTCTCAGTTTATGCAGAGAGCTAGAGATCAGACTGAGTCAAGCCCAAGCACACATGATTGAAATCTCTACAATATGCCTGAAATGTGAGGAAAAATATATTTGAAGTTCTGCTATTCGATGTCATTCAGTTTTCTTTTCTTTTGTTAAATTAAAATGAACTCGGATAATGTTTTTGTTAACCACTAGTATGATACAATTCTAATAACATTATCTATTTAGCTAACCTTTTATCTGCATATAGACATAGATATGTCTGGAATAATATTCACCTAAGGTTAGCAATAGTTAATTTTTGAATGGTGATGGGGGGTAATTTTTCACTTTATTGTGCTTTTCTTAATTGCTTGAATTTTTAAAATGATTTCTTTAGAGAAATCAAAGTTGTTATTACAAATAACAAAATTAATATTTTTTCAAGAACATAATGTATAGAAGTTGTCCCTGCAATCAAATGGTTTATTATACTTTAATCAACACTACCTTCTGTTCCTTACCTTAAGTTATATGATTTCTACCCAAGTATTTTTTTAGAGATTTTAAAATTACAAAGAGTGATAAGCCATGAATAGATTTTTTAATTAATTCTCCATGTTATTAAAATTTTCAGAAATATAAAAATATCACATAGACTATTGATTTTTACCTTTAAGCAGCTTATGGTATTAAAAAAAACTTTTATTAAATTTTATTAAAAATAAAATCATCCAAAAAATGATTTTTTACTTACCCAGTTTCTGATTAAATGTGACAAATAAGGAATTAGTTACATTGTTGAGCCATTAAATCTTAAGAGAAAAAAATGTAAATATTGTAATTATTTAGGTGAACCAACAAATTTAAGATGCAGTGTATCAAAGCCAGAAATCATTCAAAGAAGGGAAGCAAAGAAAATAAATAAACATTATGCATAGTGAAATGCAAAAGCTTTCAATTCTGCTAAGGTCATTTCCTGCTCAATTAAACAATTAAATAAAATGTTTATTTATAACACCTGGTTACCAAAGATGGGGTGAAAACCAGCTCTGAGAAGGTACCTTAACTCAAGTGTAAAGCAGATAAATGAACCTGAAAAAAAAACAAGGTCCCAGGGACCTGAAACTGGCTCCCTAGCTAGTCCTTGATGGCACCACAAAAGGTGTTCCTATTAAATGCTTTGTCTCAGTATTTTTGAAAGATCAGCTTACAGTAAAGTAAGAGGGGTTGCATATATCAGACATTTGTTGCTGATCATTAAGAGTCAACCTTTGGCCAGAAAATGTCAACTTTCTTCCCTGTGGACAGATATTATCCAGAAACCTCTGACTTCCTAGATTTCCTGTTAAGAATATAAAATTTCTCAGCAATAACTTTCCAACTACCACAATTTTGGCTAATACTCATCAGGACAGAATTTTACAAAATAGATGTGCCAAGAATGTATGAACAGAAATAATCAGAAGTAAAGCAATTGTCCCTCATGGATGAGAGAAAGAACTATTTCTTAAACCAAAAGACAGTTAGCTTCTCATGTGTTGGGCATGGCTCTGGGCTGTAGGAAATAGCAGCAGCAGAGGGACATATTACCTTGTTGTTCAATAAGACTAGAGTGAGGTCTTGAACTTCTTACTGAATTATGGCAATTGTGGTTCAAGAAGAGTGCCACCTGTAGGAAAAGTTGCTACAAACAACAGCGGCCAGTCACCAAATGCAAAGTACTGTTGGTTACACATTTAGACTACAGCTGCAAACACAGAGAATAATCATATCTTCCCATACAGAATATACTTCCTGGCTTAAAAAAAACAGTAGATAATACACAGCAGGAGGGATATTCACTTAGCAAATTCACTAACTAAGGTATCTACTTAAAAATTGGTTGTGAAGCCTAATCATTTCTTAAAGAAAGATTTATGCCTTGATTGGTTGAAAGTGATGAAAGTTGTGCTGCACACCTAAGATGTATGAAAATCAGATGGAGACACATGACTTAAATCCAGGCAGGCCTATCTTTCTTTAAAGCAATAAGTGAAATCCAAAGTATTGGTGGCAATGTGGAGAAACTAGAGCTTTGATGCACTTCCAGTGGAAATATAAATTGGTACAACCACTTTGGAAAACTTTTTGGCAGTATCCCCTAAAGCTGAATATACACATATCCTATGACTTAGCAATTCTACTCATAGGTATATACTTAATATTAATAGAAATATACACATAGATGCAGTAAAGACATGTATGAAATGTTTGTAGCAGCACTTTTTGTACCACTTGCAAAATGTAAACAATCCAAATGCCCATCAACAGTAGAATGGATAAATTGTGATAAAATCACACAGGGAAATGTTATATAGCAGGCAAAAGTGATCTATGATGTTAGAAGTCAGCATGATGGTCACTCTGGAGGTTAATATTTGAAAGGATCATGAGGGGGATTTGGTGGGAAGAGGCGGGTGCTGGTAACATACTGTTTCTTGCTCTGGGTACTGGTTACGTGGGTGTGCTCAGTTTGTGAAAATTCAATTATCCTCAGTTATTACTAAGCCTATAGCTATATATCAATATTTGGTGTTCAGGCAATATTTGGTCTTTTATCAAGGTGTAGATTAAAAATTCAAATAAACATATACTTGAAAAATCACCATTTATTTCTAAAAATGACATGATAAAACAGACAAAAATGAAATTGCTTTCTCATTTGTCAAATGCATTCTCATCTTTCTCATTTTCCACTTCTGGATTGAGCTGCTATCAAGCAGATCTATGCATACACGGGAAGGGGTGGATCATTCTCAAGAATGATCAAGTATCAGTAGTAGCCATAATAAAAAATAAGAACCTCAGTAATAGAAACACCATTTACTGAACATTTTGTTGTGAGACCATATAGATAAACCATGTATCACAAGTGAAATAAAGTGGATAATACAATCTTCTCCACAAGTCAGGCTATAAAAGGGTTTTCACCTGAAATATTGAGACTCACAGAGCTTTCAAACTCAAAGGCCAGGCACAAAATATAAATGAATAAACTAGACCAGATGAAATACAGTGTAGACTGGTGGTGGGGTGTGGGAAAACCACAGAGCACCTAAGCAGAGGTTCTGATAGTATGTCTCTAGAACATCTGCATCGGGAACAAGGTAGAAATTCAAATTATCTGGCCCCCAACCCAGATCTACTGAATCAGAAACTCTTAGGGGTGGGGCCCAGCAATCTGAGTTTGAGCAAGCCCTCGAGCTGTAACAAGCTTAATTCTGATGCACACTGAAGTGTGAGAACCACTAATCTATTAATAGATGTATACAAATTCAAGATTTTTTTTTAAAGTTATGTGGGCTTAAAAAAAAAGTCATCTGGTCACATTTGGCCTGTAGTCTGTCACTTTGTAACTCCTAATGAGAATCAAACAAAAAAGCAAAAATTTGAATTATTTTTATAATTATGTCAATTCTGTATTTTCCTTTTCTAAGATGAAGAAAGATACTATGTGGTAAAAGTTGAGCCTAAATTTTATTCTCCCCAGGATTCAGGTATATCTGGACTTGCCTGGTATCTGCTGGGGTGGGCCTTCTGGAATTCTATTTATATGACAACTCAAGTAGCCTCCAGGAAAGAACTAATCCCAGTGGAAGAAAGAATGAAGGTACAGAGATGGAATGAAGACAGCAGATGAGGTTGAACATGTCCGAGTATATCATGATGTCTACCACTCAGATTGTTTCCACCCCAGCCTGGAGGATTAATTCATTCTTTCAACAAATAGTTATTGAACACCTACTTAGTCCGTCCTTGTGTCCTGTGACCCCAGGGTGGCTACAATATAAGACCTAGTAGAAGCTACAGGAGTTGTTTTTTGCTAATCTTAGGACATGGACAGTGCAGCTTTTCTGTGACGTAAGTATTGATGCCAGAGGCAGGAGCTTTGGCTGCAGGACCATCAACATCGTTGATGCCCTTGAAGTTGTACTTTGAGCCTTGGAGGCCTCCTTGCACACGTCAGCAGCTGCAACAGTGGTGGCAGTGCCTCTGGTGAGCAGTGGAACATGTCTTGGAGGATTGGCAGCAGTTGCTTATTTTCAGGCAAGGAGAATTGGGAACCACATGGCAGCCAAGAGACCTGTTCTCAGAGCACACATGAGACACCCCTGGGCATTCCTGGCTGTAGTGTAAAGGATGACAGCCCTCCAGGAGAGGTAGAGAAATGCTCTTTTATAGCTGTGGTTGTTACTCTTCTATGAGTTACACATAGAACTTTTTTTCTTTTTTAAGAAAAAAAAGGAGTTCTTAAATTTCAGTCTTTAAAGGAATTTTTTTTTTTTTTTTTTTTTTTTTTTGCCTTGGCAACATTTAAAGAAACTACATGTGCTTCTTGTGATAAGGTTAACGTAATGTACCTGGAGTGAACATGGGAGACTCAAAGATCAAATCTCAAACATTTGGTTTCATTTTTTAAAAATAAAGGGCAACAAGATTATTATAGGCTTTGGGACATGAGGTTTAAAAAAATCGCAGCTCACATTCCTAATTTTTTCTCTCTCAAAACTTCCCTATAAAATCAAACAACATTGCTGATGAGCTGTTCTTTGGCACCAGCGAGCAGCTGATTACAAAGGAAAAAGAATTTTGGAAATAGCCACTCCTTTCCTGCCAGAATTTTGAGAGATTGATGCCCTTTTCCTTTGTTTCTGCAATGCCTATAGGCTGCAGATTTTCAGTTACTTCCTAAAATCCTAAATTGAATTCTATTAAAAACATATTTGTTGTTCTCAATAAAAAAATGTTTGGGAGTTTGGAGACCACAAGTTTCTAAGACCCAAGGAATTCCCCTAAGTAACCAGAATTTTCCACAAAGAGTCAAGTGGTTGCAACAAAGCATTTAACTCAGTGTTTTATGATATCTGATGAGCAAGGCATGTGGTATGTCAGTATTCCATCCAGAAAGCAATACCTTGCAGATTTCCAGTTTTCTGGTGGAGCCGTATTTTTTTCTTGATTGCTATTTATTTGAAACCAACTTTTTAAGCCCAAGTGAATGAAAATTGTCACTTTATTTTGCTATCCCAGTTCTAGCCAATCCAGGATATCCATAGCAGAATATGAGTCAAGGATACAGAGGCAGAGATCAGGAGATTTGCGCTATAACCAGCAATGTTTCCCTGGACAAGTCAGTTCCTCTGTGGGGTTCGATGTCACTATTGGTAAAATTGAGGGTGGGGCAAGTTGGCCCAGAGTTCTGACTAGAATTCTGCATTCTTTAACTCCTAGATTATGAGAACTCTCCCTGGAGAATCCTAATGATGGATTAAATATTTGAAAAAGAAAAATTCCCCTTGAGAGGACTCTCATAAACTAATTTCTTTTTTTATAGAGAGCTAAGATAACTTTCTGTGTATCTTTGGGTACAGGTGACCAATATTGTCACCAGTCAACCAAAAGTTTGTTTCCATATTAACTTAATAAAATTGAGCTTCCTGGAATACAAATTAAAACAGGAATATGAAACATTTATTCAAGTCTGTTTTTCCGTAATATTTCCTTCATCTGTGCCACTGGTTCTGACCCTATCTCTCTTTCCTGGACCATTGTAATGGCCTCCTAATTGATTTCCCACCTGAGGTCTCTTCCCCCAATCCTTTTCACATCTGCTTTTGTGCTTGGATTATCACATTAATTCTTTCCCAAGTACAGCTCTTCTCATATTACTTTCCTGCTCAAAAACTTCAATAACTGTCTATTGATTACAATATAAAATATAAACTCCTCGTGACTTACAAGACCCTGTGCTGTCTGACCCAATCCTGCTTCCCATCCTGTGGCCCATTATTCCTTGGACCACAGCCTTCTGAGCTTCCCGCTCTTCCTGTACGTGACCAGAAATGCTCAGACTCTGTGTCTTTGTCCCACTGGTTCTTGCTCCCTGTTCCCACCTATTCAGATTCTACCTATCCTTAATGTTTAAGGTCAGGGTTCTGACACCACCTTCCCCCTCCTGCTAGCTCTCCTGGGTCTCTCTCAACTGCAAGTGACCTATCTTTTCTCTGAACTCATGTGCCAATTTATCTGCATCTCTATCACAGCAGTTATCACTTTACACTTCACTTTTGTGTGATAGATATTTGTGTTTGTGTCTGATCTTCCTCACTAGATAATCAGTTTCATGAGATCAGAAGCAAAATTGTTTCATATTTGTAGCCTTTAAGGTACCTGGCACATAGTATAGTCCCTCCACAAATGTTTGTTCAATGAACAAATGATATCAGAGTTACCATGGAAATCTGAACTTACACAAACTCCTTCAACCAAATTAGAACCACTCACAGGGCATGTTTTTAAAGTAGAAAATTTCTTTCTTCATCTCTCTCTCTCTATATATATATATCTATATATCTAATAATTTCTCAACCTATGTCTGGTTTCAGTGAGGTAAATTAGGAAAAAAAGAAAAATGAGAAAGGTACAATAACTTAAACTGTGGATTTAGCAAGTGGGTGATATCCAGTTCCTCTCCTTCAAGCATAGTGCTGTAGTCAGCTTTCAACAGTGGTTTAGTTCACATATATTTGCTTTCTGTGATGTTCAAATGTTTGTTAAAGCTGATGCAACTCTGAGAAAGTTCAACACTAACTCTCTGGATGGCACATATTATACAAGGTTTAATCCAGTGAGGTGAAAAATTTACTCAGGGCATTGCTTCATGTGAAAAAGTCATGGCTTTTGTGTGGGGGCTGGGGGGCGGTGCAAGGAGTAGCAATTCAATGGAAAATGTGCACCCTAAATGGGGACAGTTAGATATAGATGAGTGGTCACAAGATAGGGCTCATTATATATACATTTATATACATATATTGATATATAATCAGGTGGTGATATATGTAAATATATATTTAAAATCACTTTATTCATTTCTAGACTTTTTGTGATGTTTGCCAATTTTTATACAAAGTCTTTCTCTTAAAATTAATCTTAAGAACCTCACATCACATACTTGAAATATATCTATTTGAATGTAACAGTAATTTGCAAACATTTGCACACTTGAAAAATTAAAGGAAATAAAAATAGTAATTGGAAATGTCCATCAACTGGTGAATGGATAAACAAAATGTGGTGTATCTATACAATGGAATATTGTTTAGCCATAAAAAGGAATGAGTACTGACACCTGCTACAACATGGATGAACCTTGAAAACATGTTAAGTGAAAGAAGCCAGACACAAAATGTTACAGGTATATATTAGTACATTCATATGAAATTTCCAGAACAGGCAAATTCATAGAAATAGAAAGTAGATTTTTGGTTGCTAGGGGCTGGGAAGAGAAAGGAATGAGAGTGACTACTAATGGGTACAGAATGTTTTTTAGGGTGATGAAAATATTTGATGTTAGATAGTGATGATGATTGCACAACTTTGTGAATATACTAAAAGCCACCAAATTGTACACTTTAAAAGGGTGAATATTATGGTATGTGA
The DNA here is from genome assembly GCF_041146395.1 of Eulemur rufifrons. Taxonomy (NCBI): domain Eukaryota; kingdom Metazoa; phylum Chordata; class Mammalia; order Primates; family Lemuridae; genus Eulemur; species Eulemur rufifrons. Next base: position 66,020,183 of record NC_091001.1, read on the forward strand.
ATTAAATCTCAATTTTTAAAAATACCAAATTCTGCACGGCAAGAAAGTTTTCCAGGACAGGCGTGGTGGCTCACGCCTATAATCCTAGCACTCTGGGAAGCCAAGGCGGGAGGATCCCTTGAGGTCAGGAGTTCGAGATTAGCCTGTGCAAGAGCGAGACCCTGTCTCTACTAAAAATAGAAAGAAATGATCTGGACAGCTAAAAATATATATAGAAAAAAATTAGCCGGGCATGGTGTCACATGCCTGTAGTCCCAGCTACTCGGGAGGTTGAGGCAGAAGGATTGCTTAAGCCCAGGAGTTTGAGGTTGCTGTGAGCTAGGCTGACGCCATGGCACTCTAGCCCAGGCAATAGAGCGAGACTCTGTCTCAAAAAAAAAAAAAAGAAAGTTTTCCAGAGGTTCTTTCCAGCCAGCACTGAAGAGTAGAGAGATGGTAGTCATTGAGAAACACGGTCTTCAACATACTTCCCTTTGCTGGTCACTGTGTTTTATGGTAACTGAGCAGAGAACAGCTAAATAATGCTTCTTCCCCCTTGTCTGGGCTGAGTGTGAAAGCCCACAGCTGCTATGCTCTAGTGAAATAAAACCTTTTATTTGTATATTAGCTTCTAATTTTTAAAGCACTTTAACTCCTATTAACTCATTTGATTCTCATGTTTTATTGCCAAGCATATTTATATTTTATATCTATTTATAATTGTTCATCTACCATGAAAACAAAAATTCCATTTCTTATAAATGCAATGGATTTCTCTTGGACGTCTTTGCTGACCTTTATTTGTTTCACTCTCCTCTTCCTTGTAATATAGTTTGTCCAGTTCTCCTGACTTTTTACATATCAGTTCTTCATGTTTCTGCTGTCTGACTCTTTATTTTCAAATTGATGATTTGTTCTTCATCTTTCTCCCTTCCTCTGAATAAGACCCATAAGCATTTTCTTTGAAACTATAGCCTCTTAAAGATTGTTTTAATACAGTACTCAGATTTATTATTTATTCTTTTATAAGTAAACATCTCTTCTAAGAGTTCTGTGACAAAAAAAAATTTTTTTTAAACAGAGTCTTGTTCTGTTGCCCCAGCTAGAGTGCAGTGGTCTCATGATAGCTCACTGCAACCTCAAATTCCTGGGCTCAGGTGATCCTCCTGCCTCAGTCTCCCAAGTATCTGGGACTACAGGCACGTGCCACCATGTCCAGCTAATTTTTTCTATTTTTAGTAGACGGAGTCTTATTCTTGCTCAGACTGGTCTTGAACTTCTGACCTCAAGCAATCCTCCCACCTCAGCCTCCTAGAGTGCTAGGCTTACAGGCGTGAGCCACCATGCCTGGCCTGTTGGATAAATTTTATATTATACTTTTTAGGTCTCAATCTTTACATTGCACTGATGATCTTTATCTTATCTTCTGGAAAGATACCCCTCTTCTATATTTACAAATCATCTTTCTTTAGCACAATTTGCTATTTATCTTTGGCAGGTGGAATTTGAAGCTTGATCTCTAATAGTTGCCTTTTCTCCCATTTCAGAATGTATGCCTAGTCTATACTTTATATCTTCAGTGCTATTGCAGTCCTCTTTATGTCCAATTTTTATTTTGTTTGCATTCATACCAGCTTGTCTCACTCATTCTTTGTATGTTTTAAATGCTCACATTCCTTTTATGGCCAAATGATGCCATGAAAACTGTAATTCCATAGCACCATTTTCATGTCCCCTCTACGTGTCTGATTTGGCCTATACTGTCTTGTGAGCAGGTCCACACACCACAACACCATAAAGCTTTAACACCACACGAAGCTTTAACTATCTCCCCTCTTTCCTCATTTACTCCTGGAGAGTGGGGATTCCATTCACATGCCCATATGTTATAATATCCTCCTTGATTTCAGCAGCTTATCTGTCACTTCTTTGCTTTTCATAGTTTTAAAAAGAAAATCATCATTGGTACAAGCAGTAGACTTTTCTTGATCTAAACAGAAAAAACATACTTCATACCACCTTCCTTTCGTATCTTATCCTTTCTCTGATCCCTTTTCTTTTGCTTACCCTGTACCATATGATGATATGTCTGAATTCTTCTTTAGATTGCAAGCTCTTTTGAAGACAAAAACCAGATTTTATTCATTTTTGCTACCCTTCCATATCTTCCCACAACCATAGCATTCAACATTCAGCACAGTACATTATACGTTATAATGTTTCAGCAAAATATTTGTTAAATAAGATTTTTAAAGTATTTGCTTCTTTTAAGTTCATCAGTTAGCTACTTCTCACTTGTTGCCATACCACTGGAACTTTTGTGTCTTACCTTCCTCTATTTTTCAAGCCTTCCTAATAGTATTTCTGCAAAGCTGCATTTCTGTGGGTACAGGGTTGCCTTGTCAGATGATGAAAATGTCTGGGAGCTAGTTAGAAGTGATAGTTGCACAACATAGCGAATGTACTAAATGCCACTGAATTGTACTATTTAAAACAGTTAATGGGGCCGGGTGTGGTGGTTCATGCCTGCAATCCTAGCAGTTTGGGAGGCCAGGCAGGAGGATCTCTTGAGGCCAGGAGTTTGAGACCAGCCTGGGCAATAGCAAGACCTAGTCTCTAGAAGAAATTTAAAAAGTAGTTGAGCATGGTGGCGCAAGCCTGTAGTCCCAGCTGACTGTAGTCCCAGCTACTCCGGAGGCTGAGACAGGAGGATCACTTGAGCCCAAGTGTTTGAGGTTGCAGAGAACTATAATCATGCAACTAGATGGTAGCCTGGACAACAGAGTGAGACCCTGTCTCAAAAATAAAATAAAATAATAAAATAAAATGGTTAATGGGCTAATTAATGGTATGTGAAGTTTACCTCAATTTTAAAAACTGCATTTCTATGAGTTAGTAATGCAAAAAAACCTCCAGTTTATAAACAGTCTCATTCTTGTCCTTTAAAATACTTCTGGTACTTTTCTTTCATGGACTTTGCTATTTCACCTTTCTTCCACACACCATGGAAAACAACAGTTAAGAGTGAGTCCAAGGCTACTGTCTAAAGGTTTTGTGGAACTCCGTATTGAGGCCTTCAACATTTAGTCACAGTTTATTTTTTAGCTATAATTGCTATTTTTTAGCTATAAAAGATAATAAATCATTATCTTTTCAAGCTTTTAACAGTACTCTCCTATTAATGCCCCTTTTTATCTTTCCTTTTCTCAGCACATTTTCTTGCTCTTGAATAGAACTTTGCCTTACCATGGTGGTCTCCTTCCTGTCTGCTGGAGACTTTATAAAGAAGACAGTACTTCTAGAGAAAGTCAGTTATTAAGGGAGTGCTTGTGCCTGATACAGACCAAACCATTCCTACTCCTTTCTATTTTCATGGAAAGGGGTAGAAAATTAGCCCTCAAAAACAGAAGGCAGAACGTTTTTATCCCTGTTGGTTTCTAAATTAGGCAACTTCAGTTCAGATCCTGGTTCTGTCACATACTAGCTGTGTGGTCTTGGGTCTGCCATGTGGCAAGTCAATTTCTTCATGTAAAAAATGGGATTAACAATAGTACCTACCTCCTAAAGTCCTTGTGAAGATTGAATGAGATAATTTATATAATGTCCCTTAGCGACATTCATACACATGCACATGTACGAGTGTCTCTGTGCACACTTAGTCTTTTTCTAGTTCTCCCTTAACATCTGAAACTACTCCTTACCTTCTTGACTACAAACATTGAGCTACTTGTTCTCCCTGCCTGGGAGAATGGTTCTTTCTCCCCTGTGCATAAATAAATGTCAGTCAAGGAAGCACCAGGTGGAAAAGTGAGCATGGACCATATTTGATGAATTTCAACCTTATAAGAAAATAACACAGGAGTAGTGTTGGGCACAAGAAGAAAAAACAACCTTCATATGAAAAAAATTGTAATTCCTCTCTATGATCTTTATTATTGACTGCTAAATTTTACTCATTTCACAAAGCATCATAAGAAACCTAATGTTTGTGCAGAAATTTGGTTAAAACTGCTATATCCCTTTAGTCTGGGGAGGGGGAAGCCTTGAACTATAGATGAAAGTTATTCTGCCTGTTGAATAAGGAAATAGAAGGCTGAGTTGCACAATATTTCTGATTTGTTTTTAGCACAAAAGTGAAATCACCTGATTTGCTATCAGGAGGCAGCAGGGTTCAGAGAAAGAGGTCTGAAGTGGGGATCAGAAGACACAGGTCCTGGACCTGACACCAACTGGGTGACCTTTAGCAGGCTACTTTTCCTAGCTGGGTCTATTTATTTACCTGAAAAATGCAAGCACTGAATCTACGCTCCCTCATCCTCCATTTTGTAATTTTTTACTTAAGAACTCCTTTTCACAGAACAACTTCACTCCCCAGGAATTTTAAAAATATTTTATCATTTTGTGTGATATATTATGAAATGGTTTTAGGTTAAAAAAACATTTTAGATCAGTATTTTAATAAAAAATATCTTAACATAATTTTAATTAAGTCATTACTATATAATCAGAATCCTTTATTTCCTTTTGTGACAACATTGGGTTAGAAAACACAGAATTATATTATCTCCAATTCAATATTTTATTCAGAACATATTTTTCCAAAGAAAAATGTTATTTAGTACAAGATGGCACTATGATTGATTGATTTTCACTTGGACCATCATACTGAAGAGAATATCATGAGTTTGGATAATATGGAGTGGACTCTTTGAGGGGTATAATGAAGCCTTGTTCAAAAGTCATACAAAGTATGTCACTATATGTTCTTACAAACTATGGATTAAGGGTTTTTTTTTTGGTAGAAATATACAATTCTTAATGCTAGTTCTAAACAGAGATGGATGAAAAGTTAGATGGAAAATGAATTTATTGTAACTTCCAAAGTATTTTCAGTTTGTGTTCAAGAGACTGTATATTAAAAATTTCCATGGTGCTTGCTGGAAAGCACGCTGTAGAATTCAGAGAGAAACTGTCTGTGAGTGGCATAGGAGCAGAGCACTGAGTGTAAGGATGCCAAGGCGAAGTCACAAGGCCCACGTTCAAGTCTTGGTACCCAACTTGCAATGGAATAACTGAGCAAATCGCTTAACTTTGAACTTACCTGTAAAATGAAGATAATTATATATCTACTTCCTAGGGTTGTTGTAAGATTTAAATAAAATTAAGTATATAATATTACTTTGAAAAAGCATCATATGAGCATTTGTTGTTACCATGTAGTATTTAACAGAACTAGGGTGAGATGAGGCAACTTAGGGCTCAGAATTTAAGGAGGATCTCACTCAGGATCATGCAAATGCAAGGTCAGCCTTGAGAGTGAGTGCCTCCTTAAATTTAGAACCCAGGCTCCTCACTCCTCTCCCTCTCTGCCAGGCCCTGATGTTTGGCCAAGCCAGTTCCGATGAAAGGGAGCCATACAGTTCCAGATGTGGATCCAATTTTTAAAAGACAATTTTTTGCTCACATACAACTTAGTAGGGCAGGAGAAAATTTTTCTTCTAGTTTCCAAATCTATAATGCTGCTGCTTAGATGAAATAATCTTTAACTTACTTACTTCCTTCCTTCTTTCCTTCCTTCCTCTCTCTTTCTTTCTTATCTTTCTATCTTCCTTCCTTCCTTTCTATTCCCTTATTATGCTACTTATATCTCTGTGCATAGTTAAATATTACAAGATACATTCATTTTATCTTCAGATATTCTCCTGGAGGTAGTGTTTCATTATGATGTATTGCTAAATCATACCATGTCTGTGTTATTATTTTCTGAAATTTGTAGTACCAAGGGGAAGGGTCTTTTACCTTCAGCTTCTTTAAATTGCTTACTTTCAAGGTGGAAGAAATTTACCTGCCAAATAAAAAGTTTATCATTAAAAAAAATTCCAGAGGAGAATGGGTATGAAAACAGTTCTTCCAGGCTCAGAGCCAGTGTTCTAGGAAAAAAAAATGAGTTGTCCCTCTGCACAAACAGATTTTTCAGAAACTGTTCACATGCTCACATGTGTCTGGTGAAGACGGGCTTTTCAGGGTAACAGTTAGGTGATAAATTTCTCATTGAGCCCTTTAAACAAGAGAGGTTAGTGTTACTGGTTACAGTTTTAGAGCTTTCTAAAACTACTTGCTAGTAAAGTTTTAAATTTGTTGCCCACTTTTCCTTTTGGGTTTCCTCATGCAGCTATTAAAAAGTTTGACCCACTCTTAAATTTTGCCTCATAGTACCCCATAGGTATCTTCTAAATATTTGCAAATACCCGCATTTTTATATTTGTCTCTCATGCTCCCATAAGCATTGGTATTATTTTACTTAGTGATATTTTGAAGCTAAATCTGGCACAGAGAAATTGTGATTTTTTTTTTTTTTTAAAAAAAGATACGAAAATATAGTCAGGCTCAATGACTAGTAAAATCTGTAGATGAAAGAGAACTGGTGAATAGAGGGATTCCTCAGAAAATGTGACCAACAGTGCGAGTACTGATGAGATTCTTTCAAAGAGTGCATTTTTTGCCCTTTAGTAGTTAAGAAGAGGAAGAAAAAGGCTTAAGACCATTTTTAAGTCCGTTAGTTTAATAGAAATTTAGAACATAGAGGAAATGTACTTTTAACCTATTTCTTCTTTTCTGTTGTGGAAAGTAGATAGTTTATGGGCAAGAACTGCAGCATAGCAATGAACAACTACATACATCAAACTAAATGCATCATTCAGGTGTTTTTCCTTTATTACTCAGCATTCTGTATTTTGGGGTTTATAATTTCTCTCTCATAGAAATGTCTCAAATTGAGCAGGACATAACAAGCTATGTGCTAGATGTGTAAATTGTTAATTAAAGATGACTTTCAAATGGAAACATAGATAGCAAATTGTTGAAATATCACATAAATTTACCAGAAGTTTAAAATGGACACTGTCCTGGATATTGAAGTTATAGGAGATTTTTTTCTCCTTTTTTTTAATGTTTCTGAACTTTGCCAGATTTTCTTAGTGAGCACATTTACTTTTATGATCAAGTAAACAAAGAAGATAAGAGTAGGGAAAAATAAGAATGTTATAATTCATGTTGCCTCAGCTTTGTTGGAGGTGTGCTAGGATCTCAGGGGTGAGTCAAACCAGCATTGGGTGGGGCTGCTCACCACCTTCAAGTTGGGCGTTGGAAAACTTGGGTACTGTCCAAACCGGCGTTAATATGCTTTCACTCATCCGTCATTCAGCAACTATTTATAGAATGCCAACTTTGTGCAAAGCTTTGTGTGAGGGTCTAGGCAGCCAACAACAAACTTCAACATGGAGCTTCTGTTCTGGGAGATTTCTTTAGTTAGCATTACGATAATTTCCACAAAGAAACTACAAGATTCTCGGAGAGTTTATAGTAGCTGAACCTGACCAGGTCAAAGGGTGGAGTGACTGTGGAAGGCAGCTGTGAGGAGGTGACATATAGTGTGAAATCTGAGGGGTGAGCAAGAATTAGCCAAGCATGAAGGTCTAGGAAAGGGAACATTCTAAGTAGAGGGAATGCCTTACCAGAAGGCCCAGAAATAGGAAAAAGCCTGTCAAGGTCAAGAAACTGGAAGGCCATTGTGGCTGGAGCTGGGAGAGTGGGGGAGTTACTGGTTGTGAGGTTTTTAAATTTATTTACATTAAAAAAAAAAAAAAAACACCTGAACCCGCAATTTGAGGTCATCGCAGTGAACTAGGATCATGCCACTGCATTCCAACCTAGGTAACAGAGGGAGACCCTGTCCCAAACGAAACAAAACAAAACTAAACTAAAAAACCCCGTCTGACTGCTCTATGGATTGTGGACCAGAGGGGGCTCAGGGAGCCCTTGCAGTGATCCAGTTGGGAGAGAATGGTGGTCTGTGTAGCAGTTGGGGTATTAGACTTGGGGCATAATGGACAAGTTCCAGAGATAGCAAAGGAGGTACAATTAAGGAGAATTGCTGCCTGGTTGGTTATGGGAGATAGGAAGTTGTCAAGAATGACTCCCATTAGCTGGCTTACACAAACAGCCAGGACACTACCCCTCATGACTCCTCTCCTAAGTGGGCAGATCAGGAACATTCATTGTCCTTATATAGATTTGCAAACAAATAAATCAGGGAATCCAGTGGAAGCTCCATTTATGCTGTCATGCTAATTCTCCTTGACAGTGTATCTGAATCAGTGTTTGAATTATGGAAACAGTGATTGTCAATGTAGGGTCTGCCTTGTATAAGGAAGCCTGCTAAAGAACTCTTGTTTGTTTCAGGGTTTTCTGTTCAAATGTCCCCATTAGCACTTGAAATGTCAGATGAGATATTACTTTGCTGTTGACATTTTGGGCTCCAAGTTAATGACTGTCTGTCAGGTATGGCAGCATACTCACAGAACTGTTAACTGTTTCCGACTAGGGGGAATTCAACTTAAAAATGTATAAGGTAATTTAGATGTTCTATTCTTGACATTCATCTCAGTGGGTTGTGTTAATATTTAGTTTCTCATTCTGATGATTTTATTTGCCTTCTGTATTGATTCTGTTTAACTGCTTTATAAATGACTGCCATCCCTCACAGGAATTCCCAAAGAACAGTACAACATGTATATTCAGAGGTCCCAGGAATGCTGTTTGTGTTCAAGGAGTCAGCTGTTATTTTTTCAGAAATCACCTTAGCTTAGGGGTCAATGGAAAGAGACACATTGAATTTATGATATTGTCTTCTATGTAGGAAAAAAATCAATGGAGAGGGAAACTAGAAATTTGGCACAGCACTGGGTAAGCCATGGCAGCTATTTCATCTTGGTTAAAATCCTACATGCTAAAAAATTAGCTAGGGAATATGCCTTGAGAATGGGCCAAAAAAAAAAAAAAAATTGTAGATAGCATATTTCAATTCAATTCAGCCTTTTTTAAACTAGGGTTTTGTTTTGGGGTTTTTTTTGTTTTGTTTTGTTTTTGAGTAAATGGCACAAATAGTATAAAAGATTCAGAATACCAAAAAAGAAAAAAAAGGTAAATTACCCTTCCATCCCAGAAGCAACCACTATTAATACTCTTGGGTATCTAGATATTTTTTGTGCATATATAAGTAGAAATAGATGATTTTATGCAAATATTATTAGCATAATATAGATAACATTATACACCTTGTTATTTTCACTCAGAAAATATATCTTGAAGATCTTTCATATCAGTACCTATAAATCTATCTTTTAAGGCTGATTTCTAATTGAGTTACATTGTGTTCTATGGAATATTAATTCTTTAGCATTTTATTCTCTTGTGACCTAGTATATGGTAAACTTTCATAAATATTCCACTGCAAATATGCTCAGAAAGAATGTGTACTCTATCTGTTGGGAGCATGTTCTCTCTTTCTCTCTCTCTCTCCCTCCCTGCACATATACCCCACCATGTCTATTAAATCATGCTTGTTAATGGTATAGACTAAATCTTCTATATCTGACTAATTTTTGGTCACCTTATCTATCAGTTTCTGATGAAGTTATGTTAAAAATTTCTTACTATGATTGCTGTGCCAATTATTCCCCGTTTGTCTCATTGGATCCATTCTTGGCCCTTATCTGCTCTACACTTTTGCCTTCTGGTTTCTGGTTAGGTTTGGTTGATACGTTTGGCACCAGCAGATCAGAGGGCAGGCAGAAAAAGAGGTGAGGGGATTTAACCCCTCACTTCTATTGCTCTTCCCCCTGCTTCACTTTTCCTCCCTGCTCCACCAGGTTCTGGCTGCCATCTCTCTGGCTGTAACTCACTCTGGGCAGCCCCTCCCCCACAGATCCAGGGCTCTGGCTCCAGTAGTACCGTCCCCTCCCCTTGTTCTGTCATGCCTGGGGGAGTAGTGGCTTGCCACTGCTGCTAGTTCTTTGGGGCCCCACCAGCGCATCTTGTTCCTTCAACCCTGTATACACCTCTGTAAATAGTCCATTCATAAAATTCTCTTCAGTTAACCTCCTGAGCATGACGTCTGTTTTCTTGTCAAGACCCTGACTAAATTTTTTATTTCTTCTTATAATTCAGTCAGTTTATAGCTTATAAATTACAATGCTATATTGTCAAGTGTATACATGATTATGATTGATGTATTTCCTTGGTGGATTGTACCTTTTGTACATTGTTTTAAAAATATTATTTTGTCTAATAATAACTGATAAACCAGTCTTATTTTTATATTTAACTGGTATCATTTTTTCATTTCACCTCTTGTTTTTTAACCTTTCTGTATTGTTTTGTTTTGAAGTATGTATCTGTTAGAAAGTTTACAATTTGATTGTTTAATTCAACCTGATCAAATAACAAGTGAGTCTTATCCATCCACATTTATTGTGATTACTGATATAGTTGAGCCTTTTTCTGCCATCTTACTTTGATTTCAGTTTACCCTCTCTTCTAGTTTGGACATAGATTATATTTCTGTTCTTTGTTATAATATGCTTCACTGTGATTTTCCCTGGAGTGTGAAGTTGTTTAATATCTCTATCCTCTTCCCTGAAAAGAAATGGACTTTAGCACATTTTAACTCCCCATTGAACACCTATCCCCATCTTGCTTAATATTATAGAGAATGCCAGATGAAGAGGTGCATAGGGCAAGGTGTGGGGCAAGGAGCATGGACCCTCTGTGTCTTCTCTAGGTGTACCACCCTCCTGGAACCTTCATATGTTCAGCAACCCAAAAGCTCATCAAATCTCATCATTCAAAAATTTTTATAGAGCTTAATCTCCAGCCATCCCCACCTCTCTTCCCAGTTCCTGAAGGTTAGTGGTTGGGCTGAAACTTCTAACCCTATAATTGTCTTATCACTTTCTGGTCTCTCTGGTGACTGGCTTCTTCCTGAGGCTGTCTAGGGGTCCCACTCTAAGTCATCTCATTAACATGAATTCAGGTAATATTGAAAGGGGCTTATTGTGACTAACACTCCAATCACTCAGGAAATTTCAAGGATTTTAGGAGCTCTGTGAAAGCAACCCAGCATGGCACAAAGATGAAATATATTTCTTACTATACTACAGCATCAAAATAGATTTCTTCATTATAGTCAATGGTTAAAATGCATTTGCCAACATGTTTTATCAATTCTGTGGTCACAGCTCAATATCCTAGTCCTGCAGTGATGTGGAGATCCTCTAAACCTAGTCCCTAAACGAGCTGGTGGTTGGTCAAGTCCTTGCTGCAAGGCCATGTCTGTTTGCCATTGTCTTCTGAGGCAAGCAGCTTCATACAAACTGTGACCCCAGACAGCAACTTCATGGGTGGAAGAGCTTCATTCCTGCCCTGGTTTCCTGCCCCGGTCCCTGCCTTGAATCCTGAACAACTCTGCCCGTGTTGCACCTAGAGTGACTACTTTGTGTTTCTAGCCAATTTCTGGAATGTGGAAATGTTTATCATATATTGAAATACAACTGGATATTCAAAATGTTCTCTTTTTACATTTTATCTATTATTGCCATGGGTTGTTTGAGGGTCCTCACAGTGTAAATTTACACTGCTTTCTTGACTGCAAATTAAATCCCAAAATGTGCGGGAGTAGCAGAGAACACTCACAAAAATATATCCCTCTCTTTAAGGAGCTTATAATTTCCTGAGATAAGACTTACATATGTACATGAAACAATTTTCAAACTATAAGAAAGAATAATATGCAAGTGTCAAACTATGTGATGTTTTCCAGGTGTAAAAACAAAGGAGAGCTCCAGAATAATAGTTGGAGTGGCTGGGGATGACTGTTTTGTTGCTCTCAGTTTATTTGGAGGGAAAAGGGAGCAGGAAGATAATCATATAATACATGTGTTAACACCCAGGCTGGCACATAACCCAGACATATGAAAGAACATTTCATTAATATTATATGTTATAACTGGTCCTCTTGAAGGAGCTCAAGAGAAAATCTAAGTACAGACCTTTAAAAACATAATTCATTTACTTTTAACCTTCTCTAATATACTTATTCAATTAATTGGTAGACCCTTTGTATCTGCTGAGAATGTCACAAGTAGGAACTGCCCACACTGTTAATCTTATTTAATTATTTAGAAAACCAAAAAACAAGATGATTATTTTGGTTATGAACAATTGACTCAGACTGATAATTTTCTCTTATTTTCATGTGTTTAGCATACTGTCCTAATGAGGTTAGAGCAAAACAAATAATATTTGCTTCAGTCAAACGATATAATAAGCTCTTTGGAAAAGGTTTCAGATCTCCTTCTAATCCTTGGGGTGGTGGCGATATACCCACCCTAGCCCCTTACGTGGCCTAATCTGGGTCCTCTCAATGGTTGGCTCTGGTAGAGTGACTTTTCCTTCAGCTGGGAGCAGTGGACAGTGATCTGAGTGAATTGGTCTGATTTAAGAGGTTGAAGATTCAGGTGTGGGGATGGAGTTAATACTGGGTCATGCTGAATCTGGACCTCAACCAACTAGAAGTAAGCATACTGTTCCCTGAACTCATAATTTTATCTCTGCCCCTCTGGTGTTATTTTTAAAGATGACTGTATATTTAAAGATAAATAGAGACTGAGACCTTACATTCTAACTTTAGAGTAACTACTCAGTGGTTTTGGTATTGATAAATTTATCAATTGAAGCCTGATTGACATACAAGAGTAACTCATAACGTTTTAGCACAGTTCCACAGTTTATAGTCCCTCTGGTCTATAAATCCCTTGGGGAAATCAAGGAATCATGCCAGATTCATTTTTGTATCCTTCAAAAACTTTAGTAGAATACTAAAGTGGCACAAAGAAGGTATTTAATAAATATGTATCTGACTATGTGAGGGCCATATAAGTAGGCCAACATGAAGTGATCCTGTCAAACCTGTACAACATTTCTCCTTTCTCTTCAGCCTAGTCTCTTTCTATTTATGTCGCAACTTCTTTTCTGCTTCTCATTGTAATAATAACAATATTATTGTACGTGGCACAGCGAGGTTAACTAACACACTTAAGGGCATGCAGCTAATCAGAGACAGAACAAAGGTTTGAACCCAGTTTGACTCTAGTTTTCATGCTCTTAACCACTGTCCTATTCTTGGTATATTATCAGGCACAAGGGAGCTCCAAAAACACCCATCTTCTTGCTGTTAGTCTTCAGCTCCCTTCTTTTGTGAGAGGAATTCCAATACCATATCGACTGCTCGATTACTCTAGAATAATGCTTCTTTCTTTCTGCTTTCTGACAGCCAAACCATAAGTCTTTTAGAGAGTGTGGGCATGCTTGATCACCTATGGAGAAATAGTCAAAGGTACATTCACAAAACTAATTAGCTAAAATTAGAATGACCATCTAAAGCGATCCCCATCAGAAAATATGAGGAATCACTGTTTTGATTCTATCACTGTCAGTTGCTTTTGAGAAAAAAGGGGAAGTGATTTATTATTTTCCTGGGTAAGGCCTTATCAGGATTTTTTTTAATCTTATGAAAATACCATGCCATATTCCCAACCTCATCTCGAACGCCATGATTTTCAGCTATTGGTGCTAATGAAAACGAGAAGAGGTAGCAATAACCCAAAATGACAAATTACCCAGATATTGTATTTTGTGACTTTGAAATGTAATCAGAGACTCCACCCATTTGTCACCAGCAGTCTTGACCTAAATGATGACAGTGTGAAGCTTCATTGCATAGCAGAAGGGAAAAGGCCATGGACAATCCACTCAATAACTGAAGATTTAAAATATAGTCATAATATAGAAACATATGCTTAATTTTAATAACACTAATACTTTTAAATTGTGATTTTAAAATAAAGCACATTTGGTTATATACTAGATATTTTTATTTCATTAAAATGAGGCTTTGAGTATGTTCAAAACCATTCAACAAATATTGGGTACCTACCATGTGTCAGGCACTATGCTTGGTTCTCGGGATACATCAGTGAGCAAAATAAAGATCCCAACCGGTAGAGACCGAGACCTTACATTCTAACTTTAGAGTAACTACTCAGTGGTTTTGGTATTGATAAATTTATCAACTGAAGCCTGATTGATATACAAGAGTAACTCATAAGTTTTTAGCACAGTTCTAAATTACCAGGTACTTTTTGTTCTCAAAAGTTCAGTCAAGTAAATCAAGTTAAATGCAACAGAATGGCACTCCTTGGGACAATTTGAACCTAGTCTTGGGAGATTTTGTCAGCACCCTTGAGATCTTTAAGAAGCCAAGTTAGTCAAAACTATGTCTTTAAATCTTTTTATTACCAAGAACTCTTTTTACTTTTATATGCCATGTTTTGAAAATTTTAATGCTTTAAGCAAATCACACTTACTAAATAGTAACGGATTTTCTTTCCTCTGTATCTGTCATTTCTGCTACTCTTGTGGGTATAAGAAATACCCCAGCAACCAGGCATCCGGGTGGGACACAGACCCCAAGAATAGATGTGAGCAGAGGCATAATCCTGCTTACTATCCTGATACTTATGTCTGGTCTGCCACACCTTGAACCCTTGTTGAAATGCGCTCATGCACACACGTACACACACACACACACACACACATACAAACACACACACACACACACACACACACACCAGGGGAGAGGATGGTGCTACAAAGATAGCTGGTGGTGTTAAAAGTCATATGGGGCTTTTAAAATACCTCTGGCATGAGAATCAGTGTATTAGTCTCCTAGGGTGTCTGCAACAAATGACTACAAACTTGGTGGTTTAAAACAACAAAAATTTATTGTTTCACAGTTCTGGAAGCCAGATGTGTGAAATCAAGATGTAGGCAGGACCATGCTCTCTCCCAAGGCTCTGGGGAAGAAACTTTTCTTGCCTCTTTCAGTTTCTCGTAGCTCCGGGTGTTCCTTGGCTTGTGGCTGCATAACTCTAGCCTCTGCCTCCAACTTCACATGGGCTTCTCCTCTCCATCTGTATTTTCTTTTCTTCTGTGTTTTATAAGGACACTTGTCTTTGGATTTAGGATCCACCCAGATAATCCAGGGTGATTTTATCTCAATATCCTTAAGTTAATTATATCTGCAAAGACTCTTTTTCCAAATAAGGTCTCATTCACAAGTTCTGGGGGTTTTTATGTGGACATATCTTTCAGGTGGATACCATTCAACCTATTACACTTGAGTAGACAAAAAAAAAAAAAAAAAGCCATCAAAGCTGAAAATTAAAGCAGTAGGTGAAGTTTTTAAAATTCTCCCTCCTCCAATATCCCATACCTTGTTTTTGTCTGCAGTAACTGGCCTGCAGTATCTGGCTACTGCCAAAGCTCCCAAATGAATGTGGCCACTGGACTTGGCTGTGTGATTTGGCTCCTAATTTTGGTTCTCATCTTGGCTTAATTCCTGGAATAGTTCTTGGTATTTCCCTGCATGAATGTCTTCAATTGGCTCTGCAGTCCATTCACGATGCCACTTTCCATGCTTAGCATAACCATGACTTACACCCTCTGGTCTTGTTACCAATAGGATGCACCCATAGTGTCTCAGTTGGCCAAGTCCTGGCGCATAAGGGGATGACCCAGTGAGCTCCAAAGGGTGCTCCAAATAGCCTGAGTGGAGCTAGAAATCACTGCCTCCCCAGAGTTGTTCCTATAAAGATGTATAACACTGTATTCCCAAGTGTTTGCCAAAGCCTCCATATTCCATGGCTTCCTTTTATCCTGAAGTTCCTTTTACCTCCAAAAGACTGCTTCTAAGTGCTTAGGATGTATATTATCCTATGTAAAAAATTGGTTTTTATATATGGCTTGACATAGACCCATCTTGTTTCTTTCTTGTCTAAATTCTGCATGTCGTTTTTTTTTTTTTTTTGTCTTTTTTGCTCTGTAGGCAATGATGCTCTTTTTTTCTCCCTTAAGAATGAGCCAATTACAATTTTCCACGTGAAAATAAGTTTTGTCAGACATTATTCCCTGTTTACTAGGTCATTCATTTTTCTAAATAACTCAAGATCTCACTTAGAATTTTGTTAGCAGCTCCAAAATATGATGCACTATAATTTTCCTTAAAAGTGAAAAGTAAAAAGTATAGGACCAAGTTCATCCTTTGGCCTGAGGCCTTTACACTAGAATCCTAAAAATTGAGTGTATCATGTGATTTTGACTGATCTACATGCTGACCTTTTCTTCCACCAAAGAGGTATCCAAAGACTTCATATGTCAATCACCACAACCTCTGAGCCTTAAAGACACAGAAAAGCAATAAAGGCAAGTGCCATAAAAATCACTTGTTATTCAAATATTCAGATATAAGCTTGCAGTCTTGTTTTTGCACGGTTGCTTTATTTTTAAAAAGGCATCTCATAAACTATGGAAGTATGGAGATGTCAATTTTATCAAAATATCAAATTACTACCAGAATGACATTAGAAGATTTTTTTTTTTTGCTGAGTGCTTGCATGAATATATCACAATGTATTTTATTTTATTTTTTTCATTGTTAATGAAAACATTTACTTTGCATTTTATACAAAACAACCTGAAATCTGCATCATGACTTGACAGTTACTGAGGGGTTTACAGGGTGTCCACCTCAACAGTGTGGTTCTAGGGATTGGGGGCCCACACACACACACACACACACACACACACACAGGCAGGAGTTCTGAGGGAAGAAGGGGGCATAGCAGGAGTGTATCTTAATCCTTTCTCAAAGAAAAGGAAGTAGAGCATTCTGAGTCACTGAAAACCTGTGCAAATGGGGCTTCTAAAACAAATACTGTACTGTGAGCTCTTGGGGAAAGGGCAGGAAAAAGACATTGATAAATAAGGGGGCATTTTCTTGAGGCAGGGAATGAGGAGGGAGACTTATTATTTTTAATTCCCTCAGCGTCAGGACCTGATATTCAAAGGAGACCATTTGAATTATTTTCCAGTTCAAAAAGAGGTGCTAATACCCTGGAACCAGATCATGAAGATATCATACTTGTTATTCCTGAGTCCCTGTTCTATGCCTCACAGCATATTAAAAGGGGTTGGGGGGAAGGTCAGAGGGTAGTGGCTTGTATTCTGTGGAAATAAAAAGCTTAATTCACATTAGGCACTGATAAAACCCAATGGCTAGGAAAAGACCGCAGCTCAGACAGACCTGCTGGAAGAGGTCTCTAGTAGGGACCAAGAGGGGAAGGTTCAGAGCATACTCAGCTTGAGGCACAGCAGATATAGAAAGTCTGGAAGGAGGTAAGTATTAAAATAGTGAGAAGCAGAACACTCTCAGACCTTAGTTTTAATGGGATAATTTTTTAAAAAAATCAAATCAAACACTGAGTGCCAATCACAACAAATGCTATGCCTTTATGGTCACCTGGTAGCATAAGAACATTGCAAGAGCATTTCCAGCTAACCAGTAGGTCTTGTTAGGAGGTGTTTTTGTGCATGGGAGAGGGGCAAGGGGCTTGGGACAGCTGACAATCCAACATAATTGCTATGGAAACAGAAAGGGTAGAGTCCTGGCGTGCTGGCCTGTTAAGGGCTGAGCAGAGTAGAAGCAAAGGCTTCTAAGTGACTGCAGATTCTCTGCAACCAGCTTTGACCCAGGGAAAGAGGAGCCAGATTCTTACTCTAGAGAAGGTGGGAGGTGGGGACCTAACCCATACCACGTGCATTAGTTCTGATCAGCCTAAGGTTGATGGGCAACTCACACCAGGAAAGGGAAGGAAACTGGTTAGGGAAGACCTCAAATGTATTATCAGTGCCTCAGACAAAATTTAATCTTAAGTATTTAAAGGTCCCCTGAGTATAACTTATTTTAAACTTAATCAGTTTTTGGTAGTCAGTTCCTGGGCACCCACCCCAGTCTCCAGTTTTACCCTGACTTGGAGTCCACAAACTTCATCAGACCATCTGTGCTCATGGACTTGGGCCTCTCAAGAGTGAAGCCAAGGGCTCAGTTCTATATGAGCTGTGTCATTATGCCCAGTGCCTGTGACACACACCCCAAACAGGACTATGTAGTAATTCATGTCCATCATGCCATAGTACTAGAGCAGCACCCCACTGTGAGCACTGACCTGCTTCAAGGAGATATTGGGTACAACTTGTACAGTTGAGCAACAGACTTAAACATGGGGTCATTAGGCAAGTGTTTCAGAGCAAACTGACAGGTATATCGTGGGTCAGTTTTCGTTAGTACTACATGGCTATACCCTGGCACAACCTATCCTGAGTTGAGTGTATTCCATATGAGTCTTGTCTGACACATCTTTGATAACTTTTCTGTAGTTGTGTTAGCCAGACAAGCACTTCCCAACTTGCCAGTCAATGTAGAGGCCCTGCTAGCCCATTAATGGCTGCTGCAAAGGACAGGTAGGGGTGCAAAAGGGCACTGCCCACCAAGTGGCTGGTTTGGGCATTAATGTTGCCACCCTCTTGGTCACTGTGGATGGTAAGGTACATGTGCATTAGTTCAGTGAACTGAGTATCAGGATAGCCTAACATGTTGGTGACATTGTGGGACCAGTCCAGCTTCGAGTCAGTGGCCCCAATCCTGCTGCCCTCCCAGTAAATTCTGGTGTATCTTTCCTCCAACACAAGGTAGCTTTGCAATCAGATCCATACAGGCTTCATAAATCAACTTTCAGCACTTGCTTTGGTTGATACCCTCTGCATATGCTTGGTCAAAGTTACTTTCACCATTGAGGGCTGTAATGGCTACTCGGAGCTGAGACATGAGGTGTAGATTGGTGGGAAAATTGTCCTAGTATAGTGACCATATGAGAAGGCAGAGCTGCCCTCTTTGCCCACTCCTTTGAGAGCCAATATAACTGTTCCTCTTGTGGGATTCATTCAGTTACCAGCAGCCAAAATAAGCCCTTGGGCAGGGGTTCTTCCCCACCCTTAGCATTGGGCAACAGTTTCTGGCATTCAGGGATACTATGGCCTTGGAAACGGATGCCCTCATCAGGACCAAAACTGATGTTTCATATCCTGATCACTTTATGCCTCTCATAGTGATACATTTATGTCCACAGTGATTTGGTCCACCACCACCATGCCATGTTGCTGCCTGAAGGTCTTAATTCTGTCCTGCTCCTTAGGTATTAAGTCAGCCAATATGTCTTTCAACTTCATGGAGGAAGCACTGGCATGCCAGGCAGCAAGAACAAGAAAAGATGCATTCTTCACTCCCAAGAGCCAGGCAGCCACAGTGAGTAAGGCCATGGCAGGCCAACTGCAGGATCTGATGGGGAGGGGAGGAGGGGAGAGAGCTGCCATAGGAACTGGAGCTGCTGCACCAACCGGTGGACAAGGTTGAAAGGAGGCATTTCACAATATATTAGGTCATTAAATATGAAATGTCCAATTTCTAATCAAAAGTGTAGTTTAACATATCTCAAACAAGAAGCAGTACAATTAATCAAAGTATGCGTCTAAACTATTGACCCTGTTTTGCCATCTTAACGGTAGCTTGTTTATGCCAGCAGCAAAGAACCCTGGAGAGCAAGTGGTGATAAAATCGCAAATCAAAGTCGTTTTCCACAGCTTGTTGAGAATTGAATATTTTTCTTTGCAAGTAGTGGTACAAAGCCTGGAAGAAGTGGTAGTCAGTTGGTGCACGTCTGGTGAATAGAGTGGATGACAGAGAGTTTCCAAGTCCAGCTTCTGTAGTTTGAGCAGTGTTGTTTGTATGACATGTGGTCCAGCATTGTCTTGCAAGAGGATTGGCCTGTCTCTATTGACCAATCTCAGCTGCTTAATCGCAAGCATCCTCATGATTTCATCCAGTTGGTTGCATTAGACGTCCACTGTAATTGATTGACCAAGGTTCATGAAGCTGTAGTGGATAATACCAGCCCTGGACCACCAAATGGATACAATTAGGTTTTTTTGATGAATATTTGGTTTTGGACTGTGTTTCAGCACTTCATCTTTATCTAACCATTGTGCCGAGTGCTTGTGATTATCAAAAAGAATCCATTTTTCATCACATGTAAAAATACAGTGTAGAAATGGTTCACCTTTATGTCATGATAGCAAAGAAAGGCAAGCTTCAAGATATTTTCTTTCTCTTCTGACTCTTATTTACTTCATGCAGAACCCATCTATCCAGCTTCTTTACCTTGCCCATTTGTTTCAAATGGTCCAATATTGTTGGAATAGTAACGTCAAACCTTGCTGCTCATTCACACGTAGGTTGAGATAGATTCACTCCCACTACAGCTGTCAGCTTATCATTATCCACCTTTTTATTTTATATTGACTGGGCTTCCAAATGTAGGCAGCCTAGTTCAGTAGATGGGGCACTAGATTGGCAATAAAGTGCTCCCAAATTCCAAGTTCAGTTCTGCTACTGATTGGCTATGTGTGGCGAGTAAACCATTTGTTTCTTTGCCTCACTCAACCCTTTGGCCTTGTGAAATATAAAAGCAGAACAAGAGTTCTACGTGGCCAGACAAGTCCTTACTGTTTAATTTGAGGAATTTGTGGCTGCAGGGCCAGTGTTTATTTAATAATAAAGCCCTCCTGGGGGAGTGCAGCAAATAGTATCTCCTCCTTGCTCCCTGCCCTCCCCTTGGCATCAAACTGTACAGCCAATTGGGGGTGGGGAACCTGCAGCCTCAAGGACACATGTGGCCCTCCAGATCCCCAAGCGTGGCCCCTGGACTGAATCCAAATTTCACATAACGAATCCGTTTTTTAAAAAGATTTGTTCAGGCCGGGCGTGGTGGCTCACGCCTGTAATCCTAGCACTCTGGGAGGCCGAGGCGGGTGGATCGCTCAAGGTCAGGAGTTCAAGACCAGCCTGAGCAAGAGTGAGACCCCGTCTCTACTAAAAATAGAAAGAAATTATATGGACAACTAAAATATATATATATACAAAAAATTAGCCTGGCATGGTGGCGCATGCCTGTAGTCCCAGCTACTCGGGAGGCTGAGGCAGGAGGATCGCTTAAGTCCAGGAGTTTGAGGTTGCTGTGAGCTAGACTGACGCCACGGCACTCACTCTAGCCCGGGCAACAAAGCAAGACTCTGTCTCAAAAAAAAAAAAAAGATGCTAGAAAGGGAGTTGCCCTCTCTGTTCTGATCTGTCCTGATGTTACAGCTATCTCAGAGTCAGAGAACTGGACTGTCCCTTCAAAGCTCATCAAGACCACCAGCTTCCCAGAGAAAAGCTTACTCATCTGAGTCTTAAGTATCTCCTGAAGAAACATTGTAGCCTCCCTTAGTGTCTTATTTTGGTCTTTTTAAATTCTTACAGCAAGAACATATTAATGTGGACTAGAAACCCACTGTGCAGTTGGGCTCATTTCCTCTTTCCTCTGGGAAGGGCGGACAGATGATCACCACCCCATGTACACCCCTAAAGTACTAAAATCTCATACCATTGTCTTTCTTTTTTTCCTTAGCTCTCACTGGGTCTATTTCCCAAAGCCTTAATTATTGTTCTTGCCCCTCTGGTGTTATGGTGAATGGTGATCCTGACACCTCCTGACCCCAAGAACTAGAGAATTCTTGGCTTTATCTTTGTATTAAGAATTTAAATGCAATGGAATGTATGAGCAGAAATAGGTCATTTTTCTTCTGCAGATCATCAGTTGCAAGATTTCATTTCATGAAAACCAATATATCAACTCTCTATTGAAAGTACATTTTTGTGAAGCATGAAAAAATTTAATCCCGAGGTCTGTAGCTGTCAGAGAAATGAATGGCTCTTCTATTTTGAAATGACTGTCAACAAATATGAGGACCGGGTATCATTTCTCTCCTTGGTGAACTGTCAAGCTTCTCTTTATGAATCTGGCATGTTCCAGGTGGCTGAAGTAGTTTCTCATTTTCAGGAACTAGTGCAAACAGTTGTTTCTCTATCTATAGCTTATAGTCCTATTGCCTAGGTCTGAAAAATATTCTGAGTTGCATAGTACTTAATGCAGAGAATTGAATAAAGTGATATTTTATACTTATTTGCAAATTATTTTATTGAGGTGAAATTCACATAACAAAATTAACCATTTTAAAGTGAGCAATTCAGTGGCATTTAGTACATTTATAATGTTGTGCAACACTATATCAAATTCCAAAATATTTTTATTGTCCCATAAAGAAATACCATACCTACCTACCACAAGGCCCTAGTAACCATCTATCTGTTTTCTGTCTCTATGAATTTACCTATTCTGGATATTTCATATAAACGGAATCATTCAATACGTGACCTTTTGTGTCTGGCCTCTTTCCACTATAGCATAATTTTTTCAAGGTTCATTCATGTTGTAGCATTCTTTTTTTACACCACAATTTGTTTATCTATTCATCCATTGATGGACATGTGGGTTGTTTCCACCTTTTGACTATCAGGAATAGTGCTGCTATAAACATTTATGTACCAGTATTTATTTGAATACCTGTTTTCAATTCTTTTGGGTATACAGAGTGGAATTGCTGGGTCATATGGTAATTTTATGTTTAACCTTTGAGAAATTCCTAAACTGTTTTCCCATATTTCTTTTTGAAAGAGAAAACCCACAGCATTAATGAAATGAACTTTTCTTTGTAAGGGAAGTACAGCCTCTGAACCTGAGAATTTTCTGAAGAATCAAAGGCATACAGTTGTTCACAAAAAAAGCATTTTAGCTAACTGACCCCTGCTCCTGGGCAAATAGAACCAAAGTACACTCTGAACAACAATAACAATAACCTCAAGCTCCATAAAATACCAGGGGAAGAAATCTCAAATCAGCTCCAAAATCCAGTTAAGTTTTTGCTGCGTTGTTTCTCTGAGACGCTTCAATCAGAACAGATGCATTGCCCATGTTCGTACTATAATTAACCTCAAACTCAATGAAGAAAATTGCTTTAAATGAAGAAGCCAATTCTGAGGAGATTTAGTCTGAGGAAAACCTGAAAAACAGTCTAAGGTTGGCAGAAGTCAGGTTTGTTCCCCTTTCTTCCTGTTGATATAAAGATCCGTACTTTGAGTATTTAATTTTAGTAAATTAAGTACTATTTAATTATCATGTAGAAAGACATCTGCCTATTTTCCCAGACACAGCTACTCTGTTATGGGTAAATTGGTATAAAGACTAATCTAATTTGCCTATTATAGAAATAGACTGGACTTTTAAAAATTCATGTCTTATGTTCAGTTTTCAGAATGTTCACATAGATATTGCCTTTTATGACATTGATATTGAAGATGCAGTGGAGCCTTGAATGATACATACTCACACCTTATCCTAGAGTGCCAGTAAAAGGCTGTAGGAAACAGTTCACCATTGCTATAACTCCATGCTTGATTAAGCTTTGCTGGTCATGGTGTGTGATGGAATTACAGCCATAACATAGTTAAGATAGAATAAATTAGAAAAAAAAAACTTTATTCTTTCTTGAAAGTTTTGTTCAAGTCACTATAATTGAGATAATGTTCCCAAATAGCACACCCAGAAAATGAGCTCATCTTTGGTGGATCCTGCCCTGTTGTAATTCAGAATTACTCCTCAGAATTACAACTATGTTATAGTCCAAGTAGCATGTTTGCCAGGGAATGAATCCTCACAGAACCCTAGCTAGCCCGTCAGAGGAACTGCTCCTTGGCTGCTAATCCACTGTGTCTATAATAGTTCAGCCCTGATCCCTGACATTATGCTGCCTGAGTCACATGCTCTTGGAGAAGATGACGTTAGGTTTAAGTAAAAAGGTTAAAAGAGGACAGGGAGGCAGGGCAGCTTGAGGCTAGGCAGATGTACTCTTAGGTCAGACAGCACAGGGACAGATTAGGCAGAACAGACTATGTGGGATCTCACTGTCTTCATAGAGAAAAAGACTTCTCCTTGAGAAAGGCTCCAAAATTCCTGAGAAGAGAGTAATGATTATGCCTGTGGAGAAACAAAATGTCCCTGAAGTGGAATTTTTGAACCCAGTTATACATAATTGGTTGTACAGAGAGGAGAAAGCCCAACACTTCAGGATGCAAACATATTCGGGAATATTTGATTCACAGAAGAATTTATATTTAAATCTTAAGTCTCAATCTCTCTTTATCCCAGGTTATAACTTTAAGATACTAGGCTGTTTAGACTCCCTAAAGTTTGATTAATATTTTCCAAGGACAGTAGAAATTATTCTTTGCATGAGAGTTGATATTCATCTTTTGGTAATTTATCTTCTTGAGCTATTATAAAACACTTAAATTACTTTTGATATTTTCAAAAAAATCTTGGGAAATGCATCTGGTCCAAGTTAATAAGTCACAGCAATATTTTTGGATGATGCCTGGGTTCACTGCCCAGGCTCCACATTATATTAGAGATTATCAGGTGATATCCTTTCAGCTGGCACACAGGGCCCTTCCTCCTCTTGCCAGAGCACAAGGCAAGTTCTTGGTAAACGTGCAAAGCTCATATGACTAATGAGAGAGTTGGTTTGGCCGCTAATGAAATTCTAAATCCCATTAAACCAAAATAGGAATCAGGGCATCATATCAACCTTGTGAAAGCCCCAAGAACTATTTCTGTTTCTAATATAGGGAAAATGAATTGCAGAACCTCAATGAAAACAAAAATCCGTAAATGTTGCCATACCCACGTATTCCCACATTCTGACACCAGCAGCAGTACCAAGGGAGTTTGTGGAAGGGAAGCCTGGTTTCTCCAGTATCAGTCTCAAAAGGTCAGGAACGTGTTTCAGCTTCCATCAGTAAACCTACTATCAATTCACCAGACATAGGGTTTACCTAACCATTTAGAAGCTATTTCTGTAACCCACATATTCCCAGCTTCTCAGTCAATGACTATAGTGGAAAATATCCTTCCATTTTATACCAAAAATATCACAATATTCTCGCCTATCAGTTCATTGACTGGAAATTCCCCTCTCTCAAAGTGCTTTTAACTATATCTGAAACTTTACTGGTACTCCCTTATATGTGCTCTAAAACAGAGCTCTCCCATGCTTCCCCTCTGGGTTTCTCAACTCATTGCTTTGACCTCCAGGAAAGCTCTGCTCTCATGGGAACAGTTCTCCCTACTTCAGCCTCAGGAAAGAGAAACTTTTTTGTTTGGTACAAAGAGGACATCCTGATAATGCTTCCTGCTTTTTAGTGGGGCTGGAACACAGACACAATACCTTTTGGGCCTAGGAATTCCTTACCTGGAATTCCTTACCAAGATATACTGGTTATTTTCTTCTATGAACTGTTGTTGTCCCTGTTGCCATTCCTGACAAAAACAGAAACTTGGTGTTGCTGCTACCCTGGGGACAGCTCACCACCAGCAGGAGCCTGCTTTAGGTTTTTCCATACCTCAAAGTCCAGAACCAAATGGATCCCTAGTCCCAAGAGAGGTGGAAGTCTCTCCTTCTACAGTCCATAGTTTCAATTTATTTCCCATATGGGGATTATCCACTTCCCCGGGTGACCGATAGTGGAAACATCCACACTCTGAAAAGAAAAGCCTACTTCCACCCAGCCAGCCAGCCATCCCAGTGGGTGCTCCTTGGCCCCAATAATGCAATCTCAACATTGTCTAATATTGAGCCATTTCCCAAAGTGAGGGTTAGTCTATTTTATCCATGGTCACTTTTTTAATACTTGTATTTTCCAGCCTTACTATTTCGTAGTTACAGGGATCTCTAGGTCCCTTAGTGTGTCAGTTAGAGTTCAGCATAGGTCGGGAAGCAGATGGCATACTTCACGTAGGCAATTGAGAGAAGTTAGTGAAAGCAATGTTTACAAGCATAGGCACATTTACAAGAAATCAGCAATAGAGTGTAGTATCTGAAGTTAGCAACAAGGAGGAGCCATTTCTGCCCAGTCTGAAATGGGAAGGGGAAGATGCATTTACCAGAACTTAGAAAGAACATGGACAGAGCTGTCTGACAAGAGTACTAGCCTTCAGTAGATAGACTGGGGCGCCCTGGCAGGGCGGGAGCTGGGGGGTAAGTACCCCAGCCTCACTTTCCTCCACCTTCAACTCTCCTGCAACAGTGCCTCTCACCCCCACCCCATTTGCCAAACCCAACCCTAAGCCAGAAGGCAAGGGCACTTGTTGATGTAGACCAAATAGATCAGCTTCCTCCAGCCAGAGCAGGGTAGAGAATGGTACAAAGTACGTCTGGAGGGGAGAAAGGTATCTAGCAAAATTAGCTATTGTGAACCTCAACAGTTTTAATTTTTTTCTCTAAATTTATTTCCTAAAAGATGTAAGAAATGTTCTTATGTTAGTGTAAGGATTCTACCAGTAAATTCACCTCGTTGTTGCCTCTTGATTTTAAAAGGTTTAAGCATGTGCCCTCTAAGTCATTGCTTTTCCAAACTCAAGAGCCCTTATCATTTTTATTTTGGTGCCTATTCAGCAGCAGCCCTTTCTCTTCAAACATTTTATTGTGCTTCTCTGCTCCTTTTGAATATCTTTCATGATTTTCTTCAGGCGCAGCAACCAAAACTATATATTCTAGAAGCATGCATCCTAAGATAAGAATAGAAGGTATGCTAATTTAATCATGAGAACTTTAAGAACAATAAAGTTAAAATAAAATTTAGAGAAATAGAAATTGCAGCAGTGTTGAAAATGGAAACAGTTTAGAGTTAGTTAGGAATTATTAGGAATTAGTACAACATGGACCATAAACTTGAAATTCATAGCAGGCCTTGGGGGAAAAGTTTACATAAATTTTAACATATTTTTGGTAGCTTGAAATTGACGCTATTTATTGGGAATATTTTGCATGGCATAATCAGATAGCACACATGAGTAGATATGTGCATGAATCTAGCCTCCAAATAAAATTTCAAATGTGATAAAAGTGGTGGGGGTGAGGGTGTAGGAAGGAAAAGGCAGATAAATCTTCCATTCTTTTTGAGAATGGATAATAATTAATTTTTTATGTTAATATGAAAATGTAGGCTTAAGTATATAAGGGCACCTGTTAGCACTATAAAGATGGGAATCAAAACTTTTTGTAACTCTATTTTTTTATTGATGCATAACAGATATACATATTTTGGGGCTCCATTGATAATTTAATACATTCATATAATTTGTAAAGATCAAATCAAGGTAGTTGGGATGTCCATCACCTTAAATATTTGTCTTTTCTCTATGCTAGAAACATTAAAATTATTCTCTTCTAACTATTTTGAAATATATAATAGATTATTGTAAACTATAGTGATCGATCAAACAGCAGGTCATATTTCTTCTATCAAAATGCACATTTGTACCCATTAATCAATCTTTCTTCATTTTCCCTCTTCCCAGCCTCTGGTAACCATCAATCTATTCTCTATCTTCATGAGATCCAGTTTTTTAGCTCCCACAGATGAGTGAGAACATGTGATGTTTATCTTTCTGTGCTTGGCTTGTTTCACTTAACCTCCAGTTCCATGCATGTTGCTGCAAATGACAGGATTTTTTTTATAGCTGAATAATATTCCATGTGTATATATGCCACATTTTCTTTATCCATTCATCCACTAATGGTTGGTTCCATATTTTGGCTATTGTGAATTGTGCTGCAGTAAACATGGGAGTGCAAATATCTCTTCAATATATTGATTTCCTTTCTTTTGCATATATATCCAGTAGTGGAATTGCTAGATCATATGGTAGTTCTATTTTTAGTTTTTTTGAGGAACCTCCATACCGTTTTCCACAGTTGCTGTACTAATTTACATTCTCACCAACAGTGTATGGGGGTTCCCCTTTCTATACATCCTCACCAACATCTGTTATTCCCTGTCTTTTTGATAAAAGCCATTTTAAATGGGGTGAGATGATATCTCATTGTGGTTTTAAGTTGCATTTCTCTGATGACCAGGGAAGTGGAGCATTTTTTCATATACCTGTTGGCCATTTGTATGTCTTCTTTTGAGAAATGTCTATTCATATCTTTTGCCCATTTTAAAAATCAGATTGTTTTCATGCTGTTGTTTGAACTCCTTATACATTCTTGTTATTAATCCCTTGTCAGATGGATAGTTTGCAAATATTTTCTTCCATTCTTTGAGTTGTCTCTTCACTTTGTTATTTGTTTCCTTTGCTGTGCAGAAGCTTTTTAGCTTGTTGTAATCCCATTTATCTATTTTCGCTTTGGTTGCCTGTACCTTTGAAGTTGTACATGAAACATCTTTGCCCAGACCAATATCTTAGAGCATTTTCCCAATGTTTTCTTCTAGTAGTTTAATAGTTTCAGGAATTATATTTAAGTCTTTTGCCTGTTTTGATTTGATTTTTGTATGTGATGAGGGATAAGGATCTAGTTTCATTCTTATGCATATGGTTATCTAGTTTTCCCAGCACCATTTATTGAAGAGGCTGTCTTTTCCTTGTTGTATGTTCTTGATATTTCTGTCAAAAATGAGTTGGCTGTAAATGCATGGATTTATAACTGGGTTATCTATTCTGTTCTATGTGTCTATGTGTCTGTTTTTATGCCAGTGCCCTGGTGGGAATCAAAACTTTTAAAACATTAGATATGAGAGAAAAGCAATTACAGAAACTCTTCCATCTATTAATAGAAATAATTAGGAAAGGAAAAAAATCTGCAACCAGACAGCATAACAAGTAGGAAACATAAATTACAACAGACATACCACATTCTTTATACATCTGTAATTCATCTTTGACTCCTCTCTCACTCACCATGTCTGTGCAGTTGACTCACTTGATTTTTCCTTGAAAAAATCTCTTGTGTCTGACCCTTTTCATTCCCACTATCACCCCTCTAGCTCTTCTAGTTCCTTGGGGCCTGTACTAATTCTGTAGCTCTAGCACAGTGTATTCAATTAATACCTCAGCCTTTACACACAGCAACTAGAGCAATCTTCATAAAGCATAACATCACACCCCTGCTCAAGAGCCTTCAGGGGCTTTCCATTTCTTACCATCTACCCTCTTACCTGGCTTTTCAGACCTTCTATAATATGACCCGAGTTAACTGTTTCATGAATTCTGAAACACATTTTTTGGAAAAAACATTTAAAATGTCTGTGAAGTCAGAGTGCATCTTATAGTTGATGGAAGTCATAGCATCTTAGATTTGATGGTTTTTTTTCCTCGTTTGCCTCGGCTCCAAGATACCTCTATTCTGTTAATAGAAAACAGGACTTCTTACTTTGCTTTGCTATGACTCATTCTTTCACAGCTCCAAACTTTTGTTTAGATATTTTCTTCCGTCTGGGTGTCTCTCTCCCCTTGCTTCCCTTCCTATATCAGCCTATAAAAATCCAGCCCATCTTTAAGGCATAGCTCAAAGTCCGCTGCCTCAATGAATGCTTTATTCACCACCTCAAATGGAAAAACCATGCCTCTGAATCCTCTCAGTTCTGTCTTTCTACCTCTAGCAACTGTTATCACATAGTTTTTCTTTAGTTTAAATACTTGTGTCCATATTGCCCTCCTAGAGTCCTGAAAATTGCTTGAGAGGAAAGCTAAAACTGTGACAGTCTGTGAAAGAACATAGGTTTGTTTCACTAATGCAAATCCAGGACATCTCAAAGAGTTTTCTTTAAAACTGGTGAAGTACTAGGATTCCAGAACTCAGCAAGAGCCCTGCTTTGAACTGCCCTCTAGAGGTAGTATATTATGAGTGAGCCAGAGAGAGACCTAAGACCCTGGATCAGTGAGAGACCCTGGATGACACTGGCGGGAATGGGGAGCTGCTGAGAGGGGCTGCTCTATAGACAGGGAGAAGCCACTGGAAAGGTCAAGCTCTGAGCAACTGTGTTGCTTAGAGATTGTCAACCTTCCACTATCCTCAGATGAGTCATTGTGATGTCTTGAGAGGGTGCAGCCGGACTAAGCAATATAACAGCTTCTCCCAGGAAATCCAGACTGGGCTGGAACTCTGGGTCACCTCCACAGGCACTTACGGGAAGACTCTGAATGTAACCCAGCCCCGTCAGAGGGTGTAGTCTGAGAAAAGAGGGCTACATGTCCATGTCATCGTGTGCAACAGATTCTTCTCTGTCACAGCTAATTCTGCACTCTCTAAGCTATACACATGAATCTTTACTGCAATACATTCATAGAGCTTTCTTTCCTTTTTTTTTTTCTCGGAAAACTTCTGTGACCACAAGAAGATAAAAACGCGAATGCCCTCTTGCTATTGTCAGGATATTCTGTGACTAAATTGGAAACAACTTGTGAAATTTCCTGCTTAGTTCCTCTTCCTAGAGCAAATGCCATTTCCTATAAGGGCCTCCCAGTTACCTGACTTGGCTATCTGACTTGACTTTCTGTAGGTAACCTCTCCAGTGTCAGTCTGTACCAACTGAGGGGTTAAATTCGAGAAGCTTGAGGTCCTGCCAGCTTCAACATTCTAACATCGGCTTGGTGCTCAACATAGCTTGCCTCCCAGACACGGAGTTTGTGCATTAATGAGTTTTAAATTCATTTTCCTCTGAGGCAAAATGGTCGGCATGATGTGATCTGGGCATGTCCCTTGAAAGCTTTCCACAGAATGTGACTTCTCTTCATGGCTTCACACCAGAACTTCATAAAGGTCACAATTGTTGAGGTGATTTTGCCAAAAGAAATTGTTTTGTCTTAGAATTTTTTCCTCATTAAAAAAGTTATAGGCCGGGCGCGGTGGCTCACGCCTGTAATCCTAGCACTCTGGGAGGCTGAGGTGGGCGGATCGTTTGAGCTCAGGAGTTCGAGACCAGCCTGAGCAAGAGCGAGACCCCATCTCTACTAAAAATAGAAAGAAACTAGCTGGACAACCAAAAATATATAGAAAAAATTATCCGGGTATGGTAGCGCATGCCTGTAGTCCCAGCTACTCGGGAGGCTGAGGCAGAAGGATTGCTTGAGCCCAGGAGTTTGAGGTTGCTGTGAGCTAGGCTGATGCCATGGCACCCTAGCCCAGGCAACAGAGGGAGACTCTATCTCAAAAAAAAAAAAAAAAGTTATAAATGTTTATTATAGAAAATGTAGACTACACAAAAAAAATTTTAAAAAGGAAATAAGAATCACTTAAATGCAATGTCTCAGACAGAGGTAGCATTAACACCATGGCGTATATGCTTATATTAATAATAATATTTATTTGCATATATAGTCAAATGATTTTTAAAATGTTTGATATAGAATTGGAATCACACTTTTCAAATGGTTTTTAGCCTGCTTTTTTCCTGTCATGATAAATGATTAACATTTTCCTTTGTCATTATGTAACAGTTCACAGAATGGACTTTGGAGCTAGCCTGTGTGAATTTGAATCTTGGCTGTGTCACTGTGTGACCTTGGTCATGTCCTTTAACTGAAATAATTACTTCAGATTCTCATCTGTAAAATGGAGATAATAATGATTCCCACTTCACAGAATTGTTGTGAATATTTCAGTGAGTCAACATTTACCAAATACTTAGAATAGTGCTGGCAGGTAGGAAGGGCTTTACAGGGCTACCTACAGCTACTATGACTACTTATACATTTTCTTCTACAGCATTGTTTTAAAGACTGGGTAGGATTACATTATTCAGATGTAGCATAATGTATTTAGTCAAGGTCTCGCTGTTGGATAATTAGAGTGTTCTACTTTCTTGGTATTATGAACAATACTGCAACAAACATCCTTCTTCTGTTGCATTTGGAACAGAACAGACTATGCACCAGGTAGGGGAAGAATGCAGTGATGGGAGATGGAAGACCTATGTTTTTCCTTCTTGGTTTTAGGCTGGGTTGGATAGGCAGAGAGGCTGTCAGTGTCTCACTTTTGCCTGAAAGGCTACTGCTCAGAAACTACTCAGACCTTCTGGCACCACCCAGTCAAATATCCTTTCTAGATTGAACCATCGTTAATCCTGTCTTCAGATTCTGGTCAGAGAAGGATCCTTGACCAGCAATGCCAGATACTTCTGGTTCTTTACCCAATTGCTGTCATAGAATGACTCAGCTCTATGGGCTTAGCTCCAGGGAAGCATTGGTGGAAATTCAGGGATGTGTAATGAGTCCCTGGAGCCTCCATTTTTTCCAGGCTGGTGGGGATAAGGTCCTTTTGGAGATGCTATGCTCTCTCTTAGGGCTGTGGTTCTTCTCTTCAACACTACTAGGGAAAAAATGAAGGGGCCTTCTGGGTTCTGAACCCCTGTCTTTAGTTATGGGAATGGTTATGATGTATTCTGGTACAATGGGAGTGGTACCCTATCTACAATTTGAGGGACTGATAGCCTTAGAGAAATTTTGTGGCTTCATGGAATAGCTTTATTCAACAAAGCTATGCCACTGCAGATGAACACTGCCCATAGGAAACCCTTGATGGGGGAACAGCAGACCACCTTCATGAGGCTGTGCTTGGGGGAGTGTGCCAAGTGCCTAGTTCTTATTGACTCTCAACTGCCACTGACTAAACCACGTGCTTGGTTTTCAGCCCCTCCTAGACAAAAGTCCGTATGCTAGAACCACAACTTCCAGATTTCTGCTTTTATTATCTTGTAGATCTCCTGGAAGGTTTTACCCACCTGCTACCTGCTGTGGGGTTCTGGATAAATATACTACTTAGAGAATTCATTTAATGTGTGGAGGCAAGAGACCTCTCCCCCAACCTCAACCATTTCCAGTCAACTGGTCATTTAACTTGGTGCCAGGGTCTGTGTTTCTGCCAAGTAGGTGGATATTCTTTTAGAATATAAGGATGAGGCCACTGACACTAAATTAAAATAGTGGTGAAATGGGCAAAACTAGTCTATATTGTTAGAAGTTAGGACAGTGGTTACCCTTGGGGTGGAAGAGGGTACAAGGGAAGCTTCTAGGGAGCTGATAACATTCTGGGCTTTGACCTGGGTGCTGGTTACATAAGTGCATTCAGTTTGTGAAATTTCAATGAACTATACACTCATGATAAGTGTACTTTTTTGTATGTGTTGTACATCAATAAAATCCTTTTTCAAGTGGGGGATATTGATTAACCAGATTAAATGCATTAAAATAAAAAGACAAAGTAGACTCACCTCTGTTAAGACTAGTAGCTCTTTCCTAGTAAGACTACCAGATTTAGCAAATAAAAATACAAAACAGGCAGTTAAATTTGAATTTGTCATATGCAATATATGGGACATGGTTATACTAAAAAAGTATTCATTGCTTATCTGAAATTCGAATATAACTGGTCATCCTACATGGCAAGACTTGATCTGGCAACTCTAATCTTAATTCTTCTGAATATGTCTCATCATCAATATAACAAAGTGAAAAAAGGATATCTATTTAATGATAAATATTAAGGATATATAGTCTTGGAAGTGAATACTGAATATGTAAATAAAGTATAGGAGACAGAGAAATGAAAGAATAAATGTTCTAGTTTTCCCTTTCTCCATTCCTCATTCATATCATACTTGTCTTCTGTTGTTCTTTGGTTTCTCATTCCCACATTCATATCAATGAAAAGAGGGAGAATAAAATAAATAAAAGAAATAAGGTAGCACAAAAATACTTTACACTTTAGTAAGTTTGAATCTGCAACTCTGTTGGTTAGTGTTTCTGGAAATGTTGCTTTTATATTTTTCTGTGTATTTCTTATTTTTCACTGAACTATTTCCTCTCTGTTGCAGTCTCTTTCAGAAGTTGGCATGTAATCTTTGACCAGATGGAAGTTGAACCCTCTTCAGCATAATCAGTGTTTTTCCTGCCTTTTCTTGTCATTAGGTTTCATAGGCTAAACTTGAAAAGGCTATTTGTTATTGATCTCAGAAAGGTCATTTTTCCCTCTCCAACAATGCTAACTAGGCTGTACCTGCTGCATTTCAACTGTATTTCTTAAACAATTGGCAGATTTGAATCAAAGCTTCAGAATTCTATCTCACTTCCTGTTCTGTGCTTCCCCTTCTCCCTCTTAAACATGAAGAAATTCTGGTACAAATTATTTAGTGCAATGAGGTTCTGTCAGTACATAGAATCAAGTCCCCAAGGTTTTGTACTTTGACACATTTACAGCACATAGAGATGGCTGGTAATAAAATGAAATTATTTCCTACTTTCCCAAAGGCTTCTAAGTCATGATTTTGTCACCAAGAGTGTCACCCACTTTATTTAGAGTAAAATTCTCAAGTCAAGAATGATTTTTAAATAGCCTTTCATTTAAACAATACTTGAGGAGAGGAAGAAGGGGAAGGGAAGGAAGTTACATCCACTTAAAAGAATGATTATAAGGTGTCTCTCAGCAACCCACATTGGGAACCACTGCGCTAAAGGCTGACCACTCTAATCTTTTCAAGTTAGTGGGTCTTCTACAATGTTGTCAACTAAAGTATATTTCTGATTGAGTCACTTCACCAATCATTGATCTACTCTAAATGACTTCAGGCAGTACTTTTTCCTAATTATCTTTCACACGATTGATTGAATTCACTGGTTATCTTGTCATGGAGACAACTCCTTTTCTTACCATAAAAGAGACGTATATAACCTTAACCCCTGTATTAATAAGTTTTACTGTTAAAATACCTTTGCTCAGAGACAGAGAGAGAGAAGAGGAGGGAAGAATGATAAAGTCTTAATGTGTACAAAGGAGGATTTAAAAATACACAAAGACAAATTAGGATGAAAGCATTGTAAATGAGGCAGAAAAACAGCATCAATTTTTACGAAACAGCATTAGCATACATACATAAATCAAGTAGCTCTGGATTTTTCATAACACCTCATAAGCATTAGGGAAAGATCCATTAATCAATAAGTGATTTATACAATTGCAGAACCTTCTGATAGTATTTTCAACTCTAATGTTCTCTGGCTGGCAAATGCAATAGTGACCTTTAACAGATAAATAAGCTCCCAGGAATGTGCTGGGTTGTTAGCAATTTCTTATGAATTACTTGCACTTGTAATCCCTAACATTGCTAACATTCAGAGGTTTCTAATATCTGTTTCCACCTACTTTTTCAACCTACCTTTGGGTCTGTCTCTATACCCCTGGGGCTGCCTAAATAGCACCTTTCCTCCTTCCTCCCTGCCTCCCCAAATCTTCCCCACTGTCCAGGCCTAGCTCAACTCGACTCCTACCACCTCCATTAAATTCTGTCTGCCTACGCTAGTCAATAGCCATCTTTTCTTTTTCCTGGCTATATTACTAAATTACTGTCTGTACCACTAATGTGGTATTTTATAACATACCAGCTTATACCATCTTCTATAATGTTTTCTTAAAGAGTTATTTAATATTCATGGTATATGAACACATCCCACCAATGTAAATATATTATTGTCTTCATTAACTAGATTATAGCCCCCTGAGATGAGGATGGTGCATACATTTTTGTATGACATCTCGGAGAGCAATGTGTACTCCCTGGTCCCTAAATAAGTATTTTCTGATGAATGAATGCATGGAAGACTACTGGAATTGGAGCTCAACCACCAGAGTTTGCATTTGCTGCTTGCTTGTCATCTATCTGACTCTGAACTAGTTATTTAATCCCTTGCCTCAGTTTCTTTATCTGTAGAATGAGGGTAATAATGGTATCTGTTTCATAGGGTTGCTTTGAGAATTGAATGACTTCATACTTGTACATTGTCTAAAACAGCTTGCTTAGCATATAGCAAGTGCTCAATAAAAGCTAATTGAATGAGACAATGAATTTCATCTAAAATCTAGAAAAAACAATGTTATATTTTCTTATCCATGGAACTGTGATAATTAGATAATATGTCATACATAAGAATGTTAAGGGAAATTAGTATATCTCTTTGATATATAAGCCATTATGTGTATATTTATTTCTAGAGATTACTTTCAGAATGAAGTTTATATTCCGTATCATTTAATTTGTATTTTTAAGGTAAAAATGATATAAGGCCTATCTAAAAGAGATTTTAGTACACTCATTTTTCTAGATATCATGTTACTTTTACATCTGAATTAATAATAATTGATGAATATTTCTGACCTCAGTTTACATTGTTTAGAAGATAGTCCTTAAAAGTGGCAATTAATTCCAGACAATATACTCTTGATGTCTGTGTTGAACTACTTTTGTATGTATATGGGTAAATTTTGAAGTAGAAGTTGACAATAACAACTTCATGATGAACTTCTTGAAAAATATTGGTTTCTAAAATTTTATCAAAACTTTAGCTTGCCTAAGTTAATTTAGCAAGTTAAAGGTTTTCTACTATTCAAGTTTATTATGATTATAAAAACAATTCTCTCTCACACTCTTACTGTCCCATACACACACAGAGAGAGAGGTGTGTGTGGGAGGGGGGAGAGAGAGAGGAAAAAAAAAGATTTCCCATAGTAATGATTTACACATATGTAAACCTTAAATCATTTCAAGTGATTTTATTTTGTTGCTCTGTGGAGACATCTGCTGGTCAAGGGTTTGTTTTATATATGTACATAAAAGACGTTCTATAAAAAAGACATCTGCACTTGAATGTTTACAGCAGGACAATTCACAGTTGCAAAGTTGTGGAATCAACCCAAGTGCCCATCAATACATGAGTGGATTAACAAAAAGCGGTATATGCATACCATGGAGTACTACTCAGCCATAAAAAACGATGGTGAACTAATACCACTTATATTATCCTGGATGAAGCTGGAGCCCATTCTTTGAAGTGAAATGTCACGAGAATGGAAAAACAAACATCACATGTACTCACCATTAAATTGGCATTAATTGATCAACACTTATGTGCACATATGGAAGTATAATAACATTCATCTGGTGTCAGGCAGGTGAGCGGGGGCGGAGGAGATGGGTAAATTCACACCAAATGGGTGCGGTGCACACTTTCTAGGGGATGGGTACACTTGCAGCTCTGACTTGGGTGGTGCAAAGGTGATGAATATATGCAACTAAAGTGTTTGTACCACCATAATATTCTGAAATTTAAAAACAAAGTTTTTCCTTGAACGTGTAAAGTCAGGATCTAATAAGATCAGTTACTCCCCATAAGGGTTACAGCTGGGAATTAGTGGCCCAGAAAAAACCTGAAGAAAATATACTTCCAGAAATAATTAATGACAGTAACTTGGTAATAGATTATAATGGAGAAAATAATCACATCTAGAAAATAATATGTCCCACATTTTGGAGAATTGTTTCATTCATTTGACAAATTTTTGTAAACTTCTTCCTGTTAATAGGATAGAAAAATACACACATGTTTTTAGCATATATTTTTTTAAAATCTGTATAGATCATACCTTTTTACTTATTAAAATTAATATAGTAAACCAAAACTTAGTTTATCAAGAAGAATAAACAAAGTTTTGGTTTACTGTATTAATGTTGTCAGTGTAGTTATTGCCAACTACATTTTTGTCACTTGTAATTACCATTTCTCCTTCAGCATCAGTATGAACTCATAGCCTTTTGCAGTCCCCGCTTGTTTCAATTGTCCATTATTTTTGTTATTACAACTTCTTTTTTGATGCTCAAACGTTCACAATCTATTCAGGGGAAGCTCCCTTGTGTAATGTCCTTTGTCCTCTAAGCACTTCTATCCTTGCATCCTGTCCAAACAACCTAATGTTTCAGATCCCCCAAATTATGGAGTCAACTACCCTCCAAGCATCCTAGTTCACTTCAATGTGTAATAGTATTAGAGACTAAAAGCTGGGTGCTAAGGATGCCCATATGAGATCTAGTTGTGAACAAAATGCTATTGTTGATGTTACTGTTGCTTACAACAGAGCTGGAGAAATATATGGTTTAACATTATGTATACACATTTATATTCCCCCATTGACATACAGTATTGCTTTCTATACCCTCCTTTTCTTGAATTATATGAGTTTTTTTCCTGTCACCATGGTATTCTCCATTCCCCTCTGTAATTTCATTTGACATCTTTGGTAGATGTTTATATTAATTACAATTTTGTTTTTAACAACTGTGCAATGGAATCATTATAGGTAAATTTTACATGTATCCATAATTATTACCTCAGAGCAATCTGCTTGAAGTTCTTGATGTGTACGGCTGAAATGCAGAAGGCCAGGGTGTTGCTGAGAGGTACTTATTGGAATGGTGTGAAAAGAGAGCCAGGAGTTCAATAGGGATTAAATACCCAGTTCTGCACAAATCACTTAACCTCATTGTGTCTCAGTTTCTTCATTTGTAAAAGTGTGATAACGATGATAATTAGCCTTTGCAGCTGAACTTAATAGTTTTAAATAAGCTTTTACAATAATTTCTCTCAAATCTATTTCACAAGAAATTATTTTACAGATCAATTAAAATAACCTATTAGAAGTGCTTTGTACAGGGTAGAATAGGCTGTACAAATAGGAGGGACAGATGTTCCACCTCCTGACTGTCCTCTGTGCATGGCTCCAGTCAGCCTAAGCCACCTGATTTGTCCTCATGGCCCCATGCTTGACCTCTTTAAACACTCATTCTGGGGTATCCACTGCTGTCTAAATGCAAAGGTGATAGGTACATACGGTAATAGGATATTGCTCACATCTGTCTTAGCTTGTCTTTTAAGTCTGTGCTAGTTGCCTTGCAATGTTGCTGTATGACTTTTATCATTGCTCCTGTGTGGTACAGTGTGCTAATAACATCCACTTGACCCCTTGGCAAGGAAGGTTGGCTAGAATCTGGCAATTTCTGAATGATATTGAGCAGTTGATTGACTTGGAATAAATAAGAATGAAATTTATTTCTTCTTCAGAGAAGAAATAAGAGAGAAAGATGGGAAAATGTTGGGTCAGGCCTTATTTTTAAAAATGCTTTTCAGTGGAGAAAACGGCTTCACTGACTCTGATGTTTAGTTTCTTGTCTGAAGTTAGAGAGTTTGATTGGATTATCTAAATTCTGTGAATGCTTCTGCTTTTTGAAAAATTTATAGAGAAAAATAAATCAGTTGTTCAGAATACTGCGAATAGTTTTTACAAAACAATTTGATTCATTCAAATTATATTCCCCCTCCCCATCCCAACACGCACCCCATTAAGAAGGCTTTGCCACTTTCTACAAAGTCCTGCAAGAGGGATATCTTAGTCCATTTTATTTTGCTATAACAGAATACCACAGACTTGATAATTTATACAGAATAGAAGTTTATTTGGCCCATGGTTCTGGCAGCTGGCAATTCCAAGAACATGGCACCAGCATCTGGCGAGGGTCATCCTATGGCAGAAGGCATCTCATGGTTAAAGAGGGTGAGAGAGAGAAGGGGAGAATGCTCAAGACAGAGAAGAATAGGGGGCCAGTAACTAACCTATTCCCACAATCCTGCAATAACTAACCTATTCCCACGATCCTGCAATAACTAATCTATTCCCACGATAATAGCACTAATCCATTCATAAGGGCAGAGCCCTCATGACCTAATCACCTTTTAAAGGCTCCCACCTCCCAATGTTGTCATATTGACAATTAAATTTCAACATGAGTTTTGGTGGGAACATTCAAACCACAGCAAGGATGAGCTTGGCCTAGAAGTAGCCATTATAAAAGAGATGGAAGAAAACACAGCTTTGCTGGGAGATGTGTTCTCTGCCTGCTACCTGCACTCTAAATTGCCTACAGATGTCACAATTGGAATCCAGTGGGGTTAAAAAATAAAGCCAGTTTCTATAACTGATATGGAAACTAATCCAAGGTACAAGGAAGGAGCATCTTTAGTCAGAGACAAAATTAGAGCTTTAGACCTTTCTCAAAAACATTTTCCCTTAAAAGTTCTCTACCAGAGAGAAGAGGGAGAGGGCCAACTCCTAGGAAAAAAAATTAGATTAAAGATGGTGTCTTCCCACAGAAGGCTATTTATTCAAAGTGCCCTGTAGCAGTGGCCATGAAGCTTAGGGCTACAGAGAACAGAGAATGCAGGCCTGCAGGTAAAAAAAAAAAAAAAATTTCAAGCTTAAAGTCTATTTCAAAACAAGCCTTTGGCTATGGTTACTTATATCTGGGATTGACAAAACTCCAACTGACTAGAAACTTACTAAGGAGGTTCATGGAAGCTGCAAAGAAATAACTGGCCCTGGCTGGCCTACAGCCAGTGACTGACTGACTATTCAGCCCCTAAGGCAATTCTTGGGCTCCTGAATTCCCTTCAAAAGGAGCTGGTTTGCAAAATCTGTACAGGAATGGAATACTCTCTACTGCCCAAATAAGATGTAGCTATGGAGAATAATGAGAAGATTGCCCCAGAGGGCAGAACCACGACTGACAGACAGATGGCTCAACCAAGGAAGTGAGTCCACTGTCAGCATGGGGTCCTCACCATTCCTGCCCAACAGGATTCTGTATGTGCTATGACCACTGACAGCTCCATATGTCATGTACATAGTGTAGTCATCCTGCTTCTTCTCCACACATGTACACTGGGAATGTTGAAGGCAGATTAACTCCATGGCTCCATGGGGAGACACACATGAACCTGACAGAGAGGACTAAAAATTACCCAAGCTGAACGCAAGAACTGGATGGGATCTGGTGGAAGGAATGATTCCCTCCAAACCAAGTGTTAAGATATATCTGACGAAAAGATTGAGTATCCATATTGGAAACCTAAAGAGTGGATTTAGACAGACTATATGTCAGGGTCAACTGCAGAAAACAGAAACTGGCTATTTTAAGCAAAGGTATTTAATACATGCAATTAGAAATTTACAAAATCTTAGGTAGGGGCAAGCTCCAGGCTAGGCTTTCAAAAATAACTCCCAGAGTGGCTCTGCTGAACTGGCCACCAGAGAATATGTCACTTCTACAACCAGCAGGAGACCATCACCAGGGATCAGATAGCTGCTGCCACCACCACCACTGCTAGCTCCAGATCCATGCTGAATCTCTTAGATGTTCATGCTCTACATCAGGCCCATCACTACCCATGAAGCTAGCAACTTGCCACTGAAATGCTGGCACAGAAAAAGCTAGTGCTTCCCTGCCTAACTGTGCTTGCCAGCAGAAAGAATCAAAAGAAACAGCAGAATGGCTTTCACCTCCATCACTTCCTCGTCCCAAACCTTGCACAAGTGCTTCTGATTAGCAAAAGCTAAATCATACAGGATCCTTTTGCTAAATCAAACAGGATCCTAGTTGAGAAAAGTAGTTTTAGCTTTCTAGCCTCTGTGGTACAAAAAAAGTACACTAAAAGGAGGGTAAAGTGACTGTTCAGTGAGCCAGTATACTTTATCCACCATGCAGGTACTATAGGTTGGTTTACTTCACACTAATTTTCAGTTCCCTTCCATTTTGCCTTCTTCTACATTAGAGACTGGAAAGGTAAAGGCTTAATCAATTCCCTATCCTCTTTTACAACTGGAGGTGCCCTTGTAAAATAGTTCTGGCCAATAGGATGTAAGCAGAAGCTTGATAAGTGGTTTTGGGAAAGTGTTGTGTTCCCTGTAAGTGGAGAACAAAGTAGCTGATGCAGCCTTTTGCCCTTCCCTTTTCTTACTGCCTAGAATGGGAATGTGATACCTGGAGGCACAGCCATCTGTTGAACATAAGATTGAAAGCCAAAAACTAAGAATGATGGAGCAGAAAGAAAAATCCTGAGTTCTTGATTACATTCAGCAACAGCAAGTACCATAGATTGCCTACCTTAAATTTCTTGTTACATATGAAAAATAAATCCTTGTTTGTTTAAACTTTATTAAGTTTTCAAATACTTGCAACCAAACACTACTAAATGATACACAGACTTTCCTGTCATAGAAAGTTTATAAAAATCAAATGATAAGCCTTGTGTGAGAATAATTTTTAAAGTGTTGAATGTTATATAAACAGGCTGAGCATAGTGGCTCACACCTGTAATCTTAGCATTCTGGGAGGCCGAGGTGGGAGGATCGCTTGAGCTCAGGAGTTTGAGACCAGCCTCAGAAAGAGCAAGACCAAGACCCCATCTCTACTAAAAATAGAAAAAATTAGCCAGGCTCGGTGGCACGTGCCTGTAGTCCCAGCTACTCAGGAGGCTGAGGCAGGAGGATCACTTGAGTCCAGGAGTTTAAGGTTGCAGTGAGCTATGATGACGCCACTCCAGTTTAGCCTGGGGGACAAAGCAAGGCTCTGTCTCAAAAAAAAAAAAAAAAAGAAAAAAAAGTTATATGAACATCTATTTTAAAGCATCTA
The DNA here is from genome assembly GCF_041146395.1 of Eulemur rufifrons. Classification (NCBI taxonomy): domain Eukaryota; kingdom Metazoa; phylum Chordata; class Mammalia; order Primates; family Lemuridae; genus Eulemur; species Eulemur rufifrons. The sequence continues at coordinate 66,062,079 of NC_091001.1, forward strand.
CCAAGAAATATTTTCAATAAAATATATACTGGCAATAGTCATGTAGATTGTAGATTTATGAACATATTTACCCTAACTATTGCTTTTCAATCCTTGCATGCCCAATTTCTATCTGGGATTATTTTCCTTCCACTGGAGAACAACCTTTCATATTTCCTTTAGTGACAAGTTCTCTCAATTTTTCTAGTAGTCTAAACATGCCCTTAGTTTACTTCATTTTGAGGGGTATCTTCACTGGGTATAGAATTCTACATTGGCATTTTGAAGATATTACTGCATTTATTCTGACTTTCATTTTTCTGTTGAGAATTCAGCTGTCAGTTTAATCTTATTGCTGTTCCTTTATAGCTTTTATTCTTTGGCTGCTTTTAAGACTTTTTTGTCTTTGATTTTTACTACTTTTGTTATGTACACAGGCATGATTTTCTTTGTATTTTTTTCTGCTTTGAATTTTTTTCTTTCTGGTTTTTCTGTTTATAGAGCTATTTTAAGTATGGTTATTTTTAAATCTTTGGCTAATAACTTTAGTATCTGGATCTTCAGTGGATAGGTTTCTATTATATTCTTTATTCTTAATTTTGGATCAAGTCTTGCCTTCTTGATGAATGTTGAGTATGAAAAATAATAGCAATAATTTGTGACCCTGAATAATGTTAGCTTCTTCCATAGAGGATTTACTTTTGCTCCGGAGGGAATTTGGCTAGCAGTAGATAACCTTAATTTAACCAAGTCTTGGAATTATTACAAGTGGCTTCAGTCCCTAAAGCAGTGATTCTCAACCCTGGGTACACATTAGAATTACATAGGAAGCTTTAAAAATATACACGTGCCTGGACTTCATTTCAGAGATCTGATTCAATTGGCCTGAAGTGAGGCATTGATTGTTGGGGGGTAGTTTTAAGGACTTTTATTTTGAAATAATCGTAGATTCACAGGAGGTTGCAAACAAATGTACTAAAGAGTTCATGTACCTGGTCTCCACAGAATGCAAACATTCCACACAGCTATAGTACAGTACCAAAACCAAGAAATTGACATTGGTGCAATCCATAGAGCTTATTAAGATTTTACTGGTTATACATGGACTTGTGTAGGAGGTATATGCGTATGTGTGTCTGTGTGAGAGTGTGTGTAGCTCTATGCAATTTTGTCACATCTGTAGCCTTCCATAACAGCCACCACAATTGAGATACTCAACTGTACCATCATTCCCAAGGTGATTCCTTAATAGCCACACCCAACCTCTCCCTTCCATTCCTAACCCTAGCAACCATTGATTTGTTCTCCATCCTTATAATTGTTCCACTATTATTATGTAAAAGGAATCATTCAGTATGTATTGTTTGAGATTGGTTCTTCTCATTCAGCATAATTTTGTAGGTATTCTTTAAACTATGGGGCATTAATATCTTTTAAAATCTTCCTAGTTAATTCTAATGTTCATCTGTGACTGTGAACCATTGCTATGAGGGCTGATCTGTTTCTGGTTCACTATTACTCCTAGAGCATAGCCTTGCAAAGTCTCAAACAAAAGTCTGAGGTATTTCTCAAGGTCACTCCTCCTTGGTGAGCTTTTCCCAGCCCAAGGATATTGCCAAAAATTCTGCTCAATTTCTCATGCACTCAGCCACACGTTTCATTTTTAGAAACAGCAATTGCCTTGAGAAAAAAGAGGACCAAATGCTGAGCTCCCTTTCTTCTTTCTTCTTTTGGATTCTTGGACCTGTAAATTCTCACTGTCTCCGTGGCTTGCTGATGCCTTTGAACACGTGGTTAATTTATATTTTGTCCATTTTATGTAATTCTTATCAATGCTAGGATTAGTTAAAAATAACCTAGCCAGCTATTGTTGGAGGTAGAACTCTACTGAATAATATTTAAGTAAATGTAAAACACTGCACCTAGGGAAAATGTATAGACCAAAGGGAATGAGTTGTAAACTGCAGGGGAAAATTGGTTGTAGAGTATCTAGTCATAAGGTTTTAATATTTGCTATAACTGAACCATAAATTTGTCTGTGTTGTATTGGTCAATGCTCTGATATTTAACTATAATTTCCATTCATTTTTTCACTAACCTACACTTAAACAAGTGATATCATTTTATATATCTGGTCTTCAAGAGGAAGATGGCTATGTTCTAAGATAAAAAGTGGCAACTGAATTCCTAAATGAATTCCTAAACGGATAGGAGAAACAATAGGCTTAAGAAACTTTTGATTTGCAAGACTTAGTCTTTGTTAAAAGAGAAAAAGATTTTCTTATAATTCCACCTAGATTTAAGTATAAAATGCCAAATTTGGAAGACTAAACATAGTTTATACTAAAAACCAAAGTAGAAAGAAGTGCATGACACTATATAGTAGCTATTTTTCTGCCCTTGCCACCCCTCCCCCTAAAAAAGGGAAATGAGAGAGTTTGAACAGAAGCAGTTATAGAGAAGATATTTTGGAACTGAAGAAAGTGTAGACTCTTTACTTTTGAACCATCCCTCCAACCTGTTCCACTATATACATGCCACCCAACTGAAGTTAAATAAAGCCCAGATAAAGAGAGAGTGATAGAAACACCCAGAGATCTTTGAGGGAATCTCAGCCAAGAAGACTGTAGAACTCACAGGGAAGCCTGGAGTTCAGTAAGTTCAGCCAGGATTCTGAGAAACTCACTGCCTGGGTGGTAGAAGAGCCCCACTGAGGGAGGTGTGTAGGCAGATGGGCCTACAAGGCACTTGGCAAAGTCTCACAATCCTGGGTAGTTCCAGAAGGCACTGAAAGTTCCTGAGTTCCCAATCGCAATTAAATAGTGATGAGAGAGCCAGAGGACAAAGGGAAGCTTGGAGTGGGGTTCAAAAGGATCCCCAAGACTAGGGCAGGTGAGAATGTTATACTCTCAGGTAGATGGAGGCTGGCACAAGGAGAAGATGCCACTTCCCCATGGCAGAACATTGGATAAGTCCCCAGAGTAACTTAGATCTCACACACACACCTGTCAAGAAGGTGGGCTGCCTCAGATCTTAGAGTTGATCAAATATTTACTTTACAAAGAATGACATTTTAAACCAAATTGAGTTAAAATGAAGAGGCAAGATTATTTTTCACCATCAAGTAAAATTAGAGTGCAAAAGCTAAATTTAATTCAGTTAAAACACAACTTTCCTGTAAATTTTAAACTATTGGAGTACTTTCTTTTTGTTGTTGTACAGCAGATCTCTAGAACTTCTTCATATTGCATAACTGAAACTTTATACTGGTTGAACAGCAACTCCCCATTTTCCCTTCTCCCTACCCCTGGCCACTACTATTCCACTCTCTGCTTCTTATGAGTTTAACTATTTTAGATACCTCATATAAGTGGAATCTTGCAGTAATTGGCCTTCTGTGACTGGCTGATTTCACTTAGCATAACGTCGTCAAGGTTCATCCGTGTTGTTGCATATGGCAGGATTTCCTTCTTTTTTAAGGCTGAACAATATTCCATTGTATGTTATACACCACACTTTCTTTATCCATAGAGAGAGGATATTTTGGAACCAAAGAAAGTATAAACTCTTCACTTTTGAACCATCCCCCCAACCCGCTCCACTATATACATGCCACCCAACTGGAGTTAAATAAAGCCCAGATGAAGACAGTGTGATAGAAACACCCAGAGATCTTTGAGGGAATCCCAGCCAAGAAGACTGTAGAACTTATAGGGAAGCCTGGAGTTCAGTAAGTTCATCCAGGATTCTGAGAAACTCACCGCCTGGGTGGTAGAAGTAGCACTATTTACAATACATGTTTATGTCATGTAGGGAAGTGCCCCTCTGTAGCTTTTTTTTTTTTTTTTTTTTTTTTTCAGGAATGTTTTGACTCTTCTGCCTTTTTCATCCCACCTGATGAACTTTGAACTGCTTTGTCAAATTTCCCAAAAACCTCTGTGAAGTTTCAATTACTATATATAAGTCTATATAGTAATCTGGGAGAAAGTTTTTTTTAAAGAAAACAAGAAAATTTTTAACCTGTTAAAGTTGCAGCCAAAGAGAAAAGGAAATATATATAATCAATCACATTGTTATTTTTATCCATGAGGAGAAAACATTTGCTTCTTAGTAACTGGATTCAGACCAATGGGGCCCTGGGACACTTGTGCATGTTTGGTTTCTGGGAAACCAGACCTGGGATCGGGAATAGGGTAGGGCTGGCCTGAGGCTTTGGGAACACAAAACAAATGGAGAAGAAGGGGCAACATTCTGGGGGAAAGTCAGACCTGGGAACCAATAAAGTAGACCCAGCCTCACATCCAACATGAACTAGGCAGAAAGGCAAATCCCGCTGCTACTGGAATTGGAAAAATGGAACAGGTTCATGAGGGCAATTGGTGAGATTACCATAGATGGGGATTCAGAGTGCCAGGCCCTTAAGGAGCTTCACCTGTGAAGAAGTTGTTACAGGGACTAAGTTTGTTGAGACACTCAGGAGGACTTTCTCAAATAAGGCTTTCTATAGGAGGTACAGATATATGGTGGAAAGTCTTTCCTTATCCTCACAGCAAATTCAGTCAATGAGTAATAGGTTTTTATAGGCTATCACTGGGGAGCGGGGCATGGAGCTGTGCTTTTCTTCCTTTTGTGGAGAGCATAGCTGACCAACAGCCTCGGGCTGCTCCCATCCAATGACTGGGCATGGTGGGGGTACTCAAGTCAGGCCAATCCTGCCCCATGGAGATTCCTTCAATGGGCAACTTTGGCTCAGGGACTCCCCATCAGCCTGGCCACAACTTGCTCAGAAGTGCAGTATCTGAGGCTGTTCCTACCCAATCTTTCTTCTTTCCCTCTCTCCTTTCACGTGTGTCAGACCTACATTGAGGTCTGAAGAGGATTCCTAACTAACCCTGCTCCCTTCTACTTATCCTTGACAGGCATTTTTCCAATAAATATCTTGCACATTGTAATCCCATCTTGGCCTCTGCGTAGAGGACTTACTATGACACAGTTGTCCAAGTGGTTTGGTAACTTAATATCTCTGCACCCTACCCCCACCCACCCACATCTACATATTTGTACATATATCAAGCGTTTATTATGTGCCTGGAGCTATGCTAATTAATTCAGTCATCATTTAATTTAATTCTTGCAAAGAAGTGTACAGTTTAAAATGGTAACTTTTAAGTTGTATGTATTTTATCACAATAATAAAATTAGAAAATCTTAGTCTCTGAAGGAAATAAAATAAGGCTTCTTGTTTAGAAGCTACATCTTTGGTAAGCTTCTCTAAAGAAGAAAAGATACTATAGTTTGCACGTTTCCTATGCCAAATATTCCTATGCCAACATCCCCAAATATGTGTTCATTGTGTTCACATGCTCTAATTTATGTAGAAATTATAAGCTCATTAAAGTAATGCTTCTCATAAAAACAAAACAAAACTGAGGACATATACTTAGATTGAACTCAGTTTTTTCTTTGTCCAAGATGAGCTGTACAAGTGTTCAGCTTTCTAATGAATCTAATGATAAAGTTCAGAATCTGCAGGAATGGCTGGACAAACAAGACTATCCAATGTCCTCCAAATAAGCTTCTTCTCTTGGACAGGGCAGTTCAATGTGAAGGCCTCTGAGAGGCACTAGAGAGCAGGTACTCCATGTCTTGCTAGGTTAGACCCCCTTTATGTAGTGATCAAACAAGTTGATGGTGCAGTTGACTTCTAATGGAACTGGAGGAGTAAAAACAATCCTTTTGCCTGGAAAAGTGTACATTCCACCTCCCCACAGAGATGGACTGAGTGCACACCGACAGAGCCAGAACTTCCTCCCAGAAAACTGCATTTATTTTAGCGTGAGAATGACCAGTTGAGTCACCAAAGTTTTTACATCCACCCAGGGCACAGTGAAGATTCTCTAAGTATAACTGAGCGAGCATATTGATTTGGGGCATTGCATTGTGTATCATGAGTATTGAGAGTGGGGATTTCATGTTTTTATTAGTGCTTGGAGATTATGTTAGTCTGGGAAGAAGGCACCAGTTTGGGATTAAATATGCAAGGACTATATTAGGGGGATCCACCTGTGACAGAAAATGAGGAGGGAGCCAGACAAGTCTGGGAGAGCCATCAGTTCACTAAGCAAGTCTGACCCTCGGTGAAGGAGAGAGGGAAGAAAGGTTGGATGGAAGCATCCTAGACTGCTGAAGTCTAAGAAAGGTTCAGCCAGGCTGTTGAGGAATCCTTAAGCCAAAGTCACCATCAGAAGATTCCTATGTCTCCCAGAAATGGGACTGCTTTAGTATTCCTACTGCATCCTGGCATTGACTAGGAGAAGCTTGTGGAAAGCATGATTTTGGAACAAATGTGATGATGGATTTCAGAGCACAGGAACTGGACCCTCCATCAATTACACTCCCTGTAGTTGGAGGTCTGGTAGGCACATTCTCCTGGCAGTCATAGGGATAGGAGAGATTTATGCCAGCAGAAGGAAGAGGATCCTAATTGCCCTCTGGGACACTCTGAGGAACTACTTTAGTCTCTCTAAAAATCTCAAAGCTCAGCCTGAGTGGGGACAGGATTAAGGGTCCAAACTGTGCACTGGGCTTCGCCTCTTTCACTCCCTTCTCTGCATAATACTGTATGTATAGCAGTGGCAACCATGCCTGTTACTGGTTCTCCAAGAGCTGAAACTTTTTGTTTTAGTCTTCCTTTTTTCTCTTTTCTTTCCTTTAGTCTTCTCTTTTCCTTTTTTTTTTTTTTTTAACTCTCTCTCTCTCATATCACACTTGTGCCTTAGATTTGTTCCCACTACCCCAGGTAATAAGAGATTGCTGACCTTTGTTACTTACAGTGTTGTTAATTCATCCAAAGTTGAGTGTGATTAATAATCTCAGGTGCCATTTCTGACCAACTCCCAGACCTTGACATAGATTGACAAATGGAAGATGGAAACATGGTCTCCAGCAACTATACGCTCTCATTCGCTTCTTTTCTCCATCTCATTTTCTCTCTTCTTCCCTGTTTTCTATACCACTTCCCCTGCACCCTTCCCCCTGCACACAATCACCCTTGGGTACTACATTCCTGTATTGCTGTATTGCTATTTTGCTGTCTCTGTAGCTTCTCCCCATGGAACCCAACCTGTCATTCAACGGCAAGAAGAAAAAAATCCAGAAGCCACCATTCCCAGTGTACTTGGTCCTGGTACTTACAGCTCCCTATAATACACCCCAGTATCCCACTTGCCCTATGTTCTAACTGTTCAAGAATCATGTAAATTCTCCATGGTGGGCCATCATTTTAATGGGTGAGCAGAGGGAAAGGAGCCATGTGGCCCAAGCCAAGCAGGCCAAACAGCACTGGGTGTGCAGTGACACCAGGTCTGCAGCAGAACTAAGGGGGAATATCTGATAACATAAAAGCCTGGCACCCTGAAAGAGCTCTCTCGGAGTCAAGATTCATAATATTACATCAAGTTAGAGCCCTTTTAAAACTATTTTCCTGTGGGTGATAGCAATGAGCCCTATGCAAATGCTCATTTCACCACCATTACAGATTGTGCTCTCTGTGGCTGAGATAGCAGAGAAATGGGAACCTTAGGATACCTATTTGTAATTTTTGTCAATAACACCTAACAATTATTATCATTTTCTTAATTACTTTGCCTCATTTAATTCTCACAGCAACCCTAAGATATAGATACCATTATCATCCCCTTTTTAAAATTGAGGAATATGAGACTTAGAGAAGACAAAATCTTCCTTGAGTTCACACAGCTAGTAACAAATCAGAATTCAAACCAGGAGTTCCATGTACTGTCATGCAAGCTCTGCACTGGACAACTCCTGGGATAACTGTTCACAGACCATGATGTGAATGGTGATCCCTGGAGTTGTATAGTGCAGGAGCCCTGACAAAGCCAGAATGCTTAAGCACATCACTGGGCTTCTGATCAAATGTTTGTTTGTTTTTTTTTTTTTGAGACAGAGTCTCACTCTGTTGCCCAGGCTAGAGTGAGTGCCGTGGCGTCAGCCTAGCTCACAGCAACCTCAAACTCCTGAGCTCAAGTGATCCTCCTGTCTCAGCCTCCCGAGTAGCTGGGACTACAGACATGCACCACCATGCCCGGCTAATTTTTTCTATATATATTTTTAGCTGTCCATATAATTTCTTTCTATTTTTAGTAGAGATGGGGTCTCGCTCTTGCTCAGGCTGGTCTCGAACTCCTGAGCTCAAACGATCCGCCCACCTCAGCCTCCCAGAGTGCTAGGATTACAGGCGTGAGCCACCGCGCCCGGCCTGATCAAATGTTTTTAACAACAGAAGAGCTTCTTAAATGTACGTAACAAGAGAATGTACTCTTTAAAAATTAAACACTGTAGTAGAATCAGATTGCTTAGATTGCATTTAAGCACATATCCATGTAGACTTTTTACTACTTTGCACTGTGCAGACTTTAGCTGCTATTTATATCCTGCCAGATTTTTATCTTCTGGAGCCCTAAAGGAAATGGGTAGATTTCAGAGAGACTAATGTTGAATCTTTCCTCCTAATATTGTACCTTAGTATGGATCTTGGAACATTGTTATGTACTGCATACCAAAAAAGAGCAAATGCGTTGCTGACCTGTGCATCCTGGAGTTTACCTAACTACTGCCAAGTTTAGAGCTTTGGGGGTAACTAGGTGCTATTGACCAGGGTCTAGCCAAAAGCATGTTGGCAGCAATTCCCAAAGCCTGTGCTTTTTCTCCCGGGAAAGGAGGGTTATTATAGAAAGCAATTAGTGTCCTTAAAATTACACCAAGCATTGATTTATGGGTGCTATGCCAAAATCAGATTTAGATCTAATTCCTACCTATTAGAGGCTGCCACAAAATGAGAAGAGATATAAACACGGGAGAGAAACAGGAGTGTATAGAAAGAAGGAGGAGAAGAAGGAGGAAGAGGTATAGAAAGTGAAGAAGGGCCGGGCGCGGTGGCTCACGCCTGTAATCCTAGCTCTCTGGGAGGCCGAGGTGGGCGGATCGTTTGAGCTCAGGAGTTCGAGACCAGCCTGAGCAAGAGCGAGACCCCATCTCTACTAAAAATAGAAAGAAATTATATGGACAGCTAAAAATATATATAGAAAAAATTAGCCGGGCATGGTGGTGCATGTCTGTAGTCCCAGCTACTCGGGAGGCTGAGACAGGAGGATCGCTTGAGCCCAGGAGTTTGAGGTTGCTGTGAGCTAGGCTGACGCCACGGCACTCACTCTAGCCTGGGCAACAGAGTGAGACTCTGTCTCAAAAAAAAAAAAAAAGAAAGTGAAGAAGAAAGAAAGAATCAAACTCCTCAGTTTGCCCTGGAAAGGCAGTGGGGGAAAAGTGTGTGATCAATCTTCTACCACTCCATCCTCACTTCATCTGTGTGATTGCCAATGGGGGAGGGAGGCACAGATACCTTGATCTGGAATCTTGTCCATGAATATACATTTACAGTATAAATAAAAATGTAATTTCACAGTTTTGATTAATACCCTGTTATTTCTAAACATACAGATTTGGATTTTCTTCTAGGGTAGACAGTTGTTCCTTTAAGGTTAGGGGAGGGGTACATTGAATGGTTCTTTAGAGTTGTGCTAAAGCCAAATCCAGAAAGACCAGGTACAGAGCAATGCAAGCTAAAATTTTCCTGCTGGTTATTGCAAAATAATTGGTTTCTGGGGCTGGCTTGGTGGCTCACAGCTGTAATCCCAGCATTTGGGGAGGCTGAAGCAGGTGGATTGCTTGAGGCCAGTAGTTTGAGACCAGCCTCGGCAACACAGCAAGACCTTTTCTCTACAATTAAAAAAAATTAGCTGAGTGTGGTGGTGTGTACCTGTAGTCCTAGCTACTCGGGAGGCTGAGACAGGAGGATCCCATGAGCTCAGATTGAAGGTTGCAGTGAGCTGTGATCATACCACTGCACTTCAACCTGGATGAAAGAGTGAGACTGTGTCTCCAAAAAAAAAAAAAAGATCTGTTTCATGTTATCTTTTCAGTTTTTCTGGGAACACTGAAACGGCAATTTTGAGACTCAGAGAATAGTGGGAAGGGGGTTACAGGAGAGAGTGAAAGTTGGCCTCAGATAAGAAGAGATGGCCAGGGTCAGCCAGGGATCCCCTGCAAAGTGGGTAGCCAGTAGGCTCTAGAAACAGAGATATCTGACATCTCATTTTGTGTCCTGTTCTGCTTATAATGGCTACCCATCTCTGTTGCCACCTCAACTACCAAAACCCTTTGAGGGACTTTTAAAATCATTACAATTTAGTATCAGATTTGGATTAGTACTCACTGCCTCAGGGAATTCATGTTTTGGAAAAAAGAGAACCAGAAAAAGGGCCCAGCATCCTGGAGAAGTACTAATCAGATAGAGAAAAGTGGGGAGTAGGAAGGAGTCCAAGGTGTGTGAACATCCCCTGGAAGCCCTAAGAAATATGCAGGAAGGGACTGGAGCATGGGGCTGGAGTTACTTTATTTGAATATTAAAGGAAGGATGCAAATAAAATCATAAAAAGATGCCATCTTACTCTAATTAGAACAGTCATTTCTAAAAAGTCAAAAAATAATAGATGTTGGTGAAAAGGAAACACTATATACTGTTGGTGGGAATGTAAATTACACCTCTATGTATATCAGTACGGAGATTCCTCAGAGGACTAAAAGTAGACCTACAATTCAATCCTGCAACCCCACTGTTGGGTATCTACCCAGAGGAAAAGAAATCATTATATCAAAAAGGTATCTGTATTGGTATGTTTATCACAGCACAATTCACAATTGCGATGATATGGAATCAACCTAAGTCCCCATCAATTGATAAGTGGATAAAGAAAATGTAGTATATACATGAGGGCTGTCCAGAAAGTATCCAGCCATGGATACGATGGAGAAAAACACCAGAAAGTTTCTGAACAGCTTTTGGGTGTGCATAATCTAACTAACCCTTGAAAAGTGCCCCCCCCCAAAAAAAAAATCCAAACAGAAACAACAATGAAACAACTGAATTCACAAACAATTATCTATTACTGTTAAAATGTTAGCAAAATATAATTTCAGAGTTCCACCTGTTTCCACCCAACCAGGTTCATTGCCTGCTGCTTAAGAGGAAGCCAATGCACTGAGACAGCAGGGGTTGCAGTAGACAAAGAGTTTGATATCACAGGGTGCCAAGTGAGGAGATGAGAGAAATTCCTCAAATCCATCTTCCAAAGAATTTTTGGGCCAGGGTTTTTAAAGATAGTTGGGTAGGCAAAGGCTAGGCCTGCTGATTGGCTGGGGATGAACTCATAGGGTAGGGAAGCAGAAATTGTCTTCTTGAACTGACTCAGTTCCTAGGTAGAGGGACACAGGACCCGTTAAGTCAGTTCCTAAGTATGGACACTGGTCTGGTTGGGGTCAGTCAGTCCACTGGAATGCAGAGTCTGGAAAATATCTCAAAGACCAGCCTTAGGTTTCACAGTGATGATGTTATCTATGGGAGTTATTAAGAAAGCTATGAATTTTATGATCATAAAGCAAGCTATGGAACAATGGCTGGTTACATGTATCTTTTTAACTATGCCTATACCTTTGCAGAGTTTAGGCCCCTGCCACAGTTCCCAACTTGCAGCCTTTTATTAATTTTATAAAGAGCAGTTTCACATCCAGAAATTGCTGGATTATTTGTTCAGGTTTTTCCAGTGACTTTGCTTGTAGTGTGAAGTACATGCCTCTCCCCAGCACCTCTGCCAGTTCTGTTCTCCCCTAGAGGGAAAGTCCATGCCAGCCTCACCCTATGGTGAATACATGGGTATGTGAGTGTCACTGGCCAAATTCTGAGATACAACCATGCCAGTGAGAGACCACACAAAAAGAAAACAAACAGACAAATTGGCTCAGGGGCCTGCACATTTTCCTAACAACTTTCCTGCTGTATACTTGACATAAACTGCACTTATTTAATGCATACAATTTAAGTTTTAACATATATATGCACTCTTGAAATCATCACTACACTCAAGATAGGGGCCCACCACTTTAATAAACATTTATGGATGTTTGCAGAAGATGGTTTCTTTTTTTTTTTTTTTTTTTTTTTTTTTTGAGACAGAGTCTCACTCTGTTGCCCAGGCTAGAGTGAGTGCCGTGGCGTCAGCCTAGCTCACAGCAACCTCAAACTCCTGAGCTCAAGCGATCCTCCTGTCTCAGCCTCCCGAGTAGCTGGGACTACAGGCATGCGCCACCATGCCCGGCTAATTTTTTCTATATATATTTTTAGCTGTCCATATAATTTCTTTCTATTTTTAGTAGAGATGGGGTCTCGCTCTTGCTCAGGCTGGTCTCGAACTCCTGAGCTCAAACGATCCGCCCACCTCGGCCTCCCAGAGTGCTAGGATTACAGGCGTGAGCCACCGCGCCCGGCCAGAAGATGGTTTCTTTTAGCCACGTATCTCATCAAATGAAATAAACTTCCTAAAAATTTTTTAACAAAAAAACATCTGCATTGTGACTATCTAAGCTGCTCTTTTTATGGGTTTGTTGAGCTCTATCTGTGGGAAATTTGACAAGATTCCAATGTTGATTTCCTTGATTCTCCAGCAGAGAATGTTTGTGAAATTGAGTGCGGACATATTCATGTGGGGTAGGATTCATGGTAAGGTTCCAACATGCTCAGCATGGGCACTCACATGTTAAGCAGATGAAAGTGATGGGGTAGAAACAGAAGGAAGTGAAAAATGCCCAGCACTGAGCAAGCTTGGCTATAGTAGGAACTTCAAAAGACCCTGGCAGCCAGGTGGTCACAGTTTGGGAGAATCAGTCATTAGCACACAGGATTAAACTGTTTCTAGCCTTAAGGCGGGAGCACAAAATTCAGTCCTGCAGAATCATTCGAGAAATGAATTCACCAAAACAGTAGGGAAGTTTGAAAAGGAATAAAGCATTTCTTTCAAAAACATACACAGGGAACCAACTCCATGTTCTCAGTCATGCATCTCTGCTTTCAGAGCTCCTCTGTTTCTGAAATACAGCAACTGGCCCTAGCAAAGAGAAATGCAAACACACAGCAGGCACTGAAACCAGCCTTCTAAATCCTAACTCCTTCCTGCTGTACAGCTCAAAAACTCTATTTGAATTTGCAGCTATTTGAGCTTTTGCATTTTAGAAGAATATCTCCAGACAGAGGACATATTTCATTTTCAGGAAATGAAAGGCATTTGATTTTCAAGGAATGAAAAAGTGTCTGAAGTGTTCTATTACTCATTTGAATAACATTAACATTCAGGAAGGATATATGTAAAGGCCCTTAGTATCTAAAATTATGTCTTCATTTTGAAACATAGAAGCTTCAGTGTAAATATCCTACCCTGAATTCCTTAGGGTGACAATCACTATGACAACACCACCACATGTTGTGCAGATGTCTGCCCCAAACCAGTAGTTGACTTTAAATCATAATTCCAAAAGATTTGCCTTCACACATAGGAAATAACACCACCAAAGCATAAACATTCTGTTTAAACCATAAAATTTTTGTTTACACCATCAGGTACCTTGGTATCTGATGCCTCCTTGTGTATGGAGAGCTCTACCTTTCCTGTCACATCAAACTTACATAGAGAATTGTCTATGCTCATCCCCTCACTCCTCCTCTAAGCCCCTCCACATCTATAATGTATGTGTACCAGCATCCTGCTATTGAAATTGTTCTTGTCAAATCTCCTAGTCACCAAATCTAATAGTTTATTTGCAGCCCGCATCTTCTTGACCTCTCTGTCACATTTGTATCATTGATCACTGCTATAGGTTGAATTGTGTCCCCCAAAATTCATACGTTGAAGTCCTGTTCAAGTCCTAACCCTCAATATCTCAGCATGTGATTTTGTGTGGACATAGGGTCACTGTAGATGTAAGTAGTTAAGATGAGGTCATGCTGGAATAGGATGGGCCCCTAATTCAATATGACTGGTGTCCTTATAAAAAGGGGAAATTTTGAGACAGACATACACAGAGTAAGGACTACGTGAAGGGACACGGGAGAATGCCATGTGAAAGCAGAGATTGGGGTGGTGCATCTACAAGCCAAGGAACACCAGATTGCCAGAAAACCATTAGAAGCTAGGAAAGAAGCCTGGGCTGGGCACAATGGCTCACATCTGTAATCCCAGTGACTCAGGAGGCTGAGGCAGGATTTCTTGAGGCCAGGAGTTTAAGACCAGCCTCGGCAACATAGTGAGACCCTGTCTCTAAAAAAAAATTGCTGTGTGTGGTGGTGTGTGCCTGTAGTCCTGGCTACTTGAGAGGCCGAGGTGGGAGGATTGCTTGAACCCAGGAGTTCAAGGCTGCAGTAAACTTCACAGCCCTGCATTCTAGCCTGGGTGACAGAGTGAGACTCCATTTAAAAAAAAGGAAGGAAATCAGCCTGGAACAGATCCTTCCCTCATAGCCTTCGTGAGGAACTAGCCTCGCCAACACCTCGATCTTGGATTTCTAACCTTGAGAACGATGACTATAAATTTCTGTTTTTTAAGCCTGCATTTCCCAATCCCTGGGCCATGGACTGGTACCAATTCATGTCCTGTTAGGAACTGGGCCACACAGCAAAAGGTGAGTGGCAGGTGAGCAAGTGAAGCTTCATCTGTATTTACAGGTGCTCCCCATAGCTCGCATCACTGCATAAGCTCCGCCTCCTGTCAGATCAGTGGCAGCATTAGATTCTTAGAGTGAACCCTACTATAAAGTGCGCATGCGAGGGATCTAGGTTGCATGTTCCTTATGAGAATCTGATGCCTGATGATCTGAGGCAGAGTTGAGTCGATGATGCTAGCACTGCGGAGAGGCTGCAAATACAGATTATCATTAGCAGAGAGATTTGTATAATCATTTCATTATATAATACAATGTAATAATAGAAATAAAGTACACAATAAATGTTATGTGCTTGAATCATCCTGAAACCATTTCTCCTCCACCCCCACCAAGTCGTGGAAAAATTATCTTGCATGAAAACAGTCCCTGGTGCCAGAAAGGCTGGGGACCACTGGAGCATGATACTTTGTTACAGCAGCCCTAGTGAACTAATACAATCACATTCCTTGAAATTCTTTTATCCTAGGGTTTCTGATAGAGAGAGCACTCTCCTTGCAGATGTACCTCCAGCTCTCTGATCATTTATTTCTTCTCAGCCCATTTAACTTCCTCCATTTACTCCCTGAATGTCTGTACTTCCTAGAATTCTGTCTTCTTCCTCTCCACGCAGAAGCAGTATAGTATAGCAGTAAGAGCATAAATCATAAATTCTGAAGTCAGATCACCTTGCTGGGTGACCTTGTAAATGTGTTAGATCACTCTGTTGATTAAGTTTCCCTACCTGCAAACCAATAGTTCCTACTTGAGAGGGTTGTTCTAAGAAGTAAATTATTTCATATATATATATATAAAGTGCTGAACATTTAAGTGCTCAGCAAACGTTTGCTATAATTATTATCATCTTTTACTTCCACATGTTCTCTCTCATAATCACAGCTTCTATTCTTGTAGTGGACATTTGTTATATCTTTTGGCCACATTGTACATTTTCTTTTTTTGAGACAGGGTTTTGCTCTGTCTCCCAGGCTAGAGTGCAGTGGCATCATGATAGCTCACTGCAACCTCAAACTCCTGTGCTCAAGCAATCCTCCTGCCTCAGCCTCCCAAAGTGCTAGGATTACAGGCATGAGCCACTGCACCTGGCCCCACACTGTACATTTAACCCCCTTCCTATTTAACCTATTTCCCATTTAACCCAGAGACCAGATTACTAGTTATATTTCCAGCCTCCCTTGCAGCTAGGATACAGGTATTTCAGTTGTACCCACATCAGACTGAGTTGGGAGCCAGTGAAGAAAGAAGGAGCTCCTCATGGAGTCCTTCTGCCACAAGTGGAAGCAGGGCCTCCAGTATCAAGGAATGAAGAAGTGTCTGAAGTGTTCTATTATTCATTTGAATAACATTAACATTGAGGAGGGATATATGTAAAGGTCCTTAGTATCTAAAATTACCAGTAGAGCTGATGGAAGCATCCAGTGTCACGTGTTGACAGTGTTGGTGGTAAAAAGTATATAAAGTAAAAGGCCATGATTACAACGTCCAATTAATTTATAACCTCTCTCCAAATGTTTTAGTCACACAACACTCAACTTAGAAATCTGTCACCCTGAACTCCACCTTCTTTCTCAAACTCTATTAGTCACCAAGTCTTATAAATCCTATCTATAAAATCTTATAACCTCCCAAATTGACACCTGTGTCCTTTCTCTGTTTTTATCGCTATGGTTCAATCTTCTCTCATCTGTCCACTTTACAGGAGATTCTCTTTCTGTTTCCTCCCTACTCCCTCAGTCCAAGCCAAGCTGGGAGCTGACCCATACCAGCATTCATTATTGCTTTCTTCCCCTACATTCTCTTCTAGTTATCTGTATCTAGTCCTAGGATAGGGAAGGAGTACTTTATGGAACTGGTTTTATAAGATTGTGTAGTTTCCAAATATGTGTTTCAAGTCTGAGCCAGAGCTCTTAAAGCATTTGGCATCTTTGTTCTCTGGTTCCTTTATAATAAAATTTTCCCAAATAATAATGATCTCGTGTTGTAGCTGCCAAGGTTGAGGGAGGGCAGTTAAAATTCATAGCCTGCTACACACAAGATACTCCCCAGAATCTTTCATCTGCAGAAAATTGCATGTGTGAAAAAAGCCCAAAAAAGCAGCCAACAGATTGCTGAGCTGAGTCATAAGCCAGGAAATGACCAAATGGAAGCGTGCATGACATAATACAGTCAGTGGGGTTATTCTCCTTGGGGTGTCTCATAACCAGTGAGCCTTTGGTCTCTCAACAAGAGTGGTATCTGTAGGGGAGAGGTTTGACAGTAAAGAGCACTGTTTTTAGACTCATGAAAGGAGATAACATTTATTGAGTACCTAATGTTGGGATGTAATTCTCCATGAATATTTTCACATTTCTGCATAATCTGAGTGGTCTGGACAAAGAATACCGGCAAATGTGGTTAAAGGATGATTTAATGCCAAACATGCCTAGGAAATTAGAGATACAGTACTGCTCTGGAGGGATTTAGAGACTTGTCTTCCCTGGAGCCATTTGCCCCTCTCTCCAGGACACATTTGCATACATTCCAGAATAAAGATGAGGTCTCTCTCTCTCTCTTTCTCTCTGTCTCTCTCTCTCTGAAAGGGATGATGGGCAGATATGCCATAAGCTCCAAGTTTCATAATTTTGTTGTTCTTCTGTGCTGCAACTCTGTTGCATGTGCAGTGCAGTATTAGGCTCTTACCATGTTGCTCTGTGGGGCTAGGGGCTTGGGGAGCCAGTGCTAAGATGCTCTGTGAGTAATAAATGGTGTGTTCTCTGATCCGGATCTCATGTTTTCTGTCAGAATGTGAATATAAGTATAAAAAGTCTGTCCTGAAAGTATCCAGCCATGTAATATGAAAAATAGAGACATCTATTGAAGAAGATACAAGATACAAGAAACATGTACATAAGACAATGACGCCTCAGTCTCCTTCAAAGTAGGCACCTTGGGATCTCACACAGTTCTCCCAGAGTCTCTTAACCTAACCCGTACACGTTCAACATTCTCATGTGTTCTGCTTGTTGCAGGCCTTCCAGAATGTGGTTCACTTTCAACACATTGTGGACCATCTTTGAAGCATTTGTGCCACACTTTTATTTGCGCTGCACTCATTGCGTCATCCCCGAAAGCCTTCTGAATCATCCAAATAGTTTCTGTGGAGGATTGTTCAAGCTTAACGCAAAATTTAATGCAGATTCATTGCTCTACTCACTCAGTCATTTTGAATGCGACAACCACATAGTACAGATGCTCATTCAACTGCATCTAGCGCCCCACTGACTGGTGCAGTGAAGTCACCATTGTTCACGCATGAGCATTACAGTCCACTCTCCCTGGCTGCCAGGTTACATCGATGTCTCACAAACCGTTCTCCTTATGTTAACAATGGCTGGATACTTTCCAGACAGGCTGCGCGCGCGCGCGCACACACACACACACACACACACACACACACACACAGACTAGGTGGCAAACCTAGCACTATCTAATTTAATCCTCAAAAAAACTTCAAGTGGTATTATTACTACCATTTTATAGACAGGAAACTAAAGTTCAGAGAGGAAGCTGTTTGCTAAAGTTAATCTGCTTGGTGGCAGAACTGGGTTTTAAATTCAGTTATTTAACACTAAGATATGTGATTTTTGTATTCTAATACTTCCTACTCTGTTATTGACTTATTGTGACACACAGGCAGTCCATCATTTGATCTCTTTATGCCTCAGTTTCTGCATATTTAACATGAAAGTATTAGATTATATGACCACTACAATCCATTCTAATTCTATCATTTTGAGATTTTTATGCTTTTCCAAACATAAAACTTGGAACTTGGAACTTTGTCTCCAAGTTTTCCCTAGAAGCCCCTTTCTCTCTGGACAGCTGTTCTACTATGGATCCCTGTGCATAACATACACACTTTTGCCCTCAAGTCTTTGTCCAGGTGTTTTTTTTCCACCTGAAAGCTCTCCTTACTTTTACTCATCAAGGTTCTGTCCATCTATCAAGGGACAGGAATCATTAATCTCTTAATGCCTTGGTGATGGCTCTCTCCATAGCACTCACTGTCTGCAATATTCTTTTGGCCTGTATTGTATTTGGCATCTATTATTTCACTTACTATTAATTTTGTTTGTTTCATAGATAACTTCAAAATACAACATCAGTGTAGCTATTTATCTCCATGGCATCTTGGATTTGAATAGGTAGTTAGGTTGACAACACAAAGTTGTAACAGAAAGAAAGTA
The DNA here is from genome assembly GCF_041146395.1 of Eulemur rufifrons. NCBI lineage: Eukaryota > Metazoa > Chordata > Mammalia > Primates > Lemuridae > Eulemur > Eulemur rufifrons. The sequence goes on from NC_091001.1 coordinate 66,080,909, forward strand.
TGTGTGTATATAAAAGATGATCAAGCAATACACATTATGAATGATAATAGAAATATCTCTTTGTCTTGTTTAAGCATTAATAACTGTAGCCAATAAGTATGTTCATTCTATCATATTTTGACAAGCATATATTAAGTCCCAATTTTTGCCATGCATTGCCCTAGATGCTAGGAAAATACTCACGAAAAATAGATGTGGTCCTGGCCTTCAAAAAGTTTAGTCTAATGAGGAGGTAGGGAGGATAGACACTAACTAAATGCTCACTGTAGAAGACAGGTCTCTAAGACAGCCCCTGAGAACCCCTCCTTCCTGATGCTCAGGCCCTTGTGTAATCCCCTTCTCTTCTGTGTGGGTTGAATTTAGTGATTCAGTTGTTTTTGTTGTTGTTGTTGTTTTTGAGACAAGGTCTCTATTGCCTGGGGCTAGAGTGCAGTGGCATCGTCATAGCTCACTGTAACCTCAAACTACTGGGCTGAAGGGATCCTCCTACCTCAGCCTCCCAAGTAGCTGGGACTTCAGGCACAAGCCATCCTACCTGGCTAATTTTTTATTTTTTGTAGAAACAGAATCTTACCATGTTGCTCAGGCTGGTCTCGAACTCCTGGCCTCAAGCTATCCTCCTGCCTTAGCTTCCCAAAGTGCTAGAATTACAGGCATGAGCCTGGCCATAATAATTTATACTTGAATATATTCTTATGTGAAGAGTTCTCATTAAATTCAACTACTAAACCTTTTAAAAAATAATACTATGTTACTAAAATGTTATTCAAAATCAAACATATTTTTATGCCTCTGAACTTTTCATTGTCTGATAACACACAAATATGTCAATGAAACACAGAAGCTGAGCATAGTTTAGAATTTGATATTTCATTTGGGGATTATTCAAGGAGATTTTGTTTTTGAGGTACCAGAATAACAATATAGGGCAGAGAAGAGAAACTGAACTAGGAGGCAGGAAGCCTGTTGGAATAGGCACTGTTGTTTTCCTCTGCTTACATCCCTTCCCTTTTCTTACAATGGCTTCACATCCATGTTCTTGGTAGAACTACTCTTCTCCTCCTTCCTGCAATTGTGTTGCAGCTACCAGTCACAAAACCCTATTTCCTTACTCTCAGGGCACACTTCAAACTAGGCTTATCAAGGCCCTTCCTTGGAATTCTTCACCCTCAAGCTGGAAAAGGGATTTCTTTTCTTTCTCTTTGGTTTGTGAATTGTAAGAATGCAACTCAGATTTACCAGTGTGGAGGCAGTGGTGTCCCAGGGACTTTGACCTTGAGCCCTTACTTAGAAATTGATCTAGGACTTTTGTAAACCTAAAAAGAGTCAATGGTAAATTTAGTGTGTACAGTGCATTATTTAAAAGCTATTTTTATTGTAGCCAGAGTTGTATCTTTGAAGATATTATTTAAGTGATTGGATTAATAAAATGGAGGGTTTTCTCTGTTCTTCAGAGCCAAAGAGAAATCGGGGTCCTAGACAACAACTAGACGATGAGAAAGTAAGCTGGTCCTACAACCTAGCCACAGAGGCTGAGGATGGAAGTGGCCATTAGAGGTCACTGTGGAAGTTCATGGGCCCATATTCAGTAGCATGCACTGTGTTCCTTTCCTAGGGCTGCCATAACAGATTACCACAAACTGGGTGACTTAAAACACAGAAATGTCTTCTCTCACAGTTCTGGAGGCCAGAAGTCCAACCTCAAGCTGTCCTCCCTCCCAAGGCTCTAGAGGAGAATCTGTAGCTTGCCTCTTCCTGCTTCTAGGGGCTACAGGCCTTCTTTGCTTCATAGCTGCAATACTCTAACCTCTGCCTCCATGGTCACATTGCCTCCTCCTCTTTGTGTGTCCATCTCCACCTGTGTTTTTGGGGTGTAATCTCCCTTTCTCTCATAAGGATACATGGGATTGCATTTAGGACCCACCTAGATAATCCAGGATAAACTCTTCCTTTCAAGATCCTTAGTTAAAATCATATCTGTAAAGACCCCTTCTCACATTCACAAATTCTGAAGATTAGGACATGTCTTTTGGGAGGCCACCCTGCAGTCCACTATATCTAGTATTAATTTTTTTCTCTTGAGCATTATAATTTATTTCTGGTATTTTGAAATTTTCAGTCAAGTGTGGTTAGACCTATTCTTGTTTTGGCAGAGGGGATTGTCCACTTGAGATGAAGTTGTCAGCAGCAGTCCAGGTAAATGTTGAAGTTAGTGACAGGAGACCTAAGGAGATGAAAGCAGTGGACCAGAGTGAGCTAGTCAGCTGAGATGATCAACAAAAAGTGGTTCCGACTTGTGGAACATGCTAGCATTTCCCAGGCATTCCCAGAACACCTGGATCAGGGAACTCAATAAATCACTGGACTTCCAGCCATGACATAGGATGGGGATGCAAACTATTGATATTTTGGCATTAAGAATTGGGATAACCCCTGACTTTGGAAACTACTAGGTTACATGTATTTCCTAAATTTTCCATAATGTTTTGATTTTATAATAAATAAGGATAAGCATTATTTTTAAGGTCTCGTTTGATTGAAATACCACACTCAATTCTTTTTTGAATAATTTCCTCTTTTGTATTCTGTGTTATCCATCCTACACAGCTATTAATATTTTCACTCACTACTAGATCCAAGTGACCTTTCTACATAGTTGATTCATAGGGCTGATTACCCCATCACAGAAATGAAGTGGAAAAGTACATGGCGGCAAAACAGCTGACATATCCCAGGAAGGACTTTCTTAAACCATTCACTCTTTTTCCAGGAATGCATTTTGAAGTGGGACAGAGGACAGAGATTATCTGGACCTTGTGTACTCTTCTTGCACTATTGCAAGATATTTATGAAGCAACTCTATTTAAATCATTTAAAACACACACTGGGATTTTTTTTTTTTTTAACCGAAAATCAGAAACAGAGTTATAATGCGAACCAAAGTTGGGGCAATGGAGTTGTAGAACATTCTGTAGAGAACAATGGGATGCCTATGAAGGCTGGACCTTAAGTTTTTTGAAGTTGAAAAATTTTCCATTTAAAAAATGGTAAGTTGTGGCTGGGCGAGGTGGCTCATGCCTGTAATCTTAGCACTTTGGGAGGCTGAGGCCAGAGAATTGCTTGAGGCCAGCCTGAGCAAGAACGAGACCCAGTCTCTACTAAAAATAGAAAAATTAGCCAGGCATGGTGGCACCCACCCATGGTCCTAAGTTCTCAGGAGGCTAAGGCAGGAGAAACACTTGAGCCCAGGAGTTTGAGGTTGCAGTGAACTATGATGATGCCACTGCACTCTAGCCTGGGCAACAGAGCAAGACCCTATCTCAAAAAAAATATAAATTGTCTTTTATCTTTTAGAATGGAAGCTAGACTTTGTCTTTGGGGCAGACCACTTAGGAAGGCAACTTTGATGGACCCTTTTTTCTTTTTTTTTTTGAGACAGAGTCTCATTCTGTTGTCCGGGCTAGAGTGCTGTGGTGTCAGCCTAGCTCACAGCAACCTCAAACTCCTGGGCTCAAGGAATCCTTCTGCCTCAGCCTCCCCAGTAGCTGGGACTACAGGCATGTGCCACCATGCCCGGCAAATTTTTTTTTTTATATATATTTTTAGTTGTCCAGCTAATTTCTTTCTATTTTTAGTAGAGATGGGTGTCACTCTTGCTCAGGCTGGTCTCGAACTCCTGAGCTCAAACAGTCCTCCCGCCTTGGCCTCCCAGAGTGCTAGGACTACAGGCGTGAGCCACCTTGCCCAGCCTGATAGACTCTTTTAATTAAGTAGATCTAAAGTAAGGTTTGTGCTCCACGAACCTAGAGGCACTTGGGTGTTGTAGATGGTAAGGGTGAACAGGTCCCTGCCAAGCAGAGGCCAGCTGCACTAGGCAGTGAACCACACTGAGGGACTCCACTCCAGCCACCCCGGCCCTTGTTTTTTCTTTATTTTGTGAAGCTTCGACATCAGGTCTTTGGCACTTACTTGGAATTCCCTTCCCCAGACAGTCTCATGGTTATTCCCTTACTTCACTCATTTCACCAAATGCCATCTTCTTGTAGAAGCCTTTCCTGACCGCTCTGTCATAAATAACCCATACCTTTCATCACTCCACCCTCTTACTCTGCTTCACTTTCCCTTACTGAACTACCTGGTAGTCTTTGTCTACTGTTTTATTGTCTGCAAATGGAAGGCAATGAGGGCAATAACAGAAGCTTTTCCTGACCACTCTGTCTTAAATAGCCCATACTTTTCATTGCTCTACTCCCTTACTCTGCTTCACTTTCCTTTACTGAACTTATACTACCTGGTGGTCTTTGTTTGCTGTTTTATTGTCTGTCCCCACCTTGAATGAAAGGCAATGAGGGCATGAGGGCAATACAGAGTCTGTTTCGTTTATTGCTGTATCTTCAGCACCTGAATAATGCTGGGCACATAGCAGGTACTCAGGAAATTTCTTTTGATGTTGCTGTTGTTATTGCTCAAGTCAGCTTTTGATCCTGACTTTGTCCTCTCAGGCTTCATTCTAGGTCTGGTCACAGGCTTCCGAGTCATTTCTGGCTAGCCGCTCTGAGCTCCTGAAGCACCTCTCAGTGTCTGTGTATTTCCTTAGCTTTGGGCCATTTCTGGCTTCCAGTCAGGTTCCATGGCCCTCTCAGCCCTCTGGTAAGCTAGGTATTTAGCCTTGGCACTTTTTGGTGCTGGGACTATTCATTCATTCTCCATAAATCTCAAGGATTTTTCATTTCTGTTACTTCCAAGCCCCCAAGCCAGCCTGCATCTGGGGCTAACCAAACCTGGTCCACTGTAGGGTTCCAGGTCTGGGGAGGGAGGAAAGCAGGACATGACCTCACTCCTCAGTGAAGCTGGGGAAGTAGACAGGTTGTTGGAGCAAGATCTTGGGATAGTGAGGCACAGTGGTCAAAGGTGCCACTTGGAATCTTCCTGTTTTCCCAGAAATGGCAATTGGAACTTACAGTAGAGAACAAAGGGCACCAAATACTCACATTCTAAGTTCAGAGAAATAGGATCTGTGGTGCCAGTCAGTTCCCCACAAGGCTTTCCAAGAGGTTCTTTTCAGCAGAACCCACACGATAATCGCCTGTCCTCTGTCAGACTAGCTTATATAAAAGGGTAAGAATTTCCATCTCTGAGAATACAGGCTACAGAGTCACTTGCACCATGTGAGTCAATGTATATACAAGGTTACTCATTGAAGTTCATAAGAAACTGGGTAAATAAATTATGGTACATACATACAATGGAATACTGTACAACTGTAAAGAAACAATGAGAAAGCTCTCCATGTATTAATAGAGAAATATCACCAAGATATATTGTTAAATTTTTAAAAAGTCTTAGAACATATGTAGTATGATACTTTCGTGTAAAAAGGTGGAAAACAAGGACTTTTATAGAGTTTGCTTCTATATGCATCAAGAATCTCTGGAAGGGCCAGGTGTGGTAGCTCATACCTGTAATCCTAGCACTCTGGAAGGCTGAGGCGGGAGGATCATTTGAACTCAGGAGTTCAGAGACCAGCCTGGACAAGAGCAAGACTCTATCTCTACTAAAAATAGAAAAAGTTAGCCCAGCATGGTGGCATGCACCTGTAGTCCAAGATATGCCAGAGGCTGAGGCAGGAGGCTCATTTGAGCCCAAGAGTTTGAGGCTGCAGTGAGCTATGATTACACTGCTGCACTCTAGCTGGGGTGTCAGAGTGAGACTCTGTCTCAAAAAAACAAAAACAAAAACAAAGAATCTCTGGAAGGATGCATGAAAACTAATAACCGTGATCACCTAAGAGTAAGGGTATGTGACCAGATAGAGGACCGAGGTAGTGGAGACCTCTCACTGCATACTTTTCAATTCTCTTTTAAGTCATGTGAATGTATTTTATATTTTAAAAATTAACTCATCTTTAAAAAAAAGAAACATAAAATGGTCATATACTGATATAGAAAGGTCTCTGAGACATATAATTAAATGAAAAAAGTATAGAAGAATGTGCAGCATGTTATCATTTAAATATATATACATATGTATATATACACACACATATATGTAGCATGTATGTATGTGTGTGTTTGTAACAATAGAATTTCTGTGGCAGAAGATAATGGTAATAGGCTTACTTCTGGAAAGGAAAATCAGATGGCTGGAGACAAGGAAGGGAGAATATGAAGGGACAGCAGTACTTACCAATGTCCCACTTGCTTCTTAACATTTCCTGGCCACTTCGTAATTGGGCAGGACCATATGCTCAGTTTGGGGCTGATGAAATGTGAGTACAAATAACATGTGCCACTTCTCAGCTGAATTGATAAAAATTCCATGAGTGATTCTCTAATCTCTCTCCCCTGACTTGGTCTGGAAACTAGAATAAGGCTGAATATTCTGTAGGACTTGAGTGGGCTCAGGCATGAGGGGCTGAGAGCAAAGGTTAGGCCTAATAGCAGCACAGTCAGCGCTCTGTATCTGTGAATTTCACATTTGCACATTCAACCAACCGTGGATGGAAAATATTTGAAAAAAATAAAAAAATAATAATAAATATACAAATTAAGAATCTAATATAGTATAACAACTGTTTATATATTAATAGTATTTACATTGTATTAGGTATTATAAGTAATCTACAGATGACTTAAAGTATATAGGCACTGCTTGGCACAGTGGCTCATGCCTGTAATCCCAGCACTTTGGGAGGTCAAGGTGGAAGAATCACTTAAGGCCAGGAGTTTGAGACTAGCCTGGGCAACATAGCAAGACCCCATCTCTACAAAAAGTAAGAAAATTTAGCCAGGCATGATGGCATGCACCTGGAGTCCCAGCTACTCAGGAGGCTGAGGCAGGAGGATTGCTTGAGCCCAGGAGTTGGAGGCTACAGTGAGCTATGATTATATCACTGCACTTCAGCTTGGGCAATGGAGCAAAACATTGTCTCTAAAAAAATTAAAAATAAATTTAAAAAAGTATATAGGAGGATGTGCATATGTTATATGCAAATACTACACCATTTTATATAACAGACTCAGCCATCCATGGATTTTGGCATCCTCAGGGGTCCTGGAACCAATCTCCTGCAGATACTGGGGGATGACCATATATACATACTTAAAGAACATGTTCCTTATTGTGGAAAATCTGTCCTTTCAGACCAAGCTCCTCTTCTGAAAGGAATAGATATACAAGGGAGTGAGGAAGGAAAAAGGCATCCATACTTACAACATGAAAAAATCCATCCTCTGATCAGTGGCTGTCTCACACTGATTGTCCACATTTTTATCTACTAATCAGTGACAAATGCCTCCAATAGCAACTTCCCTGCCCATCTAGTCCCATGATCATTTTTCAAGTGGAAAGAAAGAACTGTACCTTTTCTAGCACCAAAGACCTCTATTCTGCCACTGCTTGTACTATAATTATACAGTCTTTTTTCTCTGTGCCTCATTTTAGACAGTTTCTATTGCCTTGTCTTCAGGTTCACAGATCCTTTCTTTTCAGTGTCTAACCAGATATTTATTCTGCCCAGTGAAATTTTCATTTCAGATATAATATTTTTCATTTCTAGAAATTTCTTTTAGTTTCCCCCCCCAAGATTTTTGTTTTCCATTTACTTCTTCATTGTGTTCATGTGCTCTTTTAAATCTTTGAGCATATTTGTGTGATTTCTGATACTTCTGTTAAAGTTCTTGTCTAACTAATTTCATCATCTGTCATTTCTAGGTCTGTTTCTATCAACTGATCTTTTTTCTCTGGGTTTGGGTCACACTTTCTTTTGTCTTTGCATGTCTAGTGATTCTTATTGGATGTTGGACTTAAATTTCACATTACTTAGTGCTGGATATTGTTGTATTCCTTTAAAAACTGTTTGACTTTGACTTTGTTCTGGCAGAAAGTTATTTTCAGATTAACTTAATATTTTTCAAGCTTGCTTTTAAGAGTTTCCTTTGGGGGAGTATATCTGGAGTAGCCTTACTCTATGTCTGGTTTAGCTTCACTATTAAAGTTTGATCTATCTGGGGTCTCTACTGATTTCTCCATGTATTCAGCAAAGTCTCTCCACTCTGGCTGGTGGGAACCTGATTCAGTCCCTACCCTGTGAAAGTTTTGAGAAACATTTGGCCTACAGTGTCCTAATAGTTGCTCTTTCCCAGTTCTTTGTCCAGCCTCATGGAGTTTCACCCTTTGCATGCACAAATTGATAGCCAGCCAAAGTCTCAGAAGAACCTCTATACAGATTTCTGGATTTCTTTTCTCTATAAAGCTCCCTCCTGTCCACTCGTTATGATCTCTGTTTCCACTCAGCCAAACCACCAGGCTCTATTTTGGTTCCCCCTTCCTAAGCTGCTGCCAGGAAATTGCTTTCATGAAGAAAGCCAGAGCAACCATAGTGTTCATCTTGTTTTGTTCCCTTCTCTTGGACATCATAGTGCTGCACTATCCAGTATCTGAAAACAGTTGTTTCTTGTTTGTCTAGTTATCTAAGTTTTTATGGGGATTAGGGGAGAGTGCAGACTTGTGGTAGTTACTCCTTTAAGGGCCAGGGTCTGACATTCAAACTCCCTTATCAGGGATCATATCCATTTGTACACATTTGGCTGAGAGCAAATGGGACCAAGATTGAGAGTTTACATTGAATTGGACTTATGTTTTCCAACCAAGTACCAAGAGCAGTTTAGCTTGTAGTAAATTTGGTAAAATTTATCTTCAGAGCCAACTGCATTCCACTTCTGAATCCTTTTATCCTCAGGTTCCTGCAGTCTGTATTCTTTCTCTCTATCAAATCTTTTTCTGTTTTGTTTTGTTTTGAGACAGAGTCTCACTCTGTTGCCTGGGCTAGAGTGCCGTGGCGTCAGCCTAGCTCACAGCAACCTCAGACTCCTGGGCTCAAGCGATCCTCCTGCCTCAGCCTCCCGAGTAGCTGGGACTACAGGCATGTGCCCCCATGCCCGGCTAATTTTTCTATATATATTTTTAGCTGCCCATATAATTTCTTTCTATTTTTAGTAGAGACGGGGGTCTCAGTCTTGCTCAGGCTGGTCTCGAACTCCTGAGCTCAAACAATCTGCCCACCTCGGCCTCCCAGAGTGCTAGGATTACAGGCGTGAGCCACCGCGCCTGGCCTATCAATCTTTTTCTCAGGAAGTCTAAAACATTTTAGAAGTGATCAAGCCTTAACAGAAGAAAATGAAGCTTCAGTGCGGATAAATTTCAGCAGATGGTAGAGACTTTGAAGCAGGCGGGGGAGCCATCTGTTGGGATCCTTCCACACAGTTGCCTACTTGTAGACCAGTGACAGTCCTGATTTCAAGCAAATTAATTCTTTCCTTCTCTTTTCAAATAAAAACATACCTTTGCTTGAATTGAGATCTGCTTCAGTTGAGGGCTTTATTGTTTCTCAGTAAAAGTTCAAGTACTTGAATTTCACAAAGATTTATGAATTGCATAAGTCTTGTGACCCACCTTCACCCGGAAGTTGTGCCATCCAAGTTGCTGGATGCCAAATTCAAGCCTCCAAAGTTAGCTGGACATAGTGTGCATGCGTGTGTGTGTGTGTGTGTGTGTGTGTGTGGCAGGAGAACTTCTACTGGGCTAACGTTCTGCTCTTGTCAGAACTTCCCAGAAGCAACTCAGCAAATGTCATGCTAGTGTCCACGTGTGAAACCATCAGGCCACTTGCACCATTCAGTATGGCACTATCTGAACAAATGGCCCCTTAGAATTGCAGCATTTAACTCACTGACTGAACCAGACTGTGGGTTTAAATTATCTTTTTCTCCATATGGAGCCAATGCTTAAATTAGGCAGTTTATATCCTTGAAGAAAGTTATTATAGCTTCAGGAACACATGGCGGGATAATAAGCATATGAAAATCAGCCTGATGTAAGCCATGTGCTTCTTGAAATCTTATCCATTCTTCAAGGCTGAACTCAAATACCACTTCCTATGGAAAGTTGTGATGGTTAGTTTTACGTGTTACCGGAGTTAGGCTATAGTACTGAGTTATTTAATCAAGCACTAATCTAGATGTTGCTGTGAAGGTTATTTTGTAGGTGTGGTTAACATCTACAATCAGTTGACTTTAAGTAAAGATTATCCTCAATAATATGCATTGACCTCATTAAATCAGTTGAAGGCCTTAAGAGCAAAAACTGGTTTCTTGGAGAAGAAATTCTGTCTCAAGCCTGCAACATTAACTCTTAATTAAGTTTCCAGCCTGCCTGCCCTATGGATTTCAGACTTGTCAGCCCCCACATCACACATAGCATGAGCCAGTTTCCCAAAATAAGTCTCTCTGTGCATATATGTGTGTGCGTGTGTGTGTGTGTGTGTGTGTGTGCATGTATGTATATATAATAGAGTTTGAGAGTTTGGTTCTTTGGAAAACCCTGAGTGAAACAGAAGCCTTTTCTGACATCTCTAGCCCGAAGTGATTTCTCTTTCCTCCTGACTTGGCACTGACTATGTACTACCTTTATTTTTATGACTTCATGTCTTCTATCCCCAAATATTTATGGTATGTATTTATAACATATCCATACTTGTTAAAGGACAGAGTAAACTGCTATAATTAAGAGATTCAAAAGTATAGTGTCCTTTAAAAAAAAGAATTTGTCCCTCTGAACGTTTGGGTAAGCCATCCAGGCCGACAGGGTGGCTCTGCTCCACATGGTCAGAAAGCAACCCAGGATCCATACTGTTGTTCTGTTACCTCTAAGATTGCTGTCTTTATCTCATGCTAATCTCAAGTTTTTTTCTTGGTATTTGAGGGAGACAAATTTCCAAAGCCGCATATGTCCAAGTCCACTGGGCTACTGCCAGTTCTCCATGATCCATCTTGGCTCAAAGTATGTGTGGCCCCTGGACCAGCAGCATAAGCATCACTGAGGAACTTGTTAGAAATGTCAGTGCTCAGGCCCCAGCACGGACTTACTGAATTATAAACTCAGGTAGTGGGGCCCAGCAATCTGTGTTTCAACAAGCCCTCCAGGTGACTAACTTAAGCTAAAGTTTGAGAACTACTGTACTGAACAAATTTGGGGAAACTCCATCCCATTCCACCTTGAGCAAAGGTCTTGGAGATAACATCCAAACTGGTTACCCCAAGACTTCATTCCAGACCCACAGAAGAAGCAACAGCCTCTGCTGAGGTCTTGGCTGTACTTATCAGTGTCTCGGGGAATCTCTCTGAATCATACCTACTGGTTTCCTTCTCTTATTCCCTTTGCTTTTCCTTCCTGACCCCGGTCAGAGCCCCTCTGTCTCAGACTTGATTTGGGCGTCTCTGGCCAAACACTCTCTGTATCTGTTGCCTCGTCTGGTCTGTCTCTTTGGTTTCTGAACCAGCCTCTCCCTTGGACCCTGTCTGTTTCCCTTTTGCTCCAAGCCCTGTAACTCTTTACCGTCTCTGCTCCACCCCAGATCCTACACTTTCTGGGAAAGGGAGTTGGAATACCAGATTAATTTTTCCCCCGTTTTATTATTTTTTAAAATCAAGACACTAGGCTGCCTGATCAGGGGAAGATATTTAATGAATGATAAAGTTTAAGAAGGACAAATGTTAAGTATTTCTATGGAAAACAGTTAGGCAGTTCCTTAGAAAATTAAACATCAAGTTATGTGACCCAATGATTCTACTCCTAGGTATATATACCTGAGATGACTGAAACGTATATTCCCACAAAAACATACACAAATGTTTATAGCAGCACTATTTACAATAGCCAAAAGGTGGAAAAAAACTAAATTTCCATCAACTGATGAATGGATACACAAAATGTGGCATATACATACACTGGAATATCATTCAGCCATAACAAGGAATGAAGTTCTGTCACACATGTACCAACATGGATGAACCCTGAAAACATATTCTAAGTGAAAGAAGCTAGACACAAAGACCACATATTGTGTGATTCCATCTAAATGAAATGTCCAGAATAGGCAAATCCCCAGATACAGAAAGTAGATCAGTAGTTACCAAGGGATTGGGGAGGGGAGAATAGGGACTAACTGCTATAGGTATAGGGGTTTCTTTTGGGATGATGGAAATGTTCTAGAATTAGATAGTGGTGATAATTGTACACCATAGTGAATATACTGAAGTGTACACTTTAAAATGGTGAATTTCATGTTATATGAAGTATATCTCAATTTTTTAGATGCTAAAAAGGAAAAAAACCCCTTAAGTGTTAAGTATTAAACTTGCATCCCAAACATCAGCTGAGTTCTGGCAATTGCTGAACAGCAATCCATGTGAAAATGACTTGGGAGTTTTAGTTGACTGTATCCTAAATGAGACAACTTTGCAATCTGACTGCTGAGATTGCCTTCCTGGGAAATCAGCGCCAAGTATATTGGGGTTAGAGTGGCTAGGATAGTGAGGGAGCTTGAAACCATGTGTAATGAGAAAAACTTAGGGGGACAAGACTAAAGAATTGTCACACGAATGACAGGTTGGCCCATAGGGAAGCCCTAGATCTAGTGGCTAGATCATACAGAGAGGCAGATTTTGGCTCAAAACTCAAGAACATCCCCTCCATGATACTCTCCTTTAGGTAGATGGGCTGCTTTGACCAGCAGTGGGTCTATTTCTCTGAAAATATTCAAGCAGCTATCCGGGGGTCACTGTTGGAGAGGTTTTTAGAATGCACTCATGTCAATAAGAAGCTGGGTTACATCATTGGTTCTTAAATGGCAGTCTTCAGAGCCAAGGAAGTTGTTAGAAATATAGATTCTTGAACCTCATTCCTAGAGATCTTAATTGGCCAGGTTTCAGATGGAGCCCAAGAATCAAGATTTTTTTTCTTTTTTAATTGAATTTTTTATTTTGAGATAATTACAGATTCACATGCAGTTGTAAAAAATAATACAGAGAGAGCCTTGTACCCTTTACCCAGTTTTCCCTAATGGTTACATCTTACAAAATGTGGTACAATGTCACAATCAGAGTATTGACATTGATACAGTCAAAATACAAAAGGCTTCTATCACCAAAGGATACCTGGAGTTGCCCTTCTATAGCCACACCCACTTCTCTCTCACTCTCACCCACTCCTTAATCGCTAGAAACCACTAATCTATACTCCATGTCTATAATGTCTTCATTTTAAGAATGTTGTATAAATGGAATCTTACAGTGGGTAACCTTTTGATATTGGCATTTTTTTACTCAGCATAATCTTCTGGAGATTCATCCAGGTTGTTGCATGCATCAGTAGTTCATGCCTTTTTATTGCCAACTAGTATTCCACCGCATGGATGTGCCATAGTATGTTTAACCAATCATTCACTTGGTGAAGGATATCTAGGTTGTTTTCAGTTTGGGACTATTCTGAATAAAACTGCTATAAACACTAATGTGAAAGTTTCTATGTAAACATGAAGTTTGGATTTCTCTGAGAGTGAAACTGCTGGGTCATACAGTAGTTGCATGTTTTTTAAGAAACTACAATATTGTTTTCTATAATGACTGTGCCATTTTACATTCCTACCAGCAATGTGTAAATGACCTAGTTTCTCCACATTCTTACCAGCATTTGGTTTTGTCACTATTTTTAATTTAAGCCATTTTGTTAGATGTGTAATATTAATAATAACTCATCATGGTTTTAATTTGTATTTCTCTAGCGGCTAATGCTGTTGAATATCTTTTTATCTTCTTACTTGACATCTGTATATCCTCTGCTATGGTTTGAATGTTTGTCCCTTCTGAAACTCATGCTGAAACTTAATCCCCAAAGTAATAATGCTAAGTGAGAGGTGAGGCCTTTAGGAGGTGATTGGGTCAAGAGGGCTCTGCCCTCATGACCTCATAAATGGATTAATCCATTTATGGATTAATGGATTATTATGAGAGTGGGTTAGTTAGTTAGACCCAAGAGTGGGTCTATTATAAAAGCCAGTTTGTCTCTCAGTGTGCCCTTCTCATCCTATGATGCTGTCTACCCAATCTTCTACTTCCCAGCCTCCAGAACTGTGAGAAATAAACTTCTATTTTTTATAAGTTACCCAATCTCAAATATTCTGTTATAGATACAGAAAATGGACTAAGACATCCTCTTTGGTTAAATGTCTGTTCATGGTTTTTGCCCATTTTCTAATTGGGTTTGGATTGTTGGTTTTTGCTGTTGTGTTTTGAGAGTTCTTGTGCTGGTCTTGAGCTTCTGGGCTCAAGCAATCCTCCTGCACATCTAGGACAAAAGCACGTACCAGCATGCCCGACTGAGAGTTCTTTATATATTCTGGATACTAGTCTTTCGTTGAATATGTAGTTTTCAAATATTTTCTCCTAGTCTATGGCTTGTCTTTTCGTCCTCTTAAGATTTTTTCACAGAGAAAAAATTTTCAATTTTGATAAAGTCCAATTTGTCAATTTTTCCTCCTATGGATCATGCTTTTGATGTCAAGTCTAAGTACATTGCCTAGCTCTATATTCTGAAGATTTTTATTTCTATTTTTTTCTAAAACTTTTATGTTTCTATGTCTTACATTTAACTCTGTGATCCATTATGAGTTAATTTTTGCATAGGTATGAGGTTTAGGCTGAGGTTCATTTTGTTGCTTCTGGACATCTAATTGCTTCAGCATCATTTATTGAAAGGCTATCTTTCCTCCATTGAATTGCTTTTGAGATTTTGTCAAAAATCAGTTGAACATACTTCTCTGAGTTTATTTCTCATTTGTCTGTTCTGTTTCATTTTTCTTTGTTTACCCTCTGCTAATACTACTCAGCCTCAATTACTGCAGTTGTATAACAAGTCTTGAAATTATGTAGAATGATTCCTCCCACTTTATTCTTGTTAGTTATTCTAGTTCTTTTGACTTTCTTTATAAATTTTAGAATAATCTTGTCTATATCTACAAAAAATCACACTGGGATTTTGATAGGAATTGTATTAAATCTGTTTTCAATTTCGGGAGAATTAACACCTTTATTATTTCATATCTTCCAATCCATGGCATGGTGTAGTTCTCTATTTATTTAGATCTTCTTTGATTTCTTTCATCAGCATTGTGTAGTTTTTAGCATCCTTGTCCTATACGTGTTTTGTTAGATTTACACCTAAGTTAGATTTATACTTAAGTATCCTTTTTAATTTTGGCACCTATGTGTTCACTGCTAGTCTATATAAATACAACTTATTTTTGTACCCTGACTTTGTATGCTAAAACTTTGTTGAAATCACATATTAATTCCAGGAGAGTTTTTGTAGATCCTTTAGGATTTTCTATACAGACATTCATGTCATCTGCAAACAGGGAGATTTAATTTCTTCCTTTCCAATCTGTATGCATTCTATTTCCTTTTCTTCCTTTATTGCACTAGGTATAACATCCAGAATTGTACTGAATAAGAGTGGAGAGAACAGATATTTTTGCCTTGTTCCTGATCTTAGAGGAAAAGTGTATTAGTTTGCTAGGGCTGCCATAACAAAACGTCACAGCCTGAGTGGCTTAAACAAAAGAAATTTGCTTTCTCACCGTTCTAGAGGATGGAAGGCCAAGATTAAGGTGTTGGCAGGTTTGGTTTCATTTGAGGTCTCCATCCTTGGCTTGCAGATGGTTGCCATCTGTGGCCTCTTCACGTGGTCTTTCCTCTGCCCCTGATATCTTTCTGTGTGTCCTAATCTCCTCTGCTTATGAGAACACAAGTCAGATTGGATTAGGGCCGACTTTAACATTTTAATTTATTTATCTCTTTAAAGGCCTTGTCTCCAAATACAGGCACATTCTGAGGTACTGGGAGTTAGGCCTTCAACACATGAATGTGGGTGGGGGGATTCAGCCTATAACAGAAAATATTCATTCTTTCACCATTGAGTATAATGTAGCTCTAGGTTGTTTGTATTTGTTCTTTATAAAATTGGAAAGTTTCCCTGTATTCCTATTTTCCTGACAGTTTATTGTGAAAAAGTGTTGAATTTTGTCAAATGCCTTATCTATACCAATTGATATGATTATTGGTTTTTCATCTTCAGTTTGTTAATATGATAGATTACATTAATTGATATTCGAATATGGAAACATGCTTGCATCCCTGAAGTAAGCTCTACTTGGTCATAGTGTATATGTATACTTCTTTTTAAATATTGTTGAATTGTATTTGCTAATATTTTTTAAAGTATTTTTGCCTCTATAGTCATACTGGTCTCTAGTTTTCTTTTTGATTTTTTTTTTCTGTACTCATCTAGTTTTGCTATTGAGTAATACTAGTTTTATAAAATGAATTGAGAAGTGTTCCTCTTCTATTTTCTGGAAGAAATTGTTATGCGGGGCACTGTTAGAAAATATAAGATGTAGATCCTGCTCTTCTGGTGCTTACAATCTAGTGAAATAGGACATAGATCCATGGAAAGGAAATGGTAATAGGAGTTTAGTTTTGAAGGGAAGCAATGCTATATAGGGCAACACATGATTAGTGGCCAAATGAGTTAATTGTACCAAAAATTTCTATGGAAGTTTTGAAGATGAAGAATCACTTCAGATTGAGCTTTATAGAGATGGTGACAAATGAATGGAGTCAAAGGAGGGAGGAATGTGGATAGATGGAGGTGAAGGAGGATGGGTATTTCAAGCCTTGAAATTCTCTCTGTTAGAACTTTTTTTTTTTTTTTTTTGACAGAGTGTCGCTTTGTTGCCCTGGCTAGAGTGAGTGCCATCATGTCAGCCTAGCTCACGGCAACCTCAAACTCCTGGGCTTAAGTGATCCTCCTGCCTCAGCCTCCCGGGTAGCTGGGACTATAGGCATGTGCCACCATGCCTGGCTCATTTTTTCTATATATATTTTAGTTGGCCAGATAATTTCTTTCTATTTTTAGTAGAGACGAGGTCTCGCTCTTGCTCAGGCTGGTCTCGAACTCCTGACCTTGAGCGATCCACCCGCCTCAGCCTCCCAGAGTGCTAGGATTACAGGCGTGAGCCACTGCGCCCGGCTAGAACCTTTTTAAAGAAGCTGTTTGGGTAATTTTCTTGGATGAGCTGAGTTACCCATGACCCAACATACTGATACCAGCTTAAAACTCTTCTCTGCTCTTCATTATTTTTTCTTGCTTCCTAAATGCCCAGCCAACTGACATGGTTGGGGAAAGGGAGTGGTGGTCAAGAAATGAAAGAGGATCAGAAAACAGAGAAAATCCTCCTGGGAGACCCAATAGTGGTTGTGTTTAATTTTGCATTTTAATATGGATCAGGATGAAATAGACCCTCCACACACCATACAATTTACAACAATTTATAACAAAATGATTATCCTTCTTCTATCAAGAGTAACACATTTTAAAAGGGCTGCAGTACTCATGCTTCAAAAAGTGAACAAGGGCATACAGGAATTGTAACTAGAACCCAAGGGTATTGAATGAGAAATTGCTCCAATGTGTTGGTATCAGCATCTAAGGGATGAAGATAGGAGATAATCACTAACCATTTGACAATTGTAGTAAATAGATTCAGGAAAGAAAAAAAAAGCCTAACACCTGGGCAATTAAATTCTTAATAATAAATTGGTGATCACATTCAACTGTACTGTCTGTGTTGAAGGAAGACAATTAAGTCCATTTCTACCTTAGTTGCAGATTGTACCTCCTCTTAAGCTATTAAGTTCAAAGACGCAGTTTCCCCCCAGGAAATAAAACCTTCCAGATAAAGCTTTCCCAGTTCTCCATTCCATTCTGTGCTGGCTGAGTTTTCATTCTAAGCACTTGCTTGAGCGTCTTAGGGAATCTTCTTCTCAACAGGGCATTGGTATTTGAACAGAAAAGAAAATTGTTCCCATTTCTAACTCAAAGGTGGTGTATTTACATAAGCTCCTCTTTCATTTAAATCTGTCTTAATCCTCAAGGATTTAGTAGTTCAAATGCAAAATGCATTTCTTATAAATGGAAAAAAAAAAAACCTGAGGAGAAAGCAAAGAGTACAGATGAAGAATTTTAACAAATCATCTTTCATTTTTATTTTCAAGATATATGTCTCACCTAAGAGCAGTGTGGTTCAAGATATTTGTTTGTATTTTCCTAATAGAAAGTTGAAGTAAAAATTTGTACTTATGTACATATGAAGGGCTTCAGAACATGCCACCCCAAATATGTTGCTTTGGCATATTGATTTTTTTGAGCTAAAGGAAATTGAGAACCTCTTCTTTACCTCAACTGCCTAAAATAATGTATATATTTCCCCTTTGGTAAATGAAATTTACATTTATTAAGGAAATTTTCATTAGTAAAGGTATTTATGTGAGGAAGAGAGCTACTCCTGGAGGCAACTTTTATCACCTGAGAAACTCTTATCTGCAGAGCTTGACAACCTTTTATCGTTTTAATCTTCAACCCTTTTCTAAATTCAAGATAATTCTGAAAAATTTTATTTTGAGTTTTATAGCTGAATTGAAAGGCAGCCGGTCTATATTATCACTTCAACAAATACATTTAAACATGGTTAATTATTAGCTCTTGGGGTTGCAAGAGCATGGCCAGCGTAGATATTTTCCACCCTAGTATACAAGAACTTATTCTATGTCTGGAATGGCTTAGCTGAGAGTTAACTACAAATTTCTTCTCTGTTGAGGTATTCAAATTACCTCAGTTCTGGCCCAGAAGACCTGTTGCGAGAGCAGAAACAAGGCAAAAGCTCCTGGTTTGCATCATTTCTAAACTTATTTGTTTTTCCAGCCCTGTTTTTCTTTGGGGGACATTGGGGAAAGGCATTTTGTTTCTACAAAAAAATAAATAAATAAATAAAATAAAATTTAAATTTAACAATCTTTGTCATTAGCTCAATTCTCCAAAATAAATAAATGCACAAGTATTTTACCGGATAATTTCAAAAGTTTTTTCCACCGTCAAAATCTTTCCACGGATTTTAATTTTATTTAGGTCTTTCCATATTATCACTAATATCCTTATTTGCATTTTTTCTTTATAATCATTTTTTCTTCTACACATGGGATGCTGTGTTTAAGGAATTCCACCATATTTGCGTTCTAATACAGGAGGAGGGGAGTAGTTATATGGCCTCTTTCTACTCAAGATAAGCAAAACTGTCCACTAATCAACATTATTGGCAATACCAAAGCCACTAGAATCTTAAAATTATCTCCATTTTTTTGATATTTCTTATTATAAACTGTAAAGAGGACTCAAATGTTAACATTAGACTTACTTTTGCATGTTAAAAAGAAATCTAACCTTTATCAGGCTAAGGTGAGGGTCCAGCATGGACTAGCTCCTGCCTAACTCTCCAATTCCATTTTGAGCTCTTTCATCCCACCCTCCTCCTACCCGTCTCCCCACCTCCTCAGTTTGTATTTAGGCCTACTGGCCTTTTCTTTCTTAGAGAAGGAGGAGCTTTTCCCAGGCTTAGGACTTTTTCATTTATTATTCTCTTTGGTGGATGAGGAAGGAACTTCCCCTCCACCTTCTTATACTTTAGGTCTTAGCCTTAAATAATCAACTCTTCAGAAAGATAATAGAGAATATTCTCTAAGTGGTTTCTAGCCCCTGTTAGTTTCTTAACATTGCATTATTTCCTCGAAACAACTTATTGTAACTTATCTGTGTTGTTTATAGTATGTTCCATAAAGACAGAATTCATCAGTCTACCTGGGACTAGGACATTGCCTTGGCAAAGTGATATCCCTGTTGAATAAAAAAAGGAATGAGAGAATATTCATTCTGAGCAACTTTATTCAGGAAATGTCACAGCTTAAGCCTGAGAATATTATTATTACCAAGACAGCTTCCAGCCGGAATATGAAGTTAGTGCCATAAATCTGGCTCTATGGTGAAACAAGGAAGGTTATTCTCAGGGCCACAAAATAAGAGAAGAAACATGAGTGGAAAATCATGTAGACAAAAATCATGTGCAGAACCCAGGTTTAATGCTGTAGAGGTGGAAAGGTATGGTACCTTTCTTCACCCATTGAAAGGTAGCCTTACTAATAACCTAACAGAGGAAAATAACCTATCTAGCAGAAAGTAAGAGAAATAAACTCACAACACATAATTGCCCCTTTAAAGAAAAAACTCATCCCACAACTACCCTGTGTTTAATTAAAACACCTGTGGCCTAACTCATTATCTCTAAGAGTTGCTTGCCTTGAAGAGCCCCAAGAGGAAAGCAGGGGTGCAAATTCCCCACTTGAGTTCTCACCAGCACCAGATTGCAAAGACTCGGATAAAGTAGCCTCACAGAGAGAAAATAAAGAACACCTGCAACAGTTTTGCTGCAGCTTGTTATCAGTCTACTAAAACGGAGGAGAAAAAGGCTATTTTTACACTTTAAAACTCCAAGCAGCTTTTTCTCAGCTGCTTGACACTTTCACTCTTTCACTAGTGTGTCATGGCCACTCCCTCCCTTTTCTTTCACTCTCTCTCTGAGAAATAAACTTTATTTCTGTATATCCTAATCACTGTGTAAAAAATCTTTCTCCAACTCATGCCATGAACTTCTCGTGAGGTCTCCACCCTAGCACCCATCATGTGGGTGTGGAAGATATTCCTGTAACAAAGATAGGTTAACAAGACAAAAAGCATATCAAATTTATTTAATCAAAGTTTTATGTGACATGAGAGCCTTCAGAAATGAAGAAAGTCCCAGGGAAAACTATTTTTATGCTTAGGTTAGATGAAGAATGGATAGCTGTGTAGAAATGTGATTGGACATAGGGTATGATCTAATGGTAAGAGACTGAGGGGACAGAAACCCAGCAAGCCTTGTCTGTTTAGATTCTTCTTGGCTTCTCTGTGGAGCATTTCTAGAACCCCTCTGGAATGAGGGTCATCAAGGAGAAGGGAGAAGGGAGAGAGTGACCTTTCTAGGTTTTATAGCTTGCTTTCAGGAAAGGGGTTTTAGTTTCTATGACCCACCTTGGGGAAGAATTCTGGTTTCTATGACTGTTTTGAGGGAACAAGAAGGGCAGGAGATAGGAAGATGGGAGAAGGCCAGAGAGAGACTTTGCTTCTGAGGTTCTTTCAATCTTCTTCAGTTCAAAATACTGAGCATGCTAAACTGCCATACTTTGGGCTATCACGTTCTGAGCCCTAACAATGCCATCTCCCTTTGAGCATAAAATGATAAGAGTTCATCTAGGCTTCATTAGGAGTCAGTAAGACTAAGTGGGTGGATATAGGGGTAAAAGTTTTCCTTTTGCCCTCTGAAGGTTTGCTGAAACGAACTGAGGATGGATTAATAGTGTCACCAAACCAAACTGAGGTCTGGCCACCCAGCGCAGTAAAGCCAGACACTGAAGCCGAGAGCTGCAGTGGGAGAAAGGCGAATCTTTGTTGCTTTTTGTTTTTCATAGTCAAGTTCTTAAGCTTATATATCAAAAAGGTACTTTCTAATAAACTTTGTCCCTGGTCAACATTCCTTTAGAAATATTGTGGCTGGCTTAATCAAAGTGTTATTTTAAAACAAGGGTTTAGAAGAAAACCAATTAAAAATGTATTCAATGTACCTATTACTATAGGATCCAGAAGACTGTGGCTTTCAAAACAAACCAGATTCAACAGTGTTAAAACAAAACAAACAAACACCACCACTGGCTGGGGGCAGTGGCTCATGACTGTAATCCTAGCACTTTGGGAAGCCAAGGTGGGAGGATCAGCTTGAGCCCAGGAGTTTGAGACCAGCCTGGGCAACACAGCAAGGCCCCGTATCTACAAAAAACAGAAAATTTAGCCAGGTGGGGTGGCATGTACCGGTAGTCCCAGCTACTCGGGATGCGGGGCAGGAACATTGCTTAAGCCCAGTAGTTTGAGGTTGCAGTGAGCTATGATGAAACCACTACAGGTTTACCTGGGCAAGAGAGCAAGACCTTGTCTCAAAAACAAAAAAAAAAACCCTCCAAAAATGCTGCTATGCTTTCACGGAATTTATCCCACATATATACTTGCACATGTATGAAATAACATACTTACAAAAATAGTGCAGTATCTTTACAGTAGTAAAGATTGAAAAGAATCTACAAGTTTGTCAATAGGGGACTGGCTAAATGTACATTTGGTTTATCCATTCACTGGACTGCTACACAGTTGTTAAAATGAATAAGGTGGCCCTACACGTATCAATATAGCTCTAATATTGAAGGAAAAACACAAAGTACAGAACAGTTATAATTTATGTACAAAAAGATGATTACACGCACACATACATATTTATACATATGTACTTACACATACTTGGGTAGTGCACTGAATATTTCTGAACTGTGGAACAAAAATGGTGTTTAAATGGGAGTCAGATGAGAAAAAGACATTTCTTTTCACTCTATAATCCGTTTGCTTTTTTCTTTAATTAACTCTCAAAATAAATGTGTATTTTTTTGTTCCTGGAAGGATAAATAAAAACTTTTTTCAAGAATATTTATCCTTGGGGAAGGAAAGGGCTTTTGATTTTCATTTAACACCATTTCATTGATTGTCTAACATGTATGTGTTAGTTTTATTTAAAATATGATTTAACTGGCAGTGGAATTATAGAAAATTTTTTTCTCTTTATGCATTCTTAAAACTAATTTTTTTTTCTTTAAAAAAAAAAAAACTGTGCTGGCCATCATTCTCTGTTGTTCAGGAAACACTACCAGGGTCATCATCTGTAGAGGCCAATATTCCACTAAGGTTTAGATTTATGCAGAGTGTACCTCTTTTGGAAAGCTTTTAAATCCAACTTTAGTGGCTTAAATGTAACGCCTTTTGCCTTGTAATACCCTCACATGTCATTTCCTCAAGTTCTAGTAAAATGCTTAGGAAAGGCATAGTCTTTTCACAAATTGGCTTCTTAAAGATACAATTTCCTGGGCCCTGACTGTCCATTAAGAGAGGAGACAACAAAATGCTTTCTAAAGGTGCCAGGAGTGAACAGTGTGAAGAAATGGCATGAAGAGTGAATTAGTTTCACAATGTGAATATTGAAACACAAATCCATGCTTCAAAGGAACAGTTGGTAAGAAATTACTTGTTTCTACAAGTAAGCTAAATCTATTCACTTTTATACAGACATACTTTCTTCACATAACATTTTCTTTTTAATTCTACATGAGGCTGGGTGCAATGGCTCATGCATGGATTCCCAGCACTTTGGGAGGCCAAGGCAGGATTGCTTGAGGCCAGGAGTTTGAGACCAGCCTGGACAACATAGTGAGACCCTGCCTCTACAGAAATAAAACTAAAACTAAAACTAAAAATAAGTTAGCTGGCTGCAGTGGTGTATTCCTGTAGTTCTAGCTAGTTGAGAGGATAGGTTGGGAGGAATGCTTGAGTTCCAGGTTAAAGTAAGCTATGATTAGGCCACTGCACTCCAGCCTGGGTGAGACCCTGTCTCAAAAAAAACACACAAAAAAACCCACCAACAAAAACTACATGAAATTAGTTTTCATGCTTCCAGTTAATTACCCTTCTAAAGATATATTTGATTCTTCTTTTCTGGCTCATATAAAGTACAGAGAAGTTAATGATAGAGGAAGCCAAGAGGAAGGAGCAAAAGCATGTTTTCTTCCTCTTCAGACTTCCTGTCTCCCTCTAGTATCCTTTATTAGCAGATTTTTAACAAGGAACAGCCAGTAAAGAAATGTGGTTTGCAGAATTCCAGGCCCAGTGTCACAAGAATATAGGAGGATCTGTTTGGAACTGAAAGAGGATAACTTAACAAATAGTGCACGTTCATACTTTCTTTATACAAAATTTTATTAATCCATATGAAATCTTATTTTTATGCTTCTAATAGTATTAATGGTTCTAAAGGAACTCTTGTTTTTTCGAGATCATATGCAATATGAGATAGGTAATTTTAAATAACAAATCTAACCAATAAGTATGCGAGCATCCATGAAGAGTACATTAGGCTCTGAGAAATTTATGATATTAAGAGTCTATTATGTGTGAACAATGTGTTAAACACAAGATGAAAAGACAGACAACGCCTTATGCCCTCATGGATTTTGGGGAAAAAAGGCTACTTTTTTCTGTCTATACTGTCCCTGAAAATCAAAATCCAGATCTAATTAACAGATAATTCTGATTAAAAACTCAACACTTAAAACCCACTGAATCTTAAAAAAATCTTTAAAAGCTATTAACTTCAGTATGGTTATAAGAAAGAACAATGATATACTCTGGTTTCTCTTCAGATGGTATAAATCTTTCGCTTTTTACTAAAAAAGCAACAATACGGAGAACCACTTCTTTATTTAAAGTAAGATAGAATTTATAGGTCTCTAATACTAGCAGAATAATAAAAGGCTATTTTTTAAAATAACATTATGTTTCTAGTAATAAGCTTAGATTGGGAACTACTAACACTAACATACATATCTGGGGCATTTACTGGTTATGAAATGTAAATGATTACTTTTCTGTTAAAGAGTAATACTCAAGGGAAGACTTATTGCCATTTTTTCCTATTACGAATATGTTCTAATTTCATCCAATGGCATAAAACTGTTAACAGAGTATTATCTGCAACCTACTCAACAGCTAATCTTAAAATCAAATTATCTACAAAGTATGAACTAACCTTTAAGATTTAAAAAAATATGGTATCAATAAATATTTGCCTAATGTAGGCAATACTTAAAATATATCCTGAAACAGATTCATTCATTATCATAAGGTGGGTTTCCCTATTCGATTTAAATATAAGAAATTTATGTTTTACCTTTGTAACATTTTCTAGCTTTACTGCCTTTCCCTGATTTAAAAAAAAAAAAAAAAAAAAAAAATCAAAACCCCTTAGGTAGGCTGGGAAACACAAGTTCATTTTCTGAATAGACACTAAATATTAGCTAGAAATTAGAGTCTGAGTCACTTTCATTTGAATATATATTTATTTAGAATGCAACACTAACAGCATGATGATGAACTGTCACAAATCTGTACCAAGAAGCACACAATCTTAAAATGTGTTGTTTTTCACACGTAATTTAAGTATAGCATTATTATTATTTGGTACTAGACTTAAAGACGACATTTAGATTCTTCAGCTTTGGAGCATTTAGTAACATCAAAATGATTGTCTAGTCAGGCAGAGGAAAGAAACTCAAAAGCAGTTTCTTTTTCTTCTGCCAGTTCCTTTGCAGTAAGATCCATCTTCTCACGTGAGAAATCATTAATAGGGAGACCTTCAACAAACTTCCAGGTCTTATTCTGTTTGAAAATAATTGCAAATAAGAGATTTACAATTAAACTAGAGCTGATCTTCCAGCAAGCAACAACTTAGCTTGAACTTGTATCTAGACGTATACCTGTTTTAAGTCTGATTCTAAAGAAGTAAATCAAAATCCAGATCTTAATTAACAAATAATTCTGATTAAAAACTTAACACTTGAACTTGAAACCCACCAAATCTTAAAAAAATCTTTAAAAGCTATTAACTTCAGCACAATATACTTTGGTTTCTCTTCAGATCATATAAATTTTTAGCCTTTTACTAAAAAAGAGCAAAAATACCAAGAACCATTGCTTTATTTAGAAATAAGATAGTATTTATAGGTCTCTAATACTAGCAGCATAAAAATATAATGTGTGTAGTGGGAAGAGTTGAATCTTCCTTTCCAAATTAATTTCAATCTTTTAATGATATGAAGTTGTAATACACACAATTTTAAAGCTTGAAAAAAAGGTTTAATTTAGTAAAGGAACATCCTTCTAGACTATGTATACCATTCTTAAGAAAAATATATAACTACTTTCCCACAGAAGGGAAATAACTCCAAAATACACCTTACCTTGATTACGACAGGGAATGAGTAGAGCAGATCATCGGGAACACCATAGGAGTTGCCATCAGAGATAACACCCATGGATACAAACTCTCCCTAAAAATAACAATGTTTTACATTCTTATGGTGCAGAGGGATTGCTTTATACAACCAGCACATGAACTGACATAAATCAAACCAGGTCGACATTTTCTTACTATGTGCACAACTTCATTATTGTATAAGGAATTGTCACCAGCACCAGGCACTTCCATGACAAGACAACTTTAATGGATATTATTTCATTCCATTGTTCCAAATCTTATGTGAAATAGGCCAAAGAAACTTAATTCTCATTTTAAAATGAAGAAGCTGTGGCCCAATATCAGTCTTAAGAAGAAAAAAGGTCACCCCCACCATGTGTCAGGCATTATATTGTATATTTCCATATATAATCTCATTTAACCTTCAACAACCCTGTGTGGTAAATGTCATGTAAAAGATGACAATAGCTCAAAAAGGTTAAGAAACTGCCAAGGTTACTCAACTAGTAGGCAGCTGAACTGGGAAATGAACCTAATCCAACTGTTAAGGCTATGCTCTTTTTACATTATAGCATCAGGGGACAAAAATCAAAAAGAGTGACCTGTAAATCACTGAGTCCTCACCTCTGGGGTTCCAAACCAGATGTCCCTGACGTGGTCAGCGATGGCTTTCGCAGCAGACATTGCACTGGATAGTTTTCGAGCCTTGATGACAGCAGCACCACGCTGCTGCACAGTCTGGGATGGGGCAGGCAAAGGTAGCAGTATTACTTGACAATGACAGCAAAATTTTCATCAATTCCAAGTTGACCCCGAGGTGAATGGCTGCTACCACTTAATGTGTACCCAGTGCTGGCCCCACTCACCTAATTCAGTTATAAGCACCAGTCTTTTTGAAAAGAGAAAACTACACATCCCCATAGAACATTCTCCATACTTCACACAAAGAAATGGACCTTGTTATAAAGATAACCAGATGACTAGAGGGTACTCTAGTTTTTCCCACTTTGACAATCAATCTCAACTGCTGATCAGATCGGATCATGACTGGCTTAGTACGATCACAGAAGAAAGTACACCACCATCAGAGAGATTGGGAAAGGCCTGCTCTTCTTGAGGTTTCCCCTCACACCCCTGGGAAAGACACACAGATCAGAAAATGTTATGTGTCTCACAAGAGTTCTTTATGCTTGGCTGGTAAGGGGGCTCACAGATTTTTCTTACCGTGATGAATTCTCCCTTGAGCCAGCTGTCATCTTTCAGAGCTTCATAAACACCAACTTCCTTTCCTTGCAACTTCACCTTGGCATGGTTGACATCGGGATACTGAGTCGAGGAATGGTTTCCCCAGATAATGACGTTCTTTACATCATCAGCAGTCACACCAAGTTTAAGAGCAATCTAGTTAAATTTAAAACAAATACATTACTTAGAAAAATGCTTTTCATTTCCAATTGTGACCTATTTAACAAATGTCCTTAAGTAAAGATAAAAAGCTTCTGAAACTTCAAGAGAACACAAAAGCTATAAAGAGCATCCTATAGTTTGATTAACTTATTAGTAGTACAGTAGGTTATCCAATGTAAAACATCAACCAAGAGATTAATATTGCTTGAAGACATAAATACCATCTTTGTTTCAGTATTAATGCTTACTTGGAGATGTTTCCTCAGTACTTCTGAGCAATCAGGTATTTAGGTACTTTCTCCATATTTAGGTGAAATTTTTATTATGTACCATATACAAATTAATTTTCAAATAATTCTACATATGAAATTTTGGAGTTGGATGGGACTCAGATTACCAAAGTATGAGTGTTCTCATTTTATAGATTAGGGAACTAAAGGAAAGAGGTGTGTATACATACACACACACACAAGTATAACAGATGTAACCATCTCTAGCTGTAGGTTCAGAAAGCAATTTATGATTCTACAATACCTTGCAATCACATGTAGTACAGTAGCCACAAAAAGGGTTAGAAAGTTATGTCTTGAAATATTTAATTAAAATAAAATCAGCTTGTTTATTCTGTTATTTGTCTGATAAGTTTCTGTGCAGAAAAGAAGTAAGTTACAGTTTGGTATATACATAATTTGTTCCTAAGTAGAAAGCAGAATTTATGATGTGGAAGGGAATGTGGAAAAAAATTTTTAAGAAGTAGATTTGTCAGTGACAATGTGGGTAATTTTTCTTTTCTTTGTGTAACAGTAAGAATGGGAGAAAAAATTAGTTGTGCCAGAGCACAAATAAATAAAAACAGCACTACACCAAAGTTCTATGTGAACATTTACCATATAGTGACTTAGATGTATGTTGCAGGTCTTAAACTGAATTTTAAAAAGCCAATCTCAAAAAGTTCCTTACTGCATGATTCCATTTTTGTAATGTTCTCAAAATGACAAAATTATAGGAGGGGAGCAGACAGATGGTTGTCAGGGCTTAGCGAAGGACAGGGAGGTGCAACTATAAAGGGAGAGTTATGAAAGAGCTCTTTTGTGGGTGGTGGAGAAAATCTGTACCTTGATTATGATGGTAGTTATAGGAATCTATAAATGTGATTAAATGTCATAGAATCGTTCACAAAGACATATAAAAAACGAGTGAATATAAAAACTGGTCACATCTGAGTAAGTTTAGTTAATAGCATTGTGTATAGTTTAGTCAAAATCAACCCTGGTTTTGATAATGCTCTATAGTTCTATAACATGCCACCAATGGAAGAAGGTGGGGATGGGTACATGGGACTTCTCCTGTGCTATGTTTGCAACTTCTTCTGAGTCTATAATTATTTCAAAATAAAAAGTAAAAAACAAAACAAAACAATTAACCAACCAACCAACCAATCAAAAAGGATAAAGATGGAAAAAAGGCAGCTAAAGTGTTTGCAATGACTTGACTGGCCTTCACACTAATTTATTCAGTTAAGTAAGGAGTCAATTGTCTTTATTTTCACTCTGACCCTTAAACCAGTTGAGATTCATTTCTTAAATCCTAAAACAGATGATCTAAAAAATTAATTAAAAAAATTATGTTTGTGACGTTTTTAAATCACCTCTGACTTAATCCCTGTTTCATATAGAGTCTTGCAAGTATTAGGACTATTAACTATAATATCAGATGGTTGGTTTCTGGGGTATCCAGCTATTAATCTGCTTAGCCTATGCGGTAGAGTGGCATGCTGTTCAATGCATACCATTTTCTTATCTGAAAGGACTTAGGAAAAACTGCACTTATACTTACATTTATACTTATATATATTTAGCTACCATTGTAGAGAAAAAAGAAAATTTATACCTTGGGCAAATAACCCAAGATGTATATTACAAAGAATTTAGAGCCAATAACTCTTCTGAATGTCAGCTTCAATTGCTCCAAAGTACAATGAAGACAAAATGCCTCCAGGCCTCTCCTCCCTGAGGCCTCCTTGGCTCCCTTTACTTCCTTTGTTCTTGTCGCATACCTCCTCTTGCTCCTTTGATCTCTTGAGCTAATCTACTTCTGCCTGAATAGCAAAGGCCAGGTACTTTGCACTCAGCAGATGTAATTTCTGAATATCATTCCTGTCAGAGGTAGTCTAAATTAACACATATCTGTTAATTGCTCCCTTAGATACTCATATCTGTCATATAGATTTGTTAAAGTTTCTTCCCTCAGTAATTTTCTTCCCCCTGATACCAGCTAACTGGTATCATTGTCAGATTACCTTGTCAGTAGACATATATACAGCTTTGGTTTACAAATGTAGAGGGGAGTTCTACAGATGATAAAACAGTTACTAAGTAACTAAGGTCTCTGAATTTCAACAAATTATGTAAGACTAGTGACCTTTCCTGTAAGACAACTTATCTTTGGGCTTGTTATTTTTCTCACTGGATAAACTTCTGTTAGAGGAAGAAACTGCTTTGAAAACTTCCTAAAAGCTCTGTGTCAGATTGACCTGCTGAAAAAGTAACTAACCAAGGGCTTGTAAGAAACAAAGTACATGTGCCAAATGTGATGGTTAAAGTTTGATGAGACTGCTTCTTTCTCCTCGCTTTGCTTATTCAGACTTTTGCCCCCATAAGGAAAACTGTTTCAGGCACTGGAACAAACTGTCACTTAGTGGTATCTCTGGAAGCAGAATTTTCCAAAGCCTGCCTTCACCAAGGCCTCAGGTGAAGCAGCAAAGAAGGAGGTTTGTCAGAGTCCTCATTGTACCTCTTTCTCCCTAGGAACTAAATAAGTAACCATTTGGTAATCCAGAGTTTACAACTGCAACATGTATGGTATCTTTTCCTTTATAAGGGCCCCATAGTACCCAAATCTCCAATCATTCAAACAAACTCTCATTCCTTCCCAGCCACCAGACCTAGCTCATAGTCCAAAGCCTCTCAGGGAACATTTGCATTTTAAGCTTGTTATCCACTGACCCTCTAAGTTAACTGGAATGTTTAGGCTATATCCCTCTTAATAATAAAAACAAAATCAATAATATTAGCAGCCCTAGCCTTTACTGCATTTTACTATTTGAAATAGATCTTATCTAATTCTCATAACAACTCTCTGAGGTAGACATAATTATTAATCCATTTTATAGTTTGAATAGACTTTCTCAAGGTCTCAGAGATAATAAGTAGACTTAGGTCACTTGATACCATTAGGTGAGAACATATATAAGGATTTGGAGTCAGGCAAATCTAGGTGGCTCCATCATTTACTAGCTGTATGACTCTGAGCAGGTTCCCTGACTTCTTTGTGCCTCAGGTTTCTTACCTGTAAAATAGGGATTATTAATAAGAGGTACCTCATATAGCTACTATAAAAATTAAATGAAAAAATTACATGTGAAGTGTTCAACCTACAGTAGAAGC
Organism: Eulemur rufifrons; assembly: GCF_041146395.1. Taxonomy (NCBI): domain Eukaryota; kingdom Metazoa; phylum Chordata; class Mammalia; order Primates; family Lemuridae; genus Eulemur; species Eulemur rufifrons. The sequence continues at coordinate 66,111,488 of NC_091001.1, forward strand.
TTCGCAAATGTAAAGTCTTTGCTTTCACTAGGCATTTTAGAGCTGAAAGATTATCAATTCTCAATTTAAGACATGGTTTTTCAACTTAGACCTCACACCCATCTTCTGGTTAAATATAATTTTCTTGAAACTAAACAAAATTCTCTTCTCTAGAAGAAAAAGCACTAACTCCCACACATCTAGCAGTGATGACCCATGGATGAGGAGGGATGTCTACAAAAGTGCTAGGACAAAGGAAAGAGGTTATGTCTGAGAAGTAGAAGTTTATCATGATTTCTAGGGGAACCAAGACCAGTTACATCTGTGGAAGCCTAGGAAGCTGGCTCAGATGAGTGGCTTGGCTTCTAATTTTTTGAAAAGCTATTGTTAATTCCCTGGCCACTAGTTCCTTGGCATATTTAGCTAAGGCTCCAAGGGGTAAGGGAAATTAACAACAAAAGTTTAGCTCCTACATAGTGAAAGTAGGAAATTTTATGGACACCCATAGGATATTAAAAGGACAGAAAACTGAAAATGAAATTAAATATAAAATTGAAAACTAAAATCTGAATTTGATTTCTTAGCTGCAGGGAAAAAGGAAGCAGAACCACACAAACATACAAAGCTCAAGCCTTTGGTTTTATAATCACCTATGTATCAGGCAAAATTAAGTTATGTACCATTATGTGAATGATTTACACTAGTAACTAATTTTTAACTAGTGTAGCAGGAGAACATTAGCAATTGCATTTAATTATAGTTAGCAATTGAGATATGGTTAAAGATAAAATTAAGTAGGAAGTCCAGCCTCTGAGTCTTTAAGAGAATAGATTTAAAGACTCCCTAAGAAATTTAATAATAATTTACTTTTAATTCAATAAAATAGTTTCCTCCTAAACAAAAATAATAATACAAAAGCACAAACTAAGATTCATTTATTTTAAATGTGAGAAAATAAAGTTTTCAGTTGAACATTCATAAGATTTAAAATGCATTTTTTCTTACTTGAGATTTAGCTCGGTTGTGATCCAAACGAGTCAAGCAACTGAAGTTCTCCTTGGGGATGGATGGAGCTGACTTGGAGGCAGTCAGGCAGTTGGTATTGGCTGGGTTACCCACAACAATCACCTGGGATGGGTGGGAGGCACAGAAGAGTTACAGACTATATACTTATTAATTCAACTATCTTAGAATTTGACTGAAAAATGTGAACAAATTGCCCTTGTATCAAGTTTGTATGAGCTAAATATACACAGTATAGTTACCACGGTAGTTTGTAGTAGGTTTCTATCCTCCTTTCTAAAATCTTTTTTTCCTTGTTAGTGTTTGGTGTGACTACTGAAAACATTTCTTTAATAGAGCCACCATTATGTTCGTAAGTCACTGTCCAGGTAGCAATATCTAAGACCTAAGGCATTTCTATTTTGTTTTTGTGCCAAAACAGAGACAGAGAATTCATCTACTTGCCACACACACACATAAAAAACCCCCCAAATAATCTAAGGCTCTATCTCGGTTTGATTTAGTCATCAAATTTTCCTTCTTATAAAAGTAGTCTAAGAAAAGAAATTCTAATTGAGTAGTTTATTTTAGACAATGATTTGTCTCTGTGAATTAAAAATGTTTCTCAAGCCTGTCTAATCCTAAGAATTACCTGGGCTATTTGTTAAAATATAGATTACTAGCCCCCCATCTACTGAATCAATCTTTGGGATAAAACATTTCAGGCTATTTTTTGCATTGGAGAGGTGTGGGAAACATCAAATACAATACAGCATATGAAAATGTATACATGGACTTTTAAAAATATAAAAATCTTTTAAAAAATTATTTTGAAATATCAAATTTATAAAAAAGCTGCAAGCATATTATACAGACCAATTCCTATACCTTCTTTACCCAGATTCTCCAATTGGCTCCCTCTCTCTCTCCTCTCCACATGCACATAGCATCTTTAGTCTTTTTTGCTTCATCTGAGAGCAAGCTGCAGACAAGGTAGTCCACCGCCCCTAAGTACTACAGGGTTAGTGAATATTTTCCCCCCAAAATTTTCCCAGTGCTAGCAATACTACAACTCCAAGCAGCCTGAATTTTAGCAGTCTGAACAACTTTGTAATCTTTTACTAAAAGACCTATGGATTTATATTCAACCCATTTCTATTATTTTCTGTTAGTGATTACAGAAAATACAAGTTAACTATTTAAAATGAAGTCCACAGAAAGCAAAAATGCAGACATCTATGAAGCGTCATAGATAGAACACTGTAATTGGCAACTTTAAAAATCTTATAAAATTTTCTTTTACCTTTTTTTGAAGTCAGGATAGGAAAGTGTATGGACATCAGTAAAACCCCTAACCAGCAAGCCTTTTTGCTGTGACAATAAGTTCTAGTTAATTGATAGTTGATTGGTAAAAGAAGGCTTACAATAATATTAAGATAAATTTAGAACCTAAATAGCTTCAACACAAAGAAATAGAACAGGAAGTCATACTGACTTAATTCCTCAAGAGACAAGCATATTAAAATTTCTCTGCATTGAGAAAATCTGACCATTCAGAGGCCACCATCTCCTACTGCTGAGAATAAACACATCCTATAGCTGTCTCCCTCCACAATCACACACAAATCCAAGTGTTTGAACACATACTCCCACACACAGCAAAAAGTTCTGTCCCTTCTTTATACATTTAAGAAAGAATATTAAATTTCTATGTCATAGTAATAGACAAAATATTTTTCAGCACTCTAAATACGAATTTCTAAACTCTAAGAAAAAAAACCCAGAAAGGGAGAGCTTATCAAGCAAAACTCAGTATCTGTGTTTACTGATTATTGCACAGAACTGGAAAAAAGAGGGCAAACAGTTTTATTTTCACTTATAGATGCTGAAAGCATAAGTTTCAAATGCTAATAAGGAAAAACCCCATAAAATACAGCGGTGGTCACCTTCACTGACTTCTTGGCATATTTCTCCAAGGCTGCACCCTGGGATTTGAAGATTTTCACATTTGCTTTCAGTAAATCTTTCCTTTCCATGCCTTCCCTTCTTGGCATGGAGCCCACGAGAATGGCCACATCCAGGTCTTTGAAGGCAACCTCTTCTTTATCTGTTGCGATAACATCTGTGGACATGGCAATAAATATGCAGAACTACTTAAACATCAAAGTCTGAAGTTTTCTTTTTCATAATGAATCTACTCGTTAATTCTTTTACTCATAGCAAGTGCTCACTTTTACATATCACATTGATATACATTTCAGGGGCCTAAGAAATATATGATATTATTTTAACATTTTAACATAAGGTAATATATGATGTTAATTTAACAATCATAACATCAGCAGAAATATTGATAAATATTGTTTTTCCTATTTCAATAATTGTCTTCATTACAAAAATTACATAGCTTTTATCTTTTATAATTATATGTGATACAAGGTATAACTTTTGAAGTAACAATTGTTATTACACTAATTACCACAGATAACACAACTAAGTCATCTAATCTTTAAATTACAATTACTTAAAAGTCTAAGATACCAATCACAAATTAAAAAATAATAAATATTTTTTAAAAGTTTTATGCCAGGGATAATGCTAAGAGATTTATATTATTAGCAAATTTACTCTTCACATTTTAAAGACAGAGATGCTGAGGTTTAGAAATTAACTAGCTGCCATCAAAAGATAGTGGGGCTGTAATTCTAGCCTAGGTCAGTCCAGAGTTCAATCACTATGATACAGTGTTAATCCAATAAGCACACATCACTTGCTATTTGACAAAAGAATGTATATCATTGCTTTCTTTTGTTGACTGTATTAAAAAGGCCATGACCAAGATTTAGGATTTTCAGTGGTAAATTCGTAGGCCAGTGAAGTTGTAGCATAGTCAGGCTGCTATGAGCCCCCAAAAGGGCATATGCAGGAGTGCCAGTTGGAGGGGGGAAAAAAAAAATCCATCTTCATCTTTCCAGCCACACATCCTTATTTCCTGGACCTTACCTTCCCTGTCATAGTCACATTTGCCAGAAGACAAGCTAACTGTAATCAACTGAATAGCTTGGGCAGGGCCATGTATTCTTTTTTTTTTTTTTTTTAAATGAGTTAGATGATAGAGTATCCCTTGTAGTAAATGTTTATTGGACAGAGACGAGAATTTATTTTATTTTATTTCATTCACAACTTCAGACAGGAAGATATGAGAATTGTGAGGAAGGTTTTCCTTGGGATGTATATGCATTTTGCTGTGTGCAAACTTCCAGGAGAGTATCATTGATTAATCCTTACCAAAAGAAAAAGACCACAATGAAAGTATAGCTAAATATAAATATTCAAATTAGTTTATAATATTTTAATGAAACTTTCAATCAAATTTAAGACTTATGCCTTACATTTGTGTAACAGTTCAATGATTCTCAAAGGCACCTAGCTGAACTCTTGTGGGTTTTTTCAAACCATACAGTATATGATTAGGATAATTTACACGTCTCAACCTGATGACTGGCAGATGGAATGGAACCGTATATGAGGGATCAACTTGCAGAGCAGTGTATGGTTCTGGAGGACACCCTTCAAAACTGAGCAAGTTTTCCATTGCAGGATGCTATTACTACCATTTAAACAGACTATAAATAATAACACAATATAGACAATTGTGTCTCCATTGTTTACAATGAATGAGACTGTGTAGACAATCTTAAGTGTATAACCCTTTTGTAATATTATACTTAATTAGTATAATAAATTATATATAGACATGTTGGGGGAGAAAAGTATAGTCTTTTACCTACCTGACATTGGTTATTTCTTGCTTTTACCTGTATTTATTGTTGGTATACATCTTAATAATTAGTTGTAGTTCAAAAAACAAAAATAAATACTTTTATAAAATAACTTCTAATTGAGAGCTTTTAACAAAAATGTAAAACCTATTTTTTGTAAGGTATAAAATACTATAAAACCCCTTCTTCTCTAGTCTCTAGCTCACCTTTCAGGAGAGGAAGGGCACAGTCTTGCAGTTCCATTAGGACACCGTCCAGGACACCCATCATGGGGGTAATATCCAACAGCACAAGAATTATAGGCTGTCAAATAGCAAAGACAGCATCTGTCAGTGTCATTTAGTCACAAAAATTTTCACATAGCTTTTTTTTTTTTTTTTTTGTTGAGACAGAGTCTCACTTTGTTGCCCAGGCTAGAGTGAGTGCCGTGGCGTCAGCTTAGCTCACAGCAACCTCAAACTCCTGGGCTTAAGCGATCCTACTGCCTCAGCCTCCCGAGTAGCTGGGACTACAGGCATGCGCCACTATGCCCGGCTAATTTTTTCTGTATAGATTTTTAGTTGTCCATATAATGTCTTTCTATTTTTAGTAGAGACGGGGTCTTGCTCGTGCTCAGGCTGGTCTCGAACTCCTGACCTCGAGTGATCCACCCGCCTCGGCCTCCCAGAGTGCTAGGATTACAGGCGTGAGCCACTGTGCCCGGCCCACATAGCTTTTATTTGGTATGTATATGATTCCTATTAATTAGTCAGAGTAATAATCACTTTAGGAGATCAAGGATTTAACACTATGCCACTTTCAGAAAAAGGAATGCTATAAAACCAGCAATGGTTTGCTAATCGACACAGTGAGAGGAATCATCATTACTGAATTTTAAATGAGTACCTGGATAAAACATCAAATTGAAGTGACATGCCATATACCACAGTTTGTTCTTATTGTTAATAGCTGTATAGTCAATTTCAGCTCATGGAAAGCTAAGTACAGTGTCCATGGGTCAAGAGATTGAATTAATGAATACTTTAGAAAAGGATATTAGTGTACATTAATCAGACTTGCTGGAAGTAGGAATGCCTGCTTCCAACCAAGAAGCAGATTTCCTGTCTATTTTGGTTCTAAAGACCATTTATGAACAAGGAAGTTTTGATGAAGTAACTTTCTCACATGACTCTTAACAGTTACTGTCTTAGTGACATCTTCCATTGACTGACCCTTGCTGGTTGCACCAAGTCAACTAAATACAGCACATGGAATTAGTTCTGATTTGCAGTGTTTTCAATGCCAGGAAGGGTGCACATAAATACTTTATTAGCTTCCATATATACCAATGTGCCTATTACATTTATTGAGATTACCCATTCTTTCACCATTTTCTAATTTGTCTGCAACAACATACAGGGTTTTATTCATAATATTCTTACTTTAATGACTTAAGATTTATTAACACTTGCCCCTACCTGGTCTTTACCAAAGACAGATCCATTTCCAATACTGTACAGCAGTGAATACGCAATTTGACCAGCTGCTCCAGTCACAAGGACTCTGATTGGTTCAGACTGTAATGAAAAAGATCCTTTAAAATCTTAAAAAAAGTATTATTTTATCTTAAAAATATTCAGGATTTTATCTCTAATAAGACAACCACACACTTTAAAAGTGAATGTAAAATTTTAAAGTCTCTTTGCAACTGGATTAGGAGAAAACTAACTTATTGACTTGTTCTAGTAAATATAGCATGCACAAATCAACTAAGCAACTTACGGAACATGTGTCCATTGGCAGTGTATTATTTAACTCTCATTGTATAGGGAGCTAAAAGTGTTATCCTGGATTTACTTACATAATATCCACCTTTTTCGAGATATTGTACCACTAAAATAGGCCTAATATGTTGATGTGCTGGGTATACGTTGATCCAAACCCTGGTGTTCACTAGAGCCTCATAAATCCTTATTATGCAAATCCCCCATTTCTATCTGCTCAACAGGATCCTTCACACCCAAGAAGAGGAGTAACAGTGGTTAAAACTTTCCATTTACATTGAGCCAAAACATGTTAATAAAATAATTAATCATGTTTCACATTAACTACCTGGAAGAGGAAAGATAGCCTTTATTTTTTATTTAGGAAGAAAGAAAAATAAGAAAATGATAATATCTGGATTATAATAAATTTTAGTATTAAACGATAAATAACAACAGCAATATGTAGTGACAGTTAACCAGATTCTAAGGGAAAATTATTTTTCATTTTTTTTTTTTTTTTGAGACAAGATCTCATTTTGTTGCCCAGCCTGGAGTACAGTGGCGCAATCATAACTCAGAGTAGCCTCCAACTCCCAGGGTTAAGCAATCCTCCAGCCTCAGCCTCCTGTGTAGCTGGAATTATAGGTGCATGCCACCATGCCTGGCTAATTAAAAATTAAAATTTTGTAGAGATGAGGTCTCACTGTGTTGCCTAGTCTGTTCTTGAACTCTTGGACTCAAGTGATCCTCTGGCCTCAGCCTCCCAAAGTGCTGGGATTACAGACATGAGCCACTGTGCCTACCAAGGGAAAATTATTTTTAAAAGGGAGGAGGGGGAATAAATACAAAGAGCACAATAGTTATAATAGAGAAGCAGCCCTATAGATTTTAACAGACCTTGAATAAAATAAAGACACATGGACAAAAATAACTGATATTCAAAGTATAATAATAACCATGAGTCACTGAAAAAAAGGTTAAATTAGGCTTAGAGAATTTAAAAAGTAGAAATATTTCTGTTAAAAAGCACAAAACAATAATGTTTAGAAATTTAATGGGTAATTTTAGTTAGACAGAAAACTTCAATCAAGGTGAACTGTTCCTTTCTCTGACAATACTGGGTAAATGTCCACTGTGTCACCTCGATCCCTACCTGCATGGAGAAACAGCCCACTGAATTGACTGGGGATGGTCGTTTTTTGTTTGTTTTTTTTTATTTAGAATTCTCTCTTTCAGATGAATGTCATGCTTCTGAGATGGAAGGAGGATGGATGATCTCGAAGTGTCCTTTTAACCTTCTAACCCTAAGCTCTGAAGGTCAGCAGTATTTAGCAATTTGATACCCACAGAAGTCAAAGGGAAAAAAAAAAAAAAAAACTAAAAAAGAAGTGTCTACTGTTGTAGAGAAATGAATCTGATCATAGCAGACTATGTATGTTTCTTCTTCACAGAGATGTGACCAGGATGGGAATGGGGGCGGGGGGAACTATGGAGAGTTTCTCCCGGACCTTCTGGGTTTCTTCCCCATTTTCTTCACCAACTTTTCCCCCCAGGCCTTCTTTTCTCTAAATAATTTAAACAAAATATGATAAATTCCTAAATAAGTCAATTTAAATAAAATACATTTAAGTTCCAAAATAGGCTTTAGCTTCATAAAAACACTAGAAGTTATTGTACATGATTATTTTCTATCATATATAAAACTATACAATATTTGTGTTCTGCTCTATCATTATTACGAGTCATTAATATTTATAGAAAAATGTTTAATGGCCTATACATGTTTTTTATTCTGTCATTTTACCCTCTTCCCTTGAGGCCAAATAGAGTAGGTGAGGAAAAGGAAATAGAGGAAGAAATTATTCCCCTCTCTCCCTTTAAAATGCAAACTCCTTAAGGTGCCATGCCTTTGTCTATTTTATTTACTGTGGTATCCCAACTGCCTAGAACAATGCCTGGCACATAGTTGGAGCACAAATATTTGCTTGAAAGAATAGCTGGATCTTGTAAAAACTACCACCACAAAGATGGAAATGTTTGGACAGTAAGAACAGTAAGAACTGTTTGGAAGGATAACTAACATGCTGTAAAAAAACATTTTAAAATCTTTTATTCATATATACTTGTATTGAGGTTGGAAACTTAGTGACCACAATAGTTCCAGCTATAGTTTGCAAAATTATTTGCCTCTAGTTCTAATAATTTTATCTTATAAATCAACTGACGAACTGTTCTCATTTAATTCATTCATTAAAGAATACATCATTGAATCCCTACCTTATACTTGGTACTGTTTAAGGCCAGGGAATCCATTAGTGAACCACATGAAGGAAACAAGGGGATAAACCAATTCTCTAAAACAAGGGGCTCGAGAGGCAGTAGAGAGTAGAAATTGAAGAGACAGCCCTAGGAGCCACACTTTCTGGGTTTAAGTCCCAGTTCCACAACTCATTAACTGTATGTTCTTGGACAAGTTACATAACCTCTGATTGGTTCCCCATGCTAAAATGGAGATAAAAATAGCAGCTTACCTAACAAATTTTAAGGATTGAGAGTTAACATACAAAGCACTAAGAACAGTATGTAGCAAGTATTATAATTATCACTACAGAATTTTCCTCTAAGGACTCTAGTAGCCTGTGGTTTTCTATTTATAACACATATCTGTTACTTTCTACTAGGCTGTGAGGCCCCCTTGAGAGCAGTCTGCCTTTGACTCAAATTTGCACTCCCACATAGTGTTCAACAAATATTTGTTGAAATGAGTGAAGGTCAGGGTAAAGAAAAATATAAACAAATACTACTTCAATATACAGCAAGAGGGATAAGAAATGGGGGAGACTGAATATCACCATAAAGCTTACCTTCTCATAAAGTCACGTGTAGATGGTTAGAATTATGCAGTCAATTTTAGCTATTAAAAAATGTGTTCATAGTATCACAGTCCTTAGTGAAGGGGTTGTGGCCAACTAATGAACAGCTACTAATTCCACCTTGGCAGTTTCTCTCTGTATTTCTGGGGAAATTATTTCCACTGGTAGGTAATTCTATCTTGTGAAAGGCAGTATGAAGCCTAGTGTCTGAATGCTTGATGATAAAAAGGGAGGAAAAGTGCACATTTGGTTCTTTCTGCTCTTTTGCAATATTGCAGTTGAAAAGCAGGAGGGTGGGAGAGTCCTGCTGATTTTTCACAATGTTACAGTGCGAACACAGGTTACTATTCTTTGCTCAGATATCTGGGCAGTCAGCCAAGATCCGAAGAAGGAATGTCTTTGCTCTTGGCAGGGCACTAATAACCTTCCTGCAGATGCAGACTCTGCCTTGCAAATGTGCTAACTTCTCCGTTGTAAAGACTGAATTTAAGTGTTCCCTCTTATTGCACAGATAGACCTATGTGTTTCTTTTGTACTTTATAATTTATATGTATTTTTATAATACAAAAAGACAAGTAGTATCATTCTGATTCCTTCATATAGTTTATTCTCCTGTCACTCCCTATGGACACAAGCAAAACATTCCTTCCTTTAAAAAATCGCTTTGAATTGGCTTACAAAAAATGGCTTTTTTCTAACTCAGTGATTGTTCACGCACTCTCCTGAGGTTGGGAGGTTCTGAGTCATGTCTGAGTTTGCTGTCAGTTCCAGCAAACTGACAGAAGGATTCTTCCTCAAGGACTTTCTCTGTGTTATCTGGCACCCCAGTGACCTTCCCAGTGTGAGGCCTGGCTTGGGCTGCCCTGTAGCAAAAACAATACAAGAATCTGGGGCGTAGGAGCTCTCTGTGATCTTGGAAAAATCATTTGACCTCACCAGGTATATTTTAAGAGTAGATAAAATAATCAACTTCCCTTCCAATTCTAGAATTCTAATATTTTGGATTGCAAGGAATAAAGTTGTCATGTAATCTACATGCCAATAAAATAGTTGAGTTTGTACACGCAGTATGAGCTGGTATGCTCATCCAGAATCTCAGCTACTAAAAATAAATTTTCAGAATGACCTGGTAAGTATTAAGACATAATGTGGCAAAATGGAAAGACTGTGAGACTCTTGGGGCAAACTGTTGTGTGACCTTGAGCAAGTAATATTCATTCTCTCTGGGTCTAAATAAACTCAATTTTAAGATTTGAAGTGGGGGAGTTTGTCAAGATGACCTTTAAAAAGGTCCCATCCTATTCTAAAATTATAAAGTCCAAGGTTCTCTGATAATAACTACTTTGCTTTCTTGCTAAGATTATTACAACAGAAACCACTGAAACCATAATTTCAATGACTATGTTATCTGACGAAGTAAGTAGGAAACTTAGGTTTACCACTTGCTGGGAATCAGTAGTTGTCCCCATTGTCACCCCTATAAAGGCAGAAGGAGTAATGTCCTTGCCTTGAAAGCATCTCTTTTCAGGTTCTGGAAAATTTCCAATTCGTTCAAACATGTCCCCATACTCTCCATCCATTTTACTATTTTGGAGATAGAGGAGAAAAAATAGTCTCAACTGTAATACAAGTAATGAAGTGATTTCTCTCAGTCTGATGGCTAATGTCACCTTCAAATAGTGCTCAGATTATTCCTACGTCAGAGTTCCCTCAGCACCCTCTCCCTTTTAGCAGAGACAAGATATGGAGATCAAGGTATCCAGGTCTTCCATAACAGGATGGTTACATTGTGTTACAGTTAAAAGTAGTGCTTCTGGAATTCATAACATACAGATCAGTAAAGAATATCTGCAGTAGTTATTTGGCTAGTGATGCTACCACTTCAACATGTCCTGGCATTACAAAAGGAGATCAATGGACAGGTTTTAAAGAACATATTGTGAAATTAGATATGGCGGAAACACGTCTCCTGAAAACGTAGATCATAATCTGGAGCACCTGGTGAATACTACCATTACAGTCAATGGCCTTTTGCTTTCAAGGGCTTTATAACAAAAGCCCTTAAAAACACCGTGGGCGTATGAGGAGAAAAAGGGTTTAGGACACAACCTTCCCCTCCCATATCAAACCTTATCATCCTTTTCAAACCCCATATTGTCCTTCGGAAAAAACCCGCAGTCTCGTACTTTGTCTCCCCGCTATGCAGCAGGACTGAGATCGTGCCTCTCCAACCAAGGTCAGTGACTTCTCCAGATTCCTTCTAAGAGCCCCTCTCCCCAGGTGGAAATCAACACCTTCTTAATCACTGGGTTACTGCCACAATCCCCTAAAGATGAGTCGGGGCGCCAAGGACAGCGCCTTGCACAGTTGCCTTCCATAAGTCCCTCATGAGCCAAGAAACCCCACACAAGGGAGCGAAGGCCGGAGGTAAGCAGGGGTCTGGGGCCCACACTCACCATGATTCAGAACTGCGCAGACAATTGCAGCACCTGCAAAACGAGCGTCAGGGAATCAGGTCACCTCTACCGAGGAACAGACTCGGGGAGGACGAGCGCAGGTGTCAGCTAGAAAAGTCTCCGCTACCGACCGCGGCGCCCTCTGGGAACTGTAGTCTACGTTGCCACGGTTCTGGCGCAATCTCTAAACCGTTTCCTTCAAGTGTCGAACTACACTTCCCGAGAGCAGAGTGTCTTCTCACGGCCCTCTCCCGGCACTCTTCGGCGATTGCAAAGTAGTCCCGGAGCCACTCTGATTGGAGGACGATTGCAAGCGGATGGTTTGGGTTCGGGAGGAAAAGATTTGCCTGATGGCACCCTGCAATTGGCGGGAGGGAAGGCGTGTGTAGTCGAGGGAGGAGAGACCGACCCCTTAGCGACACCACCCACACGCGGACCACTGAGACTTTATGCTCTCCCAAGGGTAAACGTAGGAGGTAAAGAGACCTTCCGCTGCGTAAAGCTGGATCGACCCGGAAACAAAATCTTTTTTAAAAAAGCTATTCACACTCTGGAGGGGCGGGGAAAATTGATATGCCGGGAGGACAGGACAGCTTCGCAGGTTGCTAAGCGACAAGGCGGGAGCGTGCGCACACCCAGGCCGCTGGGGAGCACCTGAGAGAACTGTGGCGGCTGCGACTGCGAGACCGAGGACACCCAGTGAGAGCGCCGCTCCTTCCCGGGTCCTCCTTCCCTAGCGCAGGGAACCCTCTGCCTCAGGTAGTGTCCGGTGGCGAGGCGAGGGCTGTGCGGGGACGCTTACTCTGAGGCGGCCGCGCTTCTTCCCCACTCCGGAGGCAGGTGAGCCTTTAGGGTTCGGAACGCGTGTGCAGCGTCCCGCATTGCCTTTACCTACCCGGGTGCGATCTAACGGGCGGGATCCCTTCTCGGCGTGGGGTACTGGCGTGGGAATGCAACAGTGTCCAGGAGGGCGCAGTGCCCTGGAGTTCGCCTTTGCCCCGTTGTAAAACGCAGCTCTTCCAAAGTTAAGTCAAAAGTATTTATTGAGCGTCTACTTTGTGGTAGGTGAGCCTTTCCCTTCCAGGAGCTCACAGTCCACGGATCTAACTTTCTCTAAGCCCTCCGTGAACGTTGGCACTTGTGCCCATTCTATTTTGGAAATTGGATGCGCTTTAAACCATCTTTACTCTTAAAATTATTCCAGACTTGCATTTTTGAGGAAAGGGTGGCAGCTGAATGGGAGACACTGGTTGTTTCAGGCAGAGTCTCAGCTGATAAGACAACTTAATAGGTTTTCATTTAAAATTAATACTGCCCAAGAGAATTGCTGTGTTCTCTGAAAGAGAACATGGGGATTTTAAAAGGAAGATGTGATGCTCTGAAATAGCATCCACGTAATGAAAATGAATAAAATATTTATATTAGATAATATTGTTATAACTTCTGGTTTTACTCTATCACTGCCAAGTGAATGCCAAGTGGTATCTTTCCGTTTTTCTCTATTTCAGTTTTGGAGGATTTGCTATTTTGGGAAAGAAATATAACATCTTACTTTCCTACTTGATTTATCAAAAGCATATATCATACCTGGATGACTCTTGAATCACTCTATTCATTTGGCTCTCAGACAACATAGGTTCCTGGTTTTCCTCTTTTGTCACTGGTTGCCCCTTCTCAGTCCTTTCAAGATTTTTTGTGTTTTTTTAAAGCTCTAATCTCTTAACATTGGGGTGCTTGTATTCTTCTGCTTACACTCAATCCCTAAATGACCTAATTCATAGTTGCAGCGCTTCAAATGCTACCTCTGTGCCCCAAACTCCCAAATTCATGCATCTAGTCCTGAATTCCAGACTCCTATGTCTAACTACTTGTTATTTCCACGTTATTTTCTAATAAGCATCATTTCCACTATTTTACAGTGTTTTTTATTGAACAATTATATACAGAAGTATAACACTCTGTAATACAAATAACACGACCACCCAATTCCAAGATGTTGGTTGTGAGTAAGGTTATGAGATTTCAAACTGTAGAGTAGTAAAGAGCTGGGACTAGTTAGATGGAGACTCGTTTAATAAATTGGCTAAGGGAACGTAGGGCAAGCGTTTCAGGATGTGGCACTCCATTAGGCTCTGGGGATTCAGCAATGAACAGGATACAGTTGGTGCTTTTTTAGAGCCTCCAGTATAGAGTGGAACACATATATAAACTTATAATGACAACATAGCATGACCTGGGTAGTAATAGTTAAAAAGTTAGTAACTTTGGGCTGCCAGTGGTGCTGCCTGAATGAAAACAAAGGGATATTTCTGCCAGGCAGCTAAAGTAAAAGGCAGAACCACATTTGCGATGTTGCAGATAGGGCTTTGATTGGCAGTAAGAAAACATACATACATGCTTTAAGTTCCTAATTTAAACATGCATACATACATGATTTAAGTTCCTAATTATGCATTGTCACGATATTTCTGTCATAGTTCCAGGCTACTATAACAAAACACTATAGACTGAGTGGGTTAAACAACAAACATTTATTCTTACAGTTCTGGAGTTTAGGAAGTCCGAGATAAGGATGCCAGCAGATTTGCTTCTTGGTGAGGGCACCCTTCCTGGTTCACTGGTCTTTTCTTTGTATCCTCAACATATGAATTTTGTGGGGATGAAAACATTCAGTGCATAGCACTATGTTTTATTTTGATATATTTGGTCTATATATCCTTATCTCTATTATAAATTCTCTTAAATGTTTGGCTGGTTTTATAATTTATGTTTTCAATTGGTATTAAACACTTACTTATTTTGTAAATCAAATTTCACAGTAATTGTCATTTCTGAGGAAGCAGGAAAAAGATTTCACCGGAAAGGGGCCTCAGGAGGATTTAAATATATTGGTGGGCAGAGAAAATACACATATTCATTTTATTATTTGTTCAACTGTACTCACTACCCAGTTTAAGAAAGAATCTTACCAGTCCTCTCCTGGAGATACTGTGCTGACAGACACACAATATACACTCACCTTTGTGTGTATAGATATATTTTGCGATTATAAACAGAAAGTCACATGAGTTATTAAATAACAATAAAAAGTCAGTTAATGCTTTTTCTTATCCCCTACTAAACTAGAAATTATGAAAACTTGTTTTATTTTACTACTAATTGCTTCACATGTAAAAAATACTGCTATATAAGCACAAACAGATCTATCATTTTCCTATAAATGTGTCCAAAGACTATGCCCACTGCTTAAAAAAATTAAGATGCACAAAAAGAATCTGAAATGGATCAATTTATGGTTAATGAGAGGTAAAGAGGGAAGAGCTAAATCTTAGCCAGTAACATAATTATGGGCTGGGATAGGAATAATAGGGTAGGAGAAAAAAAGAAAACTGTTGAATGTGAGAGCTAACATACTGAAATGATGGCTAAAGGTTGTCATGAGACAAAATTACAGCAAATTTAGTTATAGATCTAATTGGCTTTTATTTACGATTCATGAATGGGGACACCCTATATTTTACAAAACAGAATGAGAGCTTCCATTGGGCAATGGCAGAACTGTGGATTTTGTAAGGTGGGAACAGGGAAACAGAACAATAGGAAAGAATCCGAGTTTTCATTAATTTAACTCATATTGCAGGAAGAAGGACTGAAGTCTGTCAACACCTGGGCAAACTTTTGTCACACTACTCTGGGCCCCAACATACTTTGTCCCAGGCCATTGTATGTTCTCCAAGCCCATTGAATCCCCATAAAAATCAATTACTATCCCCTTAAAATCATCCACATTTTCCCATCTCTCTTTTCCCTCTGAAGAAGGGTATATAAGCATCTGTATGCCATTGGGTTATTGGGTAATCATTCTCCTGCAGTTACCCCATGCTATACATGTTAAAATAAATTTTGTATGCCCTTTTTCCTATTAAAGAAAAGTGGGTTGTGGGGGTTTGTGGGGTGGGGGTGTGTATGTTTGTGTGTTCTTGGTACTTTGTTTGTAAGGGTTAAAGCAGAGGCTGGGGTTTCCTTATGCTGACTCAGGTAGACGGGAATCTCCTGTTTTCAGGAAAAACTGGTCTGTTTTGGGATCTACCTGTTTCCTTAAAGTTTCAATTTGATTATGTAGCATTTAGACTGAGTGTGGTCTGGTCTGGTCTGCTTGGGCCTAGTTCGAGAGTTCAGTCCAAAACAAAGGCTTCCCATAAGTTTTGTTTAATAAAGGGGAGGAAAAAAAACTTCAACACATACTCATTTACATTGCTCAAACATGTCCTGCAGTTTTCTGCCTCCATATTTTACCTGTGCATTTTCCTCAGCTACCATCTCATCCTCAATTTATTCCTGTTAAAATCCATTCTACAGGTTCTCTTCAACTGCTTTGGCCTTTATGAAGCCTTTTTTTTTCTTTTTTTCAAAAAACTCTTTATTATGGAAAGTTTCAAACATACACAAAATGGGGTAATATAATTTTCTTGGTCCATCATCCAACTTTAACAATTATTAACATTTGGCTGATCTTTTTAAATCTGCCTTCCCTTTATCCCCCTTCCTTAACATCTTGAAACATACAGAAAAGCTGTACAGTGAATACCCTTTACAGTAGTTTGAGTTCAGTCAGGAGGAAAGAACTATACCTGTTATATGAAACTTTAATATTATAAATCTTAAACTAGAGTACTCCAAGTCTGAAGGGCCCAGAAGTAGCAGGTGTAAAAGAACAGCTACTGCTTCTAGGATGAGGAAGAAAGAGTAGGAGAGGGCCCCTCTTCCCAAGGCTTGGATCTAGACCTCTTCAAAAAGGACATGCCTGCCATGGTTGTGTGGTCTTTAGAAGTGCCCGTTGTCAGTGGGAACACGGGGGTCTGAGGCCAGAGCTGGAGCTTGTCTCCTTAACAAGGATATTGGGCTTCCATGATGAATGAAAATAATAATAATAATAATCGAGGACCAGAATCCAGAAGGGAAGTGTCTCCCTGCTTCTGTCAGCTTGCAGTGTCACTCTATTGCCTTGTCTTATTAAAGCTTAACATTCCACCAGCTGACAGAGGAGAAATGTTTATGGGGTCTAGTTCCAGTGTCACAAAGCAGGTCAAAGAAAAGTGGGTTTGTAAATGAGAGATAATAAATTGATAACTGGCATACCCATATGCTCACTGCCTAATTTCTACAATTGTAAAGCATTTTGCTATGTTTATTTCATCTATGCATCTATCCATCCACATGAAGTCTTTTTGGGTTCCTCAGCCTGATGATCACTCTGTTTTAAAATTTGTACTTAAAAATGATAATCTGTAAAACTAATCTATGGTAGGAAAAAATTCACTGACAGTGGTTCCCTCTAGAGGTGAGAGTGGGGGTGGGCATTGACTGGAAATGGGCGTGAGGGAGGGAACTTTCTAGAGTGAAAGTAATGTTCTGTATCTTGATAAGGTTTTTTTTTTTTTTTTTTTTTTTTTTGAGACAGTGTCTCATGCTGTTGCCCTGAGTAGAGTGCCATGGTGTCAGCTTAGCTCACAGCAACCTCAAACTTCTGGGCTCAAGTGAGCCTCCTGCCTCAGCCTCCCAAGTAGCTGGGACACCACTGTGCCAGACTAATTTTTCTATTTTTAGTAGAGACAGGGTCTTGCTCTTGCTCAGGCTGGTTTTGAACTCCTGAGCATAAGTGATCCTCCTGCCTTGGCCTCCCAGAGTGCTAGGATTACAGGCGTGAGCCACCACGCCCTGCCTTGATAAGGGGTTTGGTTTCAGAGGTACATGTGTTTGTAAAAATCCACAATTGGTACACTTACATTTTGTGCATTTCATGTTATGTAATTTTACCTAAAAAAACCTGTAAAAATTATTAAACTTTAGTTAATGATATGTACACTAGAATATTTAGGGGCAAAGCCTGCAAGTCTCTTAAATACATCAAAAAAAATGAGATGGATTGATGGATGTATAGGTGAATGAATAATTTTGTCCATAAAAAGTTAAAATATGGATAAGACAAAGTAAAGTGAGGAAATACTATATAATAAAATGTTAATTATAGAATTTAGGTGGTATTCACTATACAATGCTTTCAACTTTTCTCTATCAGCCTTGCTGTATCAGTTATTAGACCAATAATTTCCTAGAGTTCAGGGACTGTGTCTTGTACCTCTGTGTATGTGTCATAAAACCCAACATGACATCTTCCTTACATTATGTACAAGCAACAATCTTTGAAATTGCCATTGTGGAAGCTGGAAGACTGATCTTGGCTTAACGAACCTAATCAGTTTCAAACTTTTCTAGTTAAGCAGAATTTTTGTATATGCAAATTATATTAGGAAAACAATTGGAAGAAGTTGTGAAATAATGAGTATATCAGAAATGTCACAGATGTAGTTTGATACTTTAATAAAAAATTATGTATAATCAGTTTTAGTATAAATAGCTTATTATTAACTTGTTTCCCAAATCATTTTGCTAAGTGATCAAGCTTAACCTATTGGTAGAATTATGGACAATTTAGATTATAAAATATATACTTTGCAAATTTATCTTTTGTTTGAATATGATATGTTTATTATCTAGTATGCTTAGTTTGCCTGGAGAATATAGTTGGCACCATTTGAATGGAACTGCTAAGACCTATAGATGGAGTATAGTAGACCCAGGAAATGGGCGTATGTTACTCTTACTAGTTTCATAACCTTGCTTCAGGCCTTATAATTTATGTTGCTGAGTGTTGATCATGAAGGTAGGAATTTGCAAACCAACTGTCCTCAAAAGGTAAGACTAACTGGGTAAAGAAGGCTCTCCATAGAATTTCTATAAATCTAAGTCACCTATTCCTTTTTATATCAAACATTGTAATGTTTTAGTTCCCAAATCTAGTTCTGTAATACCCTCCAGTATTTGGCTAAGTTTAATTATAAAGACTGTGACACATGAAGAATTTAGTTATTTATATGTCCCATTTAATCTACAGCTCCTGGAAATGAATCAAGTTTTCATGACTTACAACTGGGATTTGTCATGTAATATTTTCCTTTGTCCAGTTCATGTAAAAGTAAAAGGACTTAAAATTAAGGGAGGTATTATTTTTTCAGTCCCTCATAAATTTACTATTTCCTTGATGGAGGTTGCTATGCTATATGGTACAACTTATATTGTTTTACTATATAAGTACGTTATATATAATAGACAGTAAGTATGTATAATACATAATATGTAATCACATATTATGTATTATATATATAATTTAATCCTGAGGTAGAGTGAATATTATTCTCATTTTACAGTTTAGGAAACTGAATTTCAAAGACTGTGACTTGTCCAAGGTCTTCTAGCCATGTTTATAAAACTAAGATCTTCTTATTCATAATATTTTTTTGAAAAACTTCATATCCCCTTGCACACTTAAAAAGTAACATCTAAACTATGTCATGTTTATACATTTGTAAAAGCTATGATTTCTAATATATTATAAATATTGACTTTTTACACAAAACTGTTATGTCACTTTTCCAAATATATCCAGTGGAATCCAAATATTGTAGCAATTTGACACCATCATCCATTTAAAAGATAGGTAAATAACTCTTCTTTGACATTCGAAAGTTCAGGTTTATCTCCTACAATATGCAGAGTGAACACAGAAGTGACTTATAAAATGTGAGCTCACATTATCAACTGGTTTTATCAAAATCTAACTGGAAAAAAAATATCCTTTTTTTTTTTTTTTTTTTAAACAGAGTCTCCCTCTGTTGCCCAGGCTGGGGTGCAGTGACCTCATCAAAGCTTACTGCAACCTTGAACCCATGGGCTCAAGCGTTTCTCCTGCCTCAGACTCCTGAGTGGCTGGAACTATAGGCGCCCTCCACCTCACTCTGCTAATTTTTCTGTTTTTTGTAGAGACAGAGTCTTGCTCTTGCTCAGGCTGGTCTTGAACTCCTGGTCTCAAGCAATCTTCTGGGAGGCCTTGGCCTCCCAGAATGCTAGGATTATAGGCATGAGTCACTGTGCCTGGCCCTCTATATCCTTAATTTTAAATTAGCAACCCACTTCCCTGACATAATTTATCTTACTTTAATGTATTTTAATGCTTAAAAGTCTTCTAATGATCACACTATCATCATACTTCTTCTTTTCTTTTTCTTTTTCCTTTCTTTTTTTTTTTTTTTTGAGTTGGAGTCTCATTGTGTTGCCCAGGCTGGCCTCAAACTCCAGGGCTTAATCGATTCTCCCACTTCAGCCACCGAAGTAGCTGGAACTATACAGGTGTGTGTCACCATGCCCAGTTCATCATACTTCTTTTTTACTTTTTTATTTTTAATTATGATGGGTACATAAAGGTTGTATATATTTATAGGGTACATGTGATAATATTTTGATACAGGCATACAATGTAAATTAATCAAATTACAGTAATTGAGGTATCCACCACCTGAGGCATTTATCATTTCTTTGTGTTAGGAACATTCCAATTCCACTCTTTGTGCCCTAACTTATTGTTGATTATAGTCACTTTGTTGTGCTATCAAATATTTATTGTTCATTCTATCTAACTAAATTTTTATAGCCATTAACCATTCCTACCTTATTCCCCACCTGCCTTGGATACCCTTCTCAGCCTCTGGTAACCATCATTCTACCCTCTGTCTCCATGAGATCAATTGTTTTTATATTTTTTTATTATTCATTTATTTATTGTTTTTAGTAAGGAGAGAGAGACTTTATTTGAAAAAATTATTGCAAAGGGGGTTGTCTATTGCAATAGGAGGAGGGGAAGTATTGCAATAGGTAGGAAGCTCTATTTGCAAGCATCTAGAGATCAGTTGTTTTTAATATTGAGCTCCCAATATGGGTGAGAACACGCGAGATTTGTATTTCTGTGCTTGGCTTATTTCACTTAGTGTTCTCCAGTTCCATCCATGTTGTGCAAATGGCAGGATTTCATTCTTTTTTATGGCTATATATATTCCATTGTGCATATGTGCCACAATTTCTTTAATCCATCCATTGATTGACACTTAGGTTGATTCTAAATCTTGGCTATTGTGAATAGTGCTGTGATAAACATGGAAGTACAGATATCTTTTTGGTATACTGAATTCCCTTCTTTGGAGTATATACCTAGCAGTGGGATTGCTGGGTCATATGGTAGTTCTATTTTTAATTTTTTGAGGAACCACCATACTGTTCTCCATAGTGGTTGCGCTAATTTACATTTCCCACCAACAGTGCGCTAGGGTTCCCCTTTCTCCACATCCTCGCCAGTGTTCGTTATTGCTGCTGTTTTTGATAAAAGTCATTTTAATTGAGGTGAGATGATATCTCATTGTAGTTTTGATTTGCATTTCTCTGATGACTCATGATGTTGAACATTTTTTCATATACCTGTTGGCCATTTGTATGTCTTTTTTTGAGAAATGTCTATCCAGATCCTTTGCCTATTTTTCAATTGGATTATTTGCTTTTTTCCTATTTAGTTATTGGAGCTCCTTCTATATTCTCTCGCTCTTTTTTTTTTTCCCCAAGTGGGCAGACTTGGAGTATATTCTAGTTATTAATCCCTTGTCAGGTGGGTAGTTTGCAAATATTTTCTCCCATTCTGTGGGTTGTCTCTTCACTTTGTTGGTTGTTTCCTTTGCTGTGCAGAAGCTTTTTAGCTTGATGTGATTCCATTTGTCCAATTTTGCTTTGGTTCATCATACTTCTTTGTCACAAAAATATGAGTATAAATTAAAATGATATTTTGCTTTTTTTCACCTGTCCCTATGGCTGTAGTGTAATAAACTTATTATCATTGCAATGATTAATAGTACACATTTGAGAAAAACAAATATATTACAAATATAGATAAGTATTAAAAATTAAAAGTAAAATTTGACGGAAACATGTTTCTTAATAGATAGGACCTCCTCCTCCACCCCCAATTCATATATCTGTGGATGAATGTTACATATGGTTAGAATGAGACTGGATTCAGGTTCAAATTTATTCCTGTTTTTCAGAGATGTAAGTGCTTAGAAACTTTATTCACATAAACAAGAAGATGGGAGTTTTTTGAAGTCCTTTCATGTCATTTACAAAACAAAATCATATGATGAGCTGTCATCAAAAATTGTTTTCAATGATCTATCAACTGGTAACTCATTTAGGACCACCTTCAATTTGACTGAATGCAAAGAATTGTAAAACACCTGACTTGCAAAAGGATTTATTGCCCGTTCATTAGTCATTCAAAGTTTTACTAAAATTTCTCTTAGGTTATATAGTTCCTCTTTCCTTTAGAGTTCCCTTAATTAATTGGATATGCTCTGAAAATACAAGAAAAAATTGAAATGCTTTAATACTAAATATTAAATTCCTAAAACAATATTTTTTATGAAAAATGCTTTCATTTTATATGCTTAAGCATGTTTTTGTCAAACCTTGAGGTGGCTTATTTGCTCATTGAATTTTCAATTTTGGATAAAATATTGCCATTAGTTGGTGAAACTAGTCAGTCAAATATGATTGACATCCTTTCTGTCAGGAAAAAAAGTATGACTTCATTTTTAAATTAAATTATTAATACTCATTTAGAGGAATATTATAAAACCACTGAGAAATTATGAAACACACTTATAAGAGAGAATAAAGTCAAGATTAAAATGATACATAGGGCTGGGCACAGTGGCTCACGCCTGTGATCCCGGCACTTTAGGAGTCCAATGCAGAAAGATCATTTGAGGCTGGGAGGTCAAGACCAGCCTGAGCAAAAACCAAGACCCGCTTCTACAAAAAATAAAAAAATAGCCAGGCGTGGTGGTGCTTACCTGTAGTTTCAGCTACAGGTGGGAGGATTGCTTGAGCCCAGGAGTTTGTGGCTGAAGTGAGTTTGACACCACCACTGCACTCCAGCCTGGGCAACAGAATGAGACCCTGTGTCAAAAAAAATGATGCAGGGATAATAAAATTGTCAGTTTTTAAAATAACTTATTAAAATGACCATAATGCTATTTCTTATTGCTTCGTTTATAATAAAGTGGGCCAAAAATAATAAGTGATTTATAAAGTGAGGAATATGGTAAAAAATATGGCATTCTTTTAGTAATGGCTATGAAACTTAAAGGTATTGAGTTTTTGAGAATTGTATCATATGTATAAATTAGAAATAAATTAATTTTTTTAGACTTCTACCTCACAAACATACTTTTCCTATGTATTCAATCAATGAAGGAAGAAAGTTTGAATTGCTAAAAATGAGTTGGTTTGGCAATTAGCATATCATTTTATTTTTTGTTAATAGGAAGTGAAAAATTAAAAAAAATTCTAAGACCAAGATTGATCATAATTCCATAAATACTTCTTTTTCTTACTTGCTTAAAAATATGTGACTTGTACTTAATCCCTTGCTTCCTTTGGCTCTCCCCCTTTCCTGCCTCTCTCTGTGGGGCAAAACAGACTGCTCTCCTTTTGTCATATAGAGTAGGTGTGCATTATTCTCAAAGCCTAGGTTCTTGGAGTCTTACCTTTTACGCTGAGCACTTACCAGAAATTTTTCCCATTATCCTCCGAAATGAATTCTACTAGCTGATAAAAGAAAGTGGCTTTTCTATATTCTTGTTATTGTTATTAAATTTTCATGGTTTTTGTCCTTGATTTACAATGAATTTTGGAAAGGAGAGTTTTCATAACCAGAATTCTCACTGCAGTCCTAAGGTAGAACAAGACATTCCTATAATCCAAGAAGGCCACAAACATGTAAGCTCCCATACTCCCACCCAATTCAAACACACAGAATCAAAGTCACCTATGTGGTAGCTCATGGGCTTTGTTCTCTTCAGAGTTGGTTGCCCTTGTAAATCAGATTAAGGAGCACATTGGCACTGATTTTAAGTTACCTTTCACAGGTAATATAATACATTGCAAGAGAGGATTTTTGGTCAGGTGGGTGTATCAACACATTTTCAATTATACTAATAATAAATAAAGTTGTCTGAGTTCTTTGTATTCTTGGAGAACTGTCTTTGGTAATAATGTCAAGTAGGACAATATGTCATTGCAATTTCATTGTGAATTTGAATCTCCAGATGGTTTCTGAATGCGTTGTAAACATTCGTTTTTTTGGTTAAGGCAACAACAAACAATAGAGCATTAATCAGTTATGCTAGATTTGGAAATGTACTTAACATTTTTTTTTTTTTTTGCACAGCTTAGCATTATTTAGGTAATATTTAATTCAAATGACAGAAAATATTTGAAATACCATTCTAACAACATTCAGCAGTGACATTAAAGGAGTGTTAAGTTTTAAATCCCTGAAATAGAATGTTGGCTCTTGATACCCTAGGCATTTTGGAGTTCACAAGATCTTATGCCTCTATAGTGTAAAACTGCCCTTATATTAATTTTATCTGTAGTATGTATAAAATTGATATGCACATCTAGTTTAAAAAAGCATTCATTTTAATGCATACTTTAATGAAGTACAATTAAACTTTTAAGCTCTTTCATATAACAATTTTGCTGTAATCTGATACCCTTTCATTGAAAGTAGCAATGTTATATTGAGAGTACTGTAATGTAAAGATGCTTTTGCTGTTAGTCTAACTAGCTGCATATTTAGAAATATCTGCTTTACTATAGCATCATGTAATTAATCAATAGCCATGGTAGGTAACAGAGTGTGATTAAAAACAGGATCATTTATCAGCCTGGCATTGGTCACAAAAAAAGAAAAAAAAAGGATCATTTAAAAAGCAAGATGAAGACTTGTGAAATAAATCAGAGAACAAATTATGAATATTTTTAAAATGAAAGATTGTACAAGGCTAAATAGTTGATTTAGCTAAAAAAAGTTTGGCTTTTTCTCTTTTTTAAACATAAGAATAATATTAGATATCTTGAAAATTATTTGGTTGCTTTAGATGATATGCGTAACATTTTTGAAAGTATTCTCAAGTAACTTCTAAAATGAATAATGTAGTATTTCAAAAATGATTATTACCCTCACTTTAGTGAGTTTTAAACTTTGTAATTCCAAATTTAGTCATGGCAAAAATAAAAGTGCTTGTAATTTAATTTAAAATTGTAGTTGCAATGAGAACCACTTTATTACTACTTTTTTTTTTTTTTTTTGAGACGGAGTTTCACTCTGTTGCCCGGGCTATAGTACCGTGGCATCCCCCTAGCTCATAGCAACCTCAAACTCCTGGGCTCGAGCAATCCTACTGCCTCAGCCTCCTGAGTAGCTGGGACTACAGGCATGCACCACCATGCCTGGCTAATTTTTTCTATATATTTTTCGTTGTCCAGATAATTTCTTTCTATTTTTTTAGTAGAGATGGGGTCTGGCTCTTGCTCAGACTGGTCTCGAGCTCCTGAGCTCAAACAATCCTCCTGCCTTGGCCTCCCAAGTGCTAGAATTACAGGTGTGAGCCACTGCGCCCGCCCTATTACTACTTTTTATAATTTTATACATACACAATTTACATGCATATTTACCTATAGCATGTTTGACTAGAATTTTCAGGCATGATGGAGTACAGTATATTTTAACAGGATAAAAGTTTTAGTCCTGTGATCTTCATGTTATGAAGTTGCTGTCAGTGATCCAGCGGTAGAATTGAGTTGAGTCATTGCTGAGACCTTCTCTTTCAACTTTTGTTAAAATGAGATAAAACATTATTGATCAGGATTCTTTCTGATAATTACGTGTTTCCAGGAATATGAACTACCTAACTTTGAGTTTTTTCTTTTACATGAAGGAGTAGAATTTATTTGTTTTTAACTCTACCTCCTCCTGTGTGACCTTAACAAGTTTCTTGGTCTCTGTAAGCTTCAATTTATTAATGGGGATAATGACAAAGAGCGACCATAAAATCTAGAAACATAATATAGTGATTTACTCTTACACATATCCATTTAAATTAAGAGACGTACAAAATGTTCATAAGCAGTTTCCAAGAGCAAAACTCTGGAAATAACCCATATGTCTATCAATAGAATGAATAAATATACTGAAAATGGACCATAGCTACACATGCCAACATTGGTAAATATCATAAATATAGTGTTGAGTGAAAAAAGCAAATCATATAAGTATATATACAGTATGATCCTATATTTATAAAAATTAAAAATTTACAACAAATACTATTATTCAGGATTTCATATACCTCTGGTAAAATCATAAAGAAGCAGCAGGAAAGTGATTAATTCAGAATTCAGAATAGTGGTTGCCTGGGGTGCAAAGGGTACACTGGGGTCTTCAAAATGTTAGTAATCTGCTTCTTAAGCTCTGTGTGTATGTGGGTATTTTAAAAATTTAAAAAATATATTTATTACATATTAAAAAATATATATCTGACCACTCTTTATGATGTTTTATTAAAAAAGAAACCATAGTGGCTTAGAGTTTTATCTTTTATTATTAAACAGCAAATTTGAGAAAGAATAAAAAGTCATTCATGAATCTTCTACCCTAACAGAAGAAGTTTCATTTTTGCAAAAATCCCATTCAAGTTTTCAAGATTAGATTTATTTAATTATTTATTTTTTGCGACAGAGTCTTGCTCTGTTGCCCGGGCTAGAGTGCCGTGGCGTCAGCCTAGCTCACAGCAACCTCAAACTCCTGGGCTCAAGCAATCCCTCTGCCTCAGCCTCCTGAGTAGCTGGGACTACAGGCATGCGCCACCATGCCCGGCTAATTTTTTCTATATATATTTATTTATCCAAATAATTTCTTTCTATTTTTAGAAGGGACGGGGTCTCGCTCTTGCTCAGGCTGGTCTCGAACTCCTGACCTTGAGCGATCTTCCTGCCTCAGCCTCCCAGAGTGCTAGGATTACAGGCTTCAAGGTTAGATTTAAATTCATCTTCTGGTTATTTGTTTTCTATTTGTCCTATTTGTTGTTTGTTCTCTATTTCCTTCTTTTCTTCCTTTTTGATTAATTGAAACTTTTTTACAATTCCATTTTATCTCCTTTGTTGGCTTATTAGTAAAAACTGGTTATTACAGTGACTGCTTTGGGATTTATAGAATACATCCTTTATCACAGTGTACTTTCAATTGATACTATACCACTTCATATATAAGAACCTTCCAATAAATTACTTCCATTTCTCCCCTTGTGATCATTCTGCTATGGATGTCATCCATTTTACTTTTATATAAGTTATGAGCCCCATATCATATTGTTATTTTTGTTTAAATAGTCAATTATCTTTTCAGTATAGAGATTTAAATAATGAGAAAAAATATTTTAAATATTCACCCATATCGTTACTATTTTCAGTCCTTTCATTTCTTTTTGTAGATCCAAATTTCTAATATGGTGTGATTTTTTTTTTTTTTTTTTTTTTTTCTGCCTAAAGCACCTTTAAAAAATATTTCTTATGGTATGGACTGGCTGCTGAAAAGTTCTTCTCAGCTTTTGTATAATATGTCCAAAAATGTATTTGTTTTGTCTTTGATTTTGAAAGATATTTTCACTGGGTATAGATTTCTAGGTTGAGAATTATTTCATTCATTACTTTAAAGATGTTAGTCCACTCTCTTTTCATTTGCCCTGTTTCTGAATGAGAAATCTGCTGTCATCTTTATCCTTCTTCCTTTGTACTTGTGTATGCTTTTCTCTGGATGCTTTTAATATTTTTCTCTTCATCACTGGGTTTGAGTCATTTGATTATGATGTGGGTTGGTACAGGTCTTTTTCATATTTCTTGTGCTTGGGGTTCATTGAGTTTCTTGGTTCTATGGGTTTGTAGTTTTTAACAAATTTGGGGAAGTTTTGGCCATTATTTCTTCAAATATTTTTTCTATGTGCCCTGCATCCTACCACTGTTTTAGGGATTTCAATTATATGTACAGTAGGCCGGTTGAAGTTGTCCCATAGTTCATTTATGCTCTGTTTTTTTTTAAAAAAATTCTCTTTTCTTTCTAGGTTTCATTTTGTAAAGTTGCTATTGCTATGTCTTCAAGGCCACTAATTTTTTATTTTGTAGTGTCTAATATGCTGTTAGTTCCATCCAGAGTATTTTTCATATCATATATTGTTTTTTTATCTGTAGAAGCTTGATTTGGGTCTTTATTTTTTTCATGTTTACTACATTTGTTTAACATATTGAATATAGTTATAATAATTGTTTTAATATTCTCATCTCCTAATTATAACATCTCTGTCAGTGTTGGGTTGGTTTTGATGAATTTTTTTCTCCTTAAGGGTCATATTTTTGCGCTTCTTTGGATGCCTGGTAATTTTTGATTAAATGGCAGACATTGTGATTATTACATTTTTGGATACATTTTTATCTTTTATAAATAATTTTGGGCTTTATTCTGGGATGCAGTTAAATGATTTGAAAATAGTTCGATCCCTTCAGAACTTTAAGATTTATTAGTCAGGATCTGAGTAGTGCTCAGTCTAGGGCTAATAATTTCCTACTCTTGAGCCAAGACTTTTCTGTATACTCTACCCAATGACTGTGAATCACAGAGTTTTTCTGTTGGGCTAGTCAGAACAGGCACCATTCCTAGCCCTGTATGAGTGCCAAGCACTGTTATCTGTAATAATTTCTAGTTCTTTCTCCAGCCTTATGATTTTATCATATGTATGTGCTGTCAGTTCTCAGCTAAATTCTCAAGGGGAACCCTCTGGAATTCTCTCTCTGAACTTCTCTCCTCTCCAGAGAACTCTAACCACCCTACTCCTCCTAGTCCTTTAGTTCTGTCTCATCAACTCAAGATGCATACTGGGGTACTCCTGCTTTCCCTTTCCCTGTACTTTACCTTTTCTCTTCTAACACAGCTTCAAATGCCTACCACTTTGGTTTTGGTTCCTACTTTTTGATAAAGAGGAGCGTTCTCTCTTTTTTGTAAGCTCAGCTATTTTAAAAAATCTTTTTATTTTGAAATAATTTCAAATTTACTAAGGGATTATAAGAATAGTACAAAGAACTTCTAATGCCCCCTCAGCCAGTTTTACCAATTGTTAACATCCTGTCACATTTGCTTTATCACACATGCTCCTACCTTCCCCTTGCCACACTTTGTTTTTAATTTGACAGTCATGCCCTCTTATTCCCCTATATTTTTCAGTGAATATTTTCTAAGAACAAGGGCATTCTTTTATATAACCAACATATAATTATAAAATTCAGGAAACTTGACATTGATGTATACTACTATCTGGTATATTCTCCTGTTCACATTTAGTCAGTTGTCTCAGTAATGTCCACTAACAGTTTTCCCCAATATAGGATCATGCACTGAATTTAGATGTCATGTGTCTTTAATCTCTTGTAAGATGGAACAGTTAATCAGCCCTCTTTGTCTTTTATGAGGACTTTTTTGTTTTTTTTTGTTTTTGGAGATAGGGTCTTGCTTTGTTGTCTGGGCATGAGGTCAATTGCGTGATCATAGCTCACTGCAACCTCAAACTCCTGGGCTCAAGTGATCCTCCTGCCTCAGCCTCCTGAGTAGCTGAGACTACAGGTACATGCCACCACCGCTGGCTAATTTTTCTATTTTTTGTAGAGACAAGGTCTTGGTCTTGCTCTTTCTCAAGTTGGCCTTGAACTCCTGGTCTCAAGAAATCCTCCTGCTTTGGCCTCCCAAAGTTCCAGTATTACAGGTGTGAGCCATGGTGCCTGGCCTAATATCCTATTTCTTATAAAACTTTTACCCATAGTTTTAGCACTCACCGGTGATTTTGCTTGAATCAGTGATTACTGTGGTTATAAAATGATTTTCAAAGTTTGTCATTTCTTCAGTACTTATTAGATGGCGGTCTTGTGAAAGTTTGAGTTTTCCCTCCACATCCGTTTTGATCCATGTTCTGCTGCTATAACAGAATACCATAGACTGGATAATTTATAAATAATAGAAGTTTATTTAGCTCATGGTTCTGGAAGCTGGAAGTCCAGGAGACATGGCACTGGCATCTGGTGAGGGTCATCCCATGATGAAAGGCATCACATGGCAAGTGAGCATGAGAGACAGAGAAAGGAAGGCGGCTGAACTTAATCAAGAGCCCATTCCCTTGATAACTAACCCACTCCCATGATAAGAGCATTAACCAATTCATGAGGGCAGAGTCCTCATGACCTAATCACCTCTTAAATGCCCCACCTTTTAATAACGTTACAACACAACTAAATTTCAACATGAGCTTTAGTGGAGACATTCAAACCATAGACCATTCAACTGTCTGTCCATCAGCTGCTTAATCCATATATCTAATGAGTATGGACTCACAGCTTCTTATTTTATTCAGTGGATTACATCAGTTTAAAGTGTTTTTAAGTGAATGTTGATGACTTTTTTTCTAATTTGGCATGACTTAATAAGAGAAAATGAGCTAAAAATCAAGACAGATGATCTTTTATTTAGCACTCTTTTAGTTGTTAGGAACAGAGACCACCTCAGATGCTTTATCATAGGAAGCTATACTATAAGGATATCCATGATAATAAGACAAATTTTGGTCACTTGGCAAGACCTCAAGGGAACCCAGGAAAAGTCAAACTATGAGATTCCAATTTCACACTCCCCTCTCCTGAACAGAAACAAATAGGGCAATTATGTGAACCTCATGGAGAACAGAGAGCCTCATGGAGAGTAGAATTGTTAGGCTATTCTAGAATCTCAGAAAGTTATGGATTCTGGGTTATCTAATTGTCATAGCTTCAGGAGTTCTCGGATCTTATTCGTAGTGTTCTTTTAATAATTTAGCTACTTTTTAAAATCTATCTGCTTTTCTTCTTGCTGTAACTGTCTGGGTATCCATAGTTCCTTAGAAAGAAACAGAGTTAGATTGGCCTAGGGGTGTTAGATTGGTTCTGCTGCTGTTTGGGCAGAACAACTTCTACCAAGTCTCTCATATTTTGCTTACCAACTGCCAGACTATCTCAGGTGCCTATTCTCAGCCCATTCAGGTATATGTATGGGGCACAATTGGAGAGGAATCAAGATGTTTAGAACACATATTTCTTTTCATGGATTATCCTGTGGCTTCCCTTGTAGTAGGGTTGGTGGAGAGGACAGTTTCTCTAAGTATCTGCTGTGGATACAGCTGGCAATATATGTCTGCATCCTATTCTTCATTCTGCCAGAACAGAACCTACTCTGTAGGCAATATAAGCTAAATGATTTATTTTCTGCGTTATTTTCAGAATATTAGTACTGTGATATTTATTTAAATTTATTTTAAATTATGCTGAAAATTGGCATAAAACTGGGACAAGGATTTTTCAGTAATTTGATACCTTGTATTATTTACTAAAATTATTGTAAAACTGTTACTGAAAGTTTGGTACTTGTCCCTGAGGCTGAATCAGTGAGAAGGAAGACAAAGGACAAGTGGTTTGAGGAAAAGGAAAGAGAAGTTTATTAATTTGCCAGCAAATGAGGAGGGCAGCAGACTGGTATCTCAAAAGACCACCATCTTGCCTTTAAGCAGAAATACAGAACTTTTTAAATGGGGGCCGGGGGAGGTTTGGTGGCTGGGCTCGGGTCACATGTCATGGCTTCAGGCTATTGTTCAGCTGTATTTGGTGGTTTCGGTCTTGGTTGAGTATGATCTTGTGACCTTTGTCCAGACAATTCTGTTGAGCCATCTCCTGTGGTTTAAGATGCTAGAAAACAAACATCAAAGAACATTTTCCTGCCCCTTTGGCCTCAGGAATGCTGGTTTTAATTCCCCAAAACGGTAGGGGTTTTAAAGAGACAAATCTTAAAACATTTTGACCTTTTTCAGGCCTTTACCTCTATTACAAAACCATGACAGTTGAGTTAAGTCTGGCTTATTAATTTGGCCTGATTAAGAGGTATAAATATAACTCAGTGTATTTTTTTTTTTTTACTTTTCTGTTATTATAGCATCATTGTTTAGTATTTTCCTTAGAAGAGCTATTCAGCACTTCTGTGGGTATCTGTGTAGACTGTAAACTGTTTGCAGTTGATATTTTCTAAGAAGCCAAGACTAGACTTCCCACAATGTACAATTTGCCTTTGAAAATATCCTGCACTGGGTATCACTTGTTCATGTGTTCTTGTTATTTAATATGAATGAAATATTAATAACTAATTGTTTAAAGTGCAGTATTTAATTCCATGTATAATTAAAAAATTTAAATACATTAACATTTCACGACATAGTCTATGATTGGCATTAGGAATGTTTGTGTTTGCTATTCAAATACTCAGTATAATATTTGATATTTGGATAAAATGCTATTTTTCATATCAAGTGTATTTGTTTAAAATTTTAGAGGGGATATACTGAAGAGCTTGGAAAATTTATATTTGACATAAAATTATTTGATTATTTTCAGGTATTAAAAATGCAGAACAGTTTTTGAGAATCTCACAGGCTTACATAATTATTAGATTTTACATGTTTGTGTTCTTTAATATGTTACTTTTTCTGTTATACATAAAGCATTTAATCTGAGTCATGGTTGAAATGGGATAAAGGAAGCGAAAAGTAAGATGCCTTCTCTGTTCTTTTCCAAAGAACATGAAACTATCCTATTTCCTTTAAGCAGACTCTTTCAAACAATAAACTTTATTTCACAAGAGGAAACACGTCTTTATTTTAAAGTATAATACTTTCCTTGTACATTGTGTGAATTGTTAATGGTGTTGACATTTAAAAAGCTGTCTGACTGAACCAACTATTTACAACAAGCCCAGGCCAGCCAGAACTACTTTGGGAAGGGAATATAGACTTACTGAAGTTATAACTACTATAAGGCAAGATTACTCTAGAGACATGAAGTCTGGGTTTTGACTTCAGGAAATATCACTTTGGAAATTACTCCGTAGGTAGGATTAAATGTAAAAATTTGAAATATGCATCTAAAATGAACTGTTACCATACTGCCTAGAACTCATTGCTGATGGATTTTTAAAAATAATTTTATTATAACTAATTCTTATACTAATAATTGTTATTACTTGAAATTACATTAAGAATATTTGAAACTGAATTATGGAATTCCCTTATAGTGAAGACTTCAAAAGAAATGGTCTTTTCTGGCTATGAAACTGATTTTATTATTAAAAATTGATTATGAGAAAGCTATTAATTAGTGGATATTTACCCTGCATGTGAATTGTGATATAATAAGATATATATTTAGTCTTTGCCCCTGGTTCCTAGCATACGATATCCAAAATCTTTGAAATCTCCAAAGTGATAAGTGGTTTTTGAATGCTAATGAGATTATTGGTAGCTGGAGTCTCCTGAGGGGCTGATTGCCAAGGGAACCAACTATGTGATTAGATCTTTCAGCCTCACCCACAGCCTCTGGGGAGGGGAGAGGGGCTGAAGGTTGATTTGATTACCATGGTCATTGATAGAATCTATCATGCCTACATTATGAAACCTTCATAAAAATCCAAAAGGATTGGGTTCAGAGAACTTCCAGATAGCTGAACACATGGAGGTTCCTGGAGGGTAGCATGCCCAGAGAGGGCATGGAACTCCATGTCTCTTCCTACATGCCTTGCATCTCTTCTATTTGGGGGTTCATCTGTATCCTTTGTAATATTGTTTATAATAAATGGGTAAACTTAAGTGTTTTCCTGAGTTCTGTGAGCCACTCTAGAAAATTAATTAAACCCAGGAGGGGGTCATATGAACCCTGATTTATAGCCAGCCATTTGGTCAGAACCTGGGGCTTGTGATTGGCATCAGAAGTCGGGGGAGGGTTATGGGACTGAGCCCTTAACCTGTGGGATCTGTTGCTATCTCCAGTTAGTGTCAGAATTAAATTAAATCATAGGGCACTTAGTTGGTATATGCTAGAGAATTGCTTGTTGTGTCAGGAGAAACCTACATATATCTAGTGTCAAAGTGTTGTGTTGAGTGGTGTGTGAGAGTAGGAAAAACACTTTGGTTTGACCTGTGTCTAATTGAGAAGATAAAATTACTTAACCGTGTTCCTATGAAAAGAAAAACTCTTGAAGCCAAATTGTGAATTGTGTTCTATTAACGGAAAAGAAGCCAAACTCTGTAAACTAATTTTAAAGAGATTTATTCTGAGCCAAATTTGAGGACCATGACCTGGAGCCATGCCCAAGAAGCCTTGAACAAGTGGACTCACTGTGGTTGGGTTACAGTTCGGTTTTATGCATTTCAGGGAAACAGGGGTTACAGGTAAAGTCATAAATTAGTACGTGGAATGCATACATTGGTTTGGCCCAAAAAAGTGGACCTTCTCAAGGGGGAGCGGGCTTACAGGTTATAGGTGGGTTTAAAGATTCTTTGACCTGTAATTGGTTAAAGACTTGAAGCTTTGTGTAAAGGCTTGGAATGTTTTAAAATCAGGAGCTGTTAATCAGAGACAAGCCACCAGTCATATATTCGTTGTATAAATTGAGGACCTGCAGGATTGTCTTGTATAGCCTTAGGCCTGTTAGTGGATGATAAGGGATGTCTCCAAGAACGGGGGGAGCATGACGAGGCATGTCTGACCTCCCTCCTCGTGGCAGGCAATTTAGTTTTAGGATATCCCCTTGGCCAAGAGGGGGTCCATTCAGTCAGCCAGTTGGAAGGACCCTTAAGATTTTATTTTAGTTCACAGTTCCTCATTATACTATAAAATTAGGTGAAGAGTTAAAATGCAGGAGTCAGTCTAGGATTCATAGTTGTTTACTAGATTCTTATTTTAAGTGATAGAAATGGTCTCCCATGTAAATATTAGGACACTTCTTATTTTCTATACTGTCTATATTAAATATATATGTATATGCATGTGTATGTTTATACTGAATGCTGTATAATTATGTATATGTACAGTAGTATAAGTTTTTATATACTGTATAATAAGTATCTATAGTAGGCTGGGTGTGGTGGCTCACACCTGTAATCTTAGCACTCTGGGAGGCCAAAACAGGAGGATCACTTAAGGTCAGAAGTTCAAGATGAGCCTGAGCAAGAGAGAGACCCTGTCTCTACTAAAAACAGAAAAAATTATCTGGGTGCAGTGGTATGCACCTGTAGTCCAAGCAACTTGGGAGCCTGAGGCAGGAGGATCGCTTGAGCCCAGGAGTTTGAGGTTGCAGTGATGATAGCTACTGCACTCTAGCCTAGGCAACAGAGCAAGACTCTGCAAAAAAAAAAAAAAATCTATAGTAGTATACAGTGTACCAAGTGTATACTATATAGTGCATATATATATATAGTATGTATGTAGTATGTGTTTATAGTCAAATAAGGAATGCTGAAATGAATGCAAAAGTGATAGATATCCACTGGACAGTAATCAGTTGCTTTCTACAGGACACAATTTGCATTTCTATGGGCAGGAATCATTTGTATTAGTGTCAATTTTCTATGACTTCTTTTTCTTTCTTTCTTTTGTCTTTTTGGAGACAGAGTGTTGGTCTGTCACCTGGGCTAGAGTTCAGTGGCATCAGCCTAGCTCACAGCAAACTCAAACTCCTGGGTTCACATGATCCACCTGCCTCAGCCTCCCAAGTAACTGGGACTACAGGCACGTGCCACCACGCCCAGCTAATTTTTCTAATTTTTGTAGAGACAGGGTCTCGCTCTTGCTCAGGCTGATCTCCAACTCCTAGCCTCAAGCAGTCCTCCCACCTCAGCTTCCCAGAATGTTAGGATTATAGGTGTGAGTCACCATGCCTGGCCAATTTTATATAATTTCTTTTTTTACAGAGTTATAAAATAGCCTAGTCAATGACAGACAAATAGAAGAGCTTGCCAAGGCACCCATTAAATTTCAGTCTTTCACAGTTTTTCCTTACTATTCAATACTGGTACCTCTGGTACTTTATATTAGCTTGATTTTAGTAGTTGCAGGAGAGAAGTTGTTTCATATGTACTCAGTTATTTCAGTTTAATGATGTAAATTCTGTGAGGTCAGGCACCTTAAAGTGCATGAATCTGTGAATGAATAAAATGATGTTCTTGGTATAAATGCAGAAAATAATTGGTTAAAACCTGTGTCCTGATTCAGAAAGTGGGAAAAAATGGAGTTTTTTAAAAATCTAATTTTATTTTAATTATAATGGGGGAAACAGTTATTTGAAGGAATCTAGCAGTGAGTACTTTTGAAAAGCAAGAATCTTCTTCCAGCTGAAGTTATTCTTCCTTATTTGTTTTATAAATGAGAGAGCTTTGTACACCAGATTTTAAGTTGGGTATAACTTTTAACTCCAAAATAATTAGAAGCACTGAGCCAAGAAAGAATCAAGCATGACAAGTTATTTTTACCAAATCCTTATAGTGTATGATTTTGCCCTGTTTGCTCTCTTGCCAATCATTTGTATTATAGTTTCCAATTTATAATTAATAATAACATATTAGAAATAATTTAAAGCTACATACCTTTCTTATTTTCTGGGCGACACCATGTATGATGAGGTAGGCTTTACTTGTCTATCCTGGTAGTTAGACAGTGAGCCAGTCAGTTCTGTCCAGGGCACTGATTCTTAAGGGAATTAATGGTTTTAGGTTAATTAGACGAAGCAGCTGTGGAGTAGTTGGGAGTCCAGCAGTATGCGGATGGGGAGTGAGAGTGAGTATTCAGTAGGGTCCAGGGGATATAGGACCTGAGTCTGTGGTTTAGGATTTTTCCCATGCCTTGCCTCCTTTGGTTTCCTCTGGAGCCTGATTCTCTAGGCTTCCATTGATTCTGTGATTTACGTAATTGCCTTGCAATAAATTTCTTTTCTGCTAAAGTTAACCGGAGCTGGTTTCCGTTGCTTATTAAACAAACAAAAAGCAAAAGCAAAACAAAACTGTAGTAGGAGAGACATCCAAGTACATGATTATGTTTAGGTAGATGATCTTTACTGAGTTTACACAGGAGAAAGTATATATATTATATGTGGGAAAATAGAATGCTGAAATAATTTAGGTTGCTGAATTATAATATAGTAGACCACATATATTAATTTATGGAATAATAATGATTAACTGTGAATATATCATTTTTAAGAATTATAATCCACCTTTCACCGTATGGTCACATGTCTGAGAATAATGTTTGAATATTTAAAACTTTTCTGGCATTTTAAAATACGAGCCACTTCCAGTAATGGGAGAGTAGCTCGTATTGAACTAATCCTCCTGCAAAAAACCATTATAAATTCTGGACAAAATACAAAAAAACCTACAACTCTCTGAAGGCACTGGAGAGTGACCATAAACAAGCAGAAATTGAAAGGGAGTCAATACTTGGAAAGAGGGAATAACACTGCATAAACGAAAATGAGATTTTGTTGCCAGCAGACCTGCGCTGGAAGAAATGCTAAAGGGAATTCTTCAGGAAAGGAAATGATACCAGATGGAAATTTGGATCTTACAAGGAATGAAGAGCACCAGAGAGGGTAAATATACTTATTTCTCTCAGTTTCTTTAAAATACATCTGACTCTAAGGTAAAAATTACATTATATCATGAGGTTTGTAGCATATGTAAATATAATATACTGATTATAACATAAAGGTCAGGAAAGTTGATTGGAAGGTTCCTACATTTTACATGAAGTGGTACAATATTGACTCTCAGTAGACTGTGAAAAGAGAAGGATGTATGTTGTTATCCCTAGAGAAACACTAAAAAAATAGTGCAAAGAAGTATTGTTAAAATATGAGGTTAGCGGTTTTCAATATGCTGGCATGTAGCTGAATCCAGATTTCAAAGAATAATTACAAATTAAAATGATTAGATATTCAAATAAAAGATAATTTTTAAGTGGTAGAGTAGTCAGCACCAGCAGCCTGTAAAAGTACTGAAACAATGCAGAAACTCTCTGGCAAATAATAATTATAGTAGCTAACACTTATTCAGTGCTTACTCTGTGTCAAGCATTGTGTTAAGTTCTTTACGTGCACTAACACATTTTTTCATTACAACAACCTTAGAATATAGTTGCTATTATTATTCCCATTTTACATGTGACAAAAACAAGGCGTGGTGATGTTAAATAAATGACAGAGCAAGGATTTGAACCCAGGGTGCCTGACTTCAGAGCTTATGCTTCAAACTACTATATTATACCACCTCAGAAAATGAAGCCTGAATTAAGCTTCATGACTAGCATGTTGTGAATAAAGTACAGTATATGAATTAACTAAATTAAAAGTAAAGTATTTGTTAAAATTGTGAAATATGAGAAACCTTTAGTTCCCATTTCTAATGTTCTTAGCGTTCTGTTTTTCCCCACATATAATATATACACTTCACTTTCTCCTATCATGTTTACACATGGTAGTGATCACCTACCTAGGTAATTCCTATCCCAAGTTTGTCATCCCTTGGCTTTATTTTATCACTTAACCCTCCCTTTGCTCACACAGCCCCTCTCTTAATGTATTTAACTGGAAAACAAGAGCTTACAGCATAGACTAGGAAAGTCAAGGAAAAAATTGGTGACATGAAGGCTAAGGGAAGGAAAGGAAAATCAGTCTACTCTTTGGTGGGGAAGGACATAGACATTCATCAGGTTCATAAAATGCTCCATATTTCTGTCCTCTGCCATTTCTGTTTGAAGATCCATGATATAGTTATGTTTTCAGACTCTTTCTTTTATAGAAAAGAACCTTTTTTCCAAGTTAAAAATTTCACTTTATTTCAGTGTGTAAAAGTGACATTTTACTTACACAAATGCTTTTGTAATTTCATATTTATGTTTACTTCCAGTGAGATCAATCATGTTTTGATAAAAGGAAAATTTGAAACTGAGAGTTTTGTATTATAGATGACAATGTGATCATTGTCTCAGCACTTAGTCATTTCTGTAGTTTTAGTTACTCAGTATGGAGATAAGTGGTGAAAATGACCTATTAACAGAGGGGCAGGGAGTCAGTCATTCAACCATATCCTCAACCCCTTTTGTGGTTATAACAATAGACACTTAGATTTCAAGACATATAAGAGAGTCTGAAAGATCTTTTAAAACTGTCCATTAGGGGTACTACTTCTGCTATAGTCAGGTCAGTCCTCTCTGAGGGACTTCAACCTAAACTGCAAATATGCTTGTTAGCCCCATCTACCAGTATATAGCAAATTCCATGGAGCTGGGGAGTTTTGGTGACAGTAGTCATCAGTATACTGTTAGGTTTTTAAAACTGGCTTTTTGTTTCTGCATGTCAGTGGTAGCTCTGACCCACTTATCCCTTCCCCACATGAATTACCAAATGTTTGTAGTCAGGAAATTGGGTACAGGCACCAAGCACTACAGATATGGAAAGAAGAAAGCCAGGTGTTCAGTATCAGCATAGCACTTATAATTTTTGGACCCTCTCATCAGGGTTTGTTTTTTTTTTTTTTTTTTTTTTAAGACAGTGTCTCTGTCGCCTGAGCTGGAATGCAGTGGTGTTATCATAGCTCACTGCAACCTCAAATTCCTGGGCTCAAGTGATTCTCCTGCTTCAGCCTCCTGAGTAGCTGGGACTATAGGCAGGCACCACTGTGTCCAACTAATTTTTCTATTTTTTTTGTAGACACAGGGTCTTTCTCTTGCTCAGGCTGGTCTCAAACTCCTGGCCTCAAGCGATCCTTCTGCCTTGGCCTCCCAAAGTGCTGGGATTACAGGTGTGAACCACCACACCTGGCCTCCCTCTCATCAGTTTTTTACCATATGATATTGCTTCCTTGTGCTTTCCCTATCCAGCTGGGTCTTTCCTTCTGCATTGGTGACATAGTATAGCTGTAGCTTGACATGTGAAAAAAAACACATAACATCTATGAAGTGTAAAGGAAAAAAAAAATTATGGAGTGTACCTGCTCTTCAGTTTAAGACATAAAATACATTACCAATGCTTTTGAAACCACTTATAGATTCCTTCCCATTTACATTCCTCTTCTTCCCCATTGTCCCAAGTTTTGAGTTAATCATTCTTTTGCTTTTCTTCATAGATTTCTCATTTATATTCTAAATAGTATGTTTAGTTTTGTTCATTTTTGAATTTTATATAAATAATATTATAAACATTTTTCTGCAGCTTGTTTCTTTAACACAGTTTTTGAGATTCATCTGTGTTGTTTTTTACTTTAAAATTTTTGTTCTCTATTCACCGTATTAATGAACTTTAGGTTGTTTCCAATTTTTAACTATTTCAAACATTGCTGCTATGTACATTTTTATAAATTTCTGCCATTACAAATGAGAGGCTGTGATGAAATTTTTAAAGCTGTTCAGAGAAGGAATTTCTTTAGAAATTTACTGTTTTGATAGTCAGATTTATTTCTTTTTTCTGAATGAATTATATTACATTAAATTTGTTTCCTTTTATTCTAAAAGACATAAATGGTTGAACCAGATCACCTGGGTTCTAAACTCCCAGCTCTCTCATGTCTGTTTAATCTAGGGCAAGTTATTTAACCTCTCTGGCCTTAACTCTTCACCTGCAAACTACCCCATATGGTTATCCTAAGGATCAATGAGTTAATACATGTAAAGTGCCTGAAACATGGCAAAGTTTCAGTAAATATTAGCTACCATTATTCTTATTCTACCCTTAATCGAAATGGAAAAAGCTGTCATTATCTTTTATGGTATGCCCATTTAAACAGTACTCCTCAGCTCTATCCTTTTCAAGGGTTACTTATCAGAATTTTCATTCAAATTATATCAAAATGAAGTACATAAAAATTTTATTTATGCTTTTATTTATTCAATGAATTAAACATCTGCTAGATGCCTGGCATTATTCAAGGCACTGGGCAAACAATGGTCAACTAAACTGACATGGTTTCTGCCCTTGAGAAACTTCAGAGTCTAGTAGGGGATAAAGATGTAAAGCAAATACACAAATATGGAATTTCAAATTGTTATTAGTGCTGTGAAAGGAAAGAGTATGAGGGGGGAAATACAAGGGATTTCTATTTTAGATGGAAGGATCGGGGAAAGCCTCTTTTAGCAACTGGTATTTAAGGTACAGCAAAAGCTAAGGAGGGGAAGAGTGCTCCCTACAGAGGGGTTAGCATGTGCCCAGCTCTTCGGGTGTGAAAGAGCCTGGTGTATTAGGGGTCCCAGAGAAGCCGGAGAGGCTAGAGCTTAGTTAACAAAGTGGGAGCTGCATGAAGTAAAGTTCAGAGTGTTACATAATGGGAAATAGATTCTTGGTCTTTGTCCATGGTTCCTGGCACACAGCTCCTAAGAACTTTGGAATCTCCAGAGTGGCTGGGGGTCCCTAGATAGCCTCAGCATGGGGGCTGGTCCTCAGAAAGACCAAGGAAGGGATAAGAAGGTTGGAATTTTTTCAGCCCCTCTCCCTGACCTCCAGGAATGGGAGAAGGACTGGAGGTTGAGTCCCTCACCAATGGCTAGTGATTTAATCAGTCATGTCTACTAATGAGATCTTCATAAAAGCCTCTAAACAACAGAGTTCAGAGAGCTTATGGGGTTGGTGAACACATTGAGGTGCTGGCGGGGGTGGAGGGGGGCAGGTGTGCCAGGAGAGGGCATGGAAGCTCTGGCCTGCCTTCCCCTAAACCCATTTGCCCTATGCATCCCTTGCATTTGGCTGTTCTTGAGTTTTATCCTTTATGTTAAACTGGTAACTGTAAGGCGAGTACCTTCCTGAGTTATGTGAGCTATTCTAACAAATTGTTTTACCTGAGGAGGAGGTCATGGGAACCCTTGAATTTATAGCTGATCAGTCAGAAGTGCTAGCAACCGGCGGGGCATGGTGGCTTACACCTGTAATTCTAGCATTCTGGGAGGCTGAGGCGGGAGGATAGCTTGAGCTCAGGAATTTGAGACCAGCCTGAGCAAGAGTGAGGCACCCCCGCCTCCTGTCTCTACTAATAGAAAAAATTAGCTGGGCGTGGTGGTGTGTGCCTGTAGTTCCAGCTACTTGGGAGGCTGAGGCATGAGGGTCATTTGAGCCCAGGAGTTGGAGGTTGCTGTGAGCTAGGCTGATGCCACAGCACTGTAGCCCGGGCAACGGAGCAAGACTCTAGTCTACAAAAAAAAAAAAAAAAGAAGATACTAGCAACACTTGCAACAACTGGGAATTGGACCAGCATTTCAAGTGAGGACAGTCTTGTGGGACTGAGCTCTTAAACCTGTAGACTCTGACACTAATTCTGAATACTATCAGGATTGAATTGAATTGTAGGACACCCAGTTGGTGTCCAGAGAGTTGGAGGATTGCATGGTGTGGAAAACCCCCACACATTCAGAGTCAGAAATGTTACGAGTAAAAACAGACCAGAGTGGTACATGCAAGGCCTTGAAAGCCAAGTAAAGGGCAATGAATGGGAATTTTCAATGGAGTTGAGGTTGTAGAGGCGAAGGATCCGTTTAATATCTTAAAGGATCTGGCTGCAGCATAGAGAAGGTACTGAATATAATAGGTTGTTGAGGTGGCAGATGATGGTAGCAGTGGAAATGGAGAGAACTAGATATTCAGAAATATGTAGCATATAGAATAGACAGGATTGAGGGGTTGTATACATACCTGCATGTGGAGAGAGATGGGGAGATGTCAAGGACAACTCAGATATTTGACTAATCAAACTTCTTTGCAAACTTTTAAATTATGTTTGTAGTTTTTTAATCAATATGCCCAACTTTTCTCCTCTGTTGTATAACCTATAAAGGAATTACAGTATTTTTAAAAAATAGAGCTTAACTAATGTGGGATTCCGGGTTAAATATACAGATTTTCTGCTTGCTTTTCAGATTACCTAGTGATATAGTAATTTATTAAATCTTTGAGAATTTACAGTTAGTGACTGATTAGACAGAGTGATTCCAAAGTGAATTGAATGTAGGCACAAGGCTAAACTACTGACACCTTATTTTCCTCAGTGCCTCCTTGATGTTTTACTACAATTCATATCCTTTAGGTATAAAATATTTCTTTAATTTTCTGAGGCTACTTAAAATATATATTTACTATATATTTTCCAGGTTTATATCTTCAGTTTCTTCTCTGTTGATTCTGACCAATGATCATCCATACATTTATTCAAATCCTGTTGAATCTAACTGAATTTTCAGTCACGTATTCATAGGTTTTGTGAAATGTAACACAATACTAACCCTTTTTTTTTCTGTCTTAAAATAATCTCCTGAAAGCTTTGAAGGTTGCAGTTTTTAATTGTAATATTCTGGGATTTGATAATCATTCTATGCTTAGCCTGTTTATGACCTTCATGTGTTATAATAAATCCTGTCCCATTTTGCGTTTGTCATTCTGGAAGTAGTCTTGTCTTTTTGGTCTATATTTTTGTAAGTGCACTTACTCTTGATTGTTTTAGCTGCTCTTAAAGGGACCTTGACCAGGTCTGTTCTTTCCTTCTTAGTTTATTAGATAGTTGGTGGTCACTTCCAGGAATTGTCTATGTCATGGCAGAAAATACTTAGCTAACATTGGGTCTAAAACTAGTTCTTGAAAACAACGTTTATTATTTCCCTTTGGATAGTTCTTATCTATTGATAACACTTAGAAATGAATGCTTCGTTGAGTTACCCTTGGCCCGGAAAAAAAAAAAAAAAGAAATGTTTAGTCAGTTTGTATCCACCTAAAGGGGTGTGTATTACAGGAAACATAAAAGACTTTCTAAACTTTCTCTTTCGTTCCTTGATCAGGGTATCAAAAAAAAAAAAAATGTTGCCTAGTATCCTATTGTTTTTAGCATATTTTTTCCCATATATTTTCCTAGAGGTAAAAGTTAGGTTTATGAGTTTATAATTTTTAGAATCATCAAATCTAATGTCCTTGCCAGCTTCTACATTTTATATCTCAGTGGAATTTTTCTAATCTTTGGGTACTTCTTGAAGCTTTTTTCAATGAATTTTTTAGAATGATGACTATTAATTCAGTTCTTTTAGCATACAGGATACCTTTCATTGAACCTTTAGATTTAAAAATGATCAGTTAAGTAATCCTTAATGAGGCCCTAGCTCATTTGTACTTGCTTTTCTATCCAAGCAATTATTACACTTCTTGTTTCTTTTTCTAATTCTTTTTTTTTTTTTTTGAAAAAGGAAATCATCTCTATCATTAGGGGGTATAAGTTGTGTAGGTTATGGTATTGAATTTCCCAGCTACTATTTCTTTTTAAATAACTATGACTAAATTTGAGATTTTCTGTAAAAATACAGAGTATCTCAAAATTCTTAGTGCAGTTTTAAGCTTCAATAACTTCACAAGTATAAGTGCTATAGATTTAGAAAAACATCATTTGAAAGTGTAATTATTTAAATTTGTTTTATATTCATTTATCTTTGTGAATTTTGAATAACAAAATTTTTACTTTAATTCCTTCATTTCAGTCCTTTTGATTGAAGACAGCAAGCATTGAAGAAAAAGTTAACTGTGCTCCCTGGTTAGCCAAACTCAAGTTCATGATGACAGTAAGAAGAGAATTCACTTCCTATTATAAGGAGGTTCCCTACAGACATTTCATTAACAACTGGATGAAAAGTTCACAGCAAGCCTAGATCTGGGAGATGCCAGCAAGTGGACAAACTGTGGCTGAAATTGAGATGATATTCATATACAGTCCCAAAACCATGTACCACACATTTGCTAAATTGAATATTCTAAACGCAGAGATTACAGAATGCTAACAGTGAAATTCCAAAGCATACCTATATGTTTAAGTGCTACAGAAAGCTAACCATGATAAGTTGGGCTTGTGACAATTAATGAAGTGAAAAACTGAAAATTTCAATGATATCCTTGACATGTTGACCTTTTCTGATGAAGTGCCTTTCCACGTAAGTGGCAATGTTGTCTATCAGAATTGCTGTGCTTGGTGTACAGAAAAGCCACAAAAGCTTGGCAACATGAGAATCCTCAAAAGTTAATGTTTGGTGGGCCAGTAGGGACTCTGGCAGTATTGGCTCTCCCCTTCTTATTGAGATACAATGCACATATTATAAAATTCACCCTTTTAAAGTATACAATTCAGTCAATTTTAGTATACTCAAAAGTTTTCCACCTTACCCCTTCTTACTTCATTTTCTGTTGCTATAACAGAATACCTAAGACTGGGTAATTTATAAAGAGAAGAAATTTATTTCTTACAGTCCTGGAAGCTGGCAAGTCCAAGACTGAG
This sequence comes from Eulemur rufifrons, assembly GCF_041146395.1. Classification (NCBI taxonomy): domain Eukaryota; kingdom Metazoa; phylum Chordata; class Mammalia; order Primates; family Lemuridae; genus Eulemur; species Eulemur rufifrons. Next base: position 66,156,336 of record NC_091001.1, read on the forward strand.
GGGCAGTGTCTGGTGGTTCTTCTTGCTGTGTGGCAGAAGGCATCTCATGCCAAGAGCCAAGGAGTGTTTCAGAGAGCTTTTTCTTTCTTTTCTTATGAGGCTGCAGTCCTATTAGATTAGGGCCCCACCCTTATGACCTCATTTGACCTTAATTACCTCTTAAAAACCTATCTCTAGATATAATCCCATTGGGGATTATATTTCTAACACATGAACTTTTGGGGGACACATTCAAATCATAGCAGCCACTATATAATTCATAATATTTGCGTCATCCCGAAGAGAAATCCCATATGCATTAGCACGCTCATTCTCTGTTTCCACCTCTCTCCAGCCACTGACAACTAATCTCCTTTTTGTTTCTATGAATTTGACCCATCTGCATATTTCATATATATGGAATTATACAGGCCTTTTATATTTGTTGGCTTTTTCTTTTTGAAGAACCTACAATCTGTGATGAATCTTACTTAGCAGTGCTTCAGAATTTTTTCATTTCCACACTATAGTGGTTACTTTATTAAATAATACCATTATTCAACAAGGCAGAATACTTGTTATTATGGGTTGGGGGTGTGACAGTTTCTGAATAACACTTTCTCAGACTAGTGGTTTAGTAGAGGAGGTCTCCTTGCTTGCCCTTCTCTGTCTCATCTGTTCTGTTTCCATTAGACTTTTGTGTGGGGTTATGTTAAAACTGTTGCATATACATCAAAGTCTTGTTCTTTAGATAATCTTAAGACTAGAATTAGAAATGTAGTCCTTTCAGTTATTGAACCAGCAGTGGGCCATGTATATGTATATATGCATGTATGTATATATGTGTACCTCCATATATTTCCTAGCTTTGATCCCTGAGGGGGCCTAGAAGCGATGACAATCTAGTAGCAATGAGCACATTAGTGCCCAGAACTCTGTTTCTAATTATCATTTTCCATTAAAAGGAATCAGGGCTTCTTAGGGAAATGACTTGCTGTATCAGAAAGCAATGAAGTGTTGAAAGAATGATAAAACCATGTCAAAAGCATACAGGACCAAGCTTGAAGGAACTCCCCTGGCCAAATCTGGGACATTTTGAATGTCAAAATAAATAATGATAGACTTAACTCATTGATTAATTGAAATCCATGAGTATATACCGATATAAATAAATAAGTAAAAGAGGTTGAACAGGAAGCTCTACCTTATAGAGAATACCACCTGATATAGAAATTAGAGAATCACCTTTGGCAAACCTCAGAGTAATAATTGATTTGGGCAGAATCATCAATGGGTTCTGTAACTAGTAGGTGAAAATTCAATGAGAAGCAGGATATTTGCATACTTTCAAAGTATCTGCCAACAAAATATTATTTACTCTTTAATAAGTACAAAATATTTGTGAACTGAGGGAAATCATGGCAGATACCATCATAATCAAGTGATAGAAATTACCAGTCCCTATAATGGAACAAATTGACATTGTGTGCCTCCTGATAGACTGAACCTAGAAGAGTGTAGCATCAGTTCTGTGATACTCTTGCCAAAAGTACATAAGTCACATCTAATCCCAAGAAAACATCAGAAAAATCCAAATTGAGAAAACTCCTATAAGGTAACCAGCCTTTATGCTTCAGAAATGTCAAAGTAAAGAAAAGACAGGAAGTGTTCCAAAATGAAGTGGACCAAAGAGACATGACAATGAAATGCAAAGCATTATCCTGGATTGAATCCTGAACATTATTGGAACAATGGATGAAATTTGAATTGGTCTCTGGTTTAAATAATAAAAGTATGTTGATATTAATTTGTTGGTTTTGATGGTGATACCGTGGTTATGTAGGAGAGTGTTCTTAGTTTTAGGAGATATTTGCTGAAGTATCAAGGGGTAACAGGGCATTGTATCTGCAACTTTAGTTCAAATGGTTCAGGAACAATTTGTGTGTTTGTGGATATGAAAGAATGTTAAATTGAATGAAGTAAAATGTTAACAATTGGGAAATCTGGGTCAAGGGTATATAGGAGTTCTTTGTATTTTTTTTTTTATAACTTTTCTGTTAGTTTAAAATTACTTCACAGTAAAGTTAGAAAATTTTTCCTTCAAAATTGAGTTCCATATGACCCAATTCACATTGAATGCCATACTTACCAAGAAAAAAAATTTTTTTAAAGCATCAGATTACTGTAAAGGTGAGTTTAAATATTTACACAAAATAGATGAATGGAAAATTACGCCTTAGCTATAATAAGGTCAACATGGGACTTGTTGATTTTTTTTAATCTTTAAAAAAATACCCTACACTTCAAAAATGAATAAATCATTTCTAAACAGAGATGAATTAAGGAAAAATAGCATACTGGAGGACAAAATACCCCAGGCATTTATCTCCTGACCTAACTAAATGACAGATATTGTAGGAACTTCAAAGCTATAAAAATAACTGGCTCTGACATGTACCAAGATGGGGGGAAATACTTCCCACAACCTTGAAATAAGTGATTAGCCTTTAAAGAAAACAAAAGAAAAAGTAGCATCATATTTTGTAAATGGAATTTAACAAAGAGTTCACATTATTCATTTGTGATTTTATTATTACTTGGCAAAAGCTGGTAAAATTAAATCAAGCCTATTTTTATATTCATTCTTCTCCCACTCCTCCCTTACAGTGGTGTGGCGAGAACCAAATGCTTTTAAAATACTGTTGCTTTCTCTGAGTGTCAGCGAAAGTCTGTTGGATGCTTTTCTTTCAACACCCATAGGCTTAGACAGGTTAAGTTTCATTTTATAACCCTTAGTTTGGCATTGAGGGTCCTCTGTAGTTTACTGGTAACCTATCTTTCTAACCGTTCTTAATTTTACTGTGTAATAGGAATCATCTTTAGACAGGCTTATATTTATTTTATGCTGGAAAAAATTTTGGATTCTTACTATGTGTGATTCTCTCACCTCTATTATTTTCTGAATGTTTGCTACTCATCTGACAAAACGCATTGTGGGTTCAGTTTCTTCTAGGAAGCTGTTTCTAATCATTCTTTGTCCATGGTGATTTCTCTGTATGTAATCTTATAGCTTTTTTGTTAGTGCCTTTCATTTAACATTTAGTCATAAATTTCCTACTGTTTGTATCCTTTGTCTTCTCAACTAATTTGTAAACTCTTAAAGAGGAAATACTATGTTTATACCTCATAATCTTCCTGACAATGTCTTTTTTAATTGAATTACCTTTTATGTGTCTTTTAAAAAATTTTTTTAATTTTTTAATTTTTAATTATGGGTACATAATGGTTGTATATCTTTATAAGGTACATGTGATGTTTTGATAATGGGCATACAATGTGAATTAATCAAATCAGGGTAATTGGGGTATCCATCACCTCAGGCATTTAACATTTCTTTGTGTTAGGAACATTCCAATTCTACTCTTTTAGTTGTTTTCGAGTATACCCTAAGTTATTGTTGATTATAGTCAAGTTTGTTATGCTATCAAATATTGTTCCTTCTATCTAACTATCTAACTATATTTTTGTATTCACTAACCAGCCCCACTTTATTCCCTACAGGCATCTTTTAATGCATTAACTGCCATGTGAGTTGTATTTGACTCACGCTAGTTTTGAACCTGGGCCCTCGTTAAGCGTATGAAGTCTCAATTTTCTGAAAAAAATTCAATAAGTATGTCATGAGTCACATACAACTCAATTGGTGTTCGGTGTAAAAATTGATTCTAGTGCTGTGTGCGTTACATATAACTCATGCACAGAAAATAATAAAAAATAACAAATTTTTCATTAAATTAGAAAGGATAGTTTTTTTTCCAAGTTTTTCTTTTCATAATTAAACATCATGGCCCCAGGGAAATTTTTTTTTCTAGTGTGCCAGTCAATGTGTTAAACACTTGCTACCTAATATGGATATAAATCTTTTAAAATTAGCATTTTATTGTGTTCTGAAATCTATTGAAAGTAAAAAATTTTTAGTGCATTGGAGTAGGCATATTTCTTTCTCTGGGAATAAGTAGAAAAACAACATAAAAGAGAACTAATAGAGAAAATTTATCTTTTTATTATAAAAACTTATATCTCAACATTTTCTTCAATTTAAGAATACTCAAGTACATATTAAATATTGATACTAGTGAAATAACTTTTTACAACTTTCTTTGACTACTATAATGGAGCATATGTCTTTTTAATAGAATATAGAATATGAAATATTGTTTGAAATAAAACAGGGAGGGTTTAATTCTATTTTGTAGCATGCAGGCTATCCCAATTCATAAAAAAAACAAAAAAGAGTACTCCTCATGCTTAAGTGTATCTTAATATTTAAGAAGGAAATACTGTGTTGGAGATAGGTTAATAAAGGGCAACTAGAAATCTAGAATACTATTAAAAATATTGCCATTTTTGAATGAGTGCTTTTTGTTTGAACAAATAATTCACATCTGTTTATTTGGTTTTAGGAAACAAAATAACATTATGGCATTTTGCTTTTAAAGTATTTTGGGTTTTAATTGCCGTCATGTTACCTAAGACCAGCATGGCCAACATGTACTTGCCATTTTAGGAGTTATATTTTTGACCAGATAGCTTTTTAAAATACATAAAGTTTCAGTATGAGAACCTTCTTTTTTTCTCTTTTAACTATTAATTACTTTTTGAACTGTAATAAGCATTCCTGTTAAACTATTCTTATTAAACTTACATTTTAATAGCAGTTTAATAGTTTAAAGCAATGACTTTGGCAACAACTCATATCTTTTCTTTATAATATTAATATTATATTGCTAAGGTTCATCCATCATTCCATGTTACTGTGATTCATTTGTTTTATCTGCTGTTATTCTGTTTGAATAGTCCATGATTTATTCATTTATTGTCCTGTTGATGAACATTTGGGTTTTTTCCAGATTTTTAATATTCTGAAGACACATACATTCTTATGCATATCATCTCTTATACATGTGCAGATTTTGGGGGAAATGTATAACTATAATTAGAAATACTGGGTCATGTAGTATATGAATGTTCAGTTTTAGAAGATGATGCCCAAACCAAATGTTTTTCAAAATTGTGAGTCCCTTCAAGTTGGCTCCTGAGTCCTTTTGACACAATCCCAGTAGCCTTTGAGAGTTGCCATGTATTTCTAGCATGACAGGGTGTCTGAGGCTTATCATGTACATTTCCTGCTTTAGGCTTGGAATCAGCCATTTCTCCAAGGAGCCCTGGTTCTTTGGGAAATGTATGTAGATGTCATAATTTGGATACAGTTTGACTATTATTTGATTGGTCAGTGTTTCTAGGCCTTTTCAGTGGACAGAGCTAGGAAATATGTATTTTTTTTAAAGAGAAAAATGCATGATGAGTTCTTACTAATATTTATGGTTCAAATGACTCAGTTGAATAATACAGGGTTTTTACTTTGATTTTATTTTTTATGTCTCTTTTCTCATGCTGAAAATTTTGGTTCTAAATATCAACATAATTATTTAAACTTATTATACTAAGAGAAATACAGTTTAGAATAACAGTATCAATATCTTTACTAGCATATGATTACCGAAACTAGTAAATTTTTGGCATTTCTCCTGACTCTTCACTCCCCCTCTCCCGAATTCCAGTAGAGATGAACAGCAAATTGCTGTTCTTTAAAGTCGCTTGAAGTAGTTCTTGGTATAATTGGATTTCATTTTGCTTTTGATTTTTAGGATGATTTTCCTGCCTCATTTTTATTTAATCTCACATAATTTTGTAAACTATTATGTTTCCAAAATCAAATCTACAAAGCAAGACACATTGAGAGAACTCTAGCTTTCTTACCTTTTCACTCTCCATTGGTCTCTTTGTCTGTCTCTCTCTATAACCATTTTTCTCACTTTTGACTTATCTTTCCATTTAAAAAAATGTGTGTATGTATCTCTTTCTTACATAAAAAGTAGGATAATACACACTGTGATTTTTCACTGATCACTTTATTCTGGAGATCATGCCATAAGAATACATAGAAATACTTTCTTTCTTTCTTTCTTTCTTTCTTTTTTTTTTTTTTTAACAGCTGCATAGACCACCATTATGTAGATGTACTATGGTTTATTCAACCAGTTTCCTGTTGATGGATAGAGAAAGAACCTGCACATGAGGATATAGAAGCCAGTATAACTATGGTAGAACCACGTTTTACAGAAGACAAGGAGAGAAAGCACTTGTTGATGCATTTGAAGATGTTTAAGACAGAATGAAGGTTCAGAGGGTACCGCAGAAAGGTCTGGCATGGAGGGAAGCAGTAGGAGATTGCACAGGAAAGAGAGTGAGTGATTACATCTTTACTGCATAATTAGCAACTATATTTCAGATCTCCCATCCTTACTATTTGGAATTACAAGATCAGAACTTTGGGTGAAAGTAGCTTCCTCTGTAGATGTGTTCTTATATCTGTCTACCTAATTCTTGTTTATGAGAAATAGTTTTAAAAGACCTTTCATGCTAATGATCTAGGTGTTTTTTTTGTTTTTTTTTTTTTTTAGTTTCCATTAAAGTATAAAATACTTTCTTGACTCTGTGGTGTTTTTGTTTCTGAATTCATTAATTTCTGCATTCATTAATTTCTGCCAATTTTGATATTTTCTTCTAATTACTTTCAATTTATTTTGCAGCTCTTTTTTTTAACTTTAGGTGGTTGCGTAGCACAAATAGCATTTTCATTGTTGTTTAATTCAAAACATGTACCTGAAACTTTTATTGATGTTATTCTTTCACCTATGGTTATTTAGAAGTGTGTTTCTTGATTTTTAACATATAGACTTTGATGTTAATTCTATTTTTGTTGTTGATTTCTAGCTAAATTGGTTAGAAAATGTGTTCTGTATGATCTAAGTACCTTAACATTTGTCAAGACTTTTAAGATTTTTATGGCCCATTTGACTTTTATTATTATTATTTTTTGGAGACAAAGTCTTGCTCTGTCGCTCAGGCTAGAGTGCTGTGGTGTCAGCCTAGCTCACAGCAACCTCAAACTCTTGGGCTCGAGCTGTCCTCCTGCCTCAACCTCCTGAGTAGCCTGGACTATAGGTGTGTACCACCATGCCCAGCTAATTTTTAGTAGAGATGGTGTTATGCTCTCGCTCAGGCTGGTCTGGAACTCCTGACATCAAGCTATTCTCTTACCTCAATCTCCCAGAGTACTAGGATTACAGGTGTGAGCTATTGTGCTCAGCTGGCCGTTTGATTTTTAAAATTCCAAATTGAGTTTGAAAAGAGTGTATATTCTGCAGCTTTTGAGTGTAGTGTTCTCTGTATGCTCATTGGGACAAGTTTGTTAATGGTGTTTTTAAATCTTCTGTTACCAGTTCTTTTGATACAGAATTGATTTGTTTTTCCTGATTGCTGATCAAGAAACTAAGAGATTCAGTTCTGTTAATTTTTGTTTTATGTGTTTTGAAGCTATGTTATTGGGTGCATATTTATTATAAATTATATTTTTCATGGTGAGTTGAACCTCTGTCATTGCAAACTAATCCTCTTTATCTCTAGAAATATTTTTTATCTTAAAGTCTTTTTGAATTTTTACTTGATATTAATACAACTGCATTGGGCATCTTTTTGTTAGTATTTTCATGGTAAATCATTTTTTCTTCTTTTTACTTTGAATCTTCGTGTATATTTTAGTTGTGTCTCTTTTAGGTATCATGTGCTTGCTTTTTTAATTTAATTTGGAATTGCCTCTAATTTTTTTTTGTTTTGTTTTGGGTTACTTTTTTTTTTACTAGGAATTTTATTTTTTATTGATACATAATAGATGTACATATTTTCAGAGTACATGTGATAATTTCATACATTCATATCCAATCAGGGTAATTGGAATATCCATCACCTTAAATATTTATCTTTTCTTTATTCTAGGAATATTTGAATTATTCTTTTCTAACTATTTTGAAATGTACAGTACATTAATGTTAACTGTAGTCACCCTACTGATCAATAGAACACCAGGTTTTCTTTCTTCTGTCTAACTGTTTATTTGTTCCCATTAATCAAGCTCTCTTCATTGTCCCCTCTCTCTTCCCCTCCTGTCTCTGGTAACCACCAATCTACTCTCTATCTTCACAAGATCTACTTTTTTAGCTTCCACATATGAGTGAGAACATGTAATACATAATATTCCATTGTGTGTGTATACATCCCACATTTTCTTTATCCACTCAGCTATTAATGGGCACTTAGGTTGATTCCATATTTTGACTATTGTGAATAGTGCTGCAATAAACATGGGAGTGCAGGTATCTGTTTAATATATTGATTTCCTTTCTTTTGGATATATACCCAGTGTTGGAATTGCTGGATCTTGTGGTAGCCCTATTTTTAGGTTTTTGAGAAATCTCCATACCATTTTCCATTGTGACTGTACTCATTTACATTCCCAGTAACAGTGTATTAGACCCTTTTCTCCACATCCTTGGTGGTGTCTGTTATTTTTTGTCTTTCTGATAATAGCCATTCTAACTGAGGTAGATGATGTCTCGTTGTGCTTGTGTTTTGCGTTTCTCTGATGACTAGTGATATTGAGCATTTTTTCATGTACATGTTGGGCATTTGTGTGTCATCTTTTGAGAAATGTCTGTTCAAATCCTTTGGCTACTTTTTAATGGGATTACTTGTTAAACTATCTTTTAAACTCACTCATATTTTCCAGTTCTGTAATCTGGTATTCTTTCTATTTAGCTTTTAATTTCAATTATTATGTTTTTCATTTTTGGTTTTATGTACTTCTCTAAAATCTGTTGTCTTTTTTAATAGTTTATTGTTTCCCGTAGTACTTTCAACCCTGTGTTTTATGTCTTTAAGTAAAGTTATTTTATTATCTGTGCCTGATAATTCTAATACATTGTTTTTGAAGTTTTTATTTTCTGCTTTCTATTTCTTTTACTGATTCTTTCTCATGATACCTTACTTCATTATGTCATTTTTTATTTGAAAAATTAAATAGGGAAGTCTGGGTTATGGAATGATAGTGTATTTATTCTTCCAAGAGGGATTGGGTTTGCTTCTGCTCTACATTTGAGATCACTTATCAGTCTGGGACCACTTTGGGCTAACTTCAAGACTTAAAATGTTTTGAATACTCAAGTCAAGGGAATTTGAATTGCAACTGTATGCTGTGGCTGGCTTCAGGCTACAGTTTCTCAGGAACAGGATCCCGTGCCCCTTTTCAGTGCCAAGGCAACTTTCATTGAAGTCCTCGAGGGGTAGGAGAGATTGAGTGGGCTTACTTTTCTTTCTCTTCTATGTTGAGAAGTCAAGCTTGATGGTAGAGATGAATTGTCTTTTAGATTCTCGACCTTGGGCAGGCCTGAACTTTATCTTTAATTTAAAAGCTACATTACTGTTTTGCTCTGAGTTTATGTTCAAAGCTCTCAGTTGCCTCTTGCCACATAGTTTATACATAAAATAGCTCCTTTTAGCATTTTCCACTTTGCTTTTCTTCTTCAGGAGAACAAGAATGAAAGGTACCCCCATCTCTTCCCTTTGCGGATTAAAGGAGTAATTACAGGCTAACCCTCTTCCAAATATTACTCTCACACAGTATCCCACAACATTTTAGCATTTCATAGTCCTTTGGGGTCCTGGGTTAGGCTTCGAATCCTGAGAGACATGGCTATGAGATCTTAGGAGATTTTATTGTCACAGTCAGCCTCTAGGATCATAGGAGCAAGACTGCATCAGTTTAGTAAAGGGAAAGTTTTTGGTAAGTTTTATATAAGTCAGGAAAAGTTTTCAAACCACAGCACATTTCATAATACTTTCCCATCTCAGACCCTCATATAACTATAAAGCCCATTTCTCATGACAAGTAATAGGAACCTTTCAGAAGAGACAAGAGGGGCTGGAAGAGCAAGGTTTTGTAGATCATCATTCCTTTTTTTTTTTTTTTTTCTTTTGCCAAGGTGTTTTGTATACCTTTAGCCTCTAGGGAATACACAGTGGTCCATGAACATTTCAGTGTTTCTAGGTGGATCTGAGCTATACTTGACATCATGGCACCAAGAATATCACTTGGATTGTTCCTTATGTCTAGCTTTAGACAAATAAACAAATTATATAAATCATACCTCATCTAGTGGGAAGATGAAAAATAAAATGTCAAGGGTAGACTTACACAGGGTGGGTAAGAAAATGCATGGTGGTAGAGAGCCAATGCCGGAGAACAAAGGGAAATAGACACTTTCCAAAGAAGATTTGATTGCATACCTCTGCTGTTTAAGTGGGGAGCCTAGACTAGTTTTCAGTGGGGAGCCTAGACTAGTTTTCAATTTGGATTGAAGCCCTTCATTTTCATCTCTCTCTCTCTCTCTCTCTCTTTTTCTCTCCCCCAGCCCCCATTTCACACGCACTCTTTCTTTCTCTCTCTCTCACACACACACACACACACACACACACACACACTTTTAACACTTAGGACTACTATTCTAAGCCAAATTGTATTTGGCTCTTTCCTGGCATTCAACACTGGAGGTTGGCAAGTTGGAGAACTGGTATACTTACCAGCCAGGGAATTCTGTAATCCATGGCCATGGCACCCTGCTGCTAGAAAAGGAATAGGATTGGCTCTCCCAAGTGTAGGTAATGGATCATAAGTCTTTGGAAAGGCCTTAGAGTACCTTTCTGTTCCACCTGAGTTTTCCTCTTTCTCCCTCCAGCTTAGTTCATAAAGTTTTAACTGTATAAAGGCAATGTTGATTATAGTAATTCATGTGAACAGTTTATCACTTATGCCTGATTACCATGTAGAACAGCAATAATGACTTGTAATCATAATGTACATTGTTAAATAAGTGTCAGGTTAATATTGTGAATTTAATATAATTATAGTAGTTTATCATTCATGGATGTATGTTTAAAGAAGTTTTTGCTCTATACCATAACAGGAGCATTGATTTTTAAAAATCTAATAACTATTTATTGAGGAAACTGTGTAGTATACCTTTCCTTATACACAGCTAAATAGCTTTTAAAACATGATATCGGGTGGAGAACAGGAGCAAGAGCCTACTCTTTTGCCTTCAGGAAGCCAAAGGAGGAGGGTGAAGGGGAGATATGGCATTGCTTCTGCCCATGATGAGGCCACCCACTGTTCTCATATTCTCTGTTAATTTTTTTCATTGAAACACATTTTAAATTTTTAAAAGTGAATCTTTTTGAAACAATATATATATAATCAGTTTGAACACATTTGAAATATGTGTTTCAGTGCACATTTAGAATATTTTAAATAGATCACAAATCTAAAATTTTAATTTATTCCAAACTTAATAGTTTATAAATCTTTTATAAGTTAAATAAAATCAAAATTTTATAAGTCAAACAAAAGTAACAAGTTCAAGTTTGGATTATTGATATAGTGTGGTGCTGTCATGGTGGTAAGGGTAGTGGTTTGGTTTTGTTTTTAATAGTGAGAAAACTTTATTAAATTTGTAGAATTTTTGCCTAGTAAACACTAGGTGGTGCAATTGCGCAAGGAGCATATAATGAAGTATGCATTTTTTTTAAAGGTGTTAGGATAAAATTAAAATTATGGCTTGAAGAAACTCTTTGGAAATAATAATTCTTAAATTATTAAAATATAATGAATAAATCTTGTTTTTCTATTAATTGGTCTGGGATTTAAATGGGAACCTATCTTGTGATTTAGACCACAGAAGTCTCAAGGTATTTGTATATTGTTTACATTGCATTTTAAGCTCAACTAACCACATTCCCCTTCCCAACAAAAACCAAAAAAACAATTAAAAAAACTGGTTCAATTTGGTTTTCTGTAAAATTTAAATACTGAATTGCTCTATTATTACTATTAAAGATGTTTCCCCTCTACTATTTCAAATCATTCTAAAATGCCCTAGGATTTGAGTAATTATCTTTAATATTATATTTCATTTTATCAAATCATTGTTGATCAGTTAAAACTTGAAAAGTAGCTTTCTTATTGGCATATTTTGTCTTCTTTTATCTAGTAAAAAAACCCTTGCATTCCTGTGTAAGTTCAAGTCATTAAATTATTAAATTGAAGAGTCAGTTTTTGAAATGAAAAATAATTGCTGTTGGTTTACTTGTATGTTGAAATAAGGAGAAGATAGGAAAATTTCTATATGGATAATAATTTAAAACCTTAAGTCTTAATTCCAAAAGAGTCTCCCCCCGCCCCCCTTAAGTTCTTTTCCAATTTGAGATACAGTTCTTTTTAGAAATTAAAAAGAAAAGTCATTTATATCTTTTTGTGAATAAATGTTCTCATGACATTCCTATTTAAATGTTTTTTGATGTTTTGGAAGCCCAAAATGAGGCTATCTTACCATTTTAAAGCATTCACTGGTAATGACAGAAAAATCAGTATCAATTTAAGTACTACAGTATACTATCATAATTGACAGAATTATACAAATTATATGTGTATTTTATGTAATTTTTCTGTGAATCAGATATCCCCTATCAGACACAGTCATATAAAACTGATTTTATACTTCACTGATGCAGTGAAACAACATAGGATTTTAAATTATTTTCTTTTAAAACTTATTTTCCATGTATAAACAATTAATTTAAAAATTTATAGCATTTTTAGAAATTTAGATTTATGTTTAATGAAATTCTTTCCCTCTAATGTTATAATACTTCAAGACTACCACCTTTAGTGTTTGTCTTTTAAATCTTTGATATTTTTATATTGAGATAATATTATTTCATTATTTATGAATAAATTATATCCCATACATTTATTTCAGAATATGTTCAAGCTTCTTTATAATATATAACACTAGTTAGATTATTGCTAGTAATTAGCAGAGGAGGTTCGAAGGGCAGAGTTATTTTTCTTCTATTTGTGAAATGGATACATGTGTGCACAGACTCACAGACACATACACACATCAGAGACTGTTTGCGATTAATTTAAGTCCCCTTTGAAACTTTTAGAGTGTAACATGTAATTAATATTTTATTTTAAAAATACAGGTTTAGTATTTGAGTCGTGTAAGCCAGTTTTAGGTAAAATGTTATAGAAACAATTTGTGGAATTGAAAAATCACTATTTTTATGGTAGTTGGCAGCCTTTATAAAATGACTTGCTGCTCTTGCAGATATATCCATTATCGCAATTGCCACTATTTAATGGCACCCATGGTAGCTACATCAGCCAGGGGGCTGAATAGCCATGAAAATGGGAGTAACCTTTGACCTTAGAAATCGTTCTTTTAAAAGAGGTTTGAAACATTGGTGATAGGAAATTTGAATTGCTCTTGCAGCGGCAGTGTTTGTTCTGTGAATACTTAATTTAGTTTAGAGCTATACTTTTTCTTCCAAATCTGTCAGTCTTTCAGAAGCATCACATTCACTTCAGGAAGAAAAAAATAATGCCTCCTTCCCGGGCCTGTATTATTCTGTGCGGTATTCAGGCTTCAAATAGTTTCATTTAGGTAATACATATAGTCTCAAGAATGGGAATCCTCACATTTGACATGCTCTGTTAAATATATGGCTAATTCACACCCCGTCCAAGATACTGCTATGCAGACGCTTATTTTGGATAATCCTTTTAATGACTATAACTCAACTTCTTAGCTACGTAGAGGACTGGTAGAATGTGGAAATATATATATGTATGTATATATGTATATAAAATTGATGTATAAATACATGTATATATACATGATTTAAGTTTGTTTAGGCTTCATAAAGAATTTGGATTTTATATATGTACAAATTATTTAGATATTTGAAAGATAAATCGTGCAAGCCTTATGTTTGGTGCATAGGGAGTTACACATAGAATACTCATTAAGGTAATGGGATTGCTATGGCTAATTCTCACATGCTGACTGAAAATTTAGCCCAAAGAGATTTAAAAGTGATGTTAAAAAAGCAAATTGGTCCATGGTCTCATTAGTTTGAAGTTATTAAGTAGTCTGTATGCCACTGGCTTTTACATGACTCTTATACTCTTCCCTTTAACAGTGAATAGTGCATTTGTTGATGAGAGAAAGGGAGAAATAAGGGCAGAAATCTAGCATTTGTTGCTTCAGTGACAACTGAGGTAAAATCAAAACATTTGCTAGATATTGTAGTATTTGCTGTTCTATTTTTCATAATGATAAATGGTTTTGAAAAAATCAAGAAAGGATGTTATGGTGGAAAAAACATTATTTATGGAAGTAATTTGAAATAAATTTCTGTTTTAGCATTACACACTTAAGAATAATGCAAAATGAAAAACCATATATTATTGTAACTTTATTAAATATTATATTGCATTATAAATCCTGGAAGTAAGAACTATTTGCATGCAGTTTTGAAAAATCACAAAATATCACTGAAACCAATTTGGATTAAAATGCTTATTAAATCAAAATGGGGCCAATTAAAGACAAATTTGGGTTTAATCATGTTTTAATTAGAAAAATATATAATATAGTTCTAGTTTACTGCTTTTTGGCATTTCATATGTAACATTTAGCAGTTACATATAGAGACATTATAGGCATATATAATACAAAACACTCTCATGCACTGTCTGGTACACTATTAGCATTTCTTTATGTCTGAAGAGTTTTAGGTGCCTCTTGGTAAGCGCGGAGTCCATCCTTAGCCAACAATAAGAGGGGACCTCTATACCAACGAGGTGTTCTGTTTGAACAGTGTGTACATAACTATCTGCTCTGAAGGTGAACATTTTGTGTAATGAATTTTCTGAATTCCATAGCTCTTTTAATTCATTAGAATAATTTTGTTTTCACTAGTTGTTTATACACTGACTTTATAGGAATTTAAATAACCTAGTTTTAGAAGAAAAAAATATTTTGATGTTTTAGAAGAATATTAACAGAGGCCAAATACATATTTGTTTGTTGTTTGTAAAATAATTAGTAAATTAAATACCATTTCTTAATATAGAAAACTTGTTTTTGTCTTGAATGTACTTGAATATACTTGTGCAAACCATCTTTAAGTCACTTTTAAATAGTGATGCAGAAAACAGTTTCTGTGTAGTTTGTAAAAGTCTAATTGTTTTTAAAATTTAGTTCTCAAAATAATATTTATTACATAGATCTTAGAACATAACCTTTTAATAGAATATCCTGATTTTATTTAGAATACCAATAGGAATGGTAACATTACTAAACTATTTAAGTACTAAAATATATAAAACATGTCCTGAATAACTCAAGAAATGACTAGTTATTATCTATCTACCCATCCATCTCTAAATAAGTGACAACTAGAATTATTGGTTCACATTCTCTGATTGTCTGTAGATAATAGAATAATTCAACAACTAGAAAGAAATACATTACTAAAATAATTTGATATATAGAGTAATCAAAATTTTACCTGAATTTTTTTTTTTTACCATCATTTGTGGAGCAGCCTTTATTCAGTATACTCAGTCTACTCTAAATATGTGTTATAGACACTTTGGCAATGCAGAAGAATTCTGTCTGCCTTTACCTTGTAATAGCTGTACAGTTTTTACTTCAAATAAATAGGAGGGCTTTAGATATCAAAAAGTTAGCCAGATTGCAATTAGATAATGCAGTCTTTCATATAAGTGTAAATTGTGGGTTAACTGTCTTAGTAGAAAATACAAATTAATTAAAAAAAATTAATAATTGCATTTTGGGGGAAAGTTTCACTTTTCATCAAATGCTATTTTTGCTACAATATGTTTCCTGTAAATATTTTAGCAACAGAAATTTAAACAATATTTTTTAACAGTATGTCAAAGTTTTAGGAGACTTGGGTTCAAGAATTACAAAAGGGAAACCTGAGAAAAGTCTGACAAGTAGACAACAGCCATTAATTCTAATAAGTGTTATTGTATTGTTTTGAAAATATTTTCACTAACCATAGAGTTATTTTGCAACTTAACCCATGTGATTTTTCAGAACAAAATAAAAGTGACTTATTTTCATGAACAAATAGTTTATATTTAAAAAATGTTGCTTCCTTAGAAGTGATAGGATTCTGACTCTTAGAACCATTAGACAGTGAAATTCTATTAGGTTAGTTTCATCTTTTCTGCTACTTTATTGCTTTTAAAAATATAAACCCTTATAACTGCTGAGTTCTTGTCAGTTTGAAAATACATGTCAAAATAATATATACTTTAAAAATATTTTGCTTGAATAATACATGAATGAATGTTTTTAAAGGAAGTGTTGACACTAGCGTTTTTGATGGTTGATATTAAGCTATAAAGAAAATATACAGGGTGATGTAATATATTTAAAGCAGACTTATGTTAGTAATATATGCTAAAATTTTGGGGGTATGGAGATCAGAGCTGGGCAACCCTGTTTTTATGAATTTCTCTCCCTTAGAATGTCTGGAACAATTTGTCAAATGCAAATTTTTTATTGTAAAGTGATGGTTTAAAATATTTTAAAATAACAAAAGTTCTAAACTCAAGTATTAGGTTATTAAGTATGAAATGTCCAATTTCCTTAAGTACTAAGTTTGACAGTTGATATCTCTGACATTTCGCTTTGACATTTCTTATTTTATTTTTATTGTGAAGGTACATCCTCAGTCTTTCAAATGCATGTTTTGGCTCGTGATTATCTTTCAAAAATTTTTTTAGAACAATTTTTGTGAAATCATGGTTAAGTGAAAAATTCATGTTGTTTTCCAATATGAGTTCTGTGTGGAACCAATGTAGTGCAGACAGCTTGAAATATCAGTGCAGTGTTTGGGATGGATGTGGCTAATGAATGCACAGTATGTCAATGGTTTGAGAAGTTCTGTTTTGGTGATTTTAATCTTGAAAATGAGCCACATGGGTAACCTGAGACCAAGGTATATAATGATTCCCTGAAGGCAGTAGTGGAAGTGAATCCATCTCAACTAACGTGTGAATTAGCAGCAAGGTTTGACATTACTATTCCAACAATATTGGACCATTTGAAATAAATGGGCAAGATAAAGAAGCTGGACAGATGGGTTCCACATGAATTAAACAAGCGGCAGAAGAGAAATCGTCTCAAAGCTTGCCTTTCTTTGCTGTCATGACATAAAGGTGAACCATTTCTACACTGTATTGTTACATGTGATGGAAAATCGATTCTTTTTGACAATCGCAAGTGTTTGGCACAATGGTTGGATAAAGATGGAGTGCTGAAACACAGTCCAAAACCGAATATTCATCCAAAAAACCTAAATGGTGCCTGTTTGGTGGTCCAGCACTAGTATTATCCACTACAGCTTCATGAACCCTGGTCAATCAATTACAGCGGATGTCTACTGCAACCAACTGGACAAAATGATGAGGATGCTTGTGATTAAGTAGCGGAGATTGGTCAGTAGAGACAGGCCAATCATCTTGCAAGAAGATGTTTGACCACAAACAATGCTGCTCAAATGACAAGACTGGACTTGGAAACTCTCTGTCATCCACCATATTCCCCAGACCTTGCACCAACTGACTACTACTTCTTCCAGGCTTTGGACCACTTCTTACAAGGAAAAATATTCAATTCTCAACAAGCTGTGGAAATGCCTTTGGTGATTTCATCGCTACTCACTCTCTAGCCTTCTTTGCTGCTGGCATAAACAAGCTACCATTAGAATGGCAAAACCATGTTGATAGTTTTAAGCATATACTTTGATTAATTGTACTTCTTGTTTGAGATATATTAAACTATACTTTTGATTCGAAATCAGACATTTCATATTTAATGACCTATAGCTTGCAGCATTCTAATTTTACAGGATACATACATTTCTCAGTGTTTCTTTTTCTACACTAGCATATTAATGAATGAATTCATACATAGCGAATCAATTTTTATTTTAATATCTTATTTGAGATTCTATACATCTAATTTTATAATTTTGTATGTTATTTTTAATATTACTGACAAGAACTTAGTTTTATACAGTTGAGGAATTTATTATATTTTACTTGTTAAAAGGCAGGGGCCTGAACTGTGTGTGACTCTTGAGGTCCTTTTCCCAGCATTTTGGGTGTACTTTCATACTGCAGATCATGTTCTTTGAAATTTAGGCCTTATTTCAACTCATCTGAAATTAAAAAAAAAAAAAAAACCCAAAACCTTGTTTTTTTTGAATATAGTATGTGGTGACTGCAGATTTATCAGATTCATATTTTTCCATTAGGGACTTACATTCTTGTTCAGTGGAGGTAAGACATTCATTCATTAATTCATTCATATGACTACAAATATTTATAGAACATCTGCTGTATTCAAGAACGTTGGTATACAATAGTAAGTTACCTATCATGGCACAAGTTGCTTACTGTCTTGTGGAGGAGACAAACAAGTAAGTCGGTAATTAAAATCTTATGTAAGTTGATGAATGCTATTATTGAGGAAAGCACAAGATACTTTGAAAGTACCTGTGGAGTGTAATTGGGTTTGGCCATCTAAACTAATCCTAGTGTGGCCTTGTGTTGGGGAAAGCCCCCTGGAGAAAGTTTTGGCAAATCTGAGGTCTAGCATGTGTAAGGGTTGGGTAGGTGAAGGGTTAGAAGGGAAAAGGAAGTAGGGATAGGAAGTGTATTTCAGATGAAATAATAGGTAAAAAGGCAAAAAGACTAGGGAGCATGGCATGACCCATAGGACTCTAAGAATTCAGTGTTCAGAGATGAGGCTGGAGCTGTGAGTAAGGACCACTTCATGCATAATCATAAGGCTTTTCAGAGAAGTGACATAATTATCATTGTTATTTGGAAAAATTGCCTTGGCAGCAGTGTGGGGAACGATTGGAAGGAGTCAGATTAGAGGCAGGGATACAAAGTGAGGACATTGTGAGGCTGAGAGGTATTGTGGGTGTAAACTGTGATGGTAGCAGTAGGGATGGAAAAAAAAACTAGATGAATTTGTGAAATATTTAACTAGTAATAGCAACAACATTGGTGATTTTTTGAATATAGAGGTTTGTGGAAGAAATAGCAGTGAAGGTGACACTCAGGTTTTTTTGCTTAGATAACTAGGTGGATGGTGCTTCCATTCAATATTATTGGAACCATGGAAGCAGTCTGAAAGAAAAAAATATGAATTCAGTTTTAGAAATGGTGAGTTGAGTGTAGTGGTGTGGTCCTTCAGTCCCAGCTATTTGGGAGGCTGAGGTGAACTTGAAGTTAATGTTTAATATTTTATGGAGATGGACATCTGGCAGTCATGCATAAACGCCAGATCCTCAGGAGAGAGATGGAGACTGGTGACTGGGAAGCATCAGTATGTAGGTGGTAACTGGAGTGAATGAGATGTTTGGGAGGGAGGGAGTAAAGAGAAGATAGAAGGATCCTAGATAGGACCCTGAGAAATCCAACATTTAAGAGATGGACAGAGGAAGAAGTACCAGTGAAAAACACTAAGAAGTAGCAGCTCGAGAGAGGTAGGAGGAAAATGAGAGTACAGCATCACTGAAACCAAAGGATGAGAGTGATTCAAAAGGTATCAGGCAGTTAAAGTAGAAACATAATTAGACTAGAAAATGTACACTATATGGGAAATACAGATAAAATGTGATTTCTGATGAAGGAAACATTCTGTCTGACTAGTGAACAGGAATACTTCATAGAGGAGGTGGCATCTGAAAAGCACGTGAAAAAAAGCTACTGAATGATGGGAGATATAGTCCAGGTAAAGGGGACAGTATGGTAAAAGGTAGGTAATTAAAACGCCATAGAGGTAACCAGTTGTACATCACCTAGTGACAGCTGTAGGATTTGTGTTGGAGTTAGGACTAGAAAGGTTGTAGAAGGAAAAGATTATGAAGGCCTCAGTTGTCACGCTAAAGCTCTATTCTCTTGGCAGTAGGAAACCATAGAAGAATTTTAATGATATGATATGATGATACTTGTTCTTTGGTAAGATTATCTATCAGTAATGGGTTGGGGCAGAGATAGTTTCCTTGGACAGATTACTAAAACAGCCCAGGAAAGGAACAGAGGGCTTGAACCAAATCAAACTATAGAGCTGAAGAGGGCAGAAAATTAACATCAATCAGACAAAAATCAGGAGAATTTTTCAGTTGGTAGAAGGTACAAGGTGAAGATGAGGTCCTCATTTCCAGTTTGTTTTCTTGCCTTTTTCTCACCGTGACTGTTTCCAAAACCATTCATGTTAAGCCTCCTACTTTTTTCCCGGCCTCAGCAGAAAGTCTCTCTTCAGTCTTCATTAGAAAAAAAACAAGTCATTAAGCTCTGGCTCATTTTTTTTGCACTCTGTCTTACATCAAGAGGCATGAAGAATCTGAGACTTCACCCTGTTTTCAAACTAATAAGTTAGCCTGCCACAGTTTCACAGATGCTGGTAGAAAACTTGAGATTCCTGGGTTAGAGGTAAAGGATAGTTTATTACAGCAGTAGAGGAGCTGAAGTAGCTGAAGGTGAATACTATTGCATTGATTCTCTGAACCTCACTTCCCTTAGGGTGACGTGAAGAGGGCCAGATGACATGCATGCACAGTGGGTGGCATTACAGGAGAGGAACCCTGAGCTTAAGAACCCAAGTGGTTTTTTTTTTTTGAGACAGAGTGTCGCTTTGTTGCCCTGGCTAGAGTGAGTGCCGTGGCGTCAGCCTAGCTCACAGCAACCTCAAACTCCTGGGCTTAAGCGATCCTACTGCCTCAGCCTCCCGAGTAGCTGGGACTACAGGCATGTGCCACCATGCCCGGCTAATTTTTTTCTATATATATATTTTTTAGTTGGCCCCAAGTGTTTTATAATAGGTGGTAAGTATCCTTGCTGTTTGCTCTGGAGGAACAAATTATACTGGACAATAAGCATGACTGCCCTCTGCTCCATAAAAGACATTATTTCTATTTTCCAAGGCTATTTGGTATCCTTAAAGAGATAGTCTAGAACAAAGCAGTGCCTTGCTAGCAGAAATGTGAGAGACCTTTAGAGAATTGTCCACTAACACCTGAAAACAATTTTTATCCTTCTTTCATTCTTATCAGTCTCAAAAATAAAAATTACTTCTTTTCTGGGCTAGCACTCCAACTTTGATGTTGATGCTATACTCTCTTGGTTTTTCAAACCTTGTTACATTGGGTATGTCTTCTCTCCCCAAATCTTCATTCATCAAATATTTATTGAATACTTATTATGTTTCTTTGGGGAATATTAGCAAGCAGGTTTATATGGTACTGAGTCCAGATACTCAGACAAGTAAGCAAAGAATAATCAAGATAATGTTCCAATAGGATAAGCACAATAAAGTTAAAACCAAAACAGACTGATGTGACAAAAACTGGAATGGACGTATTTTACATAGGGTCCATTGGAGAAGACTTTCAGGAAGAAATGACATTTGCACAGAGAGCTAATCATGAGAAGCAGCCAGCCATATAAAGACCACAAGGAAGAGATTTCCACATAAAAGAACAGCACATACAAAGGCTCTGAAGCAGGAATGAGCTTGATATTTTTGGAGGACTAGAAAGAAAAGCCCGTATTTCTGGAGGGTAGTGAGCCAAGGAAGATAATGGTAAAGGATGAATTTGAGAGGTAGGTCATGGCAAGAGGTTTGAATTTTATTCTGATATCTTTAACCTTTGTTACTTCATTGTATCTTTCCTTTTAATTTACAAATATTGTAGGCCTATTGCCTTTCTAAATCCCTTTACAAACTTTTCTTCTCTCTTTTCTAAATCTTTTAAAATGGAAGAAGAATGAAAAGATAAACATAACATTGTTGGACAACAAGAAATGTTGTCATCAGAAATTGTGAGAGATTCCCGAGAGACAGAAGGCTGGAATATGACCACCTATAATGTTACACAAGAGAAAAAACTGTGCATGTTCTTGGGTGTAGTGGTAGTTATTTAATGGTCTGTGCTTAAATAGAAGGGATGGTATGTTTTCTTTCCCAGTTCTTCTCTTCTCAAAATATGCATGCATGCATATGTGAGGGAACACACACACATATTCACATACACAGTGTAGCAACAGCAGGCAGGTGGCAGTATTTGTTCTTTTCTGAAATTCAAACACCATACATACATAAGGTAAGCCACCTATCTGGGAAAGGCTTCCAGTGTGGCCTTCATGGCATGAGGAAAGAGCAAAACCTAAAGTGACTTGGGACTTCCCTATATTACAGATATGGATGGAAAAAAAAAAATGAAAAGGAAAGGCAGCCCTGCCCATGGAGGAAATGCATTAAAGTACTCCATCACAAGAGTAAAACTTCTTTTTTTTTTTTTTTTGCCAGTTGATGTGCCCTCTGTTTACCTCCCTGGGCCCACACATCTTAATATGGCCATTGCCACTAACATACCACTAATTAGCCCTTCTGTCCAGGGAAGAGACCAGATGGAGGAAACAGAACTATGCCCTACAAAGAAAACCTGGGTCAGCTACTTGTACTCATCAACTTAGATCTTCATTTATCAATATGAATAGATAGCCCAGGATCCTCAGACACTTAAGAAAACCAACAGCAGGAAAAAGAACCAAGATGAACAGATAACTGATTTGGATGAAACATTGAACAGAAGAGCACATGAAATATATTCTAATCAATAATCTTTGAGAGATTCCAGAAGATAATGCAATAAGAACAGAGCACTATCCAAAAGAAGCAATGAGATAAAGAGTTCTTTGAAATTAAAAATGTAATTTTAAAAAATATATAATTAAAAATAATGCTAGATTTGTATGTGTGTGTATATATACATACATATATATAGAGAGAGATATCAAAACAACGTAATAGATCTAGCTACAGACTGAAATAGTAATAGGAAAGATAAAATTAGAGAAATATTTATAGGATTTAGAGCTAGAAGACACTATGTGAGAGGAAAGTTGAGGCATGGAAGGTCAATCCAGTTCATGAAATACAACTAGAGATTGAGAGGCAAAGGGCAGCCCCCACAACTAACCATCTGGCCTCAGAATATCTGTCACCTTAAACATTTATATTTTCTTTATGCTGGGAACATTCAAATTATTCTCTGCTAGCTATTTTCAATACATGGTAGACTATTGTTTAGTAACTCTACTGATTTATTGAACACTAGGTCATATTTCTAAGTTATGACTGTTCCCTCGGTGAGGCCTGAGGACTTCACTTGCAGATGCCTGTCACCTCGAGCCAGAGTAAGAGGGGGTAGCCAGCCACCATGTTGTGAAGACACTCAAACAGCCCATGGGGAAGCCCATGTAAAGAGGAAGGGGCACTGGCCTCTTGCCAACAACTGGCACATACTTGTCTTGTCAGCTATGTGACTGAGCCACCTTGGACTTAATCTACCAGCTCCAGGCCAGCTTTCAGATGACTGCAATCTCGTGAGAAATCCTGAGCAGAACAGCCTATCTAATCCATCCACAAATACCTGATGCACACAAACTATGATAATAAGCATTTAAGTCCATTGGTGTTAGTGGTTGGAATGGGGCCCCTGGACCTTGCTTCAACCAGACTATCCCTGCTTTTATGAGTTTTACATATTTATATATTATACAATATTTTATTTAAGGAAAAAGTATTCTGCCAGAAAAAAAGTTTGAAAACTATTGGCCTATGGGATAAAGTTCAGGCTTGTTACATTTTATCCAAGGCTCTTTACAATTTCGCCCCAATTTGTCTTGGGGGAATGAAGGGAGATTATATAGCAGAGATAGGCAGAGGCCACCTCACACAGGAGTATATAAGCCAGTATAAGGACTTTAAAATGTAGGCAATGAGATTTTGAAGAGCTTTAGGCAAATAAAATGATCGAATTATGTTTCAAATATATTTTATATTAAATATTATACATGATATATTAACATTTTAAAAATTGTTTTATATCTGTATGAGATATGGGTTACAGGGCCTCAAAAGTCAAAATGGGAGACCAATCAGAAGGTTATTGAAGTGCTCCAGGCAAGATAAGATGGTGGACTAAACTAGAGTGATAATCGTAGAGATGGAAAGAAATAGAAAGAACAGGACATATTTTAGAAGAAGCAAAACCAAGAGGGAAAAGAGGACATGAAGTGGTGACTGAAAATAAGAAAGGCCCCAAAGGGTGGGGTTTTTGTTTTTGTTTTCTCTTTTTTCCTTACCTCTTTCTCTCCCTTCTTCCCTCTCTTTCTTCCCCTCCCCTTAATAAAATGGTGAGCATTTCTTTGTAGTTACAGTATACTCCATGTTGTTGGGAAAGGGAAAAGAGTTGAGTTGGTGTTAGATTGGAAAGATTGCTCACATTCAAAATGCATTACTCATATTTTTCCAATCTAATAAAAGAATATCTGAATTTAAATGCTTATTATAGTTTGTGTGCATCAGGTATTTGTGGATGGATTAGATAGGCTGTTCTGCTCAGGATTTCTCACGAGATTGAAGTCATCTGAAAGCTGGCCCGGAGCTGGTAGATTTAAGTCCAAGGTGGCTCACTCACATAGCTGACAGGTGTGTGGCGGTTGCTGGCGACAGGCCAGTTCCCCTTCCTCTTCACATGGGCTTCCCCATGGGCTGTTTGAGTGTCTTCAAAACATGGTGGCTGGCTACCCCCTCTTACTCTGGCTCGAGGTGACAGGCATCTTCAAGTGAAAGCCTTAAGCCTCACCAAGGGAGCAATCAGAATTTAAAATGTACGTAGAAGAAATAAGACCTAGTGTTCAATAAATCAGTAGAGTAACTAAACAATAATCTATCATATATTTAAAATAGCTAGCAGAGAATAATTTGAGTATTCCCAGCATAAAGAAAAGATAAATGTTTAAGGTGATAGATACCTCAATTACCCTAATTTGATTATTATAAATTATATGAATGTATGAAAATATCACATGTACCCCCAAAATATGCACATCTATTATGCATCAATAAAAAGTATTTAAAATACCCTACAATGAAATAACCAGGTAGTGACAAAGTGATGGACTTTGGAATTAGATTTGTGTTAAAATTATAGCTCCATCACTTTTCTACTTATAAAGTAGGGAAATACTGTCTCATATGGTAGTTGTAAAATCTAAGTGAGAAAATGCATATAGCACTCAGCACATAGTAGGCAGTCTGTAATTAGCTGAGAAGAGAACTTTCTTCTTGATCAAACATAGAATGAATAAAACCTTTAGAGATTTTCCAAATTTGCTGAGGTCTGGAAACAAGTAAATGCAATTTCCAAAGGCAAATTGCCTGCTTCCTTATTAGCATAATCAGTGATTTAAATTATAATTAGGAAGTTAACAACACCCAACACAAATGTAGTTTTTAGGATTTGACCATTTCTCTGTAACAGTGTTAAATATTTTATTGAATATCTTTAGTACTTTTGAGTGTGCCAAATATTGAACAATTTGCAACAAAGTTATATAATAAAATTAATACTTGAAATAACTAAATCATGTGCAAATATCAATTTTGTAAATTAGTTATTTTACATAAGTGTAAACTGGAATGTTCATCAAAAGAGGATGCTAAGTCTACCATACACTCATGTCTATTAAGGTATACATAAAAAAAATTTCAGTTAGAATATATATATCATCTAAGTTTTCATTACAAAATAACTGACATACAATATTTGAATACCTAGGCACTATCCCATTGGCTGGCACCATCTTTGACGGTTTACAGGCACAGAGCTGCAGCCTGAGTTGGCACCAAAATCAATTGCTGATGCTGTGCTCTTTGCAGCTCTGTCCCTGCCTAATTTTTCTTGAAAGGAGAAGATGGGAAGAGAGGTTACAAATACAGGAGTGATAAGAATAATTGATAGTTCATGTCTATTCTTTCTTAAAATATAAACCATCTCTCCATCTTGAAAATCCTCTAGCTACCACTCTCTCTCCATCCACAGCTATGGCTTCAACTACAGGGTTGGCTTCTAAACCTATATTTCTTTCTAGATCTAAATCCTGTACTCTATATCTGTATTTATGTGTTTAATGTCTACCTAAAGCTGTAAGTTGTCCTGACATTCCACAGAATATGTATCTCCTAAATAATAAATGCTAACTCTGGGAAGCCCGGCAGTTTTACACCTCTTTTTAAATGCCAGGTGTCATCATGGAATGTTGCAAAACCAAAGTGGTGAATTATCCTGAAAAATTATTAGTTGTACTTCTAATAGAAAATATTCTTTCATGGAAGGTGCCTGTCAAGGTAATATCATTGGTTCTATCAATGGTGCAACCTATGTGGTTAAACAGACCATCAATTTGAAGAGGAATAAAGGATGCCCACCAAGACATTAAAAGCATTAGCACAGGAGAGGGCACAGCCCCTGGGATGAGGCATTTGTTCAGTGTTTACTGCTATTTCCATCTGCACATGTGTTCTGAATGAACTTGGTAAGAGGTGGGAAACTTTTTCTTTAAGTCCACATAACACACATACATAATATAAAAAGTCAAAGAGTTCTACAAGGTTCATAACTAACAACTGCATTCATCTTCCCCAGCTCTCTTCAGAGGCAAGCACTTTCAATTCTTTAGTCATCTCCTCTTTTATTTACCTCCATATTTATAAACAACATGTATCTACTTATTTCTTCATTTTAAAATTTTTAGTTTTTAACCTATTACCTTTTTACATTGGAAGAGGAGAACTTAACCCTATAGAGGCAGAAAGAGGTTATACATTTCCTTACTCATCATAAGGGTTATGGCTGACACTCCTTTAATAAAAGACAGGTTAAGAAGAGAAAAGCATAACAAATTTATTTGACCAAAGTTTTATGTGATGAAGGAGTCTCCAGAAATGAAGACTCAAAGATCCTGGGAAAACTGTCTATTTTTATGCTTAGGTTTGATGTAAAATGGACAGCCATGTAGAAATGTGATTGGACAAAAGGGTATGCTGTCATATATTTATTTCCAAGAGTTCCTTTTCTCCCACTTTTCAGTATAACTCTCCCACTGTCAATAATGTTTTGTTTCTTAAAATGTTGTTCTGATATAGCTTCTCAAAGGAGTCCATTTTTAGTCTTCTATGGTTGGGAGAGATCACAGGCCAGCTGTGAGATCACAGCCAATGCAGGGAAGAACACCTAGAAGTCTAAGTATTAGACTAAGTTCTCTTGTTTTCAGTTTTAAGCACAGCCATTCTTTCCAAAGTACTTGGTGCTTCCTTCCAGTAGTACTTGGTGCTTCCAGTTTCTGAGCTTTTCTAGGGTTCTAACACATGTGCTTTTTGGCTCTCAGCCATTCACCTCCCATTGGCACTTAGCTTTCTGCTTTCTCAAATCTATTGTCAGTTACCTCGTGCCCATCTGCTTTTTACCCTACTAAATTTTGATGACATCTATTTTGTTGTTATCTTGCCTCTGATTCCTTTGCCTTGTGGGCTTGTTTTTTTTTTTTTATTACTTTATTATCATTTTAGTAAGAGTTTGGAAGGGAGTGAAAGTAACTACTTATGCTCAATCCGCCATCTTTATTGGGATGGTCCTCTAGGTGGGACTTTGTGTAGGTTGCCAAGTCACTTGGAGCTGGTTTTGCTACCAAGGGGAATCAAGCATTGACATATATCATGTTTCCTTGACTCTAATTTACCATTGATTATAAGGTATTGTTGATTTAGTAGCAAGTTCTTTTTTTATATTTTTATTTTTTTTAGTAGCAAGTTCTGATGAAAAAAAGCAACACTATATTAAATGTACACATGGATTATAAAAT
Source organism: Eulemur rufifrons (assembly GCF_041146395.1). Classification (NCBI taxonomy): domain Eukaryota; kingdom Metazoa; phylum Chordata; class Mammalia; order Primates; family Lemuridae; genus Eulemur; species Eulemur rufifrons. The sequence continues at coordinate 66,183,943 of NC_091001.1, forward strand.
ACATGCAATTTCCAAAACCATCAAGTGTGAATAACAGTGACTTTAGAATTGGGTAATACAGGAAATTCATGTGGATCATATGCTTGGTGTTCATTTTCTTTTAAGAAGTTTGGGTTCTGAAAATGTGTATATGATTTCTATTGTTATTGTGATTAAAATTGTGTTAGATGCTAGAAATAATAGCTCTTCTTTGTACTTTCTTCCTGGACATGGTGCTCTTTTATTTGTCATACTCTGATGTAATTATATTCATTGTTTTTCTCCTCCCCACTGCTCCCACTAAGTTATGACCTCCTCAAGGACAAGTTCTTGGGGGTATTTCTTTTCGTGTCCTGAATTCCTAGCACAGTGCCTGGATTAATGGTTGTCACTAAATAGATGCTTTATAAATATAGGTTGAACCAAACTAAAAATAATCAAAAGATGAAGTGATATCCAGTGAAACTCTAAAATAATTAGAGAATTTTTTTCTTTGGGTATTATTGAAATCAGACTCATTATATTATGGATATTAAATATTCTTGAAAGAGAAACTGATATTTATTGGACAATTATCATTTGCCACAAATTTTCAAATATGTTTTTCCATTTACTCCTCGATAACATAGAATGCAATTTTAAAAGCATAGGAAACATTTTTTATTAATCCATGCTTTGGGCTTTAGGGCAAAACATGATCATAATCTAGAATCTTCCTTGTTTTATCCTACTGATTTTTAAGTATCAGGTAATAATTTCCTACTACATTAGGGAATTATTAAAACTTTAAGCCTTGATGATGTATGTCTGTGTTAAATATATTAAGGTGAAATTGATCCCTTCTCAGGGAACCTTGGTGGTTATTCATAGACCTTCGTGTCAATAAGAAAAGGCCGTTCTTTTTTAAATTATCTACTTTGGGTGTCCATTCAACCATTGAAACAACGTACTAAAAGTTTTATATAAGTAAGAACACTGTGACAAACCATTAGTAAAGGTGAAAAAAAACAATCAGGGAAGAAAGAGTATGAAGGAAGATCCAATCACAATATTGAATATTTGCTACAGAATTCTTATAAACCATGAGCATTTAGGGCTTGTTTACATTTCATTAAGAATATGTCATAGACTGTCTTTAGACTGAAGGGCTAAGAACTTAATATGAGTCACTACCAAATAAAGGTAGTCAAAATAGAAATAAAGCTTCTTTGATATAACAGAATAACTTAAAAGAAAGACATTAATTTATTTGCCAATCAGCCATAAAAGAGTAATAATTCATAATGTAGCTCATTTTTATATCATCTATGAAGTTTGCTAAGCAAATCGTGGGAAAATTCTTTAGTGCCTAAGAAATACCAATTTTAATCAGATATTTTAGATATTTCAATTTACTTACAAACTATTAATATACTAATTAAAAATAGTCTTAAATAGTCATTCAATTGACTTTCTAAAAACACTTTTTTTTCCTTGCCCCACCACCCTATTTCTGTCTCCAAGCACTTTTTAAGGAAAATAAGTTAAAGTAAAACTTGGCTAGAAAATAATTTCCATTGATATCTTTTGCCATGGATTATTATACAAGTCTAAACTGACATTTATCTCAGGTGTCAAAAGGCTCTGTTTAGCACAGTGTTTAGGCAGAGGGAAGGTAGAGCAGAAAGAAGGAGCACTGCACAGATAATCTGTGGAAAAGAATTCTAGTACTAATTGTTTCCCTAACAAGCTCATTAAATTTGTGCAAATTACTTTACCTCCCTCCACCTCCGTTTCCATTTTTGTAAATTAAGGGGTTTTAGGGTCTGTCAGAGTTGATTTGGTGGGAAAGGAAGCACATGGACTCTCTGGAGAAACTGCTATTCCCTACCCAGAAAAATGCTTTTATGTGTACACACATAAAATACATACCACACACACAATTTAGTACATAATTTCAGAGTGCTCCTGTGAGAGTTAAATGAATATAAAAAGCATTTAATAGGTGTTTAAAAATGTTATCCATCCTATACTTCCCTATGTTAGGAGGGTTCTTTATCTTCTAAGTTTTGTTAGAAGTCACAGAAAAACAGTTTTTCAAGCCTCTTTTGGAAAAGAAAGATTTAAAGTATACAACTATCAAGTTGCATGAGATATTTTACTTTTTATAAGAAGCCATTTCTTTCAACAGTTACTAGAGTTTGTTTTTTAGAGGAGGGGGTGGCAATCTGTCATCAAAGTGTTGACAAGTGAAATCTGACAAGGTTGAGGTGGTATAGCTGCAGGCCACTTTCAGAATTTTTCAGTCTTTCCTATTTGTAGAGAAAGGATTTCTCTCTCTTTTTTTTTCATTCTTGCTGACTTCACAACAGTCTTTGATTTATATGCTATTTAACATAGTAACTCTAAATTGACAAATTATTTTGGTATTTAAGCATTGGTTTAGATAAGAGCATTTCAGTGTTCTCTTGTCTTTAACTCAGCGATTTAGGAATTGTTCCTGAAATTCAATTTATTTTCTCTTCAAAGTTGCATTTTTTTTCTATCTATTCAAGTATAGCATAAAATTATATATAGAGAGTTATAATCTAGAATTATCATTATCACATTGCTAACATTTCTATTTTCCTTGTCTTATTGTTGTGATTCAGGTACATCCTAGAAAGATTTAAGTAGGTATTTTTGAAGATCAGAAAGGTAGGTACCTGTGTTGGGGGTGCTGGTGAGAAATAATTATTATTGTTATTATTATTTGCTTATGCCAGCATATCCCCCCAAGTGCCTGATGTGACCTATTGTAATTATTTTATGAGGTCATGGAAAAAATGCACCTGAACTAAATACAAGTCTCTTTGGAGTAATGGAAAATTGTGTGCAGCAAAATATTTAAAATGAGCATCAGCAAACAAGATGTTTGTATTAACAGGAACCTAGAAAATGGCTATGCAAAGGTCAGCACTGATCTTTAAATATTAGTGAAATTTAATTTGATGCATGTAATGAGTAGAAAGGAGAAGATGAAGCAGGCCATAATGAAGAAGCCATTGATAAATTGTCTAAATGTCAAAACTGCTTACAATACGGAAAATGTTAAATTGACAAGATTTATTTAACTAAGTGAATTAAACAGTTTGAACAATGCCCTAGAGAAATATTTTCCAAATTTAAGTATAACAAGATTTATAAAGATTTTTTGCCACAATTTCAGGTAAGTGAAGGATTCCTACTTTTCTTGCTAGGCATACAATTTCTTCTAACCTCTTTTAGTAAGAATGATTCACAGGTTCTCTTGAAACATAGAAATCTGTCCCCTTTTGCTTTATCCAGAAATAGTATCATCTGACCAATTGTTAGCAGCTGTGAAGAACCACCCTCTGGTCATGGGGCCTAAATCTCTTTGGCACTTTGCACAGCACTAGCTGAATTGAGTTCAAAGAGCTTTCTGTTATGTTATGCCCAGTTTTTGTTTTTAAAAATGTGAATTCTATATTATCTTATTTTCTTCATATATTAATATAAGGTTGATGAAAAATTTTTTAAATGACTAAAGCTGTCCAATGTATATAACAAAAGATTAATATCATTAATACACAAAGGGATAAAGCACTTACTATAAAGATGAACAAAAGATAGAAACAAGTAATTTATAGAGAAAACAAAATTGTTTAAAAAATACATTAAAAGATGTTTTATCTTGTTAATGAATGAAACTTAAAATTACAAGAATCTATTTTTCACGTATCATATTGGCAACAATTTAAAACTTATATGCTCCAGGCTGTTAAGGATATAAGAAAAAGAGCAGTCATGTTATGCATTGAAATGTAAATTTAACAGTCATTTTGGAGGCTAATTTAATGGTACCTATCAAAATATAAAGTGTGCATGTATATTTTCATGGTAATATTAATTGTAAGATAAAAATTATTAATAGAAACATGTTGTTTATTAAGAGAATGGTTAAGTCAATTATGGTCACTATTCAATGGAACATCTTGAAGCTATTAAAAAAACAGCAAGGTATATCTGTATATGCTAACAGAATAACCATGCTGTGTTGTTCAGTGAAAAAAAAAGCAAGTTGTATGTACAGTAAAATCTTTTCATCTCTACAAAAATACAAAACAAGTCAGCATGGCTGTGGACATAGCGCAAGTATATTGAGAAAGTCTGGAAGGCCATGTGTCACACTGTGCAGTGGCTCCCTTCAGAGTGGGAAGGTGGGAGAGGAACACATTCATTTTTACATCAAATACTTCCATTGTTTGCATTTTCAAAAACAATAAGTATGCATTACTATTATAATTTTAAAACCCAAGAAGAAACAAAAGACTACACAGAGGGATTCTAAAGCTTGTTTAAAAAATACGGACATGATAGTATTGTTAACACAATGCCTTGTGCTTTTGCATTTTGCTTCTGTCATTTACTTGCTTAGTATAATGTGTTAAATCTAAAATTTTGTAAATAAAGGTATTACCTCTTGGCATTTATTGAATACTTGCTGTGATGCTCATCATCAAATAAATATGTCCTGAATATTTATATTCAATATTTAGGTTGAAAAAGTATTCTAGATTTCCAAACTGATCTAGAACTTTATATGCTATGATATAACACTTATAAGAAAGATCTAGATACATTTAAAATAAAAATAACATTAGAAGGTAAATATCACTAAGGGAGCTAGAATGCTTATTTGATGACTGCTATTTGAATAAAATTAAAGGATAAAATTTTTAGTATTACAGACAATTAGTTATGCAATACCCACTAATAATTCCCAGCACTTTTCATCTTCAAAGCATCATACAACATTAATTAATCCTTACAACACCCTAACAAATGTAGGTCAATATCATTATCCCTATTTTTGCAGGTGGGGAAATTGAGGCAGAGAAGTTAAATGATTTGGGGTAAGTTTGTCATAGCAGGATTAGAATGAAGGCATTTTTGGCTTAGAGCCCAGCATTCAGAACATTAGAACCACACCTTCTTGAATAAACTTAATCTCTTTGTCCTTGATAAAACATTACTTCTCATTAAACCATATTGAGGTCATCTCTACATTAAAATTCAAAACCAACAAGTTTGATCACTATATAACTACTTAAAACACACACACACACACACACACACACACACTCTTTCTCTTCCAAGGCTTTCTTTATACTATATTATCTTAGTCTGTCTTTTTTATTGTCTCTTTGTTGGAGAATTACCAAAATAATCTATCCTTGACTTTATTTTTCTTCTGGGATCTTATTCAGTGGCTTTAACCTTCTTCTCCTTTAGAAAATCGCAAAGTAGTTTTTATATAGTCCTGGCCCCTTTTCTATCAGCTAGACATATCTAGCCAGAAGATTACCTTGTACGTTAAATTTCCACTGTGTCTAAAATTCAACTTACTAACATTAGCAAAACCGCTTCTCTTCTAGACTAACCTGTTTCTATTTATGTTTCAATCCAAGTCCTGCCCTTGAAACTAGGATAAACTAGGTGGGAACAAGTCTGGGTAAGGGGTTTCTGGGAACCAGGTATGCCCAAGAATGGTATTTATGGGTCCTTTGACAGGTTGAAGAAGCTGAATCACACTCTAAGAAGAAGAGCCTGAGTTATAAACTGAGGAGCAAGGCAAAAAGCGTAACAGGAGATCAAGTAGCCAGGTCAATGGCTAGGAGATTTGAGGTACGTGGGTTGAGTAGTTGAGGCAGTCACTGTGAACAAATGGGATGCACTGGTACCCATTTACTGGGCATGTAATGATGGAGGCTTGCCTGCTCAGTGGAGCCATGTGACTTCTAGCCATCAAAACAGCTGACTTTAGAAACCAGGGAACTGCATAGTTAACTACCATAGCAGAAGATAAGATTTTTGCAGATTTATTTAGTGGCAATTAATCTCTACTTCTAAAACATAGTTTTTAGATTTCAAAAGAAGATTATCAACAGTATATTAGTGAAACTATTTATATTTTGCAAAATTTGAGAAAATTATATTTTCTCAAAATTTAGTCTATGTGGTAACAATTATTCATAAGGCAAATAAATATTAATTTACTCCAGTGTAACCCAAGTTGGAGGGAAGGCTTTAAACATTGAAACTTTGTGAGAATGTAAGTAGAAAGTAAAAAGGGGCTTTCTAGGATTCTCACATCTTTTTGTCTTCAAAATTTGCGCCATAATAGATTCTCTGCTATATAAGAGAATAGTCATCCTAAATTTAGGTCAAGCTCAATTTAAATCATGCTGTTTATTCTCTCATGGAGATTGGAAGTTTGGATTCAGAATGGCCTTCTGAGACATCTGATACTGTTATCAACTACCTTATATAATTAAACAGAAAATTGTAAAAGTTAAAAAAGATACTTAAAAATAAATGAAAAATTGAATTATGGGTGAATGGATTTTTCATTCCGCTATTCTTTTCATTTGGATATTTTTTTTCCTATTCAATATTCAATAATAAGACAACTTGCTATATTTTTATTCAATCTTTCATTCATTTTCCCCCATACAGCTATTTTTGTTCCAGTTCTATGTCATGTGCATTGGATTTTATTGTCTAGAAAAATGCACAAGTGCACTAAATGGGGCAGCATTTCTCAGTTTACTTTGGCAGATGCCCCCTAACTACTTCACTATCTTTTTAATCCCTGCCCGCACCCTCTTCCCAAAGTGCAGAATCCAGCATTCTTCTGAAATTCTTTTCTTCCCTTCTTCAAAACAACTATTTATGCACTAATACAATATTTGAATAATGCAAGCTCAGTCTTGACTACTTTCTCCAGGCAGATTTTTCAAAACAGGAAATTACCAGCATTCTTTTTAACTGGTGGCACATTTGAGTAAGATTCAAGATGTTTAAAGGTCTTTAAAAAATCTGTGTCTTCTACAAAACCTGCACAGTGTATAAAATGGCAAAACATCTTGAAGACCAAAAAGGATATTGATTTGATCCCCTCCCACCCTGCCCATCTAGTTATTCTTATAGAGTTTTACAAATTTATTTCATTTACTCCATTAATTCTCTTTAGTTTTATGTGGTCTTCCTGGCAGATATTTGAAGTTCAGGAAAAAAAAAAAGGATGAATAACCCACATTTGATTATCTTTTGCCCCCTTGCTAATGCCTGACCCTTTTGCAAAGCCCCCTTCTTAATCACACATATTTTTAGAAGTCCATAGGAGTTATGATATGTGTTTATAAACAATTCCAGTCATTTATTATGGCCATTGGCCATTTTCTTCTCATCTGCCTTACCGACTACTTGCTAGGGCTGCTCCATCAACTGACTGTTGCTGTGATTTCTCCAGGTGATATAGACCACTCCTTGGCCACCATGTCTACTTTTGCTGGGTTCAGATCCTGTTTTGTCTGGATACTACCACTCTCATGAGTACATTAATCCAATGGGCTATCAGTCCTGCTAACTTTCTGCTTGGTGTCACCCCCTGCAGTCACTTCTTACACCATCCAGAGATTCTTTATAAAATAGGAGGAAAATGTCTTTCTCTCCCTTTTGTCCTGTGCTTTTTAATGGGAAACTAGAGCAGTGTTGTTTGTACATCAGAGCATTCTGGGAAACATCTTGTACATTTTTCTTAGTCCTCCTACCCCCATTGGAACTAGATATAAATCCCTGGGTGCTGAGCTGGAAGACAACTTCAGGTTATAGACTCTATACTTTTCTATTCTCAGAATTTCCCCTGTGTCCAAATGGAGGATTAACAGCTTTACTCTTGGCATTTGAAGTTCTCCACAGAATTCTTCTTGCTTATTCTCTCAGAACACTGAAATTTCTGATTAGTGTGGGACTTTCAAACTTAGTAAAGATATGGGGGGTGGACCTGTCAGTTTTTCAAATTAAAGGCATTTTTCTATCTCTTAGAAATAACCAATGTGGATTATAAAGAAAACTATACTCCACTCTTCATTTCTGTTACCAGGAGAAAGTTTTGACAAATTATTATTGAATTGACTTAAACTGAAAGATAGAATTTCATGTATTGCCCTCTTTTGAATGTAAGTGAATGTGCAGCCTTTTAGTTTCATCTATGAAATTTTATGTTTAATTTACATGATAAAATATTTATGTAGCTACAAACAGTTAAACTTCAGCTTTGTCTCTGTGTAAATTATTGTAAATAATTATTAAAATTATTGGTGTCTGAATAAACACTAAATTGTGGAATGTTATTTTTTATTTTCTAGTATAGTCTAGAAGTTGGTGAATTTTGATGCTCAATATCAGAGGAAGTATACATTTGATTCATCACATGTTTTCTTCATTCCCAATGAAATATTAACCCATTTGCATGTCCTAATTCAAATACCTTTTCTTGTGTAGAAACTTTTCCACATATGGATGTTTTTTTCCTTCATAGACCACCTATTGTACTTATTCATTAATTTCATGCTGTGAAATTACCATAGAAGGTCAGAGATCATGTTTATTACTTCATTTATTTTTTTCTGTATAAATTTGCATAATAATAAACATAAGAGTAATAGCAGAAGCAGCAACAACAGCAAGGGTAAAATAATTGAGTAAATGTACCCAAAACACATTCCTAATGTAGGTACTTTTTTGTACCCATTTTATATCTGGGGGAATCTTAGAGAAGGTAGGTAATTTGTCCAAGTTAGTTAGTAAGCTGAGAAGTCAGAATAAGAAAACGGGCAAAATCAGATTCTAGAATCCACACATTAAGCTAAATAGATACAAAATAAATATTTAATTCATTAACTAATTATTTTAAATAAACCATCTAGACCTCACCCATCCAAATGAGAAGGCTGAATTTACTTATCCTAATACAGTTAAGTATTTTAGTTTTAAAAAAGTATAAGGTGACGGTTCTGAAATAAGCCTCATAAGACTAACTGAAAGTAATTCCAAAGAATTTGGAAACGTTTTGAGTAGTGTTGGGCTCACTAGAGTCACTTCCAAGGTGACAACTCTGAAAGATAATACTCAATTGAATTGAAAAATTAGTAACTAGCTTAATACCCCCTTTTCTCTACTGCTTGCTGACAATGAACTACACCCTCTTTCCTAGTAATGCAGTCTGCTAGCTCTACTAATCCACACCTGTCTACAGTAGCAGCTAGCAGCAAGCATCTGGTTATAGCAGGGCAGATCCAGGGATCAAGGGGTCCTTTGTTTCATCTCTTACTATCTAAGGTATTTTAATGCAAGGAAGAGAATGGATTCAGAGCAATCCAAAATTTACGATTGGTGTGGCTTATTTCCTTCTTACTCTTTTCAACTTCATCTTTCTATCATTAACCACCATGTACCTTGATCTACCACCATCTTTGGGAATGCCATCCTTTTACTCAAACAACTGTGTAGGCTTGCTCCACATCTCTATACCCCCCTGAAGTAGAGTACTGTGGTTGTGAGCAGACTCTGGAGCCAGTGTGCATAGATTCAAAGCCTGCCTCTATTACTTGCGGGCTGTGTGACCTCTTTGTGCCTCAATTCCTCTTTATGGGAATAATGATGGTACTACCTCAAAGAGTAGCTATGAGGATTAAATGAGTTAATACAGGCTGGGTGTGGTGGCTCATGCCTGTAATCTCAGCGCTTTTGGAGGCCAAGGTGGGAGGATCACTTGAGCCCTAGTGTTCAAGACTAGCCTGGGCAACACAGCAAGACCCCAATCTCTATAAAATATTAAGAAAATTAGCCGGGCATGGTGGTGTGCACCTGTAGTCCTACCTACTCAGGAGGCTGAGCCAGGAGGATCTCCTGAGCCTAAGTGTTGGAGGTTGCAGTGAAGTGTGATCATGCCACTGCACCACACCAGTCTGGGTGACAGGGAAAGACCTGTTTCCCTGCACCCCCTGAAAAGAATTAATACATATAAAATGTTTAGAACAAGTGTTTAGCATTATCTGTTGTTATCATCATCATCATTTTCTTCTTCTTCTACTTCTTCTTCTTTTTTTTTTTGAGACAGAGTCTTGCTCAATCACCCTGGCTAGGGTGCAGTGGCGTGAGTGGCGTGATCATAGCTCATTGCAACCTCAAACTCCTGGGCTCAAGCAATCCTCCTGCCTCAGCCTCACCCTCCCTAGCAGCTAGGACTACAGGTGCGTACCACAATGCCTAGCTAGTTTTTCTATTTTTAGTAGAGATGAGGTCTTGCTCTTGCTCAGGCTGGTCTCGAACTCCTGTGCTCAAGCAATCCTCCTGCCCCAGCCTCCCAGAGTGTTAGAATTATAGGTGTGAGCCACTGTTGCCCGGCTGATTTTCTTCATCTTTATCATCATCATCATCTAACTGGTGAAATCGTATGCTTAATTTGAGGACCCATTAACGTTTCACTACTTCCCTGTAGCTTTCTCATAGCCCAGCAGTTCAGGCAGGCTTGCCCTGAACTTCTGTGCTGCTACATTTTTCACTCTGTGCCATTTAATGCTTAGAACATTGTATCTTGTTTGTTGAACATGCATCTGTTTCTTGATGTTTGTGTGTGCATTGAGGTCAAATGTAAAGGTGAAGGGAGGGCCAAGGAAGTTTGTACTATGTCGGAAATTATTTTGAATTGTCCACCCATATGGATAGCATGGGAAATATTTTTAGTCATTCCTGAGATTAAAGAAGCTGAGAGCTTTTTCCTCCATTAAAAGATGTCTTAAAATACTTTTCAAACTTCTTTTGTTATTCAGAAGTTTATTGGAAAGAACATTTCTTTTATGATTTTCATAAATAAAGTGTCCACGGTTTAAGTTACTATCTGTGTTTCTAATATATAGTACAGCATACATATAATATAGTACTATATGTATTTCCAAGCAAACATTTGAAAGTTATAAAAATTCCTTTCAGATATTTCTAAAATATTGACCTTTTTCTTATGCAGACTGACCTCCCAATCAATCTAGATTGATGAGGTTTTATAATACATGATAAAAAATATTAGTAGTGTCCATCACTAGCTCCTGCTATTAAAATGGGAGGAAATATAGGACGTATATTTTTACTATCTTGTTTTTTTTAAATGCAGTTAGAACAGAATATCTTGATCCATCATAACATGCAGATTAACAAACTAATCTGAATGCTAATATGGTTTCATACAGTTTACTTTTAAGTAATTGTGTTTCTTATAATAGTAACTGTATACCATTTACCTTGCAAATTCCACTTTAATTAGCCTGTTTATATGTGGGAGATTATAAATATTTGCGTTATATTAAAAATGTACCACAAAATGTGTTTGTACTTAATAACTATATAACAGACATTTCCTTTCCTTAAAAATAAAACTTTAAAAAAATGCTTAAATACTAAATAATTCTAAATATACTCAGAGCCTTAACCAAACATATGCTATTGAAAACCCAAATACTAAATATATTCTTCTTACCACATTTCTCAATGTGATGACATACTAAATCCAGGAAAAGAAGTGTATTTTTCCTTTTTCTAGAGTTTATTTCTGGATGGTTAACCAAGGATACATTAAAGTATGTTTATTCTAATGGACTGTATCTCAAATATCAGTAATGGCAAATGATTCTTTTTACTATTTCTAAGGGGTCTTGGTTTTACTGGCAATAGAAGATAATTAATCGGCACCTCTTTTTAATTATTTTTTAAACAGGACATAGATTCCTTCTGCCATCAGATGTCTTTCTGCTTGACTGAACTGCACCTGTGGTCTTTGAAGAATACCTTACACATTGGGGGTAAATGAGCTCTGGATTAATTTCAATATTTTTCAAATATGTTACACCATTATAAATAAGTACTAGCAAAGGTTAGAGCCTAGATTTTCTACATGGAGTTGCATTCTTTTCTATTCTTAATAAAAGATTGGTTATTGGAAGAAATTCCGTTTAATTATTCTTATTCACTTTTTTTTTCAGCTTAGTTAGATTTTTAGTTTTGGAAAATAATTTTAACGATTTAATATTTGTTTCCTCTTAAGATACACACATATTCAATTTTTTTCTGAGATTGTTCATAATAACAGATTCACATTTATATATTTACAGACTAGCTAATGGTAAAGGCATTTCTATTACATATTAAAATAACATTTCAAACATATAGTAATTATTTTCATGTTCTTTGTATTTTACATTTCTTGAGAGGGAGTAATATAAATATGTTTTAACAGTGTTTATTAATATTATAGGATAAAGTATATTTCATTAGGAAACATTTTTTAAAAAAATCTTTTCTTCTTTATCCAAAGCAACTCAGGAGGGTACTATTATTTTTATACCTTTAGCATCATTACTAAAGAAATAGTTTACCTTACAAAGTACTATTTCTTTATATCAAATATATAATTACAGATGAATGTCATTGTTTATCTACTTTGAAAAAATGTATAAGGACAGAACTTTCAGTTAAACAAAGTAGGGAAACACACATTTGCTTCCTCCCAAAACTCTTCTAAAATGAGAGTAAATGAATTAAAATAAAGAAGGCATAAAACTACAAGGACTAAGAGAAAAGGAGAGGGGACAACTGCAATTGGATAATTTTTGGAAGATGGAAGGGATGGAAGAATTAGCAGAACTAAAAAATCTGAATATCAATTGCCTACGGAGGAGAATTCCAGTGACAGCCAATTTGTATCTCAAAGCTCTGGAACCGTACAGAAATTTGAAGAGCCAGATACTGCAGAAGATGAGGATGTGGCATGAGAGTGACAACAAAGGGACTTGAAAGTCTGCATAAGAAGTTCTAGACACCTCTCATGCTGTGGAAATATTTAATTAAGGAGGCTCTAAACTTGGGGAAACCAGGACCAGTGGAAGAAAACCTGCTGAACTGAAAACCTACATGCTGATGGGTGAGGTCCTCTTAATCCCACTTGGTTCTGAGAATGTCTTACCCATTTGTACACTTTCCAAGAAAGAAGGAGCTTGAGAGATTCCTCTCTGGAGCAGGTGCATGGCCCAAATAGAAGACCTATTTGCATTGACATTTGAGATGATCTGCCAATAGAATACCCTGGTCCCTGGCTGATCAATGAAGCCCACCAGTTGGCAAGCCCTATTTTTGTACTCAGAGGTTCCAATCAGTTTTCTAGTGCCTCACTTGTAATATGAACAGAAAGCTAAAGATCACCAGATATTTGAGGAATGTCTTCAACAGGAAAGAAAACAAAACAAACAAATAGGTGAAAGGATTGCTGAAGAGACAGAGGTAATGTAGGAAGAGGGAGGAAGTGCAACAGAGACCTAAGGAAAGATACTAAATCCATGAAGCAAGAAACAAAACACAGAAGCTTCACAAACCATATGAAGTTATACAGATCTCTTGGAAAACTAAAAACATATTGCAGAAAAAACTTTAAAACTCAAAAGTGTAAAAGAAATTTCTTAGAAAATAGAAAATCCACAAAGAAAGGGAGCTTATTTCACTGTTGGTGGGGATCTTTAATTGAAGTATTTTCTTCTGTAATCATAATTGTCTATTTTCCATCTTATTCCCTTATCCTCTTACATCTAGGTTTTGTGCTCCTTTGAGACCATCAATGTTTTAAACCTTTGATACTCTCCTAGTCCATTGGGCTACTCTTCACTTACCTTCCTACCCAGCTTGGACCCCATAATTGGAAATCTGATCTGGAATCTTGATTCCCTTTTACCCCTCGTCTTCTGTTATGTGCCCAGCAGACACCTTCTCTGCCCCTCTGTCTGTCCTAGAGTTTTCTGTTCCTGCTGCTCCTATTCTGAGGCAGTGAATGGTTTTTAGAGAAGAATCCTACGGTGATGCATAGTGGCCCCATGGGGAAGTTACGACTTCAGCCCCTCTGGATCTTCAACAAGGCCTGTCCATTCTCTGTTAGGAACATTCTTCTCTTTGAACCCATATAAAATCCTACTTCTTCTTTATGGCTCAGCTTTAATAAGTCACGCAAAGAAGCCTTCCCTGCCATCTAGACTAAGTTAGTAAACTGGTTAATGTGCTCTTACCATGTTTGACATTTAAAGTATTTTTTTAATTTTTGAAATAATCACAAATTTAACAGAAAAATTGTCAGTACAGAGAATTTTTTTCTTGAACCATTTGAAAATAAGTTGTAACCTGATGCCTGTCACCCCTTAATACATTAGTTTGCATTTCCTACAAAAAGGATTTTGTCCTGTGTCACCACTATATTGGCCATCAGAATCAGGAAATTAGCAATGAAGTACTTCAATCTAAATTGACCAATTCATCAGTTGTCCCACCAGCGTCCTCTTTTAGCAGAGGGATTTTTTCACAGTCACACATTGCGTTTAGTTATCATGTCTCTTTAGTCTCCTTCATTCTGGGACAGATCTTTATTCTCTCCCTCCCCTTTTTTTTTAAACTTTCATGACCTTAACATTTTTGAAGATTTTATTTGAGACCAGTTATTATATAGGATGTTCCTAAATTTGGTTATATTTGAAGTTTCCTCACAGTTAGGTTCAGGTTATGCATGTGTGATGGGAATATCCCAGAAGTAATGCTGTGTTCTCAATGCTTCCTATCAGGTGATGCACATTTTCAGTATGTCCCTTTCCTGATGATATTTGTGATTACTTGATTAAGATGGTGTCTGCTAGGCTTCTCCACCACAAAGTAACTTTCTCCTTTGTGATTAATAAGTGTTTTATAGAGGGGTACCTTGAAATTATGTAAATATCCTATTCCTCATGACACTTCAAATATATTTATTTTCTATTTATCTTATCTCTATGGACTCAAGTTTCCTATTTTATTTAGTTGTTATAATCTATTACTATAACTATTTATTTTGATGTTTAAATTGTCCCTGATGTGGCCAGAGGGACCTCCTTCAAGCTTGCTTCTGTGTCTTTTTTGACATTTCCCTGTCAACATTTGAGCGTTTCCATTCTTTTTGGCACAAAAGGTATTCCAGACTTATATTGTACTTTCCTTTCCCCAGCCTTGGAATCAGCCACTTCTCTAAGGAGCTTGGTTCCTTTTAGAGGAGAAGGGTGTCTAGAAGCCATGTTGTGCTTTAGGTGCATTCATTGCTATTGAAGCTCCCAGGCCCCCTCAGTGGGCAGAGTTTAGGGAATGTATGTTTGTATGTATACATACATACTTGTTTTGAGACAGGATCTTGCTGTGTTGCCCAGGCTGGTCTCAAACTTGTGGGCTCAAACAATCCTCTTGCCTCAGTCTCCTAAGTAGCTGGGATTACAGGTGCGATCCACCACACCTGGCTCCATATACACACATATTTGCGTTAATATTCATTTCTCTATCAATCTTTATATATTGAAACTATGAGTTCACTCTGGTACTTTCAGTCTACCATCACAGGGTTCATTCTCATTTTATCCCTTTCCATATTTGTACTTTTCTTCTCAGTGGGAAACCTGGGGCTTTCCTATTTTTAATTGATTTACTTAATTAGTCACCCTGTATGTAATCAGTTCCCTATCTATGTGGCCACTCCCTCCCCTGCATGGATACCCTTCTTACCCTGTGTGAGTTTTGACACACCACATTGGGCTGTCCCTATATGTGAATGTTCTCTTCACTTTATTCAGCTTCTAATACCCCTCACCAGGCCATTGCCCCATGTGAATATCCTTACCCTGCTAGGGTTCTAACACACCAGCCAGGCTGACTCCCTGTGTGGATGCCTTCCTCGTCCAGCTCTGGCACCCATTATAGGGCAGTTCTCCTTATCTAGATACCTTCCTTATCCTGCTTGGGTTTTGACAGTTCTACTCTGAGCTAGATGCAGTAGGTGAGACTTGTGCACATAATTCGGGGTTTTTTATGATCTCCATAGTTCTTTTCTAGAGTTGTGGTACATATTTGGTTGTATGGAATGACGGGCATAATTACAGGATGGAATATTTTAATAGAGGATATTGCCTGTGTCCATAATGCCTGTGGTTCTTAGATTTAAAAAACCCTTTTTATTGAAGTATAACATACATACTGAAAAGAGTACAGATCATAAGAGTATGTTGTGAACTATCAAAAGGTGAACACACATATAAAATCACTGCCCAGGTCAAGAAATAAAATATTATTGGCAGTCATGAAGTCCTGCTCATGACTTTTCCCAATCAATCCTTATTTTCAATCTGACTGGTAGAAATAAACTTCATTCTTTAAAATTATGTGTCTCAACTAATGGCATGATGAATAAAATAAATACACATGATTGATTATTTTGAACAACTGTATTTGAAAAGTTAATTATAGCAGTAATACATTTATTTGAAGTTTTATCATTTAGCTTGAGAAAGTTTGGAGCAGTCAGTCACTAGGGGGCAGACTGTACTGCTTCCACTTCTTCAGAAACAGTTGTGTACGCCTTACGTTCGTAACTGAGAATTATTTTGCATGGAAGAAAACAAATGTTCCTTCATTGAAAGAAATATTTCATTATTCATAGATATAAATAAAAAGGACAAAATTATTTTGTTCTCCTGTATTTAAATAGCAGAATAGAGTCCTTGGTTAAATGAATCTCAACATCTGGGAAGTGTAGCTTTGCTTCTTAGGTAGCCCCAGCAAAGTATCCAAATTTGAATGGGTTTGGAAGGCTTTTTGAATTTAAACAAGTTTCAGATAATAATTTATCCATACCTTCCTCTAATCCTCCCTTTCTTTCCTACAGATTTCCCCCCAAATGGGAACTAGACTCTTGAGCTAAATTGGAGAAAAGAAAGCCACAGCTTGGAATCCAACAGTTAGGGCATTTTCTTCCATCCACTGATTTCATTTGGCATTACTCAGTGGCAGTTCCTCTTGGTAGCGCCCTGTGAAAAATATCAGAGGAAGTGTGAAAGAGAAAACTTGGTCTTTCTTGATTTCAGTTCTTTACTAATCTTTTCCTCATGCCATTCTAGTTTTGTGTACGTCTTTCTCATTAGATTGATAAACTTTCCAGTTTCTGCATATCCCTAGAATAGATGAACCCATCTCCAGATGCTTTTGAGCCATTTTATTTCTAGTAACATACGGAGACTCTTTCTGGTCGCCTCCTCCCCCTCCCCCGCCCAGTATAGTATGGTTTGGCTTCTTATTCTCTGGGACTTATTACATCATTTAATGTTATTTCTTCCTTTCTATAGATAGAGACATCGGGATCTACCAGTATTATGACAAGAAAGAGCCAGCAGGTAAAGTACCTATTCTATAAAACTAATTTTTATAAACTAAATATTCTAAACTATGAAATACTGACCATTAAAAACTGTTTTTATGAACTTTAGATAAATTTTAGAATTTTAAGAAAAGTCACTCCAGTTCTTTAGAAAAATGCCGAGGTTGATATCTATCTGTTCTATATAAAATAAAGTAATATTGAGAAAATGCTGTAGAAGAACATGAAAATTCTCATTTTACTGCTGATCAGGCTGATAACAAGACAGTCTATTCACATTTATTTATCGGTGTCCCAGTAGAGGGCATTGTTAATGCGTGGGTCCCACTGATGCTGGCCTCCCCGGATCCTTACCTGATATCTGAAATGGGCATTTCTGAGTGAATGATCAATTTTCTTTATCTGATTAATCCTGTTAATCCCAGAAGTTTTATGATGGGCCAAAAGGTCTTTCTAGCTAGAGTTACTTCCTGTTTCAGTCTCCGTTGAAGTGGGCTTGTGTGAGTATCCTGTGTGCTTAGCTTGGTGGTTAATAGGCTGACTTCATGGTTCTGATGACAGACTGAAGCAGCTTCTGTTCTGGGCTCGGTTGCAGTTCCCTTCCCTATCTGATGAGATTGGAAGCTCAGGATATTGGCCCACCTGTTGTGCCTTTTCATTACAAATTTAAGAAATATCTCTGAAATGAAAGCATCTAAATTATGGCATTTTTTTCAACTATCCTTTTTTGAACTTTAGCATAATTTATGAATTGCAAGGTATATAATAATACATCATATATACATATCAAAAATATAAGGTATTATAATAAAAATAAATTCCTGTTTTTTTCTTCTTTTCATCTCTCCTCTGCCACAATTCCAGCGACAGAGCATGGTAACTTAGAAGAAAAGCAGAAGCTGGCAGAGTGTAAGCTTACTTTATATAATTTTGGAATTATTATAAAACTGAAAATTTCAATATTGTAAAATATTCATTCCACACAAATAAGAAACATTATTCTCTCCAAATTTCTTATAATTACAAATTCCCATTGTTCAAGTACATAAATATCTGAGAATTATATTTGTTGGGCCTTTCGAATTTAGACCATTGAAATCTTTATTAAACTTTGATAAGATATATGCTTATGTAAACATAAACTTTCTTAATGAACTATATTTATATTATTTAATATGTTTAAAATAAATGTACCAGTTTAAATTCTCATGGTAACATTTACTTGCCCATACTTTGCCTAAATTATTAACGTGATTTACTCATTTTAAGAAAATAAGATTTGTAATATCAATGTTAGCATTTTATTTAGTCTTTTCTGTTCTCAAATATTGTTACATATATAATATGGCTACAATGTGATATAGTTTTAATGACTTAAAATTAAATATAATTTAAGATTTTATTTGGAGTATAGCTGGAACTGAAAATCTCACTTGTTCTCCTGTTTTAAATGGTTGAACTGACATTTAATTTTTAAAAATACTGTATTAGTAGCTGCAACACAGATTTTAAAATTTGCACATATGCTCTACACATCAAAATTATATTTATAGAACCAAGTTAATTTGCTGAAATAAGATGTATCACGATTCTACTCTCAAATTGAAGTATCTATATATATTATATATATTATATGTATATATACACACATATACACAAACAAATACAGCTCATATTTAGAATTATTAATTAGGAGAATCCAAAGATGAGTTTATTTTTATGATAAAATAGATATGAGGTTAACATTTTATTAATTCTTTTAAACAGAACTTTAGTTTTAGGCTAACATTGTGACTCTACTAAATAATTTTGGCTTTCAATTAAATTTATTTAAAACAAAACAAAGGCTTATCATTATTGAATTGTGTAGATTTTAGAAAGGACTGTTTTAAGTTAAAAAGAGTACTATTAGTGCCTAATTTATTAAAACTTGGATTTCTGTCAGATTTTTTTCCTTAGTGCTAAAAAATGCTTAATTTTAAGTTCATTTTCTGTGTATCATTTTTGTATTTCATTTCTTTCCTTACTATGTTCATTTACTCACAAGAATTTTTAGATCTGAGTATGTCATTTGCAGAATTTGAAATTTCTTTTGGATTAAACATTTAATTATTTACATGAAAAAGTTACTTCAGTGGTAAAGAGTGGGTCATTAACCATTAAGTACTAGATTCGCGGGCCTAGCACCCTTTCCCAGGAATTCTCTAAGCCTTGTTGGTTGTCATCACAAAATTATGATTAGAGAGATTGTTTTGCGGTAAAAATCCTGTTCCTATGACAAAGCCTTTCAAAAGGCTGTCATTTGATGATAGAAATGAAGCCCACTTCCTCTCAATTATGGAGGTGTTTTATTTTAATCTTCCTAAGGCACAGTGCTAAGCAGAGTTTCCTTTTTTAAATCTTGTTTAACTAACTGTAGTACATGTTTTATTTGCCAGCACGAGATTATCCTTGGACGCTTAAAAACAGACGCCCAGAAAAACTCCGAGACTCACTCAAAGAGTTGGAGGTATCTTTTAAAAAGTTTCAAAAATGGCAACAAACAAATCTGTTTTAAAACATCTTTCAACAGCTTTAATTTTCATAAAGGATCAACTCTCATGGTGATGATAGCTTTGCTTTTGTCCAGTGAGGAGTTCCAAAACAGTTGCATCTTTGTGTGGCATGTTGATCTTTTTTTGCTTGCAAATCAGAAGCACTTTAACTGATAATGACAATGTGTAGCCAACTGCACTCTCTCTTTTTCTGTTGTACTTCAGGAGCTGATGCAAAATAGTCAGTGTGTGCTGAGCAAATGGAAGAACAAATATGTCTGTCAGGTAAAATGATTTGAGAAGCTTTTGCAGTGTTTTATAACCAATGGAGCTGAAAACTACGTAGTAATTGGTATTCTTGTGTTATGATAGGTAGTGGACAAAAACTTTTTAGGAGTGGATATTTTGTAGTTTGAATTCTAGTTATTCTAGAGCTAAAACTAGACAAATTGACACAGGCTGCCAGGCTCATTAAGCAGTATTAATCAGTATAGTTGTACTCACATATTATAAACACTAACAAAAATCTTTTCATATTGTATTTTTTGTTTGGATTTGTCTGAATGTTGTATTAGATGTTTGCTGGCAGAGATTTAATCATATTTTTGAATGAAGATGAAATCACAGGACAAAAGGCTTTTTGGCATACCGCTCTTGTGTTTTTAAATACCATCTTAAGGAAATCAACAAGCAGACTAGAGTTAGACCTAATATAGCAAGACATTTGGTCTTACTACTTTTTGAACCCTCTAAGCTGTGCTGCTGTTTTATGGTAACCACTAGTCATATGTGGCTATTTGAATAATAAAATAAAATTAAAAATTTAGTTTCTCAGTTACACTATCCACATTTCAAGTGCTCAGTAGCCACATGTTATCATGTTAGACAATGCAGACATAGAACATTTCCATCTCAGAAATTTCTATTGTGCAGAACTATTAGGGCCTTCATGAAATGATCTAAATATTGAATGGGGCCAGAGTCAGAACATAATCAGGACACAAATGCCTTAGCTTTGCCGATAGGCTTAAAAAATACCCTTTTTTGAGGAAAATCTTACATGCTTGTGCTAAAAGGATAATTATTAGTCATTCATGGAATTGAAGTTACATTAGAACTACTAATTTTAACTGATTTGTGTAATCAAATATCCTGTATCCATTTAAATTCTTATTTACATTGTTATTTATTTCATGTTTAACCATTCTTGTTTGCAGTTTAGGCACATGGTTCTATTCATAAATCTACAACATCAAATTTGTGGTAATTATAAAATTTTAATCTACCATTTGAATACAGACTACCATTTCAGTGGATTCTAGTTTTCCCTTATTTTTTCCTAAACTAGTCTACCTTTACTCATGGTGGTACTGTTTAGTTATCTCCTCAACTGGCATAAGTTTTTACCTTCCAGAGACTGTTTACAAGGCTGAATTAATATTTTTAGAACCATAATACTTCTTAAATTTGCATTAGGATACTAATAAAAAGGATGGGATTTTAAAAATTTATAGCTTGTTTGCATAATAGTAACTTTTAATCATACTTTAAAACTTAAATACAAAATATGCTCCAGAAAGTTTCAAACTTAGTACAACTCAAACTTGTAATTCTTAATGCCATTACTCACCTTAAAAACAGGCTCAAAATTATTTGACTGGAGGGCAAGCCTGCCACCTATAGTAAGAGGCGTGTCTCGTGGCCTCCACCCTTACCCATTACACAGGGTAAGTTGGAACATGTCGGGCATCTTAAAATATGCAGTGGAGCATCCCAATAGACAATCCTTTTTAGATAGACTTTATTGCATTTTAATGTAGTAGTAAGTTTGTGTGTGTGTGTATGTATGTGTGTGTCTGGGGTGGGGGGCATTTGGAGAAGGATGTCCCTCACTATTGAATTAATTAAACTTAGAAAAGGAATTTTCATGATAGAATATACATAAAATTACTTTTGTAATTTACAGCAATCTGACAATACTGCTTAAGCTGATGTACCAATGAGTCTGCTTTTAACATTTCCAATAGGACTTATCTCTTTTTATGTTCTGTCATATTTTGTACTTTATTTCTATGATGAATGAGATATTTCTCAAATAGACCTTTTACTCCCAGAACATTCTTGATGTGATATATTTTAACAAGAAAATTTCACCTCCACCCTGCCCACAGGGTCTAGTTCAGTCCACACATCTTTAGGGCTTTTGAGAGACCTCCTGACATTATCCATCCACTTCTTCAGTTTCTGGGCAGGATTGTTAGCTAGGTCTTCTAAAAATGTGTGTGTGTTCCATTCCAAAAGATCTCTAGTATCACAATAATTAAAATTTTGATACTCAAGATAAATTTTTAGCCTAAGGAAAAGATCCCCTTAACCTTTTTGTTAAATTTTACTTAGTTATAAAATAAGTAAAGCACCTCAACAGGCTCCCCAAAAGTCCTCCTTTTGTGCACATGTCCATTATGGTGGTTCCAAAGATAGCACATGCTTTAATATTTTCTTAGTGATTTCCCCATATTTTAGCCCTAAAATGGCAATAGCCGAGCACAACATAATGTTCTATAACTCTTAGAAAAGGAGTGAAAAAAGTTTCTCAGCATCTTGGTGCTAACACATTTGGATTCTCAGTCTTTGAATTTGGCTACTCCTCTACTAATGTAAATGTTTTACCCCCAAGAAATGGTAAATTTAAGATTTACAAATTTAATTTAATTGTCATCTCTTTAGGGATCCTATTTCTTTAAAAGGTCCAACTGTTTAGAAATGAGTGTGGCAACTATGACAACATAAAGGATTTCAGAGGATGCAATCTGAGCTTGGACCTTTCCCTGTGCCTACTGAGGATTTATAGGTTGTCATCATTACCAAAGCTTAGTTAATATTGTCAGTCCAATGACCTGTGAATAGTACCATTTAAAAAATATTTCCCCTCATAAATTCAGAACACTTTACAAATCAAGACTTACATATATGTGTGTGTGTATATATATATATATATATATATGTTTTCAGTACAAAAATTTCAGACTATGCCTAATACTAGTTTGAGATTTATTAAAGTTATGAGATATAAAGTTTTAGTTTTACCAGCTATTAAATATATTTCTCACTTTAAGTTTTTTGGTCTCCTAAAATTATTTCATTAAAAGAAAGTGTATATTGGCCGGGCGCAGTGGCTCACGCCTGTAATCCTAGCACTCTGGGAGGCTGAGGTGGGCGGATCGTTTGAGCTCAGGAGTTCGAGACCAGCCTAAGCAAGAGCGAGACCCCATCTCTACTAAAAATAGAAAGAAATTATATGGACAGCTAAAAATATATATAGAAAAAAATTAGCCGGGCATGGTGGTGCATGCCTGTAGTCCCAGCTACTCGGGAGGCTGAGACAGGAGGATCCCTTGAGCTCAGGAGTTTGAGGTTGCTGTGAGCTAGGCTGACGCCACGGCACTCACTCTAGCCTGGGCAACAGAGTGAGACTCTGTCTCAAAAAAAAAAAAAAAAAAAGAAAGTGTATAATAATTTCCTACTTTGAATTTCTTAAACCATTATACCAACTGTCCTTAGGGAATAATAGTTTCAGCATTAAAACACTATTAAATGTATCACTCTGGTGGTATTTTTGAATTCCATAAAGTATTGTGCTTTAAGTCACATTAATGTTTTCAGATTATTGCATAATTAGTTTAAAACAATATTATTAAGCATAAATTTAACTTCACATGTGTTGATTTTATATTAAATTATTTGAATTGTATATGTAAATTTAACTATAAAAGGGTATAATATAGTTAGCTGTACCCTGGTTTCTGTCCATAACAATTCTACATTTTCAGGCACAATCTTAAAATGTCAAGGAAAGTTAGTTTCCTTTTTTAATTCCTGTAATGAATTATTTGACAGGCTATGCAAGAATAAAAATTATTTTCCAAGCCTATCACAGATAAATTATGACCTTATGGAACTCATTTGATCACAACTTCCTTAATTGTAGAACCTGATCTTTCTTTTCATCAAATTGTGTGAAAATCAATTTGATTTCCTCATAAAATAATAATAGACAAACCATGGTTTTAAGTTACAAGTATTAATAATAGCATACTATTTATACAAAACCCATCACACAGTATTCATTGTGATGAAGAACTGTGAGAGTCACTAAGGAAGTGTAAGTCATGGGCTGCGTCCCCAGCATAACCTAGTCAAGGAAAATAGACACATGAAATCACTAGGACACCAATGAGTGCTAACTTGTATTACACTGAGTAAAAAGATAGGAGTTTAGAGAAAGCATAGACATCAGTGTAATTTAAGAAAAGTTTTGTGGAGAATTTATAACTTAGACTTAAAAGGACATGTAAAATTTGGTTACACTGAAAGGAAAGGCATTTCAGAAAAAGGGAATTAGATTAATTGAGAATTAAATGGGGTGTTTACAAGGTAGTCAGGAGGTAGGCCCATGTGGAAAGAAATGATTCATATTGAAGAACAACGTAGTAAGTTTGAAAAGCAACTTGGAACTTCCTTGTCAGGGACATTGAATGGTATGTTGAAGTATTGATACATTGTCCTGTAACACTTTTATATCAGGGTAGTACCATACATATTAAAATTGGGCTTATGGAAGGATTAGCCTGACAGGATAAAACATGAGAACCAGAGGTAGCAAAATCATTTCAAATGATAAGTGCAGTAAGGCTAAGATGCAGAGAGTTCTGAAAGCCAGAAGAGAAATTTAGAATGATAGGTAAAAAATTTAGTTTTGGCCCTTTTACATGTGAAGGAACTAAAGATAATCAAATGATTATATTATTGGAAATATAGAACTGGTATGGAACTTGAGTGAGGTTGGAGTTGAAAATTTGGGAGCAGACAGCTAAAGAGATGATACTAAAACCATTCAAATGGGTGCTGTCATGAGGGGAGGTGAATATCTTGGAAAAAGAGCTAAGAGCCAAGGATCTTCTCATTTAGGAGACAGAAGAGACAAATTAAGCCAACAAAAGAAACAGAGCAATCAGGGTAATGAGGATCCACAGAGAAGTTTGTTGCCCTAAAAATTAAGGGGTTAGAAGTCAGAGGACCCGAAAAAAGGCTTAAATCATATTTTAGTTCTTGTTTTAATATTTAGCTACTTAGAAGTCTCCATATTGTTATTATTAAACTGTCTATCAACAGGCACTTCTGGAGGCTCAACAAAAAACCCGTTTTTATATTAGGGACTGTTGTAAATATTAGATGAAATCCTTACTTTCCAATAATTTCGGATATATTTGGGAAACAAAACTAATGTACAGGATTAAAGAATAATTTGAGTTTAAATGTTCTATTTCTTAGTTCAGTATCTAAGCACATTTAAAGTTTAGGGATTGTTGCTGATTAAAGTAGTTGGTTAAGATTTCACAGAGGAGACTGGACTTAAGCTGGACTTTGAAGGAAGGGTATAATTTAGGCAAACAAAAAGGGAAAGGAAGACATTTCTACTCATGGGGAATTGTATCACCAAAGAAAAACTATTCAGATAATTACCAAGCAAGGTCTAGAAAGGTAGCCTGAAAAGATTGCTCCATAGATGTTTATTTGATGACCCCTTTTGACATATACTGAATATATTATTTGCTACAGAGTTGGGCTAGTTTCACTATTATGATAAACAAATGAATAACACTGTCTAGAAGGCCTTTAGGATCAGCGAAACTTAGCCAGTATGTGGCAGCTTAGTATAACTTTATATTTTCCCACTTAAAAAAAAAAAGTATTTAGAGGTTTTTTCTTAAAATTTCAAAAATAACAGACATGCTTAAGGCTGAAAATTTGGAAAACACAGAAAAGCCCAAATGAGCATAAATCATCTAATTCAATCACTCATTATTACCCACTATTTACTATTTGATGTTTGTCCTTTTACTATACATATATGTACTTATAAATATTTGCTTAAAAGATTACATACTTAACGTACATATACTTTACCTATGGTCTAAATATTTTTAATACATAATATTTTAACTTATATTAATATATCATATATATATATTTTATATATCATAAAATAAATATGTGAACCCCACTGCTGTAGAACTCCAGAAAGGCACAAGTTTTGGAAGCATCAGGTACATTAGAAGGTGGAACTGAAAATGAGGGGGTATGTTGAAAGTTTGTATAAAGAACAAATGAGATGGGATAATTTTGAGGACACACCAAACCAGAGGGTATCTGGATTTAAAGACAGCACAATTAAGAGTAGAAGTGAGGTGGCTAGACTGAAAATAAGGGGATTAAGTGAGTCTGTGTCTGGAATAGTGAGATTTTCCCTAGCTTCTTCCCTGCTCCCAGCAGCTAGGTTCATGTGTCCATGTAACTTGTTCAGAGGATTCTTCTGTGGAAAAACTGATTACTCTTCCAGAACAAAGCCTATCAACACTGATATTTGGCAGTTCCTCTGAATCATAATGTTCAGCTAGCAAGTTTAATATCATGCCCTAATAATTACTCTTTCTTAGGGAAAAAAATTCATTCCTTTCCAGGAAAAATAAAAAGAAAATTTACACTGTATCTTGACTACTTCAATCCAAAATTTGATGACTTAAGATAATCCACTGATACATTAATTGTTTATACTTAAGGATACTGTAAAATAGGAACCCAGTTTTGGAACATGGTTATGACACAAAGAAAAATTTGGTTTTCTTTATAATAATGTATTTTTGTATCATCAGTCAACATTTCCTTCCTGTTCTCTTTATAAATGGTTCTTTCTTCTCTCTTATTGTTTTCATTTTAAAATATTTCTTTAAAGAAACCCTAATTTCCTGGCTCCCCTTGGCATTTGTGTCTAATAACATTTTGGAAGCTTCAAGATATTTTGCTACAAAAGGAAGCCAATTCAGGACTATGAGTTTCCCTCATATGTTTAGTTATAGTTAATAGTAAATATGTGTAAAGCTAAATGAGTTCAAAATCTGAATAATCTAATTCCTCTCCTGTTGATTTTCATGTGTATTTTACAAAGTAGAACAAGCATATACCAAACATATATCTAGTTTTTAAATGGAGGGTTAAGTTGTACTTCCATAGCTAGCAAATAAGAAGACTTCAATACATTATATTTGAATACCTGGGCTGATTTTTTTATATAAAAGCTTAAAATATGACTTATTTTAAATGTATAACTTTATATTAGATGCACAGGTTGGAATGTGATAGAAATGTATGTATAAACTAAGCATCTAAGGTTGGGTATGTGGGAACCCAGCAACTTTATATTCATGATATTTGAGAATATTATATTAATATATATGCCAATGTAACTAATAGAGAAAACACATCAAGTATTTTTGTAAAATTGTAATTTATACCCCTTAGTTTTTTCAATAAAGTAGTTTTTTTTTTTTCCAAGCATAAAACAAAGTTTATTGAGGAAGGACAAGATAGGTTTACAGAATAAGAGCAAGATACGTTTGCTACAGAACAGCTAACAGGCCTCTTATCATCACAAAAAGGCCTAAAGCAGTTTTTTTTGGGGGGGGGGGCATTTAAAGCATTTCATTTGAACTTAAAGCAGTTTTTTTTTTTAAACTATTAAGTTAGCAAATAAATCACTTAATGATTATGAAATGAAAAGCAGTTATAACTATACTTTTCATAAAATAGTATTATATATAAATATTCACAGTGGCTCTCCACGGTGAAATACCTGTTATTTGGTAGTCTCATTGGTCTAAGTAGAATCCTGGGTTGAATTGTGAGGCCCCACCAAACATATAAATTGCCCTATTTTTGTAGCCATCCTTCTGCTGTAGAACAGTCCCTCATTTTATCTGAGGCCAAGCCTTCCATCTAGACCTAATGTTCCCAAACTGTGTACCGAGGTACCCCGGGTACTGCAGTGAGTTCACAAGAGTGCCATAGGATATTTAAAAAGCTCAAGGGAAACAGAGACTTCTGTCAATTGCTACATGAACAGCTAGCTCCAGGTAGTTCAGAGTATCAACATTAGATCAAACTCATTTCCTTTTGGGGTTGTCATGTCTATATGAAGCTGGGTTTTCAGGGGTTGCTGTGATAAAAGCAACTACCACACAATAAATAACATAGACCAAGAATGAGGGTGAGGGTATCCAATCTGATTCTAAAGTTTGAGAAGTTGTGTGGTGTCCAAACTGCCATTAGCACACACAGCCTATTAGTAACTAATCGTAGTTATTTAGGAATGAAATAAAAATCTTTTTCTTTCAATCCGTGTATTATGTTTCCAAATGGCTAATAAGTTGTTAGGATATACATACTTAATAAGCTTGAATCTATTTAATAAATATATCTGTTGGTATTTCTTTTGGCCTAAGGGCACTGTAAAAAATTACTGAGACACAAAAGGTGCTATGAATTGAGAAAGTTGAGGAGCCTCTGGCTTAATCCAGGCTGTGGGTCCCATTTTATCTGGCCTTCTCAGAAGCTTACATGATTGTCACTTCTCTCCTGTGCAGCATAGTGGTAGAAAGCACAGACTGATCCATTTTCTGAGTATCAAATCTTGTCTTTCACAGATGTGTGACTTTGGGGTAGTTACTTCTCCTATCTGGGCCACTTATTATTTAGCTATAAAATGAAAATAAAAATACCTAACTCATAGATTTATTATATGAATTTATTAACACATGTGAAATATTTAGAACAATGTCTGGCACAGATACCTGCTTTGTGAAAAATAAATTTGGTCTTTCTGTCAATTTAATCTTTCTAATTATTTTTTTTCAAAAATTTTTTAAATTAAAATTTTGTTATTGTGATAAAAAACGCATAACATAAAATTTGCCATCATAACTATTTTTAAGAGTATAGTTCAGTAGTATTAAGTATATTGACATTGTTGTGAAACAGATTTCCAGAACTTTTTCAAATTGCAAAACTGAAACTCTTACCCATTAAACAACTCCCTTTCCCCCTCCCCGTAGCCCCTGGTAACCACCATTCTATTTTCTGTTTTTATGAATTTGATGACTTTAGATACCTCTTATAAATAGATTAATTCAGTTTTCTCTGTTTGTGATGGGCTTATTTTACTTAGCATAATGTCCTCAAGGTTTATCCATGTTGTAGCATATGTCAGAATTTCCTTTCTTTTTAAGGCTGAATAATATTCCATTGTATGTATATAGCACATTTTGTTTCTCCATTCATCCATCAGTGGACATTTGGGTTGCTTCCACCTCTTGGTTTTTGTGAATAACTATGTTATTCACAACATGGGTGTGCAAATATTAGTATCTCTTCAAGACCCTGCTTTCAGTTCTTTTGTATCTATACCCAGAAGTGGGAATGCTAGATCATATGGTAGTTCTATTTTTAATTTTTTGAGGAAACACCGTACTGTTTTCCATAGTGGTTGCACCATTTTACAATCCCACCAACAGTGTACAAAGATTCTAATTTCTCCACATCCTTGCCAACACTAGTTCTTTTCTGTTTATTTTTTTTTTGATAGTAGCCATTCTAATGGGTGTAAAGTAACGTCTCAATATGGTTTTTCTAATGATTAGTGATGTTAAGCATCATTTCTTATGCTTGTTGCCATTTGTATATCATCTTTGGAGAAATGTCTATGTAAGTCCTTTGCTCATTTTTAAACTAGATTATTTGATTTTTTTTTGTTGTTGTTGAGTTATAAGAGGTTTTTTATATGGTTTGGAGATATCTCCCTTTTCCAAGAGATGATTTGCAAATATGTTCTCTCATTCAGTAGGTTGTCTTTTCATTCTATTGATTGTCTCCTTTGATACACAGAAGTTTTTAAGTTTGATGCAGTCTCATTTGTCTATTTTTGCTTTTGTTGCCTGTGCTTTTGGTGTCATATCGAAGAAATCATTGCCAACCCCAATGTCAAGAAGTTTTTCCTCTATGTTTTCTTCTGGAAGTTTTATAGTTTTAGATCTTATGTTTATGTCTTTAATCCATTTTGAGTTAATTTTTGTATATTGTGTAAGGTGAAGGTCCAGCTTCATTTTTGTGCATGTGGATATCCAGTTTTCCCAGCACCATTTGTTGAAGAGATTGTTCTTTCTCCCATTGAATTGTCTTGGCACCCTTGTTGAAGATCATTTGACCATGTATATGAAGATTTATTTCTGGGCTCTCTATTCTGTTCCATTGGTTTATGTGTCTGCCTTTATGCCAGTACCACACTGTTTTTGATTTCTGTAGCTTTGTAATATGTTTTGAAATCAGGAAATGTGATTTCAGGAAATGTGGACTCCAACTTTGTTCTTCTTTTTCAAAATTATTTTGGCTATTTGGGATCCCTTGAGATTCCTAGTCAGCTTTTAAATAGGCGCAACTGTTTCCATTTAAAAAATAAACCCAACTCCTACTCAATTCCACATTCCCCTCCAGGTATCACCATGTCTTATTCCTGTCCTTCAAAATCAAATTTCTCAACAGAGTTGTCTGTATTTAGAGTTTCCATTTCCTTATTTATTATTCAGCATTCAACCAACTTTAATCATGCTTTTCTCCTGATCATTACACTGAGAAATCTTCCACTGAGGTTGCAGAAAACCTGTTATTACCAAATCCAATAGACTTTTAAAAAAATCCTCATCTTATATACACAATAGCATTTAACATTATTACTCCCTTGTTCTTGAAATACTCTGTTTTCTGTTAGTTTCCATGACACATTGCTTTTCAAGTGTTCTCTCTACCTCTCTGGCCATTCTTCTCTATTTTCTTTTCAGGCCCATGCTCCTTTCCCTTGTCCTGGAATGGCCCAATTCTGAGCCATCTCCTCTCCACTCTGAACTTCTGGGTTATCAAATTTATACCCATAGCTTCCATGGCTTCTCTCTAGAGCTCAGACCTCTCCCCTGTGCTCCAAAGCTATAAATCCATCTGCCTACTTAGTGTCTACCTTTGGGCACCTCAAAGATATCTCAAATACAATATGTTTAAAATGTAACCCAAAGCCCCCTTTCTGGTCCTCTTCCATCATTCCCAAGCTGAGTGAATGGCCCTGCCTTCCATCCATTATAGAAACCAGAAACCTGGAAGTCACCCATTTATCCTTGAAATTATCCTCTTCTTCACCCAACTCCCTCCTTTCCCCTGTAGCCAACAAATCTCTGATTCTTGTTGATTTTATATCCAGTCTCTCACATCTGCCGTCCCTTCCCACATACCTTTAGTCAGAGCCCCTTCACTTCCTCTCTCTCTAGACTACTTCAACACTTCCTAAGTGCTCGGCCTGCTTCCCTCTGTGCTTCCCACCAGTCTGTTCTTCACACTGTTCTCCACACTGTAGCCAACATGATTTTTAAAAAACAAATGTGTTGCTCTTCTGCTTATAACTCTTCTACAGCTCTGGAGGAAAGATAGGAAACTGGATAATGTGATTAACTAGAACAGGTAGAGAAACACAGGTGGGAGGGATACAGGGATGGGAAACAGACTTTTAATTGTATACCTTTGTACAATCTGTTGTTTTCTTTTAGAGTTACATGAATATATTATCTATTCCAACAATTGAATCAATAAATTGAATTTGAAAACTATAAGCCAGGCATAGTGGCAGGCCTGTAGTCCCAGCTACTTGGGAGGCTCAGGTGGGTGGACTGCTTAAGGGCAGGAGTTGGAGGCCAGTCTGGGCAACATAGTTAAGACTGCATCTCAAATAAATGAATGAATAAAATAAAACAAAAACTATAGCATCACACTATTCTTAAGATAAAGGCAAAACTGAACTGTTCCCAATCTACCTACATTTTTAAGTTCATCTCTTACTATACTCTCCTTTAATCGCATTGCCTCAACCACACATGATTTCTGTTGATTCCTAATGTTCTTCATACTTTGTCTTGCCACTAGGCCTTTTTACATAATGTTCCTAGCTCTGCCTAAATGCTGTTTTCCACCCCCTTTCATGGAGGTAACACGTTCTTAACTTTAGATCCCAGACTACCAGTTATCACTTACTCAGGAAGCCTTCCCTCATGAGCTCTATCCTCTGTTATGTGCTGTTAGAACATGATGTACTTCTTGACACTCACTGTAGTTCCAGTTCTACATTTATTGTGTGACCATCTAGTTACTATGTACCTCACTGATTTGACTGAAAGTTTCAGGAGAGCAGTTGTCAAGTATTTAGGAGGAGAAGTTGTAAAAATTATTGCAAATATTTTGTGATGGATTTTTTTCACTTTCATTCAACCTTTTTTTTCTTTTTTTAATTGACACATAATAACTGTATATGTTTATGGGTATAATGTAATGTTTTGATATATGCATACATTGTGGAATAATTAAATCTAATTAACATATCTATCATCTCATTTATCTTTTTTGGCCTTGAGAATGTTTAAAATCTACTTTTTTAGCACTTTTGAAATATACACTACATTGTTATTAACTATAGTCACTATGTTATTCAGTAGATCTCTAAAACTTATTCTTCCTGTCTAACTAAAACTTTATACTTTTTGATCAACATCTCCTGGACCCCTGCCCCAGCCTCTGGTAATTACCATTCTACTCTCTACTTCTATGAGTTAAACTTTTTTAGATTCCACATATAAGTGAGATCATGTAGTATCTGTCTTTCTGTGCCTGGCTTATTTCACTTAACATAATGTCCTCCAGACTTACCGTTGTTGTCACAAATGACAGAATTTCCTTCTTTTTAAAGGCTGAATTCTATTGTGTAATGTACCACATTTTCTTTATGTGAAAATTTTTATTCTTAAAGATTTTGGAGTTTTGTATTTCTAATTAAACAAAGAACAGTAGTAGCAATTTAATAATACTCATCGTAAAAAATTTCTGCTGTGCTTAAACCCACCATAATAGTCTATGCTGATAAATTAGGAATGTATCCCTTTGCATATTAAGGGTAAGTGTGTGTGTATACGTGCATGTGTGTGTGTGTGTGTGTGTGTGTGTATTTAAATTAACTTAAGAAGTGGTGGTGTCAGTTTTCAAGAGGGGCCTACTATATGAAAAGTTTCCAAGCTTACTTTCTCGAAACATCTTAAAAGATTATTTCATGGACTGTGCTCTGAGAAATGCTCTTTTGCATTTAACACATTGACTGCCACACTAGGAAAAAAATTTTTTCCTTGGAGCCATGGTGTTTTATTACAGAAATAGAATAAAAACTTAGAAAACAAAACAGGGAAAAATGGTGGAGTAAAGGTGACTTCCTGGCTCCCTGCTCCCAGAGAAAGAGGTGAAGAACTCGGTCTGCTATGCACGAGTGGATTGCTCCCCCACAAGAACAGCGTTGTGAAACTGCAGAGAAACAGTGTGGGACACAAAACACAGGAAAAAAAAAAAAAAAAAAGGTGAATGAGAGATAGGATTGCAAAGTCTGGAGAATGCAAGATAAACAATAGAGAATAGAGCGTGGGACTGCTGCGCCCACCTGGCTAGCGAGTGCAGTGGAATCTGACCCACAGGAGAACGTCCTGCTTCCCCACTGACCTCCATACCCACTCAGACAGGGACCTGCCTGAAATTGGTACAAAGTCTCAGCAGGAGATGCTGGGCTCTGTGGAGAGGAGATGATAGCAGGAAGCATCTTGAACTCCTCAGAGCTCTGTGCTAGGACTGCCCTGGGTGGGGGACCAGAACAATGGAGGTGAACACTGAAAAGGGGACTCTACCCTGGAAACCACTGCGGACAATTAGTCCGGCTCAGGGCAGGTCAGAAAGTGCAAGATCTCCTGTCAGATAGCCGCAAGATTGCGGAAGGGTGACACACAAGAGACAGCAGGTGTCCTGTTGACTCAGCTCCCCAGTCCGGCATCCGCCAACTCCTGAATAGTTGCCCCCAGCGCTAGCACTGTGCAGGTGGGTGGCCGCCATTTTTGGGGTCCACAACCCAGACGCTGTGGTGTGCTATGGTTTTGGGCTGCACCCTTCCTCCAGCCTGGGGACGCTCACGACAGGCTCCACCGTTACGTGACCTGTTGTCAACTAGCCGGCCCGTTTTAATGGGCGAATTTTGAGTGTTTCCCGGGTCAGGAGGCTGGCATCTGAGGGATTCACAGGTGCTGGGGCACTGGGCGGACTCAGGCATCACCCCTCCCTCTAGCGCTGCGATTTTCTCACCGAAAGTGGTAGGCTCCACCCCTGGAGGTAGGGAGAGGAAAGAAAAGCCAATTTCTCTGTGTGACTGGCATGAATCTGTGGGGCTTTAGTGCAGATGGATAGTTGACAGCCCAGTGACTTGGTCTCTCAGACAGGCTTAGGTCATCCAGTAGGATCATAACTCTGGGGCCTGATCTCCGCATCCGGGAGGCTGCCAACAGTGGTGTTTGCTGTCAGGGAAGGAAAATCCTGGCCAGAGGCCACAGCAGGTGCACCAAGTAACCCCTCCCATCAGAAGGAGCCTCCCAAGTGTGGTGGAAGAACCCTGAATAACACATTAGCGGCTCCCCCTAGTGGCAGATCAAGCAAACATAGAAGCACACACATCCAGGCTGGTAGGCAGCAGCTGCCATCTGCCTTGCTCCTGTCACCACTTTAAGGGGGTATAGGGTCCAAGTAACCCTTGGGAGTGGCAAGATCCTTCCTAAAGATTGGGCCATTAGTATTCCTCACCCGGGGACCAGAAACCAACACAGAGGCATCCGATTACTTTGATAATTGGCTCTTCCACACAATCTACAACCAATGACAGAGAGGGTGACTCGACAGCTCAACACAGTGCCCTCCATCTCAAGCTACTAGAGGGCAGCGGAGTTATACACACAGGTGCGATTCACCACATGGGAGCTTAAGCTGGGGGACCAAACTCACTAATCTCCATTGGCAAGAGGTGAAGACAATAGTTCAGAGGTAACTCAACTTGCCAAAATATTCTAAAGCAATACAAGACCAGCGCACCTCTTCCCCCTACTGTTAAGGAACATCTCTTGGGGGCTTGAAGTTAAGGACACAAACCAGTCCTAGCACTCCCAGTTCTGAATCAATTACCCTGATGAGAAAGAACCAGAGAAAGAACACAGGGAATATGAAAGAGCAGAGAGAAAAGTTACCCCTGAAAGAAATCATAAGACCCTCAAAATCAGATACTAAATAAAATGATTAAATTGATGGAGGAAGAATTCCGAATATGGATCGTAAGGAAACTCAATGGAATTGAAGAGAAAATAGAAACCCAACACAAAGAAACCACGAGAATAGTTCAGGAAATGAGCAAAAAATTACCTAAAGAAATTGAAATGTTATGAAAAAACCAAACGGAAATCTTGGAAATGAAGGAGGCTTTCAAGGAACTTCAAAACACAGTGGAAAGCCTTAAAAATAGAATGGATCATGCAGAGGAGAGAATCTCAGAGCTTGAAGATAATGCCTATGTGCTAAACAAATCAGATGAAGAAAAAGAACATAGAAGCAAGAGACAAGAGCAGCAAATACAAGAAATGTGGGAGTATGTAAAAAAACCAAATATAAGAATTATAGGCATCCCGGAGAGAGAAGAAGAAAATACACAAGGGCTGGAAAATCTATTTCTTGGAACACTGGAGGAAAATATGCCTGGCCTGGCCAGAAACCTAGATATCCAGATACAAGAAGCACACAGCACTCCTGGGAGACTCAATGTGAAGAGACAAACACCACATCACATAATTATCAGACTGGCCAAAGTAAGCACGAAAGAGAAAATTCTTCACACAGTAAGGTAAAAACAACAGATAACCTACGAAGGAAAACATATCAGACTAACTACAGACTTCTCAAATGAAACCCTACAAGCAAGAAGGGACTGGGGTCCCATCCTCAATCTTCTTAAACAGAACAATGGCCAACCTAGAATTCTTTACTTGGCAAAACCGAGTTTCATCTATGAAGGAGAAATAAAGAATATCCCAGACAAGCAATCACTGATGGAATTTGCAAAGACCAGACCCGCTCTGCAGGAAGTACTCAGACCTGCATGACACATTTAACAGTGTAATAGACACCCACCAAATTAAAAACACTCAAGAGTTAAAGCCCAGAATCTGGATTCCACAATGGCTCAAGAGGTAAAACAAAACAATAAGAACTTACCCAACAATATGAACAGAAATCTACCCCAAGTATCAATCCTCTCAATAAATGTGAATGGCTTGAATTGTCCTTTGAAGAGACATAGACTGGCTGAGTGGATAAAACATTATAAACCAAGTATCTACTGTCTCCAGGAAATGCATCTAAGCCACAAAGACGCTTTCAGACTCAAGGTCAAGGGTTGAAAAGCAAACTTTCAGGCAAATGGAAACCAAAAGAGAGAGAGGGTAGCGATTCTGATTTCAGACAGCATAAATTTTAAAATAGCAGAAGTAAAGACAAAGATGATCACTGTATAAAGGTGAAAGGAAAAGTCCAACAAGAAGACTTAACAATTCTTAATATCTATGCACCCAACACAGGAGCACTCAGATATATAAAGCAAACCCTGTATGATCTAAATAGCAAGAGAAACAGTAATGCCATAGTAGTGGGGAATTTCAACACCCCACTATCTGAAATGGACAGGTACTCCAAACGAAAAATAAGCAAAGAAATAATGGACTTAAACAGAGCTCTAGAACAAATGGGTCTAACAGACATCTATAGGACAGTCCACCCAAATAAAGCCGAATATGCATGCTTCTCATCAGCTCATGAAACTTTCTCCACAATCGACCACATCCTAGGCCACAAATCAGACTTCAACAATTTAAAAAACATAGAAATTGTACCATGTAACTTCTCAGACCATAGTGGTATAAAACTAGAGATCAATTCCAATAGAAATGCTCACCACTTCACAAAGTCATGGAAATTAAACAATCTATTGCTAAATGAATGCTGGGTGAAGGAAGAGATTCAGATGGAGATCAAAAAATTCTTTGAATTAAATGATAATGGGGACACAAGCTATCAAAACCTGTGGGATACAGCAAAAGCATTCCTGAGAGGAAAACTAGTAGTATTAAATGCTCACATCCAAAAGACAGAAAGCTCACAAAGTAACAAACTTATAAACTGACTCAAGGAACTGGAAAAGGAAGAGCAAATTAATTCTAAACCTAGCAGAAGAAAGGAAATAACTAAGATTAAAGCAGAACTAAATGAAATTGAGAATAAAAGAACTATACAGAAGATCAATAAAATCCAAAGCTGGTTTTTCAAAAAAATAAACAAAATTGATAGCCCTCTTGCTAGATTGACAAGAACTAGAAAGGAAAGGACTTTAATAAACTCAATCAGAAATGAAACAGAAGTCACTACAGATATCATGAAAATACAAAACATTATCTTTGAATAATATAAAAATCTATATGCCCCAAAGCTACAAAATATGGAGAAAATGGACAAATTCTTAGAAACACACAGCCTGCCTAAGCTCAATCAGGAGGAAATAGAATTCCTGAACAGACCAATATTAAGTGCAGAAATTGGAGCAGCAATAAAAAAATCTTCCAAAAAAAAAAAAAGTTCTGGACCACATGGGTTCACTCCCAAATTTTACCAAACATACAAAGAAGAACTCATACCTATACTACAGAAATTATTCCAAAACATTGAGAAGGGTGGTATCCTCCCCAACTCATTCTACGAAGCCAATATCACCTGATACCAAAGCCAGGAAAGGATGTAGCAAAAAAAGAAAACTACAGACCAATATCCCTCATGAATATAAATGCAAAAATTCTCAACAAAATTTTAGTAAACCGAGTCCAATAGCACATCAAAAAAATAATTCACCATGACCAGGTGGGCTTCATCCCAGGGATGCAAGGCTGGGTCAACATACACAAATCTATAAATGTAATTCACCACATAAATAAAAGCAAGAACAAAGACCATGTGATTCTCTCAATAGATGCAGAAAAAGCATTTGATAAAATTCAGCACACTTCTATGATTAAAACCCTCAACAAAAGAGGCATAGATGGGACATTTCTTAAAATTATTAAAGCTAAATATGACAAACCCACAGCCAGTATCATATTGAATGGGGAAATATTGAAAGCGTTCCCGCTTAGAACTGGAACCAGACATGGCTGGCCACTATCCCCACTTCTATTCCACATAGAGCTGGAAGTCCTTGCTAGAGCAATCAGATAAGAGAAGGGAATTAAGGGTGTCTGAATGGGGGCAGAAGAAGTCAA
Source organism: Eulemur rufifrons (assembly GCF_041146395.1). Lineage (NCBI taxonomy): Eukaryota > Metazoa > Chordata > Mammalia > Primates > Lemuridae > Eulemur > Eulemur rufifrons. The sequence continues at coordinate 66,221,667 of NC_091001.1, forward strand.
ACTGTCACTCTTTGCTGATGATATGCTATTATACCTAGAAAATCCCAAGGATTCAGCCAGGAGACTCCTGGATGATAAACAAATTCAGTAAAGTCTCAGGATACAAAATGAATGCACACAAGGCAGTGGCATTCATATATGCCAATGACAGTCAAGCCAAAAATCAAATCAAAGACGCAGTGCCTTTCACAATATCATCAAAGACATTTAAACATTTAGGAATATATTTAATGAAGGAGGTGAGAGATATTTACAGGGAGAACTACAAATCACTGAGAAAAGAAATTGTAGATGATGTGCACAGATGGAAATCCCTACCATGCTCATGGATTGGTAGAGTCAATATTGTTAAAATGTCCATTCCACCTAAAGTGATCTACAGAATTAATGTAATCCCTATCAAAATTCCACCATCATTCTTTACAGATTTAGAAAAAATAATTCTATGCTTAGTCTGGAACTAGAGAAGACTTCATATAGCCAAAGCAATCTTAAGCAAACAAACAAACAAAAAAAAAAAAAATTGGGAGGTATCAGTCTGCCAGACTTCAATCTTTACTATAAGGCTATAGTAACCAAAACAGCATGGTACTGGGATAAGAAATATAAACCTTTGGAATAGGATGGAGATACCAGATATAAAACCATCCTCATATTGTCATCTAATCTTCGACAAGCAGACAAAAGTATACATTGGGGAAAAGAATGTTCATTCAATATGTGGTGCTGGGAGAAAACTGGATATCCACATGCGGAAGATTGAAACTGGATCTCCACCTCTCACCTCTCACAAAAATCAACTCACGTTGGATAACACACTTAAACCTAAGATATGAAACCTTAAGAATTCTAGAAGAAAATGTGGGGAAGACTCTTTTAGACATTGGGCTAGATGTCTAAAGAATTTATGAAGAAGAATTTATGAAGAAGACCCCCAAAGCAATCACAGCAGCAACAAAAATAAACAAATAGGACCTGATCAAATTAAAAAGCTTCTGCACAGCCAAGGAAACTGTCCTTAGAGAGAATAGACAGCCTACAGAATGGGAGAAAATATTTGCTTTCTACACATCCAATAAAGGGCTGATAACAAGAATCTATACAGAACTTAAGAAAATCAACAAGAAAAAAATCAAACAACCCCATCAATAAATGAGTAAAGGACATGAACAGAAACTTTTCAAAAGAAGACAAACATATAAAAAAATATTAAAAATAAAGCTCAATATCTCTAATCACTAGGGAAATGCAAATCAAAACTACAATGAGATATCACCCAATTGCAGTGAGAATGGCCTTTATCAAAAAGTCCCAAAATAGCAAATACTGGCGTGGATGTGGAGAGATTGGAACACTCTTACACTGCTGGTGGGACTGCAAATTAGTACAACCCCTGTGGAAAGTAATTTGGAGATACCTCAAAGAGCTAAAAATAGAAGTACCATTTGATCCAGCAATCCCACTACTAGGCATCTACCCAAAGGAAAAAAAGACATTCTATAATAAAGACATCTGCACTCAAATGTTTAGAACAGCACAATTTACAATTGCAAAGATGTGGAAACAACCCAAATGCCCATCAATACATGAGCAGATTAATAAAATGTGGTATATGTAACCATGGAATACTACTCAACTACAAAAAACAATGGTGATCTAGTGCCTCTTATATTATCCTTAATAGAGATTGAGCCCATCCTTTGAAGTGAGGTATCACAAGGATGGAAAAACATGCACCACATGTACTCACCATCAAACTGGTACTAATTGATGAACACTAAGGTACTCACATGGTAGTAATACTCACTGGATGCTGGTCAGGTAGGGGGGTGGGGGGCGGGGGCTAGAGCGGGTGGAATGAGTAAACCCACAGCTAATGGAGACGGGGAGCACTGTATGGGGGAAGGACACTCTTGTGGCCCTGGCTTGAGCAAGGCAGATGCATTTCATGTAACCAAAATGTTTCTACCCCCGTAATAGCCTGAATAAAAAAAAAAAAGAAAACTTCAAAAACAAAATGATCCTTTCTATTTTAATGAAAAATGGCCTTTATTGACTTCTATTCATTTAATCCATGTTTTTAGAATTAATTTGTCAGTATTAATTGAAACAATAAGAACATCAACAAGTAAGATTTTCGTGAACCAACTGCAGGGTTTTGCCCAGGTTTTGCTTCATGAGGCCCCAGGCTGAAAACTAACACGAGTTAAATACAACTCACATGGCAGTTAATGTGTTAAACTACATTAGTATGAATTACAGAGAAGGTGAATTGGAGGTGTAAAGTGCAACTGTTGAGTATGGTCTTAGTAAAAGAGAATGGACAAAGAGGTATATTAAAAATTGTAGATCTGAGATAAATGGAAAGAGAAGCAGCAGAATTTACTGGTGAATTTGAAGCTTGTTAGGTAAAAGTAAGTGATTAAAAAGAGCAGTCTCAAACCAAAGGAACTGAAGAAAGATTTAGTGATGATCTTTCTTCCCCTTTTATTTTATTTTTTAATTAAGAAAATTTTTTTGAGACAGAGTCTCACCTCACTCTGTTACCTGGACTGAAGTGCCATGGCATCAGCCTAGCTCACAGCAACCTCAAACTCCGGGGCTCAAGCAATCCTCCTGCCTCAGCCTCCTGAGTATCTGGGACTACAGGCACGTGCCACCATGCCCAGCTAATTTTTTCTATTTTTTTTTTAGTTGCCAGCTAATTTTTTTTTTTTTTTCTATTTTTTAGTAGAGACAGGGTCTTGCTGTTTCTCAGGCTGGTCTGGAACTCCTACCTCCAGTAATCTTCCCCTCTCGGCCTCCCAGAGTGCTAGAATTACAGGCGTGAGCCACTGCATTTGACCTTTATTCCCCTTGTAAAGTTTTTAAATGTAAAATAATAATGATGAGTCCTGGTAATCATAAAATGGCATACAATACAAACAGATATGTAGTAAAAAATAAAAGTCCCCTCATCCCCCAAACTCATTCCCTTCTCCAGTGGTAACTGTACTTAATAGTTTGGCTTCTATCCTTCTTCAGACACTCATCTGTATATGTGTATGTATACACACATATTTTTTCAAATAAATGGAATCACTCTATATATATCATTCTGTAACTTTCTTTATATAGCAATGTATAATACACATTTCAATGATATGCACCTACCTCCTTATTTTTAATAGATGCATAGTAACCCATAGTTTGGATGTGCCATACTTTACAATTGCTACTGGTAATCTTTTTAGTAAATGTGGAAATTGGACATAGACAATAATCAAGGCAGTGTATTAAGAATAAGATTGTCTTAAGAATTTTTAATAAGTTAAATTGCAGAGGAGAGGGACTTATTTAGTTTCGTATTTGATCCTTTTAGTAAAGAACCACTCTTAGTACATTTTCAGTAATCTGACTTTTCAGAGACATATTTGTAGCATCTCTTTAAAACCATAAAATAAGAAATATATTTGTGGCCAGATATTTTAAGAGTTTCTTTTATTTTTGAAAAATTTTATAGAAAAATACAAAATAACATGCAAAAAGTTAAAAAAATCTCTAATATCAATTTTTTAAAAAAATTTATAAGGCAAGAAGTTAAAGTTCATGCCCTCCAGCTCCCAATTCCATCCCTGTGAGGTGCCTGCTATCAACAGTTTTGCGTATATTTTTTATGACATTTTCTTGTGTTTATACAATTTTTGTATGCGTATGGATACAGATACCACTCTTAGTTTTTTCCCTAGTAAAATGGGATGATGCTACTTGTATGGGTCTATAACTTTTAAAAATTTCCTTCCCACTTCAACAATGTATCATAGAATTGGGCAGAAAATTTCTGATTAAACTTATTTACCTTTCATGTTATCTCCCATTTATTTTCTTGTACTAACAACATTCACAATAGCCAAACTCAAAAGTTATTGATTTATTAACTGGAATGGCAATTTATTAATTTATAATGTGAGATTTATTAATATCTGGCATCATAGACATTGCTTATTTGCTTGAGGCATTCCCACCTGATGGATGACTTACTCAAGAGACTAAAGAATAGATAAGAAAGCTGATTGGTGAGCAGAAAATTAGAACAAAAACAAGGAGGTGTTCTAACAGGATATTACTATCAAGCTAAGGTAGTTCTATGACTTGCCTTTGGGCTCTTTCTATCTTGAAAACTGGCATTAGTCATCAGAATCATAGCCCTGAATATGGTTAGAGACACACAGAGCACGTTTCCTCTGGACTCCTGATCTGAACTGCGCACTGCCCACCACTCCATTTGAGATATCTGACTAGGCCTTCATGCATGAGAGAGGACCACTTATCACATTACCCTTTCTTTAAGTGAGAAAACTGTTGATTAGAATTTGAGGAGCTTCCAGACCTTCCTGATAGAGACATGGAAAATACATTCACCTCCACAACAACTCATTTACAAGCACTCATTTTTAGGTGAGGCTCTGTGGAGGTGGCTAAGATAGAGAGGAGATGACAACCACAAATATTTCCAGACATTGCCAGGTGTCATGTCCCTTGGTGGCCAAAATCATCCTCAGTTGAGAACCATTGGTTTAGAGGAGACTAGTTTAGAGCGAAGAAAAGAGATAGAGGAAAACCAGATGGAATACTGCATGGAAGTCAACTTAGAAGTGAGAGGTAAGAATATTAGTTCTCAGTGTCAGGGAAAGAGTATAGATTTGTCCTTAGTAGACCTGTCTGGGTCTGTATTTTCCCACTAATTATGAGACCTTTGGTTAGTTGCTTTTACCCTTCTGATTGGGAATTAGTACGAGGATTAACCTTATTACTATCATTTTTTAAACTTGCCTAATTATCATGTACCTGAGTTATACTGGCATTTTACATGCATTACATGTATGTAAAAGTGTTCTGTAAATTATAAAATACTGTATAAAAGTAATGTATTATATTATCTGGTATGTCTTCTTGTTCACTTCTTACCACTGCTTTTATCACTTTAGATCTTTAAAACTACTGGAAAATATAAAATTTACCTTTGGACCTTGTTTTGTTTTTTTTTTGTGAATTTAGCCATGATTATAAATATTTTCTAGGACTGATCACCTTTCCTTTATATAAATATAATTAGCTGGATTTTAAAATTTTATTAGGGATTAAAATGTAATATCATTTGTTTAATAATGAGAATAAATGAGCAAATGAGATTTCTTAAATTGAAATAGACTTAGCAGATAGATTTTCAGGCATGTATCTATTCTGCATATTAAGTAATATCATGAAAGTCTTTGGGAAACCCCACTGGGGGATCCCAGTAGGGAACCCCACTTCTCTATCTAGAAATATACCTGTTTATTTCTTGTCCTTTTCTTTCTTCTCCTTAAGTCAATTCCCTATAGTAAGTCAATTAAATTTTTTTTATCCTTGTCTTAGCCATGTTCACTTTTGTCTCTGTACTTTAATGGATTAGTCAAGCATGGTTTCCCTCTATACTCAATAAATGTTTGCTGAATGAAGGAATAAATTACAGAAAATATGTTATCTCTCTTCTAGCAGGTTATCTGCTAAAATGATCAGTGACCCTATTCTTCATTATAGATTTCCCTAATGTGAAATTGTTTGACTATTTATAGTTCCCTGAGTTTCTCCAGAACTCATCCTATGAATTGGATTTTGAGGGAGCCTTGTAGGGGATGTTGGGTACCATCATGATGCAGATTCACTAGGCTTCCAGGAGAGTAGCTCTGCAATATTTTCAGTATTTGCTCAAGCCCTAGAATTTATTCCAAGAGTCCTGATACCTTGTTGCCTTTCTGGACTGTAGTATTTAGTACCTGCTATCTCCCACACATCTCTTAATGCTCTCATGGGATCAGTCTTGGCTGCCTGCCCATCATGGATTGAACCTATCCTCCATTGTTGATTTTTATTACTGACCCTGCATGCCTTTACTTTTTATTTCTTCTCAGGAGCAATAATAATCATGGATTTGGGGGGAGTTTTCTTAACTAATGAGAATGTTGAATTCAATGGAATTGTTTTTGGTCACTATTATAAAATTCCTCACTCACTGTTACTTATTGTACCAGTTCTTCTTCAATACTTGAGACCACAGTAGGGTGCATTTCTTTTCTTTATGGGTTTTAAACTACCTCTTTTAGGAAGCAGTCATTTATTCTAACCAAAACCTCCACCTCTCTCAGAGATAGTTTTCTACCGTATTCTACATATATTCTACCAATACATGTCTGCCTTGTTCACCACCATATCTCCATCTATATTCCTGAGATATAGGAGGTACTCACATATTTTATGACCTACTGAATGTTGTTATTTATGTTTCATTTTGATTAGTATAACCTGTTACATAATTTTCTCTTTCTTTTCAAAGTACTGTTTCACTTCCAATTAAGTACTCAATCTAAGTACCGTAGATCTAGAGTTAAGAGAAACCGATTTGAAGAGCCATCTGAGGATCGTGAAAGTCATTCCCAAGTTTCTTAAAGCGAAAGCACACCTTTCTGGTTGAGTTTATTGAAGAAAATGAGAAGGCAAAAATGATGACAACAGAAAGAGACATGGTCAGAGCAAGAATAAGGAAGGTGCTTTCTCTTTGGAGGGGTATTAGAGAAAAGGAAGAGTTTCAGTTTCTATTTTGTCTCAGTTTCCATTTTGTACCTTTGTCTCTTGCACAAAGAGCAACATTCAAATTGGGACAGTGTTGGGAGATCCCACTGGGCTTCTCATTGGTTCATCCTGTGGGTCTCTTCTCTAGATCAGATCTGCTTCCAAGGTACCTCCCTTTGCTACCTTGCCTTCTCTTTTTTTGTTTTTTGAGCTACCAGGATCCTCCAATCCCTTGCAAGGGAATAGCACACTGTCTTGGTGCCCTTTTTCCTTCTTACTCTACTAAATCTTACACAGGCAAGCCGTTTGCCTTTTGGAGGGCTTGAGGACTAACCACTTTGAGGAAACTGGCAGAGGCGAGAATAGCACTTTCCTGTCTGGGCTAGAATATTCTTTCCCTGAGTTTCAGACTATTTTTCCTAACTCTAGTTATCTCCTTAAACATATCCAATAGTATCTTTGGCATCAGCACTTGGAAACTTTGTGCTTCCCCACAGGCTGTTTTATAAAAATGAATTAATTAGCTTATTAATTTATTTATACGTTCTTATTCCAAAATATGGTGTCAGTGTTGCCTGTAGCCCACAGGACATTTAGAAATCTGAAATGATGGACATACCTTGATCCTATCAAGTATGCAAACTTGGTTTCAATAAGAGCACTAAACTGATCTTTTGGGTTGAAATGCCCCAGAGCTCAGATCTTAGACCTTTTTCTGTCTTTTCACTCATTTTTTTAAGGAGAGCTTGTCTAGTTCCATGACTTTAAATACTACCTTCATATTATTGATGACTCCCAAATATATATCGCAAGCCCAGCTCCCCCTGAATTTCAGACTCATTTTCAGTTATCTACTAGATATCTCCACTTGTATGTCCATAGATACCTTAAACCTAACATGTCCAGAACCAAACTCTTGATTCCCCATAATCTAAATTTGCTTTTCCTCTAGCATTCCCAATCTCAATAAACCCAGTTGCTCCAGCTAGAATCCCTTGAGTCTCTCTCATATGCCATATCTAATTCTTCAGCAAGTTCTAGTAGATTCTCTTTAAAATATTTCTAAAATGTGTCCACATATCATTTCCTCTAGTATTACCATTCTAGTCCAAGCCATCATTTTCTCTCACCTGAACCACTACAGTAGCTTCCTAATGGTCTCCTTGCTTTCGGTCTTGCCCTGACACCCTCCACCTGCCTTAAAACTTAAATTATATTATAGTTCTCTGCTGCTTAAAACCACTCAGTGACTTGTCTTCAACTAGGTCCAACCTAACCTAACCCTTGACTACCTTTCTAACTTCTTCCTCTATGAACGTTCTCCTCACTCCCCTCCAGCTACAACGACTTCACTTTCTTAAATCATCCTAGGCACATTCTGACCTCAGAGTTTTTGCATTTGCTGTTCTCTCTGAACTCTTTGTATTCCCTTTCTCTAGATATTTATGTGGTTTGTTCCTTCACTTCATTTGGGTCTATACTCAAATGTCCTTTCCTCAGAGAGGCCTTATTATTTCTTTATTAGTCATCCTACTTAAAATAGCACCCTCCTGAAATACACATCTTTACTGTGCTTTATTTTTGCTCTGTAGTTCTTATCACTATTTGACATTATATTGAAACTATTTGTTTATTGTCTGTTGTCCACACTTGAATTCAAGCTCCGTGAGGGAAGGGAAGGCAAGGGTATTGTCTGTTTTGTTCATTGCTGTATTCTCAGCACCTAGAACAGTGCCTGGCTCATACAGCATACTAAATAGGATTATTATTGTGGGATGAATGAGTGAATGTATGAATAAGTGGCTGCACCTATCCTTTGAGAAAGATTCTGAAGGAATGCCCAGGCTCACTGGGCAGGATCCATAGTCCCCCAGATCACTTCTGTCCTCATGCATAAATCAGTTATCTGCTTGATTTTGCATGCTTTTGACTCCATGACACTCACCCCTTTGAATCCTTCCCAGCATCAGTTGCTTCTTTTACCTTCTCCCACTGGTTGCACTTCTTTTCTCTATCCCACAAAAGTGTTGTTTAGAATTTTATAACATGACAATGCTCATATATAGAAAAAGATTTTATTAGGAGATGAAGGTTATTTCATGATTGTGCTGGTGAGAACAAAAAATAAGGGAAAAGAAATTGGAGGCTTAGAAAAACCAGGTTCCAGAGTTCTGAAGCAACTTGCATATATCTTGGAGACAATGTCCTTGTGAAATCATAGTAAATGGGAAAGGTGACAAAAGATTATACTTTTTACTGGTTAGAACTCACCTGGAGTCTGGTGTTCCATGTCTAATATTGAGTCCAACCTGGGTTATAATGTTTTTAAAAAGACAAAAGAATGTGCTCAGAGATGGTTAACAGTATAGTGAGAACCCATCATCTGAGTAATGGTTGAATGATAATGATAATTGCAAACATAGTATGTCAGGCATTATTCTAAATGCTGTTGGTAGAAAGTTATTTAATCTTCATCCTAAAAAGCAGATATTATCATATCTCTTTTCAGATGAGGAAACGAAGGTACAGAGAGGTTAAATAACTCCCTAAATGTTACACAGCTAGTAAGAGGGAGAGCCATTGCTGATTTTATTCTGATTTCAGAGTCTGTGCTCTTAACCACTATGTTATTAATCTTTGAATATTTGAAGATGGTACTATTGAAGAAAAAACTGAGACTACTGTGGAAGTTTTAAGAAGGCAGCTTTAGCCTTAACCTCAAGCTTGAGAGTCACTACTTCCTTCTCAGTCTACCCAGTATGTACTTCTATATTAGGACTGGCAATAGCATTTTATAACATTGATTTGCTTTTATCTCTACCTCTTTTTATTAACCTATTTTAAGAATTATATTTCATTCCTTTTTGAACCATTAAATTTAGTTTAGTGCTTGGTATATAATCAACATTCAAGTTTTGCTGAATAAAAATGCATGAACGATCTTTAAATCAATTAGAACTATGAGATAGCTTTCCTGTGAAGTAGTGAGCTCCTGGTCACTGGCAGTATTCAAGCATGGGCTGGATGTTTGAAGGAATGCTGCAGAAGGAACATCCATGTCACGTGGATATGAAAGATTAGACCAGTTTTTTCCCTAACTATTAATTATCTGATCCTATGATGAGTTAGTTATGATTCTTCCTCCAAAAGAATCCTATTATTGAGCGCCTGGCATTGTTCTAGGTCCTGAAGATACAAAGATAAATGCGGCCTAGCCAATATCCGTATGGAGCTAATAGTCAGTGGGTAATTAAGAAAGAGGGGCTTAAGAGTATAGGTATAAAGTTTTGGTAGACAAAAATAAATAGAAAAGGACAGATTTTAGAAATGCTTTGAATAATGGAGGAAAGGCAGAATATCTATCATAAAGGAGAGAAATAGATATTAAAAATGACCCCAAAATTTCCTATTGAATAAGGGAGAATTTGGGGAATAAAGACCACATGCTACCTTGCAATGGGGGAATTCCCAAAAGGGTACTACCAGTATTTGCCATCAACTTATGTTGTAGGGCTGGATGTAATTCGGTAGAGATTAATTAATTTGTGAAGTATTTTGAAGTTCTTGAAACAAATGTGCCTTCTGTTATTAGTCTCCAAAACTCATAAAGATGATTAGGTCCCACCTCCTCCCCTACGCCTTTAGAGACATTAATGTGAAATGAAACAGTCCATTAAGGCAAGTAAAAGTGAGCTTTCTCGTGACTAGGACAAGGGTTCTAACAGTGTATACAAAGGGACCCTTCAGGGTTTTTTTCGGATTCATGTGTCTGGAATCTGTTAAGCAGTGGAGAAATGGTGGTCTGTCTTTTTATTACCCTGGTCCCTCATGCTGCTCATCTTTCACACGTCCAAATACGTCTTAACATAGAATCATCCTTTCTAGCTGAGACATGATGCCTAGGTGGGTGGGGGATTCCCCTGTTTTGTTTAACATCATAGTTGTCTTTGAGTTTGCCTAGCATGTTCCTGATTAGTTTACTGACAATTGGTTTTTTTCTTCTTATACCATATGCTATTCCATGATTCATCAGCGTTGAGTCTGTTGCCTTGAAGGTGAAACAATTTCTTCCAATGTTGATATTTCATAATCTCATAGATAACAAGCATACGCATATGCGTAGCCCTTTTAGAAGTTTTAAACATTTGGAGATGAATGAATTATGCTGCCACAAATGGAAAGGAGTAGTATAAAATTATAATGGTGATATCTAATCATCTTTTGTTGGGTGGTTATGTGAACACTGATATTGATAAAGCCTGGATGCTTTACTATATTTCTTTATCTCTCCTTGTGAAATTGTTTCTGGTGTGTTATTTATTTACGGTTTTAAAAATTTAACATTTTACTTAATTGCCTTGATTTACATATATTTTAATATTTTAGACTGACAAGACCTTTATTTTTAGAAGTAAGTAGGGTTTATAAATCGTAACATTAGTTGTTTATATTGTAATGGTGCATCTCTTCTATATTTAATGTGTAGCAATGACTATTCAAACTTCAAGAAATATTTTCATTTCTGATATAAATAGTAATCTTTCAAAATATTTTAATAGAACACATTACATTTTCTGAATGTAAAACAAAGCAGTATTTCTGCATAGGCACTTTCTAAGTATTTAGAATATTAGATTTCTAATAAACGTGGACTAAATTAGGTTTCTGCATGTAGCTTTAATCAATGCACTTACTGCATTGCATCATTTAGCCACCTGTCTCTTTTTACTCAGAATGTCAGTGATTGTTTTTCAATGAAGAAAAACTCTTTGTAATTTCATGGTGTAGATGTATGTGTAAATATCTATATAAGTTATACATTTGGAGAGAGATTTTTAAAAAATTGTAGTTCTCATCATGTTTTCCTCCCCCTCATCTCCCTTACCTGGTTTTAGCTCCTCTTTGGTTCAGGTGTGCTGGTGTCCTTAAGCCTTTCTGGGCCGCAGCTGGAGAAAGTGGTGATTGACAGAAGCCTAGTGGGGAAGCTCATCTCAGACACCATCAGTGATGGTAATTACCCCCATGTGCAAATCAATTGCTTACATTAACAGTGGGACAGGAGAAATAGTGTGTCCACAGGTAGACTAATTATTACCACTGGGGACTTGCAAACACAACAAGTAATTGCTTATAATAGCATACTTACAACTCCTGAGACCAATACAAGTTTTGACTAATATTTAATATCAAAGTTTTTGTCTTGTCAAGTGTTAGGCTTATATTCTGAGTATGTTTCACCTTTCCTTATAAAATGTGAATGTATTTTTTAAATAGGGTTTTGTTTTGATTCTTTCAAAATTAGTCCTCTATTATTGACATTTCAAATATGTTTCATTTCCAAATGAATTTTGAATAAATAACACAAATATGTCAACAGAACCACTGGTAAAAAAAAAAAAAAAAATGTGCTTTGGCTCCTGCTGGAAGATTCTTTCTTACTAAAGTCTTCTCGAACTCCTGGCCTTAAGCAATCCTCCAGCCTTGCCCTCCCAAAGTGCTAGGATTACAGACATGAGCCACCACGCCTGGCCCTCTTTCTTACTAAAGTCTTATGAACATTAACTTTTGAGAGATTTGGGGGTACATTTTCTAAATATCAAAAATTAGTGTCAAATATACTGGCTAAATATAATTCTATTAAGTGACACTACAATCAGTGTATAATTGGTATAAAGCACGTAAGAAAAAGATTTTAAGCCAATCATCGAATAGGAAGGATACTGACGTTTATTGAGCCATAAAGGCTCTATGCTGGGTGCCAGCCTACCTATTTCATTTAATTCAAGAAAACAGTTGTATAAGGTATAGTTATTTCCATTTTTATACCTAAAGAAACTGAAGCTGAGCTACTAAGGAATACGCCCAGAGTCATATAGCTAGAAAGTGACTGAGCTGAGATTTGAACACAGGTTCTGGCTGCAAAGCCCATTTTCTTTTCACTATATCGTGCTGACTCCTGAATTTTTGAGATTATGTTCTTTTATTCAAGGTAAAAAGGTCTAGAAACATTGCATTATCAAGAAAGATTGAAAATGGTCAGTATCTTAAAATGAATAATCAAAGGAAAATATGGTTTAGTGGAAAGGACAGAGGTGAGAATAAAGAAATCTTTTTGCTGTATGCTCTCACTAGCTACCTCTGAATAAATGAGACATAATCACATTATCTTAAAGAAAAGTACTCTGTAGCATGGCTATAATTAGCAACATTATTGATAATAATAAGCCGGGGTAAGATTATAAGCGTGCTATGCCCCCTTCCTTATAGGAATATGGTGCTAAGGAAGCTTCCCTGTGGAAGAGGTTTCGTTTTCGCATGTCTAATAAATGACCCCTTCATTAACATTGCAAATAAAATAGTGGCTGTGATGATTTTGTCATATTGATGCTCCTCGATAAGAATTAAAAGGAGACTTCTCACACTATTTGTGTCTCTGAGTTATCTTTTTTCACTTCTTTTATTTGTACCCCAAATAATACACTCTCCTGGGAACATGATAACAATGTGATTTCTTGGCAGTTGTCCAGATTCTCCTGTAATTGTGTAGATCCACTGTTGGTCACTGCTTGCACAGCCAGGGGTGTGGAAGTAAAGGAAAATGTATAAATCATTTAATAATTTCTTTATGCTAGGAACAATACAAATCATTTCTCAAATTCCTATGTTTTTTATCAATAATTTTATGTAACATTAATAACCTTTTCTGTAATCCATGAATATTAATTATCTACATACATGTATGCTTTAGAAACAAGGCTATAGAAATTTTTTGCTAATCTTCATTATTAAATATCAATTTATATAATATACATCTTGGGAATAATATGCTTTCTTTCATTTAGCTTGTTTATTCTCAAAAAAGAGTTATTGATGAAAAGTTTTAAAATAAGAAAAATTGAGATTGGTAGAAAACACTAATCAGTATCGCCTAATAAATCTACTGTATTCTCAGATGGTTTATGTCATAGAAACATAGGATTAAAGTCTAGGCACAAATAAAAATAAATTTTTTCATCTCTATATTCAGGTGTGGATAGTCTTTCTTTGATACTTTTCTAGCCCTGGTTCCAAATACATCTTATTTGGTGGTTATCCCCAAATATCAGTGTATATTGAAATAGTCATAGGCAAAAAAAAAAAATATATCAAATCCATGTATGATTAGATTGATGATTATTGCTTATTCCTAATATCTTTAATATTTTTGTAAAATGTCATGATATTTAGGAAACTTTAGCAATTTCAATTAATATGTATCTTCTGAAAGTAACTTTTTATAATATTTCAGTGGAAAAAAATCTATTCATTTATTATTATTCTAACCTGGTATTACCAAATCATGTTTTTTAGCTCTTCTCACAGACAGTTTTATCATCTTATCATTTTTGGCACAAAACAAACTATGTTTTATTCAGTTTACCAAGAAGATGGATTCTCCTGATGTAAACAAAAGACTAGAAAAACTCTCAGCCTTGGATTATAAGGTAGAAATTTCAATTTATATTGTCATATTATTAATCATTAAGGAATATTAGATATCACATGAGTTGATGTTATGCTCATTATTCCTGAACATTTCTGGATTTCAGAAAAACCAGAATTATTATAGGATTAAGCTTGCTTCACTGCTAACAGAGGCCATTGTAAGTGTTCTCTTTCATTCTCACTATGCAGGGTTGGGGGGAGTGTTACAATGGCATGTTTGGAGCAATTTATATAGTACTTACAGAAGTCAAAGACAGATAATAGAGGCAAGTTACACTTTTAAAAAATGGTTTTCTTGCTGATGATAGTATATATACCATTCTCATTTTCCCCTAAGACCCCATAACATCTTTTTAGGCTAGGATAGCTGCTCTAGTTTCCACTTCACAAGAAAAGAAAGAAGGAAAAGGGCATTTTCAAAGTTTAATAGAAAAGTGTAATAAATAAGGAGTGGGAAGAACCCCTCCCCTCAATATAACTGGAGAAACTGCAAAAAGAAATCTCCTTCATGTGTTAGTATCTCTTCCCTTCACTAACTCCAAGTAATTTGTTTCCTTACTGTATCAGGGACTTTACATCTGTTAAGACAGGATTTTTATTTTAAATGATGTGTTTAATTTAAGTTTTGCCACATTACATTTTAACTGCTGGGAAGGCATACTCTCTGCTAGGATGAGTATCTAATACATTTTCCAGGCTGTTTCAGTTCAAGGCCTCTTTTCAGCAATGACTTGTGTTTGCAAGATTGATCCAGCCTCTGTGACGTGGATTTGAGACAGTTCACTGTTCACTGGGAACAGAGCTGATATACAGCTTCCTTAAAAAAGATGCACACTTATGCCATCCCTAGAGCATCTATAGCAAGGGCAAGGAGTTTTAGAAGCCAGCTCTGTGGCTTGAAACTTGTATGTGTGTTTGGAAAAATAGTACTTAAACTTTTACCCTTTGGGATTATTACTTATTATGAATAAGGTAGTAGTGGTGTGGGGAGGATTTAGTTTAATTTAGTAGAAACATCTTAACATGGAATAAAACATATTAAATGGGTTTTTCATTGTGGTAATAAACTATAATCTGGTTTATTTGCCAGCTTTGTGGAACTTCTATAAATATTGATTTTCTTGAACTAGAAATTAGAGGTACTCATGTATTATATTGGGTTAGCCAAAAAAAACGTGATCTTAGCATTCTTATAGGGTTGTTATTTTCCAGAATGGCTAACTGTAGATTTACTTAGAATATTGTTTATTTACTAATATTGGTTTTTAAAATGCACCAGTATGCATTAACTCAAATCATTTAAAGTAAATGTTGTTAATGCTAATATATAAAATTTTGCATGACTGTTTTCTTCATCTTAAATGTGATGGATAGCTTGGTGAAGTCTTCTCAACTGAAGGACAGTAGCTACCTGTTAATGAGACCAGAGAAAACTGTCAGGATGTCATCTTTTCTTATGAAAAGATATGGAAAATCTAGTATTTGGGTTCTTATACCTTATGTAAGGGAATTGCTTGCTTATTTTTTCTGCCTTTAGATTTTGGAAATTAGGAACATGGGCACTCCACTTCATTTTTATACATTAGAAAAGTAATCTGTTTCCTTTTGGAAAGCCCATGAATTTCATTTCCTGGTTTAATGTTTAAAATATAGATATTTAATACTTAGTTAAATCTTCCATTTGTCCATTAGAAGGATATTTTAAGAAATTTGTTCATTTTACTTGCTCTATTGATCATCATGACAGAATACTGATAACATTAAAACTCATAGGAAACATGAAATTTCAAGTAACGTAAATGATTTGCATTATGTAAGAACTGAAAATTTCAATTGCTCTTTTTAAACTATTTCCTCATCGAGAAATTCATAGGTAATATGTTTATGTGGCAAGTCAGACATCAAAATAATGTATGTGTGTTTTTAAGCACTTAGTAATTTCATTGTGATATTTCTTTCGAATAAGAAAATAGTTAAAATAATGATATTGAGAGCTTAAATATAAGAATTTGCACTTAAAAGCATTAAGTACATCTATGTTGTCTGTCATTACCCATTTGGATTTTAAAATAAGGAAGTGGTATAGAGTATTGTACTTCTGCTTTTTGTTATAGCGGTATCATAATTTAATTCTTTCAGATTGACATAATTTTGGCAAAGAAAATTGCAGAGTAAATATCCTAAAACTATTGACCTTTAACAAGTTTTCCTGTCTACATTTTAAAAATCCAGTTCAATTTATTTAACAGTGAAGGGACAGTGCAAGGAGTTAAATGTTTACCATGAGAGAACAACACTGGTAATTACTTTGATTTCAGTTCCTTTTGATGTGCATTCAGAGGATGAAGAGGTCAATAATATTATGGCCATGCAAATAGAAAAGGGTTCCTTTTGACCATATTGAAAAAAAATAGCAGAGGATTATTAAAGCATTAACCTTGATTTTAATGGCCTTGGTTGAGTGGTGAGATCACAATTTGGATGAGCCTGATTATTTACTAAATACAATACATAAATGCAACGGGTTCTTAACACCCATTGCACTCTGGCATTATCGCATTACTGCCATCCTTTGTTGCCTTGCAGACAGGAATATGAAAGCAATCTGTCATGTAGTGAGACTGGCTCCAGAAGCATTTCTCTGATAAGAAGACCCCCTGCCCTTTGCTAGTGTCTGGTCCAGTAGGCTTAGCCATGCGCTTAATCCCCAGAAAGTGGTTCGATTATTGCTGACCAGCAATGGCAAGATAGTTTTTTTTTTCTTCCAAGCTATCAACCTTCCATTAATTCTTTAAGCAGAAATACGGTGCAATCTATATTTCCTTGGCATGTGTCACCCAGATGGTGCCGTGCTTATGTTTTCAAATAACCATGTTCCAAAATAACATAGTTTGAATAATAAATTCTACAAATCCTTCCTAAGAAAGAGAAGCATAATTCTCAGAAGCTGCATAAACTTTTACGCATGATGCTGTGGCTTATCCCTTTTATGCAGAATATATGTGTATATGTCTGATATATTCTTTAAAGAGATATTTGCCTCAAGTTGTTTTTCCTTTTATTGTTGTCAGTCATTGTTAACGTGTTATGTCTTAAACAGTAGTCAGACACTCTTGGTCAGCAGTACTGAACTTGTCATTTAATACAGCTAGTCTTAAATCCTATGTGTAGGTCGATGCTGTCAAGCAACCATGACTGTACATTTTGGTATTGATTGGAATTGCTACATCCAATTCCTCCCTAACTCACATTTCTCCTTTTCCTTCCTGCTAAAAATGGGGAGAATTTTGAACATATGTCTTTTTTATGTATGTGTCAAAAGAATTTAGTAAATTCTGACACCTTCTTAAGCACATATTTAACATGCACATTTACTTGCATGTATCTACATTTCCAGATGCTTTAATTTTTATAATACTTTGAGGGTTTTGCATTTTTAAAAGAAATATTTCTTGTATACTTTTTTTTATCATTAGATTTCCTATTATGAAATACCTGGCCCAGTAAACAGGACAACAGAGCGTCATCTAGCTATTAATTGTGTTCAGGATATAGTTGTTTGCTGGTGGCCACTCGTCAGTGATGATGCTTGGCCGTGGACCCCTATTTCTTCTGAGAAGGACAGAGCCAATCTGCTGCTCCTGGGTTATGCTCAAGGAAGACTAGAGGTAAATCTAAAACAAATACATACATTTTAATAAAGTACAAATAAACTAGAATTATTGGTTTTTCTATTCTCAAATGGATGTGAATAATTTTTTTAACTTATAATTTTTTCCAAATATTCAAAAAAGGAAATTACATATGAAATGAGATCCTAAGAATTATCATATCTAGAGGATACCCTGACAATTCCAGGGCTGGCATATCTAGAGGATACCCTGACAATTCCAGGGCTGGCTGGAATAGTGTAGCGATTAAAAGCAGAGGCTTCTGGGTTAAAATGCTGGCTGTGCAACTCCCTAGCTCTCTGTCTTGACCAAATTGCTGACTTCTATGTGCTATAGTTTCATTAGTTGAAAAATAGAGTTAATGAAGACTGATGAAGCAGCAGTCCCCAACCTTTTTGGCACCAGGGACCGGTTTCATAGAAGACAGTTTTTCCACTGATAGGGTAAGGGGGAGTTCAGGTGGTAATGTGAGCAATGGGGAGTGGCTGTAAATACAGATGAAGCTTCGCTTGCTCACCTACCACTAGCTTCCTGCTGTATGGGCCCTGGTTCCTAAGTTTCATGGAAGATAATTTTTCCATGGAGGGGTGGAGGGGGGCTGGTAGCAGTGAGCTCTGTGGCCCAATTGATCCCTAATGGTACCAGTCCGTGGCCTGGCAGTTGGGGACCACAGAGCAATACCAACGTATAGTAAACTCTGAATCACTGTTCACTGTTGTGATTCTTGTTATTAACATTATTAGTACTGTCCTTACTGTTTGCTCATGATTTCATGCCTGTGAAAGCTATGTTACCAATTACCCTCTTCAAATGTCAATTAACAAACATTAGTCAAATGCCTATTTTGTGCAAGACCCTGTGGTGCCAAACCATAGCTGGGACAGGAGAGAAATAGAGCAATGGCCTTCTCAGTCTAGTATCCTGTCTCAGACAGGAGCACCAAAAAGGGTAATCTGTGAGATGAGGACAATATCCTCACTCTATCTGTTCCTGACAATGGTTTGATCATTCATTCATGTGTGAACCTATGTGTATTTTCAGTTTGTACTAGTACTTTGAGTATAAAATTCCCTATTTGTATTTTTTATAATTAAAAAAAAAAAAGAGCTGTCCCTCCCACCCCACCTTTTAAAGTTTTTACCTGGGTAAAATAGTATGTTTTTATATTTTCCTCTAAATCTGTCATCTTTTAGTCTTTAAGGAGTATTTCTCAGAATTAATATCCCGAGATAAAATGAACAAGTTTAAGTTTTCTCTATCCCTATCTACCTCTTTTGGTTTTATTAACTTTCAGGCTGTCTTTTAAGACTGAAAAGTCCTAATATTGTATGTATGTTTATATGTATGTATGTATGTCTTCCTTAGGAGTCTTCTCAATTGCCTGTAGATTTTTCTAGTTTCCTTTTTCTGGAACTTTTCCGATTCTGTTGCAGTGACTAATATCACTTGTAGCATTTAGGTATGGATTTTGTGAGGCTAAAGAAATGCTGTGTTCCTGATCACTTCCTGTTCATGCCCACCATTTTATTGATCTTGAATCCTGACGCTCATTGAGTGGCAGACTTCATCAAAATGACTTAAAGTGATTAAGCTAATTAGTGTTCTATTAAATGAAATCAGCTTTTAGTTACACATTTTACTCTTTTATTTGAAATGAGTATATTAAATGAAATTAGGACTGTCCTAAAAAGGTTGTACATATGGTCTATATACTTCTTTGCTTGGTGTCATCTAAACGATAAACTTTAGAGCTCAACAACCCTGGGTTTGCCTGTTGGTTGCAGCACATATTAACCGTGTGACCTTAATCAAGTTTAGTCCCTCTAAGTTTCTATCTACTTCTAGCTAATTTTATGTTCTGTGGCCTTGGGTAGATCTACCCTGTCTAGCTTTAGTTTTTTTATTTTTAAAATGATGGATTTAATCCAGGTAGGTCCCCTCCAGGGCCCTGAGATCTCTAAAAAGTGCTTATCTGGATCTTGAAGCACAGATGTGATTTAGCATTGCCTGCTCAAAAGTCTTCAGGAGATGCTGAAACCAAACTCAGCCTCAGCACTGGGAAGCCCATCCTGACTGGCCTTGACCCACCTTTCCAGTGTTATTTACTTATATAAACCTATTTTCTAGCCAAATGAATTTACACACTAACTCATTATTTCCCTCCTGGATGTACACATTAATGATATTTCTACCTGAAATAGCCATGTCATTCAGCAACTATTGAGCATGACCATGGAGTAAGCACTGTATTTCATACCAGGGGGTATGAATAAGAAACTGTCCCTGCCTGCAAGGACCTTAGTGTCTACCAATGAGAGACAAGTATGAAAATGTGTAAGTTGTTAAAGTGGTAATGGTGCTGTGGATAGAGTATGGGTAAGCTATAGTGGGAGCCAGTGGGGAGTGGTGATTGATTCTATTTAGAGAGATGTTAAGGAGAGAAGATTGAAGAGGCTTCACAATGTGCTCAAATATGAAATTGGTGCACAATTTTACTTTCTTTTCTTATCCTTTCTAGGTTTGATGTCAGAGTGATTTGGCTAGCTTTTACTTTTTTTCCTCTCTGAAACAGTACCAAAAGGAATTATCTGATACTTGAAGGTTTGGTAATACTTACCTATAAAATTGCCTGGGTGTGGTGTCTTTCAAGGAGGATAGATGTTTCATTACTGATTCCATTTTTAAAGGATTTTTTGTTTTTTGGAAATTTTGTTTTTTCCTTTTGTTTTTCATAATTTGTATTTCTAGAAAATTATCCATTTTATGTATATGAATATACTTTTATAAAGTTGCATATGGTATTTGCACATGATTTTTTATTCACTGATTACATAATGTCCCCCTTTTTGATCCTTTGATCCCTATATATTCAGATATATAATTAATTTTTTGACAAGAGCTTTTGTTTTAGGATTTGGCACTTTTAGTTATTCTATCAATATTAACTTGTTGGAAAAATTTGTAAAGTTTTCTTTTTCAGAACCTCATGTGAAATTCAATATGCAAAAGGTGAACATCTTTTGGAAAAAATGTCTAGGGCAGTAATTATTTTTCTTTTTGTGTGTGTGAAGACATAATCTTTAACTATGAAGTGTAAAAGATTTTTTTAGAATATCATGAACTAAAACCACCAGTCTGTTAAAGTAGTATTCAGGTATATCCCTTTAAATTTTTTTTCACTAGTAGCCAAGGGACTTCTTGAACTAATTATCAGAATAAAGATACAATGTGCTCTTTAACCCTAAAATTCAAACTAAAAAAATAGCTGCCTTGTAGAGAAGAAATTTAATCTTTGGATCTACTAAACCGTAGAATTTTAAAAAAGCATTTCCCATCCAGGTTCAGTTAGAAAAGATAATAAGCTTATATTTGAACAGTGGCAGGATCCTAGAGCAATAGTTCCTAGCTTTGGCAACACATTACAATCACCTGCAGAGCTTTTAAAAAGGGGCCCACCCAGACCAGTTACATCAAAATCTCTGGAGGGAAGGGAGCATCAGTAATCTCTTACGAGTTCCCTAGGTGATTCTCATGTGCATCCAAATTGAGAACCACTGCTTTATAGCAAATTAAAAAAAAATTTTTTTAAAGCATCTTTTTTTACATAACAGACCGTGAAAAGGATAAAGCCCACATACTGAACGAAATGAGAGTTTTAACAGTAGATTCTAAGTAGAAAATTGGCTTACCAAGCACCTAAAAAACAAAACAAAACCAAGAAACATAGAAATAAGCTCTCTGTGACTGAATTATCTGCCTTTCAGAGGAGAAACATTTTAAAATTTATTTTATGGATATTAGAAAACTGCTGGTCTAATTTCACACCACAGAGCTCTAAACAACAGTCTATATCTTAATTAGGAGCACAGAGCAGAGAGAATTATGTAGTCTAAGAAAAAAATTTCTTTTGAAAAATATGTAATAGTGCAGAAAAAGAAGTTTTTATTGGTAAATTCATTAAAAATGTCTTTTAATTGTATATATGTGGATTAGCATATATAATATGGTAGTTGTTTTCATTTAAATTTCCACATACTCTTTATATTTCCTTTTGGAAAGTTACTATCATCTTCCTAAAACTAGTATTTTATTCATTCACTGTGTCAATAATGTGATGACAAGAAGTTATTCTTCCCTTACTTTTGTATTTAAGCAGCTATTCTAACTCTTTAGATGTTTGGATTTGATAATACTTTCTGAGTATGGTGTTAATTTCTATGATATCTTACTCAGAAAAGGTCACCTGAATTTGTTTACCAAATTAATCAAAAATACATAAGCAGAGCTATTAAACCTGAAAATATATTGCCAGGGCCAGGGTAATATATTTTATATATTTGCATAAAATATATTTTTAGGGAATTATAACCTTACACAGATTATTTTTTCCCATAAGAATTAAAAACTATTTTTGCAGTGATTTTTCAAGAACAGTAACTAATGGGAAAGTAATAATCTGACCAACTATTAATATATTATGATTTGACAAAATAGGCATTCAGAAAACATTATAAATATATTCAGCTGAACAGCCAACATATTTAAGAAACATCTCTTCCAAAGAAATGCATGTACTGTATTAGCTTTCAGCCAAATAACAAAGATATTCTATTTTAGGGATGCTGGTTTTTGAAAAAACTCTCTTTATCATAAAATAAAACACACAAAGAAAACCACACAAAATAAATGTATAGTTTATTGAGCTATAATAAGGAAAAAAAACCACTGAAACCGCCACTCAAGTCAAGAAATAGAACTGTGCAGACACCCAAAAGTAACCCCATGTGCTCTGTCACAATCCTAACCCCTTCCCTGTCCCCAGAAGTAACCACTATAATGACTTTTAATCACTTTCTTGTATACTCATATAGTTTTTATCACCTGAGTCTGCATCCCTAGAAACCATAGTTTGATATTAGCTATTTAAAACATTTTAATGTATATCTTAAATCTCTTTTAATCTGTAAGTTCCCTATCCATCCCTTTCTTTTCCTTAAAATTTTCCTGTTGACACTATAGTGTCCCATAGTCTGGATTTTGTTGTTTGCATATTCCTGCATGGTTTGACGTGTTTCTCTGTCCTTTGAGAATTCTGCAAGTTAGTAGTCAGTTTTGGCAAGACTCTATGGGATGATTTGTTCTTTCATCAGGAGGCACAAAATTTCAGGTTCTCTCTTTGTTGTTTTTGAGAAAGAGCATCTCGCTCTATTGCCCAGGATAGAGTGCAGTGGAGTTATCCTAGTTCACTGCAGCTTCCAACTCCTATGGCTCAAACAATCCTGCCTCAGCCTCCCAAGTAGCTGGGATTATAGGTGCTTGCCACCACGTCTGGCTAATTTTTCTATGTTTTGTAGAGATGGGGTCTCACTATTGCCCAGGCGGGTCTCAAACTCCTGGACTCAAGTGATCCTCCTACCTCAGCCTCCCAAAGCATTAGAATTATAGGACTGCGCCTATAATTCCACACCCAGCCTGTTGTTTCTCTTTTTGATGTTAGCAGCTTTGGTGTTGAGTGCCTAGATCTATTAATTCATTAGGATTGTAAAATGGTAATATTCTAATTATATTGTTTCTTTTTCATTTATTACTCAGGATACTTTTATAGAGACACTTCCAGTCAACTCCTATTTGTTTTCCCAATAGTTGTATTCACATAGGATAAGCAAGATAAATGTCTGATTCTTTTCTATTTACTAATTTTTCAAGAGAATTAATTGATTCCCTACCACTCCCTGAAGGTGACCAATTAGTTTTTACTTTTTAAATAGTATTATTAATTCATGAATTTAAAATACTCAATTTTATGGGCCTCATAAATTATAATTTTTATCCCTTTGGAAGCTCAGATTGTCCTATCTTTGGCCAGTGAGAGCCTCTTTAAATTGGCTCCTCTTTTTGTTATGACCTCACCAGTCTTGGGTATCTTCTCTGCTACCTGGTGTGACAACATGTTCTATGCTCATCTTGTATATTTCCTGTTCCAGACCTGAAGTTAGTAATTTCTCCAAGACACTTTTATTTTTCCTTTTAATGGAAAATGGTATTTTAAGCTGAAGTCAAGGTGTTAAGGATATTAGGCTATTGTTTTTGAGTTGGTCATTGTTTTTAGGTTTCCTCAGTAGAAAAAGTTAGAGATTTTATATATATATGTATAGAGTTCATTGATACTTCTAACTCAAATTCAGGGTTTTTAATTTAATCTCTTTTGTATTATATTTGTATTTCCTCTCTTCCATATCAAAAAATCCTAGCTTGTAGGGGTACAGGGGATAAATTATTATAGACTATCCCATAATTACTCATTTATTGTATCCCACAGTACATACCTGACAGTCTCAAAATAATCATGCTAATTCTACCACTATTAGTATAAATTACTGAGAACATTCAAAAACTTTTTGCCTATGTTTTCCTCATTTATCCCCCTTCCATTTTTAAATAGTTATATTTTATATTATTGGATCATATATTTATTACATAAAATGCCCTCTCTTTTAATCCTCATCTAGTTGTCCATGGGTTTTTGGTTTTGCTATTTAGTTGAACTAACTGTCTGTTTTATGTGGGGATTTAGAGAGGTAAAAATCTATGGTACCACCACTACCACCTTTCCAGAATCAGGGATTCTATTATGTTCATGGTCATGATAAACACATTTAGTTTGAACAATTTTTTGTAAAAGGTTAAAGTCTATGTTTAGATTCACGTTTTTGCATGTGAATGTACAGTTGTTTCAACACTACTTGTTGCAAAGACTATCCTTTCTCCATTGAATTGCCTTTGCTGCTTTGTCAGATATCCGTTGACTGTATCTGTGTGGGTCTATGTCTGGGCTCTCCAGTCTGGTCCATTGATCTATTTGCCTACTCTTTCATGAAATAAGTTTTTAATATATTTTGTTGACTGTTATAACAAGTAGTTCTATGGATTGGAGGATTTTATTAATATGAACATACAAATTTATAACTTTCACATACAAAAAAGTATGTATAAGGGAATACTTATGCTTCCTAGTAAATATGTACATCTTTCTAAACTTTTCTTTTTATGGTTGTAAGACATAAATATATGTATATATATATATATATATATATCTCCTGCATATAAATGTCAGAGTTCATTGAAAGCTATTAAAAATAAGAGATGTATCCATTTGAAAATGATTGTTACTATTTTTTTTAATTTATATATTTGAATAAGTAAAGATGTAGGAATAGGAACTGTTATTCACTACTTATTGAATAGTGAATTAATAAACTGTGGTAGAGAGCAATTTAGCAATAACGAATATGATTGAAGATGACTCTCCTACACTAAGAAGAACAGTCTCATGTGCGTAAGGGGACATGTACAATAGTGTTCTTAGCATCATTGTTTATAATAGTAAAGAAATTTGGAAAAATTTAAATGTCTATTAAGAGGAAAATGAAAACATATTTTGTGGTGCATTCAGAGGGTGGAATGCTATACAGCAGTTTAAATGACTGAACTAGAGCTATGTAAAATCTCAAAAGAATAAGTTGAGCAAAAAGACATTACAGCATGACATAACATAATAACATTTATATAAAAATTTAGAACATTCAAAATAATGTTATGTGTTCTACAGAGTTGTTTTGGATTGATGAAGTAATAGTAATACATAGGAATAAATACCAAATTCATAATAGTGTTGCCTCTGAGGAATGAGAGAAGGGAATGGGATCTGGCAGGCTTCAAACATGTGTGTGATATTTTATGTCTTTAAAAAAATTAAAAGGATAGTATTTCATAAAGCTGTTTTCACATATATCATATTATTCTCTCTACTTTTATGTGTGTTTTCAATGTTTCATAACAAAGAAGTAAAAATAAAATGTACCTTTAACTTCTGTTCCTAAAAATTTCCATGAAGTGAGGAGGGAAATGTAGGTATCAGAATAAATTCTACTGACAAGCTAAGAACTTTTGGTTGCTGCATAATCTTTTAAATTACCTACTAGTGAAGCTATTCAGTTTCAGTAAAGGCCACTCTTCAAATGTTTTTCCTGATTTACATAAGTGTGACTTAAGAGTCTTAATAGAGACTCTCTCTCACTGAAACATGAAACATGAGAATCTTGAGCCTATCTCTAACTCACTGTGATTGCTTTTCTGTTTTTTGTGCTTTCCTAATTTTAAAATATCTTCCAGAGGTGGTAACAATCATATTGACTTATCATGCCTTTCATTCTCTGTACTGTTCCTTCTTTGATGACTTTTGGATCAATTCTATCTACTTTTTCAAATTTAGCTTTTTTAAGAATAAAAATGAATCATCTCAGTAATACGTTTTTTAAGTGGTTTCAACCTTAAAGCTTATTGATTTAAACTTGGCTAAAACAATTTACTTTAGGATTGATACTACCAACCTGTTTATCCTTGAAATTGGGAAATTCCAGAACCTTTAGGACTCTCTATCTCTTCTACTCTTTCTTAGCTTCAATTTTTCAGTTCTTACCATTTATTTCTTTACCATATGTTTTCTTTAAAAAACAACAACAACAAAAAACATTGAGTCATGGCCGTCCATCTCTTGTAAGACAATCTTCCCTCATTGGCCACTTCTAACATCGCGTAGCCTGTAGTGTAGCTAACACACTGCCTGTGTTTCTGTGTTTTTCTTCTTGGTACCTCCCTCTTGCTTTCAAATTAAAGCAGAACTCTTTTGCTTTAGATTTTCAGACTTTCAGCAGACTTTTCGCCTTGCAAAAGTTTTTATTTTTTTCATCCTTTAATTATCTATGCTGTTCTTCCGCTTCTCATTGTTTGCCTATTCACTATGCCTTTGTTAGAACTTTTTACCGTTTGTTATCATAGGCATTCCCACTTGAATTCTAATGACCAGTTCCTGAAACCTCTGACATATATTTTAAGAATCTTTAAAAGGTTAACAGATTTCAAAATTCACTAAGTCTGAGAAGTACCTGAAGATAGGATTAAGACCAAGAACTCAATGAGAGAAGGGAATTCTTGATCATGAAGTTTGTAGGCGATAACAATGAGCATGCCTCATGGAAAGTGGAAGTAGACTTCAAATTAATCTTGATAGGTTACATAAGTGTCACCAACCACAATCCCCTTTTTGAATTATTCTCTCTCTGTTGTGCTTTTCTTCAGGGCATTGTCATTTAGCATTTCTCCCTTCACTACACACCATATTTTTCATTCCTTGATCATATCTTGGCCTTGATCATCTCCTGACTAGTACTTCAATCTAAGTTCATTTGGGGAGAAACACTAGCTGCATAAATATAAGATGAGAGCTGTCTTAGTATGTGCAAGTTTAGATTTTTAAAAGTCTGCATTTTTTTCTAGGTATTTTGCAATAACTACATAATTCTATTTGGTATTTCCAACTTCTTATTTGCAAGAATCTGCTAACAGAATGTCTTACAGCTAGAAAATATATTAACATATTTTTTTCTTTCATATAGTTCTTCAGTCAATAGGATATATAATGCTTAAATAACTTCAGAAGGCTGCTGAAAATGCAGGTGTTTGTACTTCATTTTCATTATCTTGGTCTATCACATTAGCATTTTCCTAGAACAGAATGATGGAATTTTTTTCCGAGGCATCTTATTGCCATATTTTATCTGAGCCCATTTTTATCGATGATTATCTGTTTCTCCGTATTTTTTAAATACAAAATGTCTTCCTTCAGAATTCTAATTGAAATTTCAGTCTTTTCCTTCAAATTAAAATATTAATACCACATTTAAGTAATACACAAGTATCATTTCGCTCTTCCTGATCTAAACTTTTTCACAAAGGGCTTGTGCTGTATCAGCCAAATTATTTTATAAACATTTCCCTGTGAAGATTTACTGTATCTGTGTACTTCTTTTGTTACTATGTTTTTGAGATAGGGCCTTACTATATCACCCAGGCTGGTCTCAAACTTCTGGCCTCAAGCAATCCTCCCGCCTCAGGCTTTTCTGAGTAGCTGGGACTACAGATGTGTGCCACCATGCCCAGCTTCTACATATTTATTGTTGCTTCTTGTTTATTTTATTATAGTACATGATAACCTGTATCATGGCAGTATACAAATTTATTATTTTCATAGACATTTTCATTATTTTATAGAAACATAGAAATGTTTCTTTCATTTTAATAATATTGGTTATCTTTAAAAATCACATAAGTATGATTTAAAATAAATTTGTACTCATGAAATTAAATATGAAATTTATGTGTCTTTTTTGAATGTATTCCATGAATAGTGTTTATTGAGCCGCCACCATGTGCCAAGTACACTGCTAAATATCATAAATCAATTAAATCAGTTTAATATTAACTTCCAAGCCACATCTTTGCTATGTTTAAAATTATCTTACACATTTATAGTTTGCACTATATAAATATCAGCCATAAATTCTAAATAACCAAATACGGATTTTATTTAGTGTCAATGTTTTTCATTCTTTTTGTTATCTACCATCCTTGCCAAAGAATTCAGGGCTTTTTCTTCAGGAACAACAATAATGGCCACTATTTATTGAGGGCTCCTCTGTCCTCTGCATGTTCATTACATTATCTTTAATTCTTATAACAATCCTGAAACACAGGTGAATAAATCCTTATTTTGCAGATGAAAAAACTCCAGTTGTAAAAGGTGATCTTGCCCAAGATCTCAGCATTCTGTATTGCCAAAACAAGGATCAGGCCCTATATTTGCTTTTTTTTTTTAACTGTGCAGTGTTGTTTGTGGCAGTCAGGTCCAATTTGGAATTAAATTTTGAACCCAGGTATATAAAATACTTTAAACATACAGGTATTTTGGATGTTAATGCTAATGTCATATCATTATAAGAGTCATATAAACTTGACCCTGTCTGTTCTTAATATCATATTTTGAAAGGCTCCATGCAATATCATAGAAGAAACTTAGTTTTCTTTTTTATGTTCTATATAAACAGATGCAAAACTAACAATAATATTTTGTATTTGTGTAATTTTTTTTTGAGGAGATAATTTCGTTTTTATTTGGTTCATTTTAGTGATGTTTTTCCATTTACATTTACAAAGCATTCTCTTTATTTTCAGCATAAATCAAACTAATAATGAAGCATCTTTAAAAGAAGTCAGCTTATTAAGAATTTCCCCTTCCAAACTTCTTCAATCATGCAAAACAAAGTTGCCTATATTATTAACTACTTGGCAAAAACAGCTCAGCACAAGCTTCTTTCTTTCCTACCCCAAGGTAACAGGCTCCATTGTCATTTGCATAATTTGTCTCTTTAGCCCCTTCACTGTTTTCTCACTCTTCTTTCCTCTGTGGAAATCCCTCCTCCACACTTAAGTTTCCCAATGCCCTCCCATTCTCATTCCCTCTCTCTGATCACACAAAGGAAAAGCTGATATGGTCATGTAAACTTATTAATCACCTGCGCTTGCCAGACAGCGTGTCCTGTGGACACCTTGGTTTTTAGTGTTAGACAGACCTGGATTCAAACCGCAACTCTATCACTTACTAACTTTGGGACCTAGGAAAACTTATACCATCTCTCTGACCCTCATTTTCCTTATCTGTAGAATGTAGATTGTAGAATGTAGATACCTAACTTTGGAGTATTGAAAAGATTAAATAAGAAATTTTATGAAGGTTTATTGGCACAGTACCCTATTTTCTTATTACTGTTATTATTGGTGGGATTACTCTTTATGGAAACTTATGCACACTCAAGTGTTTTTTAATCTTTAAACTTCTATGGTATCTTTAATTATGCCATGCAGGACATTTTCCTCTCGTAAGTGAGTATCAGCCATAGATAATCATGTGGACAGTTGAGAACACAGCTAGTGATCCTCTTGATCTTGGCTAGCTTTTTAGAGTAATCTGGGATTGGCAGCTGGGGACAGGGGTGCATGGAGTCCATGCTCTTACTCCGCTTTTTACCCCTTTCTCTTGGTGAATCTACTGGGCCTCTTAAAGAAGGTCTCACAAACTTTTGGAAACAAGGAAGCCTGGGACCCTTCTCCCTGGACCTTGAGCCTAATCTTTTCTAGGCCAAGACTGCCTTCTGGCTGGGCCCTTCCGTTTTAGGCTGCCCCTGTGTGAGTGCAGGCTCTACTCAACATCACCTGGCCTCTCAATAATCTGCCCTAAGCTTTCCTTTACAAAACTTTAAGCTTTCTGGAAGTGTGATATTGCAGCCAGCATTATAATGGCTTTTTCAAAAATTCATAGTTAAAAGAAGTTTATTGCATACTTACTACAAGCATAGCTTTTGGCTGGTTGTTACACAGGTACAAAAAAGTATAAAATACATGAGACAGTTTATTTTTTTAAGCCTAAAGTGAAAAAGAGAACATGTGACTAATCATTAGAAGCAAATAGAAGGCCAAATGTCACAAGAGAGGCATTGGCCAAGTTGGGGCTGGAAAGGGGATATAGAGGTAGAATGAAAGGAAGGAAGGATGCCACCCAGCTGGAAGGAATCCAAGAAACTGGGATACTTTTGGTCTAGTATGTATGTAAGTGTGGTTGGTAGGAAAAACTGAGTCTCTGTGGGTGAAGGATATAGATTTCAGGCAAAGGATGTGAGTGAAGTTATAGAGCAGAGAAAATATGGGGCAGTTTGAAATCTGAGTGCTGTTTGAAATCTGAGTGCTGTTTGAGAAACTGTAGGAGATAACACAAGAATTTGTAAGTCAGCTCATGTTCCTCCTTTGTTCAAAACTTATAGCTTCTCATCTCATTTAGAGAAAAAGTCAGAGTCCCTGTTGGCCTACAGGCTACTATACAGTATTCTCCTCTGCCTCCCAATTCTGATTTCCTATTCCCCAGACTCTCTTCCTTGTTCCCACTTCTCTAGCCATATTGGTCTCCTTGATCTGGCCAATAGGGCTTATACTTCAGGGCCCTTTTCCTCTGCCTAAAGCTCTCTTCTCCCTCCTGACCACATGGCTCACTCCTCTTTCAGGCCACCTTTATCACAGAGGCCTGTCCTGACCTCTATGTCACAATCCTTCCTCCCCACTCCAGCTACTCCACACTCCCCTTACTTTGCTTTATTTTACTTCACGGTACTTAGGAAGTACATATATAGAACATCTATATATGTTTACTTGTTAATTATTGTATTTTGCTATTAGGGTGTGATGGGATACAGGAAATGCCACCCCAAAATATGGCACCTTGGCATACTGAGTATTTTAAGCTCAAGGAAACTAAGAAAACCAAAGAAGCAGAAATATCTCTCTGATCTTCTCTTTATCTTTCCCTAACCTTCCCCTAATTTTCTTCCCTGAGGCCATGAAAAGTATTCTCTGACCTGAAGTATTCTCATCCCTGAAAGTAGGTCATAAGACATTTATGTGACAAGTCTCCTGCCCTATATACCTAGAGGAAATGAATGAAGACACGGAGATACAGAGAAAAATCTGAACAAACAGGCCTTGCTGAGTTCCCCTCAGTACCATTAGGTCATACCTGGTTTTTGTCCAGTCACACTTCTACAGGACTGTCCATTCTTCATCACATCTCAACATAAAATAGACAGTTTTCCCTGGGTCTTTGGCTCTTCATTTCTGAAAGCTTCCATGTCATGTAAAACTTCGGTTAAACTTGTTATGCTTTTTTCTTGTTAATCTGTCTTTTGCTTTAGGGATGTCAGCTATGAACCTTGTGATGGGTGAGGAAAAGATACTACTTTTTCTTCCCTACTAGTGTATGTTCCCTGAGGGAGGGGATTTACTTATTGTTGTATCCCCAGACCAGTGCCTGGCACATAGCTCATACTCAAATATTTACTGGACAAAAAGAAAATGAGAGCAGGAAAAAGGGTATGAGGGAGGGAGGGAGTTGGTTGTAAGTCCTACAGGATTTTGTATTCCAGGCAAGGGAATAAAAAATTAACTCATTAGTCTGTGGGTAGCCATTGAAGGGTTTGAACACGGCGGGGGAGGTTAAAGCAAAAGCATTTAATTTAGGAAGATTAATTTGGTGATGATGTATAGTATGGATTTTTTTTAAAAAGTCTCATCAACTTCTCTTCCTCTCCCCAGTCCAGCACTCTGTAATATACCTGTATGTGCTTTTCTAAAAAAAAAAAACCCCAAAACCCAACTTTTAATTTTAAAATAGCTTGACTCATAAGAAATTGCCAAAATAGTACAGTGAATGCTCTTTGTGTACTTTCCCCCCACTTTCTCCCAGTGATAATATCTTACATTACTGCAATACATCATCAAATACAGGAAAATGACCTTGGTACAATACTATTAAACTCGGGTACAGAATTTAGTTGGATTTCATCAGATTGTACATGCACACTTTTTGTGTATGTATAGTTCTATAAAATTTTGTCACGTGTAGATGTGTGTTATTTAATGTTTCTAGGTCTCTGAGGTTTTTGACAAAGTAAGCATTAGAGTATCCTCTTTAATACCATTCTCCTGGTTCTTGGCTTGTCATCATTTACACATGAATAAAGGGAATGGCCTGTGTTGTTTTATTTCAGTGTTCTGCTTTGGTGTTTCTTATAGGTAGGTAGCCTTTCCTTTCTACACCAAAGATACTTTTTAAATTTTAATTCACCAGTATTGACAAATCATATCCCAGTCAAATCATATTATAGTCATTCATTGGTACCTTCAGGAGATTGATTCCAGGACACTCTCTCCCCACTTCCACTCATACACCAAAATCTGCACATACTGGGCCCTGTAGAACAGAGTACAAAAACTAACCCTCTGTATACTCAGGTTTCACATCCTGGGAATACTGTATTTTCAATCCATGTTTGGTTGAAAAAAATTCACCACAAGTGGACCCGTACAGTTCAAACCCATGTTGTTCTAGGGTCAACAGTATTTACTAGGTCTTAATTTTTAAAAATTTAAAAAAACAGTACATTGTATTATTTCTATTGATCATTTGTCTACTTAGCAATCCTTCATATCCTTTCTGATAGTAAAATATTTCTATAAGACTGTTAACAGGGTTCTGAAGTTTTTATGGTTTTTTTTTTTTTTTTTTTTTTTTGCCTATACAGACCTACTAATTAGAAATATATTTCTGGTAAGTAATTTGCCAGCAATTTCAGAATCGAAAGGGTGATGGGTAGAGAGAGATTAACTAATTGTTTAAAGTCTTTTATTCATTGTTTCTAACTTCTTTTTTAGATGTTCTGCTAACCATGTTATTTTACCAAAACCTGACCATATTAGTTTTTATATATTGTGGGACATATTTAAGTGATTTATGGGCTTTTCAAAACAAAGTGTTAAAGTTTAAAACTTATAGTTTAATTCCTACAGCTGTGCTACATATATTTGTATATGTGCTCTATATGAGCTAGATTGCTATATGTACTATTATATATTTATATGTTGCTGATGTTTAAGGTAGTAATTGATGGTCTTTAATAGGTTTCTGAATTGGAGTGATATGCCTGCCTATGAATGACAGCTGAAGAAAAATCCAGGTCTATCTGAATGTACTTGGTATATTTCTTACAGGTTCTGAGTTCTGTCCGCACAGAATGGGACCCACTGGATGTTTGCTTTGGCACCAAACAGCCTTATCAGGTGTTCACAGTGGAGCGCTCCATTAGTGTAGACAAAGAGCCCATGGCTGACAGCTGCATCTATGAATGTGTTTGGAACAAAATCCAGTGTGTGTCAGTCACCAGAATACCACTAAAATCAAAGGCCATCAGCTGCTGCAGGAATGTTACTGAAGACAAACTAATTCTGGGCTGTCAAGATTCTTCAGTAATTCTTTATGAAACTCACCGTAGAGTGACTCTCTTAGCTCAGGCTGAACTTTTGCCTTCATTAATAAGCTGCCACCCAAGTGGCGCCATTCTGCTAGT
The DNA here is from genome assembly GCF_041146395.1 of Eulemur rufifrons. Classification (NCBI taxonomy): domain Eukaryota; kingdom Metazoa; phylum Chordata; class Mammalia; order Primates; family Lemuridae; genus Eulemur; species Eulemur rufifrons. The sequence continues at coordinate 66,255,259 of NC_091001.1, forward strand.
TGGCAGCAACCAAGGGGAGCTGCAAATTTTTGATATGGCTCTCTCTCCTATTAACATCCAGCTCTTGGCTGAAGACCGCTTACCCAGGGAGACTCTGCAGTTCAATAAGTTCTTTGATGTTCCCAGCAGTCTTGTTCAAATGCAGTGGAGAGCTCCTCAGGTTGTTTCACAGAAGCCTGAAAGTGGTGACATCTGTGATCTCCTCTTCCTCAGGTTTGACAGAGGACCTTTGGGTGTGCTTTTGTTTAAACTTGGTAAGTCAAGGAAGTTGATGAGTAAGTAAATAAAAGTGTTTATGATGCTGACATAATTAAGGCAATAAAACTATTCTTGGAATACAGATTTTTCTTTTGGTCTTCCCATGAATATGTTTGCCTTTCAAACATTTCATATGGTTTTCTTAAAAATGTTTTGTGTATCATTTTCTAACTTTCAAAGGAATGTTAGATATTTAAGAATTTGGAAATTGCACTAATTGTCAATCATGATGTTTAAAAAGTCTTAACTTTCACATTTGATACTCTCTAAAATAAACTGTCCTACTAAAGAATATGTGAATATTTAAAAAGTACTTACTATGTCCGTTGAATAATTCTGTGTTGTAGGAATGTAATACTTTTTCTATAAAAATTAGGTTATTGGTGTCTATTGCTTTCCAGATTGGAATTGTGTGAAGCAAGTATAAAAAAAACAGATGTTTATTTAGAAATTGCTAAAGATATTTGTATAACTTTTTGTTTTTGTTTCCCTTTTGAATAAAAGTATTCAAAAGGATTTATCAATATATCAAAATGATGTTAATGTAATCCATTTCAACCAAGAGACCTTGAAGTGAAATTTTATTTTGATGATTCATTTGCCTTTTGTAGTTTTGCTTTAACAGTTATGCCCTGAAATATATGATACACTTCAGGTAGTTTTCTGTAGTTTAACTTTCTTGTGAGAACCTTAGGTTTAAAAAAACAAATTTTAATTAACGTATATTATGTCTACTTGAGAACACAGAAATGTGAATACATTTTGAAACCCCTTACAGCTTCAGTCCCCAACCCCTGGCACCAGTACCAGACTGTGGCCTGTTAGGAACTGGGCCACACAGCAGGAGGTGAGCCATGGGTGAGCCAGTGAAGCTTCATCTGTATTTACAGCTGCTCCCCATGGCTCGTATCACTGCTATCACTGCATAAGCTCCACCTTCTGTCAGATCAGTGGTGGCATTAGATTCTCATAGGAGTACAAACCCTATTGTAAACCATACATGTGAGGGATCTAGGTTGCATGTTCCTTATGAGAATCTAGTGCCTCATGATCTGAGGTGGAGCTGAGGCGGTAATGCTAGTGCTGGGGAGCAGCTGCAAATACAGATTATCATTAGCAGAGAGGTTTGACTGCACAATAAATGTAATGCACTTAAATCATCCCAAAACCATCCCCCTCCACCCCCTCAGTCTGTGGAAAAATTGTCTTCGATGAAACCGGTCCCTGGTGCCAAAAAGATTGGGGACCGCTGCTACAAGATTTGGCTCTGTGGTACAAAGTTAAATTTTTAAAGATGTTGTAATATTTGTTAAATAGCTTTCAATTTACTTTTTAAAAAAATGGATCTACTTATCTCTGAAATTGAACACATTAAATAAATCTAGTGAAAATGACTTGATTAACCTGAAAGATACAAGGCATATGATGTGAGGTCTGTGTTTTTTCCACATAATAAAATGCAGCTAAATCTATTCATAATGTTAATATTGTCAAGAAAAAAATGTTTGGAATCTCATTTATTATGAGATAATCCAGTTATTCTTTGCCTAACTACATGTTTAACAGTTGTATGTCTCCATACACAACACTAATTAAAGTGGATGTTTGATGTTTTGCATGTCTGTTAAAACACACACACGCACACATACTCTCTCTCTCTCTCTTTCTCAGTCTCTCTCTCTCTCAGTCTCTCCTTTTCACCCTCTGAATTACTCAGTTACCTGTCAAACAGAAGGCTGTCCGCCCACATACACCTAGCTTTTCTTCAGCCCTCCCTGTGGGCCTACTCAAAACAGCTTTGCAAAAAGCACAGCTTTCTCTTCCTATCTCTAGCACATTTGCCTTCTTACTAAAGTAAACAGGCTCTCATTGTAGGGATTTAGAGGGCTTCCTGCTAATTGCCAGCTTGTAAACTTAATTGGACTGTCTCCCTGGGCACTGTTCCTAAATCAATTAGGCAATGAGTTGGCTGTCACCTCTTTTTCCCCAACAAAGTCTCTTGGAAGAGAATTATTCTATAGAAGTAAGCATTCAAATGAAAAGGTGATAACTTTTCAACTGACATTTATCATTTAAATTTTGTCTTCAATATGACTTTTAAGTTTTATAGGATAGAGAAATTATACGGTCTTATAGACTCTTTAAAAGATCTAAACATGGAATTTCCAAGGATTTTTAAAAGTTTTTTTCGTTTTTAATGTATTATAAGATTAATATTTATTACAAATTATTTTTCCTGGGAAGAGTAGATTCCTTGAAATAGAAGATTCCAACTAGCAGATTTTTTTAAAGAAAACTCAGTTTAAAGAACAGATTTTTCTTATGATCTGCTACTAAATACATCCAAAAAAATTAATATACTTCTTGAATTAACACAGTGCTGATTCTGGGCATCCATGTGGAATTTTCATGTATAATTCAAGTTACTGCATATATAAACAGGTAGTTGCATGTGCAGTTTCCCCACTAGGGAGCATTTATGAGATTTTTTTTCAGATGCTTGTTATGCAAGCCTTTGGAAAATTTGACATGAAAGGTGTAGCTTACAATTTAAAATTGTAAAGATAGATCATAGATCGTAGTTTAAAATAGAAAGCTGTCATATGTAAACGTAGCGGTGGCTACTGCCAATATGCTAAGATATTTGGAGTTTCACTCTTAGATTAGGTCAGTTAGTATAACATTGAAGGAAAACTGCTTCAAGGCTAGAGCTTCCATTCTTAATCCTTAGAATGACTGCAGAAATGTGTTGGGCATTAAAAGGCTATCACCACTGTTATTAGAAGAATTCAAAGATTATGTCTTCTTCAAGAGGCAACTAGAGGTGGCATATTCCCATATGGAAGCCAAGACATATTGTTTTATCTAAAGCAGTATGTATTCAGAATTTCTTTATATGACAATTATCACATATTTCCACATACATAGACTGACATTAATTTTAAAAAGAGACCCTAATTATACTACTGAGATATTAAAGCTCTTCCGTTCTCATCAGTACCTTTTCCAACCTTCACTACTCTCTTTAAATTCACATAGCTTCCTATCCTCTCACCAGAGGCTCTCACCTTTTAATTGGCACTTCATTAAGTTTATCTACTCCTTACCACCACCCCCACCTACCCACCCAACCACTCATCTGTTAAATATATGGACTGGAGTCTTTCCCTTTCAATTCAGTGAAAAAGAAGCCCTGCTTTCTGTCCAAGAGTAGTTCCACCACTGCTTCCACCGTGGATCCTGTAACATTCCCTTTGACACCTTTACTTTGTCACCCTCCCCATCCCATTAATCTTGCTATGTCAGCAGATAAGTAGGCCGGAGCCACACCATAAAAACCAACAAAACTGTTCCTTAAAATTGTTTCCCCTTTGTTATTAATCAAATGTTCACCTTCCTTTGATAGCCAAACTAATTGAAATAATAGTGAGCACTGTCTTCTCTGCTTCTTCAATTCTTACTCCTCAGAGCACTGTGTTCTCTCTTCAGTGTTCTCATGGACTGCTCTTGGGAAAGGCACCAGTGACTTTATACTTGACACATATATTTCTCTTATGTTGCTTTATGACTTTTCAGCATTTGATGGTTGCTGACCATGTCAACAGTCATGGAACTCTCATCGTACTTACCCTTTGTGACCTTGAATGCAACTTTCCATCACTTTTTTATACTCTTCTGCCTACTTGTGAAAATGTTGGGGCTCTCCAGGGTTCCATTTTTAGCTCATATCTCATTTTGTACAGATTGCAAGTATGTTTTTAATTTAGTTATCCTGTCTCTGACTCTAGCCCAGACCACTCCTGACTCCACATCCACATAATTCACCTGGCTTGCTGGATACTTTCCCCTGGATGTACACAAGTGCCTCAGACTCATTATGAGCAGACATGAAGTCATCGTCTCTATCCCCAAACCTGCTTTTCCTCAGTATTCTTCATCTTGGTGGATGGTATAATTATTCAGATGGAACATAAAGTCAAAAGTCATTCTAGAATTCTCCCTCTCTCCCCACTAAGGCCATATCTAATCAGTGACCAAATTCCATCAACTCTGCCTTCTAAATACTGTCAAAAACATCTAATTCAGTTCAGCCTCGCTGTCATTGCTCTAATCTAGACTTTCTCTACTTTATCATGATCAAGCAGAGGCCCTCCACCGGTACTGTTCTGTCTTCCAGTCTTCTCATCCTGCTCCTCAGTTAATCCCGAGTGCCATCCAAGTGACCTTTCTAACAGTGCAGATTTGGTCATGGATTCTCTAGTTTGAAAGACTGCAGTGGTTAATAAGCTCTGTTTTTGACTTGAGTATCATCTCCCCAGCTGTGCTACACTTGTGTAGCTTCCCAGCCATGGCTTGTGCTCTTACGCTCACTCCTTCCATGATGACATTGACAGTAGTCCATCTGCCTGGAGTGTCCCCACAGTTCCCTCATAGAGCCTGCAAAGTTGGGAAAAGGTTAAATGTGTAAGTGGTAATGTTAAACAAGAGATAATTAAACTAACATCCTCCCTCTCACAGAATTTTAAAAACCACAGGTGACGTGTGTGTAAATGTCTGTCACCCTTTCTAAAAAACTAGTATGATTTTTCTCTTAGAAATTTTGTAAGAAATATATTTTCTTCAAAAGAGTTTTTTCCCAAAGGGGTTACTTTTAATGAGTTATTTCAATATTTTTATACTTTACCTAAGTGGTAATTGGTAATTTACTGCTGGAAAGAAATGTCAGATACTTTGTTAGATGCCTAGTCATCTTAAAATTGGGTCTCATGTCATTTGAAATGAACTGTTACTTCAGATAGTATTCTTTCTTCAAATTAGAGTGATGATGGATTTTTAAATCAAATTTAATGAGGCACAGTTTACAGAAATGAAATACATCTATTTTAAGTGCACAGTTCAATGAGTTTTGACAAATGTGTATCCCCTTATGATTACCACCACAACCAAGACATAGAACATTTCCATCACCACAAAAAATTCTCTCAAGGCCGTTTGCAGTTAATTCCCACCTCTCAAAGCTGATGAGTGTTGATCTATTTTCAGTTCTTATTGATTAGATTTGCTTTTTCTAGAATTTCATAGAAATGGGATCATATAGTAGGTGCTTTTTTGTGTCTTGGTATTTTCACTCAGCATTATTCTGTGGGATATTATTCCATATGAGTGTGTGTATCTATAATTTTTTTCTTTATATTACTGAGTAATATTCCATTATATGGAATTCCATTATATACCACAATTTTTTTTTTATCATTTCACACACTGATGGACATTTGGGTTGTTTCCAGGTTAAGCTAATATGACTAAAAGTACTGTGTACTTTCATGTATAAGTCCTTGTATGAACACATATTTTCATTTCTCTTGGGAAAAACCTAGGAGTAAACAATAGTTGGGCCATATGCTAAGTATATGCTTAAATTTAGAAGAAAGTGTTTTTAAAGTAATTGTACATTTAGCACATACATCAACAATTTATGGGAGTTCCAGTTGTCCCACATCCTCACTAACACTTGACATTAATGGTCTTTTTTATTTTAGCCATTCTAGCGAGTGTGTAGTGGTGTTAATTGGCATTTCCCTCATGTCTATTGGACTTAAGTATCTTTACATGTGCTTATTTGCCACATATCTTCTTTGGTGAAGTGTATCTTCAAATCTTTTGCCCAAATTTAATTAGATTATTTGTTTGCTTCTATCTCTAAGTATTTTTGTATTGTAAGTAATATTTTTATATATACTTTTAAAATGTTCATTGGGATTATATAGAAATAAATGTTAAAAATATTGACCATGTGTCCTGCAACCCTCTTAAACTCATTCTTAGTTATAACTTTTTTGTAGATTCCTTAGGATTTTCTACATAGATGATCATGACAACTGGATTAAAAATGGTTTTACATCTTCTCATTCCACTTGTATGCCTTTTGTTTCATTTTCTTCCCTTTTTACACTAGCTAAGACATCTAGTACAGTATTAAATAGAAATGGTATGAGAGGACAGCCTTGCTTTGTTTCCAATCTTAGGTGGAAAGCATTCAGTCTTTCATGTTGTTAGGTTGAGGAAGTCTCCTTCCACTTCTAGTCTGCTAAGATATATTACCTTGAGTGGATGCTGAATTTTTTCAAGTGCTTTTTCTGCATAAATTGAAATGATTATATGTTTTTTTCTCCTTTTTTCTCATTGTAAGGTGAATTACATTGATTGGCTTTCAGATGTTTAAATGACCTTGCCTTTGTGGGATAAATCTCACTTGTTCATAATGTATTATCTTTTTAATACATTGCTGGATTGGCTAATATTTTGTTAAGGGTTTTTGTATTTGTTTATGGGGAATATTGATTCATAGATTTCTTTTTCTTTTATTTGTTATTTTTGGTGTCTGTTATGCTAACTTCACGAAATGGGAAGTGTTCCCTCCTATTATATTTTAGATTGTGTAGAGTTTATATTATTTCATCTTTTTTAAATTATGTATTTATTTTTTAGAGACAGCCTTGCTATGTTGCCCAGGCTGGATTCAAACTCCTGGGCTTAAGCGATCCTTAGTAGCTGGGACTACAGGCATGCACCACCACACCCAGCTTTATTATTTTTTCTTTTTATATTTGATATAATTCACCAATGAAGGCATCTGGACATGAAGGCTGCATGTATATGTGTGTGCATGCATATGTGTGTGTGTGTGTGCACGCGTATGTGGGTATGTAAAGGTTTTTTAACAGTAACTTAAAATGTAGATAATATAGGTCATTCACATTATCTATTCCTTTCTGAGTGAGCTTTGATAGTTTGGGTCTTTCAAGGAATCCATTTCATTCAAGTTATATTTATTTGTAAAAAGTTAAACTCATATTACTCATTTTTAATTGTCTATAGTTCTGTAGTGATTACTCTTGATATTGGTAATTGGACATCTTTCTTTTTTTTCTCAGTTTAGGCAGAGGCTTGCCAATTTTACTGATCTTTTCAAATAACCAGCTTTTGAGTTCATTGATTTTCTGTACTTTTTGTTTATTTCCTGTTTATTATCTTTACTATTTCCTTCATTCTATTTACTTTGGGTCTAATTTGCTCTTCTTTCCCTAGGTTCTTTTTTTTTTTAGACAAAGTCTCACTCTATTACCTGGGCTAGAGTGCCATGGCGTCAGCCTAGCTCACAGCAACCTCAAACTCCTGGGCTCAAGTGATCCTCTTGCCTCAGCCTCCCGAGTAGCTGGGACTACAGGCATGTGCCACCATGCCTGGCTAATTTTTTCTATATATTTTTAGTTGTTTGGCTAATTTCTTTCTATTTTTAGTAGAGACGAGGTCTCGCTCTTGCTCAGGCTGGTCTCGAACTCCTGATCCTGAGCTCAAACGATCCTCCCACCTTGGCCTCCCAGAGTGCTAGGATTACAGACATGAGCCACTACGCCCAGCCTCCCTAGGTTCTTAATATGGAAGACTGGATTGTTGATTTTAGACCTTTCTTCTTTTCTTTTTTTTTTCTCTTCTTCTTTTCTAATTAAAACATTTAAAGCTAGAAATTTTCCTCTAAGCACTGCTATAGCTATACTCACAAATTTTGATGTGTTATATTATTTTAATTTAATTCAAAGTGTTTTCTAATATATTTTGTGATAAGTTTCCTTTACCTGTAGGTTATTTAGAAGAATGTTGCTTAACTTCTAAATATTTTGGTATTTTCCAGATACTCTTACGTTATTGATATCTAATTTAATTCCATTGTGGTCAGAAACCCTACTCTGTATGATTTCAAAACTTTTAAATATATTGAGGCTTGTTTTTATTACCCACAATATGCTCTGTCTTGGCTAATGTTATATGTGCGCTTAAAAAGAATGTGTATTCTGCTGTTGTTGGGGGAAGTGTTTTATAAATGTCAATTAGGTCATATTTATTGATAATGTTTTTCAAGTATTTCCTATTTTTATTGATTTTCTGCTTATATGCTATCTTGATTAGGGAGAAAAAAGTGCTGAAATCTCCAACTATAATTATAGATTTGACTTTTTCTCCTACTTCTGTCAGTTTCTGCTTTTTTATTTCAGAGCTCTGTTATTAGATACATTTAAGGATTGGTATGTTTCTTTGTGAGTTTTGGACCCTTTATTATAAGGATTTAGAATTCTAGGTTAATTTATTTTTATCTTTCAGCACTTAAAAAATATCTTGTTGTTTCTTTCTGCCTTACATAATTTCACATGCAGAATCTGCAATCATTTATATGTTGGTTTCTGTGTATATCCTGTGTCTTTTTTTCCTATGGTTGCTTTTTAAGATTTTTCTCTTTATCACATTTGAACTATTTGATTATGATTATATGTTAGCTTTTCTTCTCAATAGATCAGTTCTTTCTCTTGCCACCAGAAGTGTTGCTTGGGGTATAGATAGAGTGAGATATTTTTGGTTTCCTGCAAAGTTTCTATGCGTTAATATCTACTGCCAGGGAGCCACCCTGATTTATGAGGACTTCCAGGGCTTGACTGCGGCTCATGAAGGCTTTTGGACCGTCACATTCTTTGATTCTACCAACACAAAAGGAATAGTAAAGTTTTACTGCTTAGTATAGTCAGGGCAATTCCCTAGATTCCCTGTCATGTTCAGTCCTGTTAGATATAGCACAAGTATTCATTTTGATGTGGCTTGAAGTTAGTATGAAGAATTTTAGCATCTTTCTCATGAATTAATATGTTTTTTAAAATCCTGAAGCCTGTAACTATTCCAGTTAAATAATGATGAAGGTGATGATGATGATAGTACTAAATAGAAGAATTACAGTAATATTTTATAATACTTTATAGCTTACAAAGTAATTTCAGTTGTATTTTCTCATTTACTTTTATGGTTATTTGTACTGAGAAGTTTTTGTAGACATGCTTATATCAGTAAACTTTGGCTGAAGAAAAGATTTTATAGCCAGCCATTTTTAAAGGATTAAAAAACAAAACAAAACAGAAAAAACCCTGCTTAAAATCCCTAGTACTTATTGTCATTTAATACACAGAAGTTGTTAGTTTCAAATGAGATCAGCCATATTTAAAAGACCATAAAACCAGAACAGAATGCCTCCCCCACACCTTTGTTTTATGCTCTTGGTCCTCTAAGATTAAAAGTGAATTTTCTTTTATAAAAAGGTGAACAAATGTTAGTCTTTTGTACCAAGATACAGCAAATTTTAGTTGAGAAGGGTATCAGGCCCACATTTCCAGCACTTATGCAAGAAATGATTACTGGTTTTTTGTTTATGGAAAAGTTAACTCTCGGTTATTTTACTTTTTATCTTAAAAGATTTACCTGGTCATATATGTTTTGTGACAGGTATCTTCACTCAAGGACAGCTGGGCCCAGTAGACATCATCTTCCAGCACATTCACTGTGATGAGATCTATGAGGCGATAAACATCCTGAGCAGCATGAACTGGGACACTCTGGGCCCCCAGTGCTTTCTCAGCATGAGCGCTATTGTAAACCATCTTCTCAGACAAAAGCTCACTCCAGAGACAGAAGGTCAGACTTGAAATATATTTCATAAATGGGTTTTATATGTACATGAAATACACATTATTGAGTCACTTATATTTTGAGGATGTTCTTGACTTAACGCTGTGAGAGATTAAAAGACAAAAATGTTAATTCTCTATTAAAACTGAAAGGATCAGATGTCAAATAATTGCTCCCATATGGGACTTACCATATAGTATTTGTCAACATAAAGAACAACTTTTCTGTATATGCTTATGTTAGAACTCACAATGCAGTCATTGTACAGTTCAGTCTAAGCTCATGTATGGAACATGCTCAGATTTCAAACTTTCATCAAGAATTTCACGTACTCTCTGAGGTCTGGTAGACAAAGGGCCCCAAACAAAGGTCCTTACCCCTCCTCAACTTAGACATCAGTATTTTTTTCTCACACCCAAGTCCTCTGTCCAGATAATAGTTCTTAACACTCACTCTTTTTGTATGTGTCAATTGTAGCCCAAGCTGCTCCTCCTTCTTGTTTCCATTCTTCTCACTTGTAGTTCTGATACCCCTTCCCTTTTGCTTGCTTGGATTTCCCTGCCTTGGCTTAGTAAGTAATTTTGCCCATACAAATGTCGGATGTTTATTGTCAAAAGAGAAGTAAAATGCTATTTAAAAAAAAAAAAAAGTAAAAAAAGATGTGTCACATACACTGAAATAAATCTTTATATTTGCCAATTATCTAGTATTTTTTATTAGTTATTTACTTAATGTAAAATGCACCTGAACATTCTAACATTTGCATCTTCATTTTACATATTTGTGGTAAGCAATGACATTAATGGTGAGAAATCATGGCCAGTGAGAAACTGTCCCTAGGTAATTTATAAGATAAGGAAAATAGGCAGTATGTCAAAAGGTCTTACTGGGGAAATTTTTCTTTCCTACTATTTTCCCTGTATTTTTACAGATTTTCTTATTCTAATTTATTACATTTCCAAAATAAGTTGTTTGGAAGAATTCTGTAGGTAACCTTCCTTTTAGTAATTTTAGAGAAGAATAATCAGTAAGAACATGCTCCTTCCAGGAAGTCTGTATCATGAGTCTTGGCACAAGTTACAGTAGGCCCACAATATTTATTTAATATTAATTGAGTGTGATTTTGGAGGTAGTCCAAACTTATTTATGGAAATTCCAGTATTTCTACAATAAGAAAAATGCCTATGACCGTGCTTGGCCGCCAGTAGGTACTCAGTGAATGTGTGTTAAAAACAAAAGTATAACTCCAAGATTTTAGTGTATAAGGTATTAAAAATATTGCTGCCTGAAGAGTTATCTCAAGTATAATAATTATTTCTTAGTACTGATACACTCTCAAGATTCGGTACATATTTTAAAAAACTAAAAGAAAAAAATTATAAAAAGTAGGGTTCCTAAAGAAAGCTCATTATGATATATCCAGTCTACAACAGAGTTCCTAAATTTACTCTTAAAAAAGAAATAATGGAGAAGATAAGAGTCTCATTTAGAACACTGAAAAATTGCTAGCACCTTAGTGATTTTGTGTTGTAAATATTGTTTTATAAGAAAGATTATTAGGGAATATACAAATGGGCATTATCAGATTCTTGCCTTAATAAAGGATATTTTCAAGGAACCATATTGGGAAGTTGTAAAGTAAAAAGCTTGTATGGCTAGGCTATTAAAATAAAATGCTTGCATGATGCTGGGTTATCAGAATATGTACATTTTAAGTAGGATGTGCATTTTCCCCCAAGTAACTGCAAAATACATTTCTAAAACATTCAGAATTCTTCTCTGTTGAGATTTATTCTATCTGAATCTAACAAATTTGACATGGTAATTTGTTTTCTTTTTATTAGTGGAACCCAGTGAGTCCTTCTATTTGTAGCCATGTTGTAGTTATCTTTGAGATCTTCATTTCTGCCTTAAACATCAAGCTGGGCTATCTAATGAATCTATAACTGTGCTGGGAGTTATGAGTATTCCATGTAGGTTCGAATATTTCAGATGTACGAAACATGCTGTCAAGAAAACAAGCAATGGCAAGAGAATCTGGCTTGTTTTCACAATAGCATTGCTGTATTCAATTTTAATCTAAATTGACTGCTGCTTTGAAAGAAAATACCCCTAAAGTTCATCTTACTTTACTGTCTAGATTTGAGATTAAAATGAGAAATTACTAACAGCTTAGCCAAGTCCATAGCAATTACTCTGATGAGGTATTTAATACTTTCAAACCCACATATGCCTTAAACTAAAGAGTTTTGCTAAATGAGGAATTGTTTATTCAACCTAGTGCTAGTAGCATAAAAATCAGAGGAGCCTTACTGTGAACGGTAGTGTTCTCATACATACTCATACGCTCACCATTATGGTAATTACTTAACTTCTGGGTTTTTCTGGGAAGAAATATAGCTCCATAAGCATGTGTTGGTAAAATTGGCAAAATGTTCCCTTTCCCCCAATTTCTAGCCCTCTAATTTATCAAAATCTGCTCTCCAAGCCTTCTTTCCTCTCCCAGGGAGTTAGCTTTCACAGGTGGATAAAACCAAGAATCTTGATGTTTAGGACAGGACTTAGGGAAGATATAGGGACTTTTACTGTTCTCTTAAAATTGTAACATAGACATATTCCTACTCCAATAAGGCTATGTTTATTTGTATTATTTTAAAAACTGTTTCTACTATATTGGTTTCAATTCGCAATGTGAAAAGGTTAGTTTTCTCCTTTCAGCTAAAAAATAAATGTTGAGCACACTGTGAGTTGATTTTACTGGAAGTACTAGTTCAAACTGTGCTACTTTGATGAGTCACTGTTTTAATTACCCATTTGTGGTGAGAGGTTGGTTCATTATGGATTTCTTCAGTTTTGACAGCTTTTTGTTGCTCAGAGTCATTGTCAGCTTTGCCTCAAGTGAAAGTTTATACACAGGTTTGTTTTTGTACCAGCTGTCATATTTTAATTTCATCTTTCCTGCAACAAGCTCACATTTCATCCAAGTTTGCAAAACCTGACTGACTGTAAACATGAGTACTCTGTTGTAGTTGAAAGAGTTTCACTTGTTTTAGTGCTGCTATGTTTGAATTCCACAGCACAGCTTGAGGCAAGCCTTGGAACCTTCTATGCTCCAACAAGACCACTTCTGGATACAACTATATTGGAATACAGAGACCAAATCAGCAAATATGCAAGGAGATTCTTCCACCACTTGCTCAGGTGAATGATATCTTGGATTGATTAGTGTTAGACTAATTACCTATTCCAGGAGCTATCTTCTTTAATTAAAATATTCTATAATATATATGGCTGTTTCCAAACAGCTCATCTTCTAAAATAATAAGAAATCTTTTTATATTATTTATTTAATTTGTTCTTTTTTTCCTTTTAAGGAAATATTTGAATATTGCTTAGGACTTTTATATCATCAGTACTTTTTAATATATCTCTTCCCTTTTAATATGAAAGAAAAAAATACTAGCCATGTGAAGTCAGCATAAAAATATTAACTGAGTTGTGCTCCTAGCACTAGAGAAATGTTCTTGTTTTAATTGAAGCTAAAAATATGAATGTGTTATAAAACTGTGAGACAGTCATTGGTTTACTTTACTTTCAGAATTACTGTAGAAAGATTTGTTCATTGTCTTTTTATATTATGTGGCAAGTTTCTAGCTTCACTGTAGCTCATTTTTCCTACTTCAAATGGATATCATACATTCCTTTACCTTAGGGATTATGGGTAAAATTAGATAATAATGTCAAGAAGTTACTCTGAGAAAAATATTATACAAGTTGAAGGACAAGGATATATATTCCGTATATATAAAGGTAAAAAAGAAGGACTAATGGATGGATGATTGGATGAATGGATGGATGGAAGGAAGACAGATAAATGGGTGCATAGATAGTTTTAGGATACATGTAACTATGGCAATACTATAAATAAAAGCAAGGAACTGATTAGCATAAAATTTAGAATAGTCTGGAATGAGTGAAAAGAAATATGATAGAACAGGCACATAGGAGCCTCCAAGGTATTAGTCACGTTCTGTTTCTTAACATTGATGATATATATCAGGGTCCATGAAAATTGTTTTTTAGCTGTATATATATATATATATATATATTTTATATACTTTTTTGTATGATATGTTTTGTAATAGAATGTTCAACTCCATGTACCAAAAGGAAGTATTACATCAAGGAGTTGATTTTAGAGTTTCGTTATAATTTTACTAATAATATAATCTGTTACAATACTATTCATTCTTTCAAGGACTTTGATGTATAGTCTCTCCTTTTTTTCTCAGAACAGCCCTGTTAAGGTAGTATTATCATTTCACAATGAGTAAACTGAGGCATAGCTTAGTGACTTGCTTAGATCAAATAACAAGTTATTGGTGGTATTATATCTTGAAATGGTTTTCTTGATTCTGTGTCCCTTACTCCTACCTTAAGACCATTTATCTTTCATTTGATGTATGTTGTTGATGCAATCTTGCAAAATAACTGGAAATTATCATCCACTTAAGAGTAGACTGATTGATAAATATTCTTGACTGCCCAAAAAGAGGGGGGCAATTTCCGATTGGTGAAGATTTGAGAGGTCATGTTGTATAGATATTCATGTTCTATAATTAGGTTTCTATATATCGGATGGCATTTTGAACTCTACCCAGCAGTGAAGCCTTTGGAAAACAGTATTTTTAGAAGCTGAGAAACATTAAAATATTTCAAGGGTTATGATCTATAATTGAATCTTGCCTTTTTACCTGAATGATATTAGCATATTCTAAGACTGTTCACATGAATGAGGTTGTCTTCTATGAATGTGCATGTGCCAAAAGTGTTGGGGTTGATGTCACATTTATTTGGACTCAGAACTTTGTTCTTTGCTCTCTTGCTACTATTTTGCTCTCCCTGTTTCTGGGAAAAAATAATGAATTCACCTTCTCCCTGAAGAACACAAAAAGATGAATGTGACTGAAACAAGTTTTGGGAGCATATTCTTAGTGGTCTCACTGTGTCTCTGGCCTCTGACTTTATGCAGTGATTCAGTTTTTGTATAAGCATTATACTTTGTAACCATCCTGCTGGACTTCATATGCTCATATTCTACTAATGTGTAATGTTTTTGTTCATTGGTTTTCCTCAAATACAGTTTTATAATTATTTTTTGGAGGTACTTTGATGAGGTAACTATTATTATTGTTAGCAGTATTATTAGACTGTAGCTTTTCCGTGTGGTTAAATCTGGAATTAGATGTTTCCCCTTGGGATACACTAGTTTTTTCATGTTTCTTTTTTTTGCATGCTTTGCTACTATTTCAGTTATAATGAGTACTTATTAATTCTTCTTTTGATGGCATTATGAAGAAAGATAAGTAAGTTTAGAAAAAATTAAATGAGATAGCTTAAGTTAGAACCGTTCTTTTGTTTAATCTGCTGCCAAGTAATTCTCCTGCTCAGGGGAAGAGAAACAGGCCAAAGACCTTTTTGTATCTGTGACATGCTAGAATTGCATTACTCCCTGTCCTTTGGATAGTCATTATTTTAATACTAAAAAAAGTTATTAGGCAATGGGATAAGTCCTAAATAGTAAAGATCATCATAGGGAATTTTAAAATTAAAGATGAAGAAGGGAGCAGCCAAGATGGCTGACTAGAGATATCACCTGTCAGATCATCCTGGCTGGAAGGTAGTATATTGGACTGAGGAGAGTGGGCAGTTGCAGCCCAGGTGTGGATTACAGGGAGAGACAACAGAGACATCCAGGGACCCAACCAAGAAAAATGGTGAAGCTGAGAAAGAAGAAGAGAGAGAGAAGACAGCAGTGCAGACCAAACCCAGAGAGGCCTGGAGCCCAGTGAAAGGGCTCCACCCACCTAGGTAATGTAGGTAAAAAATGGGACACAAAACATATTGGAGGTGCTTTTCTGCCTTCCATGAGCCCAGGCACAGTGGCTAAATAGGAACAGTGGGGTGAACCAGCAAACCAGGAGTTAGGGTGTTAAAAAGGGACATCTCACAGGAGAGTGCCACGAGAGACCAGAGTGCCAGCTTTCTTACACCTAAACACTGCCTCCTCTACACCTCCTCCAATCACAGTATCAGAGAAAGTAATTTTAGCTCAGGCTGGCTGGTAGCTGTGGCCCCTCTCCACCATTGCAACCCCGAGAATACTCTGAACCGAAAAGCACACGAATGGCTACTTCTCTGCAGCGGGTGTGCACTCCCAGCTGGGCCTGCCACTGAGAGCAGGCCATGCAATTTGTGACCTTCCTGCTACTGGCATTTGGCGGGATCATGCACTGATGGTTTACACAAGTGGGCTGGACCCAGTGCCTCCTGGACACGAGAGTGGTGCAGGGAGACACAGGGGAGAGATCCTGGTCCCAGAGTTGGGTGGCAAGGAAGTCCTCATGGACATATCCAATGGGAGAGTGTGGAGGGGCACTGAGGAACAGGAATCTGTGAATGTGCCCAGCTCCCACCCCTGCTGGAGGACTGCCATATTGGATAGGGGCATGGCATTCAGAGTGAATTAGCCTAGCCCCTGGTTCCCATGACAACCAAATGCCCCGGGTGTGCTCGCTGAATAGGAACAGCAGCCCCTCCCCCCAATCATTACAATAGGGAGTGCAACTTGAGCCCTGAAACTCATGAACAGCTGCTTCTCCCTGGCAGGAGCATACCCCTGGCAGAGGCCCTGGCAGACAGAGAGACCTACCTCTCTCTCCTTGAAGTCTTCTTGTAGAATAGCGTGCACAATTGAGGACCCCCCTACCTGCCAGTGCTCCATGGAGATGCATGCTAGTGGGTCAGACACATGGACTGAGGGTTAGTTCCAGGCTGGTCTCAGGTGGTGAGGAAACCCACGTGGACTCTTCTGATTGAAGAGTGCTGTGGAGTTTCAGGGAGATAATAATCTCACCCCACCCCACAGAGAAACCTACACTAGTGGACAAGGCCAGAAAGAGCCTGGTCCCAGGCCTTAGGACTCAAGCAATTAGGCCCTTCCCTCAGGAAAAGCCTTCCCAGCTTGGAGAGATTGTCCTGAACTTCATACCAGTGGTTCCCCCTAGCAGCCAGATAAGCAAACTCTGAGCCCCACTGAGGCTTTGCAAAGCGTCTTAGGCTCTCCACAATCTGTCTTGCTCTTCCCCCTGCTGAGAGTAGAGATTAAGCAACCACCTGGGAGCTACAGGGTGCCTCCTAAAGCTTGGGGCATTTGTGTGCTCCACGTGGGGGACCAGAGCTTACCACGGGTACAAAAGACCATCTGAGTAGCTGGCCTTGCCACACACACTTCAGTCAATGACAGGGAAAACCAACCATAGCTAAGCATAGCACCTTCCAACTCAAGTAAACAGGGAGCAGCTGATTTATACTTATAAGTACCACCCATCATCTCAGAGATTAAGCTAGGGAACCTAACTCACTACCCAAGTTGGGAAGAAGTGAAGATAGCAGGTCATATGTAACCCAAGAGGCTCATCAAACCTGCTGGAACACCCCATAGGCAACTCAGGACCAGCACCCCTCTCCCTGCTATCCTCAGGGATTGATCTTTGGAGAGCTGGAGACAGGCCCATAAGACAGCCCTAGTCCCCCCAGATCTCAACTGAGAGGCTGGATGAGAAGGAACCAGTGAAAAAACTGTGGAAACATGAAAAATCAGAGTGGAAGGACACCCTCACAAGAAAACAATAACTCCTTACCAATGGATACCAACCAAAATGAAAAGAGTGAAATGACAGATGAAGAATTTCAAATATGGATTATAAGGAAGCTCGATGAAATACAAGAGAAAATAGAAAGCAAACACAAAGAAACCACACAAGCAATGTAGGATATGAATGAAAAATTCACTAAAGAAATTAAATTATTAAAGAAAATCAAACAGAACTTCTAGAAATGAAAAATTCATTCAAGGAAATACAAAACACAGTGGAGAGCCTTAAGAATAGGCTAGATCAGGCAGAAGAAAGAATCTCAGAGCTTGATGACAATACCTTGGGATTAAACAAGTCAGTCAAAGAGAAAGAACAGACAACTAACAGAAACAAACAAAGCCTACAAGACACATGGGATTATGTAAAGGCCAAACATAAGAATCATAGGCATCCCTGAGAGTGAAGAATAAAATACACAAGAATTGGATAATTTATTTGAGGGAATAATTGAGGAAAATTTCCATGGCATTGCTAGAAATCGGGATATCCAGGTACAAGAAGTACACAGGACCCCTAGGAGATTCATTGTAAAGAGGCAATCACCATGACATAGTCAATTGGCTTGCCAAAATAAACATGAAAGAGGCACTCCTACTAGTAGTAAGGTGAAAACAGCAGGTAACTTATAAAGGAAAACCTATCAGACTACAGACTTCTCAACTGAAACCTTACAAACCAGAAGGAACTGGGAACCCATCTTCAGTTTTGTAAAATAGAATAATGGCCAGCCTAGAATTTTGTATCCTGCAAAACTAAGTTTCTTGTTTGAAGGAGAAATAAAGACTTTCTCAGACAAGCACTTGCTGAGGGAATTTGCGAAGATCAGACCTGCCCTGCAGGAAAGACTAAAAACTGCATTATACACTGATCAGTACAATAGACAATAGACACCCACCAGTGTAATTTTATCCAGAGCTAAAGTTCAGAGCCTAGATACCATAATAGCTCAAGAGGTTAAAAAAAAAAAAAAAAAAAAAAGGCACTAAGGGTCTACCCAACAGCATGAACAGAAATCCACCCCACATATCAATTTTTTCAATAAATGTGAATGGCTTGAACTCTCCACTCAAGAGACATAGGCTTGCTGAGCATATATAAAAAAAAAAAAATACAAACCAAATATCTTTTGTCTCCCGGAAACACATCTAACCCACAAGGACTCATTTACACTCAAGGTTAAAGGATGGAAAACATATTCCATGCAAATGGAAACCAAAAGAAAGCTGGTGTAGCCATTCCCATATCAGATAATGTAGACTTCAAATCAACAAAAGTAAAGAAAGACAAAGATCGTCACTATATAATGGTGAAAGGAAAAATTCAACAAGAAGACTTAACAATGCTAAATATTTATGCACCTAACACAGGAGCATCCAGATTTATAAAGCAAATCGTACTCGATCTAAACAAAATGATAAACAGCAGCACCATGGTAGCCAGGGACTTTAACACTCCGCTGACAGAACTAGATAGATCCTCCAAACAGAAAATAAGCAAAGAAACAATGGACTTAAACAGAACTCTAGAACAAATGGGCCTAACAGACATTTATAGAACATTTACCCCAAAACTACTGAATATATATACATTTTTCTCATCAGCTCATGGAACATTCTCTAAGATTGATCACATTCTAGGCCACCAAACATGTCTCAACAAATTTAAAAAAACAGAAATTATACCATGTGCCTTCTCAGACCACAGTGGAATAAAATTAGAAATTAATTCCAACAGAAACACTCTTCTCTACACAAAGTCGTGGAAACTAAACAACCCATTGCTGAATAACAGTTGGATCAAGGAGGAGATAAAGATGGAAATTGAAAAATTCTTCGAACTACATGATAATGGGGACACAAGTTATCAAAATTTAGGGATACAGCAAAAGCAATCCTGAGAGGAAAACTTACAGGCTTAAACGCCCACATCCAAAAGACAGAAAAATCACAAATCAACAATCTAATGAATCATCTCAAGGAACTGGAAAAAAGAAGAGTAAACCAATCCCAAACCCAGCAGAAGATAAATAACCAACATCAACCAACATCAAAGCATGTCGTGCCGCAGTTGCCAGCAAGTACGACACGACCAGTTGGAGTTCTTCCAGCAGTAGTTTAATGAGGCATCTACAACAGTTACATGGCGAGAGACCTCGAACAGGAAATGCAAGCTGCTTTTATAGCCCCGGATAGGTGTGTCCCACAAGCGTGTCCCACAGGGATAGGTGGAGGGCCTGACTATGCATGTCCTGGGCGGATACACTAGGAGGCTTAGACCGCTCCCCACAAAAGCAGAATTATACAGAAGATTAATGAAACAAAAAGTTGGTTTTCTGAAAAGATAAACAAAATTGACAGACCTCTTGCTAGATTAACCACAAACAGAAAAGAAAGGACACTAATAAGCTCAATCAGAAAGGAAATATTACAACTGATACCATGGAAATACAAAATATCATCTGTGGATACTATAAAAATCTCTATGTACATAAACTTGAAAACATTGAGGAAATATATAAATTGTTGGAAACACAGAACCTCCGTAGGCTAAATCAAGAAGAAATAGAACTCCTGAGCAGACCAATATTAAGCACTGAAATTCAAGCAGCAGTAAAAATATTCCAACAAAGAAAAGTCCTGAAACAGATGGTTTCACGTGCAAATTTTACCAGATCTATAAAGAACTGGTACCTATACTGCTTGAATTATTTCATGACATCGAGAAGGAAGGAATCCTCCCTGACTTTTTCTATGAAGCCAATATTACATTGATACCAAAGCCAGGACAGGTTACAACAACAATAACAAAAAAAGAAAACTACAGACCAATATCCCTTATGAGTATAGATGCAAACATTCTCGATAAAATCCTAGCAAACTGAATTCAGCTGCACATCAAAAAAATAATCCACCCCAACCAAGTGGGCTTCATCCCAGAGATGCAAGGATGGTTCAACATACACAAATCTATAAATGGGATTCACCACTTAAATAGAAGCAAAAACAAAGACCTTGTGATCCTCTCAATAGATGCAGAAAAAGCATTTGACAAAATTCTGCACTTTTCTTTTTTTTTGCTTATGATTGTTTTCCAAGTAATCTGCACTCTTTTATGATAAAAACTCTTAACAAAATAGGCATAGGTAGAACACACCTCAAAATGATAAAAGCCATGTATGACAAACCCACAGCCAGCATCATACTGAATGAGGAAGAAATGAAAGCATTTCTTCTCAGAACTGGAACCAGACAAGGTTGCCCACTGTCACCACTCCTGTTCAGCATAGTGCAAGAAGTCCTGGGCAGAGCAATCAGGCAAGGGAAGGAAATCAGGGGTACCTGGGGAAAGAAGAGGTCAAACTCTCACTCTTTGCTGATGATATAATCTTATTTATATCTAGAAAACCCCAAAGACTCCACCTGGAATTGATAAATAAATTCAGCAAAGTCTAGGTTACAAAATCAATGGGCACAAATCAGTAGCATTCCTGTATACCAACAACAGTGAAACTGAGAATTGAATCAAAGACTCAATACCTTTCACAGTACCAACAAAGAAAATAAAATACCTAGTAATATATTTAATCAAGGAGGTGAAAGACTTCTACAGGATGAACTAGCAAACACTGAGAAAGGAAATCGCAGAAGGTGTAAACAAATGGAAAAACATATCATGCTCATGGATCAGCAGAATCAACATTATTAAAATGTCTATACTACCCAAAGTGATTTACAGATTCAATGCAATCCCCATTAAAATACGAATGTCATTTTTGCAGATCTAGAAAACATAATTCTATGCTGTGTATGGAACCAGAAAAGAGCCCGAATAGCCAAAACAACTTTAAGCAAAAAAGAGCAAATTGGGAGGCATCAATTTACCAGACTTAGGCTATACTACAAGCCTATAGTAACCAAAACAGCATAGTACTTGCACAAGAACAAAGATATAGATCTATGGATTAGAACAGAGAACCCAGATATAAAATCATCGTCATATTGCCATCTGATCTTTGGCAAAGCAGACAGAAACATACACTGGGGGAAAAAATTCCTATTCAATAAATGGTGGTGGGAAAATTGGATGGCCATATGTAAAAAACTGAAACAGGATCCTTACCTCTCACCACTCACAAAAATTAATTGAAGATGGATACCAGACTTAAAACCTAAGGCATGAAACTATAAGTATTCTAGAAGAAAATGTTGGAAAAACTTATAGATATCAGCTTAGGCAATGAATTTATGAAGAAGGCCCCAAAGGCAATCACAGCAACAACAAAAACAAATAAATGGGACCTGATTAAATTAAAAAGCTTTTGCACAGCT
This sequence comes from Eulemur rufifrons, assembly GCF_041146395.1. Lineage (NCBI taxonomy): Eukaryota > Metazoa > Chordata > Mammalia > Primates > Lemuridae > Eulemur > Eulemur rufifrons. The sequence continues at coordinate 66,277,070 of NC_091001.1, forward strand.
AAGGAAACAATCAATAGAGTGAATAGACAATGTACAGAATGGGAGAAAATAGTTGCATGCTATATATCTAATAAAGGGATAATAACCAGAATCTACAAAAACTCAAGCAAATCAGCAAGAAAAAAAATCAAACATTAAGCATTAAACATCAAACATTTTGTCCACTAAGAAGTGAACAAAAGACATGAACAGAAACTGTTCAAAAGAAGATAGACCAAATGGCCAATGAACATAAGAAAAAAATGCTCAATGTTTCTAATAGTCAGGGATGTGGCCCAGAACATCCAAACTGTTACATCTGGCAATCTGGATGCCTCCCTATAGATAATAACAATACCAGTGAAATAAGTCCTCACATTTTGCTTATGTTGCTCATGTTCTAAATGATATTATGTCTAAAAATCAAAATGCATAAAAACTACAGTGTTAAAAGGAAAATCATGATTATTTGAAAAACTACCATAGTGCTCACTGTGTTCCATTTGCAAAGCTGTACTGGCCTTAACAACTCTCTTTTGTCCAGTGTGAGAGAAACAGACGGGATTCACTGAAGGGATGAAGGTAAGAGTGGGGGTAGTCTGTTTACTAGGCATGACATTGAATGGATGAATCTTAAAACTTTTCTTCACCCTAGTCATTAGTTATTCCTTTCATTTATGATGTACAAAATTTATTTTCTACCTAAATTCTTGTTGAGTGGTCTGTTCAGAACTGTTTGTTATTCTCACTGTATTCTCTGTCACTCTTATTCACTGAGTGAATTAGGCCTGGGTAAAAGACTACTTTTATAAGTGAGTGAGCTGTGTCTGCAGACCCAACAGACTCCTGATCAGGACAGTTGATCTCAAACCCCAGACAGCCCCCCGCTGATAGCCTCATCATGCCTCTCGTCAGAGAGTCTGGCTCTCTTTAGTTTGGCAGATGAGAGGTATTAAAAGACACTAAGATATGCTTAAATTCACTGTTTTAAATAACTGTCCTTTAAGTACATTTGAGTATAGCACCTGGCAGAAATTGGCACGTACTAGTGATGACCATAGACACTTCTGTTACAAAGCCATAGCTGTATTAAAGCTGTGGGACAAAGACAGCCTTTACCAACATGATAAAAATCAAAGATGTTTCACCATGTAGCAGATACATAGTGTGTATAAATTGCAGCTATTAAGAGAGATAATGATTCTTGGCTGTTGACACTCATGAATACTTCATAAAATTTAGGAGAAATTCTGTTTTGTTAGATATTCTCCTTCGCTGAGGTCTAAAAAGAAACATGCAGAGAAAATATAATCAAGACTTTATTAGGCAGATTTATTACATCTGTGGATCTCATAGCTCAAGGAAAGATCATAATATGTAAAATATGAATGTCAAGTAAGCTTCAGAATTTATCTACCTTATGTGAAATATATTTGTGTTTCATTAAATTATGTTTGATACAGTGTAAACACAACCTTAATAATCCTTTACACTTTTACTACATATTTAAACTTAACAGAACTCAAAAAACTTGAATATATGTTATAACCTTGTCTCTAATTATAGTAAGTGCTCTCAAGCATCTGTCTCCTAGAGGAGACAAGGATAAGCACCACTAATTTCTTATGTTTTGAATTTTCCCCTCTTCCTTTTTCCTCCCCACAGATAAGCATGGTCAAATAATAAAATATTCAGCTTGCTGTAGATTCTCATCCTTATTATCTGTCTCACTAAATTTTATAGAAAAAGGTATTTGAGTTTTGTCAGTACCTGGAGAACTGAGGATCTTCTGTCTAAATTTTAGGGAGGTAACAAATATTAGCTTTTCTCAGAGATCACATTGTTTGTGGGCCTCAGCAGTGTTCAGATGGTTGAAAAAAAAAACTTACTTTGGTAAATTCTTTAATGAACATTCTGATCATGTGGTTATTTCAATGCAAGGATGTGTATTTGTATTTTGGTTTGTAGGTTTTATAAATAAAAATTGTTTAAACCGAAAGCCCCTCTCCCATTAATTCAAGGATCCACAGACTGTACACAGCCGTTACAGTTCTTTAGAATACTAAGCTGTATTTTTTCTAAAACAAAAATAGCTTTCTGATTGTAGAGGTAACACATGGTATTTTCACAACATAAATATCATGGCTCTCTTTTCATGTTAATAAACATAGATCTATATCATGCATTATAAGGATGTACCACATAATTTATTCAGCCATCCTCCTATATATCCATATGGACTATTGCCAATTTTTTGGTGCTACAAACAATACTGCAATAAACACATATATATGATATGTATATCACATACATATATTTTTCATACTTTTGCACATTTATCTGATTATTTCCTGATAATAAATTCCTGTAAGTGTAATTACTGAGTCAGAAGTTATTAAAATTTTAAAGAAGCTTAATATGTAGTATCTAATATTTCTGTCACTATTTTTGTGAAATTACTCATCTCAGTGTACCTATAGTTGAAATAATCAATTCTTAAAGCACTGATAAATAGGTGAAATTTGGTACCTTGTTGCTTAAATTTTTTAATGTATGAAATTCTGGATTAATTCCTTGTTCATTTTTTATAATTAATAAGCTTTATTTTTAGAGCAGTTTTAGGTTCACAGCAAAATTAAGCAGAAAGTACAGAGAGTTCTCATATATTCTGTCCCCATCTACTTTGATTTTAATTTGTTTTTTTACCTAATGATGATTACATGCATTCTTATATGTATATATATGTACACACATATATATGAGGTATTTTTATTATGTGAGTGGCTACTATTTAATATATGCTGCTTAAAGCTAAGGGCTTTATGAACATGATCACATTTAATCCTCACATCCCAGTATGTAAGCATATATTATCTATGTTTTATAAATGAGGACACTTAGATTAGGTAACTTGCTCAGTAATCACATACCATTTACAGCAGACCAGAATTCTAACTTGGGTCCTTCTGACTTCAAAGTCCACGCCCTTCACCGTAATACTATGAAATTAACTACTTCAGGAGATAAGGAGTTCTTTTCTAGAGGTATTGGATAAAAAAGGAGATACTGCTGTGGAGGGATAGTATAGATAGAGGATAACAGTGAGAAGTTGGAATATGGGCACATTCTTAATATTCCCTAGCTTCAGTTTCTTGATTTGTAAATAAGGATAATCATGGTACCTGTTACCTTGCAATGTTGTGAGGATTAATATAATAATCCATGTAACAAGAGCTTAAGGTACAGCGTGGCACACAGTGAGGGCACATGACTGCTAACTATTGTTGATTATCGTACTGTAGAGATTTATGGATTGGATGTGAAGGTGAACTAAATGATCTTTTAGAACAGTATTTCTCAACCTTTTTTTCATTATTGCAACCCCAAAGAGAAAAAATATATTTAAATTAAATTTAAGTTAAATGAATTTAATTTCTTTCTAACAAGATAAATACTAAAGAATAAGATTTGTCAGGTAGGGTTGAGTTTTGGAGGGCTAAAAATCATTAGCTAAGATTTTTTTTCAATCCCTAAGAACCAACTTTTGCTCTGTTGAAGGTAATATTGCTCCTGTTCAGAATGCAGTTTTAGAAGGAAATGCCCCCTTTTAAAAATTGAACAAAACCCAAAACCGTCAAACTAGTAGGAGAGACATCCTGGGTTTAGGAGAGTAAGTGGGAGCATGTGAGATTGGGCCTCATACTTTTAAGGTTCATTTGAACCCTGAGATTCTATGATCCTATTTTTCAGGCTCTTTTGAGTAGAAAAGTCAAATCTCAGTTCCCTAAGCTAATCTTTTCCTACTTAGTGGGTGCTTTTTCCAAGTTATATGGAAATATAAGTGGCATATCAGTAATAAATCTTGAAGAATGGCACACAAATATTTAATAGTTTAGTGTAGATTCAGATACTTTTTACAATAGTGTTTATCTGAGGCATCTTATAATATTTGTAACCATAGTCTGGCTTCATACTAGGTATAAATGAACTTATGTTTTTATAGTGAAACTTATTTCTGGGAGTGGGTAGGCGAATGGGGGTATCTTTATGTCAGTTTAGGGTGCTGCTCTGCATTAAGCCATTGCTGCAGTTATCTAATGCCTGCCTGGGGCAATTTGGTCTTACTTTGGGCTGAGTGAACCTATAGCAAGGAGCTCTCAGAACATCAAAAATGTTGGTTCTCTGATTAGTCATGCCATTAGGAATAAAGAATGCCCATCCTAAGAGATCAAAATGTTATGGTTTTAGGTCCTGGTTTACTCCTAATATGCTATAGGAATGGGAATTTAAAATTTTTTCTAGTCATCATTTTTTTCAACTTTTTCATGGAGATAACACCTACCATGTACACCTTGATTGTTGTCAATCCCAAATGAAATATTTAAAAGCTCTTGACAAAAGGTAACTGATTACTATTACCATTTTTGTTATAGCCATAGTAGGTTCCTGCTATTCCTTGGGGTTACATATAGCAAGCAGAGAGCTTCCTAAATCTCCTTGCTAGAGCATACCGCTGATTAGATTGCTGGTGCTGGGGCGACTTTGCTAGGTCAGCACATTACCTACATTGACTCATTCCTCCAAATCAGTCATGAGGTGCTGAGTTCAAATTGTGCTAGCTGGCTATTCATTTAATCCTTACAACAACCGTATTTAACTAGGCATTTCCCCCATCGCCACCACCGCCATTTTAAGTCACTACACGTCTTTGGACCTTTACTTTGACTGCAAATGCCAAAGCTGATTGTTTGAAACAGGGTTCCGCTAACTATAACCTGCCTCCCATTTGTGTAAACACAGTTCTATTGGAACACAGCCAAGCCCATTTGTTTATGTATTGTCTATGGCTGCTTTTATGCTACACTGGCAGTTTAGTTGTGACAGAGGTCGTATATCCTTCAAAGTGTATTTACTATCTGGCCCTTTACAGAAAAAGTTTGCTAACTCCTGTTATAAACTAAATAGCAAGAGATACCTGTAATTGTTTGGAGCATGTAGACTGAAAAGGGAAGGAAAAGATGGCTTCCATTTGTAATATTGTGTTAATTGCTTTAGAAGTGAGAGTTTGTTGAGTAAAAGGACTTCATAAATCCTAACACTAGGAAGTTGGGAGTTTTACTATATGGGAGAGGGGCAAGGTGATTTTGACACACCAAATACAATAGAGATGAGACCAACCTAGTTGTGCCATCACAGTGGTGGGTTTCAGTCCACATATGGTAGCACCGAGCTCCTGTCTATCAGTAGTGGAAGACATGGGAAAGGTGACAGGGAATAAATAGCTCCCAGCATCATAGAAAAGATGCCAAAAAGATATCTTTGTCTCCCAGGCTCTAGGTTATTTTTTGAGTAGCAGCAACCCTCAAGGTTATAACAGCTTTTTCTTAATTAAACTTTCTTAATTTCGAGAAAATTATAGACTCACATGCAAATATAAGTGATATTACAAAAGATCCTAGTACCTCAAACCATTTCCCACAATGGTAGTATCTTGCAAAAGTATAGTACAATATCACATCCAGCTTATTGACATTAAAAGAGTCAAGATACAGAATATTTCTCTATTACCATGAAGATTTCTCATTTGCCCTTTCATAGCCACATCCACCTTCCTCCCACCTCACCTGCTCCCAAATCCATGGCAACCACCAATTTGTTCTCCATTTTTATAATTTTGTCATTTAAAGAATGTTATATAAATGGAATTATACAGTAATAAGAGTGATTATTTTGTCCATATTAAAAAACATCTAACTAAATAAGGTAGAAGTATATATATCAACATGTTAACAGTAGTAATTATGTTCTTCTTTGTATTTTTTAAAATTTCTAATCTTTAAAGTTTTCTTTTTTTTGAGACAGAGTCTCGCTCTGTTACCTGGGCTAGACTGCTGTAGCATCAGCCTAGCTCACAGCAACCTCAAACTTCTGGGCTCAAGCAATCCTTCTGCCTCAGCCTCCCGAATAGCTGGGACTACAGGCATGTGCCACCACACTGGCAAATTTTTTCTATTTTTAGTAGAGACGGGGTCTTGCTCTTGCTCAGGCTGGTCTCGAACTCCTGACCTTAAGCGATCCTCCTAACTCGGCCTCCCAGAGTCCTAGGATTACAGGTGAGAGCTATCACGCCCAGGCTAAAGTTTTTTATTATAAATAAAGAACAGTACTAAAATTGTACCCCAGCCATAATCTTAGAGACTTTCATGTTACAGGGAATCTGAACATGCCTCAGAGTAGCCTAGTTTGTAAATAAAATACTCAATCACAGTTGGTAAGAAAATATATTTAATTCTGAAGCAAAATTTTTGTGTTCATTTAAAGTAAATAAACAGAAGACCTAATTTCTGAGGGGACCACCTCATTTTTCCAATCTATAAGAACATTTTGGAGATTTCACACTTTCAGGCTCACTCGTAGACTCCAGCAGACAAAGCCAAGAAGACCAGTGTTATTATAACTTGTTCTCCTTTAGTACTGGGTACTTCTATTCACAGTCTTGGACTGCAATATTAAAAACACCACTGATGACCCAGGTAAGAGTGACAAATTTTCTGATCATTCTCTGAGCAGAATATTGTTTCTTTTCTTTTTCCAGGTATTCATTCCCTCCCTCCCTCCACCTCTTACCTCCTTCTCTCCCTCTCCCCCTCTTCCCCTCTCTCCTTTCTTCCTTCCCTCTCACACACACACACACACACACACACACACACACGATTGACATAGAGAAATGTGAGTCTACTGATTTTACCAGGATATGCACGTGACAATACCTCACTAAAGAGGAAAAAAATTGGAGTACAAAAGTACAATTAGATAGATGGAACAAGTTTTACTATTCAGTAGTACAGTAGAGAAATCAATAACTGATTGTATATTTCAAAATAGGTAGAAGAATTGTAATGTTCCCAACACAAAGTTAAATGTTTGAGGTGATGGATATCTTCATTACCCTGATTTGATCTTATGCATAGTACACAGGTATCAAAATATCACATGTACCCCCATGTACAACTATATCAATTTAAAAAATGGAAAAAGAAAAAGTTAAAACCTTCCTTCCCCACGCCAAATTTTCAAGTGAAGTTGCCATACCCTGCAATGTGGTGAATCTTGGAGATTTGCTGCCTTACCCCCTCTCCCTCTGAGAAGTACAGCTTTAATCTTTGTCAGTCTTGTGCTCACTGCTCCCCTTTTTACTCCCCTCCCTTGCACTGTTTGCAAAAAAGAAAGAAAGAATTAGGCTGCTGTTTTGAGCAGGTCATGTGCTACCAATATAAACTATGCGGGGAGAGTTTTTACCCTAAATGATCACACATGTATGTGGTTTAGTGTGAACTAGACTTAGGCGACTTTATTTTCAAGCCCCCTTCTTTATTTTTGCTCTCCGCAGAATCTTCTCCAAATTTTTCTTGTTTTTGTGAATACCATTCATTTACTCAACAAATATTTGTTTACTATGTGCCATGCACTATGCCAGGAGTAGAGAATAGAGCTCAAATCTGTATCTTGTTATCTAGCTACTGAGGCTGTAACCCCATGCTTAGTATAATTCATGATTAGTGGCCAGTGATCAGTATCAGAATATTTTAATTTATATATTTATTATCTCACTAGCAATTTTGGCCACAATATTACATTGATTAGTCTTGATTACTTTTAATGATCCACTATATAAATATTTCTGACATTCTCACCTTGTCCCCCATCTTATCAATTTTATGCATTTTATTTCCTTTTCAGTGAGTTACCTATAGTTACTTTTAAAGAATTTTACTCTTTTCTAACTACATGTCTAGGTGATTAATGTCACTCTCAATTCTGATCTGGTCTTTCTCAGTGCTAGATATATTTCCTTCCTTCCCTCCATCTTGTCCTGTCATGAAACACTCTATCTACTAAGATCTACAAGCAAGCTGGGAAGAGGACATATATTTCATTAATTTACTAAGTTTCTGTTCTCATAGTTAAAATTATTGATCTATCACATCTGCACAATTGACATCTATTGTTAGAACGTAGTTTCTTTTTCTTTTTTTTGAGACAGAGTCTCACTCTGTTGCCCAGGCTAGAGTGCATGGCGTCAGCCTAGCTCACAGCAACCGCAAACTCCTGGGCTCAAGCAATCCTCCTGCCTCAGCCTCCCGAGTAGCTGGGACTACAGGCATGTACCACCATGCCCAGCTAATTTTTTCTATATATTTTTAGTTGTCCAGATAATTTCTTTCTATTTTTTAGTAGAGACCGGGGTCTCGCTCTTGCTCAGGCTGGTCTCAAACTCTTCACCTCAAGTGATCCTCCCGCCTCGCCCTCCCAGAGTGCTAGGATTACAGGCATAAGCCACCGCGCCTGGCCTCGTAGTTTATTCTTAATTAGAGCTGTGACTTTGGGTTGCCTGCCCTGCCTGGGTATAGTCCTCCTGATAGGTTTGCTTAGTAAAACATGGCTTTCCTATTAAATTTAAATGAGCACCACAGTGAAAGACCTACATCTGGAATGGAAGAAAAGCTGCAGAGAATTATTGAAATAAAGGATGGGATTTGGCAGACTAGGGCTTGAGCAAAAGAAATGTGGAACTACAGGTGCCATGGCCTGTTATCAGCAAATTAGTACAACCCATGTGGAAAATAATTTGGAGATACCTCAAAGAGCTAAAAATAGAAATGCCCTTTGATCCAACAGTCACACTACTAGGCATCTATCCAAAGGAAAAAAAGACATTCTATAATAAAGACATCAGCACTTGAATGTTTATGGCAGCACAATTCACAATTACAAAGATGTAGAAACAACCCAAGTGCCCTTCAATACTTGAGTGGATTAATAAAATGTGGTTACATGGATACTATGGAGTTCTACTCAATTATAAAAAACTGATGATCTAGCTCCTCTTACATTATCCTGGACAGAGCTTGAGCCCATCCTTTGAAGTGAGATACCACAAGAATGGAAAATAAGCACCACATGTACTTGCCATCAAATTGGTACTAACTGATCAGCACTAAGGTGCTCACATGGTACTAATATTCACTGATGTTGGTCAGGTGGAGATAGTAAACTCACAACTAATAGATACGGCACGCACTGTATGGGGAAAGGGCACGCCTCTAGCCCTGGCTTGGGCGAGGCAAAGCCATTACTTGTAACCAAAACGTTTGTATCCCCGTAATATCCTGAAACTACAAAAAAACAATTAACATCTATTTTTAGCCTGAAGCATTTTGCAAAGAATTTGCTACGTGCCTGTATTCGGAGATAAACACAGACTATTGAGAAGCGGCTAAGTAGTAAGAGGTTAGTAAAACATAAAAGTTTTCCTTGGGGGTAAAGAATAATGGAGGTTACTCACTGGATATAGAACTCTAAGGGAAATCTTCGTTAAAACTGTATGTTTGGCATAAGAAAGGGTAGCAATTTAAGAATTTTTCATGTTGGAAAAAATGGAAATAATTTAGAGAATTAAAAAAAAGTAAAGTCAACAAGGGTTTGTGAAAGAGTAAAAGTAGCTTTCTTGATGAGCTTTTGTCAGATAGAAAAACGTTCCCTAGTGTCATCTAACAGTTGAAACTAACTCTGAGATAACAAGTGCTTAAATTTCTCTGAATAATCTGTGTATAACTAAAGTTACACCAAGACACAGACTTCCATTATCTGGCCTATAGTCTAATTCAAAACTAGGTTTGGTTTGTTTTGTGTTCTTGGGAGGGGGAGAAGGGAGGAAATGGTTCTTAGAAATATTCTGATGAATATTACTTTTTTACATACATACACACACACCTGCCAGTCTGACTCTCCCAAGGAATGTTATTTTTATAAAGTACAATTTTTAAAAATCATGGAATTCACTTATCAAAGGACATTTTGGTTGCTTCCTGTTTGGGGCTCTTACAAATAAAGCTTCTAAGAACACTTGTGTACAGATTTTCATGTGGATGTGAATTCATTTCTCTGGAATAAATGACCAGGAGTGTGATTGCTAAGTTGTGTACTAGGTCATGTCTGTTTAGTTCTATAGGAAACTGCCATACTGTTTCCAGAGTGGCCATGTTATTTTTGCATTCCCATCAACAATGTTTGAGAGATCTGGTTTCTTCCAGCGTTGTTATTATTTTTTATTTTAGCTGTTATAATAAATGTGTAATGATATCTCATTAAGGTATTCATTTGCATTTTCTTAGTGGCTAATGATACTGAACATCTTTCCATGTGTTTATTTTCTATCTGTATACCCTTTGGTGAAATACCTCTTCATGTCCTTTGCCTATTTTCCTAATCGGATTATTTGAACATCCATTTCTAAAAAGGTTATGTATTTGCTTTGGAAATGGAAACTTGAGAGAAATCCTGTAAGACCATTTGATTTGATGATACTCTGGACGTTTAAATGTAGATGTAGGAACCAGAAAGATGTGATTGGATTATGCTAAAGCTCTAACATTGGCAAAACAGTATTTAGATATGAGCATAAAAGGAAGGGAGAAGGAAGAAAAGGGAGGGAGGGGAACGAGGGGAAGTGGAAAGAAGAAGGAAGGGGAAAGAGAGAGAATGCAAGGGCAGAGAAGAAGACATAGGGATAGAGTAGGAAGAATGAATAAAGAGGGTAAGTACACCCTAAGGGACAAGGGCTTTTATCAGGGATTAGAAAGTACTTCCAGGACTAATGGGCAGTAGAGACTGGGTAGTCTATATAGAAGCTTTTAGGATTTTTGACCTGCAGAATTTATAACCTGAAAAGAAGAGATTGACTTCTTTTAAATTGCATCTGAGCTGATTGTTAGTGGTAGAGTTGAAAGAGCATCGAAGTCAGGGGATATAATTTTTAATCCAAGTTCTACTAAAGACTAAAAGACTTTTGGCAAGCTGTTTATACTGGGAAATCAAATCACCTGCTTCTCTAATCTCTGGAGTATTTTACATCTTTTACATCTCTAAGGTGTTCTGCAAATGAAAGTTGTGGTTACTAATTTTAAAAAACCATGCAATATAGGAGCAGGACTGAAATACTATACAAGTGCAAATACAACCGTGATTTTTAAAAAGAGATACTTCACTAACTTTAATTAAAACAAGCTATTATATTAATATTACTAGTTTTTCACTAGCATAACCATCATTACATGCCAACTAGGGTGTGGCAGGAATCAGTAAATTCATGTTAGATTCACCTTATTTGTGAGGAATGAATACCAGCTTCCAAGGCACAGAGCTAGCACCCTCAAGCTAGAGATTGTGTCATCCCTTTATATGTGTCCCTGGACTTAATGGAGGCCAGGGAAGGAGTCTGGCACCAGAGGTCATATGCTCAATAGCCTTCTTTCCACTATAGGAGACTCTGACTCCACACTCTTCTCTTTGCTTTTGAACCCAGAATGAATCAAGAACAGTGAACTCTGTTCAGGCTTCCAGCTATTGTCTTTTCAAGTATAACTTTCTATAATTCTCCAAATTTATTCCTCCCATGATATAATTAAATATCTATTTGTTGTGCTACCAAGTTATAATAATATTAAAAGGTATTGGCACTAAACATTGAAAAATGGTTTCACATTGATTTCTGAAGTATATTTATTGCCATATTAACTTATCACTGTAAGCCTATAAAGTTGGTTGGAGGAAAAGAAATTATGTTGTTCTCATCTTTTAAGAAATAAGAATATGAGAGTGTTAAATAACATTCTTCTAATATCTTTTTAACTAAATAGATATTTAGTAATTTCCATTGTTTCAAAACATTATTTAACCAAATTTTAGGCTAAAGAGCAAGGGAGAGAGGAATGGTCTAAAAATATAGATATAAATTAGCTATTTGCATTTATGTAGGTAAACAAAGCATCATAGATAAGCTTATCACTTGCCTTGCTGTGGCTGCAAAAACACCTACAAATTGCGAAGAGACTTCCAAAGCCTTACTTAAATCCCTACACAAAGCAAGAGTCCAATTTAGTGCCAAAATGGAGCAGGCAGGCAGTAATATCCATTCCACCACAATCCCTCCTCTTCAACATACCCTCTCCTATGCTCCGCAGAGAAACAATTTAGACCTCAGAGCAGATGGACAGTAGCCTCAGCTGCTCACAGTGTAAGCCTTAAGCTCACACCTACCTGGGACTGATGAGGGGGTGGTTCAGATACAGCTGTTAGAGAGGGGAGGGTATGCGCAAAAGAGAAGGACACAGCATTAAGAGGAGGAAATCCTCTACCCCATAAATTCGTCCATTTCAGTCTTTTGGAAAAGAAAGGCTGGGATCTCGCCTGTTCTCTGAATGTGATCCAGGAGAGCCTGCAACTAAAATGGAACCATCCTGCTATTTTCTCGTTAAGCAGAGATGAGCACTGCTGTGAGTGAGAAACCACAAGGGCACAGGTGGTCTAGTCAGTGGCAGTTTTTATAGGCCTCCCTCTTCCTAAATGTACTTTTCTCCTCAAAGGATGAAAATAAGACTGTTCCTAAGCCAAATGACTTCAAACGTGTCATTTTTTAAAAACTTCAAAATATTAAGGGGGTGCAAATGTTTTTGTTACATGGATAGCTTTTATAATGCTCTAGTCAGGGCTGTAAGCATGCCCATCACCCGAACATTGCTCATTGCACCCATTAGGTAGGTTTTTACTCTTCCCCTCCTCCCCCTCTCCCTTCTTGATTTCCAATGATTTTTACTTCTTTCTGTGCCCACATGTACCCATCAATTAGTTCCAAATTCACATGTGTCATTTTAATGAAGGTTTATATACCTTTTTTTATGCATGATAAAAAGGAAAGAAACCAACTTAGGGTTTTCTTTTTAGAGGCATTCTGACTACCATTCAGTATTTACTAATTAATGAAAAATGCTAATGAATATTTAATTTTTGCATGATATTTTATTTGCATTGTTATAATTTAATGAGATAGTTTATCTTTGAAAACAATCCATGTAGAACACGATAGTCTAGGGGTAGAAAATAGTCATATCCAGTGGTATGTGATACACTATAGAATAGAGGGAAATTTTAGTTGAGTTTCAAGTTAGCTAAAATAATAAAATTATAGGAAAATAAATTTTTACTATATGATTTAGAAGTAATAAAATTATACTTATATACATTTAAACTAAGATTAAATTATTTTATTTTTGAAATTTATGCCCTATACAAAAATCATCAGTTATAATTTCCACTGTAGCAGGCACTTATAACAAAATCATGGTTCTACAATAAATTAGGAACTTTTAGTTAGATCGTTACTTCTATTCATACTTCACAGACAAAATTTAACATTAACAACCAATGCATTTAAGTTTATAAAAGACGGATTAATCACAAATTTTTAACCTTACACTCAACATATAGGTATACAGACCTCTCCTGCTTACTCAACAGGAGAACTCAGTTGTTTCCACAAAGTGACTGTGAGAAACATTTGTCAATACTTCTATAGACATCCCCCTCTCTAAACCTGTTTTCAGGGCCACGGTTTATAATGACATTTCGTCAACTCAGCTTTTATGGAAAGCCCTGATGTCTGTAGAGCCAGAATACATTCACGTACTTGTTATTCTCAGAAATCCTTACTGACCAATTCTTTCTAGAGGGTATCCTTGGTTAAATCCTTGGTTAAACTGTTGAAACTCTCCTTTGTCAGGCCCTATCTTTTCACTCATATTCTCATTTTAAAAGCATGCCCACTGCCACTAATTTGCAGTTTTCTATTTCAGTTTGTTTTGAACTGATTTACTGGCATAGAATTACTCTTCAACTTAGTAAATTTTTTCTGTAATTATAATGACAATGATCATATTGTACTATCATCAATACCAATATCAGTGCAATTAAATATACATGATGATTTCTACTATTATTTTATGGTATTAGAGTCAGTCTGTTACCAGTTTACTCATCATAGTTGTCAGAAGGTCTTATAAATAATATCTTTATAAATACTATAACACCAACAATAGGATTCATTACTACATGCTATATCAGTAATCAACAGCAATTACAATTATGAATAGCCCCTCTATTAAGTATTGAGGAGGAAGCACTAGTTATGAATACTCCCCTAACTCTTAATTGACAGCGCTGCTGTAGCATGTATAGTCTGCAGTTTAAGTCAGTTGTGGAGGTAACATGCAATAATTTTTGAAAAGGCTAAGCTTTGGAGTCAAACAGAAAAGTTTGAATCCCAGCTTCACGATTTATTGAGTGGGTTACTTTGAGAAAGTTACTTAGGCTCTTATTATTTCTATTTTTCAGATGAAGAGCTTACCAAACTTTATTTAGAATGTCAAGATTATAGATAATAAAGATGAAGTGACTAGCATATATTAAGTACTTAATAAGCATTAGCTATTATTTTGTTTATGGCTGTCTCTCCTACTCGACTATGAGTTGCTTAAGGTCAAAGACATATGTCATTAGTTTTTCTAGCCTTTTTAATCCTAACATAGGACCTCAAGCATTAGAGGATTTTGAAAGTATCCCATAAAGGTAAATGTAGTTAAAGCTGATAGTCTAGCTGACAATAACTTTTGAATGATACTAATTTTAAAACTTTTAGGGTCAAAAATGATGGAATTTTGGGTCCCTAACAGACTATAGAAGCCAAAGAGGGGGCTGGCTCATCTCTTCTGTGGTATAATAGTCCAAGATGGGAGCCACTTGATCATGCCTTTTCAATGACTGCAACATGGCATTTCTAATATTGAATTCAGAAAACCTAAGCACCAGATTTGAAGAAGGATCTGTAAGCCTACAGCAAATAGTTAACTCTTATTAGTGACTGTAAAACAACAGTATGGTAAAGGGTGTAAGTTGTAGAGCCAGACTGCTGGGTTCCAAGTCCTGCTATACAAATGAGTAGCTATGAAACCCTGGGCAAGTTTAGCATTGCCAGATTTAGCAGTACGGGATGTCCCATTAAGTCTGAATGTCAGATAACAAAGAATTGTTTTGTATGTCCCAAATATTGCATGGCATATACTTATACTAAAATTTTTAATTATTTATCTGAAATTCAAATATAACTGAGTGTCCTGTATTTTATCTGACGACCACTACTTAACCTCTCTGGACTTGAGTTTTCTCATCAGTTGAACGGGGAAAATAGTAGTACCAACTTAATAGGGTTGTTGTAAAGATTAAATGAGTTCCTTTGCACCCTTCCTTTTGCTCTCCCTTTGCTGCGACAGTAGGTCTGGTCATCATCTGTGGCCTATGTATCATGCTCTGTAAACCTATATCTTATTCTTGCCCTATAATCCTATCTTTCTGTCCTCAATAAACCTCATTTTCATGCTTGCCTTAAAAAAAAAGTTAAATGAGTTAATGTATATAAAGTACTTGGAATAGTACTAGTACACAGAAGAATGATTGTTACTATTATTACTGCTACTCTGGGTGTTGTTGGTAGGGTTATAAAATTTATTGAAAATATTATTTCTGAGACTTTCTGCTATCAGCTTGTTGATTAACTGGTAACAGAGTGACCCTGTTGGCATAGACAACTATTAAACTGGACAAAATGCATTTAAAATTTGTTTTTAGAGATTAAATGATTGGCAATGTATGACTCTGATCCCTGAGAATGAAAAACAAATGAGGTCAACTTCATGGTGTTCCAGTTTTCTGATGGGAGGTGCTTTCTAGAACAGACAGCAATGAGAGGGAACCCAGATAGAGCATAGCAGTTTGTTGAGTTTGTTGGAATTCAGGAAAGCCGAGGCAGTGGGAATTTGTGAAATACTGGAGAGGCAGGTGCTTTGCAGAGAAACAGCTGCAGAAGCCTAAATAAGAGTCACCTTGAGTCTGTGGCTGAACTCTAAGCTACACATGCATATCGTGAGATTCCATGAGGCTGGACAAAGAACAAAGACAGGACAGTTCCATGTCTCTCAGGAATGGACTTGCCTGAGAATCCCTGCTGCATTATTCATTGGCTGGGAGCAGCCTGTGGGAAGTATATCCTCAGTGCAGATGCAGTAATGGATTTCAGATCATAGCAGCCAGGGCTATTGGTCTGTTTTTTTCCCTGAAGTCAGAAATCTGAAAGATGCATTCTTATAATTTCCACTCTCCACCCATTGGCTGCAGAGGTCTACTTTTCCACACAAGTTCAGGGCACAGCTACTCCATGGTTACTAAAGGGAGACAAAAGGGGAAGTTAATGATATAAACTGCGTCCACTCTCACTGCAGCTCATCTCTTCACTTCAGATGATACTCATTCTCTCTCTCATCTACTATCCATTTTTTCATCTTACATTGTTTGCCATGGCAACTCAGGCATTTCCACTTCATTGAGTATTGGCCATTGCTTTTCCCAGGCTTCTAAGAACTGTTCCAGCAGCAATTTTCCCCATCCCTGGGGTCCTTGATAGGGTGTTAAATTCTGTGTTCTGAGAAAGTACCCCCCCACGTTGGGGAATTCTTATCAATTTTCCATTCCAGCTCCTGTGTTCAAGCATCCTCAAAATCCAATCCTAGGAGTGCTGCCCTATTTTTGCTGGCACATATTGTCTAATTCTTGCAACTCTTTAGGTGTATAGTCTCCTACCTTATCAGGTTCAGCATGTCCACATATGGATTGTGCCAAGATTTAACCCTAGTTATCAGCGTGGCAACCAGGATAGAGGGAGAGGCATATGTTCAGTATGTGTTGTATTGTGGGGAGAGGCCTCTGAGCATCTTATATTACAGCATAGCAGAAGTGCTGGCTCGGATTCAGGGGTTCTGCCATGTCAGCATCCTCAGGGGTATCTATCCAGATGTACCCATTCCATATTTCAGGATCCCAGATACTCTTAAGCAGGGCCCTGACTTTAGCAAAGCAGATATGCCATGGTGGTACATATATTAATAAATATCTCTAGAGCTCTGTGACTCTACTAATTAGCTCTCCCACCTGTCTGCTGTGTCTGCCTTAAAATGAAGAAGATAAGAACTTCTGTGAGCTATCAGAGAGGCTTTCTGGCTGTCACATTTAGCCGTTGCCTATAAATAGCACATGGTCTTTCATTAACCTTTTTCAGGGCATAAATTCAACTCAGTAGTAGTCAGCCAGTTCACTGTCTTAGTATTGCCCATCTATGCCACCACACCCCGCTTCCACTGCAGCGCGGTTCTAAGGAAAGGTCATTGGGAGACTTCAAGCCAAAGTTGTCCATCTGAAGAGTCTCATGTCACTCAGGAACGGGACTGCATTAGTATCCCTATTTCTAAATGATTAATCATTGCCTGGGAGCAGCTTGTGGAAAGTAGCCTTAACATAAAAACACAGTGATAAATTTCATAATGCAGCAACTGGGGCTATTAGTCAGTTACACTCCCTGTAACAGGAAATCTGAGAGGTATAGTCTGATAGATGTCACATGGGGGTCTATAAATAGAAGCAGGAGTGATGTCATGAAAAACAGAATGGGGAGCTCCAAGAATTGGTGCCTCCACGGAATCAACCATTAAGCAGGCAAAAACTGACAGAATGAACTTTTAAAAAATTAGATTTTAAAGAATATGATAAAACCTAGAGCAATCAGGGGAGTGCTTAATGAAGACAGAGGCTGCTAAATTTCGTAAGAAAGCATTGTGGCATTTTGCTTACCTGCCTACCATCCCCCATTGCCCAGTGTTATAGTGGCTGTGGATACAGTGGTCTTCATTTCTGGTGTGGTTTGTTGGTGCCAAAGAGCCATTACAGACTTTATTTTCAAAAACTGTGGTTTCCAGGGGCACTTGTTCAGAGATTTGGGGGGGGGGTTGTTTATTTTGGGTTTTGTTGTTGTTGTTGTTGTTGTTGTTTTTGGTCTCTCTTAGGCTGGAATCACATCCGTGGCATTGTCTATCCAAAGCATGTAAAGATATATAATACCCATAGCTGTCTCAGGCAAGGGATAGCAAGTGGGGAAAGCAGCAGACAGACCAAAAACCTGGGAAAGAGAAGGCTGAGGAGGAAGTTATTTGAGGGAGTAAGGGCCATGAGGGGCTACGGCATATACCAGGGAATCAAGGGTACAACACACATGCCCAGAGTGGACACATGCTCCCAAAAGACATGAGAGGACCCAGGCTTAAACCTCTGGGGGACGTTTGAGGTTTACACAAGCAAGAAGGGAAAGCTAAGTTAGAATTGTAGGCAGCCTGGCTAAGCAGTAATGGAGTGTATGCCAAGACTGGGAAATTTTTGTGTTGTGTTTTATTTTGCTTCAGGATTTAAAGATACTTCTGCCAGGTCACTGGCTAATCACTGAGGTAATAAAACAAGTGACTTTAATAACCACCTATGACAAGAAATATAGGCTTTGCAAAAATATGTTGTGAAAATTACTAAACAAACAGATGACAGCCCTCAACAGCAACAATAGGAAACCCTGGAGAGGAGAAGAATCTTATTTCCAGAGTTATCACATTATAATATTCAAATGTCAATAAAAATTAAAAGCAGGAAAGTATGGCCCATTCAATAAAAACAAAATAGAAGTGTCCCTGGGGAAGCCCAGACATTGTACTTACTAGACAAAGACTTTATTTTTTTCTAATTTGTACAAATATATGGGGTACAGGGGAAATTTTGTTACATGTGTGTAATGCATAGTAATCAAGTCAGGGTATGTAGGGTGTCCATCACCTGAGTACAATATTTTACGTATAGTCATCCTATTCTACTAAACATTGAATTTAGTCCCTCTGTCTTACTATATATTTGTACCCTTTAACCCACTTCTCTTCATCCTCCCACTCACCCTTCCCAGTCTCTGTTATCTATCTTTCCATTCCCTATTTCCATGTGATCAAATTTTTTAGCCCCTGCATATGAGTAAGAACATGTGATATTTGTCTTTTTGTGTCTGGCCTATTTCACTTAAAATAATGACCTCCAGTTCCAGCCATGTTGCTGCAAATGACATGATTTAATTATTTTTTATAGCTCAATAGTATTCCATTATATATACACACTACATTTTCTTTATCCATTCATCCATTGATGGACCGTTAGGTTGATTCCATATCTTTGCTATTGTGAATGGTGTTGCAATAAACATGCAAGTGCAGGTACCTCTTTGATATATTGATTTCTTTTCCTTTGGGTAGATGCCTAGTAGTGGGATTGCTGGATCGAATGGTCATTGTATATTTGGTTTTTTGATAAATTTCCATACTGTTTTCTATACTAGTTGTACTAGTTTACATTCCCACCAACGGTCTGCAACCTTACCAACATCTGTCACTTTTTGTCTTTTTAGTAATAACCATTTTTACTAGGGTAAGATGATATCTCATTGTGGTTTTGATTTGCCTTTCTCTGATAATTAGTGATGTTGAGCATTTTTTCATATACCTATTGGATGTTTGTGTCTTCTTTTGAGAAATGTCTATTCATGTCCTTTGCCCACTTTTTAATGGGATTGTTTTTTGTCCTGTTGAGTTGTTTGAGTTCCTTGTATATTCTGTATATTAGTCCCCTGTTGGATGAAGAGTTTGCAGATATTTTCTTCCATTCTTCAGGTTATCTCTTCACTCTGTTGACTATTTCTTTTACTGTACCAAAGCTTTTTAGTTTAATGTAGTCCTATTTGTCTATTTTTATTTTTGTTGCCTGGGCTTTTGAGTTCTTATTTATAGAATCTTTGCCTAAATAATGTCCAGGAGAGTTTGCCCTAGGGTTTCTTCTAGTATATTTATAGTTTTGGGTTTTATGTTTAAGTCTTTAATCCATTTTGAGTTGATATTTGTATATGGTGAGGGAGGGGTCCAGTTTCATTCTTCAACATATGGCTATCCAATTTTCCCAGCACAATTTCTTGAAGAGGGTGTCTTTTCCCCAGTGTAAGTTCTTGTCGGCTTTGTCAAAGATCAGTTGGCTGTATATACGTGGCTTCATTTATGGGTTGTCTATTCTGTTCCATTGGTCTGTGTGTTTATTTTTATACCAGTACCATTTTTTTTGGTTACTATAACCTTGTAATATACTTTGAAGTCAAGTGATGTCACACCTCCAGCTTTACTCTTTTTGCTCAGGATCAGTGTGGCTATTTGGGCTCTTTCTTGGTTCCATATGAATTTCAGGATTTTTTTTCCTAATTCTGTGAAAAACAAAGTTGGTATTTTGATAGGGATTACACTGAATCTATAGATTGCTTTGCGTAGTTATGGTCATATTAACAATAGTGATTTTTCCCATCCATGAGCCTGGAGTGTTTTACCATTTGTTTGTATTCTCTTTGATTTCTTTCATCAATGTTTTGTAGTTGTCCTTGTAGAGACCTTTCACCTCCTTGGTTAAATATATTCCTAGGGGTTATTTTTTACAGCAATTGTAAATGGGATTTAGTTCTTGATTTGGTTCTCAGTTTGGTCATTATTGGTGTATAGAAATGCTACTGATTTTGATACGTTGATTTTCATAACCTGAGAGTTTACTGAATTCGTTTATCAATTCTAGGAGTCTTTTGGAGAAGACTTAAGGGTTTTCTAGGTGAAAGATTATTTCATCAACAAACAGATAATTTGACTTCTTCTTTTCTGATCTATATGCCCTTTATTTCTTTTTCTTACCTGATTACTCTGCCTAGGATTTCAAGTACTATGTTGAATAGAAGTGGTGAAAGTGGGCATCCTTGTCTTGTTCCAGTTCTTAGGAGGAATGCTTTCAACTTTTCTCCATTCAGTATGATGTCCCCTGTGGCTTTGTGATTTTTATATATATAAAATAACTTTTATTATTTTGAAGTATGTTCCTTCTATGCCCAGTTTGTTGAGGGCTTTTATCATGAAGGGATGCTAAAATTTATTGAATGCCTTTTCTGCATCTATTGAAATGATCATATGTTTTTTGTTTTTAATTCTACTTATGTGGTGGTTCACATTTATTGATTTGCATGTGTGTTGAACCATACTTGGAACCCACTTATTCTATAATTATATTCTAGGTGTATTATCTTTTTCATTTGCTATTGGATTTAGTTTGCTAGTATTTTGTTGAGGATTTTTGCATCTGTGTTCATCAGGAATATTGGTCTGTAGTTTTCTTTTTTTGTTGCATCCTTTCCTGGCTTCAGTATCAGGATGATACTGGCTTCACAGAATGAGTTAAGGAGGATTCCCTCCTTCCTAATGTTTCAGAGCAGTTTCTGTAGGGTTGGTACCAGTTCTTTGTATGTCTGGTAGAATTTGGTTATGAATCTGTCTGTTCCTGGGCTTTTTTGTCTTTGACAGATTTTTTTTTGTTACTGATTCAATCTCACTAGTCCTTATTAGTCTGTCCAGGATTTCTACTTCTTGCTGATTCAAGCTGGAGAAGTAGTATGTTTCTTCCAGAATTTATCCATTTCTTCTACATTTTCTAGTTTTTATGCTTACAGGTGTTCATAGTATTTCTGGATGATTTTTTGTATTTCTGTTATGTCTCTTTTTTCTTTTTTGATTAAGCTTATTTGAATCATATCTCTTCTTTTCTTGGTTCATCTAGCTAGCGGTTTATCAATTTTGTTTGTCTTTCCAAAGAACCAACTTTTCATTTCATTGATCGTTTGTATTGTTTTTTTTTGTCTTTATTTCATTTAGTTCTGCTCTGATCTTTATTTCTTTTATTCTGATAGCTTTGAGTTTGGTTTGTTCTTGTTTTTCTAGTTCCTGAGGTGTGACTTGAGGTTGTTAATTTATGATCTTTCAATCTTTTTGATGTAGGCATTTAATGCTATTATATAAACTTCCCTCAGCACAGCTTTTGCTGAATCCCAGAGGTTTTGATATGTTGTGTCACTATTTTCATTTGTTTCCCTCTTCATTTTGCCATTGACCTAAAGATCATTTAGGAGCAGGTTGTGTAATTTCCACGTATTAGTATAGTTTTGAGAGTTTCTCTTGGAATTGATTTCTAACTTTATTCCACTGTGGTCTGAGAAAATACTTGCTATGATTTTGATTATTTTTTAATTATTTTTTTTACTGTTGACTTAAAATCTGTTTTATCTGATATAAGTATCCTGCTCACTTTTGTTTTGATTTGCATGGAGTATCTTTTTCCACCCCTTTACCTTGAGTCTCTAAAAGTCTTTATCAGTTAAGTCTCTTGTAGGCAGCATATTATGTTTGAGTTCCTTTTTTTTTCAACTCTATTTCACCAATCTGTATCTTTTTAAGTGGGGCATTTAGTCCACTTACTTTCTAAGTCTCAAGTTGGTATGTGAGGTTCTGTTCCTGTCATAATGTTGTTACCTAATTGCTTTCTATTCTCAATTGTGTACTTGTTTTATAAGACCTGTTTGTTTTACAGTTTCATGTGTTTTTATGATGGTGAGTATTGACCTTTTATTTCCATATTTAGAACTACATTGACTATTTCTTGAAGGGCCGGTCTAGTGGTGATGAATTCCCTTAGCCACTCTGTGAAGGGATAGGGTTGGGCCCTGTACTCCATGCATGCCTGAGCACATTGGGCACAAGTCCCTGGGGGGGGTGCAGCCAACCCTAAAGGCCCTGGAATGGCCATCCCCTGGTGCACCCATGCCAATCCCCTGCAGGAACAGCTGTGGCTGCATCCACAGCAGTGGGAAGAGGGGAGAAGTCCTATCTCCATGTCCGTTTCCAGGTACCAGTGCTGCCTGGTCACTGGGGAAGAACTACTATCCTCCCCTGCAGAGCCCAGCCATGCACCTGTGTCTCCACTGCAGGGGTCTTAGACACCCACAGTTAATAAGCAGGGAACTTTTGATGGAAGGATAGCACACACTCTGGTCTTTGTCCCAAGGGGCACCTCAGTGTGCCACACTCTCCTCTCCTCTCTAGTGGCAGCCTGTTCTAAGTGTTAGAACTCTGGGAATCCTGCAGTTCTCCTGAATCCTTCCAGTCCCCTGTGGCTGCTACAGTCCAAGTAGAAGCTGGGGAATATTTGTGGGGGATCCAGCAATGCGGGGACACACAGGCTGAGATTCCCTGGGCAGGGCAGCTGCAAACACTGCTGCTCTGTGTAGGGAGGGGAATGGGCCACACCCTTCATGTAAAAACAGGTGCAGTGGGCACACTATCAGTGGGGGTGCAGCCACCCCTAAAAGCCCTGGACTGCCATCCCCCAGTGTACCCACACCAACCCCATCCCCCACCAAGGGAGCCGCTGCAGCTGTGTCCATTGCAGTGGGCAGACAGGGAAAGGAGAAGTCTCTTTCCATGTCCATTCTTGGCCACTGGGGTGGAACCACTCTCCTCACCTACAAGACTAAGTGCCACATGTATATCTCTGCTGGAAGGGGTGTAGATACCTTCAGCTCATAAGCAGGGGGCTCTCAGGGGGAGGGAGGGCACATGCTCTGGTTTTTTTTTTTTATCACAAGGGGTGCTTTGGCACGCTGTATTCTCCCTTCCCCTAGGGGCAGCCTTCCTTGAGGATTAGAACCCCCAGAATCCCACAGCTCCGCTGGGTCCCATAAGGCCTTTGTGGTTATCACAGTCCAAGCAGGTGCTGGGGAATATTTGTGGGGGGTCCAGTGATGCAGAGATTGAAGGGCTGAGGTTCCTGGGCAGGACAGAGGCCCACAATGGGTGCACAGGGAGTATGGCACCTGCTGCCTCGGCTCATCTCTAAGGGGAGGACAGGCGACCCTGTGCAGGCTGGCAGCCATGTCTTCTGCCCTCAAGAAGTTCCCAAATCACTGTCCACAGCCGTGCTTGGGTTTGTAAGGGCCGAGGGGCTCTTCAGGAGTTATGAGACTAGCAGTCTGCTGCAGAGGTGAAAGCTAACAGAAATATGCCAGACATAGACAAATATTGCATGATCTCACTCTTATGTGGAATCTAAAAAAAGGTCAAACTCACAGAATAAAAGGTAGTTACCGGGGGATGGGGGAAAAGGGAGATGTTGGTCAAAGTGTACCAAAAAAATTAAACCAACATTTAAAAATTTGGAGATTTCACATAAAAATTTTTAAAAACAAAAAGGTCTTTCAAGGAGACAGCAATAATGAAAAAAGAAATTGAGAAACACTGATACAGAACTGGCAGAAGAATAAAATTCACAGCACCAACCTCATCTACAAGGCAAATTAGGAAGTTTTGTGAAGATTAGTCCATCTCCAATTCATAGCAGAATTACATAGGAAAAAATTCAAATACTTCCAAAGTTCTAATGTCATCGGTATCATTCACCTACGTTGCAGTGTAATTAATAAAAGCAATTTCCTTGCAGAAAAAAAGGTGTGGTATTTACATACAATGGAATATCATTCAGCCTTATAAAAAGAAGGAAATTTTCCCATTTACAACAACGTGGATGAACCTGGTGGACATTATGCTAAGTAAAATAAGCCAGATATAGAAGGACAACTACTACTTATTCTACTTCTATGAGGAATCCAAAGTAGTCAAACTCATAGAAGCAGCATGAAGTAGAATGGTTGTTGCCAGGGCCAGGGTGAGGAGAAACAAGAGGTGTTGGGCAAAAAGTATAAAGTTTCAGCTATGCAAATGAATAAGTCCTTATACTGTATTGTGAACTTCCAAATTTGCTAAGAGGGTAGATCTTATGTTAAGTGTTCTAATCATAAAAATTAAAAAATAAGGTGGGAGGAAATTTTTGTAAGTGAGGGATATGTTTATGGCATTGAGTGGGGTAATGGTTTCATTGGTATATACTTATCTCCAAACAGCAAGTTGTATACATTAAATATGTACAGCTTTTTGTATGTTAATAATACCTCAATAAAGTGATATTTTAAAAGTGGACAGTAAGTTAATCATTATACATTTATTAAGTTTATAAAAATGTAAATGTTCCTAAATACAAAAAGAAATATAAAAACAATTTTTTAAAAAGCACAGAGAAGTTGCTGCATGTTAAAAAATACAAAGTAATCAGGGATTGTTATATACTGTATAACTAACAAGACAGAATTAGACCATAGATCATTAAACAGAATAAAGAAAGTCACTCTACAATGCTATGGGCTACCTTTCATAATGATATAATAAAAGTTATGTACATCTGTATCAAATAACATAAAACGAATCTTCATAAAGCAGAAATTATTAGAGACGTAAGAAGAAACAGACAAAAGCAAACCAGTAATAAATTTACACACAACACTTTCAGTTTAACACTGGTCAAATGGACAAAAAACAAAATCAAAATAAGGAAAATAACAACTGTTAAGGAAGTCTATGGAGATATACACACACACACACAAATATATATATAAATTTATACTCTGATAATAGAGACATACTTGATTGATAAACATCAATTACATGGAGATGGTGGTCATCTATGACTTCTTTTTGTTTCCATCATTTGCTGAGACAGCAGTGCTAAAAGCAACTGTAATTGTTTTCCTTAAATCTGTTACTTTTTGCTTCATATATTTAAAACATTCACACTCATAATCATTATGTCTTCCTAATGAATTGACTTTTTTATTACTATGAAACATCTCTCCTGAGATACAGTCCTTTGTTTTTAAGTCTATTTTATCTGATAATTATACCATTCTAGCCTTCTTATACTTACTCTTTTCCATTTATGCACTTTTAAACTGTTTGTATATTTACAGTGGATTTCTTACTAACGGCATATACTTGAGTCTTGCTCTTTTATCCCTTGTGACAACCTTTGTCTTTTGATTAGAGTGTTTAGTCCATTAACATTTAATATAATTATTGATATGGTTGGAATTCACTCTACCATTTTTTTGTTTTCTGTTTGTCCATTCTAATGTTTGTTTCTCTGTTCGTCCTTTTCTGCTTTCTTTTGGATTATTTGAGTATTT
The DNA here is from genome assembly GCF_041146395.1 of Eulemur rufifrons. NCBI lineage: Eukaryota > Metazoa > Chordata > Mammalia > Primates > Lemuridae > Eulemur > Eulemur rufifrons. Next base: position 66,302,772 of record NC_091001.1, read on the forward strand.
ATCAGAATGTTAATTTATCTATTTGCTTTTTTAGTTATACCTATTTACATTATTGTTTTTAGTGGTTGCTCTAGGTGTTACATTATTTATCCTTAATTTTCCACAGTCCACTTAGAATTAACGTAGTACCGTTTCATGTAGAAAGTAGAAATCTTGCAACTGAATTTACCCATCCTACCCCATACTTTATGCTGTAGTTGCCATATATGTTACCTACGTATGTTATAACCCTCACAAACCAATGCTATAATTTTTGCTCTAAATAGACAAATGCATATTAAATAAAAGTAGTGGAGTTCTTTATATTTACTGAGATATTTACCATTTCTGTTACTTTTCATTCATTCTTGAAGACTTGAGTTTGCACCTAGCATTTATTTTAGCCTAGAGAGCTTCCATTAGTCTTTCTTATAGAAGTTCTTCTATTGAAGGTCTGTTGAATGTTCATTTTTTTAAAATATCTGAAAGATATATATTTTGCTCTTATTGTTGAAAGTTCCACTGTTAATGTCATAGAGGGTTGATGCTTATTTTCCACCTATAATTTGAAGATATTTTCTCACTATCTTCTACCTATCATGTTGCCATTGTCTAGTGTTAGTCTCTGGTGGTTTTTAAGATCTTTCCTTCTTGTTGAGTTCTGCATTTCCATTACAAATGTGCATAGTTATAAATTCCTTTTTATTCTGCTTGATATAGTTTCTCTTGTGTCTATTGATTTATATCATTTATCAGCTCTAGAAATTCTCAGCCATTAACTTAATTCCCTGAGTAGACACGTTAAACTTTCTCATGTTCTCTGTATTCCTGAACCTCTCTTTATATTTTTAATCTCATTTCTCTCTTTGCAACATTCAGTTTAATTCCTCACTTATACATCACTTACGTGCTTTTAGTTCCTAATTCTGTCTCCAGTAGCGTCAAGTTATTTAAGTTTAGTAATTGACATTTCTAAAAGTTCTATTTTATTCTTTAAAAAATGGACCCAGTAATTTTTTTATTATATTACATTACATGCTTATTTTCATGATTCAATCATTTATTTCTTTAAATATTTTATACTGAATTATTTTATATTCCAACTTTTATAACTCAATTATCTGATATCCATGGAGATTTAAATTTATTTATTTTTCTAATTTTCAGTGATAGTGGCTTGTTTTCTTGTGTTTTTGACAATCTTTGATTGTGAACTCATATTTGTTTGATCTTAATTTGTTATAATTCTTGAGGGCCTTCTGTGAGAAGGGCTTTAATCCAGACATGAATTCTTTTTATTGTTTCCACCAAAGTTAGGGGCACTACTAACCTGGGTCTTTGTTAGCTCTTGACTTAATCAGAAGTCTTGGGGTTGGTGCCTGTACCTACCTTCATCAGAAATCTTGAGCTTACCACCTTTACCTTGAGACTTACTCAGGGCTTACTCTCCTGAGGGTGGTGGTCCTCTAAGTAGTTCTGCTTCACCCCCACCTCCTTATTTGTTGTCTGCTCATTGATCCTAATTCTGGTTTCTATCAAGGGATTTTGGTTGGTTGAGGATATGATACCACTGGGTATTTTCTTTTTAGAGTCCTATGATGTAGTTTAAAGTATATTTTATAAGCAATCTAGTTGGAGTTCCTTTTACTCTTTCTGGTTCACTATGCTGCCAGATGCCAATGCCACTTCTTTCATTTTTACAACCTACCATCTATCATCTATCGTTACCTCTCATGTAGAAAGAAGAGCACAGCCTAAATTATCCCCCTTAATTTGACTCTCTGTGATTTCAGTTGGTCCTATATGGTTGTCCTATATGGACATGATAGACATGTTAACTTTGGGGTGCCTGAAAATAAGAGTCTGGAGCTTGGTAGAGAGATGGATCCTAGAGATGTAGATTTGTGAGTCATTGATATAATTGATTATCAATGCCATAGGAGTGATAAGGTTATTGAGGAGATTGGAGGGAATGAGTACAAATAATATAGGACCATAGAATACCAATTTCATAGGGAGGCAGAGAAAAATTAATTAGCCAAGAAGACTAAGAAGATGCAATCTAAGAATTGAGAAAACAAAAAATGAAGGAAAGACAAGGAAGGAGAAGGTTTCAAGGAGGGGCAGTTTATAGGATTAGATGTGGCCAAAAGGGCACACAAGATGAGAATTTAACTTTAAGGTTGATCATTAGAAGATGGCTGATTACTATTGCCAGAATAGTTATGATGGAGTGGGGACAAATGCAATTGCAGTAAATGCATGAACAAGTAGTACAACTTGCTAATCATCTGACCTCTTCCTCAGTGTATCCCACCTCCACTGAATATATAATGAATCAGTAAGCTTCCTTCACTTTTCATCCACAAAAATAAACACAGTTGCCTTATGACTTCTGTAGCTGAGAGGGATTCAGGCAAATACTGAAGGTACTAGTAAGAAGGGGCAAGGAAGAGATGGGTTAATAGTCATCAAACATAATATGGAATTTGTGCAAGTATTTCAAATTCTGAACCTAACAGCTCATATACATTAACAAGCCTTGTTTTGTTAGGATTTTAATTATTTTAGCTATTTCACTAATATATGTAATCTATTAATAATATCCTATACTTCTGTTATTTTTTAATTTGAAACCTCATTATATCTCTACCACCATATTTTACAATATTAAATAGAGAATGGAAAATAATTTTGTTATGTATCTGCTTGTTTCTAGAGAGAAAAACTGACCGTTAGATCTATACTTAGAACTCAGATAAAATAAAGATCACCTTTCATTCCAAAAACCTGTGTTAAGTATATCTTCATGACATGCTATTCTCTTATGATCTTAAACTTTCTATAAAGGTAATTGATTTAAACTGCAGCTTGTTCTGATGTATCTTAGCCTACAATTAAACTTTCACGAAAAAATTGTCAAAATAATACTTCAGGAAAAAGGATATGATTATGAAAGAGTAGAAAAGTGATGTTTTTACAGAAATTTGAAAATCATTTATATTGTCATTTTACAACTGCCTGGACTGTGTTTTTTTTTCAAAACTCACAAATATGAAACTTTTATAATAATGCAACATTTGACTTCTCAAATTTTACCTAAGAAACAAAAAAGGATATCTATTAATTTGGTTTATTAATCATCTTATCCTGCTATAGTCTCCATATTTATTGTCATACTTTTCTAAAACACAATAAAGTGAAAATTATGAGAAACATATTTTAAAAGCTATCATTTCCCCATATTCAGCAGTGTCTACTTGGGGTTATGCTTATTCTTGAAACTTATACTTAAGGCCTCCACAGGCTCTGTGCCTCAGCTCCTCCTAAGTACATCACATTTCATATATGGAAGATCCTAGCAGGCCAAATCCCTTGTTTGAAAATATTTTTCCCATCAGAAAAATAAAAACAATATCATATAAATACATTAAACAGACAGCTCTATCCTTTTATATAGTTTTGTTCACAACTAACAGACATTTCTTTTCTTCCTTATAGGTACCAGAGATTTGAAAAGGCATTTCTCTTAGCTGTTGACATTGGTGCTCGTGACCTGTTTATGGTGAGTCATTTCCAGAGATGATTTTGTGCCTTCAGTTCTAAGGCTGAGTAAGTTGTCAGCTTTTGTGACCATTAAAAAGGATTAGTGTCATTTGCAGCCTTAGACACATGGTGGGAAAGCATTATTCCATCTTGGCTTTCAGCTTTGCCTTCGTGAAACTGGTCAATAGCCATCTAGTATCCTTTGACTTGTTGACATTTTCCTTGCCAGGGCCCAAAGGATCTTTATGTTTTCTAAGAATTTATAATTCTTGAACTTTTTTCCTCACGTACCTTGATGTGTAGGTATGACACCTTTCTATCTAATAAGCTTAAATGTCTCTCTAATCTATTCTCTGTATGGCTACAGAAGCCAGAACATAGGGCAAAATATGTCCCACAGATTCTGAATGTGCTCAGTTTGTCCCTTGGATTTTAGTGAGCAGTAACAAATCATGAATGTTCTCACATATATTTTTTTTTAATGTATGTTTGTATGTATTTATTTAGAGACAGGGTCTTGCTTTGTCACCTGGCCTAGAGTGCAGTGGCATGATCAGAGCTCCCTGTAACCTTGAACTCCTGGGCTCAAGTGATCTTCCCACCTCAGCCTCCCAAGTAGTTGGGACTACAGGTGTGTGCCACTATGTCCAGCTAATTTTTTAGTTTTTTGTAGAGATGGGGTCTCCTTGTGTTGCCCAGGCTGGTCTTGAACTCCTGGCCTCAAGTGATCCTCTTGCCTCAGCCTCCCAAATCACATGTATATTTTTATTTTTAATTTTTTTTATTTCAAAATATTAAGGGGGTACAAATGTTTTTATTACATGGATAGCTTTTGTAATGCTTCAGTCAGGGCGATTAGTGTGCCCATCACCTGAACAGTGTTCATTGTACCTATTAGGTAGGTTTTTTCCCCCTCCCCTTCTACCCCCTCCTCCCCTCCATTCTTGATTTCCAGTGACTTTTACTTCCCTCTGTGCCCAGGTGTGCACATCAGTTCCAACTTATTAGAGAGTAAAGGTGGTGTTTGTTTTTCCATTCTTGAGATACTTCACTTAGGATAATGGTCTCCAGTTCCATCCCAAATCACATGTATTTTAAAGTAATCACAGCACAAAGTGGATCCAAGAGGCTAAATTCATGGACATTCTAGTCTTACCACTTATTAGCTTCAGAACAATAAAATTTATCAATTCCTTAAATATCCTTGTGCTTGTATCAGGTTCTTGTTTTATAAGATCTTGTACCATAATGCCACAATGAGGTCAGATGAATAAAGGTAGGGTCCATTTCTGGTTTCCCAGCATATTCAGTTAAACAAGCTGAATATGCTGGGAAACCAGGGCATTCAGAAATCCTGAACAATAGAAATCCAGAAACAATAAAGCAAAATCTTCTCAAATGCAAGAAAAACTTTTAAAAGGGTCTTTTACCTAAATCTCTTACACTATGAAGACATTTGTAGTTTAAATTAAGCTTTGATGTTTGAGATGTTATTATGGATTCATCACATTAAGTTACTTGTCTTTGGATTGATATCTTTTGAGTTTGATATTTAAATTATAAATATACATCATTCAATTAAATTATGCTTTCATTGATCATGAAAAATCTTTCCAGTTACTTTCAAAAGTATAAACATTCTGTTGTTTGTCATCTGTATTTTGTTATGTCTAACAGGCATATTAGTTTTGTGTTTTGTTTTTGTTTTTGTTCTTTTGATACAGAGTCTAACTGTGTCACCTGAGCTAGAGTGCTGTGACATCAGCATGGGTCACAGCAACCTCAAACTCCTGGGCTCAGCAATCCTCCAGCCTCAGCCTCCCATGTAGCTGGGACTACAGGCACACGCCACGATGCCTGGCTAATTTTTCTGTTTTTAATAGAGATAGGGTCTCGCTCTTAGGCTGGTCTCAAACTCTTGAGCGCAAGAGATATTCCCGCCTTGGCCTCCTAGAGTGCTAGGATTACAGGCATGAGCCACCACACCCAGATCATATTAGTATGTTGAGGGAAGGTTTGATTATTTTCATCAAAATCTATACGTGCAGCCATCACAATGTCAGAACTTTAATTACAACACTTTTTAGATTTTATTACCCCATTGACTTTCCCTCTTTATCTCCTCTTCCTCATCTCTGCCACTTACTAACTCCAATAAAGGTAGATTTTTCTTCATATTTTCTTATTTTTTATGTCTATAGGCCAGATCTTTTTTCTAAGCAAGATAAGAACTAAAGAGATGAGTATTTAAATGGGCAAAATTTCTCTCTCAAGATATTAATGTTGTGTTGTTCTGTAATTTCCACTGCTTTGGTTATTAAGTAACAAACATTAAAGCCACCTTCTAAACTTTTTTCAAATATATCTATTTTAGCTTTTAGTCTCTGTTTAGTCAGTAACAATATAAAGAAAGCCTCTGTGTTAGTTCAAATCTCCTTAATCCGAATAGCCTTTCTACTGATAGGCTAACCCTAACCCATGAGGATTTTTACATATAAAAGACAAAACGTAAAATAAGGTAAGGAGAAAAGAAGTATTGCTTTCCTTTTTAATTGCAAAAGTAAACAGTCATTTAGAATGCTGCATCCTTACTTTTTGTATATAACTTCACTTTTAGCCCAAGGTCTGCTTTATGGAAGTATACAATATTGAGTGCATTAAGGCTTCAGAGCTCTATTTAAGTTGATGAACCTCACATATACATTTTAGGCTCCATGTTGAAATTATCTAAAAGAATTTATCATGTTCTCTAATAGATTGATTCTTTTTTGTTCGTTTGTTTTTTATTAGAGACAGGGTCTCACTCTGCTGCCCAGTCTAGAATGCAAATGGCAGGATCGTAGCTAAAACATACTCAGGCTGGTCTCGAACTCTAGGGCTCAGGCGATCCTCCTGCCTCAGCTTCCTGAATAGCCAAGACTACAGGTGAACACCATCACACTCGGCTAATTTTTAAACTTTTTTTTAGAGAGAGGGTCTTGGTCTTGCTATGTTGCCCAGGCTGGTCTCAAACTCTTAGCCCCAAGCTATCCTCCTCCCTCAGGCTCACAAAGTTCTGGGATTGCAGGCATGAGCCACCACACCTGGCCTGATTCTTATTATTTAAATTTCATCTACCTAGAGGTCTGTAGTCTATATACCAAGAAATGTTACTTCTTTTGAAATTAAAAGTTTATAAAATAAACAAGATTATCACTACTTATAAATGATTTTCTACCCCTAAGATATCCCTTCCTAAAAGACTGAAAATAATAGTATATGAGTCACAAAGGAGTCACAAAAAGGTTAACCTTAAAATAGTCCTTTTTTGCATTAGCATCTATGAGTGGTAAAGAGTTACATGATATACAATATGACAAGACAGCTGATATAGATGGAAAGCAGAGAGGTGAGAGTAGAGGGACCTTACACGCCATAAAAAGGAGTTAGAATTTATCTCAAATTCAATAAGAAACTGCTAAATTATTTTAAACAGAGGAGTGATATCATTGTTTTGAGCAGGAAATTTTTTCTGTAAAGGGCCTGGTAATAAATATTTTAGACTTTACAAGCCATATGGGCTTTGTTGCAGCTATTCAACTCAGCTATTGTAGAGCAAAAGCAGCCATAGGTAACACGTAAACAAGAAAGTTTGTCTGTATTCCAATTAAACTTCACTTATAGGTACTGAAATTTGAATATAAGTTTAATACTATTCTTGTGATTTTTTTTCAATAATGTAAAACTGTGAAAAAAAAAATCATTCTTAGCTTAGGTCAGATTTGGACAGCAGACCATAGTTTGCTGATTCCTTGTTTAGAATATGATCACATAGGCTGCAGCGTAGAGAATAAACTGAAAAGAGACGAGGCTCTCAGGTAGAAGTATAAAGTAAACAAAGAAGTGGGTCCTTTTAGGCCCATTTCATCAGGTATGGCACCTTCATATTGATATTTTTTTAATATTCAAACCCAGGTGATTCAATTCCAAGCTCTCTCAGTTATAACTATATGATTTTGTATAATTTACCTAACTCTGTTTGCCTCCATTTTATTACTTGTGAAGTGGTGGATAAATCACCAGTTCAAGTATCAAATAGAGTTAATATATATGAAGTAACCTGGTATATTGTAATGACTTAGTAACTAGAGTTTCTAGTCTGTATTTCATATTACTCAATTTCAAATCTTTTAGAAGTACTTTATATTATATATATTTTTCTCAGATTTTAATAATGCTGGAATTTAGATAACTATTGAGATTTGGGTGTTAAAAATGTTATCTCTACCTGAGAGCTTGAAACTGGAGGCAGCCTACTTTCAGAGTCTATACGATCAACCACTATGGCATATTGCCTAGAAATAGATTCATACGCATATATATGAATTTAGCATACAGTAAAGGTAGCATTTAAAATCACTGGGGAAAAATTTCAATGAATTGTGTTAGTCCAACATGCTCACCATTCACAGCATATGCTCTACAAAGGGTTAACGGACCTGATATACAAAATTGACAACCAATAAGAAGTAAAACATCCCAATAAAAAACTAGCAAAAGTGACAATGAAGCAAGTCACAAAATAAGAAATACAAATGACCAATAAACACACAGTCAAATATTCAGTCTCTTTCTCTGTTAGTGAAAGAATACTTTGGGCTAAGGTATCCAGAAACAGGAATCGTAAGCAGTTAGTGACCACGTACGATTGGTAAGCTTTTCTTGGTAGCCTTGTCAAAAATCATTTGACCTTGTATGGGAGGGTTTATTTGTGGACTTTCTAGTCTATTCCAGTGGTATATATGTCTGTCTTTGTGTCAGAATACACTGTTTAGTTTACAGTAGCTTTGAAGTAAGGTTTGAAATTAGGAAGTGTGAGTCTTCTAGCTTTGTTGTTTTTCAAGATTGTTTTGGGTGTCCAGGGTTCCTTGGGATTCCATATGAATCTTAGGATGGGTTTTCTATTTCTGCAAAAACAGTCATTGGAATTTTGATAGAATTGCATTGAATCTATTATTCATTTTGGATAGTATTTGGCATCCTAACAGTATTAAATCTTCCAATCCATGAACATGAGATGTCTTTCCATTTATTTATGTCTTCTTTAATTTCTTTCACCAAAGTTCTGTAGTTTTCTTTTCTTTTTTTTTTTTTATGTACTTTTTGTCCTTTATTCTGTTAATGTGGTGTATTTTATTAATTGACTTTTACATGTTAAAGCAACCATGAATTACTTGGGATAAATCCAATTTGTTCATGGCAAATAATCCTTTTTGTATGTTGCTGTATAGTACTTTGCTGAGAGTTTTTGAATATGTATTAGTTTGGTTTTTTTTCTTCTTATGATAGCTTTGTTTGGTATTGATATCAGAATAATATAGGCCTTATTGAATGAGTTGGGACATGTTCTTTCATCTTCTATTTTATAGAAGGTTTGCAAAGGTTCAGTGTCAATTCTTTGAATATTTGATAGAATTCATCAGTGAAGCCATCTAGGCCTGAATTCTTCTTTGGGGGGAGTACTTAAATTACTATTGTATCTGTTTATTTGTTTTAGGTTAATACAGATGCTCTAATTCTTCTTGAGTCAGATTTAGTAATTTGTGTCTTTCTGAAAATGTGTCAATCTATCTAGTTTGTTGACATACTGCTGTATACAGTATTCTCTTATGATTTATATATTTTTTATTTCTGTAGGTCAGTAATTGTGTCCCCTCTTTATTCCTGAATTTTATAATTTGAGTCTTCTCTCTTCATTTCTTGGTCAGTCTAGCTTAGTTTTTCAGTTTTGTTGACCTCTTCAATAAACCAATTTTTGGCTTTGTTGATTCTAATTTCTTCAATAAACCAATTTTTGGCTTTGTTGATTCTAATTTTTTATTCCCTTATATTTATTTATGCTCTAGTCTTCACTATTTTCTTTCTTTTGCATTCTTTGGTTTGAGTTTTCTCCAAATAAAGGATAGTTTGGATCTCTCCTTCCCTTATCTTGGCTCCCTTTCATTGAGGTTTTCTTCTAGGGAATTTTATGGGATTAGGACTATAAGTAGTATGTTGTGCTGGGCATCAGAAAGTTAGAGTCAAAGCAGTGCATTTTGCCTATCTAGGGCAGGGGCTTTCTGCAGGGAGCAGGGAGCAGGCATCACAACCTTGTCCTTCTTCCAATCCTGAAGAGCCCTGCTTGCCGCCACCTGTGAATGCCTTACAATGAACCAAGCATCATCCAAGTGGTCCCTGGCTTTGAAACTTAGAGATGTGTGTTGTGAAGCAATTGTGAGAGAGCCAGGGATAAAAAAAAAAAAACACAGCAGTTTTGAAACCGAAATGGAGAAAAAAGTTCATAAAGAGAACTCTGTTAAAAGTCATCAAATGTCTCCTGCTTAAGGTTGAAAAACTTACATTACACCAGAATACTATAATATTACAAATGAGTGCCAGCATTCATCCATTTCTCCTTTGTTATGTTTATGCCCAGGGATTTAATATTGGATCATTTTTCTTTTATTTATTTATTTTTTTTTTTTATTTATTTTTTTTCAATTTAATTTTACAGAATCAAAGAGTCTAACAGTATATCTTGTTAGATACAGTATGTCCTCATAATGTATACATTATTTCTTGTACAATGATATGAAATAATATGGGAAATATTCATGATAAATTATTAAGTGAACAGTGCAAGTTAAAAACAATAGTTTCATATTTTTTTCCCCACCCCCCCTTTCCCGAGTCAGCACCTTCAAGTGTTACCACTCCCCAAACGGTGTGCAATGCACTCATTGTGTAGGCATACCCCCATCCCCTCCCCCACCCCCCACCTCAGTCTGATGTCCAATTGATGTCATTCCCAGATTTGTGTTTAGGTGATGATCAGGGAAACCAATTTTCTGGTGAGTACATGTGATGCTTGTTTTTCCATTCTTGGGATACTTCACTTAATATAATGGGTTCCAACTCTCTCCAGGAGAACCATAGAGATGTCGTATCTTCATCATTCCTTATAGCTGAGTAATATTCCATGGTATACATATACCACAGTTTACTAATCCAATCATGTATTGATGGGCACTTGGGTTGTTTCCACATCTTTGCTATTGTGAATTGTGCTGCTATAAACATTTGGGTACACGTGCCTTTGTTACAGAATGACCTTTTTTCCTTTGGGTATATGCCCAGTAATGGGATTGCTGGGTCAAATGGCAGATCTACTTGAATCTGTTTAAGATACCTCCATAATGCTTTCCACAGGGGTTGCACTAGTTTGCTGTAGTTTTCATTGTACAAGTCTTTTACCTTTTTGGGCAAGTTAACTCCCAAGTATTTTATTCTTTCTGATGCTATTGTAAATAGAACTGTTTTCACAATTTTTTTTTCAGATTATTCATTGTTAGTATATAAAAATGCAACTGATTTTGTTTCTTGCTACTTTGCTGAATTCCTTTATTACTTCTAATAGATTTATTGTGCAATCTTTAGCATTTTCTATATGTAAGATCGTATCTGTCAACAGAGATAATTTTGCTTCTTTCCTTATAACTTTGATGCTCTTTAATTCTTATTTATTTATTTTTTGAGACAGGGTCTTGTTCTGTTTCCTAGGCTAGAGTGCCTGGCATCATCGTAGCTCACTGCAACCTCAAACTCTTGGGCTCAAGTGATTTCCCTGCCTCAGCCCCCTGAGTAGCTGGGACCTACAGGCATGTGCCACCACACCTAGCTAATTTTCTACTTTTTGTAAAGACAGGGTCTCTTGCTCCCGCTAGTCTCAAACTCCTGGCCTCAAGCAATCCTCCCACCTCAGCCTCCCAAAGTGCTACCCTTGAATTCTTTTTCTTGCTTAATTTCTCTGGCTAGAACTTCCAGTACTATGTTGAATAGATGTGGCAAAAGTTGACGTGCTCGCTTTGTTCCTAATCTTAGAGGAAAAGCTTTGAGTCTTTCACCATTGAGTATGATATTCACTATGAGTTGGCTTTTTATTAATCTTACGTTGAGTTTGTTTCCTTCTAGCCTAGTTTGTTGAGTGTTTTTTATCATGAAAGGGTGTTGAATTTTGTCAAATGGTTTTTCTATATAAATTGAGATGATTGTGTGGTTTTTTCCTCTTTCATTCTGTTCATGTGGCATATTACGTTGATCAATTACCATGTGATATTTTATTTTATTTTTAATTATTATGGTACATAACAGTTGTATATACTAAAAGGGCACTTGGGGAGTTTTAATATAGGCATAAATGTGTTATAATAAAATCAGAGTAGTTGGGGTATCCTTCACCTCAAGCATTGATCATTTCTTTGTCTTAGGAGCATGCCTATTCCACTCTTTAAAGTATACCCTAACTTATTTTTGACTATAGATAGTCACCTTGTTGTGCTGTCAAATATCATTTATTTTATCCATCTATCTAACTATATATTTGAACCCATTAACATCCCCACTTTATCTCTCCATCCTTGTTACCCTTCCCAGCCTCTGGTAACCATCATTTTACTTGTGTCTCGATGAGATCAATTGATTTAATGTTTAGCTCCTACATATGAGTGAGAACATGCAAGATTTGTCTTTCTGTGCTTAGATTATTTCACTTAACAATGTTCTCCAGTTCCATCCATGTTGTGTCAAATGGCAGCATTTCATTCTTTTTGTGGCTATATAATATTCCACTGTATATATCCATCCATCCATTGATAGAAACTTAAGCTGATTGCAAATTTTGGCTATTGTGCAGGCTAGTACAATAAACATGGGAGTGCAGTTAACTTTTAAATATAGTGATTTCCTTTTTTTGGGATTGCTAGGTCATGTGGTAGTTCTATTTTTAATTTTTTGAAGAAAAATTAAATGCATGCAGTGTTCATAGCTCTTACAGATTTATTCTATACCCCAGGCTACTTTCATCAGCCAGTGTTGGAGCTAGCTGGAACTTAGGTTTCTACCACTGAGATGGAGGACTCCCCTCTGTCCAGGGGTGGTATGGATGCTCCCTCCATGGATGCCTGCAAAATTCTGCCCTGTGTTGTGTTCCCCTGTGAAGGGATGGCCCTGAGATCCAGTGCAGAATCCCACAATCACTTCACTTTATTCTTTCTCCCCCAGGCACACAGATTCTCTCTCCACCTGGCACTTGTGTGTCCTTGTCAGGCTATGGAGTATGGTCGGTGTAGGCAATGTAAGACTCTCTTTCCTACCCTTTTCAGTGCCTTTTTCCTTGATAAAATGTTAAAACAGGGTACTGTGATCACTCACCTGGTTTTTGGTTCTTATAAAGGTGCTTTCTTGCATAGATAGTTCAATTGGTGTTTCTGTTGGGGGCCAATCACTGGAGGGTTCTATTCAACCATCTTGCTTCACTTCATCTCCAATTTTCCTATGTTGAACCATCCTTGGTATTCCAGGAATAAATCCCACTTGGTGGTGGTATGTAATCATTTTAATCTGCTGCTGAATTTGGTTTATTAAAAGTATTTTGTTGAGGATTTTTGCATTAATGTTAGTAAAGGATATTGGTTTGTAGTTTTCTTGTAACGCTTTTGTCTAACTTTGGTATTAGGGGTAATACTGGCCTTACAGAATAAGTTAGGGAGGGTTCCCTCCTATGTTTAAGAAGAGTTTGAAATGGATTGGTACTTTTTAAAAAGTAGAATTCATCCATGAAATTGTCAGATGCATGGCTTTTCTTTGTTAGGAGATATTTTATTACTGATTCAATCTCCTCATTATTTATAGGTCTATTTAGATTTTCTGTTTATTGCTTTGTGATTTATTCTTGGTGGGCTTTGTGTTTCTAGGAGTTTGTCCGTTTAATCTAGGTTATCCAATTTGTTGGCGTACAATTGTTCATAGTACTTTCTTGTCCTTTTTATTTCTGTAGAATCAGTACTGATGTCCCAACTCCCACTGATTTTAATGATTTGAGTCTTTTCTTCTTAGTTAATCTAGTTAAATATTTTGTTAATTTTGTTGATCTTTTGAAAGAACCAATTTTTTGTTTCACTGATTTTTCTCTACTATTTTTCTATTCTCTATTTTGTTTATCTCTGCTCTAATCTTTACTATTTTCTTACTTTTGCTGTTTTAGGGTAGAATTTGTCTTTTTCTAGTTCTATAAGTTATAAAGCTTGATTGCTGATTTGATGTCTTTGTTTTTTAATGCAAGTATTTATAACTATAAATCTCCTTATCATTGCTTTTGCTGTGTTCTATAAGATTTGGTATGTTTTCATTTTTATCTGTCTTTAAGTATTTTCTAGTTTCCCTTGTGATTTCTTCATTGATTCATTAGTTGTATGAGAGTGTGTTATTTAATTTCCACAATTTGTGGTTTTTTCAGTTTTACTTCTATTATTGATTTCTAACTTCATCCCATTGTGGTGAGATAATATAATTGGTATGATATCTATCTTTTTAAATTTATTGAGACTTAGTTTGTAGCCTAACATATCATCTATCCTGGAAAATGTCTTATGTATACTTGAGAGGAATGTGTACGGTGTTGTTGGGTAGAGTGTTTTGTATATGTTTGTTAGATCTACTTTATTTCTTATGTTGTTTAAGTCTTGTATTTTCTTACTCATCTTCTGTCTGGTTGTTGTAGCAATTATTGAGGGTGGGATATTGAAGTTTTCAATGATTATTGTAGACTATTTCTCCCTTCAATTCTGTCAGTTTTTGCTTCATATATTTTGATGATCTGTTATTAGGTGTATAAATGTTTATTATTGTTATATTTCCTTGCTATATTGAAACTTTTATTAATATACAATGTCCTTCTTTATGTCTTATAACATTTTTGATTTAAAGCCTGTTTTGTCTTCTATTAGTATAGCCCACCTGCCCTCTTTTGGTTATTATTTACATGGAATATCTTTATTCATCCTTTCCTTTGCAATCTATTTGTGTCTTTGGATCTAGAATAATTCTCTTATAGACAGCATATAGTTAAGTCATGTGTGTTTATCTATTCTGTTAATCTGTCTTTTGCCTGGAAGTTTAATCCACTTGCATTTAAAGTAACTGCTGATGAGGACTTCTGTTATTTGACCATTTGATTTCTATATGCCTTACAGCTTTTTTTTATGTTTAGTTGATTTTTTTAAAGATAGGGTGTCACTCTGTCACTCAGGCTGGAGTGCAGTGACATGACCATAGCTCACTGCAGCCTTAAACTCCTGGTCTCAAGTGAACTTCTTGCCTCAGCCTTGCAAGTAGCTGGGACTAGAGGTGTACAACACCATGTTGGCTAATTAAAAAAACATATATATTTTTTTTTTTTTTTTTTTTTTAGAAACAGGGTCTTGCTATGTTGCCCAGGCTCGTCTTAAACTCGTGGCCTCAAGGAATCCTCTTGCCTTCGCTTCCCAAAGCGCTGAGATTACAGACATGAGTCACTGTGCCTGGTCTAGTTGATTTTTTTATAGTGAAATGTTTAAATCCTTTTCTCCTTTCCTTTTGTGTATTAATATATATAGTTAATTTCTTTGTGGTCAGGATGGGTGTCATATTTAACACCATAAAGTTACAACACTCTAATTTGGATTTATACCAGCTTAATTTCTTTTTTCTTTTTTCTTTCAGCTTATTATGGGGGTACAAAAGTTCAGGTTATGTATATTGCCCATGCCCCACCCCATCCCCCCGAGTCAGAGCTTTAAGCGTGTCCATTCCCCAGACAGTGCACATTGCACTCATTAATCCTAAACAAAAATTCTGTTCCTTTACAGCTCTGTCCCCAGGACTTTTGGTTGCTGATGTTACAAAACTACCTCATTATACATTGTGTGTGCCAAAACATAAACTAATAATTCTTTTAAATGCATTAGTTTCTTGTGTAAGCAATAAAATGCAGGTTTACAAACCAAAATTATAACAATACTAGCTTTTTGAGTAATAATTTAAAAAATGTATTAGTCTCTTAAATCATGTAGATAAAAGTAAGCTCTGATGGAGCCACTGTACTCTAGCTGGAGTGACAGAGCAAGACCTTGTTCAAAAAAAAAAGTGGAAAACCATTGTTACAATAGTGCTAGCTTTTATAATTGTCATGTAGTCACTTTTATTGAGTTTTTTTTTTCTATATGTGGCTTTGAGTTACTGTCTAGTACCCTTTCATTTCACCCTATAGGACTCCTTTGCACATTTCTTGCAGGGCAGGTGTAGTGGTAATAAAGTCCCTCACCTTAGGTTTATCTGGGAATGTCTTAATTTCTCCTTCACTTTTTTTTTTTGAGACAGGGTCTCACTCTGTCACCCAGGATGGAGTGCAGTCAGTACAATCAAGCTCACTTTTCAGCCTTAAACTCCTGGACTCGAGCATCCTCCTACCTCAGCCACCCGAATGGTTGGGACTACAGGCATGCGCCACCATGCCTGGCAATTTTTTTTTTTTTTTTTTTTTGGCCCTGTCATCCAGGCTAGCATACAGTGGCATCATCCTAACTCACTGCAACCTCAAACTCCTGGGCTCAAGTGATCCTGCTGCCGCTGCCTCCCAAGTAGATGGGACTACACATGTGCACCATCAAACTTGACTAATTTTTCTACTTTTTGTAGAAACAGGGTTCCGCTTGCTCTGGCTGGTTTCAAAGTTTTGGTCTGAAGTGATCCTCCCACCTTGGCCTCAGATAGTGCTGGCATTACAGGCATAAGCCATGGAGACTGGCTGATTTTTTTTTTTTTTTTTTTTAAATTTTTTAGAGACATGGTCTTGCTTTGTTGCACAGGCTGGTTTTGAACTCTTGGGCTCAAGTGATCCTCATCCTTGGCTTCCCAAGGTGCTGGGATTACAGGCATATTTCTTTCACTTTTGAAGGACAGTTTTGCCAGATGCAGGGTTCTTGGTTGACAATTTTTTTTTTTTTTTTTTTTTGGCACTTGGAATATATCAGCCCAGTAGCTTCTGGCCTCCAAAGTTTTTGATTAAAAAAAAAAAAAATATGCTGAGAATCTCATTTAGGGTCCCTTGCATGGGATACCAAATAAGAAAAAATCACTTTTCTCTTGTTGCTTTCAAAATTCTGCTTGTCTTTTGATAGTTTGTTTATAATGCATCTCAGTCTGAGTTTGAGTTCATCTTACTTAGAGTTCATAGAGCTTCATGGATGTTTATGTCATCTTTCATCAGATTTGGGGAGTTTTCGGCCATTATTTGTTCAAATATTTTCTCTGGCTCTTTCTATCTCTTCTCCTTCTGGAACTACCACAGTGCATATGTTGATCAGCTTGATGGTGTCCCACAGGTCCCTTAGGGACTATTCACTTTTCTTCAACCTTTTTTTCTTTCAGTTCCTTAGGTTGATAATTGTTATTGTCCTATAGTCAGTTGCTTCTTGTTTCTGTCTGCTCAAATCTGCCTTTGAAACATTGTAGTGAATTTTTAATTTCCATTTTTGTACTTTTCAGCTCGAGAGTTCCTTTTTGGTTTGCTTTTAGGTTTTCTGTCTCCTTATGGATAATTCCATTTTGTTTATTCATATTTTTCTTGACTTTCTTCACATTTTCCATTAGTCTTTCGAGCATATTTAAGAAACTTTTTGTAAAGTCTTTGTCTAGTAGATCTGCCATTACGTCTTTTTTTTAAGGACAGTTTTTATTGATTTAGTTTTCCCCCTTTGAATTGGCCATACTTTTCCTGTTTCATCACACACCTTGTGATGTTTTTGCTATTGTTGGAAACTGGGCATTTGACTCTAATAATGTGGTAACTCTCAGAATCAGATTCTCCTCCTTACCCAGGGTGTGCTATTTTTTGTTCCTGTTCTAGGGTTTCTTTTTTTTTAATTATTGTTTTAGGCTGACTGTGGCCCAAGGGTCATACTGAGTTGTAAATTTAAGGTCTTCTCAGGCCCTTTCCAAACCCATATTTTTCTTTCACTTGGGATGTGTGACCACTTTCTAATTTTCCCCACATGTGCAGTTGCTTTTGAGTGTCCTAGTCTTTAATGTTTTGTTCCCAGGAGGAAAAAGAAAAATGAAGGGAAGAAAAAGGGTACAGCTCTTTAAATCTCCTGGAAATCGCTTCAGCCAAGGGCTTGCAACAATTAAGGAGGTGCAGCAACAATGGCCCCTTGCCTGTTTGCACCTTTGTAATCAGAAGTACGAATTCACAGTCAGAGCATAGATCCCCTATATGTGTAGGGCACCCAAAGTTTTGCCCACCCTTGTTCCAGCTAGCTGTGTGCAAGCCTCTCTGAAAGGTATACACAGTTGCCCACCACGGAGCTGAGATGAGTAGCTTTTACTGTGCTAAGGGCTGAAATTGACCAAAGTTAACTTAAGTTTACTATCCAAGCCTTTCCCTGGAAGCTATAAGCCTCAATAGACTCCAGAATTCCAAAATAATTATATCAGATGTGCCAGTGCAATTGTTATCTAGATTAGGAGGCAGATTCCTGGTTCTTCCTACTCTGCCATATTCCCACAATCCTCTCCTTCCTTTTAAAAATTATTTATTTCATTTTCCTCTTCTGTGGGCTTAGTTACATTTTTTTTCCTCTAATTTTTTTCTCTTTACTTCTGGCCTTTTAGTGGGTATTTTGTTGATATCATTGTTGGGGTTTTTTGGTCATTTGGTCTTTCTCATTCCTTATTTTTTTCAATTAAATATTGGAAATAACATTTGAAAAAATGTAATGATAATTTGAAACTGTGTTGTTTCCCTCTGGAAAAAAATTTACTTTTGCTTCTGGCAGGTAGTTAGGGTAAGGTTCATACCAGCATAATTTCTTCTAGGATTCAGTTTATTTGAATCTTCATTTCAGTCTGAGAGCTGGTTTATTTCCACTTTCTTTCAAGAGTATAGCCCCTCAGAAGTCCCAGTTGAAAGCCCTTCCTCCTCAGCATTCCCTAAGTATATCTTTGTACCCTTTGCCCAGTGAAGCTCTGTGCAGCTTCTCAACTTCTCAGTCACTACTTTCTGTTAAGTTTCACAGTCTTAGCCACCAATTATAAATTAGTAAATGCTTTGAAAGGGAAAAGCACCAGATGTCAGGCTTACTTCTCTACCTCTCTGGGCTTCATTTGTGTCTATTTTGTCTACTATCTCTCTCTCTCTCTTTTTTTTTTTTTTTTGGAAATG
Source organism: Eulemur rufifrons (assembly GCF_041146395.1). NCBI lineage: Eukaryota > Metazoa > Chordata > Mammalia > Primates > Lemuridae > Eulemur > Eulemur rufifrons. The sequence goes on from NC_091001.1 coordinate 66,321,352, forward strand.
GAGTTTCACTATGTTGCCCAGGCTTGTCTTGAACTCCTGGGCGTAAGTGATCCTCCTACCTCAGCCTCCTGAGTAGCTGGGATTACACGTGCACTACTGTACCTGGCTTGTCTAATATCTTGGTCTCTCAAATACCTCCTTGGTAGTTCTCCATGTCCTCAGGCAGAATTTTAAAAAAATATTTCATCCAGATTTCCTAGTTGTTCTCAGCAAGAGTATTGGTCTGTTAGAACCTTATCTGCCATAACTAGAAACAGACATTCTGTAGCATATTTTTGGAAGGTGAGTGAAGTGTTAAACTTGGCGCTAGCTGCTTTCCCATTCTCGATGTGCTATTGTGTCTGAACTATTAATCACAAAGAGCCTTGAATGTCACAGATTTCTACTTCTAAGCATGACATGCCATCAATTTTATACCCAAAATCAAATGAAATATAAAACGTTATATATACTAGAGTTTATCACTCAATTATAGTAAAAGCACTAGAGAGAAAACTGAGTTTTTTCAGATTTTAACTTATTTCCAAGGATGTAAAAAAAATTTTTTTAGCTCTTCAAGTTAAAGAATTGTTTTAATCCTATAAGATTAATAATGCAAGTCTTTCCTTCTAATAATATTGGAAGTATTATTAGTAGTAGAAGGTATTTACATTCATTGCCTGCTTAAGTTTACATGCATGCCTGTCTTGCTCGAGGACATGCTTTATGGTTATCAACAACAAAATCATTACATCTCACAAAATTAAAGAAGCTGACTTTTATTGATATCTGCTATATGCCAGGCAATATACTAGAGGCTTTACATAATTTTTATAATCCTAACCAGTACACCCATTTTATAGTTGATAAAACTGACTATAAGGAAAACTGAACAGTTATGATTCAAAACCAGTTGTGTTTGACTGTAAAACTTGTCATTTTCCATTATACCAAACTGCTTTCTTAAATAAACTACAGATTTGGAAGTTCCCTAAAGCTTTGTGATGTATGACTTATTGACCACCCATGAGTCCCAGAAAGCTATTGTTTTTCTTTTTTTTCTCTGAAATTCACAAAGATTTCAGTAAGACTGCTTATTGCTGAATGATATCTTATCTAGCTTAAATGATTTAAAGACCTTTAATTTATTAAGATGATTCATCCAAATTAAGCACTCCTAATATTAGTCCATATTAAAACCAAAAAAAGTCTATTGTGTGCAGTGACAATAAAAAGGAACACAAAATACTAGTGCCAGTTGCCCATTTCTCCATTTCCTCACTCCTGACTCCAGGGAAGAATGCTTTCACATGTTTAAGTATGCTTTTCTTTAAGATAGATGTGGCTTACACCAGAACATTATATTGATAAATCTTCTAGGACCATGAGTTTGCTCTTTGAGAACCAATCTCCATCTTGGGAAACACAAAGGACAGTTGAGTCTTAGGATGTTATGTGAACTAGAGAGATGTAACACATTTTAAAATGTCCATCCTCAAGCTTCTGTCCTTTAGAAAAGTATCTGCTTCTCATTGGTTCCCTATGAACTCAAGGTTGTTTTCTGCTAAGACCCAAGAAAAGAGTAGTGATAATACAATTAACATTGGCTCAACTGTTTTAAAATATTCCTGGTGAAGGAATGAGGATATTCCTCTTTCAGCTAATGGAAAATTTGGTTTCAGACTTGCCCTTCAACAGTAAACTGCTATAAAACTGGATAAAACACACGCGACATCTATATTTGAGCAATGGACAATAAGCAGTGCATGACTGTGATCCTCAAAAAAAAAAAAAAAGGAAGTACACAGGTGAGCTCCATACAATTTAAAAGCAGAGACCAGTGATGTCACTCAGCTAAAGAGCTAGAGATCAGTGTTCAGAATTTAGGGGTGATAAAGCATCCAGAATTCGTGGGGCAGGATACCAGAAAGGGGGAATCTCTGTAAAGAGGTGAGACCCAGAAGTCTTCATGGTGGTTCCTCTTGGGTCCTCATTGATCGTGGACTAGACTGCAGGTTGACAACGCCTAGCAAAAAGCCACTGCTGTGAGACCGAGAGCTGAATAGAGATGCTAAAGCTTTCACTGTTCTGAGAAATATTGGAATTCTGATTCAGCCAAACTTAAGCAACTGTACTGAACATTTATATGAAATCCAGAAATGCATTAAGAATAGGGGCCGCATCCTAAGACCATTTACAAAACTGAAATAGATCTGTCTTTAAAAAGTGTAAAACCAAGCTTGACTGGATCAAAATGACTCACCACTAACTTAATGCCCTGCTAGGACAAAACTCAATAATACCCTTTAAAAAAAGACATTATAATCCACACTTCTCACAATGTAACATCTACAATGTCTAGTGTACAATAATATACATAGAACAAGTAGTCAAAAAATCATGAATATATATAGTATGTGGACCAACTTGACCTAATTGACATTTTTGAACCTATATACAACAACTGCAGAATACACATTCTTTTCAAATGTACGTGGCATATTCACTAAACAAAAACTATATACTGGTCCATAAAATAAAGTTCAATACATTATAGAAGATTGAAATGTGGTACCAAAGGAATTAAATTACAAGTCAGTAACATCCAGATATCTATGAAGTTCCCAAATATTTGCAAATTAACAACACATCTCTAAAAATCTCATGATTTAAAAAAGAAATCATAAAAGAAATTAGGAAATATTTTGAATTGAATTTTAATGAGAAACAATATATAAAAATGTGTGGAATGATTATAACACATAATATAAAATAAGACACCATGAGTCCATAATGGTACAAGTAAGTAAATAAAGCCAACTAATAAATGTAAAATTAATGATAGATTTAGAAAAATCTCAATTTGGCAAACATCGTAGTAATATTAACAATTGAATAAGGCAAGAATCAATAATGGATGCTATAACTAGTGAGGGGAAGTTTGGTGAGAAACAGCATATTTACATAGCCTCAAAATATTTCCCCACAAGATATGTCTGATGTACAAAGAGGAAAAGAGTAACTTTGCAGTGAAGAAGGCAGGTAGTCACCCTGTTAATCAAGTAATCAAAGTGACTATCATCAATAATGGAACAAATCAAAATAATTTGTCACTTTATATATTGCAGTAGGAACACATCACAGGAGGGGCTGGCATTTCTGTGGCATTCCTGCAAAAAAGTGCATAACCTGAATCTAGTCATGAGAAAGCATCAGTTGAACCCAAATTGAGGGACATTCTAATAACTAGCTTATACTCTTCAAAAATGTCAAGTTCATGTAAGAATAAGAAAGACCAAAGAACTATTCCAGACTAAAGGAAATTAAAGAGACATAACAACTAAATGCATCTAGAAATGGAAATTTGTGATAAGAAAAGCATTATTGGAACAATTGATGATGTTCGGTGATGAAGTAGGAGTAATGATACCAGTGTTAATGTCATGATTTTGATGTTTTGATTACAGTTATATAGGAGAATGGCCTAATTTATAGGAAATAAAGGCTAAAGTAGTCAAAGGTATGTTGGCACTTTACTCTCAAATGGTTCAGAAAAAAAATGATCTTTGTACTGTACTGTACTTGAGACTTCTGTAACTTTGAGATTATTTTAAAAGTATAAAATGTCACTTATTGTTACAGATCTAGACTTTTTACTGTCTATGCATTCTCTAGGTAGAAGGTGTATGGTTTGGAAGTCTATTTCTTTGGTCACAGAAATGCTGCTGTTAATTCCTTGTCTTTAGGGCATTATTCAGCTTTTGAAAATTCAGGTAACCTCTCCAAACTAATTATTACTGTGGCATAAGAGCTACTCATTTTGCTTTGCTCATTGTGGCTTAAAAGCCACCCAAGATTGTTCTCTGGCTTCATGTTGGATGGTGTGAGGATGAGTATGCCTTCTGAATATTCTCATGTTGGCATCCCTAATTACCTTGGCCATTGGCACAGGGCCAGTTGGAATGTCAACTGTGCCATCTGATAATGCTATAAAAAGACCTATAGCTGCTGCTCTCCAGCCATCTGTGCCTTCCCTTGGCATGATACTGTTGGGTAGTTTGTCTTTCATTGGCATGATTTTTGTAGGGTAGCTTACATCTGCCACTCCTAAGCACTTGCTTGGTGATCAAGTTGACATAGAATTGCTTCCTTGGCACTGTTTTTTATATAGAGGAGTTTTATACCTGCTAACTTCTGAAACAAGACTTACCATTTATTACATACATTATAATTGCAATTTTGAATATTTTGAATATAGATTTTTTTGGCCTCTATTGATCCAAACCTAGCTTGGAGTTCCAAGTTTAAATTCTCCCATTCAGAACTCTCTAGTCAGAGGAATTAACTACCAAATGAAATGTACCTCTTCTGTTTTAAGATACTACATGGAGTATACACATAAATCTCTCTCCCTCTTGTGTCAAATCTCTAGAAATGATGGAAGATGCATGTGTATATATATATGTATGTTTAAGATTTGTAACTAGAATTCAAAACAAGAATGCTTGACAGACCAGAGGCTGTGAGGAATCTACTGAAAATTGTAAAACAAAGTACGATTGAAAAAACAAAGCCAAAACCAAAATGTCTAGAGGAAAAGTCTGCTATCAAAGTTGGGAGGAGCCCCAAAAGTTCTCCATGCCGTGAGAAAGGGATAGTAGGAATGGGAAAGTGTTCCTGGTTAAGCAAGGATGAAAAATTGAGATGCTACAACAGGAAGAGTAGGGTGATGCATGGAGAAAAGTCAGAATAAGTAGATACTTATTAAGCTCTAGGTATTTATAGAAAAATAATTTGATATGAATATGTTAAGAATTTAAGGATATTCAACAAAAGAATAGGAATGGCTTGTGTTAGGGACTGAATTATATCCATCCACTTCCTCCCAGTTCACGTGTTGAATCTTCTATGTGACTATATTTGGAGACAGAGCCTTTAAAGAGGTGGTTACAGTGAAATGAGGCCATTAGAGTGGGTCCCTCATCCAATATGACTGGTGTCCTTATAAGAAGTAGAAGAGACACCAGGGATGTGTGTGGACAGAGGGAGGGCCATGTGAGGACACAGCAAGAAGGCAGCCATCTGCAAGCCAATGAGTGAGGTTTTGGGAGAAACTAAACCTGCCAACAGCTTGATGGTGGACTTTTAGCTTCTGGAATGGTGAGAAAATAAATTTCTGTTTTTTAAGCCAGCTAGTCTGTGGTATTTTGTTATGATAGCCTCAGCTGACTAATACAAATGTATAACTTTAGAACCAGTAAATGGGAAAAACACAACAAAGAAACTTGGATAAATTTTTAAAAAGCAAAAAATTGGAAATAATCAAAAGGAAATAATTAAAGGTATGATAAATAGAAAACACAAAATAAGGAAGCAGGAATGTCTAAACATCAGTAATTACAATAAATGGGAATGAATTAATCGCATCTGTTGAAAATCAAGTGTATTGTTTAACAGCAAATATTTGTGGATTTTTTAGATATCTTTATAAATTGATTTCCAATTTAATTTCTTTGTATGCAAAATATGTTCAGTTTTTAAAATTTATTGAGACTTATCTTATGGCCCAGCATATAGTTTGTCTTGTATCTTCGCTATGTATTTAAAAAGAATGTATATTTTGTTCTTGGTGGGTGGTATTCTATAAATAAGGTCCAGTTGGTACATGGTATTTAAGTCTTTTATATCCTACTGACTTTCTATTTGTTCTATCAGTTAGAAATGCTTAAATTTCCAGCTATAATGGTGGATTACACTATTTCTACCTTCCATTCTTTCAGATTTTGTATCAAATATTTCTAAGCCACTGACCCTCTTTACCATGAAATATCCCTTTTTTCCTTAATAATAGTTATTATCCTGAACTTTACTTGTCTTTTATTAACATAGGCACTTCAGCTTTCTTTTTTTTCTTTGTTCATTACAAAAATATTTATTTAGAACCTTATACTTTTTTTAGGTTAATGGATTTTTTAATCCCCTCCCCGCCCACTACACTTCCCAGTCTCTGGTAACTATCATTCTACTCTCTGTCTCCATGACATCAATTGTTTTTATATTTAGTTCCCACATATGAGTGAGAAAATGAGAGATTTGTCTTTCTGTGCTTGGCTTATTTCACTTAACATAGTGTTCTTCAGTTCTGTCCATGTTGCAAATGGCCAGATTTCATTCTTTTTCATGGACATATATATACCATTGTGTATATGTACCACAATTTCTTTATCCATTCATCCGTTGATGGACACTTAGGTTGATTCCAAATCTTGGCCATTGTCAACAGTTCTGTGATAAACATGGGAGTGCAGATACCTTTTTGATATATTGATTTCCTTCCTTTTGTATATATACCCAGCAGTGGGATTGCTGGGTCATATGTAGTTCTATTTTTATTTTTTTTGAGGAACCTCCATAGTGGTTGTGCTAATTTACATTCCCACCAACAGTGTATGAGCGTTTCCCTTTCTCCACATCTTTAGCACCATTCATTATTGCCTATCTTTTTGATAAAAGCCATTTTAATTGGGGTGAGAAGATATCTCATTGCAGTTTTGATTTGCATTTCTCTGATGACTAATGATGTTGAACATTCTTTCATATACCTGTTGGCCTTTGTATATCTTGTTTTGAGAAATGTCTGTTCAGATCTTCTACCCATTTCTTACTGGATTATTTGATTTTTTCCTATTGAGTTTTTGGAGCTACTTATACATTCTAGTTATTAATCTTTTGTCAGATGGGTAGTTTGAAAAATTTTTTTCTCATGCTCTGGGTTTTCTCTTCACTTTGTCAGTTGTTCCTTTGCTGTGCAGAAGCTTTTTAGCTTGATGTGATCCCATTTGTCCAATTTTGCTTTGGTTGTCTTTGTTTTGGGGTTATTACTCAAGAAGTCCTTGCCCGAAACAATATCCTAAAGTGTTTCCCCAATGTTTTCTTTTAAGTAATTTCATAATTTCAGGTCCTAAATTTAAGTCTATAATCCATTTTGATTTGATTTTTATATATGGCAAGAGATAGGGGTCTAGTTTAATTCTTCTGCATATGGATAGCCAGTTTTCCCAGCACCATTTACCGAAGAGACTGTCCTTTCCCCAATGTATATCCTTGGCACCTTTATTGAACATAAGTTCAACGATACACATGTAGATTTATTTATGGGTTCTCTATTTTGTCCCATTGGACTCTATGCCTGTTTTTATGCCAGCACCGTACTGTTTTGGTTACTACAACTCTGTAGTATAATTTGAAATTAGGTAATGTGATTCCTCCAGTTTTGTTTTTTTTGTCTCAGGATGGCTTTGGCTATTATGGGTCTTCTGTGGTTCCATATAAATTTTAGGGTTATTTTTTTCTATTTCTATGAAGAGTATCCTTGGTATTTTGGTGGGGATTGCATTGAATCTTTAGATTGCTTTGGGTAGTATGGACATTTTAATAATATTAATTCTTCCAATCCATGAGCATGGAGTATCTTTCCATTTTTTTTTTTTTTTTTTTTTTTTTTTTTTTTGGTGCTCTCTTCAATTTTCTTTCACCAGTGTTTTATAGTTTTAATTGTAGAGATCTTTCACCTCTTTGGTTAAGTTTATTCCTAGGTATGTTATTTTATTTGTAGCTATTGTAAATGGGATTACTTTCTTGGTTTCTTACTCAGATTGTTTGCTATTGGCATATAGAAATGCTACTGATGTTGGTATGTTGATTTTATATCCTGAAGCTTTACTGAATTTGTTTATCAGTTCTAATAGTTTTTGGTGGAGTCTTGAGTCTTTATATTGCTCTAAATGTAAGATCATATCATCCACAAACAAAGGTAATTTTACTTCTTCCTTTCTAGTCTGGATGCCCCCTATCTCTTGTTTGATTGCTCTAGCTAGAACTTCCAGTAGTATGCTGAATAACAGTGGTGAAAGATCATCACTTGATCATGATGAATAATCTTTTTAATGTGTTGTTGAATTTGGTTTGCTATTAATAGTATTTTTTGAGGAGTTTTGCATGTATATTCATCAGAGATATTGGCCTGTATTTTTCTTTTTTTGTTGTGTCTTTGTCTGGTTTTGGTATCAGGGTAATACTGGCCTTATAGAATCAGTTTGGGAGTATTTCCTCCTCAATTTTTTGGAAAAGTTTGAGTAGGATTGGTATCAGTTCTTCTTTAAATGTTTCGTAGAATTTAGTAGTTAAGCCATTGGTCCTGGGCTTTTCTTTGATGGGAGACTTTTTTTTCTGCTTCTATCTCGTTACTTGTTATTGGTCTATTCAGTTTTTGGATTTCTGCCTGGTCCAATCTTAGTAGGTTGCATGTGTCTAGAAATTTATATATTTCTTCTAGGTTTTTAAATTTATTGGCCTATAGTTGCTAATAGTAGCCTCTAATGATCCTCTGAACTTCTGCAGTGTCAGTTGTGATGCCTCATTTTTCATCTCTGATTTTGTTCATTTGGGTCTTCTATTTTCTCAGTCTGGGTAAAGGTTTGCTAATTTTGTTTATCTTTTTAAAAAAACAGGTTTTTGTTTTGTTGGTGTTTTCATTGTGTTTTTGGTTTCAGTTTCATTTATATCTTTCCTGATCTTTATTATTTGTTTCCTTCCACTAATTTTGGGTTTGGTTTGCTCTTGTTTTTCAAGTTCTTTGAGATGCATTGTTAGGTTGTTTATTTGAAATGTTTCTGCTTTTGTGATGTAGGACTTATTGCTATAAACTTTCCTTTTAATACTGCTTTTTCTATGTCCCATAGGTTTTTGTATGTTGTGTTTTCATTTGTTTCAAGAAATTTTTTTTATTTGCTTCTTCATCATTTCATTTACCCACTGGTTATTCAGGAGCATATTGTTTAATTTCCATGTGTTTGTATAGTTTCCAGTGTTCCTTTTGTTATTGATTTCTAGTTTTATTCCATTGTGGTCAGAAAATACTTTAAATTATTTCAGTTTTTTAAAAAAAATTTTAAGACTTATTTCATGGTCTAATATATGGTCTATCCTTGAGAATGATCTGGGTACTAAGAAGAACATGTATTATGCAGCTGTTGGATGAAAATATTTGTGAATACCTATTAGGTCCATTTGGTCTGTAGTACAGATTAAGTCTGATGTATCTTTGTTGATTTTCTGTCTGGATGATCTGTCCAGTGCTGAAAGTGGGGTGTTGAGGTCTGCAATGATCATTGGGGTATATCTCTCTCTTTATCTCTTTGTTTGTTTTATATATGAGGGTGTTCCAGTGTTAGCTGGATATATGTTTAGAATTGTTACATCCTTTGTTGAATTGACCACTTTATCATTATATAATGACCTTATTTGTCTCTTTTTACAGTTTTTGTGTTGACATCTATTTTATCTGATAGAAATGTAGCTACTCCTGCTCTTTTTGGGTTTCCATTTCATGTAATATCTATTTACATTTCTTTATTTTCAGTCTCTGTGTGTCTTTATAGGTGAAGGGTTTCTTGTAGACAACATATATTATAGTTAGGTCTTGTTTTTGGTTTTTATTTTAATCCATTCAGCCAGTCTATCTATGTCTTTTGATTGGAGAGTTTAGTCCATTTACATTCCATGTTATTATTGCTATATTAGGACTTACTATTGCCATGTTGTTATTTGATTTCTTGTTATTTTGTGGTCCTCTCTTCCTTTCTTCCTTTCTTCCTGACTTCCTGACTTCCTTTGTGTACAAGTGATTTGCTGGTAGTGTGTTTTAATTTCTTGCTTTTCATTTTTTTTTTTTTGTATCTGTTGTAGGTTTTTCTATTTGAGGTTACTATGAGGCTTATAAAAAAAATCTTATAACCAATTATTTTAAACATATGACAACTCTGCTTTACAAACAAACAAGGAAAGAGAGATCTAAAAGAAGTTCCACACTTTAACTCCATCCCTTTCTTTTTTTACTTTTTTTTCCATTAATATCTTTATATACTATTTTGATAGGTTTTAGTCTTCCTACTCAAGATATAAGTGGTTTATACACTGCAGTTACAGCTATAGAGTAATCTATATTTGTACACCTACTGTCACCAGTGAATTTTATATCTTCAGATGATTTTTTATTGTATGTTAATGTCCTTTTCTTTCAGATTAAAGAATGATAGTTCCGGTGTTGATAAAATCCTTCAGCTTTTGTGTGTCTGGGAAAGTCTTTATTTCTCCTTTATGTTTGAAGGATATTTTTGCATGATATAATATTTTAGGGGTTAAGGTTTTTTTCCTTCAGCACTTTGAATATGTCATGCCCCTCTTTCCTGGCCTGTAAGGTTTCCACTGAGAAGTCTGCTGTCAGATGTATTAGAGCTCCTTTATATGTTGTTTTTTTCTTTTTTCTTGCTTCCCTTAGGAACTTTTCTTTATCTGTGACCTTTGGAAGCTTCATTATTATATGTCTTGAAGTAGTTCTGTTTGGGTTACATCTCTGTGGTGGTCTATGATTTTTTTGTACCTGAATATTGTATTTTTCTCGAGGTTTGGAAAGTTCTCTGTTATTTATTTATTTGAATAAACTTTCTACCCCAATCTCTCTCTGCCTCCTCTTTAAGGCCAATAACTCTTAGATTTGCCTTTTTGAGGCTATTTTCTAGATCTTGTATGTATGCTTCATTTTTTAAAATTCTTTATTCTTTTTTCTCTTCTGCCTGTGTATTTTCAAATAGCCCATCTTCAGGCTCACTAATTCTTTCTTTTGCTTGATCAGTTCTGCTATTTAGAGACTCTGAAGCATTTTTCACTTTGTCAATGCAATTTTTCAACTCCAGAATTGCTGCTTGATTTTTTTTTTTTTTTATTTCTATGTTTTTTGTTAAATTTCTCTGATGGGCTTCTCTCTATGTTGTCTTGAAGTGCATCGAGCTTCTTCAGAACAGCTATTCTGAATCTTTTGTCTGCAAGGTCACATAGGTCCATCACTCTGAGATTGGTCACTGGTGCCTTATTTAGTTTGTTTGGTGAGGTCATGTTTTACTGGATGTTCCTGATGCTTGTGGATGGTCGTTGATGTCTGGGCATTGAAGAGTTATTTATTCTAATCATTGTAGTCTGGGCTTACTTGAACCTGTCCTTCTTGAGAACACTTTGCCGATATTCAGATGGAATTGAGTGTTGTGATCTAAGCCTTTGATCACTTCAGCCATATCAGCTGGGGGGCTCTCCAAGCCCAGTAATGCTATGACTCTTGCAGACTCCTGGTAGCACCACTTTGGTGGACTTGGGTAAGATATGGGAGAATTCCTTGGATTACCATCCAAAGCCTCTTACTCTCTGCACTGGGCTTCTGGAGTTGAGGGAGGAGTTACATGGGTACTTCCTTGTGGCCACCACAGCTGAGACTGTACCAGGTCACACCTGAAACCAGCCCAGTATCACCCAAAACCCTCGGTTACTGCTCCCTGGCTGCCTCTGATGCTTATTCAAAGCCCATGGGCTCTTTAGTCAGCAGGTGGTAAATCCTGCCAGGACTGGGTCCTTCCCTTGAAGGCAGCATGTTTCCTTCTGGCCCAGAGTGGGTCTAGACATGCTGTCTAGGAACAAAGTCCTGTAATTAGGGCCTTCAGGAGTCTGCTTGGTACCTTATCTTACTGTGGCTTAGCTAGTACCCAAGTTATAAGACAAAGTCCTCTGAACTCTTCCCTTTTCTTTCCCCAAGTTGAAGACAACTCTTGGGCCAGGCGCCGTAGCTCTCGCCTGTAATCCTAGCATTCTGGAAAGCCAAGGCGGGAGGGTTGCTTGAGCTCAGGAGTTGGAGACCAGCCTGAGCAAAAGAAAGACCCCAACTGTACTAATAGTAGGAAAATTAGCCGCACGTGGTTGTGTATGCCTGTAGTCCCAGCTACTTGGGAGGCTGGGGTAAGAGGACCTCTTGAGCCCAGGAGTTTGAGGTGGCAGTGAGCTATGATGGCACTCTAGCTGGGGTGATAGAGACTTTGTCTTTAAAAAACAAACACACGAAAAAGAAGACTCTCCTTGAGCTGCTGCCTGGAATTGGCAGAGGTGTGACACAGGCACTGGCTTGACCACCACTGCTGTTGTCTTGCTGGGTCATGTGCATCCTTCATCACTGGGTTATATGCACTCAAGTCCACTAGCTCCAAGCCAGCACAGCTGCAGGGATTGTGCAAGGACTGCAACCTCTGTGGCCTGACTGCCTTATGAATTTATTCCAAGAGCCACACTGGTTTTTGTCAGCTAGTGGTAGGGGTAGCCAGAACTCAGGTTTCTACCACTGGAGCAGAGGATTTCCCTCTAGCCAGGCTGCTCTAAATACTCCCTCCATGGGTGCTGGCAGAATTCTACCCTGTGCCATGCTCCCCCGTGACAGGGCAGCCGTGAGTTCTAATGCAAAGTCCCACAATTACTTCCCTGTCCCTCCCCTGGCATGAGGATTCACTCTCCACTCAGTGTGCTGGTATGACACTGCTGTGGGATGGGGTAGGGGTGGTGTATGCAATGCAAGACTGTCTTTTCTGCTATTTCCAGTGCCTCTTTACTTGATATAATGTTAAAACCAGGTACGCTGACCACTCACCTGATTTTTGGTTCTTCTGAAGGTGCTTCCTTGCATGGGTAGTTGTGGAATTTGGTTTTCATGCAGAGGGACAATTGCTGTTCGTTTCTATTTTGCCATCTTGCTCTGCCCTCTCTCCCAGCTTTCTTTTCATTAGTGTTTTTAATATATAGTATTTTACATATATATATATATATATATATCTTTTTCCATGTTATTATTTCTAACCTATGTGTCTTTAAAGTAAGTTTCTCACAGACAAAATGTGGTTGATTTCTGCTTTTTCAGCTAGTGTGACAATGTTTTTTAATTTTACTCTTTAGACCATTTTCATTTAATACATTTATATACTTAGATTTAAATCTCTTATCTCCTTTTTGTCATATCCGTTCTTTGTCTATTTTTTCATCTTTTCTTTCTTCCTTTGAATTAATTAAGGATTTTTTTGGTATTCCAATTTATTTCCTGTCTTGCCTTATTAGCTATACTTCATTGTTTTGTATGTGTGTGTCCATGTGCACAAGCTTATTCTAAGCTTTACAATACAGTAATCTCCTCTTATCAGCAGTTTCACTTTCCACAGTTTCAGTCACCCACAGTCAACTACAGTCCAAAAATATTAAATGGAATGTTCCAGAAATAAACAATTTGTAAATTTTAAATTGCATGCCATTCTAAGTATCATGATGAAATCTCATTGTTCTGCTCCATCCTGCCAAGGACATAAATCATCCCTTTGTCCAGTGTATCCATGCTGTATATACTACCTGCCCGTAAGTCACTTAGTAGCCATCTCAGTTATGAGGTCAACTGTCACAGTATCATGGTGCTTGTTTCAAATAACCCTAAGTAGAAATGTAGTGATACTGGCAATTCAGATTTGCCAAAGAGAAGCCGTTTTAAAGGCTTCCTTTAAGTGAAAACATGAAAGTTCTTGACATAAAAAGAAAAGGAGCAAAGATATGCTGAGGTTGCTAAGATCTATGGTTAGAACAGATCTCCTATCCATGAAATTGTGAAGAAGGAAAAAGAAATTTGTGCACAATACATATACAGTTCAGTACTATCTGTGGTTTCAGGCATCCACTGGGAGTCTTGTAATGTATTCCCCTCAGATAAGGGGGAGACTACTGAATGCATCTATGTTATGACCATCTGCTTTTCAAATAATATTACATCACTTCATGTATAGTACAACATAAAAATATATATTCATTCCTCCTATCTTCTGTGGTATTGTTACTTATTTCTATTGGTAATACATGCCATAATATTTTAATGTTTATGCTTAAACATCTAGCACTTAAATTTTTTCTTTTTTTGTGATGGAGTCTTGTTCTGTTGCCCTGGCTGGGGTGCGGTGGCACAATCATAGCTCACCTCCAACTCTTGGGCTCAAGCGATCCTCTCACCTCAGCTTCCCACTGGTCATTGAGGCTCTGTTCATTTCCTTTTCAATCTCTTTTTCTTTGTGAGTTTCATTTTGGATTCTTTATATTGTTTTGTCTTTAAGTTCATTGATCTTTTATTCTGTAGTGGCTAATATGCACTTAGTCCCATCCAGTGAATTTTTCATTTCAGATATTGTATCTTCAAGCTCTAGTTTCATTTGCTTTTTTTTTATATATCTTTCAATTCTGTCATCATTATGTTCATGTTTTCCTTTTGAATCTTTGTGTGTATATCTGTGTTTATTTATAGGTATATATATGTAACTTATGATAGCTTTTAAAAGTTTTTTTCTGCTAATTCTATGATCTCTGCTATTTCTGGATCTATTTCAATTGTTCAGTTTTTCTCCTGGTTAGGATTACAATTTCTTAATTTTCCTTGTATCTAGTATATCCTTATTGGAAGCTGAATTTTATGAATTTTGTATTTAGTGCCGAATTTTGTTGTATTCCTTTATGTAGCATACTGATGACATAGTTTGGCACCCATCTTTGGTCATGGAAAATCCTTTAAACTTGCTCTTGAGTCCTATTGGAATGATGGCAGCATTACTGATAGTTTCCTTGCCTCTGGTCTCAAAAGGTACCCCAAACCTGGAATCATCCATATCTCCACATATTAATATTTATGGTTTCTTTTAGTAGCAAATGGTTACCAGAGTTCACAGATTAGATGCTTGAGTGCGTAAAACTATGAGTTGACTATCCCTCACTTGAAATGCTTGGGACCAGAAGTTATTTGAATTTTTGTTTTTTTGTTTGTTTGTTTGTTTGTTTTTTAATTTTGGAATATTTGCTTCATACTTACTGGTTGAGCATCCCAAATCTAAAAATCTGAAATCCAAATGCTCCAATAAGCATTGCCTTTGAGCATCAGGTTGTTGCTCAATATGTTTCAGATTTTGGCACATTTTGGATTTTAGATTTTCAGATTTGGGATGTTAAACCTGTCCTGAGTTTGTAATTATAATCCAGGGGAAATACAGAACAGGGGTTGCCAAACTTTTTTTTGCGAAGGGCCAGATAGCCACACAGTGGTTTTGCAGGCCACACAGTCCCTGTCACAACTATTTAACATTGCTATTGTAGCTCAAAACAGTCATAGGCAATATGTAAACAAGTGAGTATGGCTGTGTTCTAATAAACGCTGGTTGCAGGGTGGATTTGGCTCACAGGCCTGTACTTTGCTGACCTTTATGAGACAATGTTTATAGAAATGGTTTTAGCATAATTCTACAAACATTATTACTACTAGTAAAATAATGAAAACATTCTAAGATTTCTTTTCAATTCCTTTGTTCATAAATACATCCCATAAGGGATAAAATGCATGTATATTTTAAAGTGACTTGAAATAATTCTTTTCATATAGTTATGCTACCAACTTGATATGCAGACAGTCTACCATATCCCTGAGTTTGCATCCATGGGTTCAACCAAGAACAGATCAAAAATATAAAGGCAAAAGAATTTACACAAAGTTCCAAAAAACAAAACTTGAATTTGCCAAGGGCCAAGTACTCTATTGAATTCACATTAATGGAGTGATGTATAGGCATTCTATTAGGTATTATAAGTATTCAAGAGATGACTTAAAGTATATGGGGAGGATGAGTGTAGGTTATGCTCAAATACACCATTTCATATAAGGGATTTCAGCATCTGCAGATTTTGGTATCCATGGGGGAGACCCTGAAACCAATCTCCCATGGATTCCAAGGGACAACTTTATTATTTAATTCATTTATTTAATTTTTTTTATTTTATTTTTTGTTTGTTTTTCAACTCATTATGGGGGTACAAAAGATCAGGCTATATACCTGCCCATGCCTCCCCATCCTCCCGAGTCTGAGCTTCAGTTGTGTCCATTCCCTAGACAGTGCACATCACACTCATCATGTAGGTGTGCACCCCTCCCCTCCCCCCACCCCATTCCCCCCAGTCAGAACTTCAAACATGTCCATTCCCCAGGTAGTGCGCATCGCACTCAACAAGTAGGTATACACCCATCCCTTCCCCCCAGCCCCCACCTCTGTCCGATACCCAATTGGTGTTATTCCCAAATGTGCACTCAGGGAAACCAGTTTGCTGGTGAGTACATGTGGTGTTTATTTTTCCATTCTTGGGATACTTCACTTAATAGAATGGGTTCCAGCTCTCTCCAGGAGAACCAAAGAGATGCCATATCGCCATTATTTCTAATAGCTGAGTAATATTCCATGGTATACATATACCACATTTTGCTAATCCATTCATGAATTGATGGGCATTTGGGTTGTTTCCACATCTTTGCGATTGTGAATTGTGCTGCTATAAACATTCGGGTGCAGGTGTCTTTTTTATAGAATAACTTTTGTTCTTCTGGGTAGATGCCCAATAATGGGATTGCTGGATCAAATGGTAGGTCTACTTGAATCTGTTTAAGGTATCTCCACATTGCTTTCCACAGGGGTTGCACTAGTTTACAGTCCCACCAGCAGTGTACGAGTGTACCTATCTCTCCACACCCACGCCAACATGTATAGTTTTGGGACTTTTTGATAAAGGCCATTCTCACTGGAGTTAAGTGATATCTGATTGTGGTTTTGATTTGCATTTCTCTGATGATTAGAGATGTTGAACACTTTTTCATATGTTTGTTAGCCATTTTTATATCTTCTTTTGAAAAATTTCTGTTTGGGAACTACTTTTTATCTTTAATTTTATTTTATAATTATGTAAAAATGTGTATGGCTCTAAAGTCAGATCTTTAAAAAATTCAGAGAGGTCTAGTTTCAATCTATGTTTTATTCACATTGCTCCTTTTCTTTTTTTCTTTTTTTTTTTTTTTTTTGAGACAGAGTCTCACTCTGTTGCCCGGGCTAGAGTGCCGTGGCATCAACCTAGCTCACAGCAACCTCAAACTCCTGGGCTCAAGCAATCCTACTGCCTCAGCCTCCCGAGTAGCTGGGACTACAGGCATGCACCACCATGCCCAGCTAATTTTTTCTATATATATATTTTAGTTGGCCAGATAATTTCTTTTTATTTTTAGTAGAGACGGGGTCTCGCCCTTGCTCAGGCTGGTCTCGAACTCCTGACCTCCTGACCTCGAGCGACCCACCCGCCTCGGCCTCCCAGAGTGCTAGGATTACAGGCGTGAGCCACCGCGCCCGGCCACTCCTTTTCTTTTTTAGGTTGTCACCTTCGCTTTTGGTCTATCTTTCCTTTTTACAGAAAATATATATAACTAAATATACCTATATGCACACATCTATATCCCCATTTTTAGATAAAATGTAGCATACTAAACAAACTGGCAACTTGATTTTTTTAATTTAATATATCCTGATTATCACTCCATAGCAACATATAGAAATATCAAAATAATTTTTACATTATTAGAATAATTTATGCCACTAAGTTTAATAAACATGAAAACTTAGTTAACAAATAATGTTTTTTCTTTTTTATTGATACCTAATGTACATATTTATGAAGTACATGTGACATTTTGATACATTCCTATAGTGTGTAATAATCAAATCAATATATTTAGGGTATCCATTACCTTGAACATTTATCATTTCTTTTGGCCAGGAACATTTCAAATGTCTACTTATTTTGAAATATACAACATATTGTTAACTATAGCCACCCAACTGTGCTATCAAACACTACAACTTATTCCTTCTATCCAACTGTATGTTTGTATTCAGTGACTGACATCTCTTCATCCACCCCACCCCTTGAACTCTTCTCAGCCTCTAGTAACTATTATTCCACATCTCCCTGTAGAGGTCTTTTACCTAGGAATATGTGTGTTGATTTTGTGTCCTGAAACCTTACTGAATTCATTTATCAAATTCAAGACTTTTTCATAGAAGCTTTAGGTTTTTCCATACATAAAATCATGTCATCTGCAAAGAGGGACAATGCGACTTCCTCTCTTCCAATTTGGATATCTCTTATTTCTTTCTCTTGGCTGATTGCTTGGTCTAGGACTTCCAGTACTCTGTTCATTAGGAATGGTGAAAATGGGCATTCCTGTCTTGTTTCAGTTCTTAGATGAAAGGCTTTCAGCTTTTCCCCATTCAGTGTGATGTTAGCTGTGGGTTTGTCATATATGGCCTTTATTATGTTGAGGTATATTCCACTTACGCATAATTTGTTGAGTTTTTATCATGAAGGGATGTTGCATTTTATCACATGCTTTTTCGGTGTCCATTGGCATGATCATATGGTTTTTGCCCTTTATTCTGTTAATATGATGTATCATACTAATTTGCATGTGTTGAGTCATCCTTGCATCCGTGGGATAAATCCCACTTGACCATGATGTATTATCTTTTCGATGTGTTGTTAGATTAAATTTGCTAGTATTTTGTTGAGGATTTTTGCATCTATGTTCATCAGAGATATTGATCTAAAGTTTTCTTTCTTTGTTGTACTCTTTTATCAGGGTAATACTGGCCTTGTAGACAGAAAGAATTCCCTCCTCTTCAATTTTTTGGATTAGTTTGAGAAGAATTAGTGTGTGCTCTTTTTATAAGTTTGATAGAACTCAGCAGTAAAGCCATTGATCCTGGGCTTTCTTTGTTGGAAAACTTATTACTGACTCAATCTTGTTACTCATTATTGGTCTCTTCATGTTTCCTATTTCATCCTGAAATAATTTTTGTAGAATGTATGTGTCCAGGAATTTATTCATTTTCTCTAGTTTTTTCAGCTTGGTGCATTAGTCACAATAGTCTCTAATGATCCTTTGTATTTCTGTGTTATCAGTTTTAATATAAATTTATTTGTTTCTGATTTTATTGAGTTTTCTCTTTATTTCTTTGTTAGTCTAGCCAGCAGTTTCTCGATTTTTATCTTTGAACAAGCCAACTTTTTTATCTTGTTGATCTTTTGTATTTTTTTCCAGTCTGTATTTCATTTAGTTTTGCTATGATCTTTATTATTTCTTTCTTTGTACTAATTTTGGGCTTGGTTTGTTCTTGCTTTTCTAGTTCCTTGAATTGTTAGATTAGGTTGTTTATTTGAAATCTTTCTACTTTTTTATGTAGGCATTATTGCCATGAACTTCCTTCTTAACACTGCTTTGGCTATATTCCATAGGTTTTAGTATGTTGTGTTTTCCATTTCATTTCCTTCTTAATTTCTTCATTAAGCCAGGGCCATGTTTTTTTAATTAACATGTATTTTTATAGTTTCCAAAGTACCTCTTGGTATTGCTAGTTTTATTCCATTGTGGTTTGAGAAGATACGTTTTATGATTTTCATTTTTAAATTTGTTGAGACTTTTTTTGTGGCCTAGCATATTGTCTATCTTAAGAAGGTTCCATGTGCTGATGAGAAAAATATGTATTCTGTAGCTGTTAGATGAAATGTTCTGTAAATGTCTATTTAGTGCATTTGGTCTAAAGTCAGGTTTAAATACAATGTTTATTTATTTATTTTCTGTCTAGATGATGTAATGTTGAGAGTGGATGTTGAAGTCCCCTATTATTGTATTAGAGTCTATTTTTCTTCAGGTCTGGTAATACTTGCTTTTTGAATGTGGGTCCTGTAGTGTTTTGTGTGTGTGTGTGTGTGTGTGTGTGTGTAAAAACACACACACACACATATATATATATATAAATAAAATTTTTATGTCCTTTTGCTGAATTGATCCCTTTATCATTAATGACCTTTTTTGTCTCTTTTTACAGCTTTAGGCTTAAATTCTGTTTTACGTGATATAAATATAGCTACTCCTGCTCACTTTTGGTTTTTGTTTGTGTGGAAATCTTTTTCCATTTTTTCATTTCAGTTTATATGTGTCTTTATAGGTGAAGAGTCTCATAGGCAGTATATAGTTGGGTCATTTAAAAAATCCATTCAGCCAATCTGTATCTTTTAAGTGGGGAATTTAATCCATGTACATTCAAGGTTATCACTGATATGACTACCTATTCCTATTATTTTGCTATTTATTTTCACATTGTTTTGTAAATCCTTTATTCCTGTCTTCCTCTCTTATTTATAATGTGGTTTGTGGCTCCTTTCTCTTTCTCATTTCGTGTCTGCTCTACTGGTGAGTTTTATACTTTCTTTTGTTTTCATGATGGTAGATATCATCCTTTGCTTCCAGATCTAGGATTCCCTTAAACATTTCTTGTATGGCCAGTCTAGTAGTGATGAATTCCCAGTTTTTTCTTTTGTCTGAGAAAGAATTTATTTCTCCTTTATTTTTATAGCATAGCTTTGCTGGTTATAGTATGGTTGGGTGGAAGTTTTTTTTCTTTCAGCACTTTGAATATATAATACCATTCTCTCCAGGCCCGTAAAGTTTCTGCTGAGAAATCTGCTGTTAGTCTGATGAGGATTCTCTTATATGTGAATTGATGCTTTCCTCTTGCTGTTTTTAATACTGTTTTTGTCGTTTGATAATGTGCCTTGAAAAAGACCTTTGTGGGTTGAATCTAATTTGGTTATCTTTGAGCTTCCTGTATCTGGATGGCTATATCTCTTATAAGACTTGGGAACATTTCAGCTGTTGTTTTGTTAAAAAGGTTTTCTTTGCCTTTTCCCACTCCTTTCTCCCGCTGGAACTCTCAAAATTTGAATATGTGATTGCTTTTGGTATCCCATATTTCCTATAGGCTTTTTTTTTAATTCTCTTTGAGTTATTTTAAAAGATTTGTCTTCGATTTCTGAAATTCTTTTTTCTGCTTCATCTAGTCTATTGTTGAAGCTCTCTATTATATTTTTTATTTCATTCATTGAATTCTTCAATTTCAAGGTTTCTGTTTGGTTCTTTTTTATATTTATGTCTTTGTTGAATTTTTCATTCAGATCATGAATTGTTTTCCTGATTTTTTTGTATTGTTTTCTGTGTTCTCTTGTATCTCATTGAGATTATTTTAAATTTTTTTTCAGCTATTTTATAGATTTCTTTTTCATTGGAATATGTGGCTGGAAAATTATTATATTCCTTTGGAGGTGTTTCTTATGTCCATATGGTGATACCTGCACATTCAGTGTACCAGCTACTTCTACCAATTTTATGGATTGACTTTCATGGGGAAAAATATTTTACTATAGATCTAGTTATAGCATTGGTTGAGCACTTTGGCTTTGATTCTAGTTGGGCATAGTAGTGTAATCTCTGTATTATTCCTTTGACTAAAATCAGTGGTTTCTGTGAGCTCCTTAGTGGCTTAGGTTGTCAGTGGAGGCTATGATGAGGCTTTGCTGGGGCTAGAGATCCCAGGTAGGCTGGTCCTCAAGCACCAGTGGTGTGCCAGTCCTTCGGCCTCTGGGCAGCATAGTGGGCACTGGTCATAGGTCCTGGCAAGCTGATCCTTGGACCTCTAGGTGGCTTGTGCATATGCCAGCAGTGGCAGTGGTAGGCCGTGTGGGTGAGTATGTCCTTGGACCTTTGGGCAGCATGCATGGCATCTGCAATGTCACTAGAAGTGGGGGACTAACCCTCAGGCCCCCAAGTGGCATGTACTGGCACCATTGGTGGTAATGGGCTAGATGGGCCTGTCCCTAGGGTCCCAGGTGGTGCATGTGGGTAGGTACTTGTGGTGGTGATGGCAGCAGGCTGGGCCATCATCACCACAGGCTCCTGGAAAGCATGCACAGGTGCTAGTAGTGATGGGTAGAATGAGTCAATCACTAAGCCTCTGGATGGTCTGCTTGGGTGCCAGCAGTGGTGGTAATGGGCAAGTTGAACCTGTTCTATGGTTTCCTGATGGCACACAAGGTATTGGCAATGGGCAGGGCAGCCTATTGTCAGGTCCCACAATGATGCATGTGGGCACTGGCAGCAGTGGCAAGCTGGGTCAATACCCAGGTCCCAGACAGTGTGCTCAGGCACTGGTGATGGTGGCCAGGGCCAGCCTGATCTCGGCCCCCCAGTGGTGTGTGCAGGCACCTGTGGCAGCAGGCATACAGGCCTATTCTGAAGCTCCTCGATGGTGTGTGCAAGCACTGGCTGTGGTGGATAGGGTGCATCAATCCCCAGACCCCTGGATGGCGCAGCTGGGCAATAGTGGGCAGGGCAGGGCAGGCCTGTCCTCAGGGCCCATGATGGTGCCGAGGCAAGCTGGTCCCTGGTCTCCCTGAAGGTATGTGTAAGTATGTGGCAGCTCTTTTGCTGGGGGTGTGAGGCTGCCATCAGTGGCCAGTCTAGCAGCTTTGTTCTCCTCTACTTCCAAGTCTCAAAGGTTTCCTGTCCCTTACCTGATGAATGCCAGTGTTCTTCTTAGACCCTCTATTCTGCATGTGATTTTCTACTTGCTGTTTTGGTCCTTCTTTATAGAGGAGGTGAGTGCTAGGTGCCTCTAGTCAGCTATCGTGAAGCCCCTTCCCCACCATAAGTAATTTTCTAGAAAAATATAAATGGTTAAAATTGACATAAGGAATAAACAAACTCTCCATTTATCCTAAAGACAAAATTCAAACAGTAGTCAAAAATTTAACTCCTGAAAGGAAGCAGTTGGTTTTATTTATTGGTTCTACAAAATCTTCAAAAACACATAATTCCCCAAAACATATTGTAACATGAAAATATGTGACATCCCAAGTACATTATTTGGTAACATAAAATATAGGCTATTTTCATACATTTTCATTTTTAAAATGACTATTCATCATTTTGACATAAGAAAGACTATAAAACATTTATGTAGACATTGAGAACTGATTTCTGCAATTTATATTTCTATTAATATAAGTTATTTAACATTACTTCCTCATATTAAAAGTTACATTCTCACATCTACAAAATACAAAACTTCTAAAATATTAACACAGTATAATATACAATATTCCTGATTCTTAATATTCCTGATCACTCCTCATTGATCAGATTTGTCCTGTGAAGAGAAATGTTATTTTTAAATATGTAGAAAAAGAATTATATCAACATTTTACACTTTTATGTTTAAGTGACATAGAGCAGCATGAATTTGAATGTTCTGAAGGCAATTTTGGATAAGGTTTAAACCTGTAAAGCTATAGAATATCAATAAAATTGTTCAATTATCAGTTGATTTTAACTAAGAAAGTTATCTCACAGGATGAGAACAAAGTAATCTTAAATATGTATAAGCTGTTCCATATCTCACAAAACTATCAATCCAGAAAATGTTATAACAATATCAATACATCATGGTAGTTATATTTACTTGTCAATAACTGATCCAAAGTATGTTTCACAGATGAAACTCTATTCAAGATTTATTTCGCTTCAAATACTTTTTACTATAAATTTGCATATTCATTCTGCTAGCACATTCAAATTCCTCTGTGAAAAGCAATGAGAACCCAGGAACAGCAAGTCTTTAATTGTAGATCATAGATGATACAGAATTATGCGTAAATTTTGAAAGCCGGATCATGGCCAAAGACTTTCAGTTTATCTTTTGGTGGATGGAAGCCAATTTCACTTAATAGAGCTAAATAATGACACTAATATAAGTCAAACTGTCAAATGGTAAATAATAAAATTGTAATTGAGATTGACAGATATAAGTGGTTGATTCTTCTGAATATTTTTCTGAAAAATTGCTTCCAAGTTAGTAACACTTTTATAATCTAACTATCCACCAGCTAGGTAACCCTGATTGGGTGGCCATCTCTTGCCATCTAAATTGTCCAAGTAGACTTATTATATGCCATTTTAATCTTATACAATGACACCCAAAAGGGACCAGCAAAACAAAAAATAAAACATGGTACATCTTAACAGTGTTTTCTTGTGCCTCTCTCCCATACACATGATTTAAAACAAATTGACAATTATGTATATTTATGGGGTACAATGTGATGTTTTAATCTATGTATACATTGTAGAAAGATTCATTTGAGCTAATACATTACTGCTTCACCAACTTACCATTTTTTTGTGATCAAAACATTAAAAATCTATTTGTTTAGCAATTTTGAAATGTACAATACATTATTATTAACTGCGGTCACCATGCAGTGCAAGAGGTCATTAAAACTTACTCCTCAAGTCTTAATGAAATTTTGTACCCTTTGAACATCATCTTCCCTTTCCCCAAGCCTTTCCCACTTATCCCACCCCATGCTCTATAACTACTTTCTAGTCTTTTTCTATGAGGAGCAACTCTTTATAGATTCCACATATAAGTGAGTTCACACAGTATTTGTCTTTTTGTACCTGCCTTATTTCACTTAGCATAGTGTTCTCTAGTTCCATCTGTGTTATCACAAATGACAGAATTTCCTTCTTTTTAAGGACCATATAGTATCTCATTGTGTATATATACCACATTTTCTTTATCCATTCATCTACTGACAGACAATTAGGTTGCTTCCATATCTTGGCTGTTGTGAATGATCTTGAAAACGAACATGTTATTACAGATATCTCTTTGACATACTGATTTCAGTTCCTTTGGATATATACCCCAAAGTGGGATTGCTGGATCATATGGCATTTCTGTTTTTAGTTTTTTGAGGACCCTCTTTACTATTTTCCAAAATGATCGTACTAATTTACACTCCCACCGACAGCATACAAGTGTTCTCATTTCTCCATATCGTCGTCAAAACTTATTCATATTTTTGACAGTAGCCATTTTAACAGATATGAGGTGATATTTTATTATAGTTTTAATTTGCATTTCCCTGACAATAATAGAAATGTTGAGCATTTTTCATACATCTATTGGCCATTCATATCTCTACTTTTGAGAAATGTCTCTTCAGATCTTTGCCCATATTTTAATCAGGTTATTTGTGTTCTTATTATTGAGTTGTTTGCATTCCTTATATATTTTTTTAATTTAATTTGTTATTTTTGAGACAGAGTCCTGCTCTGTTGCCCAGGCTATAGTGAGTGCTGTGGAGTCAGTCTAGCTCACAGCAACCTCAAACTCCTGGGCTCAAGTGATCCTCCTGCCTCAGCTTCCCAAGTAGCTGGGACAGCAGGCACACACCACCATGCCCAGCTAATTTTTTCTACTTTTAATAGAGATGGGGTCTCACTCTTGCTCAGGCTAGTCTTGAACTCCTGAGCTCAAGAGATCCTCCTGCCTTGGCCTCCCAGAGTGCTAGGATTACAGGCATGAGCCACTGTGCCTGGCCCATTGTTTTTCTAATTTTATTTTTCTCTGATCTTTGTTAGTTCCTTCCTTATATGTTTGGGATTACTTTGTTCTTCTTTTTCTAGTTCCTTAAGGTGTAAAGGTAGGTTGTTTGAGATCTTCTTTTGTGATGTAGGCATTTATTGGTATAAACTTCCCTCTCAGTCCTGAGGGGGACTGCATCCATCTCATAAGTTTTGGTATATTGTGTTTCCATTTTCATTTATCTCAAGATACTTAAAAAAATTTTTTTTTTTAGAGACAAGGTCTCACTTTGGTGCCCAGGCTGCAGTGCAGTGGCATGATCATAGCTCACTGTAACCCCAAACTCCTGGGTTCAATTAATTCTCCCACCTCAGTCTCCCAAGAAGCTGGGACCACAGGCACACCACACCATGCCTGGCTAATTGATTTTTTTATTTTTTTAGAGCTAGCGTCTTGCCATGTTGCCCAGGCTGGTCTTGAGCTCCAGCAATCCTCCTGCCTCAGGCTCCCAAAGTGCTAGGGGCCCAGAGTAAGATATTTGTTTCCCTTTTAATTTCTTCTTTGACCCATTGGTTATTGTTTAATTTCCACATATCTGTGAGTTTTCCAAGATTCCTCCTGTTACTGATTTTTAGTTTCATGCCATTGTGGTCAGAAAAGATACCCGATATAATTTCAGTCTTCTTAAATTTGTTAAGACTTGTTTTGTGGCCTAACATAGGATATATCCTGGAGAATGTTCCATGTGTACCTGAAAGGAATTCTGTTGCTATTGGGTAGGATGTTCTGTATATATGTTAGGTCCATTTGGTCTAAAGTATGGTTTAAGTCTAATATTTCCTCATGGATTTTCTGACTATATTATCTGTCCAGTGTTCAAAGTGGGGTAATGAAGTCTCCTACTATTATATTTGCAGTGAATCTCTCTCTTCAGATCTATTAATATTTCCTTCATATATTTAAGTGCTCCAATGTTGGATGCATGTACATCTACAATTGTTAAAACTTCTTGATGAAATTACCCCTTTAACATTACATAATGACCTCCTTTGTCTCTTTTTACAGTTTTTGCCTTAAAGTCTGTTTTATTTGCTATAAGAATAGCTATCCCAGCACTCTTTTGGTTTCCATCTGAATGGACTTTTTCCATCCCTTCACTTTCAGTCTATGTGTGTCCTTAGAGGGGAAGTTAGTCTCTTCTAGGCAGTATGTAGTTGGGTTTTCCAGACACATGATTCTGAACAACTAGTGATAACACAGTCCACTAGTCTGTGAGAATCTTAATGGCCAGGTATCTGGCCTGGCGTAGATTCAGGTTGTATTATAGGGCTTGAAGCTTTTACAATTTGAGGAACACTACTTAAGGAAAATAATTTAAATATTTAAATACAAAATTAGGTACCAGAAAGGACTTACACAAGTAAGAGGTAAAAAGCTTAAGCTTCATTAGGTTCATGTAAAATTCACCTCTGCATCTGGTACAAAGTAAATATTCCATAATAATTTATTGAATAATTTTTGATTAGTTAATAGCTATTGATTAAATCTGAAGTTTGGATGTGGCCTCTTGCTTGCAACTTCTTTAATGTAGTATGACTTAACAGTACCTGAGCATTAATTAATCTCAACCAGCTTTAGTGCACGTCCTTTATTCCTACATGTGCTAGCCTATTCCAGTAAAGGACATGAAAATGAAATAAATAGCTGAGTGGATTTTATTTTCTTGATTCACTTAGAATATGACCATTTCCAAAAGTTTTGTTGTCTTAGCTAATTTTCTGCTGCTATAACACAATACCACAGACTGGGTAATTTAGAAACAAAATAGGTGTATTTGGCTGATAGTTCTGGAGGCTGAGAAATCCAAGAGCATGGTTGCCAACATCTGGCGAGAGTCATCTCATGGCAGAATGGTAGAAGGTAGAAGTCAGCACACAAGAGAGAGGAAATCAGGCCAAACTTGCTTTTATAACAAACCCAGTCTCTTGATAACTAACCTACTCCCTCCATGACAGCATTAATCCATTCATAAGGACAGAGCCCTCATGGCCTAAACACCTCTTAAAGACCCCACCCCCTCCAATGCCATTACATTGGCAAGTAAGTTGCAACATGAGAGTTTTTGGCAGGGACACTCAAGTCATAGTATTTGTGAATACATTTAATTGTATAAATACATTTAAACTAAGTTCCAAAGCTAAAACTGTCTAAAATTATAAAACAAATGAATCCAGAAGATAGCCATTTGGGAGGTGATATAGATACTAGATATATCTTTTACAAGAACCTAAAGATTTAATGAAGTCTGTCATACTGAGAGCATGGAATTATAGAGATACACTCTCTAGTACTGTATTTCACTAAAGGCCACATTCAGATATATGAATAGTGAAGAAGCCCACAAGTGTATCAGTAAATAAATGGACTGCTTAATATTTCCAAACAGATTATGAAATGAAGACATTCATAGCAGAGATACAATATCAGTTTAAGAATTGTTGAGGTTTACCCTCTTCAAATTAATGACTCTAGTTCCCCCTAACAATTGACAAAGTACAGAGGAGAAATTAGATAATTAAGGAAGAATGAGAAAGACAGAAAATATTCCAGAAATAATTTGTGGACCACAGATCTTACAGGCAATACTTACAACACTGCTCAACATAAAGAGCTCACACTAGTAATCCACAAATAAAACCATATATGTATGGTTATGTTTCTTTTTCTTTGGTTTATATGCCTATATACCAGTACTATATAGTCTTAAAATTAACTAGAATACTTGAATATTCTTGACCATTTGTTTTGACATATGAATTTTAAGATCAACTTGTCAAATTCCATGAGAAACTTTGAGAAGATTTTTATTGGAATTCCACTGAATTTTACAGATTATTTGGGGTCAAAATTGATATCTTTATGATGTATAGTCTTCCCAGACCTAAGCAGATGTATGTCTGTATTTTAATCAGGTATTTATTTATGTCCTTCAGTAATACTTGGTAATTTCTTCTCAAATGTATTGCATATTTTTTGCTTACTTTTAGTGAAGAATCAAATACAAATTTCAACAGAGAACAGAAATTAGAGAAAGCCACATAACTCATTTTGTAAGCTATAACCTTGATACTAGTCAAGGGAAGACCAAGTCAAGTCAGTCATGGACTAGTCTTAATTGGTAACATAGATGCAAAATTCTTAAATATCAGCAAGTTGGATATAGTAGTATGTATTTTTAAATAACGAATTTCTTCACTGAATATAAGGATCTATTATGAAAGTATCATTGAACTCCTAGATGAAAAGATAAAAACCATATGATTATTTTAATTGATCTACATTTAAGTTGCTTCTAATTTTTCATTGTTATAAACAATGCTTTAATCACCAATCTTGGACATTGTCCCACCATTTCCTTAGGAAGATTTCCCCAAAGTGCAAGTGAATTTAAAATTCTGATGTATTGCTAAAACATAGGGCCAGCAAACCTTTTCTGGAAATGGCCAGATAGAAAATATGATAGGCTTGTGGGCCAAGAGGCAAAACTGAGGTTATTATATAGGTACTTATATAACAAGAAAAAAACCAAATGTCCATAAATCTTTATTGACAAAATTAAAAATATTATAATAATTGAGTATAATTTTTATAATACAGGTCTGTATATGTGAAAGTGGAATTCTTTTTTGGAGGGGGATAACAGTTCACTTAATTGGGGTTGAAAGCTGGTGTTTCCTATCTTCAGCATCTTTTGCAAACATTAATCTGTTAATGCTGATCTACAATGAGAGTGTACATATTTAACCTTTGAAAATGTCTTTCCACATAGATAGGTACTGCCAAATACTGATATCAATTCTTGAGTATATGGTTTTAATTGAGTATATTCACAGACTGGAAGACATTTTTAGAATTCTATCAGCTAAAAGGCATTCTAGCCTTTTAGCTTGTCATTACATTGCAAATCACTTCTAATTAAAGTTTCTCAATTGCACAGTTAAATGGATTTTGGAATATGGAAATTTCTTTTGCACTTGGATCAAGGTTTGAAAAACACTGCTGTAGTTTGAAATCAGAAAATATGTCTCTGGAAATTTGTGTAGGAATGGAGATATCACTTTTTTTTCTTTTAAGAGACAGAATCTATTGCCCAGGCTGGAGTGCAATGGTGCGATCATAGCTCACTGTAACCTCAAACTCCTGGCCTCAAGCAATCCTCCCACCTCAGCCTCCCCAGTAGCTTGAATGACAGTCTTGCACCACCATGCCCTGCAAATTTTTTAATTTGTTGCAGGGATGAGGTCTTGCTATGTTGCCCAGGCTGGAGTGCAAAACTCCCAGCCTCAAGCAATCTTCATGTCTTGGCCTCCCAAAGCGGTGGGATTACAGGCATTAGATACTGTGCCCAGCCTTTTTTAAAAAACTTTGACAGTGCAAGACGTATATACCATAGCCTGACATTACTTGCAACTCAAATAATGTTCTTATTGAAATGACTTTATCACAGTTTCACAGATAAGCACTGTTTTGCTTTGTAATTTTAGTTTGAAACATTTTCAAGCCTGCCTCAAAAGCTAATTCGAAAGCCATTCAGAGTGCAATAACAGTGGTTGAGCATGGTTCTTCAAACCATTAAGAATGTAAAAACCCATTTTTTACTTGAGGACGGTACAAAAGCCAGGCTAGATTTGGCCCATGGGCCATAGTTTACTGACCCTTGCTCTATAAAGTCTTAACCAGTAAATGTTAAGTGCCTGTTTTCCCAAAACTTTGCAACTTGAGGTTATTAATTTTTAAAAATGTATATAATTTGAAATTACATTTTTTTAATTTGCATTTATTTGAATAAGGTGAAATATTTTTTCCTGATTGTAGGCCATTTATATTTCTTCATTATAAACTAACCATATTTTTTCCATCTTTATGTAGTAAAGTTTTCATTCCAATAATCATTTTGTATACCAAAAAGAGTTCTAAATCCTTTGTGTAGTGTCTCTATCTACTTGTTTACTCTTATTTTCCACTGCTTTCTCCCACATATCCAACACTCATTCCGTATTAAAAGATCTGCCATTGCCTGATAGAGCTGTGTTTTCTCAAGCTTCTTTGTATATATACATCAGGTGTCATTGTCACCTTTTCTCCATTTTCCATGCTAGTGTAATTCTTATTCATCCTTCAAGACTCAGATCAAAGATCATTTCCTCCTCTTTGGCTGTATAGTATTCTGTACAAATATCTGCCATAAAATCTATCATACTTTTTTGTGGTTAACTGTTGATTTACAGTGGTCTCTAACTGGGCTCAAAGCTATTTGAGACATGGTATTGTAACTGATCTCTATACTCCAGAACAGTGCCCAGTACTTACTAGATAGTAATTATTTATTAACTGAATAAGCTCAAAATAATAGTAGTAGTAATAATAACAAATATATGCCAAACATATAAAATCAGATTGTTTAGTATTTCTTTTAGAGTGCTTGAGAATGTAATATTGAATTAAATTCTGAAGAAGCTCCCTCAGATATTAAAGTTTCACCAAAGAAAATAGCAGTTAGATTTTTATTCCCTGACAAAACAGAGTATATCAAACACTTTAAATAATTGCCTTTAGTTATAGCTGTGATCTCCAATTCAGAAAAATTTGCTTGTACTGGAAAACTAAAAAGAATATTCATCAGCTGTTTCTATTTTGTAATCTGAACAATAAGTTTCTTTCAAACTCTCCTTTGTAACTTGAGCAAGATTCATTTTGGATTAATCTTTTATTTTGCTTTATTTCCAAAGGATATCCATTACCTTGCACTAGATAAGGGTGAATTGGCACTAGCTGAAGTGGCAAGAAAAAGAGCTAGTGACATTGATGCAGAATCAATAACCTCTGGAGTTGGTAAGAATTAATGCTGGTTTTTTAAAGTGCTTTTTGTTTTAATCAATACTCAGTATCATTTCTATTTATGTTTGTAGGGCATGGTTGGTTAATTTGAATTACTTTCTTGTAAAGACAGTGCCTTTAAAGAAAGAAGAATTAAGCCTTGACAAATAGTACAATATTGAAATACAAGTTGGAATTGTATAAATGTGAAATTGATAATCAGTGATTACTATAAGTCATTTAGTAAAAAGGACATTATTCTTTTCATAAGATTTTGGGGAAAAGAGTTTATTATCATTATCAGTGCTATTACTAAAATTAACCAACACAGAAATTCATATAATCCTTTATTTATACACAGACATGTCATATTTCAGAAGAATTCTGTCCTATATTAGGCAACGTATTTCATATGGTATTTTAAATTTGATGAGTGATTTGTTTTCATATAGAAGCTGTTAGTCATTTTTCAGTGGAGTATTCTAAAGAAGACAGATCAGAAGCCTTAGATTGAATCTAAAAGTCCACTTAAACTTTATAATATAAAAAGAAAGTTTTAAAAGAGTATTATATCAATACTAACTTCCTTTTTTAGACTCAGTTCATCTAATGGCAGTATTAATACTTGGAAATCCATTTCCTATTCTTCCTGGCATTTATTATTTCTAGATTAGACAAAGGACCCTGTAATATAATTGATTTCTCTGAGGAACTCCTATAAAACAGAAGTTTTAAAAAGTTTTCCACTTTGTAAGTACCTGAAAATATTATAGCTCCATTCTACCATGATAGCTTTAAACCTGAATACCAGGGCTGACAATTGCTTACCAACAAGATATCATTCTCTCTTCCCCAAGAGAGTTCCAAACTGACTGAATCCAAAGGTGCATAGACCACTTTCAAATCTCCATAAGGAATACTATTAATTCAATATTAGATAGGTTGACCTATCATTGTATCTTGTTACTTGCTAAGGATAGTGATGTACCTCCTATTAATAGTAATAGGTAATATTTATTGAATGCTCACTATGGGCCAGACACTATTCTCAGTTACAGATATTAACTAATTTAATTTTTACCACAACTCTGTGAGGTAGGTTCAATTTATATTTGTTATGTGAAGTCACTTCTAACTAAATGATGAAACCCCATAGCATGTTAACAGGAATTGTGATGGGGATACAAATATTCTCCATCCCGATCCCTCTAGCTGTTTAGGAAAACAGCAGGATGTTAATTCATAGCCAATTTTCCTTAGTTGTCTTCTATCCTGCGTCTTCCACCCAGGGTATCAGATGTAATGAATGATATTTTTGCATTCTAACCTATTTAAATGACTAAGGGTGAAAAGGAATATCATGAGATTACCATAAAATTTCAGAAAAATGAAGAAACTCCACTATTCACCAAAATGCATCTTGTGCCCTATGTATTCTCTGATCAGATTACTGTGGCCAGCTGATAATTCCTAGCCAGAAATCTGTGTACCCTCTTTGAGCCCTGCCTCATGTCTAGCAAGTATCTTTTCAGTGAAGCCCTGTGACTCCCCTTTTCTCAGCCTTGTTTTAGGCCTTTTGACCTAGATTCCTATCTTTTGCTAAACATACCATTCAATAACATTAGTAACTTTCAAGAGGCTAACGTCTTAGATGAATGTTCTAATCCACTTTTGTTCATAAAACTGGGTACTGTACTCACAATTCCAAGTGGAGTTAGGGAAGAATCTCTGGTTTCCTCATCATGGTCTCTGCTCGGCTCTTTGCTGAAGCCTGCATCATGCCGGGGAATGCTAATATTCTCTCAAATTCCTTCAATTTAATTCCACTATTCTCTTAAAGTTACCCCAAAGCAGAAAGTTATTAAATTTTTGGCTTTCAAAGTAGTTTTCTGATGCAAGCAGGCGGCCAAACTATGTAAGATATAATGAGTAGTTCCAGCTACATGGGAGAGTCTGTTAAAAAAAAAAAAAAAGTATCAGACATAATAACTGTCAACACAGTTAAAAGTAAGCTTTGCCAAAGCAAAAGTTGAATGATAATGATAAAGTGTACAATATGGCAATTTTTAAAAAACTTTATTGACATATACATACAAAGTGCACAAAACCTAAGTGTATGACTAAATGAATTTTTCACTAAGTGGACACATTCTTGTAACCAGTATCCAGACCAAATAATATATATTACCAGCCCCTCAGAAGCCCTACTGTACACCCTTCAAGATACTACACCCTCAGCCCAACTATCCAGACTAACAGCCCAGTGGATTGATTTCGCCCTTTTCAAAGTTTATATAAATGGATTTTTACATATATTCTTTATTATTTGGCTCCTTCTATTCAACATTATGAATCTGAAAATCTTTCATATTGTTGCATATAGTTGTAATCCTTCTACTCTTTTTGCTATAACAGTATTCCAATGTATGAATATACTACAATTTTATTCATTCTACTTTTGATGGACATTAGGGCTCTTTCAAGTTTGGGACTATTGTAAATAGTGTTGCTATGAACATTCTTATGTATGTCTTTTAAGAAACATAAGTATGTAGATCTGTTGGACTTGTGCTTAAGAAGCGGAATTCCTGTGACACAGGATATGCAGCTGTAGTAGCTACAACAATTTACCTCCTTACCGGCAGTGCATAAGAGTTCCAGTTTTGTCTATCCTCACTGATGCTTGGTATTGTCTGTCTTTTAGCCATTCTGGTGGCAAAAGGCATTGTATTTTTGTGTATGTGACAGTATATAGACTGTTTCTGGACTCTGTTCTATTTCATTAGTGTGTTTGTCTATACTTGCACAAATACCTCACTGCTTTAAGCAACTCTGGCTTTAAATCTTAGATAGTGCAAGTTGCCCAGGTTTGTTCAGGATTGCTTTAGTTATCTTTCCATATAAATCTCAGAATCAGCTTGCACCCCAACCCAAGGGGAAAAAAGGGAAAAGGGGCTGAAATTCTGGTTGGAATTTCATAAATTTATAGACAAAGTTGAGCTGAATTGATTTCTTTATGTCTTCTCTATTTTTTCTTAAAAATGTTTGTGGTTTCCACTGTAGTGGTCTTTCATATCTTCCCTTAGATTTATCCTAAAAGTATTTCTTTTTTTGCTTAGTTTATAGTAACCTTACTTAAAAATTTCATTTTCTGTTTATTTCTGGTACATACACAATTGACTACTGTTATTAAATACATTGAACTTATAGCCAACAGCAGCACTAATGCTAATAGTTTTTAAATTCTTTTGAATTTTCTACATCCCAGTCATGTCATCTGCATATGAGGACAGTTTGATTGATTCCTTCCTTTCCAATTCTTATGCCTTTTTTTTCTTTTTATATAATGCACTGGCTAGAAGCTGCAGTATAATCTTGAATAGAAGTTATAACAGGCATCATTTTCTGCTTCTTGATTCTTAGGGAAAGCCTTCAATAATTTACCATTTGGCATAAGGTTCTCCTCAGGTTTTTTAAATGCATAAACCTGTTAATCATATTAAGAAAGTTCAATAACTAGCTTGCTCAGAGTTTCTATCAATAGGTGTAGAGTTTTATTGAATCTTTTTCTGGATTTATCAAGATGATCATATGATTTGTTCAATAGATGGTAAATTTCATTGATTTTTTTTCAAATGATAAAGTACCCTTGCATTCTTAGAATAAACACAACTTGTGATGTATTTTTAAACATTGCTGGATTTGATTTGCTATTATTTTAAAATTTTGGCATTTATGTTCATGAAGGATTGGTCCATAATCTTCTTTTAGTTTAATTTTTGATGTCTAAAGTTCTAGAAAGGATATATTTAAATATGTAATATATACAATCCAGTTATGTATTGCACATAAAACACTATTCCTACAAATTAAAAATTTTACATTTATCTTGACTGTATCATTATCAATATTTGGTTTTGGTACTGTACTAAAGTTTTGCAACATTTCATAGGAGGAAACTGGGGAAAGATACATGGAATTCCTCATAACTGCATACAAATCTATAATTATCTCAAAATAAAGTTAATTTTAAAAATTTACATTAACAAAGTCACCTACGTTAAGTACTGTGATATCCCTTATCTTACTTGGTCCTCACAACTTAGCTCTGAAGTAGAAACTACTCAAGTGGTGAATTTTTGAGAGGTTTCTTTAGGTATACACAATGGAATGGGTTGGCAGTGGAAATGTTCCATAACTTTCAAAAAGTTGAGAGCCACTGCCCTTGAGCAATTTTAATCAATTTGCTATTCCTACAATTCCCACCTTGGATTCCTCAATACAATAGCTCCATGAGATATTCAACAAAATAAAAGATGTGTGGCCAAATACATAAAGGAAATATTAATACAAAGTAATTTCTTAGGAAATTTCTGATATACATAAAATATTTTGAGAAGTCCCAAAGTAAACTATTATAGCATTTGCAAAAATTTTTGACTCTAGAATCCTCATTATGCTCCCCATTTCATACAATAGCTATAACTTTTCTTGAAACTAGGGTATTTTGGAATTCACTTGGTGCAACTTACAGCAAAATTGCACTGTTACAAATCTTTATCCTTGTTAAAGGGCTTATCAATAGCACTATTAAAATAATAATAACCATTCACAGTAGTAAATAATACAGATATTTATACTTTATTATAATAGTCCCCCTGTATGCGTGATTTCACTTTCTGTGGTTTTAGTTACCTGCAGTCAACTACAGTCCGCAAATATTAAATAGAAACTTCTAGAAATAAACAGTTCATAAGCTTTAAATTGCATGCTGTTCTGAGTAGTGTGATAAAAATCTCACAATATCCCATTCTATCCTGCCCAAGCTGTGAATCATCCCTTTGTCCAGCACATCCACACTGTATACACTACCTGCTTGTCAGTCACATAGTAGCCATCTCAGTCATCATCAGATTGACTGTTGTAGTATTGCAGTGCTTGTGTTCAAGTAACCCTTATTTTATTTAATAATGGCTCCAAAGCACAAGAGTAGTGATGCTGGAAATTCAGATATATACCAAAGAGAAACCATAACATGCTTTCTTATCTGAAAAGGTGAAAGTACTCAATAAGGAAATAAAAAAAAATCATAGGGGGAGCTTTCTAAGATGGTAAAAATGAATCTTCTATCCATGAAATTGTGAAGAAGGAAAAAGAAATTCATGCTACTTTTGCTGATGCACCTCAAACTGCAAAAGTTATAGCCACAGTGCCTGATAACTGCTTAGTTAACATGGAAAAGGGACAGTTTGGAGGGGAGGGGCAAGATGGCGGATGAGAAAGATTTCAGAAGAAACTTAAAAAAAATTAACAGGCAGACAAACATAGATCAGAAGATGGTCGAAAGGAAGGGTGCCTGAAACTACAGGAGACTCCACAGGAAGAAGCTGCAGACAACCGTAAGGAAAAAGGCCCCATGAGAGGTTTGGAGACCAGCGACAAAGATAGGGGGATTGGTTAAATTTCCCCTCTCTTGCATCTCAGACTACTGGTGGGCTCCTGAGAGGCTGGAGAGACCTGCCAACACCAGCCCAGAGATGGCTGCTGCCAGTGAGCCTCTTTCAGACAGGGCATCAGGCTCCCACCTCTCGCCCTGCATACCTGAGCTGATCAGCAGGCGCCATATTCCTTCATTCTCCTCTTCCCTACCCGCAGCTATTGAGAAACAATTTAGCCACCACTCGGAGGCATCTGCAGGGAATGGGACCTTTCCTTTTGGGGCCCTACAGTGGACTGAGGGGTACTCAGACTGTGAGCTCCTACCTGCCAGCCGTCCTAGGCGCTGTCTGCCTGGTGACTGCAGGAGAACAGGGCATATCCCGAGGTGGAGAGACATTGATCCAGGAGACAGGCCTGCAGACCAGATGCTATAGACCCAGGTCTCGATTGCTTTGCCCAGGGGCACAGAAGGGATATTTATTTGTGAATGAGCCTTCTGAGGTGTGTGTGCCTTCGGGGGCCAATCAGTGTGCTTGAGGTGTAACCATCCTCCCACAGGAGGGCCACACTCCCAGCTCAGGCTGTGATCCTGGGCAGGAAACCTGTTGGCCTGCATCACAGTCATGGGAGATCTGCTGGCTTGAGGTCCTGCCTACTGGCAGAGTCCTGGGAGAAACCACGGAATAGGGCAGGGTGGAAAGCAGCAAGGCCTGTTCCAGGATGCAGGTCTCAGACAGCCCCACCCCTCCACACAGACTTTTTGGCTAAGTGGGGCCATTTCAGCCCCTCCCTGGCGGCTTTGCCCAGAAGCAGAGAATAGACCTTTGACCCCTGCTAACAGCATTTACAGAACTTGAGGGCAGGCTCACTCAACCCAGCTCCACCCAGCCTCACTCCCCCACCTGCTCCTGCTGAGGTGGAGAATAAAGACACACCTGGAAGTCCCAGGGCCCCACCCACCACGTGAAACACTAGGGTGCCTCTCCAGAGGAACAAGAGCTGGTTACAGGACCCAAAAACAACACTGCAGCTTGCTCCTCCCAGCAAGCGCCACTTACTGACAGGGAGGTTGTTCTGCACACCCTTTGACTGCATCTACTGACTCATCATACAGGGTGTGGTCGAATCTGACCCACAAACACCACCTACTGGCTTAGAGACTAAACTTGGCATGTTACTATCTACACGAAAATCTAAAGGTAAGACGCAACAGCTGATCCAGATGGGAAGGAATCAGTGAAAGAACTCTGAAACAATGAAAAATCAAGTGGAAAGCACATGCCCAAAGGGGAACACCAGCTCTCTAGCAATGGACATCAACCAAATTCAGAACACTAAAATGACAGAAGAATTTCAAACATGGATTGTAAGAAAACTCAATGGTATGCAAGAGAAAATGGATAACCAACACAAAGAAACCGTAAGAAAAATCCAGTGCTTGGAAGAAAAATTCACTAAAGAAATTGAAATATTAAAGAAAAGTCAAACAGAACTTCTGGAAATGAAGAATTTATTCAAGGAATTACAAAACACAGTGGAAAGCCTCGAGAATAGGGTAGATCAAACAGAAGAAAGCATCTCAGGGATTGAAGATCACACCTTTCAATTAAATAAGTCGGTTGCAGAGATAGAGCAGAGAAAAGAGCAAAGCCTACAAGAAATGTGGGATTATGTGAACAGGTTTAATGTGAGAATCATAGACATATCTGAGGGTGAAGAAGAAAATATACAAGGATTGGATAAGCTATTTGAGGATATAATAGGGGAGAATTTCTCAAGCCTTGCTAAAAATCTAGATATCCAGGTACAAGAAGCTCAAAGGACTCCTGGGAGATTCATCGCAAACAGGAAGACACCACGACACACAGTCATCAGACTGACCAAGATAACCACCAAAGAGGCCCTCCTATGAGCTATAAGGCAAAAGAAGCAGGGAACCTACAAAGGAAAACCCATGAGGAATAATGGCAGAGTTCTCAACTAAGACCTTACAAGCCAGAAGAGACTGGGGCCCCATTCTTACTCTTCTCAAACAGAATAATGCCCAGCCTGGAATCTTATACCCTGCAAAACTGAATTTCTTATATGAAGGAGAAATAAAGACCTTCTCAGACAAGCAAAGACTGAGGGAATTCATCAAGACAAGACCTGTCCTCCAGGAAGTATTCAGAACAATGTTACACACAGATCAGCACAATAAACACTCAACCACCGTAAAATCATCCAAAAGCTAAAGCTCAAAGGCTAGATACCACAATGAGTCAAGAGAGAAGACAAAGCAATAAAGTTCAACTCAACAGGAAGAACAGAAATCTGCCCTACTTACCAATTCTCTCAATAAATGTGAATGGCTTGAACTGCCCACTAAAGAGACACAGGCTGGCCGAATGGATAAATATACACAAACCAAGTATCTGCTGTCTTCAGGAAACACATCTAACCCACAAGGATGCATTCAGACTGAAGGTGAAGATATTGAAAACAATATCTCAAGCAAATGAAAGCCAAAAGATAGCTAGTGTGACAGTTCTGATTTCAGATAACATAGCCTTCAAATCAACAAAAGTAATGAAAGACAAAAATTTTCCCATACTACACATCAGATAAAGGACTGATAACAAGAATCTATTTAGAACTCAGGAAAATCAGTAAGAAAAAATCGAACAACCCTATCAAAAAGTGGACAAAGGACATGAATAGAAATTTTTCAAAAGAAGATATAAAAATGGCTAACAAACATATGAAAAAATGTTCAACATCTCTAATCATCAGGGAAATGCAAATCAAAACCACAATGAGATATCACTTAACTCCAGTGAGAATGGCCTTTATCAAAAAGTCCCAAAACAATACATGTTGGCGTGGATGGGGAGAGACAGGAACACTCATACACTGCTGGTGGGACTGTAAACTAGTGCAACCCCTGTGGAAAACAATATGGAGATACCTTAAACAGATTCAAGTAGACCTACCATTTGATCCAGCAATCCCATTATTGGGCATCTACCCAGAAGAACAAAAGTCATTCTATAAAAAAGACACCTGCACCCGAATGTTTATAGCAGCACAATTCACAATCGCAAAGATGTGGAAACAACCCAAATGCCCATCAATTCATGAATGGATTAGCAAAATGTGGTATATGTATACCATGGAATATTACTCAGCTATAAGAAATAACGGTGATATGGCATCTCTTTGGTTCTCCTGGAGAGAGTTGGAACCCATTCTATTAAATGAAGTATCCCAAGAATGGAAAAATAAACACCACATGTACTCACCAGCAAACTGGTTTCCCTGATCATCACCTAAGTGCACATTTGGGAATAACACCAATTGGGTATCGGACAGAGGTGGGGGCTGGGGGGAAGGGATGGGTGTATAACTACTTGATGAGTGTGATGCGCACTGTCTGGAGAATGGACACGCTTGAAGTTCTGACTGGGGGGGATGGGGTGGGGGAGGGGATGGGTGCATACCTACATGATGAGTGTGATGTGCACTGTCTAGGGAATGGACATGCTTGAAGCTCAGACTCGGGGGGATGTGGGAGCATGGGCAATATATATAACCTGAACTTTTGTACCCCCATAATGAGCTGAAATAAAAAAAAATAGTGAAGGGTACAATTCAACAAGAACATATAACAATTTTCTCAATATTTATGCACCTAATTCACGTGCAACCAGATTCATAAAGCAAATCCTACTTAATCTAAAGAAAATGATAAACAGCGACACCATAATAGTTAGGGACTTCCACACCCCTCTGACAGAACAGGACAGATCCTCCAAACAGAAAATAAACAAAGATACAATGGACTTAACCAGAACTCTAGAACAAATGGGCTGACTGACATTTACAGAACATTCTACCCCAAAACCACTGAATATATGTTTTTCTCATCAGCTCATGGGACATTCTCTAAGATTGACCATATCCTAGGCCACAAAGCATGTCTCAACAAACTTCAAAAAAAGAAATTATACCATGCATCTTCTCAGACCACAGTGGAATAAAATTAGAAATCAGCTCCAACAGAAACTCTCATCTCTACACAAAGTCATGGAAACTAAACAACCTTCTGCTGAATAATTATTGCATTGGGGAGGAAAGCAAGATGGAAATCAAAAGATTCTTTGAACTTAATGATAAAGGTGACAGAAGTTATCAAAATCTGTGGGATACAGCTAAAGCAGTCCTGAGAGCAAAATTTATATCCATAAATGCCTACATCCAAAAGATAGAAATATCACAAATCAACAATCTAATGAATTGTCTCAAAAAACTGGAAAAGGACAAACTGACCCCAAACCCAGCAGAAGAAAAGAAATAACAAGGATCAGAGTAGAACTAAATGAAATTGATAACAAAAAAACTATACAGAAGATTAATAAAACAAAAAGTTGACTCTTTGAAAAAATAAAATCTACATGCCTCCTGCTCGATTAACAAGAAGCAGAAAAGAAAGAACTCTAACAAGCTAAATCAGGAATGAAAATGGAGAAATTAAAACTGATGCCAAAGAAATCCAAAATATCATTTATGAATATTATAAAAAACTCTATGCACATAAACTTGAAAATGCAGAGGAAATGGACAAATTCTTAGAAACACACAGCCTCCCTAGGCTCAATCAGGAAGAAATAGAATTCCTGAACAGACCAATATCAAGTACTGAAATTGAAACAGCAATCAAAATCCTTCCTAAAAAGAAAAGTTCTGCACCGGATGGTTTCACACCCAAATTTTACCAGACCTACAAAGAAGAACTAGTGCCTATCCTGCAGAAATAACATATGCAAATCTATAAATGCAATTCACCACACAAATAGAAGCCAAAACAAAGACCACATGATCATTTTAATAGACACAGAAAAAAGCATTCGACAAATTCTGCACCCTTTTCTGATAAGAATCCTTAACAAAATAGGCATAGATGGGACTTACCTAAAAATGATACAAGCCATGTATGACAAACCTACAGCCAATATCATACTGAATGGGGAATAATTGAAAGCATTCCCACTTAGAACTGGAACCAGAAAAGGTTGCCCTCTATCACTGCTTTTATTCAACATAGTACTGGAAGTCCTAGCCAGAGCAATCAGACAAGAGAAGGAAATCAGGGGCATCCAAATGGGAGCAGAAGAGGTCAAACTATCACTCTTTGCTGGCGATATGATCCCATATCTAGAAAACCCAAAAGATTCTGCCATGAGACTACTGGAATTGATAAACAAATTCAGCAAAGTCTCAGGTTACAAAATCAATGTACAGAAATTAATAGCATTCCTATATGCCAACAACAATCAAACTAAGAACCAAATCAAAGACTCAATACCCTTCACAATAGCAACAAAGAAAATAAAATACCTAGGAATATATTTAAGGAGGTAAAAGATCTCTACAGGGAGAACTACAAAACACTGAGGAAGAAAAGAGCAGAGGACGTAAAGAGGTGGAAAACCATACCAATCTCATGGGTCGGTAGAATCAACATTGTTAAAATGTGTACACTACCCAAAGTGATCCATGGATTCAATGCAAACCCTGTCAAAATACCCACATCATTTTTTGCAGATCTAGAAAAAATAATTCTATGCTTCATATGGAACCAAGAACACCCTGTATAGCAAAAGCAATCTTAAGCAAAAAGAAAAAACTGGAAGGCATCAATTTACCAGACTTCAAGCTATACTACAAGGCTATAGTAACTAAAACAGCATGGTACTGGCACAAGAACAGAGACATAGACAAATGGAACAGAACTGAGAACCCACATACAAAACCATCCTCATATAGCCATCTAATCTTTGACAAAGCAGAAAAAAACATACACTAGGGAAAAGAATCCTTATTCAATGAATGGTGCTGGGAAAACTGGATAGACACATGTAGAAGACTGAAACAGGATCGGCACCTTTTACTTCTCACAAAAATTTACTCACAGTGGGTAATAGACTTAAACCTAAGGTGTGACACTATAAGAATTCTATAAGAAAATGTTGGAAAAACTCTTAGACATTGGCCTAGGCAAAGAATTTATGAAGAAGACCCCAAAGGCCATCACAGCAACAACAAAAATAAATAAATGGGACCTGATCAAATTAAAAAGCTTCTGCACAGCCAAGGAAAATATCATGAGAGCAAACAGATAACCTACAGAATGGGAGAAAGTATTCACATGTTACACATCTGATAAAGGGCTGATAACTAGAATCTATTTAGAACTCTGGAAAGTCAGCAAGAAAACATCAAACAACCCTATCAAAAAGTGAGCAAAGGACATGAACAGAAACTTCTCAAAAGAAGACAGAACAATGACCAACAAACATATGATAAAAGGCTCAACATCTCTAATCATCAGGGAAATGCAAATCAAAACCATAATGAGATATCACTTATTTCCAGTGAGAATGGCCTTTATCAAAAAGTCCCAAAACAGCAAATGTTGGTGTGGATGCGGAGAGATAGGAACACTCATACACTGCTGATGGGACTGCAAACTCTGTGGAAAGTAATATGGAGATACCTCAAAGAGCTACAAGTAGAACTACCATTTGATCCAGCAATCCCATTACTGGGCATCTACCCAAAAGGACAAAGGCATCCTGTAAAAAAGATAGCTGCACTTGAATGTTTATAGCAGCACAATTCACAATTGCAAAGATGTGGAAATAACCCAAGTGCCCATCAATACCTGAGTGGATTAATAAAATGTGGTATATGTATACCATGGAGTTCTACTTGGCCACAAAAAACAATGGTGATCTAGCACCTCTTGTATTATCCTGGATAGAGCTACAGCCCATTCTACTAAGTGAAATATCCCAAGAATGGAAAAAATAAGCACCACATGTACTCATCATCAAATTGGTATTAACTGATCAATACTTAAGTGCATATATACTAATAACATTCATCGGTGTTGGGCAGATGGGGGAAGGGATAGGTATATACACACCTAATGGGTGCAGTGTGCACCATCTAGGGGATGGACATGCTTGAAGCTCTGACTCAGGTCTGGCAAAGGCAATATATGTAACCTAAACATCTGTACTCCCGTAATATGCTGAAATGAAATTTAAAATTTTTTTTTAAAAAGATGGAAAAGGCATTAAGTTTGTGGATGTAAGACATAAACAGAAACATGTTCAGATTGACAGCAGTCAGGTTTAGTAATATCCACTGTTTCATGAATCCACTGTGGGTCTTTGAACATATCCCCCATGGATTAAAAGAGGGGACTATTATACGCAGAAAACTGTGCCAGTAGCCTTTTCCATCTTTCAATTCCACACTGAGAATGACATCAGCGAAATTGAATAGGAATGCCTTTGTTCCCCAACAGTTACATCAAAAAATCAGAATCTGGCCAACCTACTCTAATAGGAGCTCTGGGAACAGTCAGAGGTCTGCAGCAACCAGGTTGACAACCTAATTAATAAAAAGCCACCTTTAAAAACAATAGAAAATTTCATGGCTTTTTTTTACTCACTCTTGCCTTACCTTCTCCCAGCAT
Source organism: Eulemur rufifrons (assembly GCF_041146395.1). Lineage (NCBI taxonomy): Eukaryota > Metazoa > Chordata > Mammalia > Primates > Lemuridae > Eulemur > Eulemur rufifrons. Next base: position 66,365,191 of record NC_091001.1, read on the forward strand.
TGCACAGTCTTGATCTGAAGGAGGTGACAACTGAGTTCCGAGTCTCCTCCCTTGAACTAGAGAGAACAAAGCAAACATCATTTGCAATGTTCTCACCTACCTGGGTGCTGCCTGAAGGGCTGATCTCTGTTTTGCCTAACTTGGATCTCAGGTGGAGAACAGCAGCAGCAGGCATTCCTCATGAAAGATGCACAGTCTACAGACTTGCAGATGCCTGGGGTAAGAGATTAAGGTCGAGACATACGGTAGACCATCTAAGGTCCTGAGAAGAAGCTGAAGTGAGACTCTATGAGAAATTGTTTACCAGTGAGCAAGTGTATATACAAACCTACCACCAAAGCCTGAAGGAGCTTAGAGGCCAAAGAAAGAAGCTAACAAATCCAGTGTCTCAGAAATAAATACTTAATAGGGACTTACAAACAGAAGCTATGTCTTAAGTGGTCACAAGATGGTGGATCCCTGCACCCATCCTCCACAAAGTATCCTTTATATAGCAGACTTTTTGGGTAAAGACATGTGTAGCTACTCATGTCACAGACTTTCTTGTCAAAACGTGTGACCACTGGGGAAATCTGTGCTATAGGCATTGTTTAAAGACCTTACTGCAGAACACCTTGGTATGCAGGAGTCAAACATTGGTCTTCATGGTGGTTTCATTCAAGATAGTGTCACTCTTGCCATGCAACAGGCTATTTTCCTACAGAAATGAAGACATTCAAAAGTATCCATGTATACAGGGTAACTGAGAAAGCCACAATGTAAGATACATGCACAGAAACGACCTAAGAAGACCATAAGCTTTTACTTCAGGCCAATCCCTAGGTTTAGAGCAAGCCGAGCTATTGGAGGGACTGCCCCAGCACAGAGCCAGTCTGCCAAGACTGGGATAGAAGGCTTTTTCAAGTGCCCGATTTCAATCTCCCCTGCCCCCTAAAACATCACAAGGCATACAAAGAAACAAGAAAATATGGGTCCATTCAAAGGACCAAAATTAATTGGCAGAAACTATCCCTGAGAAAGCAAGGCCATCTTACTGACTAGACAGACTTTAAAACAACTGCCTTTAATGTGCTCAAAGTGCTAAAGGAAAACATACAAAGAACTAAAGGACATCAGGAAAACAACATATGAACAAAATGAGAATATCAACAAAGAGATAGAAATTATAAAATGGAACCAAATTCTAGAGCAAATACAAATGCAATAACTGAATTTAAAAATTCATTAGAGAGATGCAACAGCAAGTTTGAGCAGGCAGAAGAAAGAATCAGCCAACTTTAAGATACTTGAAATTATCAAGTTTGAGGACCAGTAAGGATTAAGAAAAATGAATAGAACCTAAGGGACGTATAGGACACCATCAGGTATTCTGATATACACATGAATATCCCAGGAGAAGACAGAATGGGGCAGAAAGATTATTTGAAGAAATAAGGGTCAAAAACTTCCCAAATTTGAGGAAAGACATGTGTCTTATAAATCCAAGAAGCCTAATGAACTTCAAGTAGAATCAACCCAAACACTATAACCAAACCGTTGAAAGACAAAGAGAGAATCTGAAAGCAGAAAGAGAGAAGCAACTCGTCATATGCAAGGAATTCTCAGTAAGATTATGAGCTGATTTCTCAGCAGAAACTTTGGAGGCAAGAAGGCTGTGGGATGTTATAATTAAACTGCTAAAAGAAAAAAAAAAACCAAGAATTTTATGAATACCAAGACTGTCTATCAAAAATGAGGGAGCAATTAGGATATTCTCAGATAAATAAAAGTTGAGGGAGATTATTACCACTAGGCCTGCCCTACAAGAAAAGCTAAGAGAGTCCTGAAGTTTGAAATGAGAAGTTTGAAATGAGAGGATGACAGATGCTAAGTCAAAGTCATATAAAGATGTTAAGATCTCCAATAAAAGGAAATAAATGGTCAAATATAAAAACCAGTATTATTTTTACTTTGGTTTGTAACTCTCCTTTTGAGCCTTAATTAAAATACAAATGCATAAAATATAAATTTAGTAGGTACGTTATTGATGTCACAAATTACATCTTCATAGAGTAGGAGGACAGGGACAAAGCTGTATAACAATAGAGTTTTTTTGTTTGCAACTGAAGTTAACTTAGTATCAGTCCAAGTAATATTGTTTTAACTTTAGAATGTTATATGTAATCCCCACAATAACCACAAAGAAAATAACACTAGAATGTACAAGGAAATGAGAAGGGAATCAAAACATGTAACTACAAAAAATCAACTACTATAAAAGAAAGCACTAATGGAGGAAATGAGTAACAAAAAGGCTATCCTGAAAAATAAAAACCAAAACCAAAAGGCTCTAATACATACAGCAAATGAATTAAAATGGGAAAAGTAAATCCTTCCCTATCAGTAATTATGAGTTGAGTATCCCTTATCTGAAATGCTTGGGACCAGAAATGTTTCTGTTTTCAAGGGTTTTTGGATTTTGGAATATTTGGGCATACATAATGAGATATCTTGAGGATGGGACCCAAGTCTAATCATGAAATTCACTTATGTTTCATATATACCTTATACACATAGCCTGAAGGTAAATAATTTTATGCATGAAACAATGTTTGTATACATGAACCATTAGAATGCAAAGGTGTCACTACCTCGGCCACCCATATGGACAATCTGAGGTTGTTTGGCATCACCATCATTCCTGACTGAATTTATATGCTACTGATAAGTACTTATGAGTGTTGATGAAAATTATTGCTTAACAGAACAAAATGACATGCCATCAATGCATTGAAAAAATAATGTGTTCAGGGTAACTTAGTAGCATTATATCAACTTTAACAACAGCAACAACAAACAATAGCAAGCTTTCAGTCTCCACCTACAATGCTGTGTTTTGATTGAAAGGTTACTATATACTTTGCATTTTGTTTTTCTAGGTGAGGAGAAATATCAGAAATAGTTGAGCAAACAGGAACTGGGTCCTCTAGGGATGAGTAGGCATTCTGTTGGATGGCTTTTTAAAATGTTTCCTCTAGAGTCATCTATCTCATTAATAATGGTTTTTGTCTTGGAAGTCTCTCTTTGATTTTATAAACTGACATTATTTCTTGTTCTATTATGAATGCATGCTAGTCTAGTCCTTCAACAAGCCTATCATGTATTAAATATTTTCACCATGTTATCTATAGGCATTTTTTCCGCAGTGTTAACATCATCATCTTCATCATGATTATCTCGATTGCCTTGATCCAGAACCACTTTGGCTATTTCACCACTGGTCAATTAATGAACAATTGGAGTTTCATTATCAATGTTAAAAATCTCTTCTTCTAATTTACTGATGAACTCTGAATGTGTACCTTTTACACATGTAAGGAGACCAGACATCATTTTCTTTTCACTTGACATACAGAAACCTTCAAAGTTACTATGTTGTTCATCATCATCACTGAACATAGTCACAGGCCAGAGAATGTGCCAGGCATGCACAGCTGTCTTTAGTCACCGTGTTCAAAGTGTTAGCAACACTATACATGGCATCCTTCATCCTAAACTCCTTTTGAAAACCTTCCACACTCATGCCTCTGCTGCTAGTATGCTGCTCAAGAAAGTGTTTTTTATAACTTACTGTTCTTCTATCTAATGCCAATGATGTATTTGGTATGGAATAATCTAGGGTGCTGTAAAACAAGAGACCATAACCCCCCATAATTTAACAAGAATTTCATTTCATTCTCACATGACAATCCTGGGACATGTTCCAAGACTGGTAAAGCATGCTGGTATCATTAATAGATTACCAGGCTTTATCTGTGGTATAGCTTTATCTTTTCTAGGGTAATAGCCTTCATCTACATCACTGAAGATTTGCATTCCAGCCTACAGGAAGGAGGAAAAAGGAGGAGGGGATACTCTTTTCTTGTTTAGGCTACAACCCAGGACTTGTTATACATCATTTATGTTCATATCCCCTTGGACAGAAGCTGGTCATAAGGCTACACTACTGTAAGAAAGTCTGAAAATATCTTTAATGGGTGATCATGCACCAGCAAAACACCTGTTATTATAAAAGCAAAGCCATTTGGGGGGACAGTTAGCAATTCATCTGTTACAATGAGATTCAAAAAATAGTACTTAGAAACAAAGAAAAATGGGGAAGCAACTTATATAACCCTTATAGGCAGAGAAATGAGTATATTTTAAAAACCTTATTCAAAGATATCCCAGCTGTACTTAATGTGGCTGTCTACCATTTGCATATTATGAAATTCTTCCAAATGCATTATATTTCTAAATATATTTATCATATATGATCTTTCAGATACTATGCTATAAAAAAGCTGTAACTTTATAAGTTTGCCATCTCCTTTTAAAATGTATTTTAAAAATCTGATATAAAAGCTTATTTGTGCTTAATGGAGAACTTAAGGGAACACAATATAGAGAACATAGTATCAAGATGATAAAGATCACTCATACTATTACCCAGCAATAACTGATTATTACTCAGGGATAACTAATAAAACTAGTGTATTTACTTTTCTTCTATGCTTATATTTAACAAAATTGGTATCTTTATCTTCCTTACTGTTAGCCAATGATATGTCATCACTGCATTCCCATGTCCTTAAAAAAAATCATTCAAAAGCTTGGTTTTTAATAAGTTATCTTCTTCCTAAAATGCCTTTTGGATTTCACTGTAAAATAATGGAACCATTGTAAATTGTGTAAGAATTATATCCAATAGGTGGATGACGGTGAAGATCTGCTGCTGCTTTTTTTTTTTTTTTTTTTTTTTTTAAGAGAGGGCGTCTTGCTGTATTGTTGCCTAGGCTGGAGGGGAGTGGTGTGATAACAACTCACTGCAGCCTCAAACTCGTGTGTTCAAGTAATTCTCCCACCTCACCCTCCTGAGTAGTTGGGACTACAGGCATGTGCCACTATGCCCAGGTAATATTTTAAATTTTTTGTAGAGATGGGGTCTCACTATGTTGCCCAGGCTGATCTTGAACTCCTGGGCTCAAGCAATCCTGCCTCGGCCTCTCAAAGTGCTGGGGTTACAGATGTGAGCTACCATGCCCAGCCAAGATTTACTTTTATACTTAAAATGTCTTATTATATAAAATTCTTCTAAAATTAAGCTAGAAAAGAATTTTTTAATTCTACGAACAACTTAAACTGTGGCTACCTGTTTAACTTCCTATATTGTGTGTGAGAGGTTACATTATTTTACTTGTTTGACTTAGGAGGTATATTCTTGCCAACCTACTTTAGCTTCACTTCACCCTTCCTTCTTTATTATGTCATGATGTCAGTTTTTATCTATACCTTCCTACCTATAAGCATCTTTCCCTAAAGACATAATCTTAAACCATTCATGACTACAAGCACATCAAAGACTAACTGATTTGCTTGGCTGTAGAGATCTATACAATACTATATTACTTGTATAATTTAAGAGATGTACAGTTTTCAGTAAAGTTCCTAAGAATGCCATAATTATCAAAATTTTGTTCCTTTCTTTGTGGTGACATAATATTGTCAATCACAGAATGTGACATATTAAATAATACCAATTCTTTATTACATTAAGTATAGATTTTTCTCTAAATTAGCTATTTAGGTGGAAACTTTCCACCATTTAAATATTATTTAACATTTTTGAATTCTGAAATACTAGACTATTATATTCTGAAACAAGGTATCAATTTTTCAGAACTTACCTAGTCATAAATTAAGTTTCTAAGCAAACGATAATAGTCTTTTCCTATGGAGAAAGGTGGAAATGCTAAACAATTTGGGCTGTGATCCTAATTTTTTTCCTTTTGAGAAAAGAGTCAAATGTCTCAAACTTCTCTGCTTTACTTACTAGTTAGACTAGTAAATTATGCTGATCTAAGGCAAAATAATCAACATTTAAATTTTCTGCAAGTAAATAATGAAGAAATTTTGCCTGAAAAGTGGTATATAATATTAAGAATAACTTATGAAAACATGAAGTTAAAAAAATTAATAGGGCTGGGTGCAGTGGCTCATGCCTATAATCCTAGCACTTTGGGAGGCCAAGGCAGGAAGACTGCTTGAGGCCAGGGGTTTGAGACCAGCCTGAGCAAGAGCAAGACCCCATCTCTACAAAAAATGAAAAAATTATGTGGGTGTGTTGGCATGCACCTGTAGCCACGGCTACTTGGGAGGCTGGGGCAGAAAGATCACTTGGGCCCAGGAATTTGAGGTTGTAGTGAGCTATGCTGATACCACTGCACTCTAGCCCAGGCAACAGTGTGAGACCCTGTCTCAAGTAAATGAATGAATGAATGAATGAATAGAATAGAATAGAAGTCAATGTGGCTAGTGTGGCATTTAACAAAAGTATCTACCATCAATAATCCCCAAATGTGGATGGACAAATGGATTCATGTAGTAATATGGTACAAACTTTAAGAATACTAAAGTGATAGTCAGGAAAGCTGAGTCTTGGTTAAACTACTGTAAAGACTATCCACATAACACTTTAGCAGTCACTTTTCTGGGTCTTAGTTTGTTCATTTGTCTTTTCCAGCACTAAAATTTTATGCATGTGATTAGATACGACAGGACAGAACCCAAACTAAGACACTGTTAAACTCTGTGAAAAAAAATAATTTATTCATATCCATCTAATGTAACAGTACAAACAAACCCACACTAAAATAAATAATAAGTCTGAATATTCTTTTAGAGGATTTCCTTGGGGGAGGAATTGCTTTATTTAAAAGATACTTTTGAATTAAATCCTCTTAAATAGTGCTATTAAATATTTTTTCCTACATTACCTGAATATTCTTCTGAGCTTCTCACTTATATGTTGCCTTACTAATCAGAAATAAAAATGGTGGGAGCTATTTTAGGTCATTTAGATCTTCATAATGCTTTTTGTAACAAATGGTATGTTAACTTCAGTTCCATAAATACTCCCTGGGTAAATTTTCTATTAAATTTCAATTAGTTCTTTTTTCTTTATTTTCTGGCCAAATTTCACTTGTGCTAGATAGCTATCATGTTCTGCATAAAAAGTGCTTCTACAAAGGAAGTAAAACAAGTTTGTACAGGTACATTCATATGCAAAGACAAGAGAGAAGACAAAATGTGAAATAGGAGCATGCTGTTTCTAGTAAAACTCTGTCCTTATCTAGAATTAGGTGTACTCATACATGTAGGTACTGTAGTGATATATAGAAAGGACTATTTCATTATTTTGTAAGATGTATAGCTTTTCCAAGCTAATAATCTAAATATTTGGAACACATTCATTTAAGCAGAAAAAATAGCTAGCAAATGTCATGCTAAGTTCTTACAACCTTTCTTCTGTTTATTCAGTGTAAAGTAACTTGATGTGACAGAGTGTGACATATCACAAGATGACTCAGGTGAGGAATTTCAAGAAATCGTCTTGAAAACAATACCTTTAAAAAGAATGTTAAATAGTCTTTTAAAGATTTATAGTGTGTATAGTCTCTTTTTTTCCTGTTATCTATCAAAGAACTGAGTTCAAATGTTTAAATGCTTAGGGAAAGTTTTTTACTCAGAAAAAAAGGAAATATATATCAATTGAGGTACAGGACAAATCCCTAGGTTCCTGTGGGTAAGAGTGCCTTCCAGCAGTTATAGCTATTTAGTTAGAGTTTACACATCTACTAGTTGACCAGACAATTCAAGTGATAAAATTAGGTTTTCCCCATCTACTTTTCCTTTTGTTTCTAATGCCTCTGCAGTACATGTAGCTGTCATCACAGACTCCTGTCCCAAAGCATGGGGTTTCAAAAAAGAGTGTGGGCAGAGGAGCTGATCATGAGATTTGCTTCTGAAGGCCAAATTTTGTTACTCATTCATAGGAAAATGAATACTTATTAAAGTAAATGTTAAAGTATAACATACACTTGGAAGAGCATACGTATTGTTAAATGTTCAACTCAAACAATTTTAACTAAGTGAACATATTCTTATAACTGGCATCCAGACCATGAAACTAAATTTTGCCAGCACACCAGATGGGACAAAAGGCTCCTTTGTCCCACCTTCTCATACCTCTAAATGCTCCTTCCATCTTATACAATAAGTCAGTTTTACCTGATTTTGGAAGAGAATCATGCTTCCTTATCTAGATATAGATAAATATATATACTGTACTATGATAACATATAAAGATGACTATTTGAGTCCTTGGGGAGGGAGATCTGATTGATTTCACTTAATGTTGTTGGTGAAATGCATCCATATTATTACATATAGTATTCCATTGTATACCACAATTTGTTTATTCATTTTGTCATTGACATTGCGTTGTTTCCTGTTTGGGTCTATTGTAAATATTCTTCTACATGTCCTTTGTGAATTTCTGTACACATTTCTTTGGGTATAATATCTAGGACTTGAATTGCTGAGTCTGAGGGCTTTAGTAGATACCTTTAAAGATTCTTCCAGAGTAATGGCAGCAATTTATATTCTCACTACCAATTGAGAATTCCATTTCATCCCTGTACTTGCCAACACTTGGTATCCCCATCCCTCCAGCCACCACCACCATTGTACTCATTCCGGAGGGTGTATAGTGATGTTACATTGTAGATTTAATTTGTATTTCCCTGATGACTCATGTATTTGTATAGTTTTGAGAATTCCTTATGGAATTTTTAGTTTTATTCCACTGTGTTCTGAGAATTGGTATGATTTCAATTTTTTGTTCAAATTTGTTAAGACTTATTTTGTGGCCTAATATATGGTCCATCTTGGAAAATGTTCCTCATGCTGATGAGAATAATGTACATTCTGCATACTTTGGATAGAATGTGCTGTAAATGTCTGCTAGGTCCATTTGTTCTAGAATATTCTGTAAATGTCTGTTAGGTCCATTTGTTCTAGAGTCCTGTTTAAGTAGTATTTCTTTGTTGATTTTTTGCCTTTGTGATCTGTGTAGTGGTTGAAATCTCCCACAATTAATATATTGCTCTTTATTTCTTTTCTTAGTTCTAGTAGTGTTTGTTTATGAATCTGGGAGCTCCAAGGTTAGGTGCATTATATTTAGGATTATTAAGTCTTCTTATTGAATAGATACCTTTATCATTATATAATGACCTTCATTGTCTTTTTTTTTTTTTTTTTTTTTACTATTGTTGATTTAAAGTGTTTTATCTAAGAATAACTACTCCTGTTCACTTTTGGTTTCCATCTGCTAAGAATATTTTTCTTTCCATTTACTTTGAGTCTGTGAGAATCTTTGCAAGTTAAGTGGACCTCTTGGAAACAGCAGATATTTGGGCAGTGTTTTTTTTGTTGTTTTTTTTTTTATCTATTCTGCCAATCTGTATCTTTTAAGTGGGAAATTTGACCATTTACATTTAATGTTAATATTGATATGTGAGATCTGTTCCAGACATTATTTTAATTGTTAGTTGCTTTATTCTCCCTTGTGTTACTGTTTTGTAAAAGCTGTGAATTTTTTTGTTTGTTTGTTTGTTTTTACTTTAGGGTGTTTTCATACTGGTCAGAACTGGCCTTTCATTTCAATGTTTAAAACTCCTTTAAGCATTTCTTGAAGGGCTGACCTGGTGGTGACAGATTCCCTCATCATCTGCTTATCTGGGGAAGACTTTATTTTTCCTTCATTTATGAAATGTAGCTGTGCAAGATACAAAATTTTTGGCTGACAGTTATTCTTGAGAGGATTAAGGATAGATAGAACACCAATCCCTTCTAGCTTAAGATTTCTGTTGAGAACCCTGCTGTTAGTCTGGTAAGTTTTCCTTTATAAGTTTGAGGCTTTTGTCTTACAGCTCATAGTATTTTCTCTTTCACATTGACTTTGGCCAGTCTGATGAAAAAAGAACATTACCAAGGCTCATTGTCAATGAATCTTCCAGGAGTTTTCTGAGTTTCTTATATCTGGATGTCTAAATCTATAGCAAGACCAAGGAAGTTTTCCTTCATTATTCTCTCAAATAGGTTTTCCATGCTTTTGCTTTTTCCTCTTCCTAAGGGATACCTATGATTCTAATGTCCAGGCATTTTACATAATCCCATATTTTTCGAAGACCATATCCATTTCTTTTGATTTGCTTTTTTTAAAATTTTTGACTGAATTAATTCAAAAGCCTTGTCTTCAAGCTCTGAAATTCTTTCTTCTGCTTGGTCTAGTCTGTTGTTAAAACTTTCCACCATATTTTGAAATTCTCTAAATGACTCTTTCATTTCTAGAAGTTCTGTTAATTGTTTTAAAAAGTATCTATATCTCTTTAGTGAATTTTTCATTCATGTCCTGAATTATTCTTTTGGTTTCTTTGTGTTGGTTTTCAACTTTCTCATGAATCTCATTGAGCAGTGGTCCCCAAACTTTTTGGCACCAGGGACTGTTTTCATGGAAGATAATTTTCTCAGGGACAGGGGTAGGGGGGTGATGGTTTTGGCATGATTCAAGCACACTACATTACTGTGCACTTCATTTCTATTATTATTACGTTTAGTATATAATGAAATGATTATATAACACACCATGGGTTGTCATTGAGGGAGAGGTACACTGCCTTTTAGCTCATGCAAGTGAATACCCACAATAGTATTGTTGACAATTTGGGTCAGCTGGGCCTCAGACCCCAGGATAGCGTTCAGGTGTCAGCCGCTGGAGGCCAAGGTTAAGTAATTCCCAGTTGCCAGACACCTGGATGGCCTGCGTGAGTCCTTGGGAGACCAGACCAAGACCAGCCTGGCCCTTACACAAATCCTTTGTTGGATGTATGTACTGCAAGTATTTCCTCCCTCTTTTGGGTTACCTTTTTTGCCTTTTTAATATTGTCTTCTATTGAACAGATGTTTTTAGAATTAATATACTTCAGTTTACCCATTTTTTTCAATTATGTTTAATTATATTTTGTGTTTAAGAAAGCTTGCCGAACTCCAAGGTCATGAAGAGATTTCCTGCATTTTTCTCTAAGATCTTTGTTTTACCTTTCACATTTAGATCTTTAATCCACCTGGAATTGATTTTGTACATACTATGAGGCAGAGTTTTAAAAATATATGTTTTCACCACATGGACATCCAAATGACCCAGCCCATTTACTTAAAAGATTATCCTTTCCCTTCTGTACTACACTATTACCTTTGTCATAAATCAGGTGGCCATATCATAAGTGGGATTTGTTTCTGGCTTCTTTATTTGGTTCCATTGGTTTATTTGGCTATTTTTCCACTAGTATCACTATTTCAGTTATTATAGATTTATAAAAGTTCTTGACTTCTGTTGCTCTAAGTCTTCCAGCTTTGCCTTCCAGAATTTCCTTGGCTGTTCTTGCTTTTTTGTGTTTCCATTTTCATTTCATAATTAGTTGTCAATTTACACAAAAAAATTCTTATAAGACTAAACAGATACCTCACCAAAGAAGATATACAGATGGCAAATCAGCATGTGAAAATATGATCCATATCATATGTCACTGGGGAAATGCAAATTAAAACAACAATGAGATACCACTCTACACCTATTAGAATGGCCAAAATCCAGAACGTTGAGAACACCAAATTCTGGTGAGGATGTGAAGCAACAGGAACTCTCATTCACTGATGGTGGAAATATGAAATGGCAAAGCCACTTTGAAGAACAGTTTGGTGGTTTCCAACAAAACTATACATACTCTATATATTTCTAACTATACATACTCTTAGTATATGATCCAGAAATTGAACTGCTTAGTATTACCCAAAGGAGATGAAAACTTATAAATATCCATGTGTGGGTTCTTAAACCTGCACATCGATGTTTATCATAGCTTTATTCATAACTACCAAAGTATGGATGGAAGTAATCAAGTTATCCTTTAGTAGTAGAAAATGGAATATCATTCAGTGCTGAAAATAAATGAGCTATCTAGCCATGAAAAGACATGAAGAAACCTTAAATGTATATTATTAAGTGAAAGAAGTCAATCTGAAAAGGCTAAATACTTTATGATTCCACCTATATGACATTCTGGAAAAGGCAAAACTATAGAGACAATAAAAAGATCAGTGATTTCCAGGGGTTAGGTTGGAGATGGGGATGAATATATGGAGCACAGAGGATTCTTAGCACAGTGAAACTACTCTATAGTAATGGTGGATACACGTCATTGTACATTTGTCCAAACCCACAGAATATATAACACAAAGAACAAATCCTAATGTAAACTGTGATTCTGGGTAATAATGATGTGTAAATGTAGGTTCACCAGTTGAACCAATGTACCACTATAGTGGGTAAGGCAGGCTATACATGTGTGTAAGGAGGGGGTATATGGGAAATCTCTGTACCTTTAGCTTAATTTTCCTGTGAAACTAAAATGACTCTAAAAAAATAGTCAATTTAAAAATAATTTCAGGGCCAGAAACAGTGTCTCATGCCTGTAATCCCAGCACTTTGGGAGGCCAATGCAGGAGGATCACTTGAGCCCAGGAGTTCCAGACTAGCCTGGGCAACAGAATGAGACCCTGTCTCTACAAGAAATAAAAATACTATCTGTGCATGATGGTGTACACCTGTAGTCCCAGCTACGTGGGAGGCTGAGGTGGGAGGATTGCTTGAGCCCAGGAGTAAAAGCCTGTAGTGAGCTATGATCATACCACTACATGCCACCCTGGGCAACAGAGTGAGATCTAGTCTCTAAAATAATGATAATAATAATATAAAGATATTTGGGAATGAAAAAAATACTGTTAGAAAATTGGGTTTGCACTGAATCTATAAATCAATCTGTAGAAAATTGGTATCTTCACAACATGGAATTTTTTGTGTTATGTATCCTTCCATTTAAGTCTTAATTTTTCTTAATAATGTTTCATAATTTTCCATGTAGAGGTCTTGAATATCTTTTCTTAAATTCATTTCTAGGTATTTAGGATATTTATGCTTTTGTAAATGGTATATTTTGAGTTTCATCTTCTATATGTTTGGGGGAGAGAGTCTGGGAGAATTTAAATCTCAATTCTAAGAGTCCTCATAGTAGCCTGTTTCCTGAGCTTACTTGAGAGGTTCTGTGTACCTTGAAACCAAAAAAAAAAAAAATTAACCAAACCACAGCAGTCCTTGTCAACCAATGCCCCATACATGGACCACCTGTGAGTTTCTATTGTCTGTTTCCTTTTCAGTGGGATGATGTCATCATTGCTTAGCTTTCCCAGTGATTTTTTTTTTTTTTTTTTTTTTTTTTTTTTTGTTGAGACAGAGTCTCACTTTGTTGCCCAGGCTAGAGTGAGTGCCGTGGCGTCAGCTTAGCTCACAGCAACCTCAGACTCCTGGGCTTAAGCGATCCTACTGCCTCAGCCTCCCAAGTAGCTGGGACTACAGGCATGCGCCACTATGCCCGGCTAATTTTTTCTATATAGATTTTTAGTTGTCCATATAATGTCTTTCTATTTTTAGTAGAGACGGGGTCTCGCTCAGGCTGGTCTCGAACTCCTGACCTTGAGCAATCCACCCGCCTCGGCCTCCCAGAGTGCTAGGATTACAGGCGTGAGCCACCGCGCCCGGCCCCCAGTGATTTTTGATTGGATTCTTTACCTTGAACACAAAAAATTATAGCAGCTCATTCACCTTTTTCCCTGCTAAGCAGAAGGAAAGTACATCCCTAAGTACTAGGGATGATCACCTTAATTCAATCCCAGATATCTAAATTAATAAGTTGGTGTATTGGCACAATTCAGTCTACCACTGACCTTCCCCTATTCCCTAGGGGGTGTGTATACATACATATGATGATATATATATTATACAAAATATATATAATCCATATGTACTTTCAAATTGAATAGATAATTTAAAATGTTTTAAAATACAAATTCCTCTTTGTTCTCAAATGGAGCACTGGTATACTGCAAACTCCTCCATCCTATGTGAAAGCAAAATTTACCTTTAAAATATTATTTTTTCTCCTTAGATTCTTTTTTATTTTTGAATTTATTTGAAAAATTACTTGTATTAAACATAGGGTCAGTGACATTTTTGTTGATATAAATTTATATAACAAAATTCACCATTTTAACCATTTTAAAGTTTATAATTCACTGGTTTTTAGTACCTGGGTCAGTGACATTTTATGCAAGATTATAATTATCCTTAGATGATACCATATGTGATTTAGAAATTCTGTAGCTATTGTATTTTAACAAGCAATAAATAAAATCTACAATTAAAATAATATGAGCATAATATACAGCAATAATTATCTAGCCAGTTAAACTAAACATGGTTGAAAATAAAAAACAATGAAAAACTGGAAATAGCCAAAACAGATGTCATAAAGTCCACCCAATAAACTAGATCTTATATGCTTTATTCATGTAGAACTTATTTCTTACTAAGAGTAAAAAGCTTACAAACTTGATTTTTCTGAACACAGCAGAAAGAGCTGTTATAAGAAATAACAAGTAGGAAAAGCCTAAGTCAGGAAAGAGAGAAAAAATTTGAAAAATATAAAAAAATCATAAAGTATGGCACAATTCAGTAAGCCCTGACAACAAAATTATATGCAATCTATTCCTCAATTATCTATAATTAAACACAATTCCAATCAAAAACTCAAGGTCTCTGTTGTTTTGTGTTAAATCAAAGAAAGTCCAGTGAAGAAGACTCTTTCTATTTGGTCTCACAATAATATTGTGAAGCTTTACAAACCTTCTACTTGACAATTATCCATTGAATTATGTTTCATTATATTTTGTGTTTGAGAAAGCTTGCCAAATTCCAAAATCATGAAGAGATTTCCTGTGTTTAAGAGCTTTGTTTTACCTTTCACACTTAGATCTTTAATCCATCTGGGATTGATTTTTGTATACAGGCTACCTACCTTATGCTTTAGTAATAATCCCAAAAAATCTCAATGGCTTCCCAAACAAGTTTATTTTTCTCTCATGATATATCCCACATAAGTTGGCTGAGGGGGACAGGAAGTTACTCTGTCCCATTCAGGGGCTCAGGATACTGAGGCTCTGTCATATTATAGTTATCTCTATTGGCCTCTTCAGATACTCTTGCTAGGGAATAGATCATGGAAAATTTTGCCTCAGATGGCCCATTGGCCAGAACTGTCACACAGTCCCACCTAACTGCAAGACAGCTGAAGATAGTCTTCCATATGTCCAGGAAAGGATAGAAGAATGAGATATTTGTAAATTCCAGTGATACCTTTCCCATCCCTTTAAATGCAAAAACAAAATTTATTCCATAAGTCAGCTAAAATGAAAATGTTATGTAAATAAAATGAATATTGCAGTTGACAGATATCACATTAAGCATACACAACAAGATCCTACAATTCATTCACTGTAACACAGTTGTATGTCTATATTTAATGAGGAAATCCTCCCAAGCTCCTGCCTGCTGGTTAGTGGAAGACAGGGTAAGGATTAATTTTCAATCCTACCCAGTTATACATTTATTTCAATCTGAACATTAAAATAGTCTACAGCTAATGCTTCATCTCTAATTCTTAGTCTCTTGTATTTCTCATATTTAAGCCCCTTTCCTATTCCTGGTTTCTCTCCATATTTGGGCATCTGGATATGTAGGAAATAGAGGAGTTAATACAGTCTCACAGCACAAGAGACATGGAGCTCTTAAGAATGGTGCCTATTTGCTTCACATATGTCTGGGGCAATGTCCCTGGTTACTGTTGTTTGCTCTGCATTTGTAGTTGAAATCTGGGCTAGCATAATTTCTAGTTTTGTTCCTCACTTGGTTTTGTCAAACCCACTGACTGTCCATGGCTGATGTGGACCTACCATGGTACCTCCTGATATCCAGAACTCCTGTGAAGTCTGGCTATGACTCCTAACAAGGGTCAATATAGCTTAGTCATTAGGAGAACAGTCTTAGGAGCCAGACTACCTGGGTTCAAATCCCATCTTTGCTACTTCCTACCTATGTAACGTTGGGTAAATCACTTAATCTCTCTGTGCTTGAGTTTCCTCATCCAAAAACTGGGGGTAATAACAGTACTTACCTCACAGGGTTGTTGTGCTGATTAAATGTATTAATATATTTAAAGTGCTTAGAATAGTACCTGGCACAGAGTAAGTGCTAAGTAAGTGATAGTCGTTACTGTTATTGTTATTCTGCTATCACCCAGTAGTGACCATCATTAATTAACTTCTTTGTTTATTTAACAAACATTTACCAAGTTCTACTTCTACCAAATACTGAGCACCACAGAAATAGCAAAGGAGAAAAACATGGAACTCACATTCAAATGGAAGGAGAGAGACAACAAATATTATATCAGATGAAGAATAACTGCTACAGAGAACAAAGAAGCAGAGAAGGGGGTACTTGGAGAAGAGTATGAAGAGAAGTTATGAGTGGTCAGTGAAACTCTCTTTATAAGGCAACATCCAAAAGAAACCTAAAGTAAAAGAGGACTTAACAGCAAAAGCAAAGGCTCTGATATGGGAGCTGCTTGATGTGTTGATGAAAAATAAGGAGGTCAATATGGCTGGAATGAGCAAGAGGGAGAAAGGTAGGGGATGAAACTGGACGAGTATTGAAAAATTCAGATCATGTAGGGCATTGGAAGCTTATTTAAGGATCTTAGCTTTGGGAGCCATTGGAAGATTTAAGTGGAGAAGTTATGTTTTTCTGATTGCATGTTAAAAAGATGTCTCTAGATACTGTCAACATAGCAATGTTGAAAATATACTTGGGGTGGGGAAGCTAATGGCAGAAACAGGGAGACTAGTTAGGAATCTTCTACAACAGTCTAGGCAAGATGTGATGGTGGCTTCGTTCAAGGTGGTAATTGTGGAAGTGGTAAGAAATGGTCAGGTCAGATTCTGTTTGTAGGTCCAGACAAGGTTTGCTGATGGATTGCAATGGAATGAATGAGAAAGGGAAGAGTCAAGGAGGAGTGAACATTTTTGGCTTGATCAGCTGGAGGGGAAGATGTGAGAGAAGCATCATTAGAGGAGGAAAGTTAGTTTTCAGTTTGGGGTATGTTATGTTTGAGATGTTATGGGATATACAAACATAGTATCAAGAAGGCAGAATGTATGAATCAGGAATTTAGGATAAGGGTCTATGCATAAAGTATAAATGTGAGAAATGTCAGCATATAAATGGCAGTTAAAGCCGTAAGAGCAAATGAGAACACCTAGAAAGTAAATGTAAATAGAGAATAAGTCTGAAGACTAAGCCCTAAAGCCTTCCATTTAGAGGTAAGAAAATGTGGTGAAACCAGCAAAGGAGATTAAGAACAAGCTGTCAGTTAAGTGGTATTTCTAAAGCCAAATGACGAAAATATTCACAAGAACAAGAGATTATCAAATATTTCAAATGCTGCTGGCAGGTCAAAAAAGACGACCATTGAGAACAGGCTCACCTAAGTATTTTTTTGAAAGCTTCTGGGAAAATGGCAGACTATATTCATCTAATTTTGCTGTCTTTCAAAACTACAAGGAGGAGGAGGAAGAGAAGGGAAGAGTGGGTAACTGACAAATCCAGGAAAGAACCTAGCAGTAAGGAAGGTTGAGAACCAAGCCAAATTATACAAATCCAAAGGATAAGATTAACTTTGTACTTTTCAATGTCAATACTGGAAGCAAAACAACAGTAGAACAATGCCTTCAAAATTCATAAGAAAAATGTACTCATTAAAATTCTCAAATTATAAAGGAAACTCCTTAAAAGCTACAGAAATGGCAGTAACAGATAACTATGAAATCAGGGTAGAAAAGGGAGTGGATAAAAAGGAAAACAGAGGAAAGTTCTTTAAGATGCACAATATACTGGGTGATGGTCTTATCCACCCCAGCATAAGAGTGGAAGTTTATTCTTGGAGGTTAATTCTCTGGGGGATGGTTTTCTGGAGACAGTAAAAGATAGAGAGCCCAGGGTAAGTACCATTTTGCAAACAGGGGAGTTAAGTGACTGTATATCTAAATAGGAAATGCTAAGATCCCTGGCCTTCTTTTCCCTACCTGGCTCCCAGAACACTGAAAATCAGGGCGTAACTTCCAGGCAAGAAATTTCAAAACTGATCAGACTAGTAAACACTTCTAACATCTACAGATCAGCTCCCAAACACACTCTCTCCTGGGACCCTGAATTACCCTATGTGAAGCTTAAATCTGCACACAGGCCCTGAGTTTCCAATTCGCCTTTTTAGTTTACTACTTTAAGCATTAGCAGATAACCAAAAATAAAGATACTTTAGAAAAGTCTTTAATAGAGTAAAAACAACAACAGCATGACAGAGGAACTGAGGCCATGCATGAAGAGGAAAAAAAAAAAAGGACTATGGTTAATAGTCTCAGTGTAATAGAAGATAATGTATCCATGAAACAAGAACAAGAAGCTATAAAAAGACTGAAGACTAAAAGGAGTTTTTAGAAATGAAAATATGATAGTAGAAATAAATTGAATAAAAGAATGTTATAATAAAATTGATTAAATCTCCCAGAAAGTAGATCAAAAAGGGAGAGATGGAAAAATACAATAAAGAAAATAAGAGAACCATTTCAGGAGGACTAACATTTAAATCAGACCCATAAAAAAATAAAGAGAAAACAAAGGGGAAGATATAATCAGCAATATTATTAAACAAAATTTCCAAAAGTGAAGTGCAAGCAAGAGTAGGAAGATTGAAAGGGCTCTCGGAAGCCTCAGCAAGAGTGATAAAATAGACCACCCAACGAATGCATATTATTATTAAGTATCAGAACTCTAGGAACAAAGATAAGACTCTACAAACTTCAGAGGATCAGAATGGCACTGGACTTCTCAAGAACAAATTTGGAACAAGACAGTGGTGGAGCAGTGCCTTCAAAATTCATAAGGAAATAATTTTCTACTAAAATTCTATACCAAGTCAAATTATTATTTAAAATACAGTTAGAATGAAGTCATTTTCAGACATGCAAAGAAACACAACATAGGAGAGACAGAGAGGATATCCCCAGGAGGATGGTGAAAGGGAAAAATCTCAGGATGATAGCCATAAGGCTAACCAATCAGGATTGCAAGAGTGTGTCTCAAGAGACAGGTATGTTGAAAACTATCATCATCCTGAAACTATCCATTGCCCTGAAACATCCCTTTATTAATAACTAGAGGACACATACCAGGGTGAGGCTAGCTCAGATTCTTATCTGTTTTTGCCTTGTCTTTACTGTATTATTATAAAGATCATGTGATCCTCCATGTCCTGTTGTTCAGATTAGCTGACAACGTTCACGTAGCCCCCACAGAATTTTTCATATTTATCGTAGTTGCTTAGAGATATATAAGAGTGAGTTTAAAAGCAAAAAATATAGAGGGGACCAATCTCCCAGAACATATTGCTGCTGGACATTACCTGGCCGTGCTATAGCCCTGCCATCATAAGCCACAACTGTCATGAGTCTGTGTTTCACAGAATTCACCCTATCTTGCCCACTGACTTCCTTGGAATGAGGCTTCTTATAAACTCTGTAGAAGAACAGAAATTAGACTATAATTGTTTAGCTTTTCTTTTCCAGACAGCCTTTATGTAACTGTAGTAATATTTTCTTTTCTTTACATAGCTAGATTTGTGAATGCTAATCAGATTTTCAAAACTAAACAATATGCTATCTAGGGGATTCTCACATAGGAGGGTGGTAAAACATTCTCTGATAATATCATTATGTTAATGAAAAATCTAGGTCTTTGCTGATTGTCATTTATCAGAAATTATCTGAATAGCCGTAAATGTATTGTGTGATATAGTCAAAACTGACCCAACATTCAGGTATGAATAGAATTCATGAGCGTTACCCATAGCAGGTGAGTTGTTACCCTCAAACACGAATGCCTAGTTTTCTCACTTACGATTTAAGGACTCCTATACTGAGACATATTTATATTTATTTAGTATTGATATCATCATTTCTTGGTTTTGTTTAATTAGTGACTAAAAGAATTAAAGACTATATCCATTTTATCTTGTCTGGATGTAGATAATTGTTTTGTTGAGGTCACTTCTCCATTTTTTTCTTACGTTTTATAGGTTTAATCAGCTGTTCTTAACCAAGTTAGACCTTTTCGTCTTTTTATAACAAATATCTCATATACATCAATTTTACTTTCTTCTAATCAAACTCTTAGAATAATGAACATGCACACACATAATATTAATGACAGTGTAATGTCATAAACTTTACAGAGAAGAAATGGAAAATAATTTAAAAATATAGATCCTTGTGAGACTTCTATACTAAAAGATATAATGAATTATTTAGTTGCTTATACTTGTACATAGAATCACTATAAATTAACAGCTATAAATGCAGCCTGATACAGCTATGTTGTATTGCTGACTTAAATACTATAATCTTCATCTCCAGGCACTATCTTTAGCATAGTCTACAAACCACTAACCTAGGTGTGCCATCTGCTTTACCCACACTTAGAATTCTGACCAGATATACTACCTCCCGTGAGGTCTCCTCAGACCAGGAAACAAAGAATTTACCTTGTTGCCAGAACTGCAAGTAAAAGACTTGGTGCTTGGCATGATACATAATGTATTTACTATCCAAACCAGAGGCCCTTTCTCCTAACATTCCTATCTATGGCCCCGGTACCAGAGATTTTCAATTTTTCCCAATTTCTTATTTTAAAGGGGGGAGGGGAGGCAGGGGAGGATTCCTATCATGCCAAAACTCCACAACTCTGATGGTCTGAGTCTTAAAGAAGCTGGACTTACACAGAAGAACTCTAAGTGCAAAAGCCTCCCAGACACTCATAAGCTCAAAGTAACTTGTGATGTTCTTAAGTCCATGAAATGCTATAGCCAAATTCCAAAGTTTGATCTGTAGGAGTAATCACATATATGGATGAAACTTTGATTTTTCTTTTTAGCTTTCAACATAACATGAGTCTGTCCAAGCAAAGCTGAATTGCCTGTAAGAGTACCACCTTGCAGGGATTAGACCAATTGCTAAAAATGCATCTTTGAAAGCCTAGAGGTGATTCTCCTAAGCAATGTTCTCTCCTACTATGGGAAAGAATCCATCACAGAGTGGGACAACCCACACCCCTCATAAAAGATATTTAAACAGTCCTTGGATTCAAAGGTTATTTTATCTCCCGTTTTTCCAATGCCATTGCCCTGCTTAATGACCCTTCTCAAAAAAGTATAAGGTTTTGCTTGAGTTCTGGTCATAAATTCTTCACAGTTTTCATTAACTGAGATAATTAGGAAAAAACAAGTGGCCACCAACACACAGCAATATCTGAGCTAATCAAGAACCTTTTAGAGCAACTGTCCCCAACCTTTTTAGCACCAGGGACCAGGTTTCATGGAAGACAATTTTTCCATGGACTGGGGGTCAGCAGGTGAGGGGGTATGGATGGTTTCAGGATGATTCAAGTGCATTACATTATTGTGCAGTCAAACCTCTCTACTAATGATAATCTGTATTTGCAGCTGCTCCCCAGCACTAGCATTACCACCTCAGCTCCACCTTAGATCATCAGGCATCAGATTCTCATAACAAACATGCAACTGAGATCCTTCACATGTGCAGTTTACAATAGGGTTTGCACTCCTATGAGAATCTAATGCTGCTGCTGATCTGACAGGAGGTGGAGCTTATACAGTGATGCGAGTGGTGGGGAATGGCTGTAAATACAGATGAAGCTTCGCTGGCTCTCCCACCGCTCACCTCCTGCTGTGTGGCCTGGTTCCTAACAGGCTACGGACTGGTACCGTTCACAGCCCAGGTGTTGGAGGCTGCAGTTTTAGAGGCAAGCCCCTAAAGAAAAGGGGTGCAGGCCAGGAGATGGGGGAAGTCACCTGCCAAACACCTGGTTCTGTGTCTCTAAAAGAAAGTCTCCAGCAAAGTTTTTCTTTCATGATACATGTACTTCCAGTAATACATGTACTTCCAATAACACATGTACCACCTGCAAAGACCCAGAACATCCAAAAGGTTGCTACATCTGAACTGTCTCCTACATACCTTTAGGAAACCCTAAACAAATCAAAATAAACTTCCTTCCTCGAGGATGACATTTAATCTTGATAGTGGTACATGTGCTTACCAAAATAGCTCTATTCCCTTCATTGGGCCTATTGGCCTCTTCAGTACTACTGGCATATTCATCAGAATTTTCTGCCACCATTAACTTCCCTACAACCTCATCCCAAAGAAAATCATTCTATTGTTTTGTGGCAGGTTTTAAACCCCACAGTTCATATTCACAATTGTGGAAAGCATTGCTTAAAGTCTTCTTATAGCTGAGAGGAAAACTGTTATTCTCTTATTCACAATTCAAATGAAGGAAAGAGAAAATGAGTATTACATGAATCCTGGGGAAATACCTGTAGAACTACATATGATATAGACAATACTCCTGGTTCCCTTATCTCATCATTGAAAAATGTACATATAATAATTTACTATATCCATTTATACAGAATATCACTGCATAGTAATTTTGACTTCCACGCCTGCCTTTTCTGTGCACCACTGGGTAATTTCACAAATCCTCACCAATCAATAGTCAGGAAGAAATTCAGACAAAGAAACCTAAAAAGTCTTAGAGTAAACCTTCTAATATTGCAAACAATAGACACCAGTCATCAGGAGACATAATCCAAGTTGGAGACACCATTTTCCCCAAGGACATATCCATCCTATTCATTTTAGCTAAAAATTTCCTAGATCCATTCAGTCATAGATGTAACCAACCATCTCATATTCAGCCTAGAGTTTATTTTCAGTCAGATTCACCCCCTGTTTTTCTGCTGATCCTTCCCAACAACTCCATGTCCAGCTATGAAATCTATGATAGGAACCAGTTTTCTAAAACTGGAAAGTATTAAAATACATATGCAACTTTTATTGGCTTAAACCCTGCTTCAGCTGTCAAAATCTATGCCTTTAAGTTAAAACCGTGAACTAAATTACTACATACTAGAATACAGATAGATAATATATAAATAAAAATTACTAAGGATGCCATATTTGGGATACCAGGGGAAGGTGGTATAGTCAGCATAGCCTTAGGTGTTTGTTGTTGTTGGTTTTGTTTTTACTATGCATTAATATACATAAATATGCATAAAATCACTGAAAATGATATATTTTTAAGTCAGTCATATTAATATTTTCTAGACCTATAAAAGTTATTATATATAAAATATTAGAAACAAAACAAATACTTAAAAAGCAAAGTTTTGAGAATTTTGTTAAAGTATAATTTTTATCATTCTTATATCATTACTAGAAAATTCAAGACTATTTTACTCTTTTAGGTGAAATAAAAGTCTCTGTTTCAGGACTTTAATCTTGGGTTTTCAAACATTGGTATGGTTGCATGGCCTTTTAAAAGCCTTTGGGCACAAAACTGATAAAATGTGGTTTTAGTTATTGGCATGCCTGTGCAACAAAGCATTGGGTAGGCATGATTGATAGGCCAGGAGTGTATATAAGGGAAAATCTATGCTATGTCTGCTTCAATGACTTTTAAGCCACATCCTACTTATAAATTGTAAACTGTCATCCAAAGTAGCATAGTGATGTTTTAAACAAGTCAGGTTGTAATACCCCTACTTCTTTTGTCTTAATGCCTAGAGGTAAATTCAGAAAATGCTCCTATGTTTTGGCTCATAAAAGCATCCATCTGGAAGAAACTAAATAACAAACCCCAATAGTGAAGAGCAATGCAAAGAAGATTTATGACACTATGCATACATTCAAATTGTATGTTTAAACATCACAATTATCTAATTCAGCCTTCATTATAGTGCAGCAACTATTTCAGACTGAGGACAAAATCATTCTATTAATTGTTTTGTGGCAAGTTTTAAACCAGTATTGTAAAACATACTAATAACAATAAATGCTGAATTAAAATTGCTATTGGTGCCCAAAATTTCACTGGAAACCTTAACTATCTTTATAAAGAACTATAGAACAATCTATGTCTTAAAGCATGTTGCATTTTCTTCAAAATGCCTAATTTTACTTTAAAATATTAACTCCACAAACATATATTCACATACTTTTCTAACTGTATAATTTTAAACTGAAATAAGACATAAAAAAAGTTACAGTTTACTTACTTTTTATTAATATTCTAAATATTCACTCCTGAATATAAGATCGCTTAATCCTAACTATTCTTAATAAAATATGAACTCATCAAAAAAATTCAAACTGCACAGAAAAGTACAATATAGTCAATGAAAATCCCTCATGATCCCCTCCTTTTTCTCTAAAAGCCTTACTTGCAACAAAATAATTTTTGTGGTCTTTATTTCAATAAGGTCATAATTAAAATGTCTATCTTTTAGATAAATATTAAAGGTTTTAATCCTTTTTCCCACGAATTATCAGATTGAATTCTGCTTAGTGCTCAAACTTTAAGGTAAAGGCTATTCTATGTAACTGCTCAGTAAATCAGTACTCAACACTGACACTTCTAATTTTTCATTTCTGAAGGATATGTCCATGGAGGCAACCTTAGGGGACACTAGATAGCCTAGTTTTTATCTGTGGGTTCAATTATGGAATTCTTGGGTTTTTCTTTTTGAGGTGAACCAAACCACAAAACTATGTAAGTCTCAGCAAGCCTATTTATCTGACAAGTAAGAAAAGATAAACACCTGTAAGTTGATGTTTAAAGCCTAAACTAGTTTTGAAGTAACAAGAAAGGGAAAGCTAATAGTTCAAATTTCAGTCACTTTTCATCTAAACCCATCAATGTGTGCACTGGTCCATTAATTATGTGGTCCAGCACAAAATGATATGTTAGTCTTCCTTTTTACTCTAAGATGACAGCTGTGAGGTAAGATTTTTTAGTTCAGGAGAAAGAAAGCTATTTCAAATACTTTATTTGTTGGTCTCAAGAATTAACCTAAGTCATGAATGAAAATGAAAAAATTTACTAATTGTGGATCAAACCAGTTGTTTCTTTGATCACTGTTAGAACCAAAGTAAAACTGGTGAGAGGATTTAAAACCTATGATTCTAATGGACCTAGCTTTTCCAGTTAATGAAATACTCTAAAGCAGTGTATTTACTTGCCAGATGGTAAATATTTTAGGCTTTGTGGGCCATACAGTTTCTGTCACAACTACTGTACTATGCCCTTGTAGTACGAAAGCAGCCATAGACAATACGTAAATGAATAATCAAGATTGAGTTCAATAAAACTTTATGAAAACAAATATAAATTTCATATACTATTGATAGATCACAGAATTCTCTTCCTTTAATGTTCTTCCAGCCGTTAAAAATGTAAAAACCATTCTTAGCTCACAGGTTACAGAAAAACAGGCAGCAGGCTGGATTTTGCCTGACCATAATTTGGTGACCCCTGTTCTAGAAGAT
The DNA here is from genome assembly GCF_041146395.1 of Eulemur rufifrons. Classification (NCBI taxonomy): domain Eukaryota; kingdom Metazoa; phylum Chordata; class Mammalia; order Primates; family Lemuridae; genus Eulemur; species Eulemur rufifrons. Next base: position 66,390,529 of record NC_091001.1, read on the forward strand.
TATTTTGTTTCTTGTTTTAAAGACTACACCTATGCTTTGAATGAAAAACTGTCATAGAGATACTGATTCTTTTTAAATTTTTATTTAAAGTATGTGATAGGTTCAAAAAGCCTATCAATTGCCAGAATAAATAATTAAGTGGAATTAATGCCATTTAAAATATTTCTCCCAAGTGAACCCAATTCAATGGCCTTAGGCCACATTATTGTTATAGTAGTCCCTGGTAGAAAACATTAATTTTTGGTAAAAAATTTTTGGTTCTATTTACTCCATTAAAAATTTTCCTATGCTAATAAATTTTTAGGAAAAAGAACAATTCTTTGACCATTTTCTAAATTAGAACTCATTTAGATGATTTTTTAATTTGTGTAAAGTTAATTTTATACAAATTTTTATTTTTAATAAATTTTAATCTGTGTAAATTATTTACATCAAAGAAGTTTTATTCTGTGTAAAATTTGAAATTTGAAATTATATTTATTTTTTGAATAATGAATACACACATGGTTCAGAATTCAAAATGTACAAAATAGTTTCTAGTGAAAAGTTCTAATCCAAAGCTTGATACCACGTTTCCACTTCAGAGGCAGGCAATGTTACCATTTATACAGATATGTATTAGGTTTACAATTATATATATACGTTAACTTTATTTTGTAGTATAACCATTGTTTCTAAAATACAGTCTTCTTTCTAATGACAAGTTAATACATACGCATTATACAAAATTCAAACATTGATAAAATGCTTAATTTGGAAAATAAGAGTTCTGTATTATGCCATCCACCAGAAAAGGAATCTTAACATATTACATATTTTCTAGCTTTTTCTTGAATTTTCATGTATTTTTAACAAAATATAATCATTACTATTTTGCAAAATGCCTTTTTAAAAATCTAACAAAATAGTTCAGAAAGCTATATGTCAGTATATGTAGATAAAGCACCTTCTCTGTTTACAACTATATTATTCAGTTTTATGGATATATTATAATTTGTTTAACCAGTATCCTATTGATGAGTGTTTGGGTTGTTCCTTGTTTTCACTAAAATCAGTGCTGCCAAAGAATTCTGAAAAGATGGCATCACTGTAGTATTTGAATCTCCCTGAAACTCCTCATAATAGAAAGAGCAACTGGGACAGTGAGTCCCCAAATCCATGGACAGCATCTACCACAAAACTTAGTGACAATAAATTTTTACAAACCCCAAGCATAAATGAATAGGGAGAAATCACTAACAGCTATAAGGCCCACTAAAAACGTCATGAAATCTAGACGGCCCACAGCAGGTGTTGATACAAGGTGATTTCTGCACAGAGCTCTGAATGTCAATGTGAAAAAAATCAGTGAAAGCTTGGGTAAATGGCAGGAATAACTATAAGTCTCTTAAGGTAACCAAATGCCTGGTCATTTAATTAGTGACATGCATAAATGGATGAACAAGATTTCCACTGCCCCTACCTACTATCCAGTGAAACCTCAGCCAAGGGAATGCATATAGCAGAAACAGCTATGAAAGAAGACACTGTTGACCTTGACTCTAGTCTGGCACTTTGAACAGACCTGAAAGGTATACAATAAATGAGAGGCACCCCTGTGAGGGGATGGGGTAGGGACAGCCTTTCCAGATAACTGTGAAATGCCACTACACTTACTGTTTTTTCACTGTCCCAGTAAGGGAGGAGGAGAGGACAAGCCTCAAGGGGGCTCTCACTTCTGGCTCTAAAAACCCAGCAACACCAGCCAGACGCAATCCTCTCCAGAGATAATGCCAGGTGGGAGTCAGTCTCAGGTGGTATACCTGTGCAACAGTAATGCAGGTGCCCTACAGCATACTCAGGGAGGGCAGAAACCTATGGAGCACAAGGGCAAAAACTCACTTGAACATGATTTTGGTTATGAATACACAGTATGAAAGCAGGGCCACACACACACACACACACACACACACACACACACACACATGCACCCTAACACCTTCATGGGAGAAGCAGAAGGAAGGTAAGGAGACTTATTATGGCCTTGAGATGGAGAATTCAAGTACTAACTGGAAGATTTTGCAAGGCCATTCTCAGAACAGCAGCAGAAACTACACGAGACTTTGTAAATTCCAATTTGTGGATACAAGGAAACTGTGGAAAAGCATGGAAGTGCTAGAATGGTCTAGATTCTGGGTCCTATAAATGCTTAAAATTAACAAATCAAAATAATATTTATAGGTAAATCCCCAAACTGAAGAGATACAGTTGTTCATAACAGGCACCACAGGGACAAAGGATAAAAAAAGGTATAAATGAAAGGGAGGAAAATAGCAGGCCATGCTTTTGCCTACTTGATGAACACAACAGACTCAGGAGCTCCAGACCTATGAAAATAAAAGAGCTCTCTAGGCCTACTCCATCCTCTTAAAAGTATAGAAAAACTAGTTTCCCGTAAAAATGAACAACAGTAAAGAATTGCAATCAAAATCCATACAAAATTATTTTTTAAAATCACAGGTTACAAAATTGATGTACACAAATCAGTAGCATTCATATATGCCAACAACAGTCAAGCTGAGAATCAAAGACTCAATACCTTTCACAATAGCAACAAAGAAAATAAAATACCTAGGAATATATTTAACCAGGGAGGTGAAAGACCTCTACAGGGAGAACTACCAAACACTGAGGAAGGAAACAGCAGCGGGTGTAAACAAATGGAAAAATATATCATGCTCATAGATTAGCAGAATCAACATTGTTAAAATGTCTATATTACCCAAAGTGATTTACAGAGTCAATGCAATCCCTATTTAAATACCAATGTCACTTTTTGCAGATCTAGAAAGAATAATTCTACACTTTGTTTGGAACCAGAAAGGACCCCATATAGCCAAAGTCACCTTAAGCAAAAAGAACAAATTGGGAGGCATCAATTTACCAGACTTCAAGCTACACTATAAGGCTATAGTAACTAAAACAGCATGGTACTGGCACAAGAACAGAGACATACACCAGTGGTTCAGAACGGAGAACCATCCTGATCAGAACAGCAATATGAGGGTATAAAACCATCTTCATATTGCTACCTGATCTTTGACAAAGCAGACAGAAACATACATTGGGGAAAAGAATCCCTATTCAATAAATAGTGCAAGGAAAATTGGATAGCCACGTGTAGAAGACTGAAACATGACCCGCACCTCTCACCATGCACAAAAATTCATTCATGACAGATAACAGACTCAAACCTGAGGCATGAAACTGTAAGAATTCTAGCAGAAAATGTTGGAAAAATTCTTATAAATATCAGCCTAGGCAAAGAAATTATGAAGAAGACCCCAAAAGCAATCATAACAACAACAAAAATAAATAAATGGGACTTGATCAAATGAAAAAGCTTTTGCACAGCCAAGGAAATAATCAATAGAGTGAATAGACAACCTACAGAATGGGAGAAAATGTTTGCATGCTATACATGTGATAAAGGGCTGATAACCAGAATCTACAAAGAATTCAAGCAAATCAGCTCGGAAAAAATCAAACAGCCCTGTTAAAAAGTGGACAAGAAGACACGAACAGAAACTTTTCAAATGAAGGTAGACTAATAGCCAAAAAACATATAAAAAATGCTCAACATCTCTAATCAGCAGGGAAATGCAAATCAAAACCACAATGAGATATCACCTAACTCCAGTGAGAATAGCTCTGATCAAAAAGTCCCAAAACAACAGATCCTGGTGTGGATACAGAGAGAAAAGAACACATACATTGTTGGTGGGACTGCAAACTAGTACAACCTATATGGAAAGTAGTATGGAGTTACCTTAAAGAACTAAAATAGATCTAGAATTTTACCCAGCAATCTCACTACTGGATATCTATCCAAAGGAAAAAAAGACATTTTATAAAAAAGACACCTGCAACCAAATGTTTACAGCAGCACAATTCACAATCACAAAGATGTGGAAACAACCCCAGTGTCCATCAATACATGAGTAGATTAATAAAATGTGTATATGTATACCATGCAGTACTCGGCCATAAAAAAATGGTGAACCAATACTTTTTGTAACAACCTGGATGGAACTGGAGACCATTCTTCTAAGTGAAATATTGCAAGAATGGAAAAACAAATACCACACATGCTCAATACTAAATTGGAAGTAACTGATCAACACTTATGTGCACATGTGGAAGTAAAACTCAACAGAAATCAAGCAGGTGGGAGGGGGACAAGGGGATAGTTAAAATCACACCTAACAGGTACAATGCACACTATCTGGGTGATACACCCCCGCCTCCGCCAGGGGAATAATTTCCTTACCAAAAATGAAAGCACTCCAGAAAGACATGCCCACAAATAGATTAAAATTGACCCTAATATTTTTAAATAAGCTTAATTAATATAAAGATAGAAGTTATGAAAGAATAACGTAAGTCAGGATTACAGAAACTCGAAAAAGATGATTAGAAAAGATTTTTTAGAGGATAAAAGAGTAAGAAAATAGCAATAAAAGAAAAAAAATTTCAGAAATGAAGATTAACTTAGAAGGATCACATGACCAAGTAACCACTATGACTAATGATAAATAAAGAAGTTAAAGGAAGAAACACTTAAAAAATAAATGAAGAGAAAAAAAAGATTCATGAGGAACTACTAGACAAAGATGATAGGCAAGGAAGATCCAACATATATAAAATATGACTTCCTAGAGAAGAAAAACCAATGCAATACAACAGAATAAATACTGAAAATCTCTAAAGAAAAACTTCCTATCTTTATATGTCATAAGGTAGAATTCAAACCAAAAAGGGAAACAAAGGACACTTCCCCCATAATGCTAAATGCTACTATTCACAGTGAAGATGAAATAATTATGGAAACTCCCAATAACACAGCAATAGTTTCATTACACAGAAGTTATAAGACATGCAAGGAGAGATAAAGAGAACTACACTGTAAAAAGAGATTTTAATGTAACTAAACACACAAACAAGAAAGAGGACTCAAATGATACCACTACAGAAAACAACCAAACCACATGACAAACAATATAAGTGAAAAAAAGGAATAACAAATATACAAAACAAGCAGAAAATTAGCACTATGACAAGAACAAAACCTCACATATCAATAATAACCTTGAATGTAAATGGATTAAATTCTCCATTTAAATGACGCAGATTGGCTGAATGGATAAAGAAACATGATCAAATACATGCTGCCTACAAGAAATGTACTTTACCTGTAAAGACATACACAGACTTAAAGTAAAGAGATGGAAAAAGATATTCCATGCAAACAGAAACCACAGTGAGCATGAGTAGTTGTACTTATATCAGATAAAACAGACATTAAGTCAAAAACAACAATAAAAGAGAACACAAAGAAGGTCACCATTTAATGAAAAAGGGATCAATCCAGCAAGAGGATATACCAATGCTATATATGCACTCAACACTGGAGCACCTCAATTCATAAAGCAAATATTTCTAGATCTAAAGAGAAAGACTCCAATACAATAACAGTGGAGGACTTCAACACCCCACTCTCAGCATTAGACAGATTATCTAGATAGAAAATCTATAAAGAAACATTGTATTTAAACTGGACGTTATTTCAAATGGACCTAGCAGACATTTATAGAATGTTTTATTCAACAATTACAAAATATGCATTCTTTTCATCAGCCCATTACCATTCTCTCCAGGATAGACCATATGTTAGGACACAAAACAATGCTCAACAAATTTTTAAAAAATCAAAATCATATCAATTATCTTCTCAGACCAAAATGGAATAAAACTAGAAATCAGTACCCATCTAACTTGCAAGGACTCACAGACTCAAGATAAAGGGATGGAAAAAAATATTCTATGCTCATGGAAGCCAAAAACAAGCAGGTGTAGCCATACTCATATTAAAGTGAATTTAAATCAACAATGGTTAAAAAAAAAAAAAAGACAAAGACGGTCATTTATAATGATAAAGGGGGGAAATTCAGCAAGAAGACATAACAATCTAAATATGTATGCACCCAACACAGGAGCTCTTAGATTCATAAAACAAATGCTACTACATCTAAGCAAGAAAATAAACAGTAGCATTATAATCACTGGGGACTTCAACACCCTACTGACAAAACTGGACATATCATTGAAGCAGAAAATCAACAAAGAAATACGAGACCTAAATGGGATCTAGAACAAATGGACCTAACAGACATTTACAGAACACTCTACCCCAAAATTACAGAATACAAATTCTTCTCATTAGCACATGGCACATTTTCCAAGACTGATTATATATTAGGCAATAAAACAAATCTCAGGAAATTCAGAAAAATCAAAATCACACCATGTATCTTCTCAAACCACAGTGGAATAAAACTAGAAATCAATTCCAAGAGTAACTCTCAAATCCACAAAAAGTCATGGAAATGAACAACCTGCTGCTCAATGATCCTTGGGTCAATGATAAAATTAAGATGGAAATCAGAAGATTCTTCAATCTGAATGACAAAGAGGACACAAAAATCTATGGGATACAGAAAAAATAGTGTTAAGGGGAAAGTTGATAGCCTCAAATGCTCACCTCAAAAAGACAGAAAGATCACAAATTATCAACCTGTTGTCCCATCTCAAGGAACTAAAAAAAGAAGAAGATACCAAATACAAAGCCAGCGGAAGAAAAGAAATAGAAAAACTCAGAGCAGAACTAAATGAAATAGAATCCAAAAAACAATAATAATGATGATGCAAAGGATCAACAAAACAAAGAGTTGGTTCTTCGGAAAGATAAACAAAATCGATAAACCACTAGCCAGGTTAACCAGAAATAGAAGAGAAGGACTCAGATCAACTCAATCAGAAATAAAAAAGGAGATATTAAAAACTGATACCACAGAAATACAAAATATCATCGATGGATACTATGAAAACCTCCACGTACACACATAAACTAGAAAACCTAGAGGATATAAATAAATTCCTAGAAACACACAACCTCCCAAGCCTGAATCAGAAAGAAATAGAAATCCTAAACAGACCAATAACAAGCAGTGAGATTGAGGCAGTAATAAAACATCTCCTACAACAACAACAAAAAATGCCCCAGACCAGATAGATTCCCAGCCCAATTCTACCAGACCTACAAAGAAAAACTGGCACCTATCTCATAGAAATTATTCCATAACGTCGAGGAGGAGGGAATCCTCCCTAACTCATTCTATGAAGCCAATATCACCTTAATACCAAAGCTAAGAAAAGACACAACAACAACAAAAAAGAAAACTACAGATCAACATCTCTTATGAACACTGGCGTTAATATCCATAAGATACTCACAAACCTAATTCAATAGCACATCAAAAAGATAATCCACGATGATCAAGTGGGTTTCATCCTAGGGATGCAAGAATTGTTCAACGTACAGAAATCAGTAAATGAGATTCACCACATAAACAGAAGCAAAAACAAAGACCATAAGATCATCTCAATAGATGTATAAAAAGCATTTGATAAAATCTAACACCCTTTCAGGATAAAACCTTCAAAAAACTAGGCATAGAAGGAATATACCTCAAAATTATAAAATCCATATATAACAAACCCACAGGCAACGTCATACTGAATGGGGGAAAAGTTGAAAGCATTCCCCCTAAGAAATGGCAAGGGCATCCACTGTCACCACTCCTATTCAACATAGTACTGGAAGTCCTAGATCAGGAGGGAAGAACCTTTTCATGTTGGAAGGCCGTATTAATTTAGTTGCAATCAAATAAGGCTGAATTCAAGAAACTTCAATTAGATATACTTAAAAATATACATTATTTTGTAAAAATCTAACTACTATGTACTTAATAATTTCAAAAAATGAAAAGTATCTGTTAATTTTAAAGTTAACTAACCTTTTAATGACTTTGTTGTGTGTGCTTCTTGTTGGAAAGCATGTGAATATTTGGTTGCAGCATGTAGGTCCACAGTTTCCGTTGATCCTCTAGATGGGTATCAGTGATTTGTGACTTTAAGGGCATCTTGATTTGGGTCACATAGGAGAATGTAGATTCGCAGCAATAAGTGGCTGAAAAGCAAGAAAGCATTTTTTGGGCATGTTGCCAAAGGCATGGGTATTCTGCATTTTTATTTCAATTGTATCTTTCTTAGCATCAAACAATGACTTTAAAATGTCATCTACTGAGAGCTTAATCAATTCCATCTGTAGTTCTTGAAGTGCCTTGGTTATGTCAACTAGGTGAGGCTGAAATGCTAATTGGAGTGTGATGTTGTGATTCTTAAAGTCAGTGAATCTTTCATTGTATTCTCCAACTAATAGGTCTATAATAGCTTCATATTCTTCAAATGATTTGCATATATCATCCTGCTCATCAATGACCTTTGCTAACTGGGGAAAATGTTCACCTTAAATTTCCTTTTAAAGAAGTGTTTTGAAAAAAGATAGCTTTTTCCGAAATGCTTGGATTTTTTTTGCCACTTTTCATATATAGACTTAGTTTTATCTTGCAAAGAAATATTCAAATCATTTTGATTTGACATTTCACACAGAAATGCCGCATTCCTATAGAAATCTTGTTGTGATAATTCACATTGCTGATTTTGTTCTTCATAAAATTAACTATCTGGTCTTGCAGAGATAAAATTTTGGCTAACACCTGTCCCTGCCCTCGCCAATGCACTTTAGAATAATAAGGCATAGCCACACTGAATACTTCATCCTTCAACTTTAACATGTTATGAAACTGATGGTGCTGGGTTACATTTGCATTAATATAGTTAACAATACTTAGACCTTGTTGCAAAGCGTCACTGAAAATGGTAGCTTTAGCACAGAGATTTTGCTGATGCAAGATACAATGAAAAGAAATGGGAGCACCTGGACCTGTTAATACTTTTTTTTTTTTTTTGCATTTTATTATTTATTTAGATGTTTAAGCTCTTGCACTAAGTTTTTACAAGCTGGTGAACACTGACAAATTATTTCTCCCACAGAACTATAACCACACATTCCCACACAGTATAAATATATGGTTGAACTAACAATACACATCACCATTTTATCAATTACATAATAAAACAAATTATCAAGTATCCAAATATTAAGTTACACAGCTCAAAGGCATATAAAATATTAGATGTCTGCTCAATTCATTAGCAGAAACCCACTTCTTTTTTGCAAGAGAGGTTGAGAAGAGAACGGAAAAAAAAATCACACTTCAAACAAAAGTAAGTTGGTAAACAAATTTTGATAAGTATGGAAAAAAATTATAAGAATTTCAGAAATTTTATGATTAAGAATTATTTTAGCTACAATTAACAAAGCCATCTCTTCCTTTTAAAAAATATTTACTAAATTAAAGAGCATATTTCTACATGTTCTGCACAAGACAAATATTTTGCTAAAAATATTTAATAGCCCCCTCCCATTCTTTTTTCAGGCCCTCCCTATTAAGTTGCACCTCAGAGTGCAAACATTAAATTAACTGTAAGGCTTTTTTTGTCTGAAGACATTAAAGACATGTGCTTCTGTACAATGTAGATTTTCAAAATGGAGGTTTTTCATAACAGCACAAAATGAGATTTACAGAAAGACATTAAATAATCACTGTAAGACTTGGTAAAAATTAAAAAAATCAATGCTTAAGCAAACCTGATGCATACTGGTATAAATGTGGGAGATATAAACACAAAGTGAGCAGGCAAATAACCATGTAGGCCCTACTTTCAATGTCTGAAATGAATAAACCATATAAGGTCTAGAGTGTTCATAGTTCCTCGGATTTTAGTTCTGTATGATACTAAAAATATACAAGTATTGTGCTGGGTATTTTGGCACCTAATCTTTCTAAATTTCTTACATATTGATAAGATTCTGGCATGGGAATAGATTTAAACAAGACATAACTCAATACCAAATGATTTCAGGGAAGGTCAATTGGTACAAATGATAAGCACATTTTAAATGCTGAACAGCAAGAATCTTTTGCTAAGTGTCCAAAAAGGCTAACTGTAACCCAGACACATAAGTTGCAATTCTGTTAAACTTGCGGCCTAGTAAAACTGCTTTACAATACTCTCATGGAAGCTTCATTAGACTTATTCACCAAGCCAACATGTTGGCTAATACGTATGACATATTAGGTCCTGTGTCAAATTTTACTTCCAAGGCATCAGGCACCCCAGTTTTATTGAATGCAACAGTTGTTTCTATGACCATTGGAGTCTTTGAAATGCAGCTGCATCTTAGGATGATACTTCTCCAAATACAAAAGTTGCTTGCTGTTAAAAGCTCCACGCCGCTTTTGTCTTATGAACTGTACTGCATCTTCGTATTTCATTTCACCTTCGATTAATGCAAGAGCAACAAGCACTGGAGCTCTCCCAAGGCCTGCAACACAATGAACAGCAATACAACAACCAGGTTCTTCACAAAACTTGATTTTTACAAGACTTAACCAGTCATCAACAATCTGGTTAGATGGTGGTGCACCATCAGCAAAAGGCCAGTTAAGAACATGGATGCCTTCTTTCTCCACAAGATTAGTGTCATAAGTTGCTTCACATACTCTTAATATTGTGGTAACTCCATACTTCTTAAGTTCCTCTATAAATTTGTTTAAGGTCACATTGGTTGGATTGTGTGTAATAAGAAATCTCATGTTCTTGTATGTGACTTCCACAGGAGCTGGGCGATTCATTCAAGCCATGTTAATTTAGTTCAAAAACACTCAATAGGGTTATGAAAGAATTTAAAAAATTGAATACAGAAATGATGCAAAAAAACTGAAGTCTACTTCAATATACTTCACTTAAAATTCTCAGTGCTTTGAGTATGAAGTTGGAAGTATTGGTAAATGAAATGAACCTCCTAACAAGCAGCAGCAATTCTTCAATCCAGTAATACTGAGGCAACAAAAAGGAAGTGCACTGAAGTTTACCCCATCCAGGTCAGAACTCTTGTAAAATGCTCTGCAGATTTCAATTCAACACTTCTGTGTGCAGGTTAACCACTCTTTATGGGGGCTTCTTGGTGGAGTAGTAATGAATTTCTACAGTTCACTTGTCTGCATAGAGGTCGTGCTGTGCCTGGCAGTAATCTCCACTGCCCTTCAGAAACTCCATAAATGTGTGACCAAGAACACCACAGAAAGGAATATGTTTACTCATTGAAGATTGTGGCCTAATCATACAGCCGGTCCCAAGGCGGCGGCGACACAGGCGGTGGTGGTGGTGGCGGCTGCAGGGCAGGGGGCCGCGGTGGTCGTCGCGGGGCTGCAGCGGTGGCGATGCAGGCGGCGGCGGGGGCACCACTCTCTACTATGCAGTGAGCGGCTCGGAGGAGAGCATGTAGCCCAGCCGGCCAGCAGCCAAAGGAGCCAATCTGGATCTGTTAATACTTTTTTTTAATCTGTGCAAAAAACCCTTCATGTTTTCCTGTCATGGAAGGTGCACCTTCTATACGTACACTGACTAAATTTACCAAATTTAATCCAGCTTCACGACATTTATCTTTAAAGTTGTTGAAGGTATTTATGCCCCATGTTCCATTCGCAAGAGTGCCCAAAGTGAGTAACTCTTTGTAGCAATCTTCTGTTATGACTGGAATGAAGTACAAAACCTGTGCCAAGTCAGTAGTATCAGCTGATTTATCCAAAGCAATTGAATAGTATATATTTTCCTTTTGAAGTATTGCATGAACTTGTTCTGCCAATCAGTTATGCTTCTCCTTGAAAGAGGCAGTTGTTTGCACTTTGAAAGGTTATCGGGGTCTAAGCATCCTACAACTTCAACAATGCATTCTTCCACAATTTCTACATCACTGAATGGCTTTCCTTTTTTCCCAAGTATAAAGCTACTTTATAAGTTGCTTCAGTAGCATTATTTCCAGGTCTTATTGCTGCTTAAAAGAATTGTCTTTCTTTTGCTTTTCATTGTTTAATTTCTGCAATACGATTTTTCATGCCTCTCCCTCTAATTTAAAATATGCATGGTCTTCATGAGTGTTGTAATATTGATGAGCATTGAATTTCTTTAATCTTGATATTACAGTATTACAAAGCAAAAAATCATCTTATCTTTAGCAGAAACAAGATAATATTGCGATTCCTAATCCTCATTTAAAAATCTGTTTTCTTCCTTCAGCAGTCTCTTGGTCTTCGTTGACATAATTGGCTGTTAAGCAGAATTAAAAAATACTGTCGAGTTGTGCAACTATCCACAAATTCCACTTCAAACAAAAACACAGTGCACTGTTGTCAAGAGCTGATAACAGACTGCGTACTCAATCCCCATAAAACCTTGCCAATCAGCCTCATGCAGTAGTGGTGCCAGTCAGGCAGGGGAAGTTAGAACTAAATCATGAGCTTAGCAGCTGTCAAGTTAACCCTTATGGCTTACTAATGTTCTAATTGTGCCAGTCAATCTGGGGGGTTCTGATTATTCCATGCAAATGGAAACCAGAAGTGAGCAGGAGTAGCTATATTCATATCACATAAAACAGAATTTTAAGTAAAAAAACAGTAAGAAAAGACAAAGAACATCATTATATGATGACATAAAGATATTAGTTCAACAAGAGTATATAACAATTCTAAATACGAGGTCTGTCTAGAAAGGATCCAGCCATTGTTAATATAACAAGAACAGTTTGCCTGACATGGATGTAAGCTGGCAGCCAAGGAGAGTAGACTGTAATGTGCATGCATAAACAATGATGACTTCACAGTACTAGTCAGTGGAGTGCTAGCCGCCACTGAGTGTGTGTGACCATTGCATTCGAAATGACTGAGTAGAGCAATGAATCTGCATCAAATTTTGTGTTAAACTTGAACATTCCTCCACAGAAACTACCCAGATGATTCAGAAGGCTTTCAGGGACAATGCAATGAATGCAATGAAAATAAAAATGTGGCACAAACACTTCAAAGATGATCAAGCATCTGTTGAAAGTAATCCACATTTTGGAAGGCCTGCAAAAAGCAGAACACCTGAGAATGTTGAACATGTATGAGTTAGGTTAAGAGATGCTGGGAGAAGTGGGTGAGGTCCCAAAGTGTCTACTTTGAAGGGGACTGTGGTGTCACTGTCCTATGTACAGTGTTTCATGTATCTTGTATCTTCTTCAATAAATGTCTCTATTTTTCATATTACGTGGCTGGATACTTTCTGGACAGACCTCATATATATGCACCTAACACTATATCACCCAGATTCACAAAATATTACTAGATGTACAGAGAGAGAGACAGACACTCCAATACAGTAATAGTGGACGACTTCAACACTCCATTCACAGAATTAGTACATTGTACTTAAATTGAACTTTAGATCAAATGGTCCTAACATATATTTATAGAACATTCTACCCACCAGCTGCAGAATATACATTCTTTTCATCAGCATATGAAACATTCACTAAGAGAGACCATGTGTTAGGCCACAAAACAAATCAACAAAGTTAAAAATCAAAATTATATCAAGTATATTATCAGACCACACTGAATAAAACTAGAAGTCAATACTAAGAGGAACTTTGGAAACTATACAAATACATGGAAATTAAACATGATCCTGAATGAGCATTGGCTCAACAAAGAAATTAAGATGGAATATTTTTTAAAATTCTTGAAACAAATGAAAATTGAAACACAACATACCAAAAACTGTGGGATACAGTAAAAGCAGTTCTAAGAAGGAAGTTTATAGCATTAAATGTCTACATCAAAAAAGTAGAAAGATTACAAGTTACCAAGCTAACAACATACCCCACAGGAATTAGAAAAATCAAAACAATCAAAACCTAAAATTAGCAGAAGAAAAAAACTAACAAAGACTAGAGCAGAATTAAATGAAATATACAGACTTTAAAAAAAATACAAAGGATCAATGAAATGAAAAGTTGGTTCTTTTAAAAACAAAATAAACTGCTAGCTAACCAAGAAAAGAGAGTAGACCCAAATAAACAAAATCAGAAATGAAAATGAAGACATTACAACTTGTAGCACAGAAACACAAAAGATCGTCAGAGACTACTATGAACAATTATATGCTCACAAACTAGAATATCTAAAGGAAATGGATAAATTCCTGGAACTAGGATGAAAGAGAAAACCTGAACAAACTATAACAAGTAGAAAGACTGAATCAGTAGTAAAAAAAAAATCTCCCAACCAAGCCCCAGACTAGATGCAGCCACAAATTCTACCACATATACAAAGAAGAACTGGCACCAGTCCTCCTGAAATTGAAAAAAATTGAGGAGGATGGAGTTCTCTGTAACTCATTCTATGAGGCCAGTATCATCCAGACACCAAAAACAAACATGGACACAACAAAAAAGAAAACTACAGACTAATATCTCTGATAAACACAGACATAAAAAGTCTTCAACAAAATACTGGCAAATCAAATCCAGTAGCATATCAAAAAGATAACACAGCATGATCAAATAGGTTTTATACGAAGGATGCAAGGATAGTTCAACATATATAAATCAATAAATGTGATACATCACATAAACTGAATCAAGGACAAAAAAAAAATAATCATCTCAATAGACACAGATAAGCCACTTGATAAAATTCAGTATCCCTTCATGATAAAAACCTTCAAAAAACTAGACACAGAAGGAACATATCCCAACATGATAAAAGCTATATATGAGAAGCCCACAGCTAATATCATACTGAATGGGCAAAAGTTAAAAGCATTTCCCCTAAGAATTGAAACAAGACAAAGATGCCCTGTTTCACCACTCCTATTCAACATAATACTGGAAGTGCTAGCCAGAGTTATCAGGCAAGAGAAAGAAGTAAAAGGTATCCAAGCTAGAAAAGAGGAAGTCAAATTATCCCTGTTTGCTAATTATATGATGTTATATATAGAAAAACCTAAAGATTCCACCAAAAAAAAAAAAAACCCTCAGATTTGATAAGTGAATTCAGTAAAGTTGCAGGATACAAAATCAACATGCAAAACTCAGTAGGATTTCTGTACACCAATAATAATAAAGCTGAAAAAGAAGTCAAGAAGGCAATCCCATGAAAACAGCTACAGGCTGGGTCCAGTGGCTCACACCTGAAATTCTAGCACTTTGGAGAGACTGAGGTGGGAGGATCGCTTGAAGCCAGGAGTTCAAGACCAGCCTGGGCAACAGTAAAACCCCACCTCTACAATAACAAAACAAAAAATAATTAGCACTGCCTGTAGTCTTAGCTACTCAAGAGGCTGACTCAGGAGACTGACACAGGAGGGCCGATTGAGCCTAGAAGTTGGAGGTTGCAATGAGCTATGATGATGCCACTGTATTCTAGCCTTGGCAACAAAGCAAGACCCTGTCTGAGGAAAAATAAATAGATAAAAAAAAAACAACAACAACAACCTGGGAGTAAATTTAACCACGGAGGTGAAAGAGCTCTACAAGGACAACTACAAAACACCAATGAAAGAAACTGTATATGACACAAAGCAAATGGAAAAACATCCCATGCTCATGGATCAGCAGAATTGGTAACATTAAAGTGACTACACTGCCCAAACAAATCTAAAGATTCAATGCAATCCCTACAAAAATATGAATGTCACTTTTTACAGAATTAGAAAAAACAATTCTAAAATTGATATGGAACCAGAAAAGAGCCAGAATAACCAAAGCCATCCTGAGCAAAAAAGAATAAAGCTGGTGGCATCACATTGCTTGACTTTAAATTATATTATAAGGCTCTATAGTAACCAAAACAGCATACTGGTATCAAAATAGACACACAGATCAATGGAACAGAATAGAAAACCCAGAAATAAAGCCACATGTTTACACCCAACTGATCTTTGACAAAGCTGACAAAAACATACACTGGAGAAAGGACATCCTCTTCAATAAATGGTGTGGAAAAATTGGATTGCCTTATACAGAAGAATGAAACTGGATCCCTATTTCTCACCATATGCAAAAATCAACTCAAGATGGATTAAAGACTTAAACATAAAACCTAAAACTGTAAAAATACTAGAAGAAAATATAGGAAAAACTCTCCTGGGCATTGGTCTAGGAAGAATTTATGACTAAGACCTCAAAAGCACAGGGAACAAAAACAAAAATAGACAAATGGGACTTAAACTAAAATGCTTCTGCTCTGCAAAAGAAATAATCAACAGAGTGACAAGACAACCTGTAGAATTGGACAAAATATCTGCAAACTATTCATCTGATAGAGGATTAATATCCAGAATATATGAGGACCTCAACAACAAATAATCCCACTAAAAATGAATAGATATGAATAGACAGTTTTCAAAAGAAGACATGCAAATGGACAAAAGGTATTTGAAAAAATGCTCAACATCACTAATCATCAGAGAAATGCAAATCAAAACCACAATGAGATATCTTACCCCCATCCAAATGGCTACACTTAAAAAGACAAAAAACAACAGATATTGGCAAGTATACAGAGAAAAGGGAAGGCTTGTACACTGTTGGTGGGAATGTAAATTAGTGCAGCCTCTAAGGAAAACAGCATGGAGATTTCTCAAAGAACTAAAAATAGAACTACCATTTGATCAAGCAATTGCACTACTGAGTATCTACCCAAAGGAAAAGAAATCAATATATCAAAAAGATCCTTGCACTCACATGTTTATCACAGCACTATTCACAATAGCAAAGGCATGGGATCTGTTTAAATGTCCATCAGTGGATGAATGGATAAAGAAAATTTGGTGTATGTACACAATGGAATACTATTCAGCCACAAAAAAGAATGAAATTATTTCTTTTGCAGTAACATGGATGGAACTAGAAGTCATTATCTTAAGTCAACTGATCCAGGTACAGAAAGTCAAATATCACATGTTCTACCTTCCAAGTGGATGCTAAAAAATGTGTACACATGGATATAGAGAATAGAATAATAGACAGTGGAGACTCAAAAGAGTATATGGGGGTGGATGATGAGAAATTAGTTAATGGGCACAATGTATGCTATTTGGATGATGGGTACTCTAAAAGCTCTGACTTGACCACTACCCAGTCTATGCATGTAACAAAACTGCACACATACCCCATAAATTTGTACAAATAATAAATAAATAAATAATAAAGTCCTGTTCAGGCAGATCTTCTTTCTCCTCGATGATTTTTTTTATTCCAATAAATTTAGGGGGTGTAAGTGGTTTTTGGTAACATGAATGAATTTAGTGGCATCTGGCAACTCATCTACTGCCTCTTGGTTGCCAGAAGCTGCTTCTCTTGCTGACATTTTATAAGCCACACCTCTTTCTAAAATTATCAAATGATCCTTTGTTCACATTAAATTCCCCAGTTTTGATCCTTCACCTTCTTTCTGCTTTCAGTTGTCATATAATGACTTTACTTTTTCTCAAATCATATTAGAGTCTGTAAGCATGCCTTTCTTATAACAACCCTGCAACCACATAAAAGCTGCATTTTCGACACAAGATAAAAAGTTATTTTGCAAAAAGTGTAAGGTTTTCATGCCAGCTGGAATAGCTTAAGCAATGACTTCATGAATTTCCTTTCTTTCCCCCCCCCCCCCCCACAATGGTCCTTACGCTGGATTCATTTATCTTGATGGGCAACTGTGGCTGCAGACCTCAATATATGGTACATATCAAGCAGTTTAACTTTTTCTTGTAATATCATGACTCTTCTTTGCTTCTTGGGAACACTTCTAGCATCACTAGTGCCATTTCACATGGGTCTAATGGTGTTATTCAAGATTTATGGTATCGCACTAAGCATGATAAAAATATACAAGAACTGCAAGAGATCACTTTTTACTGTAGCACACAATTTACTGGAGAAACGAACTGCTCAGAACTGCTCACACAGAGATGATTAGTGTCACGTAGCACTTTAAGTGGATACTTGCAACACTTGAGCTCATTACAATAGCAACAGGAGGTGGCTACAAAATTATTACAGTAGGGCTGGGCATGGTGGCTCATGCCTGTAATCCCCACACTGTGGGAGGCCGAGGTGGAAGACTGCTTGAGGCCAGGAATTCAAGACCAAACTGGGCAACATAGCAAGATCTCGTCTCTACAAAAAAATTTGAAAAAATTTGCCAGGCATGGTGGCATGTGCCTGTAGTCCTAGCTACTTGGGGGGGGGGCTCAGGCAAGAGGATCACTTGAGCCCAGAAGTTTGAGGCTGCAGTCAACTATGATCATGTCATTGCACTCCGGCCTGGGCAACAGAGCAAGACCCTATCTCTAAAAAGAAAATAATTTTATTTTATTACAATACTACAGTATATACTAGTTAATTTTGTGCCGTTAAAATTTAATACTGCATCTTTACGTTTGTTTACATTTCTCCCAACTGCGAATGGTGCCATGTACAGTCTCTGTTTACATAAGTTTTGAAAAGTTTTAAATTTTTATCATAGTTTTATGTATATTTCATGCTGGTAAATAAGACAGACTAGTATCTACATAAATTTTATGTATTCATGACATACCCAACTTTTTCTTAATTTCTTAGAAATTTCTACATTATGTAGTTCATCTGAGTTTTTTCAAATTGTCACAAATCTGCAAAAAAAATTTCAATATATTTATTATAAAAATTCATGCATAAGTAGACCTGTGCATTTCAAACTCACATTGTTCAAGGGTAGACTGTAAATTGATATACTAACAATATACAATCAACAGTACATAAGGTGCCTATATCTAAACACCATTACCAACAATCTCAGATATTAAGTGACCTCCTCAAGATCATATGCCAGAGCCTAGAATAAATTTCAGATAATTATCAGTAATTATCATATTGCCTATGTATAGTTTAATAGTTTGTAAGTCTGTACTTATGAAATTCTGAATAAAAGGCCATCAGCCTTTTACTCTTCTACTAATTAAAAAAAATTCTGTGTGAGGGATGAAGAATTATCTGTGTAACAGGATTCAACTTGTACTCCCTAAACCTATTAAAATTCTTTATAAAGGAAAAAAATTCTTCCTTGTTGAGTCAAAGTTTAAAGAATAAATGCAAAGTCCTTAAATGAAAATAAAGTTAAATATCAACTCAAAAATAAGAGTAAAAAATATCCTTGAAATTTAAAGACTATTAAGTCATTTAATCAAGATTTCAACTTCATGTATTTCCTAAACCTATCACCTTTAACTATAAAATTATCAAACATTTTTGAGGAAATATATAGGAACAAACTGATAACTAGTTTGGGGGGAGTTATTTGTTTTCTGTTGTTGTTGTTTTAGAGTCAGAGTCTCACTTTGTCACCCAAGCTAGAGTGCAGTGTCACGATTTTAGTTCACTGTAACTTCAAACTGCTGGGCTCTTGTGATCCTCCTGCCTCAGGCTTCAAGTAACTGGGACTACAGGTGCATGCCACCACGTCAGGCTAAGTTTTTTTGATTTTTGTAGTGACAAGGTCTTGCTATGGTTGCCCAGGTTGGTCTCAAACTCTTAGGCTCAAGCAATCCTCCCACCTCAGCGTTCCAAAGTGCTGGAATTATAGGATAACTGGTATCTTACCACTGCATTTCAGTTGTAGAAAACCAACTGATTACCACTGAAATAAAATAAAAAGAGGTAGTGATTCTTGATATTCACTACATTTTCTGACCTGGGAACAAGCAATGAAAATTGAAATCTGATCTTATTTAATAAGATTTCTTTTCCTACCTAGTTATGCTAAAATAGACTGGTTCAAATATTTGCTTTTTCCTATAATGTTCTATGATAACATGTGGGCGCTGAAACTCAGCATATCAATACACAGTAATGATAACTGAAAATGAAACCTTTATAAAATACTTTAATCTCAATATATTTACATCTCCCCCAAAGATGAGGGTTTTTCTTTCCATTTATACACATGAACTCACATCAAAGGTCTCTAAGAGGACGAGGCAAAACCAATGTTAAGATAAATTGGCATACATAAAGTAATAGGATAACACATTATTATTAGTTGTATATTTTTCCTACTTTGCTTACTTATTTTTGTGATGAAAACAAAACTGTCAACAAAATATATGCTGGTATTTCTTACACTGAAAGGCATAACTTCCAGACATCACATCAACACTTTGAAGTAGCTGAGACCAACAGTGTGGGACCTCATAATATTTACCCTAAAAGATAAGTTGCCTATGCTCACCCTTTTGGGTCAAGGTAACAATCTTCTTTCCTGCTCTTTCTTACTTTTGATAAGCTGTTCACACTTATTGGGATCCTATTACCCCATCATTATCTTAGTCTCCTGCCTTTGTCTAGTTCTAAAAATGGAAAAATATTTTAAGAACAGCATGGAAAATACTTTATTTGTAAGGACAACAAAATGTGAGCTAAGTGAACTTGAAGCTACAAAAAGAATAATGATACCAAAAATTTTTAAGGTTTGGAATAATTCCATAATTTATATGAATATTTAATGATGAAAGTATGTGGTTTTCTCATGCTATTAGTATATCATGTATTTAAAAATCACTACTAAAAGATTTTCTTTTCAGTCTAGTGCTCTTACCAGTAAGTAGAAGTCATTAAATAAAATAGCAAGCTTATGTTACCAGTATCACTCTTCCATGTAACTTCAAGACTTTGCCAAGAGCCATCTTCATATATATTTTTTTCCTTTCCTCATAAGTAATCTTGAGTTGTAAAAGTAATACATCCCTGATCTCTTATGAGAAAACTAATAAAATTACTCCAAAATGCACTCTTTTCATTAATGTTTACTTTTTAAAAAGACAAAAATCACTAACCTTATATATAAAATGTCAAATTAGTAGATAAAAGCATAAAATATAAATGTTCAGTTCCTTTTAACATTTTTGTTGACATATATTAGTTTGCTTTCTTGGTCTATTTCTCATTGTAATTATTTTCATAAGAGTACTGGCTGAAATTCTAGTATAATATAGAACTCAAGTGAGTTCAACAGAGATTCATTCATATAACTATCCTCTAAAAACAAAGCTTTTTTTTAAACACCTAAAACCTAACACTTCTTAAAGGATTATGTTTGGGGGCTTCCTAAATTGTTTAAAAGATCAATATGAAAAATTCTTGTAAACAGTTCAGTTCTTACTGGGCCTATGTCCTTTTAACTTAAAAAGGCTTTATAATATAATTGCTCTGTAAATATCAGAATTTTCCATATCTTGTGCAATATACACAAAGAAGTCGTCAAATGGCTTATCTTGTACTTATCAACTTGTTTATTTTTATACCTCCAAAAAGCTGTATTTTTTTACAAGAACAGCTGCTACTTTGTAAATATTTTAATGGTTTCTCTTAAGTAGAGCTGTCAGTTTAACAAACAATATTACAAAAGATTTTCATTCTTCCATGTGACTGCACATCTTGAAATATGTTTTACCTTGCAAATCCTTTGGAGATTTTAGACTGGAAAGGATATCTCCTTTGAAGGAACAAAGCCAACAAATGAATAGATAGACTTAAAGAATAATGTGTAAGATCACCAGAGAAATAGTGCCATTTATTTTAGAAGACAAATAGTAACAGCAATAAGTTCTCTTAGCTCATTTCTCTTCTTTTGACTCAGGCAATTTGTTGAAATGGAACAGCACTGGCTTTGCGCCAGACATTTCAGGTATGAACCTTGATTCTTTTGCCACTTAATAGATATTGGTTTAGAGCAAGCCAATTAACCTCTTTGACCCTCAGTTTCTGTATCTGCAAATGGGGTAATGATACCTACCTTACAGGGTCATTATGAGAATTAGAGATAATATATGTAAATGACCTAACTGAATAAAGGTGGCAATTATTATTCTGTCCTACCTACCTAGCAACCAGGAATCTCCCAATCATTCTTTAGTCTTTGTCCTTTACATTTTTATTCACTCAGCTTATCTCCTCTTTCTTTTTAGTCTACTTCATGGAATTCAAAGTAAGAAATATTTTAGAGATGATCTAATTTAGCGCTTTTGTTGAACAAATGAGGAAATAGAAGCTCAGAGAGATTAAATGACTTGTCCAAGATCACAGATAGTTAAAAATGAAGATCAAAATCCTGTTCTCCTAAGTTTTTCACTGTTTCACTTCTTTCTGTGGAATGGAATTTGATAAGGCAATTCTATCCTGAGTCTGAAGGAGCATATATAAGATAAGATAGCAAAAAAGTAGTTCAAGAGACAAGAAAAGGAAAAAGATTAAAGAAAAAGGGGTAGGGAGAGCTTTTCCCTTTTGTTCTAGGGCAGGGCTCAGCACATTTTGTAAAGGACCAGACAGTAAATATTTTAGGCTTTTCAAGTCCTATAGTCTCTATCTTAGCACTCAACTCTGACACCGGAACACAAAAGCAGCCTTAGACAGTATGTGGAAAAAAAAAAACAACAACAAAAAAAAACGTGTGACTGTGTTCCAATAAAACTTTATTTGGAGATGGAAATTTTAAATTTCATATATTTTTCACATCTAAAAGATGTTTTCTTTTGATTTTTTCCAACCATTTGAAAATGTAAAAACCGTTCTTAGATTGTGAATCATACAAAACCAGATACAGTGCTGTATTTGGCCCATGGGCTGTAGTTTGATGACTTTGTTCTAGAGCAAACTCAAATGCTTCTGAGAGTATAAGTCTAATGATAGGTGGAACAGATACTCAGCCTTGGTGCCAAGTAAATAATAGGGTTTGATGGGGACTGGGATGCAGTGGAATGTGCCTACCCCACCAAAGTGGGAAATAGCCATCATGGTTTAGGAGATTGCTGCTCTTAGGAAATAGAGGCCAAATATTGCCAAATCTTCTTACTCTTCAAAAAAAAAACCAGAGCTCTGGGTTTTTATGTTAAATCTCCCAATTTCTAAGTGTTCTAAAATAATTTTTAAATGCTGAAGGTCAAACATCTATAAAAGTAATTTGGTACATGGACTACCATTTTAAAAATCTTTGTTCTAGGAAAACAAAGCAAAATTCTAGGTAATTCATGCTTTCTAGCAAGCACTTAAATTTTCTCAAGTCAGTATCTTTCAGCCCAAATCCTTACCCTATTCACCGACTGAACACAAAGTTGACTAAAATGTAATAGGTCACTCAGGCTATAATCTACTCTGTACTCCATCCTCTACCCTACTCCCACCAAAATTCTGCTACTTTGTAGTTTAAGGCATTAAACTTTAATAGATGGCACCAAAATACTAGTCATGTCCAGCACCTTCCCTGAAATTCAGTAAGCTCAATATTATATTTTGTAATTAAAACCATAAAATTATAGCTATAACCTAAGACTACCAAATTTAAAATAGTTAACATAAATTATTATTTTTTGATAACTCTTTTCTTCTGGTGACATTTCCCAAAATTACAACCACATTAAATTGCTGCTACTGTGGATCTTACCTTCATTTTATCCTCAATAAAACACAATTTAGGCATATTTACAGGTATAAAGTAGCAAAAATAAGTCCCTTCGTATCTTCCAATAACTCTTCTTCTCTACTGCTGTGTTATTACTATTTGCTTATTTCCTCTTCACTCCTCTCCCTGCCCTGCTATCAAACTGTAAGCTCATTGAGGACAGGGATTATGTCTTCTTCATCTTTATATACCCCAATCAGTAGAGCAGTCTGCACAGAGCAAACCTTCAATAAATATTTGCTTTTATAAATGAACAATCAAACCTAATATTCACATTTAAAAATGAAACCATCTGAAAACTCCATTTACTGGTAAAGATTCATACATTATCATTTTTCTTTCATGAATAGCAAAGAAAACAATTGGCTCATGTAATGGTATTATGGAAAATAAGTATGCTGATGCTACATTCTTCATCCTTAAAATAGTATTAATATATCCAAGCAGAATTTATTACAGAAAGTTGTGATAAATCTAGAAACTAGTTAAGTGGCTATAGTACTCAGGCAAATATAAAAACAAGAAAAAGGAGGAGAGTTAATTGCATTTTGCTTGCCTAGTTCCTCCCTTAGGACAGAAGGAATAGAATGAAACTTAATTCAAGCATTCTAGCTTGTCTGGGGGGTGCCTGAGGGACTGGTATCTGTCTTGCCTGGCTCAGGGCACTGATAAGAATGGCAGTGGCATAGTTTGGGTACAAGATTGGAGAACACTGAAAACAGAGGTGAGTGCATTAGCACACTGGAGCAACAACGACACTGCAGTTCTGCAAACAGGCTCCAGGGGAAGCAAGAGATTGAGGGCAGAAGAATACAACAGAAACAGAAAACTCCTGAGATGATCCAGGAAAATAAGACAGTCAAAAGCACCCAGATATACTAAAAGCAAATGCACAACCTCAAAGAAGATGCATCCCCAGAAAAAGTCTTAGAGGTTCCAGAACCTCTATCCAGGCTGATTGGTAAAAATCTTCCCCTGAACAAAATCATTCTATAAAGACTGAGAAAAGTGGCTGTTTCTTGAAATGCCCAAATCTCAACAAAAGACCACAAGGCATACAAAGAAACAGGGAACCATGGCTTGATCAAAGGAACAAAATTAAGGTCCTGAAACTGACCATAAAGAAATATAGATCTATAAGCTGCCTGAAAAAGAATTTACAATAACTGTCTTAAAGATGCTCAACAACCTAAAAGAGAACATAGAGAACTACACAAAATCAGGGAGACAATGCATGAACAAAATAAGACTATCAACAAAAATAAACTATTTTTTGAAAAACAAATGATAAACTTAAAAAATACAACTGAACTAAAAAATTCATTATGAGGATTCAACAACAGACTTAAGCAACAGAAAAATCAACAAACTTAAAGATACCACATTTGAAATTATGTAGTCTGAGGAGTAAAAAGAAAAAAATGAAGAAAGTTAATAGAACCTAAGAGATTTATGGGACACCATCAAGCAGGACAATATATGCATACAGGAGTCTTAAAAGGAGAAGAGAGAGAGAAAGGGACAAAGAACTTACTTGAAAAAAGAATGGCCACAAACTTCCTAAGTCTGAGAAAAGAAATGGACATACAAACTCAAGAAGCTCAATGAACTCCACCTTACAATAAACCTAAAGAGACCTACATACCAAGAAACCAAGACACATAATCAAACTGCTGAAAGTCAAAGAGAGAATCTTGAAA
Organism: Eulemur rufifrons; assembly: GCF_041146395.1. Classification (NCBI taxonomy): domain Eukaryota; kingdom Metazoa; phylum Chordata; class Mammalia; order Primates; family Lemuridae; genus Eulemur; species Eulemur rufifrons. Next base: position 66,415,604 of record NC_091001.1, read on the forward strand.
GTCACAAGAGGACAATAACACATCATATACAAGTGAGCCTAATAAGATTATCACCAGATTTCTTAGTATACAACGTGTAGGCCAAAAGGAAAGGGATGTTATAGTAATGAAAGAAAAAGCTATTGACCAAGAATACTCTATCTGGCATAACTGTCCTTCAAAAATGAAGAAATTAAGATCTTTCCAGATAAACAAAAGCTGTTTACTGAATACCACTAGACCTGCCCTACATTAAAGAGAGCCCTTCAGATTGAAACAAAAAGATGCTAGACAGCAACACAAAGTTATGTGAAAGCATAAAGTTCTCCAGTAAACATATGAACAAATATAGAATCCTATATTATTGTAATTCTGGTGCATAAATCCACTTTTAATTTTTGTATAGACTCTAAAAGAATAAAGCACACACACAAAATAACTAAATCTGTGTTAATGGTTATACACTATATGAAGATGTAATTTATGACAACACTAACATAAAGGGATGAAGAGTTGTAAAGGAGAATTTTTATATCCAACTGAAGTTAACTTGTTATTAGTCCAAAATGCTGTTATAACTTTAAGATACTTTCTGTAATTGCAATGGTAACCACAAAGAAAATATCTATACAATGCACACAAAAGGAAATGAGAATGGAATCATAGAATGTCACTACAAAAATCAATAAAACACAAAGGAAGACAGTAAGAGAAGAAATGAGGGACCCAAAAGCCCTAAGATATACAGGAAACTGGTAACAAAATGGCAATAGTAAATCCTTCCATATGAGTAATAACATTAAATGTAAACAACTGAACTCCTCAGTGAAAAGACATATTGGCAAAATGGACTTAAAAAACAGGATCCAATGATATACTGCATACAATCACTTCAGATATGACAACACATATAACACAAAAGTGAAGAATGAAAAAAGATACTTCATGCAATGGTAACCACAAGAGAGCAGAAGTACCTGTATTAGTGTCAGGCAAAACAGACTTTAAGTCAAAAACTGTCACAAGAGACTAAGAAGGGTACTATATAATAACTAAAGGGTCAATTCACCAGGAAGATATAGTAATTATAAATATTTATTCAAACATCAGAGCTCTTAAATACAAGCAAACACTAATAGAATTGAAGGAAAGCAACATAACAATAGTAGGAAACTTCAGTATCTCACTTTCAATAGTGGATAGAACCATCAGACAAAAGATCAATAAAGAAATAGAGGACTTCAACAGCACTATAGACAGACTGGACATGACAGACATACACAGAATAATCACCCAGCAACTACAGAGTACACATTCTTACCAACTGCACATAGAATATCTCCAGGATAGACCACATGAAGGCCACAAAACAAGTCTTAACAAATTTTAGATTGAAATTATAGAAAGTATCCTTTCTAACTAAAATGGAATGACACTAGAAATCAACAACAGAAGGAAAGCTCAAAAATCCACAAATACAGGAAAATTAAGCAACACATTCTTAACCAATGGGTCAAAAAAGAAATCACAAGGGAAATTAGAACCTCTTTTGGGACAAATATATAAAAGTGAAAACACAATGTACCTAAACTTGTGGAATGTAGCGAAAATAGTACTCAGAAGTTTAAGGCTGTAAGTGCTTACATTAATAAAGAAGAAAATCTCAAATCAACAACCTAACTTTACACCTTCAGAAACTAGTAAAAGAAGAACAAACTAAACTCAAAGCTGGCAAAAGGAAGAAAATAATAAATATTGGGGCAGAAATAAATGAAACAGAGAATTGAAAAACAATAGAAAAAAAATCAACAAAATTTAAGAGATTATTTTCGAAAAATATCAACAAAATTGACAAATGATTTGCTAGATTAAGAAAAAGACTCAAATAACTAACATCAGAAATGAAAGAGGGAACATAAAAACTGATACCACATAAATAAAAAGGGTTGTAAGAAAGTACTACAAACAATTATATGCCAACAAAACTGGAAAACTTACATAAATGGACAAAATCTTATAAACATATAACCTACCAAGGCTCGATCATGAAGAAATAGAAAATCTGAACAGACCTACAGCTATTAAGGAGATTGAATCAATAACCAAAACATCACACAAGGAAAAGCCCAGGACCTGATGGCTTTACTGGAAAAATTTACCAAACATTTAAAGAAGAATTAACACCAATCCTACTCAAACTCTTCCCAAAAATTGAAAAGGAAGGAGTATCCCAAATTGATTCAATAAGGCCAGTATTACCCTAATAACAAAACCAGACATAGAAAACTACAGACCAACGTTCCTGATAAATAATGATGCAAAATTCCTTAACAAAACACTAGCAAACCAAATTCAGCAACATAGTAAAAGAATTATATACCATAATCAAGTACGATTTATTCCTGGAAAGCAAGGATGGTTCAACATATGAAAATCAATGTAATATACCACATTAACAGAATGAAAGACAAGAACTACATAATCATCTCTATTGATACACAGAAAAGCATTTGACAAAATTTAACATTGTTTCATGATTTAAAAAACACACTCAACAAACTAGGATATAAGGACACTACCTCAATATAATGAAGACTATATATGAAAAGACCACTGCTAATATCATACTCAATGAGGAAAAACTGAAAACCTCTCCTCTAGGATCAGGAACGAGACAAAGATGCCTGCTCTTGCCACTTCTATTTAACATAGTACTAGAATGTCCTACTCAGAACAATTATGTAAGAGACATAAAAGGCATCCAAATCAGAAAGGAGGATGTGGAGAAATTAGAATCCTTGTACACTGTTAATGGGATAGCAAAATGGTGCAGCCACAATGAAAACGGTATATTGTTTCCTTAAAAAATTAAAAATAGAACTACTGTATAATTGGGAATCCCATTTCTGAGTACATATCCAAAAGAACTGAAAGCAGGGTCTCAAAGAGATATTTGCACATCCATATTCATAGCAGCATTCACAATATCCAGGAAGTGGAAGCAACACAAATGTCCACAGACAGATGAATAAATAAAATGTTATATATACATACAATGGAATATTGTTCAGCCTTAAAAAGAAAGAAATCCTCTCATATACTACAACATGGATAAACCTTGAACAAATTATGCTAAATGAAATAAGCCAGTCCTCAAAACACAAATACTGTATGACACCACTTATACAAAGTATCTGAAGTGATCAGATTCTCATAAACAGAAAATAAAATGTGGTTATCAAGGGCTGCAGGGAGGGGAAATATGGAATTGTTGTTTAACAGGTACAGTTTCAATTTTGCATTTTTCAGTTTCATCATTTTGCAAGATGAAACAGTTCTAGAAATCTGTTGTACGATAATGTGAATATAGTTAATACTACTGAACTGTATACTTAAAATGATTAAAATGGTAAAAATTATGTTTTTTGCCACAATTAAAAGTTTTTAAAAATACACATCCACACAGTGGTCCTACAAATTTTTTGGTTTTTAATAAAATTTATGTTTCTTATAACAAATATGTTTTTTCACTTCATTATGTTTCAAATAATTTTTTAAACAATGCCTTGTCAAAGTTGCCATTATTTCTCTATACATCTCCCTATATACTTTAAAATGCTAATGGAAATCAAGTATTGGAAAAGTTATTTTCCTTTCCTTTTCAAATTATGTGTTACATTGGAAAGATTAAAATAATCACTTCTTACAATATTCCAAGATAAAATAGTCTGTTAATTGACTAACAAGAATATTTGATTAATAAAATGTTGATAAATACACTATGAATAGGCAAGGTAAAAATTAGTTTTTCAAAATCTGAACTTGAAAACATTCATTTTTCTGCTAAGTCACAGGGGACTGGGACTACAAGATTTCCATTGTGTGCTACATACTAAATTGACAAAATAAAGAAAAAGTTCCATTGGGACATGTGAAAGTTCTGTAATCTTACTTATGAGGGAGTTAGTAGAAATTATATTTGTATTTCACTCATATATTAATCATTTTTCAACAGAACTCCTGGGGCCTTTGGACAGAGGTGATATGCTAAATGAAGCTTTTGATGGTCTATCTTTAGCACCTCAAAGGGAAGACTCATTTCCAGACAACTTTCCTCCCTTTGGTTCAACCCACAGACATAGTACTCAACAAAGAATACTGAATGGCTCTTCTAACAGGTAAGAAATGTTGAACCGAAGAAACTGCTCCATAAAGGAAAGTATTTAGTATTGAACAATTTAAATATTACCTGTTCAAATGGCAAACTAATAGCTAAGTAAGAATATTTCAAAATGTCAAGGGAAAAAATGTGCATTTTCTCATGTCTAAGACTTGGCAGTAGTTTAGTCATTCAAGAGCAGACATAATGGAGGCAGAAGTGAATATAAAAACAATATTGCTAGAATGAACATTATTCTAGGACAAAATGAAATTATAACACATTTAATTCTATTTTTATACCATTGTTAAATTCTAGGATTGTTGGATTACCTTGAATAAGTATTAAACTTTAGAATACATTGAATTATAGTTTATATGATCATACTTCTTTACTGTACTATTACCATTAGCTTTTGAAATCTGATAAATAACTTAAATATCTATCCAGCTTGCCATGTGAGGTTATTGAGAAGATAAAAAATGTGAAATTTAAAATATAAGACAAAGTAATAGTGTTATTTACAGTGGTAATTATGTTAATTAAGATGATAATAATGCTCTCCAGCAAGGGTCAGCAAGCTTATTGTATAAAAGGTCAGATAGCAAATATTTTAGGCTTTGCAAGCCCTACAGACTTTTTAGCAACTCCTCAATCCTGCTATTGAAGTATGAAAGTGGCCATGTAAATGAATGAAAGTGGCTGTTACAATAAAACTTTATTTACAAAAACAGGCAGTAGGCCAGATTTGGCTGGTCTGTAATTTATGCTCCTATTCTTGAGGATCCTGAATATATGCAATAATTATGAAGCAGCCACATTTTAAAAATTCATATATATTATAAATACACACCTATAATATCCTCAGCAAAAATGCGTGAAACTACTTAGATTAACTGTAAATAAAGAGGAGCAGGATTTCCAAGTATGACAGTTTATTTGGATGTCAGCAAATCCACGAAACAATTATAAAACTATACAAAAACTACCATTTCAGGGCTCTGGAAACCAAAGGCAAACAACAAATGAAGAAGCTTTTATTCATGAAAAATTGCTGTACTTCTTGTAATAATTGATAGTCTGTGCTTTTCTTGCCTCGAGTTGCTCCCATCCTCCTCCCCACCCCTAACCTAGTTCTATCAGGGTGAGACTGGCTTTGAAAACGAATGCTGACTTGATACGGAGGTAAGCATGGAAAAAACCCTACCCAGCAGCAGCATTGTCAAGAAAAAGTAGCAAAATCATTGTCAGTAAAGGTGACAAACTTGACAGGAAATGAACAGGGAAAGCTACAGTTCTGCTCTCCTCATTAGAGCAGGTGACAGAATGGCAAGCTAGCCAAAATTTAACAGACAGACCCTGGAAATGAGAGAACTAAAGATGGTCTAATTAAGCTCTCCACAACTTCCTGATGGGGTTGTGTAACTCTCATTTGGACTCTAAGCAGTGATCCCCAACCTTTATCGCACTAGGACTGGTTTCATGGAAGACAATTTTTCCATGGACGGGGACTGAGGAGCTCTGCAGCCTGGTCCCTAACAGGCCACCCACTGGTGACCGGTCTGCAATCCGCGGACAGGGGCCGCAGACTCTTAAGTATTCCCCCTTATGCTTCTTTCCTCTTTCACACTCAATTGGCAAAAGGTGCCCCTCTCTTTTTGCCTTATATCACCCACTCATCACGCCCCGCTTCCCGCCTCCCCCCAACCCCAGGCTAATCATTTTAAAAACTGCCTCTTCAAATGACATGGTACTTTAAAGCTGTGGTCCCCAACCCCTGGGCTGGTCCAAAGCTCGTTAGGGACACGGCAGCAGAGCTCTGCCACACCCCCACTCCTCAACCCACCCCCTACCCCACCCATGGAAAAATTGTCTTCCTTGAAACTCGGGAAGAGGAGGCGGGGTGGGAGCAGGAGGTGAGCGGTGGGTGAGCCAGCAAAGCTTCATCTGTATTTATAGCCCTTCCCCATCGCTTGCATCACCGCCTGATGCCAAAAAGGTTGAGGTCCACTGCAAGCACCTTTATTGTAGTCCATGCTCTGATCTACAGGAATACCAAGAGCCAGAGAGATTAGAGCATACAATGGGATTTGGCATTTTTTCCGTTTTATTTATAATTATTTCAAAGTTTGGACATTCTCTCTCTTCAAGTCATGGTGAGAGCATGGTTATCACGTAGTTCTGTTTTTCCCTTTATTATGTTCTGTTTATAGACAAAGTATTGGTAGACAGGAACGTAGGAAACCACTATTATCTACAGCTACCTTGAAGTCCTACTTCTTTATTTACTTCTTTAAAAACAATTTTATTCAGGCATAATAACTTATATGTACCCTAAAATTCACCCATTGTCAGTATCCAAGTCAATGATGTTTGGTAAATTTCATTTATCATAGTTTAGTTTTAGAACTCCAAATAGTTCCCTTTTGCCCGATTTTGATTCTCCCACCCTAGCCTGAAGCAACCATTGCTCTGCTTTATAGGTTTTTTTTCCCTAATAAATCATGCAATCTGGAAAATTCATATAAATTAAGTCATATGATATGCTGTCATTTGTGTCAGGCTTCTTTCACTTAGCATTATGTCACGCAGGCTTATAATGTAACCCATAGTTTATTTCTTTTTAACTGCTGAATAGTATCCTATTGCATGGATATACCACATTTTGTTTATCCACACACCAGCTCATAGATAGCCAAATATCCTTTCCCCCACTGAATTGCCTTAGCACCTTCATCAAAAATCAACTGACCACTAGCATTAAGGGTTTATTTCTGGATTTGCCATTCTGTTCCATTGATCTATATGTCCTTACACCAAAAAGTGCCTAGACTTTGCTGTACTGAGGGCTCCACTGAACTGGGATTTCAAAAAAACATACCCCACTACCACAAAAATAAACAGGAAAAAGATAAACAGTTCCATACAGAGTTACTTCAAAGAAATAGAAGAAAGCAGTTACAAGGTACCCAAATGAGAAAACCACACATCAATTGAGGAAAACTCTCACCTCAAAAATCATGAAGTAGAAGAAAACTGCAGCAACACTCAAAGCAGAGTTAAATATGGAGATTCACCCTGAATTAGAAAGACAAAAAAGAAAAAGAGAAATAGGGAAGGGGAAAAGAATGGAAGAAAGGAGAGGAAGGGAAGAAAAAACAGGAAAAAATCAAGAAAGTTCATTGAACTCAAGAAATGAAAGAGACAAAAATATTACCTCAGAAATGAAAAATAAATTACAAGGTACCCAAATGAGAATAAACTCAAACTAAAATTTAACAAAAGGGATTGAAATGGCAGAAAACAAGAGAATGAAATGAGATAAAGAAGAAAAAAGTCAAAGAGAAAGTAATGGAATGGGAGAAAAGGCAAAGCAGCAACAGCATTTGTGTAACTGGATTCCTTGAAGAAGAAAAATAAAAGAAGGTAACAGAATTAATATTTAAAATTTAAAATCCAAGAAAATGTTGCAGTATGTAGATTCAAGTACTTTTTTTCTTTTCTGAAAGGGCACTCTGAATGTCTGAGAAAAATTCTATCAGAACAATTGGCTCCAAGACATATCCTAACTAAACTCTTACACATTTCAATGATTAATTTTAAAAAATTTTAAGGCCTTCTGGTAAAAAGATCAAATAACTTACAAAAGCAAAAGAATTAAACTAACATCAGACTTTTCAAAAATAAAATGCCAGCCAAAAGCAGAACCACAATTTTTAAAAACTGAATGACTCAAAGTGTGAAACAAGGATTTTAAAGCCATCCAAGCTCTCCTTCAAATATCAAGGCAAAAAAAAAAAACCACCTTTTTTTCTATATAGGGAATTCTGTACCAATGAGTCCTTGAGGAATGTACTAAAGGAAGAGCTTCATCCAACCAAGAGATGACTGAGAATGCATCAGCAAAAGGACTAATTGTGAGTGTTTTAATACAGATAAATGTAGATGAAAATGGAGGTGGGGGTGAAAGACTATTATAAAATACTGTATGTTGTGATTAAGTAGGAAAAATATAGCTAAAAAAATGGGAGAACAGAGAGTGAAAGAGATTGGTAGAATAAGCTCACTGATTGTTGTATAGGCAATTAAGTAGGAGTTAAAAGATGCCAATAAACTCTGATACACCAAATAATAAAAGGTTAAGAAGAGTTAACTAAGTGCATTAGAAAAGATTTAAGTACAAAGTACTTAGTAACCATTAGACCAAAACCACAAACCTTTCTAGTTACCATTTTGTAAAACAAATTAGAGCAAACGAAAAACACAACCTCTCAGAGAGAAACATAGCAAATATAACAAAATTCACATAATTATAAATATTAGGACAGCACTGAAACCAAGCATATCAGTCATATCAACTAATGTAAGTGGACTTAACTTACCTATTAAAAGAAAAAGTTTTTTCAACTTGCTCACAAAGCAAGATTCAGCTATATATTATATATAAGAGATACATATAAAATAAAATGATTCAGAAAGCCTAAAAATAAAGGGATGGAAAAAGGTATTCTTATTCTAGGCAAATGAAAATAATAAGAAACCAATAGTAACAATCCTGATTACAGAGAGAATAGGATTCAAGCCCAAAAGCATAAAATGACAGACTTTTTCTTTTCTTTTTTTTTTTTTTTTTTGAGACAGACTCTTGCTCTGTCACCCGGGCCAGAGTGCAGTGCATAGCTTTTCAAACTCCTGAGCTCAAGTGATCTTCCTGCCTCAGCCTCCCAACGTAGCTGAGACTATAGGTATGCACCATGTGCCCAGCTAATTTTTTTTTTTTTGGTAGAGATGAAGTCTCACTATATTGCTCAGGCTGGTCTCAAACTCCTGGTCTCAAACTATCCTCTCATCTTAACCTCCCAAAGTGCTAGGATTACAGGTGTGAGCTGCTTTCTCTGGCCAAGAAAGACCTTTTTTTAATGCAAATTTTATAACACAGATATAACACTTATGAATATTTATGCACCAAATAAGACAGAAACTACTTTTATGAAGGAAAATCTACAAGAGATGCAAGGAACACTAATTGCTGGAGATTTGAACTCACTATTCTTTTTACAAAATAGATCAAGTGGGCATAAAATAAGGAGAAAGAATACCTAAACAACATAACCAATAAGGTAAATATTATAGATATTTATCAAACTCTATACCCTGACAATACAGGATAAATCTTCTTCCCAAGAATCCATGGAATATTCGCAGAAAAATGATATACTAGTTGCCAAAAGATATCATTAAGTTCCATTAAACATGACAAACACCTTCCAATCACAATGCAATACAACTAGAAATTTTTGATAAGAACCAAAATGCCCTTCCCCCTAGAAATTTAAAATTTTTCTATTAAATAACTCTTGGTTGAAAGAAGAAATACAACATGAAATTTCTAAAAAGTAATTATAATGAAAACACTATGTATTAGAATCTATGAGATGAACTTAAAGTAATGACCAGAGGAAAACTGATAGCAATAAGCACTTTTATCAGAGAAAAATAAAAGAATAAAATAAATTAACTAAATCCAACTCAAAAATTTTAAAAAGTAACAAGACATTAAACCAAAATAAATAAATAATAAAAATAAAAGCAGAAATTAATGAAGAAATTGAGGCAGAGCAGGGATTGGCAATCTTTTTCCTAAATGGCAACAATGTAAATATATTAGACTGTGAACCGTATGTTCTCTGCTGCTTCAACTATTCAACTCTTGTTGTGGCACAAAAGCAGCCACAGACAATATACAAATGAATGGACGTGGCTGTGGTCCAATAAAACTTTATTTACAAAAACAGACAACCAGCCCAACAGGTCACAGACTACTGACACCTTAGGTAGAATACAAAAAAAAAAAAAAACCTGAGGACCTAAGATACCTAAGATAGCCAATCCAGATGTTTTTTGAAAAAATTAACCAAAAAGATCAATTTGATCAAGAAAAAAGAGAGAAAACACAAATATCCAAAGAAATGGCAGAGGGAGAAATTACCCATTTAAACAGGAGAGTTTTCTTAAAAATCTCCAGAGTACTTTACAGATTTCTATGCAAATGAATTTGAAAACCTAGAAAGAAATAATGTCCTAGATAAATACAGATTGCCAAAAGTGTCCACCATTGAATTTGGAAATCTGAAGCACACCAATTTCCATAAAAGAAACAGACAAATTAAGGGACTACTGTGTGAAAGAGCAACAGGCCCAGAGGTTAGGAGAATTCTACCAAACTGTCAAAGATCAGATATTCCCAATGCTCTACAAATCCTTTCAAAGCATTGAAAATAAAGAAAAACTTTCCACAGTATAGAAAAATTACAAACCAATGTCATTCATGAATACCAATATAAAAATATTAAATAAAATATCGGCAAACAAAATCAACACCTAGATCTATCCTGGGAGTACAAAGTTGTCTTAATGTTACCAAATCCACTAAATTATACACCATATTAATAGAGCAACAGTTAAAAAAAATCATATGCTTACGTCTATAGATGATGAAAAAGCCTCTGACAAAATTTAAATCCCACTCCTGATGAAAACACTCAATAGGAATTGAGGGATACTTTCTTAACATAAGAAAATATATATAACTTAGCCCTAATGCCAGTATCTTAATTAATGGGGAACTGGGGACATTTCCACTAAGATCAGAAACAAGGCAAGGATGCCCACTATCTCTGCTACTTTTCAACACTGTACTAGCAATATTAATATTAGCCAATACAATTGGATAAATCAGCTAGAGCAAGGGTTAGCAAACTGTGGCCCCCAGGCAAAATCTAATCTGGTACCTGTTTTTTGTAAATACAGTTTTATTGGAATATAGCCATGCCCATTTTTTAAATTATTGTCTATGGTTTAGTAGTTGAGACAGATCATATGGCCTACAAAGCCTAAAATATTTCCTATCTGGCCCTTTGCAGAAAAATTTTGCTGATCCCTGAACTAGAAGACTTGGTAAGGAAGTAAAACCATCTCTATTTACAATGATATGACAATGTAATTGATAAGTCCTAGAGAATCAATGATAAAACTAAATCAAATAGTTAAAAAATTCAGTAAGGTAGAGGATATAAAATTGACACACAGAAATCAACAGCTTGCATATATACAACCAATAACCAGTTAGAGAAGTGGTCCCCAACTTTTTGGGCACTAGAGACCAGTTTCATGAAACACAATTTTTCCACGGATGGGGCGGTGGGCAGTGCTGGTTTCAGGATGATTCAAGCACATTACATTTCTTGTGCACTTTATTTCTATTATTGATACACGGTAATGTATAATGAAATAATTATACAACTCATCATAATGCAGAATCTAATGCCGCCGCTGATCTGACAAGAGGTGGAGCTCAGACCATGGGGATTGGCTATAAATACAGATGAAGCTTTGCTCACTTGCTTGCTGCTCACCTCCTGCTGTGCAGCCCATTTCCTAACAGGCCATGGACCGGTACCCATCCAAGACCCAGGGAGTTGGGGACCACAGAGTTAGAGGACATAATGGGAAAGAAAACCCCATTTACAATATCAGTGAAGAAAATTAAATACTTAGTAATAAACTTAAATGTACAAATTCTATATAAGGGAAACTTTGTAACACACTAAAAGACATAAAAATAGTCAACAAATAGAAAGATATCCCCTCATCTTGGGTAGGATGACTAAACATAATAAAGATGTTAATTCTCCCTAAATTAATTTATAAATCTAATGTAATCCAAATAAAAATACTAACAAACTTGTTGTGGAATTAGATAAGTTAATATTAAAGTTTATGTGGACAAACAAGCATACAGAAATATCCAGAAAAACACCAAAAAAGAAAAACCATGAGGCAGAACTAGTCCTACCAGGTATTAATACACCCTCTCAAGCCTTCTAACAGTGTCACATTTGTAATTTTATTCTCTCGTGTGCTTATTAGATTAATACCTGCTTCCTCATTAACCCAAAAGGTCCACAAAGGCAGGAACCACCATGACTGTCTTAGACATTATAATTTCCCCAAACCATACCACATAATGGCTGGTACATAGTTGGCACATAGTAGGTAAGCAATATATTTGTACCAGGCCCACTGCTGTCTTGGAGTTCTCACTCAGATGTGTTGGAAAGAAGAATGATATAGATAAGAAACAAGCAAAAATATGTAAGTAAACATCTTTCAATTAATGGTAAGCACTAGGAAAAAATACAATGAATTGGTGATCAGGGAAATCTTCACTCATAAGTTATATTTCAGTTAAGACCTAAGTGACATGGAGTTATCTATCTAAAGATGTGGTGAGGTGACAGAGCATTCCAGGGAAAGGAAACAACACATGCAAAGGACTTAGGGTAGGGGGTTTGAGTAACATAGAGCCGGCATAGCTATAGTGTAAAAGCAGGCAGAAGATGATAAATTATTTAGGACCTCTGTAGACCAAGCAATTAGGTCTTCATTCTAATTGCAGTGAGAAGCCATTGTAGGATATTAGAGTGTGTAGCAGACAGAATAATGGTCTCCCAAAAATGTCCATGTTCTAATCTCTAGAATTTGTGAATATATTAAATTACATGACAAAGGAGCTTTAAGGTAGCAGATAGAATTAAGGTTGCTAATCATATGGCTTTAAAATAGGAATATTATCCTGGATTATCCAGATAGTCCTAAAGTAATCCTTCAATGTGGAAGAGGGAGGAGAAGAGTCAGTGTCAGAGTGATGCAACATGAGAAGGACTCAACCTTCCATTGCTGGCTTTGAAAATGGAGGAAGCAGGCCATGAGCCAAAGAATGCAGGCAGCCTCTAGGAATTCAAAAAGGCAAGGAAACGGATTTTCTAGTGGGTAAAATAGGCATTTTAGATATACAAAAGAATTAGGAGCTTCCAAATTAAAGCAGTTACAACATCTAAGGTATAAATGAATTTTTTTAAACAATCACCATTAAGTGAATTGACTGAGACTTCATACTTTTATACTTTATATTTTTAATGTCATCAAGACTAGTATTCAAATGGTTGGTTTTCATCTTTTTGACCTGGCTAAGACTATTCATATGGTTGGGTTTTTTTCATATTTTTGACCTGGCAACTAAAAAAGAATTACACAACTCCAAGAAATAACAGTTTAGAAGGGAAAAAAATCATATAGGGTGAGAAGGCCAGTGTATAATTAAAGTAAATGATCCTAGAACTAAACTAAAAATAATTAACTTTAGATTTGGTACTGCCCCAAACTAGTTTTGTATTTCAAATAAGTCAACTTCTCTGCCTGCTTCAATTTTCTCATTTATATTAGATTATCCCTTTCAAGGTCTAAAATTATGTATTACAGAGTACATAAGCCTTGTATTTGTAGCAAATTTATCTACTTTGATATTTAATGTTACAAATTAATTGAAGTACTGGTTAGTTTCCTGCTATTTATTAAATCTGAATTCATACCTAAGAAATTTCAAATGAAATCTATCCTGTTAAAAGTTGTTAAATTTTGGCTTGATTTTATTTGATTCATATCTAAGCAGTTTTCCTTTACGTTGGAACAAACAAAAAAAATACCCATCTATTCAGGATCCTGGTGTGTGCCTATAAACAATATAACTGATGAAAATTTTCAGTGTTTACAAAACAAAGAAATTGTCAACAGAATGCCTGGCAGTAGACTTACCAGGAAAAAAAAAAAATTACAGCCTATAATTCATGAAGATTGGCTCAAAACAAACTGTCCCTGCCAACAGAAAATCTGACAATTATTCCGTTGTCTAATTTGGCTCAGCCTAAGTTGACCTTGTTTATTCATCTCAGTCTTTTAATTCTTGTTAACTTGGCATGAGAGAAGAACATATGGCATATGTCTATGAAGTCCATTTCTGCATCTTAAACCGAAATAAATGTAGACTATTCTAAGCATTTCCACTGTGTTGGGCTCTTAAGGTAGATTTAATGTATATTAGATAAAACTGGTTAAGTTCATACTATGCCCACCAGGTGTTTTATGTTTGCTGCCTAGAAAAACTCGGAACTCTCAAGAGAGACCTTTTTCTCAGCCTCGGTATATAACTAAAACTGACTAATTATAAATATATTTCCAAGGAAGACAATCTTAAGCTCTTTAAAACATTAAAATGAAAGGGTATCAGCAATTTGGCAACCTAAAGGTGTTTACAGGTTTTCACTGGCTCTGTAGCTATGTTTAAGAAAGCTGATAATATGAGAAAGACAATGTGAGTTGAAGAACAAAAAGGATAGTCCCATCTTCTCTCCAGCTTAATCTGGTCTATTAATTTCTTTTTCTGACCCACAGTATTATGAAAGAGAAGTTACATTTTATTGTGGCTTTAGTATGTCTCAAGAAAAGCTGTTGAAGAAATGAGCTGCTTTACAGATTCATAACTCTTTTATGGAATTGCAGTTAGTTCTCCAGTACCTAAACTAGAAAAACAAAAATCTTAGAAAATCTACTGCTCCAAAATTTATGTATTTTAAAGAGTAGTGTTTTGGCTTGGAATGCTTTGTTTTCTTTTTATTAATTAAGTCAAATGAAAACCATGAAAGTATAATTTCATGTATAAAGCCTTATTTATATATTTTGAAACTCTTAACCTTTATTAGTGAATTTCATGTGACATTTACTGTTTGCGTAGCACTTCTCTTCCACAAAGCTCAGAGCATTTGAACTTCATAAGTTGCATCCAAAGATATAAAATTTCAGTTATATGTGGTTCTTATTATCCAAATATTCATTATCTGAGACCCTGTAGTTATAAGTATACATAAAATAATAGTTCTCCTAACATGAAATATTTAATAATGAGTTAACTAGTCATAAACTCAGTTCCTTCCCATCAAATCTGAGATGGATACCCAGTGAATACTAGCATTTATCTCCACTTATGAAGTGTTAGTTCATCACTATTTTCACTGATTGTCAGCTAAACACCCAACACAGCAATATAAGCATATTTCAAAACTAAAAATCTTTCAAAAAGAATATTTCATGAAGTCAACGAAAGAGATGTTGGAGATATGTTCAGATCTCATGTAAAACCACTGATAAATGAGGAGATGGCACTTAAACCCATTAACTGAAAAAGAGAAATTCAATAAGGATAACAAAAAGAAGTACAAATGAGTTTATTATCAAAATATTAACAGAAGCTCTCAGGAAAAATGATGAAGTCCTTGAATATTTTTTGAAAATATGGCCCTCTTTCTGATCATGTATGCTGTGAAAATTAAAGATGCCATATCATACTGTAAGAAAATTTGGTCAGAAAAACTAGAACTGTTCCTTCCAAATCAAATTGACTGACTTGTCCCAGCTAAGAATTTGTGCAGAGTTGAAATGATAACATATATTTTATTAATATAAGATAAAATAAGCTTCTCTATATGTTTTTACCTTTTATTTTTTAGTCAAATTATATTATCATTATTTACTGTGATTTTCAACCCCATTTTAAATGGATTCACTTTAAGGGGATTTTTTTTTTCTTTCTAAAAGCAATTATCCTCAGATATGGCCCTCCTGTAGCTTTGTTAAAATACTGAAATGTGCAGTTTCAAAATCATGAAATGCTGCCATTGTGGATCAGGCAAAATGTCTATCTGCCTTTACTGTTCTTCATTATTTCTTTGGGTCTCATTTTTATCTGTAGGCTATATTCTTTGAACCTAGGTTTACATACCTTTCTGTGTCAAGAAAGAGAGAGGAAAAAGTTATACCTACATGATGAGTGCGATGTACACTGTCCAGGGAATGGACACGCTTGAAGCTCAGACTCAGGGGGATGGGGAGGCATGGGCAATATATATAACCTGAACATTTTGTACCCCCATAATGAGCTGAAATAAAAAAAAAAAAAGAAATTAAAACTTTCAGGGAAGGAATTTTGGAAAGCAGAAAACAACCTAAGAAACATGGGGTCATTTATATATACACACAAAAATTATCACTAAATAATAGATGCTTTGGCGTTGCTGTTTCATGCACAACTGAAAACAGAGCTGGACAAGGGTGCTGATTTGCCTTTTGTAGATATGGCAGATTCCCAGAAAGATCCTTTAAATGGGGCCTGAGACAGCCTGACACCACCAAGTAATACTTTTTCCTTACAGACCATATCTATTAACTACGGTTCAAGATACACCAAACTTGTATTCTTCTTTCCAGAGATAAGCTGCATATCATTTGCATATTGTTTGCACATATAATTTGCAAATCCCCTATATTTATAAATTACTATCATTTCACTTTTCTTACATATGTTCTTATAAGCCAATTTGGGGAAATTGTTGCTTTGGTCCCAAATAACGCCTAGTAGATGGTGCTGTGGACTTTCTATTACACATCATAACATGAGGTACATAATAACTTTTATGAGGCAAAGACTGATGAATGGAATTCTCCACTAGAAAGTTCCCCCATCAACATTATACCTAATGTTTTGGAATTCATTGATAAAAGTTGTCTATATTATTATTTTACTAGGGGTTATGAAATGATGATTTTCTGTTATTTCTTCTGCATTTAAAAGCTAGAATTCTTCTATACAGGAAAAAAAAGTTTCCCTGTCAACTATCAGTTACCCTGAAAGAGTAAATTCCTGTTAATTTCTGTAGATTTATTAGTTTTCAGAGTAAAACAAACTGACCCATCAACTTCTAGTAGTTGCCACTATTTAGGGGAAGGAAATGGGGTAGGGGAAGATCACATGGATTTTTACATGACATTTGATGTGTTTCAATCTATTGTGATCAATATTCTTTATGATGTTCAAGTTTTGTAAATCAGTATAAATTTTCAGAAAGTAATTTTACCAGCATATATCAAAAGCCTAAAAATGCCATAACTTTAAATTTTATTTTTGTAATATATACATAGAAATGTTCATCACATTGTTATAATAAAAGTGAACCTAAATATCTATTTGGGAAATTGCTGAGTAAACTACAGTATATCCAAATAATGAATACTATAAACTCACTTAAAATTGTGATTATCCGGTTCTGGTTCCAGGTTAGATGGAATAAGCATACTCCTCCCTGTCTTTCCCATTGAATGAAGCTAAAATTTCTAGACACAATGCATTGGAGCAGCTATTTGAGAACTCTGAAAAGTAAACAATGGCAGATGAATTGAGTAAAAAAAAAAACAGAATTTGAAGTAACTCTGAACTTGTGGTGAGTTTACCAGTGTTTGTCCTTCAGTTCACCACTACTTGGGCCTGGAGGCAGGTGCAACCATAGAGGTATATGGCAGCATGGAGTAACTAAAGCCACAGTTTCCTGGATCCAGAAAGAATCATAGGAGATTGGAGACAGGAAGGAGCTTAAGAAAGTAATCCCATGAAGTTGTTCATAAATTCCAGGGCTTACCCCAAGCTATGCATGTGTGGATATGATCCTAACCAGCATATAAAAGACTCTGAGATGGTTTAACAGATAAACTATCAGCCAGGTCACATATAGGCCACTGAGTGGTGCACACACTGATAGCACTCCAAATAGCACCTAAAAGCCCTACAAACAGGCCTGCAAAGACTTTGAAAACTGAACTGACACTAGAACCACAGTCCATAGCTCACAGAGGTGCATTGTAACTTGAAGCCTAAAGCTAATAAGTTAATTGCCTGCTAATACAAAAATATCAACATTCATCACAGGATTTCAACAAAATCAAGTCTTACATGAAGATAAAGTTCATTTATTTACTTGCTACCTAGAATTTCACTATTTATATATCCAGTTTCCTTTGAAGGATGTAATTATCCCAACTTTAGTCTTATTAACTCTGTCATAGTGATCATTCTTGTACATATTTCTTCATGTAGATATGTGAAGATTTCTCTAAGGAATATTCCTAGAAATGGAATTTCTGAGTCATGGGGTATGGCATTTTTAAATTTACTTGATATTGTCAAATTGTGCTCCCAAGTAATTTTCCTAATTTACTCCTCCACTAACAGTATATGAGTGTTTGGGTTTTTTTTTTTTTTTACTATATCCTCACCAGCCCTTGATATTTTCCAAGTTTTTAATTTAGTAATATAATGGGTGTGAATAGTATTTCTTTGTGATTTTAATAAACATTTGTCTGATTGCTAAAAAAAAAATCAAGTCTTAATAATATTCAAAATGTCCGAGATACTTAAAATTACTTGGTATATAAAGAAGCAGGAAAAGCTCGACTTGTGTGAGAAAAGATAATCAAAAGACAACACTGAGATGAGAGATGTTGGAATTATCTGACAAAACTTTAAGGAGCTCCAACAATCATTAAAACTCTTGAAACAAGCTGAGCACAATGGCATGCAACTGTAGTCCCAAATACCTCAGAGCATGAGGCAGGAGGATTGCATGAGCCCAGGAGTTCGAGACTGCAGTGAACTATGATTCCAGCCTGGGCCACAGAGTGAGACTCCATCTATAATAAAATATATATATAAAAATAAATAAAAATAAAATAGACTATTTTTCTTGCATCCTTTATGTGTGGAGGCTGAATGCAAAAATGAATAACACTGTCTGGTGGGATTTTTCAATGTATGTAAATTTAATATATATTAAAAATGCTACAACAAAAAGTACAAAGGATAAAGGGACAGAAATGGTGGAAAGGATGCTACATTCCACTTGAAGTGATAAAATAGTAATTCTAAATAGACTGTAAAAGTTAAGTATATATACTGTAATCCCTAGATCAACCATTTTAAAAAACTACACAAACATAAAAAACACAACAGATAAATTAGAATATTAAAAAAAGTTCTAACAGCCCAAAAGAAGGCAGCAAAGAGGAAACAGAAGAAAAATATAGAGCAAAAGAAAACAAATAATAAAGTAGATTCCAATCCAACATGTTAACTCTTGCGTTAAATATAAATGGTCTAAACATACCAATTAATTGAAAGAGACTGTCAGAAGAGATTTAAAAACTCATGATCCAACTACATGCTGTCCACAAGGAACTCACTTCAAATATAATGATATTCCTAGGTTAAAAGTTAAAAGATGGAAAAAGATGTATTATGAAAACTCTAATCAAAAGAAAACTGAAATGACCACATTAATATCAGACAAAGTAGATTTCAGAGCAAAGAAAATTACTAGAAATAAAGGAGGACATTAAATGATGATAAAGGAGTCAGTTTATCAGGAAGGCATAACAATCCTAAATGTTCATGTATCTGACAACAGAATGTCATAATACATGAAGCAAAAAATTATAGAAGTCATAACAGGAATAGACAAATCCACACTCATAGTTAGAGACCGCATCACTCCTCTCTCAACAACTGACAGATCTAATAGATAGAAAATCATTCCACCCAACAACAGAATACACATTCTTTTATAGTACACATGAACATTCACCAAGACAGACCATATCCTGGGTCATAAAACAAGCCTAAAATTTAAAAGAACATACAAAGTGGTTCTTTGACCATAATGGAATTAAAGTAGGAACTAGTAATAGAAAAACATAGAAATACTTAGAAATTAAAACAACACACTTCCAAATAATCCACAGATCAAAGACACAGTCTCAAGGAAATCAGAAAATATTATAAACTAAAAAATAAATTACAACATATCATTTGTCCAATGTAGCTTAAACAGTAGTAGAAATTTTATGTCATTAAATGCTTATATTAGAAAAGAAGAAATGTCACAATCAATAAGCTTTCATCTCAAGAAACTAGAAAAAAATGCAAAATAAACTCAAAGCAAGCAGAAGAAAGGAAATAATTAAAATAAGTGCAAATTTCACTTAAGTTGAAAATAGAAAAACAATAAAGAAAATTAAGGAGGCCGGGCGCGGTGGCTCACGCCTGTAATCCTAGCACTCTGGGAGGCCGAGGCGGGTGGATCGCTCAAGATCAGGAGTTCGAGACCAGCCTGAGCAAGAGCGAGACCCCGTCTCTACTAAAAATAGAAAGAAATTATATGGCCAACTAAAATATATATATAGAAAAAATTAGCCGGGCATGGTGGTGCATGCCTGTAGTCCCAGCTACTCGGGAGGCTGAGGCAGTAGGATCGCTTGAGCCCAGGAGTTTGAGGTTGCTGTGAGCTAGGCTGACGCCACGGCACTCACTCTAGCCCGGGCAACAGAGTGAGACTCTGTCTCAAAAAAAAAAAAAAAAAGAAAATTAAGGAAATCAAAAGCTTGTTGTTTGAAAAGACCAATAAAATTGATAAAGCTAGTCAAAAAAAGAAAAAGAAAGAAGACATGGGTTATTGATATAAGGAGTGAAAAAGAGGATATCATAATAAACCTCACAGACATTAAATATATAATAATGTTGTGAACTACTCTATGCAAATAAGTTTGACAACATAGTTTTTATGGAATAATTCCTTGAAAATCACAAACTACCAAACTTGCTGAAAATGAACCAGATAACCTCAGTACTCCTATGACTAGTAAAGGAATTAAATATATAGTTTTAAAAAACAACTCTGAAAAAGATATCTCCAGGTCCAAATGATTTCACTGGTGAATGGGTAAATGCTAACAAACAAAAAAAATACCATCAACTGTGCCCATCTCCTCCAGAAAATAAAAGATGAAGCAACATATCCCAGCTCATTTTCTGAGGTTACCATTACCCCAAAAACAACAGTACAAAAACGAAAACTATAGACCAGTATCTCTCATAACTACAGAAGCAAAAATCTTCAACAAAAGATTATGA
This sequence comes from Eulemur rufifrons, assembly GCF_041146395.1. Taxonomy (NCBI): domain Eukaryota; kingdom Metazoa; phylum Chordata; class Mammalia; order Primates; family Lemuridae; genus Eulemur; species Eulemur rufifrons. The sequence continues at coordinate 66,436,429 of NC_091001.1, forward strand.
AATCGAATTTGATAATCTATAAAAAGAATAATATGCCACAATCAAGTAGGGTTTATCTTGGGAAAGCAAGGCTCATTCAATATTCAGAAATTAATGTAAGCTACTATTTTAACAGTCTAAAGAAGAAAAATCAGTTGATCAGATCAACTGCTACCAAAAGGACACTTAACAAAATTTAATACGCATTCCTGGTTTTAAAAAAAACTTAGCAGCTGGGCGTGGTGGTTTACACTTCTAATCCCAGCACTTTGGGAGGCCAATGTGGGAGGACTGCTTGGACCAGAAGTTTAAGAACAGCCTGAGCAACATAGCAAGACCCAGTCTCTACAAAAAATAAAAAACTTACACAACCTCCAAAGACCCAACCAGGAAAAACCAGAATTCCTGAACATACCAATAACAATCAATGAGATTGAATCAGTAATAAAAAACCTCCCAATAAGAAAAGAAAATCCCCTGGACCAGATGGATTCACAGCCAAATCCTAACAGACCTACAAAGAAGAACTGATACCCATAATACTGAAATTATTCCATAATATTAAGGAGGGAATCCTCCCCAACTCATTCTATAAAGCCAGCATCACTTGGATACCAAAGCCAGCAAAGGATACACACACACACACACACACACACACACACACAAAACCCCTACAGACCAATATCCCCTATTGACATAGATGCAAAAATCCTCAATAAACCACTAGCAAACCAAATTCAACAGCACATCAAAAAAATAATCTACCATGACCAAATGGGCTTCATCCCAGGGATGGAAGGATGGTTCAACATATGTAAATCAATAAATATGATTCACCACATAAACAAAAGCAAAAACAAAGACCATATGGTCATACCAATTGATAAAGAAAAAGCATTCCACAAAATGCAGCACTTTATCATTATAAAAGCGCTCAATAAACTAGGCATAGGAGGAACATATCTCAGAATTATAAAAGCCATATGTGACGTACACACAGCCAACATCATACTAAATGAATAAAAGTTGAAAGCATTCCACTTAAGAGCTGGAACAAGACAAGGATGCCCACTGTCACCACTCCTATTCAACATAGTGCTGGAAGTCCTAGCCAGGGCAATCAAGCAAGAGAAAGAAATATAGGGCATCCAAATCAGGAATGAGGAGGTCAAACTATCACTCTTCACTGACGATATCATCTTACGTCTAGAAAAACACAAAGATTCCAAGAGTTTCCTGAAATTAATAAATAAATTCAGCAAAGTCTCAGGATACAAAATCAGTGTACATAAATCAGTAGCATTTCTATATACTAATAACAATCAAGCCAAGAGTCAAATCAAAGACTCAATACCATTTCACAATAGCTACAAAGAAAATAAAATACCTAGGAATATACTTAACCAGGAAGATAAAGGATCTCTCCAAGGAGAACTACAAAACTCTGGGGAAAGACATTGCAGAGGATACAAACAAATGGAAAGACATATCATGCTCATTGATAGGTAGAATCAACATTGTTAAAATGTCCATCCTACTCAAAGTGATTTACAAATTCAACACAATCAAGTTACCAAAGTCATACTTCACAGATCTAGAAAAAATAATTCTATGCTTCATTTGGAACCAGAAAAAAGCCCAAATAGCCTAAAGCAAAATTAAACAAAAAGAACAAATCTGGAGGCATCATATTATCAGAATTTAAACGATACTACAAGGCTATAGTAACCAAAACAGCATGTTATTGGTACAAAAAAAAGAGACATAGACCAATGGAACAGAACAGAGAACCCAGATATAAAACCATCTACCTACAACCAACTGATCTTTGACAAAGAAGACAACATACACTGGGGAAAAGAAGACCTATTCAATAAACAGTGCTGGGAAAATCAGATAAAAACATGCAGAAGAATGAAACAGGACCCCCACCTCTCACCACTCACAAAAATTAGTTCAGGATGGATAAAAAAACTTAAAGATAAGGCATGAAACTATAATAATTCTAGAGGAAAATGTAGGGTAAACTCTTCTACATATTGGCCTAGGCAAACAATTTATGAAAAAGTACCCAAAGGCAATCATGGCAACAACAAAAATTAATAAATGGGATTTCATTAAACTAAAAAGCTTCTGCATAGCTAAAGAAATAATCAACAAAGCAAATACACAACCTACAGAATGGGAGAAAATATTTGCAAGCTACACATCCAATAAAGGGTTAATAACCAGAATCTACAAAGAACTCAAGCAAATCAGCAATAAAAAAACAACTCCATTAAAAAGTGGGCAAAAGACATGAATAGCTGCTTCTCAAAAGAAGAAAGACAAATGGCCAAGAAAATGAAAAAATGCTCAATGTCACTAATCATCAGGGAAATGCAAATTAAAACCACAATGAGATATCACCTTACCCCAATCAGAATGGTTTTTATTAAAATGTCCAAACACAGTAGATGCTGGTATGGATGCAGAGAGAAAGGAATGTTTATATACCATCAGTGGGAATGCAAATTAGTACAACCTCTATGGAAAACAGTATGGAGATTACTCAAAGAACCAAAAAAGTAAACCTACCATTCGATCCATCAATTCCACTACTGGGTATTTACCCAAAGGAAAAGACGTCATTTTATCAGAAAGACGCCTGCACTTGAATGTTTATTGCAGCATAATTCACAATTGCAAAGATGTGGAATCAACCCAAGTGCCCATCAATTCATGAATGGGTTAATAAAATGCGGTATATGTATACCATAGAGTACTACATAGCCATAAAAAAGATGAATTAAGGCCTTTTGCAACAATCTGGATGGAACTGGAGACCATTCTCCTAAGTGAAGTATCACAAGAATTAGAAAAATAAACACCACATGTTCTCACCATTAAACTGGAACTGATGAGCACAGAAGTGCACAGAGGGAAGTAAAACTCAGTGGAAAGCAATTGGGGGGCAGGGAAGGGGAATAAACAAACCTAATGGGTGCTATGAACACTATTTGGGTGACAGGCACACCTACAGCCAAGATTCAAGCATTACAAAAACAATCCGTATAACCTAAAACATTGTACCTCCTTAATATTTTGAAGAAAAAAAAAATTTAGCTGGGTGTAGTGGTGCGTGTCTGTAGTCCCAGCTACTTGGAGGGCTGAGGTAGGAGGATCGCTTGAGCCCAGGAGTTTGAGGTTGCAGCGAGCTATGATGACACCACTGTATTCTAGCCCAGGCAACAGAGTGAGACTCTGCCTCAAAAAAAAAAAAAAAAAAAAAAAAAAAAAAAAAAAAAAAAAAAAAAAAAAACACCTCTCCAACCTCTCCAAGTTCAACAATAAGAAAACAGTCCACAGAAAGTCAAATATTGCATGTTCTCACTTATAAGTGGGAGCTAAATAATGTGTACACATGAACATTTGAGTGTGGAATGATAGATATTGGACACTTAGAAAGGTGGGTTGGGAGGGAGTGGATGATAAGAAATTACTTAATGTGTACAATGTACATTATTTGAATGATGGATACACTAAAAGCCCAGACTATGCAATATATCCATGTAATAAAATTGTACTTGTACCACTTAAATTTATACGAATTTTAAAAATGAGCAAAAGACCTGAACAGAAACTTCAATAAGAAAATGTATGAATGGCAAATAAGCACATAAAAATATTCAACATCATTGGCCATTAGGGAAAATTAAAGCCATGATGAGATTATCCCTGCATACCTATCAGAATGTCTATAATTTTTAAAAATACTGACAAATCCCAAGTGCTAGTAAGGTTGCAAAATAATTGGAACTTTCATGCATTGTTGGTGAGAATACAAAATGGTACAGCTATTCTGGGAAACAGTTTGGCAGTTTTATAAAGTTAAACATATTTACCATATGATCCAGCAATTCTATTCTTAAGTATTTATCCTAGAGAAATGAAAACATGTTCACACAAGAACTTGTATGTGAATGCTTATAGCTGTTTTACTCACAATTTTCAAAAACTGAGAAAAGAAATATCTTTCAACAGGTGAATAAGTAAACTAGTACATCTATACAATGGAATACTGCTCAACAATAAAAAATAACAAACTACTGATACACATAACAACTTGATACGAATATCAAGGCATATATTCAGAGACAAAAGCCAGTCATAGAAGTTCATACCATATGATTCCAATCATATGACATTCCTGATGTAAAAACTAGTGATGGAGATTTCAGTGATTGCCAGGGATTATGGGTAAGGGACAGTATGATTATAAAGTATATAAGGGAGTTTTCTTTGGCTGATGAAACTGTTCTGCATTCTGATCGTGGTAATAACATAAATCTAAACATCTGTTAAAATTCATAGAACTCTACATCTGAAGAAAGTCAATTTTAATATATAATAATTTAAACAATAAAAACTGTAAAACAAAAATATATAGTAAGTGAAAGAGCACATAAAACTTTATAAGATATTATCTCAGCTTTATTTTTTTTAAAAGACGCATAAATATTAAGTACAGGAGCTAAATATCCAAAGGAGATATGGATTATGTTAGTATTCTTTTTCTATGCTTTTGGAGTTTTTCTGCACTAATAGTGGATTACTTTTAAAATTAGGAAAATACAGTTTATTTAATATCACATTTTTACCATTCATTTTATTTTTGTAATAACCAGGAGTTCAACACATCACATTTCGTTTCCATGATTATTTCTCCTAAATACTGTATATGGTTTGCAAGCAGCCTGGGCAACACAGTGAGACCCGTCTCTACAAAAAATTTTTTAAAAATTAACCAAGCATCATGGCTCATTCCTGTAGTCTCAGCTACTCAGGAGGCTGAGGCTGAGGAGGGAGGAATGCCTGAGGCCAAGAGTTCAAGGATGCAGTGAACTATCATTATACCTCTGCACTCCAGACTGGGCAACAGAATGAGATCCTGTCTCTTAAAAACAAATGAAGAAAGGAAGTAAAAAATAAAAACTGTGTATGTAAAATGCATCATTTTTATGTTGTATTTAAATGATTATGTTGTTGAAAGTGTCCAGAGAAATTTCTTTAAATTATATTTTTTAAAAACTCAGAAATTTGAAAATATTCAATACTTTAAAATCTGTAACTTATACCTAACCTTAAAATTTTTCTTTTTTAATCCTCTTCCCAATTAAAAAACTCATACACTACAGACAAGTAATTGACAGAAGAAATGAACCTGAAAAAGACATCTGTGCTGGATCTTTGACGACGAATACCTGCAATGCAGAAGGTAATGGTATTCAAGGTACCCAAAGTGTTCAAAGTAAAACAGAAACAATGCTATAGCTTTCAAGAACTTTCAGCAAATGAATAAAAATTAGAAAACCCTGAGCATTTCTAATTGATGTGTTATGAAACTATTCTTGGTTGATGTAATATAAAATATCAAGTCACCTGATTATAATAAGCAAGGCTAAATTTTAATGATCATATAAATAAATATAGACAAATTTGGGGATCTTGTTAAAATATTGATTCTGATTCAGGTCTGGGGTAGGACCCATGATTCTGCATTTCTAACAAGTTCTCAATTGATAAGCTGCTATCTTGGAGATTACACTTTGAGTAGCCAAGCTCTGAGGGTCACTGAGAAAAATGTCATAAATCTTGCCCAGTTTAGTAGAAAAGAAAGAAATGTACATAGTGAGTACCATAACACAGGGCAGCCACATAATATACTCCCTAAAAGTGGTACCAAAAAAATAGCATGACAAAGTAACAGAAATCACTGCCAGCCAAGATGCCCAGCTGAACAGGTGGCCTGCAAAGATAAGTAGACTTTCACCACACAGAAGAAATTCCAAATATAGAAAGCACAAATACAGATGACTGTCTGTGAAGGGACAAAAGTAATTAACATTTGAGTGTTCTCACTATGTCCCCTTCTCACTCTCTTCTAAAGATGAATCTAACTTGGCCCACTCATTCTATTCCCTTTCCCTCTGAGAAGAGGTCAATTCTGCTGAATTGCCTTTGAGACTCTGAAATGCAAAATGTAGAAGAAAGGTAAAGACAGAGAGGCAAGTAAAGAGCCTTTAAATGGAATTTTTCTTCTGGAGAGCTTAGAGAAGGAAATGCATGAGAGCAACTTCAACATGTGACAAAGGTGGATAGCAGAGAAAATGAATTTTTAAGAAGTATCACATAGTACCAAGCATATAATTTTGTTGTTGTTGTTAAACTGAGTTCAACTGACTGTATGTCAGAAAGCCTACATATTTTAATATACTGCCAGCACTGATCCAAAATACTATCTCTTCGACTCTTTAGTTGTCCTCTCCTATGCAATAAAAATTTTAATAAAATAATTCTCACACAGGACAAGCAGGTGAATAAACAATTAAAGCAATTCTTTTGGTATTAATAGTTTAAAAACACATGATTCTTAGTGGAGAAAAAATGGCATTTTCCTCTAAGTTTCTGTTTTCCCTTGAATTTGGAGGAAAATATGGAGTTAACAGTATTCAACAAGGCCAGAAGGAAACTTGAAATTAAAAGTAATGGTTATTACAAATAAAACAAAAATTACTACTTTCAAAGAAAAAAGTATCCCTGCGGATGATATAGTTTCCTTGATGGTATTTTAAGAAATGTAATTGAAGAACCTGAGTTATTTCTAAACTACTTTTGTCATTTTGACAGTGACAGTGATTGCACTAAAGTAGTACATCATGGCTTTATATGCTTCATAAGGCCAATGATGCTAAGGTGTAAAGAGTAGTGGAGGATAAGGATTGAAAGGTAGGTATGGGCCAGATTATGGACAGACTTCAGTGTAAGGAGTTTACATTTATTTCAATTGGTAATGGTATGGCTTTGAAAGTAGTCAAGCAGGTGAGTGAGATAATCAAAAGCATGGTGTAAGAATATTAATCTGGTGGCCTCATCCCAAAATGAGAAATGACATAGGAAACACCAAATAGCAAGATTATAGTAATTTGAGAGTTAAGTAAGCCTGAGTGAAAATATTGATAGTGGGAAAAGAAAAAGATAAATTTGAGAGACCTTATGATAAAAAAAAAAAAAAAACAAACAAAAACAAAACAACACAACAAAACTAAACTTAACATGACTTGGATTCCTTTATCCGGCAAGCAAACAAATATTTATAAAGTGCTATTATGTGCCAGAAACTATGTTAGCAGCAGAAATAGAGGCAAAAGACATAATCATGCTTATAAGGTGTTCATAGTAAAGAAGTGTGGTAGAAGTATAGCCAAATACTTTGATGCATTCTCCAACCTGCCATTAAAGTGACTGCTGTGGTTTGAGTATTTATCCCCTCCAAAACTCATGCTGAAATTTAATTCCCAATGTGGCAGTATTGAGAGGTGGGTCTAAGAGAGGGCCATTAATCTATTCATGGAATAGTGGGGTTAATGGATTAATAGGTTATATGGTAAGGGAACTAGTGGCTTTATAAGAAGAGGAAGAGAGATCTGAGCATTAGCATACTCAGCCACTTTGCCATGTGATACCCTGTGCCACCGTGTACTCTTCAGAGTCCCAACCAGCAAGAAGGCTTTTGCCACACGTGGCCCCTCAACTTTGGATTTCTAAGCCTCCATAACTGTAAGGTATTCCATTATAAGCAACAGGAAATAGACTAAGACAGTGACCAACCTTAAACTGTTTAGACCTTTTTATAATCTGTCCACACCATCTCTACCAAATCTTATTTTCCACTACTCCACAATTTTTAACTGCGTCTACTTCCTCATTGCCCAATACCTGTATGATTCCTTCCACCCGAAATTCTAAAAATATTCACTTTGGAAATGATTAATAGTTTCCTACTGACTTATTCTAATGATCATTGTCCAAATTTCCTCCACATGACCCCTAGTAGCATTTGACATTACTGACTACTCTTCCTTGAAATACTCCTATCTTTGCATTCTTTGTATTCTAGCCCATTGAATCCTCTTTGTACCTATTTAGATCTTGATCAACTCTAATAAACATTTTAGAAATAATAAACAAGTTAAAAAGAATTTTTTAAACTACCTATTCTAATACAGGTGGCTAGGTAACACATCAGGTCCTCTCTTTCTGCCTATGTGTAAGCTGCAAAACTTAAGTATCAAAAGATGAATGCAGTAAGAACAAATTAATGAATATAGGTTGTATTAGTCAAGGTTATAATTTCCATGCTGAGACTGAAATTTTTCTGAATGAGAAGCAGCACCATTAACCAGTATTATCAAACTGAATGGCTTTGGAAATTAGTTTTTGCTGCAAAATTGATAATATTTCTTAATGATTTCAACCTAAAATTAAAAGTCAAAATACTGCTTATATGTGAAATATATGCTGAAGTAAAGCTATGTTTTTGTTTTTTTGTTTTTGTTTTTTTTTTTTTTTTTTTGAGACAGAGTCTCACTCTGTTGCCCGGGCTAGAGTGAGTGCCGTGGCGTCAGTCTAGCTCACAGCAACCTCAAACTCCTGGGCTTAAGCGATCCTACTGCCTCAGCCTCCCGAGTAGCTGGGACTACAGGCATGCGCCACCATGCCCGGCTAATTTTTTGTATATATATATTTTAGTTGTCCATATAGTTTCTTTCTATTTTTAGTAGAGACGGGGTCTCACTCTTGCTCAGGCTGGTCTCGAACTCCTGATCTCGAGCGATCCACCCGCCTCGGCCTCCCAGAGTGCTAGGATTACAGGCGTGAGCCACCGCGCCCTGCTGTAAAGCTATGTTAATGTTGATTGAGGTTGTCTGAATCATAAGTAATGTCAAAGTTGTGCTATCAAAAGTAAAAACAAGAAATAACATCTATATTTTCCCACACAAATTTGAAATAAATATATTTTCTGAGCTGAGACTATAGTTCCAGCTAAGGTAAAAAAAAGAAACTGTTGGCTGGGCACAGTGGCTTATGCCTGTAATCCTAGCACTCTGGAAGGCCAAGCGGGGAGGATTGCTTGAGGCCAAGAGTTCGAGACCAGCCTGAGCAAGAGTGTGAACTGTCTCTACTAAAAATAGTAAAAATTTGCCGGGTGGGGTGTGGTGGTGCACGCCTATAGTCCCAGCTACTCAGGAGGCTGGGGCAAGAGGATTGCTTGAGCCCAGGGGTCCAAGGTTACTGTGAGCTAGGCTGACACCACAGCACTCTAGCCCAGGCAACAGAATGAGACTCTGTCTCAAAAAAAAAAGAAGAAACTATCCCAGTTTTAGCACTTAGCCCCCAAGTCCTGAGAAAGCGCTTAGTCCCAGCAAACCGGAACAACTAGTTTCCCTAATTCGGGCATCGTGTTTTGGACCTGGATTAAAGTGCAAAGGAAATTTCCATATTTCAAAATCCATCAGCTGTGCTACTGAGGAGCTTCTATCTAACCTTCGATTGGAAGTGATTACTCTGCAATGTAATGACATGCTATAAAACAAATATCAAGAGAAGAATCTAATAGAGTTCTGTAAAATAAGATGCTGTTCATGGATTGTTATCAGTATTTGGTAGTACTTAACTATTTGAAAAGGCATTTTCAGAGATGAAATACATAAAATCTCATCAGATAAGCATTAACATAAACATTTGCAGTTGAGTTTGATGAGAAAGAACACTAAATTGAACCCTAATTAAATTAAATACTATTTTCCTATTCTCATTAAAGATTTTTTTTAAAAAGTTATACTCATTACTATTATACTTTGAATTTTCTCAATAACAATTTTGTGGAATGTTTCTGTCTTGTTATGTAAGTACTATAATAGTATCTTCAATTTTGCCTCCGACCCCACAAAGCCTAAAATATTTACAGTCTGGCCCTTTACATGATGTGGGCCCCTTGTCTAGACTAAGACAAATATAGTTAAGGGATGAGGACTGTCATAGTCGACAAGAAACTAAATGAAGCAGTAACACTGACTTTTATGAGAAAAATAAACAGAATTGGTATATATTTAACAGTCCATAACATACCAGAGTTAGAAGTAATCACTTTGCTATACCAATCTCTTTACATGTCCATCTAGAATCTAGATTATAGATCTTAAAACTTCTGCTATGAAAGTTAATTTTCCTTTATATGAAAAAAATTGGCATGGATTCAAGGAAGATTGACAATGACTAACACAAACAAACTTATGTTTTTAAAATGTTTTTAAAAATGAAGTTGTTTAGCTCAATAATGTCAGTATTACAGAAGTAACAATTATTGTGTAAAATTATACAAACTACGCTGCATTGTTTTATGGTTTATGGAAGACTTTTAAAAACACCAAATTAAAACAGGGTAGTTTTGTTTAGTCATAAGAACTTATTGACCACTGAAAAGACAAAATGTTGAACCAGTTTCTAAGAGAGAGTATTAATTTTGTACTCCTAGAGATCTTCAAGAAGAGATAACTATCGTATTGTAGGATTTAAACATTTATCTACCTAAAGGCAAGAGCCAATCCATTTTTTAAAAAAATTCCAATGTCCTGTGAAAACATTACAATCCAGATTTTATGGCATGGAGCCATATCATGTTAGAAATGTTATGAAATTTTTGAGCTATAGCTAAACAAAACATCCCAAACTATACAAAAAATACCCCCCAATAGCCAAGTAATTTTGAGTCAATGACATAAGTTTTTTATTTATATATACATATATATGTATATATAAATCATCATCAATGCATTAATTGGTACTAGGACTATAAGGAGGAATTAGATGCTGCCAATAAGCTTCAGTAAATATATTAATATAGTCTACTTGGGAAGGTGAACTAACTAAAGGAAATTAATAAGTTAGCATAAGCCTAGTAGTGCCAAATGAGTGGTATATGTAAGCACTAAGTGCTATAAGAGAAACATAATTGGGATTTATAAATACCACCGATTATACACAATTACTTGTTTCAAGGATGAGAATATGTAAATTAATGTTTACCTATTAATATCCACCAATAATGAAAAATTAGATTGTGGTAGTTATGACAGTTCTTTTCTCTCAGCATATAAAGTAAGGATGCCTCTTTTAAAAGCATCAGTTTGATGCTGACTGTTTGAGTTTGACTTTGACTAAATAAGCCAAAGTCAGCAGGTACAGTGCTTCTATTAGAGAAGATAACAACTAATCAATTACAGCTTTCTTTCCCCCTGAGCCAGGAAAACCAAAAGCCTCATAAAACTCTACACAGTTCCCTAGGTAACAACCACTAATCAACCAGAATTGGCATTTGGATGGAACTTACTTGCCATGCTAGTTTTAAGGTATCATTTTAAAAGCACAAAGAACAATATAGGCATAGTCTACTCACTTGATTTCAGTGCAGATATTAGCCATATGTATATGTATGAGAATAACTGGTATTTTCAAACTATGTTAAGGTTTGGTTTTTACTTTCTCTAGAGTTTTCAACATTTTAATTTATTTATGATTATTTTAGGTATTTGTCTTTTTAGTGAGGAAACTTAAAAGTTTTGTTAATTTTTATTACAGTCCTTTATTAGATTTTAAGATAATTAATGTTGTCATCCTTTATTGTAGAAGCAGAAGAGAGAGAAGACTGCAAAGGACAGGTAAAACACTTACTGTTTTACTCTTAGAATTTTAATACTGTATGTATGTTTTGATTATTTTGAACTCAGGAAATGCTGCATATTGGTCTACATTAACTACATTAATAGTTTCTAGAACACTATTTTGCTTTTTGGTATTTCCAAATGGTATTAAAATAGTTATTTTTAATATAAAATTATTCCTAATGGAATATGTGCAGATAAAACTATGTATCTTCAATTTGATTCAAAATAATCCAGTGGGGAGGAAGTAGAAGGGATGTAGATGAATTAAGCATCACCAGGAATTGATAATTGATGAACCCGGAAATATAACAATTTATAATTATCATTCTCTCTTTGGTATATATTTGAAATTATCCAAAATAAAAAATTTAAAATAAAAGGTTTGTAATAATGATGAAATTATCCAATACATTTTTGTTACATTTAGGTATAATTTTTGTAAGTAATACATATTAAAAAAAAAAATCACATCTGGGCTTATGCCTGTAATCCCAGTACTTTGGGAGGCCAAAGTGAGAGGACTGCTTGAAGCCTGGAGTTTGAGACGAGCCTGAGCAACATAGCAAAACCCTATCTCTACAAAAAATATTAATAGAAAGAATTAGCTGGGAAAGGTGGCACACACCAGCAGTCCCAGCTATTCAGGAGGTAGAGGTGGGAGGATCTCTTGAGGCCAGTAGTTTGATGTTACAGTGAGCTATGATCACACCACTGCATGCCATCCTAGGTGCCAGCAAGACCCCATCTCTTAAAAAAAAAGAGTTACATCTGATGAACCCCTCTTTATATTCTGTCCCTGACATCACATTTAAGTTCCCAGAGAGACATCACATCTAAGTTCCTAGTTTCTGAGAAGAGATATCAATTCCCTATTATAGGCGGGCATGGTGGCTCATGCCTGTAATCCTAGCTCTCTGGGAGGCCAAGGCAAGTGGATAGTTTGAGCTCAGGAGTTCAAGACCAGCCTGAGCAAGAGTGAGACCCCGTCTCTACTAAAAAATAGGAAGAAATTAGCTGGACAACTAAAAATATATATATATACATATATATATATATATACACACACACACACATACATATATATATATATATACATACATACATATATATATATAAGAAATTAGCCAGACATCATGGCACATGCCTGTAGTCCCAGCTACTCAGGAGGCTGAGGCAGAAGGATTGCTTGAGCCCAGGAGTTTGAGGTTGCTGTGAGCTAGGCTGATGCCACGGCACTCTAGCCCAGGCAACAGAGTGAGACTCTGTCTCAAAACAAAACAAACAACAAAAAAAAGTTCCCTATTATACCAATTTCAAAAAGGTTAGGTATAAATCAGAGAATCCCCATAATTTTATTAATCCCCCACATAGCCCACAGTGGATTACCATAGAAACTGATTTGTTATGAGACTTGAGTTTGAATGACAGTTCCACAATTACTACCATTACAACTTTGAACAAATCATTTCATCTCTTTTAGCCTCAACTTCTTCATCTGTAAAAGAAAGATAATTCCACGTATCCCAAAGGATTTTTATAAAGCTCTATCATAAACATGAATCTGGTAGGACTTCATATGGAACTTTTATATGGAACTATATAACTTTTATATGGAACTATACTAATTATACTAATTATCAACATATTGCTTTTTTTTTTTTTTTTTTTTTGAGACAGAATCTCGCTTTGTTGCCCGGGCTAGAGTGAGTGCCGTGGCATGAGCCTAGCTCACAGCAACCTCAAACTCCTGGGCTTAAGTGATCCTACCGCCTCAGCCTCCCAAGTAGCTGGGACTACAGGCATGCGCCACCATGCCCGGCTAATTTTTTCTATATATATTTTAGTTGGCCAGATAATTTCTTTCTATTTTTTTTAGTAGAGACGGGGTCTCACTCTTGCTCAGGCTGATCTCGAACTCCTGATGTTCAGCCATCCACCCGCCTCGGCCTCCCAGAGTGCTAGGATTACAGGCGTGAGCTACTGCGCCCGGCCCAACATATTGCTTTAATCAACTTCTTTATGGACATATCTCTATTGAAAATAAAAATAATCTTGATTGTCTTGGCAGCAAATATTCCATATTCAATTGAATATACATGCATAATAATTTTCATTTAATTTTCTAAAGCTTATGGAAACTTTACCTTAAATTTTATATATTGTAAATAGCTTTTTTTTGAATACTTGTTAAAAATAAACAACAGCATCCTATCAAAACTTTACAGACATATCAATTTAGATAAACATGTGTACATGAGATCTAATCAAGAAACTCACTTCCCGAAGATCTTTCTGGAAGGGTTTTTATACAGAATAAGGGAAACATCAGTTTGTAAATACCAGGTGCAGTGGCTCATGTATATAGTCCAAACACTTTGGGAGGCCAAGGCGAGAGAATCACTGGAGGCCAGGAGTTTAAGACCTGCCTGGGCAACACAGTGAGACCCCATCTCTATGAAAAAAAATATGAAAAATCAGCTGGTCATGGTGGCATGCACCTATACTCCTAGTTACTTGGGAGGCTGAGGCAGGAGGATCCCTTGAGCCCAGGAGTTTGAGGCTGCAGTGAGCTATGATCATGCCACTGCAAAAACAACAACAACAACAAAAAACAGGATCCAACAATGTGCTGCACATAACAGACTCATTTTAGATCTAATAAATAAGGTGAAATTAAAAGGACAGAAAAAGATATTCCATGTAAGTAGCAAGCACAAGACAGCAGGGGTGCCTATAATAATATCAGACAAAATAAACTGTAAGTCAAAAACTGTCACAAAAGACTAGAACAAATACCATATGATGATTAAAGGTTTAATTCACCAGGAAGATATAATGACTATAAATATTTATGCACCAAACATCAGAGCTCTAAAATATATGAAGCAAACATTAACAGAATTAAAGGAAGAAATAGACAGCAATGCAATATTATTAGGAGACTTAAATGCCTCACTTTCAATAATGGATAGAACAATCAGACGGAATATCAATAAGGAGACAGAGGACTTGAACAACACTATAAACCAACTGAATGGAATAGACATATATAGAATACTCACCCAATCCCTATCAAAATCTCAACATTTTTTGAAGAAACAGAAAAAAAAAATCTATCCTTAAATTAATATGGGAAATCAAGGAACCCTGAAAAGCCAAAATAATCTTGAAAATGAAAAACAAGGTTGGAAAATGCGTATTTCCTGATTTCAAAATTTACTACAAAGCTACAGTAATCAAAACATTATGGGACTGGCATAAGGACATATAGAACCATGGAATAGAATAGAGTGCCTGGAAATAAACCCTTGTGTATATGGATAAATGGTTTCTAACAAAGATGCCAAGACCATTCAATGGAGGAATAGACAGACTTTTCAACAAATAATGCTGGGAAAACTGGATATCCAAAAGTATGAAGTTGGACCCTTACCTTATACCATATATAAAAATTAACTCAAAATGTATCAAAGACCTACGCATACGGTCTAAAACTATAAAACTCTTAGAAAAGAACAGAGGAAAGCTTCACAACATTGGATTTGGCAGTGATTTCGTGGATAAGACACCAAAAGCACAGGCAACAGCAACAACAACAAAACATAAATTAGACCTCGTTGAAATTTTTAAAAATGTTGTCCATCAAAGGACACTATCAACAGTAAAAAGGCAGCCTACACAATAGTGGAAAATACATTCAGCTCTCTGTATCCATGGGGTCCACATGTGTGGATTCAACCAACTACAGATCGAGGGAGCTGGAACCAACCCCTAGAGATACTAAGAGACAAACGTATTTGTAAATCACATGTCTGGTAAGTGACTACTAACCAGAATATATAAAGAATTTCCTACAAGGTAGGCACAGTAGCTCATACCTATAATCCCTGCTACTTGGGAGGTTGAGGAAGCAGGCTTGCTTGAGGACAGGAGTTTAGGACGTGGGAACATAATGAGATCCTATCTCAAAAAAAATGCAAAAAAAAATTAGGTAGGCATGGTGGCATGCACCTATAGTCCCAGCTCTTCAGGAGGCTGAGGTGGGAGGATTGCTTGAGCCCAGGAGTTCGAGGTTATGAGGTAGACTATGCCACTGCACTCTAGCATGGGTAACGGTGAGACACGATCTCTTAAAAATAAAAAACAATAAAAAACCTCCTACAGCTTAAAAACAAAAAAAAAATTAAAAATGGGCAAAGACTTCAATAGACATTTTTTCCAAGATATACAAGTGGCCAATAAGCACATGAAATGATGCTCAACATCACTGTTAGGAAAATGCAAATCAAAATCACAATGAGAGACTACTTCACATACACTAGGATGGCTATTATCACTTGATTTTAGCCAAGACATCAAGAAGCAATAGGACGTCTAATATCAAAAAACAGAAAGCAGAAAGTGTTAGTAAGTATGTGGAGAAACTAGAACATTTGTACATTACATGTGGGTATATAAAATCGTGTGGCCTCTGTGGAAAACAGAGGTAGTTCCTCAAAAAATTAAACATAGAACTATTAATATTATATGATCCAGAAATTCTACTTCTGGTGTATACCCAAAGAATTGAAAACAAGGATGACATGAACAGATATTTTTACACTCATATTCATATCAGCTTTAGTCACAATAGCCAAAAAGTAGAAACAACTCACATGTCCATCAACAGATAAATGCTTATACAAAATGTGGTATATATTAATACATACAATGGACTATTATTTGGCCCCAATAAAAAGGAATGGAATTCTGATATCTGCTACAACATGGCTGAACTCTGAAGACATGCTAAGTAAAATGAGCCAGGCTCAAAAGAACATATAATACTGTATGAGTCCACTTATATGAGTACCTGGAATAGTCAAATTTCTAGAGACAGAAAGTAAAATAGTGGTTACCAGGGGCTGAAGAAAGTAGGGAATAGAAAATTGTTATTTAATGAGTACAGAGTTTCAGTTTGATGAAAATGTTCTGGGGATGGATAGTAGTGATGGTTACACAACAATATGAATGTACATAATGCCACTGAACTGTACACTTAAAAAATAGTTACAATAGTAAATTTTATGTTATATATATTTCATCACAATAAAAAAATTAAAAGAAAAAGGAAGAAATGAAACCACTAGAGGTCTAACTAGCTCTTGGGAAGATTTTGGAAGAATTTGTGCTAATGACAAAAACTGAGGGAAAGAATTTAAATTCTCCTTTAAACTTTAATAACTTAAAGTTTAAATTATTTTCTTAGATTAACTTGGGGCTATATATTTGAATGAGTTTAGGTATAGAGCACACCTCTTCTTTCCCCCTACTGACTTTTGGTCATAGTAAAGTAGGTAATAAATCATGTAGTTACATAACTACATTGTCTTGTTTGTACTATTCATTGGCATACTGTCTGGAAGAAATCTTAGATTTGGAAATGGCAGAAGTTCATTCTTTTAATGTGGAATTATTGCAGATATAGCTGCTTATATTGCTTTATGCTTCTACTATCTCCCAGGAAAGTTAAGCCCAGCCAAAGGGAAGTGGTACAGATAGAATAGGAAGTATGTGTGTATACATACTCACACACACACACACACACACACACACACAGTATTTACATATTGACAATTACATTAATAAAGAGCACCTTAAAGAATAAGTGTATAACTTCTAAAAATGATCAAAGTAGCAATTTTTATTTTCACTAATACTTCGATAAGTTTATTAACTTACTTGATGGATGATAGTATCTTTAAGTATTTGTTGAGATGGATTAAGTGATATATTATTCTTATACTAATTCTTTCCACAAAAAAACAATTTTTTTTTTTGAGACAGGGTCTTGCTCTGTCACCTGGGCTAGAGTGTAGTGGTGTCATCATAGCTCACTGCAACCTCAAACTCCTGGGCTCAAGTGATCCTCCTGCCTCAGCCTCCCAACGAGCTGGGACTACAGGTGCACACCACAATGCCCAGCTAATTTTTCTATTTTTTTTAGAGATGGGGTCTTGCTCTTGCTCAGGATGGTTTCAAACTCCTGACATCAAGCAACCCTGCAACCTCAGCCTCCCAAAGTGCTAGGATAACAGACATGAGCCACCGCACCTAGCCAAAAAACTGATTTTTAAAAATATGTTTTTAAATATATCAACATTCTCCCTAAAGAGGAGAGTTAGATAAACCATTAGACAAAAAACAAAACTCTTAACACAGCCATAATATAGGATCATTCTTCATAGACATGAACCCATTTATCTCAGTATTTATGACCTATTTGCTTTCTGAAAGATTTGGGGCAGTTCATAAAAGTATTTTATATGTAATATCTAAAATAAGTTATATACAAAGCAGAAATCAATTAAAAGTTACAGAGTAAGAGATGTTGATTACTGGGCTGTTTTATGCAAATTAAAACTGAGTTTAGCTCTGAATTTGGGAAAGCAAAGGCAAAAAAGGAAAATAGGTTTACTTTGGGAGGCATTATGATATAACAGAAAGAATGCAGGATTTATAGGCAAACTAGTCCAGTCCAGTTTTGTTCTACTACTTCTTCACTACTACATACCTCTGTATCTGTTTCCTTATCTGTAAAATGAGAGTAATTTTATTTAATCTAATAATATTACAATTGCTATGTCAAATTAGGTAATGTGACACCATTTTGTAAACCCCAAAACACAGTTCATTATTATTTGTGTAGACTTAATTTATTAAAGTATGCAAATAGTAAATTTATCTGGATAGAACATTTTTTTAGCACTGCATTCACACTGAAGAATGCCTGTGTAAAAAGACTGGAAAACTAAACAAATGTCTTCAAGTAGGTTTCTGAAAAAGACAAATCCAGCCAGGCACAGTAGCTCATGCCTATAATCCTAGCACTTTGGGAGGTTGAGGCAGGAGGACTGCTTGAGGCCAGGAGTTTGAGACCAGCCTAAACAAGAGTGAGACCATCTCTAAAAAAATAGAAAACTTAGCTGGCAGGGTGGCTCGCACCTGTAGTTCCAGCTACTCGGGAAGCTGAGGCAGGAGGCTGACTTGAGCCCAGGAGTTTTAGGTTGCAGTGAACTATGATGATGCCACTGCACTCTAGCCCAGGTTACAGAGTGAGACCCTGTCTCAAGAAAAAAAAAAAAAAAGAAAGAAAGAAAAAGATAGAAATCCTATTTACAAAGATGTTTCTTATAACTCTTCTATAAAACCTAAAGGAATTATATTAAATCATAATTCAGTGAAGGCATTTCTGTGAAAAGGTGAAATGACATGTTCTAAGTACATTCCTTTCTGATGGTATACTTAACACAGAAGTTAGAATATTACATAGAAAGTTAGCTTATCACCTCTTGTATTTTCCTTAGAGCTGGAACCCATTCTACTAAGTGAAGTATCCCAAGAATGGAAAAATAAACACCACATGTACTCACCATCAAATTGGTTTCACTGATCATCACCTAAGAGCACATTTAGGAATAACATAAATCGGGTGTTGGGCAGATACAGGGGAGAGTGAGGGGGTGGATGTGTACATACATAATGAGCGTGATGTGCACCATCTAGGGGATGGAAATACTTGAAGCTCTGATTGGGGGGGGGGGGAAGGGCAATATACGTAACCTAAACTTTTGTAGCCCCATAATATGCTGAAATTAAAAAAAAAAAAAGGAATTGTGGACAAAGACCCAAGTGAATACACCCAGTTCAAAAAAGCAAAAAAAAAAAAAAAAAGTTAGCTTATCAATTAACCTCTCATAAGCAGTAGAAGCCTTAAGCCAATCTTTGGCAAGTGCTAAAGTATAATCAGTTTGCATTTTCTACAAAAAACATCAAGCACCAAAACTCTGTATTGTTGATTAAAAAGAAACCTCTGTATGATACCAAATATGCAAGAAGCAGAATTAATATTCAATAGTGAAACTTAAATAGCTGGTTAATTTGCTCAAGAAACCCCCTGCTACAGAGAGTGGGCTACTGGCATGCTTATAAGCAATGGTCTTAAATGACAGGAATAGGGAGTCACAGGAGCTAATCATGAAGCCTGTGGAACACATGTTGTTAGTAAAAACAAAAAACAAAAAAAACCGTAAGTGGAAAAAACACTTCACAGAGAAATAAATTCTAATCTCAACTCTGCCACTAAGTCACTTTTGACAAAACACTTAACCCATATGAGCCTCAAATTGTTCATCTATTAAATAAAAGGATTTCAGATTAGGGTTGTACAGTTTCTTCTATCTCTAAACCATTACACTTCTATGATTTAATTATTGTTACATCAGAAACTGCATGAGAGACCATTGGTAACATAGAAGAACCTGACATAAAATAATGAGATAATCAATTAGTATATTTTTTTTAAAAAAAACAATCTGTATTAAGTGACCAAGAGGTCAAAATCCAGTTTGTAGCAAAGCACACCTTAACTTGTCTGCTGAATTTGCTTACAGAAGTCTGTGTACCTTTAAAATAAAGTGACCTGGTATCACCCAATGTTAGGTAACAGCAATAGGGTGTGGCTCGGAAAATGCACTTAACCACTTGTAGAAATCAAATGAGGGACTGGGGAAAACCCTTTTGTTGTTGTAAATTACCACGGGAATTAACATGTAGCTTCAGCAAGGGTGAGCACAATTTCAGCACATAAAAAAATGAAGATCAGTCTCCCTTAGAATCACAACTTCCTATTACCTAACAAAATCACCTCCTCCCAAACTAGGAAAGAAACAAAGCAAAACTACCAATTCTACAGTGTATCCAGATGCCTAAAATTTCATAAACTTTGGTCTAATACTTCTATTTCTATAGTTGTATATCAAGGAAATAATCCTACATACAGGAAAAAAAAACTTCATGCCTGAGAATATCCATCATAGGGTTATTTTATTAAAAAAAAAAGAAGAAGAAGAAACTGGAAAAATATAAATTTAAGCAAAAAAAGAAATGGTTAAATAAAGCTGTAACATTTAATGAAATAAAATTTAGCCATTAAAACAGACTGTGTGAGAGCATTGAAAAGTGTTCAAATTGAGGCCAAAAAAAAGATACAGAATTGTATGTACCGTATGATTTCAGCTACGTTTAAAATAAATAAAAAAAACGTGGGGGAAAAGACAGGAAGCAAATACATGTTAACCATAGTTTTATATGACTGGTGGGACTGTGGGTAAATTTTTATACTTTTCTGTTTTCTAAATTTTATTTAATGAATATGCTTTACTTTTAATGATTATATAACTGAATATAAAATACATTATTTCATTAGTCTTCAAAATACCCATCTAAGGTAAATAGGGTACAAGTCAAGGTTATTTAGCATAGAATAAGATATCCTTGAAACCTTGGAAATGCCCTGAAGTAAGTCTTTTGAAAACACAATAGATTTTAAAGGAAATCTTTCAGAGGAACAGTTTTGTTTTTTTTAAATCCTGGGAGATCCTTGAGAAGTTGATTCTATGATTCCTATTTTTTAAAATGTGATTCCTAATATAAGAGAGGTATTAAGGCCTAGAATAAAAACACTACAGAACATCAGGAAAATGGCTGAAACACATGATACTTCTTGGGTATGCAGTCTGGCCTTCTAGCAACAAGTATATCCAAATATTAGGACAATAAAATAATTTATCTAGGATCTCTGCCAGTTAGTGAATGAGATCAAAAACCTAACTCCAGGTTTCTCAATGACCACTCTAGTGGTGTAGAAAATAGATTTTGGCATGGTAGTTTATAAGCCAAGAGTTGAAGCTTACATTTTAAAAATTACAGTGCTTATATTTTGTTTTTAAATTGAAAGCTACGTAAAATCCTGGAACCTCCCCGCCCCCCCCCCCACATACACACACACACACACACACACACACACGTACACACACAAACACACCTCAGGCAGTATTAAATTACTCATTCTTCTTGTTACCTGTTTTTCCAGGTTTGGTTTTTTGGTTTTGTTTTTTTTTTTTAAATTTTGTATATATCAGGATCCATGGGCACATTCATACATACATATGTTGCTCTTACTTTCCAGCCTCATACCTGTTTTCTTTGAGATATGACTACTTAAAATAATGTAAATGCAGACTTTCTGAAAGGCTTCTCTTAGTAAAAAGAAATTTTAAGATATAACTTAAGGAATAACCTTAAACTAAATTATTTTTAAATAAATTATTTTCACCTACACTTTAAGAAAACTGTCTCCAATTGTGACACAGTAGTGTCTGTGCTGTCATCCCTACTCTATCTTTCACCTTTACCCTTTCAACTCGAAGTAGGTTATCTTCAAGTTCTCAAAAATGCCCCCAC
The DNA here is from genome assembly GCF_041146395.1 of Eulemur rufifrons. Classification (NCBI taxonomy): domain Eukaryota; kingdom Metazoa; phylum Chordata; class Mammalia; order Primates; family Lemuridae; genus Eulemur; species Eulemur rufifrons. The sequence continues at coordinate 66,458,238 of NC_091001.1, forward strand.
TGTATTATTTTTCAAATAATAACACTCATCTTTAGTCTTCAAACATCCTCCAATTTCAGAATCCCATAAAATCTTTCGTGTTTCTGTATCTGATGGGGTTGGCAGGAGGTGGGGGAGGGGTGAAAGAATGATGGAAAGAGTAACAAATGGAAATATTAATAGATGAGGTTCTTGTTAATATTTCTTTGCAGGTTCTTAAAATTTGATAAAAGGCTTATTAAACCATGATCTTTTCTATTTTGTGAACCATTACCTCAAGAGTCACTCTCACTCAGTAAAACACCACAATTAAGAAATGTGCATTATATAGAACACCTTTTAGAACACACAGTATTTTAAAATCAAATAGGTAGAATATAAATGATGACCCACAGTTTGTAATGTTTCATTGTAGGAGCCTTGAGATGCTTTGAAATTTCAACTAATATCCTCTCTTTATTTCTTTGCCTTTTTATTTTTCATATATTACCTCTCAACTAATTTTTATGAATACTATATCAAAATTTTAATAATTGAATATGATAAATATACAGTTCTCTCATTTACATATGTACAGTGCATTTTAAACTATTTTATTTTGTTTCACTATATTTGAATACTTAAGTTTAAAATATTAAAAATATAAATGTTAAGTCAATTACTTTTTACTCTGTTTAAACATGATTTTAATTATTTTTATTTATTTATTTGCAGGAAATTGGAGATGGTGGTTCTCTCCGAATGATTCACTTCGGTTTGGTGTAATTAGAAAATTTTTTTTAACTTCAAAAAGAAACCTGCCTTTTTCTCATCTACACTTTTTCATGGCCTGATACAGATTAAAATCTCTCTGTATGAATTTTTAAAAATGAAAGACAGTCTGAATTAGTTAAGAGGTTTAAATTCAGAGTGTTTTCAAAATAAAGTTTTATTAGTTTCAAAAAAATGTAGCATAACAATAGCAAAGTGATCCTAAGTATTAAAAAAAATCCTTAACCTACTCATTTTCAATGATGTACACATTTTGAAAGTAACTTAAATTGTACATTCAGTAGAAAATATAAACTTTATTCTCCCAAGTATTTATCCTCTTTTGATCTTATTTACATTATTAATTTATATTACAAATAAAGTATTTATTAAGCAAAAAATTCAGCCAGACCCATTGTTGGTAGACAATTCTTCATGGGTCTCTCAAATTACTGCTATGACTTATTTGCCCTGACTGCCCCTTGGAACACAGAGATACTGTCTCCCTTCTGGAGCAAAGGGCAGGCATACTTACTGCCCATTATATTAATAAAAGATTTGAGTTCCTTAAGTTCATTATTCCTCTCCTTTACACAGCCCATAAAGTGTGCAGGTGTCATCTGGCCCTCTTCACATTGTCCTACGGGAATAAGGTTCAGGAAATCAAATGCAAAAAAAAAAAGAAAGAAAGAAAAGAAAAAAAATGCTCATACTTTGGCTACTATTGCTGTGAGTAAAAAACTATCCTTTGTCTCTGACCTAGGAGGCTCACGTCTTCTACCTGCATCCATAAAACTGTAGTTCAATAACTTCTTAGTTTGTAAGTAGGGTAAAATCTCAGACTTTTCGCAGTTCTTAACACCCATTTGTTAGCAGACAGTAGATATTTTACAACTGCAGAGCACTATAATAATCAACATTTTTCTGAAATACTGTATACAAATTATATAATTAAATCTTGTAGTAAAACTTAATTAGACTGAAGGCTTTTATACTTGAAATTTTTCTTTCTACTTCCTATTCATCTGTACCTCTACCAAAGGATATGACAAAGAAAAAAGGTGAAACTCAAATTAGATTTTTCCTTTTGCTACTGCACTGAAATTTGAGTAACAAATATGTGAGCCATACTAAGAAGAGAGTTACCAGCAAATTTTCATTTTACTATTCCCGTCCTTGTTTATCACACAGATAATCAAAAGTCAACTAATATTTTAAGGAAAAAAGGTATTGAAAAGATATTTTGTCAAGATTCAAACATTTTCTCCAGATTTTCTGGTAAACAGTCATTAACTCAAAAATACAAACCACATTTCCTGATCTACCATATCCTTTTACTCATTTGACAACTGTCTTTGCAACTAGATGAGAGGCTGGTAGAAAAGTTCAATACTGCTTCTAGTTCTATGTGAGAAGACCATAGTCTATGTTAAAAAGTAAAATATAAATGAAATGTTAAAGATAAAATATGGATATTAATACATCTATGTTTTTCTATATAGTGATGATAATATTCATAATGATAAGTTTGCCAGTTATCTAGGTGAAAATTAAACAAATCTTGGTTCTTAGGCAAATTTCCCATTTTCCCCACTTTACATGCCTCTAAAAAATTAACTCAAATGTATAGAAATCCACGTTTAGACAGCAATAAGAATATATGATGAATGAGATCTTCTATAATTTCCATGACTAATAAGTGCTATATTTTCCAAATGCTGTGACTCTAAGGATGTTTATTAAACATTCCAGTATATTGATGTTCCTGCTCTGCTAGAGCCTGGAAGGATTATGAATGGGTTACCACAGCTCTAAAGAAAGAGGAGTGGTATGGGCAGGAACAGCTAGGTAGCATCCGTGCTAGGATTGGCAGGTTCACAGCTTCTCCTTCAGGGATAGATCCGTGAGCTTTTTCAACTATTCTCGAAAATTCTTAGATCTGAAATTATTTCCACAATAATTCATATTAGCTATTTTACTGCGCCTTACTACTGGAATAAACTGTGTTTGGAATGCTAAGATCTAAATGTTTTTCATTCATCAAAAGGCCAAACCATCAAAACTATGATATACTTTTTTTCTTACCAAGTATCTAAATGTTAATGAAGGAGTTAAAATTATGCCACTCTGGCATATTGACTAATTAAGTTAAAGGCACTTGAAAAACAGCAGGTAAAAAAAAAAAGATCACAATGACCTTCCTGCTGTTTCTTAAAAGAAATGAAATTTCCATATAAAAGATGCAACATTCTTATAATAAAAGTCAAAAAGTTGAAGCCAAAGTTGTACAAACAAATCTAGTTTTACTAACCCTTATCTTCTTAGCTTCTTCTCTACCCAGTTAACTATTCTATTCTATCCCAATCTCCTTTTACCTTATCCCGTTTTCCCAATTTATTATTCTTTGTCCAATCCAGTATATAAGTGACTCTAACTACTTCTTTAGGTCTTCATTTCTTTGAGGACTCCCCTAACACATAAAACTTGTATCACATAAAAGTGTATACTTTTCTCCTGTTTATCTCTCTTATGTCACTTTAATTCCTGGGCCCAGCCAGGATCTTAAGAGGATGGACATGAAGTTTTGTACCCCGCCATTAGTAAAGACTAAGGCTATCAAACTTACAACTACAGTTTTACTTTAAAACCATACCAATTACATTCCTTAAAAATATCGTATGCATGTGGCCAGGCACAGTGGCTCACCCCTGTAATCCCAACACCTTGGGAGACTGAGGTGGAAGGATCACTTGAGGCCAGGAGTTCAAGACAAGCCAGGACAACATAGCAAGACCCCATCTCTACCAAAAACATTTTTTAAAAAATTAACCAGGCATGGTGGCACGTGCCTATTATCCCAGCTACTTGGGAGGTTGAAGCAGGAGGATTGCTTGAGCCCAGGAGTTCAAGGCTGCAGTGAGCTGTGATCACACCACTGCACTCTAGCCCAGGCAAAAGAGCAAGAAGCTATCTCTTAAATAAATAAATAACATTTGTTTAAAAGAATAAAATGTGACCCTTATGTTATACCATATACAAAAATTAACTCAAAATTGATCAAAAACTCCCATGTAAGACCTAAAACTATAAAACTCTTAGAAGAAAACATGGGGAAAGCTTCATTACATTAGACTTGGCAATGATTTCTTAGATATGACACAAAGCACAGCAACAGATGTAAAAATAGATAAATTAAAATTGAAAATTTCTATACATCAAAGGACACTATCATCACAGTGAAAAAGGAACTATAAAGCCAGGTGTGGTGGCTCATGCCTGTAATACTAGCACTTTGAGAGGCCAAGGCAGGAGGACTGCTTGAGGCCAAGAGTTCAAGACCAGCCTGAACAACAAAGCAAGATCCCATCTCTACAAGAAATTTAAAAATTAGCCAGGCATTGTGGTGCACATCTGTACTCCCACTTACTCAGGAAGCTGAGGCAGCAGGATTGCTTGAGCCCAGGAATTAAAGACTACAGTGAACTATGATTATGCCACTGCACTCTAGCTTGGGCGACAAAGTGAGACTTTGTCTCTTTGAAATAATAAATGAATAAATAAATAGGAAAAATGGGGAAATAAGCAACCTATGGAATGGGAGAAACATTTGCAAATCATATCTGCTAAAGACTTAATAGCTAGAATATATAAAGAACTCCTACAACTCAACAACAAAAGTAACCAATCAAAAAATGGGCAAAGAAATTGAATATAAGCATTTCTCTATAGAAGATATACAAATGGCCAACGAGCACATGAAATCATGCTCAACATCAATAATTATCAGGGAAATAAAAATCAAAACCACAATGATATACCACTTTACACACATTAGGATGTACATTACATTAAAAAAAAAAAAAAAAAAGAAAAGAAAGAAAGAAAATAAGCATTGGGACTGGGCGCAATTGCTCACACCTGTAGTCTTAGCACTTTGTGAGGCCAAGGCTGGAAGACTGCTTGAAGCCAGAAGTTCAAGATTAGCCTGAGCAACACAGCGAGACCTCATCAAAAATAGAAAAATTTAGCTCAATGTGGTGACATGCACCTGTAGCCCCAGCTACTTGGGAGGATGACACAGGAGGATCACTTGAGCCCTGGAGTTTGAGGTTGCAGTGAGCTATGATGATGTTACTGCACTCCAGCCTGGGTGACAGAGCAAGACCCTGTCTCAAAAGAAAACAGTGTTGGCAATGTGAAAAATTGTATACTGTCAGTGGAAATGTAAAATGGTACAGCCCCAGTGAAAAACAGTATAGTGGCTGCTCAAAAAATTGAAAACAGAATTGTCATGTGGATCCAGCCATTGCACTTCAGAATACCCAAAAGAATTGAAAGCAGTGACTCAAACAAACATTTGTATACCCATATTAATAGCAGTATTACTCACAATAGCCAAAAAGTGAAAAACCCCAAATGTCTATTGACAGGTAAATCAATAAACAAAACATGGTGCATATATATATATATATATATATATATACACAATGGAACATTTAGCCTTAAAAAGGAACGAAATTTGGCAATGCTACAACATAGATGAAGCTTGAAGACATTATACTGAGTGAAATAAGTTAGTCACAAAAAGACAAATATTGAATGATTCCACTTATATGATCTAGCTAAAGTAGTCAAATTCATAGAAACAGAAAGAATGGTGGTCACCTGAGGCTGAGTGGAGGAAAGCATTGGGAGTTGTTATTTAATGGGTATATAGTTTCAGGTTTACATAATAAAAAGTTCTGGAGGTCGGTTGTGAAACAATGAGAATATACTTAAGCCTACTGAACAGCACACTTAAAAATGGTAGTAAGATGGTAAATTTTATGTTATGTGTATTTACGACGATTTTAGTTTTGCCTTATTATATGATGAAAAAAATTCATTGAGATCTGCTATCTCCTAAAATAACTCCAAAAAAGAGCTGACTTTCAGAAGCAACAAGATTTTGTTAAGCATAAAAACTATAACCCTAGTTAAATAACTACCAATTTGCTTTTTTTTAAGAAAGTCATGGAAAAAAAATGTGAAAGAATTGACAGGAAAATTCCTGGAACTAATAAGCAATTATAGCAAGGTTGCAGGATACAATGCTAATATACCAAGGTTAATCACTTTCCTATATACCAGCAATGAACACGAGGAGTTTGACATTAAAAACACATTGCTTGTCGGCCTTCAATTCCAAGTGAAATTAAAAACACATTATATTAGCACCCCCAAAACTGAAATACTTAGGTATAAATCTAACAAAATATTTATAAGCTCTATATGAGGAAAACTATAAAACTCTGATCAATGAACTAAATAAATGAAAGATATTTCATGTTCGTGGATAGGAAAACTCAATGTTGTCAAGATATCAATTCTTCCCAACTTGATCTATAGATTCAATGTCATCCCAATCAAAATCCCAGCAAATTATTTTGTAAATATCAACAAACTGATTCTAATGTTTGGAGAGGCAAAAGACCCAGAACAACCAACACCATATTGAAGGAGAAGAACTGACACTACCCAACTTCAAGACTTAATATAAAGCTACAATAATCAAGATAGTGTGTTGGTGGTGAAGGAATAACAACTTAATCAATGGAACAGAATGGAGGCACAGAAATAGACCCACTAAATATAGTCAACTGATCTTTAACAAAGGAGCAAAGGAAATACACTGGAGAAAAGATAGTCTTTTCAATAAGTGACGGTGGAACAATTGGACATCTACATGCAAAAAAAATTAATCCAAAGACCTTATACTCTCCACAAAAATTAACTCAAAGTGGATCACAGACCTAAATATAAGAGAAAATCTACATGACCTTGAGTTTGGTGATGACTTTTTAGATAAGATACCAAAGGCATGACTCCCAAAAGAAAAAAATCGTTAAGCCGACTTTCATCATCAACATTAAAAATTTTTGCTCTACAAAAGACACTGTTCAAGAGAATGAAAACACCAGCTATTGACTAGGAGAAAATATTTGCATATCTCATAAAGAGTTGTTACCCAAAATATAAAAAGAATTCCTAAAACTCAACAAGTTGAACAACCCAACTAAAAAATGGGACAAATACCTTAATAGACACTTCACCAAACAAGATATACCAATGAAAAGAATCATATAAAAAGATGCTCCACATCATTTGTCATCAGGGAAATGCAAATTAAAGTTATCAGATACCATTACACAACTATTAGAATGGCCAAAATCCAGAACACTGATTGCACCAAATTCTGAAAAGGATGTGGAACAAAAACCCTCACTGATTGTATGTGGGAATACAAAATGGTATGGCCACTTTGGAAGAAACTTTGGCAGTTTCTTAAAAAACTAGACATACTCTTACCATATGATCCTGCAGTTGAGCTCCTTGGTATTTACCCAAAAGAACTGAAAATTTATGTCCACACAAAAATCTGCACACAGATGTTTATGACAACTTAATTCATAATCACCAAACCTTGGAAGCAATCAAGATGCCCTTCAGTAGATGAACGGATAAGCTGTGGGACATCAGATAATGGAATATTATTCAACACTAAAAATAAATGAGCTATTAAGCCATGAAAAGACATGGAAGAATCTTAAATATCTATTACTAACTGAAAGAAGCCAATATTAAAAGGCTAATTACTGTATGATTCCAACTGTATGACATTCTGGAAAAAGCAAACTATAGACACAGTAAAAAGATCAGTGGTTTACAAGGGTTTGGGGAAGAGGAGGGATGAACAGGTGGAGCACAGATTTTTAGCGCAGTGAAAATATTATGTATGATACTGTAATAGTAGATATATGTCATTGTACATTTGTCAAAACCCATAGAATATACACCAAGAATGAACCCTAATATAAACTATGGACTTTGGGTGGATGATGTGTCAATGTAGTACAGTCATCAACTGTAACAAATGTACCACTCTGGTGGGAGATGTTAATAGCAGGAGAGGCTATTACACGTGTAAGGACAGGAAGTATATGGGAAAGCTCTGTACTTTCCTCTCAATTTTGCAGTGAACTTAAAACTGTTTATATATATATAATCTTATTGGGAAAAAAAGTCACAGAACTTAAAATAAAATTCATAAAAAAATTCAGATTTTAATTTTGTTCTGCTAATAATCTACTTCAATATTCTACTTCTGTTCTCAACCCTTCAAAGAAAGCAGTATTCCGTTACAATTATTCTAACATAAAGTACACATAAATAGGCCAGGTGCAGTGGCTCATGCCTATGATCCCAAAATTTGGGGAGGCTGAGGTGGGAGGATTGCTTAAGCCCAGGAGTTCAAGACTAGACTGGGCAACATAGCAAGACCCTGTCTCTTAAAAAAAATTACACATAAATATTTTTCATGTGTTATGTAAATGTTTACTAAAACTTCTGTTTTTTAACTTTTTATTTTTTTATTAAGATAAACTTAAAGTCAATATTTCTGCTGTATTTACTGAACTATTTGACTGAAATGATACATTTAAATTCTTTCATACAACCTCCTGTTAGGGGAAAAAAAACCTATGCTTTAATTTATTTAAATTTCCTTTAACTATTTCTTAAATATACATTAATTTCAAACCATAATCCCCACAGCTATCTTCATTTTTCACACTCCATTTTAACACTCATCTATATGCATATAATTTTACCTATTTCATTCAAAACATGTAAGTGGAACAATGTTCTCATGGGACTATTTTGTTTAAATGCAGAAGTTTATCTGTATTTGCATGATGAGAATATTAAAGTTCAAAATAATGTAAAAACATTTATATAAAAATAAAAAATTACCCCTAGCACATTACCTCAATAAAGTGGGAAGAATCATCACTGAATATTTAATTGTTCTATTTCACCACATAAACAAAGATACCTTTCCCAAGAATTCCTATGAAACTGAGAAAAATGTGTTTTTGAGGTTTATTTAAATTTAATTTGGAGGACTTTAAAACAACCAGTCAAGAAGCATAGCATTCATCCTACATAAAATAATGAAATGTGTTACTTTGAGTTTTGCTGAATGGCAGCCATATTTCTGTCAGGTCAAGTGATGCGCTATATATGAGGGATTAATCTGACACAAGACAGTGAAGTTTAATCCTTCAGTATATCATAATCTATTTACTCTGCATGCTAAAAGGATTTCAGATTTTAAAATTATACAGGAAGTGATGTTATAAATGTATATAGAACAAGAGCAATTTTCCTAAAATATTAGTTTTTAATGTCTATATAGCATGAATGGACTTATTTTAAAATGTGAAATATTTATTTAATTGTTAAGGAATAGAATTAAAGTCATCATTTGATAACGTTTTATATAAAATAAAAAATGAAATCTTACATACAGAGATTCATTTAAGGGAGTTCTATCTAGAAGTTGGCATGTTCTCATAGTCACTCTATGAAGCTACTAACAAAAGAGATGGGCTCATATAACTCACATGGAAGTGAATTATGTGAGAGTGGAAGACACTATCAGACCAAAAAAAAAAAAGACTGCTTTACTCTGTAATTATTCACATTATATATAAAAATTAAATTATTCACAATGTATACTAGAGTTACCAATAATTTCTTCTTTGAAAACCTGCCCTGCTCATAACCCTGTAAGGGACAGATCCTTTGTACTATTGGACCCTGTTCCTTCACTCCCAACCCTAGTCTCAGAACACAAATGATTGAACCAATTAGATACTCTCTTCTGGGCCGGCGCGGTGGCTCACACCTGTAATCCTAGCACTCCAGGAGGCCAAGGCAGGTGGACCGTTCGTTTGAGGTCAGGAGTTCAAGACCACCCTGAGCAAGAGCGACCCCGTCTCTACTAAAATAAATAGCAAGAAATGATCTGGACAACTAAAAATATATTAAAAAAAAAATTAGCCAGGCATGGTGGCACATGCCTGTAGTCCCAGCTACTTGGGAGGCTGAAGCAGTAGGATCGCTTGAGCCCAGGAGTTTGAGGTTGCTGTGAGCTAGGCTGACGCTACGGCACTCACTCTAGCCCTGGCAACAGAGTGAGACTCTGTCTCAAAAAAAAAAAAAGATACTCTCTTCTGGGGATTTGGAATTAGAACATGAACACTTAATTGTGCATAGAAGACCCAGAAGTTATGTAGACTCTAGGTCTGAGTCTGTCATTTTGAGATGGTCATGATGAGGCCATGTGCCAGTGAGTGTGTGAGCAGGAAAGGGAGATTACAATGAATGAAAAGAAAGCAGCAAACATGCAGAGAAATGTCAACAAACCAGCTGGTTCCAGGAGCTGTTTCCATAAGGCTACTGGCAATGAAATGAAATAAAATGTCCTTATAAGATATCTTCTACCCTTTTACTTGAGCCTTTTTGAATGGCTTTCTTCTTTTACAACCAAACACTTCTTCATTATGACAATGATTTGTAAAACATTTCACACAGTGAGTTTCACCAAATAACTAAGGACTTCCAAAAACATGACAGAATAAAGAAACAAACAAACAAAAGTCTTTCATATCCCCTTTAAAATTTCTAAGAACTGCTGCTTTTTCAAACATGAGAAGCAAGGTGGGGGGGAAGGCACCATTAAACAGATATTGTCTTCTATCCTTTACCAATCTGCAGAAGGTACTCAAATGGCGAACTTCCTCAGCCCAGAAAACCCTTTTTAGTCTCATTCTTACAGGATAACATCAAGATTCAGTTTGAGTATCTATTTATCTACTTCTTCCAGCTTAGTGTGATTTTATTTTTAAAATTCATTAATATTAGATTATTTTATTCATTGTATCATTTAAGCATATTTTATCATTTTATTATTTAATCTTTTACCTTCTGGTTTTACTTGGTTTATATTGATTATTCTTAGCTTTATTGTCTTACTACTGTTATTTATTATTCCAAATATTATCTTACCATTTTTGCCATCTTATCACTTGAAACTCATTATTATCCTCTTACATATTTAATATTTCATAAATTTGCATTCAAGTATTTTCTTTATATTTCTTTCATCCAGAATAGCCACTTTTTTAATTTTTAAATTTGATACATAATAACTGTGCATATTTATGGGGTACATGTGATATTTTGATACATGCATACAAGATATAATGAACAAATCAGGGTAATTAGAATATCTGTCACCTCAAACGTTTGTCATTTCTTTGTGTTGGGAACATTAAAAATCTTCCCTAAAGAAGATTTTTGTTAACTATAGTCACAATACTGTGCTATAGAACACTAGAACTTATTCTGTCAAACTCTAACTGTGTTTTGTAACCATTAATCAATCTCTCTTTAACCTCCCCTGCTTTCTGGTTTCTGGTAACCCATCCCAGAATAGGTATCTCTTAACCTTATTTATTTTTCCTGTGAATTTAAGAATATATATTCATTATGGAATATTTGAAAAAATACAAAAAAATTATAAAGAATAAAATTTTAAATGTTTCCTTTCATTCTTTTCTATAAACATATTTTTCTTATAAAATTAGGATCATATAACATATATAGTATCCTTTTTTTAACAAGCATTTTCTACTTATACATAAACATTTATCTATTGATCAATACTTACATCAGTTTCCAGTTTAGGAAATATCTTTAATATCTTTATATTATTTTTATATACATATTCTGATTATTTCCTTAGGACAAATTGGAACATTGTGTAAAAGAAAACAATTGTGAAACATATTACCACATTGCTTTCCACAAAGTTTAACGAATTCTCAGGAAAACATATCTGAATCTGATATTTCTTTTTTTAGTGCATCCTCAATATATTGGTTTAGTTTTTGTGAATTTGACAAGTTGTTTTCAGTGCATTTCTTACATTTTGAATAATTTCTCAAATATTTCTGACCATTTTACTTCTGTTGTAAATTGATTCCTTTTTTTTTTTAAGAGAACAGGGCTTCAGAATGTAAACTGCCTCTAAAATGTAAATATCTTTATTAATCTTGCTGACTACAAAAATTACAGGTCTTCTGAGTGCTGAGTGGAAGGCAGAGTAAAAGCATATCACAGATTCTCTTTGTCAAAACCTAACAAAGGCAACTTAAAAATACTTTAAAGGGCAAAGAAACCAAATAATAAAAGAGGAACAGCCATATGCCAGAAATATTCAAAAATCAGTAACTAAGGAATTGTGTGGAAGGGCTATAATCTTCCCCCTTCCCCCAAATCCTCGCCCCAAAGAAGAGGTTCTTAAGGAAAGAAGTGGCTTCAGAAAAATCATGAGGTGTTTCTCACTAGTGCCCCAATTTTGATAAAAGCAGACTAAGGAAGTGAGCAGGTGGCTCAGGGAAAAGAAACTGAAAAGATCTTCAGAGTAGACAAACTCTAAATAAAGTAGCTAGATTCCAGTGAGGAAATGAACCCTCAGGCCCATCATTTAAAGCACAAGCAGAGCTAATTATCCACAACAATAAACAGGAATTTAGCAAAAACCAAAAACTAAAAGGAATGGAAACTATTATAAACTCTAAATGTTGAACTGAAAATGAGTAAGTAAAACAGAGTAGGATGTTTTTTCCCTAGTGGAAGAAGAGGCACTAGGATCACACATTAAGTTGAAGGAAACCATCTCAACCCTGAAAGTGTACTACACAGGAGAAAGATAACCCTTTCGTTAGGAGGAATGAACCCTGGTCCAGGACACTTAATAAAATCTCAAAGAGAAAACAAAACCCATATCCTTTAGAAAAGGCTACACAAACCCCAGTGAATTACCCTCCCTAGAGTCCCCTCACACTCCCCAGTGTAGGGGTATAGACAGCAGGTATAAGGCATGACTCAACCACCAAACTAGCTCAGAGAAGACAAACTGGTCACAGAGAAGTCTAGGAGAATTCACTCAGATTAGATTAGAACAAATAGAAAGTCAGGGGTATGGATCCAGACCTTAAGTATGGGCAAGATAAAAGAAATACCAAGTCAACTAGAAAATCAAATAACCGCATAATGAAAAAAAATTATCTATATAGAAAATCCAAAACTAGAAGCTTAGATTATTGAGTTGAGATCTTTCTTCTAAGTATTTAGTGCTACAAATGTCCTTCTATTTTTAGTGTTATAATTTCCTTCTATTTCTGTATCCCACAAATTCTGATATATTGTATTTTCATTTCCATTCAATTCAAACTATGTTATAATTTCCCTTGAGATTTTTTGACCCATGGGTTATTTAGAACTATGTTGCATAATTTCCAAGTGTTTGTGGACTTCCAGATACCTTTTTGATACTGTTTCTAGTTTAATTCCATTACTGTCAGATAAAAGATTTTGTATGATTTTAATTTTTTAAAATGTGTTAAGGTTTGTTTTATGAATCAGGATGTGCTTTTGTCTTGTTTTTGAGACAGTAATAAAGAATAGCAATGTAACAATGTCAATTTCCTGGTTTTTGTTTTTTGGAGACAGACAGGGTCTCACACTCTTTTGCCCAGGCCGGAGTGCAGTGGCATGATCATAGCTCACTGCAACCTCAACTGAATGAGCTCAAGAGATCCTCCCACCTTAGCTTCCTGAGTAGCTGGGACTACAGGCACATGCCTCACACCTGGCTAATTTTTTAATTTTTATAGAGATAGGGTCTCACTATGTTGCTCAGGCAGTCTCAAACTTGTGGCCTCAAGCAATCCTCCAGGCCTCCCAAAGTACTAGGATTATAGTCGTGAGCCACCACACCTAGCCTAGGATATGATTTATCTTGATTAGGGGAGAGCAAACTGCCTTTTGCACCAAGTCAGCCCCCACTGATTTTTGTATGAACTATTTTTGCCCATGAACTATTATAGGAATTAATTTTACATTTTAAATGGCTGTAAATATCAAAAGATATTTCATAACATGAAAAATCACATGAAATTCAAATTTCAGTGTCCATAAATAAACTTATTGGAACATAGCCATACTCATCTATGAATTTTCTAAGGTTGCTTTTGCACTACAATAACAGAACTGAGTAGTTGTGACAGAGACCATTTGGTTTACAATGTCTAAAATATTTAGTATCTGGCCCTTTACACAAAATGTTCAATGACCCCTGATCTTGGTGTTATGTTTCACAAACATTTGAATAGAATATATATTTTAATCTGTTGAGTGGTGTGTTCTCTAAGTTCGGTTAGATCCAGTTGGTTGTTGGTGTTAGTCAATCATTGATTATCTCTCTTCTTTATTATTTACTGAGAGGAGTGTGGAAATCTCCACCTTCAAGTGTATTTTTCCAGTTTTCCTTTCGCCTCTAGCAATGTCATGTATTTTGAAGCTATGTTGTTATGTGCATAGATATTTAAAAATGTAAGCGTTCTTGGAGAATAGATCTCTTTATCATTATGTAATGTCCCTAGCAATTTTCCTTGCTCTGAAGTCTATTTTGTCTGATATTAATATAGCTACTTCAAATATTTTTTGATTAGTATTTACATGGCATATCTTTTTCCATCCTTTTCTTTTATCCTCCTTGTATCATTATACTTAGAGTTTCCCATAGACAGATATAATGGGGTCTTTTTTTATGATTATTGAATCTGACAATTGCTGTCTTTTTATTATTGTATTTGGACTATTTACTTTTTAAATATATATAGAGAGATGCGTTTGGATTTAGGACTACCATTTTATTGTTTTCTGATTGTCTCCTGTTTTCCTGTTTCCCATTTCTAGCCTTTTTGATAATTAGAATATTTTTTAATATTCCATTTTAATTTATCTATTATGTTACTATTATGTATCTTTGTATCTTTAATGGTTGCTCTAGGGATTACAATAAACTTAACTTTTAATAGTCTTCTTAGAATCACTATTTTAACAATTCAAGTAGACTATAGAAACACTACCACCGTATATGTCCTTTTATTCTATCCCTTTATGCTGTAGTTACCTCATATAGTACATCTATACATACATTGAGAACCCCATTAGATGGTATTATTTTTTATTTCAAGTGTCAAATATACACTAGAGAACTCAAAGAAAAAATAAAGAATTGTCTATTTACCTATTTACCATTCTAGCTGTTCACAGAAAAGAACAGATAGGTAACTATGCATTTTCAATGGTACCAATCTCAGTTTGCTCCTCAGCTCTACCCAATAATCCTTCTTCACTTCCCGGGTCAGTTCCCTCCCACTCTTCATTACTTTCCTCAAACCTCCCATCCTGCTATTTCTCCCCTTAGTCTCAGCAAATGATCTTGCCTCCTAATTCACTGAATAAAAAAAAAAAAAGGCATCAGCCAAGAACTCATCACATTATTGCTACCACACTTAAACTGACCTATACCCATTCCTATCCATTTCCCAGAGCTGGATTAAAGGGTGGACTGCCCAAATATTAAATAGCTGTCTGAGTGCCAGTCTTCAAAAGGCACTATACCATCACTGGAATAAACTGATAATAAGGGACCATTTAATGCAACTGCTTTATAACTGGGCAGATGTGCACTGGTCCCCAAGCTCCTAAATCCCCAAAGTTGACAGCATTTGACAAAAAAAATCTGAAATACTTCTTGCCAACACCAACCTATCTCCATCAAATATTTTTGCAAATTGTATCTACTTACTAGATTGTACAGTGCTACTGAAGGTTATACCACCAATCCTGATCCAGATGGCTAACAGGCACTTGAAACTGACTGTCACAATCTGCAGAAAATTTGAAATGAAACCATGCATTGCATGGTGCTATTTACCAGGAACAAGTAATTTATCTTTTTTAATTTAAACTTGAAACCTTTAATATGCCTCACAGGAAGCTCCCTGGTTCAGAAAACAGCACAAGAAAGCTGATTATAGAACAAAATATAGAAAAATGAGAAGCATG
The DNA here is from genome assembly GCF_041146395.1 of Eulemur rufifrons. NCBI lineage: Eukaryota > Metazoa > Chordata > Mammalia > Primates > Lemuridae > Eulemur > Eulemur rufifrons. Next base: position 66,473,775 of record NC_091001.1, read on the forward strand.
TTACCAATATAAAAACCAGAAAAATAACTTGAAAACATATTTTGAGCAAGACTTCTGACTTTAATAATTTATTCAACAACATTATTGAGTACCAATTATGCACCAGGTACTGTTCTGGGAAACAAAGGACACAATGGTAAAGACAAGGTGCCTGCTCTTGGGGGATCTACATTCTAGGAGGATCAGATACTAAACATATAAATGAAGATGTTATATAGTAATAAATATTATTTTTTAAGAAGCCAGGGTGATATGAAAGAGAAGACCGAGGCTGAAGAGGCTGCTAATATAGATTGAAAGCAAGGAAAAGCCACACAGAGGCACAAAAGACCTAAAGGGTAAAAAGGAATCAGCTATGCAAAGATAGGGCAGTGTGGAGAACAGAACATTCTGAGCAGAGAGAATAACAAGTCCCTGAAACAGAAACAAGCCTGGCCTTTGAAGAACGGAAAAAAAGACTTCTCTGTGGCTGAAATACAGTATGTCCCAAAAGTCGCCATACATAGGAAAAATGGGAAATTGTAGCTAAACACATCTTTATGTAAAAAATATTCATTACAAAATTTCTCCATTGTACTCCCCACACAAAGAGACTTCAGAAAGGTAGGGAGGAGTCAGATCAAGTATGAGCCACTACCTCAAATCCTTAATCAGCATAAAATACACAATGCTACCTAATTTTAAGTGATAGGAAAACAGTGAATTTTTAAATACAAGTTAAAATGTTAAGCTATGTTCTATGCAAGTAGTAAAACTTTTATTATGAACATAAAGAGGTATGTAATTTTTTTACTAGAAAGTTAATATATTCCTACCCTGAATAAAATATTGAACAAATGTTTGAAGGAGTCTCTGTTTAGGTTTTCCTTTCCATATTCCTGTCATTAAGGAATAAGAATCACTTGTGGCCTCTGGAACTCATCTCTGCCCACCAGAGCCTCTGATAGCTCATGCAGTTACACTGTGTAAGAGAAAAGCATCAACTCTAGGTATGCAATCTGTGCACAAGGGCACAAGCTCAGCAGACAAAGCACAAGATTTCAGTCCCTCCTCACCCACTTGGCCCAACTTCCTTACACACAACCATTTAAGATGGCCTTACCAACCACCTCCTCAGAAATCCTCATTCCATCAATTAACCCCTTTCTGATGTAACTTCAACTACTCCCTCATAGGTAAAGGGCATATATGTCAGAAATGGTCCAAAGTTACGCCTTTCCCTTCAAGAAATGCTGAGCATTACTGTACTGTGTATCTACCATTATGTACTGCCAAAAGCCTGACAGAGTGCTAAGGCTTTGAATGTTTTGTTAACTTGAAATAAATAATCAAAGTTATAATAGTTCAAAAGCTCTCATCCCTTTATTAGAAACCACTTATTTTTATTTGGGTACTTTAAAAACATGTATACACCTAGTTATTTGTAATCTACACCCTACTTCCTATGGGTGTGAGATATATCACAGTTTGAGAATGAATTTTTGGATCATCTTTAACTCCAACTACCATATATCTGAATCCTGGCATTACAGCTAATTATCCTGCCAAAAATAATGATGCAAAAACTGGCAGAGATGCTGATTTGTCTGTCAAGAAAATCTTTTTAAGATAATATAACATTTTAAAATTTCCTAGTCAGCACTTAAAACTTTCAAATGTTTCTAAGCAAAATAGGTTCTTTCACATGGACTATATAATTTAGTAACAGCAAATGGCCAATTTTTTATTACACCTTCACAACTGGTAACCAAAGACAACAATTAAGACTAAATTTAATGGTCTAATAAGATATTAAAATTCACATTTAAGATGTATTCTCTTATTTAGGGCATTTTTATTGTTTTAATAATGCACAAATTGTGATAGTCATATAAATTGCTTGCTTCCCTTTTCCTCCCCAATCCAAAAAAATATTTACAGATTATAGGGGCCTGTAACAATTTTCAGCAAATTAAACACTTTGACTTTGGTCATGCTTTGAGACTACCTGAAGTAACCCCATAGCAGAGAGAGAATTTAGGCTTGAAAAATAAGCAATAGTCTTTCAGATAAAAATCACAGCTCATTTGCTCTGAACAAAGTGTTTTATCCAGCTCTTCCTCAGCCGTTTGTTCAAAAAAATTGACCCTTCTCGTTCATCACTGCTTTGGTTGTCTCATATTCCAAAGATAAGTAGAGAACCCTCAATTACAAAATGCTTTTTATTTTTAATAGTAAAGATAGTCCAATTTTGGAAAAATTAGATATTACCCATAATCCTACTACCCTAAAAACAAATAGCTCTTCTTTTTAAGTATCCAATCACTTCATATAAAAGGCTGTCTGTATGAAAAGCAGATACCTTAGGGGAAGTTTTTTTAAAAAATACATTGACAGCTACTCAGGAGGCTGAGGCAGGAGGATGGCTTGAGCCCAGCAGTTAGAGTCCATAATGGGCAACATAGTGAGACCAAAAGCAAAAAAAAAATACATTGAGCCTTATAGCTGAAAGGGAAAAAATCACATTTAAATCAAATGTAAACTGGAAAATTGGTTCAGATCTTAAATGGAAAAAAATACATAGTAAAATTCTAGAATATGAGTGACTTGTGTTAGCAGGATTTAATTATATTTTGAAACAAATCATGAGCTGCAATGCTAAGAGTTTTAATAATATTCAACTTTATCAAAAACCTTTCAGCTAATTTACAAATGAAATGATATGTTATCTTCCCATCATAGTATTTTGCCTCAAAATAATCTTGGGGACAGGGCCATGAGCAAGGATGAGTAAGGCTAACTACTGAAGCTGTATGATGGGTATATGAGGATTCATTATAATATTTCTCCACCTTAGTTTATGTCTAAAAATCTCTAGAATGAAAAGAAAAAATTTACCCCAAAATCTAAAAATATACAAGCTGAAACAGAAAAATCAAGGCTTATTTTTCATATCTGTTAATTCAAAAATCACCATAGTGAAGTCACTCTATTCAAAATAGACTGACTGTATTGTCACTCATATAAACCAGTATCTATCCACTATCTACCAGGCCCTCCACCCAATGATAAAACACTGGGGGATTCTACTGTCTTGTTTTGTTTGTTGTTGTTTTGGTTTTTTTTTTTTTTTTTTTTTGACACAGAGTCTCACTCTGTTGCCTGGGCTAGAGTGCCACGACGTCAGCCCAGCTCACAGCAACCTCAAACTCCTGGGCTCAAGCAATCCTCCTGCCTCAGCCTCCTGAGTAGCTGGGACTACAGGCATGTGCCACCATGCCTGGCTAGTTTTTTCTATATATATTTTTTTAACTGTCCATATAATTTCTTTCTATTTTTTTAGTAGAGACGGGGTCTCGCTCTTGCTCAGGCTGGTCTCGAACTCCTGAGCTCAAACAATCCACCCGCCTCGGCCTCCCAGAGTGCTAGGATTATAAGCGTGAGCCACCACGCCTGGCCTCTACTGTCTTCTTGCTGTAGATGTCAGAAAACCTCTGAAGAAATGAGGAAGAGCTCATCCAGAAAAAATTTATTAAGCACTTACTCTGTGCATGGCACTGTTTTAAGTACTGGGGTTGCATCAGTAAATAAAACAGCTAAAAATCCCTATAGAGTTTAAAGTGTAGTGAGAATGGAGTAAACAGATAATAAAAATAAATAAATTATATAGTATATTGGAAAGTGATAAGTGCTATTGAAAAAATACAGCAAGATATAGCATCGAAGTAGGAGATGTGGCAATTTTAACTAGGGTTTTCAGGGTGGCCCTTGCTGAGAAGATGACATCTGAGCAAAGACTTGAAGAGAAAAGAAAGGCCTGTGGATATCTGGAGGAAGAATATTCCAGACAGAGAGGACAGCCAGTGCAACAGGCCTGAGGCAGAAGTGTGCCTCATATATTCAAGAAATAGCAAGAATGACAGAGTGGCTAGAGCATAATGATCAAGAAGAAAAATAGTAGAAAAGGAGGTTAGAGAGACAATATGAGAGAGGGGTGGAGTAGGGATTAAGTAGGGATTTGTAGGCCACTACAGAAACACTAGCTCTACAATGAGTGAAAGAGAATGCCAAAATGAAGGGTTTTGAGCAAAACTTGGGAATGGAATGTATAGTCACTTTCAAAAAATGACCTACCCAGTTAAAAAAAATGTGTTTTACCTTTTGACAAATAGAAATAATTTGTATTAACACTGCTTTTTATACTATGTAAAATTGTAAAATAACTGGTTTGGTATCACATTGACTATGATTAATATCTAAGTTCAAGTACTTAACAGTTGAATGATCTTGGACAAGTTATTTAACTTCTGTTGATCTCAATTTCTATTATTTGTAAAAGAAGAAAAAAATACCTAAACTCATATGGGAGTTAAGTAAATTAAATATAAAGGATCTATCTCAGTGCCTAGAACATATGGACATTTAATAAGGGTTAGATGCATCGCCTTGCAGCCTTAAGAGTACTTCTCAGGTTGCCTTGCCTTAAGAACTAAATCCTACTAGCTCCAGTGTCTAGGATACCCAAGAGGAAAAAGAAACAGTCATACTACCTTAAATGAGAACAATTTATGGTTTACAGTTTAATGATTCAGACACTTTAATAAGATATCTATATTAGCATCACATTAAAAGGGACTACATATACTTTTATTTGATGCTTTCATTTTGAAGCAACAGCTTTGAGATTAAATTTCCCAAGACAGGTGGCTTTCTAGACATAATATGAACACAGCTGATATAAACATATGTCATTCACTAAAATTTTCAACAAATAAAAAAGACCCAAACAAAACTCTAAACCTCGGTTTATCACTTTATTAGAATTTCCTCATGGGGGAGGGAAGAAAATCTAAAACTTTTCCCTTTTTATTTGGAAGTGAATAATACTTATGTATCAATATTGAAAGAAATACCCTAAAATCATTTGACTACATTTTAGTTGGGAGCCCAACTTGGATTTATAGAGATGCAGGAATTTTTATGGTAACTAGCATTTATTTCTTGTTCCTCCTTACTTTTGTACCTTAGTTAACCTGGGAGAAAATATAAGGCAGAGTGCATGACAACTGAATGTTTATACACTTGCCTTTTTAAGTGATAAATGATACCACTCAAGTAATTTATCTTCTTCCTCTCTTTCTGAAATTTTTTCTTCCAATTTTATATGTAGCAATTAAATATCAGTAGTACATCATTCACTGTGTAAACTGACAAATGCAAACAGAATTCTTGTGGTTCTCCTTAAGTAGAGGAATTCTGTTACTGAGGGAGGGGCAAAGACTGCTTTTTCAAGCAACACTGCACTATAAATTGCCAGGTATCTGTGTGTAATTGTAAACTGTTCACCCTGACTCACCACTTTTCCCTTTAGTCCAAGGATAAGTAAGCAAATTACTTCTTTGGTGTGAGAGAAAGGGTTCTGAGTCATCTAGCACAATGGGACACCATGCCAGGTCTTCATCTCTAGTGCTGGTCCTGACCAGACAGACTGAGGGTTTTGGAAGATTCTTTTAACAACATGGGCACCTTCCTATCCATCATCCTGTCTCCCTTTGGGATTACCTGTTTTGCCTTAAGAAAACAAAGATACCTCAACTCTTAAACGGTGAGAGACGCATTTAGCCATTTAAATAAACACACTTGCAGTTCCTTTCCTGGCTGGAGCATCTCCCCTCAAAACAGGTGATGCTCCCTGACAATTGAATTTAAGATAGCTCAAACCTTGTACTCCCCTTTGCGGGTCCCTGGAGTAGTACTAACATAGTCCTGTCATTAACACTTGGTAGAGTCACCCACTTTGCCATCCTAGGGGAGACAAGCTATGACTTTGCTAAATCCAGAAGGAAAGATCTAACAAGAATCTATATAAAACTTAAGAAAATCAACAAGAAAAAATTAAACAGCCCCATCAATAAATGGGCAAAGGACATGAACAGAAACTTTTCAAAAGAAGACAAACTAATGGCCAGCAAACATAGAAAAGTGCTCAACATCTCTAATCATTAGGGAAATGTAAATCAAAACAATGAGATATCACCTAACTCCAGTGAGAATGGCCTCTATCAAAAAGTCCCAAAATAACAAATGCTGGTGTGGATGTGGAGAGATTGGAACACTCTTACACTGCTGGTGGGATTGCAAATTATTACAACCCCTGTGGAAAGTAATTTGGAGATACTTCAAAGAGCTAAAAATAGAAATAGCATTTGATCCAGCAATCCCACACCTAGGCATCTATCCAAAGGAAAAAAAGGCATTCTATAATAAAGACATCTGCACTCAAATGTTTATAGCAGCACAATTCACAATTGCAAAGATGTGGAAACAACCCAAATGCCGACCAATACATGAGTGGATTAATAAATTGTGGTATATGTATACCATGGAATACTACTGAACTGCAAAAAACAATGGTGATCTAGCACCTCTGATATCCTGGATAGAGATTGAGCCCATCCTTTGAAGTGAGGTATCACAAAGATGGAAAAATAAGCACCACATGTACTCGCCATCAAATGGGTATTAACTGATCAGCACTAAGGTGTTCACATGGTAGCAATACTCACTGGATGCCGGTCAGGTGGCAGGGATGGGGGGTAAACCCACAGTTAATGGAAATGGGGCACACTGTATTGGGGAAGGACATGCTTATAGCTCTGGCACGGGCGAGGCAAATGTATTTCATGTAACCAAAATGTTTGTACCCCCATAATATCCTGAATTTAAAAAAAAAAAAAAAAGATTCTAGGACCAACAGCCTGAAATGTTCACACACTGCTTTACCTGCATTTGATCTTGATAAACTTCAAGGATTTCTTTTCCACCATATTATTGGTGTTGCGGATCATTTGCCATTGATTATCAGAATTTCACAGTAGCAAACTAGGGGTTTTCTCCACTTAGACAGTTTTGCTACATTTATATATCATTAGGAGATATGATTTTTAGTTTGGATACTGGTGCTTTAAAAGTACAAGCACCTTCAGAAACATCTACTATCTTATCTGCAGCTGCTCTTATTGACAAACGTTCCAAATAATTCAATGAGGCAAACAACCCTACTTTTCTCAAATAAATTCACCATGCTAATGCTTCCTATGGGTGCAGGGCATGGAGTTGCTGTAGACAGTATTTCCTTTTCATTTTCTTCCATCAAATTTGTATATGACCATGGTAATCAACCCCTATGTTTTGGTGTCAAAGTTCTCCACAAAGTTAGCCACCTTTTTCCTCAGGGAAAGTGTGATGATGATGTCTCCCTATATAAGTTAAGTAAGATCTTGTCAGCAGTATGTGTAAAAATAGTTTTTGGTTGTCTTTTTCATTGTGTTCAGTCTACTTACAACAGAAACCAATTGTTGTCACCTAGGACCATCTGAAGTATTTGTGGATTATTTATCCTGTCTCAACTCTCTGGAACTATTAATGTTCTGTTCAACATATCAATCAAAGGGCTGGTACATGTTCTGGCTAAAGGAGCTAGGGGCATTTTAATGGAGAGGTAGGGTGGACCCAAATGTGTAGTCCATTTTTTTTTTTTAATTTTTTTTGTTCATCTTATTGTTATGGGGGATATAGAATTGCAGGTTATATACGTTGCCCATGTACCGCCTTTCCCCTCAAGTCAGAGCTCCAGGCGTGTCCGTTCCCCAGGTAGTGTGCATTGCACCCATCATGTAGGTATATGTCCCTCCCCTCCCACCCCCCCCTTCCTGAGTCAGCACCTTCAAGTGTTTGTAGTCCATTTTTTGATCTAACCACGTTGCTTCTATCATTGACGAAAGCTGAAGTGTTCCAGATTTTGAGATAGAGACTGGAGTCTTTATTTCTTCTATCATATTCATTATTTTCTCTGATACTTTGGTACCATCACCACAGATTTTATTCCACCTAGGCACTTTAAAATTAAGTAATTCTGCATTGCACACTTGTGTGATAATAATGTATATACTTCATAAAATTGCAACGTTTGTCAGCCATAACACAGAATCATCTGTTCTCTTCAAGTACAGCCTCTTTGAAAACTTCTGTAATAAACTTCTAGACTTCACTTGAGCAAGCAATAACAGTTTCCACATAATTTATTTGTGCTCTTTGTATTCTCTTGTGCATTTCATTCTCTTCAACTTTTCCACTTGGGCTTCAATTTTGTGCCAGAATTTTCCATGAATCTAACTTATTTCTTTGTCCAGTTTGGGCAAAGAAAGATGCATTCATATTATCTTACATTGAATGCTGTCTCCTCTAATTTGCATGTACCCCTTTTATAAATTTTTTTAAGCTATTAACAAAGACAAACTTTTAATCTATACCAGATTTCAAACCAGTATAATCGACATAGGAGACCTGGTGTTGACCTATTTTGGCCACTCCAATTTTGGCCACTCCATCTTCCTGTCACTTGTAGGTTGATATCAGACACTGTTGTGAAGTAATAGTTTTTCATAATGTTTTTCATAACTTTTCCTGTGTTTATTAAATTTCACAGCTCAGGACTGAATTGTTCCATGATATTCTGGTAGAATACAAGTGCTTACACGTAGCAGACATACGCCAACTCAAAGTTCTCTAGATGGACAAGGGCTGCCTAAATCCTACTATAAATAGAGCATATTACAGACATTCTTGTCTTTATCTTCAAAGTGCCACCCACAGAGTCTAATATGGCTAAAGGGGCTATTTTTTTTCTTTTTTGTTTTTTGAGACAGAGTCTTGCTCTGTCACCTGGGTTAGAGTACAGTAGCACCATCATAGCTCACTGCAACCTCCAACTCCTGGGCTTAAGCAGTCCTCCTGCCTTAGCCTCCCAAATAGCTGGGACTACAGGCATGCACTACCAGGCCCGGCTAATTTTTTTCTATTTTTAGTAGAGACAGGGTCTCACTCTTGCTCAGGCTGGTCTCTAACTTCTGACCTCAAGCGATCTTCCCGCCTTGGCCTCCCAGAGCACTAGGATTACAAGCATGAGCTACCATGCCTGGCCTAAAAGGGCTATATTTTTAAACAATTGAATTTAGTAATTTCCAAAGGGTTCCACAACGGAATAATTTGGGAAAAATAATGCCATCTTCCTCTAGTAGATTGACAATACCCATTGACACATTAAAGGCTACAAAAACTCATGTAGTTTAAGGGGGAAAAAAATAAACTACTTTACTTTGACCTTAGAATATTTTCCCTGCCATGAGTATTCTGTTAACATGTCTAAAACTAGTTTATCACAAAACACAATTGGGGAAGTGATGATTTTATTTGAAAACCAAAAAAAAAAGTTTTTTTTTAAGAGAAAGGGTCTCACTCTGTTGCCCAGGCAGGAGTGCAGTGGCATCATCATAGCTCACTGCAACATTGAAGGCGTAGGCTCAAGTGATCCTCCTGCCTCAGCCTCCTGAGCAGCTAGGACTACAGGTGCTCTCCACCATGCTCAGCTAATTTTTAATTTTTTTTGTAGAGACAGGGTCTTTCTATGTTGCCCAGTCTGGTTTTGAACTCCTGGCCTCAAGTGATCTTCATACCTTAGCCTCCCAAAATACTGGGATTATAGGCGTGAGCCACCAAGCCAGGCCCAAAATCATTTTTAACATTATTCTCAATGGGGCAACATCCCCTAGGAGTTTTTTTAATTTGTGGAAATTCAAAAAGTTTTAAATTGTATTAGAAATTTGGTGGGGGCACTTCTGGTTATTGTAATTATTGGGGTGGGTACGGTGCTACCGATATTTAGCAGGCGGGAAGCAAGTGGGCAGGAAGTAGGACAGTTACACAGAACAAAGAATTTTCTCATACTTTCAACTCCTGATGGATAGTCCCATAAAGGAAAAACTTGTTTATAATTATGTGAGCCTAGACTCTAACCGCATATTACATATAAACACAACATATTCTCACATAGTATTGATAGGTACTGAATTTTTCAGGAATGCAAAGTTTGGAACTTTGTCAAGAGTTGTTCATCATTTCAGAAAAGCACATTGTGGAAAGAAACACCACTCATGGTATTTTAAACATCAATACAATTCACCTCAATCAGTTTGAAGACATAGTTGTCTATTTCACAGTGATTTTGTATATAAGTACAAGCATCTGACTACTTCATCAGGACGTCCAGTGTAGTCATACCTAAGCATTTACATATTGAAATATCTAACATTTTGTTATAAATCAATTTCCTTTATTGCATCTTGATATAATTTCAGGCATTATCATATTGTCTTTTTATATTAGATGTATAAATAGGCTATATTGTCTACACATTTTTTTCAGGATAAAAAAGTGGATGTTAGAAAATATTTATTTTCAGTTCCTTGAAACTGAGAACCACTGTTTTATAAGGTTTGGGTCCCTAAAGATGAGGATTTGAATTAGGACAACTTATAACTGAACAAAAAACACAATTAAATTAAATCAAACCATAAAAATGGTATGGTTAAGGTATATATTGGAAGATATGGTATGTTTAAGATAAAATAATTTATCAGCAAACCCTTACTATGTGCCTGGCATTTAATTATACTGAAGCACAAAGAGGTATAACATAGGTCTGACGGCCTTCATGGAACTTACAGAAAAGTGAGGAAAACAAAACAACAAGAGAAACAATTAAGGAGCTAAATGTCACTCACTTTCTGAACACTTGTGAAACAAATATTCATAATTACACAATAGTTTTAGGATCCTGGGGTAGTCAGGAAAGGCTCAGGATAAGGTGGACCTTCAGTTGTGCATTCCAAAATTAACTGAGCATCAGCAAGGTGTGTTCACCATGACAAAGAGGAGACCAGCCTAACTGCCAAGGGGACTGGGGAAGGGCAAGGTTATATCCTGGCAAAGACCAGTGAGAGAGAGATCATGGAATTAGATTATGAAAAGCCTTAAAAGGCATAGGAGCCTGAAGTTAAAGCAATGGACAAAATGAAGCCTCTATAATATCCTAGAGAAAGTAGTAAAGATTAATTACTTAGGATGATAAGACTGATAGTAATATAGAGTTGCAGTCCCCAATCCCCGGGCTGCGGACTGGTACCAATCCGTGGCCTGTTAGGGACTGGGCTGCAGAGCTCTGCCACCACCGCCCAGCCCCCATCTGTGGAAAAATTGTCTTCCATGAAACTTAGGAACTTGGGGGCCACACAGCAGGAAGTGAGCAGGGACAAGCAGCTCCCCATCGCTTGCTTCACTGCCTGAGCTCCACACCCACTCCCTTCTTACCCCCGTCCATGGAAAATTTGTCTTCCATGAAACCAGTTCTTGGTGCCAAAAAGGTTGGGGATCACTTCTCGTATGTTCCTGACCCCACCTCTGTTTCAAACAGCTTGTCAAGCCTGGTGATGTTCTCCCTTACCTACCTATCAGCTTCATCCCACTCTTTCCATCCCATACTTTTTTTTCTTGTGCTTAACAAGCTCTTGTGTTTCCTCATTCAAATCAAGCTAATGAGAAGTGTATCCCAAATATGAAAGACTATTCTCCATATATGGAAAATTTTACTTTATAGAAAAAACAGGCTTGACAGACAGACTTACGGAGAGGAAGATCAATGTAATGACCTCATATAGTTGGGAAAAGGAGCATTGAGATGATCAATCTGAACAGATAGCTTTAAAAGTCAACACATAAGTAATAGCTGAATCTCTCATCACCAGAATGAAAGAACTCATGGAGTGAATGAATATAGAGAGGACAAGAGGTGGATGACACGGCCTTGGGAAACACCCACAGGTTAGAGGACCAGAAGAGCCAGCAAAGAGCCAAAGAAAAAGATTATTACTTTACATTCAAATAATAAAACTATGGAAAGCTTTTCTCTTACCATGTGGGTGGCAGAAGTGAAAAATATAAACCAATTATTTTTAAGATTTAAGAAAGTTTATGTATGGACAACAGAGTCATAAGAGTTGACGAATATGTTATGACAGAAATTCTTAAACTTTTATGTTGCTATAAAAGATTACATCCCTATATATAAGTAACATACACATTCTTCCATGAAAAAGGCCATTCTAAAAGACAGACATACTACTTACAGAATACAGATTCACTTATATACAGATGAGTCAACCGATTCATAGATGCTATTATAAACTTTCAGAAAATAACAGTAAGCAGAATTGAGCTATAAACTCATCATCAATCATCACAGAAAGTTGCATTACCATACAGATTACTCTGACTCAATCTAATAAGCAAAGAAGTTGCCTAAAGGGTAGTCCAGCTTTGAGCATAAATTTAGTTATATGCAATAGTAGAGGTAACAGCAGCAGAGATCTCTACATTGCTAACAAATTATACTTTATTATCTATATTCATGTGTAAACTGAAGCTATTTACATTAAATTTCCCAACCTCATGAATCCATCTCTAGATTGTTTTACTAGCTTATTCTTCACCAAAATTAATTAATATGCCATCATGCCTAAACATTCCCAAGATTAAATGCAGACTACAGTTGCCATCTATGAACATGAAGAAGTCTACGAATAGGATAACCTATGTCCCAGTTTGCTTGGAACAGTCAGTTTATACCTGCTTTTCAGGCAGGATCATTAATAGCACCTTCTTTAACTCTTAAAGTGTGGATGATAAATTAAAATGGGCCCAGTATCAATAAAGCCGAACACATAGGAAATTTTGATAAACTATGCTTATTTTCTATTTTATGTTTATTCCTATTTCATAAACATACGTCATATTCTACATCCATTATAGTTGCTAATAACTTGCAGAATCATGCTCATACTTTCAGGATCTAGCCCTGAGACAGCTAGTGACTGCCTCCTAGTGGTGGGGTGATTCTTGGATGTTCCAGACCCTACCTCTGTTTTAAACAACTTGTCAAACCTGGTGACTTTCTCCCTTACCTACCTGTCAGCTTCATCCCACTCTTTCCATCTCATACTTTTTCTTCTTGTGCCTAATAAGCTCTTGTGTTTCCTCATTCAAATCAAGCTAATGAGAAATGTATTCCAAATATGAAAGGCTATTCTCCATATATGGAAAACTTTACTGTACAGAAAAAACAGGCTTGATTTCCCTTAAGATCAGGAACAAGACAAGAGTTCCTACTTTTGCCACTTCTATTCAACATAGTACTAGAAGTTCAACATATTGGAAGCACTAGCCAGAGCAGTTAGGGAAGAAAAAGAAAATAAAATGTATTCAAATTAGAAAGGAAGAAGTAACATTGTTTCTATTCACAGATGACATGATCACGTATGTGAAAAACTCTATAAAGAATCCACATAAAAACTGTTAGAATAAACAAATTCTGCAAAGTTGCAGGATACAACAGCAACACAGAAAAAAATCAGTTGTATTTCTATACATTAACAATGAACAATCCAAGAAAGAAGAAAACAATTTCATTTATAATACTATTAAAAAGAGTAAAATAAAATACAACCATTAGGATGGTTATTTAAAAAAAAAAAACAGAAAATAACAAGTATTGGAAAGGATGTGGAGAAACTAGAACCCTGTGCACTATTGGTGGGAATGTAAAATGGTATAGCTGCTACAGATAACCTTCCTCAAAAAAATATTAAGTTACTATTATATATGATCCAGCAATTCTAATTCTCGGTACATACACAAAAAAACTAAAGGCAGAGTACTGCAAAGATATTCATTGTTATAGACTTAATTGTGCCCCCCCATGAAAGTCATATGTTGAAGTCCTAACTCCCCAGTATACCTTAGAATATGAATATATTTGGAGACAGTACATTTTAAAAGGTAATTAAGGTTAAATGAGGTCACATGGGTGGGACCTAATCCAATATGACTGGGGCCTTTATAAGAAGAGGAAGAGACACCAGGCATGTGCACACACAGGCCACACAGTGAGAAGCTGGCCATTTGCAAGCCAAGGAGAGAGGAATCAGGAAAAAACAACCCTGCCAACACCTTGATCTTGAACATCTAACTTCTAGAACTGTGAGAAAATAAATTACTGTTGTTTAAGCCACCCAGACTATGGCATTTTGTTATGGCATTCCTAGCAAACTAATACATATGTACATCCATGCTCAGAGGAGGATTATTCAGAATAGCTGAAAGGTAAAAACAGCCCAAGTGTCTGCTGATAGATGAAAAGATAAACAAAATATTATACATATACAATGGAATATTATTCAACTTTAAAAGAATAAAATTCTGACACATGCCACTACACAGATGAACCTTGAGGTAATTCATGCTAAGTGAAATAAGCCCATCACAAAAAGACAAATATTGTATGATCCCACTTATATAAGGTAATTAGAGTAGTGAAATGCTTGAGACAGAAAGTACAAAGGTGGTTGCCACAGGCTGGGGGGATGGAAAATGAGTTGCTGCTTAATGGGTATAGTTTGTTTTGCCAGATGAAAAGAGTACTAGAGATCAGCTGTACAACACTATGAATGTACTTAATACTAACTATACACTTAAATATGGTTAGGATGGTAAATGTTATATGTATTTTACCATAATTAATATTTGTTTTAAAAGAATAAAATACTTGGGTATGAATTTAGCCAAGGAGGTATAAGACTTGTACACTGAAAACTACAAAACATCACTGAAAGAAATTAAAGAAAACATAAATAAATGGAAAGATGTCCCCTGTTCATGAGTTGGAAGACTTAATATTGTTAATATAATAATACGATCCAAAGCAATATAAAGATTCAGTACAATATCCCAACATCATTTTTTGCAGATATAGAAAAGTCCATTCCAAAATTCATATGAAATTCCAAGGGATCTAGAAGTGCAAAAACAATCTTGAAAAAGAACATCAAAATTGGAGGACTCACACATTCAATTTCAAAATCTGCTACAAAGCTACAAGTATACCATAAATATACACAACAAAAATACTTTTTAAAAAGCTACAATAACCACATGCAAAAGAATGAAGTTAGATCCTTATCTTACACCATATACAAAAATTAACTCAAAATGGATCAAAGACCTTAACGTAAGACCTAAAACTACAAAAAACAGGGAAATCTTTGTGACACTAAATTTAGCAATGATTTCTTGGTTATGATACCAAAAGCACAGAGAACAAAAAAAATAAATTGGACTTCATCAAAATTAAAAAATTCTATATATCAAAAGACACTATCAGCAGAGTAAAAAGGCAACCTACAGAATGCGAGAAGATATATGCAAATCATGTATCTGATAAAGACTTAGTATCCAGAATATATAAAGAATTCCTACAACTCAACAACAAAAAACAAACAACCTGATTTTAAAAATGGGCACAGGACTTAAATAGACATTTCTCCAAAGAAGATATACAAATGGCCAACAGGCATATGAAAAGATGCTCATCATCCTATCATTTGCATCTCACTAAAGGAGATGCAAACCAAAATCACAATGAGCTGCCACTTCCTACCCATTAGAATGGCTATTATAAGAAAAAAAAACCAGAAAATTACAAGGGTTAGCAAGGATATGGAGAAATTGGAACACGTGCATTACTGCTATAAAATGGTACAGCTGCTATGGAAAACAATATGATGGTCCCTCGAAAAATTAAAAACGGAACTACCATATGATCCAGCAATTCCACTTCTGGGTACATACCCAAAAGAATTCAAACCAGGGATTTAAACAGACATTTGTATACCCATGTTCATAGCAACATTATTCACAATAGCCAAAAGGTAGAAACAACCCAAGTGTCCAACAAAGGATGAACGAATAAACAAAATGTGGTATATACATACAATGGAATATTCAGCCTTATAAAGGAAGAAAATTTTGATATAGGCTGCAACATGAATGAACCTTGAAGACATCATACTAAGAGAAATAAACCAGACACAAAAAGACAAATATTATATGATTTCACTTACATGAGAATCTAAAATAGGCAAATTCACAGAGAAAGTAGATTAGAAGTTTACTAGATTTTGCGGGGGGAAATGGGAATTTATTAATGAAACAGAAGTTCTATTTGGAGTGATGGAAAAATGTTGGAAATAGTGGTGATGGTTGTACAACATTGTGAATGGAATTAATGCCACTTTAAATTCTACACTTTAAAATGGTTACAATAGTGAATTTGTATTATATACATTTCACAATAGAAAAATAAAAAATAGGCATGAAATTAGGCTTTTATTTGGATTGATATGATAAAATCCAAATGATCTGAATTCATTCATCCATTCAGTCACTCATTGACATTTTATATAGCACATACTATATGCCAGGTACTTTGCTAGATTCTAGGCATAAAGTGGTAAACAGACACTTATAATAATATTTCAATAACATTAGTAACAGCTAACAGCTTTTGCATACTCTTACATGCTCCTAACAAATTTATGAGGTAACTGTTATCCTCATTATACTGATGAAGAAACAGAGGCTTAGAGAGAATAAGCAACTTGCAAAAGATCACACTGCTCAACTCTATAATCTCAAACATTATTCTGCCAGTAAGTATATTTGCTACTATGAGAGTACATAAGCAATACAATTAACTTAGTCATCCAGGATTTTAGGGATGTCTAAGCAAAGACTTAAAAGTTGAACAGGAATTTGGTAGGAGAACGGTTATAAGTTAAAGAAGAAAATGTTTCTAACAATGGAAGCAAAAAGCCTAGAAGAAAAAGCAGAGGGCATCTGAGGAACTTCAACCAGCTTAGTGGAGGTGGACCTTAAAGTGTCAAAGATGAGTTGTCAGAGAAGAGACTGGACTATTAAGTAGAACAGATGGAGGCTCTGTTTAGACTTTACTGTGAAATAAACCACCACAAAGTTTAGTGGTTTACAACTATCATTTTGTTATCTCTCATTGTTCTGTGGATTGACCAGGCTCAGTTAGACAGTTCTATAGCTCCATCTGATGCTGCCTGGGGCTGAAGTAATCTGGGGATTTTCCTGATTTGAAACATCAAAGATGGCCCTCTCATAAGTATGGCACCTTATCAAGGACATCTGGAAGGCTGAATTCACCTGGGATGCTGAGATGCCTGCACCTTTCTCTCTCCATTTAGTCTCAGGCACTCTCTTTCCATGTAGTCCTCAAGCAGGGTAGCTGGACTTATTATGAGGCACTTTAGGTGCAAAAGTTGAAGCTATAAGGCAGTTTTAAGGCTGAGGTCCAGAACTGGAACAGCAACGCTTCTGACATATTTCATTAAAGTGAGTGACAGGGTCAGCTCAAATTTAATATGGGAGGGGACTACAGAATGGCATAAATCCTGGGACATATGGTTCATTGGGGAACCATCTTTAGTAACTAGCTACCACAGGTTTGATGTACAGGAGCAAGACTGAGGAAAGAGCTGCCAGTTAGGAAATTATTGGAATAGACTAGATAAGATATTATAGTGGTATTTTGTATTTTATTTGGAATATAGGCAGGTATATAGAAGTAAGAACTGTGAAGTAATGAAATGAACTGAACATGGTAAGTAACTGACTATGAGAACTGAGGAAGGACCAAGGTGGATGGAATATAGATGACTCTGGTTTTCTTCTTGGACTGAGGGGTTGACAGTTGCTATTCCTGGACATAAAGTATGAGGAACAGATGTAGTAGCATAGGTACTGTGGTATGTGAACCAGACAGATAGAAGGGTCTAGAGATTGAGGCTGAAAATAATATTTAGAGCAACTGAAAACACAGCAGCACATGAATTACCCATGGAGAATATGTAAAGTGAGAAGACACTCTAGGGCAAGAGTCTTGAGGAAAACCAGTATTTAATGGGTAAGCAGAAAAGGAGTATTCATAAATGAGACTAGAGGAAAAGCTCAAAGAGTAGAATATCACAAAAACCAGGGGAAAAATTTGTTTTATAGAAGACAAAATGACTACTAGTATCAAATGCTATAGAGAGGTTAAATATGATTAAGACTAAAAATTGTCCCGTTGGATCTTAGACATATACATGACTTTAGCAAAAGCAATCTCAGGGGTAGAAGCTTTATTGCAGTGAATTAAGAAGTAAATAGAAAGTGATGATATTAGAAACAATGAGTAGACAATTTCTTCAAGACGCTCAATTATTAAGAAGATGAAGACCTAATGGTAGGTATAGGAGGACAAAAGGTCAAGAGAGGACTTTTTAAGATGGCAGAGGTTAGTGCATATTTAAGTACTGTTGGGATGAAGCCAATGTGAAACAAGAAAAAAACTGAGTTTGCCAAAGGAGGCTTCTGAGGAAACCTAAGGGAATAATAAGATCAAGAACACAGAAACAGAGATTAGCCTCAGACAAGAGAAGAGAATCACTATGTCTAGTACAGGACAGAAGTAAAGGAATGATTGTGAGTGTGAGACTGTAGATATGGTAACTGAGGGTAAAGGGCATTCCTCTCTTATGCATTCTGTTTTCTCAGTAAAGAAAGAGGTAAGGTCATCTGCTGAGAACAAGGATAGAAGGTATGAGAAGAGTAAATGAGGTTTTAAATGGCCACTATGAAGACTAGGTTAAAGAGATGATTAGGAAAACACAGAAAGATTATTAAAAAGCTTGCAAACCCAAGGCCAGGTTGGCAACTATGACTCTATTGCATTCTCAATAGCTTAGCTGTGTGGTTTTCTCTTATGGCATTCAGTAATCAGGTATGGAAGTTGTATAGATTCCGGGGAGAAGTTTGTGCTGAAGAGGCATGATGGATAGATAACATTCAAGAAAATTTTAGCAAGAGGTCTATTGAGTACTTTAGGCAAGTCCCTTTTATTCACTGAACAGACTCCCAACTCACAATGCTATTAGTTTTGCAGTTCACTAAAGGTATATATTGCAGTACTTTAGGTGTTACTGAGAGGTATCACAGAGTATGGATGACATCTCCATTTAGACTTCCTTCTTTCTAAATAACCCCCATAAGAGACAGACCAGAGAACCATATCAGCCATCTCTAGGGATCAAAACCTCTAATTTGGAGCTGAATTAAAGAAAAATAATGGGATCCACATATGTAATCTAAAATTTTCTAGAATATACATTAGAAAACTAAAAAACTGGTACAATTATTTTTAATAAGATATATGGTTTAACCAATAATCCAAAGTATTATTTTAATAAGGAATACAAAAGTACTAATGAGATATTTTACATTCTTTTTTAATACTGTCTTTAAAAACCAGGATGAACTTTATATTTATATTACATCTCAATTCAGACTAGCCACATTTCAAGTGCTCAAAAGCCACATGTGGCTAGTGGCTACCATACTGACAGTGTAGCTCCAGATGTTCTGTTTCTATAGGCACCCTTGCTGAATTAACAGAGCCACTGAGGTTCTTCCTTAGACACCATCATCCTACTCCTGTAAACAAAAATAATTCATAATATATGCTTGCATAACATATTTCATCTATGATGTTCAGTTATTCCCAGGTTCAAAAGTCAAGACATATATAGTGCAATAAGATCATCCCAAGACAGAGCTCTGGTTCCCTACAGAGTTCATGCTGACCACTTGCCTGGGAACCATCAATATCTGCACAGCCATTGGCTGATATTTGCTAGGCATGGGCTGACGTTGTACCAGATAGGCGCAACAGGTAGAAGGCAGCGACACTGGTTGGGGTTCAGCTTTCTTATGAAGCCAGTTATTACTCATCCACCAACATTCCAGCTTCCAAAAATCTGCTATCTCCTCTCGTGTTCTTATTGTCCTTATAAGAGTTTATGCCTTTTTTTATTCTTGACTTTTATTTTAGTGTGTTTTTGAGAAAGAATAAAAATAAACATATGTATTCAATTGACCATGTTTATCTAGAAGTTGCTTTTATGATTAGGGGCTGATTTATTTCAAAATCTATAAATTTATCATCAGAAGATAACTTATCTGCAAACATACGAGATAAACCTTTCCAAGCTTCTGTAAAGATTTACTTCAATCAGAATTCTAAATATAAATAGTATATCTTAATGAAAAATCAATTTGTTCTAAATTTTCTCTGTTAAGAACATTTTGTATTCTGAATACGCTTGTGCATATGATTAATAAGTTAACATGAAAAGAGAGAAACATAATGTTATTGAATACTAACTCTGCTTCCTTCGGATGAACTGCAAAAAATCATCTAGCCATAATTTGATTGTGTTGTATATATGCTGTGTGAGCTTTAAGTAAATATCTGGTCTCCAGTCACCAGAGGTTTTATTTTTTATGAGAGTACGCAAAATTAGCATATGCAGAAACTGTTAACCTATCACTGTTCTGATTAAACCGAAGGGGTACCTGATTCACCAGCACCTTCCAGACTAGAAGTTATCAAGCACTATCAAAACAGATATATCCATCAGTATTACGAAACTTGTTAGACTATGGTTATTAAAGTGTTCTCTGCAATGTACACTTTTCTTCAACAGTGTTGCGAATTTCTTCCTTTTTTAAAACTAATTTTATCTAACTTTTTATTCTAAGTCTGCCTGAAATAAAAGTCACCCTTTTAAAAATAGAGTTCAATTTTATTTTTTAAGATTATTTTTGCCACTTCAGTTAGCATTGAGCCAGAGCAGTACGCTCTAATCTTTTTAGCTAGAACCCACGCACATAAAACAGCCCAGATAACTAATTAAGCTGTGATTACGGTATAGCAAAACACAACAGCTTTACTTGATTTCAGGATAGGTAATAGATATGAATCTTTTCTAAAACAGTTTAGAAGTATTGATATTGTACTCTTTCATCAGCATTTTTCCCTTCTCATGACTTTTTAGTCAATGCATACATTTCACTTTCTAAGGTTAGCACAATTTTTAAATTTAATTCACGTACTTTTGAGTACTATTAAGTATCGAGCGCTGTTAGGTATTAAGAATGAAAAGATTAATAAAACATATTCTGTCTTCAAAGACCTCATAATCTAGCATGGAAGACAGGTACATAAACTAATGACCATAAAGCAATATGATAAGTACTGCAATAAAAGTATGAACAAATTGCTAGGGAAGCCCAGAAGCAGGAAGGATTAATTCTGTCTGGGAATAGTGGTGGAAGAAATAGGATTTTTCCTAGTGGGAAGAGGTGGAAGGAAAACTATTTTCCAAACAGAGGGAACAACATGTAAAAAGGCACAATGAAACAACATAGTTTCTTTGGGAAATAATAAGTAGCCTGGTGTGGCTAAAACATGAGATTCCTGCAGAGTAATGGTAGAAGCCATGTGAAAGATTTAAACTTTTTTTTTATAATGAAGTCAGTGAAAAGCCATAAAAGCAAGAAAGAGATAGGATTTATGTCTTAGAAAGTTCTGTGGCAGTGTGAATGACTGACTACAGAAGGGGGATAGAAGGAAGGCAGGAAAACCAATTAGAAAACTATTGTATCAGATAAGGTGGAATTCTGAATAGTAATTGTAGGACTAGAAATAAGGGAAAGAATGCATTTGAGATGCATGTTAGAAGTAGAATCACCTGGACACGATGGCTGTTCAGACGGAGAAGGAAGAGGAAAAGAGAGAATCTACTATATATTTGGGTTTACATGATGATTTAATCTAAAAATAAAATAAGGATAAAAAGGAGCAGATATTTTCAATCTCTACATTCAAGTGTAGAGATCCAGGAGGCAGCTGGAAATAAGGGTCTCAGCTAAGGAGTGTAGTCAATACCAAAAATATAGACTTTTGGAATTAGCAACATAAAGATAATATTTGCAGTCATTAGAGATGAAATTTTAAGAAGGAGAAGAACCACTGCCAAATACTGCACACACAAAAAAGTCAGATGATAAATATTTAAAGCAAAACTTTTAAAAGAAACCCCTTATAGGAAAATATGGGGAAATATTTCCATGATTAAGAGGTAAGAAAGGACTTTCTAAACAAGACACAAAAAACATCAATCAGAAAAAGTTAAACAAATTCAGCTGAGAATGAAAGTATAATCCACAACATGGGAAAAATATCTGCAACACATATAACTGACAAAAGAATAGTATGCAGAATATATTAGGAGCTCTTATAAATCAGAAAAAAGGCAGACAAACTAATAGAAAGAAGGCAAATGTAAGAATAGGCTCTTCACAAAAGAAATACAAATAGACAATGAATGCAAGAAAAAGGGTTCAATCTCACCAGTAATCAAGAAAATACAAATTAAAACCACAATGAGATATTCCTACACATCCAACAGATTGACAAAATTTTAAAAGACTAACAATACTAAGCTTTGGCAAAGATATGGAGCAACTAGAATTCTCATTCACTATTTGAGAATGTAAACTAACAGAAACTTGGAAAATTATGCCAGTCTCTAGTCAAGTTGAAAACACACACCTCTTATGGCTCAAAAATTTTACTCCCAGAATATACCCTAGAGATTTGCATTCTTATGTACAATCAGGATATATATGAAAGAATGTTCAGAGAGGCACCATTGTAATTGTCC
Organism: Eulemur rufifrons; assembly: GCF_041146395.1. Classification (NCBI taxonomy): domain Eukaryota; kingdom Metazoa; phylum Chordata; class Mammalia; order Primates; family Lemuridae; genus Eulemur; species Eulemur rufifrons. The sequence continues at coordinate 66,496,115 of NC_091001.1, forward strand.
CAAACTGGAAATAACCCAAATGCCTATCAACAGTAAAACAGAAAATTGTGGTATAGTCATGCAATGGAATACCATACAGTGTATGACAATAAAAATGAACACGCTACAGATATGTAATTTTAAACAGCATAAACATAATCTAAGTGAAAACAGTTGAAAAATACAACATAATTTTATTTGTATAAGATTCAAAACAGGCAAATCAATCTATATTGTTTAGGAATACATACACAGGTGGTTAAGTTAGAAAAGAAATGCAAGAAAACAATTACAGATGGTCCCCAACTTACAATGAATGATTCTTGGTCTTGATGATTATGCAAAAGCAATACACATTCAGTAGAAACCATACTTCAAGCACCTATACATTCTGTTTTTCACTTTCAGTATAGCATGCAATAAATTACATGAGATATACAACACCTTATTATAAAATAGGCTTTGTCTTAGATGATTTTGCCAAACTGTAGGCTAATGTAAGTGTTTGGAGCACGTTTAAGGCAGGCTAGGCTAAGCTATGATGCTCAGTAGGTTAGGTATATTAAGTGTGTTTTAGACTTACAATATTTTCAACTTATGAGGGGTTTATCAAGACATATCCCCCATGACAAGTTGAGAAGCATCTGAGGATAGCAGGTACCTCTGGGGAAACAAAAGAGATTATAATGGGTAAGGGATAACTAGGGAAAGTCTGTGGTCCCAATAATATTCTATTTCTTGACCTAGGGGTAGTGATCACATGGCGTTAAGATTGGATAAAATGTACGTATAAATTTTATGAACTTTTAAATAATTTTATAACTCAAAACTTTAATAAACTAAATTTTTGAAAACATTTTACATTTAACAAGAGATGTGACAGTGGGGAAGTAATCAAAAAGTTTTGATTCTAAGGATGATTAAAAGAGATTAAGAAAGCATGTTATCGAATCCATTCAAAACTAACTTTGAATACTACAAAGAAAAAAGGTAATTCTGTATCTGAGAAGAATTACATATAAATCTATGTCAAGGGTGATGACGGACTTCTTTAATTCACTCAACAAATGCTGTTGAGGTCTACCTTGTGTCTGGCACTGTGCCAAGAGCTGAGAATACAGAAAAACTTAGTCTAACTTCTTATGTTTCTCTTAGCATTAGGACCCCCACTGATTGCTAGTCTCTCTTGAGATAAAAGATTTAGCTAACTTATTGATTGTAATGTAATCTTAGGGTAAAGAAAAACCTCAGTTCCTAATAAAAAGTTCAAATAAAAAGGTATACAAGATTATCAAGTGCTGACCTGAGAACATGATAAAGTTTATGCCTCAATGAGAAAATACAAGGAGAAAATAGGTGCTAGTTGTTTTCTCCAAACATAATAAACATGAACAGACAACCTTTATTTTTTACATCAGGTAAGAGGAAGATTGAGGAGGTCACTAACAGGAATGAAATCCTGAAATGAGGATTTAAAAAAACTGAAGAAATAAAGGTGTAATTTAAACAAGATTTCTTCTCTTTGCATGTCAATAAAGGAAACCTATGAAGTGGTGTAATTTCTATTAACCGACTTGTTAACCCATTTTTAAATTTCCAAACTTAGATCTGAAAAATAAAATTTATCCTAAAAAGACAAGGATTTGCCATCAGTGATTTTTTTTAAAAATTAAGCTACAATCTTCAAAACTCAAAAAGAGTAGTTTCCAGCTCAGTGTAGTTAAAAAAAAATTCTCAGTGTTTGCTTACAAATAAATTAAGCCTCATATACAGACCCATTAATCTAATCCCAACTCCATTTCTGATTTACAAATTTTTCCCTGGATTAGAACTCCTATAATGTAGCAAAGCAATGTTCTAAAGAACCAAAATACTCAATCAAGAACAGGACACACTATTCATAAACATGAACCAACTAATAAGGAATTTTTTAATTAGTTACAAATTAAAATTAGTAAAGAATTAATATTGATAAGGAATTAATAAAGGAAATGGAAAGACGAGACTTGGTATCAGACTAGTCCCCTCATTTAATGCTCTATTAATATCTGACAATTCATTAAAATGAGACTTAAGTCATGCCCAGGAACAGAAAAGTAAGAACTCCCCAGCAACTAAATTTCAATTACCAAAACTCAAATTTTACAGCTTGAGTTTAGTTAAAGCATGTTTTGTTGATGTTGATCTGGTATGATGATTCTCAAATGATATGGCATGTATTTTTAAATTAATGTTTGTGAACAAACTAAGAAATTTAGGTAGTTCTTATAGCAAAAGAACATGAAATCTGAAGACTGAGTATCAAGATCTGCTACCTGTCAACTATATAACCTTGAATATGTAACCAAACCACTCAGCCTCACTTTACCACCACCATTTTCACAAGATTTGAGCAAATTAAAGAAAACAACAGATGTGAATACTACTGTATAAACTCCAAATCATGGGAATCTCAATTTCCTCAACCCATTGCAAAGACTACTTTCTATAAACTAATAAATACCTTTTTAATTCACTTTTTATTATGGAAAAAAATTAAAGCTGTAAGAGTATAATAAAGTCTTGTACACTCTCCCTCAGTTTCAACAATTATCAACTCAAAGCTAACCTTGTTTTATCTATACTAGACCCTCTCTCTCTCCTTGATTATTTTGAAGCAAGTAACAGACATCATAACATTAACTTTCTAAGGGCTAAAATCCAATGGCCTCTTTTCAGTGGATGTGCAGGTATGGTATATGAAGTCCAACAGAGAAATTTAAGGCTACAAATATGAATTTGGGAGCCACCAGCAATGAAACTGAGATTGAAGCTTTGGCTTTAGATGAGGTCTAATATTCATCCTTGGGAAACAAGAAGACAGTTTCTCTTGATTTCCTTTCATTAAAAACATAAACAGAAATAGAGCACATTTCTTCCACCAAGAAAGAAACCCTATGAATTTACAAAGGCCTACAGATCTTTTATATCCTATGATTTAAAGTGTTTTTCTCCCTTAAAAAGTATCCCTATATAGTAATAGTTACTAAAGGATTTAACAAAATCCCTGAAATATAAATAGATATATTTTATGCAACATCAAATTTAAACACTGATATTGTAACCAACTGCAAATCTACTTTTCAGTATTTGTTAAAAACTTGTTGCTCCATGTATATTTTGTTATTCTTTAAAGTGTATAAATCTGTTTCATAATTTCTTTTTATAATTTATTTAAAATAAATTTTCAAAAGATATTATGATTCCCATATTGAAATAGCTATGACAGATGATAGTATATCTTAACAAGCATTTACAGCTTTGAACATACATAAGAATATTTGTGTACTAAAAATATTTTATACACTCTTTAGACACCAAGCTGTTCAATCAGAGACCATTTATTCTTACATTTTAGTTTTTACCCCAAGTGTCTAAAGTAGTTATGATTTATTTATACTCCACTTCAATCCCCCCAAATTTTTTGACTCAAGTTCCTTAAATCCTAGTTTTAGAATCCACTTTAAAAGAATTTCTAAAATTTTCTAAAATCCTTTTCATAAGCTATTCAATAAAGATTAACCTTTTTAAAAAAGTATTTGTGACCTTTGGAATGGAATGCAATTTTGTCCCTTTGATTATATTAGCCACCAAGTAAGAGATCCAAAGGGAGGAAAAGCAGCGCAATTTTTGTAAACACAATGGATTTTCAATGTTTAAATTTTGATGGGTTCATCATTGATTAAATAGAGCCTAAGTCCTATTTGATTAGAAAGAATTCCAAACTGTTTTAGGCATATCCTTATCTTTCAAATAATAGTTGTAGAAACATAAGGTGTATAATTTCATAAGTTAGAGTGATATGCATTTTAGTTCCAAGCATACCATACACTTCTTGCTTTTTTTTTTCCTAAGAAAAAATTGGATACATTTAAAAGCAATTTCAACTTTGGCTATGTGGTATAACTGCCATTTCACCTAAATTACTGAAGTTTTTAGCAAATATTTTTGATTTTCTAAAACTTTTGAAGAACTGCACCTAGCGTAAATAAAATCTAACTTAGTCTTAACACATGATTAAAGAATCATTAGATCAAAATGGGATGTTCTCCTCCTTCATGAAAAAATTCTTTTTTAGATATCAGTAAATATCAACAGGATAATTAAAAGGCATATTTGCTTTCTCAAGAACCCTCTACTAACACAGCCTAAAAGCTTCTGGTTTTCAAAAAGGACAGTCCAGACACCCAAACATTTATTTAAACAGATTCCTTAAGATAATGAAAATGTTTTCTTGTTGTCAAATAAGCAATGCATTGTTATTATATTTAGTATTCATTTTTAAATTGGTGGGTTTTAATTAAAGTATTGTTCGATATAAATATTCTTTAGTTTAAATGAGATATGTTTTCATTTTAAATATTAAAATGCATGGGGGAAGGGAGAGAAAGTGTAGAAAATACAGAATAACTTGTTGAGAACTTATTCTGTTTTTAATTGGGGAATTTTATAAAGATATCTTGTTGCCGTTCTTAAATTAATTCTGCATAAGAAGCCAAGTGATTTTTCTGTCTTGAATAGTAATGATACAGATTCTCTTTACCAATAATGTATATATTAACTATATTTGTATATCAGATACACTTTATTTCTCTAAAGAAAAACTTTGTGCCTGTCATCAGGCACTAATGACATAATTAACATTAATTAATTCTGCCAGAGTAGTGAATTTATTTTTTATTTTCCCAATTTAAAAAAATCACAATTTAGTTGTGGTAATTGCTATTTTGCACAAAATACATGAAAAAACTGGTAATTTTCTTTTGACCAAGAAATGGGACTACTCAGTTTTTTGGTCTCTGTAATTTGGCAGACAAGCATTTGCTGACATTCAGTAAATTTTTCTTCTCAATCATATATCCCCCTCACATTTAATACCCTATAGCTTTAAGGATTTTTTTCTCAAAAAAAAAAAAAATCCACGATTTAGAGAAATGTTGTCTCTATATATCCTCAGTAGCTGGTACAAAAGATTACAGAAAAGCTCAACAAATGGGTTTACTCCTCCGAATCCTTTCATAGCTTCAGCAAATTAATGCAGTGCCCTTGAGACAGTTTTGAGATTAAAAAACAATCTTTAAAAATCACAAATATGACCCATCCTTTACTCCTAAAGAACCTCACACACGTTCATCTAAGGGTAGACATTTTTGCCCCTACAGTATGGGCAGAGAATACAAGGTATGAGTAGAGAGCGTGAAGATTTCGTTGAGCACTCAAAGAAAGAAAACTGTTGACATCTTCCGCTGCTAAATTTTCTGGGGTTGCTAAAGCTCCTGAAGTTGCTTCAGTTCTAGTTGCTTCATGTCAGGAACACCAAAACCCAAACAGAACAAACTTCCTCTCTCCACAGACAGAAAGACGGTTCTCAGAGAACCTGTCTGTTAACAGGTGGCCGGGCCGGCCGGGAGGGACCTTCCGCGTTCCCGCCGCCACTGCTGCCCCGAGACTTTCGGCCAGCGCAGGCGCCCTCACCCTGCCGGGCCACCTCCAGCCGCCCCCGCCTCCCCCGGGCCCGACCACGCACTCACCCCGATCCCCCACGCTCCAACGTCCCGGTGCCCAGAGGTGGCGCGGCGGCCCATTAGGCCCTGGCGCCTTCCCGCTCCTGATTTCCACTCAGCGCCACAGGGCTTTGGCACCAGCCGGGAGGCTCTGGGAGAAGCACGTGCCTCTTCTCGAAGCCTAGTCCCTGGGGCGAGAACTCCCGCCCGGCTGCCTCCTGCCTAGTACGCAGGCGCTGAAGCTTCTAGACGCCCCTGAGACGCCCTGCCAGGTCAGGGGGTGATGTCTGACCTTCCTGCACGTAGTCTCAGCCTAAAGTGTGACGTTCTGGCAAGTCCCAGGCCAAGTGGGGCCAAATAAAAACTGCTACGAAACCGAGGCCCAGGGATTTGGGTACCTTGCTCCGGAGGCCACAGGGTTGTCCAAGCGAGTGTAAAGCCGGGTCTCCTGGTTTCGTTCCGTCTACTAGCCAAGAGGACCGCTGAGCCCCACAGAACTTGCCTCAGGGAGCTGCAGGTGGAGGCAACTCAGCACCTGGGCCTCGAGCGGCATCAGCAGCTGCTCCTCGAGCCAGAGTGGCCCCGAGGCAGCACAGGGTCTGCTGAGGGGAACGCCCAGGAGGTTTTGCAGCCCGGGTGCCCAGGCCGGTGTGGTGCAAGCTGGAAGCCTCCTCGCCCCTGCCGCCCGCCCGGCCTCCCCGGCACGTGCGGGTCCCGTACCCGAGCAGGTCGGGCTTGACCCGGCGTTCCGCGGCGGGAGGCGCCGCCTAAGGGGGAGCCTGCGCGGGCCGGCCCTGCCTTCAGGGGCCGCGTGCCGGGGGCGGCGCCGCTGGGCCGGGGGCGGCGGGGCGGCGTTTGCGCCCTCCTGTGGGCCTTTGTGGAGTCTAGGATGTTGGGTTTGTTGGCGTGGGAAGGCTGTGCCGCAGCTGGGCCTACCGAATCCGGAGGGAGGACGCGGCCGAGGAAGCTTTTCCACAGCCAGGGCTTGCAGCCATGCGACCTTGCTGGGCGCGGACCCTGGGGGAGGGGTCGTTCTCGGAACCCCGCCTCACAGCGTGTTCTCAGGTCTCACACGGAATTTAAAGAATAGGGGGCGTTGGTCACTTCGCAGGAAACTTTTCGTTGTTTCCTTAGTTCCTTCCCGCCTGTGGACAAGTTGAGCAGCTTCTCGGTCTTACACTCAGGAGGTTTCAGGCCAAACAATCCAGACAGTGGCAGGCTCTGGATTTCCTGGAAGAGCAACCTCCCCGACCCCCGTCTTCCCTCAGAGGGAGATGGAATTGCCCTTCCTGACCCCCAGCTGCAAGCCGGGCGTCTTCCTCCTCTACCAAAGTGAAACGCGTGCTTGTCCACTTTTCCAGGTTATGTGTTTTGTGTTTTAAAGAAACTTTACAATACGAACAAAGATAATCGGGCTACTTCTGGTAGGGGCTGAGGGTTTAGAGGGACTTCTCAGCACGTGGAAGGAATGACTCGGATCCCCCAGCTGCGGTGAAGCCACCCGGGACAGCTCAGCAGAAAGGAAGGTTGTCTGCTGCCAACATGCAGGACACGGATCGGTTTTTTGTCGTTTTGCTTTCTTTTCCTTTTTGGCTCAGCTCTGAGAGCATTACAGAGCTATCCTTTCCCGCCTCCAGACCCTCTTCCCCTCCCCCTTTTCTTTTTGGTGCAGGCAATTAGGGTGAAGAAATCAGTGCCAGGCTCCTGCCTCTAAAGAGAAAGGAATTGCTTCGGGAATTGAGTCCTGACACCTGTCTCTGTCTTGGATGGGGAGGAGGGATGCGGGGTCAAAACGCCTGAGGGAAGAGGCCAGGCAGGTGGATGGGTAGGGACAGGGGGAGACACTCCCTAAGAGAAAGTTACTGGGGGCTCCTCTTGCCAAATCTTCCCGCCCCATCCTTTGGCCTCCAGCTTCACGCGGGTCATTAACACGCGGGTCATTGACACCGAGTGTCCCTCTCTTTTAGCACCGCCCCCCCTCAGACTGGGACCCGGGACTGGAATCAGAAGAGCAACACTGACAAGTCGTTCATTAATTTGCATTTATTTTCGGGAAATAATGTAGATAAAGAGGAGGAGGGGGACTGCCATACATTTCAACAAGTAATTTGTGATCTTCACATCAGACAAATCAAATTTACAAATTACTTTCCCACCTACTGGACGAAGCGGCCAAAGCCAAAATTGATACACAGGCGCGCGGGCTCTCCGCAGATTTCGGAGAATGAAGGTGCACTAAAAACTCACTAGACAAAACAAGAATGTTTAAAGAGAGAAAAGCCGACAGAGGAATTGGAACTGGGGTTTTGGGCCTGGGTTTGTTTTTCCATAATCCTGCATTTTGAACCTTTTTTTGTTTTTGGGGTTTTTTTGTTTTGTTTTGTTTTTTTGGTCTCTAAACCGGAACTGTGACCCTCTGCTTAGACGGGGTGAGGGGCTCAGTCCTGCGCCCCTGTCCAGCCTAACCCCACCTCTGTACCCTGACTTGGCGGTTTCCTCCACACTCCTGGTCCTCCGCGCCCAGCTTCCTGGAATGAAGCGGTTCTCTTTAATAAATACACAGAGGGCGATGTGAAGAGGGCAGGACAGCTTTGCAACAACTGAAAAAGAAAAAGCGCCATCGTTTGAGGAAGAGAGGAAGGGGGACAAAGGGGAAATATTTTTTGCTTTTGTTTTATATATATGTGTATATATATATGTGCTGTATATATCTTAAAGTTCTGTTTCCTGGGAGCTAAGACGAGATATGTTCAGTTCAACCAACAGCAACTAAAAAGTTTAAGAGGTCCTTCGAACGGACCTGACTATGTACAGCATTCCCGCCGAGGCGGAAGCCTGAACCAGTCCAGCGCAGGGTGGGACAAGACGCGACTCTGTGCGCGGGAGGCTGGGAGCGCGATCCTCCTGCGGACCGCGCCCCAGCGCACTCCTCTGGGGATGAAAGAACGCGGGGAAGCTCTGGCCTGCAAGCGTGGAGCGGAATCGAGAGCAGCTGAAGGGGCGGCAGTCCGTGCGGGAGAAACACTTAGTGGTTGTTTTGATTTGGAGTTGTGTGGGGCTGCACTCCAATAGGCAAAAACACGTCAGTTAGTGACTCCAGTGTCCAGAAAGAATAAATAAAAGTGTTGGGCTCAAACAGCGGGTCAGAGCAAAGAGCCTCCGAAGGCTGCAAGTGCATAATAGCTGTCCTGAAAGACCAGGGTGACTTAGAAGTTTGGTGGGGTTTGGGAGAAGAGCACACAGCTCTCCTGTATAGAATGTGTGGGCCAAGCCAAAGCACCGGTCCCCCCATCCAAGGAGTAGGAGGGTTTGCACATCCCCCAAGCAAGTGGCACAAAAATGGGGGCGGCAGTGCAGGTAATGGGCATCTTTTGGGGGTGTGAAAATTCAGTTTTGGAGAAGCCGAGGCAAAGGCGGGCGGTGCAGCAGCAGCAACAGGATGGGGACCAGAGAGGGCGCAGGTAGTTGCGTTTCTTCTCTTTCACTCCTGGGCTCACAAAACCTGGAACCGCCATGAGGCTTGGTCCTTATAGTCTAGACAGTCGGGGGAGTTGAAGTTGAGTTTCCAGGCGGAGGAAGCAGTGGCTGCGCCCGGCTCCTTGTAATCCAAGCAGTCGGCAGAATTGAAGGCAAGCCCCGAGCCACCGTAGCCTTGGTGGTGGTGGTGGTGATGGTGGTGGTGGTGGCCTGAGGACTGGCTCAACGGGTGGTGCGCGTGTGGGTGGTGGTGATGGTGGCCTGCCATGGAGGAGGGTGCCATAGGACTGAGCTGGTGCGGGTGGTGATGCGAGTGCATGGGCGCTAGGTATGAACTGCAGTCCACTCCGCCAAAGTAGGAAGAGGAGGGCGTGGGGTAGCCCTGGCCGTAGCTGCCACCCTGGCCGTAGGACATGGGGTAGGAGGCTGCCGCTGTGGCGGCGCCTGCAGCTACCGAGCGCTGCATACACGAGGCGTTGCTCGGGGCGGCCAGTGGCTCGGGTACTGACACCGACGCGGGCGCGGAGCCTGGCGAGATGGAGGCAGGGCTCCAGATGGATGAGGCAGCCGGTGTACTCAGAGACGACGCGGCTGCCACCGCCGGGTTCCCGCCTAGGCCTGCAGCGGCCGCAGCCGCTGGATTGGCTGACGAGCTGGACACCGAGCTAGAGGACGAGGCGGAGCTGGACACAGCTGGCGGCGTGAATTGGCCGCTGCTTTCGGAGCCCGAGCTCTCCCGCACTGGAGACGACTTCTTCTTGGCTGGGCGGCTCTTGGTTCCGCTCCCGCTCTGCTGCTGCTGGCGGCATTTGGCCCGGCGATTCTTGAACCAGACCTGCAGTGGGCCGGACGGGGGAGAGCGGGTCAGGAGGGCGAGTGGAGCTTGCTGCTCCCCCGCCCCTTGGACCCACCTCCTTGCCCAGGATCTCGAATCCCTTCCCACTGCGGCCTCCGCCCCTCCCGGTTCCCGGCCAGGCCAGACCCTGCCCCCCACCTCCGTTCCCAGCTCCTCTACCCTCCTCCACCCTCCTGCTCAAAGCCCTCCTCAGCTGGCTCCAGAGGAGAGAGGCGCACCTCCCCACCCTTAGTGCAACTCTGCCCTCGGGCGGGCGGAACGTTTGCGTCTGTCCAGCCTGAAGTTCTGCCATCTCTAAATTGCTGCTGTTGGCTGCTTCCCCACAGCCACATGTATGTTTGGAGGCCCTGTTTTCTATGAACACAGCTCAGGCAACAAAGGAGAGATACACAGCAACGGAGTGCGGGACACCAAGTCTGGGGCCGCAGCCGTTTCACCGAGTCAGCTCCTGGAGGCCAGAACTGGGCTGGGTGAATGTTTGGGTGCAAGCAGCAGCAAGAGCCGGGGCTGAACACAGGCAGTACTCGAGTACTTGGGAAGGAAGCCTGGGTGGGATTTCGTTGGGCTTTTGGCTCTGGGTAGGGAACCAAATGAGACGGTCTGTCATAAAGTTCTAACTCCTCTTGGAGGACCCTGACACCTGGCACTGCAACCCTGGTTCTTTCTGGAGCCTTCCTGTAAAGAAGGTGAGACAAAAGGCCCTTGAGGAGAGTTCTTAGTTAGAATCGAAACAGTATTTTCGGAGCCCTTTCATCTCAAAAACAGAAATAGTAAAGCCAACAGCCGCGTTTTGAGCTTGGCGTCCTCTCCAGGCAGAGGAAGTGTCTAATCAGACTGGCACCACCGGTGGAGTGCACTTCCAGGAAGAGCACCAGGCAATTTCCCTCATTCCATTTCCAGGATCCCCGGAATGTAAGGCCAGGGTGGAAGGAGAATTCAGGCCTCTGAGGGAAATTGCCAAATCCTGGGTAAGCCGAAGAAGCAGAGGCGCTGGGCGCAGGGGCGCGCATGCAGTCCCAGCTACTCGGGAGGCTGAGGTGGGAGGATCACTCGAACCCAGGAATTCATATTCAGCCTGGGAAACATAGTGAGACCCCGTCTCTAATTTAAAAAACAAAAAAACAAAAACAAAAAAATCAGGGGCAAGTGTAGAGCTCTTAAGGCACTTTACCTTCGGGAGCCTAGCTCATTCTCTTGTAATTCCTAAAATGGACTTTCTATACCGGTACCGAACGCGCCCCAGGGCCAAGGGCCGGATCCAGGGCTCTAAGCCACTTCCTTTAACTTTGCCCCTTTTCCTGGCCCAGGCCCAGCGCTAGAGGGAGTCCGAGAGGGGCTGCCCAGTCTATAAGCTCCCCTCCGCCCCCATCAATCCACCCTTCCCATACTTTCTCCGACCGGACCCGCCGCAGCTCCCCTTACACAGACCCTGGCGCCCCGAGTGTGTGCACCTGGACTCTGGACTCTGGCAGGTTGATCTTGAGCGCCACCTCCTCGCGCATAAAGATGTCAGGGTAGCGAGTCTTGGCGAAGAGCGCCTCCAGCACGTCCAGCTGAGAGCGTGTGAAGGTGGTGCGCTCCCGCCGCTGCTTCCGCGGGGTAGCTGCGGGAACACGCGGGGGCGTCTCGAGTCAGCGGTGGCCACGCAGACCAGCCCCATATGACTCTCACAGGGCCCTGGCAGGCCCGGAGCCTGACCGTCGTTAGAGAAAGCGGAACCCGGAGCCAAAGAAACTCCCCCGGGACGGAGGAGTGGGAGACTGAGAGGCCACAGGTGGGAGAAAGTGCCTGTGTGCCACTAGGACTCCAAGACTTCAGGGCTGCCCCCCACCTGCCTTTCAGAGATTAAGAGAAGTCATACATCTCCCTTCCTCCACGTCATCCCCCCCCCCCACACACACACACACTTTCAGGCTGTGGGGGATAAGAAGTGGAGAGAGAAACACGACCTGGAAAATACTCTCCAAGGGAATGGGGGTGAAGGAGTGGGAGCTAGAAAAGAAACCCATGGTTTGGCTCAAGTCGTCCACTACAGCTGTGCAAAAATTGGTGCTGGCCATTGATCTAGAGGATAATTTAAATAGGGAGGAAAAATCCTCCTTCTTCAGTCCAGCCCACCGCATAAGGGAAGTTTGGCTCGTTATGTCAGGGCCCAGCGAGTGTTCAGATTACTCATTCAATGTTGGGAGGAAAGGAGCAGATTCACAAAAAACTAATAGCCGCCCGTGGCAAACGAAACCGTGGGTAAATGCACTCCGCGCTCGCGGTGGGACCATAACAGGATAAAGGTTGCTGGTGTGACCTGGTCTGCAAGGCACACATTGCACGTTTCCTCAGCCCTGACCACCTCTCCGATCCGCGACTCTGCCCCGTGCGCCTGCAGTGGCCCTGTATTGTAAGCAGACTAGGCAACCGGCTCCATGGGCCTGCTCGGCAACAAAGCGTGCACTCAAACCCAAGACGCTGGGGGTCCCCAACATTTGCAGGGGCTGAGGGGATGGGCGAGAGGGCCAGTGCTCACCCGGATAGCCCACGGAGGGGTGCAGGAGGTCCATGGCGGGCCCGGCCAGGCCCAGCCCGTTCATGCCGTATGGGGGTTGTTTGAGGTAAGACATCATGCTAACAGCTGGGTGGAGGCTCCCCGACGGATCCAGGGGGCCTGGGGCCAGGAGCGGCGCAGGGCTCCCACCGCGCAGTCCTTCAAGTTCTGTTGCCTCTGGGGGCCTGGCCTATGGAGACACGAGACACACGGAAACCGTCAGTCGGAGCCACCGTTGGCTTCCAGGTCTTGTCCGAGTTATGGAGCCCCAGATGGGGTGGGGGCACATGCTAAAGAACCGCGCAGGACGGTCAACTTGGCTCCACAAGGCCTTAGACCAGAGACCACAGTTTCTTCGAAAAGTAAACTTTTCTGGATCGTCTGCCTCTCTGGGGGCTTGGAATGGGCTAAAGACACTCGTAGGGTGTCTTTAGGAATGAGGAGAAGTTAAAAGAGGGGCCTGGCAGGGAAGGTCGGAGCCAGAACCGCTGAGTGTGCAAGATTCCAAAGTCTAGGCAAAAATTTGAGCCCGGCGGAAGCCAGCTTCATGTTGCCCAAGCAAACGTTCACTTGGCGCCCAGACGGCGTTCAGAACATGAGGGATTGTTTCAACTGTTTTTGAAAGAGGTAACAAAAGGTAGAGACTACAGAGGTCCAAGGTGAGGCAATGTGGAGGGCTAGCTTCACCCTGGCCTCTCAGGTACGCATTGCTTACTTAAGGAGACTGCGTTCCTTCCAAGGTCTCCACGGCTGTGCCCTGCCCCAGAGCCCACAATCACCATTCCAGCTGATCTCTCTGCGCCCAGCCACTGAAAGATCGCTTACCCGGAATCCCCCCAAACCTCAACTGCAGTGCCGCAGAGGCGGCCAAAGGACGCCTAAGAGGCCACTGTAGAGGTGGTGGTTCCAGGTCTCAGCCTGAAGTCAGAGGCGCCTCAGCTGCGGCCAGGGCCCTTCATGGCCCGAGCAGTCCCGGCCTTCTTTCTGCCAAGTATGGACTGTGGACAAGCGGGTCCCGGCAGGGGGTGAAGGGTGACCGGCCTAGCTCCCCAAGGAGTCTCCGGGATTTGGAAAGCCTGAGTGCAGCGAGTCGCGTGCGCTCCCTGCACTAGCTAAACCCCAGCTAAACTAGCTAAACCTACTAGCTAAGCCCCAAGCAAGTCCCGGTCGAGAATAGAGAACTAGGCCTCAGCAGCACAGCCCACGCAGACCCGCGCTGGAAGGTCGAAGCCTCGCTTCTGCAGATGCCCGAACCCGAGTTGCTACTATTAGGAGTCAGGAAGGGGCGCTGGGAGTGGGACTGGGGCCCCAGAGGGCCTTTCACAACACCCCGCTTCAGCGGGTTCTTTGTACCACACGCCAGGAACTCGGGCTAGGGAATTCAGGGAGAGAAGTTAGAGCTATATACGCTCCCCTATCCCCGGCTCCCGCTCCAGTCCTCTGGGACCCAAAGCCTGGCCTGGGAGAGCCCAGCTTGCGGTGAAGGGGATGAGAAAGGAAATAGCTAGGGCTCTCGGGCCGAAAGAAAATGGAACTCAAGCTGCGACGGTTCTGCTAGGCTGCAACGCGAGTTTTCAAAGACTTTCTCCAAACTTAGCACTTCAGCTCGATTACTTCGGAGGAGGCGGGGGAGGGGGCACCCGGCCGGAGCAGCGCTCGGGGGTCCTCCCCGCTTCAAGAGGGGAGTCAGGCCTCTCCCCCAGCCCCGCCCACCTGCCGAGGACCCGGGAAGAGGGGATCCATTTGAGCAGCGGGAGGCAAGAGTGACCAATGCGCTCCTGAAGTCCTGAGCGGGCCCCGCGGCTTTCTCCTTACCTGCCCTCAGCTGCCAGAGCCGCTCACCATCTACCTTGAGCCCTCACAGAGCCCCGCCGAGCAGCCAACCTGCAAAACAGAGCGGCACAAGAATTACCCGGGCGGCTGGTCTAGGACCCCCGGGTTTCTTTCTTTTTCCAACTTCCTCCCTCCCATCTCTATCTTTTTTCCAGTGGCTTTGTGAGTGTCCCTCTAGGTTTCACTTTTATTGCACAGACACTTTGTTTGCAAAGCCCCACACTCTCTCAGGACATTGTCTTGCCCGGGATCGCGCCAAAGGGCCGCAACGGGGGGAATTCGAGGGGACAGAGTTGGGAGGTGGCTCGCCGTTGCCGCAGCCCTCCGGGTGTAACGTGGAGGCGGTGGGGACTGGGAAGTCCTGCAGAGTCACTTTGCAAACTAAATAAATCAAGCGATTTACCTTGTCGGAGTGGCTTGTCTTGCTCGGTTGTTTAGGTGATTGGAAATGTAGCCTGATGAAGATTGATCACCTTTCTACTGCCCTCCCTGGGTATGTGAACGCAAGGCGAGTGCGTAACCGGGCTAGGCCGCCAATCGGGGGCCCCGCGCGGGCTGAGTGACAGGGAGCCGGGCAATGGCAGCGCGAGCTGGGGGTTACCTCCGCGCGCCCCCGCCCTCCCCCGCCCCTCCACCCCGCCCTCACCGCCTGCCTGCCCCGCCCCGGTCGCGCGCTAACTCTGGGGCTCGGCTGGCAAATGCGGCGCAGAACTGGGCAAGGGAGGCGAACAGAGCGCCCTAGTCCCGGCTGCGGAGGGGGCCGCGGGTCCTTAAGCCTGACCAGGGGCCCCCCGCCCTTCTCTCGCGCTCTCGGCGCTCCCAAGGGAGTGGCAGAGAGGAGGCGAGGTGCTGGAGAACCGGTTCCTTCGCTCTCCCGCGCGCCACCGGGCTCAGCTGCCCGGGTGTGAGCGTGAGGACTCGGGGCGGTCCGCTGGAGGAGACCGGGCCCCTGCTCCTCATGCGGCTCCGCGGGCCCCAGCGTTTCCTTCCTCTGCGCTGCCACCTGAGACCGACGCCGCGGGCGGCTCGTGCCGGCGCAGGCTACTTTATCAAGCGGGGGCAGCTCCGGGCGCGCGGATCTCTCTTCGGCGCCTCCAGACTTCTGCGCCTGAGAAGAGCGCCCGCTGGGGAGGCGCCGCCACTTACCTGTTCTTCGGTGTCTCCTGGGGTTCCCGGTCCCCACCAAAGGTGTTTGCAAGTCTTAAACGATTCTTCTAAAACGCTGGAGTCCAGCATCCCTTTCCCCTCACACGTACACCCTACTTCTCAATTCAAACATTTTGATAGGAAACTTTCTCTCTCTCTCTCTCTGTCTCTCTTTCTTCTCCCTCTTTCCCAGTCTCCATCTACCAGGGACAGTCTGGTGGAAAATGTGGCCACAGACCCCTGCTTTCAATTTCTCCACATGCTGCGGAGGGAGCCTTAGGGCGATTTCCCCGGATTGTTCGTACTGACGCAGCCTTTCCCAGCAGAACAAACTTCCCAAACAATTATACCTGGGACTTTTGAAAGCGCAAAAAAAGTATTTTCGTCCCAACGCTGAGCAAGGGAATTCTTTTAAATGGCACCTCCTAAAAATTAGGCACTTTACTCCCTTTCGAGGAATCCCTACCCCTTCTATCTAATCTCCCCCCACCCTCATCCCAACAGGCGGAGTAAAAAGTTTGGACAAAAGTAAGTGTGAGTGCGAGTCAAGGAGCCGCCAGGCGCATCTCGGCGGGGAGCGCCCGCTCTGCCCCGGCTGCGGGGTCCGGCGCCGAGAGAGGACCGGGCGAGGGGCGAGTAGGAGGAGGAGAAGGAAGGGGGAGCCCGCTGAGTGAAAAGGGGCCGCGGCCGCCGCTCATCAAAGTGCTTCCCCCTCCCCCAAGCGACACTTTCCTTTGGAGTCCGAATAAAATACGGTAACAGAATATGATGGAGGGCACACTGTTTCCTTAACTGCTTCTCAAAGGACCCGGGAGATCTTCTTAGGACCTTTAATAAGGCTTTGGTCGGTTCTTTTGTTGATCTCTCAAAATCAACTCCTTCTAATTGAAGTTGGAGCTGAAAGCGAGCTAATGTTCAAAGAAAGTGGCCGCCAGACCAACGAAATTACATTTTTTTTGGACGATGAGGGAACATCTAATCAAAGGGGCAGGGAAGGAGGGGTGGGAATGGGGGAGTACGAAGGAGAAAAGGAGGTTTTACAAGATCCTTCTCTGGTTCACAAAAGTCAGAGACACGGGCGCTTCTCTCCAGAACAAAGACACCGCGGCCCATTCACAAAAGGGAGAGAAAAAGAGAAAGCAGAATAAAAGAACGAGAGAAAAGCGGGGGAGGAATGAAAGAGAAGAAGGGAGGGAGAGAGAAAGTGAGAGAAGCTTTAAGGGAAAAGAAACAGCGCAGAGCGCAGCACTAACCCAGGCGGGACACACCTTGTGCTAGGGCAGAGCAAATAGCCCGCGAGGCCCGCGATTAGCCGCCCGCGGCTCGGAGCCACAGTGACGGTACTGAGGTTTAAAGAAAGAAACGAAATATACGCCCACCTCGGGTTCTGGGAAAAGGCGCCGGCTGGAGCGCACTAGTTTGTGGGGGAACAGTATGTGGACGTTCTAGGGTGCGCGTCCAGGGCGTCGGCGTCCATAACCCCGCGCTGCTAGAGTCCTGGCCAGCGCCCTGTGTGCCTGGGTTGGCCCTCCGGTGCCCGGGCGCGTGCCCTTGCCCCATCCCTGAACCTCACGCATTCCTGCTTCCTCCAGGCCCTGTTTCGCTTGCAGCCGCAGCACCCGTCCTGGGTCCGGCGCAGCGAGGTGGGACGGCCGTGCGCATTGGAATGTGCCCGCGCGGTCCCCAGGGCCCGCCGCACGGGAGTTCGGCGCTCTCGGTTCCAGATGCTGCCACCAGTATCGGGGAAGTCGGGAGGTATCAAGTAGCACGGATTTTTTTTTTTCCTAATGACAGTATTTATCTAATCCCAAATTGCAAGCGAATTTTGTTAATGCTCAGCCCATAAAACCCCGGGATTAAGAGAAGAAAAAGAGAGGAGAGGGGGAGAGGGAGGAGAGTAGAGAGGGAGAGACACTGGGATGAAAGTTTCTTGAAAGCGGCGCAGAGGATTGAGGCGGCCGTCGCTAGGCAAATGTCCAGGTGGGAGACGCAGGGCCAGATGCCGCGACCGTTCCAGCCTCCGCCGCAGCGCTAGGAGGGAAAGTGGGGACAGCGACGGAGGAGGTGAAGCCTTCCCAGCTTAAGGCCCCCGAGCCGGGGAGGGAGCGAGGGAAATGGGCCCCGAGACCCGGATCCAGCATCCAGGTGACCTCAAGGCCGGGCCAGACTCTGGAGGACACTTGGAACAGGGGGAGGGGTTTGGCTCCGGGGATTAGGGATCCTGGCCAGGGCCGGAAGTTCTGCACTGGCCCGCAGACTTTGCCCAAGCTAGCTTGCCGCCAACGCTCTTGCTCCTTCGCGACCCCCAGGCCCATAGCCTCTTTTTCGGCAGCGCGGCTTTCGGGTGCCGGGTCCCCAGGCGTGCTGTGTTCGCGCCCGCTCTTGGGAGCTAGCCCCTGGGCACCACCCAGCGAAGTCGGGACGCAGCACTCTAACCTCAGGCCTGACCCCGCCAGTCCCCCCGGGTCCACGTTCCACTGCCGCTGAGGGGCGTTCGGGCGCCACCCAGCAGCCCAAATTGAAACCCTGCAAGACCCGAGACTGAATTTAGAGGGGCAGGTAGAGGGGCCGGCCGGCGGTCCCTGAACACCCTGGTGAATCTGGGGCAAGGGAAGGTTTGCCACTTGGCAGAAGGGGAGCGGCTTGGAGGGGGGAGGAGAGCAGCCTCTCGGCGAAGCCCTTCGGAAGGGAAGGTTCCTCGAATCCAGCATAAATGTAGTAGGTGCTGCTGGCCGCCCAAGCCCCCGGCTGCTTGGGGCAGGCGATTTCCCTCTGCCGGTTTCCCGGGGGTTAGAACAGGATTCTGAGAGCTCTCCCCAGAGAACAGCAGCTCTCTCTGCTCTCCTGCTCGAATAAAGAGGGCAAATACCCGATTTCAATGAGTTTCAGCAACTTTTCAATAACTTAAGGAAAAAAAAACAAAACCCCTTGTCATGAAGGAATTCTACCATAGCAAGTGTTTATCATTTTGAAAGAGTGGCAGCTGGAGGTGGCTTGCATGCTTTCTGAACGAAATCGGTGTGGTGTGTGTGTGTATGTGTGTGTACACGCGCGCATATGTATGTATGATCTAGACTAAAGTATAAATGCTAGTTGACTGTTTCCTCTAAATTTCCGGACTTGTTGAACAAGCTTTCTTTGTTTGGACACCCCTGTAGAGGAGTGACGGAAACTACCATAGTATCACCAGTTTTTCTGTAGCCTAGAACTTCTTGTTAAAAACCCTCTTTCCCTCATCTCATACTCACATACCTGCACACGCTCCCCTCTCCCCCAACAATAACCCCCTTCTTTCACTTCAGTACCTATACACTTGCTGGTTATCAGAATACACAGTTCTCCCTCATATGACTGCAAAACTATAACAATTAAAAGTAATGACATGGAAAATTCATCAAGATATTAGAATTTTTCCAGTGGTGTAGAATCACAAATTTCCTCAAATCTTTAACAGAGATGACCCTTTACAATAAAGATGATAATTACACTAAGAATATGACTAATTACTTTTCAATTCGCATTTGTGTGTCAGCAGGGCCCCTCTGGGATGGTGTAAACGTATTCAGCTCCAAATACAGCCCTGTATTCTGCCCTGCGTTCCACAGGACCATTTTCTACGTGAAAAGTCTATGGATACACAAACTTCCACTCAAACCAATGTCCAGTTTTATTGCAAGAAAGTAGCAGCAGTGTCTAAGGTAAGAAAGTTTCTGCTTTTATTGAAAATTTATGACTCAGTATTGTAATAAATAAACAACCATTTTCACAAAAAAAATGACAGTGCTATGCTAGAGAAGAAAATATTAAATGGGGGGATTTACTTGTAGTGGCAAGACAGACTATTATCAATACATAATAAATATTAACAGCATTCTTGAGCCAATGTTGAGACGCAACAAAATGTAGGAACCAAGCAAGATGTAATAAATAATTATCCAGAGAAAAAGATGGTGCATTCTCAGATAAGGACTGCCTTTATAAACTGATGCATGTCAGTTAGTCCCATCCTCACAGCTCACCTTCAAACCACAGGGCTTGTCTCTGGCTATGTTAAAGGGCCATCCTCTGAGGAAAGCAGAGGGAGAAGAGGAACTCTATTATCCTTACAGTGAAACGTAAACAACTGCAGAAAACTCCACTGGTAAATAGAACACAGTTTAATAAGCAGACTGAATATGATCTAACTATAAAATTTAGGTAACAGAGTAAATGTTACATATGGCAGGACCGGAAAAAAAAATCATGACATTTTTCTTATCCCCTTGTTACCCCCCTCCCACTGTCATTATGCTATTACCAACAACAAAAATGTTTTAAATTTTCCTTCCATCAAAAAAAATGAGGGAAAATAATGACAAGCTTTTTTTTTTTTTTTTGAACAGTTTCTTGAACACCTCCAATACCAATCATTCACAAGGTGTTTGTGCAAATCTATTTCACATGATTTCAAAGAAATGATTAACTCACAAAAAAATCCTTAAAGCTATTCTGGAGTTCTTATATTATCTGGAAATGAGGGAGGAAAAGGGTGGTGGTGGTAAAGAAGTACAATCCAGTCAAACAAAATGTTAAAAGTTTTAAATCGACGAGTCTGACTTTTTCTGGTCTGGGGAACCAAGACTCTAAAATGTTGGGAGAGATTCTGGTCTGACGGCTACTGAAGAACACATTTCTCCTCTTTCTTGGCCATCTTGCCTTTGTTTTGCTCCAGAGTTCGCTCCAAATGCTCATCTTCTTCTTCGGCCCTGGATGTCAGACAAACAGGAAACAAAATTATTTTTCTTCGTGGAGGGTAGAGCAGCACTCCCCCCTTGCCCGGTATTTTGGATCCCCAGCGGGAGTGGGGAGCACCGGGCCAGTGGGAAGCTGCCCCGGCCCTGCAGCGACCTCTGGATTGAACTTTCCGCACACTTCTCGGCACCTCGGCAGGTGGCCCAGCCTCGACCCCGATCCCACGGCCCACTCACTGCTTCTCCTGAGCGTCCAAGTCCCTGACGAGCGCATCGCGCTTGTTCACCAGGGCCACCAGCTCATCTAGCAGGAGCTGTTCGCGTCGCTTCTGGGCCTCGGTCTTCTGCCAGTCTGCAGGGGACGGGAGGCTAGTTACCCACCGGCAGGGCCTCCGCACACCCGGCCCCCGCCCTCCCCTTCCCGCCTTTTCCTTAGATTTCTCGGCAAACCACGTTAAAGAGCCACTAAGTGTTTTCTGGGGAGGGGTTGGCTATCGCGGTGAGGGTTTCACTGCTAAAACCCTGCTTTCCAAATGTTAATATTTCCCGCAGATGGAGATAGCTACGGCAGGGTGGGAACCTGCTTAAAACCAGGTGTGAGCCCTTGGCTAGCCTGAGGTGCGCACCTGAATCCAGCCAAAGAGGGGGAGGGGAGCTGGAGGCCCAGAAGAGGTTGGCCCTGGGGTTGGTGGTGGGGGAAGTGGGTAAAAGAGGAGGCGGGAAACAACGATGGGCGATAAAATCATTCCGAAAAGGCTAGAGAATCTGCCTGTGAACCTAGCCTCTTCCCCCACCCCCACTCTCACCCCAAACAGCCCATTCTTCGCTAATTTCCTCCTCGCTCTATTTTAGCAGTTGGATGTATCTCACACTGGGCGCCATATGCTTCACAATAACTTTAAAAGTAGTGAATCGGCTAATTAGCATTTTTCTTTGAAGTAAAAAATAAATTTGCTCTGCAATATTACACTGCAGCTCTCGATCGCATCACAGCCAGTTTTCTTTTGGAGATGTTTGCTGGGTGGTTTCAAATCAAAGCACTTTTGCAAAGGAAAAATTACATATTTCTTTTTGAAATCCCATGTTAAAGGTTGGAAAATCCGATGGGCAGTGCTCTTTCCATGGGTAGGGGCGGGTTTTTTTTTAAGGTTTTGGGTCCCAATAATATATTTCCTAATTTTTGCTGGTCTGATAATTTCCCTAAGATGAGCAGCAGTTTCATTTAATAAAAACAGGACCAAATCGAACATTTAAAACACTTTTGAAACCAAAGCCAACTGCTCTCTGGCCAGACTGTAAGGGCTTGTAGCTGTCAATCAACCCCCAGTCTACCCCGCCTCCCTCATTAGGAAGGTAAACAATGAAAAGAAGAAGTAGATGATGAGGCAGATAGCAGAACAAATGAGGACCTATAGGGAAACAGGACACCAGCTTAAAAAAAAAAAAAACCATGGCCGCTGACTCCTGCAGCCCCCTCCCCCCAACGAATGCACTTTCCAAAAAACAGAGGAGTGCAATCCTTTCGGGTTTCTCTCTTCTCTCTCCATTGCCCTGGGCAATCATGTTAAAACTCACATGGCTGGTGCTTATTCAGATAAACCTAACAATGCACACCGCTGGTTACCATGTGAATCTTCACAAACCACACAAGAATGTGCTGGTTCAAATCCCCCCGACCCCCTCCAAAGCAAAATTTATTCAAGACAGCAAACTGCTCAGCAGCTTTATGAAAGCAAATGGTGCTAGAGGGAATTCTATCTTGTATTTACAAATTAAAAATTAGATGCATCATCATGCAATAAAGGTTAGAATAGCAGCAAAAAGCTAGAATGGTCTATTCAATTTTATCACTATTCTTTTCATTATAAGCTCAAACACATACATACATATATATGAGAAACATGGTATATGTTAATTATCCACATTCAATACAAAACATCACACAAATAAATTCATTAAATAAGTGATCACTATTATAGTCTTATAAAAAAGTGAAATATTCTATAGCATAGAGAAGAATAAAGAAACTATTATGGAAAGCTTTTTTCTAAATATGAGAATTTTAAAAATAATAAACAACAAAATTGAAAAGAAGCCATATCTATCACAATTTTAGCCTTTGGATTTAAATGCAACTGAGGAACAGGAATGTTAGAAAATTTTCTAATCTGGTTCTTGTTCTTGAATCAGTCTTATTCTACACAGCAGGTAAATTAATAGACTCTCCAGGCTGGAAAGATCTTAAAGGTCATCCATCTAGTCTAGTTTCAGGTAACTGTAGTTCTAGAAATATTAATTCCAGAAAAAAAACCTGCTAAATTTGTAAAAGGCCTGGAACTAAATTTTGTAATTATTAAGATTACTAGGTTTGATGAATATTATATCTATTTCCAACCTCAAGAAATCATTCTGATTATACACTTTGATTTATAATTCTTTACTTCTAAAACATTTTGATAAGAGCTTTACAACTGGAAAATTTTCTCTGCCATACACAAAAAAATAGAATTAAATTAAAAATTAAAAAATTGTTTTAAACAAAAAAAAATTTTAACACATTATTTTCTTAATTATTCCCTCTCTGAACTTGATCAGTAATTTTTAAGGCTTTAATTAGTAATTAAAAACATCAGGATTTCTTTTAATATTGAAAAAGTTAGGACTTTTAACTATAAGGATAAAAGAAGAATTTAAAAAAAAAATTTAACAGCTGAAGTATTGAATAATTTTTAAAATCTAAACTTTTTCCTAGGTCAATAATGGCATTTCCCATAATTATAATAAAAGTATTTTAAAATTAAGAATAGTTAAATAATTTTTATCATTTCTAAGTCAAATTCAACTGACATAAGAGTTTTAAATATCCCAGCATAAATTTATAGGGTTTTTTATATTAAATCTGTCATTAGAATACTACCTTGATATCTATCTACAAAATATTAGTCAACTGTAGAGGAAATAGCTATGTGCAGTAAATAGATTTTACATTAACAAAACTATACTTTTACTTTGCATTTACTTTCTCATAATGGGAATAAATTATATATGTACACAAACGCAAACATACATATACATATGTTTATACATACATATATATTTGAATGCTCATTTGAGAAATTACATAAACTATTTTGATCATTTTTTAAAAAATTTAATATTACATTTAAAATTGGTCAAGATTCACATTTGTATGTTCAAGCTTAAATTTTTTAAAATCCCATTTTAAATAGCTTCACCTAGACATGTTATGTTTAAAAAGCCTGCATATAAGTTTATCTGTTACCTGTTATGCATTTTAAGAAAGGATTACTCACCTATAACACCAGTCACAGCTAGCTAGCTGCACTGACTTTGGCTTGGATAGACTACAATGTGGGTTCTGATTAATTTAAAGATTCCAGTGTACTTTTGCTACAAAAGCCATATCCTCTCACAACAAATAGGATTAAGTTTTGATGCTGCATTTGAGCCAAAGTGTTGAAATAAAGAGATTCTGTTTATGTCCATCTG
Organism: Eulemur rufifrons; assembly: GCF_041146395.1. NCBI lineage: Eukaryota > Metazoa > Chordata > Mammalia > Primates > Lemuridae > Eulemur > Eulemur rufifrons. The sequence continues at coordinate 66,519,728 of NC_091001.1, forward strand.
CACTGAACTGTTTTGTTAATTTAAAAAACTCTTTTTTATATATAGGGCCAATTATTCATTCCCCGATTCAGTTTATTTGCTGAAGTTGATAATTACCTTGAAAAAAGGCAAGAGAAATACCTATAAACACTTTAATAGAAAGGACCTAAAGTTCTTGTAGTAAACCTTCAACCTTGCCACTATAAATAAGCCTGGCACTTTGATGAAAATTAACACTAGTTTTGTAAAGAGCACATTGGGGGATTGCAGTCAAGTCTTATCTTTAGTTCCAGTCAACTAGCAATCCTGAAAGAGTTTGCATCATCATCAGAACAGGCCATTTGATAGGATTCTACCGCTGTACCTAATCAATCTATGGAAGACTGTGGCTGTGCTGTGTAACAAAGCTAAAATAGATTTACAAATGGGGTTTTAGGGGATAAGCTCCTCCACGGGATTACATATTGATTTTAAATATAAAAAGCTTATCATATAAACCATAACTACAAAAATAGTGAACCTATGCATAAATCCCTTTAGAAGAGCACCCACTTCAAACTCTAAGCCAAGAATAAATCAAGATGTACAAAATCCTAGAGAAGATCCATTTCTTGTGCAGAAAATGAACATACCACTTTCTAAAAGCCCACCCCAATGTGTGCAGAAATGAATTTATCTTTCCTGAGGGGGCATTAAATAATCTGGAACAAAGGAAAAAAAAAAACTATAGGAAAAGTATCTAAAAGATGTTTGTTAGCTTGAGGGATCCTACAACTTAGCTCAGTAGAGTGAAACTCCTGCTATGAAAAACACCTCAGGACAAAAGGGTAAAAAAACAGGCCAGAGTGATTATGTGTTCTCAGAAGAAAAGACATATTGAATATTATTTTTTTGCTCTCAAACCAAGCTGTTAATGTTTCTTTCAGTGTGCTATGGCTATTATTATTCTGTGCTTTTCTCCCAGTAAATGGTTTCAGCAAATTTATTTCAAAAGATTTTAGTTTATTTATTACTAAAACTATCTTAAGGTTACTAAGTAGAAGAGATGGGGGAAAAAAGAGGAATGAACTTTAAAACAAAGGAAAGCAAAACAAAAACAACTAATGTTGCCTATTCATATGGTTTTCCATGGTGTTTTAACATGCAAAAAGTCTACGGAACTGCATGTGTGTCCATTTTAAGGGTTAGCTCAGAGGACACTGTCTTCACAGAGCTGATCTTCACAATGATCAGAACCTCTCTAGGACAGCTCAGCCCAGGCAAGTGGGACAGGCCTCTCTCTAAGAAAGTATCTTTATTTGTAATCAACAGGCTGTTCCTTTCTTCAAGTCTCCTTTTTCCCTCAACCAGCAAGGAAAACTGGTGGAGAGAGGCAAGGCACAGTGAGATATGGGACAATGTCATTAAAAAACAAAACAGAATGGTAACTCAAAAAACTAACAATTGTATTAAAAGTATTTTAAAAAGCAAAATACTATTTTTTCTCTCTTCTTCAAAAATATGACTTTCTACTGCTTTTCTCTTATGTCTAAGAAAAGTCAGACATAAAATGTTAGATTGTTTAAGATTGTAAATCTCGTATACAGGGATAGGATTGCCAATGAAGCTGGGATTATTTATATGTGTCATGGCTCTCTTTTTAAGATGGATATTTGGTAATAATACTGGTTTGGGGGATAGAACCAATTATCTATCTTGAAAGTCAACTGCATTGTATCAAGCTATATTTCAGGGACAATTTATCTTTCTGTACATGAAAGGGTAGTTTAAAAAAGGTTAAGAATACTCTGTGTTGAGTGTAATATAAAATAAATCTATAAAGAATAAACTGTATAATGGGTTATATATTATACATTTTATATATTACACACACACACATATATATATACACTATATAAATTGTATTTGCTATGCCTGCCTTTCAACTGACTAGCTTTCCAGTCTCTTTTAATAACTATTATACCATGACTACAAAAATTATATTGAGAGGAAAAATATCATTTAGTATACTTACGTACTTTATTTCAATGGCAAATTTCATAGAATTTTAAATAATTTTGACAAATTTTACTGTCATTATCAATGGTATAATTTGATACATTTGAATAGCCAGTTGAAGGAAGTTGGAAAACTGAAACCTTTTAAAATAAAGCAAATCAGATTTCTAAATGATGATATACAAATGTTGCCAGTGATATTTATTAAATGAGATTATGGATATAAAAGTAATTAAAAATAAAACTTCTATAAAAATATGTGATAGTATTTAGATAGGCAGCATGCATTTTAATAGCTATTAAAATAGTTTAAGAATATAAGGTTTCACTTGGCTTTCCCTTACAAACTTAAATTTCTAGTTTCTAAACTAATTAGAATTGACTTATTATGGATCAGGTACCTTATCAGGTGAAGAATGAAATTACCACGGACAGTCAATGGGTTAAGAGGTCAATATAGAATAGGAAAATCAATTTGCATTGATTAGACAAAAGGTCCATTTTACTGAGCCCAAAGGATTAGCTTTTAAGCAGACATCTTTGAACTATAAGACATTTTCAACTGAGAGGTATAAGGAGAACAACATTATAAAAAACCTAAAAAATTTTTTAATTAATCATTTATAGTAAATGCCATAGTTAAGCTAGCTGATGTTTGCTGATATTATGAACCATGTGTAGGATTACTATATAATTCATTTAAAAGCTTTATGAAAAGTGTGAAAGTGTTTTATTTATCTCTTATGCCAGTCTTTGCCTGAACATTTACTTAATAGAAGTTGGGATCTTAAGAACAACAGTAAACTGGACAATGACATATTTCAATGTTGACATCAATTAAATATTAAGGTAAAATTTAGAGTCTGTGAACAATCAAAATGATAAATCTTTTCCAAACATTCCCTGTGGAAACAACTTTAAATTGTACATAAGTAAAATGTAATTAAATCAACTAACTCCTTATATTTTCTATTTTATGGATGTTTAAGCTTAATGGATCAAAAGTTAAGATATTTTTCTACTATTGTTAATAGCAAACATTATGATTATCTATCTGAATTAGAGTCCTTGGGTTTATAATGGATACTGCTTTCTGCCTCTAAGGCATTTATTTGCAATTCCTGCAGGTCCCTAGTAGACCAGACCTAGTAAGACCAGATGTGTATCACACTCTTTAAATATTTTTGACAACTGACATCTCCCATACCTCACCACACCACAACATTTCTTACCTTCAATGGCTAGCATTGCCCGCAATTCCCGGTTTAGCAGCTCATACCTTCGTTCTAAATCATGTTCTTTTTCCCTAGGCAAGTTGCAAAAGTTCATCAATATGCTAATTACTAAATCATTAAACACTTAAAAGAACCTTTAGGTTACATTGATTTTAGGACTCATAACTGACTTTTCTCTTTAACTTTAAGCCACTCTAAACAAATGATACACAAACCCAAAACCTTCCTCAGTCAACTATTTACTAGTCCTATTATTTTCCTCTTTCAATTTTGAATAGGCACAGAGGTATATTTTAATCTGAGGATAAGTGGTTTCATCCTTTAATGCTTCTTGTGTTAAGTACCAGATATAAGGCTACTTTCTAACATATTTTTTTTCACAGTTCATAATGAAGATTCTTTTGTCCAAAACTCCATGTGAAAAGAACACAAGAAACATGAAAGTACTACCAGTGCAAATATAATATAGAGACAAAGATTCAGGATTAGTTTAAGTTTTGTGCTTCATCGTAATTCTTTTTTCAACTTCAGGTATAGCAGAAATTATAAAATTAGAGTTTTTCACTAAAATAAAACATGTAAGCCTGCTCCTTCCCACACTAGGTGGCATACTATAAGAACACTACTAGTGAGCAGAAAGGAACAATCATTAAGTCCTATAGTGAGCTAAATGCTAAAGACTAAGAATGCTTACATTTAATTTAGTCTCCATTTTACTGTAATTCTTACAATCATTAAAAGGTCACTTCTGTTTTAGTAATTAATATCTTATCCCAAAATTTAGAGTAACAATCACCTGTAGACTATAAATGTACTTTTGTCCTTATTCAGGCTTATTTTTTACCTTAGAATTTGTTATTAAATAAACTTCAATTTTCTTTCTTTTCCCCTCTAACCCTCAATATAAACCAAATCTCCTTTTTCACACAAGTGATTTATTTCTTAAACATGAAAACTGTTTTATTCCTTGGCCTTCTGTATAATAAACACCTTTTTTCAGTGTCTATCATTCCATTTAAAAATTCTCATTATTCAAATAAAAACTGTTATATATTATTTTTAATTTTTTAAAAAACTTACTGTAATCTCTAAGGAAAGAAAAAAAATTAGTCCTAATAAATACGAAACTCCAAAGAAGGCAATAACAAAAAGCCTAAGATTTACCAATGTTGTAGGAAAAACAAGCATAATCATGAGTACTTACAGAAGAGAGAGCTGGTTCATTCTCCTTATTAAGGCATTTTTCTTATTAACTAACATAAACCATTCCTGCATCATAGCTTCTTCTTCTTCTGTGTTCCTTCCTACAATCCAGGAAGAATTACCTCTTATTATATGACATTATACAGCCAAATAATAGTTTAGCATAAGATTTTTTTTAACATGGAAAAATATTTTAGCCACTTCAGTACTACATATTAAACTACTTACAATAATATAAGATTAAAGTCCAAGGCCTGAAAAAACGAAATCAATATTTAAAAACTCATAAGCCAATCTTCTAAAGCCGATATTATTCGGCATGTGTATTTTTAGTCCCCTGAACATACCTATAGATCATATTAACACTAAGTACAGTAAACAAAATGTTCCACCTTTTAAATCCTCCCCAGAGGCTGACTTGCTATTATGTTTCAGTGAGGAACTCATGGAGCTGACAGACACATAGTCATGATAAAGAGAGAGAGAAAAAAAAAAGAACCCTGTAACATTAAAAAATCATTATGAGAATCATAAGACTAACAGGAAGATCAGAGAAGTCCACAGACTATGTGAAAGCTTCCACTGTAACCACTTGCTTTTTTTCTTATTTACCTCCCCAAAGGTAAACTAAAGATATACACACAATTACCATTCTGGAATGCATCATCCTTAGTAGGGTAAACCACTTATAAATTATTAAATACACTGTAAATGACCAGGCTACAAAAAAGTACCTACAGTTACCTGTGAAAAAGAAAATTACAATGAACATAATAATGTTCAGGAAACATTTGAGCACAGAGATAATCTAACATTTTAGATTACAAAGTCACTGACTACATACAGGAGATATTTAAAATTCACTATCCCTAATACCCATTCTATCATCTGTACCACCCTCATACCCCCCAACAAAGGCCAGTATATTAAGGATTATAATAAGTCACAGTACATATTTGGCATTATTCATGTAGAAGTAGGCCACAATTATACTCAAGAAAAATATTAATTTTCCCCACATTTTTCCTCCCTCTTCCTTCAAATTATGCCTAGTCAAATTTACAACTTTTGACTGTTTTCCTGAATTTCTCCCATGATTGGTTTATTGCTTTGCTAAGCTACTATTTAATACTGTCCAACTTCTGTACAGCACTCATAGGGTTAATTTAAATAACTAATAAAAAATTAAATATCCCAGGTAAGATTATTAATCCCTAAGTTTTATTTTCTTTTTAAGTGAGATATTTTCTTTTAACTTTTAAACACACTACAAGTCCACTTAAAAAATTCAAACAATACAAAGGTATAATTGAGTAAAAAGTCAAGTCTAGTCCTCTTTCACCATCTGCACACTCCCCATTTCCCCCTCTCCAGAAGTACTATTACAGTTTAGCCTGTCTCCTTCCAGACTGCATAGATAGCTATGTCTATCACACATGTATATATTTTATCTATAGACAACTATAGGTTTCTTTCCTTTACGATAAATGAGATCATATTAAGTACTGGCCTATGATTTGTTTTGTTATGCTGTCCAAATACCTACCTCATTCTTTTTAATATTTGCATAAATTATGGACATACCATATTTTATTTAAATATTTCCACTTTAATATAAATTTAAATACATTTTTAGGATGAAAATAGAATGTAAAAAGCTGATCTGTGTGTAAAAGATTAAACATGTATTTTTGGAGCATCCTTGTAAAATAGATATTTGTTGTTCATCATTAGGGAGAATAGTGAGGATATATGCCTTCATTCAATGTTGTTAAAACTAATGGTATGAAGCCGACTTAGGATAGATTCTTTTGGAGTCTGAACAAAAGTCTTTATTGTTTTACAGTATTTTTAATCTCTCTTTTAGGGTAGCTGGTTTTGTATTCACTTTGGACCATGTGATGTCTTGACACTGGTCATGTGATATAGGCTGCGATAGGCACAAATCCCTGGGCAGCAACAAAAGAAGAAAGAGTAAAAAGAAAAAGCTGAGAAAAAGCTTGCAATTTGGAAAAAGGCCAATTGTACCCTAGTGAAGGCCTTTTTGATCAGTGAAATGCCACATGTGTGCAATATTAATAGGTGTAGATTTTATAATATTTTATTTTCTGATTAAAGACTTCATTCTTGTGTTCATAACCTAAATGTCTTCTAAAAATATAGACATATTAAAACTTTGAGTTTAACTTAAGCTGTAATTGAGGCTTTCAGGCAATACTAGAAGCAACCAGCCTACTCTTAAATTAGCATCATTTTCTTCAATGGAAGACTGCTTCCTTGAGAATAACAATATTGATGTGGTACTGTGTTATTTTCAGTTTAACTCATGCCTATGATTTCTGGGTAGGAATAAAAGATCCTCCTCCCCTAATTGTTAGGAAATGACTAATAATAAAAGAATCTTATGTTTCATAGGGAAATAAGCCTAACAGTAAGAAATATTTAAAGACATATTACACATTGCTACATAGATTATTTAAATTAACTGAAAAAACATTTTGTATCACTAAATCCTTATCTGAGATAGTATACAATGATGGAAATCTATACTTAGCCTAGGAATAAAAAATTAAAATTTCTTCTAATACATCATTACACTATTGTTTTTAGGGATTTTAAATTTTTTAAATTTAAAAAGCTTTTAAAAGCCAGTAAGTTGAACCATTACAAATTAATCCTGACTTTAATAACTGGTTAAAGACCCCTTTAGCTTTATAAGTAACAAAAAATATTAAAGCCTGTGATCACAGTGAGCTTTTCTCATTTCTCCTCTAACCATTTGTTATTTAATCCAATACTAGTAATCCAATTTGTCCATCAGACTTTTAAAGGGCAGAATGCAACTTCCTCAGCTTAGACACTTTTCAAAGTACAATATATTTTTCAAATGAATGCTGGATGTTTCATTTTTCCCAACTGTTCCTAGCTCTAATGCATGAGGAAAAAAAGAACAAGATGAACATTGTTCATACTGATTAAGTAAGAGCTCATTAAAGAGCTGTCAGTGCGGTACTTTGAATATGCATGAAGCATATAATCAGATCTAGTACCGTCACTAGAGGAGAATACGGTAAGTACAAAGGATTGATTTAATTACTTAGAGTGGGCCGTGGTGGTAAAGCAGTCTTGTTAGTGCAAAAAGAAAAAGAGGTTGTATTCTGGCACTGTTAGAAAAAAGGCAGTTTTAGCTTCTGCCACAATACCTAATCTCAGAATAAAGCACTTTACATTGTAGCTTAAAATGAAGACTGTCATTATTTTATAAAATGGCCATAAATCATTTAATCTTGTTTAACCTCACCTGGTTAACTATCTCTTTTTCAAAATTATCCTTAATTTGTAATTACAACCACATTTTTGTCACCTTAGAGCCAATACTTTTTTAAATCTTAATTTCTTTTCAGTTTCATGCCCTGAAAAATTCAAGGTATATACAATTGAAGGTCATTTTGAAATAAAAAACGACAATATATTACAGTTCAGTATATAGTTACTAAAATGTGAAAGTATGGCTCAGTTATTACACTACATTTTAAAACATAGTACTTCATGTTTATTAAAAACACATTGCCAATAAAAACTACTTAAGTAGCTTTACTTTAACATTTTAAAGCATTACACTAGTGAATATAATCTCTGGTAATATTTTTTTCTATTTCATTTCCTTAAGACTTCTGCCTTTTATTTTGCTCCAGGAATATAACATCTTTTCTGATATCACAATCTCTGAACATCAGGGTTTTTTTAATTAATTATTTTAAAACAGAGTATGATTTGTAAAAATTATGAAATAATCAAGGATAATAATAGTGGCAGGAAAAGCAACTATCTGTAAACATAACTTCAAATCATTCTTCCTATCACAGTTAATAAAAACTACTTAATAGAAAATAGCATATAATGCACAGCATGACATGTAGTATAAATATCTAAATGTTAGTTGACTATATCAATGACTTTTATATTCTATCTTCTCCAAAAAAATGATGTAAAGTTTTTGCTTGTTTGTTTGTTTGTTTGTTTCTTTGTTTGAGACAGAGTCTCACCCTGTTGCCCGGGCTAGAGTGCCGTGGTGTCGGCCTAGCTCACAGCAACCTCAAACTCCTGGACTCAAGCAATCCTTCTGCCTCAGCCTCCCAAGTAGCTGGGACTACAGGCACTCACCACCACGCGTGGCTAATTTTTTGTTTCTATTTTTAGTTGCGTGGCTAATTTTTTCTATTTTTCGTGGAGACAGAGTCTTGCTAATTTTTCTATTTTTTGTAGAGATGGGATCTTGCTCTTGCTCAGCTGGTCTTGAACTCCTTACCTCAAGCAATCCTGCCTTGGCCTCCCAGAGTGTTAGGATTACAGGTGTGACACACTGCACCCAGCCAATGATGTAAAGTTAACATTTCAGTCATTCATTCATTTAAGAATTTGTACTTTGCCCAGCATCTTTCTGTACACACCTGTAGTCCTCGCTACTTGGCAGGCTGAGGTAGTAGGATCGCTTGAGCCCAGGAGTTTGAGGTTGCAGTGAGCTATGATGACACCACTGCACTCTAGTCAGGGCAACAGAGTGAGACCATATCAAAACAAAAAAAAAGAATTTGTATGTTGTTTTTATTTATTTTTTCAGAAGTACTTGTTTTAATGTAAATTTTAAAATGAATAAAAGTGATACCAAACCTCTGAAATTATGAATCATATTTTAAAAACTATCTTCTAATTAACTTTTCCTAATTAATCTTTCACCATAAAATTATTATCTATTTAGAAAGATAGTAAATTTTTTAGGCAGTGAATTCTTACATAAATGCAAAGTGAGGAACAATGTAATTTTAGCTAAATAGAAGATAAATTCAATGGGAAAGAACAAATACACATAAACATAGGCTGTTCTTGTACATGTGTACAAATTCAAGATTTTCCACCATGAAAACATTAAAGAATGCTGAAATCTTGCTGTAGCCCCATAGTGGGGATGCCTGACTAGTGACAGCCCTTAAAGGACACAGCACAGCAAAGCTAAACCAAACATAAAAATAAAAAAGCTGCCATTACAAATTGTCCTGATGGTCATTACAAAAATACGATGACCTTCGAAAGAGAGAGACATGAAGGTGTCCAACTAAGTGGTGCTAGAGAAACATAGTTTATTTAATGGATGAGAAAGATGAATTTGCTGCAGTTATGTAGAATCATGGAGACATTAATTCCTAAGCCAACATTATTACAGGACTCCCGTGCCCCAGTTTTAGAAAATATTTAAACTTAGGAAATAGAGCTGTATTATGAAAATAAATTTTACTATATAAGCAAATGTTTCTGCTCCAAGAATGTCCTCAAACAGCATCAACATAAAAGAAGAATCTCATAATCTTTATTGATATTTTTAGCAGTAATTGTCTTAAAACTATTTGCTCAGCATGATATATTTGTTATAGTGTTAAGAATATAAACTCTGGAGAAAAGCCCGTCTCCTTTTGCTGAAGTAAAATAAAAACTAACACAATCTCTCAAAATAAACACACCTTTTATTTACCCACTTGGTAAAATAGAATGTGGGGAGAGATTTGCGGCAGTATCTCTCTACACACAAGTTCTGACAGACTTCAGACTTCTATGTATGGACTTTTTATAGGACAAGGCATGGACAACTTCACCAAAGTTCTTCCTCAATAAATTTATACATAAAAGAAGCTATTTCTAAAGGTTGGAAATTAATAGCTGTCTTCTTATTATTAAGTAACTCCTTACTCCTTAATAGCCTTTTTTTATGCTAAAGGTCAGCACTGGATTTCTCAAAAGGTAATAAGCTAAGCACAAATTTAGGACAGAAATAAAGAAACAAAAAAAGCAACAAAATAGTCATTATGGAAAAAATTATAGCTGATGAAATTCTTTACATTTACTTAAAGTTTAGCATTTCAAAAAAATTACATATGGGATGGGGTTGCACCCATAACTTTTCATAGTTAAGAGCCTTTAAAGGCCAGGCGCGGTGGCTCATGCCTGTAATCCTAGCACTCTGGGAGGCCGAGGCGGGTGGATCACTTGAGGTCAGGAGTTCAAGACCAGCCTGAGCAAGAGCGAGACCCCGTCTCTACTAAAAATAGAAAGAAATTATACGGCCAACTAAAAATCTATATAGAAAAAATTAGCCGGGCATGGTGGTGCATGCCTGTAGTCCCAGCTACTCGGGAGGCTGAGGCAGTAGGATTGCTTAAGCCCAGGAGTTTGAGGTTGCTGTGAGCTAGGCTGATGCCACGGCACTCATTCTAGCCAGGGCAACAAAGCGACACTCTGTCTCAAAAAAAAAAAAAAAAAAAGAGCCTTTAAAGATACTAATATGACCCATATTTCAGGTTGTGCATGACTATCTTGGCTATTTACAGATGGGCATTTGGCTTAAAACACTCAGAACTCTGAAGCTGTATTTACTTTTTAAGGTACATTTAACATAGTTTGTAAAATAGGATAAAATACAATGAGTCACTTTTATAGAAATCATTCCACCAAAATGATAGTAGTCTACTTGGAGAATTAATTAAGCACCCTACAACAAGGGGAAAACTTGAATTGTGAGTGTCCCATAGGGATGGGATAGCTTCCCCCGACAGTTCTCCCTTCTCCTGGAGCCCCTTTTGTTTGAACTGCACCTGCCAGACTCCCTTCTACTCGCTCCCTGTCCTCTAGCCTTCTCATAGTCATGTCACGGGAATGACACAAAAGTGGCTCTAGAAGTAACTGAGATATTAATGTCCAAGATGAACATAAAGAGTTGAATAAAATTATTTCTTAAAAAGTGAGAGTGGAGAAAAGCAATATTTCTAGGTTAATGTAGTTTAAGATATGTGATTTTAAATGAGTATGTGTATATAGCTAAATTAAATATTGAGATATTCACAAACTTCTATATATTTAAGTTGGTCAAAATTTGTGGGGGATACTCTCATTGGGAGATGGGGTTCATCTTAGGTCACTTGAACACATGTGATAGTTTTTTGTAGGGTGGCCTCAGAACCCAATCCATAATTTAACTATTTTATGGAAAAGCACTTGACTCATAAATGAACTTTAAAGACCTCTTATAAATTAAGGAACACCTTTATGAATGTTTACTTGCACTAATTCTGAGAAACTTCTGTGGATAAAGCTATAAATTCTAGTAGGGTCAAGCATAATATATAATTATATACTGTCCATAATTTCTGTGGCTGGTTAGATCAGTCATTTTCAATATGATGTAAATATGATGAACATTGTATCTACATCCATTATGGCTTTTGTTCAGTTTGGTTTAAAAAAAAAAATTGAACTCCTTGATCTTAGACTAATTACTGAACCTCTCTAAACCTCAGTTTCTTCATCTCTATAAGGATATTTAATCCTAATACTTTTACTTCATATGGTTGTTACAGGAATTAAATGAGGAAATCCATGTAATTAGCACAGTACCCCAAACTGCAAGCTATGAAGATGATAATGAAGAGTGTGATGATGGTGCCTACAGCACTGAGCCAGGAACTGATGACACAAAGATAATGAAGATGTGATCGCCGCCCCTCAAAAGGGACCATAATCTAGTATGACACAAACATACAACCAGGGATAGCTGGAGTGAGAGTAAATTTCTAAATGATTTCATGGACACAAATTATAATTTTTAATCTTTGCTATCGTAACAAAGTCTATAGTTAGTATATCATTGGCCCTAAGCAGGATAGGTAAAAAATGTGGGTAAATCAGTGCAAACCCATCTCTGGAGCTAGAAAAACAAAGTGAATGCCCTACTGGGTCAGCAGTGTCACTATTGCATACAAAAGATACCCCTAGCTGTGGTGACCCAACAATGTGTACTCCAAGTAATGACAGTCTAGTTATTGGCAGTGGGTTTTAGAGACTTAAGAACAAAGCAATTCATGGAATACTGCTTAATATCCAAGACCAAAAAAAAGGTAAATTTTAAAATTGCAGATTATGGATTAATGGAACACATCTAAAAGTTTACTGGTTATGAAAATATAGTTAAAAATGAAAATTACAATTTGAAGTACAAATTTGTGTCATATGAAGAAAAGAAAGCCCTCAACAGGAAAAATCAAATATTTATAAAGCAAAAGCTTCATTGGGAAAGTAAGTTTTCATGATTTTTACAGGAAGAGATTTTGATGTTAAAAGCACAGCACCTTTAAAATCAGCTTGCGAAATTGTCAATGTAGATGAAATAACTGATTTACTAAGTGCCCAGTGTGAATGAGATTAGATTCTGTTGAAAGTATGGAAAATTAAATACATATAATTTTGAAAATATAGCAGTACAACCTCAGGCAGATATGCTCCAGATAGGTTCCTTTCTAATAAAGAGTTTCTCCAAAGATGCATTATGCAGTCAATCAGCTACTCTTCTAGGTAACCCCCTCCCCAGTGTTGCATAAAGTCTTTAAAAGTCCTTACAATATCATACCCAGGGTATCTCCAGAGCCTCCAGTTTCCAATAAAGAACAAGTTCATGAGTTCAATTCCCAATGTGCTACCTGCACAGTAACTTTCTCTTCTACTCTATACCTGCTTTGATCATGCTTGGGTTCAGTTAACCAGATAACACTGGGATATATCCTTCCTATGCATTTATGTTTCTTTAAATTGACCCCATTTACCATGTACAACATGTTGTTTTGAAATATGTATACATGTGGAATGTCTACACTGAGCTAATTAACAAATGAATCACCTCACAAAAGATGTTCTCATCTTTTTTTGTTGTGAGAACATTTAAAATCAATTCCTTTTGTAATTTTCAAGAGTACAATATATTATTTTAAACTATAGTCACCATGTTGCACAATAGAGCTCTTGAACTTATTCCTCCTATGTAACTGAAATTCTGTAAACTTTGACCAACATCTCCCCTACCTTACCACGACCACTCCCACTGCCCCAGCCCCTCATAAGTACCATTCTACTGTCTATTTCCATGAGTTCAACTTTTTGGATTCCACGTATAAGTAAGATCATGCAGTATTTGTCTTTCTGTGCCAGACCTCTTTCACTTAACATAATGTCCTCACATGCATTTTCTTAAATATCTCCATTTCATGAGTGAGAGTAATGGGAACTATGCCTTTCCCCTTTTAGGCTGTGTCCACATTCATTCTCAAACCACAGAAGCCTAAGCAAGCAGGATAGTGCAGGACCTCCTCCAGCAGCTTTCTAACCTGAGCAGGGTTTCAACAATTACACATCACCTTGAAATCAAATGTAATAAATGCTGTTTTTCCAGAGCAGACCAGGTGATCAATATGAGTTTCAACACTATAATACTTCATCCAATCCCCCTCAACCTTCTCAGGGGGGCCATTCTTTTCACTAGAGTACACAGGAGACAATTATAATGAGCTTGGGTCTGCAATGCCGTTTCCTGAAGTTGAGAACAGCAGTGTTTCAAAAAGACTGTCATATATTTCCTTCATTATATCACTGACAACCAATAACTTTCTTGTAGGCTGGGAATAATGAGGGTAATTATGATGATGATAATAACAGCATCAAATATGTAAAGAAGTTATATAACTTACCTAAAGTAATACAGCTAGTTAGTGATGGAACCAGGCTTCAAATCTAGGCAGTCTGTCTTGTGAACCACCACTCTTAGCCACCCACTTAACACTTGAGGACTCATAGGTAATCAGTATTACCAGAACAGGCTCTTTGTTTAGAATTCAGGCCAACCTTGACAAAGCCTTCAGAGTGGCTCTGATAAACAAAAACAACCCTTCAAAACTCTGATAAACAAATAAACCCTCATTCTGTTCACTTAGTTCTTCCATAACACAGGGGGTTTTGTTTACTCTTCCATGTAGGCCACTGGGACTTAATGATCTCAGAGTAGCACATCATACTTCAGAAGAGAAGTCAGCCTTTCTTCTTATGCAAATGTGTCCATAGGACCCTTGAATTATATAGGTTAGTATATAATATCTTGCACAAATAGGGGATTCCCAGGATAGACCTGTCCACTTCTTGGGCAACTATATGCTACTTGTGATTATATTTGAGGCAATGGAAATGGCCATTCAATGAACATGGCCAAGCTAAGAATACTCTGCCTAGTATTGGATTATCAGGGTGTATTTGAGTCCAGCTCTGTTCTTTAAGAGCTATGGGAACTTGGGTAAGTTACTTAATCTCCCTAGGACTCAGTTTCCTCATCTGTAAAGAAGAAATAATAGTACCATTTCCTAGAGTTTTGTGAAGATTAAATGAATTCATATATGTGAAGCACTTAGAATAGTGCCTGGTCTACAGTAAATGCTATATAAGTAATATAATGGTCATGTCATTGTTTCTCTCTGTGTCTCTCTATATATGCACACACACACACACACACACACACACACACATAGGTACATATACATATGAGAGCCACATTCTTTTCTCAAGCTTCAGGATCCTCCCTTGACTCCTAGAATTACTAATGGAGCAAGGAATGGTGATTCCTCCTGGCAGAGTCTCAGAGTTTTTCTTTCTATTTCAAGCACTAGAAATAGAAAGGCCTACCCACAGAAGTAAATATGTTGGGTGACTTGCTTCAAGTCTTAAAGTGTTAGTTCCATTGAGTATAATATTTCTTATGTCTTTACATATCTATTTTACTGGACCAATTAATCAAAATGCATCTTACCATCATTTAACCTTTTTCAATCCCTCCATGCATGCAAACTCATTGACTACCCATGATCCATTTTTCTTTACTTAAAGGAGTTACTCAAATGTAAACCTTCCATGAGACATTGCCCTTTCTAAGGTTATACATGTTCTGTTAAGTAGATTCCAAAGATCCTTATGCTAATAGCAGTTTCTTCAGTCAGAAATTCAGAGAAAATCTAATGTGTGACTCCCAGAATGGCTACAATTCCCAAGGATAAAGTTATTTTCAGATTTCTCTTCAACTTAATCCCCAGGATATGTTCAATTACCCCTTTTACCATGATATACATTTTTATATACCCCTTAGACTGAAGAACATCATGCTACCTCGATAGTTCAGCTCAGATTCTGTCATAAATCTTATGGGCCAATTTCCAGCAGTTAGATATATGTCCTTGTGTTGTATATCCTTTCCCTTCTTTCCAAAGCTGCCGCCTACCTAAAAAGGGCCACGGCAATCACATCTAAAACACTTAGCCTACGCTCCCATTCAAATCTATGGTCAACTCCAAGTCTGTTTGGTCACAAATGTACCTGTTAATACAGCACTTCATTTCTCACACTTGTTATCATCAAATCAAATTACATATTTCAGATAGCACAATAGCTATCCAATCTCCACTGATACTTCTGTCGGATAATTTTAAAGAAAAAATTTTATCTTCTATAAATGATGAAAACTAATCTTTTAATGAAACTATTACCTAAAAGCAAACTTTGTTAGCTTTATTGATATTTGGTACTTTTTTCTAGAATGGTATTCTACTTTTGAATTCCAATGTTCAGTATAATTTCATTTAACCTTTTACTTTGATTCAAAATAAGCATTTGAGTCATAACAAATGGTGTTAAAGGTATTAAATAATTTTGACTCCCTCTAATTTTATTCTCATGAGAAATTAAAATATTTAAAGCACTAAAATTAATAATAAACTCATTTTTAAAATAAAACTATATCAGCCCAATGTCTTCCTTGATTTACATCTTTAACTTACCTTATGGAGCTAGATCCTTCAGAAGCATATTAGATATAGCCACGACTTAGCTGTCAAATTCCAGCCAAGAAGTTGTCTATATGGGAGCTATAACATGCTGGTAGGGAAGAAATGTTAGTGCTTTACACAATTCCTAGCTTTGACCACCAAGTGGTGCTATTAATTCAGAGCTAACTGGCATAGGGGGCATGGGATTGGGTGGCTTTGGGATGAGTAAAGAATGGAGAAGCAGTATACAACCAGCGAGTAAATGCAGGAGATATTCACAAGTCAGATAGATGTTCATAACTCTGTGTACTGTGAATTCACATTTCAATGTCACTAGTTTAAAAACAGAGGAGAAAACTAACTTATATGCTCCTATTTGGATGGTAAAGTCTACTGTATTCACTCAGGGGGGAAAATATATATATATATATACACACATATGTGTATATATATAGTTTCAAACTTTATCCTATGCAGTTGGTAAAAATAATTACATTATTTTAAAAAATTGTTTTAATTATGGATATATAATAGTTGTATATAATCATACTATTTTGATTAATCTTTCTTTCTCTAAAAAAATTCCTCCAAATTCCATTAAAACAAAAACAAAACTCTTTATAAAAAACCTATTTAGCAAATATTAAAAAATTAATTAGTAATATTGAGCATTTAAAAACATCTAATTTAATTTTTAAAACTAGGTATCAACTCAACAGTTTTTCACTAATTTATATTGCAAGAAATAGCTCCTTTGAGTGCACAATGCTTTTCACATTCCAGCTCAGAAGTGACATGTGGGGACAAGAAGCAGATACAATGACTATATATCTTCAGTTTTCTTATGCAAAGCACCTAGAGGCCTATGAAGGTGTTAAAACCATTACTAGTAATTAAAAGCAAGACATAATAATTTACCATCTACTAGAAGAACAGGCAATGTCTTCAAAATAGAATGAGCAAGATTTAAAAGCAAAACTTTGTAAGCCTATCAACAATAAAAGGAAGGTTCATGGCTATTCAACTGTACAATTTTATCTCCAAGATGAAGGACCTGATGTGGGCTGGTATGCATCCAGTTGTCTCTATACGGTAAAATCCGTATTTTTAAAAAATGTTTCCTTTGGGGGAAATTGAGAGAAAGGTATTGGAATAGAGCTTGCACACTTCCATAAACTACCTTAATGTTGACTCAGAGGGTAACTCACACATACGTATCCATCTCTGATGTCATTCTTTGTCATATCAAATTATGAAATCTTGGTTAATCTTCTTAGGATAGTGTCAGGATGAAACAGGAAGAAAAAGTGCATTTGTAAAGTTGACTCCTACATGATGCCCTAAAATAAATTTCTCAAAATACAATGCCTAAGTTAAGTTCTATCTGTATGTGCCTCACAGAACTCATATAATTAGTATACCAATTCAATGAAACATACAGATTGAGAGACTAGTAGAATTCCTAAGGCTTCCTCCTACTTATTTATTGAGCAGTGAAAATTATGGTATTCATACAAACATTTATCAAAGTTGCTTTTTATATATAACCTAAGGGTTATCAGCCTTTTTTCTTTTTTAAAACAGCTGAGGAAATACAGGCTCAGAAAGGTTAAATAACTTGTCCAAGACCACCCAGATTCCAGTTGGGATCTTACTGATTTTAAAGTCTATGCTCTTAAATCTCTATGCTGTGCTACTTCCCTTAGCACTTGGAACACTATGAATTTAGTATATCTTAGCTCCGTGTTTCTCAAACGTGGTCTGTGGATCGTCTGTATTAGAATTACCTAGAAAATGGGCCCCATCCCAGATCCACTGAATCACAATCTTTCAAGCAGGGCCTGGGAATTTGTATTTTTAACAAACTCCTCAGGTATTTTTTTATGGATCTGAAAGCTTGAGAACCACTGTCTTGGCCCTTTCACAAAGAAGTCACTGAGATTAATTTTTCTTAAAAAAAGAAAGGGTGATATTCCATGTATAACATGTTATTTTAGCATTGGCATGGCATTACAAAAATTTAATTTCACATTCAGAAGAAAAACATGTTGCTGCCAAATCAGTTCAAATGCCTAAATTTTGTTTCATAGATAGTTGCTGAGAAAAAACACATTTTCCTGGAATTTCTACTTTTTTAAATGTTAAAAAATTTTATTGCAATCTAGAGTAAGGATGTTCCTCACTTTAGGCAATAGACATGTTCCAAATTGAAAATTATGGTGATATGATAATTCTTTAGGTTCAAAAATTATATTTACATTTCCAATTCAAAATTTCTAGTAGTGGAAAATACTTTCTAAATATCACTGGTAGAAATTATATATATTTGTTTTTCTGGATAAATGAATAAACATGAGTCAGCAGATGAGAAAGTCAATTTAAGATTATATATAGTAAAAAGTTGGGGCATACAGTCACTGCCAAGGAGAGAACAAATGTTAGAAATGAGAACCTTAGGAGGCTCTCTGCATTTCTGAATCAGAGAGGTTCCTTTCTAGAAACCCTGTGATCCATACTCCGGTTTCCCTTCAGATGGTATATATATTTCACCTTTACTAAAGATTTCTGTGGAGAGGAAAAATTCTGAGTATTAATCCAATATTTTGAGGCCCTGAGTCTGCTGGCTGGTAAAAACAAAAAACAAATTAAAAAAAGAAATACTATGATCCACTACCTATTGTATGAACTAGAATGATTCAAAAATTGAATGCTACTACTTCAAGATATAATTTATATATTTTCCTTCAGAAATAGTCTAAATAAATGAAATATACAGGGTACCACAAAAGTCTCCATACAAAGGAAAAATTCTGTAATGAATATTTTGTAAATAAAGGTACATTTAGCTAAAATTTCCTATTTTCCCTATGCATGGCGACTTTTGGGATACTGGGTAGATAAAAAATACACATTTGAATTAGCTGAACAAATTGTGAGAGTAAAGAAAACTTGAAAGTATGATGTAAAGTTTTAATTTTCCTTGTACCTACAGAAGGAAAAAACTATGGAAAGAAAAGAATTTAGGAAAATTACCAATTTTTAAAATTGAAAGTGTAAAAAGTAGAGAATCAAAGCACTACAAACACCTTAAAGTGTAAACTCTCCCTTTAAAACAAACTTTGCTATTTTCTTTACACTGTATGTCTATTCATTATTGATTATTTTCTCCAAATGCCTATTACAGAACATAGGTAATACAGAATAATAAATAAAATGTACAAATGTGAAAAGAGAATATTAATTTATTATAACTATGTTATTTAATGTTTGATGGTGATGGGTAAAATTCCTAGCATATTAATGTTTTTCATCTTTTGGTATCTTTAATTTCAAAGGTGAGCTTGACAAATTTAAGTATGTAAGAGATCATATACCTAATAATAACTAACATTTATTGAGCTCTTTCCATGCTGTATCCCAAGCACTGTGCAAATGTTTGATATAAAGTATCTAATTTAATTCTCACACTTTTCTTAGCTGCCACAGCATATCAACTTTGACTCAGTGTGACCAACCTTAAATAATTAGGTTCATTAACCAGGGTTAAGTTTCTATACTCATTATAGTGCCTTAGGCGTAATCAGGGATCAAAATATATTTACTGAATGAATGAAAATCCCAAGACATGAAAGAATCAATATAATTTCATCCTTTATCAGAATTAAAGTTAGGTTCTTTTCCCCATTTTTATTTTAAAGCCATAGTGTCCTCATTCTATTAATATTAAAGTGGAAACTGAGACTCATAGCTATCAAGATGAGCAAGTCAGCAGGGATGAATATAGCAAGCACTAGAGTGCGACCCTGACTACCATTCTCCTAGCCAGAATCCCAACTCACTGCTGCAAAGGGTGAGTCCATATTTACAGAGGAAAGTATACAAAGAATTAAGTATTGAAGAAGAACCTCTCCTGCAATTATGCTAACAACAATGGTAGGCAGATGGGCTTTGGTACCTAAAGGACAGAAGCGCTGGAGAGAAGGTTCACACGGAAAGCTTGGAGAGCTGGGCCTTGACTCACTGTTCTGCTACCTGGCTATGATTCTGCCAGTCAAGGATGTGACAGAATCAATTGTTTGACATGTTCTTTTATGCTTTTTACTTTTCTGCATATTGAATTAGAACATAATTGCATGAAGTTTTATCACTTCTTGCAATTAGAAAATGATATTATTTTGCATTCTTGGAGTTAGGTAACATAAAGTAACTAAAATCTTGACACAGTTAAAAACACAGAGATAAACAAAACAGACCTATAACACCACATTTACCAAAAGTATGTTAGCATTTTACTTCCAAAAAAGAACGATACTCTCAACTCTTAGAGTCTATCAAAGGATGTGGCTCATTGCCCCTGGAAACTGTGTTAAAAACTCACTTTGCAGGAAATTTTCAGACATAAAATATTATTTTTTTCTTGGCTTCTTTACTATGACACAGATTCAATGACCTGTGAATTCTCAGTAGTAATTATGTTAATTGAGAACAATAGGCTAACTATACTACTTCAGAACCCTTAGAGACCGTTTTATTTACTTTGTAACACCAAATTCCCTCACTTACATTATTTTCGTTTTTTCTGTTTTTTGTTTTTTTTTGAGACAGAGTCTTGCTCTGTGGCCCAGGCTAGAGTGCCGTGGCAACAGCCTAGCTCACAGCAACCTCAAATTCCTGGGCTCAAGCCTAGCTCACAGCAACCTCAAATTCCTGGGCTCAAACGATCCTCCTGCCTCAGCCTTCCGAGTAGTTGGGACTACAGGCTCATGCTACCACGCCCAGCTAATGTTTTCTATTTTTAGTAGAGATGGGGTCTTGCTCTTGCTCAGGCTGGTCTTAAACTCCTGAGCTCAAGCAATCCTCCCACCTCGGCCTCCCAGAGTGCTAGGATTACAGGTGTGAGCCACCACGGCCAGCCTACTTACTTTATTTTCTATTTTATCTGGCATGTTAGAAAAAAATTTTATTTAAGAGAAATCTACAGTTCCTAATTTTTTTAGTTTTGTAACTAAAATGCCAAAATAGATATATCTCAGTTTAATGTATTTTTTTAATAACATGGCCTCTTTCTCATTATAATTTGTATGAAAATAGAAATGTCAGTTAAAACAGAATCTCTAGCCAGGCACAGTGGCATGCACCTGTAATCCCAGCAACATTTGGGCAGCTGAGGCAAGAGGATTGCCTGGGCCCAGTAGTTCAAGTCCAGCCTGGGCAACATA
The DNA here is from genome assembly GCF_041146395.1 of Eulemur rufifrons. Lineage (NCBI taxonomy): Eukaryota > Metazoa > Chordata > Mammalia > Primates > Lemuridae > Eulemur > Eulemur rufifrons. The sequence goes on from NC_091001.1 coordinate 66,541,039, forward strand.
GTAAGACCTGGTCTCTTAAAAAAAAGAACCTCTACAAAATGGAGACATTTTGTTACACAAGTCCTAATTCCCTAATCCATATTTATAAGAAACATAGAAATATCACACTAAATGATAGAGAATATAGAATTAGCATATTATTTAAAACTGTTCTTATATTTTGAAGAAATTTTAGTTTTTCTTGACTGTATTAACTATGGTTGTCCAAGTTATTCCTATTAATATAGAATTTTTTTGCCTCCATTTTGTTAGAAGTGTGAATAAATTACAACATCTTAAGAGACAATATTTAAGCCATGTGAGCAAAGTACAATGTATAAAAATGGGATTTTTCAGGATAAGAGAAAATTTAAAAAATAGCATATAGAAACACCAAATATATGTGTTAAATGTGAGAAATACTGCAAAAATTTTCTTCATGTAAAATCTGAAAAGTGTTACTATATTAAACATCCTTTCTTTCCTTTCCTGATTATTTATTAATTATACAGAATCAGTTTAACTCTAGTTCATATAGCTTTGTATATAAAAATATACCGAGCTTTAGTTTTCATTGTCTCCTTTGTAGGTACGGATGGATACGGTGAGAGACGGAGTTGACTACTCTGATTCTGCTGTAAGTGCATAGTGATTGCTAGAGAAAAGAGAGATTGTGAAAAATATGTTCCTTATAAATATATAATTAAAATCTCACAAAAGTAATTCTTCATCAAAAGACATATTTTTACAATATTTACTCAGGCAATCTTATGTTGCTATTTATACCCTAAACCATAAAGACCATATAAAATCTGCCTTTTTCTAAATCATAGACTCTAATGCTCTATACAGATCCTGTTTTAATGTTAATGAATTTTTAGACACAAATAGCTAGCATCAAGGCTACACAGAAAAGCAGAACACTTCAAGCATTTAATACAGCTAAAGGGGCAGATTAGAGATCAATAACAAAATCACCTGGTAAAGAGGAAAAAGGTGTTGCATTAAAAGGCTTTTTGCTTTACATGTGAAACAATACTGAGAAACCTGTATTTTAGCACTTGTACTCAACAGGCACTCCAAACTATGCAACGATGAGAACAGAAACCCATCCTTTCTAATAATCTTGTGACAAAAGCTAAAAGACATCATCCTATTAACTAGTGATCTCAACTGCTAATGCGGAGTACTTCCTGGTGCCTTTTATGTAGAATGCTGCTATTAAAAAACCACTAAACATTCACTGTGAACAACACAGAATCATTCATCTTTTATCAGCATCTCTTGTTAGAAGAGTATGAGTGGGGCTGAAGGTGTCATTGATATTATGGAGTGGAAATTAATCAGAAATTTTTCTCATATTTTCCTCATCTCACTAATTTACTTTTGTTCAAATTTCCTCCTGTTAAAAAGTTCATACCCAACCCCCTGTTGTACTCTTTTAAGTTGAGAATATTCAACGAGTGCGTCCACTGAAAAGCACCAGGTCCTAACACAAAAAGCATTCGAAATTCTCATTTAGTTGTCTTTATTTTGCTAGCGCCATGTGGTCCTTGAAGATGTAGAAAACACGGGAAGCCGAGTAAAGATCAGAGCAAGCTCATTAGCATTCTGACAAAATTGGAGTGGTGGAGATGTATAGTTTGCCTAGTTTGTCGTTTTGAAAGCTACCGGTGGTAAGCTTTCTATTTCATTGTGCCTTTGTCTTTTGGGGGGTTTCAAAGCAGCAGGGTATTTGTTAGCTCTAGGTTTGCACAATGCATTGTGGGAACCTTTCCTGCATATTCAGCCCTATATAGTATCATTCTAGTTTGAGTCAAAAAGTTTTTTTCACCATTTATAGGAAAGGACTTGGGTGTGTGAATCTTAGTGTATGCTCTTAATGCGTTCATCACAGTTTTGACTTTCCCTTTTGCCTGAATTATGAAGTCCAAAGAGAGTCAGAACCTAAATTAGATTATTTTCAGTCGTTTACAAATGTTGCCATTCATTTCAGAATACAACACTTAAACATCAATTTATTTTTTGCTGTCATATTAATAAATAGCTAACAAGTAACACACAAGACTGATTCAATTAGTTACAATTAATTCAAAAGCTTATTGCTTACTATGTAAGATTTCAATTCTATTTTTGAAACTAATGTAAATAATGGTTTGTGCTTCAGAATTACGTAAATAAAGAATACCTTTCAGAAGACTTAAATAAGTTATTACCCTATTCATTTGATTTTCTTCATCATCTTCTTTTTCTTTTCTTTTCTTCTTCTTTTTTTTAGCATAAGACTCACTTTGAAGAGCTAAATGGACTACATTAATGCTACTATTCAACATGAATGTTTCCAAGTTGCAGTGAAATGGATAAAGGTCTTTGGGGATGAATTTATCTGCTAAATCCTTGTGGTTGCCCTCCTATCTTGAATGATGACCCAAAAGAATGTCAACAGCTCATTTTCCCAGACAGCTGGAAGGAGTCCCTATGCAAGCCATAATCTGCAGATTCTCAAAGAACCATTTCAAACATTATATTTCACAAGCTGTTTTAAGTGATCTTCCTCTCGTTTCTAGTATCCTAACAGTACTTTGGACATTAGTGCCTCTGAAATGAGGGCTAAACAAAGTTATACAAGAGACTTCTACATACAGCATATACATTTTTTAGATTTACTGTTAATGTACATTTTAGAAACATAGACACCTTGTTACAATATGTTTATGGCATAAATGAAATAATGTCTAAACTAAAGATTAGTATTTTTTCATCACTGTGAAAGAGCTTTTTTATTATTAGTTATTATTTTGCTTAGAACTAAACTTATGACAAGTATCTACAGTCTTTCTTAATTTATAATTAAAAGCTTAGGGGAAGGTAGAAAGCAGTGGTAAGTGAAATATAGTATATAAGTAAGGGAAGGGATCGTTTCTGTATGAAGCCTTTGACACAGTAGTATCTGGTTATATCATGTTTTATTTCCTTGGGTCAGTAAGAAACCACTAGACAAAGTAATATGTCGTCATGAAGGGGAGGTTTTATGTATTTAATCTGCATATTATATTAGAGCATGTAATTAAAATAATGCAACCTTTTCTTTATTTCTAATTTAGGCTCTAATTTTCACCCCTTACACCTTTGGTTCGGCTTTCTTCTACAATTTAAAAGTTCATTTTAAAATAGCAACAAAATGGCAAAGACCTGCTATGCATCACTGGCTACTTACATGTTGTTAGAACTTGAAACTTGACTAACATAAAACTTATTATTTAAATGTATCCCAACATTGTGCTGTTCTACTGCTTGCTTTAAAGCTATAAAAAAAAGATGTTACTACAGTCATAATGACTGAATTAGTTCTATACTTTGCAATATGAGCATAGTTGCAAAATTATTTATCTCCTACCAAAATTTCTTGAATAAAATCATTTAGACTAGCTGTATCAAATTAAAGAACAGTTAGGTGTGTCTAAGTCCCAGTTTAAAACAAATATTTTACTATTACTTAGCAATATAGAAAACGGAGTAAGTCCCTCCTGAAACCATTTTTAAAATATATTTTCTAGCTTGACTTTAGTATCCATCAGAAACCATTTCTGACTTGTAATACCAAGACTGCTGAAATATCACTGTTAAAAAGCATGAAAAGATACATAAAAAAGCAAGACTTTTTATTTAAAGTTGCAAATGAACACTTTTCTAATTTTTAAAGCACATTACATTTGCACTTGTATTATTTTCAAAGTCCAAAAAAGTAAGCGGAGTTAAAGCAATGTAATAAACAAATGCTGTTGTATGGTCAGATACAGCTACGCACACACTAATATAGCTTTTTTACAATACACCAAACTTGAAGCTTCTTCACAAGTGTTCACATTGTGCTGGTGTTAAGGTTCCTATGACTTGAAGGCCAGACGTTTTTCACAAATGACCAACAATTGCAGTTAGAATAAATTAATGATTGATTTTTTTAAGCTTTGATGGAATTAAGCATACTTCTTTTCTCAATGTGCCTATGTGAATGTTTGCCTGTTAAACTTTTTTTTTCTTTTTTTTTTGACAAGTGAGGCCACCCGGCAGAAAACAACTGATGCAAAACCCAGGAGTAATCCCTCTGTTTAGTTCAACACTATGGTTAGCCTTAACACTGCCTCTATTATCCAATGGATTTAGAGAAACTTCCATTTATTTGTTGGCCTCAGTTTTCAATTCTGTTGCCCTCTTTAAGGAAAACTAGATTTATTCCTATGTAAATACATTTGCATACTGGTACAATGAAATGTTTTAGAATTTTGATTACCCTTGCAAGCAAAATAGGAGTTGTGTACATAGGTAGTTTGGAAAATAAGTGAAAGAATGAAGATATAGGTTAATAATTCTACTAAGAATTCCAAAGCATATTGGAATGAGTGTATAATGTTCATAGTCAAGATTAACATAATTATTTCCAACATTTTAATAATATATGGACATCTATTTTAAAAAACCCGAAACCACTAGAACCTAAGAAACTTACTCTATTATCACAAAGTCAGTGCCAAATTGTTATATTAAAATCTGTTATTTTTTTCTACAGGAATCTTTTTACATATACATTTTTATTACACAGATAGTATTTTACAGTCTTTAACATTTAGAGTCTAAACTACACAAGGTTTACTCTACATGAGATAAGTAAGGAAGAGTATGAATTTTTAGTTTATTTATTAGATTCAAATTAGGGATTTGTTTAGCTATGAATACAGTACAGAAAATAATCCAATATAATTTTAAAAAATACATTTAAAAATCTAGATTTTTTTTTCTTGAAACATCTGGGTATAGCATTAAAAAAAAAAAAGAACTGTAATACAGTATAGCTTAGGGGAAGGAAAACATGCTGGAATGTGAGTTAGAAAATACCTGTTCTAATTACAGTTTTGTCCCAACCTCTAACTCTGGCTTCAAGTATTTTCATCAGTAAAATAAAAGGTCTAGACTAGATGATCTCTAAGACGCTCCAGATTTTCAAACATTTATAAATATGTGGTAGTAATATATGTAAAACAAAGTGCTATAATATGAGAAGTTAATATTATTAATAGAAATTTGTGCTCAAAAGTTAATTCTTAGACTTTGTTACTCCACACTTGCTTTAAAAATTGAAAACTTTATGGTGGTTTTGCTTTTTGTGGTTTCAGTTACCCACAGTGCATCAAGGTCCAAAAATAGATGAGTGTAGTACAATAAGATATTTTGAGAGAGAGGGAGAGAGTGAGTTATCACATTCACATAACTTTATCATAGTATATTGTTATTAATGTTCTATTTCATTATTAGTTATTGCTGTTAATCTCGTACTGTGTCTAATTTATATTTAATATATTAAACTTTATCATAGATATGTATGTATAGGAAAAAATATAGTATATGTACAGTTCAGTACTATTTGTGGTTTTAGGCACCCATTAGGGGTCTTAGAATGTACCCACCATGAATAAAGGTTACTACTGTACAGTAGTACAAATTGCACTATGTATACATACATTGCATAAGACTAATTAATGTTCAGTAATAGAACCTCATAATAAAGTCTCTACTTACAGTAAATGAATCATATAAGGCTTCATAAGGAAATCTTAAAATTCTTTGGCATACACTTTCTCTAATTAATGAGCATTTATGCAAAGCAAAACACATCATCCAGAATGTTATTTACACTTTAACTTAAAATCAGCAATCCCACCCATAGCCCACTTCCTTTTTTCTTCTTTAGCGTGTTTTTCCTAGAAATATGACAACAGTTTCTAGAAATATTCAACTAAGAAAAGTTTCACATACACATTCAGATGTTCATTTAGAACATTTCAACTTTATCAAACAAGCAAAATAGAAAAATGATGACATTCCATTAACCAGAAGGGAAGCAGAGGTCTCCAACTGAAAACGCACTTGGGTTTTACAACAGATAGTATTCTCTTGGGAATAAAAAATAAATACTCGTTTTAGGGTGTTAGCAAGTCATGTAAATTCTATAAAATTGATTTCCCTATTGAACTAAGCCCATCAATACAAAAACAAATGAACTACCAAAGTGCCCTAATTAACAATTTTGCAAGTGAATACAGACATTAGTGCAACACTGCTGCCATTAAAGTCTATTTCATGGCATATCTGTTTCTGTTAACATTTCAATAGACCAATTAAATGACCTTTCCCCCTTCAAACTCAATTAAGCTATCTGAACTTCAAATGCCACCTTACCATGTACTTATACAAAATTTACACAGACAAAATTAATTTTTTAGTTTTAATGGGTTTATCCATTCAACATTATTTTAAAATTAGCTCTCACAGAATTTCACGTAATGTAAATACAGGATATTATCTGAATATGCAGTTGGTGAAATCAGTTTCTCCAGTCTTACCTCACATACTTTTAATTCTGGTTTATTACTTTAATAATTTTATAATCCAGTGATAATTTAAAAAATTTTAAATCTACAAATAACATTTATTGTTTTTAGGCAAACTGAAAACTAAAAAGCAGAAAACCAACTAAGAAAAATAACTCCTCTACATATAAAAGAAGAAATCTTTTCCTCCTTACAAATTAAGAAAAAATGAAAGCAGTGATTTATATCACACTGTAAGTTGCAAATTCCTAAGATCCCAGCATTTTGCAATAGAAAAGAAAAACCACACACACTAAACCTTCAGAATTTCTTGCTGTGAGAGGGTATAAAATGGACAAGAACAGGAAAGAAATCAGGAAAAGGAAAAAAACCTCAACTAAAAATCTAACAATTCTATTTCAATTTTCTGAATTCATTTCCAAAAATTTAGTGGCACCACTGGGGAGTACAACAAAAGCATGCTTTCTGGGAAAAAGCATTGACCCCTTTAGAATGTTAATCTGCCATATCACTTGCTAGTCCACCCCAGCATGTACTTTTGCTCCTATCCACAATTAAAAGAATACATTTATTAAGTAGTCTTATCACTGGATGTTTCAGCTTGTAATTCATGCTAACTAGATAGTCCAAGTAAAATTTATTTAAATTTTCATTTCTTTGTAAAACTTTGTAGATGTTGCATATCTCATGATTAGGAACAACATATAAAGCATCCCCTCGTCTAATCTGCCTAAAATCCCTTTTCATCCAATTGTTTAAGAATGCTTGAAAGGCTCACACCAAGCCTAAGACCACTGCACATATGGGGGAGGGGAACCTTTGAGGTTAGCTAATTAAACTGTTTGTCTTCTGAAACATTTAACTGGCTTTGGAGATTATTCTAATTAAGAATGTTAGATGTATTTTTTAATGTAGCTATTAAAATTAATCATAATCCACCAATCTCATGCGCTGAACTAATTCAATAGAGAAGTGCTAAAAACCCTGCTGAATTTCTTTATTTTAGAAAGAATAATTCTGAATAATATCATCAATATGCTTTTAAATTAGGTGCACATGGAATAACCATAATATATACTTTCTATTTATTTGGGTAAATTACTATACCTGGTATTCTCAGACACAATGCAATACATGGGGGGAGGGGAAGTGTATCAGCCGGTATTCATACTGTACATGGTGCTGTAGGGTTATAACTGGGAAATAAGAAACTGCATTAAAAAGGAAACTGCATGGATAGGCATGCCCAAATTCATACTTTGTCTTTGCATAGATACATTTCAGAGCTCTGAAAACTGTGGCAAATATTTTACACACACACACACACACACACACACACACACGTCTATCTATGCATGCCACAAAAAGTTGGCATGCAAATAGAAATAATGACTGAGATAAAAAAGCCAACAAGCAACCTACTAGTTTTTTTATAAAAGTTCATTTTCCCTTAAATCATTAAAACAAAAACCAAGCCAAAATAAACAAATGAATTATGATTGCAATACACATAATAGGCAGCCTCTATTAGAATCAGAAGGGTATTATACTCTAAACACTTTTTCTTCCCTTACTGCTGAAAGATTATACTGGTTATCCCATTAAAGTTGGTAAAATGCCATTCTTGTGTCTTAAAGCTCTAGTATTGGAGGTCAAGAAGTGTATGCTGCTTCTTACAAGGCTAGTGTGGATGTAATCTTCCCAAAGTTACAATAATTAATGTTAAGCTTCTTTAGCAATACGTTTCTGAAAGAACTTGCCTGATAATATACTTAGTGCCTGGCTAGCTGTTTGTGTTTCTGAGCAAGAAATGTATTCTATGCTACTCACGTACTTCAGCTTAAATCTTTAGTCAAACTAGGATGATGATGAGTAGTTTGACTTATGAACAGACATAATATTTAAATATATACAAATGAAGGATGTAGGAGATCTTGACATATATAGAGATATAACTTGCCAATATTTATTAATTCTAACCTAACAAATGTACTGAATTCCTTCAGAAGTCATATTAATAAAATTTTTTAGGAAAAATGGCATATATTCTACCATGATTTTGGGTATTTTTACAAAATCATCCTTTAACATTATAAATAATATATAATATTATTAATATAATATTAAGTAAGATTCCATTCTAAATGAAAATAGAAAATTTAATTTTTATTTAAAATGTATATAACTTAGAGTAACTGCACTTTTTTTGAAATACAAATCATACCAGGTTTAAGCAATAGGGTACCAAGATAGCATATAAATTCAGAAAAAGCCTGTGAGTATTGTTTTTATTGGTAAAATTTTTTTCTATCTAATCATTATATGAATGAAGCAGAAGTGAAAAAACAGGCAAGCAAGAACAGAAGATTAAAACTCGTAAGAAACTACCTATATGACTAAGAGTAACTGCCATCAACTAGATGCTATATTTATATTTGACAGAAAAATTGGTACAATTTTTATTATATGTTTAATTTATTCCTTTTTATGAAATATTTATTCCTGGATGTCAGGGAGTGGCACAGAATGGGATGAGGTGATTTTTAAAAATCAGCTCACTGCAAAAGGGCAAATGTTTCACTCTGGCTGACATTTATTTATGTTGAGTCCTTGAGGGAGCCAAAAGATAATGAAAGGTACCATCCAGGCCTCCATAGTCTAAGGTTTTATAAGCTACTGGAGAGACATGTACTGCACATAAATAATTCTAATACATTGCTATAACAAAGATTTTTTAAAAGCATAGGAGAAGGAGAGAATAATTCTGGCTGGTGGGATGATCTAGGAAAGCTTCCTGGAAGCAGTTTTAAACAATTTCAGAACAAGTCAAATTTATTCTCTTATACCCCTAGTCTATTACACTCAATTACATAAAATAAGCATAAGAAAATCTAAAATAATTATGAGTAATTACTATATGTTACAAGGTATTTTAGGCATGTTAGAATGATATTGTAGATTTCCTGAAGAAAGGACCATGAATGTTTTGCAATACAGTTTAGATAAATAAATACATAGAGATAGCTTTTAAAATATTGAATAAACATAATGTGGTTGGTCACACCACTTGTGAGTGACCTTGCTACTAATACCAATTGTAAACAACTTTTGCAGACAGCTTTTCATTAGGTCAAATAGCAAACAACTACAATCTTGACCATACTCCTAACATAGAGTCATTCTATAATCAAAAAAGAGGACATTACTGAAAACAGGCTTTATTAATTTACTTTTAAAATAAGCCTTGAGGACAATTACAAGTGATATGCATATGTTCTTATTCTTTAAACTTACAGGAAGCATGTTATTCAATCCAAAGGCATAAGTGGAACCCAATTTATTTGGCATTCTGACCCTGAGAAAACTCCCGAACAGCTTCCCAGGCAAGAAGGTAACACTTCAGTAAGCCAGCAGTGCTGTTGCTATCCAGAAGGCCAAACACATTCTCTCCAGCATTAAGTATGATATATCTGGGGATCTGGCTTCTTGGTAATATAGCCATCAGCCATCTTTTCTCCACAACTGTAGACTTCACTAAAGATCATAAAGAAAAGCTACATTTATAGCACGGGCAAAACCAATTCAGATTTCCTTCAAAGTAGCAAATTCCCTGCATAATAATACTACCCATTGCCTTCCATGAGAAAAAGACATGATGAATTTGGATTACCAAGGGATTAAATAAATAACTCCATGTGGAAGGAGTTTTATATCAGGAACAATGGAAGAATGATAGAGGAGGTATTTAAGTATATTCAGAAATTGGATTGTTTTCTGTACCAATTCATTATTAGCGCAGGTACCTTTTTTAAAGTGTTCTCAAAGGGGAAATTTGTGGTCCACCTGCTTCAGAATCAAAGAAAATGCTGTAAAAATGCAGATTCTCAGATCTCACTTTCCAGGTACTAAATCAGAATGTAGAGGGGGAAGAGGGTGGGAGAGGGATGAGAATTTGCAAACTCACCAGGTAATTCTGATGGATACTGAAGTTTGGGAATAGTTTTTTAGTGTATATATAATTTCAGAAATAATATCAATGGGACCCATTATTAATTCTGGCACCATAAAATTACAATAAATGTTAAGAAAATATTAATAGAAAATATAAGAAAATAATTGGAGCCTAATTCTAAAAATACAAATTTCACTAATACTACGTACATAAATTTCATTAGGTTGAAAATAACTCAAACTATTAAAAATCATTTATGTTCTTATTTTACTGAAGCTAGTTTCTACCTTCATTGAATGAAAGTCAGTCTGTGTTGCCGAATGTTAACAAAGTATTTTTTCTTGTTAACAAATAAAAATCATTTTCATGTACTTGAGAGGTAAATGTTTAGTTGAATCTGTGTTATTACCAATCATTTTCATTTGGTTTTAGACCGTACTGCTGGGGGGAAAAAAGGATCATGACAGAGAAGAGGACCTTCCTATATACCATAGCTTATCATGATGATATATAACATGTCCTTCTTTTCTTTAAGATATGGTTTAAAAAAATTATACTTCCATAAGATCTTTCATCTCAGAAAGTAAGCCTAACAAAATTTCTATTAGCCATTTTGCTTAAATTGTGAACTAAATTGCTATAGAAGAAAAACCAGGCCAGGTGCGGTGGCTCATGCCTGTAATCCTAGCACTCTGGGAGGCCAAGGCAGGAATCATTTGTGGTCAGGAGTTCAAGACCAACCTGAGCAAGAATAAGACCCTGCAACTATTACAAATAGAAAAATTAACCGGGCATGGTGGTGCACGCCTGTAGTCCCAGCTACTAGGGAGGCTGAGGCAGGAGAATTGCTTGAGCCCTGTAGTTTGAGGTTGCAGTGAACTATGTGATACCGCTGCACTCTAACCAGGCAACAGAGGGAGACTTTGTCTCAAAAAAAAAAAAAAAAAGAAAGAAAGAAAAGAAAAACTATATATCTACCATTTAATAATTGGATGGTATACGTTCTTAAATTCTACAGTCAAGTGGGAAAGAACAACAGAAGAGGAAAAAAAGAAGTTATGTATAGAGCTAAAAGTGGAATAGTCAAAACAAAAGGCTACTCAAGTATTTCATAGATACAGCTCCCATATGTACTTTTGTTAATTAAGGTGGATCAGCAAAATAAGAACATTTTATAGAAATAAGTTATATATAATCAGTTTAAAACAAGACACAACTCCCTAAATAATTTTTAAAAGACCAAAATGCTTTAAAAAGCATCAAGATGATATTTTCTCATTTTTCATAAACATTTTAGAATAATACCTCCTCCTATATATTTTAACTCCTTACATAGTGGAGATGTAAATTCTAAAATATAAAATTAAATGCTTTTGAAGGACACTGAGCTCCCTCTGGTGAAGGCATAACAAGTTTATTAAGTAAGCACCACCTCTGGAATTATAATCCCCTCTGGCTTCTTCCACTGAGTTTATTGGTTCAATTTTCATAACCATGAGCATCATTAGGGCAATGCAGTAATTAAGAGTTGTTAGAAAGTGAATTCTCAAACTGCAGATTAGAAAATTAAACTATTTCCTGATTACATATTAATGGAGCACAACAATAGCAGTTGCCATAAGCTTGGAAGGCAACCAAGGGATAAATCTGTGTACTTAATTACCATAAACAATGGCTGCATAGAAATGAAGTTTTATGCACATTCCCTTCTGTAATATGTCTGATATCAGTACACACTTGACAATTCTTGTTCAATTATCTCTATTATTTAATGCGCTGTGAACGGCTCTGTGTAAATAAAATTAACCACCCCAATTACTTTGAATTCATCTAGGGACAACGTAATAAAAAATGTGAAGAATTCTGCATGCCTATTAATCTAAAACATTACAGAAGCTTTTCCACATTCTCTTGTCTATATTTATTTTGTCTACATTTATTTTACTGCTCCACTAATTCAATTATGTTTACCATTGGTGGTCAATAGAGTTTTTGTTATTTAATTAATCCCTATATAGCACCATAAACATATTCATTATCTGATAATATCTACATGGTCTCAAATGTTGAACAGTGCCTATTTAATAACTAACTGAATTTATATCTTACCAAACTTATAAGTCTACATCTAATCACTAAAAATATTTTTTAAAAATCGTATGCACCAAATATGTGGTTACAATAAAGTTCAGAATACAACTTGGGAGATAAGAAATGAGAAAATACACATGAAAGGAAATCAGAGAGAGAATACACATAGTATAAAATAGTTACATGACCCTTAGATTTTTAATGCTTTGTTTGTATTTTGTATTTTGCACATAGCATCAAAAATTCATCTACTCTATTCATGCATAGATAGCAATAGAAGGTACACTATTATAATAACAAGATATCTTTGTGATCATTTAATGTTGGTTATTACGAAGGGAAAATAAATCAATCATAGTGAAATTATATTACTTTTTACTTTGATCACATAAATGCCCTTTCATTTGTATACCTTCTGCTCATGCCTTTTCTCTTACTCATTCACAAAGCAAATCTTTTATGATCATATATAGCATTTCAGGAATAAAAGTATAAAACCCTCTAGAAATGTAATTATTTTGAGTATTTAGACTCTAATCAAGAGACGTGACATTGACTGAACCAGTATTCATGCCACTGAAGCACTAATTTTCTATAAGCTCTTCTAATACACCAAGAAACTACACTTTTTTTAATAGCTGAGATTACATTTTCATATTGAAACAGATCAAGATCTCATTTTTATTTTAACAGTAAAACTAAGGGGTTTTAACACAGGAAATGTACATATATATCAGTGTCATAAATTGTAAGCTGCTAATATAAAAATAATTACCTTACATTAGAAGTCAGTGACTTAAATTTTAATTAGTTTTACTTTTAACATACCTCAGAAAACCATCTTCAGGTATTCATAAGGAGCTGATCCTAGAGTGAAAACTACCCTCTGAAGGTTATAAGGTTCAAGTTTGAGGATCTTCTAAAGATATCAAACAGCGAGGTGCTTCTTTTGAAAGGAAGCTTGTTTTTATCCCTTTGGTTATTCCAAATAAAGATATTTTACAGCCTGATTTTCATATATATTATATTGTGATGACCAAGGTAAAGAAATAATGTTAAGAGGTACAAGAGCTTGTTGGGTCTCTAATGAGCCAAATGGGTTAGTCAAGTGTGTTTTTTGCATAAGCTAAATGAATATTGATCTGTTTCTTCTGAGTTACTAGTTATAAATCATGATATGGTAATAAGAGGGTCCAGAGAATTATTAATAAAACTCCAAGAAAGTCAGAAGTTCACCTCTAAGAAGATGAGAGATGAAAAGCAGAGACCATGTCAGGTGGTATCTGGGAGTCAGACTCCAGAGCCATCAGACCGGATTTGACTCCTGCTCCACCACTTGTAAACTGTAAGAATTGTGCAAGTTACATACTTCTTTAACCTTCAGATGTAATTATTAATAGTCCTAGTTATTAACAGAACCTATTTCATCATGACATTATGAGAAACAAAATAATATGTGTAACGTATTTTCCACAGAGCCAGATATATAATAAGCATGCAATAAATATTGGCCATTATTGTCATCTTTGGGTAAAGATAATGGATAATTCTGGAGATTCAAAGGGGAAAGTTCTCAGTAACAACTCATATAAATTTTATTTTTATTTTTTTGTAGGCCCTATTCCCTGCTTTAAAGCTGCTTTAACACTACATTTGGTCCTCAAAGGATGAGGTAAAGAAACATTCTGAAGAATATGTAGAAAAATTATTTCTTTTAATTCATTTTTTCCTTAAGTATATTTAATATTTTTAAATGGCCAGTTAGGTATTTGGAGTGGATGCTCTACAAAAAGCTACAGCATCAGTACTTTTGGTCCAGGGACTTAAGGAGGCTACCATGATCCTTTTATTCAATGCTTAAAGATTATAAAGTTGCAAGATGCAATTTTATTGTAATTTCCCCCTCATGAATGTTTAGCTTTTATACTCAAATGTAAATAAAATATTGTCTTTTTAAAAAAAAACAAATCATTAGATTAAAACACTACAGTTTTACAGTTAAAAAGTTTGATAACCACTAAATGAAAACAGACTGGGAATGGAGAAGAAACATCATTCATTACAGCAACACTATTTGTAGCACTGTTGTAAAAGGGCCCATCAATATTTCTATCATAAACTCCATTTTTCATGGGTTACGACACTGCTGGCACAGATCCATTAGTGTTAAACATACATACAAAGTGTTAGCTTGGAACACATACATGTTTCTAACTAATAAGTTTAGCTGTTCCCAAAGAAGTAATTATTACAAACTGTAGGTGCTAGAAACTTAAAAATTCCTCCTCATCAACAATTACACACACACACACACACACACACACACACGCAGGTATACATGTCAGTAAGTGCTGGCAGAAAAAAATTCTCTTGTATTTTCATAAGGCTTTTATAGGTCCCAAGGTGGGATGGCTGAAAATAAAATGTCTTGAGGCATAGTTTAAAAGAAATACACACACACACACACACACACACACTATTGCTATTTAGTATTCAGAGTGTCACTAAGATTTCTCAACAGTTTTAGAAGAAGTCAGACATAAAAATTCCCACAGTTGCTCCGTCTCTGCTATTGGTGCCCTTCCCCAGCTACTGCCATTCTCATACCTGGTACTTCCCCATCTTGTTGCATGAGCCTCTTACTTTCCTTTCCTACTTTCTTGCTACAGCCTTCTGCCAACATTCCAGGAGAAATGCCCAGCAGTCTGGGCCACCATCCAGGCTTCACTCCTCCCCCCCTCAGGATGCAGGAGCGTCAATGTCACCAGGAGTAGTGCTTAAAACTCAGAGTTGCTCAAGCTCTAGGAACCTAGGACTCAGGTCTAAAACAACTCTTAGTACTATTTAGTTTTATTTTGGAGTAACAAATTTTTGCAGGGATTCAAACAGACTTGTACACAAATGTTCATAGTAGCCAAAAGGTGGAAATAACCCAAATGTTCATCAACAAATGAATAAATAAACAAAATGTGGTATAAACACACAATAGAATATTATTCATCCATAAACAGAAATGAAGTACTGGTATATGCTATAACATGGATGAACTTTGAAGACATTACGTTAGCTGAAAGAAGCCAAACACAAAAGGACAAATATTGTTTGATTCCACTTATATGAAATATCTAGAATAAAACAAATTCATAAAGACAGGAAGTAGATTAGAGATTCCCAGGGGATTGAGGGAGAAGGAAATGGGGAGTTATTGCTTATTGAGTAAAGAATTTCTGTTTAGTAGGACACAGATTGAAAAAAGAAAACAAAAAGAAAAAAAAGAATTTCTGTTTAGGATGACGAAAAACTTCTGGAGATAAATAGCAGTGGTGATTGCACAACACTGAGAATGTACTAACTACTACAGAATTGTACACATTCAAATGGTTAATTTTATATTATGTGAATTTCAAATCAATAAAAAAAATTGAATATAGTCAGCATCCATAAGTATATAAAAACCGAAATAGCAGATAAAGCATACTTATTCTGTAAAGAAGATGTAGTGGGAAAAGAAGACTAAATCAAGAGCTTAGAAAATCCAAAAACCCAGGTTCAAGCCCTAACTCTGCCATTGCTAATGAGGTCACCTTAAATGAGTCATTTCCCTTATCTGAACCTCTGAGCCTCAGTTTCTTCATATAAAGAATATGGATACTATCTGCTCTGCTTAATTCTAAAGCTGAGATTCAGAAAGCACACTGAAATCTCTAATATACCAGAAAAAGGTACCATTAGAATAAATGAAAAGTTGGAATGAATTGGAGCCCCAAAAGGAAGAGGATAAATATATGCTTTTACTTTCTAATCTATTATCTCTTACTTCAGATACTAAACTATGTTTTAGGCAAATCTTAAAAACGTTACATTTTTATTTGGAGGAGGTTCAATATCATCTGGGGCGATTCTCACAGCTTATCAAGCTGGGGGACCAAGTCAGTTTTAGTCTAAATCTGCAGTAGCAGACCCAATCAGGATCAGATTCTGTCCTGTGGAATAAGGAACAGAATAATCTCCAAAGGATTCTAGAGTCAATCCATAGCCTATGATTATCTTGTAGATTATAAAGGATCTATGGTTGAACTAGGGCCGTTTCAAAGCTTCACTAGTGATATGTGGGGTAGGAAGGAGAAATTGAGTCTATTTTGGTTAGAACCCTCCATAAATCAGGCTCCAAGTGTTACAGGAAAGAAAACAGAATTTCTAGCTTTTTCACTAGTGGCACAAGATTTCTTCTATAGTAATATCTAATTTACCCCAAACAATCAGTGAAGATAGTTCACTTTCATTTGTTTAAAAAAATATATATAAAAATTTGTCTCCTCAAATATTTAAAGGAAATTGGGCCAGGCATGGTGGCTCTTGCCTGCAATCCTAGCACTTTGGGAGGCCAAGTAGAGAAGATTGCTTGAGACTAGGAATTTGAGATGAGCCTGAGCAAGAAAGAGATCCCCTATTTACAAAAAAAATACAAAAATTAGCCAGGCATAGTGATGCATGCCTGTAGTCCCAGCTATTCAAGAGGCTGAGGCAGGAGGATTGCTTGACCCCAGGAGTTGGAAGTTGCAGTGAGCTATGATGATGCTATTGCATTCCAGCCTGGATGACAGGGCAAAACCTTCTCTCAGAAAAAAAAAAATATATATATATATATTTAAAGGAAATAATTTTAAAATGGATTACAGAAATTATGCTATCTAGTAATTTCATGTGTAATGTAGCTAGCATAGCTAATATTTTCAAAATCTCTTGGAAAACAAAGAGAAAAAAATGCAACTACAAAATAATACACTGGTTTACGGATCCATGCTGAAGTCATGCAACTGTCCAAGTACAAGACTGGGCGTGTATGTAACTTTTTAGGGGAATAATAAACATGGCTTAGTTAATCTGGTATAACAAGAAGAGTCCTGGATGATATGGTTCTGGTAATCTGAATTAGTTCAAGGTCTGCCACTTGGTAATCTTATGACCTTGAGCATTTCCTATGCCTCTGTCTCCTTACCTACACAATGAGAGAATTAGGGTTTTCTAAAACAAAGTTTTTTGGTTTTCCTTTTTTTTGGTTTTTAAATTTTAAGCAGAACCTTGTCTTCAAACGAACCCTCTGAGCCCACTATTTCAAATAAATAAACTCAGAGACACTCTGTTTCAAGTAAGGTAAGGAAGCCTGATGCCTGTCTGCTTTCTGCTCCCTTATTGTCCTGGTAGCCCCTGAGGTGCCTCTGAAGAAGGTTTAGGGCTCCACGGAACACAGTATGAAACTCACTGGGCCAGTTAAAGCCCACGGTTCCTTCTTCTCCTAATATGTTCTCATTTCACTAATCTATTCATTTTCAAATATCCCATATAAATGCTTATTTTTGGAGGAGTTCTTTTACTGTAAATATATTTTTGGAAAACAGAGAAGAAAAAGTTCAGGAAAGCTTTCCAATCCTAAATCATGCTAATCTACTCTATTTTAACACTGTCATAAAACTAAAGCAATTAATTAGATTAAAGATATAGATTTTCCACTCTTATTTTTTGACATTTTTTCTTATTATAATTTGGTATGAATGATTTTAATTTATTTCTCATTTTTATTCTTTTGTAAGAGCAGTATTTTAAAGAAACACACATGCACACACTGGTCTTTTCCAATAGCTTATTGTGCTCTTAGATCTATTCAATCACCACTGGCAATCAGCATTAAATGCCAATCTACCCTCTGGTTAGGAGCTAACTTGCTGCTCTAACTCATCTTTACAAACCTTGCTATATACCTTAATCCTTTCAAATGCAACTGTGACACAAAGTATTACAGACTTTTAAAAACCTGTTCTCTTGAAAAAAATTGTGGAGCATCAGTAACCAGATAGTATTCTCAAATTTCAGTGATCTAGTCCATGGAGCCATCCCCTATGCACAGTGCTCTGTTTCATGCAGTACATGGCTTTAGCTGGCCAAATCTTTTTTTTTCCCAATGAATCAGTAGAACAGTAAAGATCTTACTTTTTTTTTTAAGCAGTGGCATATCAATGAGGCACAGATGTGTATTCCAACTCTGCATGGATGAGCACACTGTTCAATAGTGCTGGCTCACACGGTATCAGGGCGAGTTATCACTTCCCATGAAGGCACTCTTATCACCAGGGCCCAGAGAGGTGGCTGCAAATCGCAGCCTTTTTATTTTCAAGGCAGTTTTGCTGAACATTCAGGCTTCAAAGATTCACACTTCCAAAACTCTATAAGAGTTTGTGAACGCTCAATTTGCCAAAACTGTTTACAGTGTAATTGGGCACCGTACCTGTGTCCATGAGATAGCGAAGGCGCTTCTCCACCAGCGCGGCACGGGTGTCAATTTGCTTTTGCTCATTCTCTAGTGCTGCCAATTCTCCTACAACATACTGACTGGTGTCTTTGAACCCTTTCTGTTAACGAGAACAAACAGGAAGAAAAAAAAAAAATCACTTGTAAGTTGCATTTTTCCTTTCTACAAACACTTAGTAAAGCACTTACCTAGAGAACCAAATATACCCTTAGTATCACCCATAGTACCAAAAAGCAACTCCTTCTGATTCGAAAAATTTTCATATGTATTATATATACACCAAACTTTTGTAAATATAGAACATTTCAGCTGTTTAGTATTATATTTGTAATTTCACACCCAGATTTGCCAGATTTAAAAAGTTAACACTAAATTAAAATAATTTTCTTTAAAGTTAAGTCAGAGTTATTTAAGCATAGACAAGGATAGAAGAGAAGTTTCCCCTTGGTGATTATCAAAACAAACATTAATCACACCTTTAATTCAAATGTGTAATAACAAAAATGGAGTTTTACTAAGAAATTGATCTTTAAAGTATCCATCCTGAAAGAATCAGATTCTATAAAAATACAAAATTTAAAGATAAATTTTTTTTCATAGTGACTATATTATTTTAAATACTTTAAAAATGATAAAAGAGATGCTTGCAATATCTCCAGTTTTCCCTCCAGCTGATTCCTGTAGTTTAACATGTCATTCTGTTGATGTATTACTAAAATTATTGTAGCTGTGAATTCTAACCTGACAGGTGGTTTCAAACCTTGCTACATAGGATCTAATGAAACTAGTATACTGATTTGGTTAATCTTCCATTTAGCCAAATTTGGATTTCAATTTGAAAATTTACTTTTTACAACCATTCATGATAAAAAAAAATTATCCTTAGAAGTTTTATTTGAAATACCAGTTCTATTATAAAGTGCCAGTATAGTCTTAATTTTTATATTCACATTACAAATTTAAATCGTTACAGTTGGGGTTATTACTTATGGTATAGTTACAAAAATGGATTAATTATAGCTCCATTTGGTATATCTGTTTACCTTTTGAGATTTTGGGGGCTGACATCTAATTGGCTGAGAAATACTGAAGAACTCCTTAAGTGATTACTTTCACCATCACCACTACTATCATAAACCCCATACCATTATTTATTCAGCAAAATAAATGTGAACAATCTTCTTCTGTCAAATCCCTTACATATCTAAAAGCATATTAATCTCTA
Source organism: Eulemur rufifrons (assembly GCF_041146395.1). NCBI lineage: Eukaryota > Metazoa > Chordata > Mammalia > Primates > Lemuridae > Eulemur > Eulemur rufifrons. Next base: position 66,560,979 of record NC_091001.1, read on the forward strand.
AGAAGCTATGAGGAATTATCTTTTAATATTCCTTAAATAAACAAAAACCAAGAATTATGTTAGTTATGAGCATATTTTGGAATTCTCATGATCAATAAACATGTCTAACTATATGTATAACTTATATACCTTTTGAACTAGTAAATAATTTGTACTTACATGTGAACTCAATTTATACTAACTTATTGTTAAACTGATTATGGCAGTTGACAAATTTAAAGTTGAAATATTTCATGAAATCATAAAACTGATAATTTCTCAGGATAGTTTGATCAAAAAAATCACTGTTTTTTAAAGATTCATACAAAATGGATAGTCTTCCATCTTAATACACACTGCAATAGAAAAATAACAATAACAGAATAAAAGCTAATGCTAACTTCAAAATCTGGAATAATCTGGTGAATGCTTTTTTAACCTATCTGCCAGATAGCAGATCATTTTCAAAAGGGACGTTTTCTTTTTTCATTCCCATACAGAGGGACAAAACAAATGTAGCAGTTTGCAAAAACAATATGAATAACAAAGGTATAGGAAAGCAGAAGTGATAAGCCATACATACACTTCATTGCTTTTACTGATTGGTTCAGTTAAAAACAGTAAAAAATTTCACGATCAGGTTTCCCTTGTATGAGTACACAGTATACTCAAGTATTCTGTAACTTATAAGTTATACCACATGCTTCATCAGGATATATCAGTGAGCTGTTCTTTTCCAGCTCACACCTTTCCAGGTGTTCTAAAGGGAACAACTGAAAACGAGACGCTTTTAGAGCCCTAAGATGTAGTTGGTGATTCTCAGTGCACTTACAAGGATTTTAAAATCCAACAAAGACTATCTTAGCACTAAAAACAATGAAAATATTTAGACAAACTATAGGTTATAAAAAAAAAAGTAGCACTATTAAAGAGAGCTGTGCTTCCAGACAAAAATTCAAGTTAAAACTTGTTCTTCCTGCTTCTGTCCCGCAGCTGTCCATCAAAAGCAGCTTTCTCCCTGCGGTCTATCAAATATTTCCCTCACAAATCAATTTTACACATGATCAGCCCATACCCCTACTGAGCTGAACCTCCCCGTTAATTAAGTGAAGAAATTACCATATATATTATATTAATGCAAACATCATTCAGCTAGTAATTCACGGCTGATCTGGATAATGGAAAGGTTGAACACCCATTAACCCAAGCCAACAAAATGGGTTGGCTGAGAAATTCTAGCAGGTCTCATGTGACTTTTTCCTCTAACTGCAGCTCTGCGGTATCTGCTATTGTAATAATTAAAATCCTCCCGGTAGATCAATACTGGAATCTCTTTATGGGAAGTGCCCTGATGGAAATGTCTCAAGGAAGCTGGGGCTGTGGAACTCTGAAAAATTCATTTTTTTTTATCTGACAATTATCACCACACTGCAGACTAATTCAACAGTGCACCCCTCTCACTCTGCTTTGAATGCACTGGAGATTGACATCTTTAAAAACCTAACATCTCATTTTAACAAATAAAGGCACTATTTCCACATACAGTTTGGAATTATCAGCAATCATGAAACCACACAAAAAATTAATATACATTAAGCACTTCATCTTCTGATGGCTTCCTCTGAGTTTCAGTTATCGCTGCCTTCTCCTCATTTCCTTTCTTTGTATCTTCCTGTATTGATCTCTGCCTTTTCATCTCTTAAAAAAAGGGGAAAGACAAGTAAAATTATTATAAAGCTTGATATTTGTGTATTGAAATGTGGATTTACACTATCAGTATATATGTATGTGTATATATATACATATACATATATATATATTTAAATACTTTTAAATCATAAAATGGGAAAACATTTTAAAAAGCATTCCTACCTGGTCTATTCTCAACATATTGACTGAAAGACTGAAGTTGAGTTTTTCTGACTGTAGAATCCTTGCTGAACACAACAGGATTTCTAAAACGTTCTGTTGCTTTTTGTAATCGCTCAGTTCGGAGATCTTCTGTGCCATTCTAAAAGTAAAACAACACATGGTAAGAGAGTCCTGATTTCATAAACATGAAATTACTTATTAGTAAGACAACTTTTAATGATTTCAGATAAAGTTGCTTTAGAAATATTAGAAACTTTTTGAAAGAAAAAGGATTTTAAAGCACTCTAAATAGCTCAACTACAAGTTCTGTTGCCTGTAATCAAAAACTTTGGGACACATGGTTTAAATCCTGGGTAACTTTGATACCCTTTATGTCCTCTTCCAGTGATATATATCATTTAAAAGCTAAGTTACCTCCTATTCTCCCCACTATTCTGCCCCATCCCACAGACTTGTATGACAAGAAGAACTAGTTTCTAATTTTATGCCCATTGAGATAAACCACTAATGCTGGATGAAGGCTAAAAGGTAGGATTATAATACTACCCCACTGAACTGCATTTCATCAGCTATAACTTTCCAAAGCCAGATTTGTAAGTAAGCCCTTTACAGCTAAGGAAACTACAATTATCTTTCCCAGAGCTTCCTATGTTAATACTGGTAACAAATTCAAATGGTTCTATCAACAAGAAATATCCCAGAAGACTGAACCACTGCAGTGTGTGGAAGCTGCAGATACCGAGGAGCTGTGTACCAAACAAATATTTCATTTTATACCTAATCTTTTATTATTTTTATTAAGTGTTTTGAAAGTAAATAGGGAAAGGCTAAGATGCATGACTAATAGCTAAGCCTGCTGAATGCTGAAACTGGTTATCAAAAGCTACCAAGACTTTGCCCTTCCTCTGCATTGAGACAATCAGTAATGAGGGAGCCCTCCAATGGCCTATTCTCTAGCCTCAAGGAGGCCTGGGATACAGAATCCTCAAGGGAAGGTAACAGTTTATCCTTTTCCACAAACACAGAATGCCTCATTTATAAATGTGTAAACTGCATTTTATTAAAAAAAATAAAAACCCAAATCAATGCTGAAAGCTTTAAGAGAACAGATGGACTCTATATGTTCTTTATAAACACCATTTTCAAAATCTTAACTAAAAAGGTGCCTATAAAGGCAAGCAGCTTAAAGCATACCTTTTGTTGGAATAACTTTAAAAATTACTACATAAAAGCTTTTTGGAAAGCAAAACCAATTTCATCTATATAGATGACTAAATAAACCATAATAATGAAAATATTTCTATTTTAATTTTTTAAAAAGTTATCTAATATATTTACCATTAATATCATGCTTATAATATCCTAGTCATATAGTTAGGATAGGAACAATTTTGACTTTTTTTCCCTAAAAAAAGTGTGAGTTCTACTGTTATCATAACAACTATCCCATAGTCTAAAACTCAAGTCTTTATCAAAATAAACAAACATGGCTAAATTTTTTTAGGCCTGGCAACATGCTAAAATATCAGTGCGATTAGCCAGCAAATCCCATCTTAAGAAACCTTTTTATGACTAGGGACTTCTGCCACTTTACAAATGTATTCCTCTAAACCCACTAATTCAGTTAGCCTTTTCAATCCATTGTATTATTCTTAGGCCAGCTTCATTCTGCATTAAATCCACTGCAGAAAGCTAAATTGAACGCAAAAAATCAGACCTGATCCAGCCTTCCTTTTGTTCAAAGATAGAGACCAAAAGTCCTCTGGTGCTGCCACACACTTTCATCACCAATTTATAGAAACTGACAATATACGGGAAAAGCAATGAAAGTCATTGTTTTGGGACTTCAAAGCATCTCTGTGTCAGGGGAAGGAAATCCTTTCAGTCAGCAGGGCAGTCTCCATAGTCCGCAGGTGGGTGAAAAGTTACACAGGGCTGGAAGTGCCCTTAAGCTACAGAAATATTAATGATACACTGTGAGGAAAAGGGGAGAAACATGGGTGGGGATAATATAGTGTATTAACAATAATAACATTCTTAAAATATGGCATTCTGGCTAAAATGCTACCCAAGGTAAGTTACAAAGTGGCACAAAACACATGTAAGTATCTTAAACATTTATATTCACATTATCATCCATCTTCAGGTGTGATGATTCTTATAAATAATATAAATGCTAGTTCATCTAAACAGATAGGAGGTTGAGGAAGATGGAAAAATATGCTAGAATTCACTTAGCAATATTCTTCTTAGCAAAATATACATACATATAGAATTCAAGAATAGTTTCTATATACCCTGTACTTATACTCAAAATAGCAATTTAAAGTAGTAGTTTTCCTGAAAAACAGTGTATGAATACTGATTACCATAATGATACTTAATTTATTGGCTGTTTAATAAAACCTGAATCATACTGTGAAGAACTTGGTAAGAAATTGTTTTTAGGATTATCAAGTGCCAGTAGAAACTAGAATACATAAATATTGAGCCAAAAGTTTAACAAGTGAGATTTACCTTAATGTCTTGCTCTGAGATCTCAGTCACAGCTTTCTGGGCAGCACTAGGGAGTGAATTTGCCACCTGTGGCTGAGCTTCTAGGAGCTTCTTCAACTTCAAGTCCACCAACTTACTGTTTTGTTCTGTTAAATATGTAAATACCATGAATAATAAAGTGAGATGCATTTAGATACATAGGCTATCAATTTTAGGTGACATTATAAAAATATTACTATATTTTAAAAGAAAGAAGAGAAGGACATTAGGGTTATGAAGTAACATTTCAGATTAGACACATGCAGAACTCTCTCTCTCTATATATAATTTCCCCAAATCATTCCCCGTAAAGAATATAGTCTACATACCTAACGACAACTCAGTTATAACTATAGTTAATACTAGCTATGCTTACCTGAAAACCTAAGCCTCTGTGTGATGTATATATTTATATAAGTACTGCATAGGTTATACATAATAAAACAAGCTATTACAACAAACTAGATACTTAGAAGAGATACCTTTCATTCTAAATTATATTATTTTATAATTTCAATTATTTTAGTATATTAAATTTATAAATATAATGCCATATCAAAATAAGTACTAACATGATCTCAGTCATGTACATAACGTTAGAATCCAATGTTTATGTGTGTCCACATATACCCAGCATTGAAACAGGCTATATGTTTACAAATACCTTTTAGAATGTATTAAATATGAATAGAAATTTAAAGTAAATAAAATATGGCTGTAACTTTAAAAATAAATGATTTCAAATTGTTTTTAGCAAGTATATTAATATTTAATAATGAAACAGTTTAGAATGAATGGAAATACAATTAATTCTACTTAAACAAATTCACACAAATCAACTCTTTAATAAAATGGTTATTATAGACTTGCCCACCATTTGGTGAATTACATTCTTCATAAAGATTAATAACTTTTCTAATTATGACTCTTAATAAATGCTATTATCATTACTTTCATGCAAATTGGTCAGTTTATATTGCCAGGCTTCTCTTTTAAACAATATCTGATGAACTATGGTCAAATCAAGATAGAGATTAAACAATTTATTATTAAAACATTATGACTTTTATATACATATTAAAAAAAGAATTTTAGGGAAAATAAAACAAGGATAAAAATCAGAATATATTCTATGTGCTTCGAGATTCCAGTTTGCATTTCTATTTCTTACTGTCACAAAATAAACCAAAAATCTGAATTGGGAAATCCGTCTACTCACATACCAACACTTACTAGCATGCTTGAGAGGTATAAACAATTTATTAATATTAGTTAACTCCAAACAGAAAGACTGAGATGTGTTTTCTTTTTTGGCATACATAAAGTAGGAAGAGAATTTTTAAAAAGGACAAGAGTCATGTCTGTGAGGACTATAATTAACCTATCTTTGAAGTGTTCCACAAAGTTGCTCCAGCTGAAACTAGAAAATTACCCTTACTTTATCTATTAAATGCATTTTCCATCTTTATAACCTACCCTAAAATTAGGATATATGCATCACTTATTGTCACCAATTTTATACTTCCATAAATTGAATGTTAAGGCTTCAATTCCGTACTTGTGGATGTCCTCAGCAGCAAAAGGATTTTATTGGTTTCTGATAAAGCCTTTGATGGTGGTTGTGGAGGGTGAGTATGGGAGGATAAGCAACAACAAAAATCTTTTCGAAAAGAATAACCAAACCTATCCAAGTTCTAGAGTATTTTAAACAGAAAGAAGTAAATTGTAGCTCTAATTTTTGGTTAAACATTTAAAAATTTTCCTTAAATATCAGCATTCTCTTGGACTTGCACAATTATTTATATATATATATATTTTATATATGCATTAATCTTTATTTATTACTAATCAGCTGAATTTAAGATGCAAGTTTGCACAATTATAAACATACTGACCTCTACCTAGCAACAGTATAATTTAATACTGGGCCATGAAGGAGCTACTGGCAAAAGAGCATGGGTTTTCTTGGGTGTTCCTTACAGTCAGGAAGACCCTGGTCTACTGTTTCTTGGAGAAGTAATAGCATGATTTCAAACAGAGGAAGAAACAAAGCAGGTTAGCATTGCAGGGGCATGCCAGAGATGGGAAAAAGAATTCCTGCTCTCACTACCGTTAGCTTTTTCACAGGAAAAGGTAAACATTAGGGACTTCAACTCCTTACCTCTAAATCTAAAGAGATCACTAAAGACTTTTTATTGCTATAAGAATTCAGTTCAATAAACATTTATGGAACCCCTTTGCATATACAAAGCTTTGGATTGCTACTTGTTGCTGGCTTATAAAGGCAATGCATATAGAACACTCACATATTAAAAACCACCAGCAAATATCTTTATATTTTAAACAAGAACTTATGAAGGCTAATTGTCAATGTGATTTACTGATTTATTGATACAAGACATAAGATAAATTTAATAGTAGCCTATGTAAGTAGTTTTCAAAGTGTCTTATTATAATCAGTTAAGTATGCATAAAATAATTTATTAATACAATATTTCAATATTTAAAGCACAAAATTTGCAAAATAATATTACAACTAAGACTATCAATTCTAAATTAAATCAGAAAATCTGATTCATGGTTTAGATTTACATTTGGAGAATTCCATAGGTACTTCACATATATCTTACAACACCACACCAAAATATTTAAGCTGAGAAGGGAACCAATTACTGAATGCCTATAAGTTGCCTCATATAACATAAAATACAATAGTGAATCTTAGTAATAAAAGAACACAAACTACAATTTGCTATTCCAATGTTATTAACATTTGAACATTCAACCTAAAGCAAAATAACATAAAATTGATGGAAGGTGGATTTAGCTAAATGATTTGTGACAGCAGAAGATGTAATAAAACTACAAAAAGCACTTATTATTACTGTTGATGAGAAAATAAAAATATAACCATAAAGTTTGCCATGCAGCAGGACACGAAACATTTATAATTTGAAATTACCGGGAGTATCAAGGTCATTTTCTAAGTTAGTAAGTTCATCTCCACCTCCTACAACAAAGCCTTCAGGAATCTCCTCGTTAGTATCTATCTCAATATTATCATTTTCATCTGTAGGAACATGTAGCAATAATGTTAGTATATTATTTATATTATATATCAATTGTGCAAAACACTAAAGAAGAAAACCCAGTATTTTAATGATAGTTATTTAAACTTAGGTCTGACACAGATAAGCAAGTTAAGAAATCAGTTTTACGTCACTTTTCACTATTGGATTAACATTTATATTTTACATTCATATGTCAAAGATGAATTATCACATCAAAGCAGATGCAAAGGTTTTGATAATTTCCCACAAGCTGTCTCTGAATCACTGAGTTCATCGAGTCCCTGTATTTTAAAGTGTAATGTATTAATAATCTCTAATAATGGCACACAAAAATAAAGTTGGTTTGGTGAAAAGTCATCAAATAATATTTCTAACTTTCACATTTTTATCATTTATTAGATACAAATGCATAGAGAAACACAGCATTCCTTATAAACTTCCAGCTATGTTTAAGTTATTTTTATGAAGGCTTTGAGTGCTTTTGTGCTATTAATGAAATATTATCATAAAGGCATAAGGGATAGATTAAGAGTGAGACTAGAATGTGCAGTACTTTTACACAATGGAAGTTGCAGAAACAACTAAGATATTACATTTGGAAAAGACGAAGCTGGGAAAATTATTATTCAAAATTAAATATATAGGAATGAGGAAGTGTTACATTATATTTTACATCCGTATTAAAATGTTTTAGGTCATAATTAATTGAGTCAATGTTTTGACATTAAAGATTTCTAATATATATTTTCTGTCTCCAAATCCTAGTGATGGAATTGGTTAAGTAATTTTGAATTCTATTCATTTGAAAAGGCACAGAAATAATTTGATTTGCCTGTTAGAGGTTTAGCTTTAAATTCTGTTTTGACAGGCAATGTATCTTTTGGAGAAATAGCTGTTTAGCCCTGGAAGTTGGGGAATACTCCTACTACTCTGCAATTCATTTTTTTATTGGGCAAACATTTGTTCCTTTTCTGAAACTTTACAACTTTAGGTTTAATTTAGGTAAATACTTACTATGAGCATTAATATTGATAACAATAATTTACATTTATTGAGGAATTCCCATCTACTGTATAAGCCATTTAGAAGAAAACAACAAAGAAATAAGATTGAGAAATGCCCTCCTGGGGTAAAAAGCATAGAGATATAAAAGTTTTTAAATGCTTTCAAAGAAATAGCTAAGGCATTGTATTTGGCTGCATTATTTAGGTATAACCAGTTAGGAAATCTTTTCTAATTAACTGTGCTTAGCACAACTATTTGACTAATTTCATAAAAGTGAGCATGTTCAACTTCACTGTCCTGATAAATTCTTCTCAAAATAATTTTGTAGTTTAACAAATTCATTCACAAATATTTCCTGAGTGCTAAAAAAAGGTGTTCAGAACACTTCTTCAGCATTATTCTGTGTCATTTTGAGATATTTTACTATTAATAGTTTTTAGGGATCTAGTGCAGTACTTTGTTGCTGCCAATCAGCCTCCACTGATTACTACTGATATATCTAGGGTGAAGGTACAAAATTCAACATTTATTCATTTATTTATTTAAGAAATTTCTACGGTGTACTGTATACGCAATTTGCAAAACACTGTGCTAGATGTTGAGGAGATACCAAGTTGTATAAGACATTTGTTCTGCCTTAGAGGTATACATTCAAGTGACTATAATATCACATAGGATGGATGTTATGTGGTAAAAATAAGGTACAGAGCAAATTCAAAAGATAAAAAATTACTCTTTGCCAGTGACTCCAGAAATTCTTTCTTGGAAGTGCTAACCTTTAAATTAGGTATTGAGAAATGTATAGAATTTCAAGAGGTACAATTGAGGGGAAGACATTACAGGCATGAAAGTGGGTATGGGTAGGTTATGTTCAGAGAATGATATAATGTCCTATTTGGCTCAAGCATACTTAAAGAAAAATAATAGGAGGTAAAACTTGAAAGGCAAAAATTAGAGAGCCGTGAAGGGTAGAATGCAAAGTTTAAATTTTACTTGGTGGGAATGGAGAGATACCGATACTCTAACATCATGAGCACTATGCTTTAGAAAATTAACTTAATAGTAGTCTCTATAAGCAGTTTTCAGCCAAAGTGTCTAATTATAATCAGTTGTGAGGTACATGTAATTTATTAGTAGTAATATAAGCACTGAAGCTTATGTCTTTCATAAATTAGAGCAGCTTCAATATTATTTCTATAACATCACTCTTGCTTACATTTTCACATGCTTTCTTATGTGAAAGAAAAAGTAGTCTGGAGATTGTACATGGGAGTATACTATGCATGTGACATCATCCTTCACGCAAAATTGCCGACCTAGATGTTGAACTGGAGAACAAAAGGCTGGAGGCAGGAAATCTGGGTTGGAGACTGTTCTGACCCCCAGGCAAGCAGCATGAAGAGCCTAACCTAGGATCAAAGAATTGGGAGTGGGTATGACATAATTGGAAGCGATACTGAGAAGAGTAAGGGTAAGACATTATAATCAACTTTCCAGGCTGAGTGACTAGAATGATGGCATTGCTATGAAAAGGAATAGTTAAATCTGGAAATATGGTCAGATATGGGTTCTTTCAGGTTCCACAGATATGAAGAAAATTGTACCTCCTTTCATTACCCACTTGTGCTGTGCCTAGTTAATGTTACACACTTCCTAACACCCATGGAAATGCTCTAACTTCATTCTTGCAGAACTAAAGTGCATGTGGGCCAGGTGTGGTGGCTCACACCTGTAATCCCAGCACTTTGGGAGGTCAATGCAGGAGGACCGCTTGAGGCCAGGAGTTCAAGACCAGCCTGGGCAACATAGTGAGACCTCTATGTCTACAAAAAAAAAAAAAAAAAAATTAGCCAGGTGTAGTGGCACATGCCTATAGTCCTGGCTACTCGGGAGGCTAAGGCAGGAGGATGGCTTAAGCACAGGAGTAAAAAAGTGTATGTGCATGTGTGTGTACCTGCACGTGTATGTGTGTTTCAAGATACTACATATTAATATATGTAAATGTTTTTATGGTTAACCCCTGGAAACCCAGTAGTTGAGCTAAGCAGAAAGTAAACTAGAGACCCATTATACAACAGAAGCTGGTTTGCAAGTATGCCATGTACTATGTGTGCAGGAAAAGGTAAAAGGAGATGAGATATGCACTCAATGTGAAAATGCATTCCAGTTGACACTGCACTATAAACAAAATAGGGATCCCAACAGTGTGATTAGCATAGCAGTTAGTCTTACACCTTTCATTTATAGGTAAATTGAATGAAACCAAGATATCTGGTGACAGTTAAAAAAAAAAAAAAAACATGAGAAAGAGAGAATATCTGCAATTTTGAAAAAAGAAACAAGTTATCATTAAAAACATATTCAGAAAAAAATTTCTCATTTATATTATGATTTTTAAGATACTTAGAAAAGGTCCCCATAAAATTCATAACTTTTAAAGTTATTTTAGAGAAATCATACAAAAGATAGAAAATACAATTATATTAATAATATATTAATATAAGGTGAAAAGGAAAATTACTTAAAGCCCATAAGATTTTATTTCAGCTCAACAAATTTAGATATGTCTAACTGCCATAATTGAAATAATAAGGATCATGCAGGTACACACACATTCTCAAGGACAAAATTTTAAAAAAACATTTTCAGCTGGGTGCAGTGGCATGAATTTTTAATCCTAGCCACTCAGGAGGCTGAGGCAAGAGTACTGCTTGAGCCCAGGAGTTCAAGATCAGCTTGGGCAATACAGGAAGACCACAGCTCAATAAAGAAACAAATAAAAAAAAACTCCACATACCTTCTTTGTTCATCTGAAATGCAAAACAAAGTACGCTACTCTATCTAAACCAAACAAAGAGGGGCAAAAATGTCAGTTTTAAGTTAAAAGATCCTAATCTAACTGAAGCCAAAGTGATAAGCTATGGAATAAATGTATATATAAAAAATGTAAATTATAACACACAAAATAGGCCGGGCGCGGTGGCTCACGCCTGTAATCCTAGCACTCTGGGAGGCCGAGGTGGGCGGATCGTTGGAGCTCAGGAGTTCGAGACCAGCCTGAGCAAGAGCGAGACCCCATCTCTACTAAAAATAGAAAGAAATTATATGGACAGCTAAAAAATATATATAGAAAAAATTAGCCGGGCATGGTGGTGCATGCCTGTAGTCCCAGCTACTCGGGAGGCTGAGACAGGAGGATCGCTTGAGCTCAGGAGTTTGAGGTTGCTGTGAGCTAGGCTGACGCCACGGCACTCACTCTAGCCTGGGCAACAGAGTGAGACTCTGTCTCAAAAAAAAAAAAAAATAAATAACACACAAAATATATATCATATGTAATATACTATATAATACATCATATATGATGTATATTATATGACATATGTTATATATTATATGATATATATGAATTATATCATCTTAAGACAAAGTAGCCACCTCTCTTGCAAATATGCCTATAGACCATTAACAAAAATTTAACATTTATTTGGCCAAAATAAAACCTTAAATTCCTAAACCTAAATTCCCAGAAATTTAGGCTATATTCCCTGACCACAATACCATACAACTAAAATAAAAACACTAAACTTTGTTCCCAAACATCTGTACCTCGCCAGGTAAGATCCATACAATAAAATAAACCCACAAGTTTGTTGCATATAATGAGGATTTAAAATGAGGCCATTATAATCCTACAACTACAAAATGATGCAGGAATTGAAAAACATGTGCAATACATCACACTATCACCTGATTTTTCTCATAAGCCCTACAAGTATATCAAATGAAGGATAAGTAAAAGCTAGGCTACACCTCCTAGGACAGGTGTGATTCTGTTATTTACTCAAGAATTAGGCTATTGGTTGCAATAGGATGCAAGTAAGTTGCTTGAATACATAGTTATACATGACCTAAAATACCCTGCATATATTTTCTGTGGATTCCATGAAGCTGAAGATACCTCATCTCAAACTTAGTAAGTTTCCTTTTCCCACTAAGTTTGGTTACTGCTTGAGAAAAGAAAAAAAAGAGAGCTTTTTCAAATGAGTTCAGGCAGTGGGTCTGAGTCATGGTCATGTTCAACACATTCCCCAGGCTGTATATCCACCTTATTATGTCAGCTCTTCACTACTGTCTTCTCTGGACTACTGCTTCTAAAACCTTCCTACGCTAGTACTCCAAATAGGCTAGTCTCAAATTATTTCTCTCTCTTCCTTTCACGTTACTCCTTAGCAAAACTACTTTTTTCAGACCTGATGATTCCTACTAGACACTGGAAGAGTAGACACTAATTTGTTAATTCTTCGCCCTGACTTATCAACCTCACCAGGGTCACATTCACTTAGGAAATAGATCCTTGTGAACTCAAAGTGAATTCTGAATTTGCTATGCAAGGGTCAGCAAACTATAGGCCAGGGGCAAAATCCAGCCTACCACCTTTTGTGGGTAAATAACAGCCAGGCTCACTGGTTCACATCGTGTTCAAGACTGCTTTCAGGCTACAAGGGTAGAGTAGTTGGGACAGAGACCATATGGCCTACAAAGCCTAAAGTGTTTACTCTGTCCCTTTCAGGATCTTCGCTGAACCTTAGCCTAGCACAGTGGCTGGCACCTTTCAACAGATAAATGCATATGCATGAACGGTAGAACTTCAAGCAGGAATTTTACCTTCTCCCTTATGCTAAAGCTTTCTTTCCAACTCTCAGTCTCAATAGCTATAGCTTAGACCTTGAGGCCACAGTAGACCTAGACTGATCCACATCACTTTATGAAGACAGGACAAGACCCACCACTGAGGATAGGGCATAGGCCTGCTCCACTTGTCTTAGGTCAACCTTAGCTCTCACTAAGAGCCTACCATCTGATATATGGCTGCTTCCAACATTCAAGGTATGATGTGTCCTATGGGAGAGGTGGTCACTTTGGTCTCCTTAGGGAACAGGGAACCTGACTCTTCAGCAGGTTCTCATAAGTCATCTGTCAAACTCTGCCCCATCTGCATTTCACCAGGCTTTCCCTGTTCTAGTCTGAACTTCCTTGCTGGCTCCACAGATCCAATCTTAACTTGTCCTTTTTATACTTTGTTTACTTTATTTACTTTGACTGTTGAATAATGCCAAATTCAGGTCCTCACTTTCTCTCCTTACCAAGTAGGAGATATTCTTTGGGTCGTAACACTGACAAAGTCTCTTTTGCCTTCCTGGCTTAGCCTCAACTGGGGTTGGATTATAAAGATAGGATCAACTACATAGCTGACCCATCCCACATCATTAATTAAGGATTTTTAATTATTAGCCTTCCTAGAGTTTATAACTCATTTAGCATTTTTATCTGCTCACCACTGGAAAAAAAAAAAAAAACCGATGCCTTTCCATCCCATTATTACTTGTTCTCCTACATAGCTTTATGTACCACAGGAAGGTAGCTTCAGTAGCTTAGGACAGTCTATCTGGAGGATAAAGAATACGTTTTTTTTTCCCTATAATTCAGAGACACAAGAGGCAAGGATTTATAAAACTTACTTAGAATAGCTGGAATTTTTTGTTTGTTTGCTTTGGTTTTTTGTTTTTTTAAGATAGGGTCTTCCTGTATCTATCACCCAGGCTGGAGTGCAGTGGCCTTATTATAGCTCACTGTAACCTCAAACTCCTGAGCTCCAGCGATCCTCCTGCCTCAGCCTCCTAAGTCACTGGGAGTATGGGCTGTGCACTGCCATGCTCGGCTAATTTTAAAAATTTTTTTGTAGACATGGGGTCTCACTATGTTGCCCAGACTAGTCTCAAACTCCCGGCCTGAAGCAATCTTCCTGCCTCAGCCTCCCAAAGTGCTGAGATTACAGGTGTGAGCCACTGCCCCTGGCCAATATTTGGAGTTTTTATGATAAGGTAAACATTTTGTTATTAGTGATAAATGAAAGCAAATTGCCATAGCATTATATAAATGTTGCTGTGAATAGTTACTGATGTTACTATAAATCTATAGTAGAAAATGTAGAAATTGCAATAAAAATTTTGAATAACAGAAGCTGAAAAGGTAAGATGAAGGATTTAAGTAAGATATAAACATTCTGAGAAGACAAGAGATACAGATACACAGCTGTTTGGGGAAGAAGCTTTCAGATTTATGGGATGAAAGGTTAGATGCTTTTAGGCACTAATTGTACAATAATAAACTTTTAATATAAGGAATCAATTAAAAATAACAGCAATAATTTTTAATTTACTTTGAAGAAACTCATCATTGACCTAGAAATAGCTTACCTTTATTTGAGCCCTCTAAGGTCTTATTCATGTCCTCACTTGCTTACTGTTCAGGGTGAACTTAGCATTCTAAAATTACCTCAGGACGTGTACTTGGCATGTTTTGGTAGATAAGTAGGTTATATACCTTTGAAATAAAAAGCCCACGGGCCTCTTGAATATACTCCTCTTAAGTAAAAATATAAAAAGTTCCAAATTAAAGACGTCCAAATTGAACATTGACAGGCAAAATTAAAATTCTCTTTAATTATATATATAGTCATTGCCCCAACATCAAGTTTAGAATAATCTCTGCAGGCCAGGCATGGTAGCTCATGCCTATAATCCTAGCAACTAGGAAGGCTGAGATTGCTTCAGGTGCGAGAACTCATCTCTACAAAAAAAAAAAAAAAAAAAATTAGCCAGGCACGGTGGCTCATGCCTATCGTCCTGGCTACTTGGGGGGCTGAAGCAGGAGAATGGCTTAAGTCCAGGAATTTGAGGCTACAGTGAGCTATGATTATGCCACTACACTCCAGCCTGGGTAACAGTATAAGACTGTGTCTTTATTTAAAAAAAAATCTCTGCAGATATTGAAGACCCTCTCAGAGAAAGGAGAATAAGGAGACTAAGAAAAAATTTCTATGGGACTTAGTTAAAATTCTTACATCTCAGGCTATGCTCCCAGAATATTGTTAAAGCTACTTTCTAAAGATTGTGTTCAAACTGAAAATCTTTCATGCCAAAGCTCTCCACTAAAAGGCCTTATGATCTAGACATTGAGGACTTAATTGTATTTTACTTATTCCTACAACAATTAACGAGGCACCATAGGGCATCACAAAACAAGGTATGAGTTTTTTACTAAAGCATATTCTAACAGAGTACTTCTTGAGTTATTAAAAAGTAAGCCAAAAAGTTGATGTGGAAAACAGCAACAGTTATCTTCTGATTTTCTATGCCTCCTTTGGGTATTTTGCAACATATCAATAGGTTAGAAACTTTATGTTTTTGATGCAACATTTTGAAGTAAGAATAAAAAGTCCCAAAAGGTCCACTGCGGATTTCTGGGTTGTCTATAGAATATGATACAAGATTCTTTAACTCACCTCCAGATGCCTTTGACCTTTCTTTCAACTTTTCTGCAGCCATTTCACCATAGCTGGGAAGTTCTGACATCTTCACTCCAGATCGAGCTTCTGCTATTAGCTGACGAGCTCTCTCTCTCAGCTGCCGACGTCGCTCTTCATCTTGCTGCTAAGATATATTGAACAGTTGCCAACTCAGTAATTGACAGAAATGCAATTTCATTTTCAATCTGATCATCATGATAGTAACTGGTTTACAGCATGGTGCTTGCCCCACATTATAAATAGGATGCTCTATATCAGTTGGATGTCACACCATTTTTAAAAGACATCCTAGAATCAGATTTTTTTAAACATTTACAAACTATTGTATTAAAATGTCCATTAAAAATTTAAAATAAAGTATGTTCGGCAACACATATTACTAAGAAAATACCAGAAATTATTATTAATAAAAGAATCAGGCTTACAGAAAAAATTCACAATGCTGAGAATAGAATTTCAATTAATATCTTTTTCTTGAGAATTGAATTTATTGCTAGTTTCTAATAAAGGCATAGAACACTGGCTAAAAGACATCTTTAATAACAGAAAATGCTGCTATACTATGTTGATCAAATACTGTACAGAAAATGGCACTTTTAGGGAGCTATAGTAAAGAGTGGGGACAGTATGTCAGTATACAATTTTGATTTAAAAACTACCAACAATAACCCAGTAATGATGAGAAATTCTTTTTGGTAACTTCCTCTCCCGCTAGATGTACACTGAGAGGAAAAATTAAAATCTAATGTAGTTTTCAATATTTAAAATAACTAGAAATTACAATTAAATAACTAAGATAGTTGTTGCCTACTAAAAAAGGATTATTATGAATCACACATAATCAATGTGAAATTGCTTTGTAAATTGGAAAGCATATAAAATAAGGCATTATTATGGTAAAACAAAGACCCAAATAATCTGGCCCCTACATATCTTTGCAGGGTTATCTCCCCTTAGCATCTCCCAACCTCCTTAAAACCTCACATCTATATATACAGAATTGCTTGTATCATACAGCTTCCTGTACTTTTGACTTTGAATATGTCATCATTTCCTCTTCCTGGAATGTGCTTCTCATATCTTATTTAATGCCTACTCATTCTTCAAGATTCAGCTTACATCCACCAAACCTCCTCTGACTATCCTTCTCTCCTCCCTGCTGGTGGAATAAAGTGCTACTTCCTCTATGGTACTACAGTACTCTGCGTGCGTGTGTGCGTGTGTGTGTGTGTGTGTGTGTGTGTTATTACTTTTTAAAACAATACTTGTTAAGGTACACTATAACTCTGTAGAGATGCCTCCTTCCCACTAGAATTGAGCTATTTGAGGGCAGGAACTGTATCTGATTTACCTTTATATCTCTAATCTTTAGTACATATCGTGGTACCACACTAGACACTATAATGATTTCAAGCAGGAAAACTTAATATTTACCATGTATACTCTCAGCTCAATTCTATATCTGATTTACCTTTGTATTGCCAATCTTTAGTACATACCTTGTTACCACACTAGGTGTTATAACAATTTCAAGCATGAAAACTTAATATTTATTATTTATAGTCTCAAAAAATGATATTTTAAAAAACTTATGGTATAGAGGGAAAGATAAAATAGCCACAATAAGAAGGTATGATCAAAATGCTGCAAGAGTTCAGAGAAAAGAAATAACATTGTTGGGCTGAGGAATAAGCAGAAGCCATCATGGCATCATGGTTTATGAGTTGGGCTTCGAGTAGGATTTGGAAGGAGCAGAGATGGAAGTTGGTAGTTAAGTGGGTCAATGCAGGAGAGACTGGGAGGTAGGAACAGTACAAAGACATAGAGACAAGAAAGTATACTGGGGGAAAAAGAACATAACCTAGTTTTCCTGAACACAGGGCAAAAATAGTGACAGACAAGGCAAGAAAAATAAAGTTGGGGAGATACTGTAAAGGCCCTGTCCAATAGGGTGAAATGCTTCAATTTTATTCTAAAGACAGTGGGGACCACTAAAGGTTTGTTTTTATTTTTATGTGTATGTCTTTCTTTCTTTCTTTCTTTCTTTTTTAAGCCTAGGGGAAAGACCAACCAGAGGTGTATTTAAGAAAGATTAATTTAGCAACAGTACATAAGATAGGTTAACGTAGAGGGACTGGCAAGAGGCTATTTAGGAAGCTCTTCTAGGAGCCCAAAGAAACTGTAAATGAGATACAAGACTAGGATGGTGGCAATGGGAATAGAAAAGACAAACATAAGAAACTTTTTTTTTTTTTTGAGACGGAGTCTTGCTCTGTCACCTGGGCTGGAGTGTCATGGCATTAGCCTAGCTTATAGCAACCTCAAACTCCTGGGCTCAAGCAATTCTCCTGCCTCAGCCTCCTGAGTAGCTGGGATTACGGGCACATGCCATCACGCCCAGCTAATTTTTTTAATAGAGACGGGGTCTTGCTCTTGCTCAGGCTGGTCTTGAACTTCTGAGCTCAAGCCATCATCCTGCCTCAGCCTCCCAGAGTGCTAGGATTACAGGCATGAGTCACTGCGCCCAGCCAAATGTAAGAAACATATTAAAGGTAGAATTGGTACCTGCACCAATTCCTGATAACAGATTAGACCAGGAGGGAGGAAAAAAGATGATTCAGAAGTTTTAAATTTAGGTAACTAGTAGAACTGTGGTGCTAATAACAGAAATAGAGAAACTAAAAGAGCTCTAAGAAGGGATAGAGAGGAACTTTGGTAAGACAGACGGTTTGAGAAGTTGGCAGGACATCTAAATAAAGATTTTAGTAGTAGTTGAGAAGTGAAATGGATATTAGGATGTGAGGTCAAACCATGACTAAAGAGCTGATGAAGTTCTGGAAATTCATGCAAGCACTTGAAGAAGTAATATAAAGAAAAAAGAGGGCCACTGACTAAAACATGGAAATTATCTATATTTAGACAAAAAGAAAAAAAGAGTATGGAAAGAGAGGGAGAACTAGAACACTGACGTATCATGAGAACCAAAGTATAATAAAAGAGGCTTTCAAGAAAAGGAGTAATCAGTTGCAGCAAATATTAGAGGTTAATGAGTCTGAAAATTTAAAAAGGGCAATCGAGCTTGGGGAACAATATCATTAGGGACAGAGTAGAAACCGGATGGGTGGAATTCAAGTCTAGACAATTCTTTTGCAAATTTTGAGATGGCCAGAAATCAAGAAAGCTGTAAAAATTAATGGGGATAGATTAATGGGAGTGTCAAATGGACCCAGGGACAGTGTGAAGCTCCCAGTGGACAAACTGTGACAATTTCAGAATCAAAAAGAACAATGACCACAATGAATTGAATCATTGAAATCACACACGGAATCAAGGAAAATTCAAGTCTAATATAATAAATACAAAATGTAGAAGGATATAAAAACTCATTTGTTACCATTTGAGGAAGCTTTTGAAATAATTCCTGAAAATTAGTAATTAAAGGAAAATAATTAATTATCTTGTCTTTCTAGGGGGAACTGAATTTTAGGGTAACTAAATAGTCCCAATCAATGAGACGAAACTCTACTTTATAAAGTAATACCAGTTCGGCTCATGCCTATAATCCCAGCACTTTGAGAGGCCTACGCAGGAGGATCACTTAAGGCCAGGAGTTTGAGATCAGCCTCGGCAACACAGTGAGATTCCATCCCTACAAAAAAATTTTAAAATTAGCCAGGTATGGTGGTGCTTGCCTCTAGCCCTACCTACTTGGGAGGCTGAGGCAGGAGGATCGCTTGAGCCCAGAAGTTGGAGATTGAGCTATGATCGTGCCACTGCACTCCAGCCTGGGCAACAGAGTAAAACAAAAACAACGCCGCCCCCCTCCCAACAAAATAAAAAACAAAATAAAAACAGCTAATAAATGTCAAAAAGGGTAGAATTATAAAAACACCACTTTGCATATCATAATGAATGATTCTGGCACGGATTATCAACTGTTATTAAAGCTCTTGGGTAAATGTCTGATGGGGAACCTGATGTTCACATAACGCTGCAGCAGACTGTATCTTCCAAAGATGGTCACAATAGTCTCTCTCGTCCCACATGCTCTTCTGCAATTTGACTTTGCCATTCTCTCAATAAATGGTGGAGTTTAATTTTTCTGGGTCAGCTTTAGTGACCTGTATATAATCAACAGAATGCAGAAGTGTTGCAGGTGATTTCTAAGGCTAAGTCAAAAAAGGCTATACCTTTCTGCCCAGTTCTCTTGAAATTTTTGCACTCTATACTCTCCCTGGGAACCCAGGAGTCATGCTGTAAGAAGCCCGAGTTACATGTAGGTGATCCAGTCAACAGTTCCAGCCAACTTCAGCCTTGCTGTTGTCCTGGCCCAGGTGCTAGACATGTGAATATAGGCTGCTTCGGATAACCTCAGCCTCTAGCCATTTTGAGTCAACCTCAACTGTTCAAGTCCACCCAGCTAAGGCCTCAGACAATGTGGAATAGAGACAAAGCATCCCCACTGTGCCCAGTCTGAAGTCCTCACCCACATAACCTGTGAGCATCATAACAAGACATTTTTTTACATCACTAAATTTGGTGTGGTTTGTTGTACAGCAATAGTAATTGGAACTTATGCTTAAATAACACCACAGAGATTACTTTTAATGGCAAGGGGAAAAACTAATTTGTTAATGGAGAGATCAGAACTAGATCAGAGAATAGGGACCATACTAATCTAAGGGTTGGTTTTAAGAACATTAATGTTGGGTGAACCATATGTTACACATTTTTTGATGTGAAGCACATGAAGTACACACGGCCTATAATATTCTACTCCAAATGTTTAAAGTGAATCCACTAAGCCTTTAGATATAATTTCCAGTTTATCATAAACACCGGGGATAGAGAAATGATAAATGATGTAGCACGAAAGAAACCAAACATAACCAGAAGGTAGGATATTAGGACAACTGACCTGGTCACTTTAACAAGTCAGAGTTAGGAAAACAAACAAACACACAACAACAAAGAACTAACCAATCACCACCACCAAAAACAACAAAATAGACTTAACAACCAGATGTAAGGTATAGTTCTAGGTTAGATACTGGTTTGGACAAAACAGCTGTAAAGGATATTTCTGAGTCAATTAGAGAAATCTGAATATGATCATAGTATTAACAGAAAGGAAACGAAACTTGACTGAAAAAAAAAGTTTATGTAGTAATAACTTCATTTTGTTATTTTGGCAAAATAAATATACATATAAAAATATATATGTATATAAAAAGATTTGGAAGGGTATACATAAAGTTGCCATGGTAGAGATTTCTGAGTATCAAAATGTGATATTTTAATTTTCTTTTATTTGTCTTCATTTTCTTATTTTTTATAATACACATATACTACTCTTGTAATAAAATTATTTTTAAAAAAGAACCTTGGCTCAGTGTGCACACCTATAATTCCAGCTAGCTGGAAGGTTGAGGTGGGAGGATTGCTTGAGTCCAGGATTTCAAGACTAGCCTGGGCAACAAAGGGAGACGTGGATCTAGAAAAGAAAAGAAAACAAAACAAAAGAAAGCAGAAGAGAAGAGACGAGATGAGACGAGACAAGAATGAGAATCTTCAGAGAAGTAAGGAAAAAGATGAGCTGGAAGGCTTCCTGGGGTGTGGATTGTGGTGGCGGCCAAAGAGGAGAAGTTTAACATTCAAGGGAAATTTTCTTAGTATTTGAAGACAAACTTATTTGTAGGCAGAGGAGCAGTATATAGTAGGCAAGATGAGATGGAAGACGCAAGAATAATATACAAAAATCCTCTGTCCACTATAAATATTTCTGAACTTGGAAAATATACTAGGAATAAGCTGGGCGCGATGGCTCACACCTGTAATCCTAGCACTCTGAGAAGCTGAGGTGGGAGGATCACTAGAGGTCAGGAGTTTGAGACCAGCCTGAGCAAGAGTGAGACCCTGTCTCTACAAAAAATAGAAAAATTAGCTGGGCGTAGTGGCATGTACCTGAAGTCCTGCCTTCCGGGAGACTGAGGCAGGAGGATCGTTTGAGTCCAGGAGTTTGAGGCTGCAGTGAGCTATGATGAGGCCACTACACTCTAGTCCAGGTGACAGAGCAAGACCTTGTCTCAAAAAAAAAAAAAACAAACTAGGAATAAAAGAAGATGCAGGCTTGATAATGGTGATTTTGGTCATGGTTGCTGATATTTCCTGAGCTTTCATGTGCAAAGAGCTTTATATATGATATTTAATTTTCACCAAGGAGAATATTTATGTTTACAGTCACAGGGTCCCACAGCCAGAACTGATGTCAGAGCCGGAGTTTAGCCCAGGTTTGTTTGACTCCGGAGCCCTTGCTCTTAACCACCAACTATTTGATCCCCAAAGTATCAAATTACATGACCAACTGAGGAAAACTGTGTTTTTACTAAACTTTCATCTTTCTAACTTAAGAAAAGTTAAGAACACTAATAAAAACCACTATTTAATATGCCTCAGGCAACTAAGTTTAAGTGAATTTCACTAAGTGAATAATAATTTCTTATAGTGCTAGAATTTGGTGATTCAAACTAAGATGAAATGATCTTGAGTCATTTTAACTAAGTTGAAATAAATGATTCTACTTTTTTGAATATGAAATGGGAACCTTATTTTTTTTCTCACAAGTTATCACCTCCGCTTGACCTCATCCTCCCCTCAATAATACTCCCATCTGCAAATGTTTCTGAGAGCTTACCAAGAGTGCAATTTAAAGCAGGCAATCATTAATAAAACGAACTCTAAATACTAATTAGGGACATTTTATCAATTTCCATGTAAATTGTTTGTTTGTACTTATTTACCCGTCATTGTTCTCCATACAATAGAAAAAATGCAAATGAACAAATCAGAATGCAGCCCTAATGGGACTTTCTGTTTATAACCATTAGCCCAGAGGTGTGCTGTAATTCAATTCTCAAGTAGCAAGATTTAGCCTCATTAACAGACTGCAAGGGCAGGTTACAACTCATAAAACCCTACAGTAAACAAAGTTTATGGACACAGCACAAAATCTTGAGCCTGATTGACAGAATTCTAGTTCCCTATCAGATTGCCTTAATTTACTTTTCTACTAATGTCCTAACACCACAGAGACGATTTTGCTTGGGCCTAGAGCTCTCCAGTGGGATGGCATATCTGCGTTGTTTGTTTTCTCACCCTTTAACTTCCCTTAAGACAAAAAACCAACTGAGAAAATATAAGTTAATTGTTAAGGTCATGAAAGAAAAGCTTGTAATTATAGCAATTGATTACGCCACCAATTTTAGTTTAATTGATAGCACTAATTTCCAGTTTATTAGTCTCCAGGTTCATCATAAGTAAAACTACTTCATTTTAATTTTATATGTAGGCTCCATTTAAAGTTTTTGCTGTAATCTTTGTGTTTTTCCTATCTGCTTTGCATACTCTACATTCAAAAAAACATAGTGACGCATAGCTATAAATAAATCATCTGCTTACCCCGTCTGCTGAAAAAAAAAACAACAACAATCTTTTCACTAGGTTGCAGAAGTACGGTAACTTAGAAGACTGCATCATTAAAAGGAAACTTCAAAAATCCAATACATAGGGGACCTATATATCTTTCATTAACTCACTTAGTCTAAATAAAATAAATCGAAGAAGTTAGATTTCCTATTTCTAATAATGTGTCTAAGGACATTCACCTTTTTCTACATAGTATTATTTAGAATTAGACCGAGTTGTATAGGATAATTTAGCTTTTGTAAGACGGACATATTTTTTGGAGAGTTTGATGGAAGATATATTTTTGGGAGGCTTCTCTCCCGTGACTTTTTTTTTTACAAGTTAGAACAATTTTTTTAGTAAGTACTAGTTCTGTGCCCTATGCGCAGTGTTTTTATACATGTGTATGTGTTGTCTCATTTACTCCTCACAACGCTGTGAGATAGCTACCATCGTCTGGATTTGGTAGAAACTGAATCTCACTTAAACACACTGCTCAAGGTCACACACCTTGTAAATGGCAGAGTAAGAATTAAAATCAGTATCTGATTTCAAAACACTGGTCCTATCTATTACATAACTGGTATTCAGAGCATTTTTCTGAGACCTTACTGTTATTCTGATTTTTTACAATCTCTGTTCTTTATGTACACTTGGGCTGTACAAGGCAGTTTAAATTCCCCTTTGTGCTAGTGAATATGTACAGATGATAAGAAACTAATTTGTTTATATTCATGTAAAACTTAAGTTCCCAATCTTGAATCATAAGCCTTTAGAAAAGTGATGAATGTAACACCTTTTAGCTTTGCTTTTCTCTTTGCTAACATCTTCAGGATACAGCAAAAGTCCTGTTATGGTACAAAAGGAGACCATATTTCAATACAATGGATGTAAGATATTCAAATATAGAAGATGGATCAGAACTAACCACTTTGGACATAAACTGAAATAATATTTAGCCCTTTCACAGCATGTCTTCAAGTTACTATTTTCCTTATCATCCTGAAATGGTCTACAAACTGCTATAGATAGATGCACTAGTAAAACTTGACAATTTAAGGACAAACTCTTCAAGAATAAGTAATGTAATTCCTTGTTTCCTTTCCATAAAAATGTATTGGTATGCAATTTTTATATTTCACAGTTCACCGACATCTAGGCAAGCTTTCTTCCACTGCTTCAATGGTGCTACTTTTAATTTTATCCTCCTTAGTCGTAGTAATTAAAGTGATCAGCAGTGGCATCCCAGCGGCTTTGACACAGCTACAACCCCCTAGCAGACTTCTGCTTTTAAGGGGAAGGGGAGGAAAAAGACTAGAGTTTCATTTCACAGAGAACAAGAAAATCAAGCTTCTCCAGTCCTCAACTTTATTCAATTGTTCTTTCAGCAGCCTTTGGATCTTAAGAATCAAATAAAAATGGCTGCCATGGGGGGTCCTTTTTATACTCACCGCAAATGTCACCGATTGACATTACTTTAGCTAAAAAATGATGCCATGGATTTGTGAAGGTGAATTAAAACATGAGAAACTGTCAGTGTAGCTGCTGAGATCATTACCCACCCAAGGGTGTCTTTCATAACATTAGATATTTTTATTCGATCACCTGAAAAATACAGATTGATAAGTCTTTCTATTTGAGAAACACGTCTACACAAATTTCCATGAAGCTTCAATATAACTTTAAAAATATATTACTTCAAATAATGTAGTTTGCATCCTTAGTCTTTGCAAAGTTGTGTTTATAACAGAACAAAGCACTCTATTTCCACCAACAAACCCAAAATTCCATGCCCTTTACCTTCCTCAATAACACAACATCCTGTGTTTACTTGTGTTGTCTTCAGTGTTTCATATAGTTTTAGTAAATGGACTTTCATTAATTGAGCTAAATAAATTTTAACATAACTATTTTTTTTTAAAAGTTTTATTTAGTGCCGCTAATATTTCACAGGATTCTGTTCTCAAAATGGCCCATGAAATTCCTCAATTTTGTAGTAAACTAAGAAAAAAGAAAACTTTACTGTCTCTCTTTCATCATTGGACAGGAAGCAAGACTCTGTTATTAGGCAATTCAGAATTGATCAAAACAAAAAAAAAAGAAAAGGAAAAAAAAAAAAGAATTCTGTGCTTGTCCAGAGGCAAGGATTACCAAAGTGCACCTATTCACTTACTATAGAAGATAGAATAAAATAAAAAATAAAATTACAAGATCTTTAAAGGTTTAGGTAGACTAGATATTTTACTGCTAGCTTGATTAGCTCTTGACTGAATAAATAGGATTTAGGGTGAAACATTAAAACTGTTTAGCAGATCTTTTCAAACCATTTCAAACTTTTCTTATGCTGGTTTGTAATATAAGCAGACATGCTTATAAATGGCCACACCTGCTCATTTCTCTGGGGATGGCCTGATCTCTGCTTCTCTAACAAAGAAAGAAAGAAAAAAAAAAATCAGCCTTTCTTGTTGCAAAACAGAGTGGAAAGTCAAAATCTTTCTCAAGTTTGCCCCATCTGGTCAGATTAAATCTTTGATCAATCCTGGGATTACATTTATTTTTGTAGTACCTACTAAATTTTGGATTTGTTTAAAATACACAGGCAAAACAGTAAACAGAATATGAATTTAAGTTGAAATATAGTTTTTAATAAATGACTAGAAAATATAAAAGTACTAATTCAGAAAAAACAGACATGCATTTTCAGAATTTAGATTTCATTTAGATTTCACTTAGGAAATGGATATCATACTCTAGTTTTTTATATATCTCTTTGTTTCAAGAGACAGCAAATATTATTTTTAGCTGTAGCATTTATTTTGCTGAGTGTTATACCATGCTATACAAATAAAGAATTCTAAAATAAAAGAGCACATAATCAAGTTAATGTTGCTAAATGAGCCTCTCCTTTAAGTATGTGGAAGCAATCTGGGATATAAAGTTTTATGTTCTAAATCAGTAATAATTTTCTTTCATTCATTTAATTATATGATTCTCTAAAAATAATTATTTTAGGATTATAAAAGCAATTATTTTGTGTTTTTGAAAACTTCAAATTGCATTAGCAGAACTAATGGAAATAGTTTGGGCCTCCCCAATAAAAAGACCCTTTAATAATTTAATTCTTCTTTTCTTTGTGAAATTGATAACTTCTTAGTTTAAAAAAATTATAAGAAAAAAAGAAGAATGGCTGA